>NC_134711.1:228784104-231184104 GCF_049634645.1 Pelodiscus sinensis | reverse complement strand
CCCCCACCCACATTTCAACTCAAGCCATTCTCAAAGTACTGACAGCTAATAGAGACCTATGTTTGCTCTACCTAAAACAAACATTGCATACTAGCTATCAAATTATAAAAATCCTTAACATGCAATTCACTGCCTCATAAGTCACTCAGCTGCCTGATCAGTGTCAGTAATAAGCCTGGAAAAAGCAAGATAGACAATGAGAACAATGCAGGTTTAAGATCCATCCTCATGACATGCCAGGGCTAGAAATGGAATTGGTATAGCATTGGGAAGAAGAGAATCCCAGCATGTGTTTCTCATCCTAATGTTTCACAAGATATTGCACCTTCCATCTGACACCAGGCTCTCTAACAGTGTTTATTGACACAGTGCAGTACATATTGCAAATCTTGGTCCAATGTCTTTCACTTCTTGGGAGATGGAGATGGTTTGGATCATTTTAATGAGAAGAATCTGTCACTTCATGAAGCTATGGAGAGGTTTTCAAGTGGTGTATATATAAATAGCAACACCTGATAAGATTGTAGCACCAACAAAAAACAGGAGTACAAAACTGATTGATGGAGGGTGGAGCTCTATCTCCGAGCAAGAGCCTGGAACCCCCATATTCACAGTCACATAATTACATGTTTTGTACAAATCATGCTTGTGATGTAGCATTTTAAAAGTCTTGCTCTGTCGATCATGAATATTGCCTTGGACCATATGTGATGCCATTCTGTGTCAAGTTATGAAAGTTTTCCTGTGTGTGTATTACTGAAATATGTTGTGAGGTTGGGAGATGCCCGCAGCCAACCTTTCAAGTACATCAATGGAGTAGCCAGATGAGCTGATGGCTCATTGAAGAGAATCCACTCTCCCCATGATTGAGCATCTCAGAGAGAACACACATACAAGGCAGACTGCTTGACCCACATCAGCAAATTGGAAGAAGCTATACAAGAGGGAAAGTGACATCATCACCTAGCCTCATTCTCCTCCCCTGCCCCACTCAACCCCTGGAAGACAGGGCAGGGTGGTGCTTGGCTAGATGACAGTTTCACCTTGTGTATTAAAGATCTGCAACCGGTTTGTACCATCTATCGGGGTGTGACACTTCTTGATTCAAATTCTGTTTCTAGAACTCTGACTGAATTTACTTTGATCTCTTAGGTAACCAACTTTGAGCTCTATGCTCACTATTTATCATCACTTAAAATCTATAAATCTGTAGTTAATAAATCTGTTTTCTATTTTACCCAAAACAGTGCACAAAGGTAGTGAGTGTGTCCTCCCTACACTGGGGCAGAGAGTGGGAGGGGGGGGAGGGAAAGGGGTGACTGAGTAATGACATTGGTCAGGTTTCTGACCTGGGCAAGATGGTACAGTCCTGCCGTGCCAGGCTGGGGTGCTAGAGGGAACTGACTGGAGCTTATTTGTTATTGGTTCTTGAGTTGCTGACAAAACATTCATGTAACTCAGCTGGGTAGGCACCTGCCTGGACATGTCTATATAAGTGAAGCACTTTTAAGAGGCTGTTAAGATGGGCAACAGCATCACGGGGTGGGAAGGATACCCCAAGTTCGTGAGATGGAAGGCTCAGTGATCCCACAGTGCAAGTTGCACTCTGAGGGTTCCCTCACAAGGAACCACTTTCCCATACCATGATGTAAATAAAAGAACATTCTATTTGAAACAAATCTTGAGTTTCAACAGCCACCGGGTATGTTTACCACCCACTAGAAGAAAAAGGAAAAAGAACTCTGCCGCCAGTCTGCACTTACAGCAAACAGACACTACTATCTGTGTGCCAAAGCATACAAAAAGATGGTGTTTCTCTACATCAACTCTACCTTGCTGTTAGCACCACGTTAGCTGACTTGCCAGACAAGTGGAAGTCTAGGGACCTGGCACGGCTTCTACCCAATATCCATCAAGGTCCCTTTCTCTGTGAAAACCAAGCCACTGAAGCAGCAAGCACTAAATACACAGAATTATTTTCAACCAGTGAGGAGATAAAAACAGAGTAGGCTCTGAGAGAGGTCTGATGCTATTAGCTAGCTATAGTTTTCCTTTCTCTCAAAGCAAGACGATACACTTGACCTCCTACTAGGCACTTATGACCTTGTTGGGTAGTCTTAAAAAATATATATATATTTTTGAGGATGAGTACTGATACAGCATGTTCACAGCGGCAGTTAGGCTTGACCTAGGAAACATCACTCATGATAGACTTTTTTGGTCTGAGATATAAACTGTAAGTGCCACTTATAAAATTTCCTTCTTGCATTTCAAGTGCATTAATTACAATACCTCTAATTATGCATCACAAAAAAAAACACACAAATTTTGGTATGCAGCCAGGCTCCTGCGCATACTGAGCTGGCGAGGTGCTATAGGCTGTGCACTAAGGCTAAAGACAGCCTTTCAGATCTTCTTTAGTTGGACAGAGATATGTATTCGAGAACCAACCCTTCATGATTTTGTATGTCATTATTTTCAGACAACTACCCACCAAATGAAAAGGGGGGAGGGGAGGGGAGATTCAAGCTACAAACTGCAGAAATTAAATTTCTAAGAGGTGCAGTCAGAGCAATGATAAAACTGCTAGGACCCTGACAACTGTCTTCCTAATGCCACCCATAATACATTCTAACGCAGGTGTCAAAATGGTTTATGATTGCATAGGTCTGAGCTCAAGGACAATGCTGTGTATCATGATTTACCAGAAGGGGGCAATGCAGCTACATATGGAAACTGCTAGTTTACATATAAAAACAAATACCATATCCTAGCTCCCACAAGAAATCACTAATGATGAATGCATAGACTTGAATACATATAAAACCACCTCTATGTAGCTGTCAGATATCAACATGAAATTAGATATGGGTGTATTATTGCTGGAGTACTTATAGGTGGTGCGAGGACATTAAAAGAATCATATTAGACATGAGTTAGAAGGGTACCCAATGCAAAATATGGACAATTCAAACAAAGTGGAGCCGAGATGGAATCCAGTCCTCTTTTGGCCTTTTAACGAAACAAAAACCTGGCAAAAAAATTCCCTCTCTACCTCAGTTGTGCCCAGATTAATTGGAAGCAATTATATTAGAACTCTCTCAACTGTGAAGATTTTTTTTTAATTATTATCATCTATATTATCATAGCGTTTAGGAGACCTAATCATGGAAGCTCAGGCACAATAGTCCTGCTCTGCAACTAATTCTCATTTTGTAAAATCAAAACTAGACTCGGTTTTGCCAAGCACTAATTCAGATGCTTCTTCATTCCCTTCAAGTCTAGGACTATTTTTTTTCCATTTTGTTGAAGGAAAAAACCCTCAGATACAGGTACATTTAAGAAAAGGTCTAGCACAGCTCAGATTTCTATTTCTAACCTCCTAAGTCTTAGGTGTCATACAGGTGATCGTTAAACAAAGCACATGTCTAACCAAAAACTTGCAAAGGTTCAGATAATCTTCTACACTTCAGCAATATATAATTTTCTTCTTCTAAGTAATGCAGAAATTATAAGGTCTCTGAAACAATTGTTTTCAGTAGTCACTTATATGCCTTTTAAAAGCAATCCTCTCTCTAATAGTGCTGAGAATAATACAATTTTGGCACGTGTCCTAGCCACTGTTCTTGTGGCTGTCTCAGTCAAAACTGTCTAGGATCTGTGCCAGAATTCTAAGAACAAGCCCTCAATTTTAATTTAAGAGAAAAATGCATGTTGTGAAGACCAGGACTTTAACCGGGTTCAAAAAAGAACTAGATAAAGTCATGGAGGTTAGGTCCATCAATGGCTAATAGCCAGGATGAATAGGAATGGTGTCCTTAGCCTCTGTCACAGGCTGGAAATGGATGACAGGAGAGGGATCACTTAATGATTACCTGTTCTGTTCACTCCCTCTGGGGCACCTGGCTTTGGCCACTGTTGGAGGACAGGATGCTGGGCTGGATGGACCATTGATCTGACACAGTGTGGCCGTTCTTATGTTCTTACCTATCATTTTAAAAGTTCCCCTGATTCTCACAAGTGAATGTCAAACAGAAATGCCAAAAAATGCAACTTCCATCACACCAACCAAAAGCAGCACCAGACACCCAAACTGATAAAAGCCAGGGAATGTGACAATGACATTATCCTGAACTTACCCCTTCATGGTTTTTTTCCTTCAAAACACAGTAAGTTAAAGACAAAGGGTTCATCATTTTGATTTGTTGGCTTTCATTATTCTGTGCCACAATATTAATGTTATCTAAGAATGTTTCTTCCCCTCACCCTCTTAAAGATGGTTTGTTTTGGCTAAAGTTTTTCTAAGAATCTCTCAGCTAGATAGTTCTCCAAGAATAGAAGATTCAAAGAAAAGCATTTCAAAAGAATTATCTATGCTTGTAAAAATTTTGGTGAACTTCATTTTCTTTTTTAAACTAATTTCCTATTGATGACAATGATTTTTCTTCTAAAAAAGGATAAACGGTAATTTCACCATAAAAAGTGAGGGAGTATGGCCGAGGTTATAAATTTGGCCAATGCAGAGGTTTTTCTCCTCCAACTCTTCACAGTCTATTGTGGAACTCTATTTGCAAATTCATCAGTCCACAATATGAAGTGTCACTATGTTACTAACAATGTAATCAATCAGTTTGAGGTCTTTTTTGCAGCAGTAAATTATTCAAAATTGCCCTGAACTTGTAAAAAAAAGTGTGAAAATATTGTTAAGCAAAAGAAAACATGATTTAAGAAATTAAAACTATAGCTATCCAACATACTTATGCTGGAATGAACTCAAGAGTTAAGATAGGTTATCTAAAGAAAGAAAACTAATATTGCCACACAGATCTATCCTTGAAAAAGGTGGTTTATAAAAATAATGGGTGTTTTTTTAATATACATGAACACTCATTTCCAGAGCCTTTTTGAAGACAGTGGGCTTAACTAAATGCAACATCCACTGACTTAGAATTTTCATTTTTGCACATATTTACTCATACTCTAACACCTAAATAACCCCCTTCAATTAAACTTTAGACTCTTTCTAGCAAACACATTGTTTTGTTTCTGTTATTTGCAGCATTTTTCCTTTTGAATTGAGAGCAATTTCAGATTTAAAAAGTTATATTGATCATGGCATATTAAATGGGTTATATCACTTCGTTATAAAAATGCTCAGAACTAGAGATTTCATGTGTTTAAAAGCAAAAAAAAAATCCTTTTGTGTTTAGTGCAATTTCAGATTAAGAACATTATGCAGGGCAGTAGGTGAATCATTAGATTTTGGTCACCCAAAGGTTTTATTTAAAATCCTGGCTCAAATAAAAAGTAAACATCTCATTTTAGCTTTCCCCGTCTCCTTTATGATCAAATAATAACATTTCCGTACAACTGACAGTCTTTTTAAGACAGGCCAAGACCTGGAATGGCAATGATGTTTATCTTGGCAGTTTCAGGGTGGTGGGAGACAGACAGAAAAGAAAGGAAGCTTGCTTAGCCCCTTCCTGCTGCATGTGTGTGGCTGGAACCCTGCTATCAGTTCCTCCTTATAAAAGCAGTAAATTCACTCACACATTTGAAGGGGGTTGGGAAAAAGGTTTTAACATGATCTCCAGACTTTTATGAATTTTATGTTGCATTATTTATACATTATGCAAACCTTAAAGTTATGATTTATAAACGTGCATAAACTTGATGTACAATGTGGAGCTAATCTGTCTTTGTTTGTTATTAAACATTATCAGAGCTTGGAAAATTAGATAGCTTAGTGAAGAACTACATAGATACCAAATGAACAGCTGCAACAGCAAATCAAATAAGTCATTTAAGGATAATTGGAATTTGACCCTATACTTTCTAAAGAGCCAAATGAGTGGTTTTACTTCATATCCCTGACTCAGTTTTGGTCTGTAAAATTTTTTTCAAAAACTTTTCATCTGCCACATACCACATAACCTTTTATTTACTTACTGGCTAGCTGTCTTGTGTGACCATTTAAATACAGAATTTTTAGCAACAAAATAATTCAGATAGACTCATACAGGATGAAGTGATGTACAAAGAATAATTCTGAGCAAGAAAATTCAAACCATGTAAATGAAAAGTCAGTATATCCCAAAGAGTAAACATGCAAAAATTTACCAGAGGTTCTGTGAAAAAAAAATCAGATGGATTTAAACACAAAAACATATGACAAATGAGGAAAATATCCAGTATGTTACAGTTATATATGATTTGCTACCTATGACCTTTATAAAAAGAATAACGGTTATGGTATGCCATATATCTTTATACTACTATGCACAGACCTATAGGGCTGGAAGGGAGCTCAAGAGGTCCAACTCCAGCCTCCTGCACTGAAGCAGGACCAAGTGAACTTACACCAACCCTGACAGATGTTTGTCTAACCAATTCTAAAACCATCAAATGATAGTGATTCTACATTCTCTTTTGGAGGCCAGAACTTAACTATCCTTATACATTTTCCCCAATAAATAACCTACATCTCCTTTGCTGCACATTAAGCTCATTGCTTGTTCTCCATGCCCACCGAAGACAGAACAATTTATCAAAGACCTCTTCATAACAGCCCCTAGCATATTTTTGAAGACTGTTAAATAGGTGCCCCCATCCCTATCTTCTTAAGACTAGATATGCCCCATTTTGTGTAACTTTCCTTCATAGGAAGAATTTTTTAAATTTTTTTATCATTTGTATGTTCTCTTCCCGACTCTCACCACAATTTGTCTAGAACTGGACACACTTCTTCAACAGAGGGCCTTACCAGTGCTGAACAGAGCAACTCATCTCTTACCCGAGTGACTCATGTATGAGCGACCAATATTTTACATGAGACTGCACTGTGTCAAAAGTAGGTTGCCACTCACCATGCATTAGCCCCAAATGCAAATGTTTAAGAAAACCCTAAAACAGCAGTTTTCAAACTGTGGGCTGGGACCACAAATAGGGTTGTAAAACCCATTTTAATGGCTTGTCAGGGCTGACTCAAGACTTGATGGAGTCCAGGGCCGATGCCCAAGTTGCACAGTCCAGGACTGAAGCAGAAGCTCAAGGGCTTCAGGCCTGGGGGGTGGGGCTTGTTTATAGGCCTCCTGTCTAGAATGAAAGTCCTTGGGATTTGGCCCCCTGTCCAAGGTGGAGGGGCTCATGCAAGTTCAGACTCTGGCTCTCCATCTTAGGTTTGTGTAGTAACTTTTATGGTCAGAAGGGAGTCATGGTGCATTAAAGTTTGAGTAGCCATAGATATAGACATGCACAGTTATCGCCTCTCAAAATGAAAGGCATTTTGCCAATTGCCTCCTGGGAGCTATAGGGTAAGTCAGTACTTTTGAAAATCAGATCGCCACTTCTACCCAAAGAGATAAGAGCCTTGCTTTTGGATCCTGGTTTTGAAAATCTTGGTTAATGGATATATGTTGTTCTTGCACAATATACAGGGAATAATAGGAATATTTCTTAAGACCTTGGGACAGTAAGTTTAACAGAAGCCCTGCCACCTTAGCTCCACTCTTCTATTTCTACCTCTTCTAGCCGCCTCCTTTGCTCTTTCTGTTGCTCTATGCGTTTCTGTCTCTCTGCCAACAGCTGCCTCTTGTATTCCTCCTGCTCTCGGAGCTGCTGTTCCTGTAGCAGCTGTTGTCTCCGAAGGGCCTCTGAACGTTCCTTGTTTTCCTGCTGCAATCTCAGGAAATCACGTCGGAGGGTAGATTCTCCAGGCACATTGACAATTGAACTGCAAAAGCAAAAAGATAAATCTCTCATACCACAGACCATTGAATAGCATAAGAATCCTATATATTTTGGTCAGTCTCTATGGTGGCACAGGGCTACTTGTTGTTTTTAAAGTTATATACTAACACAGCTACACCTGTGAGATTTTTTCTCCTAAGTGTATACATTAAAAAATGTAGACATAAACCATTTATATTTTAACCTCTTCTCTTTCAAAATAAAGATAAATGGATGCATATTAAATAGGTATTCTCTCTGGATGTGCCAAATCAGGTCAGGCAAAGTAAGAGCCAACTCAAACTTTCTTTCCAGCCCTTGAAATATGCCCTCATCTTCTCTTTAAAGTCTGAGATCTGATTAAAGAGAGTCTCAAATACATGTGTACTTTGTCCCAGGTTCACCTACTGTCTAACACATACCCACAACCTCTACAGCAGTGGTTCTCAACCAGGGGTATGCATATCTCTGGGAGCATGCAGAAGTGTTCCCAGAGGTACATCGATACATATAGATATTTGCCTTCTTTTACAGTAGGCTACATAAAAAACACTACTGAAGTCAATATAGTAAAGTTTCATGCAGTAACTCTTCTCTATATACTATACACTGACATCTAAGTATACTACTTATATTCCAGTTGATTTGCAATTATATAGTAAAAAAATGAAAAAGTAAGAAGTGTGTCAGTAATAGTGCACTGGAACACTTTTGTATTTTTATGACGGATTGTGGATTTCAGCGTACACAAGACTAATCAGGCTGCTAAAAGAGGTACAATAGTCTGCAAAGTTCCTTTGTGGCATATGCAAGTTTATAGTGGATGGGATGGAGATCTCAAAGAAATTCAGAGATCTCAGCAAATGTTCACATCTTTTGGGGTCCATGTCTCACTAATGTATGTGATTAATTATATTTAGTAACAGACATAAAGGCTTATGAAATAAAAGTATACTCCAGATTTGTTAAGGCCAGCTTTAAAATTATTTGTCCAGATCTTTTAATGGCCTCCTATCAGCATCTGTTACCTTGGCTCTCCTTCTTGTTCAGGCACTTCCTCCTCCTCTTCCTCACTTCCACTATATTCATATTCTGTCTCATCTAGCAAGAAAGAGGAAACAATATTCCAGATGGCTCTTACAATTTTTATTTTAAAATACTTAGCTCCTACTAGTCTGGTTCAGAACAGCTTAAATGATCAGATTTACATACAACATTTTGGAACTATTCAAATGTCATCTCATCGTAGAGACACAAGGAGATCTTCATTGGGATGTGAACTTCAGTTTAATCCACAGGCTTTGTCTACATGATAACTACAAGGTCTTAGATTTTTTGTATAGAATCAGAAGTTGGTGAAATATCAAATAATCCGTTTTTAAAATATATACAAATAAACACAGGATTAGTTTTTGAAGTCTGCATACCCTTCTCTCCTCTCTTCTTTCTGGTCCTGTCTATATGATCCTTAAGCTGGATTCGGACTTGCCTTTCATTTGGCTGATCGCGTATAAAAGGGTGTTTTAAAAGCTGTTCAGTGGAGGGTCTCTGCATATAGTTCTTCACTAAACAGCCTTCTATAAAACTAAAGAACTTTTTTGACCTGAGGAAAAAGAATAAAAAGCATAAAGTTAAAACTCAAATAATCCATTTTTCATTAGTCCAAAAGCCTTCAGTTTTCTTCCCGCAAAACAACGTGTCTCTGTCTATCAGCATAAATGGTGTCTTAGACAAATGTCTTCAAAGAAAGCCACAAGAACACAACCGAGACAATTTGGGGACTCTTCCATAATTGCAAGTAATACCCACATGTTTTTATCTGCACCTGACTTAGTGGAACAAGTCTGTTGGAACTGAAGAACATTTTGGTTTTTAAAAAGAACAACTATGCATTTTTAACATAAGACCTTCTGAATACTTAATGCCATATACTTTGTTCAATCAAGGCACAGAGAACCAAATCAATTCCTGATTTAACTCCTGAAGTTAATGACAGAATTCAATTAATCTTTATCTGGTGGATATGGGGATGAGGAATGCATGTTGAGCAGCAAGATAACTCCGTGATTTACCTAAGTGGTAAACATTCCATGAGTATTCCTGGGACAATTCTACACCACTGTGCCAATGCAGAACGTTACAGAAATTAACCTTGTGCATGCAGAATTTCCTTTCCCGTACAGAAATGGGCTGCAGTGCCGGTAACTATCACTATGGGCCACTGGACTTGGCAGAGCCCAGCTTACATATAGAAGACACTGCTGGAGAATGAAGAGGGAGCTAGTGTGTTCCTGACAACTACAGTTTCCAGCATGCCCTGAGGGGAAGGGAGGCTGGAACACAGTAAACTTCATACAAACTCTATTAACTTCATGGTTATAGAGTTTCTTCAACTCTATTTCTGGGGGAATTTTTTTTGTATGTCTGTGTTACTGACATTCTTGTTGACAGGTATTTTGAAATAAATCACCAAAATAAGTGAAACCAGCATGATTATGTGCTATTATTTTTACAAAATCTGTAGCATTTTAAAACACTGCACAGAAATTTTGATTTTTTTGGTGCAACGATGCCCCCAGGAGTACATGAGGCACTCAAAGATACACTGTCAGGATAGCAATAATTTATTTTTCCTTTGCCCAAATGTATAAAAGTGGGGATTTTTAATCACTTATCCTCTTTACTTTTTGCTCTTCATTCACCTTGTCAATTAAAATCAGAATCAAGTATCACTCTTGTTTTTAGCCAGTTTAACTTTCTGGTCCTTATATACTAGCAAAATGCTGCAATTTAGGAATTAAAAACGTTACAGGGAATGATTATATCTAAAACAAATATTTTTATCCCCTTTTAAAATAAACTCATAAATCCCATGTTTCAAAAAAGTCTATTTAAAATACACACACTCACGCAGACACTCCACAGTTATTACTGGATGAGAAAGTCACTCCAGACAAGATCAAGTGTACCAAATCAATAAAAGTAAATTATGTTATATATATAGATAAGTGTAACTGGTCACATCACTTTACTAATTTTTCTTTGACAGCATACTACCATTCAACCTCTTAGTCATACAATTTCCATTCACAGAGAGTATATACCTTACATGAAACACCCACTTTTCCTTTGCTTAAGAAGAGAGCACCGTAAAGCATTACTTGTTAATACTGAGGCTTTCATTGACAACTGTAAGGTTATCATGTTCAACCTACATAACTTCTCCTTCCAGTGAAAATTATTGCTTCTTACAAGTCAATCGTGTCTAATAATGGGGAGGAAAATTCTGTATTGTTCAGGGATTATTCCCAGCTGGCAAGAAGAACTATTTCAATCGTTTGCAATAATTATAGTAAAAGCCTTCATTAATTTTAATAGTTCCTTTCAACTCAGCATCTAGAAGTCAATGGTGCTGTCCTCTTTCTTTATAATACTGAATCTTAGAAAAGATACTGCATATTAGGAATGCAGCACAAGTCTAGGCTTTGAGCTGTGGTATAATTTGTCACCTTCATATGATGCTGCTCTATCAACAGAACAGCTCATTTTTTCTCTTATGATTCAAAGACAAAATTTTGCTTAAAAATCCAGCTAAAAAATAATCAATGCACATCTGATTTTGTGTTTTGATTCAACAGTGCAGAAGAAAATTAAAAATGGATTTTAGCCAGCTTAAATTATTTTATAGTTCTACAGAAATGATAACAAAAAGCAGGTCATGAAATAAAAGATAAGAAAGTGCTATGTTGTAAAGGAAACATGAAACAGACCACAAAAAACCAGAGTAGCCTGAACATACCATTTCTTGGATTTTAGCCGTGGTGGAGGGTTTCTGGGTATAAGAAACAGTGCCCTCATTGGATGCATGTCACAGAGGGCTGAAAAAAATATATACAATTTTGTTCAGTTGTTTTTCCCCTTCTCATGACTCTGCATTGTCACTGTCTTCACTTCTGGATTATTTCATTTCCACACACATTTCCCCATCACCAATCGACAAGTATGACTGACATGGGACCAACATTAAGCAGAATTGAACTGAAATGCAAAAGTTAAGACGACAATTCTGCTCCTAACTCTGAGTTTAAGGTGACCAAAAATAAAGGCATAGATTATCCCCTCAGCTCCAAACATGGAGGGGACCCTCTGCGCACAGATATCCACCTTTCTTATGGAAAGGAGAGTCAGCCTCCTCTGTAGCACTGTCCCAAAACTTAAGGGCCTTCTGTTGTGTCACAGTTCATAAAAGCAACAAGGGTAGAGACAGAGCAGGTTGGGGGCCAAAATGCGGAGAGGAGCTCGGATCTCCTGAGGATTTCCTGAAAGCTCAACTTCAGCTGAACCTCACTGCCAAAAAGATAGATTCATAATTTAAAATCACAGTCTTTCGAGAATCTGCTACAATGTCCAATGAAGGCGAAAACAATTCACAAGAGGAGATTTTAAGACTCAGAGTTCAAGAAGAATGTTATTACAGAGACTCGCAGAAATCAGATAGAGAATGGACGAACTAAGTCATCCAGTCTCTCCCTCAGATAGGGCAGGATTTTTTAAGCCAGTACACACTTTTAGTATTCCTTCCTCTCTCCTCCCCCCCCCCCCGCCAAATCTGGTTCTAAATATTCCAAGAAACGGGCTTCCACCACTTCTACATGGACACAATTCCAAAGCCCCAATATATCTCAGTCAAGATTTTTACAGATCCCATCCACTGGCTTCCAAATAGTCTTGTCATTTCTATTACGTTAAAATCACAGTCTCTGCACAGTGATGTTTTAACACCAATACCCTTTAATAGAGTTGCCATTTATAGGATTTTGTATTTATGGAGCAGAAAAAAAAGGGCATAGACACACACCATCCGTGCATTTTCAGAAACCTCAACACTGGGTTTGGATTACAACCAGCAACTCCTAAGAATATGTTTCTGCCTTAATGAGACCCATTAGGAAAAAACACGTATATCACTTACGGGGAGCTCCTTCTGCCATTTCAATGGCTGTAATGCCACATGACCAGAGGTCACTCTGCAAAGAGAGAGACCATATGTTAGTAGGCATACTTTCTTGTTTTCATACTAAGGTAATGACATCTACTAATGCACTGCAGGTAAGAAACTAAAATCAGCTACCTAGGTTTTACACAACAGTTTTTAACATGGCTTTTCTTCTTCTAACTCTATAATAAAAAGCTAAATATGATACCATCCATCACTTACATACATACACACAACATTGTACACAAAAAAATCTTAATATATAAACACTTTCATATTAGGACATGTCAAGACATAATTAGGTCAAATTTGCTCGGAAGTTAAGATCTGAAAAAATGATGATACATGAATACAGTTATTGTTAAGGGGTAAACATTCCCGGTAGTTTTTGCCATCCAAATGCTGAAGCACTATGCTCGCATGAGAGACCCTGAAAACGAAGACTAGAAACAAAAGTGAAAAAAAACCAAGTCAATTTTCACATGTTAATGATCAGAAATACAAAACCTTAAATAAAATAGTTTTAGAAATCAGATTTTTTAAAATTCATTTCCGCTCTTGATAATCTAATAGTATTTTATATAGGGATTTTAAAAAATTGAGCCCATCCTTGCTTATTGACAATTCTGGCATACCACTACCTTCATGTTGTCCCAATAAAAGTAAAACAAGTCATAGAAGCATGAATTCGTAATGCCAAGAGACATAGGCAAATGGCTATGAGACCAAGAAAAATAAGAAAATACTATTCCTTGGAACACTGGTGGCACAAGGAAGTCTCATCCCAGAAGTCTTACATTGTTTGTAGCATTACCCAAGAGAGAGCCTAGAATGGAAATCTTTCAGGATATTAGCTCTGGATTGCTACTAAGACCAGAAGATAATTGCATTCCCTGCTGAATCAAAACTATAATTGAGATTGTTTTCTACCACAGGAACACCAAAAATAAATAAGAGCAGAAAAGTCCTGGAGTGGAACTGAGCTCAAGGAACTACAGTAGGTCCTGACAGGAGACCATAACGCTCCCATTAGGGATTTGGGGAAAAGAACTATTATTGAGGAAAATGGTATTCAGAGCTTCCAGGCTGATAACCCTTTTTGAATACTGTTCACTGGAATGGGTGAACAAACTCTTCTCTGTACAAGCCATTACCTCCAAGCAATGGAACAATTGCATTTTCAGACCCCAGAAGCGTCCCAGCCAGTTACCAGTTTCTTCTGGCTCAAACCACCAACTGCAATGATTACAAACAAAGTGTGTTTGTAAAACACTATGTTTCTAAAAAAGGAGAAGGAATATTGAGATGGATGTCTATGTGAAGTCCTTCCATTTCATATCCGGAGCAACAAGGGAGTGTTTTAAGAGAAATGAGTGTAAATCACAGAACTTGTACACCTCAGGGTATGTCTAGACTACATTGTTTTTCTGAAAAAACTGCCCTTTTTGCAAAAAAACTTCACCTGCATCCACATGGCAATTGCGTTTTCGAAATTAAATCGAAAGAACGCAGGGTTTTTTTGACATTGGTAAACCTCATATTACGAGGAAGAATGCCTTTTTCAAAAGAGCTCTTTCGAAAAAAGACGCGTGTAGATGCAGAACAGGGACATTTTTCGAAAGAAGAGGCAATCGAATAAAGCACAAGTGCCCTAGTGGTCATACTCTGAATGGCAATCCGAGCTTTCTTTCAAGAGAGCGTCCAAGCAGTCTTGGACTGTTTTTTTGTGTGTGGATGCTCTCTCAAAAGAAACCTTTTCAAAACAGCTCTTTCGAAAAAGCTTCTTTCAAAAGAAGCTTGCAGTTTAGATGTACCATCAGGGAATCCCTTTAACGCTTTCATCCCCTTGAAAAATTGAATATGAAGATTAGTTGGCAGTTATTCTCCCCCTCAAAATAATTTCTGTCTATCGTGATCTGTCATCTCACTTTAATCTTCACCTTTACATTTACCAACTCTACCCTGAAAGGAATTAAATTTTCTCACAGATCTCAGTCAGGACAAGGAATATGTAAAGTTACTAATGAAGACACATGGGCTTGATCCTAGTTAGATGTTTAAGTGTGCAGAATATCAACGATGGAGATTCATATATCTAAAATGAGTATCAAGCCCAAACTGTGAGCTCCAGTGCTCTTGAGGTAATAGTCATCACAGACTTTCACATTTCCTTGCTACCTCTGCTAGTTTTAATGCTTGAAGAGACGTGCTAGTCTGTGTGAAGATTAGAAACACAATAAAAACTCATATTTTATTGCCTCTCTTGTGGTTCCCTGAAACAAGCTAAAAAGTACTTGGGAGATTTCTAGAAAGCTTCTATAAAGGAATTTAGCTTTAGAAGATGTAGCAAAACCAAAAGCAACTACTGATGCAAATATCATGCCAATGTTAGTTTTAGAGAGACTGGATTTGGTGTTTGAAGCACAGTACAGGACAAGTTTGTCCGATTAATTTATGGAGAAAAGTACTGTGTGCTGGATAAATCTTCTATGTGAGTGTGACAGAGTCCTGAAAAAAAGCAGCTGAACCAGTACACTGGTCAACATAAATCCAATTAGTTCCCCCACTCCAGCAGAGGGCATGATTGACAGAAAGATTAATTACTAGCTCCACCTCAGATGGAGAGAGCTCAGGAGACACTTAAGTCCCTTAACAGTAAGCACAGAAAAGGATGACAGAACAAAGTGCAGGAGAAGGAGGGGAGAAAAGTCAGGAGGGCCAAAGAAAAGGGAGAGCTATGCCTGGAGAAAGAGCTCTTCTCTCTGGCAAAAGGGGATGATTGTACATCACTAAGTAGAGTTGGTGTACGGCAGTGGAAAGAGACAGTGGCTGATGTAAGAAAGAAACTACATAGTGTGGTTACAAACCGGAGCTGGTAAGGCTATTTGTGCAGGAAGAAATGAGTGGAGAGCTGTGCCCAATCACAGGGATCAACATTCAGATGATCTCTCAGACCAGGACAATCTCTTTAACTAGCTCCTTCAGTGTTACACTGTAACATAACTCTGGTACCCTGGCAAAATATGCATTTCAGAGGGAGACTAAGGCAAATGTTAAATCTGAGATCACCACAATAAGCGCAGGATATAGTAATTTAAAATGCTACATTTCTATCACTATTTAGCCGTGTTAGTCTGGGGTAGCTGAAGCAAAATGCAGGACAATGTAGCACTTTAAAGACTAACAAGATGGTTTATTAGATGATGAGCTTTCGTGGGTCTGGCCCACGAAAGCTCATCATCTAATAAACCATCTTGTTAGTCTTTAAAGTGCTACATTGTCCTGCATTTTGCTTAAAATGCTAAGGTATTGAAAGCAATTGAAAAACACCACAACTGATAAGTCTCCTCTATGCCTTTTTGTAGTGCCTAGCACAAGGGCTCAGTCCCTGCCAGAGACTCTTAGGAGCTACTATAGTACAATTAACAAATAGAGTGTTATTAATTATGATAGTTTTGTAACAATCTCTACTATGTATTCATATTATACAAGCTTACATTTACAAGAAATCACTCTCCCAATCATACAGACACAGTGTTAAGAGACAAATATAAGAACTACCTTAATTCATGATCATGGGATACTAGATGCAACTATTTTATTACTGTCTGAACAAAATTTCCTTACTCTGTAATCATATGTAGCATCTGGATTTTCATCACAGGCAATAACTTCTGGAGCCATCCAATATGGAGTTCCAATAAATGTGTTTCTCCTGCCAACCGTTCTGTCCAGCTGGGCACTAACACCAAAATCGACTGTGGGTGGGAAAATATTAAAATGAAACAAGAGTTTAAAAAAAAAAAAAAAACCCCACCAGCCTGTGATTCCTTCTCTAATGCAAAAGATCCACATGGGAGAGCCATGTTCAAGAGAAACTATTAAGATAAATGCTCAGACCACCAGTGTCTTCATGCGTCAGACCATGAAGTCAGGAAAAAGTAACATACAACTCTCTCTTCTGAACCTCTCCCATTACCTGTGGGGTTATCCTTTCCAGAGCAGAGAAAATTGATGCAAAGATGTTGTCTTTGGGGCAGTGGGAGACTTGCCATCTCTACTAATCATGCCTTGTCTGATGTCTTGGCTTATCCAGAGCGAACCAGGTTTCCACAGGTTCTCTCCTGGTAGAGCAGTACCCCCAGGTCAACTGGGGTACTATGCATTTCTCCATTCTCTCTGCCCAGAATCCAGGAGAGAAAATTCAAGTATTGCTCACTAGCCTGCTTTCTGTCCTAACACATATGAAATTATGAATGAGGCATAATGGGAAACACATGCTCAGTGCAGATCAAAATATACTAATTTGGGGTTCATTTACATGCAGCTTTTGCAGTTACTAATTCATTAAAGCTGGTAAAAAACAATTTCATTGAATTGATGCATTATATGCTGGTATAACTTGTTTTAGTAAATGTAATATACCAAGCTATACGGCTACAAGGCCCCTGATAGTGGTGTGGCTGTATCCATACTAGGGCCTGCACTTATGTAACTAAAACTGTTTTTCTACCAAATCAGTGCCAAATTTGTGCAGATAAGCCCTAATGAATCAATAGTATAGGAGCTGCTGTGTCCTGCTTAGAGGACCAAGCAATGGGCAGCTCTCTAGAGCACTTCTATCCCAGCAGACAAGGCATCTTTCAAAGTTCCATCTAGAAAGAAGGTACAAAGCATGGTTTAAGGGGTTTGGGCCTGGCAGGAGGTCCTAAACTTGGGTCTATATTTCATCAAGTGAAAGGTGGCAGCCTTACAACACAACAAACACAGAACGTTAACATGTGTAGTAACTGAAAGAAAGAAAATAAGTCAGCATGAAAGTGTTCGCCCACTTGGAGACTGAAGAACTCTTCAAAACAAACAGGTAGTTGAACCTCAGTATGTGTAAACCACCAATTACACAGTACATGTCTGAACAATTAATTTGTAATGGGTTGGAGGGGAGGGAGGAAAGAGCAGGTCTCATGTGACTCTTTTGTTTGCAACAGAAGTGGCCAGAAATGATAGTAGCTTCAAATGTTCCAAATAGGCTTTCCAGGGCTGAACCCCACTTAGACTTTATGCCACAGACCAATTGTGAGTGCTGTACATATTATGTAGATGTATAGGTCTGGAGCCTGAGTGCCCATCCTTCTTTAACTGAAAGTAGATACAAAGGAAGACACCCAACGTCTCCTAATTTTGTGTCGTTGGCTTCTGAGCCCAAACTCAACAAAAGCAGAACCCATTCTAGCTCTGAGCTGACCTGTACAGTCATACAAAGAGTAAGTGAGGGACAAGGAGTGATCTACCCACTGATGTTGGTATGAGAGCCACAACCATAACAATTCCTGCACTCGAGAGAGGGGGGAAGGTATAAGACCCATGTCCTGACTCACATTTCAGCAACGACACAGTGTATATTATTGTAATGAAGAGCATGCCAGACTCCTAAGAGATAAAATAAAGTTAGGAATCAAGCAAACAAACAAACAAAACAGCAAGTGAACATGCTTGCCAACTTACCAAGCTTCACCTCTGCATTTTCTGTTAACAATACATTCTGCCCTTTGATATCCCGATGAATCACATGGTGGGCATGCAGATGTGCCAATCCCTTCATTTAAAAAAAGGTAGATGTTATGAAATTGTTGCTGTTAAGCCAACAACCTAAAAAGTCTAGAGTTGACACAGATATACTTCATTAGTTACCCTGGCAGCTGTTCTAAAAAGAGCCCCACCATTCTCCAGGGGCCGCTGGGGTCCTGCATGCATAAAACATGATCCACAATAGACTTCTAGCAGTATACCACCCGCCTAGATTTTCATAAGCTAACAGGGAGAAAGGCCTTAGGTTGTGCACATACTGTACACAAATAAAGTCCAACATCTGTGCTTTACAAATGCTTTTCAGCTGTAGCTTTAAGAAATTTTAGATCACATGAACTTTCAAATGCAATGAAACTGGAGTTCAGTCACACACAGGGTCACCTTTAAAAGAATGGGAATTTAGGGTGGGAAATGAACCAACCCACCTACATTTTAATGAGAGAGATTTCAGGAGAAGAAAAGGGGGTACCGAGTTTATGTCAGGGGGTATATGGATATTGGCAACAGACAACAGCATGCTGGCAAAGTTACAGTTCTGTTGTTTAGCCTTTATAAATTTGAGCTCTGATCATTCTCTTTCAAAACAGACTGCATTTAAAAAAAAAAAAGGAGCATTATACTTTCCAAAGGAAACAAAACCTACTGGCAGATGGTGCTTTTTGTGGATACAGCACCTGGATGCATGCCTCTGAGCATCACACTGCACAAGCCCTGTGCAGGGGAGGAGGGGCAAGCATGTGATATTTTATTATCTACTGCAATATGTGGAGCAACAGACAAACGTCTCAGAAACGGACTTTATTTTGGTTTCTCTCCAGGAGTCCCTTTGGAAATTTATACTCTCTTGTGGCATCATCTTGCTTGCTCATGCTGCCCTCACGTATTCTTAAATTTTTTAAAAAGTTTTACAGTTACAGAAGGTTAAAGAGCAGTAAGTTGCTGTAAAACGGTATTTTCCAACACATGTTCTTCATTAAACACTCATTTGCCTACAGAACAGTTTGGCTATTCTTTTTTTTAACTGTTAGCATGACAAACAATACAATTTTGAACTCTTCCTTGCAGATGTTAAGAGCTAATGTTATGAACGTTGAACGTCCTTGAGATCATCTGCAGGGCATTAACACTGACGTTAGATTGGTTTTCTGTGAAAATTAAAGCTTCTGGTTACCATGACTTGGCACAAAAATTTACAAAGCCTCATGCCACAGGGCATCAGCCAAGAAAATAATCAGGTGTTCTCACCTCTTAACATTCATATGGAAAATATGTCTGTGTATGGGATGGAATAGGAGGACAGAGAAAAGTAAAAAAATAGTTACTACTTGCAGTTCAAATTTTGGACAGTGGTCTCACCATCTGGCATACAAAGGTGCATTTTGTACACTCTTCTCTTTAGCCTACTAGCTCATCTAACTTTCATTCTCTTTGTTACACACTGAGTGTGGCTTCCCATCCTTACCTGATGAGAACCTAGAAGGTGCATAACAATGTGTGTACAGTCTCACAAGCGTTACCGATCAAATGCAACTTTAACATTAGTCAAGCTGAATGTTACGGTACTGAAATCAGTTGTCCACGTGACTCTCATACAGCTGCCATTGGGTATTCATGTCACTCGCATTCCTATTTGCTAGTAAACAAGAAGAAAGAATGTGCCCAACAGCAGCACTTTGCACCAGTGCTCAGAGTTAGAAACTTGGCCTCCTGCCTTGTCTTTTGCTCCCTCACCTCCCTGAAAATCATTCTGCCAGAAGTGTATAAATGCACAGTGCACAAATGGGGATTCCAGAAGCACTGATTTACGTAAGGACCACTTATGCTTTTCTTTAACACGAAACCCTTAAATACAGGGATTATTACTGGAGCAATTCTATTCGCATTCTATACTAATGGTAAGGTTGTGAGGCTTTTTGCTCTTTAAATTGACCGTGGAAAGCTGGACCGGTTTGACTCACTGTAGCAATCAAATGCCAAATCAAGAGACACTATTCCCTTGTACTGGCTAGAAATGAGACTTGAAAAGTAATGAACTCCAAATCTCCATTTAACTGCTGTAGATGGCAGCCCTCTTTCT
The DNA here is from genome assembly GCF_049634645.1 of Pelodiscus sinensis. Taxonomy (NCBI): domain Eukaryota; kingdom Metazoa; phylum Chordata; order Testudines; family Trionychidae; genus Pelodiscus; species Pelodiscus sinensis. The sequence continues at coordinate 231,163,714 of NC_134711.1, read as the reverse complement.
AAAGAGTACAACTGCTTAGTACTCTATACCAGTAAGAGACATGCCTAATCGGACACACCAGTTTGCACGCTGCTTTAAGTGGGATCTCACAACAGATTCACTAAGAGTGGGATTTTTCAAAGGCATGCCTCACTCAACTCCCGTTCACTTCAAGAGGAACAGAGACAGCACTGGGCATTTCTCAAAGTCTCAACCTAAATCTCATTTTTTATGATGTCAGTGTTGATACTGAGGTGTTACGTAGCCCAGTGTGCTACGGGGATGTGAGAGGTTAACCAGTTCCCAGGTAAGCATCATCCTAATCAGAACCAGTAAGCATTACCAGCTGAACCAGCAACAGTGGAGAGGGACTGGAGCAGCTTCCCTGCATGACGCAGGCAGGGGTCATCTCCAGCCCCGCAGAGGGCGCACCATGGCCAGGAGCTGCTCCCGCCATCCAGAGCATCCTCTGCGTGCAAGGAGTCCAGGCCCACTGCACACAGGGGCTACTCGGGCAAGGACTGGGAGCCAGTGGCAGCCTCAGTCCCCATGCAGGGATTGAGAATGGCAGAGACAGCCCTAGGCCCAGTGCGGGTTTGGAGGTGGAAGCTCCATGGGTTGGGGACTGCTTTAGCCAGGCTGGATCCTGCTGTAATCAGAGAAAGTTAAACACTAGGCAAGCCTACTGTTTTACCAGTTAATTGATCATCCGGGATTTTACATTCCGAGGGTGCACCCACACTGCAGCCTTACCTCTAAATAAGGCACTATTCCGAAACATCCATTATCCCTGGTGCAAGGAGGTTTACAGAGATGTGGGAATAGTGAGCCCACTGTACTTCGATTTAACGGACTTGCTCTTAAGCCGCGGAATAGCTCTTTTGGGATACCGGAGGTATCCTGAAATAGCTCCGCAGTGTAGACATAGCCCTAGTGTGCTACAGAGGTGCGGAACCTGGTTCTCAAACTCCAATGGACTCCCATGACACAGTTATCACCTTTTGAGCAAGACTGCCATTGTAGTACACGGCAGCTATTGGAGGCTTTTATTCCTAGAAGCTCAACCTAGACACTACTCTTCGGCTGTATTTATGTTAGTACAGAAATAGGACTGTCTTTTTTTCCCCAGACACAATGGACTATTTTCCTCACCCGGAGAATCTCTCTGGAGATGTATGCGATCCAGTCTTCTTTTAGAGTGTTTCCTTTTGTGTTCTTCACAAGGTCTGTGATAGAGCCTGCTCCACAAAATTCCATAACAAGCTGCAAAAGAAACATAAGGACAAAGCCAGCATTAAGCACAACACACACACTTGTGCCCAGCAGCAAAAGAACTAAGGGCATGATCACAGTAATGTTTGAAACAATGCTCGTGTCACACAGAGCCAACAGTCAGGTTAAATGTCTCCATATGGAGACTGGATCCGACCCCATTGTGTCTATTATGTATCAGGCATACACTACACCCTCGCTTTAATGAACCCATCAGGGTCCAAGCCAGTTTTCCAGTATAGCTAGTGCTTTATTGTAGTGTTTGGGGATGGGGGGGTGGGGGGGGGGCGGGGGGAGAGAGAATGGCTAGAGGCTATCAGCCCCGCCTTCGTCCAACTGCACTCCTAGACTGGAGGAGCTATCAGCCCGCCACCCTTTGCAGCCATGATGCTGAAGAAGCTCTCACCCCATCCTCAAACACCACAGCAGGCAGAGCTTGATGTGGGATCCAGGAAGCACGTTTGCTATAGCCCAAGGTTTGCTATTCCAAAGGACATTATAACAAGGATATACAGTAAAACTCCTGTGGTCCGGCATCCAATGGTCCGGCACCATCTGGAACCCGGAAGTGCTCCGGGCAGCTGGACAATTGGAACTGCTCTCCCCCTGGCTTCCCCGATTCAGCCGCTGGTCAGTTTCAGCAGCGCCGAGGGGCGCATCCCTCCCACTCCATCCCAGACCCCTCACAGGCCCGCCTTCTGATAGTCCGGCATATCTGATAATCCGGCACCCCCTGGGTCCTAAAGGTGCCACATTATCGGAAGTTTACTGTACTCTATATGGAATAGGTCTCATATTAATTCATCTTCAGAGTCTGATTTATTCATTGTAATTTGATCCTGAGCATCTGGATTGTCTCAATTAACACCACTGCTCAACAAACCTCATGTTAAGGCGTTAAGAGTTAAACTGCTCACACCATCCATATATATATATATTCCCCTCCCCCTCCCCCTCTCCCCTCAGATTTTTAAGGGGCTGGATACTGTTACCCAAAGCAAACTCAAATGAAAACATTAAATTACTTTTTATTTGTCCAAGCACTGAAAAACAACTTCCCTCTGTTCATAGGACCCTTAGAGATTTCCAATATTTGATTTAGAAACCAACAAATTTAAGATATGCTGACTCTGAAACGTGCATGCCTGTCTTACATCTCTTGCACTACCACAAGCTAGATTTATTCATAGGCACCATATGTTTAAGTAAACATCACTGTACGCACATATTAAAATATCTTATAAGACTCAATTTACTATACACTGTACAATAACTGTATTTTAAATACTTATCAGTTATCAAGGCAGAGAACAAAAATGCCACCATTAAGGGGAGAATTATGCAAGATGGTGATGCTGTGGACATCTCACAAGCATTAAAGAAAAAAGAAATCATAAATGCGGCTTTATTTTTAAGGCAACTTGCTCAAGCTGCTCAGCATCACGGCTTCATTAGCAGGAATGGTGTTACTATCCAGAGGGGAATGGGAAAAGTTACTTATTATAGAATCACAGAAATGTAGAGCTTGAAAAGGCCTTGAGAAGTCAGCAAGTACAAGCCCCTGCTCTGAGGCAGGACGATGAATACCTAGATCAGTGGTTCCACAAGAAACCCAATTAGCACACAGCTGCAGCCCAGCTGTGTGCTAGAAATCTGTGGAGACCAGGGCTGGGACTGCAACACAGCAGGATCTGGGTGGGAACTGACACCAGGCCCTATATATTGGGGTTTGAGCTGTTACCTGTCGGGGTTAAGGGTCAGGGCTGCCACAGAGCCCCAGACATCAGGATGCAGGGGTCAGGGTCAGCAGCAAGGTCAGGTCAGGACTGCCACCCAGCCTTGCACAATAGGGTCCCTAACTCCTGATGCCAGCACTGAGGCTTTGCTCTCTGTGGAGAGGTTTCAGGGATGAGGGCTCTGGGCATAGTGGTGTTAGGTGCTGTGCATCTCAACCTGTGACTCAGGTATGAACATCATACCTGTTTTTAAAAACCTTCAATGAGAATCCACAACCTGCTTTCATTTTATTTTTCACTCATAAAATAAGTGAAGTTCGCACTTGCCTTTATTGAATTTCAGGGCAAGTCTTCAATTTCTTAAGATTATTTTGCATTTTAATCCTATCCTCCAAAGTGCTCGCAATATCCCACAGCTTAGTGTCATCTACCAATTTTATAAGTACACTCTCCCCTCCATCATCCAAGTCACAAATGGAAACATCTAATAGTACCGGACCCAAGACTCAACCCTGCGGGCCCAATCAGATACGCACTCTCAGTTTGACAGCCAACCGTTGCCAGCTTTGTCCACATATTTACTCTCGTGACACCATCACTGGACCTAACCATGTCAATTATATGATCAAGAACACATAGGCTGTGTCTGGACTGGCCAGTTTTTCTGGAAAATCAGCCACTTTTCTGGAAAAACTTGCCAGCTGTCTACACTGGCCGCTTGAATTTCCGCAAAAGCACTGACTTCCTACTATAAGAAATCAGTGCTTCTTGCTGAAATACTATTCTGCTCCCGTTCAGGCAAAAGTCCCTTTTGCGCAAAGCTTTTGCGCAAAAGGGCCAGTGTAGACAGCTCAGATTTGTTTTCCACAAAAAAGCCCCGATCATGAAAATGGCGATCGGGGCTTTTTTTGCGGAAAAGCGCGTCTAGATTGGCACGGACATTTTTCCACAAAAAGTGCTTTTGCGGAAAAGCGTCCGTGCCAATCTAGACGCTCTGTTCCGAAAATGCTTTTAACGGAAAACTTTTCCGTTAAAAGCATTTCCGGAAAATCATGCCAATCTAGACACAGCCATATTCCTGTTCATCCAGAAATATAATGTATGCCATCATGTACCAACAGTGTCCTTCTGCTATGTATATTGGATAGACTTTTCAGACACTTCGCCAAAGAATTATTGCCCACAAATCAGACATCTTCACAAGGAAAAACCAGCTACTTTTCATTTCAACCTACTTGGACATAGTCTTAATGACCTTACTACATGCATCTTACTTCAAAGAGACTTTAACACCAGATTACAGAGGGAAACTTCAGAACTTTCTTTCATGTTTAAATTTGACACTTTACGAATGGGCCTTAACAAAGATGCTAATTACCTTAACCATTACAAAGATAGCTTCCCCACTTATCACCCCGGTTAGCCATTTATTGACTCAAATAGCTATTACCTCCCTTTCTCCCTCACCCCACCTTCTGTATTTGTCAGTTTAATCATGTGTTCACTTTTTTCATTGTATTCCTTTGGTATATATGGTTGTGCCAATTTTCTTCCAAAATACGATCTCTGAGGAAGTGGGTCTGGCCCACAAAAGCTCATCACCTATTAAACCATCTTGTTAGTCTTTAAAGTGCTACACAGTTTTTCCTTTTGTTTTAGCAAGAGCAGACTAACACGGCTACCTCACTATTACCATTGCAGTGTCACAGAGGTCGCAGAAGTCACGGATCCTATGATTTTCTGCAACCTCTGTGACATTCTGCAGCTGCAGTGGACCGTGTAGCTGACCCCAGGGCCACTCAAACAACTGGCCCTAGTGCCAGCTGCTCAGGCAGCTCTGGGTCCAGCCACACCAGATGTTGCTGGGGCAGTCCTGGGACCAGCCACTGGAGTGGCCCTGATGCCAGCCACACTGGCTGCTGCTGGAGCAATCCTGGAGGCAAACATACAAGCCTCTGGTCGATGGCCCCAGGGACCATCCAAGCAGCTGGTGTGGCTGGCCTCAGGGACTACTTAAGCAGCAAGGCCCTGGGGTTAGCCAAACAGAGGCCCCTGGCAGCAAGTTCGGCCCAAGTAGGAGCATCCTCAGAATAGCAGGGGGCCCTGCAGCACCTAAGATTCACTCAGGAATGTTTACAGTAGAAGTCATGGACAGGTCATGGTCTGTGAATTTTTACTTGTACTAAAAACACCAATGTCGAAATCTTAGCCTTACTGATAACTACTGAGAGTATGGTCTTTCAATCAGTAGTGCACCAACCTTATAGTAATTTAATCTAGATGGCATTTCCCTATTTTGCTTATGAGAATGCCACATGGAACTGTACTCATAAGCCTTTCAAAAACCAATATGTGTCACAGTTCCTGCTTTCCTACCCCAGTGTCCCCCAAAAAGCTAGTAAAGTTGGTCTGCCATGACTTGTTCTTGGAAAATCCATGCTGGCCGTACAACCCTATTTATTATTTGCTAAGTTTTCACAAATTGATTGTTTCATAATTTGTTCCAGTATCTTTTGAGGTAACAAAGTTATGTTGAATGCTCTATAATTACCTGAGGTCCCTTTATTCTTCTTTTTAAAGATAAGATACTATGTTTGCCCTTCTCCATTCCCTTGAGAGCTCATTCGTCCTAAGTGAGTTTTCAAAGATAATAGCTTATGGTCCCAAATGCTTCAGCTACTTCTAACTTACCCTTGGATGAATTTCATCAGGCCCTGATGACTTGAATACATCTGTCTTATCTAAACACTGTTTAACCTGTTATTTCCCTATTTTAGCTGACAGCCCTTCCTCCTTGTTAATACTGTGTTGAGTATTTAGTCATTATTAGTCTTTTTAGTGATGACTACAGAAAAACAGGCTTCTTGCTATGTTCAGATATTGGCTCTCCTCCTCTGGTATGTAGAGGATTGTTGACCTATGCCGGGTTCTGCCTTTGTAACATTAGAGGGCTATTGTGTTAATAGGTCTGAAATGCTATTAGCTTGAAACATGCTGGAGAACAGTAGGAAACACAAATATGAAGGATATTAGGCATATGTGGAGCGTAAAACCTAATGTGTTATGCTTGATTCTCAGTTATCCAAAGCAGACCTCAGGGCTTAATCAGAGGGCATAAGTCATGCCTTCTCATTCTGCGTAACAAACACGTTAACAGAAGAAAAACAGGTATACCACATGCATAAAAAGCTACCTTGAAAGAGTAAGACAGTTTGGGGGCTTTTGAAATATTTTTTACATAGTAACTTAGGGTGTGTCTAGACTACATGGCTCCGTCGACAGAGCCATGTAAACTAGTTTACCCGACATAGTCAATGAAGCGGGGATTTAAATAATCCCCGCTTCATTAAAATAAAAATGGCCATCACGCTATGCCAACAATCAGCTGATCCAGCACAGCGCGGCAGTCTAGACACGGATTGGTCGACAAGGGAAGCCTTTGTCAACCACTCCCTTATGCCTCGTGGAACGAGGTTTACAGGAGCGGTTGACAAAGGCTTCCCTTGTCAACCGATCTGTGTCTAGACTGCCGCGCTGTGCTGGATCAGCTGATTGTCAGCACAGCGCAGCGGCTATTCTTATTTTAATGAAGCAGGGATTATTTAAATTCCCACTTCGTTGACTATGTCGGGTAAACTAGTTTACATGGCGACGGAGCCATGTAGTCTAGACACACCCTTAGCATCTAGCCTAAGGAAGTTAAGAGGCAGATAACTGGGTAATCATGTAGTATCTACTACACAACTGGTCAATAAGGGAAGGTGCTGAGAAGGAGATACCCCTGCTGCAGCTCTGCAGTTTCAACATAGTAAGAGCCAGGTGCGCAGGCGTTAACCATTTTTTGGCTTAATTTTCTTATTAAGGATATACAACCCATTGGTTGTATAATACACCACCTTCCATGAAACACCAAGTTTCATTAATGTTATTTTCCCAATATTATATTTTCTGTTGTCCTCAAATAGTAACTAAAAGGGAGATGTGCCCCCTGCTCACTGCACTCGCCAACCCCCCTCTTGCAGGGTGTAGGAAACCTCAGCTTCCCCCCATGCCCCAGCCACTGGTGAGGACTGGGCTGTGGGCATGCCAGCCTGGGTCCCTTCTCCCTTTTTCCCACCACCCTCTGCCAGCATCAGGGCCTCCCCGCCTCCTGCCAGCCTGAGCCCCATCTCACTTCCCCCACCAGCTGCTGGGGGGAGGGAGTGAATCTCCTTGGGGGCAGCCAGACTCCAAGCAGTTGGGCACCACACTCCAGCTCCCCAAACACCAGGTGGCAGGGATCCCCCAAGAGCCTGCTTCTGGCGCATAAGCCCAGCTGGGAGCCCCACTCCTAGGCTGCTGCTCTGAGCACAGTATCCCTCACCCTCTTCCCCTGGGCTCTCACGGCTGCGATGTGGGGTCTACCAGCTACTGTGCCACGTGTCTTGGCACTGAAAGCTCTGTGGGGTGGGGGTGGAGGAAGGCGAGTAGGAGCTTGGTTTAAAATAGCAATTCCAAGTGGCGAGGGGAAGCAGCGAGGTTGGGCTCAAGCTGGGGGAGGCAGAGCAGAGAGAGGAGGCAGATGGGATGCAGAGTGGCATGATGATGTCACTCAGTCGTCCTGCAGGAAAAACTTTTTTTTAATAAAGAGGAAAAGGAAAAAACAAAGAGCGTGCTTAGAAAACATCTGCTTACCCACAATTGGTCATCATGTCCTGGGGGACTTTTCTTAATGAAAGCACCGTAATAAGTTGCAATGTTTCTATGATGAGAATATTTCTTTAGCATATTTATCTCCAGTTTGATTTCTTCTTCTTCATCCTTTGGAACAAAACAAAAAGCATGTATTTTATATGACAATATATTATTTAGCTCCTTTCTCATGCATGAACAGATATAAGGGAAAGTTCAATTTATATCAGCAGCATGATCAGTAAACACAATCTGGCTTCATGCCACAGAACTTCAGTGCCTATTGGGAAAATCATCTGAAACAAACATTTATTCTCCAGAACGTCAGTATTGCTGAAAGGAAATATGACTGAAAAGACACATACAATTGATTTCAATTCCTGTAACGGTAAAAAAAATCCTATACAACATGTTTTTAAACAACAGTGTTTTAAGAAAGACCAGAAGGGTTCCTTTATCAAAAGCGATGGTAAGTTGGACAGTATCTCTCTTCAAAGTTATTATAATGATAGAATTAAAAACACAAAAAAATACAAACTAGCTGACAAGTTCTCCAACATGACTTGGAAAAAGCAGTTCAAAACTAAAATGGACTAAAAAAAATCCACTCAACTGGTAGGGTTGCCAGTTGGTTTCAACAAAAATACCAGACACACTTGACATTACATCACAATCTACATTACATCTTATTTAGAAAATACCAGACAGTTATATTTTCTCATTAATATTTTCTCAATTTGTTTCCCCGAACAGAAAGCTCAAATACTGGACAGTCCAGTTCAAACCCGGACACCTGGCAACCCTATAACTGGGGAGATTAGGGGGCATTTTGCATTTCTTCAAACAGTGTTGAGCTTGGAAAATGGACTGGTTGTAATTAAATACCACAATCATTGAGCTGAGCAACTTTTCAGAGCTGAAGTGTGCTTTTGGGAGTGGGTTGGATGGGAACCCATATTGTGCAAAGAGCAACAGACACAGTGGGTCTGCATTAAGCAGGTTAAGAAGCAGGTGGCTTTTACTATATTTAAAATTCAGAATCGCAGTGGGGTAGGTCCAGGACCCAGCAAGGCTCTCAGACCACGGAGACAGTGGGGCTTTTAAGCCGGCCCCCTCCAGTATCAACTCTTGCTTTCCCAGAGGCAACAAGAGGGAGGGGGAGAGCGAGTAGTCAAGGAGTGACTTAACTACCCGATACGCCTAGGCTTATGTGGTTGACTACTTGACTAGTCACTCACATCCCTAGTCTGCATCAGGAAGACAACTTGGGAACTGAAGAAGCTTTTTGACTGATGTGAATGAGTCATTTGTACTACTCAGAGTTTGCTGCTGCTTCATATGACTGCAGAGGAAGAGCAAGCGCATCAGGAAGAGCATGACTGGGAGTCCTGCATGTAAACAGGATATTGTACACAAAGACAGAGGAAGGGGTTTTGCTCCCTTGGTCAAGCATTCCTGCACAAGCAAAGAAAGGCATCTGCTTTTCTTCCATACCCAAACAGAGCAGAATAAGAGGCTTTCTTCAACAGATACTGGTACACTTAGCAAATCATCAATTTTTTTGGATCAGCAGCTGAACCACACCCCCAAAACAGTTAACACAACTTTATTGGGTTTGAAGCCAAACCTAAATAGTTTGGGGATTTTGCTAAACAAATAATACAAAAAAATGTATTTGAGGTGAATGAATTTTTTTTAAATATTGCTTCAAAGCATCATTTAAAGTGTGCCAAACTGGTTCATGCTGACAGTTTCTAAAGGAAATGTTTTGACCTCGACTACCAGCAACTACTTGCAAAGACCACGGAACAATAGTTTGATGTTTTTCTCTGACAAACACATTCACTGAATTCAACCCAAATTTACAAATAGTTGAGCATTCCAAAAGTGCATTTCTAGGAAAAATGTTGCAAAAATTTAATCCAGCTCTGACCATGACAACTGCAATGTAGCTAAGACTGGGGGTGGGGGGGGGGAGGGGGATTTAAAGTAGAGGTAGGATGTGTAATGTGGAGGAGTAGGGTGAGAAGCAGAACGCATGACAGAAGGCAGCATGACTGTCTATGGCGGGAATGTTCAGAAGGCAGAGGGACTGGACAATTTTTTCCTTAAAAAATTAGGTTTCCGTGGCTTGGTCGACAAACAGGAGGGTTTGCTGACGAAAAAATGCATCTTAATTACTTTCGCTTTCGAAAGTGAGATCAAAAGAAGATATGGAATTCCCACAGAATTTGCATATCCTCTTTCAAAAGTCTAGTGTAGTCTAGATACGGCCCTAGTGAAAAGAAACAGCAATTATGCCCCCATCCTAACCAACACTAACCTCGAGTCCTTTTAATAGCCCAGGGGTGGCCAAACTGCACCTCTCAAGCCACATGTGGCTTTAAAAAAAAAAAAAAAAAAGTGCAGCTTGTAGAGCCCACCAATGCCTCCTCCATTCTCTTCCTACCAGACTGTGAGAGGGGGAGGGGATCTTGGCATTTCTTCCCTGTGTTAAGGGATGGGCTTCTGCCAAAGATGATGGGGGCCATAATTTAAAAGTCCCCCCACCAACAGCTTGAGTCATGTCCCTCCTTCTGCTCCTCCCCTTACTCTTACTCTTACCAGGATCCTTATCCGCAGCAAACCCTCCCTGCAGCTTCCAGGTGTTAGCTCTGTGGCAAACAGCTGGAAGTTGCAGCAAGGGGCTGCTGCTTTAGCTCCTTAGGAGAGGCCGAAACAAAAGCAGCAGCTCACCTCGCAGCTCCCAGCAGTTTGCCATTGCCTCTCCCCATTCCTGGAGCTCCCAGCTTCCTGGCTCCAGCACTAGTTGTGCAAAGAGGGGCCTGGCAGCACCATGTGACCAAGTGGGGCCACCAAACGCTAGCAAAAATCTGAGGGGATACCAGGGATCACATGACTCCCCCGGCTTCCGCTCTGCAGGGAGGAGGGTCTTGGGGCTTAAGCTCCATGGGTCACACCTATCGAAGCCTCAGTGTCAGTACTGAAGCCCCAAGCCAAGACACCCACCTCCTGCAGGATAGAGTCCCAAGACACTCCCCCTCTCCTGCAGGGATGGAGTCCTTAGCCACCCCCCTGCAGTGGGACTAAAGCCCTGAGCCCAGGCAGGTGTGCCTAGCTCTTGAACGTCTGAAGACTATTGTATGTGGCTCGGAGGGTCAACAGGAGAATGAGAAACATGTATTGAGAAACTAAAGCCCCAGTTCAACTGGAGGGCAAGCTAATCAACAGCTCAGCAAGACTGTTGATTCTTTCAAGGTATCAGAACCTGATATGGGGAAATTTTAAACAGCAAATTATTTTGCAATTTGTAAAATGCCTAATAGTAAAGCATACTGTTCCCAACGCGCACAGATGTCAGGTAACAGGACGCTAGCTAAATATTATCCACATTGCTCTAGTTCGTTTTCTTAGCATAGAAGTAGCAGCCCCTGCTCTCAAGGAAATAGTATTTATTTTATAAAGTAGTATTCTCCACCAAAATAGTCCATTTTCATTATTAATCTGGGAGAATGCCAAATGCACCAGAATTAACCTGTTCTGGTCTTTTCTTTTTTTAAACACATTTTGGTAAGGGCTGGGTATGTTTAGAACATTGTATAAAGTATTAAAATGAGATGGTTAATCAAAGTCCTTTCTAAACATTGTTAGAATAAAAGAACCACCATATTGGGTCACACCAAAGGTCCATCTAGCCCCGTATCCTTTCTACTGACAGTGTCCAAAACCAGATGCCCAGAGGGAGTAAACACAACAGGTAATCATCATGTGATTGCTCTCCTGTCATCCATTTCTAGACAAACAGAGGCTAGGGACATCATTCCTACCCGACCTGGCTAACAGCCATTGATGGACCTAACCTCCATTGACTTATCTAGCTCCTTTTTGAGCCCTGTTAAAGTCCTAGTCTTCACAACATCATCTGTCAAGGAGTTTCACAGGTTGACTGTGTGCTGCACAAAGAAAAACTTCCTTTTGTTTGTTTTAAACCTGCTACCTATTAATTTCAGTTGGTGACCCCTAGCTCTTATATTATGGGAACAAGTAAATAACTTTTCCTTATTCATTTTTTCCACACCAGTCATGATTTTATATACTTCTATCTCATTCCCCTGTCTCCTTTTTTCTAAGATAAAAAGTCCAAGTCTTTTTAATCTCTCTTCATACGGGACTCATTCCAAACCCCTAATTGTTTTTGTTGTCCTTTTCTGAACCTTTTCCAGTGCCAATATATCTTTTTGAGATAAGGTGACCATATCTGTACACAATATTCAAGATGTGGGTGTACCATGGTTTAATACAGAGACAATAAGATATTTTCTCTCTTATTCGCTATCCCTTTTTTAATGATTCCTAACATTGTTTGCTTTTCTGACCGCCGCTGCACACTCAGTGGATGTTTTCAGAGAACTATCCACAATAATTCCAAGATCTCTTTCCTGTTTAGTTGTAGCTAAATTAGTCCCCATCATATTGTATGTATAGTTGGGATTATTTTTTCCAAATGTGCATTACTTTACATTTATCAACATTAAATTTCATTTGCCATTTTGTTGCCCAATCACTCAATTTCGTGAGATCTTTTTGAAGCTTTCACAGTCTTCTTTAGTCTTAACTCTCTTGAGCAGTCTGGTATCATCTGCAAATTTTGCCACCTCACCGTTTAAACCTTTGTCTAGATCACTTATAAATAAGTTGAATAGGATGGGTCCCAGGATAGACCGTTGGGGGACACTACTAGTCACCTCTCTCCATTCTGAAAACTTACCATTTATTCCTACCTTTTGTTTCCTGTCTTTTAACCAGTTATCAATCCATGAGAGTACCTTCCGTCTTATCCCATGACAACTAACTTTACTTAAGAGTCTTTGGACAGGATCCTTGTCAAAGACTTTCTGGAAATCTAAGAATACTATATCCACTGGATCCTCCTTGTCCACAAGTTTGTTGACCCCCTCAAAGAACACTAGTAGATTAGAAAGGCATGATTTCCCTTTACAGAAACCATGTTGATTTTTCCCCCCCAACAAATTATGTTCATATATGTGTCTGACGATTTTATTCGTTACTATAGCTTCAACTAATTTGCCAGGTACTGACATTAGACTTACCAGTCTGTAATTACCAGGATCATCTCTAGAGCCCTTTTTAAATATTGGTGTCATGTTAGCTGTCTGCCAGTCATTAGACTCAGAAGCTGATTTAAAGGATAGGTTGGTTGCAAACCGCAATTAATAGCTCTGTAATTTCACATCTGAGTTCTTTCAGAACTCTTGGGTGAACGCCATCTGGTCCTGGAGAGTTGTTACTGTTAAGTTTATCAATTTGTTCCAAAACCTCCTCTAATGACACCTCAATCTGGGACAATTCTTCAGATTTGTCTCCTAAAAAGAATTACTCAGGTTTGGGAATCTCCCTAACATCCTCAACCATGAAGTCCAAGGCAAAGAATTTATTTAGTTTCTCCACATGACCGTATCTTCTTTGAGTGCTCCTTTAAGTATCTTGTCCAGGCCCTACTGGTTGTTTAGCCAGCTTCCTGCTTCTTATGTACTTAAAAACATTTTGCTATTACTTTTTGAGTTTTTGGCTAGCTGTTCTTCAAACTCCTTTTTGGCTTTCCTGATTATGTTTTTACACTTAATCTGACAGAGTTTATGCTCCTTTCTGCTTTCCTCACTAGGATTTGACTTTCATTTTTTAAAACAATGCCTTTTTAGCTCTCACTGCTTCTTTTACTTGGTGGTTAAGTCACAGTGGCACTTTAGTTTTCTGTGTGTTTTTTTTTTTTTAATTTGAGGTATACAGTTGGATCTCTATTATGGTGTCTTTGAAAAGTTTCCACGCAGCTTCCAGGGATTTTACTTTTAGCACTGTAGCTTTTAATTGCTGTTTAACTAACACACTCATTTTTGTACAGTTCCCCTTTCTGAAATTAAATGCCACAGTGTTGGGCAGCTGAAGTGTTTTTCCCACCACAGGGATGTTAAATTTTATTACATTGTGGTCACTCTTTCCAAGCGGTCCAGTTATATTTACCTCTTAGACCATATCCTACACTCCACTCAGGACTAAATCAAGAATTGCCTCTCCCCTTGTGGGTTCCAGAACCAGCTGCTCCAAGCAGTAGTCATTTAAGGTGTCAAGAAATTTTACCTCCGCATCTTGTCCTTCCCATCCTTTAATGACATGTACCCAATCAATATGGAGACCATTGAAGTCCCACACTATTATTGTGTTTTTTATTTTGATAGTCTCTCTAATCTCCTTTAGCATTTCATAGTCACTATCACTATCCTGATCAGGCGGTCAATAATATATCCCTACTTCTATAGTCTTATTATTTGAGCACGGAATTACTATCCATGGAGATTCCGTGGATCATTTTGTTCATTTAAGATTTTTATTTCATTTGATTCTACATTTTCTTTCACATATAGTGCCACTCACCTACCAGCACGACCTGTTCTGTCCTTCTGATATATTTTGTACCCTGGTATAACTGTCTCTCATTGATTGTCCTCATTTCACTAAGTTTCTGTGATTTCTGTTATATCAATATCCTCCTTTAATATGATGCATTCTAGTTCATCCATATGATTACTTAGACTTCTAGCATTTGTGTGTAAGCACTTTAAAGATTTGTCACTATTTATCTGTCTGTCATTTCCTGATATTAGGCTCTTTTTCATTTGATTGTTTCTCATCTGATCTTGCCCATACTTTATCATCTTCCATCCTCTCCTCTTTACTAGAGCATAGAGACTCTCTATTAATAGACTCTCCCCTAACAGATGTCTGTGTCTGATCCATGTGCTCCTCCGTACCCGTCAGCTTTCCCTCAGCCCTTAAATTTAAAAGCTGCTCTACAATCTTTTTAATGTGAAGTCTTAGCACTCTAGTTCCATTTTGGTTTAGGTACACCCCATCCTTTCTGTGTAGGCTCCCCTTATCCCAAAAGTGTCTCCAGTTCCCAATAAATGTAAACCTCCTCCTACACCATGGTCTCATCCACGCATTGAGACTCTGAAGTTCTGTCTGCCTACCTGGCCCTGCACGTGTAACTAGAAGCATTTCAGACAATGCTACCACAGAGGTCCTGGATTTCAATCTCTTTTTCTAGCAGCCTAAATTTGGCCTCCAGAACCTCTCTCCCTTATGTCATTGGTACCTATATGTACCACAACCACCAGCTCCTCCCCAGCACTACACATAAGTCTATCTAGGTGTCTTGAAAGATCTGCAACCTTCACACAAGGGAGGCAAGTCACCATACTGTTCTCCTGGTCATCACAAACTCAGCTATCTATAGGTTTCTAAAGATCAAATCCTTCCCTTACTGCCTTTTCCTAATGACTGGAGTTTTCTCCCCAGAGAAGTATCCTCAGAGCGAGAGGATACCACATCATTATCTGGAAGGAGGGTCCCAAGTATGGGATGGTTTCCCTCTGCTCCACTTGACTGGTCTCCTTCCCTGAGCCTTGCACCCTCCTTAACAGCACATGGGGCTTTCTCATTCCTGAGAAAAAACAATAATTTCATCATTTCTAACTATGTGACCCTATGTTTGAGGAAACTGGATTCATTTTTAAATTGACTTTTAAATGTACGCTTTTGTAAAACAAACACAAGCCTTGAAATATAATGGACAGGCTATGCTGGAGGTTGGCCATGCATATTTACAGTCACAGACAAAAAGACATTGCTTACATGGGATATCCTTCTGAAAATACTACAGCAGTGGTCTCCAACCTTTACACACCTAAGATCACTTTTTAAATGACAGACCAAGCCAAGATCTACCACCCCGCCCCTTCCTTCAAGCCCCGCCCTCTCTATTCTCCTCCTCTCCATCACTTGCTATCCCCAATCCTTACACTGCTACTTTAAAAAAATATCCCCACCATTCCTCGCAGCTACTCAACTGTGCTGTTGCTCGGTGAGTAGCTGCTCCTCAAATGAGGAAATCTAATGTAAATGTACTGCGTGCAGGTGTGCAGTTCAGAGAGGGCTCAAGAGCTAATCTTAGAGCCTCCGAGATCTACCTGTAGATCGCGATCTACTGGTTGGTGACCACGGTACTACAGTATTTAAAAGTACTTCTAAGTTGGTCTCATTCATGTTCACAGTGACTAAACAAGAAGAGGACTGGACCCACAGAGCTATGGTTGAGATTTCCTTTCAGTCTAGTAGCCTTTAGGAGTAAATCTAGTGACACGTTAGAGTGACAGAAAGAAGGCGGATAGAACTGGATACATTTATCACAGTGCAGGCAGGCAAAGCATAATCAGTTATCCAATTTCCAGGCAGCTGTGTTATGCAACTCACTCCCTGGCCACCAGCAGCCCTGCTATTTCATGTCTGGGCCTCTTCCTTAACAATAACCACCAATAATGATGCAATACCACAAACTGTAGTTTCCAAGGGACATTTGTCCACATCACAAAAGAAAGACCATACCATATGGTTTCCATCAAATTGTAACAATGGATTACAGAGGTGAACAACTCCGGTACTCTTAAAATCAAATCTTTAAAGAGGACTCAATCTTCCCCCCACTTAAATTATTTCTTTTTTGGTGAATTGTGTCGAAACTTTATATTCGAACTAGTGCCTCCTAACAACTTGAAATACAAGCAGTCCCTGACTTACAAACGGGTAACGTTCCGAACACCTGGTCGTAACTCGATTTGGTTGCAAGTCGGAAATACCTTTAAACGTGCTACCCGCGCTGTCTGAAAAAGCTTGACATACATGGTTCTCAACTTGAAAATATTGTAATGGGGTTAATGCGAGGTTGGTCATAAGTATGAATGGTCATAAGTCGGTGTGTTTGTAAGTCGGGGAGTGGCTGTATGCTATATAAGCAAAAATGACGAGGAGTCCTATGGCACTTTAAAGACTAACAACTTTATGTAGGAATAAACTTTCGTGGGCTGGAACACTATTTGTGAGTTATACTGTACTTATGCCAGGAAAAAATTTGTTAAGTCTTTAAGGTACCATAGGGCTCCTCGTTGTCTTTGCTGAAACAGACAACAAACATGGCTACCCCTCTAAAATAGGGATGTAAAATCCCATTTAATTGGTTAAGCAGTGAAATGTGATGTTTATAGGGTTGCCACAGGGTTTAACCAAAAATACCAAACACACCCCCACCCCAAAAAAAAGCTCACCAGGGAAAAAAAGAGACCCTGAGAGTTATTAAGCAAAAATTATTATTATTTAATAATAAATAATAATCATAATCATCATCCAGCATGGCCCCTTTAAGAAATGTTTTTGAGGCTTTTTGGCCCTAACAGGCTGCAGGCGGCCAACCGCCATCTTTTCTTCCTGCTCCGGGCCAGACAGTTCCCCTGCGTAGCCACCAAGCACCTGGAATTTTCCCCTCCTGGCCGGGGTGGAAAAAAAAAAAATCAGGAAATACCGGATATTTTAGGTGTCTGGTATTTTCTGAATTTTTTTTACTGGACAGGAGGCGAAAATACCAGATCAAAGCCCCGCCTTCCAGCTGGGACTCCCAGGCTGGGAGGCAGGGCCGTGATCGCCGGTCTGGGCCCATCAGAAACGGCAAGGGGAGTGGCTGGGAGAGGCAGTACTTATTATCACGCTCTTTTTTTTTTTTTTTTTTGCTTGACCAAAATATTGCGTATCCAGTATTTTTGGGGGGACCATCTAGCAACCCTAACTCTACCAGGCAGGGACTTTGAACAATACCCAGCAGAATAATAAGACTAATGTTTCTAGAAGTTAGGCAATATAAATAATAGTAAGGAAAAAGTGATGCTCTCATTAGCAGAGCTGATTAAATAATTCATCAGAAAATGCTGATTTGCCACAAGTGAAATAGTCTCCGGGAAAGGATCATTTTTGACCCATCTCCCAATCAAAACACTTGCTGCGCTTTTTGGAAAAAAGTATAAAGGCTGTCAAAAGACTCCACTGTGACAATTTTTTAAATGAAATCTTCCATTTTCCAGGTCAAAATGACTTTTCGTTTTGAAAATTAGTTAATTTATATGAAACAAGGTTAAAAATAAGAAAGTGCCAAAACTTAATAGAAACATTTTGATTGATAGAATCCAAAAACATTTTGGGGGCTTAATCAATTCATCAACATTTTTTGAGATTGACTGTTTATTGCTATGTACGGAGGAGAGGGGGGAAATAATCTGGAAGCCTCAAAAGCTCTCACATGATAGGAAACTATTTTGCACCCAACCCTACTCATTAACACACACTTCACTGAAAGGCTATCTTGTAACATGACTGGCAACATCTGCGCAGAAAAGACCTGGGGCTGGAAGAGAAAAGTGGTTTTAGATGCATTGAAAACTGGCACTCCAGACTGAGCTATAGTCCTTCCATAATTACTACTACTGTTCTGACACTTTCCAGAGCCCACTGGTCACAATGAGCAAGACTAAGTTTAAAATGATCATCATGGAACAAAAGTATCCCTCTCAGGAAGGAAAACAAGGCTACCTCCTATTCCTTGTAAGGCAGCTGGTAAGCCCTTCTTAGTGATTTTATGCAGCTGGCACCAATTACCACTGCAGGCCATTATCAGTGGATACAAACTCCCATAGAAACATTCTTTGTCTTTGCCCCTGATACCACTGTTCTAAGTGTTTTCACTTATACATTCACCAGCTGTTTGTGACAGAACATCTGATTACTAGTAATTTCTACAGTAAGCTATATTTTTGTAAGAGCGGCATGATTAAATCAAGTGGATTCCTCTCCAGTTTTAATTTTTGTATTTAACTACAGATATAATATTTTAAGGCCATTTAGTATCTCCAGGAACTTCTAAATATAGTCATTCTAACAAAGAACCTTGCCTGTAAACTCATGAGTAGTTAACAGCAGTAGTTATGCAGAAATCCAACACAATACAGTACAGTAATATCATTTCTCAAGATTTAAACTCATACACATCACAAACAGAATTCAGACTAGTCTCTGTACTAGAGCCATCTGGTGGCTGCCTTATATCTTGCACTTAGAAATCACAAACGTTTTTTTGTTCACCTCCCAACAGATACTCTATTACGTTCAATGCATTTGTACACCCAATAGATATGGAACAGAAATTCTCACTAGACAAAGAGCAATGTGATCATTAGCTAATGTAATTATTTAAATTAGTGTCGGTCTATCTGAACACAATGCAACTACAGTACACTAAAACCCAACCGAGTGTAAGCAGTTAAAACAGATCAACAATGAACTACTACTACACTGAAAGCTAAACTATGCAGGTTCCAAGATCTTTTCTAAAGGTATTTTCAGAATCAATGCAGAAATTTCTGTTTAACTTTGAATGAATGAATGAATGAATGAATGAATGAATGAATCCACCAGTTACAGTAAGCAAGCACTTAGTGGACACGGTCTTCCAAAAAATGTTCTCTGAACTATGTGACTTCCTGAGCATCTTGCTAAGGCCCAGCATTATGCAGCTCACCTAGAAGGCATTGCTGCACAGCAATTACAATTGCCTCAAATACCAACCATTGAGCTGTCCTCTGTTTTAAACCCATACTCCTAAGATAAGGATAAACGCTAAAATATTTTCAAAACATCCTGCATGTTATAGCAACACCTGATCTATGAAGTGATTCATGACTGATAAACTGTACCCAAACAATCTTGCCTATACACCAAAATTGTCATTGAGTGCTAAATATTCAAGCATTCTCACAACAGCAGAATGGCAACACATTGGCCTAATGCCCTGGAAGGAGTGCAGAAATTTGCAATATTCTTGCTATGGCAAAGCCCCCATCTTCACTGGAGCTTGCCAGGACACCAGGACTGTTATTTCACCATATACCTGTGTACCTTTTGTGCTTCAAATTCCTATCAAATGGGTTAAAAACACACAGCTGCATTCAAAACTGAGGGAGCCTTTTCTACTCTTGGCCCGGTGCTCTCCTTACTGTGTGCAAAGGGTTGAAACGGAAGCAACCATTACAGAGCAAAAGGAGTTGAAAACTCCTGTTTTACATCCACCACCTTAGTGACAGCATTGCAAGGGAAGGTACCTGGATGGGGAAGGGAGTATGATAGATGGTTAAGAGTTCTAAAAGAATTTTCAGCAATGCCTGGAGCAGCCTGTGCAACCAGCACTGTGTGAACACAGGCTGGAAACATTCCCATGAAAATAGGAGCCAAAACCACTTCAAGACAATACTCATTTGTTGTCACCCTAAGGACTTAACTTCCCCAGTCACTACGAGGAGAAAACTGTCCCTTTTATTTCATTCTGCCTCTGGCACCTTTGCTACTCTCTGCATGACTTGTGTAAAGGCCACACTGAAAGAAGCAATGTAATGCTATGGGTGCACTTTCTACTGACCTTATTCAGACAAAGGCACTGCAGTACAGCATTTGCAGAGGGCAGCCATGAAAGCAACCTTCAAAATACTTCCCAGGTTAGTGCCCTGATTCTTCTTCATGGTTTCTTGCTCAAATGTATATTTATCCCATCTGTATAATTTAACTCTCCATCTTCATCATACCTGTACTATTTACACATTCAGCAACTAGCCTTTCACTCTCATTTTCTTGAGCTCCCACAAAATATGGAAGTACTCTTCTTACATCAACATTACTTGTATTACAAATATTTGTTCTTGCTGCAGAATCGTATTTCAGGTCTCAGGCCTATATGATTAAAGGCAAATTCTAGCTACAGGATGTAAAAAATGAGACTGCATACAAAATGGGGGACACTCCTACAAAAAGAAATATGGTTGCCATAAAGAAAGAGGGAGAGTGTGTGCAAAAAAGGTGAGGCGGTATTTCTGTATCCAGAGGAAGGGCTGACTTTGATGCAGAAGTTATCTGGGAAGACTAAATATATTATTGTACATTGTTGTTTTATGTCACACAAAAAACTATATTAAAGAAAAGTTCAGATGGAAAAGTGAAGTATTTTGTGTCACGAAGTGACAATGCTTGTGTAACCTTAGCTCCAGCCTTCTTGCACGCACTTTGATCTTACTATGAATTTTAGAAATATGCATCTCTGACTGTTTGCTTACCTGTCTGAGAGTCCATTTGTTCAAGAACTCATCCTAAATGGTAAGAACTAGGACCACCACATTTGGTGTGCAGCTTCCTCTTATCGTGACTTAAAGCAAAGTTAGTGTTTGGTTGTGCCAAGACAATGGGATGTGCCTGGAATTCAACTGTTTCTCATAATATGGAAAGGGAGGAGTATGGTGGGAGGGAGTTATATTGTTGAATGACCACAGAAGGCAACAAGGGGCCAGAGATGGGGACCAGGACAGTTATAACCCCTTTGGGTCTGCAGGGGTGGAGAAAGGGACAGCTATCAACTATATATTTCAGAGAGTTTGTCTATCTATCCTCTAGCCAAAGCACATGTACCCCTCCATCAGCTGTGCCTACTGCAGCTGCAATGGGCATAGATAGGCGCTTCTCACCTGGCCTCAAGCTGCTGTGATGAGAGTGTGGGCTGAGGTAGTCTTCTCTTCCCAAGGCAGCCTGTATACTGAAGCTCCCCGCCCCCTTCCCCAACCCCATCCCAACACAATGATTTAAATGAAGGAAAAACAAAACTTAGAGTTCAGCATCCAAGAAATGCTGTGTAAATCTCCTACTATTCTAGAACCACACAAGCACATTAAGAAAACATTCCCATGAGACAGCCGACTGATTCAGTGTACAAGATGCACTCAGAAAACAAGTCATACAGTGCTCGGGGAATAAGATGAAGTAGATATTTTTCCCCTAGTTGTTTATAGTATGGCCTCATGTATGATACTACTGTAGCTATGCAACTCATTCCCCTGAATGAGGCAATGATTTGGTACATTCCTGCTTCACTCACTACACAATCCTGATTTATTCACCATCCAGCATCTACCATGAATGAGGCAGAAACCAAAAAAAAGATATGATTGTGCAATCAAAGATAGTACACCACAATGCACACCATCAAATGAGCAGAGTTCATACTGTGTGGGCACACTTGCTTTGCCACGTCCTGTGCTCCATTTAATTGCCTCAAGTTTTGGGAGGGAGAGGCTGGGGAGGGGGTGAGAAGGTACAGAATTTGTTGAAGGAAAACTGAAATCCATCATGTGCACTTATTAACTAGACAGCAATGGAGGGGAGCTCTGCACTGCAATTCATGGAGCCAAGTGAAATGTTAAACCCAACCACCTGAACCCCAGGGTCCGATCATTAATCTTTTGTCTCTCCTTCCCCACTAGCATCATGACTGTGCTGCTGATAGACATGACACTGATAGAAAATCTCATCTTCCCAATGACAACCCACTAACATGAGTGTCAGCGATGCTCTTGCTGGGCCGTAGGTAGGGGTGAAAATTCCATTTAGTTTCCATACCTAATCAATCCATGCATATGCGCGCTCGCTCTCTCTCTCTCTCTCTCTCTCTCTCTCTCTTCCCCCCCCCTTCAGAATTCTTGCGGTGTCAGCCAGAATGGTTTGTGCAATGTTGACCGTCACCACAAGTAAGTGGATTGAAATAGCAAACCTGTTCTCAAAGGCCACCCCACAGCCATTGGAGGATACAGAGATCGATTCCTGCCAACCCGAACTGACTTCAAAACCACAGGCTGCAGGCAAGATAGCTTTGTATCACATTGCTAATCCCTTCAGCCTCCCAGCTCCAAAAAATCTGATCGGGCTATAATTAAGCAAACTGTCCTCGCTAAACTGGCCATGTCCACACTAGCACTTGTGTTGGTAAAATTTCTGTTCCACACGGCTGTGAAACCCTCCCTCCCCTCAACTGACATAAACTATACCAACAGAAGCGCCAGTGCAGACACTCGCTTGCTGCTGTAGCTACCACCGCTCATTGGGGGTGGTCTAATTATGTCAATGGGAGAGCTCTCCCATTGGCACAGAGCAGCCACACAGGAAGCCATGGCCAGCACAGCTGAATTGGCACGGCTGTAATGCTGTACGGTCTCTTATGCAGACATAGCCTTAAATGATGCAAATGCTGTTTCTCCTTTTTAAGTGTCTAAAAGGGCAAAGGTAACATTGACAAATGAGGTGCCATGTTAGAAAAATGGCTTTAAAAATAAAACCATACATAAAACATTGTCTCCCCAGCCTGACAGTTGACTTAAAGAGTAACACACATGATGAAGAAATAAATGTAACACTTCTTTTTAAGAAGTTCTATTGAGGTAAACTGCCAGACAAAATAATGTCTAATAGACTGCTAGCAAGTCTTCAAATATCCAGGTAACAGGTTGGTGAGGCTAACAGCCATGTTTAATATTGCATGTGACCTTCACAAACACATACCCTGGTTTACTTCCAAAGAGGAAAGTCTCACAAACAGAGCCAAGCTGGAACTAGCACAGGCTCCTTAGCCACAGTCTAGCTTGAGACAGTAAGTAGCCTTATTCAACATCATATTTCTTTAATCAAACAGCCAAGATAAATACCTTGTTAATAAAATGCACCTCAAAATTTGTACTCACCTCTACAATCATGACTAACTGACAGTGTGTAAGCCCACTTACTCAGGGCAAGTTTACTCTACAAAAACAGATCAGTCTATGCGACACGATTTGAGTTTCATTACTAGTACAGGCAGTCCCCGGGTTACGTACAAGATAGGGACTGTAGGTTTGTTCTTAAGTTGAATTTGTATGTAAGTCGGAACTGGTACATATTGTAGGGGAAACTCTAGCCAAACATTTCTCCAGAGCTCAGTTTTATTCTCCCACACCTCACTTCCCTCAGTCCTTTATTCTCAAGCTGAGGTGTCTGCTGAGAAAAGCCGCTCCGCGTCTCCCTGGTCTGCTGGGGGGGGGGGGGGGGGGGCGCGCGCTAGCTTCGCGTCTCCCTGGTCTGCTGGGGGGGAAGCAGCTAGTGCGGGGTTGCCTCACCCCGTTTGTAAGTAGGGATCCGATGTAAATCGGATCCATGTAACCCGGGGACTGCCTGTATAACACATAGCTTCAATCTACTTACTACAGAGTCCACAATGCATGGGGGATGGACAGAAGAAATTCTCCCATCAACTCCCCTATTCACTTTGTTCTGCTGGAGTACCGTAGACAACAGGAAAGTGATCGGCAGTCAGTTTAGCAGGTCTTTACTAGACTTACTAAGTCAACTGCCAGCGGATCCATCACTGCAGGGTCAATCCACCCCATAGTGGAGACAATCCCTTAGAGTCCTTAATTTAAAAAGTAACGTCAGTCAGAAGGTAATTGCAGCCCCTTTTTGGGAGCTGCGGTCCAATATCACTCCAAACTTTGAATTTTTCGCTAACAATTCAATTTTTAATTTAAAATAGCCCCTGGACGTGTCTAACATTTCATCAGTATTTCCTTCCCCCACACTTGCAAAAACAACCCAAAATCCTAAGGCAAGTCAAACATTGTTTAAAATTTCTGTTACATTTTTTTTCCTCTTTTTATTTTAAAACCATCGGCCTTTAGTAAGTACAGGCAGTCCCCGGGTTACATGGATCCGACTTACATCGGATCCCTACTTACAAACGGGGTGAGGCAACCCCGCACTAGCTGCTTCCCCCCAGCAGACCAGGGAGACGCGAAGCTAGCGGCTACCCCCCCCCCCCCCCAGCAGATCAGGGAGACGCGGAGCGGCTTTTCTCAGCAGACACCTCAGCTTGAGAATAAAGGACTGAGGGAAGTGAGGTGTGGGAGAATAAAACTGAGCTCTGGAGAAATGTTTGGCTAGAGTTTCCCCTACAATATGTACCAGTTCCGACTTACATACAAATTCAACTTAAGAACAAACCTACAGTCCCTATCTTGTACATAACCCGGGGACTGCCTGTACTAGGGATGTTAGATGGTAATG
Organism: Pelodiscus sinensis; assembly: GCF_049634645.1. NCBI lineage: Eukaryota > Metazoa > Chordata > Testudines > Trionychidae > Pelodiscus > Pelodiscus sinensis. Next base: position 231,139,199 of record NC_134711.1, on the reverse strand, counting down.
CTTATCAGTTAATGGCACGTGTTGCACCCAGCCAGCCCCTGGGGAGGCAGCTTCACTGCAGCAGGGCAGTGAAGCCTCCTCCCTCGGAACCCAGCGAGCAACAGCTGCCGGCTCCACACCCAGGAAGGTGGCTTCACTGTCTCAGTGAAGCCTCCTCTCCAGGAAACAGGCTGGTGGGCCTGCTCCTGGGAGGCTTTGCTGCGGGCTAAGCTTTATACTGCAGAGCCTGCAGTACGTGTAACCGCTAAGGTTTTTAGCGGATACAAAGTTACCATATTAAACAATTTTTAACATCCCTAGTAAGAATAATTCCTCCTGGATTATGTGGCAATCACATCTATAAGACTAGAGCAAGATTGGGGGTATATTGTATACCAAAACCACATGGGAAGATGCCATTCCTGCCCTCAAAAAGTGACCACCTAAGAAATGGGTCACTGGCTGTGATATTAGAGAGGTTTAGTTTAGAAGTTGACTGCTGTGCCTTTTGACCTCTGGTAAGCTTTTACACAGGACAGCAGAAAGGGACACTGTGGCTGTGCAGAATCCCCTCTCGCTTTTCTTTGGGAGGAGTGTCTCTTATTGCAAAAGGTAACATATGAGCCTACAACTGATCTCAGAACAGATGCACCACTGGTGCCCATTTGTCTTCATCTGCAGTCTGACTGAAGTCTTCTGCCAAGAGACATGTTGGAGAAAAATGTTAAAGAGCTGAGTGAGTTTGTGTGAATGAACTATGAGACAGAATGGAACTAATTAGGGAAAAAAATAAAAAAGACCGGCTGAGAGCAGCTTCACTGGAGCAAAGATTTCAGCTCAAATTGCTTGTTCTCGAGAAAAGGATCCAAAAGGTTACAGAAGGAGGAAGGAATAAGTCTTCTACGCTCAACAGACCATATTTTACCTTTAGAGTCTGTTTATACTTGGAAAATTAACTATTAAAAAGGAACACCATTATAAAATGATTTACAGTTGAGCGACAAGATGATTATTACATCAGCCTAGAATAATTATTAGGTCTAATCACTCAAGTTGTAATTCACCCTCACACAATCAAATCACTTGATTCACTACTAACATTTTCTTTAGCATATACCAGGTGATACTGACGCAGCGAAGACGCATGCTCTCTCAGTGATAATAAAGGTGCCCATCAGAGAAACGCACTCAGGGACTGCAGTGCATGTTAAGTTTAACTTCATGTCTGTGTCAAACTCATCAGCATGGTAGATGACAAGAACTGTGCTGAAAAGTTTGTTTTGTTTTAATCTCATTCCAGAAGGAGGACAGCTAGTAAGGTAGGTAGGTGTGGGGTTTTGCTTTCATTTGGGACATTAATACAGGTTGTACCTCCCTAAACCGGAACTCTCTGATCTGGTAACATCTGTCATCCAGTGGTGGAGGCCAGTGGTGAGCAGGGGGCTCAGGCAATGCAGGGAGTCCTACAACGCTGCTGGGGGCTCCACCAGCGCAGGGATCCCCAGTGGTGCAGCTTGGAATTCCACAGCAGGGAGCCCCACAACACAACTAGGAGCCCTGCAACAGGGGACACAGGCGGCGCGGGGAACGCCGGTGGTTTGTACAAAGCTGCTCCCTATAGCGATGTGCTACTAAGGGAGAAGTTAGGGTTCTACCGATAGCCATTGCTACAGGGAGCAACTCTGTATGTGCCACCAGCACTGTAGCCAGGAGCGCAGCAGGGGCTCAGACAGTGCAGGGAGCCCCGTGGCATGAGGCTCAGGTGGTATGGGGAGCGCAGCAGCAAGGGTGCCCAGCAGTGCAGCTGGGAGTCCCAGGGACGAGGGATACAGCTGGCTGAGGGCAGTGGGGGCCGGCTGCAACCAGAAGCAGAACTGGTGGGTGCCTGGGAGTCTGGTGGCGGGGCACCTCCCCTGGTCCAGCAAATGCCCTTGTTAGGGACCAGCCAGGTCCCAAGGTTGCCATGCCAGACCATGGAGTTCCAACCCGTACTGGGCTGCTAGCAATATAGTCAAGCTATGTACTTCAGCATACAAGTAAATGTGTCTGGCATTCCTCCACTATGTACAAAATCATTTTCATACAGCTGCCAGCAAAAGAACTATATTCTTGAATCATGTGTTTTTGGCATCCGTGTTGCCAAGCATGCATGGAAACCTCACAGCTGAGATATTCTGGGAGAGAATTAACAATGAACAGTCACAAAATGCTAGTGTCTGTCTATCAGACATGACGTCACAGCCCTGATACAGGCATGAGAGCTGATGACAGCTAGCTAATTAGCGTACCTGCTTGAGAACAATTACTCTTCCCCTCCTGTGAATAGAAATAAAGGCAGCACGTTCTTCTATAAACATTATACCTCAACAGTTTTTATAGCCCTAGCTGAGCAGTTGACAAGGAGGCTGTGATTAACAGCTAAGCAAATAAGTCTGGAGAAAATATAAACAGGCCCTATATCAAGAGACAGGTTTGTTTTCATCATGGGGTTTATTTATAAAACAATATGCTCCAGTTGAAAACCAGAGCTGCTGTGGCATTTCATTGCCCAGCGAAAAAACAACAAAAGCAAAAACCAGAGCTGCCCTGGCAAATTGCTCCCCAATCCACATCCTAATGAACAGGAAAGATGGAAGCTGGGGAAAGAAAGGCTTTGTGGGAAAGTGCTGGCCTGAGGCTTGGGAGATCTAGGTTCAGCTCTGCTCACAGACTTCCTGTGAGACTCTGAGCAAGTAACTTAATCTCTCTGTAAAATAGGATCAGAACTTCCTTCCTCCCAGCAGTTGTCTACCTTGTCTCTCGAGACTGTAAGCAACTTGGGATGAGGATGGCTGAGATGTTTGTACAGTCTCTAACACATTGAGGCGTCTAGGAGCTACTGTAACAAATCGCAACACTACTCTTTGAGATGGTGGGCTTGGTTCTAAAAGCAGTTAATAGCAAAATGACCTAACGTGCAATAGAACTGAAATGAGATTCACTCTCCAGCCCACCAACAGAAAAACTTTTCATTCTAAACAAACCATGAAAAAATGTGTCACCACATTGACGGGCCAGACCATCCTACACTGCCAAAAAGGAGCCCAACACACAAAATTTGATCTGTGTCATGATTCTTGTATATTGGGGTGCTATTTTTGACAGCACAAGAAGAAAAAAGTCGAGTCTACTGGAAATTGGTCTTTCCCTTCTCTAGAAAAAGTACTTTGGGCTAAAATGACTTCCAGCAGCCTGCTGTTATATATCACACCCACAGACACAGATACTGTCCTAGCCTGTAAGTGTCAGAACATGATCATTTATAGCTCAGCTGCCTTCTGTTCCCCATCTGACTGAAAACATATGCACATACATACACAGTCACTTCCCCAAGCAGGCTCTTTCATGCTTTCAACGGCCACATTATTGTTTTACAAATGAAGTCACAGAATAGATCTTCTTCCCATTTTCTCAGTTAAAAATTATACTCGGCAGCTTGACTGAAAAATAAATGCACATGTAATGTGTTTTACTGAAATCCTCCTAGACAGAAATAATCTGCTCTCTCTTGGAAAGACCATTTCAGTTTTCTAGTCTCCAGTGGCTACAGCATCTTCTGTGCCAATCACACAGCTCCGGCCTGTTTAGCCAATCCAATCAGCAAGCATCTGCAGAACAACAGCAGTTAAATCTAACGTTGGAATATGGCTTCATTTAAGGACTATTCAACTGTTACATGTGCAAAATGGGCAGCCGTTCTCTTCTGCATAAATAGTTTCTCTCTCAAATCGTTTATAGAAGTAATACTATCACGCCAGGGTCTCCTGGGAAGATGATTCATAAGCAGGAAAAGCACTAACTGCATGCTCAGCCTATTCAACCTAACAGCTTTTACGAGTTTAACTGCCCTAGCCCAATAATACAACCAAGTCACAGACGGGAAAACCTTTAATCGTTTTGAACGAAACACACTGAATGGGTACAATTCACTTCTCACTTATACCAGATTGCACTAAAACAGCTCCATTGACTAAAATGGAGAGAAGCTCCTGTTACTAGGGATGTAAGCGACTAGTCAGCTATTCGATAAGCATAAACTTATCAGACAGTCGACTTGACTAGTTGTTTCCCTCCCTCCTTGCTGCTTCTGTCACAGAGAGGCAGCCAAGGGGGGGAGCAGGAGCCAGCGCTGGAGGGAGCAGGCTTAAGAGCTGGTTCCTCCCAGCACTGTTTCCGTTGGCGGGTGGGAGGGGACAGGGGCACAGCGGAGAACTGGCAGCACTTCTGCCTTTGAAATGTAGCAAGAGAGGGCTCTCTTGTTACATTTCAAAAGCAGAAGCGTGAGGGGAGCAGGAGGCGAGTGGGGGACTCAAGCAGTCCTCCACTGGCCCTGTGCGCCCTGCTTTTGAAATGTACAAGAGGCCCTGGAGGGGGCTCTTGTACATTTCAAAAGCAAAGCGCTGGGAAGCATGGGGCCAGCAGGGGTGCTTGAATCCCCCTCTGGACCCAGGCTCTCCTACAACAACAGGGCCCTTGCTACATTTCAAAGGTGGGGATGCCCTTATCAGCTAATCGAATAGTCAATGTAAACTACATCGACTATTTGATTAATTGAATAATCTAAATTTAAAATCCTTACCATTTACACCAGTGTAAGTGAAAGGACAACCAAGCCCAATGTATCTGAACAGATGCTGAACTCAGGAAGCCATACAGACTTCATGGTCTGGGACGTGAGATATGTTTAAATACAACAAATGAATGTATCAATGACAGCTATACCACCAAGGGACAGAATGATGCAAGCATGCCAGCTACAGAGAGAGCATAAGACCTTGAGGCTGGGCTTGCAAGTGTTGTTAAGCAACACGCCAAATGCACAAGTCCCCAGGAGTTTTGTGTAAGTCCCACACAGAGTAATAAGAACAGCCATACAGGGTCAGACAAAGATCCATCTAGCCCAGTATCCTGTCTTCCCACAGTGGCCAATGCCAGTTTGTTTTCTAGGAGGTTCTGGGATCAATTTATGTGCAATTTCCTTTATGCTAACCAATGCCAACCCATTCAAACAAGATAAAGTTTAAAAGAAAAAAAAGAGGAAAGCCAGACAGGATATATTATAAAGGCAGCAAAACCTTAATAAAGAAGAGAGAAGCGATGGTATTCTTTGGGATAATGGACAGAGCTTTCATAATCTGCTCCCAGTAGAGCCCCAGAGTAGCTGGACATTTCTGCCAAAATGATCAAAAGTAGGGAGGGAAAATTCTGGTTAATCAAGCGTAATGTTTAACCAGTTAACTAACTGGTTAAACGATTAAATGGGGGCAAGTGGCTCCCCCCACCTGCTGTGGACAGGTTGGAATGGCCTCCTCTCCACAGAAGGGGGGCTGCTCCGGCCAAGCTTAAGCGCCGCTGCCCGTGGAATGCCTGGGCCAGGCCCATCACCGATAGCAGCTGATCCAACCAGACTGGAACACATCCTCTCCTCCCTCTCCCCCCCACCACCCAAGGGCAGGCCCCACAGAGCTGGAGCATGGTGGCCGGGAGCTGTTTCAGCTCCCACTGATTAACCATAACAGGTAAGCCTCACCCATTAAGAGTGAAGCTTACAGGTTAGCCAGCTAACTATTAACATCCCTAATCAAAAGCAAATGATTTATTATTATTGTCTTTCAATTGTGGTGCGCTAACTTTTAACCATGTGATGACTGCAGAGATAAATGGAGGAAATCCAGAACTTTTGGAACTAAATGCTGGGCGTCCTAACATGAATCCCAATCAAATGATGGTGAGGTATACCATTAAGTACAAAGCACTGCGGGAGAATGTAAATAGGCAATATATTAATGCTTCCAATAAAAATTAAGAATGGCTAAGGTTGGCCAAGTGCAAGATGCATCCCCCAGATAAAACCTTGTACAAGAAAGAATTCTAGGTGACAGTAACCTTTAATTTATCCCCCACTCACCACATTCCCCACTTTTACTGACAAATTCTGTCCTTCTATAAATGTCTCATACACCTTTAATACAGAGTAAAGCAATACAAAAGACCAGACACATCACGTCCACACTATAACACAAAACTCCCACTCTGACTACAGCAGCAGGCCATGCATGCCTGTTAGACATATGTGCACTGGTGAACTATATGATGTAGTTTTTTCCTACAAGGAAGTATGGGAGCATTCAAAAACAATTAGCCACTGCCTACTGAGAACTTCCGCATGCCTCATATCGGGAAGAAAAACTTCACCCTATCTTACAGTCTCAGTATAAAGAAAACTAAAAGACAAAGTAATAAAAAACATGAAAACAAATTATCCACCAAAAAAGTAGCGGAGAAAAACACCAACAGAAAAAGCTGGATAAGTGTTACAGATCGCTTCTTCTGCACATGGTCCACAGAGGATTTGGGTCTCTTACAAAAACAGAGCCTGGCTCTTTCACTTATCTGTCACAAGCTTTCAGCTGTGGAGGTCACCAGTTGTCCTAGTATCAGCTAAGATGGTGGTCGCCTCATAAGTGATGCTACCTAGTGCAAGTTGTCCCCAAGAAAACAGTGCTATATTAGTGGCGGGAAACCTGTGTCCCACAGGCAGCAAGCAGCCTACCAGGGCCCCACCTTTGGCCCAAGGACCCTGACTGCCCCTCCCTCCCCAAGAGCCTCTCACGCACTGGGGCACCTGAGCCCTCCCCTTCCTGCCCCCCCCCCCCTTCCAGCACTTTCAAAGCGCACAAATTGCCTGATTTGCGCTCCATCTACACTCCTCCTCCTCCTCCCTACCAGAGCTGCAATGCCTCCAATCAGCTGTTTGCAGCATTCCAGCAGGCACAGAAGTAAATCAGGAGATACCTACCCTCCAAAAGTACTGGGAGGGAGGGGGAAGGAGTGGGGAAGTAAGGGACTCAGTTGCCCCAGTGCGCAAGAGGTTCATGGGGGCAGATGGAGGGCCATGGGGCTGCCAGTGAAACTCCAGTGGCACACGGGCTGCTGCAGCCCACTGAAGTGAAGGAGGGTCACTCATGAAGCCCACCCACCATTCCTGATTGCCCATCCCTGCACTATATTCTGTTCTATGAAGGATCCTGGATTTGGCACCAAGTCTGAGTCAGCCTTCTACCACAACTAGCCCTTATCCAAAGCATAACAATAAGACAATATACTTCAAGACAATTGTGGAAACTGCACAGTGTATTAAGCAAGACACAAATACCAGTGGACCTGACACTGCCAAGTCCAGTCCTCCGGTCTACCTTCATCTTTCCACTAGGCACAATCTTCATTTGCCACAGTCTAGCACAGCAGTTTTTAGAATTCTCACCACTATGCTGGCACCACTCCTCTTTGCCAATATATGTAAAAAGCCAATATAAGCTTCCTAAAGCTTCAAAATAACTTCTCTGCTCCCCTGAGATCCTCTGCCTCACATCTAGAACACCTGAATCCTGGGGGGGGGGGGGGGGGGTCCATTTCTTACAAAGTGAGAAAAACAAGTCCAGGAGAGCTGGCAGTATTTTAAAGAAGTCTTATTGAAGGCACAGAAAGAAACCATCCCAATGCGTAGCAAGAGAGGCAAACATGATAGGAGACCGGATTGGCTTACAGGGGAAATCCTTGGTGAACTAAAGCACAAAAAGGAAGCTTACAAAAAGTGGAAACTTGGACAAATGACCAGGGAGGGGTTTAAATGTATAGCTTGAGAATGCCAGGGGGGTTATCAGGAAGGTGAAAGCACAAATGGAATGGCGACTGGCTAAGGATGTGAAGGATAACAAGAAAGGTTTCTACAGGCATGTTAACAAGAAGAAGGTGATCAGAGAGGATGTGCGGCCCCTACTGGATGAAGGGGGTAACCTAGTGACAGATGATGTGGGGAAAGCTGAAGTACTCAATGCTTTCTTTGCCTCTGTATTCACGGACCAGGTGGGCTCCCGGACTAATGCGTTAAGTGATGCAAGATGGGATGAAGATGGACAGCCCATGGTGGGTAAAGAACAGGTTAGGAACTATTTAGAAAAGCTAAACATACACAAATCCATAGGTCTGGACTTAATGCATCCGAGGGTACTGAGGGAGTTGGCAAATGTCATTGAGGAGCCTTTGGCCATTATCTTTGAAAAGTCATGGAGATCGGGAGAAATCCTGGATGATTGGAAAAAGGCAAATGTAGTGCCCATCTTCAAAAAAGGGAAGGAGGACGATCCAGGGAACTATGGGCCGGTCAGTCTTACCTCGGTTCCTGGAAAAATCATGGAAGGGATCCTTAAGGAATCCATTTTGAGACACTTGGAAGAAAGGAAAGTGATTAGGAATAGTCAGCATGGATTCACAAAGGGTAAGTCATGCCTAATGAATCTGATTAGCTTCTATGATGAGGTAACTGGCTCTGTGGATGTGGGAAAGTCAGTGGATGTGATATACCTTCACTTTAGCAAAGCTTTTGATATGGTCTCCCACAATATTCTTGCCAGCAAGTTAAGGGAATGTGGATTGGATAAATGGACGGTAAGATGGATAGAAGGATGGCTAGAAGACTGGGCCCAGCGGGTAGTGATCAACGGCTGGATGTCAGGATGGCGGTCGGTTTCTAGTGGAGTGCCCCAAGGTTCAGTTCTAGGACCGGTTTTGTTCAATATCTTTATTAATGACCTGGATGAGGGGATGGATTGCACCCTCAGCAAGTTTGCGGATGACACTAAGCTAGGGGGAGAGGTAGATATGCTTGAGGGCAGAGATAGGGTCCAGAGTGACTTAGACAAATTGGAGGATTGGGCCACAAGAAATCTGATGAGGTTCAACAAGGACAAGTGCAGAGTCCTGCACTTGGGATGGAAGAATCCCAAGCATTGTTCCAGGCTGGGGACCAACCAGCTAAGTAGTAGTTCTGCAGAAAAGGACCTGAGGGTTACAGTGGATGAGAAGCTGGATATGAGTCGTCAGTGTGCCCTTGTAGCCAAGAAGGCTAATGGCATATTAGGTTGCATTAAGAGGAGCATTGCCAGCAGATCCAGAGATGTTATTATTCCCCTTTATTCGGCTTTGGTGAGGCCACATCTGGAGTAGTGTGTGCAGTTCTGGACCCCCTCCCCCCCCCCCACTACAAAAAGGATGTGGACTCATTGGAGAGGGTCCAGCGGAGGGCAACCAAAATGATTAGGGGGCTGGAGCATATTACTTATGAGGAAAGGCTGAGGGAGATTGGTCTGTTTAGTCTGCAGAAACGAAGAGTGAAGGGGGATTTGATAGCAGCCTTCAACTTCCTGAAGGGAGGTTCCAAAGAGGATGGAGAGAGGCTGTTCTCAGTGGTGACAGATGGCAGAACAAGGAGCAATGGTCTCAAGTTGTGGTGGGAGACATCCAGGTTGGATATTAGGAAATACTATTTCACTAGGAGAGTGGTGAAGCACGGGAATGGGTTACTTAGGGAAGTAGTGGAGTCTCCATCCCTAGCGGTGTTTAAGTGTTGGCTTGACAAAGCCCTGGCCGGGTTGATTTAGTTGGGATTGGTCCTGCCTAGAGCAGGGGGCTGGACTTGATGACCTTCTGAGGTCTCTTCCAGCCCTATGGTTCTATGATTCTAGGTGCAGATTCTCCTAACTATGGACATTCCGTGCAGCCCTGTTCACTTTCCCTGGGCAGGGGGACAGCGATAGTTCAAAGGAGAGCTTTGTAAAACCAATAATTGTGTCAAAGTGCAAGATCTTAAATTTCTACAGCAGCTGAATTGGGAGGAAGGGAACTTTGCCAATCAAAAATAAACAAAATGCCTCATTTACAGTTGAGAAGTGGGTCAGTTGCACAGTAAGAACAAAAACAAAAATGACAGAGAAAAGGCAAAAGAAGTAAAATATGAAACACTCAGTTAAACATTCCTAAATCACATTTTAGCATCTTTATTTCTCATGAAGTGACTCACTATAGGCAGGCGCCTGCAGTAGCATTCATGGGAACAAGTTAAGTGGCTAGGGGAATGGAGATTTCATGCACAAGGATTTCCCTTTTGCTTATGATATGTTCTTCCAGTTACACTGCAGGTTGCTAAAAAAAACTCCCAATAAGTGACAGATTTTCAGGGATCATGTGTGTTTTCCCACTGCCTGTTCCTGCACTTGCATCCAAAATGCTTTGACAAGCTAGTTGCAGTTAATTTACATTATATGGGCTGTTGAATTTATACTGGGATTTCCACTCAGTTCTTACCAAACACATTTAAAACTAGAAACAGCCGTTGGAATTCAATTCAGAAGGGGAAAAAAACGGCTGCAGTGGAAAATATCCATACAGTGGTGAAAAGCTGCAGAAACACCTCATATATCCTACTAGCAAATAGAAGTTTTATTTCCAGGACTGGCCTCTTCACTAGACAAACATCCATGGTGTCCTCTGTGATGGCCCCGCTAAGCCTTATGAAAATTGGCTTATGAATATGCATATGCATAATTTGAAAATGCTTTATGCAAAACAGACCATGTAACACCTCAATTTTATGGTTGCTATCTGCTAGATCTGTATATCCTATTTTTGTACATGTATCATTCTTATATGTGAAGTTAGAAATACGAAATGTGGATCTGTTTATAGTTCTAAATGTGTTTAAGAGAGCCATCACTGCTGCCCCAGAAACCTAATAACTCAGTGATGAACTCAACAAGCTTGTTTGTCCAGTAAACTCACATGTTGGCCCTAGAAAGACATCTGACTAAGCCACCTGGTACTGGAATCCATTTTGAACCTGGTATTTTTCCATGGGAATGGGGGATACCAAGCAAAGGGTTCTCACTTTGGGTTAAGTCAATTTAAGCAAGAGGAAGCAATCAGCTTCTGTCTTCAGCTAGCTTTTGAAACTGCTCATCACGCCCTAAGGAAACAAAGAACTTCGAAGAAGGTCATCTTAAATGAAGAAGTGGGTTGTGCCCACCAAAGCTCATGATATTATACATATATTTTTGGTAGTCTCTACAGCAGGGCTACTCAACTTCGGAAGCCCTGGGGGCCATAATGATACTCACAGCACATGCTGAGGGCTACAACTTAAGTGTGGTTGCATATACATGGAAATATATGCAAATAACTCCGTTCACACTGATGGGCAGGACTACATAACACACAGGCCCCATTTAAAGTAGTTCTGCTGATATTAATAAAATGCAATGTTTACTCAATTTCCACCCATATGCCAGCACTTTTAATGAGCACTTTTTAAAAGAAAATTGTACGCCAGTGTTGTGTGCGTTTAGCTTGAAGCTTCAGATTTTGCATTTCTTGGAGTGATTTTACATGGAAAAAGTTTTAGAAATGTCTGTCTGTGGGTCTGTTTGTTGAAGAACTCCTCCTCAACAGTAAAAGCTAGGACCACCAAATTAGGCATGCAGCTTCCTCTTATCCTAACTTAAATCAAGGTCAAGATTTGGTTGTGCCAAGAAACGGGAAGTGCTGGGAATGGTACTACAGTGGAGTCCCAATTATCCTACCTACACGGGACCAACAGGTGGTCTGGATTAATGAAAATGTCGGCTAATACGGAGTACAGAACATGACCTGTACAGTAGTTGATTCAGGTGCTCCGTGCGAAGGGCAGCAGCAGCCGGAGCAACGGGGCAGCGAGCGGGGCCATTCTCCCGGCCTGTGCCCAGGGGCTGAAGGGTGGAAAGCGGCCAGGCAGGGATGGGGACCAAGCGGAGCCAGCAGGAGGCTCCGACTCGCAGGCTGGACTCTCAATCACCCGCCGTGCGCTGCAATTCAAGGGACGTCAGCAGCTGGGGCAGGAGAAATGGGCCCGGTCACATGCAGGCGGGCGTCCGGCGGCAGCACGGGGTTTTAGTTTTGCTTTCAGGGGCTGCTGCTGGAGCCTCTTCAGCCGGGGAGGCTGCATGCGGCATGGCAGTGCGCGGCGGCTGGCCTTGGGGGCCGCATACTCACGCTGCACTAGGCTGGCTGGGGATTTCTCGCGGAACCCCTGACAATGGTCCACGGAACCTCAGGGTTTATCCGGCCATGTCGGATAAAGCGGAATGTTGGCTCACCGAAGGTTGGATAATCCGGACTCTACTGTATTTCCATATCATGGAAAGGGAAAGGACAGAGAGAATGCCACTGGGGACACCGAGGCCTCATGGGAGAGCTATCTGCTGAGTGACCACTAGAGGTAACTGCACCAACAAAGGAATGGCCAGTGGGGCTGAGGCTCCTCCATCTTGCCTGTCAGCACACTGGTAAGTAGGCCCTCTTCCCCAAATCTTTTCCCCTTCAGCTCTTGCTCACAGTGCCAGGGGGAGGGAGGGGAAAGCCCCTGGCGGCTAGGGAAAAGGAAGCAGAAGGTCCCTGGCAGCCGGGCAGGAAGCCACGCTAGCCGGCCAGGTAGGGGGAGAGAAAGCACTGCCGGATGGGACCTTCACCCATGAGTCTCTTCTCACTCCTGCACACTCCACACCGCCAGCCCCCTGTCCTGGAGGACCCAAGCAATACCAAGTAAATCTTCTAGTGCTTTTATAAAAAAAAAAAAAAAAAAAAAAAATCACACTGGTGATCTCTGCAGGGTAGGAAAAATGGTGATATATTTGCAAGTTTTTTCTGTGGTGACTGATCACCGCTACACCCAGGAGACAATATGGAAGAACTTATGTGGATTCTGACCCCTTCTGGATTCAGTTTGGCTGCCACTGAATGTGTGTCAGTGATACACTTATGCCAGCTAGCTACGGAGCAAGGGTTCCCAAACGTTTTGACACAGGGACCAGTAAATCCATCAACGAACTTTTGGAGGACCAGTAATGTTAATTTGCATATTCATTAATCAAATGAATATTCAAATAAGTTGTTTCTGGTCCTCCCAAAACACCCAGTGCCAGCTTTAGCAAAGCTTTTGATATAGTCATCCACAATATTCTTGCCAGCAAGTTAAGGAATATGGATTGGATAAATGGACTATAAGACAGACAGAAAGCTGGTTAGACCAGGGTTTTCCAAACGTTTTACTTTAGTTGGAACCCTATTTTTTTTTCCCCAGCAATGTTTTTTGCAGCCCCAAAATATAAACACATAAAAAACAAACTGAGAAAATACCAGACATGTCTGGTATTTTCTCATTAGGTAAGTTTTATTATTACTAGATGTATCAGTTTGTAGTTTCGAACTGCCTGGCTGGTAAATGTGCTCAGGCTGCATGAGTGTGTCTACCAGCCAGCCAGTTCGCAACTACTCGAGGGGGTGTGTGTGGGGGGGCGGGGGGACAATAGAATCCCCAGGCTGGACTAACTTGAGCTTTGCAGGGGGGGGGGAAGCGCCCCGAGATCTACATATGGCCGGGTCAGTCCCGCTCCCCGCCGACCGATTCACTCCCCGCTCCGCTCCCTCCCCTGTGCCTCTGGCCAGCCCCACTTCTCCCAACCCCCTCCCGGACAGCCAGTTCTTCCCCGCTTCTTCTCCCAATCTTCCTTGGCCAGCCCTGCTGCCCGCTTCCGGTGGTCGCTTCTCCTCCCCCCCCCCCCCCCCCCCCAACCACCACCTCCATCTTCCCCAGCCAGCTCCCCCAGCTACAGAAGGGAAGGTTAACTTTGGTTACAAGTTAGTTCGGACCATGGAAAATTACCTCATGCTAATGTAACAGCACTTTCTGTCATAAAATCTGCATCTAGGGTTTGGTTTTAAGACTGGACTGGAGTTTAGCCAGCATTTTTCACATGCAACCCTTCGTATGTTCTGTTTTGTAAAGTAACACCATCAAGGGATTCATACTTGATACTTCTCTCTCAGTAAGAATGAGATTTACCCAGCATTGCTTGGGTCTTTAACTCAATTTTTGTTGTTTTTTTTTTTTAAATCAAAATGGACGTGCTTAATTTAAGTCATTGTTCTGGGATAGGGCTGCGGATGAGGGGTTCAGTATGCAGGGTGCCCTGTGGAAAGAGGACTACTCCAGGCCTCTCTCCTGCAGCAGCTTTGGGCCAATTAACACATACAGAAAGTTTTAAGACTGATTTCACATTAACATAAGCAAATCAATTCCCCCAATCTTTAGTCATCATTCCACAGCCAAGACTAAGGCCTCATCTATACAAAAATAACCACATTTAAAGAGTTTGAGTTACAAATAATTTGTTTACTATTTATTCTTGCCCACATGGACAAAATAAGCATGTTCTAAAACTGTGTTTTAGCTTGGAATTCAATCGTGGTTCTCTAATGTGGTTATAATGGGGTTTATCTCTGGCATGAAAACACATGTAGCTTTTTATGGCCATTGTGGTCTTGACTACTCTAGGAAAATGAGTTATCTAATTCACCACCCATGGTGAAGCTGAAATATAGAGGTTTAACTAAAGAGGACAGGGGGTGATTTTCACAAATATTCACGTAAGAACTTTCCAGTTTTAGTCAGCTACAATTTCCAAGTTGAACATTTTTCTACTTGTTTAGTAGACAGACCTCTGATTTTGACAGCATAATACTACTAACCCTCACGTTACTCCTACTCCTGGTAGAGATGTCCCATCATTACAGAAATAGCAGGAGATTTCACAGAACAGCGTTCATGAAGAGACAGTTCTTAAGCTGAGTTACATGGCCTAAATGTAAAAGCACCTAACTCCTTTCTATACTGCAGTGGATACCAGTGAAGATAAGAATTAGGAGTCTGAATTTTCCCAGTGCAGGTGTAACCAAGTATTATGTCCCAGGTCTTACAGAAATTTACACACACTTTATTTGGGGACTACAAAAACTGACAAACTGAAACTTTAATCTGTTTGCATGTTTGGGGCCTGTAACACTCATCTTGCTCACAATAAATCTAAACCAGCGTAAAAACAGCTGTAGCCTATTTTCACTGTTTGCACTACATTGCTATTGACGACAATAGAGATACATTTGTGTTAGGGTAACAGAAGGACATTTTAAGAAAAGGGTCAATGCAGACAAGGTGTTTCTTAAACTTGTGCACAAGACAAAACCTTTCACAAAGTCCCTCTTTACTCACAAGAGTAAACATAATATTAATTTCATATCATGGCATGATTTATTTTGTGTTCTACTCCAAGTATGTCAAAGCAATCCAAGTATCACACAGTTACTGTGAACACACAGTTACTATCACAGTGCGATATCCACTTCTTATCTAGTGCACTGCAACATGCTATAAAATGGTTCAGTTATGCGTAGGAATAAGTCATTAAAACCGTCCCATATTAAGGGAATTATATTGCACTTGGGGTTGCAGAAAAATTCCCTCAACAGGGTTATAAATCCAATTTGGCCCCAGCTAAAATGGTATAATACAAACCAAGTTTATAGGACAACCAAATGAAAACTGGATCTCTTAACAAGGCTGCTTTGACAGATGGGACCAAAACCTTAAAGATTAGAACTGGCATAATTAAGGGTGTGTGGCAGGAGTATAGATACCCCAGTTCTCTTCCCCGCTTCCTAATATTGCAGTACAGCATCAGCATTGGGTAAGAGGCCAATTCCTGAGGCAGGACTTGAAATGGGAGTGTTACCAAATGAGCCATAGTGATACTTCCTGGTCAAAAATCCTTTATCTCCTGCCCGCCCTTAACACACACATACACTATCAAGTAATGCTGCTGTGAAGGACCTTTATGAAAATCAATTGCCCTTTGTTTCTTCCAACCTTGAAGCAGGTTCTCAGATAAGGAATGTTTAAAAAACAAAATCAATAATTTTAGTGGAGACTCACAAAAGTCTGAATATGTAATCAGTCTTTTGTGAAGATTCAAGTTTTAGCACAAAAGAGGAACAAGCAGATATAAGTTAAACAAGTCCTCTTCTATATAGGTCAGCTATTTTAGAACATTCTTCTTTACTATCACCCCCTTCTGCCATGTTAGCTGACTTCTTTGTGAACTGCACGGTGCTGGAACCCTGGCAATGTTCTTTGTGCAGTTTCCTTCTCCATAGTTATGCTTTGCCTTGTCTACAGCTTCCAATTGGTTCCGTTTCAGTCACCCTAACAGGGCGTGATTTGCGCCAGGGCTGAGCCCTAGCACCTCCATGAATGACAGTTCATAGCCTTGGCACCTGTGGGCATGCCACATCAATTATGAAAGTACAAAAATTGCCTGAGTCCGGGCACCAATTTTATTACAAATTAAGCACTGCGCTTTAGCCTCCCCAACACCATAATTCACCCTATCTCCATTTTCACCTGTGCTCCACCTTTGCTATGGACACCCTTCTAGCTAGTTTTCTTGTTCCCTAGGTTCAGACTTCTTTAGCATTTGTGGAGCACAGCTAACCGGGGGATCCATTAAATCCACTCCAGAAATCAGAACAGATACTGAAAACATCCCCTTATCTAGCAACTGGTTCCGGCATTGCAGTCAGGAACTTATTTGGAATATGTCCAAGGTCCAAATAACTGACTAGATTCAGTGGTTAGATTCATTCTCTTTGTTGAGCAATAAAATCATTGTTTCCACTAGCTGGGTTCCTTTCACTCTTCGGGGAAAAATCTGTCTTAAATTAACTTAATTCTACTGTGTAGCAACTATGAAATAGCAGATGAACATCCATCTGCCACAAAAGGATCGGGGTATAACTTCAGTGTTGTGAGCGTCACTTCAGGGTCCAATATGCAAACAAGTCCTTCTGTGATAACGGATGCCCTGGTTTGGACAAAAGTATCACTCACAATTTGTGGAGCACAGCTAACCGGGGGGGTCCATTAAATTGGACTGTCAAGGCACCAGGAGGAGAATAGCCCCATACAGATGTCAGTCAACATGGCAGACTGTGCAAGCACTGGTCTGTTAATTGGCTAAGCATCTGTCACAGCTGCAAAGAGATCAATTGCCATGGTGAAGCAGTGGAGGGAGGGGAAGAGCTATATTGCTCAGGATTGGTACAGAAGCTGTGTTTGAACTGAATTTGCTAATAGTAACAATTAATTATGCAAATACTCTTTTCAGAGCTGCCCAATTGGCAGCAGAGCCACTCCACTCTTTGTAACTCCTTCTCCAAAATGATACATTAAGGCTGGATGGAGTGCTTTCTAAGCTTCTGTGCAACTTAAGAAAAGTTTCTAGAGATTTCTTTGGACTGAAATGGAGCGTAACTTTTGGAACAGATTAGAGTAGGAGAGAGGGATTCATGGAGTACAGGAGAGAGTAACCAAAAGAATACAGACTGTAAGCGCTCTCCCAGTCCTGTTCCATATCATATCCTAATTCTCCACACTGACATTGCCTGCCCAAAAATTGTACAACTTTCTACAAAAACAAGTAAGCCTCTCACCCTTCAGATAGGACTGCAACAAATACTTGGACAAAGTCAGACCTGCTCTACATTAGGAAGCAGGAACACGTCTATATGGTTGTCAGCAACTCTGTTAACTGAATCAAGGCTCAAGACAAATGCACATGTAAAACACAGATAATCTAGCAACATAACGAACTTAAAGTTCGTTCCGTGGTCATGGTATTGGTAGAAAAGTGAGGGGTCATAGAAACGTACAGAATTATAATTTAAATGGTGTCATCCTTTGTGCCCGGCAAGGGCATTCCCCTAACCCGAGTCCCTGGCTCCCAACTCCAGGCCCTCTGGTTAGCAGGAAGTTTTGACACTACAATATAATTGGAAATGGGTTGAGTTCAGTATCATTTTAAAGCCATATTCTTCCATGAACATAATGGTACCAAATGTGCCAAACCTAGCGTAACTATGTAGCTATATATTCAATACAATGCTTAAAAATCAACTTATCCAAAAATACTTTAATACGGGGATGCAATACTTTTACCTAAAAAAAGACACTGATCATTGGCAACCCTTGGAAAGTAGGTTTGAGAAGTAGGATTGACAATGTTTATTCAAAATCATGGTAAGTGCCATCTTCATCTAAGTCATTGGGTATGTCTACACTACCAAGTTTTGTTGACAGATTTATGTCGAAGCCCAAATGTTGACAAAACAAAAACTCCCAAAAGGTGTGCACACTTGTTTGTCACCAGATCAAGTCATTATTGGGGGCACCATCACTGACAGTGCAAGCAATCCACTGCAGGTATGTATCCCACAGTGCCGTGTGGTGGGAAGGCAGAGCTGATCCCTATGCGTCTTGGAATTCCCTCCTAGTTCTCCCACAGCATCCTCAGCTGCCAGGAGTGGCATCATGAGTAGCTCTTTGAGCTCTCCCTGCTGAGGAATACCAAAGCAGCACAGCTTCTCTCCCCCTCCCCGGGCATCAGCAGCCTGCCTGCGCACAACAGGAGCATTCCAGTGATTTGTTCTTTGTTCCCCAAACTGAGCAGCTCATTCAGCTGTCAGATACATACCCGATGCCCATGTCAGGACGTAAGGCAGGGGAAGGCTTTGCCTTCAAACTGCCAGGCACAGCCCAGCCCTGCCTACACTCCTCCCCCAGAATACCTGCTGTAGGTGTTCTGGGAGCGGAGAGTTGCTGCCCCCCAGGGCCACTCTCCAGGGGGTGGGGAGGCCCAGCTTGGTTACATGGCATGCCCTCTTCCCTCCCTGGTGCTCTGGGCCTAGAGAGGCTTGGCTGGGCTGAGCAGCACAGCACACCCTGCCTCCTCCCTCCCCTGGTTCTCAAAAGGCTGGACTTGGCTAGGCCATGCAGCATGATGTGTCTTCCACCAGGGCTGGGGAGGCTGCAGTGAGTGTGCACCAGTCCCCCTCCCCATAGCTGGAAGGGGGGAGCACTCATGTGGCACACCGCCCCACATCCCGGGAGTGGGAAGGGGCGGGGCCTACCAGAAGGGGCAGGGCTGGAGGTGGGGCTCAGGGCTTGCCTCCTCCAACCCATGCTTCCTGAAGCTTTAGGGGTGGGAGGGTAGAGAGGCAGCATAAGCCTGCAAGGCAGCAGCGATCAAAGCTGAGCAGAGTCATCAGGACAGGCATTGTGTGATTCTATCAGAAGCCAGTTCTGTCGACAAAACAAACAGCAGTGTCTACACTGGCTTCCTCGCCAATAAAGGTAGATGAAAAAAAAATCTCTTGTAGGAGTGGAAGTTGTCTCAACGCTCTCACTGTTGTGTCACCAAAAGGAAGGTTTTAATGACTGAATTCTGTAGTGTAGACTAAGACAAAGCCTTAGTGCCACCCTAATCCTCATCCAGGCCACACTCGTACAACTCCATACAAGACAGGATGCAGGCCAAAAATATGCATCTGGTCTTTGCACATGGGTATTAGCAAATGGCTTTAAAAAACCTCCTGTAAGATGGGAGAAAACAGGATAAATAAAGTGCCAATCTATAAAAAAAAGTGTAATATGGCCAACCCAGGGAACTACACAACAGTCATCTTAACTTCTGTGCTCAGACAGATAATGGATCAAGTAATCATGCAATCAGTTTGCAAATAATAGAAGATAATAAGTAGTAAGTAAGAGCATGGATTTGTCAACAACAAATCATGTGAAACCAACCTAACAGCTTTCTCCAAAAGGGTAACAAGTTTTGTGGATGGGGGAAAGCTGTAGATATAATATCTTAATTTCAGCAAGGCTTTTGATATGGTCTTGCATGACCTTCTTATAAACAAACTAAGAACATACAGACTCATTAACTGAGTATAGGACAAGAAGCAATGGGCTTAAATCACAGAAAAGGAGATTTAGGTTGGGCATTAGGAAAAACTTCCTATCAGGGGCTGTGTCTAGACTACATGGCTCCATCGACGGAGGCATGTAGATTTGTGTATTCGAAAAAGGGAAATGAAGCGGCGACTTAAATAATTGCCGCTTCATTTAAATTTACATGGATGCCGCGCTGAGCCGACAAACAGCTGGCCAGCTGTTTGTCCGCTCGGCGCGCTAGTCTGGACGCTCCCCTGCCGACATCAAAGCCCTTTGTCGGCAGCCCCGTTATTCCTCGTGGGATGAGGTTTACCGGGGCTGCCGACAAAGGGCTTTGATGTCGGCAGGGGAGCGTCCAGACTAGCGCGCTGAGAGGACAAATAGCTGATCAGCTGTTTGTCGGCTCAGTGCGGCAGCCATGTAAATTTAAATGAAGCCGCGATTATTTTAATCGCGGCTTCATTTCCCTTTTTCAAATACACAAATCTACATGCTTCCGTCGACGGAGGCATGTAGTTTAGACGTACCCAGGGTGTTTACGCTTCAAAATAAATTGCTTAGGGAGGCTGTGGAATCTCCATCATTGGACATTTTAAAGAACAAGTTAGACAAATACCTGTCAGGAGTGGGTTAGTTATTACATACTCATGACTTGAGTACAGGAAACTGAACTAGATGACCTGTTGAGGTTCCTTTCAGTTCTACATTTAAAAGATTAGCTGAAAGACTGATTCAGGAACACACAGTATTTTACACAAAACTGATATGGTAATCCATCCTCCAAGACTCATTCAAGAGAGTCATTGCTTAATAATTTGTCCTCTGCAGGTACAAATTTGCCCCTTATCAGTTCTTCTCCATTTATCTACTTTTGGAAAAACATTCACCATCGTAGCTCTGCAAGTGTGGTAATGTTTGTCTTCAAATGGTAAACCGGGCACATGAACTCCCCTTGAGTGATTTGGTGACTCTCTTGGCCATTTCGAGAACCTTCCGAACAAGAAGTCTTAAGAGACTGAATCGAATTGTCCTTCCAGTCAACCTTTCAGTAGCATCACATCCTGAAAAGGTGTGGAAGCCTGGGAGTACAACAGCTTTCAGTGGTCTGAATGGTAGGAACACACGTGAGAGATATACAGCAATTCTGTTTCCCAGAAGCAGACACCAAAACACAATCTTCTAGTTGAATGTGAGCCTGCTGTTTTTTCTGTTTGGAACAGGGGTAGAGTTCACTTATGGATGGCCATAGCTAATGGTTTCTTCAGTGTGTCTTCAGTCTCTAACCGAGTCTCACTCACTGCCCTCTCCTTTCCACAGGATCAGTGTCTAGTTCTCTCTCTGAGCCCTTATATGGGGCCATAGCACTCGTGTTTCCCCCTGGAACACAACTTTCTTTAACAACCCAACGGGCCCATCCCTGAAGGGTGGCTCCACCCCTACCCACATGCTCCCCAGTAGCCACACTAGGTTGCTTAGGGGAAACCTCCGCTTCTCTTTTCTGGGGTGGGATGAGGCAGAGCAACAAAGCCTCTAGCAGGCAGACTCTGGGCCTAGTGTACCCTGTCACAGGAAGTCTTGAGTAGCATCTCACAAAGTGCACCACAAGAGCTGCTTCTTGTGCAAAGATGGAATTGAGTGGTACTTCCCTCTCTGGCATGGATGGCATGCAACAGAATTTCAGTGGCAACCTCCACTGAGCAGTGGAAAGCAGCTGCTTCATTATGCTATGTGACAATGAAATTCTTTGCAAGCTGGAGGATTTTTTCCTGCAAGGTGTGCCGTTAACTCATCCTTTGTGCAAGTCCAAGACAGCGGCTTCTTCATTGTGACACGAGTTGTTCGTGGAATCAGTAGATTTTGTCCTGGACAGGTGCAATACCATGGAGTCTCTTCTTTCTAGGAATATTTTTAATTGATCCCTCTGCAAATGTGTCAAACATGAAGTGGATTTCACCACAGGTCTGGTATTTTCTCTGTTGCCTCACAATGAAGTGTTCAGCGAAACCTTGGCTGGCATTAACAGTTTTAGGTATGCCAGGAGCTTGACAAGACCATTTATGATTGTTATGCTGAAAGGCCTCTAATAGCATAAGATCTTTGGTCATATGGTCAGGAGGTGCTGGCTTGCAAGACCCTATGACATATACATTAATTGGCTTTTCACCGGGCCCAGTGTTCTTTCACCCTCAAACATCTATTCGTAATTTCCCAAAGTCTCACACAGATCAGCATCATGCTGCGATCTGGACACAGCCAGGGAGGTGAGCAAACAATGACCTGTCTGTGTTTAGCTCTTTAATAATCCCTGTTGCCTTCACTCTGACTGTCTTCTTTGCAGTCAAGCGCAGATTTAGTCTGTTCTTATCCGTTGGAACCCACAGATCAATAGAGCCTTAGATAATTCTTTGGGTTTTGAAGTCTTCACACAAGTCATGACCCACACTATCCATTCAATCAAAATCTTTAGCAATCTCATCACTAAAGACTGCTTTCATCATGATATTAATGAACTCCAATCTGTCTCTCACAAATCGGTTGACACTAGTGCAAGCAAGCTCATCCTATACCTTTAAAATGGCCCCTTCTTGGCATGGGACAGCAGCTAATGAGAATAGATGGTGATGGTTATTTTTGGTTATCCTATCCATGCTTACAATATTGTCAAAATCATGGTGAAGCTCGAGGTATGTCAGGAAAGAGCATTTGGATGCTGTTTTATCCCTACCAATCATCCAATGACTTTCACTGTTCCTTTTTCACATTCTAGGGCTTCAACAAGGCCAAGTGCACAAACAGGAACTGGTGACCTTTCAACAACCTGATTTCCTTTTTGAAATTCCTTCCATATATAATCAATACCACCAAACCACTTTTTCCCCTACTGTTGACATATCAGCTTGAAGCACTCCTCCCATTTAAATGTAACATTTAAAAAATTATTCAGGTATCACGTTCTGAGCACCAACTGATAACACAGTACCATCAGTCGAGGGCCACAATTTCACTAGGTCAGGGCTGCATGTTCAACCTGCCCTTACCTTTTTACAACTTAGCTACAGAAATACATGCACTGTCAGACTTCAAGGACTAACCATCATCAGTGTCTCCTCAGCTAACTATGATTAAATAAGCTGAAATTGTGGTGACTCTGGAATGGCTTTATCTACCCTCAAAGTGAAACCGCATTCAGCTAACAAAAAGCCAACCACATCCTTCAGTTGTGTAGCCAGCATGACCTCCCAGCTCCCTTCCAAGTCCCATTACCCCACACTGGACCCAGCTCCCCTAGGCAACAGGCCTACCTTTTTTTAAAATCTCCACTACCATGATCACTGCCTGCTCATTCACGGGGCACTGGGCCAACCTGAGGCTCCTGAAAAAATGGGCACTCCCATGCCCTCCTTCCACCTGCCCAACCCTATAAGGAATGCCAGCAGGCAGAGAGGAGCAAGGCCCGCTATGCATAGTCCAACCCCACATCCTTGCTGAAGCACTGAGTGGCTGGGCAGGCAGAAGAGGGCAAGTGTCCCACTCCAACCCTATTTCCTAACAGGAGCACCAGGCAGGTACAGCAGGGCAAGACCATGCCATCAAACATTAATCATACATAAAGCCTATTTGATATGAATACCAGTCATGCTTAATTTGATATGCCATATGAATACTACACAGTAATATCCTTCAGGTCAAAATACATGGAAATTTGATGCCAGGGCCTGTAAGTTCAATTGGGAGGGTGACCAACATGAGGGACCTTCTGTCCAAGTATGGTCACTCTTAAAACACATGTCCAGTAAGGAACATAGAGTCTCTGATGGAATGATCAAAGACTATGAGAACTTTGTTTTTCAAGGTTATTTGCCTACTCACATACACACATCCTGAGATACAAAGTACAGTAAAACTCCAATTGTCCGGCATCCAGTGGTCCAGCACTCCCAATAGTCCATCACCAACTGGACCCCGGAAGTGCTCTGGCCAGCTGGAAAACTGGAGCTGCTGTGAGCCCCATGGGCGCTCACGGCTGGGAAACGGAAGGGGAGAAGGGGATTATACCTCTGTGATGGGTCTGCCGGGACCCGCACTGCAACCGGCCGGGGGGTGGGCAGGGAACGGTGCAGCGAGGAGCAAACCCTCCGTCATTTTGCAGGAAGGCTGGGGAAGTCCCGCGCCGCCACCGAGAGTTTCCGGGAGGGGAGCGGGCTCCCCAGACTGCAGTAGCTATCGCAGAGCAGGGGGGTGAGGGGTGGCGCTGCAAGACCAACCCGGCAGCACCCCAGCTGCTCTGCTCTGCAGCTTCCCCAAGACCACCGCTTGTCAGTTTCAGCAGCGGTGGACTTGGGGAAGCGGTGCAGAGCAGAGCAGCTGGGGTGCTGCTGGGCGCCGAGCAGGGGGGTGAGGGGTGGCGCTGTGGGACCAACCCGGCAGCACCCCAGCTGCTCTGCTCTGCGCCGCTTGCCCAAGTCCGCCGCTGCCGAAACTGACGAGCGGCAGACTTGGAGAAGCTGCAGAGCAGAGCAGCTGGGGTGCTGCCGGGTTGGTCCCGCAGCACCGCCCCTCACCCCCCTGCTCTGTGATAACTACTGCGGTCTAGGGGGTGGTAAGCCCTCTCCCCTCCCAGAAACTCTTGGCGGCAGCGCGGGGCTTCCCCCACCTTCCTGCAAAACGGGGGAGGGTTCGCCCCTTGCCATGCCGTTCCCGTCCACTCCCCGGACGCAGTGCGGGTCCCAGCAGACCAGTCACAGCCCCCCCGCTGGAGTACCTCCCAATACTCCAGCATATCCAATAATCCGGCACCACCTAGGTCCCAAAGGTGCCAGATTATCGGAAGGCTACTGTAGATACATAAAATTATACAGCCCTGAAAATAAAATATGAAAATAGTTTATACGTTTTTATCTTTTAAGGCAGTTAATTCTCTAGCTGCATAATATCTTCCACTTCATGAACAATGCTTACTGTTAGTTTATTTCCTATTGAGATATTCTATGCACTCAGATGAGTTCTATCAACCTATATCCACTGTTTTTCCACAAGTAAAAAGTGAAACTGATCTATAAACCCGATTTAAAAAAAAAAGTGGGAGTTTTATTTATTTTAAAAGACAGACTATTTGTATCTAAAACAGTGCTTAGGACTGACTAGTCTAAAAAAAAATTCAAATTTAATCCTACATGGGCTTTTCAGCCCATAATGTTTTCCTTTTTCAAAATTAAATCTGAACAACACACAGCAACATGAGCTCTGAACCAAAGACAATATTTTTACAATGCTGTGTAAGATTTGAGCTGCACAATTTCCATTGACTCTAGCAGGCATTATATGACTACTTAAGTTCACTTTGAATTGGAAGTTACTGACAATCTCACAAGTGCATAGCCACTCCAAATGGCATTAACTCTTAGCAGCAGCAAATGTTTACATGATTGGGCCTTCATGATTTACAAGTCCAAGATTGGTTATGTGCTGCTTTCGGGTATCCTAGATATTTTCACCTTCTTAAATCTTCAGCAAAACATTAATTAGAGCAAGGTGATTAAAAAGAAAGCAATTTGTGTGGTGTCCTATTAAGTATAGACAAAATAATCATTTATGCCCATCCATGTCAGCAGTCAGACTGGTAAAGCTCTGGTTTTGAAGCAGAGCAAGCAAGCAATCATAGTGATCCCAATCACTACGGTTAAATTTATAAAACAGTTTCTAGTCAAATCCCACTTTTACACATGTGCACACAGTTCTGTAACCCTGAAACCCCTGGAATTTACAAGTCCAATTACATAAGCAGTCTGAGAGTCTACATTTGAGAAACCCAATGTCTTCACAGCAAGGAGTAGTGTTGGCAGTTGTTTTGCCCAACACTGAAGAATGTACAGTATCGCTCTGTAACCTCCACAAACCTATTACATTGGTACAAAGAACTTATAAATTCTACCGGGGAAGTCTTAAGGCAGGGACGGGGAACCTCAGGCGCAGGGAGCAGATGCAGCCCCCAGCTTGCCTGGATCCAGCCCCCCAAGGCTCAAGCTTCCTCTGGCATTGGCACTCCAGCATTGCCCGCTATGACACTCCAGCTCCCCCACTGTCCCACCGTGGGCCTGGAACACACAAAATCTAGACTCTGGTGCGTGAGGAGACTGTGGGGAGTGTCCTTCTCCTCAGTTGGGGGCCATATCAGTGAGGCTACGTCTAGACTGCAGGCTTCTTTCGGAAGAAGCTTTTTTCAGAAGAGATCTTCCGAAAAAAACTTCTTCCAAAAGACAGCGTCCATACTGCAAAAGTGCATCGAAAAAGCGATCTGCTTTTTTGAAAGAGAGCGTCCAGACTGAATGGACGCTATCTTGCATGTAAGCTGTGATTGCTATGGACAGAATGGTTACCAAGGCACCTGTGCTTTTTCCTTTTCTTCTGAAAGTACTTCCTCTTCCCCGTCCACACACATATTTTTGTGAAAGAGCTCTTTCAGAAAAAGGCTTCTTTCTTGTAGAATGAGGATTACCAATGCTGGAAAGAACCCCTCTGCTCTTTCGATTTTCTTGCGTAAGAACTCAATTGCAGGTGGACATTCCTCAAGTTCTGTCGGAAAAACGGCCAGCTGATTTTTCTGTGAGACAGCGGCCCCCGACCCAAAAAAGTTCCCCCAGCCCTGCCTTAAAGGATCTAAGTACCTCTTTTAAAAGTTAACTGGTTAAATGATATAATCTTTTGACTGGTTAACCAGGGTCTGGACAGCCCACCATGGGCAGGGGGGCTGCTGCAGCTGGCTGGGGTCCTGCTGCGCTGTGCCATGGGGCTACACTAGCTGGGTGGTGGACTGCTCCTGCTAGCTACAGTGGCAGGGGGTGGGGGGAGGAGGAAGGAATGCACCCTCCTGCTGGTTAACTGGTTACCAGGTAAGCATGCCGGTCAGATTAATGCTTATGGGTAACCAATTAACCTTTTACATCCTTAGAAACCTGTGATACAAGCTCCACAAAGGTACTAAGTATCTCAAAATTTCTCTTCCCGTCCTCTTTTCCCTCCCCTGATGGACAAGGGATTGGTACCCTAATCAAAAACAGGTTATGGAAGAATCCTTAATTTTGCAACAACCTGATTTGTGAGTATTTGCTGCGATACTATCACCTGCCATTAAAGAGCACTCGCTCTAAGTCAACACACCCTAGCCTTCCCTGCTTTGCCCATGTGCTGACTGCAGTGAATTCAATAGTCCCTTTTCAAAGAGTCTGACTTGGATAATCTTACCGCTGAAAATTGATTTTTATTAGCCCGTTTTAGGAAGAAAATTTCTAGCTCTTGGCAGACATAATAGTGTAAGTTAAGATCAGCAGAGATCATAACTGAAGTAGTATCAGTTAACCTATCTTTGGCTGCTAGTTTATACATTTTTGAAATGGTTCATCTATAAGGCTCTAATCCACCCTCCTGGGATCCTGTGGCCAAGTTAATATATCCAGTTGGGAGTGTGTATGCACATGTACATCAAAACACAAAACAAGCGAGCAATCTTAACAAATACATGTGTTTATGATGTAACATGGGTCTTTGCTGATTAAAGACCCTGCTTTGTGCACAACATACCATGAGCTTTTTTTAAAAAAATAGCCATATGAAATGAATGAGTTTAGAACAACAGGATGCTTGGTTTAACCATGTGCTCTTCTGAGGCTATATAACACTACCAAAACATACAAACATTTTGTCCAATTCTTAAATCTGAAGTTTATGTGATAACAGCATACAGAATTCAATTCAGTAAGTGGAATCTATGGGAACCACCCTCTTTAGTCTGATCTGTTTAAAATATTTTTAATTAAAACTAATCTCCTTTTAAATAAACTAAAGTTATTACTTATGTACAGATTTAAAAATAGAAACTTTTTTTTTTTTTTTGGTCTGAGTTAATTTCCCCTCTTTCCCATCTAAAGCTCCTCAGTGAATCCCCCGAGTCAGTTACAACTACTGCATTACACTGCTGAATTCTGCCAGCAATCTGCTCATCATTCTAACAGATGTTTCTGCTTTCAAGCCACTAGGTACTTTATTGGACCCACTTCCCTTTCAGCCTAAAAAGGGCATAAATTACAGGAGTCAATGTGGGTCCATTACACGATTAACCGATAAATCAAGGTCTATCTTATTGACTACACACACGCCCCCACTGCTGCCTCTCTATCAGAGACAACAGGGGTGGGGGGGGCAGGAGGGAGTGGGAGCTGGCTCCCCATGAGCAGGCTCCCCAGGAGCACCAGCTGTATCAAAGGCAGCAGTGCAGGGCGGCAGACAGCCAGTCCGTGTGGGGAGCTGATTTTTAAACTGTCTACCACCCCCACACTGCTGCTTCTGATAGAGAGGGAGCAGCACGGGATTTCAGGGAGCTCCCCGGAGGTGGAGCCAGGGGAACACTGACTACTATTCCCATCTCCAGGGACTACCAAATAGTCGTATAACCAATAAGATTCCATGCAGTTACACAACTATGCAATGACATGCTATCCCTACTATAAATGTATTCAAAAGTACTAGTAAAACTCTGATCCTCCAGTCCCTGCCCATTTTTTGAGGAGTACAGGATCTGCGGAAAAAGCTCCCTGCTGTCAGCAGAGCCGCTAGACTTTACTTTCACTTTTGAAAGGGCTTGTGATTGGCACAGTGACTGAACGTGAGTATTCGAATTAAGCCCAGGATATTTAAATCCCGGGCTCATTTGCACTTTCCAAGTGCCTAATATACATCCCTCTGTCGGCAGAGGGGTGTAGCATAGACACACCCCTACTACTATATATTTGAGAGAGTCTGATCAAGAACTCCTCCTACATGCTAAGAGCTAGGGCCACCAAATTTGCTATGCAGCTTCCTCTTCTACTTAGAGCAAGGGAGGGGGGGTTGGTTGTGCCAGGCAAATGGGAAGTGTCTGGAATGGGATTGCTCTTCATGAAACCAAACAGGGCAGAGAATCACCAAATCAAGTACAATCCTCAAAACTGACATAACTGAGTCAATGCTGAAAGAGGGCTCCAGCTCAAGGCGGCCAGGGGCACAGGGCCACCTCTGCCCACCAGCCCCAGCACAGAGCTGCCTTAAGCAGTTCCGTTCTGGGCCAACAGGGGGATGTGCCTCCCACACACACTGCGGCAGCTGTGCTGGGGACAGGGGTGGAGGTGCCTTCCCTCCCATCACCAACCGCATCTGCTCCATGCTGGGGCCAGAGGAGCAGGGGCCTACCTCTCCATTCAAGGCATTGAACCTGGAGCTGCTCCGAGCTGCCGGTGGACAGGTGATGCTTTCATGGCCCCCACTGAGCCTGCAGCCAGGGGAATTGCAGCCCCACCTCCAGCTCTGCCTGCTGGAGCTACAGCAACCATGGAGAGATGTACTTCTCACCCGGCCCCAAGCTGCTGCAGTGAGAGAGGGCTGGGGTTGTCCTCTCTTCTCTGGGCAGCCTGCATACTGAATCCCTTATCCCCCACCCTAAAGCCATGGTTCAAATGAATGAATTTCATTTTAATTTCCAAAAAATTAACTGAGTTAAGGACCAAGGCAATGCTGGGTAAATCTTCTAGTTTTCTATAAAGGAGAAGGTCGAAATTACATTTAGAAATCAGTATCATCCTCCTTTGAGAACTTTCTGAAAAAATGATGCTACTGATTCTGACATACTGTGGGACCATCTGCAGCAATTCAAGTAAATGTGTCTTTGGCCCTCATGAACACAGAAACCCACAGAAGGGGAGACTGTCTGGAAGGTCAGTGTCTGGAAACAGAAAGTGATCCGCTCTCACATGAAAACCGTGCCATTAAAAACAAGTTAGACCACTTATAAACTCCTATTGTACAGGGGTTGTTTTTCCCCCCTTTTTCTAAAAAGAGAACATTTCCTTTGCTTACCTCAGTAACATCCATGACTTTGATGGCTGCCAGTTGACCTGTTTTGACATGCCGACCCTGGAAAAACAGAAGGAACAGTCAGCGACGGCATTCCATTTAGTCATTTAAACACATACAAGAGCAGGACAGTTGAAACAAGATTTCCAGGCAGTGGGTTTTCCCCATCCCTGCTGCCTATTATCTTCCTCATTATTTCATGTTAAAGACAGGAGATAAATACTTTTGATAGCTAACCAAAGAACTGTGTGTAAAATACTTACATGATCCATTGAGATAAATCACTTCTCATTAAAAGGATAATTAGCAAGATTGCCAAATTATAGTTAAGCACAAAAGCAATGCATTTGGTTTCAGTGTTCCTTTCCATTTTCTTTAGCATAATTCACAGTCTGCATCCATCTCCCAACACTAGGAAACTGACATTTTAGTCATGTTTATAAGACAAACTACTGCAGATATTGTGTATTCTAAAAAGCTATCTTAGGAGCACACTTAAGCAAGGCACAGAGTAAGAATTTCACCAGTATTCTGCATTTATATGTTGCTGTGAACTCTTAGAAACACCGTGTAAAAAGCATGCAAGTCAGACCTCTACTGAAAAAGAATACATTCTCAGACCTTATCTTCACTGCTTACATGGGGAGGGGTGGGAAAAATTTTACAAGGAAAAAATAAACACATAATAAGATGTGTTTCACTATAAGATCTTTAGTGGAGAGAGACACCTGTGGAGTGTTCCAGGAAATAGTTCAGCAAGGTCACACTATACCATTGCATGGGTTTGACCCTGCCTTGCTTTCCTGGCAGTAACTCAAATGCGACTGTTTTTACACTGTGGTAGTGCATTAGTCATCTCAGTTTAAAAAAAAAAACCCCACCAACCGATCCCCCACAACTCTCCTCTTCTTTGATGTAGACCCCTATACCAAGATCTCTACCCTCACAACCCAATCTGCTATTGCTTCCTTCAAGCCCAGCCTCATGTACGTTTTTCTGAACCAGACAATGAAGACTACTCATCTCTCTCACCTCAGACTTTCTTCTTACCCTACCTCCTTCGCTCCAGATACATACAGTTAAAAAAACCCACACTAAATCACAGAGGTCACCAATCTCCCATGCTAGACTATACCCTCGTCAGTCACATTGTCTTTTGTTATAGCCAATCCTGCTCCATTATTTACAAACTTTTCAAGATAGGAACTATGGCCAAGACTGTCAAAAGTTACCAGTGGCTTTGTTTGGCTAACCTTAACATATCTGAATGAAGCCTTGTTTTCTGAGCAACTTCTCAGGGACTTTTTGAAAATACAGACCTTGTAACCTCCTCAAACTTGGTACCCCAAAGTTGAAGCACCCAAAAACCACTAGCCACTTCTGAGCCATGTATATCTTAGAGATGCTACCTATAAGTAGAATGTCTAGTATGCTGTTGGTGCTATTCAACTCAGGACCTACCAACTTCATGGTCTATTTTGGTCAATATCATCAGGGCTCAACAAATCGCTGTTTCTACTCGCCTATGGCAAGTAGATTTCAGCCGGTCACCCCGTTCACCGGCAGTGCACGCATGCGCAATATGGGTCTTGCGTATGCGCAGTGCGGAGCTGGAGAGTAGATTTTGCCACCATTTGTCAAGCCCTGAGTATCATGGTTATTGGATTTTAAAAATCATAAATCTCTATATTTCAGCTATTTAAAATCGGAAATTTCACAGGAGGAGTCCTGGCCCAAGAAGGCACTGGAAAGTTGCAAGGTTATTGGGGAAGGGAGGATAGAGGGCTGCAGTACTACTACTCTTATATCTCAGCTGCTATTGGCAGCAGTGTTGCCTTCAGAGCTGGGTATCTGAAGAGAAGCAGCTGCCACCAGTAACAGTGCAGAAGGATGGCATGGTGTGGTATCGCCACCCTTACTTGTGCACTGCTGCTTGCACAGCTGGGCTCTCAGTCAGCAGCCGCCCCACTCCAGCTGCCCAGCTCTGAAGGCATAAGCACACAAGTAAGGGTGGCAGCACTGCAACCCCCTCCCCCCCCCTTTTGGGTAAGGATGCCCAAGTTTGAGAAAAGCTGGTTTTCCTTGTGAAAGCTGCATAGTACAGGATAAAAGCACAACAAAGATGAGATTTGATGGGGAGAGACCAGATTTCACATGGCCATGAATTTGGTAGGGCACTACTAAATCATTCTAGTAACAGGAAGATTTTCTGTCTCCATTTTCATTCAGAACTTGGGAGAGCTGGCCTACTCCTCGCTCAATGGCCATTCCAAACCCTCTCTTTAAGGAAGTCATTGTGCTTATGCTGCTGTCTGTTCCAAAAAGCTCCTTTGTTGCATGCATTTCTTTTAATATTTTGGTCCACCTTAAATTAGCAATACAAATCGCTTTTTCACTGAGCTGGCTCAGGTATGAGAATGGCGTAGAGTATCTGGATGCACAGAAGTACATACATATGTGCGCCATAGGGAGTCAGTATTCACATTACAAAACATGCATGTTTCTGCGTCGCATGGCACTCTTTCAGTTAGTCAGTCTAGGAAGGAGAGGTTAAAGTTAAGTCAGGGCTAGCTAACACATTAGGTTAGCTGACCTTGACTGAAGTTTGATTTCATTTTTTTAATCTAGACAAACCCTTTCAGTAAGCCCTAAAAGGGCCTAAACATCCCAGACCATGACAAGAACCACTGGCCTGGTCCCTAACGTTCACCAACACAGCTGCCTCCCGCACTCTGTTGCAAGGGAGGAAGAAATATTGCTTTAGGCCAGGGTAAACAGTCCTTTCCCCTTTCAGATGCCCCCTCTTCTTTATTGTGGATGGAGCCGAAGAGCCAAGAGACTGTAGGGGAGTGGAAATATGAAATGGAGGAGACAGAGAATGCACTGAAGTTAAAAAACAGAGGACAGAAGCCAGCTCTGAAAAGGAAACAGTCAAAAAAGGGAGACAAATAATTGTTTTTAAATTTAATATTAAATCTGTAGGGGAAAAAACCAAACTCTGAAAAAGTCAAAAAACAACATGCCAAGATACATAGTAGGCAAAAAGGAAAAGGAAAAAAAGTAACAAAATGGTATGCCATTTATTTTTATGTAAATGTTTCTTTGTTTGCTGCTTTAAAGACATGAGTTACTGATAGCCTGGCCATATCCAGAAAGAGGTCTGAAATTATTCCCAGCCCTTGCCAAGGAGAGGTGACATTCCCCTCGGAGAGGTTAGCCCCCTTTGGATGACTAGCACATACCATCCTCAGTTCCTTTTGGAAAAGCTATCCTTCTCCAACCGCTTCAAAAGATCATGCTGGTCCCTGTGTTGCTCCTTGTCATCTTGAGGCCACAGCTGCTACAGCAAAGAGCAACTACATGTAACACGTCACTCTGCTGATCCTAGGGAAGGGATAGGAACTGCTTCGCCATAATCCTCCTAAGGGACTGTAAAGCAGGGAAATTGCAGACTGTGGGAAATACAGGATTCCCAGCATCCCAAGCCAAATTTAAACCCCACTCATATTCTCAATATTATTAATGTCATTCCAGATACCAGATACTTTTTTCATAATGTATGGAATACTTCAGATGCTCTGTATTTAAAGTACACATGGGATTTCTCTGTATGACAAACAGATTTATGCATTAAAACCACAGCAGCATTTTGAAGCTGCATTTCTTTTCCTTTAGAATATATGTTTAAAGGAAAAAGCAAACACTAAATCAAAATACAGGCATCAGCAGGGCTTTTGTTCACTTGTTTGCCTTCTGAAGTGTTCCCTTCCAGCACGCAGACTCGTAAGAACATCAGAATGCTGATGTAACGTTACCTGCTACATCAGGAAATGCACAGGAGCTACTGTTTTGGAAAGTGCTCTTGAGATTATCACTGGCCTTTTTGGCATTGGGAAGGCTTATAAAAGAGATTCTTAATAAAATTACTTCATCCATTCAAAAAATTATAGATTTGAAGATAGAAAAAATCCGCATGGGCAGGATAGTACGCAATTTCAAAGACACTTTAGGTATGTCTTCACTACCTGCTGGATAGATGGGCAGTGACCATCCGAGCGAGGGTAGATTTCTCGCATCTAGTAATACAGATATGATAAATCAATCACTGAACACTCTTCCATCGACTCTGGTACTCTACTAAAAAAAAAAAAAAAGAGTAAGTGGCGTCAACAGGACTTATTGCAGTGAAGATACTGAGGTACGCAGACCTAAACACATCAACTTCAGCTATATTGTTCAAGTAGCTGAAATTGTGTAACTTACAGTCAACAGCCTGAGGTAGTACAGACAAGGTTTTAATAATTTGGGATTAAGGCCTCATCCACACAACAGCTCCGTCAGAATGCCTGTAACCTGCTAAATCGATATCCAAATGCTCTCCTGCCAACTCTGGTACTCCACCAGGACAAGAAGAATAGGTGGAGTTCATGGGAGAGCAGCCCCTATCAACCCTTAGTGCATGGAATACACCAGTGGTCCCCAACATGGTGCCCACTGGGGCATTTATGTGCGCCTGCCCGCCCCGGGCATGCAGCGCATGCACGGTACCAGCCCCAGGTGCATGGTGCATGGGCAGTCCCACCCCCAGGTGCATGGCACATGCTCGGTGCTGGCCTTGGGCACGCAGCTTATGCGCGGTGCTGGCCCCGGGCACATGACGCAGCCCCTACCCTGGGCGTGCAATGCATGGGCGGCCCCTGCCCTCGACACGCGGCACATGCACAACACCGTCCCCGGATGCCCAGCACGTGAGCAGCCCCACCCCCGAGCGCTCGACAGCCCCGAAAGTTTGAGGACCACTGGAATACACCATAGTAAGTATGTCATGGTGCTGAACTTGCATGTCTTAGATTGACTAGGGGGAATTTATTACAGACCAGGCCTCAGTCAGACAGACCAACTTCATATGTTCACTTCAATGTTAACTTCATAGCAGTTACACTAACAAAGGCACCAAGAGGTTACAAAATCACAGCTATAGGTTTACTGTCAGCAGACCTTAACTTGCATATAATTTCACTCACTCAATTTAACACGCTGATTGAACTTTCCCAGGCCATACCCTTAACTTATGGCTGGTTTTGATGCACCTACTTCTTTCTCCTTCCTTTCATTTGTTTATTTTACAGCATTTGTTTATCCTTTTCACACACACACACATTTATTTTTAAATCATCCATTCAGGGCCTAACGCAGAGCAAGGATGAGCAGGTCAATGGACTGTCACCTACTCATCCCAAGCCTAAATCTAGATCAGTGGTCACCAACCAGTAGATTGGGATCTACTAGTAGATCTTGGAGCCTCTGACAGATGATCCTGACTGGTCTGGCTGGGAAGCTATCAAGTGCTGGCACTTCAGTTGCCTCTCCACCTACTGCCATGCTGCTCCTGCCCTCTGCCTTGGAGCTGCCCCTTGAGAGCCTGCTGCTTGCAGTGCAAGATGTGGGGGAGAAAGAGGGGTGCTGATGTCAGGGTGTCCCTCCTCTCCCCACTTCTGTACCCTATCTCCACACAGAGAAGGTGATACAGGGAGCGTGGCAAAGCAAATCTGTTACTCACACACATTTTGGGTGTCTGTCATTCTCACAAATACACACTGTCCTTCCCTCTCATCTCCTGACCAAACATGTACGGGGGGCGGGGCGGGGTTTGTTACCTTTTACTGCCTGCAAAGTGGATTAGTTTTGGTTTTCGACTGGTCTGTGCTTTTCATAACTTTCATTTCTCTCTTATGCTTAAATTTAATTCTTCAAGTAGTAAGTTTTAAAATACAAAACCTGTCATATCTGGAGTAATTATCCCTGTGGTAACTGTGCTCCTGGGAGTGGCTGGCATGTCCCTGAAGCCTCTGAGAAGGGCTCCACATGCTGTCCTTGCCTGCAGACACCACTCCTACAGCTCCAATTGATCAATAGCAGAAGCTGTGGGGTCGGTCCCTACGGATGAGAGGCAGCACATGGGGCCATTGCTGTACATGCCAGCTGCTTTGGGGGTGGTGCAGGGCCAGGGCAGGAGTGAGCCTATCTTAGCTCTGCTGTTCCAGTCATGGGACAGCTGTCCAGCTGCTCAAGAACCCACCGCACTCCCTACCGTCAGAGGGCCCCTTGTCCTGCTTTCCTAATGCGGGAGCCAGCTCCATCCCTGGGGCATCCTGTGTTAGTTGTCTGGCCACTCCCAGGGTGGGCCGGGAGGGGGAAGAGAAGGGACTCTAACCCGCAATCCTGCGCTCCCCAGGCAAATGCCCTATCCCCTAGGCCACTCCAGAACCCACCCCACCTCCCTACTTTCAGGGTGTCCCCTCTCACACTTGGCCAGAGATCAGAGCCTGCACCCCAACTCCTACCGCATCCTGATGAAAGTGAATGAGATTCAGGGAGAAAGGGGGATGGAGTGAGCAGGGTGAGGCCTCCAAGAAGGGGTGGAGCAGGGGCAAGGGGAAGGAAGCCGAGCTAGGTTATTTAGGTTTGAGGTAGATCTCACATTGCACTTAAATTGAAAAAGTGATCTTGTGGTTAAAAAGGTTGGAGACCACTGATCTAGCTGTATTTTTTTTTCTTGTTTTGTGGTCTGAAAGTTCGTACACATATCAAGATCCACGATAAACATTTGTTTTCTGGTCACATATGCTTCATGGAACGCAAAGCATACAGCAACATTTAACTGAGTCACATGACACCTAAAGATGCTTCTAACAGAGCATCAAAGCAGCCTGTTTATTTTTCATCTCTATGAAGTTAAAATATACATGCCTGAGGAAAAAAATCAAAACTGTAATCCTTAGTAAGTTGCTGCACAAGGACTACAAATTCAAGCCCTACCTAAAATCTTCAAATCAGCCAAAACACATACATTGCACCTCCTTTTTCTCCTAACCACATATGGCTAATTTTCCCACTGTAGGTACTTCAAGTAAGCTGCATTCATTACCCAACATATTACTGTGCCTTAAGGGAGACTTGTTCCTGGAATTCTGTTCCCCAGCCAAGTGGCAAGAACACACAGTATGAGGTGATGCTACTAATTACAGGTGGAAGATAGCCCACACTGCTTATAACTCACAGGGCTGGAATGTCTTATGCATCAGGTGCCATTAGCTTCTGAGAAACCCGGCCTAATTTTCCATTGTGGAGATAGCTATAGGGTGGGGAGGAAAGAGATTAATCTGAAAATGTGCTGATAATTCAGCATTTAACTGCTACAAGAGATGCAAACTTGAAACGATATCTAAACACAATATCAAATAAATACTGTGGTCTCATTTTACTTTATTGCTTCCCTAAAGCAGTGCCCTTGTGCCAAAATTAGGTATTCTATTATGGTTCTTGTTTAGGGGACTCTGTTATACATACAGAGTCCCCTAACAGCCCCAGGTAACATACAATGCTGCATGCAATACTAGAGTATCACTCTACTGTATTATAATGGGTAATACCTTCAGGCAATGCTACTAGATTATTCCATTTTACATTTGCAATTCAACTCCTCTGCCACTCAGCACCACAGAAAACTCCCAGCCAACCTCAGGCTGAGTACCTTAAACTTTACTCACTGAACACACAAAGACCTGCAAGGAGCTGCTTCTCTGAGAAACATCGAATCTGCCCATGCAAAAAAGCAAAGCCAAAATACAACTGGCAAGGAGAGAGAGAAAAATTAGGGGAAAAAATAAACTTCATT
Source organism: Pelodiscus sinensis (assembly GCF_049634645.1). Classification (NCBI taxonomy): domain Eukaryota; kingdom Metazoa; phylum Chordata; order Testudines; family Trionychidae; genus Pelodiscus; species Pelodiscus sinensis. The sequence continues at coordinate 231,102,126 of NC_134711.1, read as the reverse complement.
CATAAAACAAATAAAATTGCCCTAAGCAAGAAAATAAGTTGCATTTCTAGTTAAAACAGCATTATTGCTAAGGATCTGTACAGTACTTTATAAAAACTAATTAGTTCTCCTAACACCAGCAATGCAGATAAGTAGTATCCCCATTTTACCAATTTAGGAAACATGAAAGTTCTCTAACAAATTAGCAAACAATGCTAGTCCTAAAGGCTAGCAAATTACTTCAGAGTCATACAAATAATTCAATTAAGCAGAGAAACCAAAAGAAACAAAAGCTTGAACCAAGTTCTCTTTTGTGAACTACATTATGTTTTCTTATGTCACTATTAAATAAACAAAGGAATGAAAAAACAAGGCATAAGGACAGTGCAGGATTCTGCATTTTCCCATTACATCTTGACATCAAAAACCCTCAGAGCACAGAAGGCAGGTATACAATTCTTTACCTTCCTTTAGAAATTACTGATCCAATATACTATATTAGGGACAGCTTACTTGTGTATGGTGCCATGCCTAGTCTCAGTTTGTGACCTAGGAAAGGCAGAAAGTCCATGTAAAGTTATCTTCATGGTCCCATGTTTCTTCTGACACCTACATCACCAGAAGCGCACTGTGGAAAGCAGCACTACGCTCCAATTGAGTGCTATTCTTAGTATTATGATAGCATCTCCACTGCACTAGTCGCTGCATTCGCATAGTGAGAGAGACAGTAGTGACAAGAGCTCACTAACCCAACAGACAAGGTAGGAAAAGGGTGAGAGGGAAATACAGGAAGCAACTTTCCAAAGATGTCACAGCAGATCAGTGGCAAAGCTGGGAATAAATCCCACACTTCCTGACTCTTAAGGCAGTGCTCTATCCACTGGACCACACTCTCTCCCTCACAGGCCATACAGAATCTTTACTGACACCATCTACTGCTGGATGGGAGAACTAGATATTGAACCTGGCTCCTGGCAGATGGACCATGATGAGAAGTTGTTTCTTGTATTCATCTTCAGTAGCTTGTGTGTCCACATTTTTACATACACAAAACCATGGGCCCGAATGCAATGCATTTCAAGGCACTGAGGGAGCTGGCAAATGGCCAGAGGCCCTGCAATGACATTATCTTTGAAAACTCGTGGAGATCAGGAGAGATCCTGGATGATTGGAAAAAGGCAAATGTAGAGCCTATCTTTAAAAAAGGGAAGAAAGACAATCCAGAGAACTTCAGACCAGTCAGCCTTATCTCAGTCTCCGGAAAAATCATGGAGGGGATCCTCAAGGAATCCATTTTGAAGCACATGGAAGAGAGGAAAGCGATCAGGAATAGTCAACATAGATTCATGAAGGGCAAGTGGTGCCTGACCAGTCTGATTAACTTCTATGATGAGGTAACTAGCTCGGTGGATATGGGAAAGTCAGTGGATGTGATACAACTTGACTGTAGCAAAGCTTTTGATTCGGTCTCCCACAATATTCTTGCCAGGAAGTTAAGGGAATATGGATTGGATACATGGACTATAAGATGGATAGAAAGCTGGCTAGACTGTCGGGCCCAAGGGGTACTGATCAACGGCTCGATGTCAGATTGGCAGTTGGCTTTTAGCAGAGTGCCCCAAGGATCTCTTCTAGGATGGGTTTTGTTCAACATCTTTATTAATGACCAGGATGAGGGGATGGATTGCACCCTCAGAAAGTTCGCAGATGACACTAAGCTAGGGGGAGAGGTAGATACACTAGAGGGCAGGGATAGGGTCCAGAGTGACCAGGACAGATTAGAGGATTGGGCCAAAAGAAATCTGATGAGGTTCAACAAGAACAAATGTAGAGTCCTGCACTTGAGACTGAAGAGTCCCAAGCATTGTTACAGGCTGGGGACCGAATGGCTAGGTAGCAATTCTGCAGAAAAGGACCTGGGGATTACAGTGGATGAGAAGCAGGATATGAGTCAACAGTGTGCCCTTGTAGCCAAGAAGGCTAATGGCATAGTGAGGTGCATTAGGAGGAGCATTGCCAGCAGATCCAGGGAAGTGATTATTCCCCTTTATTTGGCTTTGGTGAGGCCACATCTGGAGTAGTGTGTCTAGTTCTGGGGCCCCCACTATAGAAAGGATGTAGATGCATTGAAGAGGCACCAGCGGAGGGCAACCAAAACGATTACGGGGCTGGAGCAGAGAGACTGAGGGATTTGGGTTTGTTTAATCTGCATAAGAAAAGAGTGAGGGGAGATTTGATAGAAGCCTTCAACTTCCTGAAGGGAGGTTCCAAAAAGGACGGAGAAAGGCTGTTCACAGTAGTGACGAATTGCGGAACAAGGAGTAATGGTTTCAAGTTGTGGTGGGAGAGGTCTAGGTTGGACCTTAGTAGAAACTATTTCACTAGGAGGGTGGTGAAGCATTGGAATGGGTTACCTAAGGAGATGGTGGAATCTCCATCCCTAGAGGTTTTTAAGTTTCGGCTTGACAAAGCCCTGGCTGGGTTGATATAGCTGGGATTGGTCCTGCCTTGGGCAGGGGGCTGGACTTGATAATCTTCTGGGGTCTCTTCCAGCTCTATGATCCTATGATCTCTGGACTTTACTAGAGGCAGGTCCAGGCTCCCTCCCCCCTCCCTTTCCTCTCAGAGAAGCCCCCGCCGCCACCCCCTCTTCCCTCTTCCTTGTTCTTTAAATATACTTCACTATTGTTTGGGCTTTTACATTTTTAAAAGTGCGCCTAAACAATCTGATAAGGTCAGAATCAACAACTGGAATAAAAATAAATAAATACATCGGAAACAACAGGAATAAAAAAAAAGGGGAAGGGAATTCTCTCACCTCCCACATCTGCACACTTGGTTCTCAGTTCACTACTAGCTTCCTCAGAGAGGGCTGGCAAGAGCTTTTAGCAGAAAATTCACCTCTGTACATGTCACTCCCTGCTCTCATATTCAAATAAATCCTTCACTGTATGTTTTAAGATTTAACCATTTATTAAACCCTCTACTTCTAACACTGATTCATTCCTGCTGTCACCGCATAGCAGTCTCTTTTTACACACTGCAATCTACTGCAGGCAACTATAAGAAAAGGCAGGCCTATAAACAGGTGTTAGAGAAAAGAAACTGCCCCCCCGAGTAAAAAAGTTTGGCCAGGCCGCTCTTGCTATAGTGGGCTGCAGTACTCCTTGGGAGAAACCGGCCGCACCCTTCCTGCATACCATTGCCTTTAGAAAAAGGAAAGGTGCGAAAAGGGGAAAATAGCCTCAGACTCTCCCACCCGTCACCTTGGCGTGAGAACTGCGGGGCTTACCTGGCCGCATGAAACCTGCACAGTTTCGGCCCAACCCCTGGGACACAGACCCCCCACTTGGTGACCATTGGGCCATATATGGTAATATGCAAGCGCGGGAAAGTCATGTGCAGATTTGGGGATAAATACCCATCGCACAGTTCGCTCGAGGAGGTCTTCGCAACACACGTACCACCTTGCGTGTGCCTTCTCATATACTTCAGAGCACTGCCGGCCTGATCAACCGACCAGCCACCTCCCCCGAATCTCGGGCGTAACCAAGGCCTTCGCAACCGAACCGATATCTGTGAAATGTTCCGTTTGCTGTGTAAGTTGGTATGTATGATTTGATTTTTTTCTTGTTGTATAAGCTTAGTGTTGTCGTTGTTTTGGGTAGTACATAGAGTTTGTAGTTATCACTTATTTAATTAGTGTAGCTGAATATTTTTAGACTAGATACTATTCCTCTTGCCATTCCCATCCTTATATCTGACACGTTTAACTAGAAATCATAGAATAAATATAATAAATACTGTAAATTCATTATTAACACGGTCTATTAAAAATCTTAGAATAAATACTATAAATTCACCACTGTCATAAATAAATATTTTTTATTTGATAAAACTGTCCACCTGGTTCTGTCCTTTCCCCTTGGGTATGCATCATCGGACCTGTGATTCTCATGACAACAGGATGAAGAACCACCAAAGTAGTCTTTAGATCAAAATGAAGAACCGAGTATACACATTCAAAATAACATGTGCTATAGTCATTTAAGGCCCTGTAAGTATTATGGTATATGATGTCTATGTGCCCGTTTTCATCCCAAAGCACTCATCTGTGTCGACCATCACTATTAAAATGAAGATATTTCTGGGACGTTGGCTGTAGCCAGTGTGACAAAGACACATAGCGTGGTCATGGAGAAGAGGGAAAACAGAGCCAAAGACACCAGGGCAAATTGCTACTCCAACAAAAAGTGCCACCAGGGGAACTTAACTAATCAAAACAGATCCAGACAGGACTACATTTTATGATATTTTTCTAAAACATAGTGAATTTCACACTGTGCTTAATATATCCTCCTCACAACAAAGAATAGGTTGAATCACCGCAGCTAATTCAGAACGTCCTAACTCAGACGGGAAAGAAAAGGGTGAAACGCTCTTCTCCAAGCTCTGTCAGGGGGTAAACTCAGGCCAAGTGACTCACCAGAATGAGGTGCTGCTCAGAGTAGTTTGTGTGGAAGATATTCAAAAATATGCTTATGCAGCTCACTAAGCTATTTGGGCCTGGTTCTCTTGGGTGGGGCTTGGCCCCTTCTTAGCCTGGGAAAAAAGATAAATAATGCTGATATCTCCCAATCACCACCTATTTGTGGCAGATCTGTGACCGTTTCTGTTTTTAATAAAAAGTAAAATAGCTTGCTGGAGACTCAAACATTTGCGCTACTGTTACATTAAGCTCATATTTTTGAGGTTGTCTTTGCCATCCTAATAACTGGAAGTTCACCATTAAAAAAAAAAATAGAGTCCCAGGAACAAGATACTAGCTTCAAGCTGATGCTGGTGTGGCATATCAACAATTTCTAAGGAATGGCCATAGATAGCAGGAAAGCCAGCCGCAACCCAGCTTAGGATAAAAGCACTACATTTAAGCAACAAGTATAGAGTGCAGAAAAAGTGAAACAAAACTGCAGTTCTCCTTGAAATATCCACCAGACTTGCTACATTCACATATATGGGGCTGTTTTGATAAGTGTTGAGTTCTCCTGGGAAACTTCTGTGCCAAAGTTCTATGGCCAAAAGAAAAAGATCCTTTTCTTAAACTGTGAGAGAGGGAAAGTGAGCGTATGCACACACAAACCTTGCTTCATTTGTTCTCCTGTCAAAAAGGCAATAGTTACAGCTGCCGGACAGGCACTAGCGAAGGTAACAGAATTCAAATCAGAAACCACAGCAGCTAAATGAATTTGAGCAACACCAACATACATGTACATCGGCTAAGGGGGGAAAAATAAAACATTGTTGTGATAGGAACACTGCAACCAGTCCTTGACAGCACAGCAAGTGAAAGTATCCATTGCTAGCTGGCATCAGAAAGGCGGTGAAAGCAAACGTCCAACTGTTTGTGGGATGACAATTACCCATTATTAGCCTAACCCTTTCAATGCTCTCAGCTGCTGCTGCACTTGCACGTGTTCGACTGTAATGCTTTGGGACAGGCTGATATGGACTAGAAAACAAAAAAAGAAAAAAAATCACAATAGAGTCTCCAATATTGAGCTGTGATCAACAAGGCACTGAAAGGGTGTATAAAATAACTCTCCCTTATTAGTTTTCAATACCACCACCAGACAGGAGTTCTCTCTCTCAGCTATTTTGGAGAAGCACAAACCTTCACACCCCATTCAAGCTCTCACTCAAAAAGACAAAGAGGGAGGGGAGAAAAACAGCCAAATGCTCCATGTTTTGTTATTCAGAATAGTAAGCAAAGAAGGGGCTCACATCGTGCAATACGCAATTAAATCAGGCTGTTGAGAAGTCAACTTCAGACCAGTTGGAGCAGGGGTACTAGCAGAACTGTTTTAAGAATGGAGTTGCACATACAAGATACAACTGAATATTCTAATCATACTCAGGGGAAAATATCATTTATGATTCCAGTATAATGTAGATTAACTGCATTGAGGAGGACAGGACTGATTTCAATGGAACAAACACAATGTGTTGGGTAGTACAGATCTTACCCCACAACTTTTCCCTTCTGTACCCCTCAATTCGGTTTACCTGTAGCCTATCTAATTCAGAGTGCATAGTCTTAGGGTCCGGAGCATGTATGTCCTTGTTTTTGTAGAGCACCACACATTCTTAAGCATATAGCAGAAAGTTACCAAAGAACTCAGGAGATACTTCACTTACAAATGAATCCAAGAGGAAGAACAGCAGCCTAAAAACGCTGAACCGATTTCATGTTATACAGTCATTTTATGGAGATTATTTGGTGGGATCAGGCTTTGATGATCCCAACCCAAATGATAGTCATGAAGCATCATAACTAGAATTGTGTTGCATTTGCCTAGATCTTCCTGCCTCGCTTTTTGATTAATTATGGAATTGGAGTCTTCCAAGGTAAGACTGTGTTGTTTACAAGTCTGGAAAGAAAGGGTTATTTGTGCAGGCTGGAGTGGAGTCAGATTCTAGTGCTGACAATGCAAAAAAAGTTTCTAGGTTCTGAAAATATACTGTAGGAATGTTTGGAAATAGTTCATGTGGACACAAAACTGTTTATGGGTGACTCTGTCCATTTGCCAAGTTTTCAAGGACAAGGTGTTTTGTTTCACAATCTCAGATGCACTTGGCAAGAAATCATAAATACACTCGGGGAAAGATTTTATATTTCAAACTGTGGTTTAATTTAAAAATATGCAATTTTAGGCTAAATGTGTGCTTTACATTTTACAACCAAGTTTACAAAATATTAGCTATTCTCCCTTTAACACACGTTAAGATGCCCTGAAATGCAAAGCCCCATTGCACAACGTAACATTTCACCCCAAATGACTCCTTTTTGAAGAAAGCTAATCCCAGCTATGATTCATTATTTAGCTGATTCTATGGTGCCGTTTAACTTTTGCATGTGAAAGTGGAACACCGTGCAGAGGACAGATTGCTTTCACAATTCATATTTGTCAGGTCAGGTGGGCTATTTCTTGTGTCTCTCTCTCCTATAACTCAGTGAAGTGTGTATTCTACAATAACAACTTGACAGATAATTCTTAAGAGCCATTACACACAGCATAGTACTCATCCGACTGTGATATTTTCCCCCCATATATCGCATGCCCTGAATGCTGTGTGACACAAGCATCTGTATGCATTTCAGTTCCAGCATTAACCAGATTGGCTGCCAATCCTATAGCGAGTGGTTGTGATTAAGAAGCAGTGAGTTTCTCTCATGTTTTATACTGTACCTAGTTAAACTGAAGAATTAAGTACCTTAACTATCTACCTGTCTTGATGTTTTCTGGCTCTGGACCTTTCATAGTAACCTTATTTCTTCTATTTATCTTGTGAAGCTGAGGGAGTAACGACAAATAGACTGTATTTTTTTATGCATTTTCAAGGGCTAGAAGTGATTTACATGTTCTGCAATTAGTGTAAATAGTAAAACGAGGAGGGGCCTGGGTGACACTGGTTAGGTCTAAAATTATGGTAAAAAATAAAGTTGAAATGAAAAAGCAAAAATTACTTCATCTGAAAAAAAGATTTGTGGGATTTCTGTCCCAAATTTGTAAGCTTTCTATAAGTACATTGGGGTTATGCATTACAGATCCTATAATGTTGAGTCATAGCAACTGCACTACAGCAAAAATGAATATCGCCTATCAGCACTATTGTACACCAGGATATTACTCATCTTATGACATGATGCTGAATACACTTATGGACCACAATCACTTGTATGGAGGAGAGCTGTCTCATATAAACACAGGCAAGACACACAGTTCTAAAATGATGGTCATACATAATTTAAGTCAGCTAGGGCCATAAGAAGATTGACCATTGCCTTGGACTTCTTAATGGACTTGACAGATCTGGTTATTTGCAACAGCACAAAACCAGCTCTCCCTTAAAGCCCAACAGTCACAAAAGCTCATGGAGAGCAGGAGCAATAGGCATTCTGGGTAAAGTCAATGCTGTGCACTATGCTCGTTTGACAGTAAGTGACTGCAAATGCCAGTCACACAGTAAGTGAATGCTGAAAAAAGGCATTCAATTGTGGAGAATGATTCCTACATTTCATAACGGATTGCATTGACTAAAGCTGGGGAACTTATCACAGCACAACCCTTCGTCAAAACTATTAACACTGTACAGACAAAAACAAACACAGCTACTCTTCTCACCAAAGTGATAAACACAAGGAAGGTGACTTCCATGGAAAGGAAGGATGCAGACCATGAATCCAGCAGCTCTAAGCGTTATTACAGGATGGTGGATGCTCAGTTGCTCTGGGGCCAGGGCCGTGTGGTGGGCAGCGCTGCCCCATGTGCCAGGCTGGAGCTGGCACTTCAGCCCCAACTCTGGCACATGGGCAGGCTCCTGTCATGCAGCTCTGCCTAGGGAGCAGCCGTGCAGCCCAACCATGCAGCCCTGGTCCCAGCTCCAGCCCCTCTTTAGGGCTGGAGCTGCAAATAGGGCCACATGGTGGCTGCCCAGCTGGTCCTGGGGTGGGGCGCATGGTGGGTGGTTGCCGGAGCACGGCTGCGGTATGGCTGGTCTAGGGTATACCACGCCCCAACCCCAGGACCAGCCACACTGCAGCCCAGGCTTCAGCTCTGGCAGCCACCACGCAGCCCTAGCCATAGCTACAGCCTTGTGGAAAGGCTGAAGGTGGGGGGCCAGGTCCCCATGGCAGCTGCTCACCTGCTCCCAGGTGGGGCTGCACAATGGGGGGAGCTACCCCTTGTGCTGGAGCCAGGCTGCGATGCGGCTGTCCTCCCCAGTCTGACACCAGCAGGGAGCGGTTCAATGTATTGGCAACCAAGCAGGGGGGCATCTGTGTGAACCTCCTCTTGCATCATCTAGCACATGGACCGGCCTATTCCTCAGAACAGGTGGGTGCCGGGCTGGGCACCAATGATGGCAGGGTAGCTGTCAGGCACGGTGGGTACCAGGCTGGGTGGCAGGCAGGGGGCGCCAGGATGGATGATTTCCTGAGAGGGTGCTAGACTCCATGCCAGTCTGGAGAGGTGCCAGGATGGGAGAGTGCAAGACTGGGTGGGTGCTCAGGAGGGATCCAGCCAGGGGTTGCCAGGTTTGGAGGGTGCCAGGCTGGATCCAAGGTTGGGTGCCAGCTGTGCTAGGCAGGGTTGACAGGCTGGGAGGGTGACTGGGTGGGTGCCAGGAAGGAAACCAAATTGGACAAGTACCAGGTTGGGTGCCAGGCAAGGTGGTTTGCAAGATGGCTGGGTGCCATAGTCGACTGGTGGCTGGGAGGGTGCCAGGCAGAGTGCTAGGCCAGGTGCCAGGCTGGGAGAGTGTCATGCAGGGAGGGAGCAAGGCTGAGTGGATGCAGGGATGAGCTGCAGCCAAGGCCATGTGATGGCTGCCCAGCTGCTCCCAGGTACCAAATGGCTACTGAAAATTCTAAAATATTCATTTTCTTCATATTTAACTTCATATTAAATAAACATTTCAAGTCATGCACCTTGTTAATTATTCCTTGTTTAAGTATTTTTTTCTTCCATGACATTAGTAACTGGTGGGTGCCACAGTGACACACATCTGTACAAGTGCACATGACCTCAATATTGGTGCCCAAGACAAAACTCACTCCGCTCATGGATGGAAAAATCTTAGGGTACGTCTAGACTACAAGCCCCTTTTGAAAGAGATCATCTAGACAGCCATGAGGGTTTCGAAAAAGCGATTCGCTTTTTCAAAAGAGAGCACCCAGGTAATCTGGACATTCTCTTTCAAAAAAGCACTGTTTCCGTTAAAGAACGTATTTTTTTGAAAGAGCTCTTTCAAAAAAACAAAACAAAACAAAAAACAAAAAGACCGTCTTCCTGGTAAAAGTTGGTTAACCAATCTTGAAAAAAAAAATTGCTGTGTTCTTTTGATTTTATTTCGAACGAACGCGACAGCAGTCTAGATGCAGGTGAAGTTTTTTCAAAAAAAGGATACTTTTTTCGAAAAAAACTCAGTCTAGACACACCCCAGAGGGAACACTGATGGGCAGTGGGGACCAGTCTCCCTAAGTCTCAGTTCTGTGAAAGTATGTGAAAACAGTACAAACAGCAAAATGCTACCAAAAAAATTAACTATATACACTTTTAAAGGTCCATCATATAGGACAGTGGTCCCCAACCTTTCGGGGCTGCCGGGCGCCCGGGGGTGGGGCTCTCATGTGCTGGGCATCCGGGGATGGAGTTGCGCATGCGCCGCGTGTCCAGGGCAGGGGCCGCCCATTCGTCACGCGCCTGGGGCCAGCACTGGGTATGAGCCGCGCGCCCAAGGCCGGAACCAGGGATGGGACTGCCCATGCACCACGCACCTGGGGCCCGCACCGTGCATGCGCTGTGCGCCGGGGCGGGGCCAGCCCAGATCACTTGGCGGGTGCACATAAATGCCCCAGCGGGTGTCATGGCACCCGCAGGCACCACATTGGAGACCACTGATATAGGAGATGACACTAGTAGTTCCAACTCAGACCATGCAGCGGTGAGAAGGAAATGGAGCCATGGTCAGTCCGCCCAGCCCTTCATTACCCTGGATGGTTGCATGCATAAACCCCCCTCAATGGAATACAATAGGGAACAGCATTTGAAGAGGTCAGTTGTTATTCCATGTAGCCTTTGCTTTCTAAAGTTTCAACATCTGTCTGGCTGAATTCAACAGTGATGCCTCACTTTTCTTTCCTGATTTCAAAAATGACCCCACGGTCACTAACCTATTTTATTACCAGAAAGCTAAAAGCCAGACCATTGTCACTTGCTTTGTCAACAGGTTTGTCCCTTCTGAATATGGAAAAAAATAAATCAGATTCCACAAACTGGAAGGCCAGATTTTCTATTTACGTTTGATTATGCACAACAGAGATCTGCTCTAATGGGAGTAAAAAGGAGAAGGAACTGAAAGGCATAGTGAAAAAATACATCTGTTTCATTTTGGGGGTTCACGACAGAAAAAGATCAATTTATTTTAAAAAGTGACTGTTTGAAACTCGCCTGTTCTTTCAATATTAAATTGTCAATCAGGGTTTACAATCCCAACAAAAAGAAGTGTACACGAAATCCTGAAGCTGCAACCAAACAGCAATTCTTACCATCTCTTTACCTTCTTATTTCATTTCATGTCCCTTTCAGGCAGTATTTTTTTTTTAAATAAACATGAAAAGGAACAAAGCTTTCCATCTTTTGAAGAAGCATTTGATCATTGAGAGTGTGTGCTAGCTAACTGCATATGACAGCTTTGGGACATGCTGGCATAGAAGCTACAACTCACATTGATCACCACCCAAATATATTTGGAAATCAGTAGCATTCAATACCACATATACTTTGTCAAAATCTTACAACTAGAACCTTAGCAGCTGGTGTAGCCATTTACTGCACCGACTGCAGCTGCTAGCATTAAGAACATCGATGGCCTATTAAAACACATGGCACCTGTCAGCACGTCACAATGCCATTACATCCCTTTTTCCTTCTGCTATTCCCAGGTACCCCCCCCCCCCCCCCCCCACACACACACAGAAATGTAATGAGCATGCTAGAACCTTCATTAACCTGAATTTTTAAGCATTCAGATGTAGCTCTTACACTGGACCACATTTCTGAAATCACCATTTCCCTGTCTGTGCTCATGTGCATTCCTCTTTTAAGTTACAGTGCTCTGAACTAATAAAGCAATTACTTTCTTTTCCAATTATAATACTAGATTTCTTAGAAGTTTAGACTCCTTGCATTTAAATTTACTACCACTTGTCTTAATGTGTGATACTTTATAATAATCATATGAACAAACTGAAAAAAGCCAATTCACCATGTTGGAACTGATTGCTTGATTATACCGTGCATACCTATGAAATTCTTGTCACACTGGAATTCATGAATGGCTCACCACAGGCTTGATTTTCAAAATATTATCACAAGTACTTGCAAATGTGAACAGTCTCACAGAAACCAAGGGGACCACTTGCAGTGGTAAGTACCACACAAAGCATTGTTTAGAAAAAGAGGCCCTATTTTATTCGACCCTGCCATGTCTTACCGTGGGACTCAGGCCTAGATGGAGCTTCATTCAAAATTGGCAAAGAAGGATTCAAGAACCAAAGATATTAACATCTTGAGCTACTTCTAACTTCCTTTCCCATTTGCTGGAGCATCTCTCTCCAATATATGCACCTGTTGTAAAAACAACTGTAATCCTAAAGCCACAGATGGACTTGCAACTGGGACAGCAAGGAAAACCAAAGGATCATTTGCTATTAGACTGAGCTAAAGTTCAAACAAAAATGAACATTAATAGCTTTGAATGTTACTCCTAAAGCAGTGAGGTAAGGGCACACTTTTCACCCATAGCAAGCTGTGGTTAAAGGAAGGCTTCTTTGTTCAACACCTACTTTGCTGGAGACAAGTAAGGAGCAACACCGAGTCAGAAGAAACTCATAAGAGCAGCCATACTGAGTCAGACCAAAGGTCGACCTATCCCTGTATCCTGTCTGCCGGCAGTGGCCAATGCCAGATGCCCCAGAGGGAATGAACAGAAAAAGGTAATTATCACGTGATCCCTCACCTGTCACCCATGTCCAGCCTCTGACAAAAAAAGAGGCTAGGGACACCATTCCTACCCATTCTGCCTAATCCAAGACTAATTTGGAAGGACCCAAGTAACAAGAAGCCTGAGCTCTTAGGAATATCCCATAATCCTGTATAAGAGAATGCAAGCGAATGGGAAGAAGAGTCAAGTACAAATTATCAGCAGCTACTAGCATTTAGGTCTCTAACAAATTTATCACTTCCTTATTTTTTGAGGAACAACCACTCTTGTGCAAAAGTGGATTTTTGCGCAAAAAGGTGTGGTCTATGCAGCGCTTTCTTGCGCAAAAACCTCTTGCACAAAAGAGATAGGAAGAGGAAATGCAAACGAGAGCACGACATATGCAAATGAGCACTCCATTTGCATTTGCTCTTCCGCAAGAGGATCCTAGTTCAGACGTAGACTATAAATGTCTACTTTTTTATTTTAAATTTCAATTAATTGTAATGGCTAGCTATTTCATATTTCTCTTAATACTTCAGTATATCAGATTACATTTTGCTTTATGTACACATTTGAAGACTGTACTACACAGTTTCAACTTCATCTACTCTTTAGTTTGTGAATTTCAAAAGAGAAGACCGTAAAATTATACAACACTCATCATCATTTGAATGAGGCTGATAGCTAGAACATATGACCTGCCTAAATGCACTACTCACTTTTAGCATTAACTTTGTACCAACAGGAAAAATTCAGAATGGGAAAATGGATACAAGAAGAAAAAGCCCAGAACAGGCAACTTTGTATTACTAGAAGAGGCAACTTGACTGCTATATTAATATATAGTGGGTCCATCTTTGGGTTACCATAAAAAGCTTTAGAAAAGCGATCACAAAAATAGTAAATGTAAATGAGATCATCCCAACTCTCCAGCTTTCATTTTTATCACAGGCAAAAGATATTAATTTATTCAACAATATTAAATCATGATAAAAAAAAGTCTTACAAACTGGTTATTATATGCATAATACATTAATGTATTGACACCAGCCCGGCAAGGCCCACCAAGGGCAGGAGGCACTTCAGCCCAGCTAGATTCCCATTAAAATTATAAATACCACAGAAAGTTAGTCATGAGAAGGATGAAATTTAGCATAAAAAGTTGGTTACCTCAAGAAGCTAGAAAAAAGTTGGTTTGGCTGTTATTTAAGAATATTTTAACAGTACACAATTTTGCAAATTTCATAAGCTTTTTAATAACTAGGGATGGAAGTGGTTTAATCAGTTAAACTGTTAAATGTTATGTTTAGCCATTTAACCACATAAACAGGGCAGGTGGGAGGTCTGGAGCACTCCTGCACACACAGGATGGGGCTGCAGTGCTTCATGCCCATGGCAAGCCTTGCCAAACTGGAGCAGCCAGTTAATCGTAACCAGTAAGCAACACACAGTTCACATCCCAATTAATAAGTGAATCATTATAATGGCATCAATAAATTATAGTATTATGTATATGATAGACAATTTGTAATATGACCAGTGTCCTCTGTGCGCGGTGCGTGTGTGTGGCTGCTCAGGAAAAATTCAGATGCGGCTCAGCTCATTAAATGAGCACCTACAACTAGGTGTTGCGTTTCAAATGGTGGTATACATTCACACATGCCTCAGTACACATAATTTATTCTGTATATGGATGGAAAAAGTTCACACATGGATGGAAATGATTAGAGGTAGTCTATTTTTACTGCTTAGCATATATTCTTTAATATCCCACTTAATTTGCATGAATTTATGCTACCTTAGGCATAACAGAACTTGCACTAATTTCTTGAAAAAGTGAATATGCCACACAACCCAGATATTACCCTTTAAATGGTAGTCAGATATTATATTTCATTGACAGTCAAGGATTAGGTGCTTCTGTAGAGCACTGAGGGAGTCTTCCTAGGTGAAGTATATCAGAGTTTGGTTATCCATAAAGAAGGTCTAAAATTCCTACAGCTTCACCACTGTAGCGCTTCATGTAGACATTTACTACAGCAACAAGAGAGCTTCTCCCATTGCTGTAGTTAAACTTCCTTTCCAAGAGGCAGAAGGTAGGTAGGTCAATGAAAGAATTCCCTAGTCCAGACCCCTAGCGCTGACTACACTGAGGGTTAGGTAAGCTTAACTACATTGCTCAGGGGTGTGGATTTTTAACATGCCTTTGCAACTTAGTTGGGTCGACTTAACATAGACCTGGCCTCAGGGATCATATGGCTCAGGAAGTATGATCTTGACTGAGAATGCCTCATAAGTCCATGTACTGTCAGGAAACTGTCTCCCAAATGAGACAGATTCATAAATGAGGAAACAAACTGTTAATGTCTCTTGTTGTGATTTCTCAATACAAGGTTACGTGGATGCATGTCTATCCAATCCATACTGCCATCTGATGAGGTCATGGTGAAGACAGAGTAATCAAAATTAACCAAGATTTAAAGAAAAAACATTTATTCCCCAATGATTTTGCTTGCTCTGAATTGGAGAAGAATTTATGTGGAGTTTCCCATCCACACAGAAAGGAATCATGTGATAAATATCCAGATGGCGTAAAAAAGTAGAACCCCATTCCGGAAGCTGGGGTGGAATACTCACGAAAAAAGAAACAATTTACAGCTCCCATTACCATGAGCCATCACAAAGAAATCTTACATTATGACGGCCGGAAAACGAAGACATGACAATGGCCCATTGTACAGACAGGCTCAAGAAACAAGTGTCCATACAAGAGATCAAGAGGAGGAGCAATTCCAGCAGTTACTAATCTAGCTACCACTATCACTTGTTTATTTCTACTTATGCAGAGGGCTTTCTTCAGAGTATCAAATTTCACTTCTAACAAAGAAAGGGCCTGGACAACATCAGCAACTTTTTTGTAGCGATCAGAGGGATCAACTTTAGTCCTTCAAGCTAACTTTGGAAAAAGTCAGAATAACCTATTTATTTTAAAATTGAGAAATGATGGACACATTGGATGACAGAAATGGGAAGAATATTTCAGGAAGATTTCTTGATCTCCATTAATGATGTCCAAAACTCAGGATTTACAGTTGTGCTTCAGGTAAAAGTTGGCAATTGTTGATATTGCTCTCTAGCTTTCTGATTCTAGCAACCCAGGGTAAGACCAATGGAGCAAAATATTTTAATTCAGACATCTAAAGTTAAGTAGATTAAAAAAAAAGACCTAATTTTCTGAGGCACAAACAACCCAATTTTTACAACTATTGTTTATTATATGTTTGCAGCAGCATACTAGGCTCTTTTCAGATAAAGGAACAACCCCAAATCTGAAGAACTCAGTCTAAAGACACATGGACGGACAGTCAGACTAAGAAAAGGGAAACAAAAGTTATTTTCAGTATTTATCAAAAGATTTCTACTATACGCAATAAACTATATGCCTCCTAAATGACTACTAGTGCCAACAGGAGCTGTAAAAATTTCATCATTTATGTAAGCATTTAAATATGGACCGAGCGGCTTACTTCTAGGTAACTAAACATGAGAAAATATTGACTTTGATTTTTGCTGAATTCAACATTTAGTAGTAACACCAAGGCAAAGATTACACCTTGTTATTCTATCCCAAAGGCAACTGTATAAAGAACGATACTCAATTCAAAGTTCTGTCTTTGCTCATTTCTCAAGTTAGACCTTAGAGATTATTACTACCAAAAAATAAAAAAAAATAAAAATAAAAAAAAGAATGAATGATTTCCTTTCGTCAGATCACATCTCTGCACTTCCTCATAAGGGAAGGTAGGCTTAATAATCATGAACTAAATAATAGTGCGCACATGCATTTTGCCGTTGCTTCAACGACAAAACTCTGTAATGATTAATTGCAAAAGGGAAAGATGATTAAGTACCATTAACCCTCTACTTGTGAAAGACACGTATCTATCAAAAGGATTCTGCACGGACAATAGACAAAGAGGAAAATGGAATCTTGTCAGCATCTGAGAGAGGAGGTTTGGAAAGGAATGGAGCTCTCACCAATGAGGAACTCCAATCTCTGATCTCTCTCTTGCCCACACCCACACTCAAGGTTTCAAGAGTTTTCTGTCACAAAAGTCCCCAGAAACTCCACATACGTTAAAGGAGAAAATATTCACTTCAACAGAAAATCACTATCCAGTGCAATGGGCTGCCCACATCAGGATTCAAAGGTGAAAGGTACATGAAGATCACTTAGCACTGGCAGCATCTCTGTGACTTGCACACTACGATTTGGGGTGTTTACTTTAGCTAGATGCCTATTTTTCCAACATGCAGGAATTTTTTCAACGTCACAGTGTCTCTCTTGATGACAAAGCATTGGCAAAGTAGGTAAGCTGGGCTCTGTTAGCACAGCTAGCCATATACTCCCTGTGTGATTTTCAATTAGTCATTCAATTTTCTCTATTCCTCCACTTCCTCAGTTATAAAAACAGTGATAGTATTAACCAACTTCATGTCCGAGTTGTGAGGCATAATTCACTGATGCTTATAAAGTGCACTGACGTCCTCAGATGGCAGCTGTCACAGAAAAATGAATGCCTGAATACTACTGGAATTGGTTGGTGCCTTACAAGTATGTTGAGAAATAATTTGCCATCAATAGTCATTTTAAAACTAGGAAGCTGGGGCGTTCATGTTTCCAACAGGTGTGTCAGAGCTTTTAGAAGTTTTGGAGGAAGGCGGCCAATATTACAAAACTGAAATTAAAATCCTGAGCACAAAGAGGAAGAACTGGGAGGAAGTGGAGTCAGACTTCCTTTCCTCTGAGCTGGCAAACCAGAGGATACAGACAGTCAATTACTTTTTTCCAAAAGGCCTGAGGGAAATCTTACTGAAGACTATAAAAGTACTTGCTTACAGAATCAATGGTAGAGCATTAACACGCACACGCATGTGGAAGCATTGACAACTGTGTCGGGCAATTCCTAGTAGTGACCAGTCTGAGGCAGGTACCTGCCTTTCATAATACAGATTCTTTGAAGCTCTGCAATTTCAAAGAGCCTGAACACTCAGAGGAACTCACAGTGAGTGCACTGCACAGGGCAGCACAGTTGTTCCTTAGCTTCCCTTGTTTGATGAAGGGCATAAAGTCTGTAATAAGCTTATTACATCATTATGAGAGCACAGATCTTACTTAAGATTGCCAGGAGCAGAGGAGAAGATGAGGAAATCAACAAGAATACTGCATTTTTGAGGGGGGGGTTTAAATCTCAATCCAATTGTTCATTACATATTCAGTACATGAGCATGCAGCATTTTGGAGCACTTTAGGATGCCCATTCACTTGCATCTTTGGTGGTCAATTTCACTTAGCATTTCCCCATTCACTCATAAAAATTATGGCCATTCAAAAGAATATGTGATGCAATCAATACCATTAATTCATCTGGACTATTGTATTGTGTAAGCAAATCAGGCCCTCTCCTGTCCTCCCAGAAACAGATGGACTTCATGCTGTCAGAGGCTTAAGCACCTTCCTAATTAGGCCCTGAAGTGTAAATAATATGTGATTTCATGTCCCTCAGACTCATCAGATTATACTACTACTAAAACCTGACTCAAGATAATAATGTACTTACTAAGGCAGTTTAGATAATTGCATATAATAAGCAATGTTTAATGGGGGAGTACACAAGTACCTTAGGAATTCAGTGGAACACTAAGGATGAAGCATTTCAATTATCTTCTCTACAGAGCCAAATTTCAAAGAAAACCCTTCTTTGGAACAACAACGAAAAACTGAAACAAGCTGCAGTGGTCTAAAAACCTATTATTCTCAATTTCCGTTAGGCCAAGAAGATAAAGAACTAAGACAAGACGACATTTGACAGTGATTGTAGTACAGATATTACTTGTGAGAGAATGCTGTGCCCCCCCCCCAAAAAAAAATTCTGCACGAAATATTTTAAAATTCTGCACATCAGTGCAAATTCTGTCAGTAAATAAATGTGGGGGTTCCAGCATGTCAGCGGGGAGGAGCACAGGCCACATGCTGCCTGGAGATGGGAAATCCCTCTGAAGTGCCCACACTTCCCTGGACACAGACTCATGCCCCAGAAACACCACAGGGTTCTGCCCCTCCACTCCAGGTAATGATTAGGGAGGTTAAAAAGCATTTTAGTTTTGTATAGCAGTTAAATATTTAAATGTGGGGGAGGGGAGTGGAGGGGAGGGGAAACAGAGGGCTGGGAGGGAGCCAGTGTTCTGGGGAGCCGGCTTTTAATCCAGCTCCAACCTCTCCCCTTCCTCTGACACGGAGGCGGAGGGGACACTGAGTGTAGCAGTCAGGATTAATCAGTAAGCCCAGACTCATCAGTTAATCATGTAAACGGGTACATGGTCACATCCCTAGTAAGGAGACACAGCCTAAACCCAGCAGGATCTGAGTGTGGAAGGGCTTAGTGTGTGTGTGTGGGGGGGGGGGGGGGGGGGGGGGGGGGGGGGGGGAAATCTGGATGCACAGGGGCTGTCTGAAGGGGTGGCTTGTGGGTGTGTAGAGGCAATGGGAATGCAGAGGGATTCAGATGAAGGTGGTTGGAGCTCACAGAGGCCACAATTAGCAGCTAAGCATGGGTAATAGCCACCAGCCTCTACACCCACAATCCACCCCCTCAGCCAACCCCTGTGCATCCAGATTCCTCCCCCTTCCCACCCCCATACACATACACACACACACACACACACACACACACACAGGCTACATCTACATTGGCCCCTTTTCCGGAAGGGGCATGTTAATTTCAGCGATCGTAATAGGGAAATCCGCGGGGGATTTAAATATCCCCTGCGGCATTTAAATAAAAATGTCCGCCGCTTTTTTCCGGCTTTTAGAAAAGCCGGAAAACGAGCGTCTACACTGGCCCCGATCCTCCGGAAAAAGCGCCCTTTTCCGGAGGATCTTATTCCTACTTCGAAGTAGGAATAAGATCCTCCAGAAAAGGGCGCTTTTTCCGGAGGATCGGGGCCAGTGTAGACGCTCTTTTCCGGCTTTTCTAAAAGCCGGAAAAAAGCGGCGGACATTTTTATTTAAATGCCGCGGGGGATATTTAAATCCCCCGCGGATTTCCCTATTATGATCGCTGAAATTAACATGCCCCTTCCGGAAAAGGGGCCAATGTAGACGTAGCCACACAGATCCTGGATAGGGGTTAGGGAGGGAGGTGTTTGGAGGGAAGGAGGGTGAACATTTCAGGTGCAGGGGGTTGAAACTTGGTGAGCAGGGCACATGGTGAGAGGGGCCTGAGTCAGCATTAGCCTGGGCATCACCAGCCTCCCACACCCCTCACAGTGCTTTTATTCTCTGCCAGCTGTCCCAGGCACCCAAAACCATGCACCCTTTTGTGGCTTCCCTTTCCTTTCCCCATCATTTTCTGCGGGGAATCAAAGAAATCTGTAGGGAGACATGAATTCTGCAGGTGCCCAATGGTACAGAATTCCCTCAGGAATAAAATGGAGTCTGTCTCACAACTAAGCACCAAACCACATTTGGTCTTGTGTTGTGCCTGTGAAGTATAAAGCATGGTCAAATTTCCCTTCTCAGACCTCCATCCATTTGATAAGTCAATTCTGAGAGCAATCACCTATTTCAGCAGTCCTCAAACTTTTTAGGCTCTGTAGCCCTTTACATGCGTAAACATTTATGCAGAGCCCCGGTGGTTCACTGATTGTATATGTTGTACCTATTGATGTTTCCAGTTTGTCAGCCTCACGGAGCCCCTAGATCTGTCTTGCGGAGCCCTGAGGCTCTGCGGAGCGCAGTTTGAGAAACACTCATCTATTTCATTTTTTTATTTTAAAAGAACAGGTCTTCTTCACTTAAAGCACTGTTCCATAGTTATATGGCATGAATACAGTGAGCCAACCTGTATTCTGCCTATTATCATAGAATCATAGAACTGGAAGAGACCTCAGAAGGTCATCAAGTCCAGCCCCCTGCCCTAGACAGGACCAATCCCAACTAAATCAACCCGGCCAGGGCTCTGTCAAGCCGAGACTTAAACACCTCTAGGGACGGAGACTCCACTACTTCCCTAGGTAACCCATTCCAGTGCTTCACTACCCTCCTAGTGAAATAGTTTTTCCTAATATCCATTAGGAAATATTGAGCCTATCCCCTTACATGGGGGCCTAGAACAAGGGGAATCCTTTAGCTCACAAAATGCAAAGGATCTGCAGAGCTGATGTCACTGGTTTCATCAATGGGAGGGGGGTCATTAGCCAGCAGAGTTGCCTGGCTGCAAAGGGGAGCAGATGCTGAAAGCTAAGGACATAAGAATGGCCATATTGGGCCACACCAAAGGTCCATCTAGCCCAGTATCCTGTCTGCAGACAGTGGCCAATGCCAGATGCCCCAGAGGAAGCAAACAGTAGGTAATCATCACATGATTCCTCTCAGGTCATCCATTTTCAGACAAACAGAGGCTAGGGACCCCATTCCTACCCATCCTGGCTAATAGGTCCTGTCATTAATGGACCTAATTTCCATGAATTTATCTAGCTCTCTTTTGAACCCTGTTAAAGTTCTCGTCTTCATAACCCCCTCCTGCAACGAGTTCCATAGGCTGATTGTGCACTGAGTGAAGAAAAACTTTCTTTTGTTTTTATCCTGCTACCTATTAATTTTAGTTGGTAAAGTTCTTATATTATGGGAACAAGTAAATAACTTTTCCTTATTTACTTTTTCCACACCAGTCATGATTTTATAGACCTCTATTATATCCTCCCCCTTAGTCTCCCCTTAGTCTCCTCTTTTTTAAGGTGAAAAGTCCAAGTCTTTTTAATCTCTCTTCCTATGGGACCCGTTCCAAACCCCTAGTCATTTTAGTTGGCCTTTTCTGAACCTTTTCCAATGCCAATATATCTTTTTTGAGATGAGGTGACCACATCTGTAAGCAGTATTCAAGATGTGGGTTTTATATAGAGACAATAAGATATTCTCTCTCATATTCTCTGTCCCTTTTGTAATTATTCCTAACATTCTGTTTCCTTTTTGACTACTGCTGCACACTGAGTGGATGTTTTCAGAGAACTATCCACAAGGACTCCAAGATCTTACTCTTGAGTACTTGTAGCTAAATTAGTTACCATCATATTGTATGTATAGTTGGGATTATTTTTTCCAATGTGCATTACTTTACATTGCCCGGGGCAAACGAGCTCCCTGGTCTGCAGGAAGACGGGGAGCAAAGCCTTGGAGCACGCCCGCAGCGGGACAGCCCGGGCGCGCTTGGGCTGTCCTGCTGCGGGCGTGCTCCAAGGCTTTGCTCCTGTCCCCCTGCTCTGCTGGGGGGGGGGGGGGTGTGAAGAAGTGGGTTGTGCCCATGAAAGCTCACGATTCCATCTACATGTTTTGCTAGTCTTTAAGGTGCTACTAGACTATTTGTTGTTGTTTTTAAAGTTGTTTAGGTCTCTTGTAGTTCATACTAGCAAGGTTGACACGGGGCCATTAGAATGCTCTACAGTTCACATCCCCATAGATTGGTGGTGGGGGGGGGGGGGTTTCTTCCATAAATCTGCTGCCCTATGCAGCTGCCTAGTTTGCCTATAGCTAGAGCAGCGGTTCTCAAACTTTTTGGGCTCCTTTACTTTTTGGGAGCCCTTTACATGCATAAAAATTTATACGGAACCCCAGCGGTCCACTGATTATATGCGTTGTACCTATCAATGTTTCCAGTTTGTCAACCTCGCGGAGCCCCTGGAGATGTCTTGCAGAGCACAGTTTGAGAAACATTGTGTTATATTATTCACATCTATGATTTTAAGGATGAGTGTTTAGGATCTTTTGAAGACTTGCTGTATTACATGTGCACATTTCAGTGACACTTTAACATGCCAATTTTCCTAAGTTTAAAAATTCAGCTTTAGCCACAATTTAAAAAATCTGGAATTTTGTAAAAGGACAAATTATTCTTCCCTTCACCCTGCTAAACTCAAATGGCTAAGCAAGGCTCCCCACACCCACACAAAAAATTCCCCACATCTGAGCTGAAACACAAATGGAAATTTTCATTCCAAACAGAAATTTTTCAACTAATTTGAGGGCCTACAATCAAGAGCTTGAAATGGAAACTATTTTATAATCTTAATTAAACCTTCCACTAGAAGCTAAATTTATAATAAATACTTAGCATATGTACATAGGCCTTAAATTGAATCAATTAAGCATTAAGCTTATTGGATTTCCTTTGTTTTTACACCCTGCTTGGCAGTATATTTTAGAGCAGTGAGTTTCAGCAGCAGTTTGTCCATAACCATGATTCTTTTCACTTTCGTTATTTTAAAGACTAAAATCAGAAGACATTTAATTCTTCTAATTTAAAATGAATCAATTAGGGAAGCAGGATCATGAGTACAGGGTAGCCATAACGCCACATCCATGCCAGACTAGAAAAAAAAAATACTATTGCCACAGACATCATTTTCAATAGGGTTTCACAATTAATTACTGCCAGTAACCCGCTGGGAGATGGCGGTATGTGACTTACACTCTCTGCTTCAGTTTTTCCCCTCTCTGGAAAAAGTGGGAAAATGCCTCTTTTAAAAGGATCTTTACAAAGTGTGACCTGATCAGGGTCTGAACGGTACTCTTCAGAGCAATTTAAGATGGATCTGAGTTCATGACTTTTGCACTTGCTTTCATATCTTTGACTTGACGTTCTGGGCAGGATACATGCACGATTGGGTTCACCTTGTGGTATATCAATAAGAACAAGGAAGGCTAGCTACCATGTTAAACCATGGGCAGCACAAGAGGCTCAAATGTAGCAATAAAGAGCCAAACCAGAGAACTGCCTGTGAGTACCAAGTGCACCTGGATGATTAAGTTCCACCAGAGCAAGAAAGGCAACTTTAAAAAATGGTTTCACAAAAGATCTGCTGTGTTATGGCAAGAAATGGCTCCACTGTGCCTGTGATGTGCTAAATGCTAGTTATTTTCGCTAACACAGGGATATAGTTTATTTAGGATGCAGACCATTTATTTTTATTACATTTCCATGGATTCTTTTGAGAACTGCCATGCTCAAGAAAGTCCTACTTATCAGCATAAGTAATTCTGACACCCGGTAGCAATGCAAATATGGTCCTTTTCAAACCTGCCTCTGCAAAAACATATGTTCTTATCCTAGCCAGCAGCAATAAAAATAACTTAAAATTTCTTACAGATATTGTCCTATTGCAACCCAGGTCCCTGCCAGCTCTTTAAATACTTCTGCACCCACTTACTTTCACCTCTGCTAGCCAGACATGGGCAACTTATTTCCGGTTTCAATGTCCATCCTAAAATAATGTCCTCTGATTACAATTCAGGGGAAAGACTGGTTTGGTGCTGCTGACGTGACTAAACAAGTTGCCATTTTGAATCCAAGTGGCAGAAAACTTTTTCACTTAAGATAAGTAGTCCTGTGGCACCTTGAGACTAAAAAAAAATATATATAGTACCATAAGATTTCCACTCCCGCTCATCTGAACTGGGTTTTACCCACGAAAGCTCATGATACTATTCATATATTTTTATTAGTCTCCAATGTACCACAGGACTACTTGTTTTTAAAGTTACAGTTACCCCTATGAGACTTCCTGAGATGTAGCAGGATAACCTGGGATCATTTTAAGAAACTAGTTTGGAAAAAAAATATCTTGGTGGTGAGATCTCCATAGTGGAACATGGTTTGGGTAAAAAGCCCTTTCAGTTATAGTCCCTCCCACAAAAAGCAGGACAGTGTGCAGAAGGGTGTTTTGTTAATCTCCAGTAAAGCTGCCTACACATATTCCTCTCCTTGTCTGGAAGTGAAGGTAGCAAGGTAAGGAAGCAACAACTGCATGTGGAAGTGCAAGAACATGCCAGAAAGTGACAAAAGGTGCAGCTGGGAAAGAAGTCATCTGAGAATACATGATTGGGAGAGGTCAGGCATACAGCAGGGACATGAAATCCAGACTCAATACATGAAGGCACAAAGAGTCCAGTGCAATCTTCCCTCTAATCTTTTCCATCCATGTGCAGAATACATTTTATGTGCAGCCACGCATGTGTGAATGTGCACCACCAGTAGAAACAAAAATCCTAGTAGTTGGCACTCTGCTAATCATTTGGGTGGCATCTGAATTTCTCTTGAGCGGCTGCAAAAGCGCACAGCTTGCAGAGAACAATGTCAAAATAGGCCAGTATTTGTCTGCCCAGGGAAACCTCACATCACATTTTATACTGTTGCACCATGTCTATGCCCACGGTTTGCACTCTGCAAAATACTGTGAGTAAACGCCAGCATAGACCAGGCTTATGCAAAAAGTGAAAGGAGAGAAGTTAACAGGTCACAACTTCACACCAAACTGTTCATAGGCAGTGCTTCAACTAGTACTTTGCTGTATTCTGCATTTCTATTAGCAATCAGGTAATACCGAGGGGGAGTGGGGTTGGCTGTTTTTTGCACAGAACAGCAAACCAATTTGCTAAACAAAAACAACCAAACATATTTTACCTTGTTTTTGAGAACAATGTAAGCACTTTTATTCATTTAACTATCCGTTGGAGAATGTATTGAGTAGGGGAGGAGATGCCCTATATCACCACTAAAATTCATAGCTGATCAACCTTAGCCAGATTTTATTTGTTATGACACACGGTATCAGTATACTAACAGCTGCAATGCAACTTAGCCCTTTTGTTCTAGCTATAAGAGGAGTTGCTGCTAATACCATGGTCTCTAAACAAGAGAATAGGCTCCTCCTCCCTTGTGAAGCAAACTGAGCCCTGCTTTTGCTAAGGCCTTGTCCACCGGCTTTTCTCCCCACCTGTCAATCTAACCTACAAAACTTCAGCTATGCAAATCATGTAGCTGAAGTTGACAAACCTGCCACGATATCTTCTATGCAGTAAGGTCAGTGGTGGCTGTTGTGCTGTCAACTCTGGCTACTCTTCTTGCCCTGGTGGAGTACCAGAGTCGACAGGAGAGTGCTCAGACATCGATTTATCACTCTAAGCAGGCATGATCAATCGACCACTGGTAGATTGATTGCTGCAGCATCAATCCACTGTGTAATGAGGATAAGCCCTAAGACTATGTCTACACTTGCAGAGTTCTGGCGCTCTCCGTTTCATTCGTGATAGGCAAGTGGTAAAAGAAAAGCACTGGGTTTTGTACCTATTTAGGATCACAGGCCTCAGACAATATTTTTATTTGCAGCACATTTATCACTGATGAAAGCAGTGCACAGCTATCCCAACAGTGCAGCTCTCTCCATTTTGAGAATGATGGAGGGGCATCCTGGGTCATTGCCCAGCCTCCTTCCCCAAACACTGATAAGCACCAGTAGCTCAGCATTGTTGCAAGCAAAGGATCCTTTGCTTCCTGGAGTGGGCATTGTCACCACTGGCCAGATGTTAAGTGAGCACTTTCCAAGAAAATAGTTTCAAAGGGCGTTTCAAAGTTCCTGGGGCTTTTATTTAATCCAAGTAAGTTCCTGGGGTAGGGGAATACGTCTGTCTGTTTACCTGGGTGTTACAGCAGCAGTTACTGTACTGGCCACAGTGGACACCTAGGCACTGTGGATTATCCTTGGGAGGCTAAAGCTCTGTAAATAGCAAGGACATGTCTTCACTTGCACACTGCCCCCAAGTATCACCGGTAAGAATTGTACACCTCTTGTAGAACTGGTTTTCTTTTTGCAGTAAAACAAACTTATACCAATGTAACTTATGTCACTCGTGTGTGGGAGGGTGTTAATTCACACTCCTGAGCAACGAAAAATATGTCAACATAAACTGAAATATAGACGCAGCTTTAGAGGGAGACTCAAAAGTACTGGACCAGCATATTACATATACACGACCCTGACAGCTAACAGTGCCCTGATAAATATCCTCCCAGCTAGTTTATGTGTGCACCTCAGCTAAGTCTCTGTTACATGGAAAAAAGTAAACAACAAATAGTTCTGCAGCACCTTAGAGACTAACAAAAAATATAGATGATATCAGGAACTTTTGTGGGCACAACCCACTTCACATGGGAAAGACGTAACAGTGCTGAAAACGAGGCAAGAGACTAAAGATGCAATAGACACTCATCTCCTGCAAAGAAAGCATTCACTTGAAGTTATGCTATTTCTTTTTCCTCTTCCCATCTCCCGACACAACAACCCCCCCTCTGCCCCTACTTGTGTGACCAAACCATGATGGGTGGTGTCAGGGATCACAGGGTTGCAAACTTTCCTGAGGAAATGCCACTGAGATGGTATCATACAAGATTATTTGAGAACTGAGAACAAATCTGACCACATTCTGGGAGATAATTACCCACTTGCACTAGAGGAGCAAGTGTTGTTTTTTTTTCCCCCTACAATAGCAAGGCTAAACCACTAGAGAATTTTCATCTCACAAGAAAGATTAATCTGCGGTTGTAAAACACTTGTGGCGCAAATTGAAAGTGCCAAAGCTTGCTAAAATGACCTACATAAATAAACAGTACAGGCAGTCCCCGGGTTATGTACAAGATAGGGACTGTAGGTTTGTTCTTAAGTTGAATCTGTATGTAAGTCGGAACTGGCGTCCAGATTCAGCCGCTGCTGAAACTGACCAGCGGCTGACTACAGAAAGCCCAGGGCAGAGCAGCTCTGCCTCGGGCTTCCTGTAGTCAGCGCTGGTCAGTTTCAGCAGAGGCTGATTTGGGGACACCTGGGGCAGAGCAGCTGGGGTGCTGCTGGGTTGCTCCAGTAGCACCCAGAGCGGCGCTGCGGGACCAACCGGCAGCGCCCCAGCTGCTCTACCACAGGCGTCCGGAGAAAAGCCTGGTCTTCTGGGGGCGGGGGGCTGCGCACTAGCTGCATCCCCCCCCCCCCCCCAGCAGACCAGGGAGACACGGGTGGCGGACCGAGACGCACCGCGGTCCCGCCGCCCGGGTCCTCCGCGGCTTTGCTTCGCGTCTCCCTGGTCTGCTGGCGCGTCTGCCACAGCGCGTCTGGGCTGTTCCGCTGGCAGCGTCCTCTGAGGCTTTGCTCCCCGTCTCCCTGGTCTGCTGGTCTCCAGCAGACCAGGGAGACGCGGAGCAAACCCCGTTCGTAACTGCGGATCCGACATAAGTCGGATCCGCGACATAAGTCGGATCCGCGTAACTCGGGGACTGCCTGTATCTGAATCAAATAGGGCAAACAGGCCCACCCTCACTACTTAGAGTGGTTACCCATTTTCTTATGTGTGCACTCATTCTCAGCTTCCTCATACCCTCAAAGCCTACATCTAGACTATGATCCTCTTCTGCAAGAGGAAACGCAAATGGAGTGCTCATTTGCATATGTTGCTCTCATTTGCATTTCCTCCTCCGATTCCTTTTGCGCAAGATGTTTTTGCAAAAAAGCGCTGTGTAGATGGTTCCTTTTTGCACAACTCATTTGTGCAAAAGGGGGTTTTGCACAAAAAGGCGCCATCTACACAATGCTTTTTTGTGCAAAAGGGATCTGAGGAGGAAATGCAAATGAGTGTGTGACATATGTAAATGAGCACTTCATTTGCATTTCCCATGCGGAAGAGGATCATAGTCTAGATGTAGCCAAAGTGTCTAGCTGATAGAGCTCATGATCCTTCTCCACAAGACTGGCTTCTTCCTAAGAGCATTGCTGAAACAGTCGTTATCTGGTGCATTTTACAAGCATGATCAAGTACCACTGAAATGTTATAGCTAATTCAGTTAGCTAACCAGGGGGTCTTGTCAACCTGAAATTTCTACCTAATCCCAAGTATGTTATTTTAGATGTTTATGATCTTGGTTGGCTGACAAAAATAAGTTATAATTTTGTTCAGATAATATGAGTTTAAACCATGCTTAAGCTTGTTTTTTATCCACAGATAGTCCTGTGTTAATGCACTTTAATTGTATCCTTTCATATTTGTTCATTTTTTTTAATGGTATCCTTTGGTATATATGGTTGTGACTACTTTCTTCCACTATTTGATCTGAGGAAGTGGGTCTGGCCCACGAAAGCTCATCATCTAATAAACCATCTTGTTAGTCTTTAAAGTGCTACATTGTCCTGCATTTTGCTTCAGCTACCCCAGACTAACACGGCTACATTTCTATCACAGAACTATTTGGTTTCTCCACTAGGGGAAACATCACATCAAAGACAGCACAGACCTAGAAAGGGTGTCTGCTCCATTATTATTTGTATTACCTAACTAATAGCTCAAATCAAGAAGCTGGATATTGTACAAACAGAACCCCCCAAAGGTCTCTGATCCACAGAGCTTACAATCTGAGTACTTCTGCATTTCAAAGATTTCCGAACACAAGTGAAATATAGAAATTCCAATGGGGAGGGGTATCTGGTTGTTACTGTTTCTCTGCTTTTCATTTTTCTTCTTTCCTTTGTTTTATTTAAGTCCATACACTTTTTTACCACGGACTTGTGAACAACACTGTTATTTCCCCAAGCTAGTTTCTAAGACTAGTTTAAGAAATACCAGCAGAAAAAGCTGATTAAGCTCAGAAAATATTGTTTGCTTGCTAAGGTACTCATGAGCTGAAAGTCAATATTTTCAGCATCAACTAGTGATCTGACAGGAGCCTGATTTTCAGAAGGCAGGCATAAGCATCCTCTGAAGCAGCCAAGCTCCTTTGAAGTATCTCTAGTTGGGCACCCAAAATTAAGAAACCCCAAATCACACTGATCGTCAATTCTTTGGGGGCAGGAACAATCTCTTTGTTCTGTGTTTGCGCAGAGCCTAGCACAATGGGATTCCAGTCCTGATCCAGGCATAGGATTCTCAGGCACTCCCACAATAGAAATATAATATTGTAGTTTCAGCTTATTAGCAACCCATTTGTTGCCAGCAAAAAGAAGTTGACATTATCCAGCAGTTGCTGATAAGCAGAAAGACAAGTTTGTGAGGCAGAAGCCGCCAGGGAAGGAAGTGGTAGAGAGAGACGTTGAAGCCCAAATGCCAGGGTTTTACAGGGAATAGGGGGGCTGGGGCTGCACTGTAAGTCTCCTTGAGCTGTCTGGGGATTGAGCCTTGGCACATCTCAGTACTGTACTTCCTGCTCTGTGTGCAGCCCCCACCCAAGGCACCGTCCGTAGAGTGTAGAAAGAGCTCCCATGCAGCTCCTGGGTCCAGGCTGCAGCCCCCTTCCTGCTATTTCCTGCCCACAGCTTCCCCTCCGAGCCCCTTACTTACTTGGTAGTCTCTGTGACCAAGCTGGTTTGCAGGGCTAGTGTCCCAGAAGGAAGTGTAGGGACATGCCTTCCTTGGCTGCAGCCTCACAAGCCTCCCCTATGCTGGGGATGTCCTTAAAAAATAAGTTGCTAATAAACCGGTCTCTACATTCCATTAACACTGATGTTAACAGGGCAGGACTGGTTCCTGGAAATAGGTTTGCATTAACCGGTTGCTAGTATCGGGATTGCTATTAAGTTGAATCGACTGCAATTTGAAATTGTTGATCAGAGCACTCAGATGCAAAGGGGATGGGCACTTTAGAAATGTAACAGTGAGTGCAAAGGGTTACGTTTACAAACGTACACACGTTATCACATCCAAAACCAGGTAGATTTTATCTGACATGAAGCGGTTCCTGTCCACAGAAGTAACATGAAGGGGGAGGGAGGTGGCACAACTGTATTTTTGTGACATTTAGCCATATGGAAAACAAAAGACTCATCACGACAACTTGAAAGTTTCAGAGGGGGTAGCCATGTTAGTCTGTAACTAAAAACAACAAATAGTCCTGCAGCACACCTTAGAGATTAACAAAACATGTAGATGGAATCATGTGTTTCCTGGGCAGAACCCACGTCCAGATGAATGGAGTTAAGGAGTCCAGGGTACAAATAAATAGAGAATCCCCTCTCTTTTCTCTGCTATTTATTTGTAGCCTGGACTCCTTAACTCCATTCAACTACAGCTTGAGCCACTCACAGTGCAGGCAGATGTTATGCAAACTTATCTCACAGTTCAGACCTGACCTGTAAATATCCCCCTCTTTTTTAGGGCTTCCCCTGAACACAGACTATCCTACATGCCAAAGCCTGCTCAATTGTGCAGTATCTGTGGTATGCGTAATGTCCAGAGACAAGACCGACCGCTAGCAGTTATCTGAAGTCCCACCACAGCGCCAGTTACAGAACTCTTGCAATTTTGGTAACAATTGTAGAGTAAAGAAAGCGTAGACAGACAGACCAACCCAACAACCCCATTGGAAATGATAGGTTCCCCCAAAGACAATATCAGAGGCTAAAAATAAATACATAGGGTTTATTCCTGTAACTGCACTGCTACAAGTCCACAAAGCATGCAAAACCAATATATCGATTTTATCCAAACTTGATGTTTCAAAGTCTGAAAACTTGAAGTGATTTGTTTACTATTTAGTCATACTTCACTTAAAAAATAAAAAACCCTTCCAATATCCTGCACTCTTCAAAGGCTAAACTAGTTCTGAAAGTAACCAGAACCACAGGGGTTCAAAACCTCATTAAGTTGTAGCAGCCCTGATGAAAGCTTGAAATTCTGAACTGGGTAACCAAGAGGTTCTGTGAAATGTCAATTATTTCTCCTAGTACTTTGCACTATGTAAAAAACACCCACATTTCATTTTTGCAGCACTCCTAGAAAAACTATTAGGGCTGTGGTTTTCAAACATTGGGGAGTGACCCAGCACTGGATCATGGAATGGCTCAATACCTAGGGACCCTGGTGGCCAACTAAGTCAAGTTGCAACATACACTTTGAAAATCACTGTGGAGTTCCTACCTGTTCGAACGCCACACTGTCCCGAAAGTGACCAGTAAGTCCAGATCCTAAGCAGCAGGGCCACAGGGCTCCATGTGCTGCCCCCACCTTGAGTACCAGAGGTGCCTGCAGGCAAGAGCTGCATGGAGCCGCTTGTGCACTTCTGTCTGGGAGCTGGACCTTGCTCTGCTAGCCACTTCTAGGGCTTGGCACAGTCCAGTGGGAAGCCTGTTCCTACAGCCCACCTGTGCTGCTGACTGGGAGCTGCCCTACATACACAACACTGGAAAAGTTGATTGCCAATCAGATATATTTATTTTATATTATTTTTAAAAAATCCTTTAAAAAAAAAGTTCCACTTCTTAATAAAAGGGTTACCACCCTACACAGCCTATGAGCCTCACAGCTTTTGTAAAATAGTGATAGAAATGTAGCCGTGTTAGTCTGGGGTAGTTGAAGCAAAATGCAGGACAATGTAGCACTTTAAAGACTAACAAGATGGTTTATTAGATGATGAGCTTTCGTGGGCCAGACCCACTTCCTCAGATCAAAACCTCAGTTTTTGATCTGAGGAAGTGGGTCTGGCCCACGAAAGCTCATCATCTAATAAACCATCTTGTTAGTCTTTAAAGTGCTACATTGTCCTGCATTTAGCTTTTGTAAAATGTGCTAAGTTCTGCTGATCTTCAGCCAAGAGCCTAGCCAATGTTATCAAGAATTAACACTTTTTAATGTACCTATTGTTCTAAGCCTTCAAAAGATGTAAGGAATTTATGAAGTACCTCTGCCCCTTCAGGCCCTTCCCCTCTAAAAATCAACTTCTGAGTTGTATTTTAAGTCCTCCTCCCTACAGAGAATGTAGGTCAAGAATGTGCAGAGATCTAACTCCCTCAATACAGATTTATGACAAAGCTCAAAGATTTAATACCTGATTTATTTTAAACATACTGGTCAGCTTTAAATCCTTAGATACAGTTCTGATACCAAGTTTAAAATAATAAAGGGAGTTGATGTTTTATTAGGCTTAGCAATTTTCTTTCCAAATAAACGATGTAGGAGTCACTGCAAAAAGGAAAGAAGGGAAAAAGAAACAGGCAGAGCCCAATGGGTGAAGTCTGAAATCTTGGCTCTATAGATGGGCTTTACTATCTTGCAGCTTGTACAAGGTGGTCAGAGCAAAGGCAAATAAAAGAAGGGGATCAAAGGAGAAGACTTGTGATATGAAACTATTAGGCACAGTAGTGAACATTTTCTTGTCTGGCAAAAGGAAAACAAAAAACAGTAGTGAGATCATTACAGCTTTTTATAGACAGCTGGCAGCACTGTAAGACTCTTCCTGACCCACAATGCCTTTTGAGAGAAGAATGAACACAGCTCTAGTACAGGGGTCGGCAAACCCCAACACGCATGCCACAAGCGGCATGCGAGCCAATTTTTACTTGCATGTAGGGCAGGAGCTCAGCTCCTCCCCTCCGCTGTGCAGCAGGGGGGGCAGTGCTGCACCTCCAGCCTCAGCCGCGCAGTTGCAGGCTGGAGCAACAGCTTTGGCTTCCTCCACACGCGTGTGCGCAAGTGTCCCTGGCTCTGCTTCCTGCTTTGCGAGGGGGCTGGGCCTGCTCCACAGAGCCAGGGCTGGGCAGCCGGCACATGTGACATGGTGGGGCCCCGGCTGTGCTGCGCTGCTCCCCAAGGGGCATGTGTGGGGGCAGAGAGCCCCTTCTCCAGCATCCCGTTGTGCCTGGCCAGGCTGGAGACAGCCCTGGACTCTGCCTGCCCCAGCCCCAGAGCCCCAGCCTACAGGCAAAGGGCTGGGCTAGGCAGGTATGAGACTCTCCTTCTTCCCTCCCCCCTCCAGACCCTGCCCTCCTCACCCCATCCTGCACCCCACGTCCTTCCCAGATCCTGCATCCCTATCCCACTCGCTGGCAGCCCTGTACTGTACACTAAACCCCTCATTTTCGTTCCCATCCCAGAACCTAAGGGGGTCCAAAAAATCCACTAACTCTGAAACCCAGAAAAGTAAATCTGGCCTATGGGAAGCCCTGATCCTCAGTCCTCCCTGTCCCTTCCCCTCACCAAGTAGGGCTAGAGGGGAGTGAGGCATCTCAGTGGTGGACCACATCAGTGAGGGTTGGGAATTTTGGGAGGAGTTTTTTTTCCTTCTCACTTGTGTGGTCCCCAACTGATTTTTTTTTGTGGGTCAGTGACCCTTGACCCAAAAAGAGTTCCCCACCCCTGCCATAAAGATAGAAAACATTGAAAGCTTTTGTGTTGGACATAATATTTTACTTTATTTAAAATGAAGTCTGATTAAGTCTTTTAATTTTCATACATTAGCTTATCTGTTTAATAATTTAAATTAAACTGTTTTCCCCACCTGCAGCACTAGCAAAATGGCTCAGGCATAATTATGTAATTAACAGTGAGTTTCCATTAGCAACTGGTGGGCCGCCGAAAGATTTGCATTGACCCAGGTGGTCCACTGGATATGGTGGAGAAAACCCTTCTCCCCCCATCCTGCACCCAGGAGAGCGGCACAGCCCAGGAAGGAGAGGTAAATCTTGGCACGCCTCTTCGGAAAGATTGCTGACCCCTGCTCTTGAACCTGTTGGCATAAGCGATGTCAGTCATGTGCAATTCCACCACCCCCAAAGCTCTGCACAACTTAATAAAGAAGAACTAGCCCACATGAAGACAAGTCTAAAATCAGCAGCATTTAGCTACAGCCACAGTAAGGACATTACCATCTGCAAACAAGTTAAAAGAAAACAAGAAGAGCTTGCTAGAAGCAGGAGGGAAAATATTACGCACAATTGATTTTCAAGATTTTAAAAAAAAATTGGAGAGTCTGCATGAGCCAACAAAACAGTCTGTTCAAAAAGCCACCAAGACCAAGAGTTACTACCACTGAATTAAAATACTAAAGTGTTTAGAGTTTCTTAAGAGTAACTTATAAAATCCTTGATAAGTAACTTCTGTGTAGATTTTTCTCTTCACTGCATTTAACTGTAAGGGAAAAATTGGGCTATGCTCAAAGAAATCAGTCATGGACCCACAGCGGGGTGAGGGGGAGATAAGTAAATCCTTTGCTTTGCACATGTCCAGCAGTTATTTATCCCCTAGCTATAGTCACGTGAATTGAGAAACAGAACAAAAGGCCTTTGCTAGGAAGTCTACAAGGAGGCTTTTAAGAATTTCAGCACAGCATACAAGTATCTTTCCAATTAGTCTTTAAACTGTGACACCAAAATAAAAAACCTTCTATGCAACAATGTTACCCCTTCACCATTCAACACAAAGTAACATGACTTGAAACACAGATACTCCAACCTCTGAAAAAAGAATCTAAATTTAGATCCCATATCTAGTAACAAATGCCAAATTCTTTATTAATTCTGCCTAGTTAACACACTGTAATGTAAGAGACCAAAATCTTTCCTTTCCCCCACATTACCTTACCTTAAACAGCACCATAAGTAATTTTAAGGCTGTTGATTCATCTTAAAGCTCAAAATAATTAATCATGCTTTTTAAAACTGATTGTGATTAATTGCACTGTTAAACAATGAAATACCAATTAAAATGTATTAAATAGTTTTGGATGCTTTTCTACATTTTCAAATATATTGATTTCTATTACAAAACAGAAAAAGTGCACAGTGCTCATTTTCTACTATTTTTATTATAAATATTTACACTGTAAAAATGAAATTGTATTTTGCAATTCATCTCCTACAAGTTCTGCAGTGCAACCTCTTATCGTGAAAACACAACTTACAAATGTAGACTGTTACATAATTGCACTAAAAACAAAATATTTATACTTTAGAACCTACGAGTCCCCTCAGTCCTTGTTCAGTCAATCACTAAGACAAGTTTGATTACAATTTACACAAGATAATGCTGCCCACTTCTTGAAGTGGGACCAGGCATTCACCTGGGACTTTTGTAGCCAGCATTGCAAGGTATTTTTGTGACAGATACACTAAATGTTTGTATGCACCTTCATGCTTTGGCCACCATTCCAGAGAACATGTTCCCATGTTGATGATGCTCATACAACAACAACAACAACAAAAAAAGAGTGTGTTAATTAAATTTGAAGCAAAATGCAGGACAATGTAGCACTTTAAAGACTAACAAGATGGTTTATTAGATGATGAGCTTTCGTGGGCCAGACCCACTTCCTCAGATCAAATAGTGGAAGAAAGTAGTCACAACCATATATACCAAAGGATACAATTAAAAAAATGAACAAATATGAAAAGGACAAATCACATTGCAGAACAGAAGGGGGATGCGGGGGGGGGGGGGGGGGGGGGGGGGGAAGGGGGAGGAAGGAAGGTAAGTGTCTGTGAATTGCTGATATTAAAGGTAGGGAGAGTGGGATGTTTGTGAATTAATGGTATTCACCTGAATACCATTAACTCACAAACATCCCACTCTCCCTACCTTTAATATCAGCAATTCACAGACACTTACCTTCCTTCCTCCCCCTTCCCACCCCCACCCCCCGCATCCCCCTTCTGTTCTGCAATGTGATTTGTCCTTTTCATATTTGTTCATTTTTTTAATTGTATCCTTTGGTATATATGGTTGTGACTACTTTCTTCCACTATTTGATCTGAGGAAGTGGGTCTGGCCCACGAAAGCTCATCATCTAATAAACCATCTTGTTAGTCTTTAAAGTGCTACATTGTCCTGCATTTTGCTTCAACTACCCCAGACTAACACGGCTACATTTCTATCACTATTCTTAATTAAATTTGTGACTGAACTTCTTGGGAGAGAATTTTATGTCTCAGTTCTGTTTAACCCGCACTTTGCTGTAATATGAAATATATGGCAATCTCAGATGATGATCCAGCATGTATCTGTTTTAAATACGGCAGATTGGATAAAACATGAAGTTACCGATGTAAGATTTCTAAAGGAACCTACAGCACTCAACCCAAGGTTTAAGAATCTGAAGTGTCTTCCAAAATCTGAAAAAGACAAGGTGTTGCGCATGCTTTCAAAAGTCTAAAAGAGTAACACTCCAATGCAGCAACCACCAAAATTCAGCCAGCAAACAAGAAAAATCAACCTTCTCCTACTGGCGGCATCTGAACCTGGTGCTTCTGAACCTAGCCAGAAGGAGCTCTACTGCCAAAACACAGATGTTGTCGGACCAGAGAGTCATGGATTTTAGAGGTTCAACCTGTACTTCCAGCAAAGAAGTGTTCTGATGACTGGCTAATGGTTGCATACTGTTCTGATGGTGTCAAGAATAATATACAAATATTTTTTTTATTTTAAAAGCTGCATAGGTATCCAAAGTAAAACACAGTGATCCTGCAGAACTTTTAGCAATCAGCATGTTTAAAATTTTTGCAAATAATCCCCAAGCAAAGTTATGCAGTACAGTTATCCTCCAAATAAATTGGGGGTGGGGGAACCTAGCTAACCGTAGCTGAAAGGGGGTGGAAAACCACAGACAAATCTCTTTAAATAGAAACAGCAACTTCAAACTCCACCAGATGTATGGCACATTCCCATATGATTAATAAGCCATTACTGAGTGCAAGAGTCAGATTCTGATCTCAGCAACACTCATGAGCAGATGAAGTAAGTCCGAAAGTGTCAATGAAAGTATTCTGGATTTACATTAATGTGACCAAGAAGCGTACATATCTACCCACTGATCTGTTTGGGCAAGACAGACTTGAAAAAAGCAAATTTTCTGGAAGACCAGAAGAGAAGAGCATGTACATCATCACAGCTGTATTTTATAAGAATGTTGGTTTCCAAGGAATGCCCAAGTTGAAGAGAGATTCAGATAACCACTGTAAACATTTTTATTCTACCTTTTCAATATACAATTTAGAAAGCGAGGGACAGACTGAAGGCAAACGAGCTGTGCTGATTAACAAACTAAGGCACTCAATGCAAATTTCTACATAACTTTTTATGCAGAGACTATCCCACTGCCATTGCACTCTTATTTCAGGCCACTTGTGAGCAGGTATTATAATACAGTCTTTAATTACATAATCACATACTACATTTTCCATTGGACCTCGGCCTTCTTCAGCACACAGGACAGATGCACAATAAAAGGGCAACCATAAACGGGCATTTCCTCACTTTTGAGTGCTTGTCTTTGCAACATTAACAACGTGCTTTTGAAGTACTTTTGTTTGGACTTATGTGCATGATACACTATGTGAGAACCCATGCACACGCTGGAGAAACTGATCCCCATAGAGATTCCCCCAGCAATGTAATTATTGACATCAGCAGAATCACACACTGATGTAAATAAAAGCCATTAGATCCCACAATACTGAAGTAAGCACCATTTAACACTGCTGTTGCAGACAGATAACTGTAAAATAAGCTGACTTTCTGCCTATTGTAATTATACATTAAAACTAGAATCTCATGAGTTTATTTATTTGAAAGTACCTAAAAGTGTGTTTTAAAAGCCTTATAAATAAACAGAGCATTAAATAGTCCAGGCTAAAAATCAAGTGTGTTAATTATGTCCCTTCTTCATGTGAAGCATCAACTCCACTAAAACAGTACATGGATTAATAAAAGTGCTTGATAGAAGAACTGAATGAGCCTCAGCCTTCCCAGTTCAATAGCCAAAAGCCAAGGGTGGAGCTGAGACTCGTTTGTTCCCAAAGTTAAGTGCACTCCTGGAGATTAGGGTGAGCAAGACAGAAGGAAATCATTTTGGCCTTGCCTCCATTGGGAGTTTGTCCTGATTCCAAACACCAATACAGTTACAAGCAGAGTAAACTGCAAGTGTAGACAAGGAAAGACACAATCTGAATGTACACATGTGTGACTACTATGGGGGCTGGCCATTGATGGCTGGAATCAGTGCAAATTCCCTTTAGTGACTACAGACAGAGCTTAAGCACATGAGAAAACAGCTCTGTTGTTCCCTTGATTGATAACATGTACTTAAAGTGCATATGCAAATCAAATAAATGTTAAATTACCCAACAAGTTATCAGACTAAGTTGTCACTGCTAGGGATGTAAAATACCATTAAATCAGTTAACCAGTTAAACATTATGTTTAACTGGCTAATTGCTTAAATGGGTGGGGGGGGGGGGGGGTCACAGTCACACCAGCCCAGTCTGGGCCACCTGGTAAGCATCACCCACTAAGGGTGATGCTTACCAGGTAACCAGTTAACTATTCCCATTCCTACTCACTGCTCCATCCCTCCCTCACTCCTGATCCCAAGAAATAAAACTGTTTCTCCGTATTCTCCCCATGGTATAAAAGCATGTGGAGTTACAGAAGAGAGGCCATATTTTTGTGCCTTGAAAATCACATGTTTGGGTCAGTGATAACTCAAGAACCCATTTTCTGTAGTTTGGGATTTGAAAAAGAATCCACCTTTAAGTGGAGACTTTTGCTCCAAATTTTAAATGTTCTTTTTAAAACTATGTTTCTATAGTCCTTGTGGCTCAACAGCTTTCAACTGGAACAAATGTAAACC
The DNA here is from genome assembly GCF_049634645.1 of Pelodiscus sinensis. Taxonomy (NCBI): domain Eukaryota; kingdom Metazoa; phylum Chordata; order Testudines; family Trionychidae; genus Pelodiscus; species Pelodiscus sinensis. The sequence goes on along the minus strand of NC_134711.1, from coordinate 231,063,340 downwards.
AACAAGTTGTCTTCTTGAATCTGCAGGTGGCTTGAAACAGCAAATCAAAGGTGCTATAGCAACCCCATTCTGAGAACCTAAAGAGGCCCATCTAAACATCAACTGCACTATTTCACAGTTTATTTTAGCAGGACAAAAATCTGGTAATTAGGGTTGCCAGATGGCTGAAACAAAAATACTGAACACCCTCCCTCCTCCCCCCCCCCCCAAAAAAAACAGTGGGGAAAAAATTCTGTTGAAGGGGGAAAAAGTGAGGAGGACCAAAGATGTTGGGGGGGGGGGGGGGGGGAAAGGACTCCAAGTCTTATTAAAATAAAATAAAATAAAATAAAATAAAATAAAATAAAATAAAACAAAACAGCATGTCCCCTTTAAGAGTGAGTGCAGAGATAGGAACAGGGGAGCAGTTGAGCACTAAAACCCAGGGAAAGCATTGCTTCCCCCTTGGTCAGCAGCCATTTTGTGCTGGCAGCCTTGCGGAACCAGGTAAGCATGGGGGTTGGGGGTGTTGGGAGACAGGAGGGTTTGGCGGGGGGGAGGAGAGTTGGGCACTGAGTGTTTGCAGGGTTGCCAGGTGCCCAGCATTTTCGCCTCCTGGCCGGAGGGGGGGGTCGAGGGGAAATCAGAAAATACCGGACGTCTCAAGTGTCTGGTATTTTCTGATTTTTTTTACTGTACAGGAGGCGAAAATACCGGACTGTCCGGGTGAATACTGGATGCCTAGCAACCCTACTGGTAATGTGCTTATCCCACAGTCCCAAGCCTCCTCTCATGCCTCCCCCACCACAAGCCAACAGCTCCAAATGGCCAGACCTCCAGTATCTCCTTCCCAACCTCCTTTTATGCTGGATCAGTGCTACAATGCAGTTATGCTTAATGACAAAAGTCTGAAGCACACTGAGGACTGAAGATACCAAAAAAACTGGACTGTATGCCAAAATAGGCAATATACTGTAGAGAATACTGATTGTGTTATTCATTTTCTGTTCAGGTCAATGAACAAATTCACTTTTGAATTTCAAGGCAGCTGCCGCAGAACTTCCAGAGCGTTCAGGAAGAAACCTGAGGACCCCGCTAAAGAACTGACATGCTATGCCTCAAATGTGGGAGGCCAAGGGATCTGCAAGGAAGACCGGATGAAGTCTTACAGAGCATGTAAATGATCAGCATCATTTCCATCTTGTCTGGATTGAGTTTTACTCAGCTGGCTCTCTTCCAGACCCCAAGCTCAGCAGGATACTTGAACAGCAGAGATGGTGCATTCTCCAGATCACACAAAGAGAGGGCTGGGGGGGGCTGAGGGTTAAGAGTGTGCTAATGGCAACGCAACTCAAAACTGCTTTGCTGTCTTCACCATCAGTCTCACATGCCTGCTGAAGAGCAGGCCCAGATTAAAGAATTTTGGGGCTGTGGGCACTATGGAAATGGCCCCCCATTGTCCATAAACTAGACAGGGAAGCACCTCCCACCCCCAACCATCCTTGAATGCCTGTCCTACCTAGTGAACACCCCAACCTGACAGCCTCCACATGCATTCCAGCAGCCCTAACGTACATCTCACTCGCCACAGTCCCCAACGCCTCAGCTTCACCAGCCAGTCTCCAAAATCCCCCACTCTCTCCAACTTCCAGGTCCCCAACCCCACTAGCCCCCAATACCTCCTCAGTCAATACCCAATCCTTCATCACACAGCCCTTGCAACACTCACCACTCACCCACAACCCATCCACAGCTAACGCTCAGCCCCTCATCAACTGCCCACGGGCCCTTCCTAGACACTCCCAAGTGGCCCCACCTTCCCACTCGGTGCTCCACTACAGTCATAGGCCAAGGGAGCATCAGGGACATCCAGCTCCACTCACTTCAACATCTACCGTGCAAATCACATGGCTCTGTGCCACTTGGGTTTGGTCTGCCCTGTCCTCTGTCGTGACAGAGATAAACGGGATCATGTCTGAGCGAGGGACGCTGCAATGTGGCATACAGGGACAGATGGCCACTACTGACTTTTTCCTATCTCAGTGGCCACAGGACCCCCTGAGATGGGAGCCCTGTGCATGGGTGTACTGAGTGTACATGGGTGACTATGGGCCTGCTGAAGAGTTGTTTCAGAATAACCTGTACTAACAACCCACCAGAGAGCCCTGCCAGTAGTACAGCAATCATCTACCTCCTCTCAAAGAAAGGAGCAGCATCACTGCCCACTCCACAGAACATCTCAAAGGGAACAGTATGCACTAAAAGACTCAGTATAGACATGTTCAGAGGAGACTGGCCGATGAGTCCAGAGCCATCTCTGCACTACAGACATGTTCATAACAAGACTAACAGGATCCTAGGACATCTTACAACAGCAAATAATACAAGATGGGCTTTGCCACCGCCTTCTCAATATCCTCCCTCTGTCAAAGAGAGGGACAGTCTCATTTAAAATTTAAATCAACCTAGGTATGTCCCTTGGGATGTGAAAGTCACACCCCTAACTAGGATGTAGGCAACTAATCAACTATCAGATAAGCAAAAGCTAATGAGATAGTTGACACACTAGTCACTTACCCTCACCCCTTGCTGCCTCTGTCACAAACAGGCAACAAGGGGAGAGGGAGGGAAAGAAGGGGTGCTGGAGAAAGCCGGCTTAAAAGCCAGCTCCCCCCAGCTCCGTGGGCGGGGGCTGGGGCGCAGCAGTGGCATTCCACCTTTGAAATGTACAGGAGTCCCTGCTGTGGCTCTTGTACATTTCAAAGCGAAAGTACCAAGTGGAGTCTGGAGCCAGTGGGGGACTCAGGTTCCCCAGCTGGCTGTGGGCTCCACGCAGCATTTCAATCTTTGAAATCCATTTCAAATGCGGAATACCATGCAGCACTTCTGCCTTTTAAATGTAGTAACAGTTGGGTGGGCTCTTGCTACATTTCAAAGCGGAAGCACCCTTATCGACTAATCCACTAGTTGATGGAAATTACATCAACTATTCGATTAGTTGATTAATCTAATTTTAATATTCCTATCCTGAACAGCAGAGTTAAGATGGCCCACGTGCTAAGATACGCTCTGTTTATATCACCAGAAGAATTCTTCCGTTGACCTAGCTACTGCTGCACAGGGAGGTAACTTACTGGCTGCAACATAAAAATCCTTTCCGTTAACGAAACATCTACACTATAGCACTACTGCAGCTCTGCCGCTAGTACAGAGATGGGTGGCCTCATACTGAGAGAAGACTGCAACTGCCATATGAGATGAGATCAGTGGTGTGTCATACCCACCTTAGTATCAAGTTTCTGCTAGTGGCCAGAATCAGATGCTTCAGAGAATGGTACAAGAACACTTGTAATTGACAATTATGGAATAATGTGTCCACATGGGAAGTCTCTTCCTAATCCAAAGCAACCAGTAGATGATTTATACCTAAAGCAGGAAGCCATACATCATTTTTGCAATGGTAAAGTAACTAGGGAAGTTCATTATCCATTTAGGCATCTAATCCTTTTTCCTTTTTGAGTCCTGCTAAGAAGTAGGCAGGCCTTTACATGGATGAAAATATCCACAGTTACATTTGATCTGTTATTTTAAAAAAGGATATAAATCCTCAAGCCTTAGGATATATAACAGGCCAACTAGGAGATACTCCCAAAGAGCTTACAGTCTAAGGCTACAACTGTATTACATCCAGGATCAACGCTCTGACACTGATCCACTGGCAGTCAATTTAGTAGGTCTAGTTAAGACCTGCCAAATCAATTGCACATTGCTCTCAAGTCAATTCTGTTACTCTCCCCCAGACAAGAAGAGTAAGGGAAGTCTATGGGAGAGTTTCTCCCAACAACACACCACAATAGTTCATGTAGCTGGAATTACATAGCTTAAGCACACTTTCTGTTTAGTGTAGATGTAGCATAAGTCTATGCATAAAGGAAGATTCTGTCTACAACACACAGTAAAATCAAAACTGGGAATGGGGCAGAAGAAACCCTAATAATAGCCTTTCTACCAACACTTTCAGAGAAGCAGAAATAAATGGGAAAATGAGCTTCATGCCTCCTGAATGGCACATGAAGAAGGCAGTCATTTTTAAAAGCTCTCCTATTTAGATACGTGATTATGTTACTCGTGGCCATTACTATTTCACAGTTTAAAACTTAAAATCTTAGGTGATCAGAGCTCATCAGGAAAACCCACGAAATATCAAATTCACATAAAAATGAACAGAACTTTGCTCTATACAATTAGTTAATTCTTTAAACATGATGTTTAACCAGTCAACCAATTAAAGGGGGCACCAGGCTGCTCCATTAAAGGTGATACTAACCAGTAAACTGGTTAATCTTTCACATCTCTACTATCTGAGGACTCCTGTTGCACCCACTACTCTAGCTGAGCTACGGAAAGAGAGCTCTCACAATGCATTCATAGTAATCAGTACAAAAGTGAGAGACATGGTCCCTCCTCCCCACTGATGTTTCATCCTGGGTAACACTGACATGCTACTGGAAAGTACATGGAGTAACTGGAAAGCGTAAGGGAAGAATTATTACTTGCTCACTGACCAATGATAGGATTTAAAAGAGATATACTCTGCCCCTTTGCTTAATCCCAAACTGAAAAGCAAGTCAACTATTAAAAAATAAATGTAATATAAGCACCACGGCTCCTTTAAATTCCTAAAAAGATTTTCATGGGTGATGTATCCTCACATCAGAAATCTAGATGCTGACAGCAGAATATTTGGGTTCTCTCTGCTCCTATTCTGGTAGTCGATTTTAACATGCTCGACTAATCCAGACAGGCCTTTTTACTCTCCTACCTCCTACAGACTGAAAGCAGGAGTAACTGACCAGGATGTGGCTTTCCTATTTCCTCAACTCCAATTTGGATGTTTCAATTTGCAGTCATCCCTTGTGCTGGCCAATACCTTCTCTCTCTTTAATTACACAGCAGGGATTATCTGTTCCCTAAAGAACTCTTTAATTCCCTCTTTGCTTTACCACCCATCCCCCTGCTTCAGTGACTACTTTTGCATTTCACAAGAACACACACACACACACACACACACACACACACACCATCATTTCCAGAGTTGCAGAAGCTTCAGACTTTTGGTTATTTCAACTCTGAAAAAATTCATACCTGGTATACACCCTAATAAAATCAAGAGGAACAGCAGAAAAGCAAGCAGTTTCATTCGCAGAAAATATATTCCTTTCTTAGCATCACTTGAGCCATTTCAACACAGAATTTCAAATTTTGTTATTTGTCTAATAAGGTAAGTTTTAAGACTGAGGCAGAGCTGGACTCAACCCATTAAAAAAGGAAAAAACAAACCAGTGAAGGTTCGACACTACAGAATAGGAACTAAAGAACCGAGTATATTGATGCTCAGAGTCAACATGCATCTAATGTACACTAATCTAGTGTAAAGGCGTTAATTGTACTTGCCATAGTATATATTGCTCTGTCAAAGATGTTTGTTTGCTTAAAGTGTCTTACCCAATTAAGTTTACAGAACTTGAGAAAAGGCGGAGGGAGTAATTTCTGACGTGCCACACCTAGAGGTTCTAATGAGACCCTTGTAATAACAGCATATATTGCCATGTTATTGCATATTTACTGCCAAATGTTAACCGCATCTGACAAAACAAAAAAGGAGGAACATTTAAAATACTAATAGTTCAATTCCTCCCCCTCCGCTATGAAAACTGAAAAAGGAAGCACTTTGATGCCAGGTCCCCAAGGGCTGAGTGTATTATAGATGTATCACATAGGGATGTAAGTGACTAGTGAACTAGCCTTATCTGGTAGTCGAGTCATTACTTGACTAGTCATTTCCCCTCCTTGCTGCCAAAGGGTTGGGGAGGGGGGAGCAGAAGCCAGTGCTGGGGGGAGCCGGATTAAAAACCAGTTCTCCCCACACCATCTCTGCAGGAGAGTGGGGGACAGGGAGGCAAAGCACAGCAGGGGAAACAGTGCAAGTGGGGACTGAGGTAGTCCTCACTCGCTCTCGGTTCCATGGCAGCTCTGCAGGCAGCTCTTACGACATTTAAAAGGCAGAGGCACAGCAAGGATAGCAAGTGCCCCCTCCCCTTATCAACTAATCAAGCAGCTGATGGAAATTCCATCAACTACTCAATTAGCTGATCAATCAAAATTTAACATCCCTAGTATCACACTAAACCCCAAAGGGAAAGGAGCATCCAGACGTGCTCTCTATTGGCCCCTAAGGTACCTGCATCTCAGCCTCCTGGAAGAGAAGATTCCTGCAAGACTGAGCTTTTAGGAAGGGTACTAAAAGCTGTGTCAGTAAACGAGGCCATAAAACAATCCAGAATCCTCTGTTCCCTATTTCCTGCCTAAAAGGAGGCCCCATATTGTTCATAACCACCATTTGGTAGCACTGTAAATTATTACTAGGTCTAGCACAGTAGTTCTCAAACCTTTAGGGCTTAGGACCAACTTGGGTGGTTTCAGTCGGTTCCTGCCCCTGGGGAGGGAAAGGTCCTACCTACCACTCACTGTACAGGGGCAGCTCTTGAGCTGTCGGGCTGGCTAGGCTTGGTTCTCCAATCTGAGTGCTAGAATGTCTGGGGTTGCAGAACTGCTCAGGCTTGGCCCTGCCCTCCGACTGGACCAAATTGGTAGAAGTGGAGTTGTGACTTGGCTCATGTGGTGTCAGGGCCACTCACCAATATCTGGCCTGCCCAAGCTCATCTTCACAACAGCGGGGCCAAATCTCAGTGGCACTAGGACCCCACAGGTTGCAGTAGTGCCTGGAGCAGGGAGGTGAGCCCAGCCCAGGCCATGGGATAGGAGCTGCCACCCAAACCTTTGAAATACTCTGTAAACACAATTTTAGGTCCTTGACCCAGGGAAACCTTGGTCTAGGGTGTTGATGACTGAACAAGAAACCAGGAGCACTGGAGTGCTAATCCTGGTTCTACCAATGACTGAGCAAGTGGACTCTGGCAAGTCACTAACCCTTCTGGGTCAATCTCCATATATTGTTCCCACAAACACCATCCTGCCACAATCTGAGAAATTAGGGTAACAATTCCCTACCTCGAAACCTGGTGAGCATTAATATTTTTAAAGCTCTTTGAAAATGTGAAGTGCTAAGCATAATACAAAATGAACACGTTAAATACCATCTGAGTTTACTGCACAGGTCTGAAAAGCCATGTGCCAGAATTCATTTAAACACACACAGGGAAAACCATTCATAAAAGATTTTTGTCCCAAACTTTCCAATCAGCTAGAGAGTTGGCAGGAAAAAAATAAATAGGAAAAAGTTTCCACTGAGTTTTCTCCTCTCCTCCCAATTCATCAAAGTTTCAAGACATTCAGTGTATTCCAGCTAGTTCTAGTCATTCCAGTGCTGCAAAAACCTCTTTTCTATCATAACCATACTTGTCATCTAGGTCAATAAGAAAGAAAAAATTAGGTACACAAGGTCTGGCATATGCAAACATTTTCCCATCCAATGCATTAATTGTTCCTCGGTTTACACAGCACGTTAGGCATCAATAAAATGTATTAATATCCTGTGCTTTTAAAATCTTGGCTCCTACACTTCATTGCTTGTGGACCACCTCCCCTTTGCCCCCGTCTCCAATGCCACATACTCTCTGCTGCACCTATATTGGTTACTTGAAGGCTATCAAACGCTACTCCAGTATCAATTTTGGGAGAGTTAGCGTGCGGCAAGCTGAGCGTAAATCTACAGCACACTAACTTACTGTGCATGAACTTGCCATGTGGACCCTGCCTCCATGCACTGGAAGGTCATAAGTCAAAGCATACAGATGGCAGCTAAGTCCATGTGGCAACTTCATACACAGCAAGCAAATAAGTTGTAGCTTCACATCTTGATTTGTTGCACTGTAACTCAGTATGTAGATAAGCCCTGAGGCTTGGAAGAATACTAGCCAGTTACTTTATGTCTTTCAACTTGCTTACTGGAAGGTTCACTGAGAACAATGGTAAAGACTCTTATTCCTTCAAGCTGAAAGGGTGTGATTATTGCACAGGGTTCGACCTTAATAATGTAGGGTTCTCTCTCAGGCTATCAACTGCCAGGTGTATTTTTCAAATCCCTACAGGAAATCATCCTTGCATTTGATGAACAATTCGAATAGACAAGACTATGCTTTCCATGTGTTGACATACCATCGGACAAAATATTGCCAATGGATGAGAATAAACATCAAAGCATCTGGTAAATGTCACCTCCTTCAATACTCTTTCTGTATCTTCTAGTATAAATGTGATTTAAAAAGTAAATTCCCAAGTTGTTTGCTATGTTGGAAGTTGCTAGGAAAAAAAGTTTAACTTAGCTAATCTTTATGGCTTGTTTAATTAGTTAACTAGGTATACGGTACAGAACTAGGGATATTAAATATTGATTAATTGACTAGTCAAGCAACTTCATGAATTCTTATCGGTTAATCAACTATTCTATAGTCCCCAGGAGCGGGGCCACCAGCATGGGGTGACAGCAGCCCATCGGGGAGGAGCAGGGGGAGGTGTCTGAGCTCCTGGACCCAGCACAAACTGGAACTAAGCCAGGCTGCCTGCCCCCTGACTCTTAATACACTTTAAGGGATAGCTTCTGGACCCAGCGTGAAGGACTGAGCCAGGCTGCCTGCCCACCATGCTCCTAATACACTTTAAATCAGAGCCGCAGCAAGGGGAGGTTGCTTGGACTCGTTGCAAGCTAGGACTGAGCCAAGCTGCTGGCCAGCCTGCTATAAACTTTGCTGGTGGGGGAGGGGAGGGAAATGTGTGTAGGCGATAATATTAACCGATAAGCTTTTGCTTATCAGTTAATTGATTAATCAACTACACTATTACATCTCTATACAGAACGCTGCAGCAAGGAGAAATCTAAAGTTGCCAGTTGGCACAATGTTATTTTCTTATTTTATATTACATAAGAGTCTCTCATTTTGTAACATCATGCTCACTGACAATAATGGTGACACCATAAGTCTATTTCCCTATTTTACTTCAGCATAACTCAGCTTTCCCAAAGAAACGCCATCCAATATTTGTTTTCAGTGGGGCTTACTCTTAAATTAAGTGCACTCTAAGCATAGTCTTAGCTTTTCTGGAATCAGATCTGCATCAAAATGACAGTGGGCGAGGGGGAAGGTACACATTAGCTGTAGAAGTTTTAAGGGCACCGTACATGTAATGTTCTGAGGACTTGTCAGAGTTAATAAAATTTGAAAATTAAAAGACTTTAAGGACAGCCGTCACCTGGCAACTAAGGAGACTGCTGTAATTGCAAGTGTGAAACATTTCTGTAACATTTAAGATTTAGTTTAATAGATATAAGCGCTATTGTGTTTGTGTGTGTAATTTAGTTCTTATCGTTCCTAATGTATTGCTGCTTTATCTGCAATTTGCCACAGGTAATGAGCATTATGTGCTATTTCCGTAATTGATAAAAATCAAGTTATCTAAAAATACACAAAGTATTCCCTTAGATTAAGTAAAATGTTGTACTGAGCTGTAAATTAACATGTTTTAGTGATCAGATTTGCACTATTTTTTAAAGAAATCTGTAAAATAGTATCAGTGGGAAACAGGGGCAGATGACAGTTTTGCGGGGCCCCGGGCAGTGTAATTCCGCGGGGCCCCCCCTTTGCCACGGCGCATGCACAGTGATGCCATGCGCATGTGCAGCGGTGCCACGGCACATGCGCGGGGCTTTTTGAAGCGCGGGGCCTGGGGCGGCCGCCCCATTCGCCCTGCCGCATATCCGCCCCTGGTGGGAAACTTGACTGAAACAGTGATTTTTTGGGTGAATTAAAGCAATGAATTAAATCAACCCTGCTCTCAAATATATAGTAGATAGCAGTGCAGCCCACCCAATGTGGATGAAGTTACTCTGGTATAAGACATTGTATCGATAAGGCTGCTATAAAATTCTGATTCGGTTGTTCAACAGCCGAAGCCAGAGTTTATTGAAGTTGCTGTTCAAAACATGCAGCCTACCAGGACAGCATCACAGAAAATATACCATTTTTTCCCCATTTGGCTCTCGAAGGCAAGCATGACAGAGGGGCAGCCAGGCCAAATCTGAGTAGCATTGTGACACTGCACACCAGGTCACAATGCCACTCATTCAAACTTGGCGTGACTGCCCCGCCAACTTTCAGCATGGCTCACTGTGACTTGGAGCACAGGGCTGCAATGCCACTTAAATTTGCAGTCACTAAAATAGTTGAGGTTTCTGCCACAAAATCATAGCCTGCAATTTTCATACAGCCCAAAAAATAAATATAGGAATAAGGTTACCAGCACAGAAGGGCTTGCCCCGGTTGTAACTAAATCAATACTAAACAGGGATGTCGAGGTTGAAATTCCCTGGGCCAGCACCCTTAGGATCTGACTCGTCCGGAACCAGCGAATTTACTGGACCAGCGGAAGTCAGTGTTTGCCCCTCCACTGCCGGCCACTGGCTTCCACTGGGCGGGCTCCACTGCTCTAGCCCTGGGGCTCCACTGCTCTGGCCACCAACCAAACTCCCACCCCAAACTCCACTGCTCTGGCCTGCGGCCTAAATAGAGCACAGGGGCTCCACAGTTCTCTACTCCAGCAATGCATCTTGGCCCCACTACACCATTTTTTCCCTCATGAGTGCTCCAGCCCCAGAGCACCCACAAGGTTGCCAATGATGATGGACAAGGAGTGTTGCCAGACTAGGAAAGTCCAATTACAGAGGTTTAACAGGCTGTCACTCTCTATACATTTTAGAAATGTGCATCTGTCTGTGTCTGTCCGTTGGTGAGGCCATCGCTGAAGAACTCCTCCTAAATGGTAAGAGCTAGGACCACCACATTTGCTATGCAGCTTCCTCTTCTCCTACTTAAAGCAAGGTCAGGGTTTGGTTATGCCAGGAAAATGGGAAATGCCTGGAATGGGACAGTTTTTCATAATATGGAAAGGGAGGGGACAGAGAAGAGGAATATGATACTGCAGAGTGACCCCTTCGGGCAGCCACTCCAGCAAGAGAGTGGCCAGCTGGAGCTATAGCTCGCCATCTTGTAGGTCCATGGACCAGTAAGTGGCTCCCCCATCTCAAGCCCCTCCCCCTTGCCCTTAGCCACAGCACCAGAGCATAGGAGAGGGGTAAGAGGAGAGAGAAAAAGCCCCATTGGATGGAGGGGAAGTAAGGGGAGAAAAAGGCTCCAACCCCATGGAGAAGCCACAGGCTCTCTCACACACACCCTCCCCCGAGCATTGCTGAGCTACCCAAAATGCCTGCCCCTCAGTCAGCTTGCATGGTCCACACCTTCCACTCCCCAGACCCGGACTAGGGAGCATGACCCTTACCCTGACCCAGCCCTGGGAGAAGCCAGAGGCCACTCCCATCTCCTGCCCTGGGTCCCCCTCTACTGAGCTTCCCCTCCTTCCATTCCCCTGCCTGATTCCTGCATCCCCACCCCAGCCATGAGTCCTCCACCTCACATCCTCAGCCCCCTGCCCTGAGCCCCTCCTCAACTCCCCACCTTGACTCCCTTCACTGCTCTTATCCCCAACCTCCTGCCCTGAGTCTCTCACCTCCTCAAGGCCCTGCCCAGACTCTTGAACCCCTTCCCACTGCCAGCCTACTGCTCTGAAGGACCTGGGCAACACCAGAGTAAGTCTTCTAGTACTTGTGTATTTAAGCTGTACAGTTTTCCAGCATAGACAAGCCTCATTTTTGCATTCTGAAAGGCAAAGGCTGAGGAAGCCTGCTTGCTCCTAACAGCTTTTAACAGACCAATAAACAGTGTTGTATGCAGTGTTGTTATATCCATGGTTGGTCCAAGGATATGAGACACACAAGGTGGGTGAGGTAATATCTTTTATTGCACCGGGTTCTGTTGGGGAAAAAAGAGACAAGCTTTTGAAGTTTGTCTGAGACAGGGCGGATGGGGTAATATCTTTTATTGAACAGGATAACAGCCACATACCCAAACATTTAAATCCCACTAATCAAGAAATAGATTTACGTTGGATTGACTTGTAATGCCATCAAGTTTCTCTCTATATTTGTTGAAACTCACTTCTTCTATGGAACTTTGTGGACTTGTTCAATCTAATCCTAATTCATCACTAGGTCATATTACATTTAAAAAACAAGCATTGAGAACTTTTAGTTTTGCACCAGAACATTCGATTCTCTCTCTTACTTTCACCTCCCTAGAAATATACCAATGCAGATGTTAGCCAATACCAGGTGGCAGTGGAAACACCCATCAATAAATGAAACCAACAATCAAATTATGTCAAATCTCAACCTACATATGACTAAGCAATCCAGATATCCTGCTCTCGACTTCCAGTATTCTTGTCTGCACTTGTATTGGAACTGAAAAGCAAATTCTTAATCAAAAAAGACTCAGCCTCTTTAGTATATTATAAAACCTATGATTTCATCTCCTGAAAATAAATGTAGTTTCCAAATGTTAGGTAAGGTTCAATAAATCCTTCAGCATTATGATTCTTTTCCTCCTTCTCAACTAAGGTTTGAGAGCTGCGGCAACCCCTTCTCTGCCTTGGAAGAAAAGCAACTTCCTGTGGTTGGTCCACTAGCATTTTACATATGCATAGACAACATTTAAAATCTCCCAATTCCCTCTCTCTCTCTCAACTAGTCATTTTAAGCAGACCATATCCCTATTAAAGATAGTATTAACTGCCACCTAAGCTCTCCATAGAGCCTAAGACAACAAAGATATTACATTTTAACCCGTTCCTAAACATATGGAATAGAAAAGGAGTCTAAAGCTAATGAAGAAGTCTAAACAAGAACTTAGCTCTTACTTTGTTTAGCCTTCAGAGTCTGAGTATTCTCATACACACCCATTGTTTCCAATTAATTCACTAGCACTAGAAAACTTGACCCCGATCTACTACACCAGGGGTCGGAAACCTTTCCGAAGTAGCATGCCAAGATTTAACTCCCCTCCCTCGGGTGGCGCCACTCTCCCAGGAGGGATGGGAGGAAATCTCTCCACTGGGCACCCAGCTTCGTCTCCTGCCCTGGGCTCTGCTCCAGCTTTTCCTGTGGTGAGTGGGGAAGAGAAGTGTGCGTGCACTTCCCCAGAAGCCAGATACAGTGTGGTCCTTCCCCCATCTGCCGCAGGAAGCCAATGCTGGCTCCAATCTTCCACGGGGTGTGATCCTGGATCCCCAGCACAGGCTCGGGTCAGGGTGGCCAGTCCTGTGGGGGTCCAGTCCATGGCGCCCTCGCCTTCCTGCTAGAAACCCAGACCCGCAGGGGCCAACGCGGCTTTAGAGCATGGGGACCTCCCCAGGCATTCTGCTCTCCCCTCACCCACCTGGCCTCAGAGCTGCAGCCCAGGCAGCACTCACCCTCTAGTGAGGGCCCGCCGGCACCAGTGCTGGCAGTTGGGTGGGACTTCAGCACCGTCATGAGCCCGCCAGCAGGGACAGTCTCACCATGGCTCGGCTCCAGCTGCAACTCCCGGGGCAGCCCCGCTCTGCAAGCAGCCTTGACCCAGCTACTGGAGGACGTTGCCTGGCTGAGCCCCCAAATGTCCACCACCACCACCTGCTTCCAGCAGCTCTCTGCTCTGTGGCTCTGCAACAAGTTGGGCGGGCGGAGAAGGGGGAGAGCACCGGCCGTTCATGCACAGTCCAATCTGCAGTGCCCCCCCCCCTCCGCCCCCCAGAGCTGATGCTATGGCTGCGCAACGGCCACAAGGCTCCAGTGACAGCATGGACTCCCTGCTACGCTCTGCCCCACCCCACCCCCCACGTGCCACTCAAAATCGGCTCACATGCAACGGTTGCCGACCCCTGCTCTACACTAAGGTTACCATTGTAAGAACTGTTTGGTCCTCTTAGCCTTCTTGTGCAATAACTTGCACCCACGCTTAAAACAGGTCAGTCCAAACTCTCTCAGGTTAGTCTCGCGAAAAGCAAGTCTCAACATAATTTCCATCTGTACTGCTTCGGAGTCACTGGCACAGCACAAACAATACACAAAGTAGGGACTACTTAAAATCCTGTTTTATTGTTCAACTATGTAAGCCATTCAAGGGGAGGCAGGTGGAGGAGAGCTGGAGCAGACAACACCCACTCTACCGCAGAAGGGGCTGTATCAGCTGGGCTGGAGTAGTCCCTCCCTGCAGGGCACCAGGGCCCACCAGAGCAGCCCCTGTCTGTGCCCCCAAAGGGCTGGAACAGCCCCCTGCCCACAGCAAGCTGCTCCAGCCCCCACCAGTTAACCTTAATCAGTAAGGCTATGTCTACACAACAGGGTTTTACTGGGATATCACTCTGCCACATCAGGGAACACATCTGCTCTTCTGACATTTTTTGTGGAAGAGCAGACACATTCTTTCGGAAGCCCTGTCTTCCTCGTGCCACGAGGAAGAAGGGCTCTTCCAAAAGAGGAGATTTTTCCAAAATTTGGCCCGGTGTAGATGGAAGAGGTTTTTTCCAAAACTTGGCCTGACAAAACTATCGGGAAATGGTGTGCAATTTGTGTACCTTTTTCCAATAAAAAGCGGCAGTGTAGACACAGCCTAAGACTCACCTGTTAAGGGTGAGAATTATGGGTTAACCAGTTAAACAGTCACATCTCTAACACAGTCCTCCCTCACTACAATTCCATAGTGCCCCAGATGCTTTTCAAAGTCTCCCAGATGCCAATCGTTCTGGGAGATATAAGAAAAGGTACCTAAATGGGAACACTAGGGAAGGGGCTTGGAATGGCTGTTAATAAGAGGACTAAGCTTGAGTGGTTCAAAATATAGCTGAGGTGGGTACACAGAACTTGTGCTTAAACAGGTTCCATCCTGTGGCTATAATTAGGTATAATTATTTTCTCTAGGTTTTGGTAAATCTACTTTTTTCTCCACAGAAAACTCAAATCTATAATAATTCTTTTTCTTCTAAACAAAAGATGAGACAAAATCTTTCCATCCTAATGGCAGCCTCTAGAACTCTACCAGGTTACTTCCCCTTTATTTCTTTACAAAGTTGAATGTGTTCCAGATTATCAGATCACGAATCAACTATGACCAGACAAGTGATAATATCCTGCTTTAACTGTCTAAAGAGATGTCAATAATGAGCAAAGGTTTTCCTTATTGACACTCATCCTGTTTTCAGCAATGTTGTCCATGTGTTCCATATCAGCTCTGTACTTTTTCAGGGTTCTACTAGAAAAGGTGACCCGCCCCCCACCTCAGCCCTTTGTAGCAGTTATAGATTAACCAGTGCATCAATCTGTTGGAAAACAAAGAAGCTTAGCAAACACTTTAACTCCGTCTTCAGTCTGTCATTGTTTCTGACCGTGGATTTAGCTAAAGAGATCAGACTCTGCAGACTTTTAAGTATTTGCACACCTGTTTACCCAAAAGAACATTACAAGGTTATTATTGTACCAGAGAAAATAGCACTCTATCTCTCAAAACAAAGCAAACCTAACACTAGGTGTCTGGCATGCTTTTTGTCATTACTCACATTTTTGATACAAGCTGTTAAAAGACAAAATGAAAGCTTTTAAAACAAACCAAAAGAAAAAGTTTTTAAGTGGAATGCCAAGTCATCGCTTTGCATTCTATAATACAACTAGTTTTGAATTCAGTAAATGTTGGAACTATGGTTGCCAGGTGTCCGGTTTTGAACCGGACAGTCCAGTATTTGAGCTTTCTGTTCAGGAAACAAATTGAAAAAAATATAAATGAGAAAATATAAATGTCCGGTCTTTTCTAAATAAGATGTACTGTAGATTGTGATGTAATGTCAAGTGTGTCCGGTATTTTTGTTGAAACCATCTGGCAACCCTAGTTGGAACTGAAAGACCTAGTTTTCTCTTTGGCCTTTTTACACTAGAGCAAGTGTCAGAGCTCTTACTCACTGCTGGTGCTCCTCAAAAAGTGACAGCCACCACAGAAGTTTAAATGTAAATATGACTCAAGACTTATTTGAGTTTTTTAGACCACTGTGTTGTCCAAGTCCTGTCTTCACTACAGAATCAAAATGTGTTACCAGTGCTGGAAGTGAACAGGTGCTGAGGTTACAGCTAGAAGCTTGCCAGTCAAGGTCCAACTTCTACCTTATTAACTCTTTCAAATATTTAGCACTATTTGTGTTTTCAAGGAATTGCCTATTCATTTGAGGGCTATGCCTTCATTTTTGTTTTTAAGTAATTGGATATGATTGGCAATTCTCTACCATAATTGCCATGACTAGACAAAGACTGAAAGGGCGCATCACCACTGAATCTCAGCCAGAAAGCCTCCTGTATTCAAATAATATACCAGCTGAGACAGAATTAGCTACTATTCTTTGTCTTGAAAAACACAGAGGACAACTAGCTCTTTGACATCTTTTTGTTCTGTGATGGCAGCACGCTTTGCACTGTGAGGTCCTGAACCATTACTGGGGCTCCAAGGCAACACAATAATACAATATAACAGGAGCACCATCATCATCTACATACACATTTTCCTCACTAAAGCTTCAACCGGACCCATACAGAAAAAGATCTTTGTGCAGTGGTAGAATCCATTTGAGTACCACGTTTTTTGACCAAAGCCTTCTTCAGCACAGTTTTATTCACGTAAACAATGTTTTCAGACATACCCAAACTCCTAGAGCTAATTGAAAATCTACACACGGCAACGGATATTGTGGGGGTTATAGTCACCGACAGGGCCTTTGCGCCAGCTGCATTCTGTCCATGCTCAGCCTGAACCTCTGCCCTGTGTGCCATGCCCGCTGGGTGCTTCATGCTCAGTTTCAATTTCCTGTAGGTGCGGAAGTGGCTGGTGCCTGCAGCGCTCTACTGTTGTCCTTCCCTCCACTATCCAGCTGGCACCCACGGGGTTCTAGGATTCCTAGCACTGTCCTTTCCTCTGCTGCTAAATTGGCACCCCTCTAGAGTTGCGCCCGGGGGCAACTGCCCTCAACCCTCGCTACACCACTGATTCCAGGACTCAAAGTGATCCTTCCACATTTAGGAGCATAGTGATGTACTACCGTAAGCGTGCTATACGGTAATAACACATTTAAAATCATTAGATTTTATTTAATAGAAAAGCACTGTGCTTCAGGAGGTTGCAAAGGCAATCACTAGTATAAACCATCTTCCTAGTGGGAACATACAAGAAATGGACCTGGAATTTGGGAGAAGAAAAGAAACAAAACATAAAATAAACCAAAAAAAACCCAGTCAGGGTAAAAATGCCTTCCATGAAAGGCGAGTATTGTGAAGGCTACAATAAGAATCCTTACAAAGCAACAAGGGAAGGATTTTGTTTATGCTGACAGTGCAAATTGAGCAGACCAAAACCTATCTTCAAATATTTATTTTCACACTGTGAATGTCAACATTCCTTTCTGTCTTCACAACAAGTGGGTAATGTTCAGACAACCAAGGTCAAAAACATCCCTTCAAGGTTTAATTTGGCTAGATGATATTAAAAAGACCAATTTGGGCAAGGTTTGAGATTCATAATACAGTGGGAGACTGAGAAATTCGGGGAAGGGGGGAAAGGAAGGCAGGTTATTCATGTTTTAAGTTATAAAGGATGAAAGATTAATTGTTAAGACAATAAGCAGAATTTCAGCCAACAGATCCACTAGTCCATGTACAGCAGGGTTCCCTGCCCCCCTGCAGTGCTCTGACTTCACAGCCTGCCCCTCTAAGTTGTGTGTATGGAAATGATAAAAAAAAGTCCGAACTATTTAAGCTATACTTTTCAAAGCTACAATTTCGTTCATGTGTGGGGGGGTGTCACACATGGGCTCAATTATTACTATTATTTCAAGATTTTGCAGGAGAAGGGATAGTGAAAGGAACGACTTTCTGTATTTTGTGACTGATCAGTTGCAAGGAAAACAAAAAACAGTTGTCTAAAGAATAGGGATTGTTAATAAAACAATTTCAGTACACTGCTTGTGAGTCTATTCACAAATGAGATAGACCACTTTCAAGACTCCACATATTTCAAATGTGATATTAATCCAGTATCTCAGGAAGCAAAATGATTTAAGCACAGGGGACCCACTTTGCAACCTCCTAGGATCATGAGGACTGCAACTATTGTATATGATAATTTACATTGGCTGTAATTGTTTCTTTAAAAGGCCAAAACTAAAAAAAAAAAAAAAAAAAAAAAAATGCCCCAAATCCCCATATTTTCTTTTACTTGAACTATTTGTGATAAAATCAAAAGAACTGCTTGTTGGCAAAGTTCAGCAGCCAAGAAAACACGCAGCCTATCAAATTCGTCTTTCACCCTCCAGCTAAAAAGACTCTTTTACAGAAAACCTCGACCTTTTGTTTTTTAAAAAGGCAGAGCCCAGGTGTTCATAGACCCATTACAAAACTTAAGATGAACACTCCAGCCCCTTTGGTTGCCACAAGTGAAACCTCCATGTTGATAGGAAAACACTGCAGAAAAGAAGAAGCCAGACTTTGGCATCCAATGAGCCACAACTAAAGCATGAGTTACACTTTGATGTGCATATATTCGTGCAATTGTGAAACTAACAAAGCTGGATCAGGGACATGGCTTCCAAAAATAAGTTATTTTAGAGAAGAGAAACAGAGATTCGGGACCGACATCTTCTACTTTAAAATATTCAAGTTCTTAAATTGCACCTGATATGACAGACATTAATGAATCTCTAACCTCCAAACTGAAGTTGGGCTTAAAAACTCATTTAAACCAACCAAGGCAACCTTTGTCTTTCATGGCTTAAAGGACACATTTTTCACCATCCTGCCTTTCCTCAAGCCACGAGGTTCTTTTGCAATGCACTTCTGAGAACTTTATGATTTTAATTTAAATACATATTGGTGCTTTCTGGAAAGAAGAAAATCACAGCTGTATGCATTCCTCATGATATGGTTCTCTAATTCTCCACTGTATTACAGAGTTTTTGTGATTGCCTGGTACAAAATGTTTGTAAAAGATGATACGTGGACATTCTTTACACTGTCTGCATTACTAAAGCGAGAAATGCAGTTAAAAAGGCAAAAAAGATGATACTGCAATAACCAGAAACTCAGACTGTGTTTCCATCTCCTCCATCTGAGTCACCTGTCTGAGACAAAGTGCAGGATCATCGCCTCAAGCAAACAAGGGATGACGTGGAAAGGAAAAAGGGTGCGTAGCAGGGATTTCTTCATCTTGTTTTAACTGTGATAATCATCATGTTTATGATGGGTAGTCATCCCACCTACAGAGAGGAGTAGTGCTGGCTTTTCTCCAGGTATTACCAGCAAACCTTCTTCTCCAGGTTACTATGAGCCGTCATACAAAAGAGCAATTAGTAAGTCAGAAGAAGGGAATTGCAAAATTAACTAAATCCAGATTTATGTAGTTTAGAGAATAATCAACATATACAAAAATTAAGTCATGTCAGACACAAAGAAATAGCAGTGTATAACAATATATCATTCCAGAATATTAGAGAAGCCTGAGAATAGGGATGTTAAACCAGTTAACTGATAAGCTTACCGATTAGCAGGCCCTTGCCAGTGAACTCTGACAGCTTCCACATCAGGCTGGAGCAGCCTCTGCCAAGGAGGGGCCAGAACCCCACAGCCGTGATAGCAGAAATATCAGAGTATTACTACTTAGCTGAAAGTTTTACACGGTTTCTTTTTGTTATTATGATGTCAAAATGTTGCTCCTCTTTGCTATTATTGCCTTTACTTAAAAGAAGAAGCCAGAGCCAGGTCACAGTTAAACAAAGCCAAAAACCCGGCTGAAGAAGCACAAAGCTAATCAAATACAGAGTAGATCAGAAATCTCCACTTTAAGAGGAACACAAAGAATGAATCGATGAGTGTATCAACAAAGCACCTGCATTTCACAAAAAGGGGACACCTCTCCAAAGGTGAAAATGAAAGCCACAACATAACCATAAAGCAAAGGTTTGATTATTTCAACTAAAAGGTTCATCGCAATTAGTTGTTAGCTCAGGTTTCTCCCGACACCTGTGTATGGATGCATCTGCACAAGAGAGCGAACTCAGGTAAGAGACACTCAGGCTGGCCTCTAGTTCAGACATGAGCAGCCATACTGAAAGTCGCACTCAAATGTAGTGTCCACACTGACGCTGTATTCACTTGAGTGAGGCGCCAGAACATCTGGGGGCAATGTTCTACAGTTCTTAATGACTCTGCCCCCAGGGAATTGCGGGAGAACTGCTGGGCACACAGGGGAAGAGAGGGAAGACACTGAGGGACGACCAGCACAGGAGCAGCTTCACCTCTCCTTACTGCAAAGTGGGCAGGTTAGATGAGCTGTAGCCCTTACTTCAGGCCAAGCCAGCTAGCTTGGGCGAGAGGCTTGCATGAGTAGATGGTAGCCGAATTGAGGTAATACTGAAGAAAGGGCCTGAGTTCTGTGTGTGTGAAGGACTGCAGTAGATTCATAACTACAAACACTATGGAAAGTTAATGGCAAATCATTTAAGCAGCCCAAATCATAGTCTACTCCCATCCCATTTGACAGGGGTGCTGGCACTGCTCCATTTGTGTATTCCATCCCCGAAATTCTATGCACCCTTTCAGCTTGGTCCTAACAAGATCCAAGAACCACGATTAGAGGAGAAAATACATTAAGTCTTTCTACAACTCAATACTCTTACATCATTAAAAAAAAATCAAACCGAGGGGAAGACACACCTGCCATTCAATTTGATGAGGGGAGTCAATAGATATTCAAGTTCTACATTTTAAACCACGCTGTTCTGCTTTAACTTAAAATTAACTCATCACCACAGTTCAAAGAACTGGACGATGTACTTTCCTGCATATGCTTGTCTCAGCTTCCCCCTCCAGCCCTCAGCCACACCTGACTGATTCTCAGTTGCACCCCTAAGGGATGCTTACTTCTCAAAGGGAAACAGTAAACAAAAAGAGCATTCCCAATTCAAGCGAACAACAGAGACATGAAACAAAACACAGACTCATGGAAATGTTATAAAAAAAGCTGTAAAACTTACTACAGCCCTGAGGTAAAACTAAATTACCCATCAGTTACTGATGCAAGTTGGACATACTAATTTACTCCCTACTGAGAAAAAGAAACCGGGCACTTGGTTGTGCATTACCTGGCCAAAACGCTACCTCATGGATGCACAGTAATGGGGGGGGGGGGGGGGGGGAGAGAGACTGTGACAAAGATATTCTGTGAACAATGTTTTGAAAAACAACTACACTCAAACAGATTGTAGAGTTCTGTTTGGGTCCAACAAGGTCCCATTTATCATCCTTTTTTCCCCTTTTCACATATGTATGTGTACAGCTGAAAGCTTTCAAAAGCTCACAAAGGTGGGGAGAAGAGAGGCACTGAGAGCTATCACAAGAGGTCAGATACTGCAGGCAAGCCCGGTTAACAAGGCAATAACCATATATTGGGCTGAACAGATATGCAGAACAAAGCCCACATGTCTGTCTGCCCAGCATGTAGTTGCAAAATTCAGAGTCATCCACATAGTAACATCCCCCCTTTCCATGGAGCCAGTCTTTCCTAGAAGTATGTGGTATACCCAGCTGGCAAGTGCAAAGGACTAGATGGGCAAAGAGAGGCTTAGATGAGTCACAGTGCAAGTCTCCCCCATGCAGGACTGAAAGGAGTTTCAACTTCATAAGTGGGATTGGCCGGGTGGGGGTGGGAAGGCTCAGCTTTTAAAAGTCTGGAGCACTTGTTCTTTCAACCCCCTACTGCCTGGCCACCTCTACAAATGGGTCATTAATTTAGCAACAGCACCCTCTTCTCTCCCTCACCCCTTTCCCTTAAAAGCAAACATTTCTTCTTCACAATTAATTTTAAAGCTTAACCCTGAGAGAGCAGATGAGAGACAGGAAAGGTCGACAGTTGAGCCATGTTTGCTCTACAAGCCTTAGCTGGTACAGCAACACTCATGTGCTGCACTGGCAAAGCATCCCTAGTGTGGATTAGGGTTGTGAATGGTTAACCGGTGGGGGCTGTAGCAGCTCCCTGTCCATCACTGGCAGGGGGCTGCTCCAGCCCAGCAGGGCCAATGTGGGCGGGGTGCTCTCCAGCCCACACAGAGCAAGCTGCTGCTGGAAGAGCTGGACAGCCTCATCCCATCCCGCCTGCTCTCTTTAATCAATTTACTGGTTAAACATTAATTGGTTAACTGGTTAAACGTCAATAGAATGTAACATCCCTGGTGAGGATGCAGCTACGCTATCACAGGTAAAACTATGCTTTTGCTGATACAGATTTCATCCCAGCAGCCCTCCCACCCTTGAACAAAACAAACTACACCTGAAAATGGCAATTTGGGACTTTTGGCAGCACAACTATGTGAGTCCGAGATCACCACAACTCGTCACACTGCTGCCTGGCACAACCACCCCAGCAGAGAGGTCAGTAGCACAGGCCTGTCCTTGGACCCTCCGGCCATAAGCCCCAGTCCTAAGGCAGCATGAAGCTGTGAGGAAGGGAGCAAAGGAAACTTCTAATAGAAACAACCATAATTTAGAGCACAGACTGAGTCAAAGCAAGTCTTCACAAAACCTAAAGTCAACAGAAATGCTTCCATGAATTTCTTCTGTTCCAAGGTCAATGTGATTTGCAGGGTTTGCTACTGAACTCTGCAGAGCAGATTCTTGAAGCAAAACTATTAACAGAAGTGAAGCACATTAGGGATGTTAAATATTGGTTAACTGAATAGTCAATTAACCTCATGAATTCTTATCTGTTAGTAGACTATTCTATAGTCCCCAGGGGTGGGGCCAGCAGCCAGTGCACTCCAGCCCCACTCCTGGGGAGCCCCCTGCTACCGTCTCTATCAGAGGCAGCAGCGTGGGGTGTCCGGAAGGATCTGGTCCACAAGGAGAGCCAGTTTAAAAAACAGCTCCCTTGTGGACTGGATGCCTGCTACCCTGTGCTGCTGCCTGATACAGAGGCAGCAGCACAGGGTGGCAGCACCCCCCTGCCCAGGGGCAAGGGGGCTCTAAGCTCCTGGACTCAGCATGAGCCAGAACTGAGCCTGCCCGCCTGGCTCCTAATACATTTTACATACAGAGCCACAGTGGGAGTAAGTCCCGGACCCGGCACAAGCCAGGACTGAGTCAGGCTGCTGGCCAGTCTGCTAAAAAAATTACTGGGGGCAGGGGAATGCATAGTCTATAGCATTAGCCTGTAAGCTTTTGCTTATTGGTAAATCAACTATATCATTACATCCTTAAAGCACACTTCATTTAACAATTATATTGAAATATTGATTGTATTCCATGTCTCCTCTCCATTTTATGTTTTCTATTTAGGCTGGAAGTTCTTCAAGGCAAGACATATCTTCTATTTATATGAAGCACCCAACTCATTTTTTAGAACTAGCATAATAAAAATATTTGTTTTTACAGTCTAAGCCAAAAACAGGAAAAAAGTACTTATTTTAAATCATATATACATGCATACTAGATTAGATATACACTGTGTGTGTGTGTGTGTGTGTGTGTGTGTGTGTGTGTGTATACACACACACACACTAAATGTGCATATACCTATATATGTATTAGTAGCAGAGATAAAGAAACATGTTGGGCAACTAAACAGTATTATGAACAGTATACCTGTAGGGAGGTTTATTTTTTTAATGTGTGAAGTCTGCAGAAAATTGCAAGGAGGACAAAATAACTCAATTGTGTGGGGGCTAAAAGATGGGGCAAGAAGGTAAGAATCACAGATAGCTGTACTTGTAGACATGGATGTGGATTATTAAAGGCAGTAGCCAGTCAGAGCAGAAGGCACAGAATGTTGCTGAGAACTAGCCACGCGACCTATTAAAAGAATTATATGCAGAATTTATGGTGTTAGATAACAATTGCAGAGTAATACTGTATGGCAGTCTTGTACTTTGAGGGGCTAAAGGCAACAGTTGATCAAGCACTATTTCTTTCAAATCTGTTAACTTACCTGACAATTAGCTATGAAAGTTTCGGGGGGAGGGAGGAGGAGGAGGGAGGCTTGTAATCATTCTCACCTTCTTCAGACAAAGAGTCTCAGTGAGATCTATGACAGTCAAATAAGACAAGCAGAATTTGGCACCATGCCCTGCTGAATGTTGAACAAGAGCTGGCATGAACCAATGGTTCTCTGCTTTTAAAAAATGCATGAAAATGCTCTGGATGAACACAAACTTAATATCTGTTATCATTTCACCTTCCTTACAAAACTTAGTGCAAAGCATCATGTTAAAGGAATTGGAAAAGTACCCACTTTCTCTGTAAATTCTGTAAGTATTGAACTTCTAGATTGGGCTGACCTGGAGGAATAACTGTAAATTTACCTCCTATTAAGGCATAATGCACGCTCCAAAAGTAGCCAAGTTTAAAAGACACAAGTGTGTGATATTATGGGGCTCAGCTCCAATATAACATGCCTGTGTGGACAGATAGTGTTATAATTATGCTAGGTATCCCACGTTTTAACCTTACTGGAGTCTAGTCTAAGACAGAGCTTCCTAGTAGGCGAAAAAGTATGTTGCCACATCCTTATACTATAAGCACATTTCATGAGTGTGTTTAGAGATTGTTTTCTATAGTTTCATGAGGGCTCACCGATATACTTTAGGGCAGTGGTGTACAACCAATTCTGAAGCAGTACCCACTACAGTAGCTAATGCTAAAGCAAATTAGTTACATTACTCAAGCCAAAAAGCCACACGTGACTACTGGCTAGTGTGTTGGAATACCACAGCTTTAGGGGAATACTATTCGTCAGTTTACTCTCTCACAAACACCAAAGCTCCACTTTACAGAGGTCTCTCCTTTTCAATACTAAAACAAAGGACACAAATGTTGACTGATGGGCTGAGCCGAGAAATGGGTCACGATTCTGTGGGTTTAAGAATACAGTCTCAGTTTAGAAGCTTCCTTTTCAAAGGCACTAGCAGCCTACCAGAACAGCTGGCACTACATCTCTAATATGTTAACATGCATCATTTATACCATTCTGATGTGCAACATACATAGTGGCTTTAGTACACTGAAAAATTCATAACAAATTAAAAGTAAAACCAAATGAACAATACAGCAGAAAGAGCTGTTAGCTCAGAAGTAACGTACAATGCTCTGATTCAAATGTTCCTTGCATGTGGCTTTAATTCACTGCAACAATCCTGGATATTCCCATTATCTCCTTTCTACCCACACCCACATTTTTCATGTTTAGTTCCCTTTTTTGCAGGAAGGCAGAGCAGCAGCTGAATTTAGCACTTCCCAAGTCTTTGATATTCCAATCTTCTATTAAGATTTTGCCAAGATCCTCTTGATAAGACAACGATGACCACAAAGCACAAATCACCACAAAATATAACGAAAGCAAAACTTTTTTTAAGCATGCTTGAATCTGCTTTTAATTATATTGTATCAACCCAACGTATTTGAGGACAGCCTCACCTCTCTATAAACAGATTCTCAGGGAAAAATATTTTGTAGATGATTTATATATATTGGTATAAAAATAGGTTTCTGTCAAGAAAAAGTCTTAAATTAATATATTCTCCAGATGAGGAAAGCAAAAGGAATAGCAATGCTACAAATGATAACTCTGATGCATTGTACTTAAATAATGGCAACATAGTCTTAGGGAATGTCTATGCTATCCTCTGGATCGATAGGCAGCGAGTAATCCAGCAAAGGGTTGATTTATCTCAACTAGTTTAGATGCGATAAATTAAGCGTGGAATGCTCTCCCGTCGACTCCAGTACTTCACCAGAAGCTCAAATTATAACTAAGGGGAGTTGATAAACAGACCTGCTTTACAAAGGAGTATGTATTTGATTCTGTGGTCAGCTCAGCCTTCAACCAAAGATAATGAAGGTCAATTTTTACATATTGGGTAAAAAAAGAAAGCTATTAGGCCAAAAATGTTGCCTTCTTTACTGATTGAATAACCTTTACTTTGGGAGATAACCCTCAGAAAACTCCATTTCAAAGATTTAAGAGTCTATAAAGATGGGGGATGAACAGCAAGTGATAAAGGTACTGAAAAAGTATACAGGGAGTAAGCTAATGACACAACAATGATTAACATCACTGTGAAATGTGTGTATGAACACTATATCAGAATATATAGATACTCAATTATATTATGCTTTAAAGTTTGTGGCCAAACAGGGAGAGAAAGGTTCTCAGCTAGACAGGAAAGAAGGCAGCTTTTTATCAACCTTCTATGTGAATTAAGCATGGTGGAATCAAAACAACAGAAGGTCCATTTACAAAGAGGGATGGGAGACCCAAAGAAAGGGAAGCACAGCACAAGGTCATCCTGCCTCTTGAAACAAAGTCACTGAACTTTGGAAAATATAAGCAAACACATTTTTGGCATCTATCCCTAGACACAAGGGAACACCGCTCTTGCAAATTAAGAGAGATGTGTCCTTCACCCAAGGGTGCTGAGGGACTGAAGAGTCTGGGAACTGAATACAAGTGGAAAACCTGTATAGGCAAAGGTCTGTCACCCCATCATGCTTCTATGGAAGATCCTGACAAAAATGGTAAGAGGAAATGACCTGGAACAAAGCCTGACCCTTCCTAGATGAAGCAAAATGCAGGACAATGTAGCACTTTAAAGACTAACAAGATGGTTTATTAGATGATGAGCTTTCATGGGCCAGAGCCACTTCCTCAGATCAAAGTGGGTTTGATCTGAGGAAGTGGGTCTGGCCCACGAAAGCTCATCATCTAATAAACCATCTTGTTAGTCTTTAAAGTGCTACATTGTCCTGCATTTTGCTTCAGCTACCCCAGACTAACACGGCTACATTTCTATCACCTTCCTAGATTACATTTTAGATGCGTGTTTTCACTTGCTTGCTTGCAACCATTTCTAACCTTATTTCCTTTTATGTACCATCACTTACTTAACCTAGACCAGGTCTTTAATAACTGTGTTATTTGTTACTATAAACAAACTCAGTGCTGTTTTTGTAGAGAAAGTGTATCTGCTACAGTCCATATGCTGAGACACAAACATATCACATGGTTTCTCTGAACTGTCCAGGAGAGGCCATTGCACAGAACTCAGCTTTGGGAAAATTCAGGTGTGAGCATGTGCAGACTCTAATCAAGGCTGGTGAAAACCAGATTGGTGGGGAGGGTGAGGCTACCGACTGGCTGCTGGGGTCAGACCTGCTGAACTAGGGCTCTCTAGCACACAGACATTCAGGGTATGACCTGTATGCATGGTGACTGGCTGTGAGCATCTCAGGCTGGGAGCAAAAGCAGCAAAGCACTGCTCAGCAAGCAAGGCTGCAGGGCAAGTGGTGATTGCTCCCCAAACCCCAAAACAGTTTTTACAGAAATGTTGAAATAATTATAAGCTCAGACAGTCAGAAGTGGTGTTAGACTAGAGCAGGGTCTCCCAACCTATGGGTTGGGACCCAAATATGGGTCGCCATTACATTTCAAAAGGGTTGCCAAGTGCCACCCCAGGTGACTTTTAAGGAGCCATTCACACATTGTTTTGAATTGCCCTGGGTCACCAAGTCTTCCTGAATTGTCAAAATGGAAAAGGTTGGGAAGCGCTGGACTACAGCAATAGATACCAACAGTAGCCTTTCCCCACACCCACACATCTTGCAGTGCAGGTCACATTCCCATCTTACCAAAAATCAGGATGCTGTTCTGCTAATACCTCCAGGTTCTCTCTAATTCCTTCTGATTTTTCCTAGTTTTCTCGGGGGATAAAAGCCCTGCATAACAGTGGTGAAGCAGCACAACAACTATAATTAAGGTTGCATCACAACTTCTGTTTAAAGATTGACCTTTTTAAGGCCTCTAACGTCAACATGCTTTATCAGATTCTTTTGCAATTTAGTGTGCCCCAGGGGATGCAAGGTAGGTTTAGTGATCCCAATTTGGCATCCTTTGAGCTAGGGATTGCTGAGATAAGCTCTGGAAAAACAAACATTTTTTAAAAAATGTTCCAGGTGGGTGTTTTTGCAAAAGAATAGAGGTCATAACTGTTGATTTAACGTGTCAAAACACCCTCAAGACGTTGCAGTTTCACCCCAAGTAGTGCATGGTGCCCACTAAATCTTCAGGGGACCCAAACTGAGAATAGTACTTGAAGCAAAGGTATATCTTTACAGCACACATGTATGGATACAGAAAAACAGCTAGAGGGTTTCCTTTCCTGCCGTTTTATGTTCAGTCTGATCATTTGGAAATTCAGGACGCCTCATGTGAATTAGGAATGTAAAACCCTATTTAATTAGTTAACCAGTTAAACATTATGCTTAACCAGCTAACCAATTAAATGGAGGCAGGGGGCTGCTCCAGCTAGGCTAGAGCGCCTGCACGGGAAAAGGCCTGCTGCTGATGGGGGCTGCTCCAGCCAGATTGGAGCACCCTGTTTGTGGCAGGGATGCAGCAGCCCCTGCCGGTTAACCAGAACCGGTAAGCAATAAGGATGTTAAACTGCAGTTAATTGACTAGTGGAGGAGTCAATAGAATTTCCATTGACTATTTGATAGGCATTTCTGCATTCCTCCTTGCTGTATCTGAAACTGAGTCATCAGCTGGCTCCTCCAGACCTGGTTACAGCCGTGAAAACAGAACATTTCCACGATTGCTGGTGGTG
Organism: Pelodiscus sinensis; assembly: GCF_049634645.1. Classification (NCBI taxonomy): domain Eukaryota; kingdom Metazoa; phylum Chordata; order Testudines; family Trionychidae; genus Pelodiscus; species Pelodiscus sinensis. The sequence continues at coordinate 231,034,738 of NC_134711.1, read as the reverse complement.
CTGGAGAAAAACAACTGTCCACCATGGCCACCGCACAAGCAAAATGACTGTCCTGAATAGAGTTTCTGAGGTTTACAGCTTCTGAGAGTGCACCTAGACAACAGCATAGATACCAGCTGCATATCTGGAATTCTCTTTAAAGCCACAAACTGCTCCCGGTTTTCAATAATTAGCAGCCACAGCACCCAAGCCTTGGAGGCTAATGGGGGATTTCGAATTTCCCATCTCTTTGAAGGATCTTGAGCCCTCAGCTGTTTCTGTATGTCCAGGTAACAGCAGCTGCCAAGGGCACCTTATTCTAGCTGCATCCGGCAAGTTGCAATATTTTCTTTCAGATGTGGACCAGAGCTGTCCCTGCCTTCAGTCACCTCCAGACTGAATTATTATTGCCACATAAAAATGGTGAAGACCTCAGCTAGGAGTACAGCTGACCACGCACCAACGTGACCTCTTTATGAGGGGCCACTTACGCCTGAGCTTCCATTGACTGCACTAACTTCCAGGTCCTTTCTGAGTGCAATTCAAGCAGGCCTTCCAATGCGGGGGCAACTGTTCCGGGGTCCAGTGATTGAAATGGGCCCCAGAGCTCTGGCCACTGCAGTAAATTGCCCCCGGAGCCCAGCGCAATGTGCTCCGGGCAGCTCTAAGGGCTAGCTTAGGGGGAGGGGGGAGGCAGAGCGCTGAGGGCTGGCTGCCCCAGCCCACCCCTTCTGAGAGCGCAGAGCTGACTTTCCCCCTCAGGTATGTTTTGGTAACCAAGGAGAAACCAGAGACAGGGTTAGAGCATCACAGATAGATGGGAGATGGCGCAAGCAAGTTTTAGAACATGCCTCCCAGGAGCATTCTAGGAAATAGATCAGAACTCCGGATCACCATGCACAGCCATATGCACTGGTAAGACAATCTAGTTCAGAGTCTTCCACTCCTTCCTTCATTACGCCTTTAAAATTAAGAAAAAGTGAAAAAAAAAAATCAAACATATTAAGAGTGACTGAAGCAAATACTCCTTGGGCCACAATTCTTCATGATGCTGAGCCTCCAGCCTCTGAGCCACACCCATGTACTTGGAGTTAAGCACATGTTTGCTGACAGCTCTGGGACACACTGCAGAATTGGATCTCAGGGTTCTAGCTGAAAGGAGGAGATAAGAACAGGAGAGGGGCTAGAGTCATGCATTACATGATGTGAATAATTGTCCTATTCTTTCTACTTCAGTGTAACTAGATTTGTTACCCTATTGAGGGAATTTCCTTTTATTAGATGCGGAGGCAATAGGGTTACCACTCATTTGGGTTTTTACATGAACAGTCCATTTTTTGGCTTTAAGGCTGCCAGGTGTCCAGTTTTCAACCAAGAGGACCTGACCCCAAAAGTCCAATTCCCACGGAGAAGCCAGCGCTTGCTCAGCAAGGGCTACCTCCTACCTACAGGCAGAGTCCTTGTGTCCCAGCCCCAGAGCAGAAGGAATGGAGGAAGAAAAGAGTCTGGGAGGCATGTGGTGACAATCCAACAAGCAGAGGGAGAGGAGGAAGAGGAGCAGGGCCTTGGAGGGGAAGAGACAGAGCAGGAAGGAGCCTGGGGGTCCACAGTTACCAGCAGTTCGAAATGTGGCATTTCTACAGCTGAATAGAAGTTCTTACGAAGTGTACACAATAGGCGTATGGCTGTAGTCAATTCTCTCTCTGCAGCACAGCCTCACCAACAAATACTAACTTTTTAGAATTAGAGGCAAAACATAAAAATAAAACAAAAACAACCTCACACAAATGTCAAATGTATTCAATGCAATATTAAGTATGGAAAAAGTGATACGATTTATACCAACAAAGCCCCCTATAATATATACACTAAATTTGTCCTATACTACTGTAGAATAAAACGGCTATTGTCATGTATTTATCAACAATCTTTCATAAGCCTCTCTAGGGGTTCACAATTCTAAAAGGAAAATAAAAGTCACTTCCACGGAAAAACAATTTACAATAAAGATTTGCCGTTTAAAAGAGCTTTCACTGGATTTCTTTAGGCCTTTTATAAATGTTCTATGAGTGACTTTTATATATATATGCTATCCTAAAGGAACAATGTGTAATATTAAACAATGACAATGTTTAAAAGCAAAGTGGAATGTTCGATACTGATTTATTTTGGGAAGGGAAGTGTCCAGAAGGGATAGAAAGAGAGAGTAAGGAATTAAGGCAGAGTGAGAAGTCAGTAACAGGGTGCTCCTAACTTGCAGGAATACTGGGGGCTTCCTTTTTAACCACCCCATCCTCCTAAATGAACCCTTTGCCATCCTGAAGCATACCATATAATTTTAATTGTTCACACAGCAGTATGTACCAATACAGGATCTGTTCTCCTCTTGAAAGGAAGGCACATCACATTCTTGTGCTGTGCTAAATCTCTACACACCATAATAGGGATTCTCTCAGTAAGATCCAGTCCTAATTGAGCAGAAAGTCATCCAAGGATCAGGGAATATGGGAATGCTGACCAGCCTGCTCAACATCCAAACAGATATACCCTAACTACTGGTGTGTAGATAGTGGAGGGATCCCCCACCCCCACCCCCACCCCAGGCCACTCTCCTAGAATCATAGGGTTGAAAGACACCTCAGGAGGTCATCAAGTTCAGCCCCCTGCCCAAGGCAGGACCAATCCCACCTACATAAACCCAGCCAGGGCTTACAAACCTCTAGGGATGGAGATTCCACCACCTCCCTAGGTAACCCATTTCAGTGTTTCACCACCCTCCTAGTGAAATAATTTTTCCTAATATCCAACCTAGACCTCCTCCACTGCAACTTGAGACCATTGCTCCTTGTTCTGCCATTTGTCACTACTGTAAACAGCCTTTCTCCGTCCTTTTTGGAACCTCCCTTCACGAAGTTGAAGGCTGCTATCAAACCCCCCTCACTCTTCACTTCTGCAGACTAAATAAGTCCATATCCCTCAACCTCTCCTCGTAGGTTATGGGCTCCAGCCCTCTAATCATTTTGGTTGCCCTCCACTGGACCCTCTCCAATGCGTCCACGTCCTTTCTGAAATGGGGGGCCCAAAACTGGATACAATGCTCCAGATGTGGCTTCCCATTGCTGAATAAAGGGGAATGACCACTTCTCTAGATTGGCTGGAAACGCTCCTCCTAATGCATCCTAATATGCCATTAGCCTTCTTGGCTACAAGGCCACACTGTTGACTCATATCCAGCTTCTCATCCACTGTAATCCCCAGGCCCTTTTCTGCAGAACTGCTACTTAGCCAGTCGGTCCCCAGCCTGTAACAATGCTTGGGATTCTTCCATCCCAAGTGCAGGACTCTATACTTGTCCTTGTTGGATCAGATATCTTTTGGCCAAATCCTCTAATTTGTCGAAGTCACTCTGGACCTTATCCCTGTCTCCAATGTGTCTACCTTTCCCCCTAGCTTAGTGTCATCTGAAAACTTGCTGAGGGTGCAATCCATCCCCTCGTCCAGATCATTAACAAAGATGTCGAACAAAACCAGCCCTAGAACCCATCCTTGGGGCACTCCACTTGAAACTGACTGCCAGCCAAACATTGAGCCATTGATCACAACCCGTTGGGCCTGGCAATCTAGCCAGCTTTCTATCCACCTTACAGTCTATTTATCCAATTCATACTTCCTCAACTTGCTGGCAAGAATATTGTGGGAAATGGAATCAAAAGCTTTGCTACAGTCAAGGTATATCACATCCACTGACTTCCCCATGTCCACAGAGCCAGTTACCACATCATAGAAGCTAATCAGATTGGTCAGCCATGACTTGCCCTTCGTGAATCTATGTTGACTATTCCTGATCACTTTTCCCTCTTCCAAGTGTCTCAAAATAGATTCCTTGAGCATCCGCTCCATGATTTTTTCAGGGACTGAGGTAAGGCTGACTGGTCCCTGGATTGTCCTTCTTCCCTTTTTTAAAGATGGGCTCTACATTTGCCTTTTTCCAATCATCTGGGACCTCTCCCGATCTCTACTAGTATTCAAAGTTAATGACCAAAGGCTCTGCAATGACACTTGCCAACTCCCTCAGTACCCTTGGATGCATTAAATCTGGACCCATGGATTTGTGTATGTCTACCTTCTCCTCTGAGAAAGCAAAGGCCTCCTGCTACTGGCAATCCAAGGGAGATATGGGAATGCTGTGCAGGACTGGGCCACAAAGGGCTTTGTCTTGGGGTGTATGGTATGGCTCCCGATGGGCTCAGTCTGCACACTCTGCAGTAAAGACGTTAAATATTGAGTAATTTACTAGTCGAGTAGTCGATGGAATTTCCATCAAGTACTCGACAGGCACTTCCGCATTCCTCCTTTAAAACATTCAAGAGCCCCAGTGCTGCCACTTTGAAATGCCACGCGGCGCCTGGGTTCAGCTGGGGAACTCCCCAGCTGACCCCACAGCATTTCCCCAGAACCCAGGGTCATCTGGGGAGTCCCCTACTGACCCGAGGCTCCACTCAAACGCTGCCATGGCATTTCAAAGAAATAGCACCACACAGAGCCCAGATACGGGGTCCATGTGGTGCTGCTGCTTTGAAGTACCCCCTTTTCATCCTTCCCCCCTTTGCTGCCTCTATCTGAGGAGATAATTGACTAATCCTTAACATCCTTACTTTGCAGCCCACAGCTCTGCCTGGCACCACTGACTCATCTATTTAGTCCCTGGATACCTCCACCTAAAAGAGCACACACCTTCTCAGACAAAGGTGTTCCTGACAAGCCCAGAGCTCTGTCCTCCTCCTTTCTGGGGCTCCTCCCTCACGCAGTACATTCTAGCCCCCACTGCTAGCTTAATGCACTTTCCTTTGGGGTGAAAGTGATCCCTAATGCAGAACGGCCACAATGCCAGGCACCCAGCTGCAGCAGCAGGGCAGGCTCTGCCATGGAATCCCATAGTATTTTGCACACACAATTTGCTGTTGTGTCAATGCCACGAGGATGGGATCACAGAGCGCACATAGCCCTGACTGTCACTATAAACCACCAACAAGAAAGATTTCACCCCCTCTACAGTCAAGGCATCCTGTGGTTATAATGGTTTCTTGAGAAACGTTATCAGAGGAGGCTCCATCTTTACTAAGGGGATCGATACGTAGCTCGTGGACACAGGCATAGAAGCAAACAGATTTTACATCTTTAAGACTGTCTCGGAGGGGTTAGTGTTAGTCTGTAACTTTAACAACGAGTAGTCCTGTGGCCCCTTAGAAACTGACAGAAATATATAGGATAATAAGCTTTCATGGGTAAAACCAACTTCATCAGATGAGGAGCTGGAGTGGAGATATAATAAATATAAATAACTTGATTTATGTTAACTTGTTTTCTGTTATTTCCACTCCAGGTCATCATCTGATGAAGTGGGTTTCACCCACAAAAGCTCGTGATCCTATATATTTCTGTGAGGCTTTCAGACAGTGTTCAGCAAGAGTAGCAAAACACACGGGGCTCTTCAGAAGGCTGATTCATTTATCTACAGTCCCAGTGGGGCAGGCATTAACCTCTATGAGGAAAGGAAAGTTTGCTTGAGCAATTTGCTCAGTACTGAATCTATTTTGGGAGCTATGACCCAGTTTTTTGGGAGGTTTTTTGACAGCAGGTAACATGTGTAACTGAGATAAAGTGACAAGAAGTGAAACAGGCATCAGGCATTGTCCAAGTCTTAAAAGAGACCAAGTGATGCAGGATGGCACCTCCTTTCTTCTGCTCGAGCTTCTACCACCACTGTCCCAAGGTGGGCCTATGCTACAAAGTCAGAGTGGCTTAACTACACAGGGCTGGGGAAAATTTGGCAATGTAGTTGAGCCAAGCTCAACGCCAGCATGGACACTGCTCAATGGACAGAAGAATTCTTCCACTGACTTAGCTAGTGTGTCTCGTAGAGATAGATTTCCTAGGGAATGTGTAGGACACTTACTACAGCAATGGAAGAGGAATCTTTTATCAACCTAGCAGCATCTACACTAAGCTTAGCACAAATTGATTATATTGCACAGACCATGACGTGTCCTTGAGCTCAAGGCCGTGAAACATGTCATGGTCTGTGCAATATAATCAATTTGTGCTAAGCTTAGTGTAGATGCTAAACTTAGCTAAACTAGCCTAACTTTGTAGCACAGACCAGCCCCCTACGACGACGGAAGTACCCTTTCCATGACTGTAATACAAGTGTCTCTGGTACAGCAACACAACTATTGACATACCACAAGCCTATACTACAAGCTTGTGCCATTATAGGTATTTTGATTAAGAGTGTCATTTGCGACCAATATAGCTATGCAAGCCAGAGTCCCTTTTGTAGACAGAGTTATATCACCAAAAATGCACTTCTATAAGCAGGGGCGGATATAGGGCAGGGCGAGCGGGGCGCCACCGTGCATGCGCCATGGCAAAGGGGGGCCCCGCAAAATGATCATCTGCCCCTGTCTACCAGTATAGCTTATTTCTTCGAACTGACAGGAGGCGAGGAGTAACATTAGTTCGGACTAAGGGCTTTAGTCCGAACTAACGCGTCCCGGCGCGCACTTCCTGGTTCGAATCAGCTGTGATTCGAACTAGCGCGCCGGCGAGATCATGTTAATGGAGCACGGGATATTTAAATCCCCGCTTCATTAACTACTTCGATTGTCTCCATTTGCATCCCTAGTTCGAACTAGGGATGCAGTGTAGATTTACCCAAGGACAAGCACTCTTTTTAGCCAAGCTAGTTAATAAGTCACTGAACTCTTAGCAAATAAAGAGTGGGGAGCCCTTGCTAAGGCCTTGAGACCGTGGCTAGAGTCTTGGACAAAAGACAAAGCCACCCACATCATACTTTTCGTCACAATGAGGTATTTATTTTCCCCTTCTTTTATTTCCATCCAGTGTCCGAGCCATTTTAAACATGCAGCCCTTGTAGGAAAGGCCTAGAGAGACAGGATAAATTGTGGTAGAGGGGGACTATTCTTGAAGGACACAGGGTTGAGAACAATGCATAGAGGGAAACTTACAGGAGGTAGGGATATAAAATCCCATTTAAAACGTTAACCGAGTAAACATATAGTTAACTGGTCCACCACGTCATACCACAGTGGTCCCAGCCAGGGCCGGAGCAGCCTCCATCCCTCAGTGCGGGGCTAGACAGGGCCCGCCACACCATACCACAGGGAGGGGGCTGCTCCAGCCAGGCCGGGTGTCCGTTAGCCAGTTACCCCACTAAGCAGGCCAGTAAGGCAGTGCTTAAGAGTAACCGATTAATCATTTACATCCCTAACAGGAGGCTGTCACTCACTTGACATTTGTCATTTGTCTACAAATGACAATGGAATTGCAGAATTGAAACGTTTGGCTAAGTGATGGCATATGTAAAAGGCCCATCTCTATCCTGAGGGGTTAATCCCATTGGGAGAAACCCAACACTCAACTCCGATATGACCATAAAACCAGATATTTAGGTGTCAGTAATACAGCTATTCACATAGGATCAACAATTTTATTTACACCCACGTGCGCACACACCCCTTTATTGAGGAAAACTGAGCTGTCAACGTTTTTAAAAATTATTTTTCCCATAGCCTTGAGTCTGCTGGATATGAGTATGGTACACTATTTGAAAAACAGCAACAAAGCAGCATTAGGTCTCATTCAACAGCTACCAGGAATTGTTTATATTTTCTCCTTCAACCTCCTACCATCTCATGTTTTCAAAACAACAAAGCACTGGTAACACAACGACTATGAGAGAGGACAAAGATAGGTGTATCTGCTCAATACAAATGGCCTTTCTCCAAGACCCTGTGGAAGGACAAGTTTGCATAAACAATCCCAGAAGGCAAAAAAAAAAAGTATTAACTGCAGCTCAACAGCGATCAGGTACAAGCTCTGACCTTTATTCAGTTAATTGTGAGCAGTCCCACAGACAGATGCCCAGCCAAAGGAATATAAAGCAAGCCAACCAGTGTAAGCAATAGCATGAGTATTTGAGGCCATGGATTGATAAGACTGAAGTAGAGTTGTATGCATTTCACTTGTCCCTTTCTACATCTTTGAAACCTAGGGCTGACAACAACCACCCCCTCACTACGTGCAAGGTTTATAATAAGAAGGCTATCATATCTAAAGGAAAACAGGAGACGTAGAAGCTAGGAGAAAAATGGTTTCTCTGATATTCTTCTCCTCCCAAACACACAGATGATGCTAGTAACTATGGGCCAGAAAGAAGAAAGTGGGTATTTTATATAGACTACATACATGATAATAAAACTACGCAAACATTTCTGATGCACTGACAGGATCAAAGCTGTTTATGACACCAGACCTCCTAGAGTTAGAAATTTATCACTAATTCTGCAGGGATTGTTCCGTACATCTCCAATTATAAACCCATGACTGTAACTCAGAAATCATTCCCAGACTGCTAGGCAATAGGATCATTGCACCTCACATTATTTTAATTGGAAGTAATATCTTTGAATATAATTGTCTAGAAAGCACAACTTGCCCCCTATAAGAAAGGATTAAGTTACAATGCCATGAGAGGGGGAAATGTCAATGTCTTTCAGGCTTAAAATCTTCAGTAATTAAAACCAAAACCAGAATTCTAGTCTACTATAGATTTATCAAATATTTAATAAAAAAAAACCCTTAAGCAAGCCACTATCATCACAGAGCAAGAGAAATTTGTCTTCCAAGCATGTGACTTAATCTGTACCCAGGATGCATTTCTTTACTCTGTGATTTTTGTTCAAAGAGAACTGACTGGTGAGTGCACATTTTAGCTAAATTACTGTCCTTTTCCAACACTGCTTTCAAGGCTAGGCAGGAGAAGGGCTAACCTCTTCACCCTCTGCATGTTCAATGCCTCTTATCACTGACTGATTTAAGGAGATAACTTTCTAATCCCTCTGGTGCCCAAGAGCAGTCCATGGTCAGCACAACTCCTTTGTGTGGCATGTTTTCACCCTACCCTTTTAAACACTCCCAGCACTGAAATCATAGCTTAGAAAGGTCTGTCCTTGGCAGAGCCAGACAAACACGATCTATGTCCGAGGGCAAAGTGAATATGTTCCTTGTATTTGGACTAACAATCCAAACACTTACAAGGGTAAAGTTGGAAACTGGCTGCAATTTAATCCCTTCCCAGGAATTTAATCCGGTTTCCAGATAGTTATAAATTTCAGCTACCACTACTACAGCCATGCCCAAGTCAATGGAAGGAAGCGATTCCCAGCTATTTGAGAACCGATTTTATTATTGAGTTTGCCATATAGAAGCAATTAACAATGATTAGAAACTTTTGTCTACTTATCGCATTAAACAGGTCAGCATCAAATCCTTTCGGAAGGATTGCCTTTCAGATTTGCCCATTTAGCAGGACTTTCAGCTAAGTATTTGTCTGGTGTTAGGAAATATAAATATCTGGTTGCTTTTCTCTAATCACAAACCATAAACATTATCTTTTCACTCTCCTTTTAGCACATGGATACACACACACACACACACACACACACACACACACACACACTTAACTTTTCTAAACCATTTTCTTATGGAAGGAATATGGATCTTTCACAAATGAACCAGATGGCATTCCCACAGAAATGCTTCTGAGTACCTCCTAATGCCTAAGAACAATCTTGGATCAATCCCCCCACAACTGTCACTGCCTTCAGAAAAGAGAGAAGGGGAGAGCTCTAAAAAACAAAGAAACTACACCACCTTTCATGAAAACCACACAAAGTCAGTGAGTCTCTCAAGCCAAAACTGTAGGCATCCAAATTTGAAAGTCTGAGTGATTTTATTTTATCTGCCATTTAGAGATCTAACATTAGCCAAACTTGGTAAAATAAAAATATAGCAATAATTTATACATGTATGGTTGGAGACTAAATGTATAGAAAGACACCATCACTGGTTGCGATGCAGCTCTATTCTATCCCCAGTGCTTATTTGCTGGTGCACCTTCATGCCAGCCAAAGTACTTGCCTGAGGCCATTAAGAGAAAATTTGGGTAGATGACTAACATGCTTCACCTGGGTACATAAAGAATGCAAGCTGATAAATGTGGCTGCATATGATTTCCTGTAGCTTAAACACCCACCCGCTTCCTGCTGAGTAAAGAAAAATCAGATCTGAGATAAGGTATGACTCAAAGCATAAGGGCATGCAACTCCAAGATGAATTATACCATTCTGCCCAAGGAATGCGAGACCTTTGCATTTGTCTGGGTGACTTTTTAATCAACAAAAAAAACAATGACTTTCACATCACCTCACATTTTACGTTTCCTTCACCAAATGTGTTTTCATTATAATGAATTTGAAGCCCTACTTCCTAAGCCTCTGATCTTGCAAGCTTATCTACAGGCACAAGGGTCCAACTCACACAACTCAGCTTGCTCGCAGGACTGGGGCCTAAATTGGCACTAAAGCCAGAATCTTTGAGAAAGCCAAACACGGTCTACACCAGTGTTTCTCAAAGTGGGCCATGAGCCACTGATGCAGAGGCACCAAGTAGGGGCAAGGGGGAGCACGTAACCGTTAGGATTAACCAGTGAGCCCAGGGTCGTCAGTTAATCACACACTAGCATCACTACAGAGAATGGAACCAATGGGAGCCACAAGGCTCCATGGCTATAGAATCTTTAAACACACACACCGGAGCGGCCTGTTAGCAGCTCTCTCAAAGTGGGCCTGCGGCACAGCTCTGTCAACAGAACCGTCAGTATAGATGGCAACTATGGGTACGTGTAGACTACATGCCTCTGTCGCCAGAGGCATGTAGATTAGGCTACCAGACATAGGAAAATGAAGCGGCGATTTAAATAATCGCGGCTTCATTTAAATTTACATGGCTGCTGTGCTGAGCCGACAAACAGCTGATCAGCTGTTTGTCGGCTCAGCGCAATCGTCTGGACGTGCGGGTGTCGACATCAAAGGTATTTTTCCACCACCCAGGTAAACCTCATTCCAGGAGGCATACCTGGGTGGTCGACAAATACCTTTGATGTCGACACCCGCACGTCCAGACTATCGCGCTGAGCCGACACACAGCTGATCAGCTGTTTGTCGGCTCAGCGCGGCAGCCATGTAAATTTAAATGAAGTGGCGATTATTTAAATCGCCGCTTCATTTTCCTATGTCTGGTAGCCTAATCTACATGCCTCTGGCGACAGAGGCATGTAGTCTAGACGTACCCTATGTAAACAGAGAAGTGTGTCTGCCAGCAGAGTTAACGTTGTTTTTGGAGGCAATGTTCTGTACATTCACTCAGTAGCGCCTAGCACCAGCTACTGTCAGAAGCCAGGATACTGGGCCTGATGAACAATTTTCTGGCCCACTATGGCCATTCCAGTGTTTTAACTATATTCCAGGAGAGAGAAATGTTTGCTATCAGGACTGAAGAAATCATACTGTAACTGATATTTGTTTTGAAGTTAGGCATTGTGGGGGTGGGGCAGTGATAGTCAACTACAGAAATTCCTCATTTAACACTATAGATATGTTTCAGAAAATGATTGTGTTAAGTGAAAACGTGTTATGCGGGGTCAATTTTTCCATTGAAAATGATGGAAAAGGTAGGGGTTGCGTTTCAAGCGGTGGTGTCTGTTGGGACCGGGACATAAGGTTGGGGGAGAAAGGCGACTAGGTTACAGCAGGGAGGGAAGGTGTTTGGCTCTGAGGAAGGGAAGAGGAGGAGGGAGACTGGGTTGGGAGTATGCCCCTGTGACAAGTGTGCCGGGACTCGCACTGTGTCTGGCAAGAGGGGGGTCACCGGGGAACGGCGCAGCGAGCGGCAAACCCTCCGCCGTTTTGCAGGGAGGCGGGGGAAGCCCCGCGCAGCCGCCGGCAATGGGCCGGCTGGGGAAATCGTGTTATTCCGGGGACGGTCATGTAATTCAAACAAATGTTCCCTAAAAAAACAAGATCGTGCTATCGTGAAAACATGTTAAGCGGGCACGTGTTAAATGAGGAATTACTGTGTAATCTAGAGGGCTGTTTCTAATATTTACAGCTTTGACTTTTTAAAAAAAAAAAAAAAAAAACCCCGCCTGTAAAGTAGCTGTGGCATATACTTTTTTCCTGATGGTATAACTGGCAACCATTCCTTCCCCAGGGCTGTTCTAAGCAAGGTGATATTAGTGATTTCATTTCCAGGGCCTGGTACACCATGTTATAAATGCTTATTACAGCAAGCTATGGATGGACAGATACTCAATATAAGATTTCTCCTTCACATACACACACACACACCCTCCCTTTCCTTTAAATACACACAAATTAGTAACTTCATACTAAATAGCCATTCTTACTACGATTGCCAAATCGTTTCAACGAAAATACCAGACACACTTGACATTACATCACAATCTATATTATATCTTCTTTAGAAAATACCGGACATTTATATTTTCTCAATTTGTTTCCCGAACAGAAAGCTCAAATACTGGACTGCCTGGTTCAAAACCAGATACCTGGCAACCCTAATTCTTACAATATCACTTCTTTAAAGTTGTAGATGGCAGAAACACTAAAGAGATGCGAGGAAGAATGTGACAGCGGAACATTTTTGTCGTTCTATTATGCCATGTCTACATTAGGAATGTTAAATATCGCTTAATTGATCAGTCGATTAACCTCATGAATTCTTATCCACAGGCTTGTGGATGTGAGGGTGTAGGAATTAGGATTGGGGTATGTGAGGGACAGGGGGTTCCAGTGTATGATAGGCTCAGATCTAGGGTCTGGAGAAAAGGGGGGTGCAGGAATGTAATGATGCTGTGGCCAGATGAGGGCTTGGCCCCAGTTAGTATTTTATTTAAAAATGAAGCCTGGCCAATAAACCCCTTTGTCAAACACAAAACTTTTCTGCATTGTTTTTATTTATGAGAAGGGCAGGGAACCTGTTTTGAGTCAGGGGTCACTGACCCACAGAAAAGTGAGTTGGGGCCACACAAGTGAGATGCAAAAAAATAACTCCTCCAAAAAACCCCAAGCCTCACTAATGTGGCCCCAACTGTGATGGTGGGAGCAGGGGGCATGATACTAGGGAAGGCTGCTAGTGGATGCTGGGCCAGGGAACAGGGTGCCAGCGGGGGCAGGGTTCTGTGGCTAGGGGCAGGGCAGAGGGGACAGGGTGCTGTGAAGGCAGGGTTCTGCAGCAGGGGACAGGGTGCCAGTGTGGACAGAATCTCCTGCACCCGCCTTTTCCCAGGACTCCCTCCCTCGCAAAGGAGGGAAGCCCTGTCACACGCCTCCTGCGAGGCAGGTGCACACCACCCACGGAGCAGGGAAGCCCCCGTTTGCGTGCCGACTCCCCCATCCCATGGAGCAGGGAAGCCCGCACACGCACTCCCTCCGGGGCTGACCCCCCCCCCCCCCCCACACAAAGGAAGGAAGCCCCATAGCACGTCTCCTCCCGAGCCGGCGCGTGCCTCCCATGGAGCACGGAAGCCCCCGTCGCGCGCACCCCCTCCAGGGCTGACTCCTCCCTCTCCCAGAGAAGGGAAGTCCCAGCATGCACCTTTGGGGACTCCCCCAGTAAGCTCCCAGCACATCACAGGAGCAAGGAAGCAGTCATCGCATTTCCGGAACCCCCGGAAGTGACGCACAGCTCAGGACTTCTGTCCACCCAGTGGGAAGCCGCCACTACCTCCATTGTCGCTCGAGGTAGGTAGTGGGGCTTCTTGGGGGTGGGGGAAACGGGCGGCCCGGAACGCCTTGCGATCAACTGGTCGAGGCCTTGCAATCGACCAGTTGATCGCAATCGACGGGATGGTGACCACGGTCTTAAGTGAATACCTTCTGGTCTTTTTGACTTATTGTTTAATGTATCAACTTATTCCAAAACCACCCGTACTGACACTTCAGTCTGGGACAGTTCTTCAGACGCAGCACCTAAAAAGAATGGCTCAGGTGTTGGAATCTGCCTCTCATCCTTGGCAGTGAAGAACACCACAAATCATTCATTTAGCTTCTCCAAATGGCACTGTCTTGCCTGAGTGCTCCTTTAGCTGTCTGATCATCCTGTGGCCTCACTGACCATTATGCAGGAGTCCTGCTTCTGATGTACTTCTTAAAAAAAAGTTAGTTGATAGTTTGTCTCTTGCTTCAAATTCTTTTTTGGCCTATTTATGCTTTTTACACTTGACTTGCTCAACTTTATGTTCTTATTTTCCTCAGTAAGTTTTGACTTCTAATTTTTAGATGACTTGTCTCGAACGGCCTCTCTTATCTCTGTTTGTTGATATGGTAGCATATTGGTGGGGAGGGCGACCTACATATAGTTTAAGCCTTTATTATGGTGGTTTTTTTAATTCTTCATACAGTGTGCAAGCATTTCAGTCTTGTGACTTTTCCTTTCAGTTTCCATTTCACTAGACACCTCATTTTTGTGTAGCTCCCCTTTCTGTAGGTTACTGTGGAGGGTTTCTTTGGGTATTCTACCCCGTTCCTCATACATCTCTCCAGCACAGATGTTAAATTTAATTAATGGTGGTTGTTATCCCTGAGAGTTCAGTTACATTGATCTCCTATGCACCGCTTAAGACTAAATCAAGAACTGCCTCTCCTTCGGTGCGTTCCAGGACTAGCTGCTCCAAGGAGTAGTCCTTAATAGTATCTAGAAATTTTCATCTCTGCATCCCTTCCTGAGGTAACATGTAGCCAGTCAATATGGGGACTGTTGAAACCCCCCATTATACTGGGTTTGTTTTTATAGCCTCACTACCAGTGATTCCACAATCACCATCCAGGGGGGAGGGGAGGTCAAGTGGTTCTTGTTATACAATACTTCTACTATTCAAGCATGGAATTTCTATCCATAGAGATTCTATGGTACAATATGGTAAGCATCTAAAATGAATCAGATGTTTGAATGAATACTTTCCTCACATATACAGTGGTGCCACATTTCCACCAGCACAATCTGTTCTATATATTTCTATATATTTTTCTATATATTTTATACCCTCATATTACCACGTCCCATAGATTATCATTGTTCCAGCAAGTTTCTGTGATGTCTATTACACCAATATCCTCAGGGCTCGCCAAGCGGCAGCGAGCACTGCTCACCAGCTGTGCGGTTCTGCAAGCTGCACATGCGCTGATCGCGCTGCGCATGCGCAGATCGCGCAGCGCTGGCTCTGTGCTGGCTTGTAATCTCCTCACCACAGGCGAGCAGATTACATGATTTGTCGAGCCCTGAATACCAGGCACTCAAATTCATCTCTCTTAGTATTTAGACATCATGCATTTCTGTACAAGCACTTATACAATTTGTCAATAGTTAGCTGTCTCCCTTCATGTGATGCGACTGCATGGGATTTTTGGTTGTTTTTTTTTTGCTAGAACTTTTATCTGCTTAAAAAAGATTCTAAACAAATATCTGCACCAGAATCAACAATGAAATATCCCAATGCTTTTTCTTAAATTCATTGGTAGCCATGTTTGAAAAAAAGTAAAGATTAGATACTAAATGTTTTGCTAAAATTTATTCCTAATATTTGTAACAAAACTTCCCTCCAGGCATGCATTTTCAAGGCCTTACAGAGAAGTAGCATTGCAGAAGCAGATCTTACTACTGGAAGAGGCAATTTGAAGATAACAACCAGGGCCTGTTTACAGAAGCAGACTTGGGAAAAATATTCAAAAAGCTGAGCAGATAAACCTACCAAGCATTTATTCTCAAGTAGTTTAAGGTTTTCCCAACCACCCACTGCGTGTGCCAACACTGGCATCAAGTAGCCTTGGATAAAGTAGTCAGTCTACTTGTTAATTCAAAGGAAAGCTATATTTGTTCAGTGGTTGCAAATAGTGCAGAAATGAGCAAGATATCCCTGCATCCAGGACCATATTAAGTCTTGAAGTAATTAAGAGTTGCATATGCATGTACCAGGAAGAAACTTGAGCCTCAGAGAAGGGTCTCTGTCATGCACTCATATCTAACTTTTCACACACAAAAAATATGGCGACTATGTGCCTGTATAGTACATCTTTCTCAACACAAGTCAGAGGATTAGTAATTTGTCCTTTGAAAGAATCAAGTCACTGAATAAGTCAGTCCCCCAGCTTCAAAAACAAGCAGATATTAGCCCCAAAACTTTGTCAAGATTGAAGGTAGTTTGTATATTTATTTTGAACTTACTGGTTGCAGGATGAAACGTTAAAAACGACACAAATCAAGTAACCTCTACATGACACTAAAAAGCTTCTAGTCAAACAGGAACTAGTAAAAAAAGATTTCTACATTTTATTACTGTTTGTTGGTAATTTTCTATTTGGGTTCTAGCAAAGAAGAACCCTCCCCATCCCGATGACTGTTACGACCGCCAGGCCTTTATTTGTATAGTCCAGGATTTAAAATGTGAGCTTGGCATGCGTTAATGTGAGCTTGGGTCCAGGCTGGATAAGGCTTCTAAAATAAAGTTAGCTACCACATGTTAACTCCGTATCTTAAGTCCTACTCTAAGACAGGCTGTGGGAGACAGACTTTATGGGTTCACTCTGCACATTGCCGCATGGAATGACTGCTGTATGAGGGCAGAGGTCTCTAAATCGTAGGGGAGAATATTCAAGGGGCTGCATCAGAGCCAAGATCAGTTCCCTTTGCAAAGTGTTCTGACCAAGGGGCTTTCACCTCTCTGAAAGGGAGCAAAGCACTTCCTCAAGTCTCTCCCCAGCACAGTGGCCCACCAGAATGTGTCTCTGGCGTGCCACCTAGGGATGTTAAATTTCAATTAATCACCTAATCGATTAGTCAATGGAATTTCCATCTACTACTTGAATAGTCGTTAAGGGGGGCACTCGCTCTCCCACTGCGCCTCTCCCTTTGAAATGTGCAAGAGCCACCCACGTCTCTTGTACATTTTGAAGGCAGAGGCACAGCGGGACTGGTTAGGTCCCTGCTTCTGCGCCTCTCCTTTTGAAATGTACAAGAGCCGCCACAGCTTTTGTACATTTCAAAGAGAGAGGTGCAGCAGCATGGATGCCTCTGCCTCCCCTGCCCCCATGAAGATGGTGTTGGGGGAAACTGGCTTTTAAGCTGGCTCCCCACAGCACTAAGAACATAAGAACGGCCGTACTGGGTCAGACCCAAGGTCCATCTAGCCTAGTATCCTGTCTACAAACAGTGGCCAACACCAGATGCCCCAGAGAGGGTGGACCGAAGACAATCATCAAGCGATTTGTCTCCTGCCATCCCTCTCCAGCCTCTGACAGACAGAGGCCAAGGACACCATTTTATCCCCCGGCTAATAGCCTTTTATGGACCTAACCTCCATGAAATTATCTAGCTTCTCTTTAAACTCTATTATAGTCCTAGCCTTCACAGCCTCCTCTGGCAAGGAGTTCCACAGACTGACTACACGCTGTGTGAAGAAGAGCTTCCTTTTATTAGTTTTAAACCTGCTACCCATTAATTTCATTTGGTGTCCCCTAGTTCTTCTATTTAGGGAACTAATAAATAACTTTTCTTTATCCGCCCTCTCCACACCACTCATGATTTTATAGACCTCTATCATATCCCCCCTCAGTCTCCTCTTTTCTAAACTGAAAAGTCCCAGTCGCTTTAACCTCTCCTCATATGGGACCCATTCCAAACCCCTAATCATTTTAGTTGCCCTTTTCTGAACCCTTTCCAAGGCCAAAATATCTTTTTTGAGGTGAGGAGACCACATCTGTACACAGTATTCAAGATGTGGGCGTACCATAGTTTTATACAGGGGCAGTAAGATGTTCTGGGTCTTTCTATCCCTTTCCTAATAATTCTTAGCATCCTATTTGTCTTTTTGACCGCCGCTGCACACTGTGTGGAAGTTTTCAGAGAACTGTCCACGATAACTCCAAGATCTCTTTCCTGATTTGTCGTAGCCAAATTAGCCCCCATCATACTGTACGTGTAGTTGGGGTTATTTTTCCCAATGTGCATTACTTTACACTTATCCACATTAAATTTCATTTGCCATTTTGTTGCCCAATCACTCAGTTTGGTGAGATCTTCTTGGAGTCCCTCACAGTCTGCTTCTGTCTTGACTATCCTAAACAGTTTGGTATCATCTGCAAACTTTACTACCTCATTGCTTTCTCTAGATCACTCATAAATAAGTTGAAAAGAATTGGTCCCAGTACTGACCCTTGGGGTACACCACTAGTTACCCCTCTCTAATCTGAAAATTTACCATTTATTCCTACCCTTTGTTTCCTGTCTTTTAACCAGTTCTCAGTCCAAGAAAGGACCTTCCCTCTTATCCCATGGCCATGTAATTTACACAAGAGCCTTTGGTGAGGGACCTTGTCAAAGGCTTTCTGAAAATCCAAGTATACTGTATCTACGGGATCCCCCGGTCCACATGTTTGTTAACCCCTTCAAAGAACTCTAACAGGTTAGTAAGACAGGATTTCCCTTTACAGAAGCCATGCTGACTTTTGTCAACAAATTATGTTCTTCTACATGCTTCACAATTTTATTCTTTACTATTGTTTCTACTAATTTGCCCAGTACTGAAGTTAGACTTACCGGTCCGTAATTGCCAGGATCGCCTCTAGAACCCTGGTCCCCCCTGGTTCCTGCTCCCTTCTCCCCCTGCCATGGCTGCCTCTCTCTGATAGAGGCAGCAAGGGTGGGAAGGAGGAAGAAAGGACTACTTTACCCGATATGTATAAGCTTATCAGACCAGTCCACCAGTCGCTTACATCCCTAGTGCTGCCACCGCTATATTTACTTGTGACTCCAGAGGGGGCGGGTGATGGCAGCTCTTGTTGGCCACGCCGTTTATGGCCAATGGGGAGCAGCAAGAAGTGGTGTCCCGGTCTGTGCCACTTCCTGCTGTTCCCATTGGCTGCAAATGGCGGTCAGTGGCCAACAAGAGCTGCAATCACCCAATACCTGCAGAGATGCAAGTGACTGTAGAGATGGGGGCCCACTAGGGACTTACCCTGGCGGACCAGATCCATCCTGCGGGCTGGAATTTGTCCAGCCTTGACTTTGCAGTACTGAAAGGCCAGAGAAAGTTCTCAGTTCCCACTCATACACAGAGCAGGAACACTTAACACAAGCAACTTTAGTAGCTCCCCAACAGCAAGTCCTCACTCTGGTGCTCCAATATTGAGAAAGGTCTATAAAACCATGACTTGAGAGAGCAGGTGAATGAGGAAGTGCTATTTACTCCTTCACATAGCACAAGAACCCAAGGTCCCCCCATAAAATTAACAGCTAGCAGGTTTAAAACAAACAGAAGTACCGTAGTTTAGCGAACATAACCTGCGGGTTATATTTGTTTTTACAAACTCCCCCCTCCCCCGTGGGGTATACAAAACTTTTTTTACTCACCTGGGGGTGAATGCAGCTGCATGGGAACCGGGAGGCGAGTGTTTCCCCCAGCGGGAGGCTTGGCCTCCGAAAGCTACCAGGGGGGTGAGTGCTCTCCTGCCCCAATCAGGCTCACAGGCAGGCCATACAGCACATGCCTTGGAGAATGCCACTTCCCTCTCCCGCCCTCCCCCCCCCCCCCCCCACTGAGAGCCCCTCCCGGCTGAGCCTTTGCTGGACTGGGGTGGAGAGCTGAAAACACCTTTGCCCCCAAAGAGAGCCGGGGCCAGATTGAAAACAGCACGCGGCTGAACAAAGGGGGAGTAGAGGGCAAAGTGTGCCCGGGAGCCCAGCTCACTCTCCGGGAATGCTCCAGAGACAGGGCAGAGGCATCCCCAGCAGAGGCGCAAGGGTCCCAGCCTGGGCTGACAAAGGGAAGGAGCCCGGAGCCCTGTCCCGGGCGGTGGGTGGCCTGTGCCGCAGATGGCTGCAAATCGCCCGCGCCCCTTGGCAACCCGCTTGCAATCTCCCCTGCGCCCCTTTGCAAATCCTCCTTGTAGCCCCTTTGCCACACCTCGGAGCAGTTGCAGGCATGGGGCTCAGCGGCCAGCAGCAGCAGAGGGAGGCTGCAGGCAGCCACACTGCAGAGGAGCGGGGGCAGGCAGGAATATATCCGCACCCAAATAAACCCTGCACCCACAGGTTATACTCTTGAGCAGGGTATACAGGGATTTCTCATCTCAAACGGCAAAAACAACAGGGTATATTCGGGTGCGGGGTATATTTGCTAAAAGACGGTACTTCTTCACACAACACAGTCAACCTGTGAAACTCCTTGCTAAGTGATGTTGCAAAGGCAAAAAGAATAACTGTGTTGGAACAAAAACCTAGGTAAGTTCATCAAGGACAGGTTCATCAATAGTTATTCGTCGAAATTGTCAAGGACACCATCCCATGCTGTGGGTGCCCCATGCCCTCTCCCTGACAGAAGCTGGTACTGAATGACAAGGGACAGATCATTTGATAAAAACCACCCAGCTCCTGTTCATTCCCTCTAAAGCCACTGTCAGAAGACAGGATACTGGGCTAGATAAACCATTGGCCTGACACTGTATGGCCATTTAAATGTTCTTATATCACCACAGTTTCATGAGACAGAGAATTTTTTCACTTCTCCAAAAGAAGTATAATGCTGCATTTTCCTTAGAGGCAGAAAATATCTACCACATCCCCCCTCACTCCAGTGAGGAGAGAGAGCGGAAGGGCATAACCTCCTCTCTCCCAGTGTCACTCCCCCGCACAGAAGAAACAAGGCTGGAAAATAATTGTTACTGCTTCCTCTTTCCCAGGATCCACTTTTGGGGGTAAGATGTGAAAAGGATACAAGAACAAGAAATGGAAAGGAATTAATGTACAAAAAATAAGAACCTTTATAGTGGTAGAACCACATGTATTCTTGAGGGGTTGCACCAATGTAACCACATCTGTTTTTAAACATTCACAGTTAATTGATTTTAAAATTGCAAAGCCCTGAGAAGGTCCTTTAAGAAGAGGAAGTAAGATTGAAAAAGAGGGGGAAAATGAGGAAAAGGTTAACACAGGGGAAAGAAGAAAAATACTGCAAATAGAGAGCTGATAAGAGGGGAAAGGGAGTGCAGGGGGGACATTTGAAGAAAGGCACAATTAGCAATGGCATTTTTCTTTAAGGGAAGATTAAAAATACAAAAATACTGGAGTGAGGCACTAAGTCACGGGACATATTAGGGACATCAAAATGTGTTTATTTTTGTAAATGTGAATTGCTGAAATTTTCAGCAGTTACACATTTACATGGTGGCGGTAGCTGATGCTCACAGGGAGCCAGCAGAACAAGGGAGGATGGAAGGAAGGAAGGGAATCAGTATGCGTTGGGAGCTGGCTTGAAAGCCCGCTCCCCACATGTACCATCCCCTGCCTGTCACACTCCCCCATGCTGCTGCTTCTTTATCAGAGGCAGAAGCGTAGGGGGCACACAGCTCCACAGGATCCAGTGCTCACAGGAGCAGGCTTTTAAGCACCGGCTCCTACCTGCCCCCTCCACGCTGTTGCCTCTGTGGGACGCAACAGTGTGGGGGAGGGGCAGTAGCTCCATGGGAGCTGTCACATGCAGGGAGCTGGCTTAAAAGCCAGCTCCTCACACACACTGATTCCAGCCTCCCTCCCCCCTTCCTGATACAGAGGCAGCAGCAGGGAGGGTTGTGTGTAAACTTGAGGGTTAAGGCTCATTAGTTAACCGTGTCCATGGGTACACATTGACACCCCTAGGTCACATTATAGAAATACACATTTTACATGAAATGAGATGAGGAAATCTAGTCTTCCACAAAAAAGTGTTAACTCCTTTTCCATGGACCTAGTTCTCACACTGGAGCCAGATCTGTTTTGTGTGTTTCCAACGGGGGGGGGGGGGGGGGGGACGACACAGTTATATGAACACATACTCATATGCTCTAATACAAAAGATTTGTTCATTGTTACACTGTACTATTATATTGTTGGATTTTTGCTTCAAATGATATTTACATGTATAAATCATATATCCATCCAATCTGCATAAATTGTTAGAAATATTATTCTTACAGCTCAATAAAATAAGAGAGGCAATTTCATTCAAAAACATTCAGATCATGAAACCAGGTATTTGCTGAAGAGTAGTTCATTTTCAAGCTCTCCTACAGGACTCTCATATAGGATTTTTGCATTGTATAAGTCAGGTGATTTAATTCAGTGGTCCTCAACTTACTTTCATTTGCTGACCCCCTAAAATCTGGTGTACAGTCGCTGTAGAAAGACTGAAAATGACTGAACAAAATTCAAGTAAGTCTTTTGCAACTCCCTTAGACAGGGACCACAGATACCCCCTCCCTGCCCATTGAGAACTACTAGTTTAACAGATACAGCCTTCTGATTCAGACGCAAATCCCCACTAAGTTACATGTGCTGTCTCCAACATGCTTCATAGCAGTCCAGGGTCTCTCATAAAAGAAACTCAAGGAATTCAACATACTGAAGTACATATATCAAGCATGCCTCTAAAAGAAGAAACACATGAGCAGCCATTCACAGAATCATCTCTCACTTACACAGAAAGAATGGTGTCCCAAGGTCAGATTATAAATATGGCTCTACAGGAAGAAGTTTGAATTGTTGCTAGCTCCTGTGCTTAGTCTGTGGAAGAATGAAGAAGAAATGAACACTTCTTTGGCTGACAAGCTATAAAACCCTTTTACTACGTAAAATACTTACTAAAACCAGTGTAGTCATTTCCACTATTAGCTATTAACGTAATTCATCTGGTAACTGCAATACAGTTAATAGAACCTGAATAAAATGTTCCTCAAAGGAAACGTATAGCCATTTCTTCAGCTAACCTTGATCAAATGGCAAGTTTCAAATGGCAAATGGTTCTAAGACAAAAATGGCTTTATGAGGCTCCATTTTTATTAGAACTTTGACTCCAGATCAAATGTGGTTAGTTTACAGTAAAAAGATATTTGGTTTTTCTTCTAATTGCAGCCCTGTTAGATCAGTCTGAGTTTTGTTCCTGTTTCTAAGGGGTGGGTTTTTTTTGTTTGTTTTTTTTAACCACTTCTTGTGCACAATCACAAGTTATCAAGACTCTGTGGGCAAAATCATGCTTTCATCGCTAACACCTGTGCAAGCCCACACTTCAAAAGGTTTGCTCAGGTGTAATATGTTTGAATTTGGTGAACACTTCTCATGACAAACAAGAAGAATAGAATCCAGCTCAGACTCTCAGCTGTGTTGACTCTGCAGACTTAACTGAGGCAAAGAGTAGTAAAATACCCTTTTATTCATGAAGGCCAATACGCAAGACTCAGTCCATCTGTCACATCCAAGAGGGGATGCCATTTTGATTCAGATTTCTGACTAGAACTGCATTTTTAGGATCTATGCAGTTACTACCCCTTTCATTTAATTTGTCTGTTCTTAAGTCAAACAGTAAAAGCACTTAGTTATGCACCAGCACAATTACATTCTGCACAGCTTCCAACACAGGTGCTTCTAACACAAATCTATACAATGTGTCCAAATGAAAGTTCTCTACTGGAACAAAGTAACCAACACTGCTGAGAGCATCTGCAAACCTCTGCTTCCTTACTCCCTCCCACAATTCAAAACATTTGAAAAGCTACAGATGGGAACCCTAAAGTAATACACTCTGCATAAGGCTCCCTTTAGAGCTACAAAACGAGTATTTTGAAGAACCACAGAGCAGAGCAGGCACTCCACGACAATGCCCAGAATTCCCAGAGAAGCAGGCACCTTCATCAGCAACTGAAATTCCTATGGTCAACAAAGAATCAGTGTACTTCTTCAGCTTGCATAAGAGCTGCCATTATATGCCATTAGACCAAGGATACTCAACATGCGGCCCATTTGTTTGCAGCTCGCGATGTGGTTTGAGTTGATAATTCCTGAACTGTTGTGAAGCCAAAACAAAAAAGTAGTCAATATAGTGGTCTTTTTATGATATGCTTTTTTGTAGTTTTTTATTCCTGGACTGTCATTGCTCATTAAAAGTGCTGTCATATGGGTGGAAATCAGGTAAATATTGCATTGTATTAATATCAGCAGAACGGACTTGAATGGAGCGTGCGTGTTATAGAGTTGTGCCTTAATTTTTATATTCATGCCCATCAGAGTGAAAAAAGCTATTTGCATACATATTTGCATGTATATGCAACCACACGTAAGTTGAGTATCATGTGTTGAGTATCATTGGGGCCCCCAGGGCTTCCAAAGTTGAGTAGCCCTACATTAGACAGAAAGCATCTCTACCACTTGATAACTTTAACCAGAAAAAAGTTGTTCCAATAACTAATATACTGCTGTTTTTATCATGAAAACAGGGCACTCTTCCATTACCTCCAAAGAAAACTAAGGAAAGGAAAAGTAGCTTTGTTCACAGACACTGACATACGGACCTTCTGCCTTAAGCCAATAGATTTGAAAACCATAAAACCAGTGACTTAAAATAATTTACCTAATTCTTTGAACCTAAATACAAATACAATTCAGTCAATATTAAAGGTTTTATTCCCTACCATATAAAATAGCCCACAAAATTTTAAAAAAAATTCCCATCTCCCTTTTTAACATTTGAGCAATTCAGCAACTCCAATTTAAATGGCTGGAAATATTTTCCTCCATATTCACGTATCACGCTGGCGTTTAACCCATAGAATGCACACCAAATGCTTAGGAAAATGTTAATTTCAGTCTGTAGTCTCCAAGGATTGAGAAGATCATTTTGATTTTTACTTTTTTAGGGGGGGAAGGGAATGTGTGCCTTCTCCAGTACTTACATTAAATAAGGTTTTCATTAATTTGCTACTGAAAGCATTCCAGGGATCTGTAATAGATGAAGGGGGGGAAGCAGTACAGTAACTATTAATAGACTGTCATTCTTTCCTCCCCCACAAGACTACACCAGAAACACATGGGAAGGTGGCAATTTAAACAAGAATAATGGAATGATGCCAGCTCAGCTTAGAGAAATTTAAAGAACCTACATAATGCATTCATGTAAATGCACAAATGTTATTCTGAATGTCTATGTGCATGTAATATATAAAATGACACAAAAAAAATATTGCTTAAATAAATCAAGGGTTTTTTTGGTTTGGTTTTGTTTTACAGTAGAGGCTTCCCTACAGCTCTCGACATATTCCTTTGTGTCTACATCTTGTGATACAGGACCATTAACTGAATCCTCCATAATATCTAGGTAAAATTGGTAAGTTAAGCACAGAGCGGCAACTAAAAATAAAATCCAGAAATACTTGCATTTTTGGTTTAACATGCATGATCAATTTAATGCATTCTTAAACTTTTTCCAAAAGCCACCAGTATCTCATCCAATAAAACTCCCTTAGAATTATCATCCTTATGCAATACTGACCTGAACTGCATAGGTATACCAAATTTTAAAAGTTTCACTAACTATTGGTTAATAGCTTATTAAGGGACAAGGGAAATTATCCATTTTTTTTTAAATGACTGTCAAACTTGATTTAGTCAATTACCGTGGGGAAGAAGAATGAAACACAGTTGCACCTGGGCAGTTAGCCTAAGAAGCACTGACTTTAGAATAGGCCACATAAGCAGTTGTCTATGGCAGCATCTCTAAAAAGGCACAAAATTAGTAAGTGAAACAGAAGGTCAATATTGAGGAGGTGTGCCACGCACTCAGTAGAAAAAAATCCACCCCATCCAATCACCCAGGAGCTTTTAGCACTTCCAGAGCTGCCTACAGAGCTCAGACTTCTCTGATTTGAGGATACTGTAAATGTCACAGCTCAGTTCAGTTATTTAAAGGAGAATGATGGTCTTATGATTAAAGCACAGGACTAGAAGGGAGGTGGCCTGGATACCAGCTCTTCCTCATACTTCCTTGGTGGCCTCAGACCAGTTTTTCAATGTCACTGCCTCAGTTTCCCATAATCTCATTCTGTAGAAAAACCATTTAATAATTTGCATAGGGAAAGATGTACACAAAAAGACTCCATTTCATGTCAGATTTGTCCTGGACATTACAATTAATCTGATTGTTCAACCTTGCAAACGGCTTTAGGAAACAAAATGATTCAAGAACACTCATTGTGGTTGTCCCAAGGGGTGGGAAATGTACTACTTTTGGGGGGGAAAAAAGCTGGTGTTAATTAATAGATTCCGATTTACAACGGATTAGAATTTAAAAATAAGATTCACAACGAGATGAAACTCTTATCAGTTTGGTTCTAGGCTAAAGGGTAGTATGCACTAACCAAGCTGAAAATCAAAAGCTAGTTTTGTGGAGTGAAAGGTACCAGGAAAGCAGAGAAGCTTATCTTTGACAAGATGCACAGATTCAATGTCATATTTATCCTCAACTGATCTACAGTCTTTTAGCCATGTTGAATGTAGGTATTCCTATTTCTCTATTCCAGTGTTTCCCAAATGGTGTTCATGGAACCCCAGGGTTCAGTGAAGTGAAAATAAGGGTTCTGAGAGAAAATTCCATTATAACACTTTATGATTTTTTTTTAAAAAATGAATGTGACTTTTGTTTTTAAACATGTGCAATTAAACTAAAAGTTGATCTCATGACCTTGTTTAGCATTTATTTATTATTATCCTTACTTATTTGTTGTCTACTTTTTCAGCTCCATAGATTAGACTGTTATTTAGGGGTTCCACAAAATTCTTTTGAGTTTAAAAGGGTTTCGTGGCCAAATAAAATTGGGAAACACTGATCTATTTTAAGACAGTAAATAAATAACACAGAAACAAACAATAATCAAGTCTTGATATAAGCACAGTTTATCGAGGAAAAAAAAATTCAAAAACCTTATTGCTGTGGATATAAGAGAGGAGGCAGACAACATGCCTGTTTCTAAAGCAAGAGCTTCTCTCCGTCAGGTTCCTGAGGAATTCTACAAAAATAAAACAACCTATTTTTAAGTACCAAGTCTTAATATAGGTGTGACAACTAAGTAGTAAAGAGATGACACTGGCTAAAGAAAATAAAATTCACTCCTTGGCAAATACATACAAAATAGGTCACCTTTCTAGGATTCTTAGATCAGGGGACCTTCCATTTCACTGACAGGTACTCAATTTGCAAATATAGACTTCCTCACTTTTAAATTACAAAGATGTACTAGAACGACCACACATCTTCTGCTCCTTCATAAACATAATAAAAGCAAGAGAAAGCAATTAAGAGCATAGTGTTTAAGTGTACTTTCAAAAACGTAATATGAATCCAGTTAAGAAGTTGCAAAATACTGAGTTTCCAAAGGGTAGCCATGTTAATCAGTTTCAGCAAAAACAAGGAGTCCAATGGCACCTTAAAGACTACCACATTTATTTGGACATAAGCTTTCCTGGGTTGGAGCCCTCTGTCAAATGCAACAGAATATGCAAATTAATGAGTGAGCATGTCTGTGTACAGCGCTCATTCTGCAATCCATTTTCAAGACATGAGCCCCCTCGGGGCCGGCCCACAACATTTTGGCACCAGAGGCAGGGAGTTAAAATGACGCCCCCATGCCACCTTTTTTCCTGCTGCCAGTTATGTCTCTTGTGCCTTCCTTCCTCCAGCACAGCACTTCACCACCTCTGTGCATCTGGTGCAGAGAAAATACATATGCACCAGCAGCAGACACAATTTTCTACACTCTGGGTCCTAGTGGCACTGTCCCCGTCCCCCTCAGTCCGGTACCTGAGGCCATCTCAGTTTGCCTCATGGTAAGGCAAGCCCTGAGCCCACTGCGAAGAAACTAATGATATACAAAGCACTATTGATTTTCTGGAGAAGCACCAAAAAAAATGCAACTAAGTCTTCCACTCCGAAAATACAACACACACACACCCCGCCTTTTTTTTTTTAAATTCAGACACTACTGCATCAATTCTCTAGAAGGGTATGTACTAAGGACGTTAAGAGACGGGTAACCGGCTAATCGCGTAGTCCATAGAATTTTTATCGACTACAGGCAGTCCCCGGGATACGTACAAGATAGGGACTGTAGGTTTGTTCTTAAGTTGAATCTGTATGTAAGTCGGAACTGGCGTCCAGATTCAGCCGCTGCTGAAACTGATCAGCGACTGATTCCAGGAAGCCCAGGGCAGAGGTTTCCTGTAGTCAGCAACTGGTCAGTTTCAGCAGCGGCTGACTTGGGGACGCCTGGGGCAGAGCAGCTGGGGGACCAACCGGCAGCGCCCCAGCTGCTGTACCACAGGCATCCGGAGCAAAGCCGCGGAACACGCGGGCAGCGGACAGCCCAGACGCGTCTGGGCTGTCTGCTGGCCGCGTGCTCCGCGGCTTTGCTCTGCTTTGCTCCCCGTCCCCCTGGTCTCTAGACCAGGGGGAGGGGGAGCAAAGCAGAGCAAAGCCGCGGAGCACGCGGCCAGCAGACAGCCCAGACGCGTCTGGGCTGTCCGCTGCCCGCGTGTTCCGCCGCTTTGCTCCCCCTCCCCCTGGTCTGCAGACCAGGGGGAGGGGGAGCAAAGCAGAGCAAAGCCACGGAGCAAAGCAGAGCAAAGTCTCCAGACCAGGGGGACGGGGAGCAAAGCAGAGCAAAGCTGCGGAGCACGCGGCCAGCAGACAGCCCAGACGCGTCTGGGCTGTCCGCTGCCCGCATGTTCCGCCGCTTTGCTTCCTCTCCCTGGTCTGCTGGAGACCAGGGAGAGGGAGGGCCCCGTTCGTAACTGCGGATCCAACGTCAGTCGGATCCTCGTAACTCGGGGACTGCCTGTACATGATTAGCTGGTAAGGGAAGGTGCTCTGTCCCAGCTTTCACAGGATCTGAGACCTACCCCCATGGCAGCTCTGCAATTTAAATGTACTAAGAGCTAGGCTGCCTGCCTGCTCGGCTCTTAATACATTTAAATTGCAGAACCACAGCAGGGGAAGGTCCCAGACCCAGTGGGAGCTGGCAATAAGCCAGGCTGCCTGCCCAGCCAGGGGCTACTTTGCAGCATCCAACCTACCCCTCCCACACATGCTGCTGCCTCTGATGGAGGCAGCAGGAGGCGGCGGGGTGGAGAGGCGACCAGGCAGCACCACAGAGACGGTGCTGGGAGAAACCAGCTTTTAAGCCAGCTCCCCCCAGCACCTGCTCCTGCTTCCTTCTCCCCTTGCTGCCTCTGATAAAGAGGCAGCAAGGGGTGGGGAGGGGAATGCAAGTAGTCAACTACTTACTTACATCCCTAGTACATACTTTACATTATTACAGCAGTATGTATCAGTGGTGCTACAGTGAAGGGTTTTCAGCATTTCCATTACTGTATGTACCCAGACCCTTGTTTTCAGGACACTCCACCACAAGTATTTCCTACTGGTGACTGAGGGTAGGTGATGAGAGGCCTTAAGTTTAAGGAAGCCCCCAAGACATTTGTAACTTGAGCCATGACACACCTGATATTAGTAAAACACATGGCTATTACAACAGAATAACTTTAAACTGACAACGTTCTTTTCAACATCTAAGGGGAGATATGGCCCTCTGCCTCACCTCCAGTTGCCTTGCTAAAGTAGCTTAGCACACAATTAGATCCAACTGCTCCATGCAGTAGACTGTACTAGTACAGAGTTAAAAGACAACAATTTCTAATCCATATTTAGACACCAAGATAAACAATCTGATTTGCAAGGAGAACCCCCAAATTTCTGCAAAAGCAAAGGAAGCTGTTAGTGCACTTAAAAAAACCAAAAGTGTCAGGCCAGCCACTTTTGGTGGAAGGGAAGAGATCTATCATATTAAGGTAAACATAATTTATTGGACAAAAGTCATCATGGTTTCTGTAAAGGGAAATCCTGTCTTACTAATCTATTAGAGTTCTTTGAAGGGGTTAACAAACATGCAGACAAGGGGGATCCAGTAGATCTAGTACACTTAGATTTTCAGAAAGCCTTTGACAAGGTCCCTCACCAAAGGCTCTTGTGTAAATTACATGGCCATGGGATAAGAGGGAAGGTCCTTTCTTGGATTGAGAACTGGTTAAAAGACAGGAAACAAAGGGTAGGAATAAATGGTAAATTTTCAGAATGGAGAGGGGTAACTAGTGGTGTTCCCCAAAGGTCAGTCCTGGGACCAATCCTGTTCAACTTATTCATAAATGATCTGGAGAAAGGGGTAAGCAGTGAGGTGGTAAAGTTTGCAGATGATACCAAACTGTTTAGGATAGTCAAGACAGAAGCAGACTGTGAGGGACTCCAAGAAGATCTCACCAAACTGAGTGATTGGGCAACAAAATGGCAAATGAAATTTAATGTGGATAAGTGTAAAGTAATGCACATCGGGAAAAATAACCCCAACTATACGTACAGTATGATGGGGGCTAATTTGGCTATGACAAATCAGGAAAGAGATCTTGGAGTTATCGTGGACAGTTCTCTGAAAACTTCCACACAGTGTGCAGCGGCGGTCAAAAAGGCAAATAGGATGCTAGGAATTATTAAGAAAGGGATAGAAAATAAGACACAGAATATCTTACTGCCCTGTATAAAACTATGGTACGCCCACATCTTGAATACTGTGTAAAGATATTTTGGCCTTGGAAAGGGTTCAGAAAAGGGCAACTAAAATAATTAGGGGTTTGGAACGGGTCCCATATGAGGAGAGGTTAAAGCTACTGGGACTTTTCAGTTTAGAAAAGAGGAGACTGAGGGGGGATATGATAGAGGTATATAAAATCATGAGTGGTGTGGAGAGGGCGGATAAAGAAAAGTTATTTATTAGTTCCCTAAATAAAAGAACTAAAGGACACCAAATGAAATTAATGGGTAGCAAGTTTAAAACTAATAAAAGAAAGTTCTTCTTCACACAGCGTGTAGTCAACCTGTGGAACTCCTTGCCAGAGGAGGCTGTGAAGGCTAGGACTATAATAGAGTTTAAAGAGAAGCTAGATAATTTCATGGAGGTTAGGTCCATAAAAGGCTATTAGCCAGGGGATAAAATGGTGTCCTTGGCCTCCGTTTGTCAGAGGCTAGAGAGGGATGGCAGGAGACAAATCGCTTAATCATTGTCTTCGGCCTACCCTCTCTGGGGCACCTGGTGCTGGCCACTGTCGGCAGACAGGATACTGGGCTAGATGGACCTTTGGTCTGACCCAGTACGGCCATTCTTATGTTCTTATGACCTAAATTGAAAAAGTGATCTCGTGCTTAAAAAGTTGGAGACCGCTGCTGTAGGTAATGATCTACAATGATTTCTGACCTCGTTAACCCATATAATGCAAGTGAATTTTCTCATACTCTTGGATGCCTACATCATCCAGAGCAAAGAGGAAGTGAGAAATAATCTTGTAAGAGCTGGCATATGAGCTTGGCACCATACAGACTAACAAATATATTATATCATGAGTTTCATGGGTAAAACCCACTTCATCAGATGAGTTGGAGTGGAAATTACAGAATCCAGACTCTGTGTGTGTGTGTGTGTGTGTGTGTGTGTGTGTGTGCGCGCGCGCGCACTTGCACGAAAGCAGTTACCTGTCAATTGTAGGACGAGTGTTAATCACGTTAATTGAGTCAGGCTAGATGTGTGTCCCAGTCATAGCTTTTGATGTGTAAGTGTGGATATCAAAGGCAGGGAAATTGCCTTTGTAGTGTGTTAACCAGTTACATACTATTCAATTTTATTACTCCATTTCTAGGAGATAGCTAGATCAAAGGAAGAATTGTTATAGTGATCTACACCAGTGGTTCGGTCAGCCTAACCAGAGGACTCAGGACACAAAATTGTTCACAGTTCTGAGTGCCTTTCTAAGTGCTGACCAGGCCTGAGTTAAGCAGCTAAAACTGCTATTCAAACTACAAACTTCACTTACAAAAACTTCTAGGGAGAAAAGAACACTAGACTGCAAGAGAGAAAAATCTGAGTTCAAGATTTACACTAAAACAACAAAAGCAAGATAATATAAAAGCCCGATCACCTCTTCTCATGCAAGTGGGGGCCAGGAGAAAGACATCTTACATAATGGTCCCATTCTGGAGCGTCTCCTACACTAGCCCATCTAGAGGCAGAAAACATACGTCACCATGGCTGTAGAGAGTAGACTACTGTCGTGGAGTATCCTTTGTCTCTGCACTGATGGTGCCCCTCTGGCTCCTTGGCTCCACAAAGAAAAATACAGCCTTAGTCTGTAGTATCCTGTCCTTGTAAACTCTATGGGGCACTGCTGGCTGGCAGGAGGGCACCTGTGTGCATAGCCCTCTCCCCACAATCTCCTCCCATTCAGGCCCCCCAGCCAAAGGAGGGACTTCTCTGGACCCTGGGGAAAGGGAACAGCCCTAACAAGCACAACAGAGTGAGCTGGGTGTTGCGAGACTTGGCCTTAGCAACAACTGTAGACATGATAATATACTACAAATAAAAGTAAAGCAGACACAGGAAAGGGTTTAATCCAGCTTCTCCTGAACTCAGACAGAATCTTTCCACCGACTTTTAAGAGTCAAGCTATTAATATTGCATTCCATTACAATAGTATGTACAGGCCTCATACAAGATCAGGGCCCCATTGTGCTTGACACTGTACAAACCAATGCAAAGGACAGTCCCTGCGCCAAGTGCTCGCAATTTGATGTAAGACAAGATACAGAAAAGCAGGTCTGACAGACAGATGGAATGGGGGAGGGAGGCTGACAATACCAGCAAGAGGAACATGTGGTTACCCACAATTAGCAGGTTGTATTTTTTTAAATAAAAGCAAATATCAGTAATCCCCACTGGCCACCTGCCTACCCTTTGTATATTTAATTAAAATTATTGAGGGGGAGTGAAGGATGATCAAAAAGTTCAGTGATCTTTCTTTTGAAAATTAACTCAGAATACATTTAGCTTTAGGAAGAAGAATACCATTTTTCTGCATCACAATGATTTTGGCATTGCTGCTTCCTCCTGAGAAAACCCATCACTACACAATTGAATTCCCCCAGAAAGTAAGAGAGCTAAAAAGGAGGGCAGCTCATCCTTAAATAAGCTGGTCTGAGCCAGTTCATGAAATCAAGTGACATCATTGATACTGAAACACAGTTTGTCTTCATAGTGATAAGACTGGAATTGTATTCACATTTAACATCATCATTAGAATTCACAATGTTGTCTGTTTACTAGCAGGAGAACAAAAAAAAAATCAATTGGCTATTAGTTAGGAATATCAAGCTCAAAAAAATGAAGCCACTTTTTAAAATAAAACTGCATTAAGATAACAATAGGGTACCCTTAATGAAAGAAAAATCTCTCTCATTTTTAAACTTATTTTTAAATAATCATTTACAATCATTATATCTTACATCATGTCCTTTCAGAAGCCAGAAGTTAGACAATATGAATCATTTACATGCAGTTTGGAAGACTGTGACAGAATTCAACAAAAGAAGCCTTCACTATGAATTAACTCTCACAAGGCTCTTAGAAAGCAACACCAGCATGAAATAAGGGTAATTAGAACTTTCATCCCTAATTTTGAGCTTCCTAGCACTGCTCCATTATGTCTCTAACCTACCAGGGACCCTTCTCCCCCTAGGAACTAAAGAAATATGAGGTCTCAAAATACATGTGTGAAAGAGAAAAGTGACACCAATGAACAAAATCTTTAAGATGTTGATATCTTTGTTATCTTTTTTAAAAGTGCAAGAGAAAAATCACATTATCGTACTCTACATGCATTTCCCATTGAAGTTAATTTATAGAGTATGTATCTATAAACAATGTGTTTAAACGGATCTGAAATTAATAAGATTCTTGAAGGGTCAAGGAATATTCTTAAGTTACATAGCCCTGTTTCTGTATGTTTTACCAAATCAATAAACAGAGTTTGCTACCAGACTTAAAGCTCTCAGATGAAATATGGTGAACATTTTCATTTGGGGTGAATGTTACCCTTTAATGTAAGATTTACAATTGCGATGTGGGGAAAAAAATTTTAATTACAGAAGTGCAAAACTGCTCCTGCAATATTTGCAAATGATCTCCAGAATTCTAAAGACACGTGTTGCCAAATCAGTGACTAAATTAGAGCTACACTTAAGTACTCTGATAAAGTTGGACTGAGTTAAGGACCAGAGGCCACACTATATGAAGGCTTCATTGTTTCAAAAGACAGAACAAAACCAACCCCGATAACACCATTTTCCTGCTAAATTCCATGCCATTTGGGTAATTCCCTGTGAGTGTACAATAGTAGTTAAATAAAGAGTAGAAACCCTGGTAACACTCAGTAACTTCAATAACTACATTTTTCTATTGTTTTTTTACAAAAAAGGTATTGAAGGCTCCAAAATATAAACAAGGCAAACACAGGGTAAATTTTCTCAACAATTACATCAAACCATTCAAACTTTTTTTGTGCAAGAAGGGAATATATGCTTGTGGGCAAGTCTCTACATGCCATTTAGCTCAAGATCAGCTGATATCAACCTGTTAAAGAGAAACTCCTCTCTCAAAATCATAAGAATTTTTGCTCTCTAAAATGTGTATTATTTTTTAAGCAAAAGGCCTAATAGTTATCTACATACGTCCATGGTAATTCAGAGGCTAACTCTCCTCACCGTGTCTCATAAATGTTAACTCTTTTCTCCCTCAACTAGAACAAATACCATTCACTCAGAACACCTTCATTCAGGGATTTCTTATTATTCTTTTTATATTTCAAAAAACACTCAACTTCTAGACAAGTTGAATTTTTCTTTCCTTCAGCTATGAAGTTATCTTTTGAGGGACTGTTAATCTTTTAGACTCTGTGACAAATACTAATCAATTAACTAATCACCCTCTACTAAATATACAATTGCCAAAGAATTTCCATCTTAGTCACAAACAGTGCACTGAATCTCATGCACAGTTTTTTCCTATTCACCTTTGCATCACATGCTTTTCTTAAGTGCAAACTGAGTCTCCCCAGGGCAATGCAGAGGCATAAGCAAAGCTATGAAAGAAAGAAGAAAAATGGGGGAAGCTGCTGATTTCAAAAGGAGCAGCTGGAAGCTCTTTGGCTCCAAAGTTAGCAGGCAGTGTGACACCACAAAGATCCACCAAAGTCCATGTGGCTGCATGCGGGTGAAGGCTCTGAACATGTGCTGCTCATTTCAGGACTGGAGTTTATATAGGCACCTACAACATGGTTTAGGGGCCTAATTTTAGGTGCTCTTAAAAAAAAAACCACACCCCTTGGGCTTATTTTCTTACATGCAGGGAAATGTTCCAAAAGAGCACTGCTGAGGTTGAGAAGGGAAGAGACTGACAGATACGTCTATCCCTGTCCCCTCCCCAGTCTGAAATGAATGAAG
Organism: Pelodiscus sinensis; assembly: GCF_049634645.1. NCBI lineage: Eukaryota > Metazoa > Chordata > Testudines > Trionychidae > Pelodiscus > Pelodiscus sinensis. The sequence continues at coordinate 230,999,592 of NC_134711.1, read as the reverse complement.
ATCCCTAGAAAGGCAATCAGCATAAACAGTCATGTATGTGTTTATAAGCTAGACAAAAAGACAACAAAATACACTGCCTTGGGGTAGTCTCTGCAGCCACAGAAAGCCAGACAACCATATCCCTCTGGTTGGGATGGCATGTCAGTGACGGCAACACACAAACAAGGAAATAAATCAAAACAGCCATGTCTGAAAACTTCTACCCATTGTTTGTCAAATGGAAATACAATTTTCTGGCATCAAGGCATGTACTACAACCATTTGCAGTCAAAAAGTAAAAACTATAAACATCAACATATTACAAGGATGGAGCTGAGGAAAACAGGGGCACACACTGTTCAGTTAGTGTCAGAGGGGTAGCCGTGTTACTCTGTCATTGAAAAACAATGATTAGTCCTGCAGCATCTTAGAGACTAAAAAAAAAAAAAATTACAGATGGTATCATGAGTGGATTGTGCCCACGAAAGCTCACCATACCATTTACTGTTCAGTTAATCGCTTATTTTCCAAAAAAGTCAAAACTTTTTATTTAAAAAAAAAAAATCACACTCATCTTTGAATGACACTGGATTTAAAAAAAAAAAAAAAAAAAAGAACCAACAGTAAAACCAGGAGGAAATAAAATATTAATTTAGGGCTCTATGTTGCATTCTCTTCACACTGAAAACTCAACTGCACAAAAATCTCAGAATGACACCATTGTTTATATTTAAAAAAAAAAGCCCTATGGCATGTTTTGGACAAGTGTGGTGTGGCTATACTAGGACTACATACAGTACCACCCCACTTAGTCAAACACCATCTAGTGTCAGAGAGGTTTCCTTCTATAACAAAGCAGCATTTAAATAACTTCTAGACTGCAGTACCCAATCACCTTTTCCCAAAACAATTACTGGGGGGGAGGGAGAGATATTATATCTCTTTTTAATACAGAAAAAAATAACACTTGTTATGCAGAAGCCAGAGCTCAGACAAACGTTAGCTTGTGTGTCATCGGAGTAAAGTGACTGCCACTTAAATCTGGTATAATTTTCTATTGTTTCAAATTCATATACATATTTGTTCAGCTTAGTTTTTTAAAACAGGTTGCCAAGAGTATTCTAGGATACTTAAACAAAATGAAAAATTTGCATCCATTGTCAGTTAACCCAACAATGAGCACACTAATTAACTTAAAAGTATTATCAGGTAAGTCAGCTAACAATGTGCCAACTGCAATAATTACAAAGGGAGTTTACAGTCACACACACACCCTACTTTTTCTTTTAAGGAGGGCTCAGGTGATGCAAGCTTTGTGGGCAGGAAGATGACAGAAAATAATTATTAAATGGGTTAGCCTGAGGGAGATGTCAAAGGTCAGCCTCCAATCAATCTTCCTATCTTACTCAGGCCTGTTGAGCCATATGGTTTTCCAACTTTGGCACACAGAGACAGCCAAATTACTTCATTTCTACTATTAAAATTTAACTTGTATAGCAAGGAGACACATGCTGTCTCTCAATCAATGAGACTAACATTCACCCTTTTAAAACAAACCTAAATGCATTTTGTTAATCGAAGACACACCAAACAGCTTATTTAGCCATGTAATGATGGTAAATTGTCTTACTAATAAGAGAAAACAATGTTCTGTTATTTCCAATTACTCTCCCTCCAATCCCTTGCATCTGAACATGAACAATTACTGACTTCTTCAATCCTTACCCCATTTACTATACTGTATGGCTATTCACTATTAATCACTCATAACTGCTGCTCCTTACAAAGTCATGCAATCTCAGATTTACTTTTTCCACTTACTAAACACTGTACAGAGTAGAGCTGTTTCACACCCACATGAGCAATATCTTACTTCTCACTATCCTCTTTGGCTACCCCCCACCCCCCAAATCATCCACTTGTCAAACAGGTTATTCTCGGAATGCTGAATTTATCTCCAGACAAATAAATCTGTCCTACTTTGGTTGCCCCCCTATCACTTATGCCCTCTCCCCAGCAGGAAATGATGCCACACCACTTAGCCTGGACTTTGCATCTTAAGAATTCTGAACGTTTTCAGCAAGGCAAACTGGTCACAATTTTAAGTGAAGTCAATGCTTTGTTTAAACACAGAAACAGTGTCTGCCATTAGAATCCTTCTGATTTTTCAATGAGCACATGTCTACTTATATGGACCCTTATCAGCACAGTATACTTGGAGCAATCATTTGCTTTGTTCATTTTATAAAATAAACCAGGAAGATCATAGACCCAGTCAGAAGAGGTAACTCTGAAGTCATTTGTTCCCCCTTTCTGAATCCCAGTAGTGTCAACTGAAAAGGTAGACGTTAGCTGCTCTGTCCAGAAGAGATTTTTTTGTATTGTTCTTAACTTTTGTGTGCAGCCTAGGGGGCCCTGCCCTCAGATGTACAGTAAACAAAGCAGGGGAGTAGGTGTTGTGCAAAGAGAGATAGAAGAGAAATTGACACAAACCTTGTAGACTTGCCCATATGTGCCATTACCAACTACTTCCACCAGCTCAAAAATCCCAGCTGGGTCCTACAAGATACAAGAGGGGGGATGGGGTGGGGGAGAGAAGGAGGGTTACATTTTTTGCAAGGCGCTGGCTCATGGCAGAGAGAGTCTTGTAAAACAGGGTCTGGAGCGAGAGAGGATGTTGGCGGTGCAGCTGTTGCGCCCTGTTTTTTCCACGCACATGCCAATACATGCAAACAAAGGAAAGCAGCTCAGGGCTGAACTCTCCCCCCTCTCCCCACACACACACGCGCGCGCGCACCCCCAAGGAGCTCCCACTCCGGGGGGGGCGGGCCAGCAGCAAGCAGGCCGGCCGGCCAGCAGTGTCCCTCCCGGGCGGCAGCTGCCCCCCCAAGCTGGGAGCAAAGCCCCGCCACTCCTCGGCCCCCACCCAGCCCCGCCGCGCTCCGGGCTCGCCCTAACAAAGCCCCGCCAGAGCGCTGCCCCCGGGGTGGGCGGCGGAGGCAGCCCGGCGCCCGCACTCACCCGCAGGGAGGAAAGGTCGATGTCCACCAGACTTTTCGCCGGAGAATCGTTCGCCATCTTCCCTGCTCTTCGTGTGTCTGTGCGCGCCGGGCTGCCAAGCCCCGCCGGGCGGCTGCACGAGCTGCTGCGCCCGCCTCACGCCAGCCCCTGCTGCACGGGGCGAGAGGCAGCGGCGGGCGCTGGCCGGGCTCCCGGCGAGGGAGCTGGGGTCGGGAGGGTTTCCCCCTCCCCTGCTCGCTTCAGCTGGGGCGAGCGTGTGTCGGCAGCGGATTTACACCATGGGGAGGCGGCGCTGGCAGCTCCCAGCCGCTCTCTGCCCTGCACGCCCGGGCACGGGCATTACACAGCCAGCGCCGCTCCGCCAGCCCCGCTCCGGCATAGGGCGCTCGCACCCGCCCGGCGCGCTACCAAGGAGCGGTCCGCGGGCGCCCTGCTGCTGCTGCTGCTCCTCGCCGGGGCTGCCCGGCTCCGGCACCCGGGCACAAGGCACTGGGCAGGGCGCTTCCGTGCCGACCTGCAGCGCTGGGCTGAGTTGCGGGAGTGAGACAAAGATAACCACGGGAGGAGGAGAAAAGCGACACCAAAGAGACCGTGGGCAGAGAGCAAACAGCTCCCCCTTTCCTTCTCCGGCAGGAAAAACCAGCGGAAACACACAACACCCCAAAGCACTTCTGGGAAAAAAAAAAAATCCTCGGCTCCTCTCCCAGCCTCGGCGTGTGAGTGTCTCGGCGGCTCTCTCCCTCTTCAGCAGGGGTGTGGCAGAGAACAATAGATAACTAAGTCCGGCCTCACTCCGCGCCGCTCAGGGCGCTGCCCTGCCTTGCCCAGGCGAGGGCTGGAGACACACATCACACCACCCCACCCCCCTGGTAACAATACACGCTCCAGACGCGTGTTAGCCACAGAGACCCAGCCCAGCGTCGTCTAGAGCAAATCCCCAAGGCTAGTCGAAGGAGGAGGAAAGCAGAGGAATTCCCAGATCAAGGTTGAAAGGGCTCGCAGATATTGTCCAGCTCTGAGGGACACATCAGGATGAATAAGCATGTTTGCCCAGCACTTTGAACGTGCACAACACTATGGAAGGGAGAAGCTGTAGTGACACCTTTCCATCAGCCTTACTATATCTGCTTCTGCATAATGGAAGGATGAAATTAATTTACCCCTTGAGGGCTGCCAGCAGCGTTGTTATAGGGATCACAGCGCTTAGCTGAGTTGCACAGAATGTAAAAATGTTTTTTATGCTACTTTTATTAAGTGACCAAAGGGTATTGGGGAAACATGGTCTACTAAACACTCTTACCAGTACATTCCTAGGAACGTATAGTTCCCTACAAGGAATTACTCAAAATCACCATTGTTACCTCGCCTATAATGTGGCTCCAGTTGATTGTCAGTAAAGGGTAAAGCTAGGGCTATTGCAATGAGTTGTTACAAACAAACACAAATCATCCTGTATTAATCTACCCTGAGACCAACATGCTTCAGTGCAGGGGTCGGCAGTCTTTTCAAACCAGAGTCAAACTACATTAAAATTGAGAACAAGTGGTCAACAAAGAGCAGCATAAGAATGCCCATTTGCATGACTGAAAATATCCAACTTAATATGATTGATAATTGACATGATTAATTATAGCATAAATGAAATGTACTCATAGACTTTATTTAATGGGACTTCTGCTGCTGGGGGTGCAGTTTGCAGATGTGAGGGTGCAGGAGTCAGGGATGGGGTGTATAAAGGGCTCAGGGGAGGTGGCTGGAGGGTGTGGGAGAGGCAGGTCAGGGTGCTGGGGGAGGGAAGTAGAGTATGGGGTGCAGCCTTGGGGCTGGATTACCTTTCCTGGCCAGGGCTGGGCTGGGCTGGGCTGGGCTGCTGCACATAGGCAGCAATGGCTGGATATGGGGCTGGAACAGTATCGCCACAACCAGATCGTGGCATCCCCTACTACCCATGCTGCAGCAGGAGGGGGGCCGCTGCCAGCCCTTCCTGCAGCCAGACGGGGGCCAGACCGCTGGGCCTGCCCTAGGATCGGGGCTAGGCACAGGCCGCTGCAGCCAGATGCGGGCTGAGCCCCAAATAGGGCGTTGTTGGTCAGGCTGCCGTGGCTATTGCAGCCAGGCTATTGCAGCAGTTGCAGGGCCATCATGGCTGGGCCACAGGGTCTGCCCCAGTGCAGCCAAGATGGAGGCATCTGCCACTGACAGCCCCTGTCACTATCCTGGCTGGGAGAGTGCATGCGTCCCCTCCAGTGCGCCCTCAGCTGGCCTGTTAAATGAGCAGAGTCCCACAATTGGCTTTTGCCACAGTGCAGCCGGTTCTTACTGGGGCACACCGCCTTACTTTCACCTCTGGTTAAAGGTGAAATAGACTCCAAAAAAAGACCATCTTGAAAAGAGTAATAACATGGTTTTTAAATTTTGGAATTAATTTTTCATTTTAATTTTAGAAGTTGCATCTGTTTTGGGAATGACAGAAGAGCCATGTTTGGTTCCATACTGAGCCATATTAGGCTAATGAACCATCGGTTGCTGACCCCTGCTCTATAGAGATGATGCCCTTCCAACTGCTAAAGCCACCTCAAAACCATTTCCATCCCAAAGACTTTATCAGAAGTTTAAGGCAAACAATAGCTTCCAGAATCAGACCCTGCAATCGGATAAAGGTGTTTTTAACGAATGCCTTACTGACAAATCTTGTTCCTGGAAAGACAGACAGCATGGGCATACATTTATTCACAGGAGTTGCTTACTTCATTTGGACTGCTTATACAAGTCATACATGCACACTTTTTTTCAGGATTGGGTTCTTAATTAAGTTCTCTTCCATATCAAAACAGAAAAGTTAATGTCACTATATACAAGAAAAAATGCTATCTATCTGCAAAAAGGTAGAGTTACACGTGTTAGCAACCCCACAGTTTTCCTGCTTCATTTTCCTTTAAAAGGTTAACCATAATATTGCATACAAATAGTTTCAAGGATTTGATTTACATTTATAGTAAATTTTAAGTTTTCTTAAATGGAAATATTGAAAAAAACAAAATTAACCTGTTGAAGAGTAAGAGTTTTAAAGTATCTTCAAAGTTTAAATGTTTTTTATGCAAACACAGGCCTGGATCATAGAAGTATAACTGCATATACAGAACTCAAGGTCCTTGCAAAAGCCCATTGATTACCATGGGATTTCAATGGCAGAATCAGGCCCCAACATTTTGCAAAATTTACAAGTATATTTTTACCCAAACATATTGATAAGAGGTTTCTTAATTTACATCATTGTGAGTGCTTTGTCCTTTTATGCCATAATGCATACACAGATTTACAGGTTCTACAGAGCTGACAGATTCTAGTGTTTAGGTAAGTCTTCCTCAAGATAGGGCCTAAAACGTTAGGAAAAGGCTCTGAGTTTTCTTTTCTGTGCAGAAAGCACCTAATACCTTGTCAGCACTATTGGAAAATTTAAAAAAAGTTACTGAAATGTTTGCACATTAAGCCTACACATAACAAGCCTGTGTTTTGTCTAAGTTTTGGTAAACCCCTGCAAGTCCAGAAGACCTCCCAGAAGGACATCTCTTTCACTCAAGCCCACTAGTTAACTAGCCAGCCCTTTCTTTCATACAAAGCACTGTTGAAAGGAGAGGAAGGAGTGTGGCTTGCATTAGGTCAGGAAGAAGGGTCTCCCTGTGCACACCTCTCAACCCCTCTCCCCCACCACCAAAATTATTCCCTGTGTAATGGCCATAGCCGGTTTTTCATAAAAAACTAATCCTTCAGATGAAAATTACAGGCCAAACCCTGTCCTATTAAAATGAGAAGCATTGGGAAGGGGTTTAGCAGCTCAGGAAACTCCACAAGGTTCCTTGGAATGCTCCGCTCAGATACTTGGGAATTCCTGGATGAGAAAAGAGGCACAGCCTTCAGGCACAGTAGATCCTGGTAGATTCCAGGGAAAGGAAAGCTTAGTGAGGAGTCATCTTTTGGCAGAGGTCACTAACTTTGATCTTCCAATGACTCATGAAGTCCAAGTGTCTCTGTAGGTTTCTGTAGGTCAGAGGGGAGAACATAAGTCACTGTAGGTCAGACAAGAGAATGATGCAGATCCAGAATGCTCCTTTCTATGTTTTCTAGGTCTTATTCCACCAGCTTCTGCTCTCCTCTGGTTACAATAGCAGAGGGGAACATATAGGTCCATGCCCAAATGTCACTGTCAAATTGTTTAGGCCCAATATTTATTGTTTATGAATGAGAGGTGAATACAAATAGAAATGCTTTCATGAATTACTCTTTACATTTAATTAAAGCTATTTTAAAATAAAATTTTTCCCTGGGGTGATGGAAAGTCAAACACAATAGCATTGTGCTGGGGAATGAGAGTCAGAGAGTGAAATTGACTATACAAGGACTATGACCTTGACTAGGCTGGTTTTGCTGTCCAAACAAATTGAAATACAAAAGGTACAAAAAAATCAAGAAAGCATGAAGAGTGCTTTTGATTTTAAAATCCTAATAAGTGAGGATGTTATTAGTAACACAGGCTAGCCAGAGCCTCAGGTACTTTGAAGCAACTTTGCACTGGGCTGGTGGTGAAATTTGTGCTTAAAAGGTTTGAACAGCCCAGAGAGGATCATCTCAGTGCACAGATGATTCTGCTGTGCGGAAAGCCAGGCTGCGTAGTGGTAGCCATGCTGGTCTCAGGATAGTAGAGAGACAAGGTGGGTGAGATAATACATTTTACAGCAGTTCAAAAGCTTCTCTCTTTTACCAACATAAATTGGTCCAGCAAAAGATATTACCTCATCCACTCTCTAATGCCAGAGTATGACATGTATTCTCCTCCTACCGGCATACCAAAGAAGGGTGATGTAATTGCAGGAAAGGAGCTGAAGGTAGGACACATCCCTACACCATATTGATCCTAGACTGCATTTTTGTAGTCGGCATAAGTTATAGAAGTCTGAGGCCATGTCTATACTACAAGATTAGGTTGAATCTATTAAGGTCTGTTTACTTTTTCAGCACCCCATTTTGTAAATTCGAAGGTGCATGTCCCCACTATGCACAAGAGTTCAATACAGTGCATCCCCAGTGGGGTGGCCACCTTTGACTTTGACAGCAATGCATTGTGGGATGCCATCCCACAGTTATTGCTGCCCCCTTTGCATTCTGGGTTAGGCTCCTAATGTCTGATGGGAGAAAAACAGTGTAGTGTCATCAGCTACCCATGGTGCACTTTTCTCCCTCCCATCCTGCTTGAAAGCCATAGCAAACGATTGTTTCACTCCCCTTTTTCCCTGGTTTTCTGTGTAGATGCCATAGTAAGGCAACCATGGACCCCTTTCAACTGCAAAGAGCCGAGGCAAGCATTGCAGATACCTCACGCCTTATGCTGCCGTGTGTCCAGGGCCTAGAAAGGAGCCGACAGAACAAAGAAGAATGCGAAGAGGACATGAACACAAACATGCATGAAACCATTGAATGGAGCAATGAGCAGATGCTGGCAGCATTCGATCCTGTTGACACAGTGGAATGCTGATTCTGGTGCCTTGAGACAAGCATAGACTAGTAGGCCCACGTTGTCCCATAGCTATATCCAGGGCTCGCCAAGCGGCGGCGAGCCCCGCTCACCAGCCACACGGAACCGCATGCTGTGCATGCGCAGACCACGCTGCGTGGCCGTGCCAGGCTAAAATCTACTCGCCCATTACATTAATTGTCGAACCCTGGCTATATCACTATCAGCAGTGGCTGCAAAACTTCTGTATGCATAAGGCCACTTTCCTGGAACTTTGCAGATTCCTTTTCCGCTCCCTGAAGCACAGAAATACCACTCTAACAGTTGAGAAGCAAGTAGTAATAGCTCTTGCTATTGGAAGCTTATAATGTCAGACAGCTACTGGTCAGCTGGGAATCAGTTCATAGCAGGGAAATCTACAATGTGGGGCTGATGTGATCCAAGTAGCAATATTATTCTGCTATGAAGGACAGTGACTCTGGGAAACATGCAGGACATAGTAGATGGCTTTGCTGCAATGAGGTTCCCTAGCTGCAGGGGAGCAATATATGGAACACACACCCATCTTGGCACCTAACCCCCTTGCCAAGGAGTACATAAACTGTAAGGGGTACTTCTCAATGGTGTTGCAAGTTTTGGTGCATCACAAGGTTCTGTTTCATTGACATCAACATAGGGTGGTTGGAAAACGTGTATGACAGGTGCATCTTTAGAAACTCCAGTCTCTTCAGAAAGCTGCAAGTTTGAACTTTATTCCCAGACCAGAAAATTACCATTGGAGACTTTAAAATACCAATAGTGATCTGTGGAGAGCCAGCCTACCCCTTGCTTCCACGGCTCATGAAGCCATACACAGGCATCCTGGACAGCTATAAGGAGCAGTCCAATTACAGACTGAGCAAGTGCAGAATTGTGCTTTTGGACATTTAAAGGGAAGGTTTTGCAGTTTATTAATTAGGTTAGAACTCAGCAAAAGCAACATTCCCATTGTTATGGTAGCCTGCTGTGTGCTCCATAATATTTGAGAGTGTAAGAGGGAAATGTACATGGCAGGGAGTAGGTTGAGGTAGATTACATATCTGCTAATTATGAGCAGCCAGACACCAGGACACTGAGGACAGCACATCAAGGGGCACTGCAAATGAGAGAGGCTTTAAAAAAAAGTTGTGAATGACCCAACTAGGGATGTGTTGCAGGGTAGTTCTTCTGTCCCTCACCGGGGGCACTGTTGAGCCCCTGGGCCTCGTGGCACCACACCCCACATCTTCTACAACCCCAACACAGTTATATCCCAGAGTCTCTTGTCCCCAAGACTATGTGGCCTGACAGCCAGAGTCCCTAGCAATGCCCCCTTCACCCAGGGCAGTGTGGCCTAGCAGCTGGAGTCTCTAGCAATGCCCCCTTCACCAAGGCAGTGCAGCCTAGCATCCAAGTCAGAAATGAAAGTGTAACATCCCCTTGGGGAATAAGGAGGTGGAGTAGAGGGACCCGGGCCCTCCCTCTCCACCAGGTCGTGTCAGTGGTGGGTGCATCACACCACTAGCTCCACCCAAAACACACTAAGCTCAGGAATTCAGTTCCGCACCCTGGTCCACTTCCTACCCTGTCAGGATTGCTGGCGTCTTCCCCACCTACATCCTCTGGGTCAGGCCCTTCTGTGGCCAGTCTCTGCTGCAGCATCCACCTGTTGCTCCTCCTCCTCTGGGCTGGAAGCCTCCCTGGCTGGTCCCCGCTCGCTGGCCTCCCAGTCTGGCTTCTCAGAGAGCTCACCTGCAGGAGCTCAGGAAGCACATCCTTCCCCCTTGTTACACTTTGGTTCGGTGATGTGATGGGAGCCTCAAGGGTTAAAGCCGACTACCCAGTGAAAACTACTGGATGATGGTGAAACAAATTATTTTTATTAAGTGGAATGATTTTTTTTTTAATCAAAACTAACAACTAGGAAATGGTTTTTTTTAAACTAGCAATTGCCCAATGCTTTTACAGGGTAGAAAACTCTAAACTTAGCTGTACTTAACTAATTACAAACTTCTTTGATTACAATTCAACTATACCAAATCACTGTCTCTAATTTGCTTAACGAAAAATACAAAAACAAAGCCAATATAATGATAATAAAAACTCCGTCCAAAGCCCGCCCCTCTATGGTTATTTTAGGACAGCTGGTGGAGTTAGTCATAAATCTACTTTTACAACTTAACAACTCGGTGGCTTCTATTTCTAACACTTATACTTAGCCTAAATACAACACTACTATACAACACAAAATTATACAATTTAAACAGTGTGGTTAACAGAACTTAGATACACTTTACAGAATTACACAGTGAAATTAACACAATTTAACTATTAATTAAACTAATAACCAATATATTTAAGCAATACTTACAAATCCAGAAACGATAACAACAGAAAGACACACTAGAACTCGGAGCATGCTCAGGACTCGTGCACCCCTATATTTGACTCGAAGGGTGGGGAGGCAGCCTCAGGGTGATCAATCCTTTAGCCGGGAAAAAAAAAAAAGACACGTGCCCTCAATACACGGAACCTCCGTCGAACAAAGGGGTAGAGGGTCTTTTATACAAAAATTCGATGTCTAATGCCATGCTAGGGTCTGCATTTGGCAGGGCCTGATAAGCTAGTGATGAGGTGGTATGACAATACTGCCCTATAGGAATTTTCGTGATGTATGCGTGATCCCCTCGTGGACAGGACCAGATGGGGCATAGTTAGTGTGAGACAGTTGTGTTTTATTACTCTATGTTTGCTTTTTCCCTTGCCCCTAAGACCGGTCAAGCTACGGTCAAATGAGGCTTATCTGTAAATGCAGCTAGGTGCTATCTAGTAATGCTCACCTCCCTATTTTATGATGCCTGTGAGTCTCAGGATGCCTGTAAGGTCAAATTCCATTCACAAAAACTGCATTGTGCTTCCCATGCTCCTCTGAGTATCTGGGTTTTGTGTGAGGGTCCTTGTGTGGCAGGATGGGCTATACGCGAAGGCTGTGGACAGAAAAAGCCTGCTTTACAACACCCCTCAGCAGCCAGCCCAAACTGAGCCTCCCTCCAGGCTTTTATACCTGGTGTGTAGTCTGAGCATGCCTAGCAGGGCTGGGGGCAGGGCTTCTTCAGCCAGGTGGGCCTGATTAGGCTCAGCTTTCACAATGTGGGGCTGGTACACCCTGTCACAGGATGTAAAAATGCATGTGATTTGGTAACTGTGTAACTGCTACAGATTTTACACATGGGGCAGCAGCCATCTTCCTGGGATCCGGTGCGCACCGGGAACCTGCCTTTTAAGCTATCAGGATGCTGGCAGCAGCATGGGGTGGCAGCCAGCTCCTTGGGAAAGCCCTGGTCATTCTGCACCTGCTCAGCCTATTGTTGAAAAGCTCCTTGCTCTTCTCCAGTTTTTCTGTATAAAGCTTCATGAGCCATGTGTGTAAGGGTTACACTAGGCCTCCCAGTCCACCAAACCACTTTGAGAAACCTGCTAACTGGCTGTGCCAGTGTGCCACAGAGCCTTGCGGCTCCCATTGACTCTCATTTGCCATTTGCAGCCAAGGGAGCCGTGGGAAGAGGCGTGGGCTGGGCCACTTCTTCCTGTAGCTCACCTTGGGTGCAAACAGCGAACCAGAGTCAATGGGAGCCACGGGGCTCTGTGTTCACGGTGCATATAAGTAAATACACCAGAATGGCTAGTTAGTAGGATTCTCAAAGTGGTTTCGTGGACCACTTTGAGAAACACTACTGTACACACTGGTTTTCCTGAAGATACTTGCATCATGCATCTTTCTGGACCATCCTGTGTTGATGTCAGTGAAACACCCATGGTGATCCATAAGCACCTGTAATACCATAGAGAATACCCATTTCTACTCTGATGTACAGTGGCTCTAACCATGCTTTGTGCCTACACATAATCTGGTATTGTGATGGATAGGAGGAGGGTTGGCCAGCATTCAATGACTAAAGGGTTAAACTCAGGTAGCGAGAGGATGTTGGCAGGGAGCCCTAAGAGCCAATGGGAGAGGGTGTTGAAATTTGAATTGAAAAGATATACTTGCTTGCTGTTTTCTTTGTGAGAGTTTTTAAGCTAGGAGCTGGGGAAACAAGATGAATTGAACCAAGAAGAACTACCATGCTTACAAGGAATACTGGACATGGAAATGGACTGGACCTTGAAGCACAGCTTGTAAGTAGGTAGGAAAATGTCTATTTAGTCCCAATCAGGTTATTTTCTTTGGTTTGTTGTTTGGTTAAACTTCTCTGTGGTAGGTCCACGTGCTAAGTACAGATACCATTTTCTCTGTATTTTAATCTGTTATTTTCTCAGTTGCTCTGTAACACCTAGCATCCAAGGATGCTTATCAAGTATATCTTTTTGTTTTGTTAATAAAATCACCTTTTTTTAAGGTGATGATTTGATTCTTCTTTCCTGGTAGGTAATAGGAGGTCTGTGTATGCATGCCTAAGACTGAGAGGTCAGCTATCAGAGATTGCAATTTGTTTTCTGTTTTTATTCCCAGCTCTCTTGTGGTAAAAGAGCTACGGGGTACCCAAAGTTATTTTCTAGGGGTTATACTGAAAAGTCTTACCAAATTGGAATGGCAAACTGTCACTAATATTTGGCCTTGACAAAGCAAATTGCAGAAGATAGGTAAATCATACCAAAGAACCATTTGGCAAGGAAGACAAGGCCCATAAAAAAGGTGATGGAAGGGCAAATGTCAGTCCCAACTCAGTTACAGCTAAAATAATAAAATAAAAATAAAGTGAAAACATCCTGGACTCCTCTGCGGTATTTTGATGACAAAAAAAATCCACAACAAAACCTGAATATCTGGGGCATTATATTGTGTCAAACATCTGTCCAAGATTAATGCTGTTTCATTTTAAAGATATATTACTATTGTCAGGTGTATTGCTATTACATTATACATTGCATATTGATGGCTGCAGACATTCATGTTGACTCCCAAAGACTATACAAATTTAAAGAGATTTTAAACCAGTAAGGCTGAGTATTAATTTTTAAAATCCTTATCTGGCATTGCTTTTGCTTCTGGTTTCCTTTAGCGGCAATAGATTTTTGGATAAAGGGGCAGCTTTTTTTTTTTTAAAAGGACTGTGATGATAACTGCCCTCCTCATTTTTACAAGCTACTTCGAAAATGCAGTGTGCTGCTCCAAAACCAACTTTCTCCCTCTGCTCCTCTTGAAATAGACAAACGTTACTTGAAACTGAAGGACAGAAACAGTATCACAGAAGCGTTCTAAAAATTAAAGCTTGCTCTTAATTGTTTATATTTCTTTTAACTCAATTCATTAGCCTTAATTTGTTTCTAACATTTACTGTAGCTTTGATTTCAGTCTTTATAATTTATCTCCTCTAGGTCCCAGTCCTGGCAAGAATTCTGGATTCACCAGGTCTATTAACAGTGTGTAAAATTAAGCATGTACATAAATATTTGTAGGACTGAGGATTTAAAGTGAAACTCTACTCTGGCCAGTGACTGTAAAAATTACATTGTGGGGTTGCATGTTTATGTCACTCGATCACTCCTATTTCATTCAATGAAAACAATACGATTGGTGTTACATGGAATTGGACTGGATCTTTTTTTGTCCCTCAATGACTTCTATATCAAATTAACTCAATTGACAGTAATTTTTTAAACTGCCAGTCCTACAAAGTCAACTTGAGCTTTTAAAGATCTGCCCTTCGACCCTCTGGTTGTACATACTGTATTCAGAAATAAATTCTTGTAACTAGTTCACAAGCCAGATGTGAACCAACAACAACAATCCTGGTGGAGTTATATCTAGGGAGCAGCTTTTTTCAGTGACACAACCACATCGCAGTCAGTCTGTGCCTCCATGCCTGCTATGGCACCTAACCATGATCTGGGTATCCCATAATGCATCTGCAAGAGACAAAAGTTGTGCGCATAGTATGAGACCAACAGCATGTTCTGGAGAGTCCTATCACAGAAACGGAAGGAAGACTGGCCAAGCCATTCATAGATATGGTGCACTGTAATATAAAAGTGTTGTACCCTGGTTACAGGAAGACAACCATTTGCCAGGTTAGTCTACTAACAAGAGTGATTGAGAGGTAACCACCACATTTATTAATTGCAAAATGTACCTGTCAAGGGTGTCCCCAACTCTGGCACTCTGAATGCAGAAGGTTGGGGCCCGCAAGAGACCTTATATACTTAGTCTCTATAGGCTCTGCTTACAAAATCTCCCCAAGGTCACAGAATCCATAGCCTTGGGAGGTAGCAGCCACCACCAAATGAACCAAAAACCCCTTTCTTCTTGAACCAGGAATGAAGCCCTTGGACTTCTTCCTAGTTTAAACATTTAAACAAAGCAATTGGATCCACAGATAACCACTACCGGTACCAGACATAGTCAGAATTTCAAGAGCTGATTTTATCTTTTTGGTATTGTTGATTGTTTGACTGTTAAATAGTGATATAGGGCTCACTGTACAATCCTTACTCATGTTGGTAAGCGTTTACACTCATGAATAGTTCCACTGAAGTCAATGGGCCACACTCTCATCTGGTATATACTGGAATAGCTCCTTTTACTTCAGCTGAGAATCTGGATTAATGGGTTTGCTCCAGGAGTAAGTGGTCACCACCAAAAGTAAGAAATGCACAGCAGGCCTGTAATAATTATTAATATTCCTGTGACATGAATACATGGCTTACTCTGCACTGAGTTTCATGCGCCTGAAGATTAAGCAAACAGAAAAATGCCAATGGGACTGAAGAAGGACAGTGCAGGTGACATTCAAACGACATATTTTAAAATTCCCATTTATTTGCTCTAGCACTGTGTTGTTCCTCGTCTCCTTAACAGACATCTTTGTTTGGACTATGTGAAAAAAATAGATAAGATTGAGAAGAGGCAGCTGCATACAGGTGGGAGAAAACTCAATACTAATTAAGGCCCATTCAGAAAAGCACTTAAGTACTGAGATTAATGGGACATATACATTTGCTTACAAGCTTTTCTAATAGGGACACTTTCCTGAATCAGATCCTAAATTTGTAGTTAGGAAGCTATGAAATATTTCCCACAAAACTGCCAAATGCACTGACATCCTGACCTTCCACCATCCTATTATTCTAATGCTTGGATTTGTGTAAAAGTATGGTTTGGCAGTATCAGTAGGTATCCACTAAGGATGCAGGTAAAGCCACCAAACTAATTTTCATTTGTGATTTAAAAATCAAGATTTGTAGCTAGATTCTCTGCTGGCATAACAGCACTGAAGTCAACAAACTTATGCCAACAGAAAACTTCAACCTCTATCGTTGAAGTGAAAAACTTGTTCAATGTGAACAAATAAAATGAAATCAAATTAGTGCTGCCTTGGCTTTCTTCTATCCCTATTAAAAAAAGTAACATGAAAACATGTTTTTATCCTATTGCTAATTTAAAGCCTGGCTAGCTGAAATCATGCCATCTTTTATAAAGCCCAGATACTTTTTAAACAAGAGTTCAAACACTTTGTAACAGTCACTTTCCTTTCCCTCTGCATCAGTATAACACTCTTTCCCCAGTATTATTTTTGGCAAGGTAACCAAGATGGGATTGATATAATAATAAACTTTAGTTGTAACATGTTCAAAGGATAAGGTTGCAGCTTAATATATACTGTCTGCATAATGTAATATTATTTGTAGATTATGTTGATCAAAAAGAACACTTTTCATCAGAGAATCTCAAAGGCTTTATGCCATGATGCCAGGTAAACTAAGTTTTAAAGACAGTGGAAACTGATATGCATAGAGGCCAGAGGCAACATTTTTAAGAATGGTCAGTGATTTTGGGTGCCTAACTTGAGACCCATAGGCCCTGCAGGCCAATCAACTTCAATTAGGTCTTTTTTAAGGCTCAGCACTGTGTAAAGCCAGGACTAAACACCTGTCAAAATCAGTGTCTACCGTTGAAAATTTGGGGTTAAGTGGTTCAGTGGCAGGGTCAGGAACAGCACTCTAGTCCTCTGAAACCTACTCAAGTACCTTAACACATGGATCACCTGGAGTGCAATCTACTGTGTTTTAGGCAAAACGCAAACATATCTAAGGCAAATATAAAGGAAAAAATTGATCTTTTGATACTTTTGTGAAAAGTGTCAAATATTCTCATGATGATTTTTTATGATCAGAGGAAAGAAGGGAATGTGGTAGCTAGAGCAGGAAAGCGCATCCACTGGCTTCTGTTCCCAGCTCCACCATTGAATTGCTGGGTGACATTGGGCAAATCACTTCACCTTGTTCCTCTTTATTAAGCACATTAGCTCTCAGATGCTTCAGAAGTGTGTAACAGCAATGAATGAATGTTTAGAGCATGCTCTAAGATCTTTGGGAGAATGGTGCTATGACAGTTATTATGTATTATTAATTTTAGACACAAAGATAAAAAAAAAGTCAAATGTGTGAAATGGGTGAACAGATACTTAGGGACAGAGGTTTAATCCTGCTGCACACACCTTATTTGTGAATATTATTTACGTGCCCGAGTCATTCACAATCCATGTGAAAATGACCCAAAGAGCATTGGGGTTTTTTATTTGCCCGATTTGTTGAAGTGAGTCAATCATAACAAAAAGTGTTAATTAAAAAATACCAACATTTAATCGGACAGCAACGCCAGTCATAAGCTCACCTGGTGTCATGGCATATGATAAGATAGGCCTGTCACCTTGCTTGTGTTGTTCTTATATGGATACCTGCAAACAGCTCAGTCCAGCTGGGGTTCAGGAGAGCCAGAGATAAAGGCTCTGAAGCCTTCTTCTTTGGGACTGGGGGGAAGGGAACCCTTCATATGTAATAAAGAACATGGATGAAAATGGCTTAGTGAACAAAGCAGTGCTGTACTGTCACATCTGGGAATCCTGCTTTAAAAAATCCAATTAGTTCTGACTGCAGTTACTACAGTGGTCCTAAATCAGCCCCGAGAGGACAATTGCATCAGATAAGCACATCACACAATTACTCCAAACATTCTCTCTGAGGTTTGCCACAGATGGCAGTCTCCATCCAAGAGAGATAGGTGCCCATTAGCAGAGAGTCAGAACTCAACTAAGTGCCTCTCTTGTTCCCAGAGAGGGGGTGCTGGCAAGAAATGGAGTCGCATGCTAATGGTGATGTACTGAATTTTCCTTTCTGTGCAAAAGAGACCGTTTTCCACTGCTCTGCAATGTAACATCTACAAACTCCTGACAGATATTCCTTCGCTGTACAGACACGTGGGTAGGGCTAAGCCCTATTTATTCAAGTGACGTAATTCACTCAATGCAAGCCACTGCATATCAGGCAAGCAGGATTCTCCTGCTGGATTCCACCTTGTGAGATGTTGGAACCCAGTATTCCCTGTA
Organism: Pelodiscus sinensis; assembly: GCF_049634645.1. Taxonomy (NCBI): domain Eukaryota; kingdom Metazoa; phylum Chordata; order Testudines; family Trionychidae; genus Pelodiscus; species Pelodiscus sinensis. The sequence goes on along the minus strand of NC_134711.1, from coordinate 230,981,679 downwards.
AGCTGTGCAGTTGTGCGGCTGCTCAGAAATTCAAATGCCACCCAGCTGATTAGCAGAGCACCCACAGCTAGGTTTTGTGCACCACCAACAGAAACACATTCTCATATGCCTTGATGCACATCAAATATTGATTCCATACATGGATGGAAAAATCATCACATGGATGGAAAAGATTAGTGGGAACTTGGCTGGAACCCAGTAGGGATCTGTGGGCTAATTAAGACCAATTTACTGGGGCTGGAGTGGTTTCCATCCTGGAAATAAGTAAGGCAGAAGTATGCTGCATGCTGCTAGGAGCCCAGGGTCAGCTGGGGAGTCCCCAGCTGACCCCGGGTTCCATGTGACATTTCCCCGGAAGTGGGTGGGGTTCCAGGGAAGTGCTGCATGGAACCCGGGGTCAGCTGGGGACTCCGCAGCTGATCCCGAGTTCCATGGTAATGCTGCAGGGGAGTCCCCAGCTGACCCTGGGCTCCACAGCAGCTGCCCCTTTGAAATGCACAGAGGTGACATTTTAAAGGGGCAGCCCGCCACACAGCTGACCTTTGGATCAGCTGTGCAGCAGCCGCCTTGGGGTTTCAAAGCGGCAGTGTCACACAGCTGATCCCTGGCTCGGCTGTGCAGTGCTGCCACTTTGAAGTACCCCTCCCCCTCCCTTTGCTGCCTCTATCTCAAGAAGCAGCAAGGAGGGGGATATCGACAGTTGACTAGTCAAAAGACTACCCAATAAGCAAATACTTATTGGATAGTTGACTAGTCTTTAACATCTCTACTGCCCTGCTGCCTAGTGGAACCGCCAGCCCCAAGTTAGGCATGCACAGAGTGCGTTAGCCACCTAAGAATGGGATCTACAGAAGCCAACAGGCTGAGCAGGGAGGTGCCCAAGGAAGCCAATAGAAAAAAAAACAATCCAGAGTGAGACATGTGGCTTAAGCGCCCCTCCTTCCCTGCGGCTAGGTGCCTAAGCCAGGTCAGCCCTTTCTCATAAGATATAAAAGTGATGGTGCTCTCCCTCCTACTAAAGGAAATGGTGGTGAAGGTACTCACCAAGGAGATAGCAGATTTGGGTTCAACTCCTCCCTCTGCCTGATTATGAGCTAGGACTTGAATGCTAGTTTAACTCCTAGGATACTGCCCTAATGACTGGGATATGGGGAAGTACTAATCCCACCCCTTCCTCTTCCTCCATTTTGCAGAGTCTGATCTGTTTGGCAGTCTCTGAGCACAGACCCTGCAGGTGAAATAGGTGGGGAATGCCCAGTCTGAGGATCCCCTTAGGTGTGAGTTAGATGCTGAGCTGCTTGAGAGTGCCAGGATTTAGGTGTCAGTGACACACCAACTGGCTGAAAATAGAGACCAGCCAAAGAACTTCATCAGCATAGACCTAGATGCTTTGGGAATTTAGGCACCTACAGGTTTAGGAAGTGATTGTAAGGATCTAAATTTTGGATTTAGGCACCTAGATTCCTTTGTGAACCTAGCCTTCTGTTGTTGTCTAGATTTTTGGTCTTATGCTTTGAATGGGACTGGACAAATGACATCTTGATCAAAATATGCTATTAGTTATAGACGTTTGAGTTAGGCCTGCTATGTTTTATGAAATTTCAAGTCACGCACACAAATCAGAATTGCTTGTAAGCTTTTAATAATAATGAAAACCTCAACTCTGTTGTCCTTGCTAGAATTTAAAACCACTTGTTTTTTTTCTTTTAGCATTCCCAATAGAAGTGATGGGCAGCAAAGGGAGTGTGATATAGTTTCTCAAGAGACAACATATAGGTACTTACAATATTTCATGTCAAACAGACAGTAAAAACAAGCTGATTATCATGTTAGATTATTTCCTGGGGACCCACAGAGCTCTTCTTGTAGTTTTCTGTCTGTAGTGGATTCCATACAGAATCACCTACTGAGCATTTTGGATAGCTGTACACTAAGTTAAAGAAAATCACAATAAAGCTAGAGATTAGGCATATTGGGAAATAATCTTATGACAACTTCAGAGCTCTGATTATGTTAACTACAAATTAAACTATCTGATTCTTAAAGAATCCTACAGGACATCGATTATGGACCAGACGCTGGTGTTCAGCTAATAGCATAGGCTCACTGTTATATCAAGTTAGGATAATACTCCCTGTGCACTATTCCTCTCCTGTAGTCATAAAGCCTAATCCATGCTGGTTGCCTCTGTTAGCTGAAATCAATCACATATCAGAAATCAGAAATGACTCAGAGGAATAGAAATCCCATATTCTCTATTCATGGGGCAGAGTGACAGAGAACAAGAAAAGTGACTTACTTTCCAGATGCTATTCTTTCTTGGTACCATTTGTCCTCCAAGTACAGCTGTAGACAAAAAATCCATGTACAAGTCAAGAAAAGCCAGTCACTAATATATTTCCAATAGCAATAAATATCGGAGATTGGAAAATAGTTATCCTATGCTGCTGAACTATGCATATGAAATGAAATTGGACAATAAGTGTGCATCTACACTGTACCATAGCTCAAAATAAGATACGCAATTTGAGCTATGCAAATTGCGTATCTTATTTCAATCTTATTTTGAAATAGCATATTTCATACTTTGGCGCTGTCTATCCTTGTGGAATGAGGTTTACAGGGACATCAGAATAGCAAGCTCATTACATTTCATAATGAAAGGCTTGCTGTGAAGACACGGGATAGCTATTTCAGGATTCTCTGGTATCCCGAAATAGCATTACAATGTAGACTTAGCCTAAGTGATATTGTACCCTGGTCAAGTCTGCAGATGGTTTCAGCTAGTCCTGGAAAAAAAATCATGATTCAAGCTCCCAAACAATCATAGGATAAAAAATAATGTGGTTCTTATTTGCTTTGTGGACTTAGAGCATGTGTGGAGTCACAGTATCAAGGTCTGCTCACAACCACAAAGGCTAGAAACTTTTTGTAAAATAATGTGGAGAGTGTCACAAAGTCATTGGCTTAGTAAATGTCATAATTAAAATTTTGAGAATTAGCAATGTTAAAATATGTAGCTCTCTTTTGGATTAGTTCCAGTTCCTTGTTTCTCTCCAACCTGTAATCAGAATGATCAGAACTGTAAAATGTGAGTCTAGTTTGGAGTGTATGAAAATACAGATTAATGGTGAGACTGCTGTACTTGGGCACATCAATCATTTCTATGGCAACAGACAATGATATAACATTAACATATAGAAGGAAGCAGGAGAAGCTGGAGGGAACACATTCATAGAGTACAAATATTTTCATTTGCTGCTTGTGGTAATAAAAGGAAAAGGAGTAAAGACAATTATAGGAAAAAATGCATGGATTTTGATTTAAATGATCACAGTTTTTATTTACCCGAGTAAAAAATCTTTTAATATAACAAAGAACAAATTTCTTGTTATATTCTTCTCTGGCTATTTGTAAATTCTTATTTTTGACAGACAAAAGACAATATATATCTATATACTCAAAGTTTATCCCTTGCAGATACAAATTGTAATGTTTAAATGCAAAGCATTAGCATTGTCTGATTATGCTTACAAATGTATTCCATTTTATTTCCATCACAATTTGGGCAAAATGGGTATAGACAGTAATAAGCACATAGGAGTATACAGGCAGTCCCCGACTTACGCAGATCCGACTTATGTCGGATCCGCACTTACGAACGGGGCTTTCTTGCCCCGGAGGTCGAGGTGGCGGATTGCTACCTGCGAGCTCTGGGGCGAGAAAGCCCCGTTCATAAGCTGCTCCGGTGCCCCTGGTCTGCTGGAGACCGTCTCCAGCAGACCAGGGGCACCGGGCGGGTTCCCGCGCTTCTGAGGCTTTGCCAGAGCAAAGCCTCAGAAGCGTGGGGAACCGCCGCGGCTGCCGCTTCTGTCCCGGTGCCTGTGGTCTGCTGGGGACCATCCCCAGCAGACCACAGGCACCGGGACTGAAGCGGCAGCCGCGGCGGGGTCCTGCGCCTCTGAGACTTTGCCAGAGCAAAGCCTCAGAGGCGCGGCACCCCGCTACTGCTGCGGCTCTGCTCCCCGTGTCCCTGGTCTGCGGGGGGGGGGGCGCAGCTAGTGTGCCCCCCCCCTCCAGCAGATCAGGCTTTTGTTTTGGACCCTGGGGCACAGCAGCTGGGGCGCTGCCGATTGGTCCTGCAGCGCCGCTCTGGGCACTACTGAACCAACCCAGCAGCACCCCAGCTGCTCTGCCCCAGGTCCTGATTCAGCCGCTGCTGGTCAGTTTCAGCAGCGGCTGAATCAGGACGCCTGGGGCAGAGCAGATGGGGTGCTGCTGGGTTGGTCCAGTAGCACCGAGGAGCGGCGCTACTGGAGCAACCCAGCAGCACCCCAGCTGCTCTGCCCCAGGCGTCCCCAAGTCAGCTTCTGCTGAAACTGACCAGCGCTGACTACAGGAAGCCCGAGGCAGCAGCTGATTTGGGGACGCCTGGGGTTCTTAAGTTGATTCTGTATGTAAGTCAGAACTGGCGGTCAGTTTCAGCAGCAGCTGAATCTGGACGCCAGTTCCGACTTACATACAGATTCAACTTAAGAACAAACCTACAGTCCCTATCTTGTACGTAACCTGGGGACTGCCTGTAATATGAGTGTATTTTTCATCCTAAAATGATCATTATGTCATTGTCATTATTACCAAATTGTGGTAGTAACAGTTTCAAAACTAAATATTATGATGTAATTTATATTACAAACCTATAACTGAGCCCTTAACAGGTCTGAACCTATACCATATACCCATACAGCTATCCTAATACCTTCAAAGGGAGTAAGGCAGGCAAGATCAAGCCCAGGTCTATTTTAGACTTTTGGTTTGGGGAGAGGGGGCAGGTTGATTGGGGATGGAGGGACTTTTTCAAAGGCAATTTAAAAATAAAGGATGCTGTTGGAAATGGAAGTCTATACTGCTGCAACCTTCCTTAAATGCTACTTTTCTGTGGTATTCCAAAGAAACTGAGCCCCCCGTGTCTGCACTTACACCAGGAGACCATACCAGTCCAAATATTTTGAACTTTTTGTCATTTGTTTGGATTCGTTGTTTGGTTTTATCACTTGTAAAGTGAAATTAGTATTGATAAGCAGTAGATGACAACCATGTAGCCTGATGTCCTCTCTTTACAGAGCATCATGGGAAGCGGTAATATAAGCTTTTTCACATTGCTCTGTAAAGATTCTGGAAACCTGACTCAGGGAAAGAGTCATTCGTCTTATTCCCCTTTAATCCTGAATATCTATCTGTCTACATAGGTGCTAAATAGTACGGACTGTGACTTTTGTGATCTGGACACCTACATAAAAGAAACTGGATGAAACCAATAACGAAAACCAGAAGCATAGACTCCTAGAACTGGAAGGGACCTCAAGAGGTCATCAAGTCCAGTCCCCTGCACTCACGGCAGGACCACGCACCCTCATACTTACATGACAAGGATTTTTAAACCTATTAAAACTTCCTAAATGAATACATGGACTCGGGGAGCGGGGGTGAAGCAGCAGCAGCATAGTCATTTTGTGCTTTTTCGCCAGCCACAGTGACTCTGGAGTGGTTTGCTGAACATTACAAGAAGTGTCTCTAGAAGTTTCATCACTATGATGTTTACTATTCCCACTAGTGTCTTGCAGCTGAAAATAGACCCTCTTATGTATGCATAATACAACTGAAGAGACAAGGCTGCTTCAAGCTATCACAAAAACAGCTTTGTGATTAATGTAGATGTAGTGTTCCTGGTGATGAGCTAAGTATTTTCTCCACTCCAAAGTAGTTACAGGCCAAATCTTGACTCAGCCCTCCTTCAGCAAGGCACCCGATAGAGGCAAAGGGACTTTTGCCAGACAAGTAATTGGGTAAAGACTGCAAGATCTGGACATGTGAAGAATACAGATGTACTGAAACACAGCCATAGAGTAGAGGGGGGGGGGGGGTTCAAAATTGGGTGGCAAGCCCAAGCTGGTGGGGCCATGAGACATTTTGTTTACCTAAGCTGCAGCTCACATTGGCTGTGGTTCACCATTTCCAGTCAGTGGAGTTAGAGAATTTGCCCCACAATTTTTAGTTTGCATGTTTATTCTCAAATGAATGAAAAGAAAGAGACGCAACATCTCCTTTCCTCCCTTCAAAAATCAAAACCAACACAAATAAAAAACAATTGCAATCTGCACCTCTAAGATGTGACACACTTCCTCTAGAATTACAAAACAGTCCTATTTTTTCATTACAAGATACATTGATATGTGAAGCTAACACACCTAATGACAGAGGAACAGCTGCCAGCAAGCAGGTGTGAGCTACCTTTCGTAAGAGCAGGCCCTTATCCAACTGGGTGGAGACAAAGAAAAGGAAAGATTTTTTCACTCAGCTATATCATTGTGGGGTGAGGCAAGGGAGTCATACTCTTACTTTGGTGCACTGAAACTCATACAGCGGGTACAGTCATGCTCCCACTAACTTCCGGGCTGCTAGCTATACCCTTCCCCTTGATCGCTCCCGTGTAAGAATGCAATGTATACCTATCTATTCTCTTCCCCTACACCTCTTCCTTTCTAGTATACCAATACCACAGGATGGAGGTTAAGTGTTATAATCCTATTTTTTTCCTTTGGACACTTGGCCTCCAGTGCCATTGGCATCAGTGGATTCTGCCCTCAAACATGCACATACAACTCCCATTGACATCAGAGGAATTTGCAAATGCGTAACTAAGACGGGTTTTGTTAAAAGGAATCTAAGAAACACCCCTTAATAGAGTACATTTAATGAAAATGCAGCACCAGTTATGAGAACTGTACTGGCTAATATTGCAAAAAAGAATTCTGTCTCATAAATGGAGCTAATTAAACAGTAGACAAAAGCCCAGTTCATTAACATTTTTGTGATGAAACTGTTGAATTCAGCTCATTGTTATTTGCAGGACTATATTATTAATTATTTGTGAATTTTCACATAATTTTTGCATACTTCTGTAAGCGTTCACAAAGCCTCAGTTATGAATTCAGCATGTATGATGTTCCTGAAAAAGACATAGAAGAAGTACATTTATCATTTCTTTTCTGGTATACATTGTAGTCCTCCAACGAGAGTCCAGAAAGCATGTTATGTTACTTATGCAATCAAGTACTCAGTATGAATAGCTAGTTATCAAATCAAACACACAAGCCATAATTGCAGTATCTGAAGCAAGTATATTAAAAGAAAATTAAAAGAGGTCGAAGTTGGCAAATTCTCATTTTCCTAGCAAATCATAGAACCTAGATGGGGAAGTGCCTTTTACATCATCCCATCTCCTTCTGCCAAGGAAGGTTTGTTTCATACAGAACATTTAGTGGATTCATATTTAAAAGTACAAGCAATGGGGCTTCCACCTCATCCTTGGGAGATTATTCCATGGCCTAACAGTTCTCCCTGTTGGGAAACTTCAGCAAGGGAGCAATAGATTTCACTTTTATCCCTATACTTAAATATGAGTCATTGGCAATTTGAAACAGTTCAAAACTTTCTTAGGGGGTTGTGGTAGGTTTTAGGAATGGCTGAGCACCGATACACAAAGATTTCCAAACATCTCTTAATGCCTTTAGTGTGATACAATGCGTGTGTGTAAACATGAAGCTTCTAGACCCCACTGTCTGAAGGTTCTAAAGTACCATAGTCCAATTCACAATGAACCTACATGGACCCATTTAGCTTACTCCTGTGAGTGACTATCTGTAGCTTTTAGGAATGGAGATAGGTCCAAATCAGCACCCTGAATCTTAGCATCCAAGAACTTTTGGGGACACTTGGGTTCAGCAATGAACATTTTGACTGATCTTAGAGGCCCAATCCAAATTCCCTGAATTCTGTGGGAGTCTTTCCCTTTCTCTTAATGGTAACTGTATATGGATATACTGGAACCAAACTCCAGAGCTGAACTACTTAGCTTCTGATCTGAACTTTTCATCTTAGACTTATCTCTAATTGAGAATCTTCTCCTACAGTATATTGAAGAGTCATTCTCTGTAATGACATTAGTGCATCTGAGCCAAAAGCTGACCTTCCACTAGCACTTAGGAATGATTTTCAATAATCTAGAATACGGGTTGCATTCTGATTGTATAAATATTATATGCAGTGATGTGATTAATGATAATGATGCATGAGGAAATGTAGGCTATGGTCAAAAAGGTCTGAGTAAGATCAGGCGTATTTTTAGCTAAACTGATGTGAAATGGATCTTAACAATGACAACGAACTAAAAGAAAACATCTTATAAAAAAGAAAGACAAGTTCTGCTTCCCAAAGAACAATTATTTGTGATGTGAGCCTGGAGATTTGAGTTCAGATCCTGCTCTGTAGCCGGAGACAGCTGAAGGCAGCTAGGATGGTAGGGGCGTCAGTACAAAGATGGCCTTAAGCTCCCCACACATCAAGCAAGTCCCAGCAGCCAACAAATGTAAGGAAAGTTGCAGAGAAAGAGGATTCAAGCTATCCTCCATGAGTTCAAGGTGCCTGGGAGGGGGCTCCAGGCTGAGGCAATGGTCTGGGATGCCAGAGGTGTAAGGGCTCTGTCTGAGGGTGCAGGCTCTGGGATGGAACCAGGGATGAGGGGTTTGGAGTGCTGGAAGGGGCTCTGTTCTGGGGGGATGGAGCCAAGGGGTTTGGAGTATAGGAAGGGGCTCCAGGCTGTGGCAGGAAGTACAGGCTTTGGGCTGAGGATGCAAATTCCAGGGTGAGGCCAGAAATGAAGGATTCATGGCATGGGAGGGGGCTCCGGGACAGATCAGGGGTTTGATGTGGGGGGAAGGGATGAGTGCTCTGGCTGGAGGTTCAAACTTTGCGGTGGGATGGGGAGGAAAGCTTTGGGGTGTAGGAGAGTGTTCTGGTCTGGGACTAAGAGGTTTGAAAGGGAGAAGGAGGATCAGGGCTGGGGCACGGATTTGGGGCATGGGAGCATGAGGACATTGGCTGGGGTGTGGGCTTTGTTGTGGGCCTGGGGATGAGGGGTTTAGGGTGCAGGAGGATGCTACAGACTGGGACTAAGAGGTTCAGAGGGCAGCAAAGGGCTCAGGCAGGGAGTTGGAGTCTAGGCGAGCATCAGGGGTGCAGGCTCCAGGCAGTGCTTATTTCAAGCAACTCTCAGAAGCAACAGCATGTCCCCTCTCCAGAACAAACAACTTCTTGCGCCATCCCATGACATCCTCAGACCCTGGCCCTTTTGCCAGCTCCTATCCTTAAATGTCTAGACTTCAGATGAGGATGGGCTAGGCCTAAGCCTGCCCTTAATGGGCCAGCTCATCCTGTGACACGGTGGAGACCAAATCATTCAATGATTGAAATCTATTTAGAACACCCACCAAAGAGACTTCTGTTTGTCTGCCTTGTTTGTGCAGCAACACCAGGCCAGGTCACACAGTCTGACTCAACATCTCGAGTTCAAAGTCAGCAACAGAGCCTGCAACAGAACTTATGAGGCCTGACTTTGAGTTCTTACCATAATCACAAAGAGACAACACACTTTGCTTTCCCCACACTTTCTCCAGCAACACCTTAATGAGTAATAAGTAGGGATGTGAAGGATTAGTCAACTAGTCAACTGTCCGATAAGCAAATGCTTATAGGATACTCAACAGGATAGTCGACTAGTTGCTTCCCGCCCCCCCTTGCTGTCTCTATCAGATAGAGGCAGCAAGGTGGGGAGAGAAAAAAGGGGGTACTTCAAAGAGGCAGTGCTGTATGGAGTCCGGGATCAGCTGGGGGCTCCTCGCAGCATTTCAAAGCAGCAGTGCCGCGCGGAGACTGGGCTCATTGTGAGAGTCCCCAGAAAGGCCGGCACTTTCGCCTTTAAAGTGTAGCAACAGCACTAAGGCTGTTGCTACACTTCAAAGGCAGAGGCACCCTAGCGACTAATCAAATAGTTGATACAAAAATGCATCAACTATTTGATTAGTCCATTACCCGATACTTAACATCCTTATTAAAAGGGTACAAAAATGCCTACTGTAAGTATGATTTTTCTGTTGAAATTCTTGACAGAGTTGCTGCAGATTTATAAGCCTCTGTCCTGATTTTCTCCAGTCTCTCCTCTGCAATGCCATCTGTAATTCCTTTCCCATTTATCTCCCATTTTTTACTTTGATAACATTCCACAAGTTGAATTCTGTAGCTTTTTTATTATTTGCACTGTGAGCACACTGAATGCAGCTTTTACAGGTGAAAAACTAATTTGCAAAATAAGCAACAACCACAATCTTTTTGCTGTGAAACCAAAGAATTCCTCAATTCTGCCCAAAGGAAAGTGAAAGTTTATTGCAAAAAGCAGTGCTGAGTGACAGAAAAGGCAGCATTTCATAGGAAACAAATTCAGAAACAATACTCAAGAAAATCCTTGGTGATTTGCATGATTCAGTCTTCAATAATGATGGGTCAAATTCATCCTGCTGCAGTGGGGTGGCATAAGGCCACTTACAGCAAAACCAATAGAGAGAGAAGTTGAGGGCAGAGGTATCATGCAGTAAGGCTGCCACACCCTCTGTGCACAGAAAGTCTCCATGCCAGTTCCAATTAGGCCAAAGTACTCACTACACACTGTGTGCAGAGGGGCAGCATTTGATATGCTAGCCTTTAGAAATATATGGGGCAGAAGCGGGGGAGACACACAGTTTATGTAGCATAGATAGAATATTATTTAGCATAGATAGAATTATGGCTTCACAGCCTACCTATTGGTTGGGGGGTAGGATTCCATTCCCCATTCCTGCTTGATCTCTGCACAAAGCCAAATTAATACAGGTTCTGTGCTGCAAGGAATGAATTTCACTTCATATGCCCTGCTCTGCAGTTCTTGTTCATTCCTTACTCCAAGTTCTCATTAATTTTGGACTTGTAGGATTTGGCCTCTTCAACCAGCAAGACATGCATTGTTTGTATATAACAGAAACTGATGTCTAGGTAGAGATATAAGGTGATCGTTGTTGAATTAATTTTCCTTGTTACCAAAATCTTTTCTAAGTACTTTTGTCACTAGGCATTACAGTTACAGACTTTCTCAAATGTTTTATATGACATGGCAGTTTTATCTTTTCATTATGGCAACCCTTAAACAGTCCCTACAAAGATACAGTCTTTTCAATTTGCAGCAAAAGATCTGATTGCAGGAACGATAGCATTTCTTTTAGAATCTTTTCATTCATTCGACTAGAGCATGAATTGCATAAATGCATGTCTTTAAAAAAAACTCAGTAAGTGATAGAAGTAATAGAGATTTTGTAATGAACTCTGCTAGAAAATGTTATTTATAATAACTATCAAGCCAAATATGCTCTTTTATGGTCACACAGGAAAAGATATTTCAGCATCCTGCAGGGATATTTCTACAAGTGAGCCTCTTGGGAAGAACTAACTAGTGAGAATGAGGTCACAACCTCCAGACTCCTGACTTTGAAGATGATATTATAGCAGTATAATCATAATACCATTTGAATACAAGCTGATGGTACCATTTTTATGCTAGTATTTGCATAGAAGCAAGCCATTAATAATAATTGTTTAAAGAGCATAGCTTACCCAATCCTCTATGTTCAATTCAAAATACAGGCAGTCCCCAGGTTACGCGGATCCGACTTATGTCGGATCCGTACTTACGAACGGGGCTTTTCTTGCCCCAGAGGATGCGGGCGGCGGGACCGCCCAGACGCGCCGCGGTCCCGCCACCCGCATCCTCTGCGGCAAGAAAAGCCGCTCCTTGTCTCCCTGGTCTGCTGGGGGATGCCCCCAGCAGACTAGGGAGACGCGGAGCAAAGCCACAGAGGATGCGGGCAGCAGGACCGCGGCGCGTCTCGGCGGTCCTGCCGCCCGCATCTCCCTGGTCTGCTGGGGGAGGGGGGGGACACAGCTAGTGCACCCTCCCCCCCCCCAGCAGACCAGGCTTTTCTCGCCGACGCCTGGGGTAGAGCAGCTGGGGCGCTGCCGGGTTGGTCCCGCAGCGCCGCTCCTTGGCGCTGCGGGACCAACCCGGCAGCACCCCAGCTGCTCTGCCCCATGCGTCCCCAAGTCAGCCGCTGCTGAAACTGACCAGCGGCTGACTACAGGAAGCCCGAGGCAGAGCTGCTCTGCCTCGGGCTTCCTGTAGTCAACCGCTGCTCAGTTTCAGCAGCGGCTGAATCTGGACGCCAGTTCCGACTTACATACAAACTTAAGAACAAACCTACAGTCCCTATCTTGTACGTAACCCGGGGACTGCCTGTAGCATGTGTGGGTGTGCTATTGATTTCTTGTCCACTACCTAGTTCATTTTCAAAGTGCTGTGCTTCTGTTGGTGGTGCTACTTTATTTTACTGGTACAGTTGAAGTCTGGCCTGAAAGTTTCTAATGTGATGTGCTACTTAGTATATTTTCTCCAGTATGACTCACTGCCATAATGAGCTTGCTCAATTCAATGTGAACATTGTTTGCCGACAGCAGGTATTGCCCAGACTTTAGTGTTTTCTCCTCCTAGCATGTAGAGCACACATTGAGGCCACTGATTCTCTCTTCTCTCTTGCTCTTTCCTGCCCCACAAGGGGAACAAGTTCCAGCCAGCTCTGCACCCTACCAGCCTCACCAGAAGCAGTAGAGAAACGTCAATGCCCTTAAAGGGGCTGGCTCCCAGCTCCTCCAACATCACCAGGAGAGGGGCCACTGAAAATGATCAGAGAGAGAGATTGAGAACTGGGATTCCTCTCCAAGCCCTTCCTTCCAGCGTGCACAGGAGTCCTCACCAAGAGCAAGGCTCCCAGAGGATTCTGCCTCTCTACAGAGAAGCTACCCACAGCCTAAGCCCGGCTCCTCCAGCATCCACCACTATCTTTTGGCCAGACAACATTTCACAGTGGTAACTGTCAGATATTACTCAATAGTAAGTGTGAGCTCCCTTCCTTCCCTCTTCTCTCCCCCCCCCCCCCCGCTCCCTTAAAAGGGGTGAGTACAGCAGTGGCATCATGACAAGGGAATGGATGTCTGATGTCATTTTCTGGGATTTGGCCCTAACTGATATTATTGTTGCTTTTGTTACTATCGTTTCCATTGTTGTTTTGCCCCCATGCTTCCAACACAGGCTCTGAGGATGGACTGTGCAACTGTAACCCATACACCTAGGCTATGTCTACACTGGTGGCTTCTTGCTCAAGAACATCTTGTGCAAGGGTTCTTGTGCAAGAAGTCTTGTGCAAAAACACGTCCACACTGCCATGGGGCTTTCTTGTGCAATAAATCCCTGCCGAGCGTCCACACTGTTCTCTTGCGCAAGAGGGCTTACACCTGTTAAAAAAGAGCATAGCTCTTGCACAAGAAGCCCTCTCTTACCACGCTGTACTGTAAATTTCCTTGCGCAAGAGTGGGTGGGCAGTGTGGATGCTCTGCGGATTCTTGCGCAAGAACGGCCGTACTTGGGCAAGAAGCCGCAAGTGTAGACATAGCTCTAGTGTGGTTACTGAGCAATGCAAGTGGTGCCTAGACTACAGCAACAGTTAAGATCAATAGACCTCTACAACAGGGGCTGGGAGCCAGCTGGCTTTTAGCTCAGAGGGTAGAGGCTCTTATACTCCACTTCAGAGATCCCAGGTTCAAATCCGCCTGCTGGTGGTTACACAACCCCCATCCATTTTTGGGGATCAAACAAGTCAAAGTATCAAATGGTTATCGAGCAGACCTGCCTTCCCCATGGCATCTGGTGAACTGAGCAACCTTTCCTCCAGTCAGAGCATCTCAGGACACAACTCACTGCTTCACCTCTCACAGTGCGAAGAAGGGAGGAGCAGAGCAGATATAAGAAACTGGACCGTAGACAGAAAATGAACAAGGAAATGCTTTTCCCAATGACACTGGTAGGCAGCAGATTTAAAACAAACAAAAGGAAGTACTTCACACAACACTTCATAGTCAACGTGTGGAACCTTTTGCCAGAGGATGTTGTAGAGGGCCAAAACTATAACAGAGTTAAAAAAAGAGCTAGATAGGCTCACGGAGGATGGGTCCATCAGTGGGAATTAGCCAGGAAGGGAAGGACTACAACCCCATGCTCTGAGTATCCCTCACCTCTGTTTGCCATAAGCTGGGAGTGGATGACAGAAGATGGATCGTTCGATAATTGCCTGTTCTGGTCATTCCCACTGAATCACCTGGCATTGGCCACTGTCAGAAGACAGGATACTGGGCTAGATAGATCATTGTCTGACCCTGTATGGCCAGTCTTATGACCAATCCATTTCCAAGAATATGAGTCCAAAGGGGGCAGCAAAAGGATAGCTGAATTAAAACTGATGCTGGTCAACAGAAGATCTGCCACCGAACAACAATACATCAGCAGTGATGAAGCTTGCATCATCAGGACTTGACTGGATGACACCAGAAGTCCTATGTTAGCCCATCTCTTTCCTTCTCCCCTTCCTTAGGATACTTGGCCTATCACGGATCAAACATACAAGAAGGCAGGCAACACTGCTTTCATTTCCTTTTCACATTTCCTGAAAATAATCGGCATAGTAGCATTCCTCAAAAGCTGTCTACATTGCCCCTTCTTGCACAAGAAAAACCCTCTTGCACAATGCCGTTATTCCTGAAAATAATCGGCATAGCGGCATTCCACAAAAGGGTTTTTCTTGTGCAAGAAGGGGTAATGAAGACAGCTCCTTCTGGCGCAAGAGCTTCTTTTGCAAAAATGGCATCTCATTAGGTATGCAAATGAAGCTCGGCGAGATGCCACACAGCCTCATTTGCATATTTCTCACGCAAGAAGCCGCGAGTGTAGACATAGCCTATCAAATACCAGGAGGAAGGTCCTGCAGTAAGGATAAAAATGGTTGGGGGGAAGCGGCCCAGAGAACTGGAACTGTTATGCAGGTGGTTCAGGAGGTATTGCAGATAGCTGCTGTTTACAGGCTCCCTGGGCTGGAACCCGGAGTAAAGGGCAGGTCCGGGTTCTCCCCATTCCTCCAACTGCCTACTTACAACAGGACAGTTGACCTAGACAATGAGAGACACCAGGAGGGGAGGGCTATTTTGAAAAGGGTCTGTCCTGTCCCTGATCCACTAGGAGGGAAAGCAGAGACCATTGGGACCAATGACGAGTAAATGGCAAGTTGTGCCCCGGGGAAAACATCTAACGTGAGGGCCACCATCAGCCTTTGAGATGAGCAGTCTGGCCAAAAGCATGGAACCCCGCCAGGCGGAGAGGGAGCTTTGTCACACTTCCTGTTAACCTCCACGGAAGCTGCCAAATCGTGCCCAGGGAGGTAAGCTACTTCATCTTTCCTGAGTGCCTGCAGCCCACAGGAGAACCCAGTACCAAGTACAGGCAGTCCCCGGGTTACGTACAAGATAGGGACTGTAGGTTTGTTCTTAAGTTGAATTTGTATGTAAGTCGGAACTGGTACATATTGTAGGGGAAACTCTAGCCAAACATTTCTCCAGAGCTCAGTTATATTCTCCGACACCTCACTTCCCTCAGTCCTTTATTCTCAAGCTGAGGTGTCTGCTGAGAAAAGCTGCTCCGCGTCTCCCTGGTCTGCTGGGGGGGGGGGGGCCGCTAGCTTCACGTCTCCCTGGTCTGCTGGGGGGGGGGGCGCTAGCTTCGCGTCTCCCTGGTCTGCTGGGGGGAAGCAGCTAGTGCGGGGTTGCCTCACCCCGTTTGTAAGTAGGGATCCGATGTAAGTCGGATCCATGTAACCCGGGGACTGCCTGTACTGCAAAGAATTATCATCCTACTTCGTGCACATTTGGAAAGGCCCTAGAGGCAAAAGTAGGCTTAGGCACCCCAGTGCACTGTTCTGGCAAGAAAAAGCCGGTTAGGGTGCTTAGCTGAGGAAGGTGTGGCATGCTCCCAGCCAAGCTCTCCAGGCTCTTCTATAGGCTGCTACACTAAGCAGCAGGCAGCAAGGTAGGTTAAAGGGGTGGATGGGGGCTTGCTACCACACTGGTCCAGACTGTCCTCGCACTGAGTTTTTAATCATATATTAAGGGAAAAACAAGTTTTCTTGCTTTCTCAGCTTCCAGACGGTTTCTTACCTCTGGGTGAATTAGCCACTGCACTAATCTAGTTCAATAAACTGAAATGAAGAAAATATTCTCGCTGCACGTGCAGAAGAGGTTACTGTTGTTGACAACTGGTTTAGCACTTCCACAAATTGTGGTTCCAAGTGGTTAGCCAATGACTTTCAGTGGTCTAACCTTCAAAACTTGGCAGCAAACATGCACTGCTTAACATTTTTTAAAAATTTAATGTGTTAATAAAGTATACGTTTAGGCTTCAACATAGGTTGTGAATTTCAATTTTAAATAGGCATATTTTAAAAAGTAAACTTGTATGTAAATGTAAAAACTACCATTTAAATAAAAAATGTAATTTAAATGAGGGGATGCACGTTAGTTAGTTGTATCCAGGGCCGGATTAAAGCATGGGCTAGCCGGGCAGCTGCCTGGGGCACCAACCTATGGGGGCACCTGATGGCAGCTGTAAGGGGCATGCAGCACCCCTTATAGCTGCCATCAGGCACCGCGTGTCTGGCTCCTGGATCGCGGGCTGCAGCAGCTCCCAGTGGCCACCCTGCAGCGGCCGCCAGTGGTGGGGACCATGTTAACCCCCACAGCGCCAGCGGCGGTAGCCAGGCCGGGCACATGCGTCCTCCCCCAATCCAGGGCGCAATTAAACTGCCTGCCCGGGGCGCAAGAATGGCTCGGTCCAGCCCTGGTTGTATCATTGACTATGAACCATCCTGGTTGTGGTTGTTGCCTAAAGGAAGCAAAATGGCAAACTCATCTTTCCTTATCTCCCTCCTTCAGGGAAGATGGAAATTCTGTCAGCTATTCTCCTTCACTATATATCTTTGGGGGGTGACAGCAGCATAAGAGTAATTAAGTAAATAATAAAAACTTAAAAAACAAATAGTCTAGTAGCACTTTAAAGACTAACAAAACATGTAGATGGTGTCATGAGCTTTCGTGGGCACAGCCCACTTCTTCAGCTGCCCGGAGTGTTGGAAGTCCAGAACCAAGAATAAATAAGGGAAGGAGGGACAAAGGAAGGGGGGAAAAGAAAAAATATTGGAAGGGAGGGGAAGAGGACATTGGGTAGGTAAGTTTCAAAGGGATAGCTGAGACAGCCTGTAACAGGAAAAAATTAAAAAAACAAGGAATAGTCTATTAGCACCTCAAAGACTAAATTAAAAGAGGCTGATAAGAACCATTAGTTTGCACTAGGAAAGGAAGAGTACTAACACCAGAATCTACACAGACATCATGAACCATTGGCACCTTCATTGTTTGTTTGGTTGATAATGTGTGAGTCATCTGATATTACGATTTAGACCATTTGCATGAGAGTTAAACTTGAGAATGAAGTGGAGTTCCAATCCTTCTCTGTGTATTTGGCTTGTGGAATTGGTCTGAAACAAAACAGCAACTTGTAGATCCCATAATGAGTGTCCAGGGAGGTTAAAGTGTTCCCCAACATGTTTCTTTGTGTTGCCTTTTCGGGTATCTGATTTGTGTCCATTAATTCTTTCCCATAAAGACTGTCCAGTTTGTCCAATATATATTGCAGTGGGGCATTGCTGGCATGTGATGGCATAGATCACAATACTGGATGTGCAGTTAAATGAGTCTCTGATTTGGTGGCTGATGTGATTGGGTCCAGTGATGAAATCACTTGTATAGATGTGTGGGTAGAGTTGGCATCGGGGTTGATTGCAAGGGGTGGCTCCTGGATGCTTATGATGTAGCCGTGTAGCATGGTTACTGGAAAGGATTTGTTTCAGGTTAGAGGGTTGTCTGTAAGCGAGAATAGGCCTTTCCCCCAAGGTCTTGGGGAAAATGAGGGGTTATTTTCCAAGATAGATTGTAAATATATTTTTAAATCCTGTGGATAATGCATTGGAGGGGTTTAAATTGTGGACTGTAGGTAATGACAAGTAGAATTCTGTTTTCTCTTTTGGGTCTGTCTTGAAGTAGTTCATGTCTGGATACTTTTTTGGCTCTGTCAGTCTGATTTTTCACTTCACCAGGTGGGTATTTCACTTTTAGGAAAGCTCTATATAGATCCTGTAGGTGTTTGTCTCTGTCTATAGAGGTGTTTGTGTCTGGCCAGGAGGGAGGTTACAGGAGGGTCTCGGGGCAGGGTGTCTGGCCAGGAGGGAAGGTAGAGGAGGGGACTTGGGGCAGGATGTCAGAGGAAGCTGGGAATGCGGGATCTTGGCAAGAGGAGGGGCGTGAGAGGGGGTTGGGTGCAGGGTCTGGGCATGAGGGGGGACGCTTACCTGGCTTGGCACCCTGCTGCAGAAGGGAAAGCCTCCAGGGAGCATGCTCATGTTCCTCGAGGGGTGTGTGTGGAGAGCTCAGTTCCCTTCCCTCCCCCCCCACCCTGCCAGCGGGAAGCCTGGCCTGGTGCTGCAGCTGCGCTGGGTTCCCCGCTGCATAGGCGAGGGAGGGGGAAGGGAACTGAGCTCTCCACACACACCCCTGGAGGAACATGAGCATGCTCCCTGGAGGCTTTCCCTTCTGCAGCAGGGTGCCAAGCCAGGTAAGCATCCTCTCTCATGTCCAGACCCCGCACCCAAACCCCCTCACGCCCCTCCTCCTGCCAAGACCCCGCATTCGCAGCTTGCTCTGACACCCTGCCCCAAATCCCCTCCTCTACCTTCCCTCCTGGCCAGACACCCTACCCCGAGACCCTCCTGTACCCTCCCTCCCGGCCAGACACATGACCTTATTTAGCAATTGTTTATTATTATCCTTACTTTTTTGTGGTCTACATTTTCAGCTCCATGTACTAGACTGTTATTAGGGCAGTCTTCCTGGGGTGGGGGTCGTGGTGAATTTCGACCCCCAGGTCTCCCAGGTCTGGTGGTTGGGGTTTTTTGGGGTTTTTTTAAACTTATTTATTTTGCTTGACAAATTTTCCCTGGGGGCTGTTTTGGGTTTTTTTTCCCCCCCTCGACAAAAAAAATCCTTAGTGTTCCCCATAAAAGATAATTATTGTTTGGTGTTCCTCAGTCTTAAAAAGTTTAAGAAACACTCGTTTCCAGCTACCAGTCCTGGCTCTCAGTGTTCTGTGCTTTTATTTAGCTCTAATTTACTCCTACATGTCTTCTAAGAGCCCAGTAAGCATTGGAAATGTTGGTAATGCAGTAAACAATATTGACCTCCTGTGGTCCAAAAAATTCTCTCATTTGGAACTGGTCGGGTCCCAAGGGTTCCAGACTAGAGAAGTTCAACTTGTAGTATTTTTTCAAACACTTCATCCTGCATTCCTCCAGAAATTTCTTGGTCTGTTGCAGCTGCTGTATAGCAGAATGTATATCAAGGACCTTTGCCTCAAGTTTCTTACTGGTAAGGTTATTCTCAAACAAGATATCATACCACAAAATGAATGAAACTACAAATTTGAACTTGCAGAGCCCATCTGCAAGGGCTCCTGGATCTGTACACACAGTATTGCCAGATGATACTGTGATGGGGCAATGTGAAGGGGAGAAACAAGGGGTCATGTGCCCCAAATGCATTGGGCAGGACAGGCAAGGGGCCAGCCAGCAGCTGGAGGGATTAACAAGGGGGCCTGGTACCCCCAGCAGGGACCTGGCCCCCCTGTACACATGGCAGCAGCAGAAAAAGCAGAACAATGCAGCCGAAGTTTGCTCTGCTCCTCTGGCCATATTGCTGGGAAAGGGGCGGAACCACCCCGGCACTCACAGGTGAGAAGTGAAACAAAATACAGGACAATGTAGCACTTTAAAGACTAACAAGATGGTTTATTAGATGATGAGCTTTCGTAGGCCAGACCCACTTCCTCAGATCAAATAATGGAAGAAAATAGTCACAACCATATATACCAAAGGATACAATTTAAAAAAAATGAACACACATGAAAAGGACAAATCACATTACAGAACAGAAGGGGAATGTGGGGGGGGGGGAGGAAGATGAATGCCAGTGAATTAATGATATTAGAGGTGGGGAAAGGAAGATGTCTGTGAGTTAATAGTATTAGAGGTGATAATTGGGGAAGCTATCTTTGTAATGGGTAAGATAGTTGGAGTCTTTGTTAATTCCTCTGTGGAGAGTGTCGAATTTTAGCATGAATGCCAGTTCAGAGGATTCCCTTTCAAGTGCAGATTTGAATGTCTTCTGAAGTAGGATGCAGGTTAGCAGGTCATTCAGACAGTGTCCTTTCTGGTTGAAATGACAAGCAACTGTTTTTTCTTTGTGATCCTGTCTGTCTGTTTTGTGGGCTGTGAGGGGGTCACTCACCACCGTAGCGGGGGTCCGTCATCTGTCCCCGGAATCAGTCCATTCCGCCCGCACAGGCCTCCGCTCTCGTGGCGTTTCCCCTCTGGAATCTTCTAGTCGCGTTGCTCTCTTCGCCACACTGCCCTCCGGCAGTGCCCAAGTCACTCGCTCTGAGCCCCCCTTCCGGGGGATTGGTGTCTCTCCAGCCGGCCTGTCCGCCGGCCTAGCAGGCTGGCCAGTTGGCCATCCGAGCGCCCTGGCCCAGCCTAACTCTCTAGCCCTGCCCTAGTTCCAGAGAGCGTCCTGTTCCCTCGGCAGCCAGGCTCACAGCCTTGCCGCAGGCCTAGCCGGCTGGCCGATTGGCTGTCCAAGCGTCCTGGCCCAGCCTGTCTCTCTAGCCCTGCCCTAGCTCCAGAGAGCGTCCTGCTCCCTCAGCAGCCAGGCTCACACTGCCTGGGCTGAAGCAGCCCCGCCCTTTATAGCCCCCAGCTGGGCCTTAATTGGCCAATGCCGCCCAGCTGGGCTGAACTCCCCGGGCCTGCTCCAGGCTGGGGTTTGGCTCTTAAGGGGCCAGTACAGGGCAGCCGCCCTGTTACACACCCTCCCCCTTAAATATCTCCGGGGGGGGGGGTTTCCCTGCTGCCTGCCCTGTTCCGCAAGCCCCAGCCCCCATCTCGCTATGAGGCAGGCCACCGTTCCCGGCGTGTCCATATCAAGTCCTCCTCCCGGAGTGAACCCGGGACGGCCCGGCCGGGGGCGGGGGGGGGGGGGGAGGGGGCGCAGGCCCACCCGTCTCACTGCGCCCCGGCCCAGGGACCCTGAGTGCAGCCGCGCTGCTGCGATTGGCTCGGTCCGGGCCTTGCTGGCCGTGGCGGCTCTCCCGCCTGAGCGATCCCTGGGCCCCTTCTTCTCCCCCCCTTCCCGGGTACCTGTTCCTCTGAGGGCTCGTCGGGCTGTCGCGCTGTCCCAGTCATCCTAGTAGGGTCCGGGTGGCCCACTCCAGGGGTCCAGGGTTGGGTTCTGCGAGGCCCCGCCGGTGGGTCGGCCGCGGCGTTCCAGCACCCATCGGGGATCTAGCTGGTCCAGCCCATCTGGGTCGTCCTCGGGATCCAGGGGTGCTCCGGCCGCTGGTCTGGGCCAGGTCTCCGTGCCCCAGTCTGGGGCGTTTCGGCCGGCCTCCAGGAACTCAGCTGGGTGCCGCCCAGCCCGGACCTCGGCCTCCCCAGGCAGGGGTTTGGGGTCTGCCTCCAGCTCCTCCAGCGGCTGGGCCCTGACTGCCCTCTCCCGCCGTCTTCTTATCCTCCCCGCCCCACCCTCTGGGTTCCGGCCAGGTGACGGGGTGGGGTCCGCCTCCGCCCACCCGGGTGTCCTGAGGGGTTCCTCCTCCTCTGGGTCAGTGGGCGGCCAGTCCGCCCTGCTCCTTGCCCTCCCCCACAAGTCCAGGTCCCCCACCTCGGGATTGGATCCCGGCTCCTCGGCCAGGCGGGACAATGCGTCCGCATTGGCGTTGGCCTTGCCTGCCCTGTGGCGTATGGAGAACACATAGGGTTGAAGGGCTAAATACCACCTCATGAGGCGGCTATTGGTGTCCCGCATAGTGTGTAGCCACTTTAGCGGGGCATGGTCTGTCCATAGCGTAAACTCCCCCCCTAGCAGGTAGTACCTTAGGGCTTCAACCGCCCATTTGATCGCCAGGGCCTCTCTTTCTATTACGGAGTACTGGCGTTCTCGGGGAAACAGCTTACGGCTGATAAAGACCACCGGATGCTCTTCTCCATCGACCTCCTGGGAGAGTACGGCGCCCAGCCCAGTGGCGGAGGCGTCTGTCTGTAGACAAAAAGGTTTATCGAAGTCTGGGCTAAGCAAAACGGGCTCGCTACACAGGACTTCTTTAAGTTGTTGAAAGGCCGAGTCACACTCTGTGTCCCACCTCACTCTCTGAGGTTTGTCCTTTGTGAGCAGAGAGGTGAGCGGCGCCGCTATGCTAGCAAATTGGGGAACAAATCGGCGGTAATACCCCGCCAGTCCCAGAAATTGTCGGACCTTCCTTTTCGTGGTCGGTGTGGGGTAACTTCGTATGGCCTCTACCTTCCCCACCAGGGGCCGGACTAGCCCACGCCCCAAACGATACCCCAGATAGGTGGTCTCTTGCGCGCCGATTTTACACTTTTTGGGGTTGGCCGTGAGACCCGCGTCGCGGAGCGTCCGTAACACGGCCGCCACTTGGTTTATGTGGTCCTCCCAGTCGCGACCATAGATGACCACGTCATCCAGGTAAGCTGCAGCATATTCCAGATGAGGGGCGAGCAGGCGATCCATCATCCGCTGAAAGGTGGCGGGTGCCCCATGGAGGCCGAATGGCATGCGCACGAAGTGGAAGAGCCCGGACGGGGTGGTGAACGCGGTCTTCTCCTGGGACTCCTGATCCAGCGGGATCTGCCAATAGCCCTTGGTCAAGTCGAGGGTTGTTATGAACTTGGCTTTTCCCAGGCGCTCCAGCAGTTCATCCGTCCGGGGCATCGGATAGGCGTCAAACTTCAATATCGCGTTCACCTTTCGAAAGTCGATGCAAAACCTAATGCTTCCATCTGGCTTAGGGACCAACACGACTGGGCTCCTCCACTCACTTCTGGATCGCTCGATCACTCCCAGCTCCAACATGGTGCGAACCTCCTGTTCCACGACGTCGCGCATCCATCGGGGAAGAGGTCGGTTTCCCTCGCGAACAACCTGTCCGGGCGGGGTTCGGATGGTGTGCGTTATCACCGAGGTTCGGCCCGGACGCGAAGTAAAGGTCCTGGTGAACGTTTCGATGAGCACCTGGGCTACCCGCCGTTGGTCCTTAGACAGGGTATCCGCGAGCTGGGGTATCTCCTCCTCCTTGGCGTCAGGGACCCGGGGACCTAACACGGGCTCCGACGGGTAGGGCGCGACCAACATGCCTTCTCGCCCTCGCCAAGGTTTGAGGAGGTTCACGTGGTAGATTTGGTTTTTCCTTCGCCGGTCTGGCTGATGAATTTCATAGGTAACCGGGCCCACTCGTCGGGAGACCTCATACGGCCCCTGCCAGCGGGCCAGCAATTTTGACTCCTCTGAGGGGAGTAACAGCAACACCCGATCCCCGGGTTCAAACACTCTTTCCTGGGCCCCCCGGTTATACGCTCGCTCCTGCGCTCCCTGGGCCGCCTGTATGTTTTCTTGAGCCAAGGCCCCCACCTGCGTGAGTCTCTCCTGAAGCCGGAGTACGTACTGCAGAAGCCCAACCGAGGAGGAGGGGGTCCGTTCCCAGGTCTCTCTGACCAGATCGAGGACGCCCCGAGGTCGTCTGCCGTACAGGAGCTCGAAGGGGGAAAATCGAGTGGAGGCCTGTGGCACCTCCCGCACCGCCATCAAGAGCAAGGGGATGAGCTGGTCCCAGTGCTTCATGTCCGGTGGCGGAAATCTTCTCAGCATCCCCTTCAGGGTGCGGTTGAACCGCTCTACCAGCCCGTCGGTTTGGGGGTGGTAGACGGAGGTCTGTAGTTTGTGAATACCCAGGAGGTCGCAGACCTGACGCAGCAACCGGGAGGTAAAGTTCGTTCCTTGGTCGGTCAGTAGTTCCCGAGGTAGCCCCACCCAGGCAAAAATCCTCACCAACTCATTCGCGATCGTGCGGGCACGGGTGTTTCGAAGGGGGACGGCCTCAGGGAACCGGGTTGCATAGTCCATGATCGTTAAAATATATCGAAATCCCGCCGCGCTCCGTGGAAAGGGCCCCACTATGTCCAAGGCGATCCTTTCGAAGGGGGTCCCTACCACGGGCAACGGGACGAGGGGAGCCTTCGGCACCCCGGGGGCTGCGGTGAGCTGGCAGGCTGGACATGACTGGCAATAGTCTTTGACCTCTTTGTACACCCCGGGCCAGAAGAAGCGGGCCAAGACTCGGGCCAGGGTCTTCTCATGCCCGAGGTGCCCGGCGGCCGGAAGGTCGTGCGCCAACCTCAGCACGGTTCGTCGATGGACCCGGGGTACCAACAACTGGGCCTCTTCTTCCTGCGTCTGCGGGTTCCGCCCGACCCGATAGAGCCGGTCGGCTCGTAGCTCAAACCGGGGCCAGTGAGCAGCCCTCTGTGGATCCACCACCGTCCCATCCACACAAGCAAGCTGGACGTAGGCCTCCCGCAGGGTGGGATCCTCCCGCTGGTCACGGGGAAAGTCTGCCGAGTCCAGTGTAATCGGCACGTCCTCCATGTCTGAGCGCCCTGGGTCGGCCGGGCCAGATGCGTCGTGCTGGGTGGGGCCTTCCCGGTCGGGCGACCCCGGCGGTCGGTCTGCCTGGAGTTCCTCCCCTAGGAGTTCCACATGGGGCTCGGTCGGCGCTGGTGAGTCTGTAATGAGAGCTGTAAGACCTGGCCAGTCGCGACCCAGCACCATAGGGTATGGTAGATGCGGCACCACGCCCACTCGCATCATTCGGGTGACTCCCCGCACACTCAAGGGGAGCCGGACCTGCGGATAGGTCTTCACATCCCCATGGACGCACCGCAGCTGCATCTCCCCCTCGGGCGCCGCGGTGTCAGGCAGTACGTCGGGGCGGATAAGCGTCTGGCTGCATCCTGAGTCAAGGAGGGCAAACACCGTGGGGTCCCCCGCGGGTCCCCGCGTGGTCAGGGATGGGGAGCTAGCCGGTGGAGTCGGGGCGGCCCCCATACCGGCCTGGTCCTGCTCCGCCACCTCCTGAAGAGCCTGGCGGTACTGGGCATCCAGCTGCTGTACCAGCCTCTGCTGTTGTCGGAGCTGCGCCGCCAATCGTTGGGCTCGCAGCTTCACGGGCGGCGGTCGCCCCTTAGTCAGTCCTTCAGGCATTGCCTCTCCCTCCATGGCCCTCCCGCCCGAGTTCGCCGAGAGGAGAGGAGGGAACCCCCACAAACTTCTCTCTTTTTGCGTGAGGGGTTTTTTTTTTTTTTTTTTTTGATTAGGGTCCACTGAGGCACCCGCGGAGCCCTTACGTCAGGGCCGGGATCGCGTAGCTTCAAGTGCCCACGTTCTCCACCATCTGCGAGGGGGTCACTCACCACCGTAGCGGGGGTCCGTCATCTGTCCCCGGAATCAGTCCATTCCGCCCGCACAGGCCTCCGCTCTCGTGGCGTTTCCCCTCTGGAATCTTCTAGTCGCGTTGCTCTCTTCGCCACACTGCCCTCCGGCAGTGCCCAAGTCACTCACTCTGAGCCCCCCTTCCGGGGGATTGGTGTCTCTCCAGCCGGCCTGTCCGCCGGCCTAGCAGGCTGGCCAGTTGGCCATCCGAGCGCCCTGGCCCAGCCTAACTCTCTAGCCCTGCCCTAGTTCCAGAGAGCGTCCTGTTCCCTCGGCAGCCAGGCTCACAGCCTTGCCGCAGGCCTAGCCGGCTGGCCGATTGGCTGTCCAAGCGTCCTGGCCCAGCCTGTCTCTCTAGCCCTGCCCTAGCTCCAGAGAGCGTCCTGCTCCCTCAGCAGCCAGGCTCACCCTCTTGCCGCAGGCCTAGCCGGCTGGCCGATTGGCTGTCCAAGCGTCCTGGCCCAGCCTGTCTCTCTAGCCCTGCCCTAGCTCCAGAGAGCGTCCTGCTCCCTCAGCAGCCAGGCTCACCCTCTTGCCGCAGGCCTAGCCGGCTGGCCGATTGGCTGTCCAAGCGTCCTGGCCCAGCCTGTCTCTCTAGCCCTGCCCTAGCTCCAGAGAGCGTCCTGCTCCCTCAGCAGCCAGGCTCACACTGCCTGGGCTGAAGCAGCCCCGCCCTTTATAGCCCCCAGCTGGGCCTTAATTGGCCAATGCCGCCCAGCTGGGCTGAACTCCCCGGGCCTGCTCCAGGCTGGGGTTTGGCTCTTAAGGGGCCAGTACAGGGCAGCCGCCCTGTTACATGGGCATTGATTCTTTGGCGAAGTGTCGGAGACGTTTGTCCAATGTACATAGCAGACGGACACTTTCGGCACATGATAGCATAGATTATATTTCTGGAGGCGCAGGAATATGTATTCTTGATCTTATAACTCACTTGGTTAGGCCCAATAATGGTGTCAGCAGAGTGAATATGTGGACAAAGCTGGCAGCGGGGTTTGTTGCAAGGGAAAGTACCAGGGTTGGTATTAGTGTGGTATGTCCTGTGGTTGTTGGTAAGAATCATCTTGAGGTTAGGTGGTTGTCTATAGGAGACTATGGGTCTGTCTCCCAGAGCTTCTTGTAGTTTACTGTCCTGTTCCAGTATAGGCTGTAATCTATTGATAATGTGTTGGACAGGTTTAAGTTGGGAGCTGTAGGTGATGACAAGTGGTGTTCTATTGTTGGTTTTCTTGGGTCTGTCTTGTAGTAGATGGTTTCTAGGTATTCGTTTGGCTCTTTCAATTTGCTTTTGACATAGCCAGGGAAGCAGGGCAAGTTAGAGCCACATTGTTCTGCTTTCCCCACTGCTGCTATGCATGGAGGGAGGGTAGCCCACTGCTGCTGGCGCCGGCTCCCTCGACCCCACTGTTCCCCCGGGCTGCCCCAAGGAGGCAAGGTAGGGATGGAGCAAGGACAGGGAGGAGGTAGAGCCTGGGGTTCAGTAGGGTTGTCCTGGCCCCCTGGGCCTCCCCTCACCAAACATCCTTGAGTGCATCACAGATATTTCCAAGCTTATACCAAAGAGGTCAAGGCATCAATTTGACTCTCATCTTGTTTGACTCAATGGTTTCAGAGTTAAAGAACACACATGGGCATGAAGCACTCCCCAGTGGCGTGTTGAACTTGAAACGCATATATGTCAACACTCCAAGTCAAAAAAACTGTTTGACTCCAAACAACATCGGGCAGCATCACTAACAACCAAATTCAGGGAATGTGTCGTGCAAGTAACAGAAAACGCCCACGGATTCATTTATTTTATTCTTTTTTGTCTTTACCCTTCATTTTACTCCCATTGTCATAGCTTTGGCCACGTAAGTTCACATAAGATAATGACACTCTTTGAAACTCTTTCAATTGTAGAATACATTCAGTCATAAAAGCACCAGATGACTCCTTCAATGGTACAAACCCCAGAAAACGTTCCTTTATTATCACTTCAGCATTATCCTCAATTGCAGGTTTTGATGCATCTACAAAGTGAATGATCATTGTCATCTGCTTGATATGACTCACATGGTATACAGTCCAGAATTATTGAAAAGTTACAAAGCTTACCAAGGTAATGAACATGAGCTTCATGATCACTTATTTTATGCAAATGCATAAAATATGCAAATGCCCATGAGTGGATCACACAAAACTATGTATTCAAAAATTTTTAAGAAGTTTCCATTACCTGAACAGTATCCTTTTTTATTTGTCCTGCAGTATGTCAGGTTTGTCAAAGAGAATTCTCACTAAAGCAACCAGACACTCCAATATTTAGCTCCAGTATTATGCTTCTTGCTTGATTACATGTAAAATTTCTTCATCAATAGTTTTCTATTGTTTCAATCATAGTTCAAAATCTTTCAAATTTTGTAAATTTTTCAAATGTTCAAGACTTTTTCATGAGAAGATAGAACTGAAGACTTGTTTTTTCTTATTCTTAGAACCACGTGAGGTACCAATTGCATGACTGTTACACAGCTTGCAGCAGAAGCAAAACACTAAGGCTATGTCTAGATTGCATTGCTATGTCGGGATACTAGAAGTATCCCAACGAGAAATGCATCTGCTATTTCAGAAAATTTTTTGAAATTGCAGATGCGCTTTTTCACCATCCCTGTAAACCTCATTCTACAAGAAATAAGGGCTGGCTTGAAAGAGCACTTTATTTTGAAATTTGGCACTGTGTAGACACGCCAAATTTCAAAATAGCCTCTTTCAAAATTAAATTTAAAAAAATACCTGTATCTTTTTTGATTTTACAGTGCAGTCTAGATATAGCCTGAGTCTTTTGTCACTCAATATTGTAACCATTGTTGATGTATTTCTGCCTCATTGGCGAGGTTCCTCTTATAGTGGTGTGCAGACAATTTTCTTTTATTTCCATCTTTGGGAAGTGAAATTCCTGAACTTGTTCGGATCCATGCTCCAATAGCATTTGTCATACACAATCTAGGTCAGGGGTGGGCAATAATTTTTAATGGGGGGGGGCCACTTGCAGATTTTGGAAAGTGCTCAAGGGCCACATTTCTACTGAGGGAGGTGACGGGTTGGGGACAGTGGTTGGGTGCAGAAGGGAGCTTGGAGTAGGAGACTGAGGTGCAGGAGGGGGTGTGGAGTCTGAGAGGGAGTTTGGGTGAAGGAGGGGGTTGTGATCTGGGGCAGAGGGTTGGGGTGCAGAATCAAGGAGGGAGTATGGATGTGGGAGAGGATTCTGGCCTGAGGGAGGGAGGGGCTCTAGGAGGGGATGCAGGGTCTGGGAGGGAGTTATGACCTGTGGGAAAGAGGTACAGAGAGTATGGGTGGTGGCCTGGGGCAGGTAGTTGGGGGAAGGGGGAGAGGGTGGGAGTGCCAGAGGCAGGCTCTGGCTGGCAGGCACTTACCTAGACAGCTTCCAATCAGTAGCTCTGCAGGAACCTAAAGGCTGCAGTTGCAAGCTGCTCCAGGTGGTTCTGATCTAGCAGGGTGAATGGGGCGGGGAGGAAGGAAGGAGGAGGCTTTACTGGCTGCCCGTGCTGCCAGCAAAATATCTCAGCTGCTATTGGTCAGAAACTGGCCAATGGAAGCAGAGAGATTTTGCTTAGGGGTGGAGCAGAGCACAAAGAATCCCACCTCGCTCCCAGAATAGAGCAACCACATTTAAAGCAGCTGCCACTGCATTGTGCTTAAGGGTCCCAGCAAGGCAGCTGTGGGTTGAATGTGGTGGCTTGGCAGCTGGATCCGGCCTGCTGCCAGCCTCTTCCCCACCTCTGTTCTAGGACATATAGCAGAGTCTCCATACTGTAGTTTGCTTGCAAGTTCATCTTCCACATATATACCTTCTGCTCCTTTGTTCTTTTTTTTTTTAACATCAACCTTGGCGCATGTGTCTGCACATAACTATGTTTTCTCAACTTCAGTGTTAGTTTGATGCTGTGAGCTGCCTCCATCTTGAAATGGTGAACTGCTTCCATCTTTGTGTTTGCCAAATTGAAGCTATTTGAGGAAGCAACCTTTTTACTTTATTTGTTCTTTTATCGGCTCAGCTTTCCTTTTACAATTCTGAGTGGTTTCTTTTTATCTGCTATGGTGCTAATTTTCTGAAAAATTTTAAGCAACTATTTCAACTAGAGAACAATTATAGTAAAGTAGAATGCTATTTATGTTAAACTAAAAGATAAATGAATCAAAACATTAGTAAGAATGATTAAATGTGGAGTAAATGACACCTGGAAAAAGAACAATTATGAATGTGCAGTGCCATGGGATAATAAAGCATGTTGGCTCTCTAACTACTGAAATCTTTCCTGGAGAGTTACTGTGAATGAGATGACATCATAGTAACATAAATCGGTACATTTTAATGTATTTTATCATTTCAATGTTTACCTAAAACTATATAAAAATGAAATAGAAGTCCAGAATTTCTATTATCAAACATTGTTACAATTAGAATGGAAAGGAATGTATAAGGTAAGTTGTATTTGTTAACATTAGCAGTCAGGGCTTTACTATTACTTTAACAGTAATAATCTACAAATTTAATCTTATAAGTATTTGTGATTATTCTTTTACAATTTTGTTAAAACCTCTTACCGAATTTTTCAAGTCCAACCCAATACAAATTCTTCATGGGCACAGCATTTTTGGGATCATGGCTCATAACATGGCAGAACAGAAACCCTGTTGCGGGTCACTGAGGGAATGGCTACACTGGGGGGGGGGGGGGGTGTTTCGGAAGAGGTATGCAAATAGCACTCGCATTTGCATACCTTCTTCCCGTTTTTTTCCTGGAAGAGGCTTTTCCGCCATTTGGCCCTGTCTACACAGGGCCAAATGTCAGGGGAAAAAAACACTCTTTCAAAAGCCCCTGTAAATCTCGTTTTATGAGGAAGAAGGGGGCTTCGAAAGAGGGGGGGTTTCTGACATTTGGCCCCGTGTAGACTGGGGGGGAAAATGGAAGAAGGTATGCAAATATAAGTGCTATTTGCATACCTCTTCCAAAACCACCTCCCCAAACACACACAGTGTAGCTGTACCCTGAGTGGCTTTCACTGACCACCAAGCAACACTGACTCAACTGTATGACTGGCCAACATTGGGCTACTAACTATGATTGAACTGCCCAGGCCCTGCCAAATTCAGGCAGCGCTCTTTTGTAGCTATTCTGTGACATATTTTAACTGTATTTACATACACAGCTGTCCACCATAATGTGAAAAAAAATAATACAACTCAACTTCTGACATGGCAATGATGCACTGTTTTACAAGTGCAATATTTGATACTTTCTTTATGAGATAACATATTAATATATTTTTAACAGAGAAAAATATTCACTTCCATCTAATTTGGCGCTCCTCCAAGTCTGGCTACCTAGAAAATTTCCTGTTCTCCTATATCATCAGGCCAGCCTTGTAAGAAGCTAGGTTTTTTAAAACACTCAGCATCTAGTAGCTCCCACTGAACACAATCAGAACTGCTGGATACTTCCAAAAGTGTGGTCATAAGGATCTGATCCAAAGCCTACTGAAGTCAATGGAAAGACTCTCATTAATTTAATTGTGCTTTGGTTTAGACCCTAAGCTCTTGTCTACACTAGGGAGTTATTTCAAAATAACCCCCCTTATTTCAAAATAATAAGCAGAGTGTCCACACTACCAAGCCTGATATTTCAAAATAACGAGCAGGTTATTTGAAACCTGTACTCCTGCTTTCCTCAGGGGATAAGCTATTTCAAAATAGTTATTTTGGACGCTATTATTTTGAATGTAGTTGTTCTGAAATAATTTTCTAGTGTAGACATGCCCTACATGATGAGCTTTATAAGACATCCATAAACTGATAAATAGGTAGATGTTATCTTCACTGTCACAGAGCATTATAAAGCATTAAAATAATTGTATAGAGCAGCTATATTTTCTTTGCAGTATGACCAATAGTTTTTTGCTGAGGCCAAAAGAAAAAGTGACAAAGGATAATCACACATATTGATTTGTGCCAAGCAAACATCATTCAGCTGTAATATCATATGACTCATAAACACTGCTGTGATAGACAGATATAACAATGTTTTTTCTCTATACTATAAAGTTAGGACCTAAATCTCACAGAGCTTAAATCCTTTGAGACCTCCAAATGGTTGTTTCATTGTCAAATGATAAAACAAACATTGGGACTTGTAAAGGATGAGCAGACTAGTTCTGATTTAGTGCTTGCATTGCATTGCAAAATGAATTCTGCTCCTGAACCAAACTGTCCTGGTCTTTTCTGCCATAGTGGTCCAAGCATACTCTTATCTAAGACCCTAACGTTTTTGCTAAGATGCAGAAAATACCTATGTGAGAAATTTAAGTGTGGGTTGGAGGGGGGGGACTCAAGGCAGGGGGCACTGTGTGTGTGGGGGGGGGGAAGAAGGGGCTGGAGGACTATGTGTGGGTGTGGGGAGGATGGGTTACCTTATTTGGCTGGTGGATGGGTCCCTGCCATGTTGCTCCTGTTTGCTGCCAAGGGAGCTGTGGGCCGGTTGTTTGGGGGCACTGTGCAAGCAAATGGGTGTGAGAAACCCCTTTGCCTACCACTCCCTTCCCCAGCTTCTTCCCAGGGGCTGTCAGCAGTAGCGCATGCCAGAGATTACACAGGCGCTGCTTGGCATCCAGTGAGAGAAGGAGCAGCAGGACAGGCACAGAAGCACCAGGAGCCTGGCTGCGAGTGCACACACCTCCTGCAGTGCACCCCCAGCCAGCCCCTTTCACCTGCCTGCCTCCCCTGGATGCCTGCCGCTTACTGTGGTACGTGGGATAAACAATGATATCCTGGAGCAGGAACCCTGGGAGCTGGGGGGAACCCAGCTGGGAGAGTGCACAGCAAGCTGCGCCACATGTCTCCTCCACCTGCAGCAGAGCATCCCAGCTGGCTGTTACCAGATTGGCGCACCAGGCACAATGCCTTACTTTCACCTCTGCCCCATACCTTAAAGAAGTCCATCTGTTTTTAACAAAATAAAGGTGGATGCATCAGCTCATGATTATATATGTATTTGTTAGTCTCTAAGGGGTTACAGGATTCCTCACTGTTTTTTTTTTTACAGACTAAAAGAGTTTTCATTTATGTATGTATCTGTTGATACATTAAAGCACTTACTTAAGGCTTTAGGTGCTTTTACATCATTACAATATACTATAGAAAAAGATCAAAAACCACAAAATGCATAGGAAACCACCCAAGAAAAACCATCCAGACTAGAGCATTACTCGAAATAATTATAATAATAATTTTTTAAAACCCATCCATTTAAATCCTTTGGTTTAAAAATATAAAGCCTGCAGGATATTATGGAAGTACTACATTCTGAAAAGATGTAATATAGTCTGTTCTTTTTCTAACTAAAAAGGAATTAGAGTGAACAGTTTATTGTTCATTATGCAATACTAGTAAAAATGAATTGAAGTCTAACAATAACAGATACAAAACTATTTTAATTTAGTAAAATAATTAGACCCCAGTGATAATTTTCTAGAGAAAGAGTTTGCTGAAAAACTTCAGCATACTGAGAGTATCACATAATAAAGTGCTTGTGCAATTACTGTTTAATCACTTTTACCAGTGATTTGTACTACTTATAAGAATAAAAAAAAACCTGCTTCAGTTGCTCCATTGGACAGTTCTGGGTAACAGCCCCAGGACCTGTGCTTTGGGGGACCCAGGGTGGTTTGGGTAACTTGCAGTAGGGCTTGCCCCTCTCCCCTAGCACTTTTTGGTGGTAATGGGAAGTCGAACAACCCAGCCCACACTGCTCCCCCAGCTCCCAATCACATTGCTCGGGAGGAGGCAGGGGTGATAGGTTTGCCAGGTGTCCGGTATTGACCCAGACAGTCCAGTATTTTTGCCTCCTGTCCTGTAAAAAAATCAGAAAATATTGAACAACTAAAATGTCCGGTATTGTCTGGTTTTTTTCCCTGCCAGGAGGCAAAAATACTGGACATCTGGCAAACCTACAACACACTCAGCAACTGGGCCCAGCCCTCCCTGGGCCCCCCAGATCCTCTGCCAGGACCCCCGGATGTGCCTTTACCTGGTTCTGCAGAAGCTTGTCTTGTGGCTGGAACAGAAAAATAAGATGGCCACTGGCAAAAAAGCCTCTTCTTAAAGGGGCCATGCTGATTTTTTTTTCTTCATAACTGCTGTTGAGGGTCCTTTTTTGTTTGTTTGTTTTTGTTTTTGTCTCTCCCTCTTTTTTTTCCTCAACAGAATTTTTTTCCCGGTGTTTTTTTGGGGGTGGGGGTTGGTATTTTTGGATAAACCATCTGGCAACTCTTGGGAAAGGGTGGAACCAGCCCTCTCACTCACCAGCAACAGGCAACAGAGTAACACTGGAAGCAAGGAGAGTGGAGCTGGCTTGGCACCAGGTCGCTCTGCTTCACCCCTGCTGCTGGAGAGTGGGGGTCCAAATCCTGCTATCAGAACCAAGCCCTTCACTAATCCCCCATACTGCATTGCTCGGAGGAGGGGGGTTAAGAGAAAGAGAGAGTAGAAGTGGGAAGAGGTGGGGCAGGGGAAGAATAGGGGACAGGAAGAGGCAGGGTAGGATAGGGTAGGGCCCAGGGCAGATCGATGGGGTTGTCTCAGGCCCCGCACTCGCTTAGGAATGGCCTTGACTCTGTCTACATTACAAGCGGGGGCGGGGGCTGATTTCCCTGCTTGAGTACGCACACTTGTATTAGCTCTCATCAAGCTAGTACAAGTATAAATAATAATGTAGCCATGGTAGTAAAGTGTAGCAGCAATGGAAGCATTGCTGAGCTGTGGCAAGTATGTACCCACCAATTTCAGGTGGAATTGTACTCTGCATGGCTCACCAGTGCTGCTGCTACCACTGCTACTGTGGTTACAGTGCCTTTTATACTTGTACTAGCTTGATGAGAGCTAGCAAAAGTATGTTACATGAATAGGGGAATCATACCCCTGACTAATAATGTAGATAGAACATGCAGGAAACCTAAGAGATAGTTTCTCCCCTAGGTAGGGTTTTCTGTCAAAAGGAGATGTCAAAGAAATACATTTTGTATAATGATTTTATCATTCTCATTAACAAAAATAAGAGTACAAGGAGTCTCATACAGTAGAACCTCACAGTTCTGGGCACCAAAATTACAAACTAACTGGTTAACCACACATTGCAGTGAAACCATAAGTATGGAAGGAAGCAGCAGCAGAGACAAAAAAAATGAGAAAAAGGCAAATACAGTATAGCTCTGTGTTAGATGTAAACTATTAAAAAAAGGAAAATTAGAAAAAAAAATTGCAAGATAAGGAAACTGCTTCTTTGCTTGTTTCATTTAAAATGTAAGATGGTTAAAAGTTTCATTTTTCTTCTGCATAGCAGATTCAAAGCCATATTAAGACAGTGATCAGTTGTAAACTTTTAAAAGAACAACCATAATGTTTTGTTCAGAGTTATGAACATTTCAGATACTAAGTAAGAAGTTATACATGTATATGGAAAATAAGTTTTTAACATCTGTATGGAGGCAAAGTTGACAAACAGGGTTTTCTATCAGACATGGGATGTTTATTCACTTCACTCTGTTGAAATGTAAATTAAATATTGCCTCATTCACAATGGGTCTCCCAACACCTGTCTAAACTGAATGGTGACAAAGGATTGTAAGAAGTTCAGTAACCCACAGCAGGAGAAGAGAACCTTGAGGTACACTTCAAATGTTTGCTTGACTATATTTGAGGAACAAAGAGGACATTCTGTCATCTTGCACTTAGAAGGTAAATAGGCAGTACATTTATATTTATGAAAACTGGATCACAACTAGCTGGGGTTGAAGATGCTGCAAAAGACTTTGGCTGAGGTACTTGTTAACCAGTGTAGTGAGACAGAAGTTTACTTTTGATTCTGTCTTGTTATATCTAATAATAGAATAACCACCAGGTGCGGGGGGGAAAGTCTGGCGTATTTCTTAGCAGTTTGTCTTGAATCTGGCAACCTCAACTGTGACTGATGGAGGCAAGGTGATCCCATCAATGGCCTTCATCCATACAATGTCAAAATGACTTTCATGAAGAGCTTCCAAAACCTAATCACATAAAGTGATTTTGGGAATGTGAGTGACCATCCCTACAAGAAGTGACTATGATATCACAGATCATTCACATTGATGTGACACTAATTGTGTAAGTAGGAGATTTATTTTGGTCTAACTGTACCTGGTAATAGCATTCCCTTCACTAGAGAAAGCACATCATCCATAGTGGTTTCTTTGTTGTTGTCTGTGCTGGTGATGCATAATCTACCTATCACACTGAGATAGAACACAGTCTGCAGTCTCTTTGGGTTGACAAGAACTTGGGCATGATAGGCATGGCAGCTCACCAACATTGCTGAGCTGAGTCCATTTATGGAATTGAATAGTATAGGAGTGAGCTGAAAGTACCGAAGTCCATCACTGAATATGAGCAGCCGCTAATGAAAGAATTCTGTGTTTCAATGCAAAAATGGAAAGTAACAGGTGTTGAGCCATCAGTAAGGTGGTGTCATACCATATAGAGTGGTGTGGAACATTCAATGCAGAAGACAATGCAGAAAGCTTCTCTTTTTATTTGTGCATAGTTCTTCTTAGGAGTGATGAGAGTTAGTGATTCAAAGGCCATTAGGAAAAAATGTGAAGAAAAAACTACATCTGGTGAAGCATCACAAGTCAAATCCAATTGCAGAGAAGCATTGAAGTACATGAGAACTTTGGCTGATATCAGTGGTTTCTTTGCTTCTGTAAATATAGTGTCACTCTCTTTAGTCTATTTCCATTTTTTTTGCTTGTAACAGTTGGCATAAAGGTGCCAATACTGTTGCCAGATTAGCCAGAAATTTACTGTAGTAGTTAAGCAGTCCTAAAAATGAATGCAATTGTGACCCATTCTCTGGCAGTAGCTCCTGAATACCCACCTTTTCTTTTTTCTGTGATTTCCTTCAGCTTGTGGCATCAATTACGTAGCTAAGGTATTCACTTGAAGATTTGAAAAACTCATTACTCTTGTCATACTCTCAGGCAATGTCTAAACTACATTCCTCTGTTGAAAGAGGAACGTAAATGAGGCGGATTGAAAATTCAAATAAAGCGCGGATTTACAAATCTCGTGCTCCATTTGCATAATCACATGAAAGCGCTTTTTCGAAAAAGGGTTTTCCTAAAAAGAAACCGCAGTCTAGATGGGGTTCTTTAAAAAAAAACCTTTTTTCGAAAGAACCCGTACTCCTGAAAAAATGAGGTATACAGGTTCTTTTGAAAAAGGAGGGTTTTTTTCAAAAGAACCCCGTCTACACTGCAGTTTCTTTTTCGCAAAATCTTTTTAAAAAAAGCACACTCGCGTGATTATGCAAATGAAGTGCAAGCTTTGTAAATCCGCACTTTATTTGAATTTTCAACCAGCCTCATTTACATTCCTCTTTCAAAAGAGGAATGTAGTTTAGACATTGCCTCAGACAGTGGTCTTCCACATGTTGCAAAACAGCATCCAAATCTTGAAGATAATCATCTTGACCCTTTCCTGTAACAAGGATGTTCTCTAAATACTATTGACCTTCGTTCAGTCCCTTCAGAATCTCATCCATGACTTTCTGGAGCAGGATAGATGTTGAAGCAAGCAATAATGAAGGGTAACCTATTATAATGAAATAAGCTGTTTGGGGAATTGATTATCAGACATTTGTCAGATGCTGGATTGATCTCTATTAGTAGGTATGCACTGAGCAAATCCCGTTCATTGAAAACTGTCCCCTACTAAGAGCTGCAAACAAATCTTCAGTACAAGATAATATAAACAGGTCTACACGTAAAACTGGATTCAGCATCACATTGCAATATCCACAAATTCAGTATGAGCTATCCTTCTTGGACATTCATTGAATAGGGGTAGTCCACTCATTGTGTGAAACCTGATAGGACTCTGATATTCACTAAAAGGTCCAAATTATCTTCTATTCAAAGCTTCGGACTACAGGACACATTTCTGGGCTTCTTATCTTTTTGCTGTTTGTCAAACTTACCAATGAGCTCACTAACATGTTACTCATCTATCCAAGCTAATTTTCAAAAACTTTGGCATTTCGGTTCAATATTTCTTGAAGATTTTGAGGCGTTTTAATGATCACCTTGCTCTTTCTCCAGTTCACCTTTAGCTTCTCAAGCCAAGATCTGTAAAATAATGGTGGATACTTTCCTTCAATCACATACAAAGTAAAACAGTCCAGCTAGTTGAACTTTCACTTGGAGTATTCATTTTAGGCCCAACTTTTCTCCTGTATAAGGGCAGCTTTATACAACTGTGCAGGTTTCTTCCAGAGGGACTTGGGACAAAGTCTGGTGAGAGGAGATACAGAAATCAATGAAACAGCAGCTTCAATATCAAGCTCCATTCTTGCAGAAGTTCCTTCAATCAAGGTGTGACTCAGATGCCATCTGTGACTCGAGTTTCCAATAACACCTATAGTGCTAGGTCCTGATCACTGTCACTAGAGCTTTTGTCTTTCCCCCCACCCAGTGTGAATTCCCAGCTTCTGTCCTTTCTTAGGTTCCGTTTTCATGGATGTCTTCTTGAATACATAGTTACTCTGCATTGCTGGTTGTTGAACTGTGCAACACATCACGGTGATGTGTCCTTTTTTCTAGCACTTTCTGCAAATGAGCTCGTATGCCCAGAAATCCTTCACAGCATCTGTAATTTGTGCATACAACAGCAACATAGAAATTCATTGCATTGCTGTGGTCCTCTGTCTCACCAGTGCAGGAGGTGAACTTCTTGTGTCACACTATGACCCTATATTTTTAGGGCAATGTGGTTTTGAATATGAATATGCATATGTGGCGAGGTGGTTCACCGCCACCCCTCGCCTCTCCCTCTCTGTCCTTCTATCCTGGCAGCGGGTCCCCGGGTCGCCGGTTAACCATCCTCCCCAGCGATTGCTCCCAAGCTGCTCTCATGGGTCGCTGGGACCTCAATGTCCTTGCTCGGGCTTGGCCCACTCTGGTACCCGGACGTGGGGGCCGCAGCTTCCTGCTCCCTGCAGGCGTTCCTCAGTCATTGGGACTGGTCTTCCTGCTCCTGGTCGGGTCCCGAGTGCTCTGCCACTCCCTCATGAGCCCTTCGGCTGCTGCTCCTCCGGGGCCGCCTGTAAAGGAGGGAAGAACACCAACAGCGTCCGCTCCCTCCCGACTCCCCCCTGCTCTGCCCTTGCTGCCGCCCTTTTGAACGGGCCAGCTGTGTTCGCCCTCCCCCGTGGTGTGCATGCCGCCCGGAACTCCCGGGGTCCTAATGCCCACCCCGGGCGGCGTGCTTGAGGCCGTGGCTCTGCCCCCTGATGTGCGCCCTGCCACCCCAGATTCCCCGGGTTGCTCAGTGGCGCACACACCAAGTGCTCCGGCTGCCGAACGGCCGGCTCCCCCGGGGCTCTCGGCTGCTTACCTGCCGCGTGCCTCCGTCGGGCCGCAGCCGTGAGTGCGGGGAACGCCTTCGCCATCACAGCATAACTCAAATATGCTTTATGCAAAACAGGGCAAGTAAGTTATTATTCAAGAGCTTGTAACCTCCTGAATGTGTAAATTCTATTTGTGTGCATGTATTATTCTTATATGTGAAGTTAGAAATATAAAGTGCAAACTTGTTTATTAATCTAGGTCTTCTAGTGAAAGCCATTCTAGTGGTACTTACAGATCTTAACGGCCTGGTACTCAAAGACAAAGATTTGTGAGTGATCTTGTTTTGTCTATAAGCCCAAACTGTGGTTGTTCCTACAAAGACAGGTGAGGTGACCATGCAACTGGTGCAGGAATCCATATTGAATTTGGCATTTTTCTACTGGGCTGGGGAGAATGGAACAAAGACTTCCAGCCCCGGGAAAATTCTGTTTAAGGAACGGGAAGCAAACAATGATTGTCTTCAGCTGGCGTCACAGACTGCTCCCCAACTCAAGAGGAGACATGAGTTGGGAAAAAAAAAGCTGGACATGAGCTGGAAAAAAAAGAACTCTAACGAAGGGAGACACTCCTAGGCCCATGTCAAAGAAAAGATCAGCTCTGGCAGGAAGAAATTTACCTGAAATAAGGACTAGGGTGAGAAATTATGATTTGTAACCATTGTTCTTAGACATTAGGCTTGGCCGGCGTGGTTTCTTTGTTTTAGCATAGTAATTTACTTTGATCTGTCTGTCATCAAATGAAACCACTTAAATCCTACTTTTTATACTTAATAAAGTCATTTTTGTTGATTATCAAAGCCAGTGTAAATAATTGTTACATGGGGGGAGGAGACAACAGCTATACATATCTCTTTTTGATAAGAGAGCAAACTTTCTAAGCTTTATCTGTGTAATCTTTTATACAGAGTAAAAAGGATGTGCAGTATTTGGGGTTTTGGTCCCTTTGGGGGCTGAGCTCCTGGGGCTGTCAAGTCCCTTTAACTGATCCCTTCAGAGCTGAGCAGTTATCAGTGTCAGTGTTACTCTGTTGGGGAGCTGTTACTCCAACTCTGTGCCTCTGCTGGGGGAGACCAGAGCTTCTGGCCCAGCAGGAGAGTTTGGTGGTAGGTAGGTGGTCTCAGTGGTATGATCAGTCCATCAGGTGACAGACAGCCTTGAGGGGATCTCTGTGATCCAATTCATCACATCTTCATCACTTTAAAGTCAAGAAAATCCTCTGTGGTCTCCATGTCAATTACTATTTCCAGATCCTTCTTGGCAGGATGCACTGATACAGTTAGTCACTTTTTCCGGATCTGGCCATTGGATAATGCAGAGACAAACTGGCCATGCAGGGTATCAGTAAGGATATGTCTACACTGCAGGGGTTTTCTGGGATACCAGAGGTATCCCGGAAAAACTCCACCGCATCCAGGGAATGTGTTTGCTCTTCTGCTTTTTTTTTTGGCAAGTGCAAATGCGCTCTTTCGGAAGCCTTGTCTTTCTCATTCCACGAGGAAGAAAGAATCTTCCAAAAGAGGGTGATTTTCTGAAATTTGGCCCAGTGTAGATGGGCCAAATTTTGGAAAAGCCTCTTCTGAAAAAAAAAACGGAAAAAGCTGAGCAAAATGTACAGCGCATTTTACATTGCTTTTTCCGAGAAAAAAAAAAGCTGTAGTGTAGACCTAGCCTTAGTGTAGTAGTTATCAAACTACAGCCTGATTAGCACAGTGGCCAACTGAGTACTAAAAAGAAGCTCCAGCTGCTTGGCAGTGTGCCTAGAGCTCTGCTCCTGGTCTCACTTTGTGAAAGGGAGGGCTCTGAACGAGGGGTGCTGGGCACTCAGCTCTGTAGGGGATTTTAGTGGGGGAGGCATTTAGGGTTGCCAAGTGTTCGGTATTGAACCAGACAGCCTAATATTTGGGCCTTCCGTCTGGTAAAAATGTCAGAAAATACCAAACATGTGAAATGTCTGGTATTTTCTGCTTTTCCTGGCTTGGGGCGTCTGCTGGAACAAGCGCAGCTCTGGCTGTCTGGGGCGGGGGGAGGATGAAGAGTCTCGGACAGACTTCAAAATGGCCACCTTAAAAGTGCAATGCTCTCTCTGCTCTTAAGAGGGAAAACTGGGATGGGGGGAGGGAGAGGTTGTTGTTTTTTGGTCAGCTACTGAAAACTTTTCCCTTTTTTGTTCAACAATTGTAAACTTTTTTTTTTTTTAAAAAAAAACACTGTTCCTGGGAATTAAAGGGTCCGCAACTGTTTATCAGCCCCAGTCAGTTCCTTTTTTGCTGCTCTGGGTTTTGGTTTTTGTTTTGTTTTGGCTCAACAGAATTTTCCCAGTGTGTTTTTTTTTGGGGGGGAGGTGGTTCGGTATTTTTTGTTAAACCATCTGGCAACCCTAGGGGCATTGTAGTTCCCAACGTGCAGCCCATATAACACACTGACTTGCAGTCCACAATGACAGACAGGTTGAGAACCGCTAACTTATATTTGTCTGAACTGATAATGCTTTGACAGCTTCCTTATAGCAGCAACAGACTGTGCCACTGGTTCTTCACTTTCCTGATGTCACCAATAAAACCAATATAATTCTTCTATATTGATGGGGTAGGAGAAAACAGTCCCCGCATTGCTGCAGTAATTGCAGCATACGTGGCAGTTCTAGGCACAGTTGGAGACAATCGGTCACACAGCAGCCTGTAGGCCTTTGAACCCATTCCCATCAACAAGTTTGAAACACTCTGTCCATCTGGAATAGAATTGCAAGCTTCAAATTGCTCAAAAATGTTCAAGATGCACCATCTGTGGTTTGCAGTTTTCACCAAACTCACAAAAAGCCCCCAAAGTTGCCATTTTTCTGCTCTTTTGTGGGACTTCACACCTCCTGGACATTTTCTCTGCCACAGGAAAACTATGCCTGATTTCCCTCTGTTGGCTGTGTCTATACTGCAGAATTCTTCATTTGGCTGCACTTGGGCTCCCTCTGCTGGTTCAGCATAGCCTACACACTGCTTCTCGGCCTGCCTTCTTGCATGTGGCCAGCCAGAATGACTGCTTGCTTCACCCCCATCACTGTTTTATTTGAACAGCTGTGGCTGTAATCACGGAACTCTTTATCATTTGTTCCTTCTGTATTTCTTTATTCCTCCATCTCTAGCTAGCTGGCTTATTCTGTCCCAGCAGCAGTTTGTCACCTTGTGTCTCTAGGTGAACCCCCCCTCCACTTTATTTTTTTTTCTTCCCCTTGTCTAAGCAAATAGTAGCAATGGACACTTGTGGGACAGAGTGTTATTGCTGATACGTTATATTTGGACCCATCAGAGATGGAGATAGGCATAGACACACAGAGAGCTGATAGAAATGCAGATATCAGCAATGGAGACTTTACTGGTCTGGAAGCAAAACTGAAATCAATATAAAAGTGAAGCTTTTCACTGAGGAAGGGAACTGCTCAAACATTAGAGGGGCAGGACATCACATTAGGGACCATATTAACAGCGGCTCCATACTTTATTGCTGCTTATTTCCTTGGCCTCTTCCTATATGGCCCCTTTATCTTTACCCATAATCTCAGGGTTAAAGTACTCAGGTCCTCTTTCCCAGTTTAAGCCAACACCAAACTCTGGCTATTCCGCAGGCTGCATGGGATTTTCCTACACCCCTCCCCCTCCATGGGGGTGTACAGCCCCCCTGAATTTCCCCAACTCCCCCCCCCCCAGTTTTGTGAACTAATTACATGCCAATTTAGTGATTGTTTGGAAATTTGAATTGAAATGGAAACATTAATACACACTTTAAAAGCATATATAGTGTATGATAAGATATGTGTATCTGAAAAAGTATAATAGATTTGAAAAGTATGAACATAGACTAGCTTCCTTATACAGCTGTTATTTTTTATGACAATGTCAGTGCATTCATTTTGGTGATGTTGGTCAACCTAATAATTTCAAATTATGATTTGTAAGCAAAGTCAAAATGAGCTCTCCCTGACAGCTAGTGATGAGCTGGGGGTAGGGGGAAAGGCTTCAGGACCAGATTGT
Source organism: Pelodiscus sinensis (assembly GCF_049634645.1). Lineage (NCBI taxonomy): Eukaryota > Metazoa > Chordata > Testudines > Trionychidae > Pelodiscus > Pelodiscus sinensis. Next base: position 230,938,866 of record NC_134711.1, on the reverse strand, counting down.
ATTTACATTCACACCTAATCTACCTAGAAGCAAAATGCAGGACAATGTAGCACTTTAAAGACTAACAAGATGGTTTATTAGATGAGCTTTCGTGGGCCAGACCCACTTCCTCAGATCAAATAGCGGAAGAAAATAGTCACAACCATATATACCAAAGGATACAATTAAAAAAAATGAACACATATGAAAAGGACAAATCACATTTCAGAACAGGAGGGGGATGCAGGAGGGGGGGGAAAGGAAGGAAGGTAAGTGTCTGTGAATTGATAATATTAGAGGTGGGGAGAGTGGGATGTTTGTGAGTTAATGGTATTAGAGGTGATAATTGGGGAAACTATCTTGGTAATGGGTAAGATAGCCTGAGTGTTTGTTCATTCCTTTTTGGAGAGTGTCGAATTTTAACATGAATGACAGTTCAGAGGATTCCCTTTCAAGTGCAGATGTAAAAGGTCTTTGTAGCAGAATGCAGGTGGTTAAGTCATAGAGGGTATGTCTACACTACCCCGCTAGTTCGAACTAGCGGGGTAATGTATGCATACCGAACTTGCTAATAAAGCCCGGGATTTGAATTTCCCGGGCTTCATTAGCATAAAGCCGGCGCCGCCATTTTTAAAAGCCGGCTAGTGCGAACCCCGTGCCGCGCGGCTACACGCGGCACGGGCTAGATAGTTCGAACTAGCTAGCTATTCCGAACTATCTGTACACCTTGTCCCACGGTCCCCAGCAGACCACAGCCACCCGGACTGAAGCCGCAGCCGCGGGGGGGTCCCACGCCTCTGAGGCTTTGCCAGAGCAAAGCCTCAGAGGCGCGGGGAACCGCCGCTGCTGCCGCTTCAGTCTGGGTGCCTGTGGTCTGCTGGGGACGGTCCCTAGCAGACCACAGGCACCCAGACTGAAGCGGCAGCAGCGGCGGTTCCCCGCGCTTCTGAGGCTTTGCTCTGGCAAAGCCTCAGAAGCGCGGGAACCCGCCCAGTACCCCTGGTCTGCTGGAGACGGTCTCCAGCAGACCAGGGGCACCGGAGCAGCTTACGAACGGGGCTTTCTCGCCCCGACCTCCGGGGCGAGAAAGCCCCGTTTGTAAGTGCGGATCCGACGTAAGTCGGATCCGCGTAAGTCGGGGACTGCCTGTATATCTTTTCTGGGCTGGGGTGACCAGATCTGCACACAGTATTCAAGGTCTGCACATTTATATAGGGGATTTATATAGAGGCAATATGATATTTTCTGTTATGTGTTTTGGTGTATTTTGCATTATCCTTATGTTAAATTTGCATTATTTTAATAAAACATTTAATTTATCATATCTCTTTTATACATTGCAGGTCAAAGTGAAAATGAAAAGACAAAAAACAATACAACAATTTTTCCATTCAAAGGCCTCAAAAACTAACCAAGGTGAAGAACACATCAAGAACCATGAATAAATCAACATATCCTCTGAAGGGTCAAGTGGTGTATCTACATCCGACCAGCCCGAAGCACAAATACAGCTACCTACTGAAGAAACAGTGTCTCCAAAACCTAAAGGCAGTTCCCGATGTTTGTCGATTAAAGTGTTCCCATTTATTGAAGTTACAAAAGATGGCTACTGGTGTACCTCTTGCAAAAAAGTTTACGAAGAAGGAAAGCTTTCCAATGCTATAACCGGTAAAAGTATAGGAGTTTGGTTTGTCAGACAGATCAGCAAAGCCAATGCTGACAAACTACGTGAAAAGGCAGCAAAACACCAGGCCTCTGGACTGCATGAACATGCAGAAAGCCTTATAAGCCCACTTTCAAAGCCAATTTTAGAAGTACTTAATGAGGCTGTTAAGAATGCTGGAGACACATGTCAGCCAACGGTCAGGGCAGTGTGTGTGTGTATGCTTCCGAGAAAAGGTTTAACGTCCGTGTCTTTACTGCTAGGACCGGGGTCCCATCGCAGAGGGTGGCCAGCAGGCCAACAGATGCCCCGTTATATAGGAAGAGCTTATTACACCTTAGATTTTAGCTGCTAGAACACAAAGTTCCTTTGCAGCGGGCAGCCTAGGAAAGACTGAAAAGGTGCCCTAACGGATCTTGTCACCTGGGAGTGACACAGATCTAAACGCCCAAGCTCTCCCTATGTCTGTCCCTTTTATGACCAGCTGAAGTTCTTTTAAATTGTGCTTGGTTCTATTACAGCAACTGAAGGAGTCAGGTTAAAGCTTAAACAGTTACAGGTTTATTAAAAGACTTATAAAAGCATATGGTTACAATGGCTATTGCTCTATTTCTTAAATGATAGCAAATATATATATATAGGTCTTAAAAATGATCACAGGAAAAAGGTAAAGATAGAAAATAGAAGTAATGGTACCAAGGGACAGCTTAATCTTTAAAGAGCTCTAACACTATGTATATATATACTTAAACAAAGGACCACATCCAGGTACAATTTTTACCCCTTTCTGTGCCTCTCGACTCCAGCGTGTCAGGCCAGGGCCGGTCTCTCAATTCCTAGGAAAGATGAATACGAGGTGGGCGTCCCCTCTGGAACCTCGGGAGATCAAACACCTAACCCGACCAACAGATAGATGGTAGATTGACACTCAGAGAAAATATGCTGCTGGACCCATCTATATACCCCTGGGGGCTCGTATCTTCTTTCTTATCTAAGATGCCGAATTGTACTGGTCCGTTTTGTGGCACCAGTTCTTACAAGCAAGTTTCAAGTTAATTTACACTTGCAAGAGAGATAACTAAATTGTGAATACTAGACATTTTTTTACTGGGCGAGAGATTCCTCCCCCCGCGGATGGATGTGTGTTCGTATCAATATGGGTTTGAGTCAAGGGCACTCCCTGGCAGCCTCTTGGTCAGCAATTGGCGTATTTCTGTTTACAGCCATTCACGGTCACAGCAGCCTGGGCCTTCTGCTCTGTGTGCCCTGTATGCTCTAGGCAAGCAAAAATGGATGTTACAAGGGGGTTCCTGTCTGGCTACAACACAATACAGTTCATGTGAACGAACATAGCTGTGGCATCATACATTCTATTTAAGCAAGAGATACCACATACTATAAATCAGAGGCCAATGTTAAGTGCATTGTCACTTGTTCATCCTGAAGTTGAACACTGGTTCCAAACAAGACGAGCAAATCCTCACTATCTTTCTGCAAGGAACTCAACTGACTGGCTAGAAGCATGCGGTGCAACAGTGAAAGACTCAACAGTTGAAAAAGTGGAGAACTCTCTCACCACATTCAAAAAATTTGCATACATGGCTGAAGAATGCACCAATGTAAATGGGCATCAAGTATTAAGTCATTGTGTACGTTATCTTGATGTCAGTGGTAGGCCAGTAGATGCATTTCTAGATGTTCAAGTTATAGAAAACACATCGGCTACATCTGTGACAACCCACATCTCAGAAGAGTTAAATGCTTGTTAATTGGACCCCAAACAGATGGTTGCTTGTGCATTTGATGGAGCTACAAACTTCTCTGGAAGACATGGTGGAACACAAGCTTTGCTCAGAGAAAAGTGGCGAGGAGTCCTGTGGCACCTTATAGACTAACTGAAGTGTAGGAGCATAAGCTTTCGTGGGCAAAGACCCACTTCGTGCATCTGACGAAGTGGGTCTTTGCCCATGAAAGCTTATGCTCCTACACTTCAGTTAGTCTATAAGGTGCCACAGGACTCCTCGCCGCTCTGCAGATTCAGACTAACATGGCTACCCCTCTGATAGTAGAGAAAAGTGTAACCCTAATCTCTCCTATACACACTGCAGAGGCCATCTGCTCCAACTAGCACTAGTACGAGCTGCAGAATCTTCAAAAGACATTTAAAAAGCTATACATTTAATATCTTCGTTATATTATTTGTTCAGCAAAAGTCCAAAAAGACTGAATACCTTGGAAAATATACAAGATACACTGGGACTTAAGTTCAATTTAGTCCAACCTGGGAAAACCACTGGCTTTCTCATGAGTGATCCTTGGCTGTTGTCTTAAAATTATTCCAGCCATTATTATTATTGGCTTTGGAAAGTACCTACCAAGATGGGATGGATCGAAGTAGTGAGGCTGGTGGATTACTTTTGCTACTACGTTCAGAGAAGACTATTGCCATTCTCTCTCTCGTAAATCTACTGTTGAAACCACTTGGGTCATTAAACAATACCCTCCAAGCATCTGCTATAACAGTAGTAGAACTTTGTCCAGCAATAGAAGCTTCATTTGGATCAATCAGAGAGCTATCTATTGAAAAAGTCCTGGAAGAAGCAAAGACTTCAGTCCAGAAGTTGACTAATGAAGGCATTTATATTGAATCCTTAAGTGAAGAAGACAAGTGTTTAAGACAACTGAAAAAGTACACAGACTTGATTCTTAAAAATCTACAACAGCGACTTCTAGATTCTACTCAACCTCTACGTAGCTTTTACAGAAGCCTGTCCTATAAAACACCAACAGTTGAGTGGAGTGAGGCACTACCAGCAATGGGGCTGCCACGCGCGCAGGACAGAATAGAGAATTTGAACACAATGGAATATCATATAATGAATGAATGAAGATTTGACTTCAACTTCTTTTTTATCATCACTAGTGGCTCTACCGGATCTTTGTGCTATGTTTCCTGGTATAAAAGAAGTGGGAATTCATCTCTTGCTACTCCTAGTCACAACAGCTACAGTTGAGTGTTCTTTTTCATCATTGAATAGAATTTTGTGTTCTGAAAGAAGTCTCCTTCTGCCTGATCATGTGAATGAACTAATGAGCATATCAATTGAAGGAATGGAAGTACCGGACACAAGAGAAGCCACTGAAGATGAACGCACTGCATTCGAGAAGTTCATTAACAGAGTTGTGCAAAATTATAACAAGAAACCAAGAAGGATGTTGAAGTAGTGCTTCACAGAAGGCTTGAGTAGCCAACTTTAATTTGTGTGATTTTAAAAAATGAGTTAAATCTAATAAAATGGTCACGAAACATTTTTCAGTTTTTACTATGGTGCCATACAGACCACCTTCACCCTCACAGTCTCACCCCTCATCGGCCTTGACCCCCCTCCGTAAATTCGAACAGCCCCCCCATTTCAATTCCTGGGGGAAACACTGTACACAGCAGAGCTATTTCGGGATATCTTTGGTATCCTGAAATACCTATTCTCAGGGCTCGACAATTAATGTAATCTACTTGCCCGTGGTGAGTAGATTTTAGCCTGGTGCGGCTGCACAGCGCAGTCAATGCATGAGCAGCGTGGTCTGCGCATGCGCAGCGTGCAGTTCCGCACAGCTGGCGAGCAGGGCTCACTGCCGCTTGACGAGCCCTGGCTATTCTGCATCGTAAGAGCAAGCCTGTTATTTCGAGGGGTTTTGGAATAGTGCCTTATTTTGAAATAACATTGAAATAAGCTATGCAAATTGCGTAGCTTATCTCAAGGTAAGGATGCTGTGTAGATGCACCCTCAATCTCCCTTGGCCCAAAAAGACTTCCCTGCCTCACTCCTCTGATCCTAGCCAGAACTAACCTGCTAATGCTAAGGCCCTGAAAACTCTTTTTAACTGATCCTGATTGACTGTCCCTGTGAGGCCTCCCTAAGCAGGCCTGGAGGACCTACCTATACTGCTCCTTTTCTAAGGTGGGGTGAAGTAGGGCCACGGGTCTCCCAATAGGGAATCACAAAGGTCATATTCACCCTGTCACAGGCTCCCACTAGCTCCATCGGTATTATTGGCCTTTGTGGAATCCATGATCACTGCATCAGCTTTAATGCTCTTATTTTTGTGTAGAGGCAGTTTAAACTTGAGCTTGGGACATGTGCACTCACGTGGCGTGACTAGAGCAGGAGTCATGCCAACTGGTCAGAACAGAAGTGGGTCACTATGAATAGGAGCTCAGGATCAGAGGTGGAATCAGAGGCCAGATGCCAGAGCAGTGAGTCAGGTATTGGAGCTAATACTGAAGCAGGGTTACATGAAGTGAGGCCAGGCGAGGGTGATGTTGAACTCAAGGCAGGATCAGGATGTGACAGACTGCTAGCTAAGCCACTGTAGCCTGGCTGAAAAGGGTGAATGCAGGTGGCTGAGCAAACCCAGGCCTGCAGGGCTAATGGGAGCAGCTATGCGCCTCATTAGTCAGAGGGCTATATAAGGCAGAGGAAAGGGGCCAAGAAAGAAGAGCAAGTGCTGAGAGCGCTCTCAGGCAGAAGGTGAAGGAAAAGTTTGCTGACTGGTAAAGATTCTGTAAATAGAAGGTAGTGGGAAACTGACAATACAGGTGACTGCACCAAGAGAAGGTCTGTGACTAATTTGAGGACCAGAAGGTGTCCCAGGGCAAGGGGCCTGACTGAGGACCTTGCCCCAAGAGTTACTGCAGCCATGGATGAATTTTTTAAGCAGTCACTTTGCTGCTGTTGGGCTGAAGAGTTTGTCAGTTGATAACTTCCAACCAGTCAGGCAGTATAGCCAATTAGGCCTAATATTGGGAAACCTAAGGCCCTTAGCTAGCCTGAGACTAGCTCTGCTGCAGACAGACTGGAGGGGGGCAATTGTTGGAGAGACTATCAGGAGCTATTGGATAATTTCTCAAGACATAGTCATTTAAGAGAAGTAGTACTTTACCCCTTCCCCTATTGAGGAAAGAGTCATATTCAGCCTAACACTACCCGTGGTTTCACATTTTTAAGAGCCCTGCTTCATTAACACTCTGATTCAGCATTCTAGCCCCATTCAGCAAAACACGTTAAGCTAAACACATAAAAATGTTAAGTGCAGGCTTATGTTCTTTGCAGAACTAAGATGGACTTAAGCATATATAGGTGGTTAGTTTTGGTACTACAGGACCATTATTTTTTAAGTTTGTTTGATTTTAGTTAAAAACTAACACGCCCACCCCTCTGAGACTTTTAAATATGTTAAAATGTAATGCTGAACTGGGCCTCGATGCATCCAAGTGTGCTTTGGCCCCCAGCCACTTGCCATGGAAGTCTTAGTTATTGAATACATTACAGACCTCACTCGCTGTGCCACTGTTTCTTACACCTTTTAAATCATGCATCTAGGCAGAGGGGTTTTGGATGGGGTCTACTACTCCCTAAACAACTTTTCACAAGAGTGGATTCTGTTGGGGAACTTTCTGCTCAATGTCCCCTTTAGGTTGCCTCGTTTTTAACCTTTGACCCAAGCTTGTCCCTGTTTGATCAGGAGGTAAATTGATCTCCATGTTTTTGTGACCCCTTCTCTTTGAAGAGGGTCCTTATTTTGCTGGTGGAATTAATTCACCAGCTTATCAGTTATAGACTACACACATAGCTATAGACTACACACTTCCCCCACCAATAAATTTTTTAGCAGGCTGGCCAGCAGCCTGGCACAGTCCTGCCTTGCACCACATCTTGCTGTGCTCTGCCGCAGCTCTGCATTTAAAGTGTATGAGGAGCCGGGTGAATGGGCAGCTCAGCTCAGTTCTGACTTGCACTCAGTCCAGGAGCTCAGCCCCCTTCCTCCCTGGACAGGGGCTGCTGCCACACCATGCTGCTGCCTGTATATCAGAGGCAGCAGCGCGGGGTGACAGGCAGCCGATCTGCTAGGGGAGCTGATTTTTAAACTGACTCCCCTCATATCCCATGCTGCTACCTGTGATACAGAAGCAACAGCACAGAGTGCCAGGGGACTCTTTGAGAGTGGAACTGGAGCACACTAACTGATGGCCCCACCCCAGGGACTATACAATAGGTGAGTAACCAATAATAATTCATGAGGTTAATCAACTATTCAATTATCCAATATTTAACATTCCTATTCCAGATAGGTTCATTGTGCCTGTCACAGTCCATGGCCCTTTAAAACAGTCACAATGGTTACGTTTAGATTATGCATTCTTGCGCAAAAAGATATGCAAATGAGGCACGGCGATGAATATATGTAATGAGCTGCTATTTTCGGCAAGGGGCTTTTGCACGAGAAGGAGCAGTCTACACAGCTTCTTCTTGTGCAAAACCCCCCTCTTGTGCAAGAGCCATTCTGCCGCTTATTTTCAGGCTGCTCTTTCTTATTTTCAGGCTGCTCCTTCTTATTTTCATGCTGCTCCTTCTCACGCAAAAGCCCCTTGTGCAAAAATGGCGGCTCAGTAGGTATGAAAATGAGGCGTGATGATATTTATCACAGCGCCTCATTTGCATATATCTTGTGCAAGAATGCATAATCAAGATGTAGCCAACAGATGTAAACATAGGTCCCACAGGCTGCCTGTCTCTTAGACTGTGTCTAGACTATATGGCTCCATCGATGGAGCCATGTGGATGAGGGTTGTAGGCAAAGGGAAATGAAGCGGCGATTTAAATAATCACCGCTTCATTTAAATTTACATGGCTGCCGCGCTGAGCCAACAAACAGCTGATCAGCTGTTTGTCTGCTCAGTGCGCTAGTCTGGACGCTCCCCTGCCGACATCAAAGCCCTTTGTCGGCAGCCCCGTTATTCCTCGTGGGATGAGGTTTACCGGGGCTGCCGACAAAGGGCTTTGATGTCGGCAGGGGAGCGTCCAGACTAGTGCGCTGAGCCGACAAACAGCTGATCAGCTGTTTGTCGGCTCAGCACGGCAGCCATGTAAATTTAAATGAAGCGGCAATTATTTAAATCGCCACTTCATTTCCCTTTGCCAAAAAAACAAATCTACATGGCTCCGTCGACGGAGCCATGTAGTTTAGACGTACCCTTAGGGACTATCAACAGGTGAGATCCAGGGTCAGGAAAAGACTTCTCCATAGTAGCCAAGATTCAAGAAAGGCTAAGGAGGTGGGGGTAAAATGTCTCTTTTTCACTACCAGCTTGCAGAATTTGCAGAATGCAGGGAAGTGTATTTATTAAGGTGTTTGAATTACTTTGAGCCTTTAGCATTTTTTATTTAATAAAATTTGCCTGGGAAGAACAAGGTAGAACTGACTGCAGTGTTTGGACTTACTTTTGGGTTGTCCTAGCTGGTGAATCTGCCCACTAGCTTACAAGGTCACTAAATAACTGGACTGATTTGAAATTTTGACTTTTTTAACCCTTTTGGTGCTGCTGTAGCTGTTTGTATGTCTCACATAGTTAAATCTCCTTGCAGACTAACACGCACTCTTCAATGGGAAAAACAGGTTGCAGAGCCAGGTTGTGGGTGGCCTGTTTGCTTGGGTTAATTACCAAGTTATAGTCAGGTGATGAATAGCAGAGTTGGGGTTGAGCTGGGTCAGGATGTCAGGATCAGGCACTGACTTGCAGACAAAAGCCAAGTAATGGGGCTGGGGTCATGATGTCAGGAAGTCTTGGTCACACACCAAATTGTAGACAAAAGGCAAGAAGCAGAGTCAGGGTCAAACTGAACATAAGAGCTGGAGTTTGTGGTTCATGGCAAGGCAAGGTTTGGAGCATAAGGCAGTTTGCATTGTTGCTCATGCATCTACTTGTGATGAGCTTCTTGGGTTATTTTCCAGCATGGGTCAATCAGTGAGATGTGGACGACTACTTTTTTAATGTATTTATCCAAAGCAATGGTTTTCATCCTTTTTTCATTTGCAAACCTCTAAAAAAAATTCAAATTGAGATGTGGCCCCCTTCAGACGTCTTATAGTCTGTGGACTCCCAACGGTCTGCAAACCGCAAGCTGAAAAGCACTGTTCTAAAGACATGTTTGTTTTGATCCTCTTGTCATCATAAATAAAGCAAATCTATTTGTGTCAATTCTTTCTGCTACGGTACCAGCAGCTAATTAACATTAGGAAGCGATGGGAATTTCTGAGAAGCAGAATTCTGATGTAATTCAGTTCTGTCCACTAGGAAGCTTTTAGATGCTCTGACTATATATAATTTATTATTGTCAGTCATGTGGTAATAAAACTCATTTTGCATAATGGATGCTTGCAATGGAAAAGTGCTTAAAGGGTTTCAGTGCAGCAGACAATCTTTTCATCTGTCTATATCAAAGAGGAATTAAAAAATTATGGGGGTTTAAGGCATCCTTATATAAACCCTGTAAATAATGCTTTATAATGCCCACAAAAATGTATTCAAAGAATGCTTATGTTATCCAAATGCACTGCTGCATAAATAGCTTCTTTATGCCTTTCCCCAACATGATTATTGCACATAATTATTTACATGTAATTAGTTTTCCTACCTATAATTCATACAGAATTCAGATTTGGGAATGTTTTATTGAGTTCCAGGAAAGGCCCTGTTAAAGGTCAGAAATTGCACTCTCTTTATGTTGCTGGGTAGCTTAGCTTTGACCTTGCAAACACTTACAAAGAACATAAGAACGGCCATGCTGGGTCAGACCAAAGGTCCATCTAACCCAGTATCCTGTCTTCTGACAGTGGCCAATCTAGGGGCCACCAGAGGAAATAACCAGAACAGGTAATATTCAAGTGATTCCTCCCCCCTTCCCCATCCATTCCCAGCTTCTGACAAACAGAGGCTAGGGACACCATTACTACACATACTGGCTAATAGCCATTGATGGACTTAACCTCCATGAATTTATATAATTTAGGGACATGCTTAACTTATGTACATGCTTAATCTTAAGCAATATAAGTGCAACTGAAATAAAAGGCTCTTTCTGCATACTTTCAGTTGAAGGATTGGGGTCATGATTATGAGTATTCCTGCCTCTTATTGTTTTGGCACTGTCTCCACTGGCAAGTGTTTCCATGCAAGCCAACCTGAACCATCCTGCTGGTTTCTTTTTTGGGGAAGGGAGGGTGTTCGGTATTTTTGTTTCACCCATTTGGCAACCCTAATCATAATCATGACCCCAACCCTTCAACTGGAAGTATGCAGAAAGAGCCTTTTATTTCTGTTGCACTTACCATGCTTAAGGTTAAGCATGTACATAAGTTAAGCATCTTCTTAAATTACATACATTCATGGAGGCTAGGTCAGGACAGGAGCCATGCCAGCAGTGGTTTAGAGAAAGCCAGGCTGGGGGCTTTGCCGTGTCTCTCCGGGCACGTCTACCCAGCAGCTGGCAGAGTGCATCCCCATGTGGGCAGCTGGACAAACACTAGGGCTGGGGCCAGGAGCGGGCTTTCCCCGGGAGAGAGGCCGGGCTGGGAGTGCAAGCGGCGCTCCGCCCCCGAGGAGAGGGGAAAGGCTGGGCGCTGTGGGGGACAGTCTCTGCCCCGGGACGGAGCTGCAGCCCCGCTCTGCGCCTGTCTCGTAGCTCCGGACGGGCAGCGCTGGGCCAGCGGGTCCCCGCCAATGGGCCGCCGCCGCCGCCGGCCTCCTTTCCCGCCCCGCTTCGCGCGCCGAGCCGCCTGCGCCCGCCCCGCGCTCTGGAACCGGCTTCTAAAGTAAACAGCGCCCGGACGGCAGCCCCCGGCCGGCTCCGCAGCGCCCCCGGCTGGCAGAGGATGGCGGAGGGCGCCGAGGCTGCGAGCAGCAGCAGCCGCTTGTACCAGCCCATCACCCAATGGTGGGTGCTGCCTTCCCACTCCCCGGTGGAGAAGGAGTCTCCCTGGCCCCCTCCCTGGCTCCTTGCAAAAGGAGCCCGGCGCCTCTGCAGGGCTTTATCCCTGCCCCAGTGCCAGGGCGGCTGATGCCAGCAATTGCTCTGGCTCCTCACAGCTTGAGGCAGAAAGGGGAGTCACACTGGCTGCTCTTCTGGCACCCCTATGGCATGGAGGTGATGCTCCAGGTGCCAGTTTGAGACCCCCACTGCTGGGCTATTTGTGATGAGATGTGGTCAGCCCTTACCCAACATAAGTCACAGGCCATCAGGCTGGTTTGCTACTGGCAGAATATAGGGGTGCCACTTGGTGCCCACCGAGTAGGCACCATGTTACAGAAGTGGGCTGTGCCCAGGAAAGCTCATGATACCATCTATGTGTTTTGTTAGTCTTTAAGATACTACCAGACTTTCTTGATTTTTAAGTTTATTTAGTTTGTTTTAACTCATCCTTCTTGGTACAGCCTCATAAGATACAAATCTTGATTGTTATGGGGGGTTATATGTGCACAAGTTATGGAAACTGTTCCAGTTGGACATAAACTGTATAGTGCAGAACACTAGCTCTATTACCAGAAACTGCTGATATCGCTGACCACCCAGCCTCTCTGCTTAATGCATACTAGCATGTGTGGTTACTCCATGTCATCTGTTTTAAATGATGGTGCCTAGATGATGTAATGATGGCTGAAGAGGATAATCCTCTGGTTCTTAGCTGGCAGCAAGCTTTTAAAATGCTGTTAAGGGTGGCAGCAGGCCTGTACAGCCAGTGCATGTTGGCATGCACACTGTAGTAACAAATAGCGAGTCAGCACTAGCTTGTCTTGCGGCTACAATCATAGTTATGGCAAATGTGGGCTGTTGATGTGAGCTTGTGTGATGGGATAAGTTTGTCCACATCATAATCATTTTTCATTAGACTATTCTAATTTTTATGCATTCATCTATCCTGTTATTCACTGAGAAGGGATGGTAATGTAATACAGCAGCAAGGCATAATATTAACATGTCATGCAATGTAACAGCTACTTGTCAAGAAAATAATTTTTCGAAATAGTTATAATCCCCAGTGGTCTGGAGTAGCCTCTCCTAGAAAAAAATGACTCCCTTTTTCCTTCTTCACAATTTTTTGGCGTTTATTATGTAGTTCATAGGCCTGTGCTTTCATTTTTGGCAGGACAGTATTTTCTAGAGTCTGACACTGTATGGAACAGAAAACCTTTCTGCATTTACTCACTGTCTCTCTAAGACACACCACATCCACCATCTTTGATTCTATAATATGCTTGTAATATTTTTGACAGCTTTGTTTAAAATAACAACAGATCACATTCAAGGATTTTAAATTGATGCAACATACAGCTCTTAAGTCTGTATACGCCCTCATTACGATGAGATGTCAGCATCTCACAATATTTTAATGTTTTTATTCTCATGATACACATGTGAGATAGAGAAATACTATTATTTCCATTTTACAAATGGGGAACTGAGGCACAGAAAGCTAAGTGACTTGTCCAAGGTTACACCGGAATTCTCTGGCAAAGCAGGGAATTGAATATAGGTCACATGAGTCCTAGGATCAGAGGGGTAGTCTGAATCTGCAAAAGCGATGAGGAGTCTTGTGGCACCTTATAGACTAAGAGATTTATTGGAGCATAAGCTTTCCTGGGCAAAGACCCACTTTGTCAGATGAATCCTAGGGTAACTCTTGACCATCCTTTTTCCTCAGTGAGTTTGCAGATCACCATCTTATATGCTTTCTTTAATACATTTCTAAAAGTTTTATTTTCTGTTTGGTATGTTGACAATAACAAAACACAAGATTTTGGTCCAAAAGTCCAATGGAGGGAGGGATAGCTCAGTGGTTTGAGCATTGGCCTTCTAAACTCAGCATTGTGAGTTTAATGGGGGCCATTTAGGACCTGGGGCAAATCTGTCAGGGATGGTACTTGGTCCTGCCATGAGAGCAGGGGACTGGACTTGATGACCTCTCAAGGTCCCTTCCAGTTCTATGAGATAGGTATATCTCCATATATTATTAATACTCGGCATGAATTCTGGTAAAATGAACTAGTGAACCTACCTGCAAAGGCAAAGATCACGTAGCCTGGATGGCAAACCCAGGAAAATGTGGGTCCACTTGGGACACTTTCCTAGAACTGGTCAACTAAGCAGCTCTGCAGAAGACCTGAAAGATAAATCCCTCATTTCTTTTCTCCTTTGCTATCCTTTTCTTGATTGATTTTGATTTCCTTAGTTTTTGCTTGTTTGATTAGATATGTGCCACAAACAGGGCCGGACGGAGGCATGGATGAGCCGGACAGCTGCCCAGGGCGCCAACCAATGGGGGGGCGCCTGATGGCAGCTGTAAGGGGTGCGCGGCGTCCCTTACAGCTGCCATCAGGTGCCGTGTGCCCGGCTCCCGCAGCGCTGGCCTGCTGCATCCCCGCGGCGCTGGCCAGCAACGCCCTTCCCCCCACAGCCGCAGGGCCCTACATGGGCCAGCTGCGAGCCAGCAGCCGTAGCCGGGCCGTGCATGCACTGTGCTTCCCGGGGGCGGGCCTGCGCACCCTAGGGGGGTGGGCCTGCACATGCGCCATACGCCATGGGGAGGCGCCGGTGCCCGTGCCCAGGGCGCCAGAATACCTCGGGCCGGCCCTGGCCACAAAAATCATGTGCTGGGAATATAAATAAATGTGTGGGATCCAAGCATTGTATTTTTTTTCTTGGACTTTTCTGATGTATAGTATTTCTGAACTTTTATATGTTGGTACCTAGAATATGTTTGGCATGTTTAAATTAAAACAGTGAAAAAAAAAACCTAAAAACAAAAGTAGTGTAATATTTCAGGCTGAACCTCTGTAGCCTGGCAGTCTCTGGTCTGGCAACAGCTGTGGTCCGGCATGATTTTAGTTAGCAGGATGTCCAGTTATCAGGGGTTTGGCCAAATTTCCTGCAGTCCCATAAAAAGTGTTTATAGCCACCAGCCCTGGCTCTCAGTGTTCTGTGCTGTTATTTAATTCTAATTTACCCTTAAATGTCTTCTAAGAGCTCAGTAAGCAGTGGAAGTGTTGGTAATGCTGCTAAACAATATTGACCTCTTATGGTTTGGCAAATTCTCTGGTTTGGCACTGGTCAGGTCCCAGGGTGCCAGACTAGAGAGGTTCAACCTGTATGTCAATAAATAGTTAAATGCAGAAGCAAAACTATTGGAAGAAACCATTATTGAAATACAAAACTTGCTTTCTCGTCACCTAGAAAACCAACTAAAACCCTAAAGAAGTTAATCTTAGTTATAATTCAATGGACTCTAGTGGTGTTATACTAGGATTAATGTAGATCTAAGTTTAATACCTCAGGGTACGTCTACACTACAGCGCTAATTTGAACTAACTTAGTTCGAATTAGTTAATTCGAACTAAGCTAATTCGAACTAGCGCATCTAGAACTAAAAACTAGTTCGAATTAGCGTTTTGCTAATTCGAACTAGCGCGTCCACACTGATTGGACGCAGGGGGGCATTTAAGGGCAGCTGAAACCGGTTCTGGCAGGGCATCAGGTCAGTAGTTGCTTTGTGTGGCTGCTGTCTGAGGCTATCTGAGGCTCGAGCTTAAAGGGACCCCCCTGGACAGCCGGTTCTCAGCTTTTCCTGCTTGCTTGCCAACCTCGCCGAGGGACAGCAAAGCGTTGGTCTCTGTGCCCGTCTGTGTCGGTGCTTCCCTTCGGGAGGGCCGCCGCAGGTGGCAACATGGAGCCACGGCTCGCCCTGCACCTTCTGGTGCATGTTCTGGACTTGCTGCTGCAAGCCTGCCAGCAATGGCTCGAGGCTGCCTGGCACCACCTGGTGAACGTCAGCCCCCTGCCTCTCTGCCTGGCCGCCCTGGGGGCCATGGAGGAGCCGCGGCGGCGCCCTGGCACCGGCGTGCCCCGCCGCATCTGGCGTCTGGACACCAGCAGCGACTGGTGGGACCGCATCGTCCTGGAGCGCTGGGACGACCGACAGTGGACCCAGAACTTTAGGATGAGGAGGGACACCTTCCTGGAGCTCTGCGAGTGGCTTGCCCCTGCCCTGCAATGAAGGGACACTCGCATGAGGCCTGCCATCCCCCTCCAGAAGCGGGTGGCCATCGCCCTCTGGAAGCTCTCCACGCTGGACAGCTACCGATCTGTCGGGAACCAGTTCGGCGTGGGGAGATCCACCGTCGGAGAGGTGCTCATGCAGGTATGGCGCTCGTCGGCCACCGAGCCGGGGGAAGGGGGGCTGCGAGGAGGGGATGGGCCGCCCCAGGGACAAAGGGGGAGCAGGAGGAGGCGAAAGCGCCCCGCACCGGAGGGGTCGGGCTGTCCCAGCCATACTACACACTGCCAGGGGGGTTGCTTCTGGGAGTGGGGCGCGGGGCACTGCCAGGGCACGCACGCTCCCAGCCACCCGGGCGCCCCACTGATTGGCGCTTTGCTGTGTCTCTCTGCAGGTGGTCAAGGCCATCAACCGGGTGCTGCTCCGCAGGATGGTCCGCCTCGCCGACCCGGACGCCATCATCCGGGGATTCGGCGCCCTCGGCTTCCCCAACTGCGGGGGGGCCATCGACGGGACGCACATCCCTATCCGTGCCCCGGAACACCAGGCGTCCCGGTACGTCAACCGCAAGGGGTACTTCTCCGTGATCCTGCAGGCTGTGTGTGACCACCGGGGACAGTTCACGGACATTAATGTGGGCTGGTCCGGCAAAGCACACGACGCCCGGGTATACCGCAACTCCTCCGTGTGCCAGCGGCTGCAGGACGGGACCTTCTTCCCCGACCGCCACATCAGGGTCGGGGACGTGGATATGCCCGTGTGCCTGGTGGGGGATGCCGCCTACCCACTGCAGCCCTGGCTCATGAAGCCCTACACGGGGCACCTCAATCCCTCCCGCCAGGCCTTCAATGCCAGGCTGACCAGGGCCCGCATCGTGGTGGAGGGGGCCTTCAGATGACTGAAAGCCCGCTTTCGATGCCTCCTCACTCGTCTGGACCTGGCCGAGCACAACATCCCTCCCGTGGTGGCAGCATGTTGTGTGCTCCACAATTTGTGTGAGCGGAAGGGGGAGGCTTTCCTGCCAGCCTGGATGGCTGAGGCTGACCGCATGGCTGGACACTACGGTCAGCCCCGCACCGCCGCCATCCGGGAAGCCCAGCGGGGGGCCGTCCGGATCCGGGAAGCCCTGCGGGAGAGCTTCCTGGTGGAGGAGGAGGACTGACCTCTCCCTGCATGCCCCACTGGGGCCTTCTTCCCCCCTTCCCCCCTTCCCCTTTCCCCTCCCTACCTACTGTCAAATAAAGACACCTGTTTTTGAAACAAAAATGTCTGTTTATTTCACAGAATTGGGTGGTGGAAGGGAGGAATGAGGGTGGGAGAGGGGAGGGGGAAACCTGGGATGAGGGAGCTGGAAGGGGAGGGAAGGGAGGAAGGGAAAGGAAAGCTCAGGGGTGGGAGTCCGGCTGCCTCTCCCGTCTCGCCACACTGCGGGTCCGGGGGCGTCGGTGGGAAATGGTTGTGGAGGGGGGGGCAGGAGGGACAGAGGGTGTGGAGGAAGCAGGAGCGGAAGCAGGAGCGGGAGCAGGAAGAGCAGGGGGAGCAGGAGGAGCTGGGGGAGCAGGGGGAGGAGGAAATGGGAAGCGGTCGAGCAGGCTCTGGAGGTTGCCTCGCAGGGCACGGCCCTGCTCCTCCAGGGCCTCCAGACTCCTCCGGCGCGGCCTCAGGTCCTCCTGGACCCAGTGGTCCTGGGTGCGGAGCTGGTGGTCCATGAACCGGAGGTGCCGCCGCTGATACTCCTCCTCGTTCCTGGCTCTCCTGCTTGCCCGGGCACTGGCAGCTGCTGTAGGCGGTGTGGTGCGCCCTGCAGGCCCAGGTGCTGCAGCTGTGGTGCAACAAGACCAGCGGTCAATTACCCCAGGGGCCCAGGTGTGTGAAACCCAGCTCCCCTCTGCAAGGCCA
The DNA here is from genome assembly GCF_049634645.1 of Pelodiscus sinensis. Classification (NCBI taxonomy): domain Eukaryota; kingdom Metazoa; phylum Chordata; order Testudines; family Trionychidae; genus Pelodiscus; species Pelodiscus sinensis. The sequence continues at coordinate 230,921,438 of NC_134711.1, read as the reverse complement.
GGGCCCCTGCAGGATCCCCAGCTGCTGCTCCGTGGTGGGCAAGGCCCAGGCGCACGGTCCCGGGGCTCCCTCTCGCCCCAGCCCCCCGTACGCATAAGTGGAACACGATGGTACTCACAGGTGGACGCCTCCCCGGCCTCAGATGACGCAGGCGAGCGGCTCTGTGGGGTGCCTCGGGGGTCCCGGGCAGGCTGGCGGCAGGCTCCTGGCTCTCAGAGCCCTCCTCCTCCTCCTCCGTCTCCAGGAGCGAGCCCTCTGCCCCGGGGTCAATCACGTCCTGGGGGGCAGAGACGGCATGAGCCCCCAGGAGGTGGTCCAGGGCGTGGAAGTGGGGGCAGGCCTCTGGGTCGGCCCCTGGCTGGCAGGCCCGGGAGTAGGACTGTCACAGGTCTTTGACCTTGCAGCGGACCTGCTCCCGGCTGCGCTGGTGGCCCCTGGCGGCCAGGCTGGCAGCCATGTGGCCGTAGACGGCCGCGTTCCTGTGGCTAGTGCGGAGATCGTGGACATTGGAGGCTTCCCCCCAAACCTCGATGAGGTCCACGATCTCCGCACTTGACCAAGCGGGTGCCCGCCTTTTGCGCCCCCGGGCAGGCTCCTGGAAGCCGCGAGGCTGGTCCTGGGGAGCAGTGGAGGGCTGGGAGCCCTCGGGTGGTTGGCTCATCCTGTGGCAGGTGCAGGGTCTGCTGGCACGGGTGCTTGCAGCCTTGCAACTGGCACAAACTGTGTAGCCAGCCCGTGGCCCTTTAAGGGCTCCGGGGCCGGGAGGGGAGCAATAGTTTCCCTGGTGTTGGCCAGAGTGGCCACCAGGGAAACCTGGGAAGCCTTAGCCTCCCACTAGTTCGAATTAAGGGTCTACACAGCCCTTAATTCGAACTAGCTAGTTTGAACTAGGCTTAATCCTCGTAAAATGAGGTTTACCTAGTTCGAACTAAGCGCTCCGTTAGTTCGAATTAAGTTCGAACTAACGGAGCGCTAGTGTAGCACCTAGGAAAGTTAGTTTGAACTAACGTCCGTTAGTTCGAACTAACTTTGTAGTGTAGACATACCCTCAGAGGAGAATGATAAAATCTGAAGGGGTTTCCAATGGTTCTTTATCCTTGAGAAGAGAGGATTTCTGGCTACTTTGGGAAGCAAGGTTTAGTGTGGACTCTTCACTGGACTGAATATTATTTCCTCTTCTCCCATCAAGGAGCTACCCCATTATCTCAGCATGCACTCTGCCTGTTCACTACCATGATGCTAGTTGCTCATCTCTGCCTCTAGCTGTGAAGCAATTCATTCACAACAGGCTGTCAAGCTGTAGGTGGGGAGAAACTGGCAGAAAGCCCAGAGCAGCTATGTGCAGAGAGTTGAGGCCAAGCAATGCTCTCAGGTGCCTGAGACTGTAATATTGTTTGGTGCGTGGGTGCATAGGCTGCAAACGGGTGAGAGGCAGGGAGGCCTGTGGGGGGTTCCTTTAAAAGGGAGAGAGCAGATGTGCGGAAACACTGTGGAGAAACAAGAGGAGCATGAGTAAGACACTAAGTTGAAAAAGATTAGTGCCTCACATTAGAATACTCAGAAATAATTAATGTTCTTTCTCTGTTATAGCAAATAATCTGTTTCAGCCAATCAGATGGTTGGAATCCTAACCCATTAGGATAAAAGGCAAAGCCGAAAGATAAATATTAGCCAGCATGAAATCACATTGTTAATAAAAGTAGCCAATGTTATTTTAAAACTGGTTCTTTGTGGATAATCTAGTGCTTATAAGTCTGTTATCTAAAGCAGTTTGTATGTCAGTAAAGATACTATGAGTAACTGGCACTCTGCTGTACCAATAGTCATCTGATAAAATAATTTAATTGACATAAATTATTTGGTATAACAGAAGTAAAGTCTCTGAAATATAACTTTTTCATCTGATCTATGTGTCATGCTTTGAAAATTAATCTTCTCCTTGTCTCAACATTTATTGCCAAAAATGCATCAGTTTTGCTTCAGTATTTGAGCTACAGGAGGTATTATTCTTTGGCATTATCTCTTAATTAACAGGTATTTTTCTGGTGGTGATAATAACTTAGCCTAGAAAAATTACATTCAAAATCTTCCTCATCTTACTCTCACAAGTAGTTTAATTTATTTTAATGTGACCACTCAGCTGGATAAGGTAAGTGGCATTTGACCTAAAGATGAGCATTTAATCACATCAAGAGCGGTCTGGATAGCAGGAATAATAGTGAGTAGTAATGTCAAGACTCAAATTTGCTCTCTTCTACACTTGTGGGATTTCAAATATTGATATTAAATTGATATATATTGATATAAATTTTGTAGAGTAGAATTTGACTCTATATTCTAACTTGTTACCTCCTATAGTACTGTACTATAGCTTCAGAGGGGTAGCCTAATTAGTCTGTAACTGGAAAAACTTAAAAAACAACTAATAGTCTAGCAGCACCTTAAAGACTAACAAAACATGTAGATGGCATCGTGAGCTTTTGTGGGTACCCTATGGTGGCTTTCTCGGAAATGCTTCCAGTTCCACGCGCAGGGCCTGGTAGGCAGGCAGAGCTTCAGAGTCTCAATGCGTGGATGAGATGGTGGTGTAGGGAAGAGGGTTTTAGATTTATTAGGAAGTGGAGACAGTTTTGGAAGAGGGGGAGCTTATACAGGAAGGATGGGCTCCACCTAAACCAGGATGGAACCAGACTGCTCGCACTAAACATTAAAAAGGCCGTAGAGCAGTTTTTAAACTAAGAGATGGGGGAAAGCTGATTGGTGTGGAGAAGCACGTAAATCGGATGGAGACTTCTCTTTCAGGAGAATGTATTGATAGAGATTCTCTAAGCTGTAGTCAGAAATAGAGGAGGGGAGAGGACAAACCATGGGCCAGAGCAGACAAACAACCACATATAAAGGAATCCAATGCATCAGGGAAGGGCAGACAAATAAACGGTGGCAAATTTTTAAAGTGCTTCTACACAAATGCTAGGAGTCTGACTAATAAGATGGGTGAACTAGAGTACCTTGTATTAAAGGAGGAGATTGACATAATAGGCATTACTGAAACCTGGTGGAATGAGGAAAATCTGTGGGACACAATCATACCGGGATATAAAATATATCGGAAGGATAGAGCAGGCCGTGTGGGTGGTGGAGTGGCACTGTATGTGAAAGATAATGTAGAATCAAATGAAATAAAAACATTAAATGAATCAACATGTTCAATAGAATGACTACGGATAGTAATTCCATGCTCCAATAAAAAGAATTAATCAGTAGGGATATATTATCGACCACCTGACCAGGTCAGTGACACTGACATTGAAATGCTGAGGGAGATTAGAGAGGCTACCAAGCTCTATAATAATGGGGGATTTTAATTATCCCCATATTGACTGAGTACATGTCACTTCAGGAAGAGAAGCAGAGAGAAAATTTCTCAATGGCTTAAATGACTGCTTCTTGGAGCAGCTGGTACAGGAACCAACAAGGGGAGAGTGCTCTTTCGAAAAAAGGCGTTCTTGAAAGCAAACAGGGCTTTTTCGAAAGAGAGCATCTGGACTGCCTGGGTGCTCTCTTTCGAAAAAGTAGCTTGCTTTTTCGAAAGTTCCGCGTGTAGTCTAGACGCGCTCTTTCGAAAGAGGCTTTTTCGAAAGATACTTTCGAAAAAGCCTCTTTCGAAAGAGGCTTGCAGTCTAGACATAACCTTTGACACGGTCCCTTACCAAAGGCTCTTGTGTAAATTAAATTGTCATGGGATAAGAGGGAAGGTCTTTTCATGGATTGAGAACTGGTTAAAAGACAAGAAACAAAGGGTAGGAATAAATGGTAAATTTTCAAAATGGAGAGGGGTAACTAGTGGTGTCCTCCAAGGGTCAGTCCTGGGACCAATCCTGTTCAACTTATTCGTAAATGATCTGGAGAAAGGGGTAAGCAGTGAGGTGGTAAAGTTTGTGGATGATACTAAACTGTTCAAGATAGTCAAGACAGAAGCAGATTGTGAAGAACTTCAAAAAGATCTCACCAAACTGAGTGATTGGGCAACAAAATGGCAAATGAAATTTAATGTGGATAAGTGTAAAGTAATGCACGTTGGAAAAAACAACCCCAAGTATACATACAGTATGATGGGGGCTAATTTGGCTACGACAAATCAGGAAAGAGATCTTGGCATTATCATGGCTAGTTCTCTGAAAACTTCCACACAGTATGCAGCGGCGGTCAAAAAGGCAAATAGGATGTTAGGAATTATTAAGAAAGGGATAGAAAATAAGACATAGACTGTCTTACTGCCCCTGAATAAAACTATGGTATGCCCACATCTTGAATACTGTGTATAGATGTGGTCTCTTCATCTCAAAAAAGATATTTTGGCCTTAGAAACGGTTCAGAAAAGGGCAACTAAAATGATTAGGGGTTTGGAACGGGTCTCATATGAAGAGAGGTTAAAGTGACTGGGACTTTTCAGTTTAGAGAAGAGGAGACTGAGGGGGGATATGATAGAGGTCTATAAAATCATGAGTGGTGTGGAGAGGGTGAATAAATAAAAGTTATTTATTAGTTCCCATAATAGAAGAACTAGAGGACACCAAATGAAATTAATGGGTAGCAGGTTTAAAACTAATAAAAGAAAGTTCTTCTTCACACAGGACATAGTTAACATGTGGAACTCCTTGCAAAAGGAGGCTGTGAAGGCTAGGAGTATAACAGAGTTTAAAGAGAAGCTAGATAATTTCATGGAGGTTATGTCCATAAAAGGCTATTAGCCACGGGATAGAAATGATGTCCCTGGCTTCTGTTTGTCAGAGGCTGGAGAAGGATGGGAAGAGACAAATCACTTGATCATTGTCTTTGGTCCAACCCCTTTGGGGCACCTGGTGCTGGCTACTGTCAGCAGACAGGCTACTGGGCTAGATGGACCTTTGTTCTGGCTCAGTACGGCCATTCTTATGTTCTTATCTTATGTTCTTATGTTGTTTTTTAAGTTTATACTATACTATACTATACTATACTATACTATACTATACTATACTATACTATACTATACTATACTATACTATACTATATTTCATTGTGGAATCTTAACTTTGTTGTGATGCTAGTAAGCTGTAGAATATATTAAAAAAAAACCCCAACCCTGCATGGTATCTGATAGGATTGTTTCTCTGTGGAGTACACTCACACAACCTCTTGATACATATTTATTTATTTAAAATATTTAAAAAATATTTTAACATGTGAACTGACATATCTTCCAATGGGAATTCAAAGGAACCTGAGAATATTCTCTCATTCACATATCTGAGGATGTACCATTTTCTTTAGAATATGGATCCACTTAGAAGTAGTGAATATGATTCTGATCTCTCATTGTTGTAGATTAGGAGTAACTCCACATAAGTCAGCAAAGTCTGCATAGTTGTACCAGTGTAAACATGGAGTGATATCGGAGTCAGACCAATCATTTTTAACTTTCTAATCTTGACATATATTGATATAAATTTTGTACCATTTTGTCTTGAAGGATAGCAGATAATTTCTGTGTTTGCGAAGGATACAGCATACCTCGTTGTCTACTGTATGAAATGTATCTAGAGAATTGCACTCAGAAGGCTCAGAATCAAGTAAATCCAGCTACATTTGGAAAGGTACAAAGCACATTGCCTTACAGCATATTTGGGGTTTAAGATAATGGGCTGAAACCTTGCATAGGTTCATAAAACCTTGTACAAGTGTCTCTTTATCAAGCTTTGCAAACTAAGGGAGCTTAATTTATAGACAAGGATAGGTGGTTATGCAATAAGGTACCTTTAATATAGGACACTGGGAGAGATATTGTTTGAAAGCTTCTATCTCTTGATATATCTTCTTTGGCTCCCTTAGGAAATTTTATCTGCATTTTTTTCTCTCTGAGGCCAGGTCTACATTTGAAACTTTTGTTACTATTGCAATGATGCAAAGAAGTGTGATTTTTTAAAAATGACATTTCTATACTTGCAAAAGCTCTAGACATAGCACAGATGCAATTATACCAGAAAAAAAGTCCTTTTGCTAGAACAACTTTTTTTTATTCAGCAAACTGGTATAAGAGTTAAATTGTATCTATAATAGGAAGAGGGGAGCTGCTTCAGCTGGGCCAAGGGCCAGTTAACAGGTTACCCCGGTAAACATGCTGGCAAGGCACTGGTCAATAGTTAACAGGTTAAAGCTTTATATCCCTAGTTGTAATTGTAGTGGTCCACTGGACGCAGAAGGCAGTTGTGAGGAGGGAGTCACAAGGTTGTTGTGCAGGCGGGGGATTGCGGCAGTACTGCTACCAGACCCACTGACGGGAAAATTACTGAAAGGCCTGAGAGCCCCTCTGTTTCTAAGGTAGCTCTGCCTGCTCTGGGGAAAGTGAAAGTATCTCTTGATTCAAAGACCCTTTTAATATGCCCTATGCAGGTTCTGGGATGGGGTTATGGACCCTGGAACTAGCATAGGGCATATCAAAAGCATCTGTGAATCAAAAGATGTTGCTGTAGCTTTTCCCCAGCAGGCAGGTTCATCAGGGGAAGGGAGGTGCGGAGCACTGCAGCTGCCCTGGGGCTCATCTGAATAGGTGAGGGACAAGGCTGGGCTGGCCCAGGGCTCTCCAGGCAAGTGGGGGTGCTTGGGGCTTCTCCAGGCTGGAGAAAGGCTTGTGACACCAGCCAAGGGAGAGGGACGGGGAGCCTATTGATTTTTCTGCCCTGGGCTCAGAATTGCTGTTGGTGGGCCCGACTGCTACCCTTACTTCTGTGCTGCTGCTGACATGGCACTTCCTTCAGAGCTAAGCAGTTGGAGAGTGGCAGCTACTGGCTGAGAGCCCAGCTCTGAAGGCAGAGCAAGTACCATCGACAGCGCAAAAGTAAGGGTGGCATGATATGATACTGACACCCTTACTTTTGTGTTTCTGTTGACAGGGCACTGCCCTTGAAGCAGTGCATCCAAGCAATAGCTGCTTCTCTCTGGGCACCCAGCTTAAAGACAGTGCAGAAGTAAGGGTGGCAATATTGTGATTCCCTAAAATAACCTTGTGAGCATCCCCCCCCCACACAACTCCTTTTTGAGTCAGGACTCCCAATTTGCGAAATGCTGGCCTCTGCCATGAAGTATGTAGTATAGGGTAAATACACACAAAAGATCAGATTTCATGGAAAGTGATCAGATTTCAGATTCTGTGATGCATTTTTCATTGTTATGAATTTGATAGCACCCTACCAATAAACCAGGGGTGGGAAACCTCCAGCGTGCTGGCTGGATGCAGTTTGTTAGAGTTAGCAGCTGGCAGATTGCCAGATGGTTTGTTTACCTGAGCATCCACAGGCATGGAGAATACAGCTCCTGTTGGCCTTCAGCAACAGCAAACCATGGCCACTAGCAGCTGCGAGCTCAAGTAAACAAATGGTCTGCTGGCCTGCCAGTGGCTAACCCTGACTAACCATGTGCAATCTGCAAGTCAGAGGTTCCCCACCCCTGCAATAAACCTTTCATGGAAACAAGTAGCACTGTATTTTTTTTATCCAAGTTTTGAGGCTGCAAAGCATCCTGGTCTTTCTGTTGATTATATCAGTATTTTTTTAAAAAAAGTTTACTTATGAAGATTTTGCTCCACACACAGAATGTGTATTTTTAGCATTATCCAAGCAAATAAGATGCAGGAGTAAAAAAGTCCATTAGACAATGTCTCTCTTCTAATAGGCTGGAGCTTTCATAGCCAATTATCTTTTTACACCCCTAATCCTGCAGTCCTAACAAACAGATGTATACCTGCTTAACTTTATCTGTGTGATTAAAGGAAAAACATCCCCCCCCCTTTTTTTTTTTTTTTTACTATCCTTACCCTACATAGTTTGTGCTCAGTATTTTCCACTATTGCTACCACTGGTGCAACCACTGGTTTTCAAGCTGTTAGGCCTTGTCTGCACATTAACTTGCTATTGCTTAATTAGAAGTATTGTTTTAAATGAATTTAGCTTAGTTGTACAAGTTTATATGTAGTTATTTTTATTTCAGTTTGAGTAGTTTGTTGTTTCACAGGATTAAGGTAAATCAAAATAAGCAACTCTTAAGCCAAAATATGGCACACAAACTTGCATTGGTTTAATTAAATGGATTTTAAAAGACACATTTTGTTAAACTGGTGCAAATTGTCATGTAGACAAGTCAAGGGGTGAAATCCTAGTCTTATTGAAGTGAATGGGAATTTTACATTGACTTCAGTGAGGCAAGGATTTCACCCAAGACCTTTAAAGAATGTCTGCACTGGAATGTCTGCACTGGGCTAGGTCAGCTGACTTAACTGGCTGGACTCAGACTGTAGGGCTAAATATTGTGGTGTAGACATTTGGCCTTTGGCTGGAGCCTGGACTCTAGCTGACTCCCTCGCCACTTATGGGGCCCCAAGACTCAGGCTCTAGCCCATGCTTGAATGTTTACATGTCAGTTTTATAGCCCCATAGCCCAAGCCCCATGAGTCCAAGACAGTTGAAGTGGGCCAGAAGCAGGTGTTGAATTGCTATGTAGAAAAAGCTCTATTTTTACTACTGTGTCATCTAACTCAGTTTAGCTCAAATAGTGGTAACATCATGGTAAAAATGCTGGCAGACACTGTTGGCCTGGTTACACTATAGCTCCCATCATTACTACCAATGTTGTATCTACATCTTAGGACAAAAGAGAAAAAAATCTAATGTAGACAAGGCTTTGACAGCAAACAACTTTATACATGATTGATTTTGTTCCTACACTGCTCAACAAAAGCTTGTGCAGTTTAGATGCATTGTGTAGCATGAGTTCTCTTGTTTTGTCTGTGGCTTTATGAGAGAGCTCGTATTCATGCTGTGCAATAACAGCATTTTAAATTATTACAGTATTATTTCATGGTGCTAATTTTGAGAGGTGCCAAATGACCTCAATTCACATTTCCTTCAATATGTGTAAAGATGGTTTGGAAAAGATTAGTTTGGAAAAAAGAAGATTAAGGGGGGACATGATAGCGGTTTTCAAATATCTAAAAGGGTGTCACAAGGAGGAAGGCGAAAATTTGTTCCTCTTGGTTTCTGAGGACAGGACAAGGAGTAATGGGCTTAAAGTGCAGCAGGGGAGGTTTAGATTGGACATTAGGAAAAAATTCCTAACTGTCAGGGTGGTCAAATATTGGAATAAATTGCCAAGGGAGGTGGTGGAATCTCCCTCTCTGGAGATATTTAAGAACAGGTTAGATAGACATCTGTCAGGGATGGTGTAGACGGAGCTTGATCCTGCCTTGAGGGCGGGGGGCTGGACTCGATGACCTCTCGAGGTCCCTTCCAGTCCTATTATTCTATGATTCTATGATTCTATGGTACTCAGCAACTTGATGAACTCAATAAAAGAACTGGTAAGTCAAATCTGATACTGGAAGCACTAGTTATGTGAGAAGCTAACTGAAGTCATTGGGACTACTTGTGTGATTAAGAAGTACTTGAATGAGAAAGGCTTGTCACACTGGACTTCATATTTGAGATGTATTCCAGCAAATTCAGCAGTGATTGTCTGAGTGTTATTGGAAGAACAGGAATCACAGCAATTTGTGAGTGAATATATAGTAGTGGAGAAAATTACAAGAAAACAAATCAGATAAAGTTTTTTATGCTAGTGTGATGTGCCCAGTAATTCTTATACCTTTTGTGATTTTTAGCTTGTTCGCTTAGTTTTCCCAGATCTGGGGACCAGAAGGCTGGGCACAAGGGGAAGTGCCAGGTATTGTTTGTTTATTTTATGTATTCCTTTATATACAGATGTTATTTACACCCATTTTGGGAAAAATAAAATAAAAGAGCTGTATAATTAGTTCTGATAACTTGAAACACTGCTCTGCCACAGCTGAGGTTCTTATTGAATGTCTATAATAAATCACAATAACTGCTCTATTGTGATTGATGGTGTTACCAGTAAACTAAAATAGGATTAATTTAATGAAAGTCACCATATCCAAGCTGTTCTTAGCATATGAATTCAAGATCATTTTAATTTTCTAAACTTTCAAAACACTACTTAAACTAACTTGCGTTAGGGGGGTGCAGAAGCTCCCTATCGTAGTAAGCGCTCCAAAGACATTGTGTGTTAGGGAGGCACAGTGATCCTTGTAATTGGGTAAACCCAAGAACTCTTATTTTGACCAGGCTTGTGCAAAAGGCCCTAAAGATAGGGAGTCTCTTCTGTCTCTGCACACCCACTGAGTGGCTTACAATCTTGCTCATAATGGAAGTGTTATAAACTCTTACTGCCTTCTGTTCACACCCTAGCTAGAACATATACTTAAGACAAAGGTGGGCAATAACATTGCAGTGGTTTGCCAGGATTAGTCCCTGGTGGGCTGCTGCCACTATATTTAACTGCACTGCCGCAGGTACTGGCAATCGCAGCTCCCGTTGTCTGTGGATCACTGTTCCCAGCCAATGGGAATGGCAGGAAGTGGTGCAGACCAAGACACCTCTTCCTGCAGCTCTCATTGGCCGGGAATGGTGATCCATAGCCAACGGGAGCTGTGATCGCTGGTACCTGTGTCCGTGCGGGTAAATAAAGCAGCGGGAACCCACCAAGAGCTAACCCTGGAGGACCAGATCCTGCTCGTGGGCTGGTATTTGCCTACCCCAAATTAAGATCTAATAATAAGAATTTCTGCTCTAAGCTGGGAGCTTTTGTTGGAATCAACAGAGGAGAGAGACCTAGGTGTGTGGGTTGATCACAGGATGACAGTCAGCTACCAATGTCATGCTGCAGTGAAAAAAGGCAAATGTGATTGCACAATGTATTAGGCGAGGCATATCCAGGGAGATAGGGAAGTATTAATGCCATTGCAGAAGGTGCTGGTAAGGCCTAACGTGGAATAGTGTGTACAGTTCGACCACTCATGCTCAAGAAAGATTAATTTAATCTGCAACAGGTACAGATAAGAGCTATTGGATGATCGGGCAATGGAGGATCTATCTTATGGGAGCAAACTGGGCAAGCTCAACTTGTTTAGCAAAAAGACGGCTGAGGGACGATATGTTCATGCTCTATAAATACATCTGGGAATTAAATACTAGGGAGGGTGAAAAGCTATTTAAACGAAAGGACTCTTTTGGCTTGCGAACAAATGGGTATACACTGGCTTTGAACAATTTCTGACTAGAAATTAGAAGAAAGTTTCTAACCTTCAGAAGAGAAGGTTTTGGAACAGCCAGTAGGAGCTGTGAGGGGCAGAGCACTTAAAATTAATGTTAAGAAAGAGCTGGATAAATGTATGAGTGCAGTTGTATGACAGGGTTATTTGTGATGGTGAGGGCTGGGTACAGAACCATCCCATCCATTGAATGGTTTACACTGGTCACCTCACACCTTGCGCTTTGAGGGGTCCCATGCTTCAAAGGGATGCAGAGGCTGGGTGGGACAGAGACCAGCAGTAGCACAACCGACCCCACTCTGTGCTGCTTGCTGCTTTAGGGGATGTAGGGTATAGGTGGCATAGGAGCTGGCAACAGCATCCCTAGCCCTGCTCTGTTCCATCCTGCTGGCTCCTGCCGCTACTCAGGAGAGAATGAGGTTGAGGGCTTTGGGGAAGAGGTGGAATGGGGCAGATGTAGGAAAAGGTGGGGGCTTGTGGGAAGGGGTGGAGTGGGGATGGGGCAAAGCAGGGGCGAGAAGAAGTGAGAGTAGTGACTTGGAAAAGGAGTGGAATGGGGGTGGGTTGCAGGCAGAGCAGGGGCAGGAAGGGGCAAGAGTGGGACCTGCAGCAGAGGGAGGGTTGTCCCGGGTCCTACATCCCCCTCAGGACAGCTCTGTCTGGGTACAACATCTTTGCAGCTCACTTCTGGTTTAAGTCCTATGTTCCTAAAGCTCATACTTCAGGTTATCAGCCAGCCACCAATAGCGGTAAGGAAGGGAGTGTCTCCTTCCTTCCCTTTCCCAGTATAGTTTGGGAGGTTTTGGAGGGAGTGGGGTTTCTCCTTCCATTGTAGCATCTTGAGACATAGGGATGACCAGGGACCTTATGTGGCACAAAGCATTCTCTTTCAGGTGCTTAGCTGGCTGCTGTTTGCTCACACACTCAGGCTACATCTACACTACATGCTTCTTGTGCAAGAAGCCTTTTGTGCAAGAGTTTTTGCCCAAAAACTTCTTGCGCGAAAACACGTCCACACCTCAAAGCACATCGCAAAAGCGATGTGCTTTTGCACAAAAGAGCATCCACACTGCATGGACGTTCTTGCACAAGAAAGCTCTGATGGCCATTCACAGAATGGCCATCAGAGCACCTGTGCTTTTTCCCATAGGGGTTTCTTGCAGAAGAAACCCCTCTGGAGCATCCACACTTGACTTTTTGCCCAATAACTTAGTGCTAAAAGCAGTTATGCCTCCGAAAAGGAGGTTTACCTACGGTGGAAAAAGCCCTCTGTTCTGCTGTTTAACTGCCCATTAAATTGCACAAGAGCTCATTTGAGGTGGGGACTCTCTGCAGGTTTTTGCGCAAAAACAGCTGGTTTTGCGCAAAAACCTTGTTATATAGACGTAGCCTCAGGGTCTAACTAATCCCCATATTTAGGGTCAGGTAGGAATTTTCATTTGGGTCAAATTAACACTGACCTTGGCGATTTTTTTCCCCTTTCCTCTGCTGTCACGGTGAGAGTCATTTGCCGGGACCGTCGGGTATATCAATAATTTCCCCTGCCATTTTGGGCCTTAGGCACTGGTGAACTGTGTTCTCTCCTGCTCTTTACTTGTGGCACCTAATGGACTAGTCTCCACTCCTGTGGGTTGTAATACAATGGCTTTGTTTTAGTTGTTGGGTTAGTGTGTAGTTGCTGGTTGATGCTGGTGTCCTGTGCTAGCTACAAAAGATGGAGTGGCTCTTCTTGCCTTAAACTCTATGGGTATGTCTAGACTACAGGCTTTTGTCAACAGAGGCTTTGTCGACAGATACTGTCAACAGATACTCTGTCGACAAAAGGCTTTATTCCTTGTAAAATGAGGTTAACACCGTCGACAAAACTGCCGCGTTCTGTTGACTTACTGTCGACAGACGCAGGTATAGTAAAACCTTGTAGTCCAGAAGCACCCTATGAGAGAGTTACCCTGAGAAGGGGGGACCTCTGCTGGCCATTTATGGTAAGAATTGGGCCCATTAGATATTGTTTACTAAAAGCCAGTGGGGAAATGGCACTTCAGATGCTGTACAGTGGTATGACAGCTGTATGAACAGTGGTTCCACATCACTTCAATATCAACAAAAGGTGCCAGTGCCCAGTGGGAGGTTTAAAAAACCAGGAGATTGAATTCCTCGGGCTGCTGCTGGACAGGTGGCATTCTTACCTGAAAGTGGTCATAATCTGCCATGACTGGAGATCAGAGGCTAGATTTTCAGTTTGTATAAATTAGTATAGCTCTGCTCAAGTGGTGTCATTGACTTCAATGAAGCTAATAGATTTACATCATTTGGGGATGCAGCCCTAGATTCTGTGCTTCTGCTACATAGGTTGACTTCACTCCCCCACACAGCAGGAATATTAATGGGTTTGTTTCTTAAAAAAATATTAAATTTCCAAGGCTGTTTTAAAAAGAGATTATAAAGTTTTATTTTTAAAGGTTTATAAAAATTATGCGTTCATTCAAATATTAGACAAAATAAGATTTAAATAATTTTAAAAAATAAATACAGTTCCCCATTCACCCAATGAAGAATATAGACGTGAGTTCAGTGATGACTTGGTCTTGCAAACTGTATACTTGTCAGTCCATTACATTTTGTATTTTTTAGGTATCACTACGATGGAATACATATTAAGAAGAGCTCTTTCTTCTATGCACATTATTGCAATCTTCTGTCTGAAAAAAAATATCACAGGTTTGGTTTTAAAAGATTTTTTATTATTACAGGTGTATTAATAATCCAATTTTCTTTAAAATCTACTTCATTGCCTACTGAAAATTGATAACATGATTATATTTCTCTATAATAATGCACTCTAATTAAATATTGTCATTAATACAAAGGCTCCATTTTTTAAAAGTAGCAGTTGCACACCTAATTGGTCACATAATCATACTTCCATGCACTTGACATTTTCAACAGATGGCTCTTAAGTGCAGGAAAGCTATAACAAAGCTAAAAGAAGAGCTTTAAAATGCTGAGAAGCTAAATAAGAGAAAAAATATAAGTGATTAGCACCAATGGTGTGAACACTTATTTAATCATGCTAGTGCATCTTGATTTCTAATCCTTACAATTTAAGCAATGTATTTGCACTTTTAACTAATTGTGATTTGTTTAAATACATTCTATTTAAAGTTTTTGCTTTCTGTTTCTTACCATTCAAATTAATGAGGGATAATCTTTATTTTGAAAAGGCCTATATTGTTTTGATTCACTTTGTATTTAATGCTTTAGAGAGTTAAAAAGACAGCCACAAAAAGCAATTTGTCTCCTGCCATCTATCTCCAGCCTTTGACAAACAGAGGCCAGGGACACCATTCCTAATCCCCTGGCTAATAGCCTTTTATGAACCTAACCTCCATGAATTTATCTAGCTCTTTTTAAAACTTTGTTATAGTCCTAGACTTCACAGCCTGCTCTGGCAAGGAGTTCCACAGGTTGACTCTGTGCTGTGTGAAGAAGAACTTTCTTTTATTAGTTTTAAACTTTCTATCCATTAATTTCATTTGGTGTCCCCTAGTTCTTCTATAATGGGAACAAATAAATCACTTTTCTTTAGTCACCCTCTCCACACCACTCATGATTTTATATGCCTCTGTCCTATCCCCCCTCAGTCTCTTATTTTCTAAACGGAAAAGTCCCAGTCTCTTTAGCCTATCCTCATATGGGACCTGTTCCAAACCCCTAATCATTTTAGTTGCCCTTTTCTGAACCTTTTCTAATGCCAAAATATCTTTTTTGAGGTGAGGAGACCACATCTGTACGCAGCTTTCAGGATGTGGGTATACTATAGTTTTATATAGGGGCAGTAAGATATTCTTTGTCTTATTTTCTATCCCTTTTAAAATAATTCCTAGCATCCTATTTGCTTTTTTGACTGTCGCTGCACACTGCATGGATGCTTTCAGAGAATGATCCACGATAACTCCAAGATCTCTTTCCTGTTTAGTTGTAGCTAAATTAGCCCCCATCATATTGTATGTATAGTTGGGGTTATTTTTTCTAATGTGCATTACGTTACACTTATCCACATTCAATTTCATTTGCCATTTTGTTGCCCAATCACTCAGTTTGGTGAGATCTTTTTGAAGTTCTTCATAGTCTGCTTTGGTCTTGACTATCTTGAACAGTTTAGTATTGTCCACAAACTTTGCCACCTCACTTCTTACCCCTTTCTCTAGATTGTTTATGAATAAGTTGAATAGGATTGATCCTAGGACTGACCCTTGGGGAACATCACGTTACATCTCTCCATTCTGAAAATTTACCATTTATTCCTACCCTTTGTTTCCTGTCTTTTAACCAGTTCGCAGTCCATGAAAGGATCTTCTCTCTTATCCCATGACAACCTAAGATTTCTCTCTTGAGTGGTAGCAGCTAATTAGATCCACCTCATTTTATATGTACAGTTGGGATTATGTTCATCTGCCACTTTGTTGCTCAGTTGCCTAGTTTTGTGAGGTCCCTTTGAAGCTCTTTACAGTCTGCTTTGGACTTCACTATCTTGGACAGTTTAGTATCATCTGCAAATTTTGCCACCTCATTGTTTACCCCTTTCTCCAGATCATTTAATAATATGTTGAATATTATTGGTCCCATTTTGGACCCCTGGGGGACATCACTAATTACCTTTCTCCATTCTGAAAACTGACCATTATTCATACCCTTTGTATCCTATCTTTTAAGCAGATATCAATTCATGAGAGGACCTTTCCTCCTATCTCATGACAGCTTACTTTGCTTAATACCTTTTGGTGAGGAACCAAAGGCTTTCTGGAAATCTAAGTACACTGTATCCACTGGATCCTCCTTGTCCACATGTTTGTTGACCCCCTCAGAGAATTCTAGTAGATTTCTCTTTACAGAAACCATGTTGACTTTTCCCCAACAAATTATGTTCATCTATGTGTTTGACAATTTTATTCTTTACTCTAGTTTCAGCTAATTTGCCTGGTACGGAAGTTAGACTTACAGGCCTGTAATTGGCAGAATCACCTCCGGAGCCCTTTTTAAACATTGGCATCACATTCGCTATCGTCCAGTTATTTGGTACAGAAGATGATTTAAAGGATAGGTTACAAACCACAGTTAATAGTTCTGCAGTTTCACATTTGAGTTCTTTCAGAACTCTTGGGTGAATTCCATCTGGTCCTGATTTATTACTGATTAATATATTTATGTGTTTCAAAACCTCCTCTAGTGACACCTCAATCTAGGACAGTTCCTCAGATTTGTCACCTAAAAAGAATGGCTCATGTTTGGGATAGAGTCCAAGCATGCTGGTGGGCCACTCCAGGTGCCAGGGTCAGAGCGAACCATCCCACCTAGCTCTTCCTTCCTGAAACTTTTTCTGGCTTGCTTGGCCATGGCCCCAGCAGATTGTGTCTCCAGCATACAAAGGCATCAATGTCAAGAGACATGATCCAGAGAGGGGGCTACTGTCAAAATGACAAAGTAGTGATCTTTTTACAGTTTGAAGAGAAATATTTTGAGATTTTATAAATCTAAATAAATTAAATAAATTCCTCTTCCTGGTTATAACCAAGAGAAGTGTAGCAGAGAGTGTGATTCTGTTTGTCTCAATAGTACTATCACACTTTCACAGGACTTACCAGTAAGTCCATTACTTTTTAAAATCACCATAATTTTACATATGGGAGCTTATTAAAGCTGATAAACTGGTAACGTGTTTATTTAAAAAAAAATTTCCATCAGCATTTTCAAAAAATCCAAACATTCCCACCATCTTTATAGCTATTTGTAACCTTCATCTCCCAAAAAAAACATAATGAACATTTAATAATTTTTTAAGGTTTTTTTTTAAACAAAATTTTTAATAAAAATATCAAAATTTGAAACGCTGGAGTTAGAGATTTACAAAATCTGGTGTGATTAATTCATAAATTAACAAAGAGATAATCTTAACTTATTTTTCTAAATAGCAGAAATTGATCTTGAATCTGTCACAGAATCTAATCTTCATAATCTTTAAAAAAATACAAAACTGTTCATATTGCTCAAACTGGGAGGAGCCTGACATAGGGCTCTGAAAAGACTTTCTGCCCACGTCTTCCATCTCTTTCACCTGCCACCCTCCTCTTCCTTCTTTCCTTTCAGTCCTCTTCTGTCACTTTTCTTCTCTTCTTTCAAAATCCTATGGTGTCGTTCCTTCCCCCATCGTTTTCTTTCTCATTTCAGTTGTAGTTGTTACTCCAGTGGCCCTCAAAACTTATTAACAGAAATGAACATCACATGATCTTGTTACTCATCTCCCTTCTTCTTCCCCCCCCCCCCCCACCCCTTTTTTCACTTGCATCTTGATCTTATTTGATTGGTAAGTGCATTTGGGCAGGAACTTGTTCTGTGCAGTGCCTAGCACACATGCAGGTATAGGTAAATAAAAATAGTATTTACTAACAACAGAGTCACATATATGCTAATTCTCCGATGGCAGAGATCAGACAGTATTTACACTTAATTATTTTGGAGCTTTCATCTGGCTGTTGAGCAAAGACTGAGTGCTGCCACTTGTCTGTTTCTAGGCAGCCGCAGCTCTCACACTCACATGTTGCCTGGCTGGCCCTAATGAAGGGAGGCATCACAAGAACAAGTATGCTCTGGCAGCCAGCCTATTGAGCGAGAGCACGGCTGATATGTGTTGCCATAGTAACAGCAGCACAAGATACAGCTGGCCACCTTCTCAGAGCAGGAACTGGAAACACTCAGGATTTATATATTAGAAATCTACAAAAATTAACACAGTAAAGGACAGTAAATACTTCTAAGTTGCTTCATTTCTTCACTCACCAGTTTCAACAGCTCTGGATTATGGGATACTATTGCTGGTGTGAAAGCATTAAACATATTATTGAACATACAACGTCTTGAGGTTGTGGCCCATAATTGGTCTTTGATCAATCATTTTATCTTTCAAAAGGAGCAGTGCTTTCATGGCAGATCATAGTGGCAGAGGGAGCAGTGATCTCTCCGATGGCTAGATCCAATCCCATGCATGGTTTTGAATATCAGAACAAGAGACCTTGAATTGGCTTCTGTTCTTAATAAAACACCAGTGCAGTCAGTAGGACAATGGGATAATGTGTTTTCAGTGACTTGTGTTTTCAAGGCTAGTTCTACATTGAAAAGTTATATCAGCATAGTTACATCAGTTTGGGCAGGGGTGGGGAACCTCAGGTCTGGGGGGCTGGATGAGGATCTGGCCCCCAAGGCTCAGGGCTCCCCTCTCCCCAGCATTGAGGAGCCTGCGCTGGTGCTTCAGCCCTCCCACTGCCCCATCGTGGGGCTAGAGCACACAAAATGTAGTTAGGGTCACCAGGTATCCGATATTTAACCGGACAGTCTGTTTTTTGCGCCCTCTGTCCAGTAAAAAAATTCAGAAAATACAGGACATGTTCAGTGTCCGGTATTTTCTGCTTTTCTGGCTTGGCGCCCAACGGAAACCTGGCGGGGGCGGGGGGAGTGGCTGGGGAGGCAGGGCCGCAATTGGTGCTGGGAGCCCTCAGCTCAGCTGGTTGCGTGCAGAAGCCTGGTGGGGGCAGGGCCAGGAGCTCCCAGCGCCAATCGTGGCCCCACCTCTCCAGACACTTCCCCTACTCCCAGCAGCAATCGGTGCTGGGAGGTTCATGTAGTCAAAATATATGATGTAGAGTGTTGATTGTTTATAATAAAGGTCCCATTCAGTGTTAACTTTTAATTTTTAGCACGTGTGTTCAGTATTTTTTGGGAAACCATCTAGCAACCCTAAATGTAGTAGGCTAGGCCTCCCTAGGCTCTGGTGTGCAAGGGAAATGTGGGGAGTGTCTCTCTCCTCAGTTGGGGGGGCCATATCAGTGAGGGTTTAGAGGTTTTTCTTTGTTTGTTTTTTGGAGGTTTTTTTGCTTCTCACATGTGTGCGGACCTTGGCTGATCTTTCTGTGGGACAGCGGCCCCTGACCCAAAAAAGGTTCCTCACATCTGAGTTAGGATATGAAAAAGAGTGCTTCTATCACTTTAGGGCTTGCCTATACTTAAATCACTACACAGTGGTTCTCAACTGGTGTACACAGAGGCCTTTCAGGGGGTACATCAACTCATCTGGATATTTGCCTAGCTTTACAATAGGCTACATGAAAAGCATTAGTGAAGTCAGTACAAACTAAAATTCCATACAATTATTTGTTTATAGTGCTCTACGTACTGTACCCTGAAGTGTAATTAGAATATTTAAATTCTAATTGATTTATTTTATAATTAGATGGTAAAATGAGAAAGTAAACAATTTTCAGTAATAGTGTGCTGTGTATTTTTATGGCTGATTTTGTTTTTTTAAGAGAGGTGTAACTTGGGGATGCACAACAAAAATCAGCCTTCTAAAAAGGGATATAGCAGTCTGGAAAAGTTGAGAGCCACTGTTCTACAGGGGCACAGCTGCCACTTCAGTGTAGACTACCTAGGTCAATGGGACAGGTTTCTTTTTGGTGAAGGTAATCCAGTTCCTCAAGACATGGTAACTAGATCAACAGACGAAGTCCTCTATTAACTTAATACTGTCTACTGCAGGTTAGGTTGGCATAGCTATGTGTCTCAGGTAGGGTCACCAGCTTGCCAGGATTGTCCTTGAGTCTCCAGAAATCAAATATTAGTTTTTAATTCAAGATTGTCATGTGATGAAACCTCTAGGAATATATCCAATCAAAATGGGAAATACTACTTTCAGGGGTGTGTTTTTTTCAAATGCCCAAGAGATACAGGAGTACTTATGTAAATTCCCAGTCCCAGTGCAGACTATCCTTCAGATAACTTTGTTCAGGGAGGTGCTGTGTTCCTTTAGTGGCAGAAAAACCCTACCATAAGAATAGTCCACAGCTACACTACAGTGCTGTGCTGGCATACTTGTGATGACATTGCTAAACTGGTATAAGTCTCTGTGGTGATAGATATGCTGCTGCATTTTCCATGGTTTGACTTATGTTGAGGGTGTGCGACTTCCTCCCTACATATAATGAGTTGCTGTAAGCAAATCTTGAGGTCACAAATGTACAGATTATTGCCATGAGTTTGGTGTCCAGCTGAACAGCCCTAATGCAGGCTTCTGACCAGCCATAAGTGAAAGTGTATTTTTTATACAACCATGACTATACGCTAGAAACAGCGAGGAGTCCCCAGAAATCCAAAGCTGTGACAGTTCTTCAAAATGCTTCCCTCTTCCAGTCAGTATTACCTCTCTTGCCTGTGATCAGCTTCAGGCAGCTGACGACGGAGAAAGCTGGGAAATGGCAACAAGTTTGGGTTGGGTAACCATGTTTTAGCAATGGGGTAGTCTGTTTTAGCAAAAACAACAAGGAGTTTGTGAGCTCCAGCCCACAAAAGCTTATGTCCAAATAAATGGGTTAGTCTTTAAGGTCCCAACAGGTCTCGTTGTTGTTTTTTGGGAGATGGCGTTGTTGGCAGCAAATATACAACAGGTAAAGCTGCATATTTTCTGCACATTCCTGGCATTTCAAATTATGGTATAAAACCAGCTTCCTTAAAGAGTTCATATAAATATTAATAAGGATGGACTAGGGCTGAGCGTTGACACCTCAGATGCATTATGAAGTTGAAGACACAGTTCCTGCACCGAACAATTTGCAATCGAAATTGACAACAAAGGAGGGGAAAGGATGGGCTGTGGAATCAAAGTGAACAAGGTGTTGAAAAGCACCCCTTTTATTATTTACATGTTTGTAGTTCTTGTGCGTGTTTGTTTCAATAAGATGCATCCACTAATTTGGCACAGGAAATTGAGATCACCGTACCTTTGCATTTGAAAATGGCCTGTTTGTTGATTGTATTTAAGTAATGATGTTTTCAATTAGGATCTGAGAGATCAACCCATTTAGAGAATCAGTTAATAAACTAAAAGTCATGAGCATGAGTGACAAAAAGGACAGATTATTTATTTTAAATTATTATTATTGCATAAATGGTTGTGTTTGTCCCAGTCTGATAAACTAGCTATTTAGAGATCATTCGCATGCTAAAAATCTAAGAAGCCAACCATTTTTAAAAAATTGGCTTTTATGTTGTGTATTCCAACACAGTGGAGATGGTTCCAGTTGTGAGGATGTAGCAAATTGTGAGAGCAACGGCTACAGAAAAGGAACAGTGAGTATCAAATAAAGTAGATTTACTACAAAACTGGGAGATCAACAATGGTTTAATGAGCTGAAACAGTTGCATATTATGTCTGAGCGAAATACATCCTATGTGCAGGAGTGACTGGTACCTGAGGGCAAGGAGGGCTAGCCATAGGGGCAGAGATGGGACGTGGGGGCACCCCATTTATCAATTACATTTTTGGCAGGATTCTGGGAGGGCAGGTGCACCTCCTGCGTGCTACCATGAGTCACCTAACCCCTGCACATAATACACTTTAAAGTAGTATATCTCTGTGCATAGTGCTTACTGGTTGCTTACTGACTTGTTAAATGTTTTTTGTCACCTTGTTTGCCCAAATCATTAGCATAGTGGCCCAGGTTTGTGTCTGTGGGTGTCAGTGAGACATAGCCTTCTTTGTGCAGGCCCATATTTATAGACTCATTTCTACAGAAATGAGCCAGATCAATGAAAGTGTATTGGCATGACAAGAATATGAGTACTGCCATTACAGTTTCATTAGGGCCTGATGTGAAGCTCACTAGCTGGTGCAGATGTTTCTAAAATAATACTGCTGGGAGTTGTCTTGACATTGGAATGCTTGGAAATCTGCCAACAGCATGTGGCCAACACGAGAACCCCGATTAAACTGAGAAAGAAGAGGAGAATGGATGTATCTCATTTTGTAGAGCACTCGGAAATGGCAATGAGTGCATTACAAGTGATAAAATATATGCAGACACAGGGCAGCATTGTATCCAGGAACCTTAGAAGTGGAGCCCAGCTATACTATTTAGAATACCATCATTATGAACTTTGTGTTACTATGTCTATACTAGAGATGTTAGATGGTGGGTGATAGAATAGTTAATTAACTGCAAGAATTCTCAGCAGTTAGCTGACTATTCTGTAATTCTCAGGGGTAGGTCCAGTAGCCAGTGCAGCAGCCAGTGCACTCTACCTCCATTCCCAGTGAGCCCCCTGCCAACTCATGCTGCTGCCTCTGATACAGCATGGGGTGCCAGGCAGGAGCCGGTCCACAAGAGAAGCCAGTTTGAAAACCAGTTCCCTGCACAGACCAGCTGCCTGCCACCTGCTTTGCGGTAGCCTCCCCTGACCTGCTCCTCACCACGCTCTCCCTCTAATAGAGGCAGCAGTGGAAGTGTGGGGAGAAGGCAGCACTGTGGAGCTGGTGCTGGGGGCAATCAGCTTTTAAGCCAGCTTCTACCCAGCACTGGCTCCTGCTTCCCCTCCATTGCTGCCTCCATTGCTGATACAGAGGCATCAGGGAAGGAGAATGCAAGTAGTCGACTGGATTAACCGATAAGCCTAGGCTTCTCGGTTAATCATCTAATCGACTACTCATTGACAGCCCTAGTCCATACTGCAGTGTAAGCCCAGGCACAAAGCTAACCCAATTTGTGTTGATACTACAACTGAGTTAATCCAGGCTCAGACCCAGGGTCCCAGGACCCTACAGGCTTACAATGTACAAGCTCAAGTCAAGCCAGGATCCAGGGTTTGAACCCTATTGCTTTGCAGTGTAGCCACAGTCGAGCTTAACTCAGGCCTATAAGTATCCCACAGTTCCATGGGATAGCTTCCTTAGTCCTCTGTGTACCAACAATCTGCAGTCCACTCTGTTGAAAATGGAAGCCCCCATCCCAGCTTCCTTGGCAAACAGCAGCCGCTCAGCAGCAGTGGCAGTAACCTATTCTGGTCTGATCACTGTTCTACAAACACACTTTTATAGAGCCTCCTAGGGTTGCAGTGGAGAGTGAACCTATCAAGCCTTTTACAAAACAAGCTGCTTCCTGGTGAAGTGCAGAGTGAACAGTAAAGTTTTCTCACAGTGCATTTCTGTTGTAGGGCAGAGCAGTATCATTTGGGGAGAGTGGGGGCAGGAGGGACTCTGGGATATGTTTTCTTTGACACTGTCCCCAGAGTCCTAGATTTCAGCATGAGTTAGAAATGTCTTAACATAGATTGAGGTGTCATTAGAGGAGATTTTTGGAACAAACTGATAAACTAAACAGTCATAAATCACCAGGACCAGATGGCATTTACCCAAGAGTAAATTCATTCATTCATTTCAGAACTCAAATGTGAAATTGCAGAACTATTAACTGTGGTTTGCAACCTAAACTTTAAATCAGTGGTGACGACCTGCGGCCGCCTGGTTATATGTGGCCCACTGAGGTTCTACCTGTGGCCCGAACACCTCGGCTATGTCTACACTGGCTTGATCTTGCGCCAGAGCTATGCAAATGAGGCTAAGCGTGGAATATCGCTGAGCCTCATTTTCGTATATAATGAGCTGCCATTTTTGCGGAAGAGGCTCTTGCACCAGAAGGAGCTGTCTACACGGCCCCTTCTTGTACAAGAAAAACCCTCTTGCTCAATGCCGTTATTCCTGAAAATAATCAGCGTTGGATTAGGAAGTGCAGAGCTCCAGTTCCCCGGTATATGAGAGGGGGTGGGGGAAGGAGGCAGACGGGGTGCATGGGCCACAGGTGGAGTTCCAGTGGGCTGTTGGCTACAGTTTGCCTTATGCTGATTTTCAATCCTGTGGCCCACTCACTAGTCTTGGATGCCCATCACTATTATATAGACTTTGGAAACCTATTTTCAGCTCCTAATGTGGTATGTACACATACAATTCACAAAGCTGTTGGTGATCAGGGTGACACTGGCTTTTAATTGAGACCTCTCAGGACAAACTTTTCGGAATTAGAATGTACATGTCAGGTCCCAGTGATCTCCGTAACCCCTTTGCAGCCCCTTGCTAGTTGCCCTTAAGAGGTTCTTGGGTCCCACGCACTTCTAAGGTCTTGCATCTGCCATAATAGGTATTGGAACAAAAATTCCCAAGGTGAAATATGTAACATTAGATTTACCTGGTGTTGCTTGGGTCCTTCAGGACAGGAGTCAGGGTTGTGGGAAGAGAAGGGGCTCTGGACAGGGGGTTGGGAGGTGTGTGTAGAAGATAAGGGAAAGGGGTGGGGAGCAGGCATACAGCATGGGGTAGGGGCATCCCAGGGCAATGGAGTTCTCACAGCCTGGTGCTGGCTGCTGCCTTGGGCCAAGCTGGGGCAGTGTGGGCTGTGCTGCCTAGCTGCCCCACAACACTCCAAAGCTGTCGGGGTGGTGTGATCTCTCCCCAGGGCTGGCCAGACCAACGGAGGCTGTGCTCTCCAGTCACTGGCTGCTGTGTGGCTTTCCAGGGCTGTCAGGAAGGTGGGGGCATGCTAACTTGCATGCCCACCTGTGGTCATTAGTGAGTATAATTGTCCCTGTTTTTACAGCCCTCCCTTTCCATTTGATTGTTTCCAGTCTGATATCAGCTTCCAGACAGAGAGAGACAAATTTGGAACCCCTTTGCCTGAATTCAAGAGATTTTCTTCTTGGGAGCAAGAATTAGGAAAGACACACTCCTATAAAGTTGTAAGTTTAGGCATTCAGTAATCAAGAAAATTAACTCCTGCTTGTTGTGATTGTTTTGCAGACCCTTTTGTTTTGTTTGCATTCTCTAGGTTGCGTTACTTGCTGATGAGTATTGTAACTACTGTCAGGATGTTTTACAGAACTTGCGAAACAAAGAACTTGACCAGGTATGCCTTCATTTTTAACAACAGATCTGTAAATATGAGCATTAGTGATTTATTTAAATGACAGAAATATTGCAATGACAAAATTATCTCCATGTAGTTCTCCTACATTATGCCATCTGATCATATATGCAAACTGGGCACTCAGTTAAATCATTCTGGAATACTTTGACATGACATGTATGTTGTAGGGGCCAAATTAGAGATCCAGGCCCAGATCCTCAAAACTATGTAGGTGCTTGTTGCAGGGTCGTGATTATACCTTCCTTTTGAAGGGGAGGTGATGGCTCAGTAGCTCTGTGGTTACAACATTCTGGTCACGCCTAGCAACCCAATTGCCTGGCCTAGCAGCCAGAGTAATTAGAATCTCCCTTGGCTATAGGAAAGCATGGCCTAGTGGTCCAAGTCAATACGTAACAACACTTAATTGGAGGGCAGTATGGCCCAATGGCCTAGTCACAGGACAGTGTTGCCTAATGGCTGGAGTCAGTATACATCAGCCCCTAATCCTAAGACAGTGTGGCCCAATGGCCTAGATGTTTGTCTGGGCACCAGAGTCTCTGCTCCCATGGGCCAGGTTCCAGGCTGGTCCACAGCAAGGGCTAGCACATCACATCCTTCCTCCTCAGCAGTCAGTCCAGTCTGAGCTGGGCTTTTATTCAATGGTAGTTGGAGCGTGTTCAGCAATGTCTGGTAAGCAAGGCTTCTGCAGCTAAGAGCACTGTCTTAATCCCTTCATCTTCAGTGCAGGGTTTGATTATTCCATGACCGTGCCTAATTCCCATTGAATTTAAAATGAGTTTGGGCAGATGGAGAGTACTGAAAGGGAAAAAAAAATGTTTGGTCGATCTCAGAAAACTAAGAAGAACAAGACATCTACTAAACTTACCTTAGATTTTGGCTGGTTTGTGTTTAAAAACAGGTTGGTTGTGGGGATAATTTACAGAATTGTTCTTGAAAAAGGCCAAGTTCTTATTTAGCCGGTTTTCTCCGTATCTGTGGACATATTTACATTACTGCTCATTTGTCTCTCTTCTTCCTCCTTTAAAGCAAACTTCATGCCCACGATCTCCTTCTGACTTTAAGGGCAATCCAAGATCTACCCTGCTCCTTCCCCAAGGCCTCACCCCTTCTCTGAAGCCCTGCCCTACTCTCACTCCATCTCTCCCCCATCACTTTCACTGGGCTCAGGCAGGGAGTTGGATACCAGAGGAGGTTCTCTGCCTACCCCAACCCCACACCACTCCCAGAAGGGGCCTCAACGTGTCTGTGACCTTGGGGGTGGAGGGCAGGTGATGTGGCCCTGCACACTGCCCTTCTCTGCTGGCCTGCCCCCTCAGCTCCCATTGGCCACAATTCTCCATTCCCGAGTTGTGGAGGCAATGCTTGTAGGCAGGAGCAGTGCACGGAACCTTCTGCCCTCTCCGCCCCGAGCCATGCTGGCCACTTCCAGGAAGAGGCCGGTGGTGTGGAGCAGTCCTGCTCCAACACTGGAGATTGCGAATGACTGGGAGACTCCCCAGGCTCAACCAGTTAATCCTGATTGACTCGGTGACCAATGTTTTAAAGTTTAACTTGCATCCTGAGGCAGGGCCATCCCTAAGCGGCTGTGGGGTCCAGGGCACCCCATCCCAGGCACAGGGCCCGTGGAACCCATACACTCCCTACTCCACCCTTCCCTCAAGCCCCCACCCTGCTCCACCCCACCCCTTCCCACCTCTGTTCTGCCTCCATTGCACCTATTCCCCAAAGCCCCCAAGGGACACAACCTGCGGGATTACTGGGGAACCTGGTGCAGCATGAGAGCCAGGGTCAGGCCCCGTAGCACTCACCACAGTGGCCTAGAGATGGCAGCAGAGCAGAGCAGGCTTCCACTGTCATGATGAGTGCAAGGGAGGGGAAAGCCAGACTCCCGCTGCCTTGCTTCAGATTCCCCAAGTAATTGCCCAGGCCACCCTCAGATCCAGAAGTCCTGTCCGTAGGACAGTGAGGCAGAGCTACCTAAAGCATTGGGCCTCGGGCAGAAACCCTGAACCATCCTATGGATGGGACAACTCTGCCCTGAGGTTGTTCTAACCTAGGTCAGAATGAGGGTTCGGAGGGAACCAGGAGGAGAACTAAGGAAGCATGGTCAGTTCCATCAGAGCTCCTCCCTCCGCCGCATTGAGGAGTGTAGTGTTGTTTGCATTAAGTCTACCATGCCACAAGTGCAAGTTTAATGAAAATTAACTAAGGAATTTGTGCAATAGGTGGAAAACCTTATCATGTCTTTCTGGAAGTCTTTGCAGCCTGAAACAATAATGCTTATGTCACTGCCAGATGTATGCCAGCTGTTTAAATGCTATGATAGACAGCTGTTCAAGGTACTTTAGACACAGTTGTTTATTGCAATTATTTTGCTGTTAATGTCTCAACTAGAATTGCTGAAAATATATGAATATAGTTGTTTATTGTGCCTCTATACCAGGGAAATACCACCTGAATCTTAAAAGTCTGTTCTTTACACTTTATTGAAACACTATGGCTGAGGTTTTTGGATGAACTCATTGGAGGCTGACACCCAACACTCATTGAATTTCCATAGGCACTGTTAAAAGATCTAGCCTGCATCAGTGGAACCTGCTTTTATGATCTTCTGTCACAGGGCAGTGCACCAAGAGGGAGGGCATAGTTGAGTCTCTGGGGGCTCTTGAAATCACATCCTAACCCCATATATACAGTAATTGAGCTGCTGTCAAACACATGGCTCTCTTGCTAGGAGCATACAGCCTGGGGCTAAGCTCTTCTTTCATTGGGGCAGTTCAGCCTAGCAGCCAGAGTCAACAGCAGCAGGTGCAGGCCCCATAAGTTGGGTATTGAGGAGGGTATATGGGGACCCAGGGCCTCCCTACTCCACCAGGTCCCAGCCCAGGGCCCTAGTAGCAGTGGCATGGTCTACCACTAGCTTGGCAGGGAATCTTTCTGCAACATACCAAGCTATCCAGGCTCTAATTGCCCATCCTGGGCTACTGTCTACTTGCCTCCACCAGACTCCTTCCTCTAGGTCACCATCACCTGGGGCCTTACTAGCCGGTCTCCAGGTCTGGTCCAGCCCCACTAGCAGTTACCCCCAGGCCCTGTTCAGCAGCCAGCCCAGACTGAGCTTCTCTCCAAACCTTTATACCTGGGCTGCAATCTGAGCATACCCAGTATGGCTGGAGAGATGGGGAACCTTCTTCAGCCAGGTGAGCCTGGTTAACCCTTGTTTTCCCAGGCAGGGCTGGTATACCCCATCACACCTTCTAACATGAGGTTCAATGCGACTGATGAAGAATGAATACTGGATTGGTGCCATTTAAAAATATATATATGTTGGTCCTTTTACAGCAGTATATGCTTTTAGTGAAACTTCCACATTGAAACATGCAGTTCTTCATTCATAAGCATTTACCTTTTACTTGAAATTGGCCATCATAATAATATTTGATGACTAATTAAAGAAATGATAGTCAGGCTTTTATAGTTAGGATAGTTAACTAGGTCATTAAACTCAGTGGGAGTTTTCCATTGACTTTAGTGGAAGCAGGAACAGGACCATGTATTATGCAGATTGAGGCTACCAATATAAGTTTGTTTTATGATCTTAGAAACATCTGTAACAAGCCACAATAATCTATTTTCCCTATGAACCTTTGTATTAGGAAATGGAGAGCATTCTCCTTGATGACTTCCTGGAAGATGTTTCTATACAATATTTGAAGTCAGTCAGATTGTTCAGTAAAAACGTTAAACTTTGGCTGCTCACTGTTTGGGAAGATCTTCCACTATTACTACGGATTTCCAAAATAAAAGGTATGCAGCAGTAATGGAGTGAGTAGATGTATAGAATTTGTCCAAAACTTTATAACAAATCCATTTTTAGACTCTACCTACAGTGGAAAAAAAACCCTGATACTAAACCATTTTTAAAATATACTTTTAAACTCTTTCAGGTGGTATAATTTTGATACTTGTGAGGAATGGGATTAATTTGGTTGTAACCAAAAATAAGTAGCCCTGCCCAAATTTGTAAAAATAATTCTAACCAAATTATGTCCAGTCTATGCTAAATGATGTTAAGTAAGAATTTAATTTTTTTTAAAAACTTGTGCGTTGGCATGGTCTCTTTGGCAGTGTTGTTGATTATGAATAATGTGCAGAGAAGGTAGATCATAGTTTAAAAAGCTGAAAGTAATAGTGAGGTCCATCTTAAAGTTATAGTACAACACCAGTATTTTGATAACTAAATTACAGATAAATAGTGACACCATTTTGTAAAATGTAACAAACTTCAAAGTTCCTATTCGTTTTATTAAATTATTACATGCAGGGTTAGTAGCATCATCTATTACTAAGGTTGCCCAACACTTCACATTAAAAGGCTATATCTATATTGACAAGATTTTGTGCAAATACTCTTTAACGCAAGAGTTTTTGCATTAGAGTATTTGAGTAAGAGAGCGTCTACACTGGCATGTGCCTTTGCGCAAAAGATGTGCTTTTGCGCAAGAGCATCCGTGCCAGTGTAGATGTTCTCTTGCGCAAGAAAGCTCCGATGGCCATTTTAAACATCGGGCTTTCTTGCGCAAGACGTTGATGTTGCCTGTCTACACTGGCCTCTTGCGCAAGAACAATTGCTCCCTGAGCGGGAACGTCAGAGTACTTGTGCAAGAAGCACTGATTTTATACATTAGAACGTCAGTGTTCTTGCGCAAGCACTCGCGGCCAGTGTAGACAGGTGCCAAGATTTTGCACAAAAGTGGCCGCTTTTGTGCAAAATCTTGCCAATGTAGACGTAGCCTAAGAGTTTTTTCAGTTGTTTTCAGTTTCCAAAACTTGAAAAATGTGGGTTGAAATTTTCCATGGTAGGTATCTGCCTTAAGTTGAATTTTTTTGGAAAATGAGGGGCAACAGATCAGCATTTTACAAAAATGAGGCTAGGGGAAAACATGTTGTTTTGTCCATGTTAAAAAAATTGAGGTATTTTCTTTATCATCATCATAGAACGTTGGAGCCTCAGACATGTATGAGAAACCCCCTGTGCTAGATGCTATACAAACATGGAACAAAAAAAAAACAATTCCTGCCCTAAAGAGCTTGCAATATAAGACCAGAAGCCACAGATGGAGCAGTACAAGGAAACAATGGGCCAATATTGGCCAGCATGATAGGCATCAGTTTCAACACACTGGAAACCTAATTGTCAGGGTTTTTTTGTAGGCCTTACAGCAAAATAAAGTTTTAGGGAGGGGTTTGAAGGTACATAATGAGGTCACTTTGTGGATTTTTTACAGGAAGTATTTCCCAAGCATGAAAGGTAGCATGGCTGAAAGCATATAGATATTTGTTTTAAAATGTAAGAAGTGTAGGGTTGCCAGATACTTAAAAAACAACAAAAAAAACCCGAACATGGTGGGGAAAAAAGTTGGTTGAACAAAAAAAAAGGGGGGAGGGGGACCAAAGTTGTTGAGCAAAAAAACCCCAAAAAGGCACAAAAGAAAGAGGCACTGCACCTTTAAATCCCTCCGCTCACTGCTTTCCCCCCCCCCCCCCCCCCAGCAACTTTTCATCATTGCAGAATGAGAGATGATAGGTGGGGTGGGGATAGGTCATGAAGGGCCTTGAAAGTGAAGACAAGTGGTTTAGGTTTGATATTATAGCAGAGAGGGAGCCAGTGAAGGGATGCAAAGACAGGGGTGACATAGCCAACAGCTAAGGAAATGATCTTTGCATCAGAATTGTGAATGGGTAGCAACAGGGCAAGATGGCATTGGTCAGTGTCAGGGAAGATGGTGTTGCAGTAATAGAGCTGCAAGATGATGAGAGCTTGGACATGAGTTTTAGCTGTGTGGATGGATAGGAAAGGCTGTATCTTAAAAGCACTATGCAGAAAGAATCTGCAAGACTTTAGGCATAGGCTGACTGGGAGGAGCTAGAAAGAAGTCTGAATTGAGGATGATACCCAGTCTATAGGACTTAAGAAGTTGGTTGTGCCCACAAAAGCTCATGATGCCATCTACATTTTTGTTAGTCCCCAAGGTGCTACAGGACTATGTTGTTTTTTAAGTTTTTTCTATTACAGACTAACACAGCTACCCCTCTGAAACTAGCAGAGAAAAGGGAAGTTTTGTCCAGTGATTGAGAAAGGCAATAGTAGAAAGGGATGGGTAGAGAATGAGGAATTATTTTCTGCCTTGTTGAGCTTGAGTGGATGGCTAGACAGCCACAAGGTGATGTCTGAGAGACAAGCTGAGACATTAGTTTGGAGTAATACTTTAGCACAGTGGTTTTCAAACTCAGGGTCATGGTCCCGTACTGATTTGTGCCTGATATTCTGTAACCGCCACTGAGTGGATTTGAACCTGGGACCTCTGAAGCAGAGTACAAGAGCGGCTACCCTCTGAGCTAAAAGCTAGCTGGATCCCAGCCCATGCTGTAGAGGTCTCTTGATTTTAACTGTTGCTGTGGACTAGGTACCACTTGCATTGCTCAGTAACCACACTAGGTGTGTGGGTTACAATTCCACTGGGTCTCGTTGCTGCAGAGTAATCAGGTGATCAGCAGGGGTGCTAAGGCAGACTGCTGTACCATACCGCGCCCCAGAAGTGGCTGGCAGAAAACCCGGCTTCTAGGTGTGTGGGAGTAGAGAGTGCACAGGGCTCATGCATGCCCCTACCCTGAGCACTAGCTCCTCACTCCTATTGGCTGGGGACCTGCTGCTGGCTGCTTCTGGGGTGCAACATGGTCTGCAATGCCAGGAGAGGCATGAAGCCTGCCTTAACAGTCCCGATGCACTGCTGACCAGGAGCTGCAGAAGGTAAGCCCCTCCTGCTTCATCCCTGACTCCCCCCGCTCCAAAGTTAGAGACCCCCCTCCCCAAACTCTCATCAGCCTCAATCCGGAGCCCACACTCTATTTAAATTATGTGGGGTCACGGGCATCAACAATTTTCTTCAACTGGGTCATGAGAAAAAATGGTTGAAAACCACTGCTCTATCATGCCTTGACATTTGACCAAGGGAGAGGAGGCAACTTTGTGTTAGGGGTGTGCCTCATGTTGTTCATGTGAAAATAAGCCCAAATTTGCTCAAGTTATAAATCTTGGAAAAATTTCAGTTTGCACATGCTTGCTACTAGATTAGCAAGAGCTTATCAGATAAAATCTCTGAAAATTCTGTATTCCCTGGGCTTGCTTCATGCCCTCACAGCTCCTAATAGAGCGACCAAACATCCTGATTTTATAAGGACAGTCCTGCTATTTAGGGCTTTTAAAAAATATATATGCTCCTATTGCCTCCCACTCCCTAGTCCTGATTTTTCACACTTTCTATCTGGTCACTCTAGCTTCAATTGCTGCCAGACTGCGTATGTGCCATCCCCACAGGCGACTGAACATGCTCCAGACCAGAGCTACTAGGGTGAAGATAGATTTTAATAACAGCTGCTCCTGGCTGCTGTAGGCTGGGGTGGGAGCTGATACCAGAACGGTGAGCCTGTCTCGCCTGGGCTTTTATGAATTTGTTTGCTGGAAGCCAGGAAATGTGGAGGAGGAAGCCATCTGCTTCAAGTAAAAGGGCATAACAACAGATGATAGATGGAGAAAAACGAGTAGATTGGATTAAGGCATCTGCTGAGCTGGAACTGTACAGAGGAGTAAACTGTAAATGTGAGTTCAAGGGGAAAGAGTAGGACTGGGAGCCAGTGAGGGGAATGGATTTGGCAGAATAGGGAGACATTTGATTGTGTTGGGAGGGAGCACTGAGGGCGTATGATGAGGGGATTGGTGTAGACTGGGACTGGCTTCACAAAGAGACTGAGACAATGAAGAAGGGAGGGTGTTTTTTTTACCATTGGGCCAATTGTTCCTTGGTACCAGACCCAAGCTCAGAAGGTCCCTGTTTTTTCTCCCTTCCTCCCAGCTGTTGTGTGCAGTGGAAGCTTGCAGGGCAGGATGAGACCAAACTACCCTGGGAGCTGTAGTTCCTTAGCCAGCTCCCTGACAGACAGCTGGCCCTGGAGCACGAAAGGGACTACATTTCCCAGCATTCCTTTGGCAGCTAGCAACAGGAGAGGGAGAAGGAGGGTTTAGGGGAAGCTGTGAGCCCTGCACAGCAGCTTGCTGTGACTGGAGGGCTGGCTGCTGGAAGAGGTGGGGCTGTGAGTGGGGAGCATGTGTGCACAGGGAGTGAGCAGCTGTGGCCCAGATCTCACCCTCAGAAGCCTTCCCAGACTGGATTAGGGATGTTAGTGGCCTCAGTTTTCTGCCCCCAAGGGCAGTGTGTGGACCGCTCTAGGAGAGGTTAATATGATAAGTGAGGGAGGGAAGGCTCTACAGAGGGTCTGGGCAGCTTTAGCTATAAATGCCAGGCACATAGCAGGATTTCTGTTTCCACAGCCATGGAAGCAGAAATGGGCTTTTCCTTTCCTGTTTTATCTAACGCTCAGAAGGAGAATCTAGCTCCTGCCTTCTAGATTTGAACAGGAGTGCTCAAATATAATTTGGGCGGCTGTTACATCATTTCTCCAAAATCAAATACTGATCCACTGCAATTTGTTGTAGAAAAAAATAGGATAAAATTGAGCAACAAATGCTGGCATCTTCCCAGTGCTAACTGGGACTGGAATTGCTATTTTCAACTGCCATTATCAGTTGTTTTTTTTTTTTTTTTTTTTTTTTAAGTTTTCTTCTTTTCAAAAGAAGACAGTAATATTGCATCAGTAGGGTTACCAGGTAGTCATAAAAAAAATACCGGACACGCTACATGTGGGGAGGGGTGGAGGTGCTGGCCGGGAGGGAGGGGCGGGAAACAGAGCTAATGGGGGGGGGTAACGGGGCTGGCCAGGGGAGATGGGGGGCCCAACAGGAAGTAGGGCTGGTCAGTGGGGGGGAGGGGTCAGGTGGAACGGAGCTGGCCACGGGATATCGGGAGGAGGGGGCGGCCAGTGGAGGCAGAGCTGGCCAGAGGAGCTCAGGAGGAGGAGGAGGGGAGAACTGGCCGCCGGAAGCAGGGATGGCAGGGGAAGATCCGGAGCAGGAACAGGCCAGCGGGAGGCAGAGCTGGCAGTGGGGGGGAGGACTGGCCGGGGAAGACGGGGAGGAAAAGTCGGGAAGAATCAACCAACTGGCCAGCTAGGAGGGGGCGGGGAAGCGAATCAGCCGGCAAGGAGTAGGACTGACCCAGGCGGTGCAGATCTCAGGGCACTCCTTTCCTGCACGAGTCAGTCCAGCTGTGGCTCCACCACGCACTTGACCAGCGCGCAGGAGCATGGACCGAGTTGCCCCTCTATTTCCTCACACACAACCAGGGCTCCCAGCACCGATCGTGCCCCGCCTCCCAGTCACTCCCCTGCCAGGTTTCCGTCCAGCGCCCAATCGGAAAACCAGGAAATACTGGACATTACACATGTCCAGTATTTTCTGGGTTTTTTTTCCAGGCAGAGGGCCCAAAAACTGGACTGTTCGGTAGAAAACCGGACACCTGGCAACCCTATGCATCAGTGATTTCCCCACAGAAAAAAAGCATGGAACAAAGGCAATTAAACTTTTCCTCATCATGTGGGATAGTCTTACAATATGGATTAAGATATCCTCCAACCACACAAACTGAAAATAGTTACACTGTACTGGATGCTGGGGTAGAGATTTGTCAGAATTGATCAGGTAGCTGCTGGCTGAGGAACTTTATTGAGCTGAGACCAGGGCCACATGCAGTGACTGGTGAAATAGGGTGATCCTGGAGAAATAGCTATGGAATGTCTGGATAAGGAAGGAGATAAATCTGTGGAGAGTTTCCCCTGATCAATATGACATTTCCGCTCACTGTGGACACTGGTAAATCCGGATGGGTGTACAGTTTAATGAGAAAAACTGGGGTCTGAGGAAGTTGTATACATAGAATCTTGCAGAGATGTGTGATCAAAGTGAAAAAGGCCTCTGAGACTCAGTGCTGGGTATACCATAGCTCTGCCACATCAGGCCCACACTCGGAAGGGCCTGATAACGACTACCTGGGGGCCCACAGATGTGTTTGGCATCAGGCTCACAAAATGCTAATCTGGCCATGGGTAAGTAGAGAAGAGGAGACAGATCTGACAAGGAGCTGAATTACGAGGGGGAAACCGGTACAATCTGGACACAGAGAGTGGGTCAAGGTGACAGGGAGTAGGCAGGAGAAACTGAGATTGGATGAGGAGCCCAGGATGGGAGACTAGGCTTGGTCGCCAGTGGATGGGCAGTAAGAGACAGATCAGATGAAGGAGCCAGGAAGTGGGAACTGGGATTAGTTGGGCAAGAAGACTGGGTCGAGAAACCTGAAGAATATAGACTGAAACTGGGTCGACAAATAGGAAGGGATTGCTGGTTTAAGCTAGTTTGGAAAATAATTAGATGAGATCGTGCCCACTAGAGCACACTTCTTGCCAGAAACTGGAACAGAATATACGGATGGGATTCTGTCTCTGCTTCAGAGTTCATATGTACTGTTACGCAGGTCACTTAAACTTTTCAGATAGTTGGTAGAGGTAGTTGTCAGTTTTAGGGTAACTCAAGTTGTATTTACCCTCCACAGACCGTGTATTTACCCTCCACTCACTTAAAGATTTTTAGCTCTGAGTTGTCAGCTCTTCAGAGACAGGACATCTATGTCTCACTCCCTTCCTAATCTACACTCTGACATTCCCAGCAAGCCAGTCTGCCTGAAAAGTAGCACCTGCACTTTGTTTTCTGTCTGAGGACTATGGCCAGCCATTACAAGATGCCACACAGCTTCTAAGCAAGCACATTTATTCTTAAGGGCATCACTGAGAGAGAATATGAAAACAATAATAGAATCTACAGACATGTCAAAAAGCTTACCAGACATCACCCCCAACTCCAACACGGTCCTTCAGTGGTTGTCAGTCTTTCAAAGCCCACAGCTGGCTTTCCCTTTGGTTACAAGTTCATTTCAGTCTTTAGATTAGAAACAGGGCCCTGAGTCAACTTAAGCGCTGGCTGTTTACCCCCAAAGTCCTTTCTTTGACTCTTGGTCTCTGGAGAATCCCATTTGAACCAAAATATGTAAGTCTCCCCAGGAGAGGTACCTTGTTGGAGGTGTTATAATTTGAGTAATTTGCCTTAATTCTCTCCTATTATTTTCACTTTCTGGGTAAATTTTGGTAACCTTTCCCACCTGTAGTGTGTTCAGTCCCTGGCCCCCAATTATACACAAACCATTCATACACTTAATACAGTATCATCCCCTAAAGATATTGCAGGCAGTTGCCGTATGTGTCAATGATCATTACTTGGCTGTTCCTCACTTTCTGAGTGCACACGGTGAGATACTGGAGCCTAATTTGTGCTATACACTGACAGCTGTAACTAAAGTCAGTGGGAGCCTGAATATATAAAGTCCTATATAATGTTAAGTACTCTGAAAAATCAGGACCTAGGTTTCTCAAATTGGGCACCCAACATTAGTGGATATTTTTTACCTTAATGTCTCTGTGCCTCAGTTCCCATTTGTGAAATGAGGATTATAATTACTGTCTGTGTTATCATAGTATTTGGACCCCAGTTATGGACCTGGGCCCCATTGTACTAGATGCTGTACAACCACAGACTATTGAATATCTGCTCGTTAACTGAGTACCATCCATCCTGCACGGTGAATGTGGCAGGAATCTGGTGGAAAAAATAGTGTCTGTGTAGTCATCTAATTAAAGTCTGTGTCGTAATGCATGGCCTTGAGGGGGGTCAAATTAGGATTTCAGACCAATCTTAATTCTGGCCTTCCATAAGTTTTGAGTGTTTGACTTTGCAACCTTAATAATGTTCTTTTAATATAGTCTTTTTTTGTGAGTAATGTATTAAATTGGGCCTTATTGAGAAAAAAATATCCATAACCTTCTGATGCGCATGAACCCCAGAAGGTCATGAATCTGACTCAGAGAAAAGATTACCCATCTGGAAA
Organism: Pelodiscus sinensis; assembly: GCF_049634645.1. Classification (NCBI taxonomy): domain Eukaryota; kingdom Metazoa; phylum Chordata; order Testudines; family Trionychidae; genus Pelodiscus; species Pelodiscus sinensis. The sequence goes on along the minus strand of NC_134711.1, from coordinate 230,884,536 downwards.
TTTCTGTAACTTATTCTGTACTTATACTAGATCTTCCTGCATCTAAGGATAAAACATAAACCCTATTTTATCCTTATGGCCTCACAGCAGGGATGATACTTTCCAAGTTTTGCACAGTGTCTGCACATTGTGAGTGCTACTGGAAGCAAATTAAATACAGCCTCTTGGTCATTATGCTTCACGATTATGGAAGCAGGAAGGCAAAGGTTTCATTTTTAAATCAAAATTGAAAAGGTTTATGATTGTTGTTTCTTTAATTGATCTTAAATTGTAATATAACAGCACATGGCTACAAGGAAAAAAGAAAAAGTATAATGGGTGGGAAATCTGGGGGGAAAGTCTTCTCTTTGTCATGAGTATATTGATTTTAAGAATAGTTTTAATCAATGCAGCTATTGTCTGCTAACTGCAAGCTTTAGAATGGCAGGCCTCAATCCTACAAGATGCTGAGTACCTCAACTGTCTTTGAAATCAAGGTACTAAATTCCTTGCTGGATAAAGCCCTCAGTCTTTTGCATGGTTCCCTCAGGGGCCCATTTTCTAAAGTATAATAACATGTGTCCTCATAGTATGCTTTAGAATTTAAAATGCCAATAAAAAGCACCTGCTCTTCTTTCTTAACAGAAGTTACGGTGTTTGTAAAAAGACTAAGAAGAAAAACGTATCTTTCAAATATGGCAAAGGTATGTGCTATGTACTTTTTAAAACCAAAATCCATAATGGCTTGAACACCTCGCATGTAATAAGCCTGACCTAGGTTTTGGATATGTATTTTGTATGCTTTGTTTGTAATATAACAACAAAACATTTCTTTGTTTGTACATTCCTACAAGCCATGGTTGGGGGACAAATCAATCCTCTTAGGTCCACACACAGGGTATGTCTACACTACCACCCTAGTTTGAACTAGGGTGGTTAATGTAGTCATACGAACTTGCAAATGAAGCCCGGGATTTGAATTTCCTGGGCTTCATTTGCATGTTGCCGGGCGCCGCCATTTTTAAATGTCCGCTAGTGCGGACTCCGTGCCCGCGGCTACACACGGCATGAACTAGATAGTTCGGACTAGGCTTCCTATTCCGAACTATCTGTACGCCTCGTGGAACGAGGAACGAGGCATACAGATAGTTCGGACTTGGCTTCCTAGCCGAGTGGCCTTTTGTCGACAAAACTATACCTGCGTCCACACTACCACTGAGTTCTGTAGACATAACGTCGACAGAACTCAGCAGTTTTGTCGACGCTGGTAAACCTCATTTTACGAGGCATAACGCCTTCTGTCGACAGAGCTTCTGTCGACAGAAGATGTTATTGCATGTAAACTGTCCTTTGCGTCTACACTACCATGTCGACAAAGCAGCTTGCTTTGTAGACAGAACTCAATGTAGTCTAGACGCTCTTTGTCGACAGAAGTTTTGTCGACAGTATCTGTCGACAAAACTTCTGTCGACAGAAGCCTGTAGTCTAGACGTACCCTTATTGTTAGCAGCTGACATAAGAAGCCTGGGGTCGTCTTATTTCCTGATGATAGAAAAAAATAGGGGTGTTTTGTATGTTCATAGATAGAATCATAGAATCATAGAATAATAGGACTGGAAGGGACCTCAAGAGGTCATCGAGTCCAGCCCCCCGCCCTCAAGGCAGGATCAAGCTCCGTCTACACCATCCCTGACAGATGTCTATCTAACCTGTTCTTAAATATCTCCAGAGAGGGAGATTCCACCACCTCCCTTGGCAATTTATTCCAATATTTGACCACCCTGACAGTTAGGAATTTTTTCCTAATGTCCAATCTAAACCTCCCCTGCTGCACTTTAAGCCCATTACTCCTTGTCCTGTCCTCAGAAACCAAGAGGAACAAATTTTCGCCTTCCTCCTTGTGACACCCTTTTAGATATTTGAAAACCGCTATCATGTCCCCCCTTAATCTTCTTTTTTCCAAACTAAACAAGCCCAGTTCATGAAGCCTGGCTTCATAGGTCATGTTCTCTAAACCTTTAATCATTCTTGTCGCTCTTCTCTGTACCCTTTCCAATTTCTCCACATCTTTCTTGAAATGTGGCGCCCAGAACTGGACACAGTACTCCAGCTGAGGCCTAACTAGTGCAGAGTAGAGCGGCAGAATGACTTCACGAGTTTTGCTTACAACACACCTGTTGATACAACCTAGAATCATATTTGCTTTTTTTGCAACAGCATCACACTGTTGACTCATATTCAACTTGTGGTCCACTATGACCCCTAGATCCCTTTCTGCCATGCTCCTTCCTAGACAGTCGCTTCCCATCTTGTATGTATGGAACTGATTGTTCCTTCCTAAGTGGAGCACTTTGCATTTCTCTTTATTAAACCTCATCCTGTTTACCTCTGACCATTTCTCTAACTTTCTAAGGTCATTTTGAATTATGTCCCTATCCTCCAAAGAAGTTGCAACCCCACCCAGTTTGGTATCATCTGCAAACTTAATAAGCGTACTCTCTATCCCAATATCTCATCATTTACTCTCTCTTCATTATTTTCCCATTTTAAAAGAAAAAACTTAAACAATCAATAGTCCAGTAGCACCTTAAATATTAACAGAATATGTAGAGCGTATCATGAGCTTTCATGGGCAAACCCCCCTTCTTTAGATGTGGGTTTTGCTCACGAAAACTCATGATACCATCTACATGTTTTGTTAGTCTTTAAGATGTTACTAGACTCTTGTTTTTTGTTTTTTTTTTAAGTTTTTACTGTTACAGACTAACTTGGCTACCCCTCTGAACCATTTCAAAAGGTTAATTAGGGAAGACAAAATAATAGCATGTGATAACGGTGACCAGGCACGGACTATGAGAGTAGTCTGGAAGTACTGCGCCATGTAGCACAGCAAGAGGCCCATAAGCCTGGCACTACTTTGCAACAGCTCTGGCTCCATGGTGTGAATGCTGTGGCATCTGTGCAGGAAACCAGAGCACAAGAAAGCACATGTCCACTGCATCCCTTTCCTGTCCTGTGAGGGAGAGGCAGTGGAGGAGTGGCTTGTGAGATGCAGCTGTAGAGAGGAGCCCCTGTAAGTATGTGTCGCAGCTTGCCAGACCAACCAGCCATAGGAAGTGTCTGCCCTCCTGATGGCCTCCCCAGAGTGCTTCTGGGGGCTCTAAGGCCAAGGCAGACTCCGTACAATGTGGATGCGCTATTTTGGACTAATTCAAACTAATTTTGAGGCTGCCCCATACTGAGGACAAGCTAGTTCAAATTCACTGCATTGGGCATTATTAAGTCGACAAGTTATTAATTTACGAGTTTTGAAATAGTTTCCTAATGTAGACATGGCCATCCTGAATGTTCATCATGCCAGTTTATTTTTTACTGGTCAATATTGTCTGTTCCACCTTACTCAGGAATACAGAATATTGTTGAGAAGTAGATCATTATTTGCTAAACATTCAGTGAGGAAAATTTGGAATGTGCCTAACTAGTCCTTTGGAGGCCAGTCTGGTTGTGTAATGTCATTAAGCTCAATGTTTTAACTTAACAAAGGTATACTCTTTGACAGAGGAGGGTTTAACAAAATTAAAGGTACTTACTTTTTTTTCTTTATCTATAGACAATGAGAATAGTCTTGAACAACAACAGCAGAGTTACTGTTTTAAAATCAGACTTGAATGCCATTATCAACCAGGGAATTGTGGACATTCCTGGAAATTCCTTGCAAAAGAAGTTTAGAAACATGGATGAAATGGAAAGTGACATGGAGCTCAAATGTAATATTTTATATCTTTTTTTATGCATTGGAGCACTTGGCTCACATCTTATTTAAGCTTTAGCATTTACCCGTGTGTGTTTATTCATGATGTGTCTTAATCAGAAGCATAGTCTTACTATAATACTAATTATTGGAACAGGTCCAGTAAAATTAAGATTGGCACATATAACATTATCCTCTAAGCATTAAGGATAAGAATGATAAGCTTTCTGTTCTGATTCTGACTTCCAGCTTTCTGTAGCAGCAGCATCTTTATGTTGGTATATCAGTGTACTTCGAGCAAAATTTTAACAATAAAAATTATATATTTATTTGTTGTCTTCAATAAAAAGATAATTAAATTGTGCTTGCGCCTATAGTATTAACCAAACTGCACTAAATTATTTTCAAATGGACAGATTTAAATATTGTACAATGAATAGGACAAAGGTTATTGACCTTGCAATCTGTGTCTTTCTAATATGCCATGGCATATAGAACCTATGTTAATTTATAAACAACGAAGTGCAACATTTACATGGAGCAATGACATAATACTGTATAATGACAAGTTTAATTATTAGGTTAATAGGCTTCCGTTTAAATGTATAAAGGAGAGATGGGCAACTTGATATACTGGACTGAACATAGGATGGAAAAAAAATCTTGAGTTTTATTCCTGGTTCTGCCCCTAACTTTCTATGGGTATGTCTACATTACAGCGCTATTTCGAATTAACTTATTTCGAATTAGTTAATTCAAAATAAGCTAATTTGAAATAACGCATCTAGACCCAAAAACTAATTTGAAATGGTGTTTTGCTATTTCGAAATAGCACGTCCACATTGATTGGACGCTGGATCGCATTTAAGGGCAGCTGAAACCGGTTCCAGCAGGGCATCAGGTCAGTAGTTGCTTTGTGTGGCTGCTGTCTGAGGCTATCTGAGGCTTGTGCTCAAAGGGATCCCCCTGGACAGCTGGTTCTCAGCTTTCCCTGCTTGCTTGCCTACCTCGCTGAGTGACAGCAAAGCATTTTCTTCTCCGTCTGCTTTGGTCGCTCTCCTTTGGGACACTGCAGCACTTGGCACCGTGGAGCCAGAGCCACCCCCAGGCACTCTGGTTCTCATGTTGAATGTCTTGCTGCAAGCCTGGCAGCAATTGCTGGAGGCTGCCTGGCACCTTCTACTGCAGCCCCCTGGCCCTCCATGGGGGCCCTGGAGGAGCGGCGGCCGGACGCCAGTGTGCCCCACCGCATCTGGCATCTGGACACCAGCAGCGACTGGTGGGACCACATTGTCCTGGAGCGCTGGGGAGACCAACAGTGGACCCAGAACTTCAGGATGAAGAAGGACACCTTCCTGGAGCTCTGCGAGTGGCTCGCCCCTGCTCTGCAGAGACGGGACACGCACGAGGCCCGCCATTCCCCTCCACAAGTTGGTGGCCATCTTCCTCTGGAAGCTCTCCACGCCGGATAGCTACCGATCCATTGAGAAGCAGTTCAGCGTGGGTAGATCCACCATCAGAGCAGTACTCATGCAGGTACAGCACTCACCCGTCACTGGTCCAGGATGGGGGGTTGCAAGGAGGACGTGGGCTGCCCCAGGGAAAACAGGAGGGAGGTGGTATAAGTGCCCTTCCCAGGAGGGGTAGGTCCATCCCGGCCAAGCTACAGACCGCCCGCGGTGGCCAGGATTGCAGCGAGGGTTGCTCCTTGGAGTGGGGCGCGGGGCAGTGGTGGGGAAAGGACACTCCCAGCCACCCGGGCACCCCAGTGACCCTCGGTTTTGTGTCTCTCTCTGCAGGTGGTGAAGGCCATCAACAGGGTGCTGCTCTGCAGAGTCGTCCGCCTCACCGACCTGGACACGGTCATCTAGGGGTTCAGCACCCTCGGCTTCCCCAACTGCGGGGGGGAGGGGCAATCGACGGGACACACATCCCCATCTGTGCCCCAGACCACCAGGCCTACCTCTTTATCAACAGGAAGGGATACTTCTCCATGATCCTGCAGGCCGTGTCTGACCACCGGGGCCAGTTCACGGACATCAATGTGGGCTGGTCCGGCAAGGCACACGATGCATGGGTGTTCTGCAACTCCTCCGTGTGCCAGAGGCTGCACGCCGGGACTTTCTTCCCTGACTGCCACATCAGGGTTGGGGACGTGGAGATGCCAGTGTGCTGGTGGGGGATGCAGCCTACCCCCTACAGCCCTGGCTCATGAAGCCCTACATGGGACACCTCAGCCTCTCCCGGCAGGCCTTCAATGCCAGGCTCAGCAGGGCCCGCATCATAGTCAAGGGGGCCTTCGGCCGACTGAAAGCACAGTTTAGGTGCCTCCTTAACCACCTCGACCTCTCCCAGCACAAGATTCCACACGTGGTGGCAGCATGCTGTGTGCGCCACAATTTGTGCGAGAGGAAGGGGGAGGCTTTCCTGCCAGCCTGGATGGCAGAGGCTGACTGCATGGCTGCCCAGTACGCACAGCCCCACAAGGCTGCCAGCCGGGAGGCCCTTGGCTGGCTGCATCCGGGAAGCCCTGCGAGAGAGCTTCCAGGCAGATGAGGTCTGAAGTCCCTCTGGCGTGCCCCACTGTAGCCTGGGGCCATACTTTCCTCTCTCACCTCCTTCCCCTTTCCCCTCCCTAACCCCCTTTCCTGATCTACACTAAAAACACCTGTGTTGCCACAAAAAAAGTCTTTATTTCACATAACTAGGGCAGGGGGAGGGTAGGAATGAGGGTGGGAGAGGGGAAACCTGGGAGGAGGGAGCTGGAAGGGGGAGGGAGGGAGAGGGGAAGCTCAGGGTTGGGGGTATTGCTGGCTCTCCCGTCTCGCAGCACTGTGGGTGCGGGGGCATTGGGGGAGAGTGGGTGTGGAGGGTGGGGCAGGAGGGATGGGGGGTGCGGAAGAAGTGGGAGGGGGAGCGATAGGTGAGGCGGCCGCAGGGGCTGGAGCCACAGGAGGCAGCAATCGGTCCGCCAGGGCCTGCAGGTGCTTGCGGAGGGCACAGCCCTGCTCCCGGAGCTCCATCAAGCTCTCCCGCCGCAGCTGCAGGTCCTCTTGCACCCACTGCTCCTGGCTGTGGACCTGTGTCAGCCGACGGTCAGGGCAGTGAGTCCCTTATGACCGGCTGAAGTTCTTTTAAATTGTGCTTGGTTCTGTTACAGCAACTGAAGGAGTCAGGTTAAAGCTTAAACAGTTACTATTTATTGTTACAGGGTAAACTTAGTTGTTAAATGCTACTACTGTGTTACAGATAACACAGACACTACAAAGGACAGGACAGAAATTACACTAATAAGTCACTTACAGGTACCATGAAACCCTTTGGTTCTCTGAGCTCTTATTAAATGCATGCAAAATAGACACATAGCAGGTATATATTCTCACCCCTGCGTTCCAGACTTGGCGTGGCCAGCGTCTTTCTCTCAATCCCTCAGGAAGAAGTAGGGCGAGGTTGGGCGTCCCACAGACCTCGGGAGACAATCAATACCTGCCAGCAGGTATAGATGATTGGAGCTCAAATGGGGTGGGCTGCTGAACCTCTTTTATACCCCTTGGGTCATGTAGGCTTCTTCCTGGTTTCAAGTGGCCAATTAGGAAAAATGGCTTTGAACACCAAGTTTCCCACGAAGGGTGCAAAGCATAATTTACACCTGGGAAAATGCAGACAATGGGCACCTCTGGTATGTGATGGGTGAAGATTCCTCTCTGGGACAGTGCAGGCGTGTCAATTACTGGTACTAGCCATCAGGGCGACGGGAGGCCCCGGGTCATCAGCTAGCCCATTTACTGTCTGGTTTCTGTTTATGGTAGAGTCAGGGACAGGCAGCACACCTGTGTTCCCAGGGCATCAAAGGCTGACTGCCTTTCTCTTGCTCTGGGGGGGGGGGGGGAAACAAGATGGGGTTTGTGGAAAAACAAGATGGGGTTTGTGTCTGGCTACAACCTGCCGTCCCTGCAGGCGCAGCTACTGCCCCTGGAACTCCTCTTGGTTGTGGGTGCACCTGCTGGCCCGGGTTCGGGTGGAGGGTTCAGGCGGGGTGGTGCGTTCTGCACTCGCAGGTGCTGTGGCTGTGGTGAAACAAAAGAAGTGGTCAGTTCTCCTTGGGGACACAGTGGGTGAAACCCAGCCCCCCTCTGCAAGGCAAGGACGGCAGGTGTCTGCACCATCATGTCCTGCTATCCCCGGGAGTGTGAGCAGTGTGTAGTGTCTCTCCCCAGGGTAAGGTCCCTGGGTTCCCCTCCCCCTCCCTACCCCGCCCCACATAAGGAGACCATGATGTCACTCACATGTGGAGGCCTCCACAGCCTCGCATGAGGCTGCTAATGGGTTCTCTGGGATGGCTCAAGTTTCCTGGGTGCAGGGCGCCGTCGTCCTCCTCCTCCTCTTCCCCATTGTCAGGGGCAGGGGGGCATGGACCGTCTGACCCACCCTGGATGCAGTCCAGGCCCTCAAAATACGGGCAGGCCTCCGGGTCAGCCCCTGGTTGGAAGACCCTGGCGTAGGCCTGCCGCAGTTTTTATTTTGCTGCGCACCTGCTCCTGGGTCTGCATGTGACCTCTGGTGGCCAAGCTGGCAGCCATGTGGCTGTAGATGGCCGCATTCCTGTGCTTAGTGCAAAGATCGTGGGCATTGGAGGCCTTCCCCCAAATCTCAATGAAGCCCACGATTTCTGCACTTGACCAGGAAGGTGCCCACCTTTTGCGGCCCCTGGCAGGCTCCTGGGAGCTGCCAGCCTGGTCCTGGGGAGCGGTGGAGGGTTGGGTGGCAACGGGTGGCTGGCTTATCCTGTGCATGGTCTGCTGGCTGTGTCCTGGCAGGCTGGCAACTGGTACAGGCACTGTGGCCAGAGTCTGCCCCTTTAAGGGCTCTGGGGCTGGGCGGGGAGCAGATGAGTTCTCCTGGTTGTGCCCAGAGTGGCCACCAGGGCTCCCTGGGAAGGGCTGGAGGCCCCCTAATTCGAAATAAGTGTCTACACAGCACTTATTTTGAATTAGCTATTTCGAATTAGGCGTTATTCCTCATAGAATGAGGTTTACCTAATTCGAAATAAGGGCTCCACTAATTTCGAAATAGCGGTTTGTATGTGTAGACAGCTATTACAGTTAATTCGAAATAATGTCTGTTATTTCGAATTAACTCTGTAGTGTAGACATACCCTATGGGTGCATCTACACAGCACCCTTGCCACAAAATAAGCTACGCAATTTGCGCTACATAAATTGTGTAGCTTATTCCAATGTTATTTCAAAATAGTTTTTCAAAATGTGGTACTGTCTATACAGTGCCAAATTTCAAAATAAGGTGCTATTCCAAAACATCCCTTATCCCTCGTGAAATGAGGTTTACAGGGAAATCAGAATAGCAAGCCTGTTATATTTTGATATAATGGGCTTGCTCTTAAGATGTGGAATAGCTATTTCGGGATACCGAATGTATCCCAAAATAGCTTTGATTTGTAGACATAGCCTAAGTGAATTTGGACATTTCACCTCTGTGATTATTTTTCCTACTGTACAGAGTAGTGGTGAGAACTCGTTAGCTTATGCTTATGTAATATTTAAAAAAACTAAAACACTTTCTAAAGGCAAAGTATTATTGCTACTAGAATTAGTGAGTAACTTATTTTTACTGAAGGATTTATTGATTGTCCTTGAACCTTCTTGAACGAAGAAGGCATAAATTCTACCCTCAGTTGTACTGGTATAAACCCAGAGTAACTTTACTTTTGTTATAGAATAATAATGACTTTGCTATAGTTCACAGTATAGCCTTTGGCTTAATGCATTAATTTTCAAACATTTTGCATTGCCGCTTCTGAACTGAGTTTGGACACTAGTGGCTAAATTTTTAGTTTCTCAGCAAAATTTTCAGAAACTCCTTTTATCATGTGAAAGCAGTTGTCTCCAAATCTGAAGCTCAAAAGGATAGTTGTGTATCAATGAAAACTCACATTAGTACTGATAGTGATTACAAACCTAGTCCATCCGTCACATTTGAAATAAGTATGTTAAACTGCGTTTAGTCAGCTAATTGAGTAGTGAATGGAATTTCCATTGACTGCTTGATTAGTCGATAAGAAGGAAAACTGCAGATCTCCCAGCCCTGGGAATTAACCCCTCTGTGGCTCTTCCTTTTAAATGTAGTAAGAGCCCGGTGGCTCTCAGTACATTTAAAAGGCAAAGGCTGAGTGCAGAACCAGGCACGAACCGGGACTCAGCGATCCCAGACTTGGTGGCTCTTACTACATTTAAAAAGCAGAGGTGCAGCGTCTGGGACTACACGCGAGCCAGAACAGCTGACTCCTGGCTCGTGCCCAGTCTCTCGCTGCACCTCTGTGTTGCCTGCCCCCTGTGGAGACAGTGCTGGGGGGAACTGGCTTTTAAGCCGGCTCACCCCAGCACTGGCTCCTGCTCCCCGCCCTTGCTGCCTCTCAGAGGCAACAAGGTGTGGGGGGAAGCGACTAGTTGAGTAGTGATTCGACTAGACACTTACATCTCTAGTTTGAAATAACCTCTACTTTTAGTGGCTACCCTTATTCATGGAGCGTAGTCATATATTAGTGTAGGCTCCCTTTACTAAAGGAGCCTCTGACTTTTACTGGGAGGATCCTTTGTGCTGCAATCTAGCTGTAGATGCTACAGCCCCCAGGATGCCGTGGGTCCACAGAGAGGCATAATGATCTGCCCAGGGAACCAGAGTTGCCCAACTGGCTGCCTAACTTGGACTGACACACACACAACCTGCACAGTGCTGTCTCTACTCCAGCTGCAGATCTTCAAGTGCACCCACGCAAGCTTTTGGGACTCAGATCCAAAGGAGCATATGCTCTGGGGTGGAATAAATGGTGGCAGTGTAAGTGCCAGTTAGATATGTTTTCTTTATTTCTGAAACAAAATACAGGACTATGTAGCACTTTAAAGACTAACAAGATAGTTTATTAGGTGATGAGCTTTGGTGGACCAGACCCACTTCCTCAGATCAAATAGTGGAAGAAAATTGTCACAACCATATATACACCAAAGGATACAATAAAAAAGTGAACCCTTCTGGTTCTGAAATTTTATTTGTCCTTTTCATATGTGTTCACTTTTTTTTTAAGTGAACACATATGAAAAGGACAAATCAAATTTCAGAACAGAAGGGTTCACTTTTTTTTAAAATTGTATCCTTTGGTATATATGGTTGTGACAATTTTCTTCCACTGTTTGATCTGAGGAAGTGGGTCTGGTCCACCAAAGCTCATCACCTAATAAACTATCTTGTTAGTCTTTAAAGTGCTACATAGTCCTGTATTTTGTTTCAGCTACACCAGACTAACACGGCTACATTTCTATCACTATTCTTTATTTCTGTGTACTTTGATAATTGCTTTTATTCACTTTTAGTCTGTTAAACCCTGTTCTTTAAGTTAAGTAAAGGTGTGTTAATTCTAATTTAATCAATTAGATGTAGATTTATAATTGTTGTTTTGGAGTTAGATCCAGATTATTATTGGAATAAGATTATTCGTGGAGGCTCCTAAGGTACGCCAGCCAGGCGGAGGCACTGCGATTGTATTTTCCTTTAGAAGCAAGGGACTGCAGCAAGGGGGTTGATCAGGGATCCCCAACTATCCAATATAACCACTGGGATACTTAGGATCTCCTTTAATGTTAAAACCATCAGGCGCCCAGGCACACAACTGAGCGTGACCTGCTCCTGAGTAATCCAGAGAGGAAAGACGGGGTTACATTACAGTGATGCAAAAGAACGTGAACCTGAATAGAATGGAATTTGTTTCAAAATTAGATGCCAAACAGCATTAATGGGGGTGTCAAAATCTGGCCCAAAACACATTACTGATATGCCATATGCAGTTGTCTTAATCTGTTTTTGACATTACTGTTAAAGAGAAGTATAAACAAAATATTGCTATCAATGCGTTTTTCTTTTATATTTTATAGGCCTGAATAACTTGATTTCCTTGCTGGACACTTCCACTGATGTTAGGGTTTTCCTGAACTGCATGTCTTCAAATCTTCAAGCTTTTGTCATTCAGGTACAAAATTATTTAAAATTATTTAACACATTATTTTAAAAAAAGGGGGAAAAAACAACCACACCATTTATCTTATGTTTGTTTGTTTTTTATGTTACAATAAAGTTAGTTGTTACTATGCTTGCCAGTAGTTTGTAGCTGTGGTTTTGCATAGAATTGGAGACCTGGAAGAGCCCTCGAGAGGTCATTGAATCTAGTCCCCTGCACTCATGGCAGAGCCAGGCACCATGTAGACCATCCCTGACAGGTGTGTGTCTAATCTGCTCTTACATATCTCCAAAGATGGAGATTCCACAACCTCCATAGACAATTTATTCCAGTGTTTAACCACAGTTAGGAATTCTTCTGAATGTCCCACCTAATTCTCCCTTGCTGCAATTTAAACCTATTGCTTCTTGTCCTATCCTGAGAGGCAAACCAATACCCAAAGTAGACTATCAAGATTACATAAATGATTTACAGAAGGAAAAGTATTGTCAGACAAAGTTCCACCTTTGCATTAGGGATCTCAAAGTGTACTCGACTATAGCATTAACTGATAAGCCTTCCTTCCTTTGTTGCCTCTATCAGAGACAGCAGGGTGGGAGAGCGGGAGCTGGTGCCCATTAGGAGCTGGCTGAAAAGCAGGCTCTTCACAAGCACCAGATCCGCATGCCCCCCTCCCTCAGAGACAGCAGTGTGACGGGTGAAGGGGGTAGGCTGGAGCCGATACACATGAAAAGCCAGCTTTTAAGCCAGCATCCTGCGCATATTGGCTCTGCGGACCCGCCTGCCCTCACCCTTGTTGCCTCCTATAGATACGGGCTGGTGCAGCAGGAACTGTGCTGGGGGGGGGGAGCCATCTTAAAAGCCAGTTTCCCCCAGCACCAGCTCTGCAGTGTCACCTTCTCCCCCCATACTGATGCCTCTGTCAGCAACCTCTGAGCACCCCACAGATAAGAGTCTGCTGCTACTCTGCACTGCCCAGTCTGCAAGAAGAGCTGGATTTTAAACGGGCTCCCCTCATGAACTGGGTCCACGTGCAGCTTGTAGGAAAGTAGTTTCTCCTACTAAACTAACTTGCCTATAAAAATGGATGTAACTGTCTTCAGATAGGCCATATTTCTTCCCTTGCCTTTCAGTATTTCTTCCTGTGGTGGATCAGAATTATCAGCAGCTGCAGTGATGTTGGTAGTTTGGACTACTTGGGATTTTAAATGGTGTTAACATTTTTTGCTCCTTGGAAGGAGCCGGGGAAGTTGTCCTCCCCTTTAATTAATTATTCCTTATTAGTTACTGCTGGATTTTTTTTAAAAGTAATAATAGTATGTTGTACTTCTATAATGTCTTCCCTCGAGGATCTCAAACTGCTTGTACTGTTTTTATTTCTGTATACAAATTGCATGCAAAGTTGTCATCGCTACATGTACACTTTTTATTTGACTTGATCATGAATCAAGTCATTTTCTATTTACAGCCAAGCAAGAATAAAGAAGAGTTTAGAAAACTAGCAGCTAACTTCCAACTGAGATGGAACTTTCTCTTAACTGCAGTAAGCAAAGCTATGACATTATGCCATACAGAGAGCTTTGGTAAGTAAAAGGTTTTGGTTTTTTCTATACTCCATGCTGCAATGGACATAGGACCACATCCTTTTCCCCTTTGTGTCAGGAAAAACAATGACACTCTCATTGGCATTGAATCCTAAACATCCAGCTAGCCCTTAATTTCAGGACACTAAAGCCTGGTCTTGGCTTCCTTCAAACATAAGTGCAAGATGAAGGAGAAGCACTGAAAGGTTTTTAACAATTCACTTGACTTGCTATCCACACATGATATTTGTTTCAGGAGGGCAATTCTGTAATCCTTGTGTGATGGAACCCCTCCTCCCCAATGCTTTATGAAATGAGCTTATGGACACAAATATACATAACTCGAAGATGCTTGGGACAAATTGCTTCATGTAACCTATCAATCTTAACATCTTAATCCACTGGGTCTATACTTTTTTTGGTGTATGAATCATGTTTGTGCGTAAAATTAGATCTGTGGAGTATGGAATGGTTTATGACTTTATGTGTGTAAATGGAAAGCTATCAAGGGTGTTACCCTCAATATCTAGATGATCAACTGTAAACAATCTCCTTTGTCCTTAAGTCTTAGCAGTGGTTGAGCTGAGGAGGTCACATGTTCACCCCAGCTGGAAGGGTAGACTGTAGATTAGAAACAGAATTCCCACACAGAGGGAATCTTTAAAAAGAATAGGAAACTAGCAGGTGGGGTCTTTGGCTGGAACACCCAGGGGAGTGAACCAGAGGCCCCGGGGGGAAGAGATTTCCCTGGTTGGAAGACTGAGCTGGAAAAGGAACAATTATAGGGTAAGTTTGTAATTAGTTTGTATTGAGGTTTTAGTGTTAGAATTAGCTAAGCATTTTCTGTTACTTTTAATCTGTAATCTACTTTGCTCTGCCTGTTCTCACTTATAACCACTTAAGTACAAGCAGTAGGATTTAATAAAAATCACTTTTACTTACTATCAAGCCCAGAGTAAATAATTATTACCTGGGGAAGCAACCAGTGTGTATATTCCCCTTTCCTTGTTAAAAGGGGCTTCCCCAAATAATTTTTGGGGGGTTCTGATCCTCTTTGGGGAGTTGTATCCCAGGAAGCTGGGCCCTAAACTACATTTTCCTTGGATCTGAAGAGATTCAATGTCTGTACTGCTCCTTGGGGGTGGACAGATGAGGCGTAGAAAGGATGTTATGCACCCAGGAGCAAAGGCAAAATTTGTCTCCCCCTCCCCCTACTTCCACGCAGCAGGGCCCCGAACCTGGCACACAGCTGAGCCTGACCCTGGGAGGAGGGGGGGAAGCTTGTACCACATCTTCCCCGCCCCCTCCAGTTTGAGGCTGGGCCCCCGCACGTGTCATGGCTCCTTCCCCACTCTGGCATGATAAATGCAGAAGTGGGGGCCAGCAAGTGTACCCCAAAGCCTTATCTACCAGGCTTTGGTATAAAACTTCCCCCCAAGATCTTAAAAACCTAGATCTTGGGAATAAAACTTCCGCTGCCACCACCCAAATGTTGATAAAGAAATCAGGGGAAAGATCATTTGGGAAATCTTACCCCTAAAATAAAAATCAAGGCACACAATTAACCACTGCCAGGTTAATAAAAAGAAAAGAAAGAACTTTTATTATTACAACAATTTCCTGTTGCAACCATAATGACTAGATAGGGAGGTAACAAAATATACTCATGGAGAAACTCCATGGGCCTAGAACTTAGTTACCAAGAAAAGCCAAAACATCTTTTACACAGTACCAGATCTCAGATCCCATACCCAATCCTTAAAACAATAAAACCTAACGAAACTGCCTAAACTTTACCCTACTTACAGAAAATGAAGAATGGTGTCTTGGAGAGAGAGAGAGACATGCTTGTCCCTCTCTGTAGTTGTAGAGAACTCCCTCAGAGACAAAAGGACAAAGAAAAAAAACCCAAATTCCTTTGTCCCAGTTTGAAAAGTCCCACCTACTTTCCTATTGGTCACTCCACCTGGCTAGGTGTAGTTAACCCCTTAATCCCCAGGCTGCTGGCTAACCCTCATAATCATGACAACACGCACTAACCTACTGGTAGAGATGGAGGGTTGGGTTGGGGGCGGAGAGGCAGGGAGGAGGCTCCAGCCAGCAGCAAGTGGAGTAGGAGCAGGCGAGCCAAGGGGTGAGAGGGGAAGCAGAGGGGGACTAAATTGGTGCCCCCCTAATGTGGGGTCCAGGGGCAACTGCCTCTTCCCACCCTCCTCACTACGCCACTGGTGGGCAGTGATCTCAGCTTTGTGCTTTGGCTGGGGGAGACCAGACAGCTGGCCCAGCAAGACTAAGTGGCAAGAATCGCCAGAGAGCAGGAAGGTAAGCGTCAGTGGCTTTATCAGCACTACAGGAAGCACCCCGAAGGGGTCTTCTGTGACCGCACCCTGTCACCTTGTTTAATTAAAACTCCTTAGCCCATCTTCCTGGGGATTGTATTGTCTTCTACAGTGGAAATATGCAGAGATGATCTCAAAGAAGAAAAAAATGGCTACCTGCCTTATTCATAGCATTTTTAAGGCCAGAAGGGATTACTGTGATCACCTAGTCTGCCCATCTGCACAACACATCACACACTTCCTTGAATTAAAAAAAAAACGTTAAAAACGTTCAAAACAATGAATGGTCCTGCAGCAACTTAGAGACTAACCAGAAAATATATATAGTATCATGAGCACAACCCACTTCTTCAGATGAATTAAATTGTTGTGAGCAAGACACGAGAAGTCATTCCGCTCAACTCTGCACTGATTAGGCATCAGTTGGAGTATTGTGTCCAATTCTGGGCACCACATTTCAAGAAAGATGTGGAGAAATTGGAGAAGGTTCAGAGAAGAGCAACAAGAATGATTAAAGATCTAGAGAACATGACCTATGAAGGAAGACTGAAAGAATTGGGCTTGTTTAGTTTGGAAAAGAGAAGATTGAGGGGGGACATGATAGCGGTTTTGAGGTATCTAAAAGGGTGTCACAAAGGAGGAGGGAGAAAACTTGTTCTTCCTGGCCTCTAAGGATAGAAGCAGCAGCAGTGGGCTTAAACTGCAGCAAGGGAGGTTTAGGTTGGACATTAGGAAGAAGTTCCTAACTGTCAGGGTAGTCAAACACTGGAATAAATTGCCCAGAGAGGTTGTGGAATCTCCATCTCTGGAGATATTTAAGAGCAGGTTAGATAAATGTCTATCGGGGATGGTCTAGACAGTACTGGGTCCTGCCATGAGGGCAGGGGACTGGACTCGATGACCTCGAGGTCCCTTCCAGTCCTAGTATTCTATGATTCTAATTTGAGTCCCATAGTTGTGATTGAACTAGGGCTGTCGATTAACGTGCGTTAACGCCTGTGATTGATGCAGGGCATAACTAACATGTTAATTTTTTTAATGCACATTCATCTCAGGCGCTTCTGCAGCACTGCCCCTTTGCCTTCTGTGGCAGCGTTTCAAAGGGGCAGCACTGCACTGAGCCCAGGGTCGGCTGAAGTCTTATAATTGTTTAACAGTGCGATTAATCATGATTAATTTTTTTAATCACTTGACAGCCCTAGATTGAACTAGAATATATCTTTTAGAAAAGCATCCAATCTTGATTTAGAAATTTCTAGTCATGCAGAATCCACCAAAGCAGTAGGTAAATCATTCGTACAGAAACATTGTTTGAGCCGCAACCCATTTTCTGTCAGTAGGGTTTTTTGTTTGAGTAGGATGGGAATTATTAATCAGTGTGACCAGGCAACATGGGTGATGGGAAGTTGTTAACCCTTGCAATAAGGAAAATGGACAATTGCTCTGTCCCATATTGCTAGAATAAGGAGGTTCCCTTTTAGCCCATGTTTAAAATCCGTACTTAGTGCATACTCTGCCTGGATGTTGTTGAACAGACACACAGTTCAAAATTTCTTATTCACTGAGTCCTATGCTCCAAATCCTATTAATATAATGATACCACGTATTTTACAAAGGAAGATGTGCCTGGTTAGGATGCATATTTATATGGAAGTGATGATGTTGCAAGTGATTTTTGTTGTTTAAACCTAGGATCCTGGCATTTGTTTAATTTGCTACTTTTGGAATATGCTATTCACATTCTCCAGTCCCATATAGAAGAGGAAGGAGATGGAACTCTCTCAGGAATGCAGCAAAAAGATTCATTTACCCAGCTAGCTCATGAACCTACTCACCTCTGGGACAATTTTTCTGCTGAGCAGTTTCAAGCCAGAGCCCCAGAGCCAACTCATGTAACTCTGACACAGAGCCAGAGTGATGTTAATTTAAACAGCATTATTCTCAGGGTCCTGAGCTGTCTGGTAGACTCAGCCACAGGCAACAAGGTAAAATTAACAATACACTTAAAAAAATAGGATTAATTTTCAAAGCTCAAATGAAAGAAATGAGGGTGTATGTGAATGTGTACTGAACATTTAAGGGTAATATAAATGAGATTGTACATATGGCATAGTTTTTAGATTTCTTCTTCATATACAGGCAGTCCCTGGGTTATGTACAAGATAGGGACTGTAGGTTTGTTCTTAAGTTGAATTTGTATGTAAGTCGGAACTGGTACATATTGTAGGGGAAACTCTACCCAAACATTTCTCCAGAGCTCAGTTTTATTCTCCCACACCTCACTTCCCTCAGTCCTTTAGTCTCAAGCTGAGGTGTCTGAGAAAAGCCGTTCTGCATCTCTCTGGTCTGCTGGGGAAGAGGGGGCGCTAGCTTCGCGTCTCCCTGGTCTGCTGGGGGGGAAGCAGCTAGTGTGGGGTTGCATCACCCTGTTTGTAAGTAGGGATCCGATGTAAGTCAGATCCATGTAACCCGGGGACTGCCTGTACTGGCAACATACATCTTAAATCTTCCTAGAAAGCAGAAGCTAGTGGAGCTGGACACATGTTAAGAGCACTGAGATTCAGACCTGTAGTTATAATATAAGTTGTACCCTGACTTCTCTCTAGTTCCTTTGTTGACAACATAATCTGCCAAGATTTGTGGCCTTACATGTCTCCAGTGACAAGAGTGGAAAGGGACTGGATTGCGACCAGGGTCACTGCTCCTTGGAATCAGAACATTCAGTGTTACAAGTGTGCACGGGCATGGCCTCAAAGTGACATCAGAATCTGCATTCTATCAAGTGCAGCACAACACCACTCAACCCAGGAATCTCATCTCTACTAGCCACTCTGCTCATCTGCCTGCCCCTCCTTCAGTCTCCAGAGCCTTACCTTCTCCTTCCACTTTATCCTTCACTTTCTCTATGCTTTTCCCTTAAGCCACTCTATTCTTCATTTCCCTGCCTTCTTCCTCTCTGCTCCTACTTTCACAACTCCCCTTGTCCCAACTCTATTACTCCCTCAGAAATAAATCACTTTAGAATGCAAGTTCTGATGACACTGGACCAGAAGAAACAGGATTTGTAAAGCTGCTTCTGGTTCACTGCTGCCACTGTTACCAGAACAACAGGGGAGCTGGGGCTTTTGGAACTCCACCCCAAGAAAAAGCTGTAAGGATGAGCCAGAAAGCAGTGGTGTGTGGTGAGTAATGCTGGTACTTCATGTCTCTAGCACAGCCAGACTTCTTGACATAATCTAGTCTTCTTCCACCTCACCTACTCTAGATCCCTCCTTCTGGGTTTCTAATACCTTCATCCATCATTTCTAGCCAAGTTATTGCTGCCAAAATATCCTTCCTCATTCATTCTCTCAAACGTATCATCCTCTTTGTGAGTCACTTGTCTGGTTTCTTGTTCCTCTGAATATCATAGGTAAATTTCTTGCCTTTGCCTGCCAAACCCTGTCTTATGCTGCCTCTGCAGATATCGCTGAGTTAGTCACCTTTTGCCTTTCCCATTCCACTCTGCCAACACTAATCTCCATACTTTTCATCTTCATTCCTCACAAGCATCTCTGTGCTTTCTTCCAAGCAGCCTAGTATGCTTGGAAAACCTGTTTGTCACACCTCCACTAGGGATGTAAGTGACTAGTCAAGTAAGAACATAAGAACGGCCATACTGGGTCAGACCAAAGGTCCATCTAGCCCAGTATCCTGTCTGCCGACAGTGGCCAACACCAGGTGCCCCAGAGAGGGTGGACCGAAGACAATGATCAAGCGATTTGTCTCCTGCCATCCCTCTCCAGCCTCTGACAGACAGAGGCCAAGGACACCATTTTATCCCCCGGCTAATAGCCTTTTATGGACCTAACCTCCATGAAATTATCTAGCTTCTCTTTAAACTCTGTTATAGTCCTAGCCTTCACAGCCTCCTCTGGCAAGGAGTTCCACAGGTTGACTACACGCTGTGTGAAGAAGAACTTTCTTTTATTAGTTTTAAACCTGCTACCCATTAATTTTGTTTGGTGTCCTTTAGTTCTTTTATTTAGGGAACTAATAAATAACTTTTCTTTATCCGCCCTCTCCACACCACTCATGATTTTATAGACCTCTATCATATCCCCCCCCTCACTCTCCTCTTTTCTAAACTGAAAAGTCCCAGTCGCTTTAACCTCTCCTCATATAGGACCCGTTCCAAACCCCTAATCATTTTAGTTGCCCTTCTCTGAACCCTTTCCAAGGCCAAAATATCTTTTTTGAGGTGAGGAGACCACATCTGTACACAGTATTCAAGATGTGGGCGTACCATAGTTTTATACAAGGGCAGTAAGATATTCTGGGTCTTTCTATCCCTTTCCTAATAATTCCTAGCATCCTATTTGCCTTTTTGACCGCCACTGCACACTGTGTGGAAGTTTTCAGAGAACTGTCCACGATAACTCCAAGATCTTTCCTGATTTGTCATAGCCAATTAGCCCCCATCATACTGTACGTGTAGTTGGGGTTATTTTTCCCCCCGATGTGCATTACTTTACACTTATCCACATTAAATTTCATTTGCCATTTTGTTGCCCAATCACTCAGTTTGGTGAGATCTTCTTGGAGTCCCTCACAGTCTGCTTCTGTCTTGACTATCCTAAACAGTTTTGTATCATCTGCAAACTTTACTACTCCACTGCTTACCCCTTTCTCCAGATCATTTATGAATAAGTTGAAAAGGATTGGTCCCAGGACTGACCCTTGGGGGACACCACAAGTTACCCCTCTCCAATCTGAAAATTTACCATTTATTCCTACCCTTTGTTTCCTGTCTTTTAACCAGTTCAGTCCAAGAAAGGACCTTCCCTCTTATCCCATGGCCATGTAATTTACACAAGAGCCTTTGGTGAGGGACCTTGTCAAAGGCTTTCTGAAAATCCAAGTATACTAGATCTACTGGATCCCCCTTGTCCGCATGTTTGTCAACCCCTTCAAAGAAGTCTAACAGATTAGTAAGGCAGGATTTCCCTTTACAGAAACCATGTTGACTTTTGTCCAACAAATTATGTTCTTCTACATGCTTCACAATTTTATTCTTTACTGTTGTTTCGACTAATTTGCCTGGTGACTCGAATAGTCACTTCTCCCCCCCCCCCCACCTCACTGCCTCTATCAGAGAGAAACAGCAAGTGGGGGGGAGCAGGAGTCGGTGCTGGCAAGAGCTAGCTTAAAATCCAGTTACCCCCCAGCACTGCCTTTGTGGGGAAAGGGGCAGGGGTGCAGTGGGGAAATGGCGGCGCTTCCGCCTTCAAAAGCAGAAGTGTTGTGGGGAGCCTAGGGCAAGCTGGGGACTCAAGCAGTCCCCCACTGGCCCTGCACACTCTGCTTTTAAAATGTACAAGAGAGACTCTTTTACATTTTAAAAGTAGGGAGCATGGGGCCAGTGGGGGACTGCTTGAGTCCCCCGCTGGCCATGCTCCCCACATCATTTTCACCTTTGAAATGTAGCAATAACCAGCCAGGCTCTTGCTACATTTCAAAGGTGGAGGCAGTCTTATTGACTAATCGAACAGTCGATGCAAATTACATTGACTATTTGATTAGTTAACTAATCTAAAATTAACATCCTTAACCTCCACCCTCATCTCCTTGAAGTCGCTGCAGAAAACAGAGTTCTGTTGTGAAGCTTACAAGAAATGGAAGGAAGGAGTGATAATAGCCATCAATAAAAACCCTTGAATCAGAACCACCAATATGTATCTTATGCCTTACAGAGTAACTCTACAATATTATCATCACTCTTGGTCTTCCTCTTTCATCCCATGTCTGTTTATGACCCTCACTTGCTGCTTCGTGTTGAATGTTGACTACACTTCTTGGCGCAGAGACTGTGGTTTATTGCTCTTTTGAAGGGCCCAGCACAGTTCTCAATGCATAAACATCATTCATAATCATCATCATCTGGAAAATGGGTAAATATCAAGTTGCTGACATCTCAGTGTAGCATTTAACAAAACTGGGTCCATGGACATGGACAAGATGGTAGATGAAATTCCACATAGTCAAATACAAAGCAATGCACATTGGTAAGAATAATTCAGACTGATCATACAAACTGATGGGTTCTGAACCAGCTGTAATGTAATAATGTGGAGCCCAGAGAAAGTTGAGTGGCTCTTTTTTTCTTATTATAGCACTTGCACCATCTTTCCCTCAGTACATGCAATGTACATTCATCCATAAAAGCCCAGTCTACACACTCTCCCTCTTTGTTCACATTACCAAATTAAAATCCCATTCAATCGCATGCCTGCAGTGGGTTTATCTGTAGATACCATGCTGTAGTCACTTACAAACAATACACTGTAAGTCACAGAAAAGAGATCTAGGTATCTCATACCTCAATGGACAACAATGGCAAAAGAACAAACCAAATGCTTTGATTTGTGTGGCAGAGCTCCAGCTATTCCCCATGGTTCTCGCACTAATGGTGGATAGTGTTAACCTCAGAGGCTCGCTGTGGCCCTCCACATGGCCTTTCTCTTTACCAGAGGCAGGAGCAAAAGCAGCCATACTCATCACAGGCTAGTTCATAAGTCTGGGGTAAAATCCCCTCTGGGAGTCATGATCTCTCTGCTCAAGAGAGAGGTTGAGATGTTGTGGGGAACCCAGGCCCACCCCCTATTCTGGGTTCCAGCCCTGGGACCCTAAGGCAGTGACAACAGGAAGAGTTACTGCCTCTCCAACCTGACAACTTTTCCCTGGCCACTTCCCCAAGCAGTCCATCCCAGAACCTTTCCTTTGGTACCTCCACATCAGTCCTCCACTCTTCTACACACTTCCTCCTTCCTGACCTTAACTCATTTCCTTCCCCCTTTCTTGCCTGGGGGAGCCCTTTTAAAGCAGCACCAAAGGCCTTAATTGGCTGCAGGTGTCATCAGATTGTATCTTCTAGCAAGCTCTAATTGACCACAGGTGTCTTCCTGATTATGCTGCAGTTAGGTTTGGCTTCTTTTACTCAGGGAACAGAAAGCAATACACCCAAGCCCCAGCATGTCTTCCCTCCATCAGTGTGCAGCAGCCATCTAGTTTGGGTCTGTCACATTTGTTAAATAGAAAAATTAAGGAAATAATTAACTGCATTGTATAAATCAGTGTTGTGTGCTCATCTCAAATATTCTATCAAAAAGATATAAATACAGAAAAAATGTGTTGAGATGATTAGAGACAGGATAAAGACCTGGTCCCAAAGAAATCAGGGACAAGAGTCCTGTTGACTTTAATGAGACTAAGATTTCACTCTAAAGAGTTATGCCATGTGAGCAAAGATTGAAAGGACTGTGGTTATTTATTTTGAGGGGAAAAAAAAGAAGCGTGGATATGACAGGGCATATCAAATAATACATTATTTTATTGCAGGCTAGCCTGGTGATTCTGTTAAACATATCCTACACAATGAGGAAACTTGATGAAATGAGAAAATAAACAATTTGGGGCACAGTCCTGCAAGCAATTCTGCAGATAAATAATCTCACTGAATTCAACAATGCTAATCATGTGCCCAAAGTTATTTACAGGCATAATAATACCTAATACTTACATAGCATTTTGCCTCAGTACAGCAGAAAGCATTCCACTATCTATATTGTGACTAGCCTTACAACACACCTGTGAGGCAGGGCAATACAATTATACCCATTTTACAGTTGGGAGAACTGAGCCACTTAGAGGCTTAGTGACTTACCCAGGGTCTCACAGGAAGATGATGGCAGAGCAAGGACTCACTTCTGGGTCTCCCATGTCCTAGTCTAGTGCCATAATCACTGGATCATCCTTCTTCTAAACATAAGCATTTGCATGAGCAGGCCCTTGACACAGATAACAGAAAACTCTTTTTATTCAGTAGCAGAAGGATCCGATATATAATCTCTTCACAATGATAATATTTATACTTCCATGTTTTATTTGCAGCTCATCCAGGTCATTTTGGAAGACAAAGCCACTAAAAGTTCAGTTAAACTAAATCTTCCAGTTGGGAAGGAAGCACTTGTTACTCTAAAAGATGGACAGAAATTTATTATTCGCACCTGTGATGCACAGCAAAGTTGCACTAGTGTTTGTTTCAGGAAAATCCAAACAGATGTATAAGAATTGTTCAGAAGCGATTTATTTTATTTACCTGTATGCTTAATATAGATTTAATTTTTTTTTCATTTTTCTGTGAAATGAAAGGGCTTTTTAAAATATTTTTAAATATTAGCTACAGAATTGTGTTAAAGTATTTATTTAAAGCTTTTATGTATTTAACTGTTTGGCTTATTTGAGTAAATATGTAAGAAAGCCTAACATGGAATGTTTCAGCCTGCTTTGTTTTTGTTCTTCTCTGTTTCTTGTAGTTCTGTCATCAATAATGTTAAAGACCTACCTGAAACCATAATGCCATAAAACCCCAAAGGGAAGCATAGAATGGACTATTAACCATATCAAAATGCTTCGTTGCGTCTACAATATTGACTCCAGAGTTCAAGCTGCTGTTTTGGCTTTGACGTGTCCTGTTATGTTAGGTGTGTCAGGTTATACGGAGCTCAGCTCTGATCTCAGATCCATTTGCCATGGATCTTTGAAAAATTCCTGCCGAGCTTTGCATTTCTGCAGAATACTGTGAAGTCAGCATCTCCCATGCAATGCTATTAGTTAAGACAGAATAGGCCCTATATAATTGATTCTCCCATATGTCTGACACAAAATTGTTTCAACTTGCTATATGACTACAACACAAGCCTAAGTATCCAGAAAATATTAGGAAGTACTGGAAATAAATGTGCATAGAATTTGTAGTATTCTACAGGATACTACATTTATACCACATAAACATTTACTTTGGGAGACCGATTAGCTGTGATGTGGGCAACACTTGGGAATTAGTGGCTTCAATAGTTTCAAGAAGCATTACTACAGGAAACAGGAGTGCTGGAACAACTTGTACAGGGAGGGGTGCTGAAAGCCATTGAACCAAACTGTAAACACTCTATATCAGGGGTGGGCAATCATTTTTGATGGGGGGGGCAGTCCAAGATTTTAGAAAGTGGTCGAGGGATGCACTCTTCCATGATATTAATGGAGGAGGTGGGTCTGGGATGGAGACTGAGTGCAGAAGGGAGCTTGGGATGTGATTGGGGTGCAGGAGGAAAAGTGGGGTTTGGGATGGAGTTTGGGTAAGGGAGGCAGTTGTGACCTAGGGCAGGGGACTGGGGTGCACAGGTTTGGTTTGTGACCTAGGGGAGGGGACTGGGGTGTGGGAGTTTGGGTTGTAACCTAGAATAGGAGGGGATTGTGGTCTGAGGCAGGGGATTAGAGTGCCAGATCTGGGGAAGGGGTATGGGTGCAGGAGGGGGGCAGAGGGTATGGGTGTTGAGTGTGGGGGGTAGAGGGTTGGGGAAGAAAGGGCCTGGGTGCCAGAGGCAGGCTCTCACCTGGAGACTTACCAGCCAGCAGCCCAAACAGCCTGCCTGCCTGCCTGCAGAGGTAAATGCTTACAGAGCTTAAAAGGTTTCTTAGCCATGTGCTAGTGTGAATAATTGAGCCAGAGGGGAGAGGGGCATGGTGCTTTGTGTGCTGCCTATTATTCATACAGGCAGCTGGCCAATGGGATTGTGCTGGGGACAGGAGTTACACCTGAAGCCTCTCTCCTCCCCTCCAGGCTCACAGATTTTAGAGAGAAATGGCCTTATAGCTGCTTTTCTGAGTGGGCTGCGGGACAATTAGGGGAGTCTGCCCGGATCCGGTGGCTTGGCGGGCCTTATCTGGTCCGCAGGCCGTATTTTGCCCAGGCCTGCTCTATATAATGGAAACCACTTCAAGCCATGAGGTGCTGCAGCACCTCCCAAAGCCCTAATTCTAGCCCCTATGCCAGGAAGTTGATCCCGCCATGTAGAATGTAATTCACTATTGAAAGAAATTGGGAGGCAGGAGAAGGATACTTGATTGGAGGTCCCCTGATGTTCCCTTTTTCCACTTTTGGAAATTTCTTTCATCTGCCTCCAAGTGGTTCTCAGCTCAGCCATTGGGAGGAAACTCAAAAGTGAGGAGGATAGGCAGATAGCCTGACATTTTAACTTTTCCATAAAAATATCTTACTATTCAGTTAACATATACTAGCAGAAAATGTGTGTGGAGCTCTGGCAAACACTACTGCATGATGGGACTAAATTAGTTTTTTAAATCTTTAGATTAATTATATAAATATTATTTCTTTCACAGCTATCCAACAGATCAGTTTAGAAGAACATAGTGGGAAAGGAGTTATGGGCTACATCTAGACTGCAAGCTTCTTGCGCAAGAAGCTTTTATCGGAAGAGATCGTCCGCAAAAACTTCTTGTGCAAGAATGCATCCACGCTACAAAAGCACATTGAAAAAGCAATGTGCTTTTGCGAAAGAGAGCATCCAGACTGTATGGACACTCTCGAAAGTAAGCTCTGTTTGCTATGCACAGAATGGCCATCAGGGCACCTGTGCTTTTTTCTCTTTCCTCTTTTTGCGCAAAAAAACCCTCTTCCCCATCCACACATGTCTTTTGCAAAAGAGCTCTTTCGCAAAAAGGTGTTTTTCCTCGTAGAGTGAGGAATACCTATGCCAGAAAAAACCCTCTGTTCTAGGTGGCAAGTTTGAGTTTCTATGCAGGGATATTATATAGACTGTTGATGCTTGAGCAAGAGTGTAAACTGAATCTAATCCATCTCTCAGCCAGTTTTCACCACAGGAGGGTGCTGTTATCATTCCAAAGGTTCAGGCTTTGCAAGGTTCAGTGTGGATCTTAGCCTGGAGTGTTTATTACAAAATGTCTGTGTGCTGCTGTCAAATACAGCTGAGGAAAAGGACTACATCAATATCCTGGTTTTCCTGCATTCTGTGGTGCAGTGTGATGATGTCTCCTGCATTGGGGTACGTGATAGTCAACTCTGTTTCGTGGTCAGTTACCAATGAGGTGGAGGAAGAATTGGACAGCTCCTCAAACGAGGAAGCTCTCCCTGCACTTCTGGAAGACACGACTAGCATCTGGAAGCAGAGCTACCCAGCCTCTGTTTACAAAGAAGATGTTGAAATGAGGTCAAGGCCAGTGGCTGGGAGATCCAAGGAAATCTCCTCTCCTTCTAGGATGTTTTCCTACAGGAGAGAGAGTATCAAAGGGACAGAGAGCATCACTCCTCAGGAGCAGGCAATCAGAACTGCCCGTTTCCTGACCCATTATAACAGCTGGGGCTTCTTGGCTACCGAGTCCACCCAGGAAAAGGTACTGTAAGTCACATCCTCTGCTAGACATTGAAATTTCTCTTTGAATACTAGGCTTATTTATCCACTAACAGTGGGAAGGGGCTTGCACATTGCTTGCTTGTATTTTACAGTTCTGTAAAAGTCAGTAAATAATCTATTTTGCAAAAGCATTTATTATATACATTAGCTAAATTCTTTACTGGTATTAGCAATTTATTATAATGCAAGACTACATAATGGCATCCCAGCAGTGTTATGCAGAAAATATTTACTGTTCTACTGATATCAGCTACAAAATACGCAGATGATAAAAGCTGTCAGTAATATTATTTAATCACTCTGTAAAAATACAGTGCTAGTGTAACATTTTTAGGCATTATTCACAGCTTTGCTTCTCTGCAAAAGATTTCTAGGATTAGAAATCCTGCTCACAGCACAGTAGAAGAGAGATGCTAAAGAACAGCACCACCTGGCAAGGTGCAGAAAAAGAAGAGGAAAAACATTGGGCCAGAATCTCTGTTGAAGCCAAGGAGCACGCACTACAGCATGGAATGATGTCTTTGTGTCTCCCCAAACCTGGGCTGGCTGTGTGCCCAGCTGGTTCCCCAGCATAATATACAGCAGCCTAAAGCCTGCTATAACAGCAGCCCTAGGGATCAGCAGGATATAACGGCAGAGCAGCAACACCCCTTTTGCTTCGCTGCACTCTCCACACTAGGGGTGAGGATAGAAGCTGCAGCACTAATTATAGGCCATTTGACGATATACCTGTATGGGAGTCAATGGTATAGCCACAGGCCGGCTGCAGCCAATCCACTTAGCATATGGTAGGACCCAAATATGGCTCGCTCTGCCCATATCAGGCTGTCTCCAGGGGGATCTGGGACTAGATCCTGATTCCTTCTCTGACATTAACCAGCCTCTGTGAAGCTCCAGGATCAGAGTCCAACTCCTCCTGAACAGGTCAGGATGGCTCTGTGGGGATCCAGGCACAGAGCCTGGCTCCCTCTGTCCATGTTGAGCTGGCTTCACGGGGCTCTGGTATCAAACACCAGCTTCCTCTGCCCATGTTGGGCCAGTTCAATGCACAGTTCAAGTAAATTTATAATTGGATTTTTTTTTTAAGTGCTGCATCCTAGCAAACTGGCAATTTTTAAAAAGACTTTGGCCTGTCAAAACCAAAGCCATGTCTGGAAGGAAATATGTGGGTGGAATATTACCCATCTGTAATAATTTGCAATCCAGCCAAACTTACATTCCTAACTACACCACTGATGGGAGTGATCCTACCTTGACCATCTGTACCCACTTCAGAGCCATTTTGTCAGTAGTATGATGCTGAGCAGATGGTCAACAGTGCAGAATCTGGACCCTTATTTTTCCAGCTGCAAATTTACTCTCTTTAAAAAAGAAGGTTTTGAATAGTATCTAGCTTTCAATAATGTTGACATATAAAAAAGTGAGTTTAATATTAATTCTCTGTTAAAATGTCTGCAGAAAAGGGATTAATTTTTTTAGTTAAATTTAAAAAAGTAAAAGTTAACAGGCAATAAAGCTTCTGGAAAGACTTATTAAAGAAACAGCTGCCTGGCAGTTTGTGAAATGCAAAGCATCAGAAGCTAGAAAAAAATATAATTAATAAAATATTCCCAGTTGTACTACACACTTGAAGTCTCACATTCCATTTTAGGGTTTCAAATATGCGACTAAATCATATGATCTTAGCTGTTATGGTTTACACTCTCATCAGAAACCTTTGATGGAATTACAACCTTAATACAATATGTGCAGTTTGCTGTATGTAATTATAATACATAAGTAATACCAAAAATGAACATATAATAAAACTTGTAATTCATGGGCATGATGTCTTTGCTGTGAATTATGAATTATGTGGACTCGGCCCACAGTTCTTTTTTGACTGTGAAATGTACACTTAAACAAATATGAAAGACTCAAACCTAAATGATTGAAATTTCTAGTGCTATTGATAGCTGCTATTTTTTATTTTATAAATCTTATTGAGAGTGTTTGGTTTCCCAGTTATGTGTCTGCATAAAAATATTCCTTATAATTTGCAGTACAGACTGTATATAAACATTGAAACATTAAACATGTACAAACATTAAACAATGGAAAGCATGTGATCCAGGTTGGTATCACCCATGGTTTTTCAGTAACTGCTCATATTTAACTTAGTTTTGTTACAAAAACCTGTTACACTGAATTGAGTTAATATATTGATTGTTATTTTTAATCTCTAATATCGGATTGGCCATTTAAAATTACAACCTGAAGACATATTAAAAATAAAAACAAAACAAAACAACAACAAAAAGCCTAATACCAGGTCTAGATCTGCTGCTGTGATTCTAATGGGATGAGTGACATGGTACAATTATCACATGTCAAAGGGAAATATATCTTTCGTCATTCATCAGTAATAGAGCTACAAACACAGGGTCACCCTTCCGAAAGTAAGTTCAGTTTGTTGCACATGGAATATCCACTGTGGTTGTGCAAGTCAGGGGAAGGGAGTGCCAACTTTTGAAAAACTGGCCCATTAGGGCCTGCTCCTATGCTCATACATGTTAGTGGAAGTTTTGCTGCTTTTTGGGAATTGGATGGCCTGTATAGGCCCCATCTATGCTGAGCTCTCTGGAACTATGGTTAAATTTAGTCCAACTTTAAACATAGTTCTAACTAAAATGGTTCCATCCTACTATAAAACAATGAATTGTACTGAAGCACCTTCGAGGCTAACAATATATATAGTATTATATTATACTATATAATATAGTATCATGAGCTTTCATGGGCAAGCACCATTTCCTCAGATGAGTGGAGAAAAAGAGTGGAGAAAAAAGGGGGAACCTCCAAATTTATAACAAAAAAAGGAGAGGGGAAACTGTCAATTGTAGTGTGATTGATTGATATATAGTTAATCTGTTAAGATGCTACAGGACTACTCTTTTTTTTAAAGTTACAAACACGTCTCTGAGACCATCCTACTATAGTTTGGCCAGCCAGTGTGGCCATATTTCAAAGCAAGGTTAAAAGCTTAGTGCAGAGAGGGCCAAAATGAGACTGAATCAAAATCTGAATTGGATTATGAATCCTTTTAGATTCCCAAGAAAAGATATCAGTGCCCTCTAGGGTAGATGCTTTCATGATTGTATTTTAATGCATACATGTGTTTGTACTTGCTAGTTTCTTTTTAATGGCTGACAAAGTAAAGAAAAGGAATTCTCCATATCACCATGGGCAAGGGTGGGGGGAAGAAAGAGAGAGATTTGTTGCCATAGCAATATGATAAATAAACCTAATTTAGAAAACAATGTGGTCTAGCAGTGAGAATGAAAACTGTGAGTCAGAAGAACAGGTTCTATTCCCATTTCTTCTACTGACCTTGGGTAAGTAAGTCCCCATCTTTGTGTACAATGTCTGAGTGCAAAGTTTTAAAGAACTGATTGTGTTAATTTTCTCAGATCCAGGGTATACCTTTTGGAAATTGTTTACTGCTCAGTGATGGGCCCGTCAATAACAGCACTGGAATACCTTTCTTTTATGTGACTTCAAAGGACAACACTGTGACTGATCTGATGAAGAACTCCAGGGCATCACTGACATTGCCAGAGGCAGAAGGAGATTTCTGCAGGTACCAGCAGTCTGTTTATCCAACCTGTTGCTTAGTATTGTCTTCAAACGCACAAAGATACCCCTGCATTGGTTTACATTCAGTTCATGTTTCTAAAGTTTTCGTAACCTGCCTAAAAGCTGGATATTAAAATAAGTAATAGCTTGGATACTGCTGCGTAGATTTGCCTCTGGGGGGGAGCTTTCAGGGCCAATTCCACAACTAAGAATTACAGGATACCTGGGCCCTCCCTTGCTGTCTGCAATATGCTCTCCTGTGTCCTCTAGTACTAACTCTTGCATTGATAGTGCTATTGGGGAGACTCTCATTCCATAGGCCCTTCTGACCTGGCATTCCAAGTTCTTCTACTGTGTGTGATATATGGACGCTGACGTGTAAACAGCAGAGCAGTATCTGTGCAGCAGAAGTGTCTCTGTGACCTTACACCACCCAGCACTACCCACAAAGGTATCATCAAAAGTATCATCAAAAGCTTAGGGCCTCCTTTTCTCAGTGCAAAGTTTTAAGTGGGTGGATTGTTTTATATGAAGGGAGTTTTCTTCCCTACTGCCCACTCTCCATTTCAGAAGCAAGATCTAATAATGCAACATGGCCTACAATGTGTGTCAGCTCCAAGTTTCTCTCCACTGCTAGTGAAATACTGAGAGTAATGGTATGGTGTTTTTCATATTCAGTATCTTACACGGAAATAGTCTCAGTTAAGGGTATCATTCATTTTAGAGCTAAGGAACATTTATACAAAAAGCTAAACAAATAGTGGATTCCATGAGAAAGGTTATGCTCACCTATGCCAGCAATGAAATTGGTCCTTTTGCTTGTCTGCATGCAGAATTCTAGTAGAGTATATACCAAGGGTGGGCAGTAAAATGGCAGCAGCTCATAATTGCAATTGCAGCTCCCATTAGCTGTGGTTCACTGTTCCCGGCCAATGGGAGCTACGGGAAGTGGCGTGGACTGGGACACCACTTCCTGCAGCTTCCATTGGCCAGAAATGGTGATCCGTAGCCACAGGAGCTGCAATCACCTGTTCCTGAGGAGGCACAGGTAAATATAGAGGCTATGGCCTGCCAGGGACTAACCCTGGGGAACCAGATCCGGCCTACAGGCCAGTATTTACCAACCCCTGGCATATACATACCCCAAGACAGTCATAAAAACTAAAGAAAACTTTAAATTAATCAAAACTCTTAGGAACAGTTGGCACTCTGCTAAGGAATATTTCTGAGTTACTCTACAAAAAATACATCTCTGGCTTTAGAAACAAAATATAGTTGGCCTTTTAATAGATTTTTTTATATCTAATGAGTATCAGATGATGTGTGTTCACATGTCAGACTTGTATCTAATTTACTGATTTCACAGTGTTACATTTATTCAGTTGGAAAGAGACTTTCAAAAACCCACACTTAATAATAGCAACAACATTTCTAGTCATGCAAGAATAAGGAAAATGGAACCAACCTAGTAGGGGCTAATAGCAGTATATTGTGATATTGTGATTAGATACCTCATCATTTGTGAAAAGATTTCCACTTCCCAGAAGGATATGGGCTGCATTGCTTTTAGAGCATTCCCTGCTGGCCAGTCCATGGAATAGCATTAAAAAGTACCTTCAGAGCATGGGTTCCCAAACTGGGGGATGTGAAGAAATTCCGGGGGCGGGGGAAGGGCGCGAGGCCCTCCCGCCCCATCAAGTTTTGCTGCCCGGTCAGTTCCTTTTTTCTTTTTGCTCAACAAGTTTTGCTGTTGGGAGGGAAGGGGCGTGAGGGTTTTTCAAAAATCAAAAAGGGGGCATGATGCCGAAAAGTTTGGGAACCACTGCTTCAGAGGATGCCAGTTGAAGGGTGGGTGTTATTCTGAAGGAGATCTGTCAGAGGGGAAAAGAGGAAAGAAAAATTAAATGGCAAAAAAGCTATTCATAGAATAAAATGGACTTACACATCTAAAGCTATGAATAGGACACATCCAGCCTGATTCAATTAGTTTAATTAATACTGGACCTACAATTGACAGGTAACTGCTTTTGCTGTTATATATACCCTGAACTCTATAATTTCCACTCGAACTCATCTGATGAAGTGGGTTTTACCCACAAAAGCTCATGATATAATATATTTGTTAGTCTCTAAGGGTATGTCTACACTACCCCCGTAGTTCGAACTGGGGGGGTAATGTAGTCATACGGAGTTGCAAATGAAGCCCGGGATTTGAATTTCCCGGGCTTCATTTGCATAAAGCCGGCCGGCGCCATTTTTAAATGCCGGCTAGTTCGGACCCCGTGCCGCGCGGCTACACGCGGCACGGACTAGCTAGTTCGGATTAGGCTTCCATGAGGCGTACAGCTAGTTCGGATTAGGAAGCCTAATCCGAACTAGCTAGTCCGTGCTGCGTCTAGCCGGGTGGCACGGGGTCCGAACTAGCCGGCATTTAAAAATGGCGCCGGCCGGCTTTATGCAAATGAAGCCCGGGAAATTCAAATCCCGGGCTTCATTTGCAACTCCGTATGACTACATTACCCCCCCTAGTTCGAACTAGGGGGGTAGTGTAGACATACCCTAAGGTACCACAGAACTGCTCGGTGTTTTTAAAGTTATAGACTATCGCGGCTACCCCTCTGAGACCTGGTATATAATAGCACACGCTCCAGAAAAGGGGCCCAATCCTGTTCCCACAGCATTCAGTGGGAGCAGTATTGGGCCTTAGATTAAGAAGCACAAAACAAACCCAAAATACCATTGTTTTAAATTAAGACTTACCTGTGAGCTGCTCAGCCCACTTTGCTTCCTTAGCCAAATAACAGATCTCACGTTTGCCTTGATATTGCAAACATGTAAGCATGTGAGTAGTGCCACAGAAGTCAAGTTAAGCACATGCAAAGGTGTATCCAGCAGCAAGGCCTAATACTGACCTTCTAAAGTAGCAGAAAAGAAAATTCTGACGAAAAACAGTTTTCTAGGTCAAATACGGTTTTTGTTTCCTTTTACTATTATGTCAGATGCTGGTATTTGAACAAGCCTTCTGTTTGATCCGCATAATCCTGTATTTGTGAGGTCACAGTCTGTTAACATGAAAAGGAATGGAATGCCACAAATTAAGCAGTACACATTCAGGCAAACCCTGATTTTGGTGTAAGTACCTGACAATTAGTAAATACAGCCTCTTCCCGACTTACGAATCGGTTATGGACCAAGCAATTGGTCCTAACTCGGTTTGATTGTAAGTCGGATCCCATAGAGTTACATGTGACCGCGCTGTTCGTAAGCGCGGATCGCGTTCATAACTCGGGGTCTGCCATTTACTACAGCTTTGGTCCTAACTGAGAACAGTCGTAAGTCGACCATTCACAACTCAGGGACCGGTTGTACAGTAAGACAAACTGTAAAAGCTAAGTGAAAGGCAAATGTGTTTGCTATGGATGGAGCTGCACAGAAACCCTCAATCCAACACTTCTGAACTTTGCAGGAGTTTAGATTCAGATCCTAACTTTGTGACACAGCAGCATCTTTGCTTCTCTAGTATTTATGTTGTTCCTCTTTAAAGCACATTCAGGATAAACACTTCAGTAACTGTTACTGCTAAATCCATATTTAAAGATCTATCCAGCAAACGCATAACTACTAAATTAGAAAGTTAAATATGAAACCTATTATCATCACCACGCAGCACACACAATATAGCTCAAATTATTGTTTTCTTTTTCTGTTATACTTAAATAAGCATTGTAGAAAATTGCTGTCTAGTACACCATGGTCTGTTTCTTTCTCTGTGTTTACGGAAACTTACCTAATGCTGTGGTCTTCTTTTCAGAGTGTTATTGACTATTACTATAAAATTGGCTACAGGAAACCTCTGCCTTATGATGGCCCAAGTTGCAACCCCCTGCACTTATGACCATTTTTTTAAGTGCGGAAGGGGCTGAAAACCCCCGGCTTATGTCATTGGCCCGCATTTACGATGGCTCATGGCACCTATCGTAAATGTGGGTTCGAGTTACAACACCCCCGACTTGCGACACTATCCCAGGAACCAATCACGTTGCAAGTCGGGGGCAGCCTGTATAGCTGTATCACACAACATTCACTACTTTAATCATGTAATTCTTAAGACCCATCCCAGTTCAAATGAGTGGTCCATCTAGCTCAATATCCTGTCTTCTGGAAGTGGCTGGTATCAGATACTGCAGAGGGAATGAACAGAACCTAACAATTATTGAGTAATCCGTCCCTTGTCATCTAGTCCTCTGTCAGCTTCTGGATGTCAAAGGTTTAGGGACACACAGAGCATGGGGTTGAGTTCCTGACCACCTTTCTTAATAACCAGTGATGGACCGATCCTCCATGAACTTATCTACTTCTTTTTGGAACCCAGATATATTTTGGTCTTCACAACATCTTGCAATGAATTCTACAATTTGACTGTGTGTTATGTGAAGAAGTACCTTTATGATGTTTTTAAATCTGCTACCTATTAATGTAATTGGATGATGCCTGGTTCTTTTGCTCTGTAAAGGGGAAAATAATATTTCCCTATTCACTTTCTCCTCACCATTCATGATCTTATAGACCTCATCATATCTTCTCTTAGTCATCTTTCTACACTAAACAGTACATTCTTTCTAATCTTTATTCACATAGAAGCTGTTCTACACCCTAGCCATTTTTGTTGCCCCACTCCATAGTTTTTCTACTATATCTTTTTTAAATGGT
Organism: Pelodiscus sinensis; assembly: GCF_049634645.1. Lineage (NCBI taxonomy): Eukaryota > Metazoa > Chordata > Testudines > Trionychidae > Pelodiscus > Pelodiscus sinensis. The sequence continues at coordinate 230,849,263 of NC_134711.1, read as the reverse complement.
GCAACCAAAACTGCATGCAGTATTCAAAATGTAGGTGCTCCAGAGACATAGATCAGAGGGGTAGCCGTGTTAGTCTCAATCTGCAAAAACAACGAGAAGTCCTGTGTCACGTTATAGACTAACAGATTTATTGGAGCATAAGCTTTTGTCGGCAAAGACCCACTGACATGCATCTGATGAAGTGGGTCTTTCCCCAGGAAAGCTTATGCTCCAATAAATCTGTTAGTCTATAAGGTGCCACAGGACTTCTCGTTGTTTTTGCAGAGACATAGAGACGTGATATTTTCTGTCTCATTATCAATCCTTTTCCTAATTTTCTGTTAGCTTTTTGATGGCCACTGTGCATTGAGCAGATGTTTTCAGAGAATTATCCACAGTGATGCCAAGATCACTTTCTTGAGTGAGAACATCTAATTTAGACCCCATCATTTTGGATGTATAATTGGAATTATGTTTTTCAGTGTGCATAATTTTGCATTTATCAGCATTGAATTTCATCTGCCATTTATTTGATCAGTCACTTATGTTGTGAGATCCTTTTATAACTCTTCATAGTCAGCTTTAGACTTAACTTGCTTGAAAACTTTGCCACCTCATGGTTTACCCTGTTTTCCAGATAATTTATGAATATGTCAGACAGTACTGCTCACAATACAGATCCTTGGACACCCCACAGTTTACCTCTTTCCACTTTGAAACCCCATTATTTATTCCCATTTTATTTATTTATCTACCTTTTAGCTAGTTACTGATCTATGAGAGGACCTTTTCTCTTATCCCATTGTTAGCCCAAAACAGTTTGATCTATGATTTATTTATCAGATGATGGGCTATCTGCAGTATCGTACCCGCCCCACTCTGCATCCATCATTGGTATGTAGTGTATTTCAGATGCAGGCAGGTGAGATAGAAACACAAGATCTTATTGGGAGCAATATAACAAATAAACTAGGACTCCCTGCAATCATATGATAATATCTTGGATCTGAGTACAGATGTTCCCATGGGGGGTGAACCCCAAAGCCCAAACTTTTACAATGGGAGGCCAAAAATATAGGGAAGGACTATACCATGTCCTGTAGATACTGGGATGACATAGGCGAGGACGCAGGAATGCCAGGAGCTGGATTCCAGGAGATTCCGGACAGGTAAGTGGACTTCCCTTGGTCCGAAGTCTCTTGTTCTTGATTCACCATTCTCCATGTGGAAGGTGTACTGCTGTTGTGAGTGCAGATAAAGGATCCTCCCTGCTTATGGACCCTGTCCATAAGCAAGACTGGTTCTCTGTGGGAAGGTCTCTGCACCTCACTGAGATGTCCTGCTTGCACAGTATCCAGAGACACAGAGCCCTCTCTCACAGTGACAGACACTCCCCTATATACATTCCAGATGCTAAAACAACTCCATGTTCCCACCCATTCCCCCGTTCTAGTGCCAAACTGGAAAAAGAACACCAAAAGCCTGAAGGAGAAGGGGCACCAAGAGGGAGGACAGGTTGTCCTTTTGCCAATCCAAGATAGTGATCCCAACAAAATGGCAACCGTTTCAACCAAATACATATCTAAACTGTTCCCTTCTAACACCATGATTGCTTACTTTGTTTAAGAGTTTTTAGTGAGGAATCTTACCAAAGCTTTCTGAAAATCCAATGTCACTGTCACCCTTTTCTCAATGTTTGTTGACACCCTCAAAGAATTCCAGTAGATTAGTGAGGTCTGATTTCCATTTTAAATACTCTGTTGACTCTTCTTCAACATGCTGTTTTCATCTATGTAACTGAGAATTCTGTTTTTTGCTATAGTTTCAGGAAACTTTCCTGCTACTGAAGTTAGGTTTCCCAAACTATAATTTCAAGAATCACTTCTGAAAGGTTTTTTTTTTAATTGGTGTTACATTAGCTATTCTCCAGTCGTCTGGTACAAAGGCTGATTTAAGCGATAGGTTACGTACCATAATTAGCAGTTCAGCCACAGAAATTCGCTATTTATATGAACAAAGACAGCTAAGCACACCAAGAGCACTTAAATTGTCAGAAAAACTGTCTAGGGAGGAAGTTCTTCTAGGAACTGTGGAGTGATGTAAACCAAACTAAAATGGGCATACAATCAAACACAGGGATCAATTCAATACAAAAAAGCCATTTTTAAATACTTTTCTTTAACCTTGGGACTGTCTAAAATGAAAGACTTCACATCTAAAATAAAGATGCCTTTTAAATATCTTTGCAGGCTTTGAAGGAAGAATGAGAAAGAACATTCTGTTTGTCCAAATCAGGGGGAAGGCAGGACTGTAATACCGTGCAATATCAAGCCAACAACTAGCAGCAGCTTTTCAGATTATGAACTTTGCTTTCAATAGAGATTTTGTCCAATGCTCATACCACACAGATTAGTAATGCTAATACATACACTTTATTTTAGATCCTTCAGTGTTGAATTATGATGGCATATATAAGGCTCATAAAGTGTGCTTTTCTAAATATAACATCAAAGTGCAGTGTGTTTCAATACACAACTGTAGTAATTATATGATGGCATAACATTTCCTGCTATAAACTTTAGAAAATAAAATCCTATGGTGTAGAATAGATATCCTATGTAGAAATTAACCCTGTGGGCCTCACCTCAATGATGGCCTGTTGGCATCAAGTGGAAGTGACTAACAATATTAAAAAAAACACCCTGAGTCACTAGAGCTGAATGTCTGGGTGTAAGAGACAGAACATAATCAGTGGGAGCAGGGCACTCAACTTTGTAATTTACCCCCAACAGTGGCTCTGTTTTATTGGGTGTCAGTATAGCCATGCCACTATGAGTTAGTCAGATCTGGACCTAGTTAATTTTTGGATGGGAATTGTCCAATGAAACCTCAGGAGATCACAGCAGGGATTAATGCGGGGTGTGCTCTTGTACAAGTAAATAACACAGGTGGCACTCTTTACTCTGAGTCATTTTTGAACCATGATCCAACATGGCTGAAAATGGAATGCAGCGAAATGAATGGACAATGAAAATACTGGTGTGCATCTCAGAGCACGGTGAAACTCTTAGCTATTTCATCCATATATGATTTTTGCTATATGCTGTTCAAAAGTGACAGCTTCTTTTAGTGCTTAAAGGAGATAGCATGGCTTCTTTCTGCAGGACTAGAATGAAGTGAATGCTTTTGTATGCAGCTCTCTTCTACATGCTTAACATAAACAACAAATTGACTGATCAGAATCAAGTGTTGAATGTACGGTTTGCCCACCAGAAGCAGAAAAACTGGGGAAATAATTTTTTTCCTCTTCTCAAGCCTGATGAATATCTGAAATAACCTATCTAAAACAATGTGCACACTAGCAATCATGTGGCTCTAATAGAATGTGCAAGCTCTCTCTGATTCCCTTTTAGACAGGCTTTGTTGAATCTCTTTAGCAAGGTGTGTATCTTTTTATATAAATTGTATCCATCTTGATTCCTTTGTCTCCTTTCCCAAGGATGATGTTGTGACACTTTGGGGTTCAACCCAGACCATGGAGGGGTTATGTCACTGCCTGCTCTGCAACTCTGGGTACTTTCAGTGCTGTGCTGCTGTGGCTCACAGCCCCGACATAACCTCTCTCTGGATACGTCTACACTACAGCGCTAGTTCGAACTAACTTAGTTCGAATTAGTTAATTCGAACTAAGCTAGTTCGAACTAACGCATCTAGAACTAAAAACTAGTTCGAACTAGCGCGTCCACACTGATTGGACGCAGGGGGGCATTTAAGGGCAGCTGAAACCGGTTCTGGCAGGGAATCAGGTCAGCAGTTGCTTTGTGTGGCTGCTGTCTGAGGCTATCTGAGGCTCGTGCTTAAAGGGACCCCCCTGGACAGCCGGTTCTCAGCTTTTCCTGCTTGCTTGCCAACCTCGCCGAGGGACAGCAAAGCGTCGGTCTCTGTGCCCATCTGTGTCGGTGCTTCCCTTCGGGGGGGACCGCCGCAGGTGGCAACATGGAGCCACGGCTCGCCCTGCACCTTCTGGTGCACGTTCTGGACTTGCTGCTGCAAGCCTGCCAGCAATGGCTCGAGGCTGCCTGGCACCACCTGGGGAACGTCAGCCCCCTGCCTCTCCGCCTGGCCGCCCTGGGGGCCGTGGAGGAGCCGCGGCAGCGCCCTGGCACTGGCGTGCCCCGCCGCATCTGGCGTCTGGACACCAGCAGCGACTGGTGGGACCGCATCGTCCTGGAGCGCTGGGACGACCGACAGTGGACCCAGAACTTCAGGATGAGGAGGGACACCTTCCTGGAGCTCTGCGAGTGGCTCGCCCCTGCCCTGCAAAGAAGGGACACTCGCATGAGACCCGCCATCCCCCTCCAGAAGCGGGTGGCCATCGCCCTATGGAAGCTCTCCACGCCGGACAGCTACCGATCTGTCGGGAACCAGTTCGGCGTGGGGAGATCCACCGTCGGAGCGGTGCTCATGCAGGTACAGCGCTCGTCGGCCACCGAGCCGGGGGGGAGGGAGGCTGCGAGGAGGGGATGGGCCGCCCCAGGGACAAAGGGGGGGCGGGAGGAGGCGAAAGCGCCCCGCACCGGAGGGGTCGGGCTGTCCCGGCCGTACTACACGCCGCCAGGGGGGTTGCTTCCGGGAGTGGGGCGCGGGGCACTGCCAGGACACGCACGCTCCCAGCCACCCGGGCGCCCCACTGACTGGCGCTTTGCTGTGTCTCTCTCCGCAGGTGGTCAAGGCCATCAACCGGGTGCTGCTCCGCAGGATGGTCCGCCTCGCCGACCCGGACGCCGTCATCTGGGGATTCGGCGCCCTCGGCTTCCCCAACTGCGGGGGGGCCATCGACGGGACGCACATCCCCATCCGTGCCCCGGAACACCAGGCGTCCCGGTACGTCAACAGAAAGGGGTACTTCTCCGTCATCCTGCAGGCCGTGTGTGACCACCGGGGACAGTTCACAGACATAAATGTGGGCTGGTCCGGCAAAGCACACGACGCCCAGGTGTACCGCAACTCCTCCGTGTGCCAGCGGCTGCAGGACGGGACCTTCTTCCCCGACCGCCACATCAGGGTCGGGGACGTGGACATGCCCGTCTGCCTGGTGGGGGATGCCGCCTACCCACTGCAGCCGTGGCTCATGAAGCCCTACACGGGGCACCTCAATCCCTCCCGCCAGGCCTTCAATGCCAAGCTGACCAGGGCCCGCATCGTGGTGGAGGGGGCTTTCGGGCGACTGAAAGCCCGCTTTCGATGCCTCCTCACCCGTCTGGACCTGGCCGAGCACAACATCCCTCCCGTGGTGGCGGCATGTTGTGTGCTCCACAATTTGTGTGAACGGAAGGGGGAGGCTTTCCTGCCAGCCTGGATGGCTGAGGCTGACCGCATGGCTGGACACTACGGTCAGCCCCGCACTGCCGCCATCCGGGAAGCCCAGCGGGGGGCCATCCGGATCCGGGAAGCCCTGCGGGAGAGCTTCCAGGTGGAGGAGGAGGAGGACTGACCTCTCCCTGCATGCCCCACTGGGGCCTTCTTCCACCCTACCCCCCCCTTCCCCTTTCCCCTCCCTACCTACTGTCAAATAAAGACACCTGTTTTTCAAACAAAAACATCTGTTTATTTCACAGAACTGGGGTGGGGGGAGGGAGGAATGAAGGTGGGAGAAGGGAGGGGGAAACCTGGGACGAGGGAGCTGGAAGGGGAGGGGAGGGAAGGGAGGAAGGGAAAGGAAAGCTCAGGGGTGGGAGTCCGGCTGCCTCTCCCGTCTCGCCACACTGCGGGTCCGGGGGCGTCGGTGGGGAATGGTTGTGGAGGGGGGGGCAGAGGGGACAGGGGGTGTGGAGGAAGCAGGAGCGGAAGCAGGAGGAGCAGGAGGAGCAAGAGGGAGAGCAAGAGGGGGAGCAGGGGGAGGAGGAAATGGAAAGCGGTCCAGCAGGCTCTGGAGGTGGCCTCGCAGGGCACGGCCCTGCTCCTCCAGGGCCTCCAGACTCCTCCGGCGCAGCCTGAGGTCCTCCTGGACCCAGTGGTCCTGGAGACGGAGCTGTCAGTCCAGGAACCGGAGATGCCGCCTCTGGTAGTCCTCCTGGTTCCTGGCTGTCCTGCTTGCCCGGGCGCGGGCGGCTGCTGCAGGCGGTGTGGTGCACCCTACAGGCCCAGGTGCTGCAGCTGTGGTGCAAGAAGACCAGCGGTCAATTTCCCCAGGGGCCCAGGTGTGTGAAACCCAGCTCCCCTCTGCAAGGCCAGGGCCCCTGCAGGATCCCCAGCTGCTGCTCCGTGGTGGGCAAGGCCCAGGCGCACGGTCCCGGGGCTCCCTCTCGCCCCAGCCCCCCGTACACATAAGGGGAACACGAGGGTACTCACAGGTGGACGCCTCCGCGGCCTCTGACGATGCAGGCGAGCGGCTCTGTGGTGTGCCTCGGGGGTCCCAGGTCCTGGGCAGGCTGGCGGCAGGCTCCTGGCTCTCAGAGCCCTCTTCCTCCTCCTCTGTCTCCAGGAGCGGTCCCTCTGCCCCGGGGTCAATCACGTCCCGGGGGGCAGGGACGGCATGAGGCCCCAGGATGCGGTCCAGGGCATGGAAGTGGGGGCAGGCCTCCGGGTCGGCCCCTGGCAGGCAGGCCCGGGAGTAGGACTGCCGCAAGTCCTTTATTTTGCAGCGCACCTGCTCCCGGCTGCGCTGGTGGCCCCTGGTGGCCAGACTGGCAGCCATGCGTCCGTAGACGGCCGCGTTCCGGTGGCTAGTGCGGAGATCGTGGACATTGGAGGCTTCCCCCCAAACCTCGATGAGGTCCACGATCTCCGCACTTGACCAGGCGGGCGCCCGCCTTTTGCGCCCCCAGGCAGGCTCCCGGGAGCCGCCAGGCTGGTCCTGGGGAGCAGTGGAGGGCTGGGAGCCCTCGGATGGCTGGCTCATTGTGTGGCAGGTGCAGGCTGTGCAGGCTCGGGTGCTTGCAGCCTTGCAACTGGCACAAAGTGAGTAGCCAGCCCGTGGCCCTTTAAGGGCTCCGGGGCCGGGAGGGGGGCATTAGAGTTTCCCTGGTGTTGGCCAGAGTGGCCACCAGGGAAACCTGGGAAGCCTTAGCCTCCCACTAGTTCGAACTAAAGGGCTACACAGCCCTTAGTTCGAACTAGCTAGTTCGAACTAGGCGTTAGTCCTCGTAAAATGAGGTTTACCTAGTTCGAACTAAGCGCTCCGTTAGTTCGAATTAAGTTCAAACTAACGGAGCGCTAGTGTAGCGCCTAGGAAAGTTAGTTCGAACTAACGTCCGTTAGTTCGAACTAACTTTCTAGTGTAGACATACCCTCATACAAACATGCAGGTTGCAGCCTGTCTTCTGTTGCCCTGTTATTTTACTGAGTGACTACAAAACCCCCTCCATCCCAAATTTCTCCAAATTGGTCTGCCAGTGTGACAATGTGCTTACATTCCCAAAGTTGTGAAGTACTGTGTAATCCCTCTCAACCTCAACAAGGGAGAACATTGCTACTATTAAGATGGGTGACAGCTCCCTGACACACCAGTTTGTCTGCGTGGCCAGCAAACTCTTCAGGACTCTATCCAGCCCAGCCTTTCCTCCCAGGTAACAAATTCTGCCCCCCCAACTCCCAAATTCCCCAGAGACAGCTCCATGCAGTATCCAGCCCTCTTACTGATTACACTCACAGAAGTTAGTAAGTATGTTGTTCCTTTAAAAGGACATTACAGTGCAACTCATTAATTTAAGGGTAATATGATAAACACTATTATTTCCATCACAGCACTGAATTGGTTTATGTAAAAGGAAAACAAGTTTATTAAACAAAAAGTCCTAAATTTAAGAGATTCCAAGTATAAGGAATACAAATAAAAATAAAAATACACTTCTAAGACTGAAACTTAGCATGTTATAATCTGTGCCTAAGCAGATTTCTCACCAATACCCAGTTTTGAGAGACTTTAGCCCCCTTGGTGAAGGATCCAATGTTCTGTGATTTCAAGAGCTCTGACCATTTTTATCCCTGCCCTCCAGTGATGGAGGTTCTCTCCCCTTTCAACTGTGCCACAACAACTACTTTAATGTGTATGAAAGCCACGTGCAGCATTAGGGGATAGCAATCAGGGCAACCCTCTGGGATGCCACTCCACTAGGAGCCCTGCGCAGCTAGGTTGCTCAAGCTTTGGCTTTAGTCCTGGGCATAGGGTTGCCAGGTGTCTGGTATTGAACTGGACAGTCCGTTATTTTCGCCTCCTGTCCGGTAAAAAAAAATCAGAAGATACCGGACACCTAAAATGTCTGGTACTTTCTGATTTTTTCCTGCACAGGAGGTGAAAATCCTGGGCTGTTCCGCTCAATACGGAGGCAGCCTGGCAATCCTAGAGCTTACCGGGTTCCACAGGGGAGCTGTCCGGCCCCGCGCAGGGAGGCAAGATGGCGGGTGGCTGCTGACAACCTGTTAGGGCCAAAAAGCCTCAGCACACATTTCTTAAAGGGGTCACACTGTTTGTTTGTTTGTTTGTTTGTTTGTTTGTTTGTTTGTTTGTTTGTTTGTTTGAACAACTCTAGGGGTCTTTTTTGTTGTTGTTCAGTATTTTTTCTGAAACTATCTGGCAACCCTACCTGGGCAATAGGGCTGCAGCTTTCTGCCCTGAACCCCACTGACTCTAATGCTAGCCCTGCTTGGTCGACCCCTGAAGCCTGCTCCTGGCCCACCCAGGGAACCCTGAAACTCTGGTTGAGAAATGCTGGTATTTAGTAGCCAAAATGCACCATGTTGTATTATACTCTACATTTCACAATTATATTGATCACCAGTGTGTCAGAGGCTTTCCTAAAACATCTTTCTTGATACACTTTTATAATACAATAATACTACATAAAATCAGTTGATTCAGTTGCTTGTCAGTTCAGGTTCAGACTTACTCTGGTAAGAGGCTATCTTCCCTCGCTCATTAATTTGATGGCTTTGTTTTCCTTTTATTAAATGGACCGTCATTGTCTTTGCCTGATGATGAGGCTGGTCAGACAAGAAAATACACATTCCTTTGTCTAAGGCAAACTGGGCTTATGCATTGCTTGTCAAATACATTTTGACACCATAATTATGGTGCATACTTACAACTCTTTGTACACATCCATTAAACACATTGTGCTAGAATTCTGTTGACCAGTTTATGATTAGTTTTCACTGATACAGTATATGCCACTTTTTGTGTATATATCATGAAACCAGTGTGTAAGATTTAGTGTGTGAGTCCTAAAAAGTTACTGACATATAGCTGTGTACCATGTATCCAATGGACCTCTGAATCACAAACATAGAATTATTTTTACCTTCCCTCTCCATCCTGTGCCACACAAAGCTAAGGTGGACCTGAGGAGTGAGGACTGAATGTGTATGTTTTTATATAGAAGTCAAGAAATCATTAGTAAATGTATAACTATATATCCAGGGATGTGCACTAGGAGTTTCTCAATGAAGAGAGGCCACTGGGCTCACTTTGTACATCACGCAGTTTCTGGGCAGCAAGTCCCAGATATACATCAGCTGTACTAATAACACACTGAAAACACAGGACCTATTCGCATTAGCAATCACAGAATCATAGAGCTGGAAGAGACCTCAGGAGGTCATCAAGTCCAGCCCCTTGCCCAAGGCAGGACCAATCCCAACTAAATCAACCCAGCCAGGGCTTTGTCAAGCTGAGACTTAAAAACCTCTAGAGATAGAGATTCCACCACCTCCCTAGGTAACCCATTCCAGTACTTCACCACCCTCCTAGTGAAATAGTTTTTCCCAATATCCAACCTAGACCTCTCGCACTGTAACTTGAGACCTTTGCTCCTTGTTCTGCCATCTGTCACTGCTGTGAACAGCCTTTCTCCGTCCTCTTTGGAACCTCCCTTCAGGAAGTTGAAGGCTGCTATCAAATCCCTCCTCACTCTTCTCTTCTGGACTAAACAAACCCAAACTTCTCAGGCTAGGTCTACACTGTAGCTTTCTTGTGGAAAAGCTTATGCAAATTAACCTTGGCATGGAATATTGCCATACTTCATTTGCATAATTAATGAGCAGCCATTTTTGTGCAAGAGGCTTTTGTGCAAAAAAGAGCCATGTAGACGGCTCCTTTTTGCACAAAAACCCCCTCTTGCGCAAGAAGAATGGCTCTTGCGCAAGAGGAGGGTTTTGCACAAAAAGGAGCCGTCTATACCGCTCTTTTTTGCGCAAAGGCCTCTTGCGCAAAAACAGCTGCTCATTAATTATTCAAATGAAGCGCGGTGATATTCCATGCTGAACTTCATTTGCATAAGCTTTCCACAAGAAGGCTACAGTGTAGACATAGCCTCAGTCGCTCCTCATAGGTCATGTGCTACAGCTCTCTAATCATTTTGGTTGCCCTCTGCTTGACCCTCTCCAATGCATCCACATCTTTTCTATAGTGGGAGGCTCAGAACTGGGGCAATGGAACTGTGTTAGCTACACTTAGTGGTTGTATGTGGGTTTGGAAAGAAAAAAAAAGCACATTGTGAGGGGAATGCTACACCAAAGGAAATGCAAAAAGTAAATTTCTTTCAAAACATTAAACCTTTGTGTTAGATAAAAATACCAGTGCCAATGTAAGAGTAGGATACAAAGTTAACTGTTATGAAATGGAAAAGCAAGATAAAAGCTGGTGATAAAAGCCATGCCAGCAGTATAACAACATAGTGTACCAAGTTCAGATGTGTCACTGTCCTTCTTCAGCTTTTCCAGTATTTTGTCCAATTTAATCTTTGCATAAAATTTGCTTGCTAATTTGCCAGCAAAAAGATTCTACCCCCTTAATCTGAATATTGAAATATACAAACTTTAGTTTGGAGAAACCATTCCAAAAAGTAATAGTCTTGTCGTCTTGTGTGAAAATAAGCACAACAGTGGAAACAAAGGAAAATGTCAAGGAGAAAGTACAAGCTCAAACATTCTAGATACTGAGGTACATATCTCTTGAAGTAGGCCAGTACTAAAAATGTAGATATAATTATTTGATTGTTTTATGTACACATTTCTCTTCCATTCTAAAAGAGTTAGCAAGAGGGACCTAACATGGTCTCTGATAGCTGTTTATTATAACTCACATGGTTAACTCAAATCTCTCACCGCCCTCCATCCTGTGAAATCTAACCTTCCAGTTAAAAAGAATATAATTTTATATTTATTTCTACATGTAAGAAATTTGCAACAAATAATTAAGCTATACCAAACAAATCCCCTTCTAAACTAATTTGCTCTTATCGACTGTTCGATTGTTTTACTCCCATTTCAATACTTGATGGGCATGTAATGAAGAAACAGTCATTTGCGTGCAGATGGAAAAAAGCTTACTAATTTAAGGTACATTATTTGTGTGTTAAAAATTCCTTTTGCTTATTTTTCAAACTAATCTTATTAAAAAGATTAATAACTAATAAGACAATGCTAATGCATTCTTAAGGTTAAACACAAACGGTCAAAGACTAGACGAACTGCAGTTATGCAGTGTAAATTGTCTGACTTCAGTAGATTTATGCTGACTTCAGTGGATTTACTTTGGCATAGCCGAATGCAGAATCTGGTCAGGGGAATATAGATTTCCAGGTGCTCAAAGTAATATGAGTTCCTTAATTTGTACTAAAAATTGTTGCTGGAAAATTTATAGATTTCTAGATTTTTTTAAATAAACCAATGTTAAATTAACAAACAAACAAACCCTAGATGGATCCCAGCCCCAACTCTAGTCTCACTTCTTTTCCCCACTGAATGCAGAAGGTGAGGGAAGAGACATGGCCAAGGTGCTCATTGATCTCAATGAGCATAATAGTTTCTTAGGACCCCTGAGGCTGCTCTAAACTCCAGGGGATGATAGAAAGCCATCTTGGAGGTAAGAGAACCACATTTTGTACCTTTTCAGCTCATGCGGTCAGCTGTGCCTAATGCTTATTGGGCACAGCTGAGCATCAGTTCATTATATTTCCTGGCATATTTAAGTTCTTGGCCCTATGTATAAAAGCAGACACTTTATCCAAGAGGCTACACAGTTTTTCATTACCGTCTGTGGAGTATTTGAGGTGTTAAATTAGCTGCAGGAATACTCCCATATGTTTCCTGCATGCAACAGAAATATACGCAGAATTGAAAGGAAAAAAGTAATATGCAAATTGCATATACAGTTGGGGCTAGTGAGTTCAAGTCAAGATCTATGAGAAAAACTGCAAGCAGCTCAGACTTAATTTACTGCAGTTTCTTTCTTCAAGTTAAAACACTGAATACAGCAACTGCAATGCCTGGTTCTTAATGTTAATCTTTGGACCTGATAAAGCTGTCACGTAGGATCCAACAATGTGAGGTGCTGTGCATTTCAACTGTTGGTGAATCCAATGCAAGTTGAAGCCAGACAACTTCTCATGCAATTAGGCCCTTACAATGTGGGGTTTTTGTTAATTATTTCACTAGCAGTGGAGTTACTCCTCATTTCTACCAATGTAACAGAGAACCAAGATGCTCAAAGATGCAAGCTAATGCTCCAGGTCTTCCTCACCCTACAACTGACAGACGCTGGGACTGGATGACAGAGACTGGATCACTCGAAGTTGCTCTATTCTGTCCATTACATCTGGAACTGGCCACTGTCAGAGACAGGACAATGGATTAGATGGATTTTTGGTCTGACCCAGTATGGCCATTCTTATGTCAGTCCCATAGCTATGCCTGTAATTTATTTTAAATGCCATTACAGTACAAGCATACAGCTGAAGAGCAGTAAAGAGCCCCCCTAATTTGAATGAATTAAGAATGTAACGGAGAGTTATTTAAAAAATAGCAAAACTATTGTTCTTTTCCTTGTGCAGATATGGCTTACAGGCAGTCCCCGACTTACGCGGCTCCGACTTATGTCGGATCCACACTTACAAACGGGGCTTTTCTCGCTCCGGAGCTCGTGGCCGGCGGAACCGCCCAGAGCACAGCGGTCCTGCCACCGCGTCCTCCGGGGCGAGAAAAACTGCTCTGGGTCTCCCTGGTGTGCTGGGGGGGACTCCCCAGCACAGCAGGGAGACCCAAGCAAAGCCGCACAGGGTCTGTGCACAGCAGGGAGACAGGAGCAAAGCCGCAGAGGCGGGGGACCCCGCCGCCTGTGCGGCTTTGCTCCGTGGCAAAGGAGCAAAGCCGCACGGGCAGCGGGGTCCCGCTGCCTGTGCGGCTTTGCTCGGGTCTCCCTGCTGTGCTGGGGGGGACTCCCCCAGCACAGCAGGGAGATAGGAGCAAAGCTGCAGAGGCGGCAGGACCTCTGGGCCTCTGCGGCTTTGCTCGGGTCTCCCTGGTCTGCTGGGGGGCGAGGGGGCGCAGCTAGTGCGCCCCCCCCAGCAGACCAGGCTTTTGTTGCGGGACGCCTGGGGTAGAGCAGCTGGGGTGCTGCCGGGTTGGTCCTCTGCCTAGGGCTTCCTGTAGTCAGCCGCTGATCAGTTTCAGCAGCGGCTGAATCTGGAGCCAGTTCCGACTTACATACAAATTCAACTTAAGAACAAATCTATAGTCCCTATCTTGTCTGTAACCCGGGGACTGCCTGTATATGTTTTCTAGGCTATGTGAAAGAGTGATCTTCTGGTGCTGGATTTAGCAGATCTGGTATAGACCTGTTAAATCGAACTCAGAGTTGTGCCCCGATCAGCACTGGTAGTCCTGCTCCTCATGAGGAGTAAGGGGAGCCAGTGGGAACATTTGCACCTGTTGATCTCCCACTGAGTGAACAGCAAGAAATGCAATTTAAGATACATCGACTCCTTCTATGTAATTAACATAGCTGGAGTTGCATATCTTAAGTTCACCTTCCTCTGTAGTGTAGATCAAGTGATAGTGTATAAATAAATAACTAGGGTAGAAATGAACAAACAGGTGGGTCTATAGCAGAAGGCTAGGAGGAAGAGGCCTAAAGTTACATACACATACATTTTTGGTATAATTTAGGTGTTGTGTATATGCTAACCATCTCACTAACCCTCCTCAGAATCTTGTGCATAGTGGTTTGATAAAGGTGGACAAGAATTGGTAACCTTTAAGGTGCTTGAGTGAGGCACCTTAAAATTGATTTGCTGATCTACACACAAATTCTATGTTTGGTTCTGTGCATGGATGGCTACTGCTAATTTTTGTTGCTACAGAATAGCATCTACAAAAGTTAAATAGTAAAATCAGTTTCCAACATAAAAGACCAGAACAATTACAATTTGAATAGATAGAAGACATCATCTACTAATGAATCTATTTAAAGAAACCTGGTTAAAAAATAGATGAATCTGTTTTGCTTCAAACTTTGCCCCTGATCCTGCAGTTCTTGTTCATGTGAGTACTCCTCACCCATGTGAACAATCCCATGGAATAGCACTACTCATGTGAACAAAGATTTACAGAATCAGGCTCTGTGATTAGAGTATTATACTTGCATGAGCTCATATTCACCCAGAGTATGGTATGTAGCCAATATTCATAGCTTCTTAAAGATCTCTGCTGGAAAAAAACAAGCTATTATATATGAATTTCTCTGTGTGCAGAAAAAATATAATAGATCCTGAGGATCCAAGGTGTGCCAGAGTGACTCTAACAGGACAGATGGTCATGGTACCTCCAGAGGAAATGGAATTTGCCAAGCAAGCAATGTTTTCTAGGTCTGTATGACATTTATGTAATATAATAATACCTACAATTTTGAGATGAATAAATTGTAAGTGGGTTGGTTGTTGTGATTGAGGATCCCACAAGTAACAGGCCTGCTCTTTACTTAGTAGGCTGATGAACAGGGATGGGCAAACTTTTTGGCCTGAGAGTCATCTCAGGGTTCAAAAATTGTATGGAGGGCTGGTAGAGAAGGCTGGGGAAGGCTGTGCTGCCATAAACAGCCAGGCGTGACCAAGGCCCCACCTCTTATCTGACCCCTGCTCCTGACCATTCCCCATCCTCATCTAAACCCCCCAGCTTCCTGTCCTCCTGGGAGCTCCTGCTTCCTATCTAATTCCCCTGCTCCCCATCTTTGACTGCTCCCCAACCACCCCCAACAGCCGCTGTTCCTATCCAACATTCCCTGCTCTCCATCTGCTGCCCCTTATTCAGCACCCCCTGATGCTCTTCCCAATCATCCCCCCGGGACTTACCCACGTGCTTGTGCCCTGACCATGCCACCTGGTGCACCAGGGCTGACAGCGCTACAAAGCCATCCCGGGGCGGGGGGCAGCGGGAAGGACACGGAACCTGGAGCAACCCCCTCACCACAGGTCCCACCCCACCTCTTTCCCGATCCCCACCCACAGACATCTGTGAGAAGCAGTGTCCTGGTGTGCAACACTCCCCACAACTCTCATTAGCCAGGAATAGTGATCTGTGGCCAGTAGGAACTGTGTATGGCCATGATACAGGTAAACAAAGTGCCAGAGGCCCACCAGGGGCTAACCAAACAAATTGTACAATGTTTATTGCCCACCCTGACCTACTGGATTAGTCCCAGTCAAACTCTTGGGCTACGTCTACACTGCAGGCTTTTTGCGCAAGAACAGCTTTTCTTGTGCAAAAACTTGTGGAGCATCTACACTGCACACGTGTTCTTGCGCAAATACGGTAAATTTACAGTAAAGCGCCGGAAAAGAAGGTTTCTTGCGCAAGAGTTATTCCTCTCCCCACGAGAAATAAGTCCTCTTGTGCAAGAAACCCCTATGGCTAAAATGGCCATCAGAGTTTTCTTGCGCAAGAGAGCATCCACACTGCCATGGATGCTCTTGTGCAAACACACATGGCAGTAGGGACACGCTCTTGCGCAAGACCTTTTGCGCAAGAACTCTTCCGCAAAACAGTTCTTGTGCAAGAAGCCTGCAGTGTAGACGTAGACTTGCAGTGAGGTGACAGTGCTGCCATCACCACCTTGCAACTTTTAGCCCACTGGCTAGAGATCTCTGTTCAAATCTTTTCTCCCCATCAGATGGAGGAGGGAATTGAACCCAGTCCTTTCATATCTCAGGTAAGTGTTTTAATCACTGAACTAAGAATTAGAAGCTAAGCGGTATCACCGGCTTCTGTTTTCCCTGAAGTCAGTTGCTTGTGCAAGGTCATTCACATACAGGAAGCGGTTCACTTGTCTAACTTCAGAAAAGTGAGGGAGAACATAGGTCAATGATGCTGTCTGGTACAGTCTAGGTTTTACTCAGGTAAATCAATCTTGTTGCCCAAGAAGGCCAGCAACTACTGCATTGAAGAAATAAGTCTACCAGACATGCATTTTGGCTACCTTTTTGTAATTCTTTGTCTTTTCAGGCACCCAGGTATGAGGAAGTGGCCTCGTAGCTACGAATGGTTCTTCATGAAAATGAACATTGAGCATGTCTGGCTTCAGAACTGGTATGGAGGAGTTTCCACTATTTCAGTGGAAGAGTATTTCAAAACAGTTCCAAATAAAGAGTGATTGGGTTTAAAATATCTTCACAGTTTTCATATTTGTTTTGCAATTTTTCCCCAATACTATGTTGTTGAATGGGTATTTTACAGTGATTTTTTTTCAAACCCATTCAAATTGGCACCATCCTTTTTTACTTGGAACAAATGTTATTAAAACAATATGGATCTTTATATTAAAAATGATTTATGGATGGTAAATCCTACATTTTAACACACAATCTTGGCATTTCAGATAGGCTCTATAACTTCGTGAATGCTAATTAAAAATGTTTTGAACTGCTTGTTTTGATTTTGAGGGTCATCCACTCATGTGCACTTACAATATATGCTAAATGTTCCATTCTGATTTACAGAAAAACAAATAGCCTATACAAAAAATAAATTCTGTATATTGTAGAAGTATTATTGCTACTTGCTATATAATTTTGTAGGTGTTCTAAGCTAAATACCCCGATGGCAACTATAAATAGATGTTTTAAGTTTGTGTTGTAATATTTTTAATGATGAGATCCTTATTTTGGAATGTGTTTTAGTCACACCCTTTTCCAAATTATCCAATTAAATGTTGAGCTTGGAAATTGAGAGGAAAGAGATGTGGGTCTTGCTGGCTGTTGCAATGGCAAAGTCCAAGCAGATCAAACAAAACAAATCCAGTACATAGTGTCTTTTACCAGCACAAGTGTGATTAAACATATTGAAGGGTCAAACAAAAATCAGATCCACCACAGGATAATTCCAATACACTTGTCAACGTTCTTTTGGAAAAATGTTACCTCTGCTAAACCTGTTTTAGATTATGAGATAGAAGAAATAGTGAATTACTTGCTGGCATAAGGCTTTATGTTTTTCACATCCAGTCTCTCCCCTCAGTTTCATTAACACATTCCTGAGAGAGGCTTTCACAGCTGGTTTCTGGTTCAGCCCAGTGGCGGAGCCAGTCCTTTAATCTTGTTCCCTAGAACAAGACAGGTTTAAAAGGGAGTTTCTTTGACATGGTCTTTGTAAAGGAAGCCTGGAATAATTTAGTAGCATTTTGAGTCTAAAACCCAAGCAAAACACTTTCATTTTCCCTATTGGAAAAGTCAAAACTTCACTGTAAAGCACATATTGGACTGGTGATTTTTTTTTCTGCAGGGGCAAGTGGGACTGCTTATCAGTCTTTAGCTCCTGATTTCTTTACAATAACTAAGGTTATTATCTACACCAGTGTTTCTCAAAGTGTTCCATGGGCCCACTTTGGGAAAGCCACTAGTAGGCCCATACTGCTTTGTTTACCTAAAGGATCTATAGCCAGGGAGCCTCACGGCTATCATTGGCTCCAGTTCACTGTTTCCAGCCAAGGGGAGCTGCAGGAAGTGACATGGTCTGGGCTGCCACTTCCCAAGGCTCAACTTGGCTGGACACAGCAAACTAGAGCCAATGGGAGCTGCAAGTCTCCATGGCTACGGACCCTTTAGGTAAACAAAGCAGTGTGAGCCCCCTAGTGGCTTTCCCAAAGCAGGCCCATGGAACACTTAGAGAAACACCTGATCTATACCTTCTAACCTAGAGTATCTTACAGAAAAGAGTATGATGGCTTAAGTGGCTACTTAGCTACACAGCTTGTAAGGAATGTGTGTCTATTATTTACCGGCAAATTATGCAACAGCTCTTACTTTAACACTGTAAGAGGTAGAGACTGTAAGGCTATATATATACACTATGGCAATGTATACACTGCAGGCTTTTTGCACAAGAACTGTTTTGAAGAGTTCTTGCGCAAAAGGTCTTGTGCAAGAGCGCGTCCACACTGCCATGTGCTTTTCCGCAAGAGCGTCCATGGCAGTGTGGACGCTCTCTTGCGCAAGAAAGCTCTGTTGGCCGTTTTAGCCATAGGGGTTTCTTACTCAAGAAACCCCTGTTGCCTGTCCACATTGCCTTCTTGCGCAAGAGCTCTTGTACAAAAAGGCTTATTCCTTGCGAGTAGAGGAATAACTCTTTCACAAGAAGCCCTCTTTTCTGATGCTTTACTGTAAATTTACTTGTGCAAGAATGCGTGTGCAGTGTAGACGCTCCACAAGTTTTTGCGTAAGAACAGCTGTTCTTGTGCAAAAAGCCTGCAGCGTAGACATAGCCTACAAGTTTTTGCGGCACAGAGTATGCTAATGATGGACTCATTAGCATGAGTTGCAATGTCATTAGCATATTTTCTGCTGATGTTTTTTGTGCAAGGGGTTTTTGCACAAAAAGAAGCAGTATAGCCACTTCCATTTTGCGCAATCCTCTCCCCCCCTCCACTTTGGAGACTTAAATGAGTATTAGTAACCATGGGGGGAAATTCAGAAAATGTCCCTGCTACAAGACAGGGTCTCAGAGGGTATGAAGATGTGGGTGTCAAGTCTCCGTACCAGGCTGTCACGGACTAGAAGGCAACTGGCTAGACTCTGATTCTACTGAGAGGAGATAAAAAACACTTACTGATGCTCTGAATTACATTATCAAAGTATGTTTAAACAGAATTTTGTCTGTGATGCAGAAATATGCCACTTCAGCTTTACCCATGAGGCCTTTTGCTGAATATTTCCCTCTCTTGCTATCATCAGTTCAGCTTCACCAGCACTGGCAGTGGTGGGAGTGCTAATTTAAACAAAGAGCTGTTAGCCACAACCCTTATAGTACCATATCATATAGATCAGCTTTGAGCAGAATTGGATCATAGGGCACTAAAAATAACATGAGACACTAGTGTTGACATCACTACTGCAACTGCGTAGAAAATGGGGGGAAAGCCCAATGTAGATGCCTCCCTAGCATATTCTTTTCTGTCATCTTTCTCTGTTTCAGCAGGTTTACTGATTGTATTGGTATTTTGCAGAGGGAGCTGGGGTGTTTACACTAGTGGAGGATGGCAGTCACTGTTTATGCAGTCACTCTGCATAGCTATTTTTCCTTTTTACACATCCGCTGCACTTTTCCCCACAAGTTTGCCCAATCTGCCTCCCCCCCCCAATGCCTTTGCTCTGTGTGATGCAGGATCTTAGGAGATGGACCTACATAGATGCATGGAATGCTATTAATTGAATGTTTCCCACAAAGTCATTATTTTGCCATGGGGATCTCAGTTCATTATAGATTTGATCCTAAGCCCACTGAGGTTAATGGCAGCTTTTTCATTGATTTCAAAAGGCACAGGTCTGACTCAATAAGGGAATTTCTAAAGGCTTGCACAAATAGTGATTTGTAACTGTAATTACACGTTTTGTTGCCTTTGTTTACCTTTAAGCCCAGAGATCCCCGGAAAAAGTTCACTCAAAAACTAAATTAGCCTTTCTCAAGTTTAATGTCTCTGCACATTGAGCAGGGAAAGATAATAAAAGTTTTAGGCTTTAATAATTACTTATTATTTTTTCGACTGGCCTGATTACAGCAGAATCCACAGTTCTTCTTTTCCCTGTCAATTAATACTCTTGTCCTTGAAGGCTAAGTTGCTTTACCGAATTTTAGATTCTTGTAAAACCCTCAAGGGATGAGACATCCAAGGAGAAAATCCTGAAACAGTAGTGAAAACTTAACATGGCAAAAGAGGTTTCTTAAAGAGAGATTTTATCTTAACCAACAGTCTTGCTTCCATACCACAAAAGCCCTGAAAGGCTACAGCAGCCCATCAAAAATGTGTCAAAGTACCCTTGAACTGACTTCTCTGGAAAAAAAAGGGGGGGAGAGCTGAGAATGGCACAGGGTGCTTGTTTGTTTGGGCCTTAAATTATTAGCTATGAACTATCTAAAAATTTAAATTGCAAATGAGATAAGTGAATAGCATTTATTAAAGCTTTTAACCCAATGATTGTTGTAAAGATTCTACAACAGATTCAAATTTCCCTAAGGCCTCATGTTAGGGGTCTGATCTTGCATGTACGATAATTAACAGTAAACTCACATTTTATTTCATTCTAATATTAAGGATTTGATTCTTAGTATCTGTAAAGCATTGCAACTTACTGACATGCAATTTATTTTCATGTATTCTGTACTTCAGTAAGAATCACATAGTTTATTTTACAATATAACAATTACTAAATTTTTATTTTTATTTTTTCATTGTTGTTGTCTCCTCAGAAAACCCTTGCTGCACAATCTTTATT
This sequence comes from Pelodiscus sinensis, assembly GCF_049634645.1. NCBI lineage: Eukaryota > Metazoa > Chordata > Testudines > Trionychidae > Pelodiscus > Pelodiscus sinensis. Next base: position 230,828,747 of record NC_134711.1, on the reverse strand, counting down.
TAAGTCTTCAATTGTGGTTCTGTAATAGACCAGAGATTCATTTATTTATGATTGTATGTTAGCTGGAAAAAGAAAACAAAGTTAGGAATTTTGACTTTTGCTGAACAATGTCACAATCTTTTGCTAATTTGTACCAAGGTAATGCATGTACAGTATTAAGCACAGCTAGTTTTACTGCTGTTCTGTAACCAAAGAATGTTTAATTTCTAAAGTAATTTATCATTTAAACAGATTAAATTAAGTAGCATGTATTGTTTCTCAATGTGTATTGCACTTAGCAATGTATATTGACTTGTAAAGATAATGAATGTTAACAAATTGCCTATCCAGCATTAAATGGAAATCAATAGCAAAAGGGAAGCTGCAGTGTGAATATTTTGATGTCTGTACTATGATTTTAACAGGAATGAACCCGAGGAAGCTTAGCTGACAGCCTTTAAAATTTCTATCTTAACTAACTACTGTTTTTCTCAGTCTTGCACAATATTCCTGGTGGACAGACAGCCATCTTTCTTCTTTTAAAGGGACTCCGAGAATTGACAGTCAGGTCTTCAGATGTTTAAGGCAGCAGGAGAGGAATAGACTGGGAAAATGCACTTCTCTCCTCCCCCTTCCTCTTCGCCTTAGTCTCAACATAACACAGCATCCTATAGCCATACATCATTCTAAATACAGCTCACCACTCCACTCTTCTACGTGTAGTTATCAGGCAAGTGACTAGGCATTGGTTTCAATCTTCTGAGAATTAGTAGAATTATGGAACTTAATTTCAGTGCCATTTCTTCCTTTGCTCTCACTAATTCTCATATCCATCTTGTTCTTACTGCCTATTCTCCGGCAATCTCTCCCAAGCTAGGCCCACCATTCTCCTCTTCCTCTCCCACATTACCACCTGTGTTCACCAACTTCTAAGCTAACCAGCCTTTCCGTTCCAGAGTTCCTGTGCCATACCAAGAAATTGATTTGACTCACAGTCTGTAGCTCCTATTTACTTCTCACAATCATTGAAATCCAATTGATCTCTCTATCTCTAACACAGCCTCTTTCCTTGTTGTGATTTTAGCTGGCCTTTTCTTCTCCCAACATTGTGGCAACAGTGTTGGACTCCTTTTCTATCTATCTAATCAGTTGGCACTTTCTCCTCCTATTCCTCTATCCTACATTGTTAAAATTACACCCCTCCTGGGGTGGACCAGACTTGTACCCACCCCTGTGTGCACCCCAGGTGAATGTTGTAGCCCCTAAGTCACACAAGAGCACCCCCCCCCCCACACACACACACACACCTTTGGTGGGTCCCTAATATGATGTTTGGCTGGCTGGCTACTCCCAGAGTGGGTGGGGTTTAAATTACTGACAGGGGGGATGTTGAGACGCCAACCCACAACCCTGCCTGCCATAGGTAAGTGTTGTATCCCCTAGTCTACTCCAGAACCCTCCCCACAGCTCCCTACCTTCAGAGGATCCCTTGTTCTGTGTCTGTGCAGATGTTTTGTACAGATCCTTTCATATTACTGACTTCAATGCCAATCATTTCCTCCTCTCAACTCAATATCCTGCTTGAATCTATGGTGTGGAAGAAAACATTGTCCTCACTCTGAGTTTGTAAGCAACAAGTAGCCAGAGGCAGTTTTATTACGAGCTGCAGCAAGGGAAAAACTGGTTCGGACAGGGGGGGAGTCCCCCCCCTCACCGAGGCAGATCTTCGAATACAAGCAATTATGAAGCAGTTTATATACTGTCTATTAAATATAACAACAATAACAATTAGTCTCCTTCCCATTACAAACACCAATGGCTAACAGTTATTTAGTTCCACCCTGATGCTCCTTATCTCAAGGTCCCTACCAGAGTCAGCATTCTATCCTTACTCCGTATGGAGGCGAGAGGCGAAGGCAGCGTCTAATTACAGATCTCGCGTTGTCAGGCCACAGACTTAGCCTGACTCTTGCTCTCTTGTTAACAAGACCAAGATGGCTACACACAAATTCCCTTATTCCCTTTTCCTGCCTCCACAATGGTAATTTTAATTTCCATGTTGATGTCCACTGGCTGCTTTTGATTGTCTTTCTATAAGTTTTTCATTTGATCTTCACTTTTGGACTGACTCAATGCACCACATTTGTCACCTCTCTCAATCAAGCTTTTATCAAACACTATTTTGTTCACTCCTCATTCCCTCTCTTGTCACTTGCTGTTCTTCAACATTGTTCACTTTGCCTCTATTCCAGTGGTCAGCAACTGGTCAGTCCTTGAGAATCTCCTACTTAATCACAGTCAGCACTCAGCAGTCTCCCTGCTTGCCCCTGCCCATGTTGTGTGTAGGAGGATGTGGTGGGGAGGCAGGAGTCTCAATGCACTGCTCCTGTATGCAAGTACTGCCCCTCATTCCGCCCCTCCCCCCTACAGCTCCCATTGGCCAGGAATGGAGAACTGGGGCCAAGGGGAGCTAAGGGAGCGGTACCAGCAGAGAGGGGCAGCGTGTGAAGCAGTTTGCTTCTCCCCCTGCCCCGCCCCCACCACTCCTGGGGCCATTTTGGCCACTTCCAGGCACGTTGTGGGGCTGGGATAGGCAGGGAGCCTGCTGTAGCCTTGCTGCACCATGGACTGGGAGCCGACTGCAGTAAATGCCGCTGGGGCACTTTTCTTCTTCCAACACTGTTGCAACTGTGGGAGTCTAGGGGACATAGATTCCCCAGGATCCTTCCCATAGCCAGCATCTCATATTCCATCCCACGTCCCAGCTCCAAACCTGAGTTCCTTCCCAGAGCCAGCTCTTATAAAATCTCCTGAATCCCCTCCTGCACTTCAGCCTCCTGCCACAACTCTGAGCCCCCTCCCAGAGCGAGCACCATACCCCTTCCTGACCTTCAACCCCCTTCCCCAACCCGGTAAAAGTGAGCAAGGTTGCGGGAGAGCAAGATACAGAGAGAGGAGGGAAGGCGTGAGCAGGGCAGGGCTTCGAAGAAGGAACAGGGCCTCGTAGAAGGGTAGATCTTGTTTTGCCTTTAAATTCAGAAACTGACCTTGGGCATAAAAAGGTGGGGACACCTCTCCCTCATCTCCAACTTATCACCCTCTGACTTCTCTGCTGCTCTTACCCTCTTTCTTTCCTCCTTTTAACCCCATGATCTCTACTATTAACTCATCTCTGCAGCTCTTGACTCCATTTATCCTCCCACTTCCATAGGCAGTACTTTATATATTCCTTGAATTCCCAGTCTTGGTTGTCCTCCAGATTTTGCTACTTTGATCTTTTTCTTGCAATGCTGAGTACCTATAGAGAAAGTCCTAAAACTACATTGCCAAGTAATTTTAGAGAATGTTTAATTATACCAGTTTCCTCTACTCCAATGGTTCTCAACAAGAGGTATGTGTACAAGTATATGGCGGTCATCCAGGGGGTACATCAATTCATCTAGATATTTGCCTAGTTTAACAGGCTACATAAAAAGCACCAGCAAAGTTAGTACAAATTAAAATGTCATGCAATGACTTTGGAAAACATAATCCCAACTATATATATATATATGATATATATATCATGATATTTTTATCAATAAACTAGGCAAATACAACTTAGATGGGGCTACTATAAGGTGGCTGGATAACCGTACTCAGAGAGTAGTTATTAATGGTTCACAATCCTGCTGGAAAGGTATAACAAGTGGGGTTCCACAGGGGTCTGTTTTGGGACCAGCTCTGTTCAATATCTTCATCAACTATTTAAATATTGGCATAGAAAGTACGTTTATTAAGTTTGCAGATGATACCAAGCTAGGAGGGGTTGCGACTGCTTTGGAGGATAGGGTCATAATTCAAAATGATCTGGACAAATTGGAGAAATGGTCTGAGGTAAATAGGATGAAGTTTATCAAAGACAAATGTAAAGTGCTCCACTTAGGAAGGAACAATCAGTTTCACACATACAGACTGGGAAGCGACTGTCTAGGAAGGAGTATGGCAGAAAGGGATCTAGGAGTTATAGTGGACCACAAGCTGAATATGAGACAGCAGTGTGATGCTGTTGCAAAAAAAGCAAACATGATTCTGGGATGCATTAACAGGTGTGTTGTGAGCAAGACATGAGAAGTCATTCTTCCGTTCTACTCAGCGCTGGTTAGGCCTCAGTTGGAGTATTGTGTCCAGTTCTGGGCACCGCATTTCAAGAAAGATGTGGAGAAATTGGAGAGGGTCCAGAGAAGAGCAACAAGAATGATTAAAGGTCTAGAGAACATGACTTATGAAGGAAGGCTGAAAAAATTGGGTTTGCTTAGTTTAGAAAAGAGAAGACTGAGGGGGGACATGATAGCCGTTTTCAGGTATCTAAAAAGGTGTCATAAGGAGGAGGGAGAAAACTTGTTCATCTTGGTCTCTGAGGATAGAACAAGAAGCAATGGGCTTAAACTGCAGCAAAGGAGGTTTAGGTTGGACGTTAGGAAAAAGTTCGTAACTGTCAGGGTGGTCAAACACTGGAATAAATTGCCCAGGTAGGTTGTGGAATCCCCATCTCTGGAGATATTTAAGAGTAGGTTAGATAAATGTCTATCTGGGATGGTCTAGACAGTATTTGGTCCTGCCATGGGGGCAGGGGACTAGACTCGATGACCTCTTGAGGTCCCTTCCAGTCCTAGTATTATATGATTCTATGATCTATCTATCTATCTATCTATAATGGGGACTAAATTAGCTGTTACCACTCGAGAGATCTTGGAGTCACTGTGCATAGTTCTCTGAAAACAACCACTCAGTGTGCAGTGGCAGTCAAAAAAGCAAACAGAAATGTTAGGAATCTGTTAAGGTTGATGGTTACAGGGTAACCGGTTAGCTGGTCACATCCCTAGTCACCAAATGAAATTCACAGGTAGCAGGTTTAAAACAAACAAAAGGAAATATTTCTTTGCACAACACAAAGTCAACTTGTGCAACTCCTTGCAAGAGGATGTTGTGAAATCTAAAACTATAACATGGTTCAAAAAAAGAACTAGATAAATTCATGGAAGAGAGGTCCATTAATGGCTATTAGCCAGGATGGGCAGGAATGGTATCGCTACCTTGTTTGTCAGAAGCTGGTAATGGGCAAACAGGGATGCATCACTTGATGATTACATGTTTTGTTCATTCCCTCTGGGGCACCTGGCATTGGCCACTGTCAGCAGACAGGATACTGTGCTAGATAGACCTTTTATCTGACCCAGTATGGCCATTCTTATGACTTGTTTATACTGGTCTATGTAAGTTCAACATTTATATTCCAATTGATTTATGTTGTAATTATGTGGTAAAACGAGAAAACAAGCAATTTTTAATAATAATGTGCTCTAACACTTTTGTATTTTTGTGTCTGAATTGGTAAGTAAGTAATTTTTAAGGGAGGTGTAACTTGGAGGTATGCAAGACAAATCAGACTGCTGAAAGAGGTACACTAGTTTGGAAAGGGTGAAAGCCCCATTTTCAAGGCGTGGATAGATTAAGATGATACCTGGGGAGAAAGAAGGGTCAAATGCCCCTCTCCAGATGTCTGTGGGGGGGCACATTCAGCAGGAACCAGATGTCAGATAGTACCATGCAGACAGCTCCTCCAGTACAGTTTAACCACCCTTGGCCATGGCTCGGTATTGCTGCCACCACCCAAATGGAAAAACCCCTTTGAAAGCCCAGGAAGTCTGTGATGGGGTAGGCCCCAGTCCGAGAGCAGATTCCCCCTTGGCTCTGGGAACACAATCTCTTTGGCCTGGCCCCAATGTTCAATGCCTCTCCCTCCAGGGTAATACAGCCCACCGGCCTAGTCTCTAAAGTTCTGGGCCCCTCAATCAGGGGAAATACACCCCTCCATCCCAGTCTCTCAAGTCAAGCCTTTTTCCCAGTCATGGAGGCTGGATTACAGGGTGTTTTGGGGAGGTAGGGGGACTCAGGCCCTCCCACCCCACTGAGTCCCAGTCCAGGGCCCTATTGGCAGCAAAAGTATCTACTATCTGGTCTACAGCTCCTCAGGTCTTTATGAAATGCAGGGCAGCAGTTGCCACCTTCCTTAGGAAGCACACGGTACACGTGTTCTCCTACCTAGATGACTGGCTTGTGCAGGGCCCTTCCTCAGACCAACTGCTGGCACACATTGCTATGGTGCAAGCCCTTTTCTTGGAACTGGGCCTCCTCCTGAATGTCGCCAAATCTACCCTGGTCCCCAATCAGTTCATAGAATTCATGGGCACCTGCTTGGACTCCACTTTGACCACGGCCTCTCTGCCCGGGTCACGCTTCCTGGCTATCAAGGAAGCTATCATGGCCATGAAACAAAATACAGGACTATGTAGCACTTTAAAGACTAACAAGATGGTTTATTAGATGATGAGCTTTCGTGGGCCAGACCCACTTCCTCAGATCAAATAGTGGAAGAAAATAGTCACAACCATATATACCAAAAGATACAATTAAAAAAATGAACACATATGAAAAGGACATATCCTTTGGTATATATGGCTGTGACTATTTTCTTCCACTATTTGATCTGAGGAAGTGGGTCTGGCCCACGAAAGCTCATCATCTAATAAACCATCCTGTTAGTCTTTAAAGTGCTACCTAGTCCTGTATTTTGTTTCAGCTACACCAGACTAACATGGCTACATTTCTATCACTATTCATCATGGCCATGTGGGCATTTCCTATGACCATAGCCAGAAACTGCATGCACCTTCTGGGACTCGTTGCAGCTACACATACGTGATTCTGCACGCCAGGCTCCTCATGCTCCCCACTGCAGTTGTGACTGGTGCAGGCACACAATCCTTCCCTCCACCCCTGGGACAGGGTGGTGACAGTTCCTCCAAATGTCCTTCAATTCCTGGACTGGTAGATCCAGGAGGCGGTGGTTTGTGGCAGAGTCCTGTTATCCGGGTCTCTCCTGACCTTGCGGTTGGTGACGGATGCTTCTGACATTGGATGGGGAGCCCATGTCAACTATGTGCAGACCCAAGGTAAGTGGACGCAGGAGGAACTCTCCCTGCATATCAATGTCAGGGAACTGCAGGCAGTTTGCCTCGCATGTCAGGCTTTCCTTCCCTGCCTCAGGGGCAGGACTATTCTCATACGCATTTCCTCCATTCCTGCTTGTGCACAAGGTGCTCCTGAGAGTGTGGAAATTCAGAGCTTCCCTCATTCTCATTGCACCAGCCTGGCCTAGACGGCACTGGTTCACGTCCCTGCTGAGCCTCTCTTGCGAGAGACGGATTGCCCTCCTGCTGTATCTGGATGTTATAACACAGTACTTCGGCAGGCTCTGCCAACTGATCCTGCAGTCCCTACACATAATGGCCTGGAACTCCATGGCTGACAACGGCGGAGCTGCAGTGCTCAGAGCGGGTGCAGGAGGACCTGCTGGGGGTACGAAACCTTCCATTAGGGCTACCTATCTGGCTAAATGGAAGTGTTTCTCTGTCTTGGTTACCCTGAAGGGTGTATGCATCAGGGAGTGCTATAATGTGGCTGGAGTTGCAACCCCTCCTCTCACGGCACACTCCACTAGGGCACAGGTCTCCTCTATGGCCTTTGTGGCTCAGGTCCCTATTTTGGACATCTGTAGGGCTGCCACATGATCCTCAATTCACACCTTTGATAACCATTATGCTCTGGCTCACTACGCTAGGGAGGATGTGGCTCTTGGTAAGGTTGTCCTCCGCTTGCTCAGTAGAAGGTTTCTACTGGGGCTTCTGCGTTGGAGTCACCTACATGGAATGGACATGAGCAATCACTCAGAGAAAAAAGGTTACTTACCTTCATAACTATTGCTGAGATGTGTTGCTCATGTCCGGTCTAAATCTGGCCCTCCTCCCCTTCCTTGTAGTAGTCTGGTAAGAAAGAACCAAAGGGGTGGAGGGCCAGTATAGCGGTGCCACTCCAGGGGGCTCCCCTCCTGGGCCAATGGCTAAGGGAAAAAAATTCCGATGACGTGCATGCATACCTACGTGGAACAGACATGAGCAACACAACCCTCTTACGCAATACCTTTCTTCCTGAAAAGTAATCTGCGTAACGGCATTGCGCAAGAGGGTTTTTGTTGTGCAAGAAGGGGCAGTGCAGACAGCTCCTTCTGGCACAAGAGCCTCTTCTGCAAAAATGGCGGCTCATTAGGTATGCAAATGAGGCTCAGCAATATTCCACGCTTAGCCTCATTTGCATATTTCTGGGGCAAGAAGCCGCGAGTGTAGACATAGCCCCAGTGAACAGCAAGTGGGTGCAGCCAGCGGCAGGGCCGGCCTACTCATTTAAGGCGATGCTTATAGTTAAACTTTCACATCCCTACTTGGAGACCCAATTTTGGGTCCCAACCCAGGGACTTTGTTAATCCCTTTTAAAGGCACTCTCTTCACCTTCAGTCATTTTGCTCTTTTTGCCCAGCCTCCCTCTTGCTATCTGGCTTTTGACCCTGCCTTCCCTCCTCCCCCTGCCTCTCAGCCATTTCTGGTCCTCCCTTCCTCCTCAGGGGATGACCTCTCACCCTACCATGCAGGAGGTGAGGAAGGGTGGAGCAAGTGACTCATTTGTGTGTCATTGACCAGCAGTGGGTGAGCTGGCAGCCAGCCCTTCAATTAGCCACATCCTAGGGCTGGCAAACAACTCCCCTCCTCTGGGGCTCTTCTACCTGGGCCTTTCCAGCCCAACGCCCCCCCCCGCCTCCGGAGCCCTGGGCTATGAAGGGGGGAGGGGGCGAGTTTCCCTTGCAACACTACAGCGCAGGTGCCCGCCTCCACTGGCTCATTGTCAGGGCTTGAAGGGGCCCCTCAGCCGAGCACGTGCCTGGGCGCGGGCGAGTCGGGGCTGCGCAGCGCCCCACGTGCCCAGGGCCTCACGCGCTCGCCATAAGGGTGCGGAGCCGAGGGCAGCCTCTCCCCAGCACGCTCAGAAGCGCGAGCCATCGAGCCTTTCTCCCCCACCCGCAGCGTTCTCAAGGCCAACGGTCGGGGCAGATAGGGGGAGTCCCCTCCCCCCCCCCGAGGGATATTAACCCTTCCGCTCCCGCGAGAACTCCACCGCCGCCCCCGCGCTCAGGGCGGGGCTGTTAGCGGCGGTTTGCGAGGGAGCCGCGCGCGCGGAGCCCGCCACCAGCCTCGCTCCCCGGTCGGCCCCGCCCACCGGCCCCGCTGAGGGCGAAGGAGGAGCCGCCGTAGGCCCGGCCTCCCGCCTCCCATTAGCTGCGCGCGGGGCGGGGCGGCCGCCCGTTACCTGCGCCGCGGCGGGGCGGCGGCCCGGCTGGGGAAGTGGGCGGCGCCCCTCCGCCTCCTCAGCCCATTCTTCCCGCGGAGCAGCAGCAGGAGGCAGGGAGGCCCAGCTCTCGCCGCGGCCGGACCATGCTGTGCCCTGCCCGCCTCACGCTGGTGGCGGCGCTGCTGGCGCTGGGGGCCCCGCGCGGCGGCGGCGCCCGGCTGCTGGAGTGGTACACGGCCTGGGTGAGCACCGCCTACACCGAGCCGCTCAGCAACCGCACGGTGCGGGGCATCGCCGAGAGCGGCCGCTACGGGGACAGCTCCCCCAAGGAGAGCGCGCAGGGCCTGGTGGGAATCCCCCGCGGCGCCTCTGCCCGCCACATGGAGGGCTGCGCCTCGGACACCGACTACGACGTGCCTCTGCCGCCGGGGAGCCGCGGCCCGCCGGGCGGGGAGCCGCCGCCGCCTTGGATCGCGCTGGTGGCCCGCGGGGGCTGCACCTTCAAGGACAAAGTCACCAACGCGGCCCGGAAGCGGGCGGTGGCCGTGGTGATCTACAATGAGCCCCGCTTCGGCAACGCCACTGTCTCCATGTCCCACCTCGGTGAGTGGGGCCGGTGCCTGGGGTCTCGGGTGGGGCAGTGGGTGGCTTCAGTGGGGTTGTGAGGGGAGTCGGAGCGTGTGTGTGTGTGTGTGTGTGTGTGTGTCTGGGTTCTGCATTTCCCTGGGACATTAGATCTTTTTAGGGGGAAGAGAAAAGGGGAACACCACGAAGCGCCCTAAGGACGTGTCGGGCTTGTTTCCTGTCACTGCATGTAATAGTGACCCGCAGGGGTCTGCTGGACGCACAAAGTTTTACACCAAGCCAGACGGACGCAGAAACCGCCAAGAAATGATGCAGTGAAACCATTAAGCAACTGCCCAAGTTAAAAATAGATGGCCTGTTTTTATTTTATTTAAAGATCTCTCTCTGGTGCTTTCCACAGCAGTATCCGAACACATAATAATATATAATGAATTCATGTGTTGCTCTTTTAAGTACTGGTTGAAACAAAATCGTATTGGAGACTGCAGAGATGTAAAAATGTCGTTTTAATACAGAGAATTGCTTATTGGAGGTGTCTATATTGTAGTACTACTTTAATCTTCAAAGTACACCTTATAATTCTCCTACCTCTCTGAATTAAGTTGAGAATTGTGATGTATAGAGGGATCTAATTGACTTGTTTAAGCATGCCTATCTGTAGCTTGCAGATGGTGTCTGACAATGCCTAAGTAAAAACTCAGGTATTTTGGCTCCACACAGTCTGCTCAGTTTTGTGTGTGTATGAAAGCACTACATGCTTGAGAACTTCAAAACAAAATAAATAAACCCTACCAATTTTTTTTAACTATCATGTACTTTTAAAGGATTGGGAGAAGACCTTCAGGGGAGGATAAGAGTAAGAAATCAAAGCACTGGGGGAGGGGGGGGCGAACCTTATTGCAGATATCAGTGAATGTGTCCCTGTATAATATAATCTTACTGCTTACTATCCAGGCATTCTTCAAGGTGATTTTAAATACATTTTAGTTTTTTTTATAAGAAAACACTGCTTTATCTCTATAAAATAAGCTGAAAATGTCAACTTTGGAGTGCCATTTCTTAAAAATATATTTTGAGACCCTGAAAGGAACTACGTCTCTCTTGAAATAAGTGAGTGGCACCATTTGCAAGTTGGAGTCATAATTACCTAGTATTATTTGGCCTGCTTTGTAAGCCTATAACTACACAAGCGCTTTTGTCAGTAAAATTTTGTTTGTCAGAATCATAAAAAACATATCTATGGCTGACAAAAATGCCACTGTGGACAGCATTTTATCAACAGGACATGCTCGCCTGCTAATAATTACTGCTGTTCATTGGGTGGTTTAATTGTCAGAGGAGAGCTCTCTTGCAGTGTAGAGCAGCTACACAGGAGACATTGTAGCAATACAGCTGTGCTGCTGTAAGATTCATAGTGTAAACATACTTTAAGGCTATATCTATACTGTGCATTTTACAGAGATGCAGCTGTGTCGCTTCAGTCACTCCATTATAAGATTCATATGGTGGCTGCTTTCCCAGTGACAAAAGAGCTTTCCCAGTGACAAAATCAAAACCATAGTAGCTTAGTTAGTGTGAGCATGGTTTAGCTGAGGATGAGCTGTCTAAACAGGTGCTTCTGATCATTTAAATGTTTCTGGTTTTGGAGTTTTTTCCACACCTCAGGCGAAAGTGTAGAGACATATAACCTCTGAGTGTCAGCTTGGATTTTCTGGATTTGATTAATAACTCTCTAACATATCTTAAATTAAGTCTCTTTCTCTCTCCACTGATACTTGATCTGTAGAAGAGAAAAAAATAAAAATACTTCTGTCATGTTCTTCTTGGACTAGACACCTTTATATTATGCCTTGTCATAGTTTTTGCTGTTCTTGGAAATCTTTCCCTGTTTAACTTTCTGCCTTTATTTTTTCTTTCTGTTCTCTTTTTTTTAGTTTTCTGTTTTTTTCTGTTTTACTTCCTCATGCCCTCATCAGAAGGATTCATGTTTCTTAGGCAAGGTTTATACTGTAAACTTTTCATAGAATTATTCATCAGGATATAAAGAGACATGATTCGTGGCCAACATAGCTGTGCTGGCAGAAAGTCCTTAGTGTAGACAGGATACTAGGGATGTTAAATTTAGATTAATGAACTAATCAAATAGTTAATGGGTTTTCCATCTATTGTTCAATTAGTTGATAAGGGCACCTCAGTCTTTGAACTGTAGCAAGAGTCCTTCCGGATTCTTCCTACAATTCAAAAGCAAAAGCCCCGCAGGGAGCACGGAGCCAGCTGGGGACTCTCTTGCTGGCCCCAAGGTCCCTGCAGTGTCTGAGCCATTGAAACGTACAAGAACCCCTGTGGGGCTCTTGTACGTTTCAAAAGCAGAATCACAGCAGAACCTGCATGAGCAGAGACTGCATCAGTCCCCGCTTGTGCTGTTTCTGCTGTGCCTCTACCTACCCTGTCCCTCGTGGAGACCGTGCTGAGGGTGACCAGCTCCTATTCCCCACCCCCTTGCTGAAGGGGGGGAGGGACTAGTTGCATCACTAGTCGACTGTCAATAAGCGTATGCTTATTGGATAGTTGACTAGTCACTTACATCCCTATAGGATACACTGCCAAAATGGCATTTTCACTGGTATAGAAGCAGGTAAAGACAAGGAACAAGACATGTTAAATATACTTCCCTGTTTAAGATTTGCATACCTGTGGTTCTGAGCTATACACATCTAGCTTGAATTGGACTTAGTTTAAACATAGTGTTTGACCAGTTAACTAAGGTTGTTAGATAGCATGTAATTGAATAGTCATGTAACTGCAACAAAATTTAGTAGTTACGTGACTATTCGATAATCCCTAGAGGCAGGGCTGGCAGCCAGTGCACTCTTTGCCACTGTCTCAGGGATCCTCCTGACACCCCATGCTGCGGCCTCTGTATCAGAGGTGGCAGGGTGGCAGGTGGGAGATGGTCTAAAAATGTGTAGTTGACAGGATTAACCGATAAGCCAAGGCTTATTAGTCAAACATGTAGTTGTCTACTTGTTGACATCCCTAGTTTAAATGGTTAACCAGGATTTTACATCCCTACTGTATCTGAAGTGGAATCCAAGCTCCTGTTTTACTCTCTTGGCTTTGTGTTGAGTACTAAACTACACAGAAGATTAATATTAAAGTGCTTAACCAAGGCAGTTAAACAGTGCTGTTAACAAAGCAAGATGTATTAAAGAGAAATCTTCACTGGATTGCAAATACGTAAAACTATTTCACTTTGGTTGTGTGGCTGTACAGATACAATGATTTTTTTTCACTTGTTTCCAGCTTCTAGAGTTGAAGAAATACATTGAATAAATGATTTTGTCTTCTGAAAAAATCTCTTGCCAGAATAGTGTGTGTGTGTGTGTGTGTGTGTGTGTGTGTGTGTGTGTGTAAAAAGTGATCTAAATTTCCTCTTGTAACATGCTGGTAATGTTCTTTGACTTGGTTTAATGGAGGGAATTGTTTCTAATTCTCTTCACTCCCTCCATCCATTAATTACTTGTTTTTATCCTTATAATACCTAGAGTAGTGGGTATTCTGCGACCTGAGGGGGGGGGGGAGCCAGCTGATATTAAGATCTGAATCTTCTTGAAGGAGAGCATTATTCCATTGGAAGAAGCTCAAGGTTGAAAAACTCTGTAGGTTTTGATGAATATATCTGTATCTTTGAGATGAATTCTTGTTTTCAGTGTTTCTTTATTTCTACTTTAATTTGTATGGTCATCATGGCTGAGACAAATCTTGCTTGTTTGTAAAGTTCCATATACAGAAATTGCAGTGTAAAAATTTATTAACATGAATGAGTGTGCAGTTCTCTTAGTCTTGCCAGAGAACCCTCCTGCTTCCAGTATTACCTTGTCCAAGGACTGCTTCTAAACACCTTAAAAAATACTGGGATCAGAATATGTGGCCGCCTCTTGAGGGATAATGAGGTGCTTTATTGAATCATTACCTTATCATAGTTGAAATCCTATCAAGATGCAGGTTAACTCATTTGAATATGCAGTATGCTATAGCTTAGGAGGGAGCCTTTGTAAGATGACCAACTAACACTGCTTCAAACACAGAAGCCTACATTTTAATGGTTCTTCTCAATTGACATTAACACAATAGCGTGAAACATTTTTACTCTTCAAAATATATCTTCATTGGGAGGCAGTGGTCTTGTATTCCAAACTGCTTATTCAAGGAAGCCCATGGTGTTGATCCCAGTTTGAGTCCTGAAGTCAATGTTTTCATGAATAGGATGAGTTGAAATGATTCTTTTTGACACCCCAGATATTAAGATAACTTCTTGTAGTTCCGTTCATTACTCGGCATGCTTTGCTCCCCCAGTTCTTAGACAGGAAGGAAGTCCTGTGATGAGCCATAATACCTTAAGTGAACAGGGAGATAGGGGATATCCCCTAACTCTTTTCTCCACCCAAGTCTCCTGAAAGTTACAACCGAACATGATTAGCAAGTAACCAGAACATGGTTAGCAAGTAACCTCCTTTTTTTTGTTAGGTACACTTTATTTACTTCTGAAAGATGTTCAGACAAACATCTGACAAAGTTCTGAGGACGTTCTATTTAGAATAAACTGAAATTAAGCTATCGGCAAGTGGATTTTTTTGGGTTGTTTTTCTACACTAAGTCTCATGCATGTCTTCTATTTGTCTGGCCTGTGATAGTGCTCTTTTTTAAAAAAATACTTACAACTTTGAGTAACTTAGATGAAAATAAAAGCTTTTTCAAGTCAAGGGTAGAAATACAGCAAACTCTTTGACAGATACCATTTAAAAAAACTTGAAATTCCTGTAGGTCACTTTCCAGAATAATATTTGCAATCTAACTTGAGTACTTGGGGTTTGACTTGAGGTTGATGTCTAGTACATGTGGCAAAATAATCAAGTTCTTGTCCTGTTTTCAGGTACTACTAAACAGTTATGAACTAACAAATGGATGCTCTTGAATGCATTGTAGTGCTTCAAATAGAGACTTCATAGCCTGATAAACTGTATTCATCCTTTTATTTGCTAAATGTATTTTCATATCAGCATCTCATTGTGTCCTACGGAATGAGTCATGTGGGGAATCAGTTGAAACAACATATTTGGTGCCTGTATAAGTTCTTTTTTCTTTTCTCCAATAGGAACGGGAAATACAGTGGTAATTATGGTTGGATATCCAAAAGGGATAGAAATTTTGGAGCCAGTACGCAGAGGGATTCCAGTAAAAATGACCATTGGTGTTGGCACACGACATGTGCAAGAATATATCAGTGGACAATCAGTTGTGTTTGTGGCCATTGCTTTTATCACCATGATGATTATATCACTAGCTTGGCTCATATTTTATTATATCCAACGTTTTTTATACACGGGGTCACAATTTGGAAGCCAGGTAATTGATGATTGATTTTAAAAGTAGAATCTTTTCATTGGTTTAAAGTTTGTTTTTCTCCTATAAAATTGTTTGTCTGGACCTGATAGTAATTTTATTTAAATGTTTAGCACCATATCTTCTAGTCTGAGACAGTCCATGGATACTACTTAGAATGAATACATTTTTAATACTCCGAAGCAGCATAACTAGATTTTTATCTGAAATATCTGCTTGCTACCAGATCGATGTTGAATTTAGAGTTCAGTAACAATTTTAACCAAACTTGAAACACAGCAATGTTTGATTAGTTTTCACTGGCTGAGATGTAATAATTTTAGCTTGGAGGAAGGAAACTGAAACTTAGGATGTTGCTTCTTCCTCCGTTTTCCAATTTTCAGCTAGAATGCTCTGAGTAAAGTTTAATGGAGAGAGTTGATGGGCTAGCCAATAATGCTCTGAAATTAACCCCGTAGTAGCCTATAAACCCTAAAATGTTGTGTTGTAATGTAAACCTTGACGAAAGCTGACCCTGAAGCAGGCAGTTCAGTCCATTGGAGAGCCACAACCTGAAAATGGATTGCCCTGTGATTTACAGAAAATTATCTGTGCAACCAAGCCCAAGTAAGAGCTGAGGAAGGAAAGGAGCATATAATTCATTCCTGTTGCTGCTGTAGCTACTTGTGCCTCTTTACAAACCTTCTGTTTTTCAAGAGCAGTTCCTCTGTGCTCACTCCTCCAAACTAATAGAGATTTGGCCCCAGGATGAGCCAAAAAGGGCTGTGTAATCAAACTTGCATTTATTTAGAAGGTTTAGAACAATACTTCCTGAAGCTGATTACAAGGGAGCGAGTACCCCATCAACACCACCTCAGTACCGATTTTTTTTGAGTGTCACAAAATTGAAGGGAAATGAAACTTGTGGAGGAAAAAGTCTTTTATATCTGTAAAAGATTGAAATGTGAGACCACTTCAGCTACTTTGTGCTCTGCAGATGAAATAAAAAAATAACCGTTAGTTTAGTGGACTATATAAAGTAATGAAATTCAGGAGTTACCCATTTCTAAATCTGCTTTTGCTACTGACATACCTGGCCCGGAGGGAAGGCAATCATTAACCCACTTCCCAATCAGTAAAATGAATATAGTACCTCTATAAGAAGCAGAGTTTTTAGTACAGTGCATTGAAAATGAAGCCATGAGTAAGGATTAGATGTTGACAAAAATGTTACCTGGAACTTACGGTTTCCAGTTCAAAATAAATTGGGTGGTGGTAGGGAATATGTTCATAGCAGTATGTGCAAGTTGCTAGTTGCTGACAAATCATATGCTTAATCTGTTTGTTTTATAAAGCTGGAAAATAATAGTTGGATGGATAGCACAGAATTTAACCCATGTAAAGGGGTGCTCAAAGATTTTGATCTGAAAAATGTTATTTCCCATATGTGGAAATGTGCAGGATCACATTCTTACGCATATTTTACTTAGGGAGTACTATTCAGTCATGCAAGTAGTCCTGTTAAGTAGTATTACTTAAATATTTAAAGCTTACAGGATCAGCCTGAAACTGAGTAGAGACTATCTTTTGGAACACTAGATTGATTCATAGTTTTAAAAAAATGTTTACAGTTGGAAGCATGGTTACTATTCAGTGAAAGAACCTGATAAAATTTATTAGAAAAAGTTAGATTGACCGGTCTGACTTCATTATGTAAATGGTGAATATTCAAGTTCAGTGTACTTAGGGAGAAGAAACACCTAAAGTAGTGTGAATATTTTATGCCCTTAGGCTGCGTTTGGTTCAGTGTGGAACTCCTTTGGGTTTCTGAGTAGGCATGAAGCCTCACCTACATGGATGCAAATGCAGAATAGATCACTGTTAAGAATATTTACTTTAATAAATGTTTAATTATGGAGTGTCCATTGGTGGCCAGCATGCTGGGGGGCGGGGAGGAGGAGCTTGTCTCCCCCAGCCCTACCTTCACCAGTAGCCCATGGCAGTGTCCTCTTAAATTGAAGTCCTTTTCCCAGGCCATTTTTATTACAATAAGGGGCATACTATTGCATTTTCTGTGGAAAAGAACATTTGAGACCCAGACTGATGAGAAGAGCATTTTCCCTTCATCTAAAATCCATCTAGAAAGTCTTTATTTTAATCGTAGTCTTGTATCAATCGGAGCTATTTCAGGTGCGATGACTGCTCCCTCCCCATGCTCTCTTGTTTTACATGCAGTTGTAATTTTTCAGGTGGTATGTATCTGGTTAAATTGATTGGGGGAGTTGTGGAATTGATATGGCTTCTTAAATACTTCGTCAAATGAAATATACATTCTCTGATATTTACTGTCAGACCTCTTGGTAAGGTAACAGGGAGATGATCTCTAGTGTGCGGCAGATACCCAGTTGTGCGTCTACGTTCTTTTTGACTATCTAATATATACCTATACATGTTGCTCATTGGATTAACTATGGTCCTTTTATGCCTCTTTCTTCATAGGCAGCAAGTGGTAAATTGATTCTGTTCTTATTCCCATATCTGCACTCTGACACCACCAAATCTTGTGCATTTCAGCACTGTTATATCAATAGATGATCATGTATTTGCTGTCAGGCTCCATACAGTGAGGAGCTTACTCCTCCTTCATGTGCATTGGTGGGGAGAAGACTTTGTAAACTTACTACACTTAACCTCCTCACTCTGTCCCTAATTTGGGAACACCTGTCACAGAGGAGGAAATTCAGAGGAGATTCCGAAAAGAGCAACAAAAATTATTAGGGGATTGGAACGGGTCCCATATGAAGAGATATTGAAAAGTCCAAGTCTTTTTAAGCTTAGCAAAGAGATTAAGGGGGGAGGGGTTGATAGAGAGCTATAAAATCATGACTGGTGTGGAAAAAGTGAATAATGAAAAGTTATTTATTTGTTCCCATAATATAAGAACTAGGGGTCATCAACTGAAATTAATAGGTAGCAGGTTTAAAACAAAAGGAAGTTTTTCTTCACTCAGTATATAGTCAGCCTATGGAACTCCTTGCCAGAGGATGATGTGAAGACTAGGACTTGAACAGGGTTCAAAAAAGAGCTAGATAGATTCATGGAGGTTAGGTCCATCAATAGGTATTAGCCAGGGTGGGTAGGAATGGTCCCCTTAGCATCTGTCTGTTTAGAAATGGATGACAGGAGAGGGATCATATGATGATGTGTTGTGTTCCCTCACTCTGGGGCATCTGGTATTGGCCACTGTTGCTAGGATACTGGGCTAGATGGACCTTTGGTCTGAGCCGGTATGTTCTTATAAGAGGCTTTCCTACTTCCATTTCCTCCTCTGAGGAGGGGAGGGGCAGTGCCTGGGAGCATGGACTGGCAGGAGGATGGTGGTTGGGAGCAGCAGGGGTATGGAGTGAGAGGAGCAGTGTCCTACCTGCCATCCTTTCCCTCACCTGGCAAAACCTTTAATCAGTCAGAAATCTTTAATCTGTCATACCCTATTTCTCAGGGTTGCAGGATTAAAGAGGGTCAAGTATATAGTGACAAAATGTGGGAATTTCCTGAGTATATTTGGAGTGCTTACTAAACTATACAGAATACTCTAGTAATTAATTATTTGGTACACTTTCACTTAATTGAACCTGGGTAACGTGACTTTAAACATTTTCATCACTTTAAGGGCCACAGAAAGGAAACCAAGAAAGTGATCAATCAGCTTCAGTTGCATACTGTGAAGCATGTAGACAAGGTAAGTTAATAACTTGTTTGTGTTTGGTTAGTATGATCTTTGTAAACTCTTCATTTGATTAATGGTATTAAAAATAAAATGGCCATCTCTCCTTGGTCTGTCCATAAATTAGTGTGAGTTCTGTTTAACCCTTTTTTCTCTCTTTAGAAAGCAAACTGAAAAATAAAGTTCTCATTACTACCTCAAAAGGAAAGGCAATCTATACTTTAGGGCATGTCTTCATTTGCCGTGCTGGAGATTGACGTTCTGGCATTCGATTTATGGGTCTATTATAAACCAGTAAGTCAAATGCGGAGGGCAGCTCTGGCTGGCGTCTATACACCTCACTGTTGCGAGGAGTAAGGGAAGCTGACGGGAGTGTTTGCTCCCATTGGCTCTCTGCAGTGGGGATGGTGCCAAGCTCTGCTTAAGATAAGATGACTCTAGCTAAGTATTCTACATAGCTGAAGTTGCTTACCTTAAGCTGACCTTCCAGGTCCAGTGTTGACCTGACTTGAGTTCTTGTACAACTTGATACTACTCCAAAGACCAAAAGAGAGAGGGTTTCTTTTTTCTCTCAATTACTGTATGTAGAATAGTATCTTTATAATAAAGTGATTGTACTGGGGGACATGAATGCCAGTACAGTGAAGTCCGGATTAACCGACACCCGGTAATCCAACACTCGGCTTTATCCGATCCTGCAGCTCCCGGGAGCTGCAGGGTCAGATACAGCGCAGGCCAGGAGAACGGCCCCGCTTGCTGCTCCTGCCTGAAAGTGTCCCGGCAGCAGCAGCAGCTCAAGGGAACAGCTGATGCCACTCTTGCGGGGGACGTCACTGGCAGGAACGGCATCAGCTGTTCCGTTGCTCTCTACAGTATAATCCGTATCATCCGACATATTTGGTAATCTGACCATGTGTCAGTCCCGTTTAGGTCGGATGATAGGGACTCTACTGTATTTAACATCTAACAGATATATTTACTAGCACAGGATCTTGATTAGCATCAAATACCATCATTGCAGTTGAATAGTGCAATATTTCCTATTATCTGTTGATTACACAATTCCATATATTACAAGTCTGTTAGTCTTGGTAACATATTTTCTTATTATTTTAGAATAAGAAGAAAAACATAAAAATGTCTTTAAAGACTGTCTCATTACCAAAGCTTTTTACATATTTCTAGTAATTCCTTCATGGACAAAGAGAGAGCTTATTTGCAATGCACATATTAACAAAGCTTGATAGGTCTTCACTTGACCTGACATCGAGAGTCCAGAACTTGCTATATCTCAGGTGAACTTCCTTGGTGAGACTATGGACAGATTATTTACAAAACTAGGTTAAATTTAGCTTACTGGAGCAGGTGTACTACTGTGAAATTATGTAGAAGCAGTGTCTAATATTTGACAGATGTATATTTTGTTTTCCTTTGGCTTAGTCATCACAATCACAGCAGTTTCCGTTTTATACTTTACTGTAAAAATAATGTAAGGCTTTAAATGTTGCTATTAAAAGCCTGACAAAACATTGAAGCACTTGAAAAACAGGTCAGCTGTAAGCATGTTGTGTCAATCTTTTCTGAGTGTGGGGGGTGGTATAAAATGGACTTGATTGGCTACATATGGCATGGTTGGCATTGGCCTCTGCATTCAGTGGAAAATATCTGCAGCAGTAAATATAAAATCAACTTAATGTTAAACATACAGACTGGCAACTAATACTGAAATGTTTTGAGTAACTGTTTATTTAAAATCAATACATACACTGTATATAATGGAAATTATGGGACTGATCTTCCAATCTTACTAACATTACTAATTAAGTAATGTTTGCAGTTATGGGCACCCATACTTCAGTAACCTGCAAGTATATACTGCAAATACTTGCACTGTATCTTTATACTAGGGCCCTGCTATTCTGATATCCTTCATGTATTTGCTCTTGTATAAACCCAGTTAAAATTGATTTGTAGTACAAAGTATCTTCATACTTAAATATTTTATATTGCAGTGGTAACTGTGAAAGGAGCAAAACATGTCAGAATACATAGGACTCTTCCCAAAAGTGTTAATGGTATAAGTAATTGCGCACACTACTCTAACTACAATGCAGTGGTTCTCAACATATGGCCCAGGTAGCACACAGCGGTAGCCATGTGACCTCTTCAGTCTGTATGTCTGTATAGACACACGCATTGTGTGAATGCGGCCCATGTAACAGAGAGCTGCAGATGTGGTCCCTTACGATAAATTGGTTGAGAACCATTGATCTGTAGTTTTAAGGTCTATCAAACATTGAGTATACTCTTTTCTTAGGGCTGAATGAGAGAGAAGTTAGAGAGGGATTTTAAGAATTTTTCTAAATTGATTCATTTGGCATTTGTGTGGATTCTTTCCTCTCCAGTCCTTACATTTCTTGTGTAAACTTGTTTACCAAGGCACTATAGGAGTGGAAGGCTGAAAAAGCAGGATGAGGCAGTTTTCATTAGCTCTTGAGACTGGGAGTTAAATGGGTTTCTGTTACCATATCTTTCGTAGTTATGTGAAATGTTATACATCTAGAGATGATTGCTTTTATTTGTATTTTAGTTTTACTAAAATGTTTGATTGCAGCTCATTAAAATACCAGGGTTTAGATAAGTTAGCCATTGGAAAAGATACATGGCTTGCCATGAGAGATTTAAAGTCAGTGCCTTAGGTTTTAATTCTATCAAACTACTTTTTGCTAGAACAGCTTCTTGTTTGACATTTTAAAGCATTCTGTTCAAATGATCATGCCACATGATTCATAATGCTCTACTTGTACATTTAAATTTGTTTTTGTTAGGGTTTAGATGTTGATGCAGAAAACTGTGCTGTGTGTATTGAAAACTATAAACCGAAAGACATTGTCCGGATTCTGCCATGCAAGTAAGTTTGCCTTTCTAAATCTTATGTTACCAGGCTTTCCGTAAGAAATATTTTAAAAGGGTTTTCTGGAAACCTAAGCCATTTCTGGAGCGTTGGGGTCATACAGTTATACAATACACTGAAGTTGGGCCGTTTGTTTGGCCCATAACATGTGCAAGGGCATGTTAAGGAAGATATATTGTGTGTGGAGGGAGTTCAGCCTCTCAAATGTTGCAGACTTGTTGTACTTAAATATTACATTTATGATCTTTAATGACTGTTGCTAGTTTTGCGGGACACTTTTTGGAGTGAAACATTTCTCTTCAGATACAGAAAATGAGATGTTTAAATAGAAATGACAGTAATTTTGAACAATTCTCAGTAAAATTTGTAAACTAATATTTCCACTTCTGTTTGGGTATTAATCAGTTAGGAGTAAGGACTGATTCCTTAAAGAAAGTCACTACCTAAATCACTTAAAAAAAAGTCAGTACCTAAATATTCTGTCAGTATACTTGTCCATTGCTTTCCAACTCTGAGGTAGTTTAATATATTGAATAACTACTAAGATTTAACAGATTCACTTATGAATATGTATAATAACTTCAAGATAGACGACATAAAAATGGAATAAGCTTTCTGAAAGAAAAATCAGTTTAAAAACATCGACACCAAGTATACTTCATTTTTCTTCAGGCATATCTTTCATAGGACGTGCATTGACCCCTGGTTGTTGGACCACAGAACTTGTCCAATGTGTAAACTAGATGTCATAAAAGCTCTGGGATATTGGGTAAGTTACATATTTTATTCAGTTAAAACTATGCTGCAGACATTCAAAACAGGAAGTAATACTGCACCTCAACCTGTTACAAATTCAGCAGTTCCTGATTAAGTGCCATGTTCTTCAGATTATCTCCTGAATAGATACTATGGCAACTGCGGTGGTTAAATAAATAAGAAAAAAAAATCTGTGCTGAATATTATACATCCTTAATATTACACCTAATGAAATGAGAACTAACCTATTCTTAATACTTTTCAAAGATAGGAAATGTTTCTTGTTTTGAATGCTCGTATGTGACCTTTACACTGTAGGGATGTGTGTGCACCAGTGTTGGAGTTCTCCCTAGAGAGATCCACAAAAACAGACCTGTCTAAGCCTGGCTGCCTTGTTCTTTGAAGCAAGGGTATAAAAGGGCAGAGCCAACCCACTCTTCAGTTCCTTCTTACTGTCAATGATCTTCAGTGCTCTGTTTCAATCTAGTGGTACTCTTGTTTTCATCATATGATGCTTAATTTTCCATTTTATTTCAAATTTTGTTTTGGCTATACAGGCAGTCCCCGACTTATGCGGATCCGACTTATGTCGGATCCGCACTTACGAATGGGGCTTTCTCGCCCCGGAGGTCGGGGCGAGAAAGCCCCGTTCGTAAGCTGCTCCGGTGCCCCTGGTCTACTGGAGACCGTCTCCAGCAGACCAGGAGCACCGGGCAGGTTCCCGCGCTTCTGAGGCTTTGCCAGAGCAAAGCCTCAGAGGCGTGGGGAACCGCCGCTGCTGCCGCTTCAGTCTGGGTGCCTGTGGTCTGCTAGGGACCGTCCCCAGCAGACCACAGGCACCGGGACTGAAGCCGCAGCCGCGGCGGGGTCCCGCGCCTCTGAGGCTCTGCTCCCCGTGTCCCTGGTCTGCTGGGGGCGGGGGCGGAGTTAGTGTGCTCCCCCTCCCCCCCAGCAGACCAGGCTTTTGTTTTGGACTCTGGGGCAGAGCAGCTGGGGTGCTGCCGATTGGTCCTGCAGCGCCGCTCTGGGCACTACTGGACCAACCCGGGAGCACCCCAGCTGCTCTGCCCCAGGTCCTGATTCAGCCGCTGCTGGTCAGTTTCAGCAGCAGCTGAATCAGGACGCCAGGGGCAGAGCAGATGGGGTGCTGCTGGGTTGGTCCAGTAGCGCCGAGGAGCGGCGCTACTGGAGCAACCCAGCAGCACCCCAGCTGCTCTGCCCTAGGCGTCCCAAGTCAGCTTCTGCTGAAACTGACCAGCGCTGACTACAGGAAGCCCCAGGCAGAGTTGCTCTGCCCCGGGCTTCCTGGAATCAGCTGCTGATCAGTTTCAGCAGCAGCTGACTTGGGGACGCCTGGGGTTCTTAAGTTGATTCTGTATGTAAGTCAGAACTGGCGGTCAGTTTCAGCAGTGTCTGAATCTGGACGCCAGTTCCGACTTACATACAGATTCAACTTAAGAACAAACCTACAGTCCCTATCTTGTACGTAACCTGGGGACTGCCTGTATTGCAATGTTATCCTGTCAGAAGTGTAGTGCCCCTTGAAGATTTGACAGGGCACATGCCGATTACGAACATTTGTAGGGTGGCAGTGTGGCCTTCAGACCTTCACCAACATTGTGCACAATCTGATGCTTCAAGTAAGGATGCAAATGTGGGATAAGTGGTCATATAGTTTCCCTTTCTAATGAGACTGAGCCCCACTGCCTGGAATAACAGCTTCACTGTTGCCTACAGTGTAATAGACATATATATCCAAGCACCAATGGTCTCTAATACTGAATTGCTAAGATGTTTAAAGTGATGGGCATCCTGGAAATACCTTATTTGTCTTGGGGATAATGTGACCTCACAAAAGTTTGCTGTGGAGGGAAATGACTATTGTTTCTAAATTACGAAATGGGCAGGACAGCTAAGTTGTATTGTCTCTTGCACATGTGTAGTAAACTATGAAGTTGTGTTGATTGACTGAGTTTTTTAATATCAGTTGAATTTTAAAATAAAACTTTGTAGATACACTTTTCTCACATTCTAGGTTTTGGTAATGATGCATATAGTTGATATTGCTGAATATTTTCCATCCAGACCTTCATTTTCAGTTGCTTATAATTTTCAGACATAACTATTGGGGCTGAAATTTTCCATGACAGATGATTGCTTCAGAAAGCTAATTTCTGAGAGAGTGATCGGGGAAAATGTATTCTGCTCCGATAAAATTTTAATAATTATTTTACTGAGATTTTATCATCATCCTAGTTTGAAGCAGGGACTTGAAGTTTGGCCGAGAGGTTGCTTTGGTGTTAGAGGTACTCCTTTTGCTGTTTTCCAAAAATCACCCAAATTTGCCCAAGTTACAAGTGCTTGAAAAACTGCAGTTGCCCATGGTAAGTGGTTTGGTAGCAGACAGCCAGAGATCTCGTATATAATTGCCATGTTGCATCTTTCACAGCTCCTAGTATGAACCAGATGGGGGGGTGACCATTCTCACAGTTGGATTTAGCATGTTCCATTCTAGGGCTACTGGGTCTGAACAGGAGTCTATAATCAGTTGCTTTACTAGTTATTGGGGGCCACTCTAGTGCCAGACAACAGAACTGATCAGGGAAACAATCTCTTGTGCTTTCAGTGTTTTTGCTGTGTCCAAATAGCATGGATGAGTAGGAAGCAGTCTGACTTGATTAGAAAGAGGGGGAATAGAAGATCAGGGTTGATGGGAACTGAGGATGGTGGGCAAAGACAAGAGTGGGAGGTACAGATTGATGCAGAGGAAGATTGGAACAGGTTGGGAGGGATCTGTCAAAATTGTGACCACTATAGTATGCTCCCTCCCAGAACCTGAAATTGAACTAAAGTTTCCAAAGTCTCAATTCCTATGTGTGTAGCAAATAGCTGTGAATGCCACCAGCATCTTTCTCACCAATGTCTGCAACACACAGAGGGTAATGGCCTACCACTATGACCAGTTTTGTTAGCTTAAGTGCTAGAGGTCTCTTGTAGATCTAAAATTCCCAGTTCTGATGTGAGGGTCTGTATGATTCCATGTGGCAGAATTTGTGAGTTCAGTTTGCTTTTTAAAATCTTAAGGAATTACCACCAGCAAACTACATTAAGATAATTTTACGTTTGCACAGTTCAGTGCTCAGAAGTTCGGAAATGTCAGAATAAAAGGGACTCCTGCAATCTTATTTCACCTCCTCGTTGTGTATGTATTATGATAAATCTTTAATGACATAAGTGTCATCTTTTCCTCTCAGGATGGACAGCAGTCACAGGTTGGGTAGTAAGGGAGGATATGTAGGTCTCCTGCCTCATGAATAAGGCAGGAATTTACACGAAAATAGAAGATGGCTTTGTAGCTAAGGCAGTTGAATGCCATCCTAGTAAACTGGATTTTATCCCTAATCTGCAATGGAGTTCTTGTATGATAGAACTCACATAAACCAAACTCTTGATTAAATAATACCTTCCATTTCTCTTAAGTGCTGCAAAGACATTGTAGTATGTCCTTGTCTCCTGGATCAGGAACTAATGGCCAAGATACTTTTGGGCTTGGTAACACAGTACACTAATGGATCTGTGTGGTCCAGGAAAGCTTTTTCTAAATTCTTACGATAAAGCAAGATTTGTGCAGTAATTTACAAAATTGAAAACAAGATCACAGATGATGAGGAGAGGAGCCTGTGTAAGACTCAAGAATGACTTGCAGAAGGCAGGCTGAAAAATATTTTATAAAACTCTTGTATTAGGAAGGGCAAATAATTTTCCTTCAGTAAATTAAATATTTAAAGCTTTCCTTTTGAGGAATCATTAGAAACTTTTCTCATGTCTAAATAATTGCTTACTGAATACTTTGTCTACTTCTGAAGGGTGACCCTGAAGATGCACTTGAAGTTCCAATACCTGAATCAATAAGTGGCAGTGTATCAGTAGGAAGTTTGAGTATTGCTTTACAAGAAGATGATAGAAATGAAGTAAGCGATTTGTCAGCCTCTTCAACCAATGAATCTGTGTTACAATGTAACAGTTTAAAGGAGGATGCAGGTGAAACCACAGCATTACTTGGTGAGTACAATGTAAGGTGTTTCAAATCAATGTATAATCTACATACGAAAACTAAAAGGTAACCCAGCATTGCTTGGTCCTTAACTCAAATAAGTCATAGTTTAACCCATACTCCAATCAGTACAACTTTCCCAGCACGCTCCACTTACAATCCCCACTTACCCACCTTCACTCATACGTACCATAAAACCAGATGTTCACTACTCATTGAGATAATTATTCAGTTTGATTAATTGGAATTTTAGAAAATGAAAACTCTTTATTCCTGAGTTGATCTCAGAACTCTCAACATTTCTTGTTGGTGATGGATGGCTTTAGTAAGTAGTACCAGTAAGTAGTGTCGCCTGAAAGACTGGGAATATTTAGAGTGAAAGTTCTTTATTCGTCAAGTGATTGCTCATATCCATTCCCTGTAGGTGTGCGTGCGCAGTGTGCACGCATTGTTGGAATTTTTTCCCTTAGCAGTACCCATTGGGCTACAGGGGAGCCCCCAGGAGTGGCGCTGCTATGCTGGTCCTCAACGCCCTGGATTCCTTCTTACAACCTGGGATGGTCGTTGGAATGTGCTCTTGCTTAGCAAGCACGTTTAGCAGTTACTCAGTTCTAAAGTTCTTTGTTCTAGTTTCAACAGTTACGGTTCTTTTCAGTTCTTTAAGTAGTTAAGTGGTGTTTTCTAGCGCTAAGGACCCACTGTGGTTCTTGTTCTGGGCATGTGGCAGAATATGTCTGACCTCAGGGCTTCAAATCCTGTGAGAAGTGCCAGAGGCCTTTGCCCTGTGGTGACCTGTACTCTGGCTGCCTTAAGTGCCTGGGCAAGGCTCACTTGTCTGAGGCCTGTACAATTTGCAAGGTGTTTAAACCAAGTACGAAGCGGGGGGGGAGAGTTACACCTGAAAATCATTTTAATGGAGGCAGCTTTACAACCAGCAACACAGAGTGCACCAGCCTGGGTGCGGGAGGTGTCAGCCCATTTGCATGCCTCCCCAACACCTCGCAGACATTGGCACCGTTCTCAGTCCCCGGTGCCTCAGAAGAAGAGGAGATCTGGTAGGGGCAGGTCACTCCCATGGCGTGTGCCCTCTGTGCGCCCTCAAGTGGGGCACGTGGCACCATCTGGCGCCGAGCCTGGACCATCTTGGTCAGGCAAGCAACTAAGTCCGCACTGGGATGTCAGCCCAATGAGGGACTTCCCAGAGCCCTCGACTCTGGAGGGTTTTGAGGCAGCCAGGGATCTGATTGGACTGTCATTCTTCCCTCCCTCCCTCCCCCTGCCACTGACTGCAGGCAAGGATTTGGTGCCACCGGAAGTCCCATCAGAGGTTAAGGCACCCAGCGCCCTGGCACAGGATCCAAAGAAACACAGCTCCGCTCTGGTCCCCATACAAGCTGGACTGGCTCAGTGTGGCACCGCCTACAGGGCCAGCATGGGTGGCAACCTCAACCCTGGCCCACGCCTCCACACCGGACCCAGCACCAGGACTAGGGCCTTGACCGGCACCATGTGTGGCACCAGCCATTGCAACCACCGGCCCCGCTCAAGGTTTACCTGGCCCGGCCATGCCCCCATCTCCTCCTGCTCGTCGGCACTGGGGCAAGCCGGAGTAGATGGCTCGGCACGCACCATCAGCCAGATTACCAGCTGCGTCTGCCTCTGCCCCACCCTGGTCGGCCTCTGAGTATTCAACCGACTCAAAGGCGGAGTCCACGTGATCGTCCAGGGGGTCCAGGTCCAGTTGAGGCACCGGTCAGTCTCCCACTGGTCACAGCAGCGGAGTACCTCTGCTCATCAGCAACAGCATCAATGGGCACAGCCAGTCCTGGTAACAGTGATGCAGCAGTCTTGGCCATCACAGGCTCCAGGACCATCTCAGTGGCCATTTTGGACCCCATGGGCCTACCACCAAAGTCGGCATGGGCCCCTCTAGACCAGAGTCGGTCTTCTCTGGGGCTAGGGTACCTCCTTCGGCAACCCCACTGACTTGGTCGCCTACGTCGGGGCAGTCACTTCCGCCAGGCCAAATCTCCCCACGGCCCTTGGAGATGGAGGGGCCTGGTGTTCCAGCCACCCACAGTGCCTTCACAGGTGGCCTCTCAGGTCCTCTCGCAGGCCACAGTCCCTGTGGAGACTGGGCCAAAGGAGTCATTGTCTTTCTCCCCCAACAAGGCCTTGGGCGACACGGTCCCCTCAATGGACTCAAGGGCACATCAGGACCTACTCCACCGCCTGGCCCAGAGCTGGGGGTCCAGGCTGAGAGGGTGTAAGAGGACTACAACCCTACCATCGACATCTTGTGTCTGACACCCTACCGAAGTGTCCCTCCCCATCAACAAAACAGTGGCCAAAAGACCCTCTGGAAAACTCTGGCCTTTATCTCCCTGATGGACAAGGGCTGATCGAAGGTACTTTGTCCTAGGAGGGGAACTAATACTACTTCTCCCATATGTCTCCAGGATCTCTGGTCGTCCAAGTGGTGAACCAAAGGGCAAGGCAGGGCCCGCTGGGAGCTACCCCCAAAAATAGGGATGCCAAGAAAATGGACCAGTTAGGCAGGAAGGCCTAAGCATCCAGAGGCCTCCCGTTTTGCATAGCCTGTCTTGCTATGCCTGTAACACGTGGGCCTCTGTGGATAAGTTTACCGAGCTTCTCCCCAGGAACTCTTGGCCTGAATTTAGAGCCCTCTCAGAGGAGGGCAGGGCGATTTCTAGAGCAGCGCTTCAGGCTGCCCTCTGTGGTTGCATGGGCCATGGCCACGGGGCGGGTTCTATGCTGCAGCTCCTGGTTGCAGGGATCCAGAGTGCATAATTACATAACACCATAACCTCTCCTTTGAGGGCCCATCCTTATTCTCTGAGCAGACATACCAACGTCTGCATGGCCTCAAAGATACCCAGGCCACCTTAAAGTCCTTGGGTATTCACACCCTGGTTACCCAAACGGCACTCCTTCCCAGGCAGGAAGGCCCCTAGGTCTTCTCAGCAGGGCACGCATCCTGACTTTTGTCTCCAAAACAGGAACAGCAATGAGAAGAACAGCAGATGTCATTCCCAGCCGGCCTACGATCAGAATGGCCCTGGATCAGTCAGGGTCCGCTTAATAAGTCCTCATGGCCCTGTCAAGAATTTTCCTCCTGTGGGAGGAGGTGCTTCAGCTCCTCACCCTGGGGGCTGCAGGGGCAGTTCCCCTGGGGTATTGCGCAGTGGCTTCTATTCCCAGTATTTTCTGGTCCTCAAAGCCAAGGGTGGGTTTCGACCCGTCTTGGACCTCGGGATCTTAATGCCTTCATTGTCAAGACCAAATTCAAGATGGGAATTTTGGCATCCATCATTCCCTCCCAAGCCTCCGGAGACTAGAACACTGCCCTCGATCTAAAAGATGCATATTTTCATATTTCTATTGTGCCCCACCACTGTCAGTTCTTCTGCTTTACAGTGGGCAGGGATCACTATCAGTTTACAGTCCTTCCCTTTGGGCTTTCCACAGCCCCCTGGGTCTTCACAAAATGCATGGCCGTCATTGCCGCTGCTCTGAGAAGACAAGGAGTCCAGGTGTTCCCATATCTGGATGACTGGCTCTTACGGGAGTGCTCTACCAACCAGCTACGGGCCCACATCACCTTGGCTCAAACTTTTGGAAGTTGGGACTGCTCCTGAATGTGCCCAAATCGACCCTGGTGCCTACCCCAGTGATAGTTTGTGGGCACCGAGCTGGACTCGACAATGGCCAAGGCCTCCCTCCCCAGATCCCACTTCCTGGTAATCAGGTCGGTCTTCGGGACATGCAGGCTTCTCAATAACCATGGCCACCTTCTGGGCCTACTGGCCGCATGCACCTACGTCATCCAGCATGCCAGGCTCCGCATGCGCCCACTGCAGATGTGGCTGGCATGGACTCTTAACCTGTCCTTTCACACGTGGGACAGAGTAGTGACAGTCCCCTCCGATGCCCTTCGCTCCCTGCACTAGTGGACCCTGAAGGAGAAGGTCTGTGCCAGAGTCCTGTTCTCTAGGCTTCTGCCAATCCTGCGGCTCGTGACAAATGTCGGACACTGGTTGGCGGATCCCAACTTGGAGACATGCAGATGCAAGGTATGTGGTCGAGGGATGATCTCACCCTTCACATCAATGTCAGGGAACTGCGAGCAGTCTGCCTCACCTGTGTGGCCTTTCTCCCCAGGCTCAGGGGCAAGTCACTCCTCATCATGTCTGACAACACATCGGTGGTCTCCTACATCAATGGGCAGGGCAGGGCCCACTTTCCTCACCTGTGTCTGAGGGGGGCGGAGGGAGGGAAGGAACATTCACCTGTGAGATGTCTGCCCTGATGCAGAGATCCATCTGATTGCCTCCTATCTTCTGGATTCCCAGAACACTCTTGTGGACTGGCTGAGCAGGTCTTTCTCCGGCTACGAGTGGGCTCTCGGGGGGATGTAGTCGTGGGCATCTTCTGCAGGTGGAGGGTTTCCCTGTTTGGACCTATTCGCCATGTGCCAGAACAGGAAGTGCTCGAGGTTCTGTTGTCTCATGGGTCTGGAAAGGGGCTCTCTGGGAGTTGCTTTACTTGTTCCTTGGCCCAGGGGTCTACTTTACACGTTCCCACTGATCCACCAAGTGCTCCTGCGGGTGTGGGAATTCAGGGTGTCCCTGATTTCTCATCGCATCCGCATGGCCCAGGCAGCACTAGTTCTTGACCCTCCTGAACCTATCATGCGAGAGGCTGGTTGTACTCCTGCTAGTCCCCAACCTGATCATGCAGGACTTTGGCAGGCTTTGCCACCCAGACCTGCAGTTTTCCGTACCTCTGTGGCTGATCGTGGCGGATCTTCAATGTTCAGCTCATGTACAGGAGGTATTGTTGGGGAGCAGGAAACCTTCCACTAGGGCTACTTATGTGGCTCAATGGAAGCTATTCTATATCTGGCCTACTCAGAGGGGAGTGTCTCCTGTGGATGCCCCAATCCCCGTGGTCCTGGACTACCCTCTGGAGCTTAGGATACAGGGGATATCTTCCTCCTTGATTGAGGTTCACTTAGCGGCTATTTCCGCTTTCCACCTGGGTGCCAAGGGTGAGACCCTCTTTGCGGACTTGATGGTGAACAGATTTTTTTAAGGACCTAGATAGGCTTTACTCGTTTAGCAGCCCGTTCCCCCAATGGGACCTCAACCTGGTCCTGTCTAAACTCGTGACCTCTCCTTCCCCCATTTGAACCCTCTGGCGACGTGTCCCTGCTGGTGGTCATCATGTCAGCCAGGCACATGTCCGAGCTAAGAGCTCTTATTTTGGGGGCCCCCCATGTACGGTTTTCTTTAAGGGTAGAGTTAGATTGTGCCTCCCACCCACCTTTCTACCAAAGGTGGAGTCTAACTTTCATGTGTCACAGGACATTTTCCTGCCAGTTTTTTACCCCAAGCTCCACGCATTGGATAAGGAACAGGCATTGCACACTTTGGATGTTAAGAGAGCATTAGTCTTTTATTTAGAGAGAACAAAGCCCTTCCGTAGGTTGCCTCAGCTCTTTGTTGCCATTGCAGAGCAGCTGAAGGGCCAGCCAGTCTCTGTGCAAAGGATCTCCTCCTGGATCACAGCCTGCATTAGGAAATGCTATGGGGTTGGCCAGGGTTCCATCTCCTTCTCTCACAGGCCCACTGTAGTAGAGCCCAGGCCTCCTCTGTAGCTTTTGTGGCCTTAGGTACTGATCCTGGACATCTGCAGGACCTCCATGTGATCCTCTGTCCACATCTTTGCTAACTACTATGCGCTGACACATCAGGCAAGGGAGGATGCTGCCTTGGCTAAGGCTGTCCTCCATTCATTGGAAGGTGAGAACGCCGACTCTGCCTTCTGGGGTTTCTGCTTTGGAGTCACCTGCATGAAATGGACATGAGCAATCACTCTAAGGGTACGTCTAGACTACATGCCTCTGTCTCCAGAGGCATGTAGATTAGGCTACCAGGCATAGGAAAATGAAGCGGCGATTTAAATAATTGCCGATTCATTTAAATTTACATGGCTACCGCGCTGAGCCGACAAACAGCTGATTAGATGTTTGTCGGCTCAGCACTGAAGTCTGGATGCGCGGGTGTCGACGTCAAAGGCATTTGTCGACCACCCAGGTATGCCTCCTGGGATGAGGTTTAGTAATCGTTCTTGAGTTTACTTCAGACTGGCAGTCTGAAATCATGCCAGCCTTGGGGAAAATTGGAGTTAATCAAAGAACTAACAAATTTATGATGGAAGGATTGCTTCTTTTGGGGGGCTTTGGATATGGTTTAGGTATTTGAGGAAGTGCACAGATTGTTTTTCACTTATTTTTTATGCAGGTGTGTGGTCTGAAGAGTCTGAGGGTGGAGTTGCAGTGTTGTAAATTGGGGGCTGCATTAAAGGCAAAGAAACTGCTGTAGTTTTTTGGGGCTCCTTCAAGGCTATTGATGGTCCATATAAGATTAAGGAAATGACCACTTCCTAGGATTGTACCAGGAATTAAGATGCATCAGCCCTGGTCGCACCTGGGATATGATTTCTAGGGCACAATGCATAATTTGGCAGGGCTCTTACTCTGCACTTCATGCTGTAAAATACAAAATCTGTGGCAAGTAAGAAAAAAACTTAAATTTGCCTAACTTTTCTCAAGTTACTGAGACCAGAGTGGATTAGTTCACTTCCAAATGAATGCCCATTATGACCTAAGGGAAGGCCTTAGAAGTAGTCTGTATCAGAGGCAGCAAGTGTGGGGGTAACAGGAGTCGGCTTAAAAGGCAGCAGGGTGGGGGTGCAGGAGAGGCTGCTCCGAAGCAGCCTCTGCCTGTGGCAGGCCCCAGCAGCCTTTGTCCATGGGCTGCTGCAACCCCACGCTGCTGCCTCTGAGCTGGTCCCCAAGGTTGATCTTTAAACTAGCTCCTCTCATGGACCGACTCCTGCCTGGCACCCCACATTGCTGCCTCAGATACAGATGTCCTGGGGATTATAGAATAGTTGACTAGCCACTAAGAATATTTTTTGTTAGTCAACTATTCTATTATCTGCTATCTAACATCCCTTGTTCGGGTTCAGGTTTCCTAATTCTTGAGTTGAAGGTGCAGAAGCTAATGTGAAGAGCTATTAAAGTTAACTTAGTTTACTTAATTGACTGACTTAAACCTAGATTAAACTAATATCATTAGAAAGGCGAAGTTTATAGACTAATCTTAACTCCAAACTCCTCCTCCTAACAAACTCCAGACATCCTGTCTTATATACTATGAGCTTGGGCCTTCCTATGCCCACAACTTCCTCACCTAACTATTCCGTAGGCTGGATACATATGGCCTGTTTGTATGTATTGATGACATTAAATCATTCTCACTTGTGTTATTTCTGTTTTTATAGTGAGCTTGGTCACTTTGAGGGTGGTCTTGGAAGCCACCTATGCCATTAAAAGTCGCTTTATCCTATCATCATCTGTCCAGGTCAAAAATCCGGAATATATGCAAGTTGACTTTGCTATCTGAGTGAAAGGTCCCAAATATATGCTGCTTTGCCTTATATCAACATAAAGGATATGACCTGTAGATCCCTTGTTAAAGCTTCACTGTAAATGTACTATTAAGTAATTAAACCAGAATTCATGTAAGAAAACAGATATGTATAGGCAAGCAAGCAGGTTGGTTCTATAGGCTACACAAATTGTATTTGTGTTCAAGGCATTCTTGGTGGAAGGCCTGTATGTATATCATTTGCTACCAGTACTTGCTCAACTTGAAGTTCATCTGTTTCCTTAGAGTTTTTGCTGATGTTGATAATACAGTGTCAGAGTGGTTATTTCTTGCTAAACACTTGTCACTGTTTTGAAGTGTCCATATATGCATTCACTTGTGCACTTTTAAAAGTCTGCAAAATTAATACAACAAATAATTGCTCTAAAGGTGATTCCTAAGAATTGGTTAGATTGTTGCTCTTTTGTAACAGTTGCAATTTAAAATTTTTTAAGACTGTTTGACATCCTCGTTGCGCTTATTACTCCTAGGGCTCTTATGTGCTTACTGACCTGGTGCTAATGGAAATAGTACTCTTGGTCATCACTGACAGGACCTTCTTGGAAAAAATTAAATCCAGAAAAGACAGTGGAAGCAGCAATATTCTAAATGGTCAAAATCTTTGTCAATGCCAGTTTCTAATCCTTTGGCTAAAGCTGACAATGCTTTGAAGGCACTGTTGATTGAAGAGGGCTAACTGCCTCCTAGAAAATTGAAGTTTATTTTCGTTTTGAGTGTATCCATTCTGAAGACAGTCACATTTAGCTGTGCCTCAGACTTGTCAGCCGTCCAATTCTGTCAGTCTCTACAGTTCTGACTTTGAAACCCAAGTTGGTCCCAGGTTCTACTTTGAAGCCCAGTGTTTTGCAGTTAAGCATTAAATGGAATCTCTCTAGCTATGAACTTTTTAAATAGTTTTTGTATTGGACTCAGTGGAATGGAAAGTTCTTTATCCAGAAGACAGGTTTCCAAAATAGAGCAAGTGGCTTTGCAAGTTTCAATTTGCCAATCTGGGACAGTGATTGTCATCCCAAGTCTTAGAGTTTTGATGGCCACTACCACTCCCTCTTGTCTCAGAATGAGACTGATGCATCATTGCATATTTCAGGCTTACACATCCAATAAGGACAGTCTTCAAATGTTTATCACTGTGCTGCAGAATGTTCTTGGTTCACTGAGGTGGTGGCTGAAAAGATCAGATTTCTCAACTGTCCTGTTCAATTGTACTTCACAATCAGTTTAGGAAGCATCTGATGCTATCTTAAGTGGAAAGGGAGCCCGTTTAGGATGGCATACAATCTGAAGTAGATAAGCTTTTTGAGAAGAGTTGGCATGTTGGAATTAAGAGCCATTCATTTGGCTCACAATCATTCATTCCTCATATAAAAGGGAGGGTTGTTCAAGTAGCATCTGATGATACAACTGTTACTTATTACATGACTAAACAAGGGGAAACGCTTTCCAGTTGTGCACCAAAGTGCCCAAGTTATGGGATTGCTACATTTTTCGTGAGATTTGGCCTTTTGCCTTGCATTGCGCAGAGGAGAGCATTGTGTTAGCAGATACTAGACTACATGTTTCTGGCGACAGTCTAATCTACATGCCTCTATCTGGCATAGGAAAATGAAGCAGCGATTTAAATAATTGCCTGGGATGTTGCATACCTGGGAGGTAGACAAATGCCGTTGTTGACCGCGAAGCGTCCAGACTACCGCACTGAGCCGACAAACAGTTGATGGGCTCAGCGCATCAGCCATTTAAATTTAAATGAAGCGGTGTTTATTTAAATCGCCGCTTCATTTTCCTATGCCGGGTAGTCTAATCTACATGCCTCTGTTGTCAGAGGCATGTAGTCCAGACATACCCATAGTCTCAACAAGACGCTTCCCAGATTCACAAGTAGTTCCTGAAAAAGATTAGGTAGCTCAGACACTTTTTCCCACTGAGGTGGACCCAACACAAATCCTTTTACTACAGGAGTCAATAAAGTATCCCCTTCCTTTCTAAAGCAGGAAGGCACAATCAAGTCCATGTCAGATACCTGCCCTCTGCATTGGGAAAAGGGACTCTGTTCGGCTTTTCCTCTTTCTCCAGTGATTCAGAAAGTGGTAAAAGGTTGGCCAGAGCTATAATGAGATCACTTTCCCTAGTTCAGCTGAGACAGAATTGCTTCAACTCTCATTGTGTATGTATCTTCCTCTCTCAACATTTCTCACATAATGGCAACAAGGCAATATCCTTCACCCAAACCTTCAGTTTCTTCATTTGACAGCCTGAGCTATCAGACTGACTAGTCTTGAGCAGTCATGACCTTCATTATTACAGAGCAGACGGTTTAATTTTAGGAAACTGTATATTAGAAAATGTTACTATTTAAAATGAGCCAGAACTGTTTGGATGGGAGGAAAATCTGATTTTCCTGTAACAGCTTCCATATCCTATGTTCTGTAATGTTTACTGAACGTAAATCTGAGTTGTCTAATGCTATAAAAGTTCACCTGGTGGCTATTTCAGGTTTTGGTCAATAGTAGATCACCTGTTGTACATGATTCTGTTAAAGATTTATGAAGGGGTTATTTGATCAGGTAACCCTTGAACTTCTTGAGGGAGTATTTTTATTTATCAAAGCAGTCTTCATAACTGCTGTAAACAGCCAGAAGGGTCGTATATTTTCTTGGGCTTTTTCCAGCTGGGTTAAATAGTTCAAATAGTTCATCCTTCAGTGTTAGGGATGAACAGAAGTTCAGGGGTCTTCTGTTGTTTTATTCATATAGTGCTGCAACAGGATCTGTGGCCTGTTTTAAGCAGGTTCCTATTTTTTAATTTGCAAGGCTACTATCTAAAAGTCAGATTACACATTGACAAAAAATTTTGCTCTGTATCTAGCTTCTAGAAGGAATGCTACAGTTGGCAGAGAAGGTTACAATCATTTAATGAAAACTCTGTTCCCATATCTGGGGGTGGGTGGGATCTGCACTACTTGTGAAAGTAGTCCAAAGTGGTAATATACAAAGAATCTCTAATGAGTTAGCTACTTGAAACCAGAACTTTTTTGAGGTTACTCTGCATATTCATATCACTTTTAATGATTGCACATGTGCATTCCAGTCTAGCTGTATGTGTGCCTCGAGCACAATTGCTGAATTTTTTTCCTTCAGTGATCCAATGTGGCAGTTTGAGCACATTCTGCTGTAGTGCACCAATAGCATTGATAAACATTGCCCAGCCAACTCTACACCCTGTCAGTTCCTTCTTACCACTGATGATGGTTGCTGGGACTGCTGTCCTTGCGTTGGCAAGCTTTCTGTGGTCTTTTTCTTGTATCTATACATAATTAGTTGTCAGTTTGACATTCTGTAACTTCATGTTTTAGCAGCATTTTTATCAGTTTTCCATGCCAAAATATTCCTTGGTCATTAGGCTTTAGGTCTAGACTAAGACTATGCTTCTGAGCGATCTGCACTCAAGCTGCCTGAAATGTCTGGAGAAGCTCTCATTGGATACTGTTGCCAGATCTGTAGAGACTTTGACAAGCCTGAAGAAGAACCAGATGGAGTTTTTGCTCAGGGAGGCAGCCCTGGGACCTCCATCTGAGCCAGGCCGGTCAGAAATGGCACTCAGTGCCTTGGCATCAGTAAGGAGTACTCTTCTACTGCACTGGAGTCCCAGCACTGATCACCATCTCATAGGTCCTAGGAAAAGGTACAAGAAACTCCGTTAATGGACAGTTCCTGACACCAGAGGTGGTCAGACATGGAGATAAGAGGTAGAGTGTGAGCTAAATCTGTCTATCACAGAAGTCAGCACTATCAAGTCTGCTTCCTGAGGAGCTGTTTACATCTGTGACTCAGTGCAGTACTTATGCTATCTCAATTCCAACCACATTGGAGATTCAGGGGATAGCTGAGTTAGTCTATACAGGATAAACTTAAAAGACAACAAATGTTTTGTTAGTCTATAAAGTGCTACCAGACCATGTAGATGGTGGTATGAACTTTCATGGGCACAGCCCACTTCTTCAGATGACTGGAGTTTTAGAGATGTTTGCTGCTGTCAGATTTTTCTCTTGCCATTGGTACTGGTATCACCAGCAATACAAGTCTGCATTATTGGTTTCAGGAGTCAGGAGGGAAGCCGTTTGATCCCATCATTTGGTACTGCACCCTTTGGTATCATCAAAATGAAACACATGATGCTTGCTTTAGTGTGGACACTTCTGCCTTTGCATCTCTCTGCACCATCAGTGGAAATCACGTTGTTGTGCTCACCAGAAGTTCTCATTTGTCTGTCTTCTCCTGTTTAAGTCATTCCTACTGCTTTCCCAGGCATTTATACTCTTCCACGGACCTGAGCTTAGGAATAGGGTTGAACACATGGCCAGGAAATCATTGAGGACCAATGCATTTTCCCTTTTGGAACATGTGGGTTTTTCCCTTCTCAGTTTCCAGGGCTTATTTCAAGTGCTCTTATTTGCCCCTTTTGAAAAGAGGGGTGGCATCATACTCATGCAGAACCTCCTCTAGACTCCCATTCTGAGTCCATTACTGTGTGACCTTAAATCTCCCATGCAGGTGGAGGTAGTGAGTCTTCCCACAGCCTAGAGGACATTTAGCTACTGCAGGTCTGTCAAAAGTAGACCTGCCTCTGTGAGGCCAGTATGGATTCTGTTAAAACCTTGTGGAAGACTTCTGCATTCCTTTCCTTCACCTCAAAAAGGGCTGAGCAAAAATATTTTGTTACTGTCTAGGGTTAATTTCCCTTCTTCCCTGAATTCCTAGTGGTATCTGGTACCAATGAGAGAGAACAACTTTTTTTTGTCAGTAAATTAAACTATGTACCTAGGGTTTGGCAAATGGCTTCATTACCACTTTGAAACTGTAAGAGTCATTAATGTTCTGCTAATAGGCAGCTGGAAGGCTTTTTCCACTTTTAACTGTATTAGGGATGTAAATGTTTAACTTTAACAGGTGAGGCTTACTGGTAAGGTTAACCAGTAGGGGCTGGAGCAGGATAATGTTCTAGCCCTGCAGGGGGCTTGTTGTGGACAGTAGCTGTATGCTGACCAGAGCATCCCCTGACTGCAGTGGGGGGCTCATCTGTCACCTTTAATCCATTAACCAATTACATGGGATTTTAAACTCTATCCCTAAACTATATATCCTCTCTGGAAGAAGACTCACCAGACCGCAGCAGCCACAAAACAGGGATAGGAAGAGACAGGTGGATGGATGTGAAGACTCAGTTGTGCCCTAAATTTTCAGAGGCCCTAGGCAACCAATATATACCATCCTTGCCACCATGGATGTAGAAGCTCTATATACCAACATCCCACATGAAGACGGATTACAAGCAATTAGAAACACTATCCCAGAGGACACTACTGCCAACCTGATAGCAGACCTATGTAACTTTGTTCTCACCCACAATTATTTCCAGTTTGAGAACAACTTATACCTCCAGATCAGTGGCACAGCCATGGGTACACGCATGGCCCCACAGTATGCTAACATCTTTATGGCTGACCTAGAACAACGTTTCCTCAACTCCCATTCCCTTTCACTCCTCCTCTACCTACGGTACATCGATGACATCTTTATGATCTGGACGCATGGCCAAGAAACACTGGAGATATTCCACAGAGATTTCAACAACCTACACCCCACCATCAACCTCAGCCTGGACCATTCTACACGAGAGATCCACTTCCTGGACACCACCGTACAAATCAACAATGGAAAATTAGACACCACTCTCTACAGAAAACCCACCGACTCATACAGTTACCTACATGCATCCAGCTCCCATCCAGAACACACCACACGATCCATCGTCTATAGCGAAGCCCTTCGATACAACCGCATCTGCTCTAATACCACTGACAGAGACCAGAAGCTTCAGGATCTCTACCAAGCATTTATAAATCTCAACTACCCACCCAGAGAAATAAAAAAGCAAATTGAAAGAGCCAGACGAATACCTAGAAACCATCTACTTCAAGACAGACCCAAGAAAACCAACAATAGAACACCACTTGTCATCACCTACAACCCCCAACTTAAACCTGTCCAACACATTATCAATAAACTACAGCCTATATTGGAACAGGATACCATACTCAAAGAGGCTCTGGGAGACAGACCCATAGTCTCCTATAGACAACCACCTAACCTCAAGATGATTCTTACCAACCACCACAGGACATACCACACTAATACCAACCCTGGTACCTTCTCTTGCAACAAACCCCGTTGCCAGCTTTGTCCACATATTCATTCTGCTGATACCATTATTGGACCTAACCAAGTGAGTTATAAGATCAAGAACACATATTCCTGCGCATCCAGAAATATAATCTACGCTATCATGTGCCGAAAGTGTCCGTCTGCTATGTACATTGGACAAACATCTCAGACACTTCGCCAAAGGATTAATGCCCACAAAACAGATATCAGACAAGATCACAAAGAGAAAACAGTTTCTTGCCATTTTAACCAGAAAGGACACACTCTCAGTGACTTAACCACCTGCATTCTGCTACAAAGACCTTTTACATCTGCACTTGAAAGGGAATCCTCTGAACTATCATTCATGTTAAAATTCGACACTTTCCAACAAGGACTTAACAAACATTTGAACTATCTCACCCATTACCAAGACAGTTTCCCCAATTATCACCTCTAATACCATTAACTCACAAACATCCCACTCTCCCTACCTCTAATATAATCAATTCACAGACACTTACCTTCCTTCCTCCCCCTCTTCCCCCCCCCCCCCCGCATCCCCCTCCTGTTCTGCAATGTGATTTGTCCTTTTCATATTTGTTCATTTTTTTAATTGTATCCTTTGGTATATATGGTTGTGACTACTTTCTTCCACTATTTGATCTGAGGAAGTGGGTCTGGCCCACGAAAGCTCATCATCTAATAAACCATCTTGTTAGTCTTTAAAGTGCTACATTGTCCTGCATTTTGCTTCAACTACCCCAGACTAACACGGCTACATTTCTATCACTAGGCAACCACATATTCTGTGTAAGGATGGCCGTGGCTATTCTGCACCAGCTGCCTATCAGAATCCATAGAGAAAAAGAAATAGGTGTGATAGACATCGGCCATCACCCCGGTCTAACTCGGGCGGGGCAATTCTGGTTCCACCCAGACATCAAGGGAGTTTCCCAGCAGATGTCTTGATGGGACAGTCAGAAATGTTTTACCACTTCCCATGATGCCAGATCCTTTCTCCTTTGCTTACAAACCATCTTTCCCACTTCCTCCGTTCATGGTCCCGTATTACTACTGACTGTTGGGTGTTGAGCATGATGGAAGTGAGGAACACTGTAGTAAATTTCTGCTCCTTTTGCCCTACTCTCTCTCCCGTTTCCTCTTTAGGAACCCCGTTCAGACATCTGGCCTGGGAGGTTCAATATGTCCTTTGGTTGGGAGCTGGGGAAAAGGTTCTGCAGAAATTAAGAGGGAAGGAGGGATTTTCTAAATCCCTAAAGCCACGGGAGGATCTAACTGATTTTGTGTTTTAATTTTCTTGAGATAGTTAAGCTAAGTTCTTTATGCTTGCGCTAGCATCCATTATCCCCTTCCTGGATCCTCACTATTAAGAGCTGACTGTTTTCATATACAGTATACATATGCCAAAGACACACCAAATTTATAGTGAACTATTTCCATTACCAATGCACGGTCCTCCTATTTGGCCTGTCTGCAGCTCCCTGGCTATTCACAAAATATGGTTATAGTGGCAGGCTTATCTGTGGGATATTAGGGATATCTATCTGGCTAATCAAGGGCTGCTCCAGAGCTTAAGTAATGCCCAGCATTGGACTCGCCCAAAGGGTATTTTGGGCCTTTTGGTGAATGTAGAGAGGTCTGCTGCACAGGTTAGAGTTCATTGGAGCAGTATTCAACTCTGCTTAGGCCAAATGATTAGGGGTTTGGAACAGCTGCCATATAAGGAGAGATTAATAAAACTAAACTTTTCATTTTAGAAAAGAGGTGACTAAGGTGGGATATATGGTAGAGGTCTCTAAAATCATGACTGTGTGGACAAGGTGAGATTTACTAGCTCTCAAACACAAAAACTAGGGGTCACCACATGAAATTAATGGGTAGCAGATTTAAAACAAAGGCAAGTATTTCTTCACACAAAGCACAGTCAGCCTGTGGAACTCCTTGACAGAGGATGTTGTGACCAGGGCTTTAACAGGGTTCAATAAAGAACTAGATTGAGGGAGAATAGGTCCATCAATGGTTATTAGCCAGGATGGATAGGAATAGTCCCGTAACCTCTATTGTCAGAAGCTTTGAATGAGTGACAAGGGATGGATTCCTCAATGCTACCTGTTCTGTTCATTTCCTATGGAGCACCTGCCATTGACCACTGGCGGAAGACAGGATACCAAGCTAGATGGACCTTTGGTCTGATCCAGTATATCCATTCTTAAGAAATTTTATGAGGCTTTTAGGTCACAAGGCCTCATGAATTTATATGGTACAACAGACAAGGCTGCACCAAATGTGGCTGGCCTCAGTGTACTTGCCAAACTGCCATAATCTGGACCTCCATTCACAGTATTTTCTTGGGTTCTTGTCTTTCAATTGATGGCTGGATCTGCTCACTGTGAGGTTGTTTCCTGTATATGCTCTCCATTGTCAATGCCCTCGTGTCAGTACTAGTGTAGGGAGCTCACCTGCGGCCCCTCAGAACTCAAGGACTTTGTGAAGTAGTCCAGTGAAACTTTCACTCCCCATCAATAAGGGAAGTGAGTGGTTTGCCTGGCCAGTCAGGATTTCCTGACCCACTTTAGACACTTGTTTGTGCTCATGGTTGAAACTGCCACCATGTTTTATTTCAACAGGCAAGGAGGTGCTAGTTCTTGCCTCCTTTGTCAAAAGTGAATCCGCTATGGAGGCTTTACATATCTTATCCACAGTAGCAGAAAGGCTATCTTTATGCTTTCTCAGTATCCTACTTGTGCAGAGTACTGCTAAAGATCAAATGGGACCAGGCCCAGCTTATGCTAGTGGGCCATACTGGGGCTAACATTGGTTCTCCACTCTGCTAGGCCTCTCAGTGGAGATTCCAATTCTGCTTCCATTACACCCAGATCTGATCTCTCAGCACCACAGTCAAGCTGCTTCACCCAAACCTGAGCTCTCTTCACCTAATGTCGTGGAAACTCTATAGCTAAATTCCAGAGAGCGGGCTTGCTCAGTGCAAGTTCATCAGGTCCTCTTAGGAGGTAGAAAGCTCTCTACTAGGGCTATTTACCTCTGAGTGTGTTATACCAATAAAAGCAAGCAGGATCTTATGAGGGGGATAAGGCAAAAAGCCACATTTATTGTAAAGATAATAAATTTAAAGAAAAGATAGAAGCAAACAACGTTGTTTAACTACTTAACCCTTATACATATAAACATTCATTCATCCATTCATTCAGGTTCTGTGTATTGGTTATAGTTACCAGCCTGGAAGTTGCTTGTGACAGAATACTGGCCAGGTATTCTGTACACAAGTGATGGTAGTGGGGAGCGAAGTCCTGATCAGATGCGCATCTGAAGCTCCTGGTAGGCTGGCAGCAGAACCTTGGACTCTGATTCCATAGTTTTTTAGTCCAGTTCTTATAAGAATTTCTTCCTATGCCAGTCTATGGAAATTGCTGCATCATGCTGATGTCTCCAGGGTGGCTGCCAGGTGCTCATCAGTGATCTCATCGGGTGGACCTCCAGTACTTGGTTTTCTCCACTTGACACCTTTTGGTTGCACTGG
Organism: Pelodiscus sinensis; assembly: GCF_049634645.1. Lineage (NCBI taxonomy): Eukaryota > Metazoa > Chordata > Testudines > Trionychidae > Pelodiscus > Pelodiscus sinensis. Next base: position 230,784,831 of record NC_134711.1, on the reverse strand, counting down.
CACCTGACACCTTCTTCAGCCCTTTGTTGCTGTATTCTCAGGCTGGCACCTCTCAGAACCATTCATTCATTGTCCAAGCACTCTCTCCTACATTCATACAGTATTTTGTATAATAATAAAAGTTGTAGTTACAAAAGTTTCTGGGTGGTATTGCTTAAAACATTCTCTGAGTGCTAAGTAAAGTTACAATGTTTTAAAGAGAACAGGCGTCAATTATGTAACAATGCCCTTAGTCAATTACAGGGCTTGGCTCCCATAGCAGAGTTAGTGGCTTGACAATGCATTGTCACAATGTATCTCTGCAATGTCAATTTCAAGCAGCCCCTTGCACAAGCTTGAGCATGCCCTGGGGTGGGGGGGGGGGGGGGGGACGGGACTGTTTCTGGCTACATAGGATTATATTCTTAACAGTTTTAAGTTATATGATCTAATACATTATATTCTCGGGAACAAATTATGGGGAGTCACTTCCATTTGGAGGAATCATTTTCAATACATTAATATGTTATCCCTACAAGTGGATGTTCCAACAGGAGTTTCACCTATGCAGTCATTCTTGCAAGAAATACTTGCATATTTATTGTACCTGAAACAGCACTCTACTCTGTCAAGGTTCACCTTGCAGCAGTATTGGATTTCCACCTTTGGGTGGGTAGCCAGTGTGGGTTTTTTTCCCAAATAACATGTCTGTTCAATTTCTCAAAGGCCTTAGAAAGGTGTTATCCTCCAGTGAGAGAGCCTGTTTCTGCCTGGGACCCCTGAACTTGTTCCCATCAAATCTTATGGGACTACTGTTTGAACCTTTGGCAGTATGTTCCTTTTATATCTCCTGGAAAGTTGGATGTGTTGTGGTTATTTTAGCCAGAAGGGTCTTGAAGCTCCGTGCCCTCACATCACAGCCTGTATAGTGGTCTTTAATGTTCAGGCATATTTACATCCTCACCCAGCTTTGTTTCAGAAATGGTTTTGTAATGTCATAGAATTTGGGCGATCTATCCACTTGTATATTCTCTCAAGCCACATGTAAATTGGAATTAACTCCTTCATTCACTGAACATTAGACCAGCCCTAAGCTTTCTACATAGAAAGAACTAAACCATTGCATAAGTCTGTCCAACTGATTGTAGCATAGCTAATGTGATAAGTCTCCCAGTCTTGTCAGACAGTTTCATCCTGGTTCACTTCACATATTGTTATTTGTTATACTCAGGAAGGTGTTTTTGCCACTAATTCATTCCACAAGGTCACAAGCGTTCTCTGCAACATTCCTATTGCAGATCCTTATTCAAGACATTTGTAAAGCAATGACCCAGTTATCAGTGCACACATTCTCCTTCCATTATGTCATATCAGCAGAGTGCCAAATTTGGTCAAACTGTTTTGCATTCAGGAGGTCCATGAACTCCAGTTCCTCCACTTATTCAGCTGCTTGAGTCACCTAGAATGGAATACATATATGCAATTGAAGAAAAATGGTTGCTACCTTCCATAACTGTTGTTAGAGATGTTACACGTGTCCATCCCATATCCTTCCCTTAAAGTCCTCTGGAAAGAAGTAACTGAGGGGACAAGGGGTTGACTGGATGCTCTGTACTGGTGCTGTAGGCATATGGGCTCAAGTTGCCCCAACAGATACTACTGGAGGGGAAATTTCCAGCAACTGTGCTTGAGACGCATGCACCCCAGAGTAGGATGGACATATACAACACATCTATAAGAACAACAGTTGCAGAAGGTTACTAACTTTTCTTGCCCACTTTCCCAATCTCAGTCCTGTTATGATTTCTGTGAATTACTGGAGGGAGGAACTGAGGTGGTAGGAAGTGTGGTGCCTCCATATTTTGCAACACAATCAGAATGTTAAACACTGAGGAGAGATGGGAGGAGGGGTATGTACGCATTCTCAATGGACACTGTTTGAGGAAGGTATTACCATTAGTTGCCACTGGGTGGCGTAACATCCATAAGTTTGAATATTCAGTTATCTCAAAATTCTGGTACAAGTAACCTTCATTTCCTGTGCACAGTTTTGATTTGTCGTTGAAATAAACAGGACTCTTGCATGACTAGATGTACAACTTGTCCCCAAATTTTCTCGATAGCTTAGTAAATGTAATACTGGTTTACCCTATTAATATTTAACTGACTTAATAGGTAATGATTTAAATTTGTAACTCCTAATTTTTAGACATGGACGGCAGTGATAGTCGGCATGGAGAACATCTGTCTAATGGAAATTCCCACTGAAAAGCTTCATGGAAGACTGATTAGACTGCTTAAAGAACTTTTTATTTAATTTAGTATGAACTTTGGCCTAGTTGATGGAAAAATAACAATGTAATTTATTTTATCTTGAGAACTTTTCTAGTTAATGTTCCAAAAGGGCTAATAACTAAGAATTTTGTATAAAAAGGATTTTTTAAACTAGTCTGTCTGATCCTATGAAAGATGCAATACATCTGATATAAGAATTATTCAATGTTGGTGTGTTCCAGAGGGCTGTAGCACAGATGAAGACTAGGATGAGAGAACAGAATATAAAAAGTTGTATGGATAAATGTTGGTTACACTGTTTGTTTAGCATGTACATAAAGCTGAAAGCATTTTCAACACTACATTTTATTAAACGATACTTTAAAAAAAGCTGGATGTTTAAGCAGCATGCAAAATAGATTGTGAAACTATCAAATAATTCCTTTGATATTATATAGCATCTTCCACTCACCACTGGATGAAAAAATAATTGATGGCAATTTTCTTAGAAAACACTAAGAACCATTGATATTAACTCAGAGCTGAGTACCTACATTTTTTTCATCTCATTAACTTCTATGCTGAATTTGGCAGAAATGACTAACTTCAGTGTCTTTGCTGGATAGTGTTAACATGCTGAGCGTGTTGATTCATCTAGCATCCATGTCAATTACCTCTCTCTCAATCTTTAACTCACTAAAACAGAGTAGAAAAGGGCTATTATGGCTAGGGTATTTCTGTTTTAGACTTCCCTGATTTCCTTCTTAAACATTCTCTTGCCGTCATTTCCATGTGCACAAACTGGGATCCCTTCTTAGGATTTTTTATGAAGTTAGGGGTCTTTGCTTTTGTCTCAAAATAGGAAATTCCTTTTGGCTATTTTCCATTATGACTTTAAATCGGAGTTGTCGTTAGTTTTATTTCTTTGCTAGATTAGCAGTATTGTGCCTTATGTTTTTTTAAAAGCATTTATTACTAAACCCAAAACATCAGAGATGAAATATAAAGCCCCGCTTCTTTTTGACCTCTTGTTCAGATATCTACATCAATAGGCAGTACAAGGAAATGCTAAATTGTTTTATAAAAAAAACTATGTATATTTACAGTACTGTATACATTTTAATAGTGTTGAATTCTTAGCTTTTAGTACTGTCATGTTATAAATGAATGTATATGATACATTCCTCAGTTTTGTAAGATTGCTTAATTGGTGTCTTTTGCCAGACATTTGTTGAAGTGCACTTTGTTTCTAAAACAATGTGTATTTGGAATGTTTTTTAGAAAATGAAAATATGCAATCCTTTTCTAATCTGTACTGTGCTTCGACTGGAGCAGAAATTTTATTTTAGAATGTATGTTCCAGAAATGAAGGGGTTTTCAACTGGGAAAAAAATTCTGAGTATTTACTTTACCAAGAAGTTCATCAAATACTTGTTTCTCCAAAATATTCTTAGTAGTAGTACCTTTTAAAGATCTGCTTTTTTTTTCCCAGTAGGAGTGCCCACTGATTAAATTTCATGGAATAATTGTCAGGGCACAGTTTTCTCATTTCACCAGCAGGTACAACTTTTGTGATGCCTCTATCTGATGAGAAGCACATGAAGTAGAATATTTAATAATTATCATCCCCATCTCCAAACAACTTTGATGCATAGGAACCAGTATGCCTCCAAAGCGAGTTAATCTCTACTTCCAAGGCTGCCTTTTTAATTTACTCTTTAATACAGCAGCTAAGTCTTCTCCCTCTTCCTTAATACAAAGTTGAACATGATTAATGAAAAAGTATCAAGAGGGTCACAGCTCCAGCTCATCAGTCAGGAGCCTGCAAGAAGTTCAGAGACATTGGGATTCTTCAGATGTCTTGCTGATACCTGCAACATGGAATCCACATTGGAGTGACCATTATGGTGAGTAGTAAAATTTCTATATAAGTAAGGCCCTACCTGAACTGTGGGATGGTTGTCATCTAATTGCCACTGAGTGGCAGACAAGTGGAAAATTGCACTTAAAGTAGTTATGAACTCTTTAAAAATCTTCATAATTTAGAAAATACAGAGGGGAGAAAATACATGGGAATAGTATGAGCATTCAAGAATTATCCCTGCTAATTCTTTTATAATATGACACTTTGCTGCAACTATTACAATAATTAATGTACAAGTCTGACAGCAAAAGGCCTTCAGCAGTTGGGATTCCCTGCTGTTTGATCTGCAACTTGACAATTTAGGTTCAAGCATATTATTGTGGGATTGGCAGTTTCTGCAGTCTCATAAATTAAGCAGGCTCATACCTAAGCTATTTAAAAATGAAAAGGCGCGAATATATTGCTCACTTTAAGAACAGACAGTAAGTTTGGCAAGATTTGGCACAAAGTCGCTTACAAAATATTTAAAGGAAGACTATAAAACCATTTCACTGTATACCCTCTACTGGCCAAATATAGTGCTCTAGACTACCTCAGCTCAGTTTCCTCTGTGTCATCAATAAGTTTGAGGCTCTGTGCAAGGAACAGAGCTCCTTCTGAGGAATCTAGTTTATTAACCAAAGGCCCAGTGAAAATACAAGCAAACCTTCACCACAGAGTCTTAACTAGAGATGATCAGTCTTAATTTTTCTATGTCAACCCAAATCTAGTCCTTTTTTCCTTCTAGGCCCTGCATTAGCAGGGTTCTCTCAGTGCAGGTCCCTTTCCTGGAATCAAGCTGCTTCCCACTATCTGAAGAGAATCCCAGAGCCAAGTACAGTAAAACTCCATTGATCCGGCACTCCTGATGGTCCGGCACCATCAGGAACCCGGAAGTGCTCTGGGCAGCCGGACCAGTGGAGCTACTCTGTCCCCGGCTTCCTCCATTCAGCTGCTGCTGAAACTGACCAGCGGCTGAATTGGGGAAGCCAGGGGCAGAGCAGCTGGGGTGCTGCCTGGTAGGTCCCGTAGCGCTGCCCCTGAGGGCTACAGGACCAACCTGGCAGCACCCCAGCAGTCCCCATTCAGCTGCTGCTGAAATAAGACCAGCAGCTGACTCCGGGAAGCCTGCCGGGGCAGAGCAGCTCTGCCTCAGGCTTCCTGGAATCAGACGCTGATCAGTTTCTGCTGCAGCTGACTTGGGGACATGCTGGAGTGCTGCTGGGTTGGTCTTGCAGAGCCAAGGATCTGCGCTACCAGACCAACCGGGCAGCACCCCAGCTGCTCTGCTCCAGGTGTCCCGGTTCAGCTGCTGCTGAAACTGACCAGCAGCGGCTGAATCGGGGATGCCTGGGGCAGAGCTGGACTATCGGAAGGGGGGCTATAAGGGGTCTGTGTGGTATCATAGCCCCCTCTTCCGATAGTCTGGCATATCTGATAATCCGGCACACCCCGTGGGTCCTAAAGGTGCCAGATTATCGGAAGTTTACTGTACCTACAGAAAGTCAACGGCAGCTCTTGTCTGGGGCAGTATATAGTTCCCAACAAGTTGGGCTTCTTGCCACTGTTTTTGTCCCTAGAAGCATACTTTCTAGACTCATTGTTCTGGGGAGCAAATTTCCTTGAGAGCTTGCCTATTTCTAGAATATCCCCATCTTACATACCCTATACCACACACAGAGCCCTGTAACCCTTTCTCAGGTTAACTAGCTACCAACCAGCCCATCTTCAATTTAATTATGTCCTTTAGATGTGGGTTGACCTGTCATGCAAGCTGGCCCTGATTACCCTTAAAGGGCCCACCCACCATTGACAAGCTGTTTCAAAATATTGTGTGACTGATTTAGGAGACGTGTTGTCTTGTAGAGCATGCAGCCAGGTAACCAGGATTTTTGGCATGTTTTTTAGCTCTGCGACTGACTTTTTTGATACCATGGCCAAGTTGCTTGCAGACAGATTTTCAGAACTGTCCATTAATTTTATGCAACCGAATATTTTGAGTGCCCAGCTTGACAACTTGTATCTGATTATACAGCGTGCTGAGAATCCACAGCTTCCATGAGAATAGTTTTGGTACCCCTCATAGCTACTTAAATGTGTATAAAACTGATTTCAGGATTTATAATTCTAATTATTACTTTCATTAAATAACATCTGATGCAATCATAAGAGATTCTCTCTTTGATATGCCAAACTTTGTAAGGACTTCTGTGTTGCTGAGGAATGATGACAATAAAAGGCCGAATTGCAGTGTCTCCATAAGCAGTTGGCTCTCTTTGGAAGCACAATGACAAAGTCTCCTGAAGCGAATAATTAGTCTGACCTCAGCAACAACTTTTCTAGAGGTAGGTGGAGAAACACAGGGGATGGAAAAAATAATCTTGACTTCAGATGATAGCAAAAGAATGTCAAACCTCCTGAAAAAGGGAAATAATGAAATAAGGGAAATAGTGTAAGTCAATCACCAGTCTGTTACTATGTAAAATGATCTCTAGATCAATGGATTTCGGCTTCTGTTTTGTGGACCCTGCGGTCCATCTCTCCATTTGATGTTGTAATGATCTGCAAATGCAGAAAAGTTATACTACTCTAGATAAACAGGTTAAGCAGTTTTAGAACTGAGGTAGTTACTAGTGAGGCAGATCTTCCCTATCCAGAACATAGGAATCGCTGTGTTGGATGAGACTACTAGTTAGATGGGGAGTGGGAAAATTTAAAAAGGATAAATTAGAACCTGGGAAATTATAGGCAGGTTAGCCTGACATCAGTCACAAGCAACACCAGGGAAATGCTGGCATGGGACACAATCAGTAAAGAATTTTAAAGATGGCAGTGTAACTAATAATCAATATTATTTTATGGAAAACTGGTCTTAAGCTTGGTATCTTTTTTATTCCAGATACCTTTGATAAAGATCATGACATACTGATTAAAAAAAACTATTCAATTTCATCTAGTTATATTAAGTGGATCAAAAATTAATTAGAAATGGAGAAGTCACCCAATAAGACTGTTCTTAATAAGGTCCCACAGGAATATGTTCTCTGCCTAATTATCTTATAACTGTTACAAGGTTCTTAGTATCCCCTCTCAAGCATCTAACATTGGGTACTGTTGGTGACAAGATACTGGGATAGATGGGCTCATAAATTAAGGCCAGAATGGACTAGTATCAGTCTAGACTGACTTTATCCTGTATGAAGCAGAAAGTTTCATCCAATAACTTCTGCATCAAATCTATAATTTCTAATTGAACCACAGAATGCTTTATGGAAACACATCCAGTCTTGACTCCCCCACGTAGTTACCTATAGATAATGATTAATTTCTCTTAACCTCTTCTCTTGGATAAATACACTTAAAAAAAACACGTGTTCCAAACCCTGCATGTTTTTATAGCTCTCTTCTGAAGTCTGTCCAATTAACATCCTTTTTGTAGTGTTGACACAATAGCCCTATAATTGTCTAATGCCAGATAAAGAGGAAATACGACCTCCCCACTCCTTGATTTACTAAAAATAATCTCTAGGACTTACTTTGAGAGTTTGGTAGCCTGTTACACGGGAGCTCATACTAGATCACAACAGTCCATTCTCGCCTTGAAATCTATCAATCTAATATCCATTTATATGCCCAAGCATCATGTTTACCTTCTTTAATACAACATCACAGTGGGAGGCAATTGGGGGGCAAGGAAGCCTGTGTGTAACTGTTTACATAAGCTTGGACTCATTGGTTACTGTTAACTGTTTAAATGGTTATTCTATTATAGCCCTAATGTTGATGCTTTAGAAAGCAATGTTAGTGATTTTTATATTATGGTTACAGTCAGATGCTTTTCCATCTGTAGTTAGGATAGTTATAAACCCAAAGGAGGTTTGTTTAGAAGAGCTCTGATACATTTACTATTAACAATGCCAGCAATTTTGAGATTATAGATGTGCAATAGTTTAAGGCTGGCGCATTTCTATTTGTGGAACCTAACACCAAATATAGTACAGGCTACAAAGAACGATAAAGCTGTCCCAGTGTCAGCACTTCATAAGTATAATAGCATTTGATAAAATTGGGAATTTGTGCTCAGAAAAACTTAAAATAAAAGCCCTGTAGGTTAGGGCAGTAACTTAATTATGGAGACTAAAGAAAAGGGAAGTTACTAAAATTGAAAACCATACATTTAACCTCACATCAGTTGGATTTCAACACCGAGTGGTGTTTAATGCAGAACTACTACTTTGTACAAGACATGAAGTTATCCAGTGGAACATCAGATCAGCCCTTCTGATGAGGGATGTAAAAATGTAGTCAATTAACGGATAAGAAAAAGCTATAGACTATACGCATTCCTCTCCCCACTTGCCAGTACAATTTTTTTTTAGCAGGCTGGCTAGCAACCCAGCTCAGTTCTGGCTTGTGCCAGAGCTGGGAGCTCAGACCAACCCCTAGAAAGGCAATAGCACAGGGGGACAGCACAGGTCCACAAAGGGAGCTGGGCTTTGAACTGGCTCCCCTTGCAGACCAGCTCCCACCTGGCACCCTGTGCTACTGTCTCTGATACAGTGCCAGCAGCACGGAGTGGCAGGGCTCTTCTAAGGAGTGAAGCCAGAGCACATGGGCTGCTGTCCCTGTCCCACTATAGAATAGTCAACTAACCAATAAGAATTCATGAGATTACTTGACTATTCAGTTAACTGATATTTAACATCTCTACTTCTGACTTTGGGGAACAGAGTGCAACTAACTTGGGAGAAAATGACAGTGCTCCTATTAGATTTAATTTACCAGTCAGTTGCTGCCCTGTAGATCAGAATTATGGCCAGCAGCTGAATGAACAAGTGCTATTTTCCACTGACTGACTTTCGCCATAAATAGCAGAATCTTCTCTTTTCATCTGCTCTACAACTTCCAACACTGCACCAAAATAAATTTTAAATTACATTCTTAATAGGGCTCTCTTTTGTGGTATAAATTGAATATTCTTTTCTCTCATACAGGTGACATGGTATGAAGATTCTGGAACTGGAATTATAAGAGATGCACATAAATCAAGTTAATATTTTCATGTATTCAAACTGGGTACTGAACTCTATTCTCGGATAACTTGCCATATGGCAAGATCTTGACCTGAGATTGCTTGAAGATAGATGATGTTGTGACTGCATGTATCTGTGTAAGGGAATGCATCACCAGGAAACTTAGGTCTACCTATACTTTGACTGGACAGGGATCTAAGTTGTTAGGTATATCACCTATACTGTATTTCATCCACAATATGGTATTGCTGCATTTTTAATTAAGGAATATTTCATTCTGAAAACAGGATGAAAAATTGGAACTCCTATCATATTTCACTAATTCAGCAAGTAATGAAAACTTGAACTTTGAATTAGGACTTTAAGAAACAATCTGAGTGAAGTTAGATGTTTCTGGTGAAAGATGGTCTGCTAGTTGAAGTTGTTCACTAAGTTACCATTAATATTTGAAGGCTTCTTGTTCTTTCAGTACCAACAAGTGGGATCATTCAGTGTTTAAAGTGAACACATTAAAAACTTACTAGGGAAACTTTGACCCCACTGGTGGGACTTCGCCTTTGGCAACTACAGAGTAGGCTTTCAGATTGTGTTGATCTAATGCTTAGGCAAACATGTAATCCACAGAAATAACTTGTTAAACTTGGTTTATGTTGAAACCATAGTGAGTAAACTACTACTCACAAACTGACTTAGCACTAGGTTGCTATTATCTAACTTTTTAATAAACTTGGTTGTATTGATTGGATTCAGCAAATTAAACTTTTCATTATACTTCAAAAACAAGTTGAATTAAATCAATGTTATGTATTAAGTGTATTTAACTGGTTTATCTTCCTAAAATCCCTTAAGTTGTATGGGCCTATTAAACATAATGGTATTAGAAAACTTGACTTTTCATACTTTGTACTAACTGCCTTTTCATTTGCTTCATATGCACCTGAGTTTCTTTTCCTAAAGATGCTAGAATGTTGACTGCAAGTGTTTCCAATGCTGCATTCTTTTACTTGTTGGTGGGAATACAGATGTGGTGTACTAGTCTTTCATCCTTTAAATCTGAGAGTTAAGGGACACTTTTTCCCTTGCTCCTGAAACAAACCACATGCAAGTTCTGTCCTGTATTATCTCTGTGCCAAACTGTGCTTCTGTCCCTTCTTCCTCAGTCAGCTGCCTTTAGGGCAGGAAATTCTTCTGAAGCTAGGTGGGAGCAGGGACTTGTATAACAAGGTAATAGTAATCTGCTTGATATGGATGCATTTTTAAAGATTTAAGTTTTCATGATGCCTGTAATCTTTACAATTAAACCTTTTCAGTAAGGGAGGTCCTCTTAAACTCTTGCATTGGTTGCTTTTCTTATGTGGGCAGAGTGCCTGGGTCCTAAGTGAAACACATACTAGAAATCCTCATCATAGTTTATGCATATGTAGATGCTTTCCAAATGTAATGGGCTTCTAACCCTCCCTTTAATGGACAGGCTACTGAAGCAAACTATCTACCATGTGCAATTTAAGTAGCTCTTAAGCTAGGAAGGTTCTAGCCTCATGCCTACAGGTGCTAGAATGCATTAGCCTGTAATCAGACCTCAGTATATGCTGCAGCACATTCTTGCATCAATTCAAAACATACAGCACTATTGATTTATTCCATCATTATAGCATAGTGGGGGGACAACCTGTGTCCTGCCAGGGTTCTGTGTTCCCCCCAAGACAGTGTTTACTATTAACAGATTCTATCTGCTTACTTGTTTTGCCTAGTGGTCTTACTGAAGACAGGTGAAGTGAGGTGCATGTTGATTGCATGCTGGCTGGCATATGGCACTGCATCCAAACAGCCCACTAAGTTTTAGTTACATAAGCAGTGTTAGCTTTTGGTTATTTGCAGAGAGGTGGAGAGTTCACTAGTCTTAGGGGCTCAGTTCTCTCTCTGCCTGATCCCTGGAGTAAGAACAGAAGTCTAGCTGAAGTGCAGCACGGGTAGTTCAACTGTTCTCCCATTTTCTCCTAAATAGAGAGATGCAGAGAAAGAGACAAAAAAAGCCCAGGTACCAGGCAGCAGCATCTTAGGGCATTTTACAACAGGAAGCCTGCATTTAACATTGAGCACTGTTTGAAATATCAAACAGTAATATTTTATACCTGTTCCATAAATGTATAGTAAATACTCAGTTTGTGTATCATCCAGTGATACCCATACATACCAAAATGGTAGGAATTAAACCACCACTGCCAGCTATTTACATCTTCAACCACATTTTTGGGTGTGGTTGTGTGCTCTCTATAGATTTCTTTCAAAAGCACTGTCCAGTAAGGCTTTGCATGCACTTTTGTCCTTATGGTCCCATATAAAGGTATAATATAGACACATCCCTGTTTTCTAAATGCCTTTTGGCAGAACTTTTTAGAATCCAGCCATCTATGACCCAGTCTCTTAACCCTCCATCAGGCACTGTTTTTGTTCATCTGTTGGAGTACTTACTCCAGCAGTTTACAGAATTAAGTAAGGCTGGGATAATTCAGTTGCCAGGAAGCAGTCCTCTTCCCCAGTACCATAAAAGTGATTCCCCTGCAGATATGCTAAAAGCAGCAGTCACCAAGGAGCACAATACCAGAATGATGTGCTTCCAGCACCACTGCAAGCCTTAAGGCTGCATTTTTCAAAGGGGTCAGCAAAACCAATCAACTGGCCCCTCCAGTGTGTTTGTTTACCTGCTCTGCAGTCAGTCTCACAGCTCCTATTAATGGTGATTCACTATTTGCAGTTGAGGGGGGAGCTGTGACCCAGCCCATTAGCAAGGTTCACAACCCATGTCTTGAAGAAATACTGCTTCAAGGGATTATTAATTACCCTCAGTACACACTTTTAGGGTACCACTAATAGATGGTGGCATGCTGTACACTCAAATACTGAACTCTTAAAGCCTTATTTAGTCCTGTTAGAGCAGAAATCAGACAGCAGTTATGCTGCAAATGCTCTGAACACTGCAGCATTCTCCTTTAGAGAAGCAGCTCATGCTAGAATAAAACTGCAGTCTTTCCTTGGATTACATGCCCTTATCAGTCTCATCACCAGCACAACATCCCAGGGAGCCAGGCATGAAAATTTTGCTCAACTCCTGTATATGAGTAGCCTTTAGACTATCCTCCCTTCTCAGGATCATCTTCAGAAGCACTTAGTAGTGATCAGTCAACAAACCCTGGGTCACTCCATCTCTGGTTAAAGGTCACATTAAATGATTATTAGAGTAAGCATTGTTGCAGCCGTGTCAGTCCCAGAATATTAAGCACAAGAATTCTTGATAGAAGAACCTTTCACAATTTCAAAAATTAAAAGGAGTGATCTGTTTTCCCTAAAAATGTAACTTATGTAAAGCTCTTGAAGAAACATGAGTTTTTGTAAATGTGTAACCACAATTTTTCAGCTGTTACACATTTACATGCAAGGGGAGGAGGGAGTCAGCTCCTGCCTCCTCTCCTAATCTCGGATATAGGGGACTGGGGATAAGGCAGCTCTGTGGGAGCTGACGTGAAAGCCAGCTTGGAGCCTGTCTTCCTCCTATGCCCCCCTGCACTACTGCAACAAGGGTGTGTGTGCATGTAACTGTTAGGATTAACTGATGAGCCCAGCTTTATTAGTTGAGCTTGTAAATTACATGTTAACATCCCTACCATGAGTTTATAAAAACTTGGCATGATGGAATTTGGACTGAAATCACTATTTCAGTTGGCATTAGCAATTCTAAACTTGCTTAGTATGATTTGAAACAAGCCCATTAACATATGGAACCATTTTATCCATTATCCTTCACCCTCCAAACTAACTTACTTATGTCCTTTGCAACTATGTGCTTTAGCCATTAATGAAAGTCTCCTTACATTCCTTAGACTTAGTGGAGTGGGGTCAGAACCAATTAGCTAAGGACAGATAATATGGTGTGCCTATAGTCAAGTCAAAACAAACTCAAGTTATTCTGGCATCAGAAAAGCAGTATTTATTGCCTTGCTTATATGCATAAAATGCTATTTATACAGTATTAAACTAAGCAATCCAATGATTTAAGTTTAAAATGTTTACACAAAAAGTAATGATACAGAACGTCCAGCTGATAAAACAGCTATCAAATTTTGTGAAAGGGTCTTATTTTGAAGCTTTTGTCTCTGAAGGGTTTTCCCCAGTATCCAGTGTCTTCAGCAATCTGAAAAGGCCGGCTGCTTCTCGTATCCGACTGAATTCAATACAAAATGCCTGCACTTCTATAAACAAGTCCTGTACATTAATAATTTTGTTGCGGATCAAAGACTGAAGAAACACACACACGAGACGGACCAGGCGATTCTGAAATAAAATATTTGGTTTAATATCTGAAAATATGCCCAAGCAATTCTGCTAGTCTGATCTTTGTACTGGTATTTTGTGACTGTCAATTCAACAGGAATTAATTACGCTAAGTAACCTAGTCTCTAGTTAGCTTTTTATTTTTCCCATTTGCTGCCATATTAATACATGTTAAGGATAGGGAGCTGGATATATTCTTTATATGAGATTTTTTTACTGACACTAGAAACTAGGCCCTGCCCTTGCTTTATATGTAGGTAGCAGGGTTTTTTTTTGTTTTTTTTACAGCTTGCATCCTAACACAAGATTTTCTGAACAGAGTGACTAAAGAGGATATTAAAACATGTGCACTGATCATTGAAAGTAACTCAGTCATTAATTTTAGGAAAAAGACAATTTAAAGAGTAATGTTTCCTAAAATAAATTATTGTAGAATAGTTTATCCTCATGCTTAATTAGAATTTGCAGATTTTTTTCAGACTAGGAGAATTTTTAAAAAATGGGAACCATGCCAAACTCAAATAAATGGATGGAGAGGAAGGCACCAAACAAAGAGGATCAGATTTCTCGACACCATATGTAGACCTGAATTGTCTAGTGGAAGCACTGTACAATTACTTTGCTACTGAATGCTTGAAGTACTTTACAGAAAGTTAAGACTGTTACTTATGCCATAAAAATGCCAAAGGAACAATCACATGCTTATAAAATATTACAGTATCACTAAAGCAGTATTTTGCTTCTTGAAGCTACAATCTCTAAAGGGGGACTATGAATTCCCCATGTAGACACTATTAAATCTCTGTGCCTGAACTTGCCTTCTTTACCTTTTAGCTATGCCACATTTTCTTTTCTAAATAAGTCATTCAAATACTCACCTGCATGTATTTATCCTTAATCTGTTCACAGGTAGAGATGCAATTTGAGATATAAAGGTGAATAAATTCAGGAGGGAGGTCAACTGCTGTGGTAAGCCTGTTTAACAAAATGAGCCAATTAATCATCCATAGTACTATTAAATACCATTAATGAGGACAGTCAACCTCATAATACATTTTTAAATAATTCACCAACAATCTAAAACTCTCAAATTGCTCATCTGAGTAGATTTGAGTAACAATTTAATACTGTAGCAAGCATTAAATGCAACTGCATTTCAGCTATCAAGTCTAGGAACTGGAGCATTTATTTTAAAAGATACAACTGAAATAGCATTATTTTGCCTTCATTTTTCAGGGTCCTAAATTTAGAAGTCATGGGATTTAGAACATTCTTAATATTTAGAAATCTAGATATAAGTGCAAGAATGTAAATGACTAAACATGTTAATCACATTTATGAGAAGAATCAGAAGAGAATATTTTTAAATATAAAAAAGCAAGCAGGTATATAATGATCCATTAACACACTAACTTGTACTTTGAAGAACAATGCTATTAAAAAAACATCTTCCATTACCTAATACACACACTATATTCATGGATCACAAAGGTGTACAGCTGCCATCTGATTCTTGGTTGAAGAGTTTCAATTAGTTTTTAAGTTGTCTGAATATGCAGGTACTAACTAAGAAGGATAAATACAACTTACAGTTTTACGTCACCACATTTGAGGTACACCAGTCAGATGCCAACTCTGCAAGATGTCCACCTTACACTAGGCTGCTATACAACCAACAAGGAACTTGGCTGGATCACAAAGGTTTTGGTTTTTTAATTGAAATTATTAGAAAAACAGACGCAGATAGGTCAATAAGCGTCTTCAGACTTTTCAAGTGGTTTTTTATATCCCATACCACATTTTCTTTACCATATCACCCTCACCTCAAACTGCCCTTTTGGCCCTGCCATCCATTTAAAATGTGATGTAAAACTCCTGCCTTTTATCTTTTGTGGAGTGGATCCTGCCTGCATCAGAACCGGTGTGATTTTCACTGTGCAGGGGGATCATAATGCCTGTGAACTTCTGTGGCTATACTAGACAAGTGTGCAAACCATTTATCTAATGCCATTCAACCCTAAAGCAGAACAAGGACCCCAGCAGCCTGATGGCTACAAGTTCAAAGTGGTTGGTGCTGTCAATCTGCAGCCTGAGGGAAGCATCTATTTTTCCTATGCTCCAACAAAGCTTAGTACTTATGATGTGTACCTGAGGCAAGATTCATCAGCACTGCAGAAAGGGAATCAAGTTAACTTCTTTAATAGTAATGGGTAGTTTCAACTATTCACCAGAGTCTGAAGAAAGACCAAGAGAGGGAAGAAATTCCAACTACATCTCACTTGGCCTCTGGGAAACTTTCAAGTTAAATAGTTAAACATTTTACAGTAAAACTCCATTAGTCCGGCACCATCAGGAACCCAGAAGTGCTGGGGCAGCCGGACAGGCTTCCCCCATTCAGCTGCTGCTGAAACTGACCAGCAGCTGAATTGGGGAAGCCGGGAGCAGAGCAGCTGGGGTGATGCCCCTTGGGGCTGCGGGACCAACCCGGCAGCACCCAAGCTGCTCTTGGGGACCCCTGGGGCAGAGCAGCTGGGGTGCTGCCGGGTTGGTCCCGCAGCGCCGAGGGGCGGCGCTACAAGACCAACCCGGCAGCATCCCAACTGCTCTGCCCCAGGGGTCCCCGATTCAGCCGCTGCTGAAACAGATCAGTGGCTGATTCCAGGAAGCCCAGGGCAGTCCTTTGGTGCTGCGGGACCAACCCGGCAGCACTCCAGCTGCTCTGCCCCAGGAGTCCCCAAGAGCAGCTGGGGTGCTGCCGGGTTGGTCCCACAGCCCCGAGGGGTAGCGCTACAGGACCAACC
This sequence comes from Pelodiscus sinensis, assembly GCF_049634645.1. Taxonomy (NCBI): domain Eukaryota; kingdom Metazoa; phylum Chordata; order Testudines; family Trionychidae; genus Pelodiscus; species Pelodiscus sinensis. The sequence goes on along the minus strand of NC_134711.1, from coordinate 230,768,512 downwards.
GGGCAGTACCCCAGCTGCTCTGTCCAAGGCGTCCCCAAGAGCAGCTGGAGTGCTGCTGGGTTGGTGCTGTAGCGCTGCCCCTCGGGGCTGCCGGACCAACCAGGCAGCACCCCAGCTGCTCTATTGCAGGCATCCCCGATTCAGCTGCTGCTGAAACTGACCAGCAGTGGCTGAATCAGGGACTCCTGGGGCAGAGCCTGACTATCATAAGGGGGGGCTATGAGGGGTTTGGAGTGGCATTCCCTCCCACCCCACTCCAGAACCCTCATAGCCCCCCCTTATGATAGTCCGGCACCCCCTGGGTCCTAAAGGTGCCGGATTATTTGAAGTTTACTGTACTCAGGAGACTAATGCAGATCAAAGTTAGTAGTTTTGCTTTTTTTTTTTTTTTTTTTTTAAAAAAGCATCCAGAAAAGCAATACTGTGCTCAAGTAGGGAAGGAAGATACAAAACTGCAGGCTTGAGCCTGCAGGGAAGAAGAATTAGTCTTCTCATTTGAAATAGTTGCTTCATGAGTGAACATACAAGCAAGCTACATGTCACTACAACTTGTAATCATGGGTATGAAACTTAACTGGCCAAATTGAATAGATCTTTGGAAGTCAGTGTCCACGTTTATTATAATAAAACTTCTCAGAACATATCCAAGATGTTTTCATATCCCTATCTGGCAGTAGTTTGTCCCAACTAAGCAAATTTGATATTTTGTTTGATGCTATTTGTTTAGTATGTGGCCAAGGGGCTTTAAGTCTTATTTACTGCACAGTATTCAAACAATGTTCTGAATGCTCAGCACTTCTGCAAATCAAGTCAGGCACCCAGAAATGCTAGAAACAACTGGTGCATATGAAGGGTTTGGTTCACATGACTTGTGTAGTGTCATACAGGAATTCTATGGCAGAGACAGGATACAAATCGCTGGGAGTACAAATCGCCGGGAGTACGTCTACACACCAACATTAATTTGAAATAATGTGTTGTTTCGAAATAACTTAGTCTGCATCTAAACAGGGAATTATTTCTAAACAATGTCGAAATACTGTCAAGCTGAAGGACTTCTTACTCCAAATCCTGTAACCTTCACTGTATGAGGAATAAGGGAACTCAGAGGAAGGGTGCTCTATTTCCAAGTAAGTGCTGTGTAAATGCTCTGCTCCCAATTTCGAAATAAACGATGCAACTGACATAGCTTAATCCCTGCTGTGAAGATGCACCCTAGAGTAGCTAGGGATGTTAAATTTAGATTAACTGGCTAATTGAATAGTTGATGCAATTTGCATTGACTATTCAATTAGTCAATAAGCCTCCATCTTTGAAATGTAGCAACAGCTGCAGGGCTGCTGCTACACTTCAAAGGCAAAAGCACTGCAGGGAGCATGGGGCCAGCAGGGAACTCAAGCAGCCCCCAGCTGTCCCTGTGCTCCCCGCAGCGTTTCAAAGCAGCAGCGCCACACGGAGCTCGGGGTTAGCGGTGGAGTCCCCAAATGACCATTGGCTCCATGCAGCATTGCTGCTTTGAAATGCCTTCTCTCCCCCCTACCCTCACTGCCTCTTTCTGAGAGAGGCAGCAAGGAGTGGGGGAAGCGACTAGTTGACTAGCATTATCAGATAGTTGATTAGTCGCTCACATCCCTAAGGGTAGCATTCAGTTATCTTAACCATGAGGTCATCTTTTCTCTTCACTACACACCTTCCAAGTTTTAGAACCCTGCCACATTTGTTGCAGATAGCCTCCTTTGCTACATAACCCTGATTCATTCCCAAACCAAGTACATCCTCTGCACAAGTAGATCGTGAGTTGCCCTTAAATTCCAAAGTGATCTTGGGCATAAAAAAAAGGGGACATCACGGTGTTGAAGAATCACTGCACTGACTCCAAATGTCAGGTTTTTCCCCTTTATGGCAAATGGCACTACTGAATGAACAAGAATTGTGTGTTTCTTGCTGCTCCTGTTCATTCTGCCAGATGCCAATCAGATGACAAGTTGGGGAGATGAAGGAAGGGGTGCGAAAGTGAGAAACAAGAAAACGAGATGATGAGTTTACCCTAGCAGAAGCAGTACTTCCCTCAGTGTTAGTTTTAGTATTACAGTCGGGGAGCATTTTCTTTTCATGAACTCCAGGCAAAGACTCTCTCACTCATCATATGCTCTTATTGACATCTTCCAATTCTTCCTTCTCCCCCCCAAAGTGATTCCAGTTAAGATGAGCAGGTTTCAGTGCTTCCCCATAAACCTCACAAGCATCAGCACAGTACCATTCTAAGGACTAAAATTGGCACTGAACAGCTGTCTCCAATTAAAGTAGCAAAATTGCTCAATTTACAAGTCAAATGTTTTCACTACTCTACCAATATAACCTAGACCATAAGGCAGGACCCATGGATTGAGCCCATCAAGCCTTCTGATCCAGACTGTGGCAGGCTCTTTGCACCCCAAGGCTGCTCAGAATAGCTGGCAGCTCCCCTTAGGTGCCATGTGCCCCTTGCTGGGAGAGAGGGTGTATGACTTTGCACACTGCTCCCACCCTTAGCCCAACAGGCATGTGGAGCAGAGAGGCACAGGGAGGCAGCCTCCAACCATTTTGAGCAGCCTGGGCTACAGCAGGCAGAAAGCCAGCCTTGGGGGCCCACTGGGCTACTGGCCAGGAGCCACCTAGGTAAGTGCCTCCCAGCCAGAGCCTGCCTCTGGCATTCCACCTCCTCCTGCACAAGGTCACCACTGAAACCCCTCTGCACCCCCTCTTTCCCAGGTCACAACTCCCTCTCAGTCCCTGCACCTCCCTCCTACACCCTTCCCTCAGCTCAGAATCCTCTCTTGCATCCCAATCCCCTCCCTCAGGTCACCACCCAAACCCTTGCACACATACCCCTGCCCCAGGTCACAACTCTCTAGACCCTGCACCTGCTTCTAAACCCTCCCCCAGGTCAGAATCTTCTCCTGCATCCATACCCCCCTCCACCACCCTGCACTCCTAATCCCTTGCCCCACATCACAACCCCCTCCTTCATCCAAGATCCTGCTAAGACTCCACACCTTCTCCTATACCTGAATCCCCTATCCTGAGCTCCCTTCTGCACCAAACCATGTCCCAGGCTCTGCACTCCCTCTATAATAAAGTGCATCCCTTGACTACTTAGCAAAAACTTGGAGTGCCACCCATAAAATTTACTGTCCACCCCTGCTGTAAGGGTATTACTACATAGCAACCAAACACCCTCAGCCAGGCCATGCTGCATGGCGGTTTCATCGCTGTGCAGACTTCCAACACTGGGCTAAAGCCTAATCTCGGAAGTCCATAGACCAATGAAACAGCCCCACAGCCTGAGCCAACTGGCACAGGCCTGCTACAGGGTTTTTTTTTTGTTTTTTTTTTTTGAGGTGCAGACATGTCCTAGGAGAAGTAGTTACATTCTTTCTTCCTCACCATGAAAAAATGCTCGGTAAACTAAATTAACCCCAATGAAAGCAAAGGTACCTGATGTTAATTAACTGGAATAATTCTATAAAATAGAATCTGGCTCACTCAGTCTTACAGGCCTAACGGTAAAAACCTCATCAACTCACGTCAAGTACAGAGTACACCAGTGGAACAGAATTTTTTTAAAAGGCCACTGCCATTTCTATAGCCAATTATGGAAAATAATGGTAACTAATGCTAGGAAGTGGGTTTTGCTCATGACACTATATATACACACAGTGCTTTTTTTGTGACGGTACTGCCCGGAACGGCATACCATCACCTATTTTCCCACCTCACAGAAAGGGAATGGGATTTCCCCTGCATGTACAGCACCTGTTCCTGAGGCAGCTCAACTCCTGATGGAAGCCTGCTCAGGATGCGCAGCATTTTTTTTTCCCGCTCCCAGTGCAGCGCTGTGCTGTGGCTCTTAAAGGAGCCGCACCCAAATTTTGGCCCCCAGCGCAGGGGGTTGTGTTGTTGTTGGGTTTTTTTTTGGGGGGGGGGGGGGGTTGTTGTTGTTTGTCTCAACAAGTTATCCTTTTTTTTCCCCCTTTTTCTGGGCTCAACAAGTTTGCCCCTAGCATACCAGCACCTCTTTTCTTACCAAAAAAAAGCAGTGTGTGTATGTGTGTACACACACACACACACACACACACACACACACACACACACACAGTGCTGTTTTTGTGACTATGCACTGACACCTTTTTTTGGGAGCACTTGCTGCTTTCCCCCGGCACAGCCCTCAGCCGGCCCTGGGAGCACTTGCGCCGCATCAGACGGAGGCCCGCTCAGGAGACATGGCAATTAAAGGGGCTGCAACCGCATTTCAGCCCCAACCTCCCAGGTTATTCTCTGGCACCCCCTCCTTCTCCTTCCCCCCCTCTTGACAAATGTTCCCCAGCGATTTTTTTTTTTTTTTTTTTTTTTGCTTGACAAATGTTTATCAAATTTTCTTTTAAACCATCTGGCAACCCTAGTACCAGCATCTTTTTTTTTTTTTTTAAACAAAAAAAGCATAGAGAGTGAGAGTGTGTATGTGTAGTTAGTCTAAGTGCTACAGAACTACTAGTTTTTTTAAAAAAAGTTACAGCCTAAACAGCTACCCTTCTGACACTTGACCTTCTAAATCTAATAATATCAAGACTCCAGAAGTACAGACACTAATCTGTCATTTTGTAAATACATGTACTAGGTAAATAAGGCCATATATTAATCAATAAGCCTTACACTTTAACAACAAGTATTCAAGGTAGATTTTTTTAATTTATATGTTGTCACTTTCTCATATAATGCTATGATTCATAGTACTGGCTGCTGTCTAATAAGGATACTGTATTATACCACATGTGGTTATTAGGATATAATAAAACATGCAAGAACTCAGTTTAAAGGTTTGTGGTGATCAGGCAAAATTTTTATAAAGTGAACACTGAAAAAAGCTTATTTCTACTAATACGTTCTCTTGATCACAAAGAATATACAAAGAAATATTTACATACAAATATCTGACAAGTTCAATATGAAAATGAGAGAAGCCACAAGTATACTATTCAAATGAAATGCATTCACTGTCACATGATTTATATTGGCACAGAAGAGTTTATTTTCTTCAGAAATATAAAGGTGGAAAAGTAAAAATCTTCTAGTTAAGCAGAACATTCATTGTTTTCAAGTCACGAATTATTTCAATGAAATTTGACAGCTATTTCCTAAACTCCTGCCACCTTTGGTAACCTTAGGGGCATAGTGGAAAAAGTTATTTTTCAAATCTGACTCTATGCCACTATGCATAAAGTCACGGTTAGTAAAATTTATAAGCCATCCCCTGTGAAACATTCTGCTTTAATTGTTTTAGAGCAATACTGATAAGAGGACTACAGTGCAAGAACTGGCAAAGGTAAATTTAGATTTAAAATAACAAGAAACACTTACCTATTTACAACTTCCATTGAATGTAAAGACATGTCCATGTTGACCAGGACAGAAAAATACTCTGTTATCTGACTTGACTGCATTAGTTTAAGCAACATTTCTATAGCAACTAAAGGATTATTCTCCACCAGATCAGGCAGTTTGGCAGGAGTGAGGCCAATGTGGTAAACAAGCTTGGGGTCCTTTTCTAATTCTCCAAGAAGCTATAAAAAAAACCCAACATCATCTTAAATTTTAATTAAACTGTACATCTTTGATCACAATAAAAGCATGTGAACTAGAAACCCAGCCTGGATTTTATGATGTCTTAGTTTAATAAAAGATATTCTGCCTTATACAGAGACTCCAGTAATATGAAGAGCTACTTAAAGTTTTCCCACAATCATCAAGTTCACATTTTTTACAAAAATGCTTTAGCTTGCAAAATAAGAACAATAATCCTTCTAAATTACACAAAAGGAGACTAATGCTAGCCACTTGGATTAAGTATTTCTTCTTATACATATTTTGATTTCTTCTAATATTTCTGTGTTTGCCCAAGACCAGGTGTGCACAGCAAAACTTTTACAACAAATGAGTTTTGAAACTCATGGCACTTCATAGCCTTGTATATTGTGGAAAAAATTAAATTCAAATAATCCAAGTTTCATTTTTGTCTCTTGCTCTAGCTCTGACATACGGTTAATCCCCTTTCATTGAACTGGCAAACACACAGTTGAACTGAGCTGACTAACAACTCTCATCAGTTACCTCAAAGAAAGAGAACCAGAACATTTCTCTCAGAGTACAATGCTTAGATTCAGACCCATTGAAGTTAGTACAAGGTTGTACCTCTAAAATCCAGGATTCTCTGGTCCAGCAACATTCGTGATTCAAAGTGACCACAGATGTTCCAGGATCAGAGAGTCCCAGCGCACTGCAAGTCAGGTTTGCAAGGGTGTAGGGCGCCAGAAGTCAGCACGTGACTCAGATGCAGTGGGAAGGGGCTGCCATGAGGATCAGCTCGGGGAGGGGGTTAGGAGAGGCCAGGAAGCCCAGTGGAAGGGACAGTGGGGGTGGGGGTAGGGGCAGCAAGGGGGGGAAGGCAGCAGGGGGCATGAAATGATCTCCCTTGGTCCAGAAAAATCCCTCATCCGGGACCAATCAGGTCCTGAGCGTGCCGGACCAGGGAGGTCCAACCTGTAGTAATGTTTGTACTAACTTTAGCAAGATAAGTTTAGGCCCTTAGAAAAGCGTCTGCCAAGCCTGAAACAGCATTACTGAAACAAGATTATCCTACTATTGCTAGTTACCAATCATATTTTGCATTTGTTCAGCTAATGTCTGTCTATCTGCTATTTCTTCACTCATTGCATCAACTTTCAAAAAAATACTTTCCTTATCTGACCATACACTAGCCAAAAATCTGAAATTTTGCTATCGAGACAAGACAATTCAAACAATATTAAGATTTCCTAAATCTGAAAACAGTTTTAAGCAAGTTGACTCCTTGGCAGGGCAAGACTTTTAGAATTTTTATCTATTTTATCTATGTTGATTTCACCATATACACACCGATGCAAAGTATTTCCATCAATGGTAAGTGAAATATACTGTAGGCAAATTGAGAACAAGGGTATTTGAGAACTTATATACTTTGATTTAAGGATATTGTCTTTGTATATTTTAACATTACTATAAAGCTTTAACATTTTTAATATGTCATTAAATTAATAAAAACTGAACAAATGTTTAAATAAACATGCATTGATATTGTCCACTGAATTTATTTTAAAAATTTAATTCTGGCAACCCTAAAAGATCCTCACTTCTTTACATTTAAGTCATTTAATTTGATCCTGGTTTTAGAAAACGTGTGAAATACAAAAACATGCATAGGAAAATTTAAAATGGTGGGCAGCTGGCACATAGTACCCACCTGTGTCTGTTGTGGAGAGGACAGAGGACTTTTGAATGCTTTAGCCATTATGCGTTTGATCTCCACTCCAGTGCTGTTTTTAACACACATTGACTTATCCCACTGAATTGCATGATCCGGCTCTATTGGGTTTAGCCAAGCCAGCTCATCCTCACAAATATGGAGTGGAGGTGGTGGACGGATAAACTCTGGTCGAAAGTGACCTAAAAGACAAAATTGTAAAGATTTCTTTCAAAGTAAAAGTAAAGAGGTAATGTTCTTTTTGTATAACTCAGTGAAAATTTTAAATGTAGAAGGCTACTATATTGTATATTTAATATCATGGTGACGACAACAGTCTGATCAGTGGTCCTCTCTCCCCACCCATAACTATAATACTTTCAATGTACAGTCAAGTTTTGTACTCTGATGTGTGAGCTTTGTCACATACAATCCAATCTAGAGGAAAATATGTCACTCCTTAAGTAATTGTGTCAAAGATTACAGAAATTTAACATACTACAAAGATGCACATACTTTCTATAGGTGGTTTTGGTCCACTCACTAAAGCCTCAGTGATCTGTGATGCAACGGAGCTGTCGAAACCAGAATTTGAGGAATCTGGATCAGGATCGCTGAGAATGCTAGGGAAGCTAGCTTTGCTCTGTGTTGGCAATTCAGACTGACGCTCTGAAAAAAAAATTCAGTCATGATATTAAAGCATACAACCAAAATACACTTCAGGAACACTGAAAGTAGCAAGAGACAATCTGAGTTTTAGAACAGCATTGATTTGAGAGCGAGAGAGTATCAACATGAAATCTAATTCAGGTTTGTAAGTGGTGGGCCATGGAGCATTTGCTAGTGGTGTGCAAAGAACTGATTGGTCACATGGTGTTGGCTCTCCTTCATTCCACTTCCTAAAACTGCATTATGTAACTAAAAATACTAACACTTTCCCATTATTACTTTTCCATGTAAATATAAATGTCTGTATTTGTTACAATGGTCTAGGGATGTAATAGTGTAGTCCGGGGTTCTCAAACTTCGTGATACCATGACCCCCCTCTAAGTTGCTTGTGATCCCCCTCAAAATTGCTGCAACCCACCTCTAAGTTGCTTGCAACCCCCCAGGGGGGTCAGCACCCACAGTTTCAGAAACGCGGTTGTAGTCGATTAACTGATAAGCAAGAACGTATCAATTAATGCTATAGACTACACGCATTTCTCCCTCTCCCTCACCCCCCAGCCCTTGCTAGTAAATTTATTAGCAGGCTGGCCAGCAGCCCAGCTCACTCCTGGCTTGCACTGGGTCCAGGACCCTCTGTGGTTCTGCATTTCAAGTATATTAGAAACCAGGTGGGCAGGCAGCCCAGCTCAGTTTCAGCTTGCGTTGCATCTGGAGCTCAGACCGTCCCGCTGGACGGGCTGCTTTCATCCTATGCAGCAGCCGGTACACAGGGGGAGCTCGTTTTTAAACTGGCTCCCCTCATGGACCAGCTCCTGTCTGGCATCCCATCCTGTTGCGTCCCGGCTACAGAGGCAGCAGTGCAGAGTGGCAGGGGGCTCCTTGGGAGTGGGGCCAGAGCGCACTGACTGCACCCCCAGGGATTATAGAATAGTTGAATAATTGATAAGATTTCATGAGGTTAATTGACTGTTCAATTAACTAATATTTAACATCCCTACAAGGGTCCCCTGCCACCTGCCTCCTAGCCCAAAGCTCCTCCCCACTGCTGACTCCACTTCTGGCCCTGGGCAGCTTCCTGCCTCCAGCCTACTGTACTGCTGGCCCTGGCCAGGCTTACTGGACACCACCCCCATCCATCCGGGGCGCCCAGTCGTGCCGCCACTCCCTCACTCACCCATATCATGTGGCTTTCTGGTCCAGGAACATGTCAGACCTGAGAGTCCTGGTTTAGGGGAGGTACAACCTCATAGACTCATAGACTTTAAGGTCAGAAGGGACCATTATGATCATCTAGTCTGACCCCCTGCACAGTACAGGCCACAGAATCTCACCCACCCCTCCCAGAATAATCCTCTCACCTATATCTCAGATATTGAAACCTTCAAATACTTTGAAGACCCCAAGATGCAGAGATCCTCTCAGAGAGGCAGCGTGGGGTGGGGTGGGGTGGCGGGAACAGGAGTCGGTGCTACGGGGTGCTGGCTTAAAAGCCGGTTCCCCCCAACACTGTCTCTGCAGTGGTGCCCTGCCCCCCCTGCTGCTTCTATCAGAGGCACTGGGGGGAGGGGGCAGAGAGGATAAGGGAGACTGCAGCCCCTGTCTGCAGAGGTCCCAAGGGGGAGCTGAACCACCCCAGGGACAGTCCCTGCACAGGTGCTCCTCTGGCCGCAGCCCCTGGCCGTGGCCAGTCCTGTCCACCATGAACAAAGGCTGCTCCAGCAGCAGCCTTTATTGGCAGCAGACAGGCCCGGGACACCGTGCCTCTGCATTTTAACTGTAGTAAGAGTCCAGCGAATCTTACTACATTTAAAATGCAGAGCTGCAGCGCAGGTGGCTCCTAGAACCAGCACAAGCTGGGACTGCTCAGTCCCAACTCAAGCCAGCTCCTGAAGCTACCCCCCATGAAGCTCTGCAGAGCGGTCCTTACTGACTACACGATTAGCCAGATAACAGCAATTTAATGTCCTTAATTTGTTGTCACAATATCCCAGTAACAACTATACCAATTGCTTACAGAGGGGTAGGGAAACTAGGTGCAGCCCCCAGCTTATCTGGATATGGCCCACAAAGTTCAGGGCTCCCCCCGATACCCTCCTGCAGTGGAGCTTCTCACTTGTGTGTGGCCTCCAACTCAAAAAAGGTTCAACACCTCTGACTTACATGGATAAAATATATTAGGAGTCCAATACAAATTAAAATTTCATGCAGCTGGAAGTGAACACTATCTGGACTACAATAGTAAGCAACTGTTCAGAGGCAGGACAGTGCCCCTAAAAAGGCCAAATTTCAATGCATCAGAAACAAATTACACAACAACACTTCTCAATCCAATAGATGTGCTTTGTTACTGCAGGCTGGTTAGAGAGAAAGGAAAATACATTTTAAACATATGGATGCATTCTGAGAAGCCATAACATGACTTCTGTCATAGGAGCTCTCAAACAAGGTAAAGACTAGGAGTGGCTGACCTTTTATTTCTAATCCTAAATTTCAAGCTCCAACTTTTATGGTCTCTGTAGTTCTGTGAGCAAGGTTGTCTTTATCTTTTGTCACACTGATAAGTTCATTTTAAAATTAGTCACCCTTGATGCATGAAAGTCAATAGCTGACTAATATGGTGGCCTTAAAGCAGTGGTCTCCAATCTTTTTACACCCAAGATCACTTTTTAAATCTCAGAACAGGCAAAGATCTACTGCCCCGCCCCTTCCTTGAAGCCCCACCCTCTCTATTCTCCTCCTGTCCATCACTTGCTATCCCCAGCCCTTACTTACACACTCTGATAAACAGTTTATTTTTAAATTATGCGATACATAAAATTCAAATCAGGTGTTTATAGTTATGAAATAAATGGTCTGGTTTTTATTCATGCTATTTAAAACTAAAATGAAGCATTTATAATTATACATTTTGTGGGGACAGAGTTCTGTGGCTAGGGGCAGGAGAGAGGGAACAGGGTGCTGGGAGGGCAGAGGACAGGGTTCTGCAGCAGGGGACAGGGTGCCAGTGGGGACAGAGTTCAGGGAGTGGAGACAGGAATGGGGATAGAGATCGGGGAGTGGGGACGGGAATAGGGACAGAGTTCTGAAGCTGGGGACAGGAGAGTGGGGACAGAGTTCGGGGAGTGGGGACAGGAATGGGGACAGCGTTCTGTGGCTGGGCCCAGAGGAGTGGGGACTGCATTCTGTGGCTGGGGAGTGGTGGCTGGGGAGTGAGGTGCCAGCGGAGGCAAAGAGTCCCCTGCATCTCCCTCCTCCCAGGATTCTCCCCTTCCCCCAGGGAAACCAGCCCGTGCCTGCCCCGGGGACAACCGCCCCCCCCACCCATGCAGGGAAGCCCCGCGCACACCTGCCATGGGGGCCGACCCTCCCCCCCGGCGCAGGGAAGCCCCACGCGCGCGCCTGTCCCAGGGCCAACCAGTGCAGGGAAGCCCCGTGTGCGCGCCTGCCCAAGGGGCCGGGCCCCCCCCCCCACGCAGGGAAGCCCCGCGCGCGCTTGTCCCAGCGCCAACTCCCCCCCCCCGCGCAGGGAACCCCCCCCTCCACACGCGCACGCACTGGGAAACCTCCTGCGTGTCTCCCGCAGGGCTGACTCACCCCTCCTTGAGGTAAGAAGTGGGGCTTCTCGAGGGTGGGAGGGAAATGGGGGTGGGGCAGACAGGACGCCTCGCGAGCGACTGGTCGATGCCTCGCGATCGACCAGTAGCTCGCAATCGACCTGTTGGTGACCACGGCCTTAAAGCATTGCTAACAGGCTTCCCCTTGCAGATAGAATCTGTTTTGCTCCCAGCAGTTACTGAGGAGACACCAAACTGAAATTAAACTATCACTTAATTTGCTATGTTAACTCAGCTTGTATGCTGCCTCAACCTACTCTGAAGCTACTTATATTTGCACCTTTAATTAGAACTTGCTGAGCTACAACTCATAGCTTTTTCAGCAGCAATGTTCTTCATATTAGATATGGCCCCCTAATATTCAAAATTTTAACTGAATCCCTTTTGAAAAACCGACTCAGTGTTAGAAGACAGAATTATTTTCCACAGAAAATGGTAGCCTGCTGAGTCCAAAGGGTTTTTCTAGGTGTATTTCTTATGGCTGGCAAGGGAGCCAGGATGTATCTTTGCCATCAATGCAAAGGAATAAACAAGTTAATAAGCTTACAAACTACATGGTAGTTTTCTGTTCTATTTTATCTGAATATTGACACACTGAACTAACTTGGTAGGATTTTTTGCCTTTAAGGACATGTACAATATACTTGATTTCTTCTTCTGCAGTTTCCTAAGAAAAGATGGTATTTTACTGCCAAAAAAATAGAATTTAATTAATTTTCAGAATGCTTCTACTAGTTTATAAACTGTTTAGAACTCTAGTATAAAATCCTAAGAAGAAAACACTTTGAAATATCTTTGACCAACTCCTACATGTTATCATTAATCCAACAGGCCAAGTATTGCATCCACAAGATGAGTAGATATTTTAGTTTGGCGGCACTGTAGTGTGCAATTTAAATTCATAGATGGCCAACAGTTGCTAGTAAATTGTAGGCTTGCTTTCCCCACACAATACAATTACCGTCCAATATTAGTATGAAATCTACAACAGGTTTAGGCTAAGGATGTTAAAATGCAGTTAACTGACTAGTCAATGGAATTTCCATCGACTAGTCGACAGGCACTTCCGCATTCCTCCTTTGAAATGTACAAGACTCCCCAGCGGTGACTCTTGTGCATTTCAAAGCCATGGAGCCCAGGGTCAGGGGAGTCCCCAGCTGACCCTGGGCTCCACTGCCCCTTTAAAATGGGTGGAGCCAGCAGTTTCAAAGGGGAAGCCGCTGCACAGCTGATCATCTTAGAGAGGCAGCAAAGGAGGGAGAGGGGGAGATATCAGCTATTCGACTACTCAAAATACTATCCGATAAGCATTTGGGGGGTGGGGGGAGATATCAACTAGTCGACTAGTCTTTTACATCCTTGGTTTAGGCCCCAGTCATGCAATTCAGTGCACATATGACTCTTGGCCTGCCACGAGCCTCAACTGAACTCAGTAAAGCTCCACATGGGCTGCAATCTCCAGACACGCAGAACACTCTAGGATTAGAGCCAGATGGATCCTTTGGGATTAGAGAAAGCAAAAGCTGTATTTAAGGTAGAATCCTTAATCAAAGAGCTAAAGATGAATATGTGTATGGAAAGAGTACAGACTTCTTAACCCAAGCCGCTTAAAGTGAAAAAAAAGCTATCCAAAGACAAAGATTTATGGAGATCTGTTGCGGTAGGTGGTAGATGGTCCCTTCCCATGGGGCCGTATGATGAAAATGTTGTCGATGTAGCGTAAGTAGAGTAAGGGTGCTGGAGGTGGGAGCTGAGGAAATGGTATTTGAGGTCAGCCATAATGATGGCATACAGTGTGGTCATGCAGGTGCCAGATTGAGAAAGCCAGACAAGTACCCAGGCCATCAACTTCTTCAAGATAGACCCAACAAAGAAAACAACAGAACACCACTGGTCATCACCTACAGTCCTCAACTTAAACCCCTTTGGCGCATTCTTAATCTACAAACTATCCAGGGAAATGACCCCTCACTTTCACAGGCCTTGGGGAACAGGCCAATCCTCAACTACAGATAACCCCCTAACCTCAAATTCTTTCCAGTAACCACGCAGCACACCGCAGTCATACTCACTCAGGAACCCACCCTGCAGTCAGCCCTGGTGCCAACTGTGTCCACACATCTATACAAACGGCATCATCACAGGACCTAACCACATAAGCCACATCAGAGGCTCATATAACTGCACATCCACCAACGGGATCTATGCCATTAAGTGCCAGCAATGCCCCTTTGCCTCGTATATTGGCCAAATTGGACAGTCTCAATGACAAAGGATTAAAGGCCACAAATCAGATATTCAAAATTGCTCTAAAAGTCACTACATTATTTCAAAGCAATTTAAAAATATAGCTGGAGAGAGAAGCTGCAGAACTTGGTTTCATTTACAAGTTTGACACCTTGAATAGAGGTTTAAACAAAGACCTTAACTGGATGGGCCGCTACATTCCACACCCTAATGACATAAAAAGCTAAGCACCAGGTACTTAGAATACTTCGATCTCACCCTATTAGCCTAATTTAGCACTGATGCTTAATTGACAATATTTTTCCCCTATTTTTTTCCTTCCTCATCCCCTCTCTTTCTTTATTTGTACCCTGTACCTCTTAACTCCATTCATCTGAAGAAGTGGGTTGTATCCATAACAGCTCACAATACTACTGACATTTTTTGTTAGTCTCTAAGGTGCTACAGGACTATTCACTGTTTAAGTTTTTCCTCTTCTGTAAATTGCAGGAAGTTTCCTTTTATTCCCAACGGAAGGTGCTGCAATGTAGTGGAAAAAGTAGCTTTGACTAAAAGCCAGTTACCCTTAAGCAAAGTAATCTTCTATCAGGCAAACTATTGAATAATTTTTGCCTGACAGAATAAATTTTGCTAGAAAACTTTTTCCACCAGCATCAGAAAATGACATTGACAGGATAATCATCCAAACAAGCAAAAGTGCAACTCAAAGAACAGAAGCAAACAGGGCAAATTTGGCAAAAACCATTTGCAAATCAATAGGTCGAAGAGAAGTTAACACTGAGCAAATTTAAACAAAATCCTTATGAAATTGTATTCCTGCCCTTTAAAAAAAAATGCAAGAACAGCTGCAAGTCAAATTATTCACGAAATTCTGATTGTTACTTGAGGTATTATTCAGAGAAGATAGCTATAACAGCAGGCCTGGGCAAAATAAGGCCTGCGGGCCAAATCTGGCCCACCAAGTCACCGGGTCCAGCCTGCTGAGGCAGTGGGGAGTCCCAGGCAGGCTCCTCTGCTTTTCTCGCAGGCCACTCTGAAAAATGGTTGCAGGGCCATTTCTCTCTCAAAACTGTGATCCTTGGAGGGGAAGCCGGGGAAGGCTTCAGGCGCCGTCCCCACCCCCAGCATAATCCCATTAGCTAGTTTCTGGTCAGAAACTGGCCAATTGGAACTGCCTGTTTGAACAACAGGCAGCATACAAAGTACTCCTCCAGCTCAATTATTCACACAAGCACAGGGCTCTGGATCCCATGTAGGCATGGGGTGGGCAGAAAGGCGGGCTGGCTGAGAAACGTTTTAAACTCTGCAGGCAGGCTGGTTGAGATGCTGGCTGGCAAGTCTCCTGGCTAGAGCCTGCCTCTAGCACCCCACCCCCTCCCTTCCCCAACCCTCTAACCCCACTCAACATCCCCAATCCTTCTGCCCCTCTCCTGCACCCATACCCCCTCCCACATCTGGCACCCTAATCCCCTGCCCCAGATCACAATCCCCCCCCTACCCTAGGCCACAACCCAAACTTCTGCACGCCAGTCCCCTTCCCTAGGTCACAAACCAAACCCCTGCACCCTAGTTTTCTGCCCTAGGTCACAACCCCCTCCTGCCCTCGGTCACATTCCCAAACCCTACCCCCCAGTACCCTATCCTAGGTCACAACTGCCTTCCCAAACTCCCTCACAGACCCCACTCTCCCTCCTGTACCCCAATCCTTTACCCCAACCTCCCTTCTACACCCAACCTCCATCCCAGACCCTGCACCTCCATTAATATCATGGAAGAGTGTGGCCCTCGACCTCTTTCCAAAATCTTGGAGTGGCTCCCTGTCGAAAATTATTGCCTATCCCTGTATAACAGGATCTATCAGTTGTGTTTCCAATATGTAATTTAAGTTCAGTATACAGGCAGTCCCCGGGTTACGTACAAGATAGGGACTGTAGGTTTGTTCTTAAGTTGAATCTGTATGTAAGTCGGAACTGGCGTCAGCCGCTGCTGAAACTGATCAGTTTCAACTGCGGCTGAATCTGGATGCCAGTTCTGACTTACATACAGATTCAACTTAAGAAACCCAGGCGTCCCCAAGTCAGCTGCTGCTGAAACTGATCAGCAGCTGATTCCAGGAAGCCTGGGGCAGAGCAACTCTGCCTCGGGCTTCCTGTAGTCAGCCGCTGGTCAGTTTCAGCAGCGGCTGACTTGGGGACGCCTGGGGCAGAGCAGCTGGGGTGCTGCTGGGTTGCTCCAGTAGCACGGCTCCTCGGCGCTACTGGACCAACCCAGCAGCACCCCAGCTGCTCTGCCCCAGGCGTCCTGATTCAGCCGCTGCTGAAACTGACCAGCAGCGGCTGAATCAGGATGCCTGGGGCAGAGCAGCTGGGGTGCTGTCGGGTTGGTCCGGAGCGGCGCTGCGGGACCAACCCAGCAGCCCCCAGCTGCTCTACCCCAGGGGTAGGCAAGAAAAGCCTGGTCTGCTGGGGGGGGGGGGGCACTAGCTGCACCCCCCCCCCCCAGCAGACCAGGGGGACAGGAGCAAAGCCGCAGAGCACGCCCGCAGCGGGACAGCCCAAGTGCGCTGTCCTGCTGCGGGCGTGCTCCAAGGCTTTGCTCCTGTCCCCCTGGTCTGCTGGGGGGGGTCCAGCAAAGCCGCTGGACCCCCCCAGCAGACCAGGGACACCCGAGCAAAGCCGCCCAGGCAGCGGGAGTCCCGCTGCCTGGGCAGCTTTGCTCCGGGGAAAACGAGCAAAGCCGCCCAGGCGTCGGCTTTGCTCGGGTGTCCCTGGTCTGCTGGGGGGGGGTCCAGCGGCTTTGCTAGAACCCCCCAGCAGACCAGGGGTACAGGAGCAAAGCCACCCAGGCAGCGGGAGTCCCGCCGCCTGGGCGGCTTTGCTCAGGTGTCCCTGGTCTGCTGGGGGGGTCCAGCAGCTTTTCTGGACCCCCCCAGCAGACCAGGGAGAAGCTTTTCTCGCCCCGGAGGACACGGGTGGCGACCCGCCGCCCGTGAGCTTCGGGGCGAGAAAAGCCCTGTTCGTAAGTGCGGATCCGACATAAGTCGGATCCGCGTAAGTTGGGGACTGCCTGTAGTTATCCTGATAAAATGCTTTACATTTCTGAATACCAGTAATTCTTTGTGACATTCTAGAACAAGGTCCAAACTTGTCCCTAAAATGAATCCATGGATATTCTGAATAGGAGAACACTTTTACAGAAGCCACCAAGATATACAATTCTTACATGACAAGATCAGCAAGGAAAGGAAGGATGAAGATCTCAATAGTTTTTAAGTTTAAGCATTTTTGTTTAACTCTTTTTATATTTTATGGACTACACAATTCACTTCTTTTCTACCTGTTGGCTTACTGGGAGAAATATGGACTTGAAATAAGTAATTCTGTAAATGGAGAAGCCAGTCCAAAAAAAAGAGAATTCCTAGGTACCAAAACTACAGCCAGAGGAGCTGTCATCAGATGAGGCACAGACAAATGGCAGGAATTTATTCCAAGAAACAAATTTTGTGTCTCACCAAAAGAAGATGGTCCTGTAAAAGATATCCTAATCTAGCTTGTCTCCCTTATGAAAATGTCAGATCAGAGATAGCCTAAGGTCTCTTTGTAGTCAAATTAGTTATGTATGTGATTTACTATATAATTTTGTAGTATCCACTGCATAAAGAATAAACATTGGACATTCAGCTACTTATATTTAAAAGTAACCAATGTCAATGAATTTGTTCCATCTTCAAAAATACTACTCACTTTGTATTTTGGAGACAGGTGTAACAGGGCAGACCTCACCACCATGGTGCCTCCTGCCGGTAGCTCAGGGAATTAGCAATTTTTCTGTGTCTCACTCACTGTTACTCTCCATCACTCTAGGTCAGGACCCATGTCTCTCCCAGACTGTGATGCCTTCCTACCAGGGTACTGCCCTACCATAGTGCTCCCACACTCAGGAATCTTCCCCCCTCCGGGGATCCTCAATCCCCCTATGCCCACCCTTGCCTCAGTGACCCACTGCCAGTCGTCATCTAGCCCAGAGGTTCCCAAACTTTTTCATACTGGGGATCAGTAAATCCATTCACGAGCTTTTGGAGGACCAGTAACATTTATTTGCATATTCATTAAGCAAATGATGAATATGTAAATAAATTGTTTCTGGTCCTCCTAAAGCCCCCAGTGCCAACTTTAGCCCACAGAAAAGTCATTCAGGGCCACACAGTGAGATATAAAAACACAGCCCCTCAAACTTCACTAATGTGACCCCAACGGTGCTTGTGGGTTCTAGGACAGAGTTCTGGGGAAGGGTGCCAATAAGTGCTGGGGTAGAGGACAGGGTGCTTGTGGGTGCTGGGGCAGGGTACTTGTGGAGGTCTGGGGGGGGGGCGGGGAGGCGACAGAGACCAATACCTGGGGATTCTGTAGCTGCCAAGGCCCAGGAAGTGTGTGGGCTGCGCCTCCGTCCTCCAAACAGCAGCGCGGTACCTGACACGCTGGTCCGTTGCACGCCTGATGCCTTCCTGCGCAGGGCGAGGGGGAGTCCTGGACTGTGCAAGCCCCAACTGCTCGGGCAGTGCACACCTTGCTCCTCCGCTCCCCACGGCAGCATGCGCTGCCCGAGCAGCTGGAGCCACGCAGTCCCAGATCCCCACCCACTCCCCTGCGTGCAGGAAGACAGCAGGGGAACAAAGTCCACAGCGCATGATGGACCGGCATTTTAGGTACAGTGAACCCTCGTTTATCGCGGTAGATAGGTTCCAAACCCGACCGCGATAGCTGAAAATCCGCGAAGTAGGGACACCATATTTACGTACTGTAAATAGAAACCGATAGGTCCCCCCACCCCCTACAAAGTTTCCCCTGTGATTAGCCTATACTGTATTGTAATTCCATATCATTCTTTAATGCTGCACAAAAGCCATCTGTAATGACGAATGATATGAAAGTATAAAGACAATAGGCAAGCACGATATGATACGGATATAAAAAAAGTCCGCGAAGTCGTGAATCCGCGATGGTCGAACCGCGAAGTAGCGAGGGCTCACTGTACTGCGCCGGCTGTTGGGGCAGGGCAGCCCACACACTTCTGGGACCTGGCGCGCAGCTGCAGAACTGCCCCCCCTCCCGACCCCACAGGAAGCCTGTGCTACCTCCGTTGATACTGGGAGTTCAGCGTGACATTCATCTTGGGGGCTGCGGGCAGCACAGTGCGCTCTCACAAAACATTTTCTGAGGCCCAGTATTTTTTCCCTAAGGACCAGTACTGGGCCGCGGACCAGTTTGGGAAACGCTGATCTAGTCCCTGCGACAAGGGCAAACTGCAGTCTGAAATGGCCACTTATCATTGGCAAAGGGATGTGGACCCGCTGCTTTTGCTTATCCTGGCTGCTCCCTGCAGCTCTAGTACCCTGAGGCCTTGCTTCAGGCCCTACAGCCTGGGAGCTTGCCTGGCCAGAATTTTCCCAGCCTTGCTCTAAATCAGGATGCCTCTAGCTTCCCTAGCAGCTAGCTCCCTCCTGCTCTGAGTCCTCCCCTCCAAGAGCCTGTAATTATACTGCCCTCAACTGGGCTTCTACCACCTCCAGCTGCTGGCTCCACACCTCCAGCATTCCAGTCCTCTTCCCATGGTTGGGTTTTAACGCTAAAGGGCCAGTGTAGAGCAGACTCCCCATCACGCAGGTCATACCAAAATATATGGAACCTCCAGCAAAAAAAACAAAACAAAACAAAAAAAAGTCAAGTTGTTTCATCTTGGTTTCTTAATTGAATACCTTTTAAAAGAGATCTGATTTTTGCTGGTCAGTTACATAGTTCTTGTGAAAAATCAGACACCTCCAACACACTGTAATTTGGGCACCCAAAGTGTCAAGTCATTTTTGAAAGTTTAAGTCAAAGAGTACAGATTTTACAAAAATGCTCAAAAAGATTCAGACACACACACACACACACACACACACACACAAACACAGGAATAAGGCAGGAAAAGTCAGGCAATAGTTTGAATACCACACTATTATTTCAGCTACTTATTAAAAAATAACTTCTCAAACAATGAGAAAAATCAGTCTGTAAATCATAATGAATGGGTTATTACATCCTTATAACATCAAGCTTGAATTTTTGGTGTGCAAATTGGCCTCCATTCACTATATACATCTTTCCCACTATTTCAATCAGAAGCCCCAAAAGTGACTACTAAAAGAGTTACTCACAAACAACCTCTCTTGCCTGCTAAGTGGTCCAGAATCATCATTTTCACGAGATACAGTCAGCCAAATTAGGCATCCTCCCAATATGGAGAAAATACATAGGAAGCAACAAAAAACTGAATCATCTTAGATTTATAAAACCTATTGAAAATTCACTTTAATATCTGGTGCTGCCAAAAGATATAAACTGAAGAAAGAGAAGTAAAAGCTGCCTAATAGTAAATTAATCTTTGTTTCTGAAATTGGAGACACTTCACAAGATGCAATGGAATGAAATTTAAGCATAAAAACTGCCTGAACAAAAGACATGTTTCAGAAGTAAAGCCTTTTCACATATTGTGAAGAATGTCTTCACAGCCTCAAAGAAAATGCTATATATAAAATCTGCTTTTTAAGACAAACATATGGCAGTTAAAAATATCCTGTGTTTAAAGTTTCCACAGCCTAGAATTATAGCTCAGCTCACTTTACACTTGGAAAACTTGTCACCTCCACTATTATCTGAAGGAAAAGCTGTCAGGATGTACCTAAAATAGTTTATTTCTTACCTGCTAATGTTAGCTGAAGTCCACTTATATCCACTGACTGGGCCATGTTTCCTATATCCATTAAGGCAATCTGTCGAGGAGTCTTTTTGAAGAGTTCTCTAGGAGGAGCCAACATCAGTTGGGAAAGGAAAAATTTTTCTGGTGGAGTTATGGGGGGCAAGAAACCTGTGAAACACAGTTTTCCTCACTTGTTACATAATGAAAAAACTTTTTTAAAAAGAATAGCGGCAATTAATACGTTACACTTTTTATCATAAAGGAATGCTATTTGTTAAACAAACTATAGTACAAATATTAAAAGTAAGACTGCCACTTAAAAATTAATTGTGATTAATTGCAATGTTGAATAGAATAAGATTTTTTAATATTTTGCAATGTTTTCAACATTTTCAAATATATTGATTTAAATTACAAATTTAAATTACAAATGTACAGTGTTCACCTTATATTGTTTTTATTACAACTATATGCACTATAAAACAGAAGATAGTATTTTGCAATTCCCCCCATTATGAGTACTGCTGAGCAATCTCTTCATATTGAAAGCTGAACTTACAAATGTAGAATTATGTACAAAAAAGTTGCTTAATTTTTGAATGCAGTGTAAAACTTTAGAGTTTACAAGAGTTCACTGAGTGGTGTTATTTGTTCAATCACAAATTTGTTTACATTTACAAGAGAATGCTGCTTGCTTCATTTTTACAGTGTCACCTGAAAGTGAGAATAGGTATGAACATGTGACACCAGCTATGACCAAGCCAAAATATTTACGTGTCAGATGTGGTAAAGATTCATATGCCTCTTTAATGCTTCAATAATCATTCCAGAGGACATGCATCCATGCTGATGACAGGTTCTGCTCAATAACTATCCAAAACAGTGTGGACTAATGCATCCTCAATTTTATCATTTGACTCAGATGCCACCAGCAAGAAGACTTATTTTCTTTCTGGTGGTTCAAGTTCTATAGTTTCTACACTGGAGTACAACTCTTAAGACAACAGAAAACATGTGCCACACCTCATTCCTCTCACATTTTGGAAAGCACTTAGGAATCTTAAACGATTGGTTAAATATCTTTAGAAATTTCACACTGGTACTTCCGTGTTTTGTCAAGTCTACAGTGAAACTGTTCTTAAAATGAACACGTGTTGGATTTTCATGTGAGGTGCTAAAACATGAAATATATGGCAGAATACAAGTAACAGAACAGGAGGCATAAAATTCTCCCCCCAGGAGTTCATTCACAAATGTAATTAACATATATTTTAACAAGCCTCATGGGTATGGAAGCATGCCCTCCGGATTGGTGGTAGCAGTGTGAAGGGGCATATAAATGTTAAACATATTGCAATGTTGGCTACAAAAGTGTCATTTGAATGCCTGTTCTCACTTTCAGGTGACACTGTATATAGGAAGCGGGCAGCATTATCTCCTATAAATGGCAACAAACGTGTCTGTCAGTGAGTGGCTGAACAAGAAGTAGGACTGAGTGGACTTGAATATTAAGTTTTACATTTTTGTTTTTCAGTGCAATTATGTAACAAAAAAGTCTAGATTTTAAGTTGCACTTCATGATAAAAAGCTTGAACTACAGTGAACTGAAAAATACTTTCATTTTTACAGTGCAAATATTAATAATAAAAATTATATTAAGTGAGCATTGTACATTTTGTTGCAACTGAAGTCAATACATTTTAAAATGTAAAAGCATCCAAAATATTTAATACATTTTAATTGACATTCAATTAACAGTATGATTACAATGATAAATGTGTTCAATTAATTGCATAAGTTAATTCTGATTGACAGCCCTAAATAAAATGAATGAATTAGGCTGACACTAAAAATATTATTGTTTTAATATTTTAAATTAAATCTATGCCTCTGCCTATTTATCATTTAAATATGAGCAGAATAATTTTGATTAAACTGTCTGTTGAACTAAACCCAGTCAGGGTTTCTCTGGTTTTAACTATAAAGTTTTATTTAAAAATACTTCCCCAGCCCTATGTCTCCATTTTTGGGTTGAAGGCTAGGTCATAGCATACTGTAAGGGCCAAGGAAGCCATCTAGAATTAGTTTAGTTATTACAATTAAAAAAAATCTTAGTTCATCACTGTTACCAACGTTTGACCATTCATATTAGTAAAATATAAGCCCTTATACTGTAATTACATTCATGAAGTAGACCCACTACTTTTCAAAGTAATCAAAGTGAAAAACTTTTAGAATCCAGTTTACCTGTCACTATTTATAGTTTGATTTTCATTTCAAAGCCAAGAAATACAAATCATCAGTTTCTCATTCAGGTTCTTAATGCTCCTGAGTTTGGGCTTCATATACTGCAGGGAATGTTTGTTTCAAAACAACTTTGTTAAAATTATGCAAACATTTATATTAGTCTGGAATGTTGATAAAATGTCATGGAACATCATTTTTGGGCCTAGTTAAACAGACAGGACCCCTTTTAGATCAAGCAGAACTTGCATGTTTTAGAATCTTACCACTATCAAGTGTTAAGCAAATCTCCATGGCTACGTCTAGACTTCATGCCTTTTTCGGAAAAGGGATGTAAATTAGACGTATCGCAATTGCTAATGAAGTGGGGATTTAAATCTCCCGCGCTTCATTAGCATAAAATTGGCTGCCGCTTTTTTTCGGCATGGAGCTTTACCAGAGAAAAGCGCCAGTCTAGACGCTGATCTTCCGGAAAATAAAGCCTTTTCCAAAAGATCCCTTATCCCTTATTTCAAGAGGGATAAGGAATCTTTCGGAAAAGGCTTTATTTTCCAAAAGATCAGCGTCTAGACTGGCGCTTTTCTCCTGCAAAGCTCCGTGCTGAAAAAAAGCGGCAGCCATGTTTAAATCCCCGCTTCATTAGCAATTGCGATACGTCTAATTTACATCCCTTTTCCGAAAAAGGGATGTAGTCTAGACATAGCCCATGTGTTGTTAAAGCATCATTTATGACACTAAGTTTTGAACAGTGTACTTCATTTTATTTACGTTGAAAACTAAAATGACTGTACACCTAGCACATCTATACCTTAGTAAGCACTAGAGTAACTTTGAAAGATTTTAAAATTTGGACTTTTCAAATGAAGTTATAAATATTTGACAGTCATTTTGCAACACGTTATAAATACTTTTTACTGATATATACCTCAAAGGACAATATTTCAAGTAACTGAATAAAAGATAGTCTTTCTAATTGTCATCAGTGAATCCACAGAATTTTACTTTCAGCTGATGGGTACATGCCTCTCCTAATAGCTGCTACAAGAGCCATGTCCTGCCCTGCCTCTCAGCCAACCAGTCAGGCAGAGGAGGGGGCTGGCATAGACCCCGCGTGGAGCAACATGCAGGTAAGCACTTATGTGGCCGGGAGGAGACCATAAGCCATGTGGCCCTCCAGCTGCACAGAGAAACACTCTTCTGCAGTTGGAGTCCTGGCACCTGCCATTGTTGGTTGGCTGAGAAATGGGGCAGGAGGAGAAGCACTGGGTGGTATTCCCCAGCTCCAGCCCCCAGAGCCACGTACAGCACCACAGGGCTAGGTGAGGGGGTCGCAGCAGGCACTGAGGGCTCTAGGGGCAGGACTAGTGCTGGGTTGCTCTGGAGGCTGAGCTGGTAATAGGGGATCTATGGGGCCATGGCTAGCACTGGGGGGGAATGGGTACAATGAGGCTCCGGAAAGAGGAGGCTGTTACTGGGGGGGTCTGGTGGCGGGGGGCTCTGAGAAATGGGGGATGAGTGCAGGGGACTTAGGTCAGTGGCTGGTGCTAGGGGGTAGCGGAGGGCTCTAGGTGTTGGGGGCTGGGCCTTCTGGCAGACTGATGTTGTATTTGCAAATTCATCATTTGCATAAAACACACGCAAATATGCAAATAAAATATTACTAGTCCACCAAAAGTGTGTGAATGGGTTTGTCAGTCCCCAGTATCAAAAAGGTTGGGAACCACTGCTCTAGAGTATTGCTGGTCAAGTTCAACTCCTTTTCCCCACACTCTAAATGGTCACTACAAGAGCTTGGAGAATACTGCAAAAAAGTTTGCTAAAAATACAGGGAATAACAAAGTGGTTTTTTTTCCTCCTAAAAAGCATGAGTGGGACCTCCCTTAGCTCTTATGCAGGAAAGTGTGGGTAGAGCACTGAATTTTTCCACAGAACTTGTCTGTTTTTTTCCCCAGTGTTTTTCAGGAACAGAAGATGTTTCTCAGGTGTGATTAGTAATAACTAAACCCATTCCCCCTTCAAATTCCTTTTCTTTTTGTCCCTCTGGTTTCAGCATCAATATTACTCCCTCCACTTCTTCAAAGCAGTGAAGCAAACCCTGGTAATTCTCATGACAAACCCTTAAAAAGCAGGGTTTTTAAGGTCATCCAGCCCCCGGCTTGCCTGGATCCAGCCCGAGGCTCAGGGCTCTCTCCCCTTCAACATTGAGGAGCCCACGCTGGCATTTCCAGCCCTCCCTCCCCCACCACAGGGCTGGAGCACACAAAATCTACTAGCCTGGCCCCCATAGGCTCTGGCATGCAAGAGAAAGGGAATGTCTGGAGTATTTCCGCTTTTCATTCGAGGGCCACATCTGTGAGGTGGGTTTTTTTTCCCTTTTGCTTCTCACTTGTGCGCAGCCCCCAGCTGATTTTTATGTGGCTCGGGGCCCCCACAACCCAAAAAAAGTTGGGGCCCCCACCCTTGGCATAAAGTATTTCATGCTTTCTTAAAGCATTGTAAAACAGCAAAATGCACCACACCCTCTTTTCCTTGTAGTGCCTTTTTGAAAATAAAATACGTAAAAGCACTGCTCAACAGGGCCTTGCACCACTCAGTAACACATCACTCTGATCCCTAGCTCGAGGGGTGGGGGGGTAATTAAAAATTATTATTTTTTTTTGTTCCTTGCCCCCAAACAGATAAATATCTGGACAGAGCGTCACCCTCCAGCCCTGGATCACAGAGACATGACCCTATTATAGGGATGCATTTGTACTGGAAACAGAGGGAGCAGTGACAGGAAAGCCTCACTTTTTGCATACATTCTAACACCCAGAAAAAAACCACCTCTTACATGGCTGCTCCAGTGCTGGGGAATGGAACTGAGCATGCCCATCTCACTTCAATTTATCTGCTCTGTATATTAGTTACCTTAGTAAGAATCCTTCTGATTTAGACTGGGGAATTTATTTTTATGTAGACCTCCTCAGTTTTCATGATTTTAATGTAATGTCCCCAAAACTGAGAGCCAGGGAGATGTGCACTGTGAGTAGAGTATGACCATTGCCAAATGTGCTTTTAAACATTTTGCCTTTTAAAGTGCACTGCAAAAGGAAAGTGATGAGCCTTTCACCATGTGTTTTAAAACAAAAAGCCTGGAAGGCATGAAGTGTCTGACCTGAGAACTACCTGGGTTTCTTTTGCTGCTTTCTAGAGAGCAGTTCAGATGAGTTAAGAACTATGGAGATGGGTGCTGAAGTGAAGTGTTCTCCAATTAACAAAAATGTACTTAACCTCCTGAAAACTTCTTTGTGAAATATTCACTCACACCCGCATCTGGGCTCTCAGTCAACACCTCACCGCCCCAACTCGCACAGACCCGGGGAGGATGCTGGGGCAGACACACCCGGGGCAGGCTCAGGGCCAGTGGATACGAAATAAAGCATCACTCCGAGCGGGGCCTCCTTCCAGGCCGC
This sequence comes from Pelodiscus sinensis, assembly GCF_049634645.1. NCBI lineage: Eukaryota > Metazoa > Chordata > Testudines > Trionychidae > Pelodiscus > Pelodiscus sinensis. Next base: position 230,742,229 of record NC_134711.1, on the reverse strand, counting down.
TGCCCGTCTCCCCCGAAAGGCTCGGGTGCGATCGCTGCTGAGCGGCCACAGCCCGGGAGTCCCCGCAGCGGCGCCGGCCCCACCCCCCCGGCGGGCCCAGGGAAGCGGCTGCGGTGACTCTCGGGGGCGAAGCCCCGGGCGGTACCTGAGAGCGGCGGCCGCTCGGCCTCGTCGCCGCGCTCGGGCGCGGGGTTGAGCAGGTGGGCGAAGATGGCGGCGAAGGGGTTGGCGGCCAGCGGCTCGGTGCGGTACATCTCCCACAGCAGGTAGAGCGCGGTGAGGCGCTGCGGGGGGCTGGGCAGCAGGTCGGGCTGCTGCAGCAGCAGCACCAGCACCGAGCCCAGGCGGAAGTGCTCGGCCTTGCCGAAGTAGTGGTGGAAGGCGCTGGACAGGCCCTCGAAGGTGCTGCCGCCCGCCTCCTCCGAGACGATGCTCAGCAGGCTGGAGAGCTCCTTGGGCGACAGGCTCATCCTGCCCGCCGGGGCCCCCGCGCCGCCCGCCTCCCCCCCGCCGCCGGGGGCCCCCGCCTCCGCGCCCAGCACAGTGCAGGGCGCCGGGCTCCCCCCGCCCCCGGGCATCCAGCTCCCCGCGCGAGCGCGCGCCTGCGTGCAACCCCCGGGCGGCTGCGAGCCGCCGCCGCCGACTGCGAGCTCGGCCTGCCGCTGCCGTAAAGCCGCGCGCCGGCTCCGGTACGGCGTGCTTGCGACACTGTCGCGCCGCACACGAGGCCGTTATGGGAGGAGGAAGGGAGAGATCGCAGCCGACGATTGGCCAGCGGCTGCCCCACTAAGAGCCCGAGGGAGGCAAGGGATTGGCTGCCGCTGCCGTAAAGCCGCGCACCGGCTCAGGGACGGCGTGTTTGCGACATTGCCGTTCAACATTCCCGGCGCTTGTGTAGGGGCCGGGAGATATAGAGGCAGGGGATTGGCTGGCGGTTGCCCCATCGGGAGCCGGAGGGAGGCGCGGGATTGGTTCCTGCTCACGGGCCCGACCCAGAGAGGTGGGGCTTTGTGGGGAGTCTAGTTCCCTCCCGCCAATCAGCGAGACGTGTTCCTGGGTTTTGTAAGCGCGCGCGCGCCTGGGGTTGGCGCAGCGGCCGCGATTCCGGGCGAGCTGGAGCGCGCGCCTGGGGCAGCCGGAGCCGCGTTCGTCAGGCCTGGAGGCCCTTAACGTTTGCAACCGCCCCCCCGCCCCAGCCCGGCAGCAGAACCGAGGCGTCCTGCTGCCCAGCCCCCTGCGCTGGTGGCTTCTGGGGGGTCAGACCGTGTCCACGTGCCGCTCCCTGCTGCAGGCTACAGACTTTTGTTGGCCGAGATGCCCTTTCGGCAGCGTATTGGGTGGTTAATTGTTATTGCCATAATCAGAGTAGGGATGTCCCCACCAGCCAGGCTGGGCCTGCTGTGCTGCATGTGGCTGGGCTAGAGCAGCTCCCCGCGGCCCCCCCCACCCTCCGCCCATGGGATCCCATTTAAGCTGTTACACCGAATGGTGAACTGATTGAACAGGATTTTCCATCCTTCAATCAGAGCATGATAGGTGAGTACTAGATTGATTTACTTAGAGTCGGTAAAGCTAAAGTGCAAGCTCTGCGTTTTGATTATAGAAGTTGTTTTTCTTTCCTTCCTTGCTTAAATAATAGAGACGGCTGCCTGAACAAAATATCCCAGGAACGGTGAACCCTAATGCATTTGGCAGAGAGGATGTGGTAGAGCAGGAAAGAGACAGAGACATAATTATAGCAAACTGTTTGATTTGTTACAGAGATTGTATTTTAGTTTCAGCAACCATGCTAAATAATGTAAAAAATCAAGTACACCCCCTACCTTGCCTCATTTGCAATAACATGCTGGGGAGGGGTAAGATCCATCCAACAAACAAAAATGAAATTAAAGCACTGTCAGATACAGTAATTCCTCATTTAACACTTGCCCACTTAACACATTTTTGTGATAGCATGAATTTTTTTTTTTTTAGGGAACTTTCTTGAATTACACAACTGTCCCCGGAATAACACTCTTTCCCCAGCTGGCCTGTTGCCAGCGGCTGCGCGGGTCTTCCCAGGCCTCCCTGCAAAGCGGAAGAGGGTTCGCTGTTCCCCGGCAACCTCCCTCCCTGCCCACGCTGGACGCAGTGTGGGTCCCGGCAGACCTGTCACAGGGGCATACTCCCAACCCAGTCCCCCTCCCCTTCCCTTCCCCAGAGCCAAACACCTCCTCTCCCTGCTGTAACCCAGTCCCCTTTCTCCCCCAACCTTATGTCCTGGTCTCTACAGACACTAACGCTTGAAACACAACCCCCACCTTTTCCATTATTTTCAGTGGGAAAATTGACCCCGCATAACACGTTTTCACTTAACACGATCATTTTCTGAAACCTATCTATAGTGTTAAATGAGGAATTACTGTACTATTATTCTCATGAGTCTTTCCTCCTTAGATACACATTCCTTTCCTTTGTTGTTTAAGTGTTCCATCCCATTTAGGTTGTTTTTATATAACAATGCTAATAGACGGAGACAATGTAGTCCATCTGGGTCAATTCACATGTCTAACAATCATACCCTGTAATGATTTTTTTCCTCAAAAAGGGGAATTTTTTTCTCTAAAAGTCTTCACTGCAACTAGAAGTGTCAGAGGCAACAAGGAATGAGACAACTGTAGCAGGAACAGGTTGTAAAAAAAAAATGTATCTTTAATTCCTTACAAAGAGAAAAAAATTGACATGACATCAATACTACAGGAAACTCCACATTAGGGATGTAAAATCCTGTTTAAACATTGGCTGCAGGGGCGGATATAGGGCAGGGCGAACGGGGCGGCCGCCCTGGGCCCCGCGCATGTGCCGTGGCACCACCGCGCATGCGCCGTGGCAAAGGGGGGGCCCCCGCGGAGTTATGCTGCCTGGGGCCCCACAAAACAGTCACCTGCCCCTGATTGGCTGTGTCTAGACTGGCAAGTTTTTCTGCAAAATCATCTGCTTTTGCGGAAAAACTTGCCAGCTGTCTACTCTGGCCACTTGAATTTCCGGAAAAGCACTGACGATCTCATGTAAGATCATCAGTGTTTTTCCAGAAATACTATGCTGCTCCCATTTGGGCAAAAGTATTTTTCTGAAAGACTTTTGCGCAAAAGGGCCAGTGTAGACACCACAGTACTGTTTTCCGCAAAAAAGCCCCGATTGCGAAAATGGCGATCGGGGCTTTTTTGTGGAAAACCGCATCTAGATTGGCCACGGACGCTTTTCTGCAAAAAATGCTTTGGCAGGATGCTTTTCCGCAAATCTAGACGTGCTTTTCCGAAAATGCTTTTAATGGAAAAGTTTTCCGTTAAAAGCATTTTCGGAAAATCATGCCCGTGTAGATGTAGCCATTATGTTTAACTGGCTGAACAAGCGAGTAGGAGGGCAGGACTGGAACCAAGGGCAGAGGGCTGCTCCAGTCGTTCTGGAACATCTCCCACCTGCCATGAACCACATGGAGCTGGGGCAGCCCCCTGCCTGCAGTGAATGGGGTCGTTGCCTTAGCCCCTGCTAGTTAACTATAACCACTAAGTATCACCCAGTAAGTGTTGTTAACCATTCACATCCCTACTCCACATGCCTTACTGGCTGACCATGTAAGAATAAATCTTGAGTTAGAGAGTTTTTAAAGATGCCAGTGTGAATGTAACTCCAGGCCTAACTATTAGCTCGAACACCCTTAGCACAGCACCCTTAGCTCGAAATAAGTGATATAATTTGTGCTACACAACTTCCGTAGCTTATTCCTAGTGTATTTCGAAATAGCTTGTTTCATAATATTTCTAAATAACTCACTATTCTGAAATTCCCCTTAGGCTTCATAGAACGAGTATTACCAGAACACCAGAATAAGCCACCCATTATTTTGAAATGAAATAATAGGCTGCTTCAGTAGACATGGAATAGCTATTTTGAGATACTTCCATTATCCCAAAAGAGCTTTGCAGTGTAGACGTACCTTATAGTGCAACAGCTGCATGAGTGTGCTGAAAATTGAGAAACATGAATGCATCGACACAGGTAGGATGCATCTACACTAGCAAGATTTTGTGCAAAAGCGGCTGATTTTTTGCAAAATCTTGCCGCCTGTCTACACTAGCCGCGAGTATTTGCGCAAGAACACTGACTTTGTACTGTACAAAATCAGTGATTCTTGTGTAAATACTCCGACGCACCCACTCAGGGATAAGCCCTCTTGTGCAAGAATACTTGTAGATAGCCAAGTTAATTTCTTGCGCAAGAGAGCGTCTACACTGGCACGGATGCTTTTGCGCAAAAGCAAATCTTTTGCACAAAGGCACATGCCAGTATAGACGCTCTCTTGCACAAATACTTTTAACGGAAAAACTTTCCAGTTAAAAGTATTTGTGCAAAATCATGCCAGTCTAGACGCAGCCATAATGTTTAGTTCATTAGCTGCTGTACATTGTAATGAGAAGCTTCAGAGGGGTAGCTGAGTTAGTCTGTGTGACGTAGTGGGGGGGAACTTGCTGGTTTCTATGGGTCTGTGGTAACCCCACTGGCTGCCGCCGGTACCACAGCCCAGAAGGACAGAGATGGGTCATTATGCAAAGGGATCTCTCAACCGTCTGACCAGCTAACCCCCATGGAGAGGAATAAAGGAAGGTGAATGCTGCCCTGTTTGGGGGGCAGGGCTGGAGGAAAGTTAGTTAGTTTCTGTCTGGGAGGATGGAGGAAGCAGCCTCAGCAACAGGCTGGGGGGTTTAGAAGCCAAAACCGCCCCCCCCCCATATCAAGGGGGGCTGAGGCATCCTAGGCCTGCCCTGTAACCTGATGACATCTGTGCTGTGCTGTATGCTGGCGAAGCAATAAACCACCTCTATTCTACTGGCTGGTGGAGTCTGTTCGTGCCATTTCGGGGGTGCAGGAGGCGGGGAACCCCAACGCGTCGTCACAGTCTGTAACTAGAAAAACTTAAACAACAAATAATCTAGTAGCACCTTAAAGACTAACAAAACATGTAGATGGTATAGTGAGAGTTTGCCCTTTCAACCAATTTTCAAATATCAGAATCCCACATATATAGGTGTGCTAAAATTTATGTATCTCCATCTACTTACCTTCTACAGCATAGCATTTGTTAAGGGTGAAATCCTGGCCCCACTGAATGGCAAACTTCTGACTTCAGTGGAGTTAAGATTTCATCCTAGATTAATAAAAACCATTTATAAGATGGTAAATTATTTTGTATGTATACCTATCTGGTTACCAATCCTTTCTTTCACTTGTTGGGTAAAATTTCCTCTAAAACAGGCCTGGATAGTGAACAATTCACAACAAACTATTCAATTAATGTTTCCTGGTATTACTTAATCAGACTTTTATGATTTTTACAAATGTGCTCTTCTAAATGTTCCGTGTGAACAAATTAAACATGTTTATTGTGAGCAATACTTTGAGTACTCAATATTTGCAATTTGATATCGGATCAATGATATTTCTGTTCCCTAAATGGATGACCTATCCTTTCTGAGCTACTACTGCTTCCACCCAAAAAACACTTTAATGTAGGCCCTGATCTGTGCAGATCCAGTTGCAGGATCAGAAACTTAAGGACTTAAATCCTGGCTACAAACCAGAAATTCACTTTTCAAGGATCTTACCAAAAAACCCACATACTTTGCATGAATGTTCAGAAAAAGTGAATATGGTTTTAATATGTATTAACCACTGAATCAGTGTAAAAAAAAAAAGACTGTCAATTACCTTCATGAAGTCCAATTCTGCTGCAAATCTTGAATTCCTTTAACTGGCAAGTTTTGCCTGCATAAGGTCTCTAAAAGTAATATTGACAGTTGAAGATTCCATTTATATATTTTGATGTGGACGTGAACATAGCTGTAAGTACTCCATATTTTAACACACAAATTTTGGTGACCTAGGGACTTCTGTTAGGGATATGTCTACACTTCATGCTTATTTTGGAAGAAATTTTTCAAAACAGAGCATCTGCACACAGAATGCTCATTGAAATAGTGCTGAGCTATTTTGAAATAAAGCATCCAACCGATTGGACGCTAACTCACATTTAAGGCCACCCAGAACCACTTCAGGCAGGGCATCAGGACAGCAGTTACTTCCTGAAGCTGCTGCTTGAGGCTATCTGAGCATTGTGCTTAAAGGGACCCCCATACGAAGGATGTTAAAATGTGATTATCTGGTAGAGGCAGTGGGGTGGGGGCAGGTGGCACCCCGGAGATGGTGCTGGGGGGAACTGGCTTTTAAGCTGACTCCCTCCAGTACCAGTTTCTGTCCCTCTCCCCCCCCCCCCCCTTCCTACTTCTGATAGAATGTGTTCCACAACATTTGTGAGAGGAATGGAGAGATGTTCCTCTCTGGGTAGAGGGACAAAGGCCAGCTGGGAGGGATGGGCCTTTGAACAGCTGTGCACAGCTGCCAACCGGTAGGCCCATCAGGCAGGCATGTGCATCTGGGAGGCCCTGAGGGAGAGTTTCTCACAAGGACCCTTGGGCCTCCCCACTAGGGGCCTGTGCCTTGCCCCACTTTGCCTTTACTCCAAATGCTCCCTTCCCCACTACCCAGCAGAGACAATAAAACAGACAGTTTTTTAAAACATGAACGGTGTGGTTTTTATTTGGGGTCAAAGTGACTGGGGAAAGAACCTGGGAGAGGAGAGTGGGGGGAGGGAAGGAGGGAGAGGCTCAGGGCTGGAAGTGGGATTGGCACCTGGTGCATTAGGGTCTACTGCCTCATATGCGAGGACCTCAGTGATCATGGAGTGGGAGCGGAGAGACTAGGAGGAGAAGCAGGAGGTCGAGCTGGAACATGGTCAGGCATAGGAGGAAGGCCAGGAGCTGGGCTGAGGCAGGAGCTGGCTCCGTGCCAGCAAGGAGAGACCAAAGGGCCATGCACATGATGGTGGCCCTGCTGTGGCAACTCCCTCCAGGTCTTTCTCAGCAATTGTATGCCTTCCTGGTCCAGCATCTCATGCAGGGCATGGAGATGTGCTCCCACAGCAATTCCTCCTGCGTTCTCTGGTGCCTGCAGATCCCCTGGTGTTGGGCAGCTGCCCCAGGTGGTGTTGCCTGCCCACCTCTCGCAGCTGGTCCAGTGGAAGAGAAAAGAGAGAGGGTCAGTCATCCCTGGAGACACAGTGCCTGAAGCCAGCCCTCATCTGTGAGCTGAGACCGACAGTTCTCGGGTCAGATGGAGGTGATGTCCTGGGAGCAAGACCATCTGCAGCCTGGAGAGTGGGCCCTTTCCTACAGAGGCCCAGATGTCTCCAGGGGGGCAGTCTCACCACCCCCAACAGCTTCCCCAGCCCTAGGGGACAAGCAGGCATGGGAAGTTGATGGCTGGACCGGGATCATGCAGGTGGGAGGGGGGACCATGGGCCAGCTGGGCTTGCCTTGGTGACATGCACATGCCGGGTCCAGGAGTGATGGTGTCCTAACAGGATAGGACTTGTATCCTTGGCCACTGGAGGAGAGGGGGTCAGGGTGTAGTAGGGAGGTGTGTGAGTGACAGACTCTCCTGTGCCTCACTGCACTGTTCCCTGGAGCAGGTGTTGCCTTGAGAGTGCAGACATGCCCATGTGCGGCACTCTAAGAGTGGTGGCTTGTGATAGGAGGGTGTCCCACCTGGATGTCAGACATCTGGCTGGTCTCCCCAGGCCCCGTGAGCAGGAACCCAGGGGTGCTCTGGTGCAGCCTTCTGGGGCTGTGTGGGCAAGACCGATGCTACGTGTACATCCACAGGCATAGATTGCAGCATGATTCCCCAGGCCGAGAAAGCTGAGTGAGGAGCAGACCCCTGTTGCCCGCCACCTCCACCCTGTCTGTGTTATGTACCTAGGATCACTCACCTGATCATCCTTCCCCGGCCTCAAAGGATGCCTGGGACACATCCAGGCGGTGGGGTACTGGCTCAAGGGTCAGCGTGGTGACAGTGCTGGCTGCATCAGGGTCGTCCTCCTTCTCATGCTTCTTCTACCCATGACTGGCTTTGCCCCTCAGGAAGGCGATAAGCACGTCTCCAGCCCTGAATCGACCACCAGGGGTAGGGAAGGGACTGCACTACTTTCCAAGATGCAGTGCAGGTCCTGGTAATAGGGGAAGGAGTGGGATTCTGGCATATGCCTGGCAGAGCTTCACTTTCACCTGGATCTGCTGCTGGGTCTGGATGTGGCCCTTTGAGGCCAGGCTCTTGGCCATGCAGCCGTATATTTCAGCGTTGCACCGACTGGTGCAGAGATCCTGGAGGTTTTCCTCTTCGTTCCAAACCTCAGTGAGGGCCAGAATCTCTGCCCCAGACCAGGATGGCACAAGTCTCTTGTGGTGCCTGGCAGGCTCCTGAGAGCCGTCAGAGTGGTCCCTGGGAGCAATGGAGGGTTCTTGGGGGGCTCATGGGTCACTCATGATGGTCAGATGACTTGCTGTGGCAGCAGCAGTGTGGCTGTAGTCTGGTCCAGCTTCCTGCCACAAGCCCTTTCCCCTGCAGTTGCAGCTTTAAGGGCTTCAGGGGAAGGGAAGCTGTAGAGTCCTGATGAGTGTGGCCAGAGTGGTACCTGTGGAATTTCCTGGAGGCCTCTTTCGAAATAACTGTGGCTGCCACATCTACACACACCCTATTCCAAAACAGCTGTTTCAGAATAGGCATTATTCCTCATGGAATGAACTTTACAGAAGTCAGAATAAGCTGTCGGTTATTTCAAATTTATTCCGAAATAACGTTGCTGTGTAGACGCACCCTTAGGCACCCCAGCTATAAACTCAAGGTTAGATGCAGATGGTTCTTTTGAGACTGTTTTTGATGTATAAATCTCATTCTAAGGCGGGGAATTCTTCAAAAATTTTACCCTACATCTTCCTCCTTCCTCATATAGTTAAGGAGAAAATATTAATATTGGTGTAACTCCATTTACTTCAGTAGAGTTACACCTTGCTTATACTACAGCTAATGTTGGTCCATAATGTTTTATTTAAAATATGATGAATTTAAGAAAGCTCAACCCCCTAAAGAGTGGAGGCAAGAGATCTGAATAAATGAGTAAACACATATATCCAGGCTAGTGATGTTAAAAATCATTTAATACGGTAACTGAAACCACAAAAAATCTTAGCGGCTACACACACTGCTTAGCTTTGTACTGCAGAGTCCGCAACACAGCTTTCTCGGAAGTCTGTGCCCAGTCAGCTCCTGGGGAAGCGGTTTCGCTGCCCCGCCACAGGAAAGCTGTCTCCCTGGGAGCTGGCTGAGTTTAACCAATACCATTAACCAATAAGCTTACTGGTTAAATGGTTAATCGATTAAATTCTAACATCCCCAGTCTAGGCCATATGTACAATAGATGTTCAGTTCACAAGGAAATGTTGATTTTTAAAAAATTGTTCCCATCCCATTCGCTGTACCAGAAAGGTTTTTTTTTTTAAAATATTTTGTTTAAACGTTGTACCACAAAGTTCTGATAATTTATTTGCTATTTCAGAGAGAAGTAGTAGTGTATATGGTGTGAATCTGGGCCCTGCATTATCATAAATTGTCACTTTTCAGCAAGGAGGTGGTAATTAGGAAGAGGCTCAGAAATATAAATTTTTAAACTTGCCTTTAGGACATTGTGATCCTTCTATGCAAGGAAAATAAAAGGTGAATGGTATTTTTAGAGACATTACTTAGCACTGTGGAACAGTGATATTTATAGATCAAAGGGAAGATGACAAACACCATGATCCCATTTGTAAATGTATCTTTTAAAATGTTTTATTACTTTGTTTTCCTCAACAGTTGGCTCAGCTCCACTGCTGCCTTCAAGCCACCTTTTGTTGGTTTGATAATGTTTTCTACACACCCAGTGAAGACTTTGCTGGATATTTTTTCCAAATCCCCCTCCCTTTTGATTCATTATTGCCTTTTTAAGTATTCTGCATATCCTCAGAGTATCTCATTATTTTTCCCAACTTCCACTTATGTTAAAAGCTTTTAAAATACATTTTAATGATGCATAAAAGCAATGTGATGAGCTTAATAGCATGCTATTGATTTTTATCTGAAACAGACATTTGAAAGTTTCAATAGCCATTTAGCAATGTGTATATTTAATGTGGTTTGAGGAAAGGCAAATACAACAGACTTTTTCTACTAAAATTAGATACAAATTAATTAGTTGCAGTAAGCTACCTTACTAGTTTGTCTTTTTCAGTGTCTCCAAAACAGTAGTATCAATAACAACAAGGACAACCATACAGGGAGTAGAAGGTAAAGAAAAAAAATGCCCACAGGACTATTGTGTCCACACAGCTTCCACTTATCTACCAGTCATGGTTTTAATAATTCAGGCCTGAGCATTGCTGGTGGGGAGTATACTGTGTTAGATATAGCTAAGCAGTTCTCAACTGTGGGTTGAGACACCAAAATGAGTCAGGATCCTTTTTAATGGGCTAGTGTTAGACTTGTTGGGGACCAGGTGACCAATGTTGAAGGCCAAGCATCACCAGTCAGGACTGCAGCCAAAGCTTGAGCTCCACTGCCCAGAGTAGTGGGGCTTAGGTTAGCTGGCCCCTTAGCCTAGAGCAACAGGGCTGGAGCAGGCTCATGCTTTGGTTCTGCTTCCTGAGATTATTTAATAATTTTTGTTTTCAGAAGGGGGTTGCAGGGCAATGAAGTTTGAGAACCGCTGAAAACTGCAATTCACAGTATGACCTCCCAGTTGCTATATGGGCAAGCCATAGCCAAGCACAGAATAGAAAGTTAAGCAGGATTGTATTTGGCTGTAATTCAGACTCCATGTAGATGATACAAAGTTAGGTTGGTGTTAGCCTCTAACGCTGTAATATAGACCAGGCCTAACGGATTGAAGCAGAAAGTGAAATTAAAGCAGAAAGTGAAATTAAAAGTTTCACATCCTATAAAAGCTTCTGATTATGGTAAGCTGGGAGTTTAAACTTAAGGAACACATCATACTTTATATTGTAGGAATAAGCAAAGGGGAATTTTTGTCCCTGTAGTTATGTGGAACTGAAAACATTAAGTTCTCCATTTACTTCCCTATTGCATTGACCTTTTGCTTTCACAGGCACCCACTGTAGATTTCTATCTGGGACACTAGGGTTATTATTTCTAATACTATTCTATTTACAACCCCAATAAACAATTGGAGTAGCTCCAAAAATTGTGTTTGGTATCAGCAAATATGTTAAAAAAGTCATGACCCTGGAGAATTTAAAGTTCTACATGGACAAAAGAGACACTTAAGTGGGAAAAAGAGATACATAAGAACATACAAATAACCATGCTGGGTCAGACCAGTGGTTACTATACCTCAGTATCCTGTCTTCTGACAGTGGCAAATGACAGATGCTTCAGAGGGAATGAACAGAACAGTTATCAAGTGATCCTTCCCCATCATCCAGTCACAGCTCCTAGCAGTCAGAGTCTTAGGGACAGCTGGAGAAAGGGGTGATGTCCCTGACCCTCTTGGGTAATAACCATCCATGGACTTATCCTCCATGAACTTACCTAATTCTGTTTTCAACCCATTTATTCTTTTAGCCTATACAACATTCCTTGGCAACAAACTCCACGCGTTGATGGTGTGTGGTATGAAGAAGTATTTGCTTATGCTGCTGCTTTTTAATTTCATTAGGTATGTAACCCTTCTCCTTCTGCCAGACAGGGTCCGGCAGCCACCAGGGTCGGGTTCAATATCTAGGGGTCCATCTCACACAGAACCGGCTCGAGCGCCCACCCAGTAGCCTGGGAAATTCACACACCTATGGGCGCCTCTGAGAGGAATTGCTTCCCCACTCACAAGCACAGAGTCTGAGTGTAGAAAAGAAACATTTAATGAAACAGAGAAAGAAGTCACATGGCATTAACTTGGGAAAATACCACAGAGTTCATAGCCCAAACCATGAGCAAAGTCCAATACCCCATGAGTGAGTCCAGCAGCTCAAAATCTCCCAGAGTCTGACACCCCAAAAGTCTTTGTCCCTGGTCAGTGCCGCCCAGAGTTCAAAAGTTCACCTACAGGGTTCTACCTCCCAACCTGGGTGGAAAGGGAGGCAGGGGGGTTGATAGGGGCACCTTACGTGGTCTGAGGCCAACGGCGTCACCTCTCTGTACGATTCTGCTGCAGCCTTTACCATGAGCCACTCCACCATGCTCCAACCAACCGCTCCACTGGTCACCTGCCACTGCTCCTACCAGCCGTTCCCACCGGCTGCTCCGCTGGTCGCCTGCCGCTGCTCCTACCGGCCACCCGCCGGTCATTCCCACCAGCCGCTCCGCTGGCTGCAATGGGTCTGGCTCCTGGCCAAACCAGTGATTTTAGCTCTTAGGATGTGTCTAGACTACAGGATTTTGTCGACAAAAGTGAACTTTTGTTGACAAAACTAAACCTGCGTCCACTGCTGCTGAGTTCTGTTGACATAACATCGACAGAACTCAGCAGTTTTGTCGACGGCTGTAAATCTCATTCTACGAGCAATAACGCCTTTTGTCGACAGAGTTCTGTCGACAGAAGGCATTATTGCATCTACACTGTCCTTTCCCAGTCATGTCGACAAAGTGGCTTGCTTTGTCGACAGAACTGGATGTAGTCTAGACGGATGTAGTCTACACGGTCATGTCGACAAAGTGGCTTGCTTTGTCGACAGAACTGGATGTAGTCTAGACGCTCTTTGTCGACAGAAGCTTTGTCGACAGTATTTGTGGACAAAACTTCTGTCGACAAAAGCCTGTAGTCTAGACATACCCTTAGTGATTTCAACTCTTCAGCCATTACCTAGACTAGCAAAAGATTCCAGCTTCCACTGGACTAGCAAAGAGACTCCTCATGGAGTCTACCTCATGTCTGTCCTTAAAACAAAAGGGGGAAAGAGGCAGGTTGGGCCAGTCTTACAGCTCACACCTGGCAGGCTGACTCAAGCCTTTCAGCCCTTTCCCCCTGCCCCCACTCCATTCACACAACTTTGGAAGGGAGGAGGCTTGTTCCTCGGAGACCTCTTACAGTGATGGTGTCTCTCCTGCAAGCACTGGTGTCATGTTTTACAGTTCCCACATTTAGGGGTCGCATGATTTGTGATTCCCACAACAGCCACAACTTATTTACAATATACCACATTCCATTCCAACATTGATCCTCCATCAGCCCTGGCTGAGTTGGATTTACATAACCACACCTCGGATTCCTTACCCCTCCTGGCATGAACTGTATTTACATATCAATAGTTAACAGTTAATTATCTTGCAGAGCTAAACAATTGGGCTGTGTCTACATTGGCATCCCTTTCCGGAAAAGGGATGCTAATGAGACACTTCGGAATTGCAAATCCGCGGGGGATGTAAATATCCCCCGCGGCATTTGCATTTACATGGCTGCCGCTTTTTTCCGGCTCGGGGTTTTTGCCGGAGAAAAGCGCCAGTGTAGACGCGATTTTCCGGAAAATAAGCCCTTTTCCGGGAGAGTCCTTATTCCTACTTTCAGTACACTGGCGCTTTTCTCCGGCAAAAACCCTGAGCCGGAAAAAAGCGGCAGCCATGTAAATGCAAATGCCGCGGGGGATATTTACATCCCCCACGGATTTGCAATTCCAAAGTGTCTCATTAGCATCCCTTTTCCGGAAAGGGATGCCAATATAGACAAAGCCTCTGAGTGAGTACTCCCACCTCCCAGAGCAGGTCCCTCCTTTTAGCTGGCTGATAACAAGCAGTAGTTCAGCCCCTGCTTACAGGTTACCCCTAGTTCTAGGGTTATGTGACTATGTAAATAACATTTCCCTATTTGCATTCTCCATCTCATTCATGATTTGGTATATCCATATCCCTCCATAGTCATCTCTTTCCTAAGATGAACAATCCCAGTCTTTTCAATCTCTCATTTTTGTTGGCTTTCTCTGTAGCTTTTCCAATTCTAAATCTTTTTTTTAGATGGAGACAACCAGAATTGCAAGTAGTATTCAAGGTTTGGGCATACCATGGATTTATATAGTGTCATTATGATATTTTCTGTCTTATCTATTCTTTTCCTAATGGTTCCTCCTAATACTCTGTTAGCCTTTTTGATCATCCCCGCACATTGAGTAGATATTTTCAGGAAACTATCCATGATGGCTTCAAGATACAGTGCATAAAAGGAAGGCGCAGAGAGACAGAGGTGTTACATGGCTTGCCTAGTTTTACATTGGAAATTTGAGGCAGAGCTAGGAATTTAAGGTTGGTCTTCTGAGTCCCAGTCCAATGCCTTAAGGAAACGACATTCTTTGTGCAAAAAGACAGCATATCCCAATAATCTCCTCAGTTTACTTTCCCCATGCTATGTACATTGAAATAAATGACACAGCAACAGCTGCTATCAGTTCCACTTTCCAGATCAGCTGACAATGTGATCCAGGAACAGAGTAGCTGATAACTTTTCCCATCTGAAAACAAAGTGTGTTAGATTGACTACATACCAAATTTCCAGTGACCACAGGGGTTCTGAAGTTATTTATACTTTCAGAGTAAATGCCAAAATTAAGGGGGAAGTTTGATGACAGCAGTCTTCTTATGATACATCAACTGGAAACTATTTTAGGCAAGTTTGAAGTTATGGGAATGTTTCTGCAAACATACAGGCTGTGTCTACACTGGTGCAATCTCACTCAAAAGCGGCTGCTCTTGCGCAAAAACTTTCTGCCTATCTACACTGGCCGCGTGTTCTTGCGAAAGTAAACTGATGTTCTAATCTATAAAATCAGGGCTTCTTGCATGAGAACTTTGATGCTCCTGCTCAGGAATAAGCCCTCTTGTGCAAGAGCTCTTCCAGAAGAGGCCAGTGTAGACAGGCAACATGAATTTCTTGCGCAAGAAAGCCCTCTGGTTAAAATGGCCATCAGAGCTCTCTTGCGCAAGAGAGCGTCTTCACTGGCATGGATGCTCTTGCGCAAAAGCACATGCCAGTGTAGACGCTCTCTTCTGGAAGAGTTTTTGCAGAATAACTCTTCCGCAAAAGAGTTTTTGCGTGAGAATGCGCCAGTGTAGACGCAGTCACAGGATTTCTGTATCACTTTGTTGCTATTGCCATGATGAATGCCAGTAAAGAACAATACCTAATATAACACTTCTCAAACAATTATAAGTGTGTTTCTGTAACTGTAATATGAAGGCATAAAAACCACAGTAAATATCAATCTTGTAAAAACCCGCATCATTGTGAAATGTTGAAATTGTATCAGATAATTCATTCATGTGAGAAAGTGGCTTTTACCCACAAAAGCTTATACCATAATAATTCTGTTAGTCTCAATGTGCTACAGGACTCCTCTTTTTTTCCAGAAAATTCTGTGTTCATAGCTAAAATCTACACAGTCTGTTGATTCACATTGTTTGTGGTAAGAGTATTACTTCTGAATATTTAAAAATTCTAATATTACAACTTTTCAACAAAGGGAGGAAACTCCTTTTTTTACACATGACAAGGTGCAGAGGTACAGACAGCCTGATGTTTAAAAAGTAAAAATAATAATACTTACTACTTTCTGGTTTTGAAGTGCTTTACAAACATTCAATTAACCTTCCCACCTGACTTGTAGATCAGGTTAAAGTAATATCCCCATTTTACAGAGGAGGAAACTGAGACACCAGCTTAGGTCCAGAGTTTTCAGAAGTGTGCATTGATTTGTGATGATGAAGTTGATACTTTAAGCCAGGTTTTCCAAGATACCAACTATCCACAGCTGCCATTGTCTGCAACTAGAACTGAGGGAGTGTTGAGAATTGCTGGAAAGTAGGTTAAAATAAACAGATACATCTGAAAACGTGGGCTGTGTTGACTTCTTGCATTTGATATATGTCAGAAGTGCCCAGTTCCTGAAAGAAATGAATAATTATAAACTCCCAAAGCCTTTCAGTTTTGTCACCATTACAGAATGGCAAGAATGAAAACAAAATTTTGGAGATTTAAGATAACTATAGTAAAGGACAAAGCAAAACAAAGGAAAAAAGAAATGTCCAAGTAAATACCTTTATCTATGTAATTGGAATGGAAAGCAGTGTATATTTCCAATTCTTTCTACATCTCTACAAGAGAACATATAGATGGTTATAAGTCATTTCTGCAAAAGTGTGATGAATATTTTAGCCCTGACAGGGTTGTTGTTATCAACATTGCCAAAATAAAGGGGAGACAACTCAGATGTTTATTAGAATCCTTTATTAGAAACCTGCATGAATTGACTAAATACTGTAAGTTTAAGGAGAGCAAATAAACAATCAGAAAGATTTTTTAGAAAGGATACATGAGAAACAAAGCCATCTGATAATTTCTCTCCTTTATACTTTTTATTAACCTTTATATTTTCTCAATTTTGCATTTTTGTGACCAAAATAAAAGAAAAATAGACCTTATTGCTCATCACCACAAGCTGGAATAAAAGCCTGAAAATCTATACAAATGGCGATTGTTAGAGACTTAAATTAGACTGCTGTGAGGACAAGAATAAATTGTACAGTATTAGCGCACACAAAAGCATGGGGATATAAAAGAAATCAAACAGCTAGTGTAACCCACAACTTAGAACACTTACAGAGAGAGATACAAATGAGTGAGCTCTAAAGCCTAAGCTGAGAGGCAGCTGGCTTTACAGCTCAAGCTGTAGAGGCTCCTATACTAGGCTCTAAAGATCCCAGGGTTAAATCTGCCTAGTGATGGTTACACGAGGGATTGCCTACACTGCGGGGCTTAACTCAAAATAAGCTATGCAAATTGAGCTACATCAATTGTGTATCTTATTTCAAAATAGGGAGCATCTACATACCACTTGTTTCGAGATAGAACACTTTTCCTCCAACTTCCCTTACTCTTTGTACAATGAGGCTATGTCTACACTCGTGGCTTCTTCCACAAGAATACCTTGCGCAAAGGTTCTTGTGCAAGAAGTCTTGCGCAAGAAAATGTCCACACTGCCATGTGCGAGCTGTGCTTTTGTGCAAGAGTGCCCATGGCAGTGTGGACACTCTCTTGCGCAAGAAAGCTCTGATGGCCATTTTAGCCATAGGGCTTTCTTGCGCAAGAAATCCCTGCCGAGTGTGCACACTGCCGTCTTGCGCAAGAAGACCTCTTTTACCACGCCGTACTGTAAATTTCCTTGCACAAGAGCGGGCGGGCAGTGTGGACACTGCAGATTCTTGCGCAAGAACAGCCATACTTGCGCAAGAAGCCGCGAGTGTAGACATAACCTGAGGGTTACAAGAGTCAGAGTAAGAAGTCCTCTAGCTTGACAGTATTTTGAAATAACTGCCTTCTGTGTAGACATAGATTAAGTTATTTTGGAATAGCACTAGTTATTTCAAAATAGTGTTGCACCCAACATACAGAAAAGCATGGGGGTATAGTAATTGTTAGATAAAACCTGGAATAGAAGTACTCATTAAAGAGAACTGCAGTCATGAGCATATGTAGAGTGATAATTAGCTAGCAGAAATGGCCATATACTGAAAGTGTAAAAGAAAGGCTATTGACCCAGCAGTGGTTCTCAATCTACCTACCATTGTAGGCTGCATCCAATACTACCTGTTTGTCCCTGAGGCTGTCACATGGGTTGCAGCTGTGTGCTGATTGGATACATGGCCCACAGGCTGCAGTTTGAGAACTGCTAAAAGTTACAGAGTTTGTCATATCACATCAGTGAAAGATGCAAAAACACCAGAAACTTTCTTGTGAAAATCCCTGGAGTGTCAAAACCTGCTTGGAAAATTATCCATAAATTTCACTTTTAACACTGACTCAAGTGCTGACATGTCTGTAATATCAGTATTGATTTATGATATACTTTTGCCACTCTGGCCCCGCCTGTCCACCAGTACTATTTTAAAATCTCCAGGAGGTGTACATGATTCAAAGGGCAGTTTATTGAACAAGTGGAATGAAAGGGCAAGTCATATATCTTCCATATTGTTGGGCTTTGTAATGACAACATGGATATGAGCCAGATGAATTCTAACATTGTTTAGAGTATAAAGATTGCACTGAAACTCAATGTATAGTTCTATTGTATACTGAGTATTACTTTGTGAGTATCTGTTTCACAGCTGCCAAAAGGCAGGCAGACTAGAGAGTAATGGTGTTATTGTGAGAATTCATGAACAGCTAAAGGATATTTTCTCCCATTGTTTCTGTCATGAGGGAAAAAGGGAAGGTACAGATGTATGTTGAGCATCCATATTTAAATCCAACAATTCTGAGGAAAAAGTATATTTAGCATACACTTGTAAACATCCTTACAAAGCTGGAGAGGAGCTGTGTCAAGCCTACATGTTTCTAAATGGTCGTGAGAAATCCCAGTGGAAGAATAGTGCTAAATTAGGCTGTGATTCTACAAGTTCATCTGCACAGGCATAATCCAGAACCCTCACACTGAATCACTTTCAGGATTAGGAACATAATAGCTTGAGTGGGTCAACAGTATTTCATGTGTTTTGCATTTGTAACATCTGATGTTTTTCACTGAGAAAAGGGCTCAGATATTACAAGACTCTAAGAGGGAGTTGCTGTCTACATGGATGATATTCTGGTATGTGGATGTTCAGAGGAAGAACACCATAAGTACCTAGAGGAAATCTTTAAAACAATAAGAACTTCTGGTCTGAAAAACACACACACACCCACACACACACACACACACACACACACACACCTGTGCCAAAATACTTCTATTTTCCTAGGAATTCTAGGAAATAGGCTGTAGGGTTAGTCGAGATGGACTGCATCCAGACCCAGAAAAAGACAGCCATCTTAGAAAGGCTGTCTCAGTAACCTATGCAAAGCAACAAAAAAGGGCATAGTAAACAAACTTAGAATCTTTTTTACAGAATCACTTAATTATTTCTGAGTCACTGAGGGACTCTTTGAGCTTGAAAGTTGAATGATCATGAAATCTGAATATGGAATTAGCCTTAAAGGATTAGAAACTAGCACTCAGGAGGGCTTCAATATGAGCTTTCATTGATATTACATAGCAAATAATTGTTTGCATGGATGCCAGCAGTTACAGTGCAGGGAGTGTAGTACTGCAACAATAAGTCATTATTAAAGTCATTACCTTCCTCTTCGAACACATTACTACTGCACAGGCACATGCAAATAGAAAAATGCCAGGCCTGTGCCTCAGTTTATGAAAGCTTTCTTATTTCTGGACTTTTCACCTAGGCACAGATGCCAAAATATTTGTTGTTTTAAGTCTGCTTTTGACACCATTCCTCAATTACTCATATGAGAAAGCACACAGATATATGGGTAGCTCACTCAGCATGAGTAAAGGTGACAATCAAGGCCAAAGGAAATAGGCACTATGTGCAGTCTGAAACTGCATGAAAAGATTTTTTAGCGTTAATGTGGAGGGTAAGATCCAGTGGAATAATCCAGCAGTAGTAAAAATATCTACTTTCCCAAGATCCTTTGTCATTGAGATTAACAAAGGACATTTTACAAAAAAGAATGCCTATAATTTGTTTCAAATTCTCAAAGGGCATTGATGCAGTTTTTCAGGTGAACTCTTTAATTCCTTATAAGAAACCAAATGTTTAAATTAACACACAGAAAAAACATCAAAATAAAACACTCCTCTCTCCTCCCTCCCTCTACCCTCAAAAGATTATTAGAATTCTATTTCTAAATTAGGAATAACTTTACTCATATTACACTAGTACAGCTTGAGCACATTATTCCCGTGTAAGTAAGATTAGAATCAAGCATCCAAGAGAGCTGTATGTAGTAGCAAAACAGTGTATTGTGTTTTTCTTGTTCGAGCCAGTCAATGTACTACAGTGCCTTGCCCTAAAATGCACATACTTTTGTAATTACATAATATGGAGGGCTGGAAAGACAGACTGTCTTTCCTGTCCTAGCACAGGGACACCTTGGAACATAATAGTTCTTAGATTTTATCCTAGCTAGTTTCACACATTATGTTATTTTGAATAATTTCTCCCTGTCAAAACAGAGACATACTCATGTGTATTTTACTATCAAAAAGGTGATTGGACACAGTTGTGAGGCAAGAAAATCAAAACACTCAATTGTGTGATTTTTTTCACTGATGCCTGGGGCTTCATTGTGCTTGCTGATCAATACTGTAACATGGTTGTGGGTTGATGGGTGTAAAGTACACTTTTCATTTCAGGATAAGTGTGAAAAAGCAACTGTGAGCCTTTATGGAACCATATAGCTGAAGCAAAAGGAGCACAAACCAAAACACAGACACATGCCAAAGCTTGAGTAGAAGCTGAACCACCAGGCCCAAAGAATATTAGAGCTGTCCGTGGAAGAGCATGTCTACACAGCAAGGCTACGTCTACACTGGCGCGTTCTCATGCAAAAACTCTTGTGGAAGAGTTCTTCTGCAAAATCTCTTCCAGAAGAGAGCGTCTACACTGGCATGTGCTTTTGTGCAAGAGCATCCATGCCAGTGTAGACGCTCTCTTGTGCAAGAAAGCTCTGATGGCCATTTTAACCATAGGGCTTTCTTGCACAAGAAATTCATGTTGCCTGTCTACACTGGCCTCTTCAGGAAGAGCTCTAGCGTAAAAGGGCTTCTTCCTGAGCAGGAGCATCGGAGTTCTTGCACAAGAAGCCCTGATTTTATACATTAGAACGTCAGTTTACTTGCGCAAGAACACACGTGTAGACAGGCAGCAAGTTTTTGCGCAAGAGCGGCCGCTTTTGCGCGAGATCGCACCAGTGTAGACACAGCCCAAGGCTATAGTCAGAATACACAACTTCAGTTGAAGTTAAAATAGTGCCAAAAGTCAAATTAAGCTGTCTACGCAGCAGGAAGTCGAAGGAAGAACACTCTTCCTTTGACTTCGCTTACTCCTCGTAAAATGAGGGTTACTATGAATTGGAGTAAGAAGTTCTCAAGCTCGACATTTCAAAATAAAGGCTTGTAATGTAGATGCGCTCTTTCTTATTTTGGAATAACCAGTGTTATTCCAAAATAATGCTGCTATGTAGACAGACTTAGAGATATGGGATTGGTCTTGACTTGGGCAGGGGGCTGGACTTGATGGCCTTCTAAGGTCTCTTCTAGCTCTATGATTCTATGAGTTAGAGCAAGAAAAAACAGAACTTGAAGGAGAAGCAGCAGAAAGCCAATCAGACAGACAGCCTAAGCATTCAGGGTGCAGCCCTGAGAAAAGGAGAGCAAAAGTTTCCAAAGTGTGGCACATGTACCACTCGTAGTATTTGAGCTTGATGTCCCATCAATTCACTTCCCAAGAACTTTTAAAGAAGATTCTATGTGAACCAGTGAAGTTTGGTTGCCACTGTCCTAAAGAAAGAAATTTTAGGGGCTGAAAGTGACTTTGAAAGAAAGAAACTGGATCCAACTGTTTGACAACTTTTATGTACAGGGAAATAGGACTTTATGTACATTTTTGGTAAATAAACAGAATTGCACAAAAAAAAAAATCTGACCCTTTCATCAATGTATCTCCTTAATGGAAATAACTTGCAAGGTCCCAGACACTGACTACCTGTTTGAGTCAAAAGGGGTAACAAAATATACTTTTATGATGTCCTTTACAAAGTCATTGTTAATTTAATCAAATCAATTATTTAAACCACTAACATTTATTACAGATATCTATGTGTTTGTTACTTCATTGGAACTGGAGTGAATGCTAAAATATGTACTTTGTTGTTAACTGCTATTTGCAATCTAGTCAGACATGATAATGGACACGTACTGCAAACTCTTGAGCACTTCCACTGAGATACGTGCATGGAAGGATCATCCATGTATGGTCCAATCCTCTTCAGTATGGAAGGGGATCTCCAGTCTTTCTTACATTGTTTACTTCACTTCCATTCTGGCCCCTCCACACCCATGTATTTTGCAATACAACATTAATACAAACCTGAGTGTATTAACTGTTTTTGCAGATTCCCACCAGACTGGAGGATCTTTGGCAGCATTGTTTCCATGGAACCAGAGCCTGGGTCAATCGAGGGGCTAAAAAAAGTAGGCTGGGTTGGAGCCTGGGTTCTGAAGTCCAGCAAAATGGGAGAAGCTGTTAGCCTGGGCTCCAGCCTCAGCCTAAATATTCACCTTGCGATTTGTAGCCCAAAGAATGAGCCCTGCAAGCCCAAGTAATTAAGCCAGGCTCTGGGACTTGCTGCCACAGAAGTTTTTTGTTTTGTTTTTGCGGTGTAGATATACCCACAGCAAGTCAGGAACAGAAGATCAGACTTAACTCATATTGCTTCCCACTACTGCCTCAAAATACAATGCCACATTCCAAGCATATTAAGCACCACTCCTTTTTGAGAGTTTCCAAGAAGCTCTTTGCTAACCCTAGATGCTCTCATTTAGTCTAATCTGCAAATTCTGTTTCCTGTGCTATTTGTTGATATTTAAATCTGGAAATAATATCAGTGATCATAACTAGCCTATTGTCCTTTTCAGAAGGCATATTATGAATGGAAGAAATCCAGAAACCTAATTTTCTTTCAGTCTGTTTCCTCCAAAATTAAATAAAGCTTCATTTGATTGAAAGATACCTTCTCTTTCTTCTTGGCTTGACTTATCCTGTTCTTTTATCAAATTTATTAAGGAACACCTGAAAAGTTTATATCCTCAGAGATCCGAGGTGGGAACTACAAATGGATCACCCTTTTTCCTTTGTTTATCAGTACATACCATCAATGCAAGACTATAGGTGAGATTCCTAAGAAAGGTTCTTAGACTGTTGAAATCTTGATTGCGGGAAATAACCAGTAAAAAGTGGTGGTGGTGGTGGAGTTGGGCGAGAATCCCTCCAGTATCAACTTCCATTAGTTGTTGCCTGTAATCAGCTGATTGCCAGAGGTGGTTGTATTTTGTTTCTTGAGTGCTTGGGATTGAAAGTTGTTGTAAAAATATACATTTTTTTCTTTTTGAAACCAATATTTAGTTTTACTAAGATGTCAGTGCACGCGATGTGCAACTCTAGGAAAAAAAAGAATAGTGATAAGAGTGTAAAATGAGGACAATGGAAGGAATGAACATGTACAAATCTAGATACATGCAGCAGTTATTTAATTTTAAAAAAATCAAAATATCTTCCAAGCTATTTTATAAAGGTTAAAAACACCACCCTGCTCACTACTTCGATCTACACTGTAGAATACCCATGTTCTGACTGAGCATTTTAAAAAACCTCTTCTCATTCAATAATTAATATTTTAAAAGACATTATTGTTCTTCCATCCCTCATCTGCTGCCTTTAATATTTCATCTTAGTGGTACATTCACTTTTCCTTCTGTTTCCCATTCTGTTGTATGAAAAGAAAATTCTGGCACTTGTGTAGATCATGCACACACTGCGAGGAAAACATTAACAAATTATAGTCAGCTTACAGTATTTGGCTTAACCAACTATTTAATTGATACCTAAAAAGCAATCAAAACTGTCCTCTTCAGGTATTCCAAATGCCTGTTACCATTGGCCATGTCCACATGCCTGGCTGCAAATGCTGGAATTTTCAGAATTCAGAATCCATATAGCATCTTGTGCATTGCAAGCAGAGGGCCAAATCCTTTATTTATTAAACAAAATTATCCATTAATAGGGAACTTTGCCCAATTTAGCAGTACCTCATTTGGTCCATAGTGACCAAGTCTCTAGAGAGAAAGGTTCTCCTCTCAGTTACTCAAGTAGTTATAATGGACTTACTTTTCCCAAAGGGAAAATGGGATACAACATGGGACCACCTCATTGCCCCCTCTACCTCCTGCACATGAAGCCAACTCAAGACCCCCTGCCGCCCACTCATGCAGGGCTGGCCTGGACTAAGCCACTCTCCCAAACCCTCCCTCCTATGCAGGAGTGGCATTTCTGCTTGCCCTGCCCCCCCATCCCTCGCATGTTCCTCTTTTCCCCCCCCACTAGGCATCACACTCCTCCCCTCCCCCACCCAATCTGTGCATTTATCCAATTTGCTCTTGCCAGATTTGATGTTCAGTTGGCAAAAGCAACTAGGATAAATACACAGTTTTTGCCAAAAATGTTGGGACAACCAGGGAAATGCTTACAAAAAGGACTGTTCCAGCTAAAACAGGAATCTGACCCAGAGAGAGAACTCTGGACATGGAATTAGACATGAATATTTCACTGGTCATCCAGATGACAAGTATAAACTAATACCAGGATTTACAGTAATAGTGCTTGGTTTTCAAAGTCCCTTCTTCAGAACTATTTAAAATGACCACGGGGTGTGAATGCCTATCCCACTCCATTTTCTGAACAAAAATTAGTGAAGATCTTCCTCTTCTGCCTATAGATGAGGGGTGGGGAATATCCAGCCCATGGGCTGCACATGTTTCCTCAGGCTTAGCCCCTGGTGGGCCACCAGTTTGTTTACCTGAGTGTACGCAGACACAAAGACTCTCAACTCACCATTCCTAGCCAATGGAGCTATGGGAAGTGGCGTTGACTGGGACATCACTTTCCACAGCTTCCGTTGGCCAGGAATGGCAAACTACAACTACTAGGAACTGCAGGGCTCCATGCCTATGGATATTCAGGTAAACAAACCATCTGGTGGCCCACCAGTGACTAACCATCCATGATTGAATCATGTGTGCCTGGTGCACTGGAAGTTCCCTACCACTGCTATCGAGGTTTGGGCCTTTCACCAGTGGAAACTCCAGCAAGTTACTGTTTTGTTTTTTTGTGGTTTGTTCGAACTTCTAATGGTAGATTTCACAAATGCCAAAGAGACTTAGATTGTAAGCCTTATGGAGCAAGGACCATCTTTTTTATTTGCTATTATAGCCCCTCACACAGTGGAGTCCTAGTCTTTGACAAGGACTCCATTACAGTAACAAAAATAATAAATAATGTGTGTGTTAAGAAACAATCCTAGCACTGAGCCATTTTGACTATGTTTAGTCAGTCCCTGACATCTCATACTTTAGAGGTTTAAGTGATATTTAGTTTTGCAAACATTTACACAGATTCATATCTTTAAGCATGTGAATAGTTCCATTGATTTAAAAGTTAAGCAGGTATTTAAGGGCATGGCTACACTAGCCACCCTAGTTCGAACATGTGCTGCCCAGCCTGACCCAGTCAGCGCTGCTGGCGCACGCGCTGGGCCGTGCAGGGCCCCGTGGCCATCGGGGGGGGGGGGGGGAAGGGCAACACAGGAGCTGGGCATGGGCGAACCGGGCAGCTGCCCAGGGCGCCTGATGGCAGCTGTAAGGGGGGCATGGTGCCCCTTACAGCTGCCATCAGGTGCTGTGCGCCCAGCTCCCATGGTGCCCTTCCCCCTATGGCCGCGGGGGCCTGCACAGCCCGGCGCGTACGTGAGCAGCACTGGCCGGGTCAGGCTGGGCAGCACATGTGCTGTGCACCCCAGAGGCGGGCCCCAGGCTGCGAGCGCCGAAAGGGCTCGGGCCGGCCCTGTGATCACCCTACCTTCTCCATCCGAATCAGGGGTCCTCCTTTGTTGCTCGTTCCTCCTTGGGGGTATGTCTACACTACCACCCTAGTTCGAACTAGGGTGGTTAATGTAGGCAACCGGAGTTGCAAATGAAGCCCGGGATTTGAAGCCCGTGGAACGAGGTGTACCGGTAGTTCAGAATAAGAAGCCTAATCCGAACTACCTGGTTCGTGCCGCGTGTAGCCGCAGGCACGGAGTCCGAACTAGCAGACATTTAAAAATGGCGGCGCCCGACAATATGCAAATTAAGCCCAGGAAATTGAAATCCCAGGCTTCATTTGCAACTCTGGTTGCCTACATTAACCACCCTAGTTCGAACTAGGGTGGTAGTGTAGACATACCCTGTGATTTTTCCTGGTGTCCAACTACCTCACTTACCTCAGGGCTTTGGTCACCGTCCCCCAATGAACCTAGTTTAAAGCCCTTCTTACTAGGTTTGCAAGCCTGCCCGCAAAGATGCTCTTTCCTCTCTTGGTTAGGCGGATCCCATCTCTTCCTAACAATCCTTGTGCCCAGAACAGAGTCCTATGGTCTCTCCGACACCATCTGCGTAGCCACGCATTTACTTCCTCAATTCGACAGTCCCTACCCAGACCTTTTCCTTCAACTGGAAGGATGGACAAGAACACCACTTGCGCTTCAAATTCCTTGATCCTTCTTCCCAGTGCTACATAATCTGCTGTGACCCGCTCAAGGTCATTCTTGGCTGGATCGTTAGTTCCTACATGGAGAAGCAGGAAGGGGTAGCAATCCGAAAGTTTAATCACTTTGGGAAGACTCTTGGTCACATCCGGAATGCGAGCTCCTGGTAAGCAGCACACTTCTCGAGACTGCAGGTCTGGATGGCAGATGGATGACTCAGTCCCCCTTAGGAGAGAGTCCCCGACCACCACCACCCATCTTCTTCTTTTGGGGGTGGTGGTCATAGAACCCCCATCCCTAGGGCTACACATCCCATGCCTTCTGATAGATGGTGTTCCCTTCTGATTTCTTCCCTGAGAGGTCCCTGCCAAAGCCTTCTCCATGAAGTGCCTGTGGAGAGAGCCTGAAAGCGGTTACTTACCTCTATAGGGATGGGGGATACCTGAGGTGGCCGCCTTCTCCTTCTAGAGGTTACATGTTGCCAGTTTTCTTCCTTATCTGAACTGTACTCTTCAGCCTGCTGTGCCTGCAGGATTAAACGCTGCCTTCTATCAAGGAAGTCTTCATCCTCTCTGATGGAGCATAGGGTTGATATTTGGCCCTCAAGTCCTTTATTTTTTTCTTCCAAAATGGTGACCAGCTTGCACTTAGTGCAGATGAAGTCCCTTCTGTCTTCTGGGAGGAAGACAAACATGGCACATGGTGTGCAGGTAACAGCAGCAGACCCATCACTATCCATACCTGGCTTCCTTCTGAGAGCTGCCTCAGATGTATTAAATGCATCCTTGAAGGACAGGAGTATAGTGAAAAGATTTTAAAGAATGGCAAGTGTATCTCACCCCCTTCCCAACTCCCTCTCAGCCTCTAGTTATAAACTCCCTAGTTGCTTGCTCACTCACTCCTTTATAAAGCCCTGGACTGCCTGATAGCCCATCTCCCTGATTAAGCCTCAACCAATGAGCAAAGGCTTCTAGATTTCAAACCCTGATTAGAAGCTCACAGCTTCCACCACAAGCCACAGCACTTACTCCCGGGGGGAGGAGGAGGAAAGAAAAGAAATGAAACAAAAGGAAACAAAATGAAACGAAACCAACCCCCCCCCCCCCCACCCAAACACAAGCTCAGCACACAGCAAGAAAACCCCCAGACACAAACTACAGACAGCTACTTCCTTCAAGGGTCCTGTACTAGCTTCCTCCTTTATCTGGAGAACTCCCTGTTAACAGCCCCTGTTCACAAGAGGATGTTGAGAGAAAACTGTGCGTGCAGCTGAACATCTCTCCCCAGGGGGCAGTACAATATTTAACCTAATAAGGCCTTCCCTTCCTTGAGAAGCAAAAAAAGAGACATCTCCAGGAATTGGCAGGCAGGGGTGCTGGAAGTGGAACAGTCTCCTGTCATCTGAAGAAGTGGGCTGTGCCCCACAAAAGCTCATGACACCATCTATACGTTTTGTTAGTCTTTTAAGGTGCTACTAGACTATTTGTTGTTTTTAAAGTTTAGATAGTGAGGGTGTTGAGAGGCATCAAATCAAATTGTAAATTACGTATGTGATGGCAACCACCTCAAGTTCCAGCAGCTGCTGTGTGTGCAGGCCCATCTCTGTTAGGGGATGTAGGAGAACCCTGATTCCTGGCATTAGGGTTGGGTAGAGGAGCGATTCCTGCCTTTGGCAGGCATGGGCTGGACGAGTGTGGAGGGGACGCTGATTCCACTCTCAGTGGGAATGAAGTCTAGGGGGAATCCCTGCCGGTACCAACCCATTCCAGGCCTTAAGCAGGAATATTTGCGCCTCCCCCCCACTAGTAATCAGTGGAGCCCAGGTCCCCCTGAGCTGAGGGCCAGAAGCAAGTGCTTAGTGCGGGCTGTGGGGGAGCAGGGAGGGGCTGAGGGCGGTCAGTGAGTCCCAGCCCCAGAGGGCAGAGGGAGGCGCTGCCGCTCCCCCGCGGTGTCTTTCTCCTGTCCGCAAGGGGGTGGCCGCCGGGGCTCGGCGCTCTTGGGGCGGGACGGGGAGGCGTGTGCCGGGCGGGGGCGGCGCTGCGGCGGCGGCGGGGGGGAGTCTCCTGGCGCCGCAGCGCGAATCCCGGCCGCGGTGGCCCCGGGGAGGGATCGGCGGCCCCGCGCCCAGGCTCCTCCCCCGCGGCCGGGCCGGGATGCGAGCGGGCAGGAGCGCGGCGCGATGTGGCTGCGGCCCGAGGAGGTGCTGCTGAAGAACGCGCTCAAGCTCTGGCTCACCCACAAGAGCAGCGGCTACTTCGTGCTGCAGCGGCGGCGCGGACACGGGGACGGCGGGGGCCGCTTCACCGGTACCGCCCCGCGGGGCGCTGGGGAGGGAGCCGCGGGCCCCGCCGGGGCAGGGCAGGGAGGGGAAGCGGCAGAGCCTCCCCCCCCTCGCCCCGTGCCTGGCACCGCCGCGGGGGGCGGCTCAGGAGTCCGCTGGCTCCGGCCGGGGCCGCGGGGACCTGCCCGCCAGGGGGGCAGCGGAGCAGGCTCTTTGTTCCGCGCCCTGGCGGGCTCCGTGGTGCCTGGTGCGGGGACAGGGCCGGGGCGGGTCACCCTCGGGGGGTCCAGCTCGCCGGGGGTCTCGGCGGCTGGGGGGGCCCTTCCTAGAGTCACCGCGCCGGGGTGGTTTGTTCTGGCCGCTGGACAAGTTACTTGGCAAAATGTCCCTGCCCTGTGGAAAGCCCCCCTCTCTGGAGGGCGAGGAGACATTGGGGAGCGGTGCGGTGGGCAGGGCACTGGACCGTGGGATGTTTGTTCAGCTGCCGTCGGAAGGCAAACACAGCCCTGCTGTCCCCTTAGTGCTTCGATACCGAACAGCAGCGCGTCCCGCTTGAGAAAGGGCTTCTGAAACTCTTGTCAGGAATAATGCCTGCTGGGCTGGTCAGCCTGCTGCCCGAAGTTGAGGGAGTGTCTTCCAGGGAGAGTTACCTTTGTTTTCTATGAGTGGTAGTAGGTTTAAATAATCCTCATGACAAGGAGAGGTTGGGGAATTGGTCTTTTAATAGACAGTGTAGACAAGCTATGAAAAAGAAAAGTTTTAGAAATAGGTGGAATAACGAGGAATGGAAGGAGTGACCCTTCCTCTCCCAACTCCCATATGATTCTTTTTATGCAAGTGCTGAGTGAAAAACATATACAGTCTTGGTGGTTTAAATGCCCTTTATGCATGTGTTGCAATATATCAGATACCCGTATTTCCTTTTTTAAAATGAAGGATTGATTCTTCAGAGTTTGGGCTCTTTGACTCTGACCAAGAACTTATAAGTTAAACTCAAAGGGAGTTGTACTGGTGAAACTACCCAGGTTAGTGTTTGAAACAAAAAGAGTATGTTAGTTTTTCTCTTAAGATTTCACTTCTTTTGAGCTACCACAAATACACCTTTAGTGACCACCTGTAATGACCATGTTGTCCCATTTGGCTTAAAACAGGTCTAGACTTTATGGTGATTATTGAGGTGCTAGCCTATCTACTGCTTCATGTATACAGGAAAAGTAGTGAGAACACAGTTGGCTGCAGAACAGCAATTGCCCAGAGCTATCCTTTGGGATTTCTAAAAATGAAAGGCACAGAGGCACTCATGATTGAGTCTGTCCACCCCTACTGAGAACTGCAAACAAATCACCAAAATCCATCTAGTTTGTAGTACCACAATATATGTGAAGAAAATCACCTTGAGTGATCCCCTTTTACATCTCTGGTTAATATGCAATTGACTAATGAAACAAGTGGAACTTCACAAATTCAGGACTAAAACTGATTCATGATTAGGGCCAAGAAAATGATTTGTTGGCAGTTATCTGCATGTACTTTCCTAATGCTTTGAGGATTTCTGCATTCCTATCAATAAACATGGTGAAAAATCAGAGTAAGTAGTTCATTTGCAACTTCATGTTTTCATTCATAGCTTTCAACTTACCTTTGTATTTTTACTTCATCTAATTGTACAAAATGATATTTATTTAGCCTCCTAGTAGTACTTTTAGAAGAAAATATGCAGACAGTGGATCTTATTCTGCCCTAATTTACAACAGCGTAAATCTGGAATGATGCCATTGAGATCAGTAAATTATACCAGTTATAACTGAGTCTAGAGTAACTCCACAGAATTTGGTCCAAAGGCTGTGCTCTGAGAAGTTTACAATCCCAATTGGACTAAAGCATAAAGAAAATGATAATAAATTATGCTGGGCATGGAGAAAGACAGCGGTAAGCAAAAAGAGGAAAGAATACTGCTCTTCAACTAGGCTGATATCTGTAAAGAGAATATTGTGTACATATATATAAAATTAGAATTTCCTGTGATGGATTGTAATTTAAAGAAAGCTGAGCTATTTTAAAAATCTGTCTTTTTTTGCTCCTTACTAAACACTTTAAAAAGCTACTATGTTCATTTGATATACCAAAGATAAACTTATGTTATGATTCTTGTCAGTCTGTGGAATTGCCTTCTGTTATCTCCGTTTTACTTGGAGTCTATGCATGTTCTGACTGTGCAGGCATTCGCTGTTACCAGCAAGCTTAATTCTTGGTCAATAGACCAAGAGGTTGTCATGTTATGATTCTTGTCAGTCTGTGGCATTGCCTTCTGTTATCGCCATTTTACTTGGAGTCTATGCATGTTCTGACTGTGCAGGCATTCGCTGTTACCAGCAAGCTTAATTCTTGGTCAATAGACCAAGAGGTTGTCATGTTACAGTTGTGTACTTTTCATGAAACTCTGGCCACATTGAAATCAAGGGGACGCAGTTCATGATATAACTTTAGGATTTATAGTATGATTTTTCCATCCTTCTCGTGTGGAATATCTAGCCCACTTTTCATTCCTTGATTGCTGGGATATGAGAGATTAATTTCCTGATCTAAAAATAGCTTCTACAGCTGTTAGGTTCAGGGTCATTATGTGCCTGAAATTCTCATATGTGAAGTTCATTCCTGGGCTTTCCATAGCAGACACCATAAGTTTAAAATAAAATAAAAAGTTTGCTGTGTAGCTAAGTTCCTGGTGCACCATGTTGGTTGAATGCAGAAGCTAAATCTGTCGTGAATACAGAATTTGTATATAAGGCTAGCAATAATCTGTTTTGGCTGACCAACTAAAAACACCCCTTGTCTTTCTATCATTTTTACTTTTCTTCCCTTGGTAATTCCCCCACCTGAAGAAAATTAGACTGATTTCTTTAATCAGCGTTTGTTTGTAGAAGGGCCTAGAGGTTCCATTTCCATCTTACAAATGGAAAACAATACAAAAATTAAATGCACTTAATGATTAACATAAGCAAAATGTTACAATTCTCTGTTACTTGGGGGAGTAAAAAATGAGCACAATGGAGGGAAACAAAATGAAAGAAAATAGTTTAAACCAGTGTAAAACTTTCAATGCAAATACTTTAAAAAAGTTAATTCAGTGATAGGAAAAATGGCTGGAAAGTTCTAGGATTTTTCAATAGACTCTAAAAATAGATTAAAGAAATGTCACCCACATGCAAAGAGATTACACTACTAGCTTTGTAGAGCAGGTGTCTGAGTCAGGAGTTCTATGTTTGGTTTCCAGCTCCATCATTAATGTGGTGAAAAATGGGTATATAAGGTTTACCTCACAAGACTGGATAGGAGGTATGCCTCTAGATGAAAAATTCATTAAAAAGGCAAAGTACTATTATTATATTAGCAGAGCCATCT
Source organism: Pelodiscus sinensis (assembly GCF_049634645.1). NCBI lineage: Eukaryota > Metazoa > Chordata > Testudines > Trionychidae > Pelodiscus > Pelodiscus sinensis. The sequence goes on along the minus strand of NC_134711.1, from coordinate 230,710,445 downwards.
TTGACTTTAATATTATACAACAGTTAACAGCCCTAACTGATAAATCATAGAGGTTGAGTTTTCTTTTTGTGATTTGTTTTTTAAAGGAGTCAGATATCGCTTAATACATGTTAATGTGTACGAAGGCATGTAAACCACCATGATAGTATATGGTATTTTCACTGCACCCGTGTGTGAACAACTATTTTTGGGTCTGTTCTTTATTGACTCTTCCTTATAGCACTTTTCATCCATCTTTCCTGTTTAATCTGTCTAGTAAGGTATAAGAAATCATAGCACAGCAGAAGAATATTTTTTGTTTTAGTTTTATGTTTATTTCATTCCCGAATAATTGAACTCTATGGTAGTCATATGTCCCATAAAAAGCCATAGACTTTCATGTCTGTTTTTATCATCAGAGTAGTGTATTTGAGTTGAACTTTGAAAAGGTGTGTACATATGAGAAACATATAACCTCTATTCTCCATACTTGCAAAGTTCTAATTGGGGTTTGCAGGTGGTATAGAAAACTGGCCTACTTTCATACAAGAGAAAGTGAAGTTGATCTGTTGATCACTAACTCTGTAATTTGTTTTCTAGACTTGCAAGGGACCTGATCCAGCAAAGCGCTTAACCAAATACATAACCCTGAGAATGTGAATAATGCCATTGACTTCAGTGGAACTGCTCACATGCTTAAATGCTTTGCTGGATTAGGGACATAGGCAGGAAATCTGAAATGTGTTCTGGAAAGAATGTGCTTCAGGATGAAATTACCTGCAAATTAACTTTTATCAAGATCTAATTCAGTAGCTGTAGGCTGATTCTGGGGTTGTAGGTACACAAAACTGAACAAATACTTTCATAGTAGTCCTGCAAAAGTACTTGTCGGGAAATTCTGCATTACTGCACACATACAGAACTCATGTCTCCTGCAGATTTCTTTGATTCTCTGCGGAAAAAGCAAAGGGAAGCTTCAAGAGCAATCACACACCCCTTCCTAGCAGTGCAGGCACTTCTGTTCAGATGCCCAAAGCATCTGGTAGATATGTAAATCTCTACAAGGGGGAGGGGTTGGGCAACCGTGCATGTGTGTCAGAGACACTGTGTGTTGCCATTCACTGTTGTGGCATGTTCAGCATGGAGGTGCAGGGTTTCTGGATTTTTCTCCGGCAGTAGGTGTGGGGCAGGCTCTGTCCCTTCAGGCAGCAGCCTGCCTGCTTAATGAATTGTTCTCATTGTCTTTGTGAATTCTCCCATGAGTATAACACAGGTGTAAAAGTTTTAAGGCTCCTTTACATTGCTAGATGAGTGTGAAAGGCTAAAACACGGTCTTATAAATGCTTATGGTGCATTAGTAATTTCTAAATGTTTGGACAGAAAAAATTTCCCATCACAATGTGCTCCATGAACTGTTTACTACTAATCCTTCTGGAAATGATCAGTAGCCAATATAAATTGTGAGTTTGATTCCCTAGCCCTCACTTACACAAAGGTAACTGAAGAGCAACACTGAGCTAATGGCTGTTTGCATTTGTTGACTAGTAATTTTGAAATAAAGGATCAAACATTATAGCTTCTTTATAATTAGACAAAGGAAGTTTGGGGATTACCTCCGGTGCTCCTCACTCGCATTCTCCCTTCATTGTATTATAGTTTAAATAAATTACCAAAATAATTTAAACTGGCAGTATTATGTTATTTTAACAAATATGCAGAATTTTGCGGAATTTTAAAAAAAATGTGCAGAATTTTAAAAGTTTTAGCACAGAATTCCCCCAGGAGTAACAAAAGGTGGAAAGAAAAAACAGGACTATGTAGCACTTTAAAGACTAACAGGATGGTTTATTAGGTGATGAACTTTCGTGGGCCAGACCCACTTCCTCAGATCAAATTGTGGAAGAAAATAGGCATGACCATATGTACCAAAGGGATACAATCAAAAAAAGTGAACACATATAAAAAGGACAAATCAAAGGTGGAAACTGATTGAACTTGAACTTAGTAAGTAAAGGTGCATATACACAGCACCCTAAACTCGAAATAATATATGCAATTTGCTCTACCCAAATTGTGTATCTTATTTTGAAACTATTTCGAAATAGCTTATTTTGAAATTTGGCCTGTCTACACAGTGCCCAATTTCAAAATAACGTGATATTTTGAGCCATATCTTTTCCCTTGTGCAACAAGGTTTATTGGGATGGCTAAATAGCATGCCTGTTAATTTTGAAAAAGAAGTGGTTAGAAACAAACAACAAACAAAAGCCTTTAGAAATTTGAAGTTAGATCCTGGTGAGGAAACATCCTAGAAAGGAACATACAGTCTGACAAGTCAAATGTAAAAGTATATTTAAGCAGGCCTAAAAAATATTTGAAGAGCAACTAACAAAACCGACAAAAATTAACACCAACACTTTTTTGAAGTATATCAGAAGCACAAAGCTTGCCAAAGAGTCAGTGGAGTCCCAGGACATTCAAGGTGCTAAAGGAGCATTCAAAAAAGGAAGGGCCATTGCAAATAAGATAAATTATTTTGCAGTTGGTTTTCCCTACAGGGGATATGAGGTAGATTCCCACACCTGAGCCATTCTTTCTGAGTGACAAATCTGAGGAATTTACCCAGATTAAGATTTCAGTAGAGAAGTTTTGGAACAAATTGATAAATGAAATGAATAAGACACCAAGACCAGATGGTATTCACCTAAAAGTTTTCAAGTAACTCACATATGACTTGCAGAATTACTGTGGTATGTAACTTAACACTTAAATCAATCCTTGTACTAGATGACTGTAATGTTAATTTTTAAATTAGGCTCTAGAGGTGATTGTAGCAATTTTAGGTTGGTAAGTCTGACTTCAAACCAGGAAAATTGTTTCAATCCATAGTAAAAACAGAATTATTAGACACACAGATGAACATGATCTATTATTAGGAAAGAGTCAACACACATTCTGCAAAGAGAAAACATGTTTCACTAATCTATTAGAGTTCTTTGAGGAGGGTCAGCAAAGATGTATCAGGGTGATCTAGTTGATGTATTGTACTTGGACTTTCAGAAAGCCTTTGATAAGAGCGTTTGATGAGGCACATTAAGCAGAATAAGCAATCTTGGGATAAGAGAGAAGGCTCTTTTATAGGTCACAATAAGTGTTGAAAAGATAATAAATGAATAAATAGTAATAAATGGTCAGTTTTCACTGTGGTGAAAGATAAATAGCAAGATTCCTCAAGGTTCTGTGATGGTACCAGTGCTGTTCAGTATATAAATGGGCTGGAAAAAGGGATAAATAGTGAAGTTGCAAAATTTGCTGCTGATACAAAATTATTCAAGAGTAATTAAAACAAAAATTGACTGCAGAGAGATTCCACAACACTGGGTGACTGGTTAGGAAAAAGAGCCATGCAATTCAGTGTAGATAAATGCAAGGTAAATCACATTGGAAAACATAATCCCAACTACACATGAAAAATGATAGGGTTTAAATTGGCTCTTACCACTCAAGAAAGTAATCTTAGAGTCATGCAGATTTCTCTGAAATCATCTGCTCAATATGTAGTAGCAGTCAAAAAGGCTAACAGAATGTTTGGACCCATTAATAAAGAGATGGGTCATAAGACAAAGAACCTCATAATGCTCTATATAAATCCATGGTACGACCACAGCTTAAATACTGTGAGCAGGTCTGGTTTTCCCATTGCAAATCAGACGTATTAAAAGTGGAAAGAAGGACCACAAAAATATTAGGGGTATGGACTAGCTTCCATAGAACAGGTGTGATAGTCATGACCCCCCCCCCCCCCCCCCCCCCGCCCTGAATAAATGATTATTTCTAAACAATAGGATATTCAGTACGTCAGGCCAGGTCTACACTACAAACTTACACCAGTATAACTGTGTTACACTGGGTTATGGATTTTTCACCCTGAGTGACATGCTATGTCAACCTGCCCCAGATGTGGACAGTGCTATGTTGACAGTGCCTGTTGTAAGGTGGATTAACTGTGCCAATGGAAGAAGCTCACCTGTTGGCAGAGTAGTGTCTTAAAGTGCTACAGTGGTGCAGCTACAGCTTTTTAAGTGTAGAGCTGCCCTTAGACTTTAATCAAAATGTTTGTTTTTGTAGCTTTGCCCACAACTGGAATTCAAATATCATTAAGACTGGGATTAAGTCATGGGTATTTTTAGTAAAAGTCCAGGATAGGTCATGGGCAGAAAATAAAAATTAATGGCCTGCGACCTGTCCATAACTTTTACTAAATACCCATGACTAAAACTTGGGGCGAGTGGCGGCTTGTGGGAGCAGCCTTGGGATCACCACTTGTACTGGGAGGTGTGGCCTGAGAGGGGGCACCACAGGAGCTAACAGGAGGAGGGGGGACAGCCTGGAGATGAGGTGGATGCTGGGGGTGAGTGGTTGACAGAGTAGAACAGGCTTCCTACCAACTCCTGTGAAACAGCAATCCCAGCTCCTAGTCCCACAAGTTGCCTGGTTTTGCCTTTCCCATTGGCTGGGAACCACAACTGATGGGAGCTGTGTAGGCAGCATGTGCAGTTAGGAGCTAGGAGCTGAGCCTCACTGCAGGTGAGCACTTCACCCAAACCCTGAGAATCCCCCCCCCACAAATTCACGCTGCTGAAGAGGCTGAGAAGAGGACCCCGGTACGTCCCAGCAGCAGCTAGTGTGCCTGGTCCAGAGGCTGCCTGCTCTGCTCAGCTACCCAGTGGACCAGAAACACAGACAGCTACAGAGGTCACAAAGTCATGGGACTTGTGAGAAACAGAGCGCTTTAAATATCATACTTCTCTCTCTCCCTCTTATTTTGTTCTTTAACAGTAACATCATGAAAGGGCTCTCGTAAAAACATGTTTTCTTAAATTGGCCCTGAAAAAGGTGACCTCTTCATAAGTGAATTTGGGCTGCAAATAACTTACAGCATGGAATCACATGCATGAATGAATAAACCCTTAATCCTCAATAAAGGCCTATAATAAGACGTAAGCTTCTCAGCTGGGCAGTTCCTATAACAAATATTTTGTGTTTTAGATACGTGCATGTAACAGTATTTATTTGCTTTGCCTACTTTAATCTTATGAGCCCTCAAGTTACACAGTAAAATGGAACCACAGATAGAGTGGAGGAGCAGCACACTGTGCATACACAGATACTACACTGATGTGTGTTTTTTAAAAGCCTTGAAAGCCACAAATGTACCTGCAAATCAAAGCAGATGTTTCTGGTCTAATGTTTAGCCTACCAGCATGGATTGTATCCGTTTAAATTTTGTTGCCCTTTTAACACTGAAAATCACTAACTAGCTAAAATAAAATTTGGATTTTTTTTGTTTGTTGCTGCTGTGTTGTTGTTGACAGACTTGGTAGAACAAGAAGACAGGTAATTTCTAAATTATTTTTTTGTGGTTGCTAATAGGGATGCCAGGTGTCCGGTTTTGAACTGGACAGTCCAGTATTTGAGTTTTCTGTTCGGGAAACAAATTGAGAAAATATAAATGAGAAAATATAACTGTCTGGTATTTTCTAAATAAGATGTAATGTAGATTGTGATGTAATGTCAAACGTGTCTGGTATTTTTGTTGAAACCACCTGGCAACCCTAGTTACTAAAATTATGTAGTACTACAGGGCTCCTAATAACTTGGTGAGATCATTATATGGAACCAACAAAATGTGTGGACAGTAACAGTATTCAACATAATTTATATTGTGCTAATTTAGGGGGACTATCAAAAGGCAGCATCTATGTCCCACATTTATTAGGTACATTATTTTTTTAGTCTGGAAACAGTTTCTAGAGTTGAAGTGTGATAGAGCCTTTAGCTCTGTGGACTTTAGAAGCAAGATAGGCTGCAATCTTATCTTAGTGTATCTTAGGCTGTTATAGACTTCTGTTAACTCTTGCAGTGGATTGTCACAGTTGTTTATGTGGACAAAAGCATACTTGGAAAAATTGCCTGAGGAGTAGAGGGAGTCATGGTAAATATGTGTGGTTTTTTTTTCCATAACACACTAGGAGAAATACAGTATGTTTTTTTTAAGAAGTGGGGAATCATGTGCATACTTATGCTTCTCCCTCTGTGTATCACATTCCTTTCACACACACCCCAGAATACCACTGTAACAGCTTAGCAGGCCCCCTGAGGAATGTACAAGCTTATGAAACAAAGGACTAGCTAAACTTCAGAGCAAAATAAACCCATAGAAAATGTTGAAGAAAACTTTTGAAATTATACCATTACAAGTAAAAACGTAGCTTGTTGGGATACGATAACTTCCAGTTTCACGAAGAACATATTGCTGGACACTCAGTTTAAAAAGTAACATAAACAATTGTATTTTCATTTCACTTTTACATTGTGAAAAAGTAATTTAAGGTATTTACTGCTTTGGAGTTCAAGGGTCTGATCCTGTAAAAACACATGAAAATAGTCCCACTGACTCCAGTAGCACTTTATAGGCTAACAAAACATATAGATGGTATCGTGAGCTTCCGTGGGCACAGCCCACTTCTTCAGATGATCGGTCATCTGAAGAAGTGGGCTGTGCCCACGAAAGCTCACAATACCATCTATATGTTTTGTTAGTCTATAACGTGCTACCAGACCAATTTTTGTTTCTTAAGTTTATCCTGTACAGAATAACTTGGCTACAGTGTTTTCTCCAGGAATTGAAATTAGGGGGGGATGTTTGAATTTACGGGGGGGAAGCAGGGTGTCAGGGCCGATGAGAGATGAGACTGTTAAGACTGATAAGACTTAAGTAAAAACTGAAAAATGTTTCATGACCATTTTATTTAATTTAACTCATGTTTTAAAATCACACAAATTAAAGTTGGCTACTCAAGCCTTCTATGAAGCACTAATCCTTCATCATTCTTGGTTTCTTGTTATAATTTTGCACAACTTTGTTAATGAACTTCTTGAATGCAGTGCGTTCATCTTTGGTGGCTTCTCGTGTGTCCTGTACTTCCATTCCTTCAATTGATATGCTCATTAGTTCATTCACATGATCAGGCAGAAGGCGACTTCTTTCAGAACACAAAATTCTATTCAATGATAGAAAAGAACGCTCAGCTGTAGCTGTTGTAACTGGGAGTAGCAAGAGATGAATTCCTACTTCTTTCATCCCAGGAAACATAGCACAAAGATCCGGTTGAGCCACTAGTGATGATAAAAAAGTAGTTGAAGTCAAATCTTCATTCATTCGTCACATGATATTCCACTCTGTGTCCAAATTCTCTATTCTGTCCTGAGCACATGGCAGCCCCATTGCTGGTAGTGCCTCACGCCACTCAACTGTTGGTGTTTTATAGGACAGGCATCTGTAAAAGCTACATAGAGGTTGAGTAGAATCTAGAAGTGGCTGTTGTAGATGTTTAGGAATCAAGTCTGTGTACTTTTTCAGTTGTCTTAACAAACACTTCTTGTCCTCTTCACTTAAGGATTCAATATAAATGCCTTCATTAGTCAATTTCTGGACTGAAGTCTTTGCTTCTTCCAGTACTTTTTCAATGGATAGCTCTCTGATCCAAATATAGCTTCTATTGCTGGTCAAAGATCTACTACTCTTGCAGTGGATGCCTGAATGGTATTGTTTAATGACCCAAGTGGTTTCAACAGTAGATTTATGAGAGAGAGAATGGCAATAGTCTTCTCTGAATGTAGTAGCAAAAGTAATTCACCAGCCTCACTACTTCGATCCATCCCATCTTGGTAGGTACTTTCCAAAGCTAGTAATAACGGCTGGAGTAATTTTAAGACAACAGCCAAGGATCGCTCATGAGAGAGCCAATCTGGGAAAACCCGCTGGACTAATTTGAACTTCAGTCTCAGTGTATCTTCTATATTTTCCAAGATATTTTGTCTTTTTGGACTCTAGCTGAAAAAAGAATATAATGAAGATATTAAATGTATAGCTTTTTAAATGTCCTTTGAAGATTCTGCATCTCAAACTAGTTGGAGTAGATGGCCTCTGCAGTGTGTATAGGAGAGATTAGGGTTACACATTTCTCTGAGCAAAGCTTGTACTCCACCATGTCTTCCAGAGAAGTTTGCAGCTCCATCAAATGCACAAGCAACTATCTGTTTGGGGTCCAATTGACAAGCATTTAACGCTTCTGAGATGTGGGTTGTCACAGATGTAGCCGATATGTTTTCTATAACTTGAACATCTAGAAATGCATCTACTGGCAAATAATGCATTTTAAAAATCTTGGCCTACTAGGAAACACATTTATGTAAGCTTCCATTTCCACTCACAAATCTAGCATTCTGGAGCAAAAGTCACTAAAATATAGTCCAACAAACAAATGTTTATTTAATGTGCCCCTCATTTTTCCCTCTACCTCACCCCACTCACTGGTGGTGTCCTTGGTCAGTGGAGACTCAGAGTTTAGAGGTGCTTCCACGTGAGTACACCTCCCAGGTGGGGGGCAAGAAGGCACCTTAAAAAATGAAGAGTAACGTTAGTTCGAACCAAGCGGTTTAGTTCGAACTAATGCGTCCTGGCATGCACTTTCACTTTTGAAACAGCTGTTGAGCGGAGTAATACTAATGAAGCGCTGGATATTTAAATCTCCACTTCATTAGCAATTTCGGTCCCCTATATTTGCATCCCTAGTTCAAACTAGAGAGCAAGTGTAGACGTACTCTATCTGTGTAACTGAAAATGCTCCTGATATTTTATGGCTATAAAGCAGATGTTCCTCAGTGAAGTATGAGTGAAAGCAAGAATATGTTAAACACTGATCAGTGCTGCATGACTAAAATGTTTAGAACTGCTGCAAAGCAATCAGACTGCCATCTTGTAGTAGTTCTAGGAAAAACATGATGCCAATTTTGGTGCTAAGTTTTCCTTGTTGCGATATTCCCCAGCTTACTATTCCAAACACCTGTTCCCCAGAACAGTGTTCTTTGCCTATATTTACCCCACAAGGAGAGGGGCCTGATCCTGGATCTCATCAGAAATGAGTTTAATGCAAATTAGAAGTAGGGGAATGCAAAGGTGCTTTCAGCTACCTTCACGCTCCTCCTGCTCCTGTCCTTTCCTGGAGATAGACCATCCTCAGGCTGCTCCAATTAGTTATGTCCAGCTGCCTGTGAACCCAATGGAATATTCTGATATCTGGAACAGGGCAGTTAAAATAGCTCTATCCCATCCAGAGATTCCCCTTTTGAAGATTGAATCCTCAGGGAGAGGCCAATTAAGCCGCTTGTAATTCAGCTAGAACATGAGGGACAAGTTGGGGTCAGTGTTTGGAAGGTTTGTGTTCTCTTCCTGGCTCTTTTAAGTTCCTCTATGAACTTAATGGGAACTTAAAGGGAAATTGCTTAACCACTTTGCCCATCTGTAGCATACAGGTAGCTGCTAACCTCACAAAATATTGTAATTTTCTGAATTCAAATTTTCAAAGTGCATTGAGCTGCTCAGATGGAGGAAGTTACAGAACTGTAATGACTAAGATACACTGTTTGAGGGAACTAGGGTGAGTAATAATTAATTCCAGTTAGAAGTTATTTCATTGCCATTTTTTATTTCTAGATAGTTTTAAGAAGATGTAACTTCTATATTTCCTTGATGTAATTTCCCTCTATCCCTTGCATTATTTCTTGCCCAAAATCTCATCTCTATAGTCTGTCATGTAGACTAGAAAGTGTTTCTCACAACCATTAGCTGTAATCCTGAATTTGAACCTTGCTCATGTGGCAACAGATGGAAGCATCCTGTTTTGATTCAGCATCTAATTTTTGAGTCCAGCTTTAATTTTCTAACATCCAACTCTCAAATTTTAATGAAATTCTTCAACTATGATATGGATAATTCATGCCGATTTAGAGAAGTCTGCATCATGCCGATTTAGAGAAGTCTGCATCCCTTACAGTAAATTTACTTAGAAATCAGTGTTTCAGGTTAATATACTGATTCAAACTCTAATTGATCCTTTTTTAGACTGAAGCTGTGAGTTGTTTATACTCAGTATACAGGGTATCACATTGCAATTTGTGATTTTTTCTTTTTCACTTTCAGGTAAATACAAATTAAACTCAAAGGGTGGAGCATACTTCAACACATTTATTTCATAACTAGAAAGTGTAGTATTTGATAATGACGAAGTATCACTAATTTTCTCAAAAGCATGTGGGGAGGGAGTGTGCAAGCTGTATTATGTACAGAATTGAAATTAACTTTAAGTCCTAATCATGCAGTTATGTAGGCTTGCTGCTTCCAGGCTGATTGGATTACACTATGATATTGGCAAAGCAAAGACGCTGCCTATCTGTCACAGGATCAGAAAATACTGCGTCAGACTCCTGTTAACTTAGACTTCGATTTATATATTTATTGAACTGGGGCACATAAAATAAATGTGAACTCTGAAGTGGATTTCAGATTAGAATCTTTTATTGAAATTCTAATTTGGTCGTACTTTCCATATGCCTTTGCAGTCCTTGATTTGCATGATTTAGGTCAGCAATGGACAATCTAGGAGTATGTCTACACTACAAAGTTAATTCGAACTAATAGACATTAGTTCGAATTAACTTTGATAGGCGCTACACTAGCGCTCCGCTAGTTGGAACTTAATTCGAACTAGTGGAGCGCTTAGTTCAAACTAGGTAAACCTCATTTTACGAGGACTAACGCCTAGTTCGAACTTACTAGTTCGAATTAAGGGCTGTGTAGCCCCTTAATTCGAACTAGTGGGAGGCTAGCTCTCCCCAGCTTTCCCTGGTGGCCACTCTGGGCACCACCAGGGAAACTCATATGCCCCCCTCCCGGCCCCGGAGCCCTTAAAGGGGCACGGGCGGGCTACGGTGCCCGTGCCAGGTGCAAGCCTGCCAGCACCCAGCCAGCAGACCCTGCACCTGGCACGCCATGAGCCAGCCACCCGACGCCCCCCAGCCCTCCGTCTCTTCCCAGGACCAGGCTGGTGGCTCTCGGGAGCCTGGCCAGGACCGCAAGAGGTGGGCACCCGCCTGGTCTAGTGCAGACATCGTGGACCTTGTCCACGAACTCCGCACTAGGCACAGGAAAGTGACCGTCTAGGGCGGGAGAGCTGCCAGCCTGGCCACCCAGGAGCAGATTTGCATGAAAATCAAGATGGTCCACTGAGACCCCCGACCCTGAGCCCTGAGCTTAGAATGGCCGTACTGGGTCAGACCAAAGGTCCATCTAGTCCAGTAGCCTGTCTGCCGACAGCGGCCAACCCTAGGTACCCTGGAGGGGATGGACCGAAGAGTGACCAAGCCATTTGTTTCGTACCATCCATCTCCAGCCTTCCACAAACTTTGGGCAGGGACACCATTTCTACCCCCTGGCTATAATACCAATCCATGGACCCAACCTCCATGACTTGATCTAACTTCTCTTTAAACTCTGTTCTAGTTGTTGCCTTCACAGCCTCCTGCAGCAAGGAGTTCCACAGGTTGACTCTTTGCTTTGTGAAGAAGAACTTTCTGTTACTAGTTTAAAGCCTGCTACCCATTCATTTCATTTGGGCTGTGTCCAGACTCGGGTTTTTTCGAAAAAAGTAGCCTATTTTCGAAAAAACTTCACCTGCGTCTAGACTACAGCCGCGTTCTTTCGAAATTAAATCGAAAGAACACGGCTTTTCTTTTGACGGCGGTAAACCTCATTTCACGAGGAAGAACGCCTTTTTTCGAAAGTGCTCTTTCGAAACAAGGCGTTCTTGAATGCCAACAGGGCTTTTTAGAAAGAGAGCATCCAGACTCACTCACTGCTTTCTTTCGAAAAAGCGGCTTGCTTTTTCGAAATTTCCGCTTGCAGTCTAGACGCTCTTTTTCAAAAGAGGCTTTTTCGAAAGTATCTTTTGAAAAAGCCTCTTTCAAAATAGGCTTGCAGTCTAGACATAGCCTTGGTGTCCTCTAGTCCTTCTATTATGGGAACTAATGGAGAACTTTTCTTTATGCACCCTCTCCACACCACTCTTGCTTTTATAGACCTCTATCATATCCCCCCTCCGTCTCCTCTTCTCTAAGCTGAAAAGTCCCAGTCTCTTTAGCCTCTCTTCATATGGGACCTGTTCCAAACCCCTGATCATTTTAGTTGCCCTCCCCTCTCCCAGCCTCTCTCTTCCCCTCTCCCACCTCCTTTTCCCAGTCTCCCCGAGTTTTGTTCAATAAAGAGAGTTTCTATTTTTGAATACACGTTTTCTTTATTTTGTACATCAGGAAGGGGGGCTAGGGAAGGGTAAGTGGAAGGAGGTGAGGGGGGAATGGGGTACGTGCCCCCGATGGGGAGGACTGGGCTGGCTCTGCGGGCTTCTCGGGGTGGAAGTTCTCCTGCAGCCCCCCGATTACCCGCTCCCCCCGGATGGCAGCCTGTGGCAAGTGCAGCCGGGCTGATGGCCGAGTGTTGTGATGTTCCGCGTGTGGGCACTCAGGCCACTCCAAGCCAGGACTGCTTTGCAAGTGGGGAACCCTGAGAACTGTCTGTCCGGGGTGGGGGTCGGGTCCCTTTAAGCACAGCCCTTGGCTAGTCTGAGACAGCAGCTCCACGCTCTAAGTCCTCATCTGATGCCCTGCCGGCACTGCTTCCGGCCATCCTTAACCCCGGTTCAGGGTCCACTCTGTGTGGACATGCTAATTCGAATTAGCAAAACGCTAATTCGAACTAGTTTTTAAGTCTAGATGCGCTAGTTCACATTTTGTTTTAGAGAGCTGATCGTTTTTGTAAGAATACAAGATAAATACTTTCCTTCTTGCTTTGAAATCCCATGTCCAGGGAGAATGTTCATGTTGTTGAACACAAACTGATTTTATAACATAAAAGCAATTTTCTTCTCCCTTCCTTCCCCAGCTTTGTCAGACATCTACACTGAACTTTGACCTTCCCCTTGAACTTCAGTGTTCCTTATAATCTTGATAAAATCATGAAAACTCTTGTGATGTTCATGAGACGATCTGTTACTGGATTCTGAAATCAGACTAGAACAACCTGTGGCTGTAGCTTTCTGCAGTGCAGTACAAAATCATTTTAATGTTATTCCTGATGGGCTTTATTTTTCCCCTGAATGGTTTTGTGTTGTATTTCAATTTTTCAGCTTCAAAAACAAGGTTAGCAGGTTTTTTTTTAAATGCATTGAACTGGATTATCATATTCTGAAATTTTTTATATATACATAATATCAAGAAAGACCAATGATGATGATTATTATAATAAAGTTAGCAAAATATTTTTCTTTTTTTCTCTAGTTTGTTTGTTCTATAGGGTTTTTATAGTTAGTGAGATTTGCTTTTCCCTGTGAAAGTTAATCAGTTTCTTCCTGGTTAAAAAGACCCTTACCTATCAACAGAAGAGTGGAGTATGTTTTGTGTGTAAAATATAGGAAAAAATTTTTTTTTTTAAATAAGTAAATGCTATTTAAAGGGTGCTCTATCAGAAACTTAATAAATATAAATAAAATATTGATTTTAAAATTCAAGCACTTGTGTGTTACAAGCATTAAGCAGTGTTTAGAGTTAAGAATAATTTCAGTAGCTTTCCTTTCTTTAATATTAAACTTTGTACTCAACCTTTACCAGATTCGTCTACAAGTTTTGGCTAACATTGCACATAGTTTTTATAGCACTCACTGATTAATTATTGAAAGATCTATATTTAGAGCTTATTCAGGTACATTTCAACTCAAATCGTGGCAGTTCCTCAAAAATAGATGTGTTAGCTAAAGCCTAGTAATGAGGCTACTTCAGAAAGATTAATGATTATACTTTTATATTAAACTAGGACATTTTTACAGCCTGTACTAAATACTTAATATTTTTCTCTCATGGAAAAAATAATGAAAATACAGGTGTGAAGTGTGCTTACATTGTTTATGGTGCTTCATCAGTGTATTTTTGAGATCAGAAATCTAGACAGCATTCTTACTTGTAAAACTAGAAAGCTCCTGCTGTCCTATCCAAATTAAAAATAGATTGGGGCCTAATCTAAATCCCAGGTAAGCTTATAGAAGTCTTTCTATGGACATAATGCAAGTTTTGTGAGGCGCCTCATGTATAATACGGTAAAACTCCAGTGGTCTAGCCTCCAGTGGTCCGGCACTCCTGATGGTCTGGCACCACCTGGAACCCAGAAGTGCTCCGGGCAGCCGGACAATTGGAGCTGCTCTGTCCTTGGATTCCCCGATTCAGCCACTGCTGAAACTGACCAGCGGCTGACTTGGGGAAGCCAGGGGCAGAGCAGCTGGGGTGCTGCTGGGTTGGTCCCTTAGCGCCACCCCTCGGTGCTGCGGGACCAACCCAGCAGTACCCCAGCTGCTCTGCCCCAGGCATCCCCGAGTCAGCTGCTGCTGAAACTGACTAGCGGTTGAGTCCGGGAACCCCGGGGTAGAGCACCCCAGCTGCTCTGCCCTGAGCTTTCCAGGGTCAGCCGCTGGTCAGTTTCAGAAGCATCTGACTTGTGCAAGTCTGGGGCAGAGCAGCTGGGGTACTGCCGGGTTGGTCCCGCAGCACCGAGGGGCACGTTCCCCTCCCCCTCCACCCCAGACCCCTCATAGCCCCCCCCTTCTGATAGTCCGGCATTTATGATAATCCGGTACTCCCTGGGTCCTAAAGGTGCCGGATCATTGGAAGTTTACTGTACTAATTTTGAAAATATAAAACTTAATTGAAGATGGAGACTTAAGAGAGATTCTAGTGAATCATCATTGGAGCTTGATTGATTCTTCTTAGTTTTGGCTTTTCAATTTGTTTTTATAATATTTAAACTGTGGCTAGCCTGGCTGTTCTGGAGGGTTGTGGTTGGCATTTATTATTTTGATTTATTTAGTACTTGTATTCAGCTGGAAACTTTTTCATTACATGCAGTGAATGCTGTGGAAGTGTTAAGCAGAAGTAGAATGTGAAAAGAGGAATAGGCTGCTGTGATCAGTCATTCAAGAACAGAAAAGGGAATTTAAGTTGAACAAACTGAGGAACAGGATAAATAACGTTAATTTCCCATGTACTTTTATGGCTTCATTGTATAGGTTCATTTCTTGTATATGTTAAAAATTACCATATTTTACAAGTCTGATCTTTATCAGGGTTTTCAGAAGTGCGTTGTCTAACTTCTGCCACTGATTTAAATGGATCAGGATTAGTCCTACACTAAATACTTTAAAAAAATCCCTACTCACAGACTTAATATTGGGTTGAAAAAAAATAATCTCTGTGCTGTTTCTTTCTTTGTTATTCACGTGATCTTAAATATTATGAAGCTTGCAGGCTAGATTGTGCTATGCAGTGGCCCTACAGCTTGCTCTGGTGACAGGATATAGACACATAGATACTCCTAATTGTGGTGGTGGTGTTGACAAAATACAGAGTTTTAGGACCTTTGTACAAAATTAGACATTTTTCTGAGGCAGCAGGGGAATAAACATATTAAAAATGGAGGATTTTTAATTTTTTTTCTGATTATTTTCCCTGTAATCATTGGAGAGGGTTTGGTATTTTCTCTGTCATATTTTCACCTGAAAATTGATAACTTCAGTTCAAAGAGACAGCAGTGTAATATGCTAAGATTTGTTTTACTCAGGAGCCAGTTATTATGAAATAGAATCTGAGACATAATGTGTTTGAGACTGTTCTGAATAACACATTTATGCATTCTAACCATAGCTTAGGTTTCAAAGCTTCTGTTAGTTATATGTACACATGACATAATTAACCAACTAGAAGTGTAAAAAAATGGTCTTCCGATTGGTCTGCCTGGCCGTCTAGTTTTTGATGCATTTAAACACATCTCCATTTTATAAGCCTTTGTTAGAGAGCTTTGTTATAGTTTTTGTTCTGTGCTTAATTTGAGGGTGTTAAACCTGAGGTTGAATATTGATACACTTGTCTCAGTGCTCTTGTTGTTAAAAAATATTCTTCTTTCTTCTGTGTATTCAGGTCGTTTGGTAGGTGCCTTGGATGCAGTGCTAGATTCTAATGCACGTGTTGCTCCATTTCGAATTTTACTTCAAGTTCCGGGATCACCTGTTTATTCTGCCATAGCATGTGGTGAGTTATTGAATGGATCAGAAGTTTACTGGGCCATAGCTACTGGTGAGTTACATATCAGTTTAAAAAAAAATCCCTGAGCATGCTCAGTATCTGCATGTCAAGGAAGCTGAAGGTAACCAAAATTAGTAACCTCGTGTGTGTAAAGGCTAATAGCTGTGACTTGTTTTAACAAACAACATACCTGATGGTTATAATTCCAGGTGTTAATAACATAAAGGAATGTTTTGTTCTGTTAAGCAGGAAAAAAAAATCTGGCTCTTGCTGCCTTCCGTTATTTTTCTGTCTGTTGCAAAATGTCTTCATTCCGTTTACATATTTATCGCTTCAGATCGTAGTTTACACAGGCCACTTGCAGCAGGAGGCTTTTTGCCCTGGTATCTCATCAACACATCAGTACCTGTAGTTTATTTTTTAAAAGTCTCCTAGCTCATCTGATCACAGTACAATCTCATTAGATTATTTTAAAAATACAAAATGTTTTTAAATAAATACATGTTTTTGAAGTATCATAGTATGAGTTCCAGTTTTCTACTTGCACAAAATCACACACACCTGCCCGGCCCCTTCTCAAAGGTTCCCACCCCTCACTTACTCACCCACTGTTGCTCACCCTCGCCCACCATCACTCACTTTCACTGGGCTGGGGCAGAGGAGTTGGGATGCAAGAGAGGGCCAGGGCTCCAGCTGGGAGTGTGGGCCCTGAGGTGGGGGTTGGGGTGCAGGAAGGGGATCAGGGCTGGGCAGGAGTGTGGGCTCTGGGAGGGAATTAGGATGCAGAACGAGGTGCAGGCTCCAGGAAGTAGTTTGGGTGCAGGAGGGGTAAGGGTTTTGGGTGTGAAAGAGGATTCAGGATGCAGGCTCTGGGCGGGAGCTAGGGTGTGGGAGAGGGTTCTAATTTGGTGCAGGAGGGGGATCAGGATAGGGATGTTAAGGACTAGTGGACTATCTGATAAGCAAATGCTTATTGATAGTTAGTCGACTAGTCGATTTCCCCCCCCCCCCCCCTTGCTGCCTCTATCCTCGTTGAGGACTCTTGTACATTTCAAAGCTGGCACCCACATATAGCCCGGAGTCAGTGGGACTTCCTGCTGGCCCTGGTCGGAGTTCTGCATTCCTTCTTTGAAATGTATAAGAGCCTTGTACATGTTTAAAGGAGGAATGTGGAAGTGCCTATCAACTATTGAATTGTCAGTGGAAATTCCATTGACTACTCGACTAATAAAATAACCGTTACTTAACTTCCATAGATCAGGATGCAGTGTTCAACTGCGTTGTGGTGCTTACCTCAGGCAGCTTCCAGCTGGTGGCACAGCGGGGCTAAAAATTTGTAATAATAGCGCTAATATTTTGAGAACACTTGTAACATTTGTAATAACAACAACACTAACACTAAACATAGGGCACTGAAAATTAATATTTAGTCCTGCCATGAGTGCAGAGGACTAAACTAAATGACTTTGAGACCACTTCTAGAGCTATGATTCCATGAAATAGTATCAAAGTCCCTGTTTTTCCTCCCATCCACACTAAGTATATTTAAAAAAAACAACAGCAACAAATGGTCTGGTAGCACTTTATAGAGTAACAAAACTATAGAGTGCTACCAGACCTTTTGTTGTTTATTTCTGTACAGACTAACTCAGCTACCCCCTGAAACTTCTAAGTATATTCAATTAGGTTTTATGAGTTACAAAAGATTCCCACACTTGACTATAAAAATGGCGTCTGGATATTTTTATCAAAACCAGTTATAGAGAGAGAGGATATTGGGCATTCAAAGCTACTTCTTGAAGGAAGCTGCTAAAATTTCCAATGATTAACTTTCTGAAACTCCTTGAAACACAGGAGCACTTCAGAACACAAATTATTTTTTTCCTCAATTAGAATATTTAGTGAAATGAATGGTATATGCATGTGCTTTATTAATTCATTAAAAGACACTCACCAAATAAAACCATTAACCAGCCCAAACAGTTTTTTTTCCTGCTGTGCTCCTGGGCAAGATGGTGCTGAGGAAAGCTCCAGAATCCAGCAAGAGGGATGGGTGAGACCTGGGGCTGAAGACGTGGGATTGAGAGCTACCCTACCAGGAGCTGTGCTTGGCCTGGGGTCCCTGCCCCCTGACTTCTGGCCAATGGAAGGGACCTGGTGCAGAGAGGAGGGTGCTGGGTTGTCTGGGGTTGGAGGCTTAGATTTCATATCACAGGGCTTGCAGCTCCTGCTCCTCACTTCTAACTTGTTGCCTAGCAGCTGCCCGGCAGGCACAAGCCCTTTGAATAGAAGCTGTTGAAAGGGCTCAAGCTTCTGGGCAGCTCTCAGGCAACTGGACAGTGGGGCAGAGCTGTGAGCTCTTTTCAGTTGCTTCTGTGTAAAGGGCTTGCACCTGCTGGTGGCTTCCAGGCATTACAGCCACTGGGCAGGCGAGCCCTTTAAATAGAAACAATTGAAAGGGCTCGTGTTTCTGGCTCCCTAGCAGCGTGCTAGAGGCTATGGGAGCTGCTAGCCCTTTTAAGCCTTTCTGCTTAAAGGGCTGGCGCCTTCCCTGCGCCTGTCAGGCAACTCGTGGCCTAGCAGCTGCAGAGAACACGAGAGCCGTTTAAATAGAAACAGCTCAAAGGGATCCCATATCTCCGGCAACACACTAGAGGTTCAGGGAGCTGCAAGCCCTTTCAGCTGTTATTCAAAGGGCTCTTATGTTCCCCACAGCTGCTAGGCAAGCGTTGCCTGACAGGCACAGGGAAGGCGCCAGCCCTTTAAATAGAAACACTTAAAAGGCCTTGCAGCTCCCCCCACTTCTAATGCAGGGTTACTCAACTTTGGAAGCCCTGGGGGCCACAATGATACTCACAGCACATGCTGAGGGCTGCAACTTAAATGCAAATATATATGCAAATAGCTTCTTTCACACTGAAAGGCATGAATACAAAGATTAAGGCAAGACTTCACAAAACACAGGCCCTGTTTAAGTCAGTTTTGCTGCTATTAATAAAATGCAATATTTACCCCATTTCCACCCATATGACAGCACTTTTAATGAGCAATGACAATCCAGGAATTTAACTACTAAAATGCATATCAACAGAAGACCATCATATTGACTTGCTGATGTGGAGCGTGTTTCCAGTGGAGGCCATGTTCAAAGGATCCCTCCCACAGGCTGCGTGTTGAGCCCCGCGTAAACCCAAACCGCGCTGTGGGCCGCAAACAAACACTGTGGGTTGCGTGTTGAGCACCCGTGCTCTGAGGCGTTGCGAGGGAGTCAGAGACTCAAGCCCTTTTAAGTGCTTCTGTTTAAAGGACTCATGCCTTCCCTGCGCCTGTCAGGCAACGCTTGCCTAGAAGCCATGGGGAACAGGAAAGACCCTTAAATAGAAACAGCTTGCATCTCCAGCAACTTGCTAGAGGAGCTGGGAGCCCTCCCAGCTGTTGGTATTTAAAGGGCTCTCCTGTTCCCTGCAGCTGCTAGGCAGTGTGTTGCCTGACAGGTGCGGGGAAGGTGCCAGCCCTTTAACTAGAAACAGCTGGGAGGGCTCCCCGCACCTATAGCTCATTGCTAGGAAGCCAGAGATGCCAGCCCTTTCAACTGCTTCTATGTAAAGGGCTTGTCCCTTCCCTGCTGGGTGTGGGGAAGACGTGAGCCCTTTAAATAGAAGCAGTTAGAAGGGCTTGCTCCCCTCTCCCACGCCAAGGCAACTAGCTAGGGGGTGGGGCCTGAAACTGCCTTGCGGGCTGGATCAAAGCCCTAGGTGGGCCGGATCTAGCACACTGAGAGGCTTTTGCCCTCCGCTGGCCTAGGGGATTCAGGCACATGTTGGCTGTTTCTGGGAGTTGCATGGAGCCAGGAAAGGCAGGGAGCCTGCCTTAACCCTGCTGTGCTCCTAACCAGACTTTTAATGGCCTGGTCATCAGGGCTGACTGGAGCCGCTAAATCCTTTTGGACTGGAGGTTCCAGTCGAAAACTGGATGGCTGGGAACCTTAGTGCTAGGTGACTCATAAGAAAATGTTCTTTGAAGACTTGAATTTGTTAAACTAATTTTTAAACTAATTTTTAATGAACTTTTTACCATAGTTTTTGAAGCTGAATTCTTCTTCAGAAAAATAAACTCATTGTAATTCATAGCAACCCCACTGTGTGGTGTTAAGGCCTACTCATTTTCATGCATGCATTTTAATTCACTTTCTGTGCTCTCCTAGGTAGTTATTCATTCTTCCTAGTGTTTTGGAAAGAGCTGGTGTAGACCTTCATAATATATTTCCTCTCTTTTTTTCATCATGAGTTGAGCGGTGAAATTGCTAACAATGTTGACATTTAAAATACCACCAATGGTGTTAGATTTAGTATTAATTGAAATGAGTAGGACAGTTCACACATTGAAGTTGTAGTTTATGGCTTACTGAAAACTCTGATAGCTATCTCTTCATCAGCTCATATTACATTTTGAAAGCAAATGTGTATATGCTCTCCCTTGTACCCCTGCAGGAAGTGCACCAGGAATGAAAAAAAACTGCCCTATGGATGTCTGTCTGTATCACAAAACCACTGTATGATTTTTAGTGTTTTTTGAAGTTACGAAACTGGAACAAAGGCTAGAAGGCCAGCACTGGTGTACATTTTTATATTTGAGGGAGAGCTTGCAGAGAGTCTGTTATTTTTGGTTGTGGTTAGTCATTACCATTTCCTCATTTTCATAATTGCTGTTCACTTGAGACTTTTTATTTGAAAGGGAAGAACACAGAACTAAAGAGGGAATGTTTTGTGAGAGGATACTTCATGATCGTAACTATTTCTCTTGTAACGAAGAAAATGAGTTCACCATTTTAAAATGCAAATTCTGTGTTCATCTCAAAGAGTTTCAATGGGGTCTTTCAACTGGATGACTAGTCAAGAAAATGGCAGATGAAATTCCATATTGATAAATGCAAAGTAATGTACATTGGACAATATAATCCCAACTATACTTTTTAAATAATGGGGTTTCATTTGGCTGTTGCTGCTCAAGAAAGAGATCTTGGAGTCACTGTAGACTGAGCAGACATTTTCAGAGAAGAGTAGCCATTTTAAAAAGTGAACAAGGTTAAGAACCAGTAGTAGAGGGGTTGATAATAAGTTGAGAAATATCATAATGCTTTTGTAGAAATCCATGGTATGCCCACACCTTGAGTACTGTGTGCAGGTCTGGTTGCCCCATCTGAAAAAAAGATACATCATTTAGAACTGGAAAAGTGACAGAGAAGGGCAACAGGTTGGGGTATAGAACCAGCTTCTCCTTGAGAAGAGATTAAAAATGCTGGGACTGTTCAGCTTGGAAAAAAGATGACGAAGGGAGGATAAAATAGAGTCCTATAAAATCATGCTTAGTATGGAGAAAATGAAGAAGGAAGTGTTATTTACCCTTTCACATCACAAGAACCAGGGATTACCCAATGAAATTAATAGGCAGCAAGTTTAAAACTCACAACTTCACACAACACACAGTCATCCTATAGACTCCTTACTAGGGAATGTTGTGAAGGACAAAAGTATAAACTGGTTGAAAAAAGAATCAGTAAGGTCATGGAGGACAGATAGATCAATACGTGTTAGCCAAGATGGAAAAGCCTCTTACTGCCTGATGCTGGTACTAGATAACGGGGCAGATTACTTGATAATTGGCTTGTTCTGTTCATTTCCTCTGAAGTGTCTTGTATTGTCTGTTGTTAAAAGAAAGGATGTTGGATCATTGGTCTCACCTAATATGGTGTTTGTTCTATTTCTTGTGTGACTTTTGTAGTTAAAGCAAGTTAGCAGTTTTATGAGCAAAAAATCCATAAAGACAATAAGAACAATACAAATTTTACTTGCTTCTGTAATCTTCTTATTATGAAAAGCTTCCTTCAGCAACTGGGAAAGAGGCAGGCTTCTTGCTAGGACTGGCTATGGCAGTCAGTAACACAACAGAACCTGACTTTCTTTAGCGGACCCTTTGGTCAGAGAGAAGGAAGTCAACTTGAGCAGCATTTTGAACAGAATGAATGAGTAGATAGTAAGGCAGAGAAAAGATCTACAGCACTTGAGGTGAGAGGTGACCAGTGCTTGGACAAGATGTTTCACAAAAAGGAATGTGGCAACTATTATGGAATACTCCTCCTTTCTGTGATCCTTCATTCCAGACTGTGTGCACACAGACAGATTTGTTCCCCACCATGTTTACTCACTATCTACATGGCCCATGCTTAAAAGTTCAATTTATTATTTCATAGTATAACCGCTCCTGTGAAAACAGTAGGCCTAGTGTTCTTAATTAATACCCTACAACATGCAGCCCTCTTAAACATTAGCACAGGACACATAATGACTGTGTTCTTTCTTTATGATTTTTTTGCCTTGATTAATGATATTTATGAAGGTCCATCACAAGATCTTCCTGTTGTGGAAGTTAAATCTTGGAAAGTTTCCCTGCCAGTTGGCTTTCCTTATGGGAAACCTAACAGAGGAAGGTGGAAAATGTTTAGCTAAATTTATCATCTTGCTGTGAGACGACATGCAGTATTCTTTGATGTTTAAAAACTCATATGTTTTGTGATGAGATTTGTACTTGAATTTTCTTTTTCCTCTTCCATGCTCTGCTCGTCTCCCCCCTCCTTTTTTATATATTTTTTTATTTTTTTTACTGTTACCCCTCTTCCCAGCTGGGCACTGAAAAGAGCACATCATGCCTGTTTACCTATCTTGTTTAATGAGGGAGGAGCAAGTCCTATCCTGTTTACTGTCTGACCAGCAGGAGCTGTCTTGTAATGGGGTGGCTAGCTTTTCTTCTAATAGCGCTGTTTTACAACTTTTCTCTATTCCTTGCATTTGCTCTTCTGTTCTCATGTTTTTATGACATACAGCTACAGCTTTTTTGAAGCAGTAGCGTTCAACTAGCAGTTTGCCTGAAGCTAATTGCTAAAGACTAAAATCTCATTTTGGTATCCGTTATCTACAAATGGTCCTTAAAATGAATAAAGTGTATTGTTTTTAAAGAAATCCATCATGTTTCAAAGCTTATTCTGTTAAGAACATAAGAACGGCCGTACTGGGTCAGACCCAAGGTCCATCTAGCCTAGTATCCTGTCTACCGACAGTGGCCAGCACCAGGTGCCCCAGAGAGGGTGGACCGAAGACAATGATCAAGCGATTTGTCTCCTGCCATCCCTCTCCAGCCTCTGACAAACAGAGGCCAAGGACACCATTTTATCCCCTGGCTAATAGCCTTTTATGGACCTAACCTCCATGAATTTATCCAGCTTCTCTTTAAACTCTATTATAGTCCTAGCCTTCACAGCCTCCTCTGGCAAGGAGTTCCATAGGTTGACTACATGCTGTTTACCCAATTCTCCCCAAAACTGCAGACATTTTTATTTTAGGCTTGTCAAGCTGTGTTTAAAACAACCAGATCCCTTTGGTATCCAATACCTCGATTTTTACAAAAAGCCTTCACAAGCAGGTTACCAGATTACAGGTCATGTAAACTCTTCCCGAAGGCACACACATGGGTGTGTATGTGTGAGAGAGAACATTTGTTTGTGGGGAGAGCAGGGATAGTTAAATCCTAATTCAAAGTTTTTTCTTACTGCTGCTTAAGGAAAATTATGTCAAAATAAGCCACTTCCTGAGAGGGCAGTAAGCAGCTTTGTTGTTTTTTTTTTTTTTTTTTTGGCTTTGAAACTCAGCAACACTTGCCTGCAGAGAGCCTGTATTCAGATCTTTGAAAACTAAAAGTACTAAAACTACTTCTTAAAGCAGTATTACCTTTGTTTTCTCTAATTATGGCTTGAACTGTAACATTTTGTTTGCCTGTTTGCTGCTAATAGTTTCCATTTGTGATTTCAGAAATTTAATTTCTCTTAATGTACTATGTCACAAGTGCGGGTTATTTCTTTTTCTAGTTAGAAGAAATTGTGAAAGAAATGACATGGCTTTTAATTAGCTCTTTTTTATCTTTCTAGGTGCCACTTTAGAAGAGATAAATCAGCACTGGGAATGGCTGGAGCAAAACTTACTCCATACTTTGTCTGTTTTTGACAATAAAGAAGATATTGTTAGTTTTGTCAAAGGAAAAGTAAAGGTAAGAAAAGTTGTCTTGCTTTCATCTTTCCCTTGCCTTCTAGTAAAGAAATTGGTAGAAATAACTCTTGATATTGTAAAACTATACCAGTCTACCAAATGTTTGTGTCCATATTCGCTTTTGCCCATCTAGATGGTATTTTTGATACAGCTACAAAGTCATCTAATTGTATCTGTTTTGGTCATAATTATATTAGTTATGAAACTAGAAGACTCACCTGGTATTGCCCGGGTCCTTAAGGACAGGGGGCTGGCAGTTTAGGGGGTGTAGGAGTCAGGACAGGGCCTTGGGAATATGGGTGACTCAGGGCAGGATGCTGAGGGCATGAGGGGTACAGGAGGGGTGGGTGGGGGGCTTTCTCCCTCCTTCTATGGCCTTTCCCAGCCTCTCTCAGCAGAAGCTGTTTCCTTTCCCCCCGTGACACCTCTTGGGATGGCGA
This sequence comes from Pelodiscus sinensis, assembly GCF_049634645.1. Classification (NCBI taxonomy): domain Eukaryota; kingdom Metazoa; phylum Chordata; order Testudines; family Trionychidae; genus Pelodiscus; species Pelodiscus sinensis. The sequence goes on along the minus strand of NC_134711.1, from coordinate 230,685,910 downwards.
TGGGGTGGTAGTGGGGGTGGGGGTGTCTCCCTTCCCCATGGCCTCTCACGGGGTGGGCAGGCCAGTGGGGGAAGTCACCTCGGTGGGAGGATCCCGCTTACTTGGTCTGGTGGGAGGCAAGATGGCGATCTCTGTCCCGAGCTGGCCACTCTCTTGGTGGCACGGCTGCCTGCAGTGGCCACTCTGTAGTATATTTCTCTCCTGTACTCACTGTCCCTGGTCACTGTGAGTAAGCACCCCTCCCTTTGTATGTTCTGGAAAACTGTCCCATTTTCTTGGCACAACCAAATCCTGATCTTGCTTTGTTAGGAGAAGAGGAAGCTGTGCACCGAATTTGGTGGTCCTAGCCCTTACTGTTTAGGAGGAGTTCTTGAACAAACACTCAAAGACAGACAGAGGCACATTTCTAAAATATATAGATAGATGTTTTTCTTGATTTCCGCATTCCATATCGGTGATCTCATGAGTATGCTGTCATCCAGCATTGGAAAGAGCTGGAAAGTATGTTTACATAGTATTTTCATCTAATATCCACATGCCTCGGTGCTTACAACATGATTAAAAATACCAGTTGCACCATGCCTCAGGAAGCTACAGGAATAACAGCTGTGTAGTCTGTCATGTACTGTAGTTAAATGTAATATACTGCCAATTACCTTTTGTTTAATACTTTTAGGGGCTGATTTTCAGAGGTGCTGAGCACTTGCAACTCCAACTGAAGTCAGTGGGAGCTTCAGGGTCTTAGTACCTCTGCAAATAAGGTCGACAACTTCATTTTTTTCACTTCCATTATACATTCTTTCCCATTCTGGATTTACCCCAATTTTCTTTCATGTAATAGATCATGTTGTATTGTTTCTTGAATTTTCTTCAGTATCTGTTTGTTCTGTTTTCTTGATCCTGCACATTGTATTTCTATAATTGTGTACCTTCTTTTTTTTTTTCCTGGTTCCTTCCTCTCTCCCAATCTCTCTGTCTTTCTCACCCTTTCCTAAAACATCCCATCCGTCTTTCCTGTTTACACCTATCCATGCACCGACAGCCACTGGAGATCCTAGGGAAAGGTATGTGTGTGTGAGGTTGCTCCACACCCCGGAAGGCTCAGACGGAAAGGGCAGGACCAAGGTCAGCTAGCCCTCAGTGCTGCCCAGAGCATGGCGCTGCCCCCCCACCTCCAGCTTCATTGCCACCCTGGCCTCCAACCCTCCCCCATCCCAGCCCCATGGAACTCCTGGTGCAGTGAATCAGAGGGGCCCGGGATTCCGACTACCGTGGCTGCTGCACTAGCAGTGGCAGCCGGGCTCCTTAGGATGACTGAACTTACTAGCATAAAACTCATGTGTAAGATGTGATAGGTCCCTCTGTCCAAGGGCAGGGCTTGTATGAGAAGCCAGGCTTGGTCACACACAAACACTTGGAAGGGGGAGATTGCTTGGGTTTCTAAGAGAGTATTGTCCCTGCACATAGGTGGTACTAGGTCCTGCCATGAGGGCAGGGGACTGGACTCGATGACCTCTCGAGGTCCCTTCCAGTCCTAGTGTTCTATGCTCAAGGGGCTCAATCTTTTAATGTTAGAGTGTAGTCAGCACAGAATCACGCTGATATCTTAGACATGAATCTCTAACATCATTGATATCCTTGGTCTCATGGATAGCAAGTAAATGATCTGTGATGTTACAGGAAAAAAAGGCATTCAGATATGTTCAGAATTCTATCCAGGGACTATGTATTTAAAAGACTGGCTCCAAATAGTCTGTATATCTACATTTTATCCCAAAATGGGGAAAAATAGCACCATCACCTACTTAATCCTTTGTGTAACATCTGTAAAACATGCACCTTGTTGAGAAGGTTTTTTTTTTTTTTTTTTTTTTTTTTAATTCCTGTTTCTGGCAGTAGTTCAGTGGGCTTGCTTTCCTTATTACGCCCTGTACATCCAAGTGCTGTGAAAGGTGTGAATAAAACTCAGATCTTTTGATAATCTTGTGGCCATGGAAGTGAGAGTAGGGCTATGTCTACACTACAGTTTTTTTCGGAAAAATGGCCATTAAAAATAAAATCGCAGATCAACCACATTTTAAGTGTGTTTTTGTGCAAAAATATCGAAACAACAGAGGAGTTTTTCCGGCATAGGTATTCCTCATTCTACGAGGAAGAATGCCTTTTTGCGAAAGAGCTCTTTTGCAAAAAGGTGTGTGTGGACCAGGAAGGGGGATTTTTGGCATGGAAAGAGAAAAAAGCACAGGTGCCCTGGTGGCCATTCTGTACATAGCAGAGCTTACTTTCAAGAGAGCGTCCATGCAGTCTGGATGCTCTTTTGCAAAAGTGCATCACTTTTTCAATGCAATTTTGCAGTGTGGATGTGCTCTTGCACAAGAAGTTTTTGCGGAAGATCTCTTCCGATAAAAGCTTCTTGCGCAAGAAGCCTGTAGTGTAGACATAGCCTAGGAAACCTAGAATTCTGCAGGTTTCATACTCAATAATAGGCCCATATTTTTTATTATTCTATCAGCTCTCTTGTCTTTGCTACAGACATCTGGCATATGGGATTACAATATACCGGGAGGACTGATTTGTATTTTGTAGCACCGGGAGTGAATTTGCTTTTAGCCAACTAATTTGCATTTAACTGTCTTTCCTCCTTATTTATTGTACAGCCTCTTCCCGACTTATGAACTGGTTATGGACCAAGCAGTTGGTCATAACTCGGTTTGTTCGTAAGTCAGACCCCATAGAGTTACACTCGACCGCGCTGTTCGTAAGCGCAGATCGCGTTCGTAACTCGGGGCCCGCCATTTACAACAGCTTTAGTTGTGAATGCAAACAGTAGTAAGTTGACCGTTTGCAATTCGGGGACCGGCTGTAGAACTGGAATGAAAAGACACAGCACATAATTAGTTTGTTATAAACGTATTTTAAGTCTTTGAAAAATAGTTAAAAGCTTATTACAAGTTATGGCATACTTCACTTGACTGTTTCTTGGTAATAGCACTGATCAATATAAACATTTCTTACTGTAGCTTTGTGCTGTGTAAGCAAAATAAAAGCTTCTACAGCCATAATATGCTGAGTGGAATTCCAGTAATGTTTATGGCTTTCTCTGAGTTATTTTAAATAATTATGGTGATCAATGCAAGTCATTATTGATATCAAGATTTTAAATAGTCGTTTGAACAATTTTTTCAATTATAATCTAGTGTCAAAAAGAAGACTGGGTTTGGAAATGTAGATAAAGAGCCTGCAAATACTAGGTAAATGTCTGTATAACTTGCAAATCAACTTGGATACCTTCCTAAGAGAGAATCAGGATTTTAAACATGTACTGGTAGCTTGTAATAACTAGTTTGGACAAACTACTAGTTTGCCCTAACATGCTATCTTGTCATTGAATCAGGCACTGATAGCGGAGGAGACCAGCAGTAAACTAGCACAGCAGGAGGAGGATCCTGAGAAGTTTCGAGAGGCACTAGTGAAATTTGAAGCCAGATTTAATTTCCCGGAAGCAGAGAAGTTAATTACCTATTACTCATGCTGCTGCTGGAAGGGTAAAGTTCCTCGCCAAGGCTGGCTCTATCTGAGCATCAATCACCTGTGTTTTTATTCCTTCTTCCTAGGCAAAGAATGTAAGTGTGGAGGTACAAAAACTATGTACCTATGCAGACTTATAACTTTATGGGTAATTTTTAAGTAAAAAATATTTGTCTAATCTTATTCTATGATATTTGGCTAATGCAATAGTGAGAAGTTCTAAATCTTATTTGGTTAGGATCAACTGACTTGTTCAGCTTGAGTCCATTTGCTTTTAAAAATTCCATGTTGTCATTTGTTGTCCGTTTTTATTTTTTCACTCCCAACAAACTCTCTTCTTATTAGCGTACAAAGATAATTGCTTTAAGCTACTGAGTTTTTTTTTTTAGATGAGATTTGGCCTGTAGTCAGAGGTGAAAGAGGGCCAGTACAGTGTACCAGTGAGACATGGTCGCTGATACCTGCCTTTCCTAGCCGATGTCAAAACGCTGCCATGGCAGTACTTTAATGCCTCTTTCCCTGTTGCCCTTCCCAAAGCTGCTGACAGGGAGGAGGGGGGCAAAAGGGGAAGCTGACACAATGCTGATGGACCCTACTGGCAGGGCTGCCAATGGGTGGGTGGGGGGAATGGGCAGCGGCTCCAGATCCCAGTGATTTTAAAAGGTATTAAGGGGCTCTGAGGCCACTGCTGCCCTGGCACTGGCCAGAGACCTGAGCCCTTTAAATCACTACCAGAGCTCCAAGTGGCATGCACTGTACAGCCCCGAAGGGCTCCCTGGGGGATGCTGGCTCCCTGCCCTTCCCCTAGTGCTTGAGGCCCTGACCCTTCAGGGTGCGCAGAGCTGGGCCTGTGTATTGGTAACACTTCTAAATTACTTTCACTACTGATTGTGATGGTGATTGTGTGGTGGAAGTCAGGAAAACGGTCCGTTCTCAAAGTGTGCTAGTTTGGGCCCCAAAGTAGATCAGCCTTAAATTGTATCTGGTGTGACAGAGTCTGAAATACCTATTTTTAATACAGAATGTAGTCATTCAGCAGCAGTCCCTCCCCCACAGGTGCACACATGCACACACACTAAAATAGCCACTGTTAACAGCTGCAGTTAGACAGCAAAGGAAGTGTAGGTTAGCTAAATACTTCGTTCTTAGAACTGTGTGACATCAGTTATTCACTTGAAAGTAATGTGAGCAGTAAACATAACAAAGCTATGTCTTGTGCTCATGGGGCAAGGTAGAAAGGGAAAATCAGTATCTTCAAATGAAAAGGAATGACACTGTTTTTTGAAACTTCTGAACAAGATTTACAGATAAGGGAAAGTTAAAATAAACAACTCCCAAATATCCTAAAATGTTTGTCTTCCCTTTTCAATTTTTAAATCTTTCACAGAAGTGACAAGTTAAAATTTTTAAAAGGGCTTGAGAAATCTACCAGATAATCATTACTAACGAGTCAGTTTCAAAGATATTGCCTCATGTTAGCACTGGAGCTCCAGGGAGCAGTCTTATGATATGCCCTCCATTGCCCAGTCTTTGATGATGGAAATTATAAATGAACTTCTAAACTTTGTGTGTGTGTGTGTGTGTGTGTGTGTGTGTGTGTGTGTGTGTGTGTGTGTGTCTCTCTCTCTCTCTCTCTGCATGAGTAGTGGGGAGGGGAGAGAAGGGGAGACGGGGCGGGGGGGGGGGGGGGAGGAGAAGGGGAGAAGATGTCTGTCGGTCTTTTTTTCCTTCCTTTCTTCTTTGCTTGCATCCTTCCTTAACAGGATTATGCTCTGAAATAGCACTGTAAGGATTCCTATAAATCCTACTCCAGCAGGAACAGCGGAATGAAACTTGGTTAATTATACTGTAATGATCTGGGAGGCTTTCCTGTTTATGCATAGAAGAGTTATTTTGTCAAATCAAATTGTAATCGTGTGGTTAATCAAATATTTACAGATTTAAGGCTGAATTAGAGTACAGTAAAATATGCCGAATGTTAACTCTTAATTTTTATGAATTAATACATCCCCTCTCCAAAATAGATGTCTCTTTTTCTTCTACTTTATGAGAATTCAGGTTATTTTGTTGTACTTGCAATTGCTGATGGTTATAATGTACATGTTGCATGTGTCTTGGGAAACTGTAATTGTTGTTTTGCTATATAGATACCTTAATCTCTGTTTTAAATATCTTACTGATTGTCCATTAACATGTGAAATACTTTGTGATGTGGATGATTTCCTCTCACCATAGTTTCCAACAATTATGTCTTAATGATTCCTGTTATACATATGCAGGGCTTGACAAACTATACAATCTACTCGCCCGTGGCAAGTAGATTTCAGCCACATGCCCTGTTCATTCGTGGCGTGTGCATGCACAATGCGGCTCTTGCGCAGTACGGGGCTGGCGAGCGGTTTTTGCCGCCGTTTGTCAAACCCTGTACATATGCATTAGCATACATAGTAAAAGTTACAAATCAAAGCAGACATGAAATACCAGAGAGGAGTAGGAGCTATCATCAAAAGCCTAAGTCTGTGTCAGAGGGAGGCACTTATCTCTGCTTGAGAACCAGTCATGAATCTTTGGCACCTAAGCTCTTCCCACAAAATACAGTTGGTCGCAGCTGCCTTTGGTTCCGAGCACTCAGCTAATATGTAGGAGACCCTGTTGGCCTGATTTGAATAAGGGATTTGAATCCAATCTCCCACCTCTTAATAGAGTGCCCTAACCACTAGGCTATGGGATATTCTGGGGTAGGTATCTCTCAGTCCTCAGTGACTAATTGCTGAAGCCATTCCACTGTGCAAAACAAGAGCAACTGAGAGATTGCAACAAGAGCAACTGATAATTAGCATTGGAACAGGGAATTGAACATCCCAGGGGAGCCTCCGGGCTATGGAGTTAATTCTCACTCTCTCTGACCACATTCCCATTTGGACTTAGGCATGAGATAGGTACTTGGGTGTCAGGACTAAAGCTTGATGCATCAGGATTATCCAGACCTCAGGGTCTTTACTGGCAGAAACATAGCCATCTATAGGATTACGTGGCAACTGACTGGGGTGTTTTTTAGCATCTGAGGGTACGTCTACACTGCATGCTTATTTTGAAATAAGCTATTCTGGAATAGTTATTCTGAAATGTGCTATTTCAAAATAATCTGTCTACACTGTAGGAAAGCGTCAAAATTAGTCTGAGGCAGGCTTGCCTAATGTAGACATGCTATCTTGATTTAGAGCCCCAGGAGGCCCTGGGGAGGAATAACTTAGAATGGCCCTGGGTGAGGGACTATTTCGCAATAGCAGCAGCAGAGTGTCTACACACACCTTATTTTGAAATAGCTGATTCGGAATAGGTGTTATTCCTCATAGAATGAGGTTTACAGATTTCAGAATAAGTCGTCCATTATTTCAGAATTATTTCGAAATAATGGAATGGCCGTGTAGACGCTCACATTATTTCAAAATAACGGTGCAGTGTAGACGCACCTTAAGCTTTGGATTTAGATAGCTAAAATAGCAGTTAGGCTAGATCCACAAAGGGATTTAGGCACTTAGCATTGCTTAAGTCTAATGAATTCAGAAAATAATGCCAGTAGAACATGGCTTTTGCACTCTCTGCTGAGTGAAACTGAACATGAATCCAAATCAAAGACAAAAGTGTTGGCAGTCATTTTAATTCTGTTTTATTGAAATGGTTCAATGTTGTTGGATTAATAGAAATATGGGCAAAGTGCTACATCTTCTGGTTCTGCTACTTGACTAAAAAAATCCTTAGATTCTTTCTGGTGCATAGGCAGCAAGTTATATGGTCCATCCTCCAGGAATATTCAGAGATGGGGGCCCTGCTCCACCAATATTTGGAGCTGGGTCTCTCCCCCGCCCTGCCTGGAGTGGGCCCCATTCTCCGAAGGGCCACAGGTCTGGCTGGTGGCTGCTGGAGAAGGAGGGGGATTATGATGGGGTGCCGCAGCCTCAGCGGGGGGCACCGTGGGGTGGAGGGAGTGCATGCGCAGTGTGCTGAAACGCCGTGCAACAGCTGAGAGGGGAGACGCCCGGGTGTGGCATGATGTCACGGCTTGGGACTTTAAAACCACGCAGCCCAGAGTTGCACCTCACAGCCCAGCTCCAGGCCCGGCAAGTGGTCTGGAGCCCTGGAAGCAGCTGGGGCCCGATCACAGACTCCAGTGCTGCAAACTAGAAGGAAGAAAGTGGGGAGGGGAGAGGAGAGGAGAGGAGAAGAGTGGAGTGCGGTGGGGAGGGGGAAAAATAGGGGGAAGGGGTGGGAGAGGAAGGGGCTTGTGCTGAGGGGAGGGGGGCAAGTCAGGAGAAGAAAGGGGAAGGTACCAAGGGACAGGGTGGAGGAGAGACAAATGCCACGTGGCCAAGTGGAGACTGAGGAAAAGGGCAGGAGGTGAGGTGTCAGTGGGAGGCGGGACAGGGTGATGCTGGAAGAGGAGAGGGAAATGTAAGGTCATTGGGGGCTAGAGGGGGAGGTGCTGGGAGAAGGCTTGAAAGAAGGGGTGGGCATGAGGAAGGTGGGGATGGAGCAAGTCATGTGTGAGGGCACAGGGTAATGAGGGCAGAGGATGGTGAGGGGGTGAGCATCAAGGAAATAAAGGGAAAAGGGGGCTGGGGCAGTGAGGGAAGACGGGACACCAGAAGGGTGCAGAGGTAAGGGAAGATGCAGGTGCCAGAGGTTTCTGGGGGTGAAGCAGAAGGGCAGACACCTGCAGGGGAGGCTGAGGGAGTTGGGTCTGTTTAGTCTGCAGAAGCGAAGAGTGAGGGGGAATTTGATAGCAGCCTTCAACTTCCTGAAGGGAGGTTCCAAAGAGGATGGAAAGAGGCTGTTCTCAGTAGTGATGGATGGCTGAACAAGGAGCAATGGTCTCAAGTTGTGGTGGGAGAGGTCTGGGTTGGATATTAGGAAAAACTATTTCACTAGGAGAGTGGTGAAGCACTTGAATGGGATACCTAGGGAAGTAGTGGTGTCTCCATCCCTAGAGGTGTTTAAGTGTTGGCTTGACAAAGCCCTGGCCGGGTTGATTTAGTTGGGATTGGTCCTGCCTAGAGCAGGGGGCTGGACTTGATGCAGGAGTGCAGAGGAAGGTTTTAGGGGAGGGGATGAGAAGGGGTAGCTCACATGATCAGAGTGAGGCTACTGGAGGAGAGGGCACAGGGGGGAGAGAAGGGCTGGTGGAGGGGGGCAGGTCTCAGGAGGGCTGAGGGCAGGGAAAAGGGCAGGAGTCCGAGTCAGGACAGCAGAGACTCCCGAGAAAATGCAAGCCACCGAGGGTTATTGATCAAAGAGTGCTTGATTGTTTCCATATTTATTTGCAATAAAGGGAAACTGTTAAACGCTTACGGTTTCCAGTCCATTTTTGCATTTTTTTAATAAAATATATATTGGCTTACAGGGCAGATGGGTGTGCGGGGACTGGCGGCGGCGGGGGGGGGGGGGGGGGGGAGAGGGGAGAGAACTAGACCCATTCTGGGCACCACCAAAAATTATACAAACCTGCCGCCCCTGTTCTGGTGCTGATGTGAGTTTTATGTGAAGTCACGGTATGTTGACACAAGCACTTACATTGAAACATGTTCAGAGATTCTCAAAGGAGCTATCAAAAGATTTAGAATTTTGAAAGATTGGAATGTTCAGTTTTTTAAAGGGGGTACTGTCAGGTTTCCATAGTTTTTGATTAAGTTTTAATTGTTCCTAAACTTTGAAAATATTATCTTTTTCTACAAGTTTGGACCTTTTTTTTTTTTTTTTTTTTTTGTCATGCTCCTCCTGTTTCTTACAGAACATAAGCCATTATGTGTTACTTGGTTGACTTGTTTGACAACAGCATTAGTAGTAATTAATGATAGTACAACTCTAGATAGCAAAGGGACTAAAAACTAGTTATCTGGCTCCACTGAGCTGAAATATTTTATGGCCATTCATAAACAATTTGTGCGTCATTAGCATGCTTCACCTGAATAGGAAAAGTTAGTATCAGGGAACGTTCTTGATAGGATTATAAGTTATAGAATAATATAGTAAACTCAGAGTTTTTATAAATGTAATTAATTATCATGGATATGTTTTATATAATGAAACAATCAAATCAAGGCAAGGCTTTACATTTTATTGACTTTTTCTGACCTTTATACCAACAAGAGATTTGCCTTGGATATTGGCATACTAATCCTTCTATTGATAGGTAATAAGAGTTCTGGGTGAGCTTCCAGCAGTTGTTAACTCAGGTGGGGAAACTAATTTATTTTCAAGTGTTTTTCAGTAAATAGTAGCCAGATTGTTAGTCTTCAAAGCTCATATAAAAGGCAGATGATCTCCTGCCATAATTATCCAATGTATGCTGATCCTTTTTCTCTTCTTCAGGTTGTGACTGAGGTGATTAGCAGAATGTCAATATAAAAATACTATGTCATACTTTAATTGTAGTTGGAGTTTGTCATATGCTGTGAAATGTTACTCGACAATATTTAGTTATCAGTTATTTAAAAAATTAAAATGGGAAGATTAATGTGCATAATAATTTTCTTCAGAAGTCTGTTTATGGGTGACATTACAGCCTTCTTAAAATTTCTATTGGTAGTGGTTATGTGTGTGTGTGTGTGTGTGTGTGTGTGTGTGTGTGTGTGTGTGTTTGTAGCCTATACTATATAGTATTTCTCACTCGTCTTTTCTCCTTCATTATACTGTATACATGATATAAGTATAGTATAATCCAGACGCACATAGACTGCTCACAATATTTTCTGATGACGTGGTCCCCACAGTAGTTAAAATTATAGTAATTTGTGAGCCTTGAATTTTATTACTGTTTCTTGGTGATCTTTGTAGCCTTGTTAAAGAGTGGGGGGGTCTGTCTCATCCTCTTCAAAGGATACGTCCGATATATAGATTTATAAATTTTACATATATGAAACTGTTAGCTCAGAATTTATGCCGCATGATAGTATGAGAGGACCATGCTATGGAATGCACTGTTAAATTCCCTAGTTCAGTAAAACTCCATTGGTCCGGCATCCAATGCTCCGGCACTCCTGATGGTCTGGCACCATCGGGAACCCGGAAGTGCTCCGGGCAGCCGGACAACTGGAGCTGCTCTGTGCCCGGCTTCCCCAATTCAGCCGCTGCTGAAACTGACCAGCAGCTGAATCGGGGATGCCTGAGGCAGAGCAGCTGGGGTGCTGCCAGGCTGGTCCCGTAGTGCCACCCCTTGGCACCACGGGTCCAACCCGGCAGCACCGCAGCTGCTCTGTCCCAGGAGTCCCCAAGAGCAGCTGGGGTGCTGCTGGGTTGGTCTCGCAGCGCTGAGGGGCGGCGCTACTGGACCAACCCGGCAGCACCCCAGCTGCTCTGCTGCAGGAATCCCCTATTCAGCTGCTGCTGAAACTGACCAGCAGCGGCTGAATGGGGACTCCTGGGGCAGAGCTGGACTATCGGAAGGGGGGGCTATGAGGGGTCTGGAGTGGCATCCCACCCCAGACCCCTCATAGCCCCCCCTTCCGATAATCCTGCATATTTTATAATCTGGCACCCTCTGGGTCCTAAAGGTGCCGGATTATCGGACGTTTACTGTATAACCATTTCCATGTTGTGTTGCATAGTCATCCAGTTTACTTATGTTTCCAGATTCTGGGCCTAATTTCTTAAAAAATCCATTATGGAAGTAAGTTTCCTTACAACTATCCAAGTGAGTAGGAGGTCAGCTTCTCACCTTTCTCTTCTTCAGCTGGGTAGAGGCCCTGGAAACTTTCCTCACGTTATTGCCACCTGCTAGTGAATGAAATGTGTCCTGCTTTGTGGGGAGAGAATTCCTGTCAATGTTACTTGATCATTTAGTGTCTTACATAAAAACTAAACGAATCTTAAGTGGGCAGTCACTCGAAAGAGAAGCTTTCTTCTTAGAACATAGGAGAATTAATAGTGGCTACATATTAGGTTTATGGGTTTTTTAATATATAGAAGGAATATTTCCTTCCCCTTTATACCTGTTTAAAGTTCTTAAGTTTAATATTTTTGCGTATTTCTGAAGTCTGTGAAAAGTTTAAACTCCATTCCTAAGAGGTTTTTGCTCTTTCTCAAATGGCAGTAAAACTCCTAATTCCCTGGGTCGATGTTCAGAAATTGGAAAGAACCTCCAACGTCTTTATGACTGATATCATCCGTATCACCACATCAAATAAAGAACGAGATTTCTCCATGTTCCTTAATATTGATGAGGCATTCAGGATAATGGAGCAGCTGGCAGATGTGACGCTCCGAAGGCTACTGGATAATGAGATCTTTGAACTGGATCCAGGCCTCCAGGATCCTACTCAGATTACAAAAAGGTAAAGAGCCAAGTTCTTGCTTGCACAAAAAGAATTATAGAAACACGTTTCCCATTTTTCACTATTTGATTAGCTTGACAATATTTAAATACAGGTTGAACCTCTAAAATCTGGGACTCTCTGTTCTGGCAACATCTGTGGTTGTCAGGACCAGGGATATTGCTGATCCAGGGAGCCCTGGCTGGCCAGAAGCTGGCGGTGGGAGTGCAGCTCCATCCAGGGCTGGCAGGGTGGAGGGGCCGCAGTTTCAGTTGGGGCTGGAGGCAATGAGGAGTGCAGCCCCGGTCAGGGCTGGAGTCAGCAAGGCCAGCACCTGGGCATGCAGCCCAGGCCAGCGCTGAGGGAGGGTGCAGCCCAGGTCGGGGCTAGAGGCAGCAGAGAGAACCCTGTTTGGGGCTGGTGTGCTGGGAGAGAGAGCCCTGGCTGGGCTGAAGGCAGTGGAGCAGGCAGCACGGAGCGCAGCCCTAGTCAGGAGCAAAGCCTGACCTCCCTTGTCTGGCAAACTCGGTGGTTTGGGTAGGGATGTAAGCAAGTACTCAACTACCTGATAAGGCTAAGCTTTTTGGCGAGTCAAGTCGAGTACTCTACTCCCCTCTCCCCCCACTGCCTCTGAATGAGAAGCAGTAAGGGGGGAGTGGGAAACAGGAGCCAGTGCTGGGGGGGAGCTGGCTTAAAAGCTAGTCCCCCCCACTCTCCTCAGCACCGTTTCTGCAGTGCTGTTCCTTCCCAACTGCCTCTATCAGAGGCAGCGGGGTGGGGGGTAGGAAATGGCTTCTGAGAAGCACCCTCTTCCTGTGGTAGACCAAGGCTCACCGTGGGCTAAGGCTCCTCCGGCAGCAGCCCCTGTCCGTGGTTGGTCCAGGCTGACTGTGGGCAGGTTGGGCTGCCACAAACGCTGGTGGACCCAGCACCTCTCGTGCTGGTCTGGGACCTCTGCGCCTCTGCATTTAAAATGTAGTAAGAGCTACTGGGCTCAGTTCTGGCTCATGCTGGCTCTGGGAGCTACCCCACTGTGGCTCTGCAGAGCAGCTTCCCTTATCGACTAATTGTGTAGTTGATACAATTTATATTAATTACACTATTAGCCAAATAAGTGTTCTTTAACATCCTTAGGTTTGGGACCACTCAGGTCCCAAGGGTGCTGGATAAGGGAGGTTCAAGCTGTATTGAATAACTGTATTGTGGGGCTAAACTAGACTTTATAATATATTAGATATTCTAAAAGAGAATTTTTCAATATGTATGCAATCCTCCTGGAGCAGATATTCAAGTCACACAGCTACATTTTCTGTGTTTTGTGAAGCAAAATCACTGGGCTTTTTTTTTTGGCTTTCAAAAGTACCATTTAATTGCCCAAAAGAAAATTCCAATAAGTGACAATTACAGCTTCCTTGAAGAAAAGCATTCTTTTTGTTATGTTCTTTGTTCTGTGTAAGCTTTGGAAGTGCTGATAACATGGAAGCATTATTGTTTGTGGTCACACCTTCATGAGCTTCTGACAGATGGAAAGCCTCCACTTCTTTGTTCTCATAGTTGATGTAACAGTTCTGGGAATCAAAACTGTAGTGAGAGATTTATATGTGGTTATTTGTACTACACTTTGCCTTTCCAAAGAATCTTAGTGCATATAATCTCTATGTATATGGATCACTTACTCAGCATTGAAATAGAAGTTGTCTCTGAAGAAGGAAAGTGGTAGCCATTCTGTGTTGATTACACTACACAGACGTGTGCACACACACACACTTGCACTCTCTTTAAAGGACAGTGAAATTGCAGAGGGAATGATAGGTGAGCAGAATCTAATGACTAAAGTTGGAATTTGCCTGGGACTCCGTTGCTGACTTGTATGGTCTGGGCGTCATTCCAGGCATATAGGTTGTGCTTTTCCCAGTTATAAATCCAAGTCCCTTGACCCTCTGGAGAGAACTGTACATCTTCCTATATCTAGATCACTCATGCTACATAAATGAATGATTTGTGAATGGTATCTAGGTTCAGAGAAGAGTTTCTGCTGATGAGAACACAGGTGCACCAGTAACAGTTTTCCTTTACTAATATGCTTCCGTTTTTAGTGGCTATTTCTGCAGTGGTGCTGAAATTACAACCTCCTTTCCAAACACTTGTGAACAGTGTCATAGGATCTTTAATAGCTGTTGAAGATTCCTATACACTGTTATTTTTCCCAAGCATTTTAAATTTATGCTTAATAGGTAAAGTTCATTAAAGTTACTGGGGCTAGGATTTTTGCCTAGTATGTCACCGAAGAATATATTTTGAACAGCCGGTAAATGTAATGCAGGCAGTAAGCAGTAAAAATTCAGTGATGCTAGAAGTTCTTTTAAACCTAGAAGATGTGCTCCAGATTTTAAATAAATGCTTAAAAGGATATTGTTGAGATTGTTGGCTTAAAAAAAAAAAGACTGCCTTGGTAATCATGTTTGTGTGCACGTGCACAAGTCTGAAGAGTCAATTATATTTCTAAACTAAGGATGTTAAAATGCAGCTAATTGATTAGTCAGATGGAATTTCCGTCGACTAGTCAATAGCCCTGCTGGGGCTCTTGTACATTTCAAAGGAGGAATGCGGAACTCCGCATACAGCTCGAGGCCAGTGGGAAGTCCCGCTGACTTTGGGCTGCATGTGGGTGCCTGCTTTATAATGCACAAGAGGCCCCAGTGGGGGTTCGTGTGCATTTCAAAGCCATAGAGCTCGGGGTCAGTGGGGGACTTTGAATTCCCCACTGACTCCGAGGTCCCAGCTACGCTGCATGCCACTAGGAGCCTGGGGTCAGCTGAGGACTCCCCAGCTGACCCCAGGCTCTGTGCGGCACTTTCCTGGAACCCACCCGGGAGTTCTAGGGAAGTGCTGCACGGAGCCCGAGATCAGCTGGGGAGTCCCCAACTGACCCCGGGCTCCACTCCCCCTTTGAAATGTGCGGAGGTGGCGTTTCAAAGGGGCAGCTGCTGTGGAGCCCGGGGTCAGCTGGGAACTCCCCCAACTGACCTGGGGTTCTGGGGAAATGCTGCGCAGAGCCCGGGATCAGCTGGGGAGTCCCCAGCTGACCCTGGGCTCCACTGCTGCCCCTTTGAAACACACAGCGGCATCATTTTAAAGAGACAGCTGCCGCACAGCTAATCCACGGATCAGCTATGCAGTGGCTGCCCCTTTGAAACACCACCTTGGGGTTTCAAAATGGCAGCGCCTCACAGTTGTGCGGTGCTGTCACTTTGAAGTACCCCTTCTCCGCCGCTCTTTGCTGCCTCTATCTCATAGAGGCAGCAAGGGGCAGCGGGGAGAATTGATTAGTCGACTAGTCAAAAGACTTTGCTTATCGGATATAGTCTTTAACATCCCTATTCTAAACCCTCTTTCTGCTTTCCACTTCCTCTCCTGCTCCCCTCCTCCAAAGAACTTCCTTCAAACCCTATCTTTTGAATTAAAAATACACTGTGCCTTGAAGTACAGAAACTGTTGCACAGGAGCTATGACACAAATTACACACCATGGCTACGTCTACACTGGCCCCAAATTCCAGAAAAGTTATGTAAAGCAGGTAAGTCAGAATAGGGAAATCCGCGGGGGATTTAAATATCCCCCGCGGATTTAAATAAACATGTCCTCCTGAAGGTAGGAATAAGAGATCCTCTGGAAAAGGGCTTTATTCCGGAGGATCGTGCCAGTCTAGACGCTTTTTTCCGGCTTTTCCCCAAGCCGGGAAAAAAGCGGCGGACATGTTTGTTTAAATCCGCGGGGGATATTTAAATCCCCCGCGGATTTCCCTAATCTGACTTACCTGCTTTGCATGACATTTCCGGAATTTGGGGCCAGTGTAGACGTAGCCCATGGTTTTATTTTCCTGGGAGATTCCTTATTTGTAATTTTTGAGACCTCCTTTTCCTACCAAAAGACTCCTTGAATTCAAATTCTTAATTGAAACAAAAATTAACACCCTCCACCTACACAGATGTAAATATTAAGCTTAATAGCCCTCTGAAATATTGTAGTGACAAGGCCTTCAAGCAAATCAAACTACAGATTATATTCTGAATTCAGTTTGAAAAGCATTATGTATATTAATGAACCAGCAACGGGAACACAAACCATATAATCACACAGATTTTTCCTGCACTGCTCTCCTTTGTTTATATCTTTCTATATTTAAAGGAAGAGAGAGAGAATATTTTGCAAGAGAATTCCTGAGCCTGACATTCTGTAGACTGGCTGGTGAGTGGTAACTTGAGAGCACAGGCAGAAAGGACAAAACAAAGATGTTGAAATCCCATTTCCTGTACACAGGTTAGACTGGTAGTGGCTAGGTAGGTTGGTCCTTTGATGTAATATGATTCAGCAAGTTGAATAGTTGATAAATGAGTTGCTTATTCTAGAATATTTGGGTTGAAGTGATTTTTTTTTTTTTTTTTTTTTTTTTTTGCTGTTGCAGTAGTTCAGGAAATACTAATGCTCACAATTTTTCTTTGTGTTCTTATCTTATCCTTTTTGTGTCTTAGAAGCAAATATGCATATGTATTATAATACAATAGCAGAATTAATGTAATAAGCCATATCAGGGTGTATACAAATTGATGTAAAAAAATCTTTTCCCCCCCCTTCTTTTTCCATTGAAGTTATTCTTTTGGGGAAAATAATTTAAAATTTTAAAATCTATGTTAAAGCCAAAATTTGTGATAATTTATTAAAATAATTTAAATTACATTTAAATAATAGTCAAGCAGTAGGTGTTTGCTGCCAGCATTTTAAATACAATTAAACCTTGAACTGATGGAAGTCACTGGCTAAGCACTTGGAACCAGGGTTTGTTGAAGTTTTAACACCTTGTAGCTGCTTCTGACAGTTGAGAGAGAATATTTTCTTCATATAAGATAACTAGTTCAAGTCAAGAACTAGCTCATTCATAGTTGAAAAACCAATTGACAGTTGAAAAACAGCAGGAGAGCTTGTTTTTCCTCTTTCCAATATGTGAATAACAATGAGATGATAGAATGAGATTTACTAGTTCTAAAATATTGAAGGATACAGTGACCAGCCCAAAAAACAAAAAAGCCCAAAAAACAAAAAAAAGCTTAATTTACTAACTGCATTTGTTTTCTTTGTTTAGTAAATCCATTAGTTTTAAATGCATAACATATTTTGATAAATTATTTTTCTGACATATACAGTACATCTTAGATCATTTTACTAAGAAATAAAACAATTTTAAAATGTTATTTTTATGCATTGCCATTGAATTCCAATTTCCATCCAAATGCAGTTTTACAAAAATCACGAGTACAAAATAAATTAATCATCTAGTAAATGAGAAGCATTCACCATTTTCTAATAGAAGATGACATACACTTATTCAGATTCTTAATTTTTATGTTAAGCTATAAACAATTGTAAATGGATATTAGGTACCCTCCTGGTTATGAAAAAAGAGAACCAAATTAACCCAGCCAATAAGAATTAATCTTTCTTTGGGAAAATAATTAAAAAGTATCAATGTAAAATGAGATAATAATTGATATTTAAATTGATATCCTGCCTGCTGATTTTTAAATCACATTTAAAATTATTTGAATTACTTTAATTTAATGAGTCCAGCCTGGGCCATATATAATAAAAATGACTCCTTCATCTCCCAGTTAGTATTTTTTATACATGTCGATGGGTTGTATACTATGTTACAGGAGGATTGTGGCAATTCTTGTAATATGTCTTCGTTTTTGTGGAAAAATGAGAACTTGTGTGGAAGATCTTCATGTCCTATATAGACTACACATGGAAAACAGACACTTACAGTTATGATTCGTATTTCAGGGTTTCCTGCTGTCATCTTGCTGAAAAGTATTATAGAGCCCAATCCTGCAACCCTTTACTCTTGTACGTAGTGCTGTAATTTCAATGGGACTACATGTGTAGGAGTTGCTTCTTCGGGTCCATAATTTGTGACAAGCAATTAGACTTGCCAGATGCTTTCACCAAAAATCCCAAACATGGCAAACAAACAAAAAACGGGAGACCAAACTTGTTGATCCCCTCCCAAAAAAAAGAGACCACACTTGGTTGAGCAAGATGCAGCAAGGGAAGATTGTCTCTGCCGGCCTTCTGTCCGAGGGAAACAGAAAATACCAGACGTTTTACATGTCCGGAATTTTCTGGTTTTCTTTTTACCGGTCAGGGGCCAGAAAAAATGGACTGTCCAGGCAAAAACCGGACACCTGGCACCCTACAAGCAATATTGAGGCTTAATATCAAAGCAGATAGTAAATCAGTTTCCTTCCTGCTCAGTGTAATGAGGATATTCATAAACATGGATTACAAAGGGATTAATGGTCATTTAAGCACTTTCAAAAACAAAGTGAAGCTGAAGCAGTTGATAATCACTTCACTGCAAATGCAGGTCAGAGACATGGACTGCACTGTTACATAGGATCACTCTTTTATCCAACTTTGTACTTCTATCTCATTCAGGGTGAGTATAGGACAGAAACTTCTTGAGGAAATGTCCTAAATGGAAATGTAATTGGATGTGTGCAGTGCCTGTAAGATTTGAAGAGGATAATAATTTATTTAGGCTGTAACTGTCATAAATCTCGTTGTTGTTGTTGTTGTGCAGTGATGGGTTACCAATCCATAGAAATTGAAGCAAAATTTTTAACGCAATATAGTTATTTTGATTAAGACAGCATCACAGCTAAATGGAAACTGATTAATTAAATAGAAACTGATTAATTAAACTAAAACTAAACTAAATGGAAACTGATTAATTAAACATCACAAATGTTGCTTTCATCTATGTGAGTGCTTCTGACAAGAAGTCTCAAAATATTGATGTGTTGTTAATAAAATGACAGACTTTTACAAACACTTCCTAGTTTATAGTATCAGGCAGGTACTTCTCACCACATAAAGGAAAAAGGTGAGTAACCTTTTTCTATCATCTAGCCATTTACCAACAGAACATTGTAATTTTTAGATGCTTTATTCTGTAGCTTCATATTATTTGAATATGAGCAGGCAGTGACTCAACAAAACTGATATCTTACCAAGATGACCCAAATTGGTTTTAAAATATAGAAAACACATTTGACAGCGAGGATGTAGTCTGAAGTGTTGCATTACTGGCCAGTGAATTGCTTTAGTCAGCCATATGTGTATCATTTCCTTTAGATAAAAGCCTTTTTAAAGGTCACTTTTAGGTCAAATATAGGTGATCACAGTTTAGTTTCATTAGGCCCTCAATGTGCTGGAAACAAAGATAATCCTAGTATCCAAGGAGGTGCAAACTGGGAACTAATTCTAAAAAGAGCAGGGAGAATAGTCTGGTGATTGCCCTGGAAAACAGGGAATAAAACAACTTTTTTTTTTTTTTTAGTGTGGTTTTTTTTCTTTTCTTTTTTTGGGGGGGAATATATTCATCACATCTTCTCACTGGTACGTATAAAAAATAATGCTATAGGACTTGTTTTAATCACCTATTGATTCATAGTTCTGGAACTGCCAGTGCCTGGAAAAAAGGTGAGTTGCTTGAGTGTAACAGATTGAGACACTGCACTCATGTTTCGGTGCTGGAGGGGTTTGGAAACTCAGAATGGAATATATCTCTCCCTCTCCCTCTCCCTCTCCCTCTCCCTCTCCCTCTCCCTCTCCCTCTTCCTCTCCCTCTCTCTCTCTCAATTGGATAGAGGAAGATAACTTTACGTTGAGGTTAGGTACAGCAGGGAACTTAGCTTATTTGCCAAACACTGTACATATGCTTCTCAATAAATAATACACCTTGACAAGTGTCCTTATTTCAGTACATGCCACGCCTCAGTGCCTAGGTCCACTACCTTAGTTGAGTAATTTCAGCTTGTCTGCAGGGTAACATCATATTTATTCCTGGCAAACTTACAGCTGATATCATGGGCCCATAGACCTCAATGTTTGCTGTATCACATTTAAAGGGTTACTGTATCAGTTTCAGCAACTAACTTTAGAGGTGCCTTTTTTAACTGCCATGGGCATTTTATATGGTGTCATTTTGTTGGGATATATTAATGAGCAGTGTTTCCTCTAATCTTTCCCACTTCTGAGCAGAATGAATATTGGTGAATAGAGCAAAATATGGTGGGGCCAAGGAGTTCTGAATGGGGGAGGGGGCTCAGGTGTGGGGCAGACGGTTGGAGTGCAGGAGTGTGAGGGCTCTGACTGTGGATGAGGGTTGTGGGCTGGGGATGAGGGTCTCAGAGCATTGCGGAAAAGGGCTCTAACTTGGGGCTGCAGGTTCTGGGGTGGGGTGCAGGGTGTGTGGGGAGGACGCCGAACCACTCCAGGTGTGATGGGGCTCCGGGGCTGGGTTGCTCTGGCTGCAGAAAGGGGCTCCAGCTCCAGGCCACCCAGGCTGTGGCGGGGAGGCAAATGCTTCTGGACTGTGGCAAGGGGGTCTCTGGGCTGCAGCAGGAAGCTCTGGGACACTACAAGGGGGTGCCGAGGCTGGTCTGGTTCAGCAACAGCAGGGTGAAGGCTCTAGGGCTGGGCCATCCCAGTCATGGTAGGATTGGGGCTGGGCTGAGTTCGCTGGCTGTAGCGGGGCCAGGCCAAGCGGTGCCGTCTCCTAGCAGAGGCCAGGTCAGCAGGTTGGAGGATGGGATAGGTTGGGGCTGAGGCAAGGGAGGAGGCAGCCCTGTCCCAACTGTTGCAGGTCCCTGACCTGTGCAACTTCCTAGAGAGCCTGCACAGTGTTAAATAGGCGGCTACTCGGCCGCATAGCTTACAAGGAACTTGCTCTATGAGGGCATACAGTTGCTGAGGCAGAAATGCCAGGCGTTTCTCTTTGGGTATCCAAATTTGGCTCTTCTGTTCCACTTTTGATTCTTTTAATATAAATTTTCATCTCAGTCCCCAGTGATGAACCTCCCCAGCATGCTCCATTGCACAGCTCTGATTCCTTATTTTTCTGACCTCCTTCCCTCCACTGCTCCAGCAGCCCCCTATATTCCCTTCCCTGCTTTGACATCCCCTGCGTTCCCTCCAACTGCATATCCCCCCACTGCTCCAACATTACTTCCATCAAACCCATAGCTTTGATCACCCCACTCCCTAACTGCTCTCCCCGTTCCCCCCGTGCACACTGCTTCGAGCACCTCCATGTGCTAGCTCCATGTTTCTGGTAAGTTTGAAGGGGCTGTAGGGATGTGGGAATGTGGTGGGGCTGTGAAGAGGGTGTGTACCAGCTGGAGGCAGAGAGATGATGAAATCTGGAGAAAGGGTCTCTATAGGTCTGCCTCAGAGAGTCACGAACAAAGTGGAGCATTGATCTTAATAGGATCATTACAGCGGGATGAGTACACTCCACGGAGATTAACGTGAACTGAAATAATAGCCCTGAGGCATGTGAACTAGAGCTAAGAGAATAATCGAGTTCTTGGGGTGTGATGGCCTCGTCCCCAAATATTGGCAAAACTTTAGGGAGAAAACACTGCTGAATGCAGGTAGAGAATAAGGAATGTGCAGAAGGCATGGTCTCTGAAAACTGCCAGTTGGTAGAGCTTGAACTCACACTCCATGGGTCTGGCTCAGGTTCAGGGAACCCCGAGCGTCACCTTGAGTCACCCAGTTACTGTGACAAGATTGCCTGCAACCCTTTAAACTTGCTGCACATGTACATTTCACCCTCTTGGGTATATCATTCTGCATTTACAAACTCTACCCTTCAGTAGGACTACCCAGAGCGGCAGTGCATGCCACGCATTAGGTGGGATAAATCCTGAGTGTCTGGGATGTGGTTTAGGAGGATTAGAGCAATAGTTTGAGCCCCAGATGTGTGGGAAATAAGGTGGGACCAAGTGATGTTATAAAATATCAGATTTTTAGGATGTCCGTAATCTCTGGAACTTTTTGCTCAAATGACCCCAACTTTGGACTGCTAACCCCCTCTCTCACCTCCACAAGACACAGTTAATATTAAAGCAGTCTGAGTCATCATGTGGATTTAGTGGTTGTGAGCAGCTCTCAGCTGTAAGCACAGCAGAGCTGTTGCTTTGCTATAATACACTTGAATACAACAATTTACAAAGCATAAGAACTGGTAGCATCAGGAGAGAACTTATCTTCTCATCACAATAATTGGAGAAAACAGCTTTCTATAGAGCAGGCTGTGGATGTTATCATTAACATGCATCTATGTGGTGCCGAAGTGGAAAATATTTTTGTGCTGAGCTAACAGGCATATCCTGATGCAGCTTAGTCACAAAAGCAGATCCTTGCATGCACTTGTCTGAGTTTCTTTTGCTAAGGAAATTTAGGTCTTAAGAAAGCTTTTGTTTTGCTGTGTGTAAAGAATGCTTCTCTTTGTTCTTTTTAACAAAATGGAGGCGCCCTTCTGTCTGTTTTCTTTGGATAACCTTGTTACTGAAGATAATGGGTCAGAAACACTGGTAAAGTCCATTCTTTCATTTCTGTTGTTAGCTGTAGTGCTTCCTTTCCCAAATTGCTCTCAGCTCTGTCTCCTCGCTTCACCGGGCTTCATATTTTCTACAGTCAAACAATCAATAAAGAGCTAAGTTATTTATTGAAAGAGAAAGAAGCTTCTATGCTACAGACTTTATTCCTAAGGGACATGAAGAGAGGGTTTCATAGCCTGCCATTCATTGGCTTGCCATAGCATGGGAGTGGGGAGCCCCACACACTGTAGGGCAGTCCATGCTTTGCATTCTGAATATATCTGATGCCAGTTATGCCTGTGTGAATTTGGAAACTGGCCCCCAAAAATTGCTCTAGATTTTGAATTGTTCTAATTCATCTCAGTGGCTGTCAGCTCTGAAGTTTAATGATGACTGTTTAAATGTCAGTATAGTGTACAATTTCACTGCAGAATGTTTTAGCAGGAGTATCATACTAGTGTGCTTTTCTATCACTTTTAGGTGTTGTAGAGCAGCATTTCCCAATCGCTGGTCCATGGATTGGTGTTGGGCTGCAAACCACTGGCCAGGGCCATAATAAGGGCGAGGCAAGTGAGGCACTTGCTTCAGGCACACAGCTGAGGGGACGCAGTCCTGCAGCTGAACGCCACATCTGGGGTTTCAGGAAATGCACGGGGCTGCACTTCCCCTCCCCAAACAGCCGGCGTGCTGCACGAAAAGCCAGGTCTGTGGCATGCCAGCAACTTCCTTCCCCTGCTGCCTTCCTGCATGGGGAGGGGGAGCAGTATGAGTCCTGGGACCACGCCAGCTCCAATTGCTTAGGAAGTGCACAGTTATTGCGGGGCAAGGAGTATGGTGCATGCTTCCTAAGGAGCTGGTGGTTCCAGGACTCCCACTCCCCCATCCGTCCCTTGCAGAATGCTTTGCATTCTGAATATATCTGATGCCAGTTATGCCTGTGTGAATTTGGAAACTGGCCCCAAAAAATTGCTCTAGATTTTGAATTGTTCTAATTCATCTCAGTGGCTGTCAGCTCTGAAGTTTAATGATGACTGTTTAAATGTCAGTACAGACCCAGCTGTTCAGGAAACATGCTGGCTGTTTGGGGGAAGGGGAAGCAGCGCACATGCTTACTGAGACCCCAGTCCTGATGCACAGCTACAGGATTCCCAAGTACTGGCCCCAGCTGTCCCTGTCCTCTTCCCCTGGCCAGGCTCCCCCCACAAGTATCCTGCCCCAACCCCCACCAGCACCCTGTCTCCTGTCCCAGCACTTTGTCTCCTGCCCCCACAAGCATTCTGCCTCAGCACCCTGCCACCTGCCCCAGCACCCATCAGTACCCTGTTCCCTACCCCAGCACCCTGTCCCCACCAGCACAGTTGGGGCCACATTAGTGAGGCTTGAGGTTGTGGTTTTTTTTTTTTTTTTTGCATCTTACTTGTGTGGCCCCAACCGCATGTTCTGTGGGTCAGTGATCCCTGACTCAAAACAGGCTCTCCGCCTCTCTGATAAATAAAGACAATGCTGAAACCTTTTGTGTTTGACATAATATTTTATTTAAAAATGATGCCTGGCCAACAAGCTTCCAATTGGGTCCCCATCTGGCCACAGCATCATAACACTCCTGCACCACCTGACCCCAAATCTGAGCCTATCATACACTGGAACCCCCTGTCCTGAGCCTCTCACATCCCCAAACTCCTGCATCCCCCCATCCTCAGTGCCTCTCACATCCACAACACTCCTGCACCATCCACACACCACAAATCTGTCTCCTGAGCCCCTCACACACCCAACCCAAACTCCTGCACCCCCACGTCCACAAGCCTGTGGCTTACTCAGCACCCCAAACCTCCACCTGAGCCCAACACTCCCCAGCCTGGAGCCCCCTCCCTGAGCCAGCGTTCCCTTCTCCACATCCTCCTGCATCCAATTTCCCTCCCATTTTGCACCTCTCGCCCCTTCCCACACCCAAATCCCTCATTCCCACCCCAGAGCCCGCACCTCCTGACTCAACCCAGTGAGAGTGTATAAGGGCAGGGGATAGCAAGTGATGGAGAGGAGGGGAACAGAGAGGGTGGGGCCTCAAGGAAGGGGTGGGGGTAGATCTTGGCTTATCCTGACATTTAAAAAGTGATCTTGGGTGTAAAAAGATTGGAGACCATTGTACTAAGCTATCTTCGCTCGTGCCTCACATCATATCAGCATCCCTGCCCGCATCGAGGACGGTCAACTTTGACTGCTCCTTAGGGGTGCCATTGTCTGATTTCTAAAAAGATGTTTCCTTTATGAGGTCCATGATAAAGTCAGTTTGGTGATCCTTTAAACGTATGTTTCCAATTTTCAAGATAACTGTTTTAAGCGCGAGTGTGAGCCATTTAAAGGCTGTTGCATTTAAGTTTAAGAACTGAAGCGGGATTTTTTTCCGGGCAATTCTTTTGTTAAAATGGATACTGCCAATCTTCAAAAAGCAGCCGTAGATTTAAGTTTTAAATATGACAGCGATTTGAATGCCTCGTAAATTTCATAAGAGATTCAGAGTTTTGAACATCAGGCGTTAGCGCTGTTGCCAAACGTTTCATCTGCGATTAGTTTGGACCTTCTGCAGTTAATTCATGAATATACTGTAATCTGGCCAAATCTTATCCACATTTGGAAATCACCCTGCGAATATTTCTCTGCTTGCCAGTGACTGTGGCTTCTTGTGAAAAGTTTTAGTAAACTAAAATTAATTATTGTTATTTATGTATTTTCCCTTTTTCTACAAAGTAACTACTATGAATATATACACGAGGGGGCGCAATTTTATAGTCTGGCCTCAGGTGCAAAATTAGCTAATTATGGCACTGCCACTGGCTGCCGAGCCACAGCAGCTGCCAGAGCTGAAGCCAGCTGTTTGCTGTGGCTCTGGGAGCTAAGACTGAGGTACACCCTGGTCTCCTGAGACACTGCACAGCAGCCAGCTTCAGCTCCAGCAGCCACCATGTGGTAGGCGGCTGCTGGAGCTGAAGCCAGCAGTTCCCAGTGGCTCTGGGGGCTGGTGCTTTTGGTGGACCGGTCCCATTTCATTTGCCCGTTTGCATATTCATTATTTATATAATGAATATGTAAATATGCAAATAAAATGTTATCGGCCCACCAACAGTTTGTGTATGGGTTTGCTGGTCCATAGTTAGAAGTTACCAGCTTTACAGCTCTCCATACATAAAGACCTGGTTAGCAGTGTTGCTGTGGGGAGCAGGTTTTACTATACATTGCTTATTCTTGATGATCATTGTCTTTTTGAATATTGCATTTGGAAAGGAAGCTCAGATGGTAGTTGTCAAGATTTTTGTATATCCTCCCTTTGTCTCTCTTTTGTTTATAAGGGTTCTCGAAGCCAGAGCACAGAACGAATTCTTTCGGGCCTTCTTCAGACTGCCAGGGAAGGAGAAGCTACATGAAGTTGCAGACTGTTCTCTGTGGACTCCGTTTAGCCGCTGTCACACAGCAGGAAGGATGTATGCTTCAGACAGCTATGTCTGTTTTGCCAGCAAAGAAGGTGGATGCTGCAATGTTCTCATCCCCCTGAGAGAGGTAGAGGTGGCCGTTTGATTTTAATTTTACTCTATCTGGTTTTTGCTGATCCAAAGCTCTGCTGTGAATTAACTTAGCTGAAAAACAGTCGTTTTCAGTGTTTTTTGGGGGCAGGGGGAGGTGTTGGAGACTGTGAAAGAGGGCTGCAAATTTTTTGTTCTGGTCTTCGTTAACAGATGAATTCATATAAAGCAGTTGGGTGAGGCAACAACACTCTCAAAGTAGTGTTGTTGACTGATACAATGTGGTGCAACAAACAGGTACCTTGCAAAACAAGATACAGTAAAACCTGTGTTATCCGGCACACTCAGGGATTAGGGTGTTCCGGTTATCTAAAAATTCCGGTTATCTGAGGGTCCCATCAACCTAGGAAAAAGCAATGGACAATAATAGTAAAACTCAAGTTTTTAATATTGGTAGTTTTTGTAGTGTGAGGCAGTTGGTCTTACATTCTATTTTGAGTTAAAGATGATTAGTGCTTCTTAAATAAAAAATGGTTAAACCAATCATGGTAAACTAAGCCAGGCCTGTGCATCTGAAGATGTGACAGTATTGTGGCTGGGGCCAATGCCGGTTAACAGAGTGCCAGATAACAGAGGTTTCACTGTACTTATCTAGCCAAAGAATAATTGCTATCGAGAGTAACTGCCACCCAAGTTCTCCCAATTCCCCCATAGAAGTCCAGAGGGGTGAGAATTGGGAAAATCGCAAGGTGGAAGTATGGAAAGAGGGAGTGCGCTGGTGTTCCAGCCACAGTGTCCCCTGACTGGCTGGAGCACCAGTTCACACCACTGCAGTTGGAGGGGGAGGCACAGGCTGGATGCGGCCTAAGGGCCATAGGTTTCCCCCCCATGCTCTAAAGCAAAGGTGGGCAATAACTTTTGCAGGGGGGCCACTTCACATCATGCGCTGGCTCCACTCCTGGAAAGGGCACGGCCTTGGGTGGAAGGGGCAGCTCCCTCTAGGCACCTTGTCCCCTGGCAGGGGAAGGAGACTTTGCACGCTCCCCTACCCCCCCAGGCCAGTCAGGATTTGGGGGTGGGGGATGGTGCAAAGACTCTCGCTCCCTACCCCCATCCTGCCAGGCAGGGGCAGCGAGAGGAAATTGCCAGCCGTTTTCAAGCCCTGCTGAGGGGGAGGAGACTTGGTGCACTCCACTGCCCCCACGTCAGTTGAGACCTGGGGGTGGGGGAGTATGAGAAGTCATTCACTGTTCAAAATGGTTGGTGGTTCCGTCTAGGCGCCGTGTGCCCTGGAGGGAGGCAGAAGGTGCCAGCTGCTTAGAACAGTGAATGACTTTGTGTGCTCCCCAGCCCCCGGGTCTTGATTGGCCTGGGGGTGAGGGCGCAGAAGGGCAGGCTGCATCTGGCCCTTGGGCCATATCTTGTCTACCCCTGCTCTAAACCTACGGAGTCAGGTCCTAGGTATCCTCAGAACAGGATGGAGGTGGGTTCTGACTGACGAGCATGTGTTTAGAAGACAGCCCAAAACTGCTACCCAGGCCACAGCAAGGTTGGAACTGGCAACTGCTGGTTTATGAAACCAAGGCACTAATTCCTGTGCTACAGATACAGTGGCAGCTCTTGTTCCTGTTTTGCAGGGATCTGGATGAGTGCATGAGTATAAACACATTCGGATGACTACTGAACAGCAACAGATTGTCCTGGGAAGCTGAGCAGGGGGCTCTGGAGACAGTGCTGAGATGCAGGTCTCCAACACAAACATGATAGGCCCGTTTTTTTAAAAAGGCTTGTATATTTTTATCAAATGGAGATTTCCATAGCAAAAACTGGCAACTCTGGTGTAGAATCAGTAGAATTTGGTTTCTGCTTTCAGTAGAATTGACTGGCATTTTCTTCTCTGAATGGTGATTAATACATTCTCTGTAATGTTTTTGGAATAGGTGGTTAGTGTAGAGAAGATGGAGGACACTAGTCTCCTGCCGAATCCCATCATTATTAGTATAAGGAGTAAGATGGCCTTTCAGTTCATTGAGTTGAAGAACAGGGATAGCTTGGTGGAGAACCTGCTTCTGAGACTAAAACAAGTCAACGCCAGCAACCCAGTGCACTATAACTGCGTGGATAAAAAGGAAACGGTACTAAACTTTTTATTGGTTTCAAATTGCATGATGATGCTGAGAGTTAACCATTTGTTTTTTGTCCCTGCATCTCCTAAAATCATAACTGGAGCAGAAAAGTGATTAGAAGCCTATAGTTAAGGACAGGATTAGAATTCAGAATGACTAGAGAAATGGTCTGAAATAAATAGGATAACATTCATTAAGAAGAAATGCAAATGCTGCACTTAGGAAAGAATAATCAGTTGCATAAATACAAAATGGAAAATGACTGCCTAAGGAGGAGTACTGCTGAAAAAGATTAAGGGGTTATAGTAGATCACCAACTAAATGTGAGTCCACAAAATAACACCGCTGCAAAACAGCTAACAGTCTGGGATGTGTAAGCAAGAGTGTTGTAAGCAAGACACAAGAAGTGCTTCCATTTTATACAGTACTGATAACATCTCAATGGGACTATTGTGTCCACCTCTGTGCACCACACTTCAGATGAAGTGTGGACGAATTGGAAAAAGTCAGAGGAGAGCACCAAAAATGATTAAAGTTCTAGAAAACACAACCCTATGAGGAAAGACTGAAAAAACTGGGTTTGTTCAAATCAGAGGTGGGGAACCGAAGGTCCGGGGGCCCCATTGGCTCAGAGCTCCCCCAGAATTGGGGAGCCTATGCAGACACTCCAGCCCCCCTGCTACTCCACTGCAGGGCTGGACACACAAAAATCTACTAGGCTGGACCCCTCTAGACTCTGGTGGGTGAGGAGAATGTGGGGAGTGTCTTTCTCCTCAATTCGGGGTCAAATCAGTGAGGGTTTTTTTCTTTTTTATTTCTGCTCACTTACATGTGGCCCTCGATTTTTTTTCTGTGGGTCAATGGCCCCTGGCCCAAAAAAGGTTCTGGTTTAAATGAAGACTGAGGAAGGACATAATAGTAGTCCTCTATTATATAAAAGATTGTTTTGAACAGGAGGGTGATACATTGTTTTCCTTAACTAATGAGGACCGAACAAGAAGTAACAGGCTTAAAAATATACACAAAAAAGTGCCACATCATGGCAGCTTTTGCAAGCAGTGAGGAGCCATGATGGGGAAGGGCCATGGTGCTCAGGTGCACCATGGACTTAGAGCTGTCTGAGATAAATGGCGCCGAGCCAGAGCCTTTATCCCTGCCCTTGTCCTAGCCCTGAACCCTCTCCCGTACCATAGCTCCCTTCCAGACCCCGCACCTCCATCCCAAACCCCTTGTCTTAGGTTGGAACTCCCTCTGAGAGCCTGCAGCCCTCCCCAAACTCTATGTACAAGCCATGAGTTCCCTTGTGTGCTCCAAACCCCTTCCAGAGCCTGCACCCCTACCTGCATCCAACTCCCCTCCGGAGCCTACACCCCCCCACTTGCACCTCAGCCTCTTGTCCTGAGCCTGTTCCTGCGTTCCAAACCCATTGGTGCCAATCCAGAGCTCCATCCTGCACCCTGAACCTCTCATATCTGGCCCCACCCTGGCTCCTAGGGGAACCTCAAGCCTCAGTGCTCTGCTGTGGGGCTGTGTGAGACCCACAAATAATTTTTTTTTCTGTTGGTCAGTGGAACCCATCAGAAAAAAGGTTCCCCACCTCTGGTCTAGATAATACTTAGTGCTGCATCACTGCAGGAGATTGGGCTAAATGACCTATCAAAATGGCTTTGTTTCTATGATTCTGTGACTTACAATTTACCAGTAACATCTTATTGATTAATGTAATGAATTTTTCCTGTGGCGTTTATAAACTATAGGCTAAGGAACTGTGTGTTTGACATAGGGTCTTTTGAATGAACCAATAGTACATTATTTTCTGCTATTTTGTATAAAACAGCAGGGTATTTTATTCTTTGTGCAGGACCAAAAATGCTCAATATTATTCTGGGAGAAAGTGACAGAGAACAGGTACTTGCTGACATGAGCACATCACTAGATTGTTGGAGTATCTTATAAAAACCTGTCAGTGTCCCTATTAAATCCAGATTATGGAGTAGCACAGTACTTGTCTATTAAAAAAAGGAATATAAAAGCACTTCCTGTGCCTTTCTAAAAATATAAGGAGGGTAGCAATAGAGTCCTGGTCTAGAGGTGCGTGTTGAGCACTTACAACTGTCATTGTAGTGAAGGCAAGTGCTCAGCAAAACTACTACTGTACTTAGGCCGTTATTAATTAGGTACCTAACTGGGATTTTGGTTCTTTTATTTGAGCTCAAATTTTTCAAATTTGAATGAAAGTTACAACTGTCATGGTTACCTGCTTCACTAATTTGTGTTGGCTCTTGCTGTGACGAAAAATATACCTACCGTACCATTTGTTAAACTCTTTCCAAACATTATTTTTTCCATTCTATGTTGCAAGAACTCTCTCATGTTTGTTTCAACATGTGTGTTGAGTGACTGTGAGTCCCAGGATTTGGGAACAGTGGCTTCCCAAAGTGAAGACAAGAATGAAGGTGAAAAGGAGAACAGTCACTTGTTAAATGCAGAGGTACTAAGATCAGTTTTTCACCAGTCAGGAGCTGAAAGTCTTGACTTCAGGATGGTATGTATGGCTAAGGTGCAGTTGCACAGTAGTTTTTTAAAATAAGTCCTAAAAATAACTATAGTAACTCATTTGGTCAGACACTCTCTTTCCATAAAGTGAACTGTATATTAGCAGGAAAGTGTGTGTGTGTGTGTGTGTTTTGATTTAAATTATAGTGAGCTTTGTTTGTTCATTCTCCTGGCCTGCCTAACTCTTCTCTCATCCTACCCTCAAAATATTTATTTACCACCCCTCTCACAGTGAGTAAAATCTGGTGTCTCCTTCCAGCCCTCTTTTTCACATGTCACGATCAGTGTTACTTTTGTTATTGTCTAAAAAGGGTATTTTGAGAGGGAGATGTTGGATCCTGCCTGCATAGTTGCAGCATTTATGTGTTACCAGGCTTTGCTCTTACCACAAGTTTGTCTTACAGAGTTGTAAAGAAACATTCTTAGTGGATTGAGCAACAAAGGGCTCATAGTTTTCATGGTAGCAGAGTTGCACTCGCGTTATAAAGCAAAACAAAACTGGCTTTATGGAGCCCGCCATTGTCCCTCTTCCTTTAGACTCTCAGTTGGTTTGGGGAGCCTGTAAATGTCAGTGCTACTGTCATTTAAAACAGGCTCTTTGCCCTTTCACTTGTGATCTTTAGGATAATCAGATATTCGCTGTTCCCACAACAGCTACAAGAATTCATCTTTTGGGTCTGTGAAAACCATGGCTGGAGGCTTTTTGGGCAGCCTTCTGAGCTTATGACTCAGAAAAGAGTGCTCTGCTGCCTGATCTCCCAGTGATGAATGTCAAGTTGCTGCAAACTCCCTGTGCCTTTGGCAGTGAGAAAGTGTGCCCTGAAGTAGTGGCCAGAGCACAGGGTGGAGCTCTAGCACCTTCTCTCCCCAGCTGTAGGGTGGAGTTGCTTCAGCCTAAGGTTGTATGTGGGAGGTGGGGTGTGTGTGTCTGTGTGTAAAAAGGACTAGCCCAGTGGTCTCTAACCTTTTTAAGCACGAGATCAATTTTTGAATGTAAGTGCAATCCAAGATCTACCTAAATAAATTCTCTTGCCCCGCCTCCTTCCCATCCCTACTCCGAGGCCTCACCCCTGCTCACTCCATCCTCCCTCTCTTGCCCATCCTCACTTACTTTCACCAGGCTGGGGCAGAGAGTTGGGGTGCAGGCTCTGGTCTTGGATTAAGGGATCTGGAGTGTGAGAGGGGCTCTGAGCTGAGCCTGGGGCAGGCAGTTGGGATGTAGGAGGGGTTCTAGGTGCAGGCTCTGGGACGGTGTTTGGATGCGTGGGTGCTCAGGGCTTGAGGTGCAGGAGGGGGTTTATGACTGGGGTAGGAGTTTGAGATGTGGGCTCCAGCTGGGCACTGCTTACCTCAGGTGGCTCCTGGGTGGTGGTGCAGTGGGACTAAGGCAGGCTCATCCCTGCCTGGCCCTGGCCCACTCCCAAAAGCAGCCAGCAAACTCCCTCCCAAGTCCTGTTGTGCCCCTTCTCTGTTCTGTGAAGAAAGGATACAGAGTGGGAGGGGGCACCCTGACTTCAACCCCCTCCTCTCCTTCCCCTGCCCTGCATAGCAAGCAGGAGGCTCCCAGGGGGAAGGACAGCTCCAAGGCAAAAGGCAGGAGGTGCACAGCAGTGCAGGGTGGAGCAGTAGAAGTGCTGGCACTTAATAGACTCTTGGCCAAACCAGTCAGGATCACCTGTCAGAGGCTCCAAGACCTACCAGTAGATCCCGATCTACTAGTTGGTGACCACTGGCCTAGTGCATTCCTATGGCACACTAACTTACAGACCGTTGCTATGGAGCTGGGCTGTGGTGCACAGTAGGGTTCGCTTTGTCTTGCCTAGTGTTGCTCTTCCCTTGTGCTGTGGGGACTGCATAGGTTCCTCCCTCAGGGAAAAGCTGGGCAGGATTTGCCTGTTAAAGCACTTCTCCCTTGTGTGACACCACATTTTCTGGTCCGAAAGAAATCCTTATGAGAGGGGAAGATCGGGGGTATCCAAACGTCCAGTTTGGTTTGTATGCGAGACTTTTAAAAGCAACACTGCTTGTTTTAAAACTTACCCTCTGATTTGCAGTCCAGGGAACAAATAAAAGAGAGGCTGTGGAATGACCATTTTGCAGAATATGGCAGAACTGTCTGTATGTTTCGCACTGAGAAGATTAGAAAGCTGGTTGCAATGGGAATTCCAGAATCTTTAAGAGGCAAACTCTGGATCCTCTTTTCAGGTGAGAACTCTGTAGGACATCACACATACAGCCAGCATCCAGGGCTGAACACAGCTCTGGATGCAGTTATGCAAGAAAGCTCTGTAATCCCATCACATTCTCTGGCAGAAAGGAAGGAAGAAGAGGTGCTCAGATACTGTGGGGATAATATCTATATTCATACACGGGTAGAACAATAAGAGTGTCTTATTTTGTCTCATAACTGTTCATTGATGTGCACAAATAATTGTTTTTTTTAACATAAAATGCCACCATGTGGTTATGAAATAACATTCTTAAGGCAACAATTAGAGTGTGATGTAAATATTGATTTAATCTTAGCTAAACCTAAATATTTTGAAATGCAAGTATGTTTAGGTCTGCAGTCCTGCTCTTTCCCATAAAGCATGGGCAGGCGTCTTAGAGACTGTATCTGGAAGATTTACTAGTTAATTTCATTAATTGTCCTGTCAGAGCAGGGTTGGAGATAACATGGAAGGGAATGACTTGTCAAGTCCAATTAAAGGCACATTTGCAAGGATTGAATTTTTATGTTTGGAATTACTTCTTTCTGCACATTATATTCACTATTGAACAAACTTTATCCCAACAGTGCTTTTTAGGAGAGGATGTTTCATAGTACAGACAAAGCCAATATCAAGCTGATTTTAAATCCACTGTCTGATTTAGGCTTTAATAATAGAAATTTCATTTTCTATGCAAACATTTCTCCTTGGAAAATCACAGCTAGTATTTTCTGTCCTTTTTAGGTTTAGGGATTCACTCAAATGCAAGTAATGTCTAATTTCCTAGGCCTGGGGGAAAACAGCCGCTTCATGTTTGCTCTTCTGTCAAATAATGATTTAATAACATTATACCCGAAGTCCTCTTAGCCCCCTTTTATGTTTTCCTCTTATTTCTGCTTTCAGATGCCATGTCTGATCTTGCCTCCCATCCTGGTTACTACAGAAATTTAGTGGAGGCATCAATGGGCAAGTGTTGCATGGCGACTGAGGAGATAGAAAGAGACCTGCATCGTTCGTTGCCTGAGCACCCGACCTTCCAGAATGAAACTGGGATAGCAGCCCTGAGGAGAGTTCTGACAGCATATGCACATAGGAACCCCAAAATAGGATACTGCCAGGTGAAGAACTATTAGCATGTGGAAAAGTATGTCAGTGTTTTCTCTCAATAGAGGAATTCTCAGCTGGCTTAGTTTTGTTATCCCCTCAAGGTGTTTTTGCAATAGCTTAATTATAAATAATGTGCTTTGCTCTGTTGCATATGTAATGAAAGATTAATTTAAATGTTGTGTAATTTTACTCTGAGAAGTATATAAAGATGGCCCTTTCTGACTCTGACTTGTTCCCTGGATATGTTCAGAATTTTCCGCGAGAGTCAAAAATAAAGTTCCTACTATTCTTGTTGGTGCTGAGTGCAAGTTATCTCATGCATTGCTCAGTGGGTGAGCCAAATAAACTGGCCTCTGAAGATGAGCTTTCACATAGGAGAGGGATTTGGTGAGCTGATGTCCTCCTCTTTCCAGGCTGATGGCAGATCCATAGACCCAGTACACTATAATTACAACCTATTGGCTTATTAGTGTCTCCAATCTCCTGAGTACTGACCCAGGGGAGTAGCATAATACTAGACACCCAACAAGCTCCCTTGTCTTCCATCCAAACACAAAGGCAAAAACCCATGACACAATTGGATATCCATTTAGACAAATTATAATACTGTTTTTTGCATAGTTGTTTCATGTTACCTCATATGAAGAGTGGCATATATGAACTTGCAAATCGCCCTAGAACTTAAAGTCTTAGCTGGATTTCACTAGTGTAATCAGTCTCCCCGTTGATATTTCCATAGTAAGGAGAGCAGTGTTTTATGGTAAGCTGTCGGACTGTGGGAGCCCTGGGGGTGAAAGGCATGTCTCCTGCCAAGTAACTGGTGTCTTATCTGACAAGTTTTATTATTGTTTCTTAAAACAGCTCTGCTGTAGGAATTTTTGGAGGAAAGGATGGGTTTGCAACCGATATTCCCTCTAATTTTTTTCCTTCCATAAGTGGAATAAATTTTTTTATGTGCACCAAGGCATGAGTGGATGTGCACCAGCAATAGAAATACATGATGCCGGCTGTAGGTGCTCTACTAATCATCTAGGTGGCATTTGAAACTCTCCTGGGTGGCCACCCAAACACACCGCTTATAGAGAACACTGCAACTAATGAATCCCATCTTCTTTTGATCTCATAACAGTCTATGAATATTTTGACCTCTGTGTTGTTGTTGTATGCGGAAGAGGAGGAAGCTTTTTGGCTGCTTGTTGCGGTGTGTGAGAGGATGCTGCCAGATTACTTTAATCACCGGGTGATAGGTAAGCATGACTCTCGCTCACTCTTTCATTACGCTGGGAATGAGGGAGTGAAATGCTGCATGGCACCAGGATGATAAAGAACTTGCAATTCTGATCTTATTTATAGCTGTGTAGAATATAATTTGTGAATTGGTATATGATGGCACCATTCAGATTTGTGTAATTGCAGTCAGCCTCTTACAGATTTCACTGAGTCGATCTGAAATATTTGAAGATTGGAGTCTGAAATGAATCAAACTATACCATAGAATTTCTATAGATACATGTTCCATGCTTGAATTAAATGAGTACAACAGTGGGAATATATTACTGACAGCCCAAGTGACAGGATGATTGAGATGCGCTCCAGGAGAGTTAGAGAGGCTACCAAAACAGAAAAACCAATAATAATGGGGGATTGCAACTGTCCGCATATTGACTGGGTACATGTCACCTTGGGACAGAATTCAGAGATACAATTTCTAGGTACCATTAATGACTGCTCCTTAAAGCAGCTAGTCTTGGTACCCACCAGAAGAGAGGCAATTCTTGAGTTAGTCCTAAGTGGTGCACAATATCTGGTCCGTGAGGTAAATATAGCTGAAA
This sequence comes from Pelodiscus sinensis, assembly GCF_049634645.1. Taxonomy (NCBI): domain Eukaryota; kingdom Metazoa; phylum Chordata; order Testudines; family Trionychidae; genus Pelodiscus; species Pelodiscus sinensis. Next base: position 230,650,276 of record NC_134711.1, on the reverse strand, counting down.
TACTTAGTAATAGTGACTATAACATATTTTACTAAAAGACTTACCTGGTGTTGCCTGGGTCCTTCAGGCCAGGATGGGGTTATGGGAGGTGCAGGAGTCAGGGCAGGGCCTTGGAGATGTGGGGGGCTCAGAGCAGGAGGCCAGGGCATGGAAGGGTGCGAGTGAGAGGATGGGGGAGGGGAAGAGGAAGGAGGGAAGAAAGCTAATGTTGCCATATTTTTTTTAAAATGGCAGACAGGAGGGCCTGGGTACTTACAGGCTGGTTTCAGCCTGACATTGATCCTAGGCAAGATGAAGGAGTGGCTGATACTGGACTTGGTTAATAAAGAACTAAAGGAGGGTAATGTAATGAATGTAATTCAATATGGGGTTATGGAAAATAGATCCTTCCTGTCAAACTAACTTGAATTTTTTGATAAGAGTAAAAGTTTGGTTGATAAAGGTAATAATGTTGACCTAATACACGTATACTTCTGCAAGGCATTTCACTGGGTACTGCACTAGAATGATATTAACACAGCACACACAAAATGAACGAAAAACTAGCTAACTAATAGATCTCAAAATGTAACTCTTAACCAGGAATCCTCGATAAGTGGGTGCGTTTCTAGTGGCTTCAGGGATTGGTTCTTAGCCCTACTCTATTTAACACCTTTATCAATGACCTGGAAGGAAACATAAAATTGTCACTGATAAAGTTAGCAGATGACACACCAATTGGGGAGTGGCAAGTAGTGGAAATGACAGATTACTAAAGGATCAAAACTGGGTGCAGCTAACCTCCATGCACTTTTAATATAGCTAAATGTCTACATCTAGGAACAAAGAATGTAGGCTGGGATGGTAGATTAGTCTGTGACTCCGTATATCAGTGATCTGAAAAAGATTTGGGGGTTGTGGTGGGTAATCAACTCCTAAAATAACACTGTGACCAAAAGCACTGACACAGTTCTGGGATACATAAACAGGAGAATCTTAGGCAGGATTAGGCAGGTCATTTTACCGCTGTATTTGGCACTGGTGCGACTGCTGTTGGAACAGTGTGTCCAGTTCTGGTGCCCACAGTGTAAGAAGGATGTTGATACATTGGAGAGTGATCAGAAAAGATTCATTAGAATGATTTAAAGGAGTTAGAAAACAGGACTTATCAGAGGTGCTGAGTTCCTGGGGAGTGCTTGACCCATTCTCTGCTGCAGGCTCACCCCCACTCCACCCTTTCTCTTAAACTGTCGCTTCCCATTTCTGCTCCTCCCCTGCTCCGCCTCTTCCCCTCCTTGTCCTGTCTCTTGTCCCCACTCCCCATCTCCCCTCCTGCCCCAGCACACCACTGAAAAGTTGATCACCCCAGGTGGGCGAGGGGGAAAAAGTTGACTCTCAGGCTGAGTGGGTACAAAGCATACACTGTTTTTTTTTCCCCCTGTGGTGCTCCATCCCGAGCACCCATGGAGTCAGTACCTGTATGCCTTACAGCAATAGACTCAAAGAGCAACATCTGTTTAGCTTCACAAAGGAAAGGTTAAGGGGTGACTTGATTACAGTCTATAAGTATCTACGTGGGGAACAAGTCTTTAATAATGGGCTTGTCAGTTTAGCTGAGAGAGGAATAATATGATCCAATACTAAAGCTAGGCAAATGCAGACTGGAAAGAAGGTATCAGTTTTTAGCAGGGAAGGTAATTAACCACTGGGACAATTTAGCCAAGGTCACAATTGATCCTCCATCACTGACAAATTAAAAATCAAGATTGCATGTTTGGCTAAAAGATTTGCTTGAGGAAGTATTTTGAGCAGGTTCCCTGGCTTGTACCTGATGGGGGGACAGACTAAGTATCACATTGGTCTCTTCTGGCCTTGGGATCTCTGGATAAAGAGGGTGCCAAGACTCAGGTGCCAGTAGCCCGTTTTAATTCTGCACTGAAGATTTGTCCTAATGTTAACATGACTGAAGGGGAACTCCTGCTCTTCCCATGCCCTTCCCTCCAAATATGTCAGACAATACTGTTCTTCCTGTTGCTCAATTTTGTAATCTTGGCTTCATCTTTCACTTGGCCCTCTTTTCAGGCTGTCACATCCAGGCCTTGTCTAAACTTTATTGCTTTTTTCCTGTACAACATTTCCAAGATCCAAACTTTCCTCTCTGCCCATGCTGCCAAAATTCTTGTCCAAGCTTTGATCATCTTGCCTCAAACTCTGTAATCTTTCTCTCTGATCTTGATACCCCATCCTCCCACTGCCTTTTTGGCATGTGGCAGTAACACCTCCTCAAAATGTTGCTGCTAAAATCATTGTGGTGACTGCCACACACTCCCTTCCTTGCTCTCGCTCCTTGACAAGCACCAGGCACATTTCTACTTCTTACTTGCACAAATTCCTAATGTAATCCTCTCTTGTGTACTCAACTTTCATCTTTATTGTGAGGGCCTCTCCTTCCTGCTCCCTTCTACTGAAGCACCTTGATCAATCGAGTCTCCGACAAGCGTTTTTGTTCATGCCACCCCTGACAGATGGGAAAAGCCTCCATGAAAATCCATAAAAGCCGCAGCCACCTCCTCCAAGTCCTTCTTCCAAATTCTCCTGTACACATCAATGAAGTGATAACTCTAACACCAATAATGGCCAGGCAGGTGATAAGCTGTGAACACTGCTCCTAATTGGTTACAAATTGTGCATATCTTAGTTTTCTTATACTCCCCGCTCCCCCCCCTTCATTTCCCCCCATGGCCTGTCTTTGGCGTTCATCTTCTGTTTGTACCCTGCTTTAACACAGTGAGTACCTGGGGTCAGTTCCTGGCTCTGCCACCCCTTGCCCTTCTTGGGCAAGCCACTTTGCTTTGCTGTGCATCAGGTTCCTATTTGTAAAATGAGGATAACATTTCCCTGTCTCCTGGAGTGTTACACTAAAAGTGCTCAGATACTACTATTATGGAGGCCATAGAGTACTTTAGATAGATCTGGTGTGCCTCTGTCATATCTTATTACTAATAAGATGGCCTTTTATAAAACGTACAGCACTTTATGTACGTGTCATATAGTCTCGTATATTAAACTTCACAAATCAGACATCTCTCCTCTATGCTGTGATCAGTCATGAAATGCCTTCTTTACTGTTTGCCAAGCTACTTCTGTCTCCTTATTCAGATCCTTCCTAAAAACCCACTCTGCAAGTTAATGAAACAAAAATGTTATGAAACTGTTAAGGGGAATCCATGTCTTGCTGAGTAATCATATGGTCTTACTGTCACTTGTTCCCTTCCGCGTCTGCTCGTAATCCTCATGTGATGAATAATGTCTGGATTAGATGGCACCCTGAGGTGGGGACTATGTCTTTCTTGTTTCTCAGAGGCAATTAGCATTGAAATTATTGTAATAATCTTGGGGCTCCGTGTTTGATATGACACTCTCACATGGTATCATAATTTGCATACTCCCCATCTTCATTAGAGTGTCTCCTTATGACTTGTAGAAAGTGCTAAAAACGAAAATTGCTGTGTCCAGTGCTTTCGGATTTGGTTAAAACTGAAGCCTTGGGCTTCCTGTCACAGGTTATACAGGAAGTATTCTGCATTTGGGCAGGAGACATTTTGAGTTTATGTATTATGGAAATTTGTGTAAAGAACCAGGAATTTCATAGCAAACTGAACTTTCTAATAAGGATAGGAGACTCTGAGCTGGGAGAAGAAAACATGAGTTGTGAGAAATAACTGCAGAGGGAATACAGAAAATAACTGGCAAAGGGAATTACTTTTTGTACACAGTAACCTCTTTACTCCAAGGCCCTCATCTCATATATCTGATTATCTACCATGCATCTACATGTGAAATCACGCTGACTCCATTGAAGTTATTCATGGGCACAGGGATGTGTGCTAATAGATAAAATTGAGGGTCAGTGCTTGAATATGCTCCATTTAGAAAGACACTAAGGAAAATTTTATATTCGGAAATGATGTGAAATTTTACTATTTTTTAAAACATCCAGCTTTTTACCAAATAAATACTTCCTTTCAAGATCAATTTTATATTTTTCTCTATAGTGCAGATGCACCCCTGCTCAATTTTTGCAGTTGGTTTGGATGTAGAGTGCTGAAGTGCATACATTGGAAGGAAGGAGGTTTTTTGGCATAATTTTTATTGCATAAATTCCAAGTTGAATAGTAAACAGCTTTAAAAACTGTCCTTGCTAGCTATAGTTATGAAGTTGTCTGTCGCCAAAAACAGTTGCTGCTGCTCTTATTTTATAGCACCTGAAAGGTGTTACACTTTGGTTCTGTGATGTGATGGGAGCCTCAAGGGTTAAAGCCGACTACCCAGTGAAAACTACTGGATGATGGTGAAACAAATGATTTTTATTAAGTGGTCAAAACCAATAATTACCAAATAGATGTTTAAACTAGCAATTGCTCAATACTTTTACAGCGTAGAAAAGCTTGGGCACAATTATACCCAACTGATTACAATACTTTGATTACAATTCACTCATATCAAATCACTATCCCTAATTCGCCTAAGACAACGCAGCATACAAATAAAAAATACAAAAAACAAAGCCAAAATAATGATGATAAAAGAACCACCCACAGCCAATCCCTCCAATGTCACTTTAGGACAGCTGGTGGAGTTAGTCATTGATTTTTTTACTGTTACAAGTTGACAACTCCTGGGTTTTTCTTCTAACACTTATACCTGGGCTAAAACTTAACCCTTTCACATAGCACAAAATCACACTATCTATACAATACAATTAATATGACTTACTTATACTTCACAGGATTATAGGATGTAATTAATGCAGCTTAACTATTAACTAAACCACCAATTAATAAATTTAAGCAATACTTACAAATCCAGAAACGATAACAACAGAAAGACACACTAGAACTCGGAGCATGCTCAGGACTCGTGCACCCCTATATTTGACTCGAAGGGTGGGGAGGCAGCCTCAGGGTGATCAATCCTTTAGCTGGGCAAAAAAAGACACGTGCCCTCAATACACGGAACCTCCGTCGAACAAAGGGGTAGAGGGTCTTTTATACAAAAATTCGGTGTCTGATGCCATGCTAGGGTCTGCATTTGGCAGGGCCTGATAGGCTAGTGATGAGGTAGTATGACAATACTGCCCTATAGGAATTTTCGTGATGTATGCGTGATCCCCTCGTGGACAGGACCAGATGGGGCATAGTTAGTGTGAGACAGCTGTGTTTTATTACCCTATGTTTGCTTTTTCCCTTGCCCCTAAGACCGGTCAAGCTACGGTCAAATGAGGCTTATCTGTAAATGCAGCTAGGCGTTATCTAGTCATACTCACCTCCCTATTTTATGATGCCTGTGAGTTTCAGGATGCTTTTAAGGTCAAATTCCATTCACAAAACTTGCATTGTGCGCTTACAAGTTATGCTTTCTCAAGGTGTGACAGAGGCCTACGTTTTCTGTGAGCTGCTTTGTGTGGCTGGATGGGCTATACGTGAAGGCCGTGGTCAGAAAAAGCCTGCTTTCCAACAAAAGGGTGCTAAGCCAGTAACACAAAATGACACAATCCTTGTGCAAAAAAACTTCAATAAGTGGTATAGACAATGACACACCAGGTGGGAGGGTGAGGTTGATCACTGTGTAGGATGGTTACTCATTTCAGGTGTGTACACATCTTGGTGGTTCAGATTTTATTTTATTTATTTTGCTGCTGATGAGTTGCCATTAACTGTAGATCTAAACAGACCCTTTAGCCTCAGCTAACACTGTGGTTTTATTGTGACTTGCAGGTGCTCAGGTAGACCAATCAGTATTTGAAGAGCTTATAAAAGAACGACTTCCAGAACTGGCTGACCACATAAAAGATCTGTCCACCTTGGCTTCCATTTCCCTTTCGTGGTTTCTTACCCTGTTCCTCAGTATCATGCCCCTAGAAAGTGCTGTGAATGTCGTCGACTGCTTCTTCTATGATGGAATCAAAGCCATTTTCCAGTTAGGCTTGGCTATTCTTGAAGCCAATGCAGTAGAACTATGTAACAGCAAGGATGACGGGCATGCCTTGATGATTCTTAGCAGGTACATTCCTCTGTCTGAACTTCACATTATACAGTACTTTCAGATGGCTCTGCTTTAAAACTAATACAAAGGAACGTGGCTACTGCATCCGTAGTAAGTTAAGAGCATTGCATAGACACGTAGCAGTGTCCAACTTGGATTTGTCTTGCTGCTGCTGAACCATCAGTGTCTGATCTTAACAAAAGGGTTAGGAAATGTGGCTGATGTCCTGTCAATATGCACTGTTTACTGCTGCTCTTAGCATCTTTCCTAGAATGAGGAGCTTCTTGTCCTTGCCTTCATGGAGACACAAATGTTCTTCCTTGGGTAGTGTCTGCCTTTAGTTATTGGCTAGATCACAGTAACAGTGTGAGTAACAGTAAAGGCATTCTGAGAAGTGTAGTAGCATAAAAACCTGTACATTTCCATTAAGCACAGTCTTTTGGCTCAAATGTATGTATTATTCTGCTCACAGCATGCACAGTGCAGTGATCTGTGTTTTTATTGCCTCCTTCCTGTTAGGTTTTTAGATCATGTTAAAAATGAGGAAAGCCCTCTACCACCAATCAGTAATCAACATGCCTTTTTCAGTGATGAACAGGAGCCCTGCCCAGTGACTGAAATAGCTGATCTAATCCATGATTCCTATGAGGTAACAAAAATGTAATATCGACTAAATTTTCTAGTCAGATTTTAAAATGTTTGTTTCTCTGTGATAGTTAAAGAAAAGTGTGATTTTTTTTCCATAGCTTCATGCAGTAATTACTCGTTTAATAAGTGCCCACTTAACACATTTTCGCAGTAGCACCATTTTTTTTTTTTAAGGGAATGTTTTTCAAATAACACAACTGTCCCTGAAATAACACGAAAATAACTAAGTGGCGGATTACTTCGCATGGCGGTATAAGTTGGTGAAAACAGTGGTAATATTCAAGAGCACTTGGTCACAGTGCAATACACTTGGTCACAGCGCTCCTCCGCTCACTCACTTGTTTATCTTTGTGTTTTAACAAACTGCGGCGACTTGTGTTGCTAGATATCTAATGTTGACGACTCAGCACCAACAAAAAATTGACTTTGCCACCACCACCTGAAACGCAACCCCCACCTTTTCCATTATTTTTAATGGGAAAATTGACCTCGCATAGCACATTTTCGCTTAGTACGAACATTTTCAGAAACGCATGTATACAGGCAGTCCCCGGGTTACGTACAAGATAGGGACTATAGGTTTGTTCTTAAGTTGAATTTGTATGTAAGTCGGAACTGGCTCCAGATTCAGCCGCTGCTGAAACTGATCAGCGGCTGACTACAGGAAGCCCTAGGCAGAGTTGCTCTGCCCCTGGCTTCCTGGAATCAGCCGCTGATCAGTTTCAACAGCAGCTGAATCTGGACTCCTGGGACAGAACAGCTGGGGCGCTGCCGGGTAGGTCCCCGCAGGACCAACCCGGCAGCACCCCAGCTGCTCTACCCCAGGCGTCCCGCAACAAAAGCCTGGTCTGCTGGGGGGGGGGGGGAGGCGCCTCCTCCCCCCCGCAGACCAGGGAGACCTGAGCAAAGCCGCGGAGGCGCAGAGGTCCCGCCGCCTGTGCGGCTTTGCTCCGGGGCAAAGGAGCAAAGCCGCACGGGCAACGGGGTCCCGCCGCCTGTGCGGCTTTCCTCGGGTCTCCCTGCTGTGCTGGGGGGGACTCCCCCCCAGCACAGCAGGGAGACCAGAGCAAAGCCGCACAGGCGAAGGACCCCGCCGCCTGTGCGGCTTTGGTCTGGGGCAAAGGAGCAAAGCTGCACAGGCAGCGGGGTCTGCCGCCTGTGCGGCTTTGCTCAGGTCTCCCTGCTGTGCTGGGGAGTCCCTCCCAGCAGACCAGGAAGACCCGGAGCAGCTTTTCTCGCCCCGGAGGACGCGGTGGTGGGACCGCTGCGCTCTGGGCGGTCCCGCCGCCCGCGAGCTCCAGGGCGAGAAAAGCCCCGTTTGTAAGTGCGGATCCGGCATAAGTCGGATCCGCATAAGTCGGGGACTGCCTGTAGTGTTAAATGAGGAATTACTGTACTCTGGTAACTTAGCCCCTTCATAAGGTACTCAGCTACCACAATAATAGGCATGTTGTAAATATACCTAGTTAGGTTGGTGACCTAGAAACTAAATATATTGAAGGTCTGTCATTGTTCTAGGAAAATACTACTTTGTACTTTTTACATTTTTAGAAACGTTAAAAAATCTATTCCTATATTCTAGAAATTTGGTGACCACTCTGTGGAACAGATAGAGCATATGCGCTATAAACACAGGATTCGTGTTCTGCAAAGCCATGAGGATACAACCAAACAAAATGTGGTGAGTAGAATTTTCTAGAACGGAGGTTTTTAAACTATTATTACATTACAGAAGCGTGCTTTAAATTTAAACAGGTACTACAGCACTAGTTAAGGGAGAGCTATTATCTGATGCTTTTTTAGTTTGTTTTTTGGTACTTGTATTTATAATGTCCCTAAGATAGATTTGAAGGGAAGTGAGGAAGAAATATGCAACCATAGAGCCCTGCGTGGATACAAAACTTGTATCTGTATTTGTATCTGCAACAATGAGCCGCTGATATCCGCATTTATATCTGCAGATACAGATACCTGCAGACATAGAGCATATATCCCACACATTTGTTCTGGATACAAAATTTATATCTGTATTTGCATTTATAACTGCAAAAATGAACTGTGGGTATTCTGGATATGCAAATATAAAGCGAATATCCATGGATTTGCAGGGCTTTAACCATAAATGTTGCATTTTGGCTGGCCTTTTTCACTGTTAGATTACAACGTGGGTGGGCATGTTTCTTATCCATGCCATTTATACTAGTGTTGGTATTCACTACTGTGTTTTTCCTTCTTTTCCTTTAAGCTCCGAGTTGTCATCCCAGATGTTTCAATTCTTCCTGAAGATTTAGAGGAGCTATATGACCTGTTTAAGGTTGGTATGTTTGGAAGTGGAGGGATGAAGACAGAAAACTCCAGTGTTAATGGGATTTAGGATGCAGACCATTATTTGGGCTTATACTGAACTTTCACTGAAGAACTACAGGAAGAGTTACTGTGTTATCAACAGTGCTGTCATTAAGATAAGGTGCTAGACTGCACCTTGTTGTTTTTCTCCCTTTGAATGGCTTTTCAGCTGGATTAAAGAGAGTAAATGTAATGACCATTTAAAATAGTGGGGCTTGTATTTGGCCTCAGAGACCTCAGGACACTTCTTAAAAGAGCACAGAATAACCTTAACATGCCCCTCTCACCTGTAGTACAAGAAAAGACTGGGTGAGATCAGGTTCTTGTGTTTCCTAGCAACTTCTGGTTTAATAATGCACAGCTCTGGAAACTACATTCTTTGCACTGTGCAGCAAAAAGCTGAAGTACCATAAAAACACTCTTCAGTTTCACATTCTTGATGTTCTTTAGAGGGTAGTCCTCACCTCTCAGTAAAAAACTAACCCGGAGTCCTCTCTATTCACTTAGTTTCCTGGGATTTGGCAATTTTATTTTACAAATAACTTATTTGTCTTGTTCCTAATTTAATTTCCTGGCTTCTTTTTTAGTAATGGCGTGAGATTTACCTGACTGTGTCTGTGTATTTTATACCTTCCAGAAACAATTACTAGGCAATCAGGAGAAAATATTGCAAAACTCTTGTTTTGAAAATGTTACCTACAAATTACCCATTAGAAATCACGAGAGAACTTGTCTGACTTGAAACTCATGCAGTTTTTTTCCCTTAGGAATTATCTTGGTATTGTTATATCTACAAAAAGAGGTTAACTGCTTGAGAATACTTTGATATGAAATATTGATATGAAATAAGTCTGTGTCAACTACTAGTCTTACTAATGTTTGTAACAATGCTTTCTTCTCTACTACTTTTGATTCCTCTTAGAGAGAGCATCTAATGAGCTGCTACTGGCAATGGATGGGCCCAGTAATTGAGCGACATGACCCAAATCGACCTTATGCTGAGCAGTACAGAATAGACTCTCAGCAGTTCACTAACCTTTATGAACTTGTCTCACCATGGACATGCGGGGAGCACACTAAAGTTTTAGCTGAAAGGACATTCCGACTCCTGGATGAAAACATGGACCGTCTCATTGAATTCAAAGGATTTGCTAGCTGTTTAGGTAGTGACAATCCAACTGACACTTGGTCTGGGCCAGTGGCGGGATGGGATGCAGGGTGGTGTGGCTTCAGTTAGCATGCCAAAGTTAGAGAAGGGCATCTTTTTCTGGTATACAGGTTAGCTAATCTCTCTCCTGCACTGATTTTACTTCGTTCCAGTTATATGAAACAATTAGAATTATAAGGCAACCTAAGGACCTTTTTGGAAAAATCCTCTTAATTAAAATGCTTCACAGTTCTCAGTCACAGGATTTGCTAGGAAAAACATTTTGAACTGAAGATGTACCATGTGTAAAATTGCATAAATGTTATTTTCTGTGTGAAGGCTGAAAAATCCTTTCCTACCATGCTATGTTCCCTCCTCCCCAGTTCAGACTGCTGCCTCCTAGCTCTTGTGATTCATAATTCATGTAGTCTTTATGTAATTAGAGGCTGGAATAGTAGAGAATCTCAGCACCCCTATGTCTAGCATGGGGGCCATATTTTTCTCTTACACAGCAACCTTTTGCTTATCCTCTTTCCCTGTATGCTTGCTGTGTTTGGACTGTCTGAACTGAACTAGACTCCTTTGGTAGGATAGTTCTGGGATGCAGTTAGTGTCTAGAATGCCACAAGACTGTGCACCACCATTATCTTGCTGAAGTTGAAACTGCCTTACGCATAGTAGGATGCCAAACACAGTGTTCAAATGTAGGTGTCCTCACTTAGGCTACGTCTATGTTGGCAAGATCTTGTGCAAAAGTGGCCGCTTTTGTGCAAAATCTTGCCACCTGTCTACACTGGCCGTGAGTACTTGCTCAACAACACTGACGTTCTAATGTATAAAATCAGTGCTTCTTGTACAAATACTGACGCTCCCGTTCAGGGATAAGCCCTCTTGTGCAACTGTTCTTGCGCAAGAGGCCAGTGTAGACAGGCAACATCAATTTCTTGCGCAAGAAAGCCTGATGTTTAAAATGGCCATCGGAGCTTTCTTGCGCAAGACAGCATCTACACTGGCACGGATGCTCTTGCGCAAAAGCACATATTTTGCGCAAAGGAACATGCCAATGTAGATGCTCTCTTACTCAAATACTCTAACGCAAAAACTCTTGCGTTTAAAAAGTATTTGCGCAAAATCTTGCCAATACAGACGTAGCCCTGGTGTCTTGAACTGATTTTTGATAGAGCTGAAATGCTGTATAATTCTTATCATGAGCTGGTGTGACTAGCTTAAAAAACCCCTCACAATGTTTTGAGTTAATTAAATATTAGTATCTTGTCTGCATCGCTACTATCTGGGTTATTTTTAAAAAATAGGTGAGCCTGCATTGTTCTGCTTATCCCACACCATGGAAGAGGTGTATGTATTAAGAGGAAAATGGTGGCATGGATTCATTCAGCTGTGACAATAGGCCACTTTGCATTCTTGCTATGTTTTCTAAACGAGATGTGTTTCACAGGTTGGTAATGCTAGGGCTATATAGAAGACTAAGCTAGCTGGCTCTTACTTGCTGTTACTAGCTGGTCAGGGCAGTTTAAATATTTCATTTTAAAATATTTCATTTTAATACACTGGATGCGTGTACACTTGGTTGACTTAAAGGACATTTAATTTTTTTAAACTGTGGAAATAAATATTCTGGTGCCCTGTTTATTTTTCTCTTGTAGATGTTATGTACAATGGAGAAATGAATGAAAAGATAAACATGTTATACAGGCTGCATATCCCTCCTGGTAAGATATGTTGAAAAGAAAAGTCCATTCTCCCTTTCTCTTCCAGTCCCCATAAACAGACACTTTGGGAAACAGATGTTGCTAAATAAATGTACATTTCTGCCCTCAGCCGAGATGATGTGCACTCTGCATTTTAATGGTGCTAGTCAGCTACAATTTTCACAAAATTCCAGTATATAATCTTTGATTAAATTTGAAACTTCTGTGTGTCTGTCTTCCTGTAACAAGGGAGTTCACAGCTACTATACTTAAGGTATCTTGCAGTCAATGCTGGGTCTTAAATGCCACCTTTAACATGAAAGATAATTTTCTTGCTGAGCCCAGAGAATTAAAATGTAATAAAGCTCTTAGTTTAGTGATTCTGGAAATGGTCCGTTAATATCTCAATTCTTTTTTTGCTAGCTCTCACAGAAAATGAGAGAGACAGTCAGTCACCACTAAAGAATCCTTTATTGTCTACTTCGAGGCCACTAGTACTTGAAAAAGCAAATGGTATGTACTAATAGAGCTGTCTAGCTCTAAGTTCATTAGTGCTCAAGTTTTTCCTCTTTTCCTAGTTTTTTTTAGAATTTGTTGCAGTGAATTTAAAACTAATGCTTGTTTTATTTTCTCCTCGTAAGGTGATACAGTAGATTACCAGAAGCAACTGAAGCAGATGCTTAAAGATTTAGCCAAAGAAAAGGATGCTAAAACTGAAAAAGCAATGCCTAAAATGAGCCAGGTGGTATATTTAAAATTACATTCTCAATGTGAGGGTGGGAAATACTTTTTAAATATGTCTGAGCACACCTGTGCAGCCCTTTCTAATGGGAGGTACTGCAAACAAATCTAAAATTACTCCATGTATGAGAACCAGAATTGGAATTATTTTGGATCAGGTGAAACTAATCCAAAAGATTAGGGACTTTTGCAACACCCCACCAGCAACTCTCTTTTTAATTGAGAACCCATGTGACCCCACTGCCTGCACATACACTAATGTAGTACTGGGAGAGATTCTCTCTCAAATAGTCGGTCCAAGCTATATCTACATTTTCTGTGGGCCAACAAGCAGCTAATGCAGAGTCTAGAGATCACTTGTTATGCTTACTAGGAATGTAAAATCCTGTTTTAATTTGTGTTTACTGGTTAAAGGGGGTAGGCCACTCTAGGGCCTGCTCCCCAACTGTGGTGGGCCCCACAGGCCTGGAGCAGCCCCCTACCCATGGTGGGCGGAGAGCTCACATCCCTAGTGCTTACAGCACTGTCAGTTTCTGGATTGACTGAAGGTGTCACCCCATCCCAAGGCTAATCACATGCCATCCATTCCCATGAAACCGTAATGGATTGGAGGCATATATGAAATCTGGTCTCTGACATTTTAAATTAGGCAAGTATTACTTTGGCATTTTGTCAAACTGCTAAAAATGTTATAATTGTATCAAGAGTTTGCAGAACTTTTGCCTTATACATGCCCAAAGTTTTACAGCTGTTGTACTGTATCCATGACATGGTATATATCTGTGATGTGTGTGATCAATAATTTGACCTGTTCTATCATTTCTCTTGCCTTATAAGAGGGAATTCATCCAGTTCTGCAAAACCTTGTACAGCATGTTTCATGAAGATCCAGAGGAAAACTATTTGTATCAAGCCATTGCTACTGTGACCACTTTACTACTACAGATTGGAGAAGTGGGTCAAAGAAGCAGCAGCTTGGGAAGTGGATCAGATGAATTTACTGAGGACCTACAGCCTGAGGCCTCTGCCCAGGACCCTGTTTTCACTGACACTGTGAAGACTACACATAAAGAAACTCAAGCGTTACCTGTGACTGAAGGGAACTGGATTATCTCCTTTGAACAAATTTTAGCATCACTCTTGACCGAACAGTCATTGGTAAATTTCTTTGAAAAGCCTTTAGAACTGAAACCAAAATTGGAGAATGCTAAGCTAAATCAATATACTCTCAAAACAAATGGAAAGAGCAGCCAGTCACTAGCTGAACCTGTAATAAATACACAGTAGCAAATTTACCTGAAAGTAACTGCACTGAAGTTACATCAAAGCACATTTTGTGAAGGAAAAGCAAGTTTATAAACCAGTTAATTGTTTTGCTTGCTTTAAAAGCTGAAGGGGTGTAGTTTGTGCCATTGATTTATTAAACATGTCTGAATGTAAAGGAAACATCTGTCTGCACTGTGAAAACTCTGAAGACCCCATTATGTACTGAGAGAACAGAAGCTGGTTCCAGTAGTCTTGTTACCCAGCTTTTTTTTTTTTTTAATTTGGGGAAAACTCAACTATTGTCTACAGTTTATGTGGTGGTTTGGGTTTTTGTTTTGTTTGCACTAATCCTGAGGACTTGTTTCAATGCTGGTAATTGAAACTATTTTAATATTTTTGATTGTATTCAGATTTGAATGTCTTGCTTATGTTAAGTGTACATTGGACTGCTTCTGATCTGTGAAAAGATGCACTTTTCAATTAAACCTTTTTGTACTGGATTTTAACGTCTTGAAAGTAGGGGTACTGTATCATCTCTTCAACTAAGGAATACTTCATGAGGTACTTGCATGATACTCCCTCTAACTCTCCTGTGCAAAGAGTACTTTTCAAAATGGGGGATAATATTGTGTGTTACTTTTCATGCTTTAAGGAGATGTAACTTACCAAAAAAGGAACCCACCCCCTACCATCCCTCAGATACCAGACATTACCATAGAACACTAAAAATCAAGTGTCTTGCTTCTAATGTAGATGTTTGAGGATACAGAAGACATGAGAGAATCTCTACACTGCAGCAGAGATCAGGGTTTAAGCTGCAAAGGATAAACCTAACTGTGGATGGTCCCTAGTCAAGTTCTTTTTCCTCAACTTCCTAGGGTTGTTTAATTACAGATTGGGTGGGAAAAAAATCTCTCTTCTTTTTTGGTTGTGAATTTCCTTCTAATTTCACTGACTATCTCCTTGTTTTGAGGTGGGTACAAGATGCTGCTTTACTTCTTATAACGTAAACAATATTTTTTAGAAAGACTGGTAGCAGAAGAATTAAAATAACACCCCAATAAAACATGTAGAAATTTCAGATGGCTCACCACCAAATGCTGTCTTAGATACCTTGTTCTTTTAATGCTCAAAGACTAAAGCATATCCAAGTGTCATTTTTATAACTTTATTGTAATGAAAATCAGTTTAATTTTCATCCACATTGACTGTCTGTAGACCTGCAAAAAATACAAATTAAGTTGCATTAATAACCAAGCTACTCTAACTCTACTTCAAATCTTAGATACACTCAAAGCCATAACTGGAAGTTAGCCACAAGATCAAGACTTCTGCTAAACTTGTTGATATGAGCATTCTTAAAGTGGCAAGTATTGCCAGCATTTAGAGTATAACAACTCACATTTATGAATCTTTTTAATCTAGTAACTAGGAAGGTTAAGTTTAGATTAAATAGTCAACAGGATTTCCTTCCACCAGTCTATAAGGGTGCCTCTGCTTTTGAACTACAGGCAGTCCCCAGGTTATGTACAAGATAGGGACTGTAGGTTTGCTCTTAAGTTGAATCTGTATGTAAGTCGGAACTGGCGTCCAGCCGTTGCTGAAACTGACCGCCAGTTCTGACTTACATATAGAATCAACTTAAGAACCCCAAGCGTCCCCAAGTCAGCTGCTGCTGAAACTGATCAGCAGCTGATTCCAGGAAGCCCGGGGCAGAGCAGCTGGGGTGCTGCTGGGTTGCTCCAGTAGCGCCGCTCCTCGGCACTACTGGACCAACCCAGCAGCACCCCATCTGCTCTGCCCAAGGCGTCCTGATTCAGCCGCTGTTGAAACTGACCAGCAGCGGCTGAATCAGGACCAGAGCAGCTGGGGTGCTGCTGGGTTGGACCAGTAGTGCCCAGAGCAGCGCTGCGGGACCAACCGGCAGCACCCCAGCTGCTCTGCCACAGGCGTCCGGAGAAAAGCCTAGTCTGCTGGGGGGGGGGCGGGCGGTGTACTAGCTGCGCGCCCCCCCCCCCCCCCACCCCAGCAGACCAGGAAGACACGGGCGGTGGACCAAGATGCACTGCGGTCCTGCCGCCTGGGTCCTCCGCGGCTTTGCTCCCAGTCTCCCTGGTCTGCTGGAGACAGGGAGCAAAGCCTCTGAGGACACCGGCAGCGGGACAGCCACGGGGCGCCTGGGGTGCCCCGCTGCCCAAGCCCCCCCGCTGCCGGCTTCCCCGCGCTTTGCAAAGCTGTGCGGGGGAGGAGGGGGAGGGAGGGGCGCTTGGGCAGCAGGGCTGACCCGCTGCCCAAGCCCCTCCGCGACTTTGCTCTGCGTCTTCCTGGTCTGCAGACCAGGGAGACGCAGAGCAAAGCCCCAGAGTACACGGGCGGCAGGACCGCGAGGTCCCGCAGTCCGTGTACTCTGGGGCAGCCCCGTTCGTAACTGCGGATCTGACATAAGTCGGATCCGCGTAAGTCGGGGACTGCCTGTATATAGCAAGAGCCCTGCTACAGTTCAAAAGTGGAGGCACTGCAGCACCTGAGGCTTTGAATGCACAAGACCCCTGACAGGGCTCTTGCACACAGCAGAAGCAGTGTAAATGCAGACTGTTTCAGTCCCCGCTCGTGCCATTTCTGCTGTGCCTCTACTTCCCCTGCTCCCCCTCGCTGCCTCTCTGATAGAGGTAGTGGGGGGAAAGAGGGGAGACTAGTCCCTTGCATCCCTACTAGTGACAGACCACAAAATTCATAGAATTATTCAGCTTCATTAGACTTCTGTTTGGGTGTGAGCGCAGCAGAAATTTAAGAGTAAAGCTCTTTGACAGGATCCACAGTCTAGCCAGCAAGCTAACACTATACTAAAGCAACCGTGGCCAACCCACAGCTCACGAGCTGCAAGGGGCTCTTCCCACCTACACCCCCAAAAATAGCCCTCTCCTCTCAGCTCCTTGTGCTGACCTGGGCAGGGGAGCCATCCGCATGGCCATTAAAGATGATGTTGGCCAAAAACACTCAATGCATTTTCTTAAAGGGGCAGAGCTTCCCCTCCCCCTCAAATGTAACCAGGGGCTCCTTTTAAAGGAGCAGCCTTTTTTTGCTTTGCTCAACAACTTTGCCCCAGCTCTGCACTGGACCCACTTGGCTCTTTGCCCAGAATGGATTGGCCACACCTGTACTAAAGTGTCTACAGGTATCTGGAAGAATCTTCATTGCAAACAGACACTTCAAAGGCTTGTACTAATGTTCCCTCTAATCTTTTACATCCATGTATGGAATAAATTTTGAATATCACCAGTAGAAACAAACCTAATCAGCTGTATGGCATCTGTGCCTCATGAGTTGCCACACAAGTGCACAACATACAGGGAACAGTAGTATGCGCACTTACTTTTGAAAGTGGTGACTGGTACATAGGTAACCAGTGTATACAGTTTGTTGGGTGAATCTTCATCCTCATTGCGTTTTCTGGATAAACGTACACGGATACGGTAGGGAACGTTCCTAAATTGAAAATATTGCATAAGTTAATATAGTTTAATTTTCAGTGGATCTCTTAAAGTGAGGAGCTAGAGCTAAGGCTCTCCCAGGAAGCAATCAGTGGACCTAAAAAAGTGACATTTGGAAATAAGCACAGATGAGTCCACTTTGAGGAACAAGCACTATATGTGTGCCAGCTATATCTCCTTGCCAGTGATTAACAGTAATACCAGGCAAAGAAAATGAATGCATTCTGGACCTGTCATGTTCCCCATCACTACCCAGCTTGAGCCAGGAAAGCTAATAATCCAAATAGCAGACCAAATTCAGTGATGAATCCTTGTTATGTGCCAACATGTTAGGGTAGCAGGAACATGGTTTTTTAAAGGGGAGTATCAGCCACAGATAACATTTGAAGCACAAGTGGCCTACAAGACAGTATGGCTACGTCTAGACTGGCATGATTTTCCAGAAATGCTTTTAACAGAAAAGTTTTCCATTAAAAGAATTTTCGGAACAGAGCGTCTAGATTGGCAGGACGCTTTTCCACAAAAGCACCTTTTGCGGAAAAGCGTCTGTGCCAATCTAGACGCGCTTTTCCGCAAAAAAGCCCCGATCGCCATTTTCGCCATCGGGGCTTTTTTGCGGAAAACAAATCTGAGCTGTCTACACTGGCCCTTTTGCGCAAAAGGACTTTTGCCCGAACAGGAGCAGCATAGTATTTCCGCAAGAAGCACTGGTTTCAGACAGTAGGAAGTCAGTGCTTTTGCGGAAATTCAAGCGGCCAGGGTAGACAGCTGGCAAGTTTTTCTGGAAAAGCAGATGATTTTCCAGAAAAACTGGCCAGTCTAGACACAGCCTATGTGTATTTAGGCCTACACTAGTCCTTCAAAGCTAGTCCCAGATTAGTACAGATTGAACCTCTCTGGTCCACCATGATTTTAGTAAGCCAGATGTTTACTTATGGGTGTGGCCAAGTTTCCTGGTGGTCCTATAAAGTTTGTTTACAGCCCCCGGCCCTGGGCTGTTACTTAGGGGCAAATTAGAGCTAAATGTCTTCTAAGAGCTCAGTAAGCAGTGGAAGTGTTAGTAATGCTCGACAAGACTGACCTCCCATGTTTCGACAAATTCTTTGGTTTAGCACTGGTCAGGTGTTGAGGGAGCCAAACTAGAGAAGTTCAACCTATATCTCCATATATCTTATTTTTAGTATGCTACACAGTTGAGCAGGGAAGTACAACATGATCTGACCAAACTCCTTTTGAGGAGAACCTAGATAGCCACTGCCCAGGGTACAGAATTCAAGACTGACAACCCATCAGAAGAATCAGACTTGTCAGAGTAGAGCTGTGAGGAAGAGATGAGTCCACGAACAGACTGATGTATTAAGTATTGCCCTCTGCCCCTCTTTTCTGCCTGTTCACCCTCCCACCCCCAACAGCAAAGACGACCACCTCTGATCTAGAGGATCTAGTAAAGACCCGCTAAATTGAACATTGATGGTGCCCCCATCAACCACAGCACTCCTCTAAGTTGAGAGAATAAGGGAAGTTGATGGGAGCAATTCTCCCATCAAACTCTCACTGTGGGGACAAATTAGACTTAAGGTATGTTAACTCCAACTACATTATTTACATAGCTGGAGTTGAGTGCCTTAAGCCAACTTTCTGACTTGAAGCATTAATTTACATCAGCAGGGGAAGCTCACCCACCACCACAGCGCTATGCACACTAACACTTAAGTCAGTATAACTTTGTCAGACTATTCACTCACATTGAACAAGTTTTGCTGCTACAGGCGGCAGTGTAGACCAGTGATCTCTAATTTTAACCACAAGATCACTTTTTCAATTTAAGTGCAATGTAAGATCTACCTGAAACCCAAATACCCTTGCCTGGCTTCCTGCCCTCCCTTCTCTGAGGCCTCACCGCTGCTCACTCCAACCCCCTTCCTCCCCAAATCTCATTCACTTTCACCAGGCTGGGGTAGGCGCTTGGAGTGCAGACTCTGGTCTTGGGCCAAGGAGTTTGGAGTATGGGAAATGGGGTGGGCTCTGGAGCAGCTTAGGGTATGGGTCATTCACCTGGGGAGCACAGGGTGGTGGGCTCAAGTCCGCCCCCCCCATAGCAGCTCAAGTTCTGCCCACACTGGGAGTAAGCAGACAGCCACCATAGGATAAAGGACCCTCTGAAGGTAGGGAGGTTGTTCGAGTTGGCAAGGGGATACCACGTTTGCCTAGGGAGTGTAGGGTTGGGGGCTTGAGACCCACCCACCCAGGCAGCAGCTGGGCATCCAACACAGGCTGCCCCAGGGATGGAGTTGGCTCCTGCATTAGGAAAGCAGGATAAGGGACCCTCTGAAGGTAAGGAGGTGGGGTGGGTTCTGCAGTGGCCTAAGGGATACGCTTTTGCCTGGGGAGCACGCAGAGTGGTGGGTTCGAGTTCCACCCCCCTCCACAAGTAGCCAGACAACTGTCCCAGGATTGGAGCAGCAGAGCTAAGGTAGGCTCACTCCTGCCCTGGCCCTGCACCACTCTTGAAAGCAGCTGCTCCTCGTCCACAGACACCAACCCCACAGCCTCTACTGGCCACAGTTCTCCATACTGATCAATGGGAGCTGCAGGAGTGGTGTCCACAGGCAAGGACAGCATGTGGAGACCCCCTGCTCTGACTTTCTCAGGGGCTGCAGGGACATGCCAGCCCCTTCCAGGAGCACAATTACCACAGGGATAATTACTCCAGCCACGGCAGGCCTGGCATTTTAGAAACTCATTACTCAAAAGATTTAAGTGTAAGAGAGAAATGAAAGTTATGGAATGCACAGACCAGTCAAAAACCAAAAATAACCCACTTTGCAAGCAGTAAAATTAACAATAACCCCCCATGTACGTGTTGGGTCAGGAGATGAGGGAAGGACAGTGTGTTTGTGAGAATGACAGACACATGCACAGTGTGTGCAAGTGACACGCACAGTGTGTGCAACATTGCCAAGTTCCCTTCATCTCCTCCTCTGTGTGGAGATAGGGTCCAGGAGTGGGGGGAGGAGGGACACCCTTCTCCCTCCCACACCTTACAAAGCCAACAGGAAGCTCCCAGGGGGTAGCTCCAAGGCAGGCTCAGCATGATAGTGGATGGAGGGGCAACTGAAGTGCCAGTGGCTGATAGGTGATCCTGACTGGTTTGGCCAGGAACCTACCAGAGGCTCCAAGATCTACCGGTAGATCCTGATCTACGGGCTGGCGACCACTGGTGTAGACAGTGAGACCAACATTAACACATTATTGATACACCAAATTCATATTCAGCTGCAGCCCAACCTTATTCAAAACCTGTTGGTTTTTTTTAAATGTGAAAGTCACTGGGTGCCAAGTTTCTGTCTCTGGGCATGCACATAATGCTGAGGCAAGCATCAGGATACTTGTCTGACACCTACACCCCAGCATGATTCTCACAGCAGATGAAGACCTTGCCTGCAGGGTCTTATCTAGTAGGCGAGCACACCTAATTCCACATAAAATGACCAGGTTAGGATGCTCACCTGCAAGTTGGGGAATCCCTGTTCAAATCCTCTTCTCTTCACAGAAAGAGGGGAACTGGTATCTCAAATCTGGGCGAGTTATCTAACTAGCAGGCCAAAGGTTCTAAAGGTCTATATCCCCACCTCACTAAACTTGTGTGAAGAAGCAGTTCTCAGATGCATCTTGTAACTAGAGATAGGACTACACTTAGCCATAAATGCTGGGCTTCCAAAACAGTCATCTTAGGCATTTCCAATTGATTAGTATGGGCAGCTCCCCACCTAGTATACTGGCTTGTGTGGATCCCATTTTCAGATGCTTCTTTTTTCTTTCTATTCACAGCATATGGAGTCAAGGTTCCTAACCCAGGGTTTGTGGCTTCCAGTCGTTTTCCAAGAAGCTATGACCCTTTGTGGATTTGGGTCCATAAGTCCAAGCTCTCACTTACTCATAATACCAGAACAGAAACATTTGCAAGTGAAAAGCAAATACTGGTCAGCAGGAGAGATACTTAAAAAATTCTCTCACTTCTGCATTTGTGAAATTCTTCCTCTTCTACTCATTATTAAAACACCTGGGACGTACCTTATCCCTTTGGCCCATACTGCTTTGTTCAATCTGGTGTCAATGCGTACATCAGGAGTGCCCATCTCCTTCATTGCAAATTTACGGATTTCCTTGAGAGCACGGGGTGCGCGTTTCTTGAATCCCCTGAGAACAGAGAACAGGGATGTAATAGTGTAGTTGATTAACTGATAAGCAAAAGCTTACTGGTGAATGTTATAGAGACTATACCCTCTGCCCCCGTTCCCACAAGTAAAGTTTTAGCAGGCTGGCCAGCAGCCCAGCTCAGTATTGGCTCACACCAGGTCTGGGATCTACCCCCTGGTGCAGCTCTGCATTTAAAGAGTATTAGGAGTCAGGCGGGCAGGTAGCCCAGCTCATTTCTGGCTCGTGATAGATCCAGGAGCTCAGCACCCCATCCTGGACACGGGCTGCTTCTGTTCATCAGAGGCAGCAGTGCAGGGAGACAGGCAGCTGGTCTGTGAGGGGAGCTGGTTTTTAAACTGGCTCCCCTCATGGACCAGCTCCCGCCAGGCACCCTGCGCTGCTGCCCGATACAGAGTGGGGGGGGGGGCTCCTCAGGAGAGGGGCCGGAGCACACTAGCTGCTGGCCCCACCCCCAGGGACTATAAAGTTGGTGAGTAACTGATAAGAATTCATAAGGTTAATCAACTATTCAATTAACCAATATTTAACATCCCTAGAAAATAGTAATTTAGCTAATCTTTCATAAATATTCTTAGCACTGGAAACTTGCCACAGATCTAGCAAGATGGTCATTCCATAATCATATAAAGTTAAAAAGGTTTTGTTGGACTGTCCTAACCTGTTCATTGTTCCAACAGCTTTTCTTTACTTATCTCAAGATGTGGGTTGTGTCCACAAAAGCTCATGATACTATCTATCTTTTTTGTTAGTCTCTAAGGTGGTACAGGACCACTCGTTTAAGTTTCTCAAAAACCAGTAAGTTATTTCTAAACAGACACAGGTGTATAATGTACATACAATTTCATCAACATTTACTTCTAAATGTCTGTTGTATTAACTGGCCCCCAGGGCTTATATCAAGTCGTTCCTTGGATGTGATTTTTAACCTAAGGTAGCACAGCATACATCCAAGCACTATTTGTATATCCTGACAAATTAATATATAATGCTAGGAGTCAGTGAGGAAAGAGAAGGCAAGAGCAAGAAAAGTGCCCCCCCCCAATCTGCATTGAAGTAATGATATTTATGAATTATCTACTTGTAGAAAAACGTCACTCAGATATTTCCCTGTTATTAGTTCTTTATCATTTATAAAGAGTCTCTCTCCTATTTGAATGTAATTAATTATACAACCAGAGAAATGACTGAGAATTGACAGTGTTCTTGATCAAGTCTTCTCCCGGACTGTGTTATAAACCAGTTGTTCTGTACCATTCTCAGGACAGACATGATTAACCAAGACTTAAATTGCTTTATTCAGCTCATGAGATGTTAGTCTGTGCACATTTAAAATGCCCATAGATTGCACTTGGTTTTTTTCCCCATAGAGAAGTCTACTTGTTTCACCAAGGCATAATAATTAGCCCAGTCTTTTCACAGGTTTTAGCATCCTGATACCATACTTCTGTTATTTTGTTGTACACAGAGCTACTCACCTCTAACAATAATGATGCTTAATTTATATTAATGTGTATTGGAATTATTCTTTGAAAGCTATGAGCAAAAAACCTAAACAACAGTATCTGGAAACATGTTTACTCCTTATAAACTTGACATCAGCGTGCTAAACCTAGGAAAATTCATGAAAAGCGAGAAAAACTTTTGAAGAACTGCATTTGTCAAAAACTATAACCACTCAGGCTTTGATGTTGTCTATGCCCTTACATGCAGGTGCAAAACTGAGGCCTAAAATATCCTTTCATTCCAGTCAGCACTTTTGATGACACTCATCCACTGTTAACGTTCACGAACTTACTACAACCATTTCCGAACACCAACAACTTGAAGTAAATAAGATAAGGACAATTTTTTTTTGGCACAAACAAGACATGAAAAACCCACTCACACTCCATGGATCCTTTTGTGAATGTTGATGGTATATTCCCTAGTCACCACCTCATTGATAGCAGATCTCCCCTTCTTCTTTTCTCCACCTTTCTTTGCTGGAGCCATCTGTCCAACACTGAAAATCATAGGTACAGGTCTAACTTTGAGTCTTTCCACCAAGTCATTTCCAACCTTTTAACCCCTCAGACATTAGTTTCTAGGGGTCAGAAGTTTATTTTAGCGTAATCAGCTTTTTATAGAGCACAAGCCTTGCAGATTTCAAAACATGCAGCGCCAATGTGACAACTCCCCACGTTTCACTTTAGATAAGCATATTCCGCCCCCCCCCTCCTGTCCCAACACCCTGAAGCATAAGTCCAGGCTTTTACACTCGGCTCCAGCTTTTGGGTGCTCGCTAGGAAAACTGCTTGGCCCTGCCCACACAACATGGGGCAAACCCTAGCACTGGAGATGCTGCTAGACAAGCACCCACTCCGCTCCTGAGCCCCAGACCCGTGGGGGTCCCTGTGCCCACACCCCGTCCCCCCAGGGCTTGTCCCTATGCCGGTATCGCCTCCCCCCGCCCAGCCCTGGGCCCACAGCTTCACTCCCAGCCCTGGGCCCACATACCCCCCCGCCAGGCCCTTCCCCCTCAGGGGCGCCGCGAAATACCCGGCGCCGCGGGCGCAGGGTCCCCTCCCCACTCGAGCCGGGCAGGGCCCGGGGGGTCGGCGGGCCCCGGCGGGGCGGATGGCAGCGGATGGGCGGGCAGCCCCCGCGACGAGCCACTCACCCTGCCCGGGCACAGGTCAGAAAGGAAGACGCGGGGGATTGTGGGACGCACCAAACCGGAGGGGGAATCGAGGAGCACTTCCGGGTTGCGGGGGGGGGGGAGACGTGACTGCGCCTGCGCGGCGTGGAGTGGCGAGGGCGTCGAGGGACCCGATCCCGTCCCTGGGGAGCGGGCAGCCGAGCTGCCGCGGGGCGCAGGATCGGGCCCCGCCTGCCTCAGAAGGCCGAGGCGCGGGGGTTGCCTGGCAACCTGACAATGACTTTCCCGCCCGCGGTGCCGGGGCCGCGAGCCCGGGGCCTTTCAATGGGCTCGTGGGGGCGGCGCCCGTGCCACAGCCCAGCCAGCCCGGTGCGAGGCCCCAGTGACCCGGCAGCAACAGCCCAGGGCTGCCTCCCTGCGGCAGGGGTCCCTCTAATTCTTTTCTATCCATGATGTGCAGAATAAATGCGGTGTTGTGCACCAAGGCGTGTGCAACTATGCACCACCAGCCTGAACACAGGTTGCCAGCTGTGGGTGCTCTGCAAATCAGCAGGGGATGCATTTGAATCTCTTCTGGATGGCTGTCCAAGTGCTCAGCTTACTGGGAACACTACAGTAACCCTAGGCAGTATCCCAACGACCCTACAATAACAATCCAATACAGCACTCAGTAATAAGACTCCAGTGCATCAACCTTACAATAATAATCCAGTGGGCCCCGATCTCCTCCCGTTGGAGGGATTGAGAAGTGGGAAGCTGAGCTGCAGTGGGGACCAGCAACGGTACAATAACACTGCCTTGTAACACTAGAATAGTACAGCTGATATGCTATAGAGTAGGCTATAACTTACCTTAGCCCACCTGCATACAATCAATCAAGCCACTGTAATAAACCCAACATAATTGTCCTATAGTTAACATAGCACAGCATGAGAGCTGAATAACTTAAGCTCTACAACCCTAAAATAATAAAACATGCAGCATAATGACCCACCAATAATAAGCCCACTGCAGAGTAGCATTCTTACAGAAATAACCCAGTTTAAGCCTTCAACAGTAACCCAATACAGCCTACAATAACCCCATACTGCATTATAGCCTTAAAACAATAATCCAGAGCAATGTGCTTGCTCTTCAATAATACACCAGTATGGTGTGACTGCTCTACAGCAGTGGAATAGCATGTTGTTACAATTCAAAATGGGTCTGGGGTGTGTAGAAGAAATGAGACTGCTAGAATTTGAGAAAGGATGGACATTGCCCCCACCCCTAATCTATTCCAATGAGCATCATACTCTTTTAGAAAAGCTAATTGAAATTCAAATATGGCAAGTTTACTGTTTCCTCCTGTAAACTACAGCTTTTTGCCCCTGGCTATAGGATGCAAACAAATATAAGATTTTTTACTGCAGAAATGAACTGGTTGAGAGAAACACTGAGATTGTCAAGACCAGTGGTGCTGGAACAATTTGTATAGTGAGGGTGTTGAGAGCCACTGAACCAAAGTGTAAATCCTGTTAACTACTTCTAGCCAAGGGGTGTGAGAGCACCCTGGTTCCAGGACATATACTCAAGAAAGACTACAGTAAATAAAAAAAAATAGAGTAATAAAAAAATGACTAGTGCAAGAAATAACACTGTTAACAGAAGATTTAAGACAGCTTTTTAAAGTTTTCTGGTTTTGACACTTGTCAGAAATGGACCCAGAAAGGGTGGCATGTATGTATCACTATCACAGACATGCTGCTATATACTAGAGTGTGATGTACCACAGAGGAAGACCAAGGATGCATTGGATTGACACGGATGATGACATAGGACAACACTTGCTTAAAGATTAATTAAACTATGAACCTGGTTCAATACAGAAAGTGGAAAGACTTCATTGGCCCATCATTGCTGTTGATATGATGGACAGGAATCAAAGAAGGAAGCTGTGGGAAGGGAGCATGCCAGAGCACCTTGCACTCTGGTAATACCTGGCTACTGCAACAGTCCCTTAGCTTCAGTTATAGCCACTGTAAGTTAGAACAGTGGTTCTCATATATTTGATGGTGTCCATACCCTTCTTTCTAGCTAAAACTAAGGCCAGAGCCATAGTCTCTGGAGAATTTTAAGTGAACTTATATTTCCTGATGAGGAACTAGTTATCTATAGGTAACTAGTTTAGTGTTATATTTTAATGTTATTTTGGGGGCTCCCTAAAGCAGTATTACTCTAGTTACCTGTGATGAAACAAAAAGAGAAATATTTTTTGTAAACAAAATCAAGCAATTAGTAAAGTAGCAGTGAGCATTTCATGCCTAAACTAAATTACATAAACAGCCATAGGAAGGAGAATGTATGTACATTCTATAGTAAAGCTTTTCTGCGACTTTATTATGTACCAGAGCAAATACAAATATGCATTAAATTGAAAGAAAAAATAATTTGAGTATGTATCTAGTATGAGACAGCAGCTCCCTTCACAAAAATGTTACTAATTCATTAATTTATTACTAAATATCCACTCATAAAAATAAATAAAACAGAAGAGAAGTCTTTATATTTGTCAAATGAGTTGATATTTCATATACAAAATAATTTCCACATAATTCCATATAATTTTATTTTATATAGAAATAGGTCATTATTACAACAGCTGTACAATACACTACTTTTTATTTTATAGTTACATAAAATCTTTTTTAGAAACATAAAATATACAAAAAAGCGAAAAGTGCATTTTTAAAGGAAAATTCAAATGTTATCATGAAAAAGATATGTGAGAATAATTTGCAGCATCCCCAGTCAATGGGCCAAAACACAGTGCATATTCTTCAGATACTTGTTGCTATGAACAGCTGTTAAGTGGGCTGTTCATTTTGCAAAAGGACCCATTTTATATTATGAGTCTACTGAAATTCTGGAATAATATAGCTGCATGATTGTGCTTATATTTTTAGTTTTCCTTTGCAATCACAATTCACAGAATAAACAGGAAACAGTCCAGTGTTTTTTTGTTTTTAGTCAAAAAGAGCAGAAAGAGTAAACTGCTGAATACTTTCAGGTTTCAGTTTATATATCAAGGGGTATGGATTGTACATCATTTTAAACTATGACTGGGGTTTCTGTATAACGATGTATTAGTCTGGCCACCAGAATAGTGAAACAAACTTCTCTTTATAGAAAGTGCCTCGGTTATATCGAATGTGCAGTTGTGCAAAACAACAATAATAATCATAATAAAAATAATTTGTTCTTTCCTCTATATATTTTTGTCCCAGTGCTTTTCTTACATAAAATATGAACTGAAACAGTGTCGGCCAAGTACCTCACTTGTCTTATCCACAGACATAAGGAAACACAGAGTGTTCTCCAAAATATGTACCAACAAGAATGTTTTCCTACTGCACAGCAATCAGTGATGGAGTTTGCACAGGATAGTATTTGTATTTATTTTACTCAGCCTGATTATATATAATATTGTCGTGAAACAGTGCAAACTGAATCCAAAAGCTTCTCTGTTGCACTGTCTGCTGGAGTCCACACTCTGGTCTTCTACTGCCATGGAGCTTTGAAATGAATGCATGTGCAAAAGTCAAATTGCGGGTTCAAAGTAATTTCTTTTCTCCTACCCCATGGGTCTATTTGTTATAGCTAATCGTGCATCAGTTGTGGTGGTGTGGGACTCTATCATAGTGGCTGTGGTAGATCTGATGATTCTGACAAGCTACTGGTTCTTCTTGAAGCAAGTGGCAGAGGCTGCTGTTGCGTATGATGGTATCCTATATTTCCTTGCTGTTGAGAGTAGGACTGCAGGAACAAAGAATCTGGTAGCTCACTGTGTAAAGAACTTGGTGTCTGCAACTACAGATAAAAGAAAATGAATTTGCGTAATTGGCTATTATCATAAAGCTCTTGATTCCTAATGTATTTTATAGAATTATTAGTTTGCAGCTTATTTGGTATTGGTTAGCTTAGCTAACAGGGCCTCATCCTGCACCACTGGAGTCAATGGGAGTTCTAAAATTGACTTTAAAGGGAACAGCACCTGTCTGCTAGCAGATAAATGGCTTTTCCATTAGTTGCAATCTACAATATAGGTCTCATCCCAAGATTTTTTAAATCAACTGGAATTTTGCCATTAACTTTATTGGGTTTGGGCTCAAGCTTTGCAGTCCCAATTAACACTGAAGTTACTAGGAAGATTTCTGTTGACTTCACTATGGGTTGGATCAGGTGCAAGAGTAAATCCACTAGCTGGTTCATATCACCTGGTTTCAGGCCCCAACTCATGTTGCTTGCCCCTTGAGGGAGAAATATGGTTAAATAAAAACATTGTGGGCTGTCTATTTATTTAAATAGGGATTACTATGAGAGAAGAAGAACTAGTCAGGGTGCCTTTGTCCAGGGTGGAAAAAAACCCACAGAGAGTGAAGAAGCTGTTAGGGCATGTCTCCACATCAGGGCTAAAGCCGAAATAAGATACGCAATTTGCGCTACTTCAATTGCATAGCTTAAATTGAAACAGCTTATTTCAGCTTTTGGTGCTGTCTATGCAGCAGGAAGTCTGAGAAAGAGCATTCTTCCTTCGACTTCCCTTACTCCTCATAAAATGAGGGATACAGGAGTTGGAGTAAGAAGACCTCTAGCTCAACATCATTTTGACATTATGTTGAAATAACTTCTTGTAGTGTAGACAAGGACTATGCTGTGCAGACATAGCCTTAGAGTCCATGAAACATGACAAAATCCTCTGGAGGGCATATTAAAAATTGTCTTTTGGCTTTAATATCTGATCAACCCATTTATATATTGATAGGGGTAGGACTTTGTTCTGTGATGACTTATTTAATAATAACTTTAGTACTTAGCACTTCCCATATAATCTTTCATGATTTGAGAGCATTTACAAACATTAATTACTACATGTAATTTTCCTGTACAGTAAGTAGGCCCATTTTGCAGATGGAAAGAAATTAAACAGTTTGCCCAAGTAACAGAGAGAGACAATGGCAGATTGAGGAATAGAATTCCAGAACCCTAAAATCTAGTTCCCACCTAATCATTCTAAAATGCTCTGTTCCTCACCACCATTAATATCCTTAGCCTGACATGCATTTAAAGCTATTCAATAAAGTTAGCTGATGTTTCATATACAGTTATTTCCAGTGTTGTACGCAACTGAGTGGAAGTTGCAGACATGAGCAGAGTGCAGAATTTGGCATATAGGTTCCATTCTGCCTCTTTTTTTTCCCTTTCAGCTTACTGCTTCAGGCAACATTCTGATTTTACTTAAGACTTCAGTAGGAGATAGACCTGCGAGTAAAATTTGGCCCTACTTAAAGTCTAAATTGTTAAAATTATATGGAACAAAAAAATCATACCAGCACTTTAATTTAACCTTTTTCAGGCTAATCTTGCCTTTCTACTTAATGTACCTTTATGCTGAAATATGGCTGTATTAAAAATAACAGCTTCCTATTCATCATATCTGCTTCTGGTGAGTCATTCACTCATGCTTTCTTACTGTACTGCCACAAGTTAGCTCTGTAACATCAATATAACTATAGTAGTTGGATTCTGTTTTGAATGATCACATCAGCAACAACGCTGGCATTTAGAAATTTTAATGAAGACTGCAGTGATGTAAAAAGATAGTAAAAAAAAGCCTGTGATGATTTTCAAACCTAATTTCAAATTTTTTGGTATTGTCAGTCAGAAAAATCATCTTTTGTTTTGTAAATCAAGAACATTTCATACTGAATCAATGAAACAAAAATGTAACCCCATGAAAATGTAATCCCATGATGACAATTTTCTAACTGTAACTCTGATATAAGTACATCTATGGTTGTCATATTAATTTTCCAATTTCCAGTATTGGTATTTTAAAAAAATATTCTGGCTTATTTTAATTTTTAATTACAGTAAACTTCCGATAATTCAGCACCTTTGGGACCCAGGGGGTGCTGGATTATCAGATATGCTGGAGTATCAGGAGGTACTCCAGAAGGGGGGCTGTGAGGGGTCTGGGGGGGGGGTCAGCGAGGAATGGCGCTGCATGGGGCGAACCCTCCGCCGTTTTGCAGGGAGGTGGCGGAAGCCCCGTGCAGCCGCTGGTGACAGGCCAGCTGGGGCTGCAAGCGGCAGTGGCGACTTGGGGAAGTGGTGGGGCAGCACCCCAGCGGCTCTGCTCTGCGCCTTTTCCCCAAGTCCGCCACTGGTCAGTTGCAGCAGCAGCGGACTTGGGGAAGCGGCACAGAGCAGCTCCAATTGTCTGACTGTCCGGAGCACTTCAGGGTTCCAGTTGGTGCCGGATCATTGGATGCCGGACAATTAGAGTTTTACTGTAGTGTGTTTGAAAGGTTTACATAACATTTCAGGTCCTTATTCAATTTCTGAGATATTTGAAAAATTTAACATCTTTAATATAGAAATCTACATAGTATGTGCACAGTCATATTCCCACTGAAGTTTATGGGAAACTTTTCTCTGTATTTGGTGAGAGCATGATCAGACCCCATTTGTTCTGCCACCTAACGATGGTAAATTCTTTACGGCTTTGTTTATTCTTCCACAGATACAAACTGTATATTACCCTTTCTGTTCTATCCTACCTGAAGGTAGCAATGCTGCTGATGCTGCTGGAGTTGCATAGGCTGCAGAGATGATGTCTGAGAAGTCTGTGATGCAGAAAATCCTGGATGTAGTACTGCTTGTCCCATCAGCACAATTGGTGAACTGCTGCTGGAAGTTTGCAGTTCTAGACTTTGAAATAATCGTTGGTTCTGAGAATATCTGTTTTATAAAATTCAAGAATAAACTATAGAAAAGGCAGATGTCAGGGTACTAAGGCTAACATAGTTATGATTAAAATTGTACCACTGGACCTTTTAATGATAGGGACCTCAATTTCAAACCTCATCTGAAAGACAGCACCTCCAGCTGTATAGCTACAATTTCCCTGAACAATCTGTTGAGGAACTGGTTAATTACTGACTCAGGGAGGAAGAATGCCAGCTAATGAATTATCAGCCCAATATCCTGCAGTTTATTAGATTTCCTGAGACATCTCCTATTAATAAAGGGTTCAGTTGTGAGCTACTTTATAGGATCCAGGAATAAGACTGTGAGCGAGAAACTGAACACAACTATTTCCCCCTTTGGTTTTGCAGGAATGAAAATTAATTCGTTCCATTAACAAACAGCTTTTCACACACCACCAAAATGCTGAGGGCCTGGTTCTTCCCTCTCTAGCATTTGTGTAAATCAGGAGTAACTCCACTGACCTCAACGGAGTTACAATGAAATCTGACCAGAGTGAGAGGAGAATCATGCCCTAGTAATTCAAGGTGGGTCAGTACTGAAGCTAAACTCAGTTGCTTAGTATATTTCCTCTCCTGCTCATTTTGGTAGATCAGAAAATCAACATTGGGACAAATACCAACTGTGTGAGAGAGAAATAAAGGAAGAGTCCCTATTGTTGGTGTGCTGAAATCACACTAACGCATTCTATGTCTCACAACAGTACTTTTAGACACTGAACCTACCAGAAAGGTAAGGTCAACCCTAGAAGCCTCTCACTCGAGAACCAGAATAATAATGCCCTAAAGATGTTTATTAGTACTGACAGAGCTCATTCTGAAAGGTCATGCTCTCTCAAAAATCATTTCAGTGCTTTATTTTTCACAACTAACATACTTAGCCTGGCATCCAGCCATGCTGATCTCTGAAGCAAGTCTTGAATTACAGGAACCAGGCATCATTGGCTGAATAGGTTGGCTGAGCAACAGTCTTGCACACAAAAAAGAGAACTAATGTTACTCTTCTGCATGAGCATGTTTTCCAAGTCACAATCTCATTCTAAGCGATCTATTGATTTTTAACCTGTTTTTAATTTCAAGGCATACAAATTTTCACTCTAGTAGAGTGATTTTCAACCTTTATTCAGTTGCAGACCCCTAAAAAGCTTTGAATGGAGCTGTGGATCTATGGAAATTGTAGACATAGTCTGAGGCCTTCAGGGATCCTCAGACTCCCAGTTGAAAACTACTGTTCTATAGTAATGGCAACCTTTCGCAGACCCCTTACACAGTCTGTGGATACCCAGGGGTCTGCGGACCTCAAGTTCCAGTACCTTTTGCTCCCCAACTTGCTTACATACCTCACCTTCCCTAGTGTTCATAATCCTCATCTATTATGCCATAGAATGATAAAAGACAGCATTTGTCAGGAAAGAATTGATCAATTTACCTCAGTTGTCGGTCCTGGCTGAAATCTGGACTTGAATGACACTGGCTGCTATCCTGTGCTACAGCAGCAGATGGAGCCATGTTCACAGCCTGCGGGAGCACAGCAGAATTGCTAAATTATGGAGCTAAACTGCTGAGTGAGTGACTGGTATTCTGCATTGCCTGTGCACTTCTCATTGATTTCTGACTCTAGAAAACAGTTTTGTTTTTGTTTTTTTAATAAAACACACACACACATACATCAATCCTGTATATGGCAGGGAATATAGGAGCAAAACTTAAGGTATGTTACAGGAGGCACCCATGTGATATACTTCAGGATAGAGAGGGCTACTTGGGCAGGAAAAGTGAATGGCTGACATGTCCTGATCTGGTACATTGGACATCTGAGGCAAAGTAGGTTCTGAATACAAGTGCACTGAGGAAAGACAGTGAAAGCAGACAAGGAAATGTAAGTAATTCATGACCAGGTTTTGGAGAAAGAGCAAAGTGGAATTGCCCTCTGCCCCCATTGTGCACCTGTAATAGCCCTAGAATTTAGCTGCTAGGGGATCCACCTCCACACTCCACCTGAATTTCTAAGAAGTACAACTGCGTGATTTGAAGGTAAAGTTGTACATGTGAATAGCAGTCGTAGGTTAACAAACTGAGATGTGTGCTAGGATTATGCTGAAGAAGGAACAATGGAAATGCAGAGGAAGCTCTGTAATAAGGCTGAAAGATAACTTTGCTGAGCATACTCACAGAATCACAGCTCTCAGTCATTAATAATTAAAGTTCCATTTAATTTCTCTGGGCTGGAGTCTATTGCTCTTGTATGATATTGGTCTCAGTTCAGTTCCTTATGGGCAAGACCCATACATCAACAATATGCCTTTGCAGTCCTGACTGACTATGTGTGTCAGTGAACTAGTTGCAATGTCACTCTGAAGGCACCTTTTTTATGTTGTAAAGATCTCACTAATGTTGCCCATACTGGCAGGGATACCATCCTGGCACTTTCCAGGAAAATGAAAGAAAATAGGTCATCTACTCCTTTCCACATACTCCCCTGTTCAGTTTTAAAACAGAAACAAGCTGGCTGCATAATGCTCCTGGTTTAGATCTTTAAAAGAAAAACCTAGATCTTAAAGTAAAGTTGAAAGCTGTGGGAAGAAGCTTTGTATAGAAGGAAAGATAAAAAAGGCCATACATTTTTCTATTTACAATACTGATGTCATTTTTCTGTGATCATTTGGTAATGATTTTGGAGGGTTTTATCCACATCAATTTCTTGTACTGAAATAATATGTTTACCTGGCTTGATACCACATTTGCTTCTCTTAATATTTGCTGGTTTGCTGGTTGGGAAGATGCAATTTGCCCTTGAGGTTGAGGACTGGGGATAAGCTGCTGCTGAGAAATGACCCTTGGCCTCTGCTGTAGCTGCTGAGAATCTGGCTGCTGTACATTGCTAAAGCTCAAGGACACTGTTGGCTGCTGTAAAAACATCTGGAAGAGAGAAGAGAACATTTTCTTTTCTGTTTCTTTGAAATAAGCTAACATATTCTAAATGGGAGATCATAATATTTCTAAATTAATTACTATTGTGCTATACTTAATTGTGAATCATATGCCCATTTTAGAATATACACTGTGCAGCCTATTTTCTTTTTTTAAAGAATATTCCCTGTTCACGAATGGTGCCTGAAGGTGCAAGTCCTCTCTCCACAGAACAAAGCACAGGACTTGAAGCAGCAGCAGCTCAATGGGTATTAACTCTGTTCTGGAGAGATCACCTGTAAGGACAGGACAATCATTCCATGCCCATTCAATCCTCAGCTACTCTTCAATATTGTCTCTGATAGTTCAACATAATAAAACTATCTGGCTGAGTCTTTTCAGTGATGACACAGCTAGGCACAGGCTCCCAATGTTGCAATGAGTGCTTGTCACTGAAAAGACATGTATGGCTTTGCCTACTCTATGGAGCCTATGTCAGCAATCTTATGCTGGAATAGCTCCCCTCCCCCCCACTTAGTGTGGACACACCCTTATACTGCCTCCCTCACTTCTTCTCGCACAACATCATCAGCTATATTGACAGCAGCACTCTTCCCTCAACATAGCTCCATTTACACTTGGATTAGCAAAGCTATGCCGATCTGGAGTGTGATTTGTTCATAGTTCATGTGCTTGTTCATAGTAACATAAGTGTAGACCAAGCCATAATAAACTGGTGAGCATGGTACTTTAGTCTAACTTCCAGTTAGATAACTATCTCCTGGTGTTACTCCTAACCAACTCATGAAGGGCACTTATTACCAGGACAAAAAGCTAACAGAGCACCTGTTATCTAATTAATGTTTCTGTTAAAAATGTGGTACTATTTGTTTTACTGTAAAGTGGTGCCTTCTCAAAAGCTACAGTTTTTTCCCCCCTAGGGTCTATTTCTTCTGTTACACTAATACAGAGAAAAAAACCCATCACTTTAAACCAGCAATAGGCAATCTTGGCTAGTGAGTGGGCCACATGAGTGGCCCTTTTTCATCTAAGTGGCCTCCAGACTGTCATAAGCAAGATGGTCTCCCAGGAGAGGGTAGTTTTGCTAACTGTGCTTGCGTACCTAGAATTTGCACGGTGTGCTGATTGCACTATAGCAGCACTTTGATCAGATGCAGTGGGAGTGCACAGCTCTTATAATCAATGTTGTATGTGACCAGCATGCACCTCATTTCACATGCCCTTGTTTTCTGTGTGTCTTATTAGGAAAAAAACTATGCAGATTGAAACCAGCAGAATCTGACTACCCTGCGGATGGGCAATGGTAAAATGTCTTGTGGACCACACACAGAACCCCAATGGGCCACATGCAGCCCGCAAGATGCCGGTTACCCATCACTGCTTTAGACAGTATCTTATGAATGCTGCAAGTTATCTTTGTAATGTGTAAAGCTTAGTCAGATATCCACAAGCCACATCAGAGGCTGTAATGCATAGCTGAACTTATTTAGCAGAAGGTATTCCTGGGTCAGATTCTGATTTCACATCAATTTTACACTTATGTAAAACTATTAACTTCAGTGGAATTATTCATGATTTACCTTGGTTTAAGTGAAATCAGAATGATAGTTCCCGTTCAGCCTCATGCTTCACAACACTTTGTGGTATGTCCAATAACATACCAGTGGTATTACCAATTCCCTAACAGTCATGTCTCTCACAGTTCCTTTTTGGAAAGACAATACACCTTTCTTCAATAGAGCTGACATGATACATTGTGTTTCCTGTGTGAGTATATTTTCCTGCATCGTATAGGTACAGTACATATTTAGCTAATTTTAAAAATACATATTACATGTTCATTAAATTATAACATTAGTTTTAAAATGTCTATATTATTTTAATAAAAAAAAAAGATCCACTCACAACTTGACTTATTTTATGCTAAGTTTTAGCTCAGAGGAAAAGTTACAGTCAAGTTATAAATCTCTATATTAAAAGCAAGAAGCAATTAATAGAAATTTTGATAGATGCTAAGGTAACGATCCTACTGGCCATTTTTCTATAGGCTAATGACACCTTAAAAACATTTGTATTAAATACATAGATCATATAATAGAGTTGTGACTGCTCACAGGAGTCTGAATTTAGATCATAGTGTTCTTTTTTCTTTGAAACACGGTTCATTAAAAGATGCTAATAGGATTTGGGGTGCTTACTCGTCAGACAAAGGACTTCCTCCAAGCAGAGGATCAGAACACTGGTCATGTAAGTGCAGTGGATATTCCAATCTGCTAGTTAAATTTTAAAACAAGAAAACATTATATACTTGGTACAACATGTACCAGTATTTTTTTTCCACAACATATTTAATTTATGCTAACTTTGAGTTCCTTTTAAAGACAGTGATATCACAGCACAAGTTAACTCCTAAAATCTCACAAATTGGAAAGAAACACACCTCAGATAAATTACCAACCCCATCTCTGAACTGCATATAATGATGTGTCTCACACAACATTTTTGCAGAGTTCGAGGTCAGGAGAAGCATCTTGCAAATCTTTCTTAATTGGCCACCTTGTGAGTGTTCTCAGTCAATCAGCCAAGGAGTGAATGGACATGGAGGCATACCTTCCCTCTCATTTCCTTCTCTTCATGGCTGAATCACACTGGCCAGGAAATATGAGAAAGCTCGGACTGTTGTTCCTCAACTCTCGCTAGTATGCAGAAAGCCAGAAGTTTTACCCTTTCAAGCTTGCATCTTTTATCAATACTATTTTATTTTTTGGTAAAATAGATGTTGATGAAAGGCATAGCACTGAGAGCTGAATTCATTTTCTTTCAAGAGAGACTATCTTGTAAATTATCTGTGGATATGGATGTTCTCATTTGTAATTCTAGCATGCTGGTCAGATTCATCTTTTCTGCCTTTTTCTTGGTGCGTTAGTCATTAACTAGACTATTTTTAAATCTGAAGCAGGCACTGCGTCCTTTCAGATATCTGAGATTATAGTTACTGCTCCTGTGCTTAACACTTTCATTTGTCAGTAAAAGCAGTAGAAAAGACTTAATGGGTTTTTGAACACTTTTGTTCAAGGACCAGAGCCCTCCTGCTAGTTTCATCTTTCATTGCACAAGGCTCTTGGAAACAGTTACTAATGCAGAGTACTGGGCTCCACATCTCTCCAACTGGGAGAGAATTTCTTGGCTGACTTCTACACTCCAGTTCTGAAGATCCTGTATATAAAATGAAAATTGGGCTAGTTTCTTCCCAGAGCTCCCTGCTATTCATCATGGAGGAGGGTGTATATGGGGGGGGGGGGGGAAGTGGGAGGGTTGAAGGAATGCCAATGAAAGAGCTGAAGGGAGACAGTGGAGGGTGTATTACAGGCTTCCTTCCCTTGAGGGAACAGAAGGAAGTCCCCCAGGCTTACACCAGGCATGTCTATGTTCTCGACATGGCATATTCTCCTCAAACAAATATAGAGAGCTGTGTGATAGTAATTCCCCTCCATTTGCACCTAATTTTAGGGGTACCATGAATTGAATGTCAGAGATAACTGAATTAAAACAGTTCCCTACCTGACCTTCAATTATCTAGCTTCCATTAACAGGGCCTCCAGATGAGTCCCTATCCTTAAATATGTGTGACCCAAAGCCCTTGTAGATCCTGACCTTTTCCTTAATGGGAACTTCCCAGAGGCACTTTAAGCAGCTCCTGTGCCTGTCTCCACTAGTAGTTATACTGTGTAATTGTATAGTAGAAAATTTAAGTAAAGATAGGAGTCCCAGATCCAACGAAATTTCAGTCTGAAGGCAAACTCAACCTGGGGTGTCCTCTTTAAAAATAGAAGATTTAATGGGATAGGTGTTTTTTCATCAGTTTTTCAAACATGTTTGGCAAATGTTATTTGTGATACACTTCCAACTTGTGGAAGTGGCATGTAAGTAGTTACAAGTTTGGAAGTGGGTGAAAGAGACAAGCTAGGCTGGAACATATACAAAGTTTGGGGTGCAGAAGAGTAGGGAGGAGATGTAGGCAGAGCTGTTCAGAGACTTGATACTGAGGACTAGTAGGTCTAACTTGAAGCAAAAAGTGAGTGGAAGCTAATGAAATGAAGGC
Organism: Pelodiscus sinensis; assembly: GCF_049634645.1. Classification (NCBI taxonomy): domain Eukaryota; kingdom Metazoa; phylum Chordata; order Testudines; family Trionychidae; genus Pelodiscus; species Pelodiscus sinensis. The sequence goes on along the minus strand of NC_134711.1, from coordinate 230,612,203 downwards.
CTCATCAAAGCCGTGGTGATACCAGTGTCACAGCCTAAATACCCTTCAATGGGAACTGCTCATTCTGAAGTCTCAGAAGATAAAATGCTCCAATATGGAGCACTAATCTGCAAGATGGCCAGGCCTTCCCATTTCATCCTGTTACTGCTAAGACAAGCCCTCCTCCACAGACAGATATTACCAGTTCTTGATTTTTGTGACTGACAGACTCACAGAGTGATATCCTGACTCAGATAAATTAGTTTTCTCAAGTTCAATTTTCTTTAGCGCTGCAAATAAAATGAAAACAGCTCACCCCGGAGAAATGCAGAGTCTGAGAATGTTCTGTTTGCCTCTTGTGATGACACTGCCTTTACTCACCTGTATACTGGAATCCTGGACCAAGCAGAGCTGTTCCTGTATTTTATGGAGCTCTTCCTGCTGCCACCGAATGTTGGCCTGCAACATCCGAGTTCGCTGCTCCAACTGTTCCTTGATGGTCTGGAACATGTTAAATTGTGCTGAGAACTTGAAAAAAAAGAAGACAAACAATGATGTCACTTTCCGGCCATTCTGGTAAGAAATGTACTCTGTGCTATTATCTTCTGGAAGGAACGCTTGGTTTCTTGTTTGCAAAATATAGTCACAATGTATCTGTGGTATATGCTAACATCTGAGCACCATGGCATCTTCCTTTCTATTTTCCATCTCAGGCATCTCTGTTTAAATGATAGAGCTTCATTGATATTACCTCAAATCACATCAGTCTCTTCCTGGAGGGGGGGGTGTCTTTTTTATTGTCTTATTATCAGCCTGCAACACTGATGTTTAGCTGTCACTAAAAGATAGCATCATCCCACAAGTGAGTTTAGGAGCACCCTGGGTATGTCTCCACTACAAACACTGCAGTGGCTGTGGTGCTCCAGCCACGTGATTCTAGCACTGTAGTTTAGAAACTTGCTACAGAGAGGGAAAGGATTTTACAGCCACTATAATAACCCCCATCCTGCAAGAGGTGGTAGGTAATTAGGTCAATGAAGAATTCTCCCTATCAAGCATTCAGTACTGCCTGGAGGAATCTTTTGATTCCCAGGGTTCAATCAAATAACCCTTTCTTTGAACAAAACACACTAGTGGTTAAGACAGTGGGATCTTTCTTCTAAATGGATATGTGCTACTGGGCAAAAAGATGTCTGGGGCTGGATTATCTTAAATTAATGGTGTTGGACTTGCTCACACCATGTCTAAATTCTATCTAGTTAATGATAGAAATATATTGCTGCCACATAGGCCTAAAAGAACTGAAGAGAAGTTGTCAAGGGATTTAAAAGGCACATTTAGCTTTGAGCATATATCTGAGAGCCTAACCAATTTTCAGAACTGCAAAAGGTGTTTTTTTTTAAACTGCGTATATGCTTGTTAGGCCATGCTATGTGATTAACAAATTAACCAAAACCGATAAGGGATAAGCAGGGCCAAATAATGTTAAGGACAAAAAAAAAAAAAAAAAAAAAAATTGATAGCAAATTAATGTTAATGGAAATCATCTTGTCAAAAATGTTAAACTTGAAATGCAAAGGATAAAACAAAATGATCTGCTGAAGTCTCGTACTAAACTCTATTATAAGTATGTCAAAACTTTCAATTTTTTGTAGCTGGACATTTGAAGGGTAGTGGAATATATAAGTGTTTGGACAGATTCACTGACTTCAAGAGCAAATTTCTAACTGTAATTTGGAATATGTGATAAAATCTGGGCTACAAAAGATGTATAGATTGAAACACATCTTGGCACAGGGTGAGTGGCAGACTGGACTGCAGGATCATCACCATTTTCTCTTTGTTGTCTGTGATCTTAGAGTACATCTACATGACACAGCTATTAAATAGTTACTCCACGTCTACACAAGCTGCCCATTATTTTGAAATCTTTTTTGAAATAACAGGAGCACTATTTCAGCATCCCAGTAACCCTTGTTCCACAAGGGTTAAGGGATGTCTCAAAATAGCATGTTATTTTGGAATTTGGTGCTGTGTAAACATGCCAAATTTCAAAATAAGCTATTTCAAAATACATTTGAAATAAAACTCTTATTTCAAGTTTAGGGTGCTGTGTAGACTCACCCTTAGATGCTTCATCTTTGATTAGTACTGAGACTGACCATTTGACAGAACTCATTCTTTACAGTACCCAGCATGGAAGTCTGGTATCGGTGAGTCTGTATGGCATATCAGATTTCAGTGGAGATATGCTGATAAACCAGCTGAGTGAGGATCTAGCTTATCACATTTAGATTTCATTCACAGAACTGTTCCATGTGTGAAAGAAAGTACCTCCTTCCCTGTATGCCCTACAGAAAATATCTGAGCTCTCCATGTAAACTTTCTGAAGGGGAGAAGGGAAGAGAACTTGTATTTACTCATATAGAAGAAGAGTTAGCTTTCCACCAAATCAAAGGTTACTTTTCAGAGATATTTCCTTGCCCCAGTTGTCCTCCCATATTCTCATATCCATTTAGTATGTTCTATATTGAGGGTAATTGTGTGTTCTGCAGAGGTGAGAGATTGGGATGTTGAGATACGCCACTTATTGCTATGAGAGACCTCTAAACTCCACAATGACTTCAGCAGGAGTTGGGAATACTCAGTGATTTGCCGGACTAATCCCAGGGTGTTTATTGAAGGTAGGCAAATATTGAACCATGTGTTGAGTTTTCCTTAAGGCACTGTTATCCAGATTATTTTTGCCTTTCAACAACAACTCCACAGTCACATGAAATCTGGCATCTCTGCTCCATTTGAAAACAGATTCAAAATTCCTTGGAGGGCAAGGTTAGCTCTATCTCTGATTCTATCCCAAATAGAAAATATTAACCTGACTCACAGGTGAATGCAAACCTCTGACATTTTAGGAAGAAGAAAAGTTCCTCCAAAAGAGCATCACACTCCACTTGCTCAAGGCTGAACCCAATGTTTCACTGGATCCTCTTGGTACTATGCCATTAGGGAGTGGAATTGTGCTAGCAAGTAGTACACAACCGTATTAGGCAAAACTAATCCCTGTTTCACCATAGATCTGTAGAGGTGGGTTTGTTTTTTAAAACTCACTCATGGAAACTAACTCCCCCATACAAATTCTATTACAAAGGCTTGAAACTCCTGTCAGTCCTAAAAGGGACTTCTTCTATCAGACAGTTTTGAACGAAAAAGCAATTTAAAACAAATGGTTCATTCTCACTGCCTAACCAGGCTATAATGTACTCATTCCAATTTCAATTTTTAGATGCTTTGGGACTGGAATATGATTTTCCCAAATAATTTTCTAAGAAATAATTATTTGTATGTCTAGATATTAGTTTAAAATTTGTTGTGAAAAGTAAAAGCCAAAATACATTGCTTCTGATTGAAATAAATTATCCACATTATTTGTAATTAGCATGTTCTTAAACTTAGCTAAAACACTATTAGTATTTAATTCCATATTTTCCTCTTTGTGCTTCTTCTCCTACTAGTACGTTTAAACAAAAACAATCAGCTGGTTTGTTGAAAATGGGTCACTAGAAGCAGAATTTTAGAAACATTTTTTTGTTGTTAAATTAATCTTTCTGCAATCCTATCGTGCAACATAGGAAACAGAGTTATATTATACTACGGCTTGGAAATGGCACCTACTAGGTGTTTTCCTAAGAGGATATGTGAGCAACCTTGAACCTTTCTTTACCTTACAATATTTACCTCAGAGCTGCTCAACTAATTAGGAAACAAGCTGTAAGCTTATCACAAATGACAGAGTTTAAATCAAGGTAATTAACATACTATTCTAACTCTAACATTAGTGCTGGATAAAATTATCGATCATTTGACTATATCAATTCTATATTTCTGTGGTGTATTCAGAATATCACGAAGTACCAGATTTCCAGACAATAATAGATAACAAATATGGCTATATGTGAAAGACAAAATCTGTGAGATATTTGGATACAGCTTATCATAATTTTGTTCAAGAACTGTTGTGCTAACATGAAAGACAGAAACACTTTCTACTTTTTCTTGCTGCTTTTTTTTTAACAACGCCTACGCATTCTCAGACACAATTATGACTAATTTATTCATTAGCATGCACTGGATTTGGGTGGGATTTTTAGTGCATTCCCACAAAAAAGACAAATCAACTAGTATGTTAATAGATAGATTTGTTTTTTAAGTTGATCATTTATATTCAAACTACAATCAGTTATAATTGTATTTTAGATTTAATTTTAAAAACCACAGGCTAACAAGAAGTCAGACATAACACTGTACTTAAGCCAGGAAAAATATTTGTTTAAAATAAAGTTGTCCTAGGTCAGGGGTGGGCAATCATTTCTGCCCAGGGGCCACTTAAATTTTTTTTGAAGTAGCCCCAGGCCATGCCAGAAGGGGCGGGGCCTAAACAGAAAGGGTCAGGGCTACCCCACCCCCAGACCATGATTAGTCTGGGGGGTGGAGGAGTCCCTTTGCTCCCCTTCCCACTAGACACCGATGCCCTGGAAGAGGCTTGGCACGCTTCCCCACCCCCAGGCCAATCAGAGCCCGGGAGCGGGGGAGCACGGAAAGCATCCTCCCCACAAAGCCGGGGCAGGGCGAAGGAAGCTTCACGTAGCTCCCCCCCCCCCCCCCCCGTGAGCAGTGCGCGGCGCTGCTCCTGGCAGGGCAGCAGGAGGCTTCGTGCACTCCCCCACCCTCAGGACAATGAAGGGTGGGGGCAGAGCAGAGAAGGCTTCGTGTGCTCCCCCGCCTCCAGACCCTAACTGACCTGGGGCAGGGGTGCAGAAGGGCCTCCGCAGGCCAGATCCACCTGCTTGGCAGACCGAATCCGGCCCGCGGAGGCCCTTTTGCCCACCCCTATCTTAGGTGAATCATGTAGAGTACATCTACCAAAAAAAATAAATAAATCTCCTGTGACAGTGAGTATCCAAACTCAGGTCACCTGACTCAGACTCCTGGGGCAGGCTAAAAACAGCAGTGTAGACCAGGGTAGGCAAGATCCGGCCCACCAAGCCATTGAATCTGACCAACAGGCTGCCGGCATAGAGCAGCTAGCTGCTTCAGAGCAGCCCCTTGCCGCTTTAAGCAGTTGGCTGCTCCCTCATGCTCTCTGCTCTGGGTGTCAGGGGCGGGGGGAGGTTTTGCAGAAACCAGCTAATGTCAGCTGAGAGATTTTGCTGGGTGTGAGAGCAGCGTGTGAAGTCTCCCTCTTCCCCCAGTGCCCGGAGCAGAGAGCCACAGGGAGCAGCCAGTCATTTTAAGCATCCTGGGGCAGCAGCAGGCAGGCAGCCTGCCTTGGTAAGCACCTTCTGGCCACAGCCTCCCTCTGGAACCCTAGCCCCTGCTTCCCCCAACTCCCTGCCCCAGGTCACTACTCCCTCATGCCTCAGGTCACCATCCAAACTCTCAGCATCTGCTCCCCTTCTCTCCTAGGTTACAAGTCCTTCTCAGACTCTGCACCCCCTCCCACGTCCCTCTCCCAGTCCAGAATCCTCTCCTGCACCCATCCCCCTCCTGCTCTAGGTTACCATCCAAACCCTCTGCAAGCACCGCCCCCCGGTCACAAGTCCCTCCCAAACCCTCCACCGCATTGTACACTCCTCCCCCCAGGCCAAAATCCTCTCCTGCACCCAGACCCTGCACCCCAAGCCTCTACCCCATATCAAAACCCCTTCCTTCACCCAAATTTCCTCGCAGACCCCACAACCTCTCCTGCACCCCAGTTCCCTACCCCACACTCCCTTTGCACTTAACCTTTGTCTCAGGACCCACACTTCCTCCACAGAGAAGTGTAATCCTTGACCACTTACCAAAATCTTGGAGTGCTTTCCCTTCAAAAATTATTGTCCGCTCTAGTGTAGATGCTTGGACTGGAGCTTAGGCATTGAGATCCCTTCCTTTGGTCTCAGAGACCATGCTCCAGCACAATCATTTACACTGCTATTTTTAGCCTCACAGCAAGAGGGGGGTCAGTTGATCTGAGCTCTGAGACCTGCTGCCGCTGTTGTTTTTTTTTTTGTGCGTAGACATACCCTTGCACATAGCTATTGACTTTCATTTTTGCCAGAAGCTGCTTTTGAACGGTGTGATGGGCTGGACAAAGCTGACCCTCCCGCTGGAGAACTTTCAGCATCCTGGCCATCAGCAGAAGCAGCGGAGAGGTCCTCCGAGCTGGGTAGAGGAGCAGCCCTTGTGGTAACCAATCAGGGTGCAGCAGCCCGATATAAAAGGAGCTGCTAGGCCAGGGCCAGGCAGTTCCTTCCTGGAGCTCAACCCTAGCAGGTCTCAGGGCTGACTGGGGAAACCGTAGAATGTTGGACAGCTCCGAGTGGGAGCTGCGCAGTGTAGCTGGACAGAGCCTGGTTCTACGGCTGGAAACTTGCCAAGAAGCCAGGGCAACCCAGCCAAATCCAGACAATGGGTTCAATCCCAAGACCCTAGAGGAGCTGGATGGAGCAGCATCCTGGGGAAGTGGCCCAGATATAGGACAACGACTGTGGACATTGAAACTTAAGCAGATGACTGCAATTTAGGGTCCCTGTACCGGGCCCCAGAGGAGTGGGCAGGCCTGGATTCCCCCCAACCCTCTTGCAAACCACATCTGGAACAAGGGGGTAAATGAAGAGGGCACTGCTAGGACACTTACTCACCACAGATGGGTAAGTAAAGACTGTGAGACTTCCCTCAGACACCTGGGGGCGCTCACCTGAAGGGCAGAACCTGTTACAAACGGGTAAAATTGTATGATTTTTTTTGTGGGGGTAGAAGAGGCTCTGCCAGTTTTGGGGAGAGGCGATTTTCAGCATATTTATATACTTCTGTCATATTCTAGTTATTGAATATGTGTCTATCATTGATATCTTTGCTATTTTAAGAATGATTAAATTGTTATGAACTAAATAATAACATTATCATGAATTACAGTGTATTAAAATCATTGCACTCACCTACGAGGTCTCTCCACTAACGTCTGAGTTCAAAGACATTTTGTTTTATTGTAGCTTTCTGGATGAAACTATCAGCTATCTTATTGATATCTAGTTCCCTAGTATGATATTGATGCACATTAAAAACAACTACATTATTCAACTGCGTTTGCCCCACTGAGGACCGGAGATCATTTAAGTCTTCTGAAGCTGGAGAATAAGTGATCCATGCTTCAGGACAATATACAGAGGCACAGTGAGAAAGATTCTTATAAATTTGCTGTTCTCCAGAACCATGGTGCTTTCAGACTACTCCAATGATACCACAATCATTTTGTTGATGGCTAACAGCCAATTTTGACCCCATTGTTTTGCATGGATAGTTGGGATTATATGTTGCCATGTGCAATACCTTTACAAATAAATTTCAATTACCATTTTGTTACCAAGTCACTCAGATTTGCGAAGTCCCTTTTGCAATTCTTTGCAGACAGTTTTAGACTTAACTATCCTAAGTAATTTTGTATTGTCTACAAACTTTGCCACTTCACTGTTTAATCCTTTAGCTAGATCATTTATGAATATGTTGAGCAGGGCTGGTCCCAGTACAGGACCATGGGTGCACCACTATTTACTTCTCTCCATTCTGAAAATGGACTATTTTATATTATTTAAAAAAAGATTTTCCTGCGGGTTGACAGAGTGATGTCATCACATCACTCTGCATCCCACAGCCCCTCCCTCCTCAGCTGCCCCACCTCCTTCCTACCTCCCTCCTTCCCGCTGCTAACCCAACAGGGACTGGCAACCAATGACTCCTGAGCAGCAGCAGCACTGAAGGTATGATGCTGCTGCTGGGTTTCTGGGTGCGGGGGGAGAAGGAAAATTGCGAGGGGGGGAAAGAGAGCTGCCAAAGAAGCCCATTGTAGGGGGGTGCTAAAAAAGCTCCGGGGGAGGGGAGGCTGGTGGTGAGGCCCACTGGGGGGGGGCACTGAACTGGGGGACACTCTGGCCCCTGAGTTGGGGCCAGGACTGGATGTGCCTCTGGCAGTTGCCACATGGTAGGCTACTGGGAGTTATAATTCTGCTTGCTGCATAGGCCAGGTGAGGGGCCGGCAGCGATGCCCGTGACGAGGGTGCAGGTGTACCTGCTGCAGAGGCCTGATGCAGGGGGGAGGGCCAGAGTTACCCTGGCCCCTGAATGGCGGCCGGGAGGCATCCCAGACCTTGAGCCAGGGTTGGATGTCCCTCCTGCAGCCACCCACCCACGTGGCAGCTACTGGAGGGACATCCAGCCCTGGCTCAGGAGCCAGGGTGCCTCCAAGCAGGGTGACCCCCAGTCCAGTCCTCCCCCCCACATAGGGTCTCTGCAGCAGGGCCCTCTACCCTCCCTCCACGGGCCTTCCCACAGGCCCACACACACGCACTGCTGGCCCCAGAGGCAGCAGCACATGGGTGGAGGGGTGGGCAGATCCGATCAGGCATTGGCTCGCCCTCCCCCTCCCTTGCTGCTTTGGATACAGAGGCAGCGGGGGGGGGGGGGTAGAGAAGGGAGCGTGTGTAGTCAATAAGCTAGGCTTATCAATTAATCTTATTGGTTAATCATGTAGTGGACTACCTCTAGTAGAGATGTGACTGCCTGAAAGAGATACTCAGTAAAATGTTCTAGGAAAACAGTAAATAATTTACTCTTTGGGACTATTTTCATTAATGATGAGGGACACTAAGGAAAATTGAGGCAAATCAATATGCACAAGTTAAAGTGACATAAACCCCCATATGGGTGACCTCATTCGTGATCAAGTGAGCTCTCGGTAACTTAATCCTCCTTGCTAACTTTTTCTAGAGATCATTCTTATGTAGGGTAAAACTGAACAACCTGAACTTAGCAGTAGTCTATTTGCAACCTTCACTGAACGCACTAAGGAGTGAAAAAGTCCTGCTCATTGAGCTTCTGCAGAGGTGCTGTATGATTGGCTGAGACTAGCTGTCCAAAGGAGGATTTACAGATAATAGTGTTGAGACAGGTTTGCTTCCATTTAATCAAACTTTAGTTAATCCATAGACATTCTGGTACTGAACCAATAGCTGACCTATCAATCTGTGGCAGGGGAAAAAGAGGTGAGAGTGGTAGGAGGAAAAGGAAAGGCAAGGCAAGCTGAGGGGAGGTAGATGGTTACTTCGTCAATTTTCTGTTGGGGAGAAAGTGGAGCAAGCAGAAGGGGAGCAAGTCCAAAATATGGCACGCCATTGTACAAGCTTCTCCTAGGGGAGAGGATGAGAGAACAAATATTTGTCTGTCCTGTTGCTTAATGCATGGCTGGAGAGTGCTCAGATACTACTGTGAGGAACATGGTGTAAGAACTTGAAGAACAGAATAGATTATATTTCGAATGGGAGTAGAAAGGAATGGAATTGGGATCCCAGTAATTGTTCCAGTGAGAATGGATGGGGCAGCTGGGGCTGGTGGGAAACAAATAAGAAGATATCTCTTCAGATTCACATCTGAAGGCAGAGAAGAAATGTGAATACAGAAAGTCAAGAGGGAAATACACTCAAAAAGGTCCGCTGATGTGGGGTGGGGCAAAAGGGGCAATTTCCCTGGAGATTTAAAGAGGTCCGGGCCCATTTGAATTGCCACTGGAGTGCTGCTCCACCACTCCATGCATCTCTGAGGGGTGTCATGGTCTGGGTGGTGCTAAAGGCTGACTGCCCTTGGCTCCACCTCTTCCTGTTGGAAGCCCCGCCCCTTCCAGGGACACAGAGCTGCTTCCCCACACTTAAGTTTCAAAAAGTATTTGAGAATAGCAGAGAAGAACATCTGCAAAAGGAAATTAACACTAAGAGCTGATAAATTGGGTTATTATTTACTTATTTACTGTACACTGTCATGGAGGCAAATTAAACTTAAGGAGAAATGGGATTTTGTTATTTTAAATCTGTGGTCCTCTAGAGCCTCCTGGGCATAAGCCATAAGGGAACAACATATGCTTCTTTGGAGTAGTCATATGCAGTGGAAGCATGAGAGGCATATGACTTCATTTCTGGGAAACCGTGGAAAGACAGACACAATGTTATGAGAAAACACATAGTTTCTTATTCCTTTAATCAAGTACCAAGGAAACCTGTCTTGTTACGAGACCAGTTGGGTATTCAGAGCAACTGGTCTAATTAATGTCTTCATTAATGATGTGGGACACTAAGAAAAGTTAAGACAAATCAATGTGCATAAGCATAATTAATGAAGACTGGTCTAATTAACCCACTTCTAGGATCCATGCTGTTGGATCCCGAAGGAGGAATTGGTCCCTTATCTGTATCACCATTGATATGGCATAATTCAGGGAATGAGATTTGTTGAATTTGTGTTTTCTTTGATGCCGGTTCTTTCTGCATCATCAGAGCAAAACAGATATTAAGTGTCTTTGTAAAAGAGACATTCGTGTTTTGTTTTTAAAAAAATTCTCAGCAGCAGATGGGTAGGGTTAAGAATGTGTGTGTGTGCGTATAGAATCAAAAGGATATTCCTACTTTGTTATAACAGTTTTAAAGCCTGTGTACTTTTAGGTCAAAACTACCTGAGGTTGGTGAAGTGGGAAAACATCATGAGATGGTGACGTAACCTATTCCACTTTCAACCCCCAACTAACCTGTGCCATAGATGTAGGCTGATTTTGCAAAGCTGCTTGGGGCAGCAGCTGCTGTGGGAGAAGCTCACATGATGGCTGAGAAGGCAAAGACGCCTAGGTTAAAAAAAATAAGACAAAACTTTATTCATATGCACGGCTTCTTTAAATCTCAGGTCTTCTAGTGCGATGGCCATTGCAGAGCTCTTCCTTCACTTGCTGAAGTGAACCTGTGGCCTATTTTACACATGGCTTGTTATCTAACTCCTCCTGGTAAATTCCATTTATTTTTAAGTTCCGTTGTGAACCTACCTGAAGAGTGGCAGTTTGACTGAGTCTTTGCATGGATGAATCCTGAGGTATGCTGGTTGTTCTTTGCAAAGAGCGAATTCCACTGGACTCTGTGATTGGCGTGGCTGTAGGAAAAAAAACAACATTTTTTTTTCATATTTAAGAATAATCACCATATACAATCAGAGTTGTGAGACATAGTTAGCAATACTGTAGGGTCTGATCAAACTCCAGCTGGAATCCAGGGGAGCCAATGATGCCAGTGAAACTTGATAGCTGATGAGGATCCGTGCAAATGTATATACGGGGCCAGACTCAGTCATTGCTCCACCTAAAGAGTCCAAAGCTGTGTCCCAAAAGGGAAGATAGGGATTCCCCTTTCATAAGTGAATCCTATGCCACCCTGTTCCAGCCCACTGGCAGGAAGTTGTTTACCTGGGGCCTGGCTAAAAGGCCTTCAATGCCAGTGATCCTGAGCCAGCAGAATGTGCCTTGTAGGCTGTTAGTACTGACCTAATTCAGAGTGGCCTGATGCTGCTTTAACTCAGGGGTTCCCAAACTTTTTTCCCCTGAAGCCCATCTGTGCAGCTCTAATAGGCAATGCAGCCCACTGTTAACATGCATCTGTCAGGGAGAGGGGCACCATGGGACATGTATGTCCCCTTACCTCAGCAGGGGCCAAGGCCAGTGAGAGGGTGAAGGGGCAAGGCAGGTGCCCACAAAGACACTCCCTGCCTGGGAATGAGGAAAGGGCTCCGGGCCCAGAAGTGCCAGGCAAAGGCAGGTGATTGGGCCAGGCCAGGCCATTGACTGGCAATCCCAATCATAGTGTTTTCCAGGCAGAAAGAGAGTGACACCACTGAGCCCCGGTCTTCGATGGGCACAGGGTCAACCCTCCAGAGGGGCTGACAGCCACGGGACACGGGGTGCAGTAACACACAGCAGGAATGGCCACACACCATCCAGCCTCTTCCGGCTGCCCTGGGAGTCACTAACTCTCCGGGTCAGCCCATCATCCGGTGGCTCTGCTTTGCCCTCTGCCACCTGGCAAAATTACAGGGCTCTCCTGGGCAAGAGGGATTGTCTGCCTCTACTCCACCAATACATACAATATAGGGGAGGAATACCCCTCCCAAACTCCAAACATGGTGGATCAGCTGGGACTGTGTCATGGCTCATCTTTGGGCCATGGCCTGTGGTTTGGGACCCATTGCTCTAACTGGTGCCCTCAGGTATGGAGAGCTCAAACCTAGTATTTAAAGACACCTTTGTGCCACCCCTTGAGCTCCGCCTCAGGAGTGTGTGGAATATGTAAAGTCAGGAGGGAACATGATGATTCCCTTGTTCAACTTCCTGCATAACACAAGTGATTGAATTTCATTTAACAATTCCTGCATCCAGACCATAACTTCTGATGGAGCCAGAGCCGTCCCATCCATAGGACAGCTTGGGGCAGCCACCCCATGACTCCACACTTTGGGGGGCCCTGTGGCAGCTGCCTCAACCGTCCTATGGTCAGGGCTCAGGAGATTACTTGGGGGCCTGGCATGGGGCAGCAGTTGGGGTCAGCCTCCTTCTTTCAACAGTGAGAACTGAAGCAACCTGGCAGCCTGCTCTGCTCCACCATACTGGCCTCTCTCACTGCCACAGTGAAGCAGAGCACAGTGGGATAGGCGAGGCTGTCAGGGGGTGGAGCGTAGCAGGCTGCTGGGTTGCTCCAGCTCCCACCACTGTGCAGAGTGCAGGAGGGGGTGCTTATGTTGCTCAGGGGAAGGGGAAGGGGGCAGAGCAAGAATGGGAGCAGAGGCAGAGCTTGGGAGAAGGAGTGAGACGGGGGTGGAGCAGAAATGTGGCAGGTATGGTGGCAGGAGGGTTGCCCTGAGCCCTTCACTTGGGGCATTGGGGAGGGAGTTGCCCCAGACACCATATTCCCCTAGGGATGTCTCTGGTTGGAACTACTGCTTCTCTTTTAGAAAAAGATAGCCAATCCAGATTTCAAGGCTTCAAATGAAGGTGAATACGCCACATCCATTTAGCCAGCTCTATACTAGACACAGAAAACTGGCTTAAGGTATGCAAATCCAGCTACATAAATAATGTAGATGGAGCTGGCATACCTTAAATCAAGATTGGCACCTTCTGTTCACATCACCTTCCCTTATTCTACACAACTGTAAGAAGTACTGGCACTGATCAGAGGCACCCTCAGCATTTGATTTATCAGGTCTTAACTAGACCCGCTAAACTGAACGCCAGAAGATCAATCTCCGGTGTATAAGTGAATCTCTTCGAACTTTTCAACATTCTTTTTTAGAGTGCAGATTACAGAACTGGTAATGGTCTCATTAATGCTTTATATAGAGGTAGTACCACCTCCCTTCTCCTACTCAGCATTTCCCCATTTGTATTTCCAAAAATTGTTCTAATTCTCTCAGCCACAACATTGTACTGGGAGCTTTTATTCATTTGGACAGCCATAATGACCTCTAAATGCTTTCAGTCATTGCTTTCCAGAATGCAGCCCACCCTCCCCATCAGTGTGTACCCTGCATTCTTTGTTCCTACATGTATCACCAATGCATTTCATAGAATCATAGAATCATAGGACTGGAAGGGACCTCGAGAGGTCATCGAGTCCAGCTCCCCCGCCCTCAAGGCAGGACCAAGCTCCGTCTACACCATCCCTGACAGATGTCTATCTAACCTGTTCTTAAATATCTCCAGAGAGGGAGATTCCACCACCTCCCTTGGCAATTTATTCCAATATTTGACCACCCTGACAGTTAGGAATTTTTTCCTTATGTCCAATCTAAACCTCCCTTGCTGCACTTTAAGCCCATTACTCCTTGTCCTGTCCTCAGAAACCAAGAGGAACCAATTTTCGCCTTCCTCCTTGTGACACCCTTTTAGATATTTGAAAACCGCTATCATGTCCCCCCTTAATCTTCTTTTTTCCAAACTAAACAAGCCCAGTTCATGAAGCCTGGCTTCATAGGTCATGTTCTCTAGACCTTTAATCATTCTTGTCGCTCTTCTCTGTACCCTTTCCAATTTCTCCACATCTTTCTTGAAATGTGGCGCCCAGAACTGGACACAGTACTCCAGCTGAGGCCTAACTAGTGCAGAGTAGAGCGGCAGAATGACTTCACGAGTTTTGCTTACAACACACCTGTTGATACAACCTAGAATCATATTTGCTTTTTTTGCAACAGCATCACACTGTTGACTCATATTCAACTTGTGGTCCACTATGACCCCTAGATCCCTTTCCGCCATGCTCCTTCCTAGACAGTCGCTTCCCATCTTGTATGTATGGAACTGATTGTTCCTTCCTAAGTGGAGCACTTTGCATTTCTCTTTATTAAACTTCATCCTGTTTACCTCTGACCATTTCTCTAACTTGCTAAGGTCATTTTGAATTATGTCCCTATCCTCCAAAGAAGTTGCAACCCCACCCAGTTTGGTATCATCTGCAAACTTAATAAGCGTACTCTCTATCCCAATATCTGATATCCCAATATTTGATGGTAACAAAACCTTATGCATCACTTTTGAATTTAGCCTTGAGTTTCAGAACTTTCTATTTGATGACCTTACTAACTTGTAGGACAACACAGTATATTTTAGCTGAGAACTGTGCGTAGCAGTTGTAAACTGCATCTTTATAGAACTCAAAAGCAGCGGGCTTGATAAGTAGCCTCCTTTATTCCAAAGACCTGAATTATTACATCAGCCCATTTTACCACCTTAAATTAAATACTTACCTGTCCATGGGCAAGAGAATTAATTGACATGTTGTCAGTACCATCAGTATCTAACCAGTAACCATTATACCACCAAGAATGATACACTCACTTTTTTGTGGGTAATTAGGCTCATTTTAAAATAAAGTATTTTATACTCCATATATCACTTACATGCAGTGTCAGATATGGGTGTGTTGGAAGATTTGTGTGAGCTTCTAGATGATACAGAGGGGGTCCGATTAGTGTTCAGAACTGAGGCACCTATTTCAAGCGCATTAAAGTGCGGTTCAGGATCCAGGCTTAAATCACTGTCCTGAAATTAAGAAAACATCATATGACACCTGACAGAGTTCATTGTTTTGTCATGTCCCTGATAGTTAAGGCTACAGTTTAATCATGGCTATTGTTAGTAAAAGTCCTGGACAGGTCACAAACAATAAACACAGATTTGCAGCCCGCGACTGGTTCATGAGTTACCCTATAAAATACCTGTAGCAGGAAATGAAACCAGTTTCCTGCTTGAGTAAGAATGTAGATATATATTTCACTTGTGACAGGTTCAAGCAGGCAAGTAGGAAGTGTAACCCGCCTATTGTTAAGCAAGCGAATAAATGTAACAAACAACTGTAACCTCAGAGTCAGCAGGTTTGCATAGTGCAGCTAACCTTATTTGGAGATAAACCTGACTTCCAAGGATATTAGAAGCAAAATAAGGTAACCAATCATGTTAAGGCACATAAACCAGGAAGGATCTTAACCCTATAAGACCCCTTGCTTACCCGATGCTGGGGGTCGGCTTTGCTTTGAACACTTAGCTCCCTAGCCGAACCTTGCTTGCAAGCAATAAAATTGAGTTGGACCCAGCCTGAAAGTGTGACTCTCTTCTGTGGGCAAATTAGACTAGCCTCCAGGGGATGAACCTTGCAAATTTATGCAACATACCCATGACTCAATTTTGGGGGATGCAGAAGGCCACCCCCAGGTCTGCTCCCCAGGCAATCCCCACGGCCAGCCACACCGCTCGCTGCTCAGGCAGTTCCCAGGCCCGGCTGCCACAGCAGTGGCTGGTATGGCTGGTCCTGGGATCATTCCAGAAGTGGGCGGTGTGGCTGGCTGTGGGGATACCCGAGTGGCTGGCTGCAGAGCTGCTCCTGCAGAGGCTGTCCCCTGGGCCACCTGAGCTGACCCCAGAATGAGCTGCTTGTGTAGCCCCAGGGTCAGTCACACCAGTCACTGCAGAAGTAAGGGAGGTCGTGGAAAGGCTCAGAATCTGTGACGTTCCCCAATCCCTTGACAAACACAGCGCCTTACTGATAGTATTTGGAGGGCCAGCTGGTATTAAGTCTCATAGCCACAGCATTGCATTGGGAGTTTTTATTCTGTTGGATAGCCATCATAACTCCTAAATCTTGCCAGAGTCATGGCTTTCCAGAAAGCAGTCCCCCACCCTGAATTAGCTTTTACTGTTATGGAAAGACTTTGCATGCCATTGTTCTATCAATTTTTGGTCCAGTCTTATGAATTGCAGCATCTCTTTCTTCTTTCAGTAATGAGTGACGACTCTCAGAATGACTCAGCACTGCACAAAATTAGACCCTTTGTTCTTCAGATAAACTTAAAACAAATAGCCTTGCAGCACCTTAAAGACTAACAAAACATGTAAATAGTATCACGAGCTTTCGTGGGCACAACACACTTCTTCAAATGAATAGAGTTATTAAAGGTCCAATTTTGAAATAAATAGGGGGTGGGGCAGGGGACAAGGGAAAAAAAGGAGGGGTGGGAGAAGAAATAGTCAAGTAGACAAGGGTGTCCATGGTACATGAAGCTGATAGAGAAGTTGCAAATTGTTCTTAAGTACCCATTGTTTGGTTTTTTTATGTCATTAAGATGTGGAATGTAGCGGGCCATCCAGCCAATGTCTTTATTCATACTTTTGTGATAGGAATCAAACCTGTGAATGAAGTTAAGTTCCAAGGCTTCCCTGTGTATTTAGCTTGTGGAATTGGCCTGAAACAGTATGGTGACTTTGAGATCCATTAATGAGTGCCCGGGCAAGTTAAAATGTTCCCCAACAGGTTTCTGTGTGTTAATTTTTTGGATTATCTGATTTGTGTCCATTAATTCTTTCCCATAGAGACTGTCCAGTTTGGCCAATATAACACTACTATCAGCTTCATGTCCTATGGAGACTCTAATTGACTATTTTTCCCCCAACCTCCCTCTTTTTTTCCTTCTTTCCCCCCATCCCTTATTTATTTTGAAAGTGGACCTTTAATAACTCCATTCATCTGAAGAAGCGGGTTGTGCCCACGAAAGCTCATGATACCATCTACATGTTTTCTTAGCCTTTAAAGGTACGTCTAGACTGCATTGCTATTTTAGGATACCAGAAGTATCCCCAAATAGCAATGCCATGTCTTTAAAGATATCCACTATTTCCCAAAATAGTGGGCATGCTATTCCAGCATCCCTCATTAAGTCTCATTCCACGAGGGTTAAGGGATTTGTTGGCATAGTGCCTTATTTTGAAATTTGGTGCTGTCTACAAAGCACAAAATTTCAAAATAATCTCCTTCAACTTAGATTTGGAATAAGCTACGCAATTTGTGCGGCACAAATTGCGTAGCTTATTCCGACAGAAGGCTGCTGTCTAGATGTACTCTAAGGTGCTAAAAGACTATTTGTTGTTTTTTAAGTTTTTCCAGATACAGACTAACTCGGCTATATCTCTGAAGTCCTTCAGATAGTAAGTTTTGAAAAGGAACAAACATATGCATGTCAGTCTATAGTTAAGAATGAGTTGGCATTTCCGTTTATGAAAAACATATCTGATTAAACCTTTAGTGCTGAAGAAACAATTTCTGAAGGTGCGTCTTCCAAGGCCATTTCTTGTCTCCTTTCCACTCGAACATCTGCATAACTAATTGAAAAATATAATTCTACATGAGTAACAATTTATTATTTTATTTTATAAAAGACATTTTAAACAAATGGAGCAATATTAAAAGATACTATATCTTCCTATATGAGAAATGAAATCAAGTCACATTTAGGGCATAAAATTTGGAGGACTGCGTTTTTACAGCCACTCCCCGACTTACAAAGATCCGTACTTATGACCAACCTCCCATTAACCTCATTATAATATTTTCGAGTTGAGAACCATGTACGTCAAGTTTTTCGAACAGCGTGGGCAGCGCGTGTAAGGGTATTTCCAACTTATGACCAAATCGAGTTACGACCAGGTGTTCGGAACGTAACTTAGGGACTGCCTGTATTTTCAATTTCTGCTCAGTTTCTATATATCCATTCACAAAAAAAAAAATGTTAAAAAAAATCCATTAGGCTGAAAGTGTGTTTTGTTATGCTATGTCTACACTACCAGGTTATTTCAAAATAAGTTATTTTGAAATAATAAGTCCCAAAATAACTATTTCGAAATAAGCTTATTCCTCTTCACAAGCAGGACTTATTATTTCAGATAACAAGCCCATTATTTCAAAATAACAGGCTTGGTAGTGTGGACACTTGCCTTGTTATTTCGAAATAACTCTCCAGTATAGACATGCCCTTAAGAGTCCACCCAAAAACAGTGTTACAATTTCTTTATAAAAGCTGCACACATCAACATACCCCCAAATATTAGAATATCAGGAAATGAAAGTTAAGTGATCATCCTGTTCCCTCAAGTGATCATCCTGTTCCCTCACTGCCACATAATCCTTCATCACTCACTTCCACCCACCCCAACCTTAAGCAGGCTGCCTATGGAGTTCTGTGCAGCCCTACAGCATCACTGCTCTTAGTACATACTTTCTTCTGGATCCTACAGGACCTGGGCAGAATCAGGCCACTTATAGCAGCCCTATTCTTCTGCCTCACCTAATGTGACCTCTTGATGCTGTTGGAGTGTTGGGACTGAAACAGGGAACAGAATCAGGACCTCAGTGGCTTGTAATTGTCTAAATCCCCCAAATATCAGAATTCTACTTGCTCTGAAATATGCTCAGAGCTTTTTTATTTTCGTGTTCTTTATGTTAACAATGGGTAGGAAGCTGAGAGCGACACCTCCTCTTTATTGGGGTCTTTTTCAAAAGCGACACTTGAAATAACCTTTCACCAATACTTCATTTACATCCATAAGCCATTTTGTTGTATTTTATGTAGCTGAATGTCCTGATTCTCTGCTCCCACTGAGCAAAGGGTATGGGGTTAGAAAGAAACTTTAAGCCAACTTTGCACTTCCCCTATTTGCAAGCTGGCCAGAGAGCTGCTTTAACCTACTCCCGGTCACCTCTGGCCCCAAGGGTGCCACTCCACCAGCCAAGAACAGCTGGAATGAATCAATGGTCTAGCCCCTCTCTTTTTTTTCAGCCTGGTCCCTTGTGTCAGAGGCTGTCAGAGATGGACTACTTCCATGAGAGTTGTCATATATCCATGCATAAAGGATCCTCATAAGGGGGAATTCTCCAGCGGTTGTAATGTGATACTTCACAGTCCTTTTATGTAATGGGATTGGAAGAAAAGGAGCCAAATGCAACTGGTAATCTGGCCCCTGATTTTAAGATTCTGATAACCAACACATGAACTTTGTTCTCATATGGTACTTGCAGCATGAAAACAGACTTAACCTGATCATATTTTAATGAAGCTTATTTTCGCTTCAGAATTCATATTTAAATTCTGTTAGGTTGAAGACTATAAAGGTGACTTTATGAAATCATTAAAATTTTCACATGTTCTTGTGATTTTAGGTCCTTAGAGTCTGACTTGATTACAATAGTAACAAATATAATTAAGCCTTTTCCCTACCTTACTACAGTGTGGGTGCATACAATAAATTCTGGCTTGGAGTTCCACTGATGGTAGGTGATATAGTAATGGGTCTGCAGCCAGATCCATTGCTGTCCTTTGGTCAGAAACCGGTAACAACAAGACTTTCCCTTGCCAAACTGCATCACTGTTAGTAGAAAATGGACACTACATATAGCAAATTTTAAAATATGAAAAATAACTTTTAAAAAGGATTTTAAGAAATCTCTCTGTAACTTGTGATAAAAGCACATATCATGTATGTCACTAGGTATCTCCTGAAATTTTAAATACACAGTACAGTTACAAAGAGCACATATGTGATGAATGCTAATAGTGGGACATTTATTAATAAATAATTACGACTTATTTATAACTTCTTGCATATTTTATGAACTGGTCACATATTAGCTCAATAAGCACCTGGCACTGATTTCTAAGACAACAGAACTGTATGTAAAAGGTCTGAGTTCCATGGCTGAGAAATACAGCACGTAAAATCCTGTGCAGAGGTACACCCTATGCAATTCCACTGGCTTCAATGACATAGCATAAATCAGTGCAAAATTTTATCTTAAATCTGAGATAACATGAAGCAAAGATGAAAATAATTTGAAACTGAATAGAATTCACCAGCCAGTCAAGAGTTCAATGATGACCTGCAGGTCCGGTCCTAATCAATTGGTGACCCCAGGCAACCGCCCGCCTCTCCCGTAGGGTTGCCAGATGGTTTAAAAAAAAATACCGGACAAAAATTTGTCAAGCAAAAAAAAAAGGGTCAGGGAGTAACCTGGGAAGCCTGCGGGGAGGAGGAGGATTCGGGAGGCCGGGCCGAAATGCAGTTGCGGCCTGCCCCTAAGACCGGTCCCTTGAAAATGGTGGCCGCTCTGATGACATGATTAGGCCTGGTCTACAATACAGTGTTAGGTCGACATAAAACAGCTTATATCAACCTAACTCTGTAAGGTTCTACACCAAAACGTAGCTCCCACTGATGTAACTTGACACTGACTTATAATAACTCCAGCTCCATGAGTGGCATTGCGCTTAAGTCGATGTAGTCAGAGTGATGCTGTGTCAGTGTAAACTCTGTGGGTATGTCTACACTACCCTCCTAGTTCGAACTAGTAGGGTAATGTAGGCATACCGCACTTGCAAATGAAGCCTGGGATTTGAATTTCCCGGGCTTCATTTGCATAAGCAGGGAGCCGCCATTTTTAAATCCCCGCTGGTTCGAACCCCATGCAGCGCGGCTACACGGGGCTCGAACTAGGTAGTGAAACGAGGTGTACCGGTAGTTCGGAGTAGGCACCCTAGTCCGAACTACCTAGTTCGAGCCCCGTGTAGCCGCGCTGCACGGGGTTCGAACCAGCGGGGATTTAAAAATGGCGGCTCCCCGCTTATGCAAATGAAGCCCGGGAAATTCAAATCCCGGGCTTCATTTGCAAGTGCGGTATGCCTACACTACCCCGCTAGTTCGAACTAGCGGGGTAGTGTAGACATACCCTGAGTTACTTACATTGACTGTTGCTGCCTTTTAAATACCACCCCACAAAGCCCCAGCTAAATTGGCAGCTAAACTGGTACAAGTGCTCTGGGTGAGGAAATGCACCACTGGACACAAGGAGCATAGTGTGGACACACAAAAGAGTTAATTACTGTGGTGGTTGTATGTTGATGCAACTTAGGTTGACTTAATTTTCTAGTTTAGAATTGCTCATAATGTTTTAAAACCTCATGGACCAAATTCACCCCAGCTTTAGCTCTATTAACATCAAGAGTCTCACACTCTGATGCATTATGGCTTATATTGTAATGTCAAAATCTCCAAACTAATTTTGTCTGGAGGCATTCATTCCATACCAAGGTAATACGACTGAGATGTTACTATCAATGCTATAAGCAATTATGTGAATATGACTGCTTGATTTTTTACATTGCTTCAGGTAGCAAATGGTGTTTTTTTTAAAAACCCAATAGACTATATTTAAATAACCCCAGATTTTAAATATACATTGAACAACACCAGGGATAACAACCTACAAAAGGGTTACAAAGCGTGGCCTTCTCCAAGACTGGGTGAGTTAGTAAATAAATTACAGGAACAACAGAATGTAGATCAAATCCTGGTTACCTCACTCACTCACTGAGTGCTTGTCATTGGCATAATTTATATGAATAACACAAACATGATTTGTCCTTCTAAGTGCTACAGAACTCTGGGCCACCATTTTACTAGCTACTGCACTCTCAATCTGGACAGAGTCCAGTAACATCAGTTCACAGGCATAGAGCAGTGTAACAGAGGTAAGAACCTGGTCTGCCAAGTTTACACCTATCTTAACAGAAGCTGCATTTTACAGAGTGCGAACATGGCAATGAATTCACATGCGCTTACGCTATGCAATACTTACAGTGTTCATGGCATCTTGCTAAGAGTTCTAGGTCATCGATGTGGTAATAATCATAGCCAGAAGTCCCCAATACTTCGAAAGGCAAGTATCCTATAATAGGCGGTGCTCTGTATAGGGGCACAGTACAAATTATTTCATAAAAATGACGAAACAAGCAGCAACTCTTTCTATGTTAAATAGGAAGTTCAGAATGTCCATTATACAAATTCTGCTTTCCCTCACACAGACATCACTCTCTCTGAAATCAATGGGCCAAATTCTGACTTCACTGCTCTACAGACAGGCAGCCTCGCTCTAGCTCAGCTCTCCAGCTTAGTTCCACACCTGCAGAGTAGCATGGGCAACCTGAGTTTTCTACAGCAACTTCTTCCTCCTCAAGGCAATGCCTGTGTCTTCAGTGACTTATATGGCAGTGGAGTCACCAAGGAAAGGGGACACGAGCAAAGTGGTGTTACCCTGATGTCCCTGTTATGGGGAGGCAACCTCCTTGAATGAGTTACAGCTGGGGAGACAGCAAAGGAGCAGAGCAACATCTGTCCCTGCCCAGCATCAGAGCAAGCTGCCAGCTAGCCAGAGAGATCATAGACTGGTAGGACAGAGCTCTCCCTGGCAGGAAAAACGTAACTGGGAAATGCAGCTGGGCTCCCAAGGAAAGCCCAATTTCCTCTCAAGAGCCTGCTCTGAGGAGCAACCTCCTTCCCACCTCCTCAGGCATTTCCCTGTTTCTTCTCTGGAGCAAGTAACTTTGCTTTCATACCTGCTCTAGGCAACAGCAGCCTCTGTGGCTCCTGCCTCATGAAAAATAGCCACTGAGATGGGAAGAACAGACAAGGTGATAGCCTGCATAAGCTTTTCATTGTGGGCCTCTACAGGGCCTGAACATGTGCAGCCATTTTACGCCTCTAACCTTGCCAGCGTAACTGCCCCAAGATGGGTCAAACGAGCACAGAACTTCCCTCCATAGCTCTTAGCAACTGGTTCAAAAGGAGTTGTACACATGGCTCCATTTGGAAAGTAATATTTTCAAGGCACAGGCCAGACACACAAAAACTCTATCCTTCTTCTGACTTTACTTGATTTATTATCTCCGATTTCTGGATTAGCTAATCAGCTGTATAATAGTGAGAAAATTGTGGTTCATGATCATAGCCTACTGACATTTTAATACAGATAAGGACTCGCATGGGCTTCCAGTATGTAAGGCAGGGGAAGGCTCTGCCTTCCCAAACCACCAGGCATGGCCACGGCCACACTCTGGCCCCAGAATGCCTGCTGTAGGCATTCGGGGTGGAGTGTTGCTGCTCTCAATGCCTGCCCGCCTGGTGCTCTGGAGCTGGAGAGGCAGGGCTGGGCCAGGCCACGTGGCCTGCCCTCCTCTGGGGCTGGGAAGGCTGGGGCCATGCTGTGCAGCGTGTGCCCTCTGATTTCCTCGGGGGCTGGGGAGACTGGGGCAAGTTCGTGCCTGCCTGCTCCCCTACTCTTCTGGTGGTTGGGAGGGGGAGTATGTACCCATGGAGTGCTGCTCTACCTCCCTGTGGGGGGCAGGGAAGGGGTGGGGCCTCAGAAGAAGGGGTGGGGCTGGAGGCTTGCCTCCCCCAGCCATGTCTTCACTAACCGCCCAAGGACTCACTAATCAAAATACTCTCCGGAAAAACATTTTTAATGCACAGTATTTGTATAAAAATATATTGATGAAAAAAATAAATGCAGACAAAACCACCAACCTCCAAAATCAGTGAAATCAAACATCAAATTTTGCAGACATGTTAATCAAAACAGTGCCAATAACCAGGCTCTTCAAACTATTGTGATGTGAAGCATAGTATTATTTTACAGAATCTAGCTACTGAAAATACCAGTAAACAGGTACAAACAAAACCAAATATGATTTTCTGCTCACAAACCTGTGGTCCAGAAATAAAAATTTCCATTCCAGACTATGTCTTGAAGTGAATTCCTCTAAAGGTTCTTCGACGATACACATTTCCTGCATTGTGAAGAAGATCTGATTACTAAGATTGTTAATGTATCTCTTGGCTTTATCCACTTCTTGTGAAATAGGAATACACAGCAGGGATGAGGAATATAATCAAATAGAAAATACATATGTCAACCAGTAATGCTGAATAGAAATCTAATGTTAATACTAACTGGTACTAAAGCCATTGCACAGGGTAAGAAAATACAATAGAGTTAATAATCATCATCATTATTATTTCTTATGGTATATAGGAAGCTATGTTTTAAAGCACTCAACAGATTTTGATAGTGCAGCTGCTGCGCTGTAGGGCTATGTCTAGACTACACGCCTTTTTCGAAAGAGGTTTTTTTCAAAAGATACTTTTGAAAAAGCCTCTTTCAAAAAAAGCGTCTAGATTGCAGACTGCTGGACGGTCTTTTGACAAAAAAGGCACCCGGAAGGGCTTCTGGCAGGGCTTGGGGCAGCCTTTACTTCGTGGTCCCTTTGCAGAGACGCGTGCTTAAAGGGATCCCCCTGGACAGCTGTTGCTCTGCTCCTGCTTCTGGCTTGCCTACCTCCTAGAGGGAAAGCAAAACTGCTGCAGTGCTTGTTCTGGTTGCCCTGCTTTCTTGGACACCACAGCAGTTTCTTTTCTGGGTTTTTTTTTCTGCTTTTCACTGTGTTTTTGGCCATGGAGCCTGAGCTGTCCCTGGGCAGGCGATGGCCCCACGCTGCCATTCTGCAGCTTCTGCTGCATCTTCATGACTCTGTCAGGAATCTCCTGCCCCATGTGGACCCAGACAAGACCTTCAAGACCTTTGTCCGGGATGCAGGAGCTCTGTCCTTGCCCCCAAACTTTTTTGGGGACAGGTGGATTTGGAGGCATGAGATGAGTTCGGACTGGTGGGACCGACTCGTCATGGAGCTCTGGGACAACGAACACTGGCTCGGCAACTTCCAGATGTGGAAGGCCACATTCCAGGAGCTGTGTACCTGGCTCACCCCTGCTCTGGAACACCAGGACACGCACCTGTGGCCCCACATCCCTCTGAAGAAGCAGGTCGCAATCACCCTTTGGAAGCTGGCCACTCCCAACAGCTACCGCTATGTGGGACACCAGTTTGGCGTGGGGAGGTCTACCGTCGGGGCCATTTTGATGGAGGTGTCACTTTCAGGGGACAGGCCCTGCTAAGTGTGGGAGTTGAGAAAGGGGACTGCCAAGCAAGGGCAAGAGGGAGTGGGGGATTGTGTGGCACTTAGAGGCAGCTCCTCGGCCAATCCAGTGCTGATGCGGGGGAGCGAGGTGTCCTGACAAGGGGAGGAGTGGATTGGGGAGGAAAGGGAGGGTTTTCCTCCCAAGCTCTTAGGTAACCTGTCTAACTCCCTGGTTTCTGTCTATTTGTGTCTTGCTGCAGGTGGTGAAAGCCATCAATGTGGAGCTGCTGAAAAGACTCGTCCTTCTCGGGGACCTGGACAACATCCTTGCCAGGTTTGCTGCCCTTGGCTTCCCGAACTGCGGAGGAGCCCTCAATGGGACACACATCCCAATCCAGGCACCGCCCCATTGAGCAGCCCAATTTATAAACAGGAAGGGCTACTATTCCACGCTGCTGCAGACCCTGGTAGACCACCGGGAACACTTTATGGACATTTGTGTCGGGTGTTCAGGGCGGGCACATGATGCCTGCATATTCCACAACTCCTACCTGTACCTCAGATTGGAGGCAGGGACATTTTTCCCCCAGCGGCACCTCATGCTTGGGGACGTGCAGATGCCGGTGTGCATAGCGGCCGACGTGGCCTATTCCCTGATGCCGTGGCTCATGAAGCCCTACACTGGCCACCTGGATGCGAGCAAGGAGCTTTTCAACACACATCTTGGCCAGGCTCACATCCAGGTGGAATGCGCCTTAGGCCATCTGAAAGGGAGGTTCCGTTTCCTCCTCACACGCCTGGAGATGGGCGAATGCAACATCCCGGAGGTGGTGGCCGCATGTTGCGCCCTCCATAACCTGATGGAGAGGAAAGGGGAGGCCTTCCTGCTGGGGCGGGGGACAGGTGTTGATGGCGAGGACAGGCCATTTGAGCAGCCCCGGACGGCTGTCATCTGCCAGGCTCACCAGTGTGGTGTCCGAATCCGAGAGGTCCAGAGGGAGAGATTTCAGAAGAAGCCTCCCAACATCCTTTGGAGCCAGTGATAACAATAATTAGTCAATATATTATGGTAGGTAGGATTGGGGCTTCTAAGTGAAAAAATAAAATCCCCAGAGGGATGATGACAACAATAATAATACAAGAGGTTTGCACACTTTGTGGCCTATCTAGGCAGAGCTCACTGCACACACCAGGGCCTCCTTGCATTTTCCGCTCAACTCTACAAGTACCCTGTGGGCCACTCTCTCATCTCCCTCCTTGCAATCCAAATCCCATGCTAGGGTGTGTGTCTCTCCCATGTCTGTGGGCTCCCATTCTCCTTCTTTGTGCCCCTTTCCATCGTGGCATTTAAACACTATCATGTTACAGACAAACAGAGAGCAGAGTGCTAGACATTGCTTTGCCCAGTAGGACAGGAAAGTGTTTTGGAGTGGCAAATCGAGACACAGAGGTTAAATGGCTTGTCCCAAGTCATATCAAGTACATTGAGGAGCCAAGATTGGTATTCAACAGTTCCTGGCTTCCGGAGACATGTCCAGGTCACTTACAACACAAGCCGCATATTTTCAAAGCAGTTTATGTTAATTTAACATTAACACTGAGTTTTAACTACACAAAGGAAAGGAAATTCAGAATAAAGGCTCTCATAGCAACATTAACTCTGCTGTCCTCTATTGATAGGAATACTAGTGCTGAGGTTTATGAGAAGTAGTCTTGCTTTTCCAGAGGAGACTGTACATCCAGGACTGTGAATCTGTCAAAAATGCCTTTAAAAATTCCTGGCCTGCATTGGAGTGAGGCTGAAAGACCAATGCTGTCAAACAGGATTTGTCTCAATTAGATTTCTTAACCTCAGAGGATAGGACAGCCGATGCAGCAGCTAACATTTGCAGTGACAGACACTGAACTAAATGCACTGTCCCTTGTCCCCAAAAAGTAAGAAAGGAAAGCCACATTAGGCATCCTAACACTCACGTGATATCCCCTGACTGCAATTCCAATATAAGGAAACAGATATAATACCATTTCCAGCACCATTTCCATCAGCCACGCAACAGCTCAAGAACCCCCCCTAGCTGTATAGATATTGGATTTTGACTCACAAATTGTGAAGTATCTATATTCTGATCAACTCTGTTAGTGAAATTTGGAATTTTGCATGTACAGAGATTGAAAGATTTATACCGCACCTCTAAGACTAATGTACTTCATTACATGTACTTGCCTTTAAAAACTGAGGTGTTGCCAGTCGAACAGTAGCAACAAAACAGACTTGTTTTCCTAGTGATGTTCTATAAGCCCGAGGGACAGCACCATCAAAGCAGTTACAAGTGGAAGTAGGCACTGGGAAGGAAAAAGCAAAATTAACAGATTTTCCCTGACTGAATATTGTACATATTTGAAAAGTGCTAAGAATAAATCTTATATAGAGGAGTGTCTCAAAGCCTTTTAAAACTTATATGTATCTATTTGAATCAAAGTCAGTCATGTTAGGTAAAAAGCATGAGAGCTTAGCTCAAAGTATGAAGTATATTTGTAAACCTTTAAATGGTATATATCTATATATAACAGCATTCCGGAAAGAAACTCTTTACATCCAGTTCCTCCTTTTCACAGTTCACAATAACAATATATAGTTTAGCGATCTTACTGCATTACTTATGGGCAGTACATGAAAGTACTGTTAGAGATTGAAGGATGTTATCCTCCATCAAGTTATTGATAGCAAAATATTTAGAACCAATATTGGTAAAGTTTTCATGGAGTTAGTGGACATGTTTCTTCAGGTACTAAAATATATAACCCCAATATATAACGAGGTGTACCGGTAGTTCGGATTAGAGAGCCTAATCCAAACTACCTACTCCGTGCTGCGTGTAGCTGCGGGCACGGAGTCCGAACTACCGGGGCTTTAAAAATGGCGGCGCCCGGCAAGATGCAAATGAAGCCCGGGATATTTAAATCCTGGGCTTCATTTGCAACTTCGGTTGCCTACATTAACCACCCTAGTTCGAACTAGGGTGGTAGTGTAGACATACCCTCAGTGACTAAGGGGTTAAATTCAGGTAGCTAGCAAGAGTGGTGGCAGGGGGTCAGAAGAACCAATGGGGATACAGTGCTGAAATCTGAATGGGATATAGATACTTGGTGTGATTTTTCTTTGTGGATTCAAAGCTAAGGGCTGGAGCGAGCAGATGCAGTAATCAGAATTATCATGCCTATAAGAAATACTGGATATGGGAATGAACCATAGAGCTGGAAAAGACCTCAGAAGGTCATCAAGTCCAGCCCCCTGCTCTAGGCAGGACCAATCCCAACTAAATCAACCCGGCCAGGGCTTTGTCAAGCCGAGACTTAAACACCGTTAGGCATGGAGACTCCACTACTTCCCTAGATAACCCATTCCAGTGCTTCGCCACTCTCCTAGTGAAATAGTTTTTCCTAATATCCAACTTGGACCTCTCCCACCACAACTTGAGACCATTGCTCCTTGTTCTGCCTTCTGTCACTACTGAGAACGGCCTTTCTCCATCCTCTTTGGAAGCTCCCTTCAGGAAGTTGAAGGCTGCTGTCAAATTCCCCCTCACTCTTCGCTTCTGCTTTAAACTAGGTTCGTTGGGGGACGGTGACCAAAACCCTGAGGAGAGTGGGAAAGTTGGATACCGGGAAGAAATGCAAAGAGGAATGAGCAAGAAAGGAGGACCCCTGATTCAAATGGAGAAGATAGGGCAATCAATTGGTTATCTGAGATGTTTGTACAGCTGGTCCCCGAGCTGCGAATGGTAGACTTACGACCGTTCACAGTTATGACTAAAAATGTCGTAAATGGCGGACCCCGAGTTACGAACGCAATCCGCACATACGAACAGCACGGTTGCATGTAACTCAATGAGGTCCGACTTATGAACAAACCGAGTTACGACCAATTGCTTGGTCCGTAACCGGTTCATAAGTCGGAGACAGGCTGTATACTAATGCGAGAAGCCTGGGCAACAAACAGGGAGAACTGGAGGCCCTGGCCCAGTCCAAGAAATATGATTTAATTGGGATAACAGAGACTTGGTGGGATGACTTGCATGACTGAAGCGCTGTCATGGAAGGGTATAGACTGTTCAGGAAGAACAGGCAGGGGAGAAAATGAGGAGGAGCTGCACTATACGTGAGAGAGCACTATGATTACTCTGAACTCCAGTATATAGAAGGAGAAAAACCTGTTGAGAGTCTATGGGTTAAGTTTAAAGGTGCAAACAACAGAAGTGATGTTGTGGTTGGTGTCTACTATAGGCCACCGAATCAGGTGGATGAGGTAGATCAGGCTTTCTTCGGACAACTGAGAGGAGGTTCCAGATTGCAGGCTCTGGTTCTCGTGGGGGACTTTAATCACCCTGACATCTGTTGGCAAACCAATACGGCATTACACAGGCAATCCAGGAAGTTTTTGGAGAATGTTGGGGATAACTTCTTGGTACTAGTGCTGAAGGATCCGACCAGGGGCTGTGCACAGCTTGATCTTCTGCTCACAAACAGGGAGGAACTAACAGGGGAAGCAGAGGTGGGTGACAACCTGGGAAGCAGTGATCATGAGATGGTAGATTTCAGGATCCTGACCAAAGGAAGAAAAGAGAGTAGTAAAATACACACCTTGGACTTCAGAAAAGCAGATTTTGACTCCCTCAGACACCTGATGGGCAGAATCCCCTGGGATGCTACCATGAAGGGGAAAGGAATCCAGGACAGCTAGCAGTATTTTACATAAGAACATAAGAACGGCCGTACTGGGTCAGACCAAAGATCCTTCTAGCCCAGTATCCTGTCTACCGACAGTGGCCAGCACCAGGTGCCCCAGAGAGGGTGGACCGAAGACAATGATCAAGCGATTTGTCTCCTGCCATCTCTCTACAGCCTCTGACAAATAGAGGCCAAGGACACCATTTTATCCCCTGGCTAATAGCCTTTTATGGACCTAACCTCCATGAAATTATCTAGCTTCTCTTTAAACTCTATTATAGTCCTAGCCTTCACAGCCTCCTCTGGCAAGGAAGAAGCCTTATTGAAGGCACAGAAAGAAACCATCTTGATATGTAGCAAGAGAGGCAAACATGGTAGGAGACCGGATTGGCTTACGGGGGAAATCCCTGGTGAACTTAAGCACAAAAAGGAAGCTTACAAAAAGTGGAAACTTGGACAAATGACCAGGGAGGGGTTTAAATGTATAGCTCGAGAATGCCAGGGGGTTATCAGGAAGGCGAAAGCGCAATTGGAATTGCGACTGGCAAAGGATGTGAAGGATAACAAGAAAGGTTTCTACAGGCATGTTAACAAGAAGAAGGTGATCAGAGAGGATGTGGGGCCCCTACTGGATGAAGGAGGTAAAAAGCTGAAGTACTCAATGCTTTCTTTGCCTCTGTATTCACGGACAAGGTTGGCTCCCGGACCAATGCACTAAGTGATGCAAGATGGGATGAAGATGGATAGCCCTTGGTGGGTAAAGAATAGGTCAGGACCTATTTAGAAAAGCTAAACGTACACAAATCCACGGGTCCAGACTTAATGCATCTGAGGGAGTTGGCAAATGTCATTGAGGAGCCTTTGGCTATTATCTTTGAAAAGTCGTGGAGATCAGGAGAGATCCTGGATGATTGGAAAAAGGCAAATGTAGTGCCCATCTTCAAAAAAGGGAAGAAGGACGATCCAGGGAACTATAGGCTGGTCAGTCTTACCTCGGTTCCTGAAAAAATCATGGAAGAGATCCTTAAGGAATCTATTTTAATTCACTTGGAAGAGAGAAAAGTGATTAGGAATAGTCAGCATGGATTCACAAAGGGCAAGTCGTGCCTGACCAATCTGATTAGCTTCTATGATGAGGTAACTGGCTCTGTTGACATAGGAAAGTCAGTGGATGTTATATACCTTGACTTTAGCAAGGCTTTTGATACGGTCTCCCACAATATTCTTGCCAGCAAGTTTCGGGAATGTGAATTGGATAAATGGATGGTAAGATGGATAGAAAGCTGGCTAGAAGGCCGGGCCCAGCGGGTAGTGATCAATGGCTCGATGTCAGGATGGTGCTCGGTTTCTAGCGGAGTGCCCCACGGTTTGGTTCTCGGACCAGTTTTGTTCAATAATTTTATTAATGACCTGGATGAGGGGTTGGATTGCACCCTCAGCAAGTTTGCGGATGACACTAAGCTAGGGGGAGAGGTAGATATGCTTGAGGGCAGAGATAGGGTCCAGAGTGACTTAGACAAATTGGAGTATTGGGCCACAAGAAATCTGATGAGGTTCAACAAGGACAAGTGCAGAGTCTGCACTTGGGACAGAAGAATCCCAAGCACTGTTACAGGCTGGGGACCAACCAGCTAAGTAGTAGTTCTGCAGAAAAGGACCTGAAGTTTACAGTGGATGAGAAGTTGGATATGAGTCAACAGTGTGCCCCTGTAGACAAGAAGGCTAATGGCATATTAGGTTGCATTAAGACGAGCATTTCCTGCAGGTCCAGAGATGTCATTATTCCCCTTTATTCGGCTCTGGTGAGGCCACATCTGGAGTATTGTGTCCAGTTCTGAACCCCTCACTACAAAAAGGATGTGGACTCATTGGAGAGGGTCCAGCGGAGGGCAACCAAAATGATCCTGCGCTTCATTAGCATGTTCTCGGGTGGTTGCCATTTTGGAAACTGACTAGCCCGGAATAACTGCCCGCATCTACACACGGCAGAGAAGTGCGATTCTGAGATAAACCCCTTAGTTCTAATTAACAGTTAAACCTCATGGAATGAGGATATTTAAATCCCGCGCTTCATTTGCAATTTCGGTCACCCTCATTAGCCTCCCTAGTTTGAACTAGGGGGCTAGTGTAGACGTACCCTAAGAGATGTTCTCTGTGTTGTAATTTGTTTCACTTAGTCACTCTGTAACACCTAGCAACCAAGTATGCTTTATCAAGTATACATTTTTGTGTTGTTAATAAAATCACCTTTTTTAAGGTGATGATTTGATTATTTTGTCCTGGAAGGAAACAGGAGGCCTGTCTGTGTGTGTGTGTGCATGCCTCAGACTAAGAGGTCAGCTACCAGAGACTGCTGTTTGTTTTCTCTTTGTTTTTAAGCTCTCTTGTGGTAAAGGAGGTTGGGGATAATCCTCTGGAAGAAGACCAAGAGCTTCCTTCCTGGGTTCAAGAAAACCGTTTTTTTTCTTTGTTTCACTTGTCAGTGGCAGCTATCCCCTTCCCTCCCCCCCAAGTCAGTGAATCTATGACTCTGGGGAGTTTTTGTAAGCAGAGCCTATAGAGGAAAGGTATTTAAGGTCTCTTGCAGGCCCCCATATTCTGCGCTTGGGGTGCCAGAGTGGGGAACAGCCCTGACACCCTCGAAGGTTGACAGGAAGGGTCAACCAAACATTCCTACACTGGCTCCTTTCTGTACCACAAAACAGAGGTAAACATGTCCTTTAGTGAGGAGAAAATGCCTTTCAGCCAATTTGTATCTTACCATAAATGAGTAGTTGAGTAGCCGTTTTTATTCAGTATCTGCTGTACTGACTTTTTATGACAGATTTCTCTTCAGCTTATTGCACGTGCTTTTTGAGCCCTATGCAAACTATTGTAAAGTCACAGTACAGCAATACATACATGAAAACAGGAATAACAGAAACAGAAAAGTAAGTTGACTCTAGAGAAATCACATCTGTGATTAATTAGTTCAAATCACTGTAAAGCCATTTTTGTACTGAGCCAAAACCAGTACAAAGGAGAAGAACAATTCCGTATTTAAGAGAGAAATGCACATGTGAACATCTGTATCATTTAAGAAAAAACATCTCTAGACATGAAACATCCTCTGCCTTAGGGGCATGATTAAAAGAGTAATTAACATAAACATTAAGAGAAATATTCTCCTTCCATAAGCAGGGTGTATACTTGCTGTTCCTTGTGGGACTACTTAAGAATTTGTATTCTGCCACTGCATTTGTATGCATATATGAGGGTTTCCATGGGACTAATATAAAAGAGATGGCAAAAAATGGAAAAGAGATATGAATTGCAGGAAAATAGGAGGAACCTGAATAAGAAGCAATTTGAATTGTTCTGTATGGGCTTTATCATGCCATTTTGTATTGTGTGGAACTCTTTGACTCTCAGAAGGGAGTTCTAAGGGCACTGTAAAAATTACTTTCGGGTATACTACTCAATACCACAATTACAGCCCTGCTCATATGCAGACATCCACTTTATATGTATGGACCATTACTGTGGATAGCAGCACGGATGCAGATACAAATTTTGTATCTGCGCAGGGTGCTGATGATAAGAGTGGATGGGTAGCTATGTGGCACAGATCCTCCATGTGCCCTGAACAGGAGGTCTGTGGGGGGAGGGTTCACAGACAGGGGCAGGTAGCTGCTCAGGCCCAATGTCCAAGGCAGGTGGAGGGTCTCCCGTGGCTCCCCACAACTGCCCATGTGACTCTCTCTAACCAGGTTCTGGAGTGGGGACATATGTGTGTGTCCCGGAGGCTCAGTCTGGTCACCAGAGTAAAGCCCTGCAAATTCACGGATGTCCACTGAGCGGGGCGACTGTCCCACACTGGCTGAAAAGGGTTAAAGGAGACCGGAGGGAGCCTGTGCAGAAAACCTGGTCAGTCATGGAAGGGCTCAGAGGAGCCAATCAGGGTGCAGCTTAGTGGGGCAGATGGGTATAAAAGGACCCGCTCAGCATAGAGTAGGCAGTTAGGCCCTGACCAGGGAAGATGCAGAACCTGGTTCCCATAGAAGCACCTTCAGGAGAGCAGTGCTGGGCAGGCTCAGAGGGGGCTAAAGAGAGAGGCTCCAGCCTGATACGTGCCAGACTGCAGGCCTTGCTACAAGGGCCAGGAAAGTGCCAAAGTCACAGGGAACGTGGTCAGAGAACTAGAGGCAGGAAAGGGGAGTAGAGGAGGGCAGGACAAAGTTGCCTCCAGAGAGTCTCTGGGTTGGGATCCAGAATAGTGGAGGGGCCTGGGTCCTCCTCTTTCCCCATTCTTTGCTACCAAGGTGTGGCTGATACCGACAGTGGCTTGCCCCTGAGGTAAGGGGCTAGACTTTGGGGCCACAGTGGCAGGTGAAACTGAGAACTGCAGATATTCCCTCCTGGGGAATAGACTGTGGCTTGCTCCTGAGACAGAGGGGCTAGGTTTGGAGGCCACAGTGGCAGTAGAGACTCAGGACTGTCTATAAACTTCTGGAAGGTGGTGAGAGACCATTGGAGGTGGGCATTTCCGGAGGGCAGTGTCCTGAAGAAGACGCTATGGTCTGGGATAGATGCAGGTTGGGAGTAGGAGTGTGAGCAAGGATGGGAGAGACATCAGTCAGGAGAAGGTACCCTGCAGACAAAAGAACTAATTCCCTGGAGCTACCAGCAGGAGGTGCTGCAGTGGTGAGCCCTGCCCGGTGAAATCCACAGATAATTTTTGCAGATTGTGGACTGGCTGTGGATACACATTTATGTATCCATGCGGGCTCTAACATGAGCAGGCACATGTAAAATTACCTTTAATTCTACTAGTTAAATGTATGTGGGATGGATCCTAAGGGGCCAAAAGGGCATAAGCAGAGTAATCTCCTAAACACAGGTGTCATAGATCAAAGAACTGGCAAATGAGAAAATAGTAGGAAGCATCTTCTCAGTGGGAATACATGATAGAAAAGCTGTTGTGCTGAGGAATACTGCTGATATTTTCACTGGAGCATCTTAGGTTATTTGGTATGAACAAGCTGACATCAGAGGGTCTTCAGTGTTCTTTGAAAAAGGCAGAACACATTCCAAAATTTTGTACCTATAAAATGTAATAGTGCACTACCTTCCCAAAACGAAACGTAATCCAAAAAAGATAGGAATTGCTATTCGGTAAACTTATCTGTTACATTTGGGATTTTATTAATGACAGTGTTAATAGAATAAACTTAAAAAACAACAGGAGTATTAGGGGAATAGATGTTACAAAATGTAATAAAGAATACAAGCCCTAAAATGCATGGATTAAATATTTCTACCTTTGGGGAAAGATCATTGCATGTGAAATGAATGGAAAATATTTATGAAACAAAAAGGCTCCATTGTCTAGTTGAGTACAACAGAGAGCAACCAACTAGGATGCCCACACTTTTTATGTTATTTTAGATAGTTTCAGGTGGACTATTTGTTTCTTGAACAACCACAAGCCTCTAATTCACACTATTTAAATTTTGAGTGTTTGTGTGATTTATTCTTTATTGCGTCTCTCAAAACAGATGACAAACATAACAGAAACAGCACAGAGAAGAAAGGAATCTAACAGAGTCAGATATCGGATTTTACAGCAAGAGAAGTCTAAACATCTTCATTATTGAAGGCAAAGAGTAATATAACAAAGATAATCTTTGACTGGTGACAGACCTTTCTAACAATGGCCACATTGTTATTTGGCCTCTCATTGCAGTTCCTTGTAAAATAAAATCATAAACTAATCTGCAGTTATTTCTTTTCAAAAAAAGGGAGAATTGGAAGAGAAGGAAGAGGAGCATAGAGAGTGAGAAAATGATCAAACAAATGCCTGGAGGGCAAGTACAATAAGGCAGGAGAGGAATGATAGGACAGAGAGGAGAAGGAGAAAGGGGAATCATAGAAGGAATTAGTTATAAAGCTGGAAAGGGATGAGGGAACACTACATACAGAATAAGGGTCACCAAATGGGCAGTTTAATTGATTAACTGATTATTCTGATACTCCCAAAAAATGAGAATCATCTATCCATAAACCTATCTCGCTTTTTTCTACTGCAAAATGTTATTTGTTTCATTGCTGCCAAGCTCAACAAGTCTGGGTACCATTCTTCAATACTTTGGCACACTGTTGTATAATTAGGCACTTGGCTACAATGTGAACTTTTCAGCCAAAGCTTTTTGAAGGAATTCAGTTTCCAAGATGGATTGGTTAGGCCTAGGATAGAGGGAGGGGCAGCCACCTATGTAAATCCAAAACTTTCAGTGTGATAAAAGGCTTAAGATTAATTTTTTACTTTGTTTTATGTTCCTGGGAAAAAAGTCTCACAAGTACCTGATTTGCACCCGCTGCTAGGAAAATGTATTATCTAAAAGGGCATCATTATGCACCCCTTGACAAACAGTGAGTTTCCAACTTGTGCCAATTAATTTTGTACTCTGAAATCTTCCCAAACAATTCAATAATTGGCAACATGTTAGGAGAGTCTGAAGGGACTGATAATGAATAATAGTATATCATTAGCATGTAAGATCATTTTTATCTCCTGGGATCCTGTTTTTATTTGCATTGCCAGTGGCCCCAAGATCAAATCAAAGGTGGGTGGCAGTGGACAGGGGACAGTCCTCTACTAAAATCTTCCTTACATAATTTGGTGAGTGTGGGAACCAGGGTGTCTGAACTGGGCATACAATTCAGCTGGAAAGCTACCTAGGATCAGGGCCCTATCTGATTTCATGTTGTTTACAGCAGCCATGATTTCAGAAGAACGTATTAGAAAATCAAGCCAAATTTAGGCCAGGTATACACTAGGGGAGAAAGTAAAGATATGTAACTCCAGCTACGTGACTAGCATAGCTGGAGTCAACGTACCTTAGCTCTACTGAGGGAGCTCAATGACTTCCCTGACACTTACTGATTCTGTGGAATACCAGGGAGTGCTGATTTAGTGAATCCTTACTAGACCTGCTAAATTGGCACTCAGAAAATCGATCTCCGGAGTGTCAATCTCCAGGTAAGTGTAGCAAAGAACTGGGTGAACTCTCAATATAAGCATTGGTAAAACTTAGAGAAATATTCATTAATATTTTATTGACCAGTGACAATCTTGTCCTGACTAGAGTGAATAGAATGGATTTTAGCTTTTATTGGATGTACTCGGAGGCTACGTCTAGACTGCAGGCTTTTGCGCAAGAAGCAAGAGTGTGTCCACACTGCAAAAGTGCATTGAAAAAGTGATGTGCTTTTGCGAACGAGAGCGTCCAGACTGCATGGACGCTCTCTCAAAAGTAAGCACTGATTGATATACACAGAATGGCCACCAGGATACCTGTGCTTTTTCCTATTTTTGGGCAAACCCCCCCTCTCCTCTGTCCACACATGCCTTTTTGCAAAAGAACTCTTTCGCAAAAAGGCTTCTTTCTTGTAGAAAGAGGAATACCAATTTCACAAAAACTCCTCTGTTCTTTCGATTTACTGTAAATTTACTATTGAAAGAATGCACTTGCAGGCTGTGTCTACACTGGCCCCTTCTTCGGAATAGCCATGCTAATTTAGAACTTTGGAATAGGGAAATCCGCGGGGGATTTAAATATCCCCCGCGGGATTTAAATAAACATGGCCGCCGCTTTTTTTCCGGCTTGGGGAAAAGCCGGAAAAAAGCGTCCAGACTGGCGCGATCCTCCGGAATAAAGCCCTATTCCGGAGGATCTCTTATTCCTACTTGCAAGGAGGAATAAGAGATCCTCCGGAATAGGGCTTTATTCAGGAGGATCGCGCCAGTCTGGATGCTTTTTTCCGGCTTTTCCCCAAGCCGGAAAAAAAGCGGCGGCCATGTTTATTTAAATCCCGCGGGGGATATTTAAATCCCCCGCGGATTTCCCTATTCCAAAGTTCTAAATTAGCATGGCTATTCCGAAAAAGGGGCCAGTGTAGACACAGCCACAGTGTGGACACTCCGCGAGTTTTTGCAGTAAAACGGCCATTTTTCTGCAAAAACGCTGTAGTGTAGACATAACCTAAGTCTACAGGCTAATAATTACCCAGGTTTACTGCCAGATTCCCAGTGTGTCTGTTTCAGTCTAAACTAAGCAAATTCAACCTGTGCTGAGGACGTTTTATTTATTTCATAACTGACATTGGCCGCCTCTTGGAATTTAACTGAAGTAGGTGAATCAGCATAGTTGAGGTCTGCCTCCTGAAGCTTTTCCATTAAATTCACCAGCTCAGCTTGTTTGGCTGTCTTTATATGGGAGAAGTAGGATCTAATTCTACCCTTGAAGTCTGCCTTGAAAGTATCACTCACTAAACCAACAGGATATTGTTGGTCTCAAGAAAAAATATTTTTTCCCCACAAACTTTTAAAATGGTGTATCAAGTAGTAAAGAGGAAGTTGAGGGTACGTCTAGACTACATGCCTCTGTCGCCAGAGGCCTGTAGATTAGGCTACCAGACATAGTAAAATGAAGCGTCTATTTAAATAATCGCTGCTTCATTTAAATTTACATGGCTGCCGTGCTGAGCCGACAAACAGCTGATCAGCTGTTTGTCGGCTCAGCGCGATAGTCTGGACGCGCGGGTGTCGACATCAAAGGTATTTGTCGACCACCCAGGTAAACCTCATCCCAGGAGGCATACCTGGGTGGTTGACAAATACCTTTGATGTCGACACCTGCGCGTCCAGACTATCGCGCTGAGCCGACAAACAGCTGATCAGGAGGTTTACCTGGGTGGTCGACAAATACCTTTGATGTCGACACCCGCGCGTCCAGACTATCGCGCTGAGCCGACAAACAGCTGATCAGCTGTTTGTCGGCTCAGCGCAGCAGCCATGTAAATTTAAATGAAGCGGTGATTATTTAAATCGCCGCTTCATTTTACTATGTCTGGTAGCCTAATCTACATGCCTCTGGTGACAGAGGCATGTAGTCTAGACGTACCCTTACTTTCATCTTCTGGTAGTTCTGTGTTTTTCAAGAAATCACAACTAGCTATACCATAGGTATATGATCAGAGAGAATAATCAATTTTATATCATTGTTCGTAATGGAGCTCACCAAATCACCTGTTACTAAAACATAATTTATTGGTTAAGTGCAGAGAAGGAGTGTATGTGTGAGAAAAAGGGACAGTTTCTACCTGGAGGATGTTGCAGCCTCCATATGACCTTTAAACCCAAATCCTGCATCTGAGCACCATGAGCTGCCTAGCAGAGGATTAGGATCACTGGGGTCAGCTCAATTTGTCCAAAAGCAGGTCTAATGCTTCATTGAAGTCATCCATTACAATCAAATTTTCTAGGGAAGTGTAACTTAGTCTCCAAAATAACTGATTGTAAAAGAGAGAAACATCTTTGTTGAGGGCACAGAGGCTTACAAGAGTATATGTAACACTGGAGATATAAATGTTAACAATGTGGAGTCTATTTTCCTGGTCTTTGTAAGTTGATAGGATTTGTTTAGTCAGTTTTTCCTGAACAGGAATGACACACACTGGATGTGGCTAATTTATTACTAACCAACAAACCCAGGGGAGAGGAGCAGGGGTGACAGAACTGCTCTCTGGCAGCACAGCTCCATTACAGTTAAGCTGCCAGGGTTCCCCTCTGCCTATGGCTGACCCCAGGGTCTCTGAGAAACTGGGATCTCTAGAAGAGTGACTATGTGCCCTTGGCTTTATTAACTTTTCTGGGTAATTTCCACTGAGCCTGTCCTACTTCTATCCCTTCCCTGCTGCATGGACTCAAGCTCTTAGAAAGCACCTTCCACACAGCCTGGGGATAGGGGTGGAGGCAAGATGCTATGGAAATGTTTAGAACCTTCCTTCCACATGTAGGAAGAATGTTCAATAAGCGGAGGACCCTTACATGTGTGGAGCCACAGGTGTATGCTCTGGCTTGTTGAAAAGTGAAAATAATTGTCAAACACACACCTGTCTGCTAGGGATGTAAAATCCCATTTAATTGGTGAATGAGATGCAATGTTTAACTGGATAACCGATTAAAGGAGAGGCAGGCAGAGGGTCCAGGCCCACTGTAAACAGGGGCTGCTCTGTCCAAGCTTGAGCACTCCTGTCTGTGGCAGGCCCCATGGGGTTGGAGCAACTCCCTGCCCTCAGCGGGTGGGGAGTTGATCCAGGCCCCACCAGTTAACCCTTCACATCCCTAGTGTCTGCACTGAATTCCAGGGAAGGGTCCCCAAAGTGTCTCCAAGTTACCAAAAAAAAAAAAAAAAGGAACTAATGACTGAGACTTGAAGAGCTGACTAGGGGATTTAGCTAGACAGCCCATGGAAATTAGTAAGGGTTGTGTGAGTAAAACCTGTAGCTGGCTTTGAAAAGCTCAACTTTCAGATTTAGACCATGAAAGCACATCTTTACATGCTGCTCCAAAACAAAACACATCTCCTAGGAGACAGCATGGCCTACTGTATATCACACTGGACAGAGAATCAGGAGACGTGCAATTGTACAGTGCTTAACACAACAGGCTTTCATCCTGTGGGGTATTAATTCAATACGACCTGGGGCAGAGGTGAGCATTGGGGTTCAGGGTTTTGGATTAGGTATAGCTGCAGTAGAGGATTCTGACCTGGAGGGAAAGTACAGGTCTGGGAGGGGATTGTGACCAGTGTTCTCTGTGTGCTTTTATCATTACACACTGTTCTACTAAAAAAAACTACAAAAAATAAATGCACCTTTGAGGTTAATGAGCAGAAATGCTGGGGAAGGTGACTTTTTGAAAAAAAGTTTTGAATAAGAGTATGTGAGGCAATATGGATTTACTGAAACGTCCAAACTTTAGGGTATGTCTATACCCCAACGCTATTTCGAAATAACTTAGGGTATGTCTACACTGCCACCCTAGTTCGAACTAGGGTGGCTAATGTAGGCATTCGAAGTTGCAAATGAAGCCCGGGATTTAAATATCCTGGGCTTCATTTGCATCTTGCCGGGCGCCACCATTTTTAAATCCCCGTTAGTGCAGACTCCGTGCCTGCGGCTACATGCGGCACGGAGTAGGTAGTTCGAATTAGGCTCTCTAATTCGAACTACCGTTACTCCTCGTGGAACGAGGTGAACCGGTAGTTCGAATTAGAGAGCCTAATTCGAACTACCTACTCCGTGCCGCCTGTAGCCGCGGGCACGGAGTCCGCACTAACGGGGATTTAAAAATGGCGGCACCCGGCAAGATGCAAATGAAGCCCAGGATATTTAAATCCCGGGCTTCATTTGCAACTTCGAATGCCTACATTAGCCACCCTAGTTCGAACTAGGATGGCAGTGTAGACATACCCTCAGTCTGCCTCTACACAGCAGATAGTTATTTCAAAATAGTGTCAAAATACTGTCAGGCTGGAAGACTTCTTACTCCGATTCCTGTAACCCTCATTGTACGAGGAATAAGGAAAGTAGGAGGAAGAGTGCTCTATTTCGAAATAAGTGCTGTGTAGATGCTCCCTATTTCTATATAAGCTATTTCGAATGATGTAGCTCAACTTGTATAGCTTATTTCAAGTTAAGCCCTAGGCTGTGTCTACACTGGCATGAATTTCCGGAAATGCTTAAAACAGAATAGTTTTCGTTATAAGTATTTCCGGAAAAAGAGCGTCTACATTGGCAGGCTGCTTTTCCGGAAAAGCCCTTTTTCCGGAAAAGCATCTGTGGCCAATGTAGACTCGCTTTTCCGGAAAAGAGCCCCGATCATCATTTTCGCGATCGGGGCTTTTTTCCGGAAAAGACTACTGGGATGTCTACACTGGCCCTTTTCCGGAACAGTGTTCTGGAATAAGAACTTATGCCCGAGCGGGAGCAGCGTAGCTTTTCCGGAATAGCGGCTGATTTTGTACAGTAGAGCGTCGTTGCTTTTCCGGAAATTCAAGGGCCAGTGTAGACAGCTCGCAGCTCATTCCGGAAAAGCGGCTGATTTTCCGGAATAAGTGGCCCAGTGTAGACACAGCCCCACAGTGTAGATGCACTCATAGTTATATCAAAAGGAAAGAGGGAAAAGATTTATTAGATTGACTGTTCCTATCACAAATGTGTCTGACATTACACAAATCAGAACTTAACAATTACATATTCTTAACAGATAAAGCCTGCAGGAAATAAACTGAAGGGGAACTCAATTAATGTAATAGAAATATGAGGTCAAAGTACATTCAGTGAATATTTCCCAAAAAGAGCCAAAACAAATTGCTAAAAACTTGGGTCAGAAATGGCTTCAAACATCAAAATAGCA
The DNA here is from genome assembly GCF_049634645.1 of Pelodiscus sinensis. NCBI lineage: Eukaryota > Metazoa > Chordata > Testudines > Trionychidae > Pelodiscus > Pelodiscus sinensis. Next base: position 230,570,289 of record NC_134711.1, on the reverse strand, counting down.
TGAGAGAGAGATCTGTTGTAAAGGAAGAACATCCTGTGCTGAGTTCCCATGTGTAAAAACATGTTCACTGCTGTGAAATGCTGTGAGGAAAAGCTTTCTTGAGTGCATTCATGAAGAGTTATCTCCTACTAATTAAGCTTTATGTTTTCTTCTTCCTTCAACGTACATTTGGCTAATTATTTCCCCATTCCTAGCCTCATTATTTTCTCCTTCACGAACAAAGACAGATTCTTGGGCCTCTGCAAGTGTTTGGAATATCTTTCTCTCTCACTCCTCACACCATTCTATCCTGGACATTTTGTCCAGAAATGCTTGCATCACACTCTGCTGAGGGGCCAATGTGTAGTTGGCAGAAAAAGGGAAAAGGAAAATTGGTATTTCATAGAATCATAGAATACTAGGACTGGAAGGGACCTCAAGAGGTCATCGAGTCCAGTCCCCTGCCCCCATGGCAGGACCAAATACTGTCTAGACCATCCCTGATAGACACTTATCTAACCTACTCTTAAATATCTCCAGAGATGGGGATTCCACAACCTCCCTGGGCAATTTATTCGAGTGTTTGACTACCAGTTAGGAACTTTTTCCTAATGTCTAACCTAAACCTCCCTTGCTGCAGTTTAAGCCCATTGCTTCTTGTTCTATCCTCAGAGGCCAAGATGAACAAGTTTTCTCCCTCCTGCTTATGGGTAATTTCCACTGAGCCTGTCCTACTTCTATCCCTTCCCTGCTGCATGGACTCAAGCTCTCACAAAGCACCCCCCACACAGCCTGGGGATAGGAGTGGAGGCAAGATACCTTTTAGATACCTGAAAACGGCTATCATGTCCCCCCTCAGTCTTCTCTTTTCTAAACTAAACAAACCCAGTTCTTTCAGCCTTCCTTCATAGGTCATGTTCTCTAGACCAGTGTAACCCTTTCAAACTCAGAAAAATTCAAACTCAGAAAAATTTCAAGGAACACACCCGAACACACACAGACTGCCAGTACACCACAATTGGTAGTAATAAGATGCTAAATACGGTCATGAGCTCACCATTCATTTAAATTCAACATATTGAATATAACAAAATTCATTTATATTCAACAAAAATCATATTACATATGTACAAAAATAAAACTATCAAATAATATTAATTATATTCATAGTTTTCAATGTGAAGAGTGGTTTTTCTTCTTTTCTTGACAAATTCTTTTTATATTTGGTTTAATACTAGAAAGTTGGATTCGCATATCTGGCGCAGCATTCAGTCGATTTCTGTATTTCGTTTTCGTTGTTGCATAGTTCGAGAACCCAGTTTCGCACAAGTATGTACTGGCAAAGGGTAACAGCTGACGAATTGTGCGTCTTGATAAAGATGAATATTTTTGACTTTGACATGTCACTCCAAAATGTAATCAGAGAAACTTCTTTAAATTTTTGTATTAATTGGCAATCTGAAGCGATTTCAATTAGGTTTTCATAATCTTGTGTAGAAAAACTGACTGGCTTTTCTGTTAAACTTAATGGATTTCGAATCCATTTATTGTTGTCATTGATGTTTGGAAAATACTTAATGATGTTCGTGTATAAATCGCGGAGATGATCTGCAATGTCGCTGCGAATATCTTCATCAAGTTTGGATCCATTTTCTTCAAGGAAATCATTCAGAGTTGGTAAACAATCCAAATCATTTCGTCCTACAGATGAGATCCAAAACTGTAGCTTCCGTGACAATGACAAAATTTTGTCTTTCGCATTAAAAATATTTACATTCTTTCCTTGCAGCGACAGATTTACTTCATTTAGTTTTGTAAAGATGTCTGCATGATACGCAACTCTCAATAACCACAAAAAGTCTGTTAAATGATCAGACAGTTGGAATTTGTGATCCATCAGATATGCGGAGAGCTCATGACGCAATTCAAATAATCTAACCAACACTTTTCCTCGTGATAGCCACCTGACTTCTGTATGTAGAAGCAGGGCTGTGTGCTGACTACCCATATCTTCACACATAATTTTGAACAGTCTTGATTGTAATGGTCGAGTTTTTATATAATTAATAATCTGTACTGCTTCGTCCAACACATTTTTAAGACAGGGAGAAATATTCTTAACTACCAGAGCGTGTCTGTGGAGAATGCAGTGACTGCTGGTGCAGTTTGGTGCTACATTTTTTAGTCGTGTTACAGCGCCAGCCACTGTTCCTACCATTGCTTTGGCACCATCACTGCACACATCAACACATTTTTCCCAGCTTATTTGATGTGTTTTCATAAAGTTATTGATACAATTGAATATATTCTCACCAGTTGTATTGGTTTGCAAAAATTCACATAAAAGTAAGTCTTCTTCAATAGAACTATTAAAATCATAACGGACAAATACAAGCAGAACTGCAAGACCTGCAAAGTCAGTGGACTCGTCTAATTGTAATGCATATGCATCACATAAATGCAGCCGAAAAATAAGCACCTCGATGTCAGCAGCAAGATTGTGAATAAGTGTGACAGTATTGTTTGATAGTGGCACAGCCTCAACTTTTTTACTAGACTCCTGATCCAACATACACATTACAATATCTTTTGCACATGGTTTTATGAGTGATTCCCCAATGGTGTGTGCTTCTCCGGCGAGCGATATACGATAGCTTACTTTGTAAGATGCCTCTGTTGCATTTTCATTATCAGATTTGGCAATTTTTGACATGAAGAATTTACTTTTTTCAAGCGATTCAAGCTTTTGCTTAAAAAAACTAATGTCTTTATCTTTGTATTGTGGATGATTTGTTTCAAAATGTCTTCGCAATTTAGCAGGTACTAAACAACTATTAGATAATATTTTGTTGCACACTACACACTGGGCACCTGGAGCATCTTCATTTCCATTGCTTGTGAATCCAAATGCCAAATAGTCCTCACAATACCTGCGTTTCTTATTAGTCAGCTGAAATTTTTCATAATTAACTTGAGCTGCCTCAGTATTTTCCTTGCTGGTTTCAGTAAAAATATTGGAGTTTGAAGTACTCACTTTTCTCTTTAAAGTTCCTTCTTTTAACCAACGATCCATGGGGAATTTTGATATTAGATTGAATTCTTAAACTTAAAGTCACACACAGGAGCCATGTGTCCTCACAGTGTGTATGGGGATTTGTTCTGCTCCTCACAGTGAGGAGGAGTTCCGGTGTTCCACTCACTGATAGTACTCTCCCCCCCCTCCACACACACACATGCTGCCTTTATCAAGGGACCTAGCAGCAGCAACAGCTGCTTGTCCCGCTTCTGCCCGATCAACCCAAGATCCCTCTCCCGCATCCCCCGCTGCCACTCTGCTTTTTCCAGTGGTAAAAGCAGAGTGGCAGCGGGGGACGCGGGAGAGGGATCTTGGGTTGATCGGGCAGAAGTGGGACAAGCAGCTGTTGCTGCTGCTAGGTCCGGTGATAAAAGCAGAGCGGCAGCGGGGGATGCGGGAGAGGGATCTTGGGTTGATCAGGCAGAAGCGGGACAAGCAGCTGTTCCTGCTGCTAGGTCCCTTCGTAAAAGCAGAGCGGCAGCGGGGGGACGCGGGAGAGGGATCTTGGGTTCATCGGGCAGAAGCGGGACAAGCAACTGTTGCTGCTGCTAGGTCCAGTGGTAAAAGCAGAGCGGCAGCAGGGGACGCGGTAGATGTCTGAAAGGGGAGCGGGGAAGGAGCCAGTGTCTTTGCGCGCCAGGCTCCTCTGTCTCTTTATGGGTGGGGGGAGGGGAGTGTTCGGGTTCTTGCGGAACCCTTACGTTCGCTTCACGGAACCCCAGGGTTCCGCGGAGCACCATTTGGGAAACACTGCTCTAGACTTTTAATCATTCTTGTTGCTCTTCTCTGGACCCTCTCCAATTTCTCCACATCTTTCTTGAAATGCGGTGCCCAGAACTGGACACAACACTCCAACTGAGGCCTAACCAGCACAGAGTAGAACAGAAGAATGACTTCTCGTATCTTGCTCACAACACACCTGTTAATGCATTCCAGAATCATGTTTGCTTTTTTTGCAACAGCATCACACTGCTGACTCATATTCAGCTTGTGGTCCATTATAACCCCCAGATCCCTTTCTGCCATACTCCTTCCTAGACAGTCTCTTCCCATTCTGGATGCGTGAAACTGATTGTTCCTTCCTAAGTGGAGTACTTTGTATTTGTCTTTATTGAACGTCATCCTGTTTACCTCAGACCATTTCTCCAATTTGTTCAGATCATTTTGAATTATGAACCTATCCTCCAGAGCAGTCACAACCCCTCCCAGTTTGGAATCATCTGCAAACTTAATAAGTGTACTTTCTATGCCAATATCTAAATCATTGATGAAGATATTAAATAGAGTCGGTCCCAAAACAGACCCCTGCGGAACCCCACTAGTTATATTTTTCCAGCAGGATTGTGAACCATTAATAACTACTCTCTGAGTACGGTTATCCAACCAGTTATGCACCCTCCTTATAGTAGCCCCATCTAAGTTGTATTTGCCTAGTTTATTGATAAGAATATCATGCGAGACCATATCCAATGCCTTACTAAAGTCTAGGTATACCACATCTACCGCTTCTCCCTTATCCACAAGACTCATTATCCTATCAAAGAAAGCTATCAGATTGGTTTGACATGATTTATTCTTTACAAATCCATGCTGGCTGTTCCCTATCACCTTGCCATTTTCGAAGTGTTTACAGATGATTTCCTTAATTACTTGCTCCATTACCCTTCTCTGGCACAGAAGTTAAACTAACTGGTCTGTAGTTTATTGGGTTGTTCTTATTTCCCCCAATTTTTGTGTCCTTTGTAAACTTTATCAGTGATGATTTGAAATTTTTTTCCAGGTCATCAACCCTGTGGATTGGCATAAATTATACTATTCTCCTTTAATTCTTTATTAATAGAGTCTCACATTAGCTATGCCATTATCTTGCCTGAGATCAATGCCTTACTGTGAGGCCTATAATTATTTTGGTCACCCTGTTTGCCCCTTTTACATATGGGCACAACATTCATTTTCTGGAATTTCTCCAGTGTTCTAAGCCTTATTGAAAATCAGTGTTAATGGTCCAATGAACTAAACAGACAGTTCTTTTAAAACTCTTGGATGAAAGTCATCTGGCCTTGTTTATTTAAAAATTCTCATTGTTGTAGCAGCTGTTTAACATCCTTCTGAGATACTAGTAGAATGGAAAGAGTGTTACCACCACCATATGGTACAACTACATAACCTTAGAACTACATAACCTATTTTCTTCCCCAATACAGAACCGAAATATGTATTGAACACTTCTGCCATTTCTGTATTATAATTGATAATTCTATCATTTCCATCTGGGAATTCCATACAGCTCCCTCTATACCAGGGAAGCAACAGCTTAGTAGCTTTCCAAGGAATGCAAAAGAGTTTTGCCAAGCTCTAGAGCCTGAATCTTGGGAGCACACTGTGGCTTGACTGAGCTCTCTCCCACTGGAGCACAGCAGGAAACTCAGCACACTCCTGTTCACACCAAACATTCAATGCACCAAAGCTGCTGGGTCCTCCAAGCAAAATGAAGAGCTGCCCATGTCTGTTATAGCTCCAGCTCTCAGCACCCCCTACAAACGTCAGTGAATGAAGACAGATGCTGGGATGGATTTTAAGTAGCATGCTGCAACTTTATTAAACTTGGCAAATGGGTGGAGTTGGGGACTACCTGCCTGTCTCCTATGCTCCCATGTACCAGGCATTTTAAGTGGTTCCAGTGCAGAGGTTCCAGAGTTCTTACCATACAACCCTTGACTTGGACTTGCCTCTCCTCAGTCTACCTCTAGGACTCAGCTTGCTCTTCTGAATCCTTTCACATATACACAAACCCAACCCCTGTGATGAGAACAGAAGGTCTGAAAGGGAGGACCTTGGTCCACAAACAGCACCCACCAGCTCCTGAGCACAAGACCCCATCAACAAATTCCCAGTCTTTTACAGGGAACTGGCCCTTTCAGCTTTTTAACCACCTTAGAAACCTTCAGTGAACTAACAGCCTTACAAAGTATTACCAGTAATGATTAAATCCCATGCCTATTAACCTAACTGTGCCTCCAGAAAGCTGTGATGAAGTAAAAAAGCCTACCAAGACTTTGCCAAATGGGAATGAAACATTCCTTGCTGATCCCCTAAAACGGGTACGAAGTCAGAGCTACAGGATCTGCTACACACAGCTCCAAATCTACAGTGAAGGAGAGAGAGATGAGGCTGCTGGAACAGAGCAAAAAGAGACTCTTAGGGTGCATCTACACTGCACCTTTAGCTTGCAATAAGCTACGCAATTTGAGCTACACAAATTGTGTAGCTTCTTTCGAGTCATTTTTGAAATTGCTTATTTCATAATTTGTCGCTGTCTACACAGCGCCGAATGTCAAAATAAACCGCCATTCTGAAACCTCCCTTAATCCCAGTGCAATGAGGTTTACAGGGATATTGGAATAGTGCACCCATTATTTTGAAAGATATTTTGAAATAATGGGCATGCTGTCAAGACATGGAATAGCTATTTCGGGATTCCGGAAGTATCCTGAAATAGAGCTGCAGTGTAGATGCACCGCTAAGGATCTATGCTAAGTTTTAAATCAATTAAAGGGGAGAGCCAGAGACCAATAACCTGCCCTCCTCCTCTGGCTGCTCATTGCGTGAACAGAGCCTCTGGCATAGGAAGGCATACCCCTATTTTCCCCAGGCTACGTCTAGACTGCAAGCCTCTTTCGAAAGAGGCTTTTTCAAAAGTATCTTTCGAAAAAGCCTCTTTCGAAAAAGAGCATCTAGACTGCAAGCAGTACTTTCGAAAAAGCAAGTCGCTTTTTCGAAAGAGAGCACCCAGGCAGTCTGGATGCTCTCTTTCGAAAAAGCCCTGTTTGCATTCAAAAACACCTTTTTTCGAAAGAGTACTTTCGAAAAAAGGCATTCTTCCTCGTGAAATGAGGATTTCCACCATCGAAAGAAAAGCCGCGTTCTTTCGATTTAATTTCGAAAAAACCCTTGAGTCTGGACACAGCCCCAGTGTATGCCTTGCCACTTCCCAATTACCATTGGTCTCATCGCATTTCCCACCTATTATGGTAAGTGGGCAGCATTTTCCCGATTCCACATCTCTGCCATATGGAAGAAAAAGGTTCTGAAAGATGAAACCTCACAACACAGAGACAGAGAGAGGCAAAACCCTATCAACCAGAAGGGTCTGAGACAAATGAGAGGTTGAAAGGAAGAAGAACAGAAGGAGAGATTTAGAAAAAGGGGCCATGATAGCAGAGGGAGAAAGTTCTGTAGTTTTCCAGTGCTGGAACTTGTCTGGATTTAAATTTTAGCTAAGTCAGAAGAAGAAGAGGAAGAACAAAAATGAATTAAAACACAACACCTATCTGCCAACATATGAAAGCTGGAGGCATTTGGGATCTGATTCAATGCCCATCTCCATCAATGGATATTTCTCCCTCCCCCTGTTACACTAGGGGAGAATTTTCCAGGAACAGACTTTTAAAAAGTTATTTTTCTGAACAAAAGCCACTGTCTCTCTCTAAAGAGCTGTCTGTGCATTTGTATATGAAGTCATGATAGGAAAATAGAGGGCAGATTTAGGATCACGAATGGAGAAAAAATGAGCATCGTTGTAGACTGATCAAAAATTCTTCAAATGAGAAATGTATCCTTATGAGTCATCAGTTGAAATCAAACTTCTGTTCTAGAAAGCTACACTGCTCGGTTTGTGTGTATATCTTTATGCTAAATTTCACATCATTGAGCATGGTATAGAGAATAAAAATAGAAAACAGAAAGGCATTTTTATGTTTTTATGTGAATAAACTCATAAATTACATGAAAGTAAGTAAGAAATACATTTTACCGTGTTGTAAGTGCCGTTCTGTTTCATTCATATGGATGAAGACCAGAAAGTTAAATGAGATAGGAAAGCTTTTCATAATGTGATGTGTGGCTTTTGGAAAGCATAGTGAGGAATTTTTGCAGAGGATGACCCATTTGGAACAATAACAGCAACTTCTGCAATAATACTCTTTGAAATTCAAATAGGCAAAATATCTAAGGCAAACTGAGGGGCAGGGTAATAAACAAGTATTTCCCCCCATCTCTGAATAGCAGGATAGCAATCTATTTGATGGAACACATTACATATATATTCTTCATCCCTTGAAAAATTATCTCTGCAGTCTGAATATACTGTATTAAGGTTTGCTGAATTTATTTCTGCCTTTGTTATTTTATAAATATAGGGTATTTGAGATGGAATGTGAATGAAAGAGTTTGGGATTTAAAGATCTGCTTCTCTGAGGTACTCAGACCCCATCCACCACTGAAGTCAATGGGAGTTGAGCCTTCTTGGCACCTCATGGTATCTAGTCTAAAAGTGTTAGTGGCCACAATGCCACATTTCCCAAAAGGAACAAATCTAACACAATTGAGATTTCTTGGGAGCCAACAATATCATACACTTTATAATGAAGCACTATAACACTTAACAAAAATTCTCTAGAGAAGTGGTAAAGGGGAAGGTTCAGTAGTTTTTTTCAGCAATGGGGTTGCTAGGAGTCAAATTTTCTGAGGTTAAAGTGAGCGTAGGGATCTTAATTTTATCCATAGTTAGTGTTAGTGAATGTAATCAAAACTGTCCCCAAGACTTTCACCGTCGGACAAAGGTAACAGATACCTAGAACAGGACAAGTGAGGTCACAATCTATAAGTGAAGTTCATTGACACAAAGCGTTTACATAGCTGCGGACGTTAAATTCACTCCATAACATTAGAAATAGCCCTTTCAGCTCAAATCTGCCTGTTCAACATAATCACATATATTTTGGAACAAATAAAATGTTTGGTAACATTCACATGAAAGTTAAGGCTTACCATTGCTGTAAGACCGAAAATTTCCTACAAATTTTATGTATTCATATGTTGGAAATTCCTTCAGGTTCAAACTTCCTCTCAGAAGATGACAGTAAAACTCTAAATCATTGTCAGCTGGATTGTTAAAAGAAGGAAAAATAAATGAAGAGGCTATTTAAACTAAACACAGTGAGTGAAAACTTTGGCCCTGATCCTGCAACTGATAGTGTATAACTGCACTCATTCAGACCCTTACTGAATGCAGATCACTAGCATGCTAATTGCAGGATTGAAGCCTCTGTGAAAAGAACCCTAAATAAACCCAGGATGTTCAACACTCCTTGCAGACTTTTCCCATGGCTGACTTGCAGAATTAGGGCCCGACTCTCCATTCCATTACACCAATTTTATTAAAGAAATGACACTGCCTGGTATAATGTAATGCAGAATCAGGCCCTTAATTTATAACTCTTATTTATTTAGATTTTTCTTTCCATAATTCACAGACTTTCCATATCTTCAGTTTGGGAAAAAAACAGTCAATTTCATTGTAAATACCTTTTAAATTAACTTTGGAATAGCAGTGGATTTTCTATATAGTAGATTTTTTTAAACAAAATATGTAGATTCTATCCTCGTGAATCTTGTCTTGTTTTTTGTCTTCCCCACTTTTAGAGCTAATTTAGATGAAGTATGTGAAAGGATTATTTATGAAAAATAAATGATAAAACAAATTCTGAATAATTAACACATTTTTCAATGTAATGTAACACAGAAATGTGCATCAGTAGAATATTTATGGACAGAATATAACTTTATTAGGTTGAAACATCAATTACGATGCGATTTTATTTTGCTGAACTTTTCTAAATTTCCATGGCCAAATATATTTTCCTTACCTCTCCCCTAAGACACAATATTTTATAATTAACATAACTGCAAGCCATCTTACTCTAGTAAATAAATGCAGTCAGTCTAGTTTGAAACTGAACAGAAGGATCATTTCTAGTGGCAACATTTGTTTCAAAATGAAGGAAAATATATCTAAAGATGTAAAATAATTATACTGCCATGAAGATGCCACTCTTGCAAGAGAGAGATCTTCTTTCTCTCATGCTTTTCATTTAGTGGGAATGATAAAACAAAACTTACTCTTTAGGTAATCTGGTGAGGCAGAATCTGCCAAAAGCGTATGAGAAGATAATATTTTATAAACTTCTGAATGTTCTTGTTCTGGGAGGAAATTTAACAAATTTTGATCCATGACATCACACTGCAAAGAAAAAAAAAGAAGATACAAATTCTGAAAAAAAAAAGGCATTCTCATTCTCCACCAATCTGCCATTTTTGGCAATAGGGGCAGCACTTTATTTGCAAAACCAAACAGAAAGCCCAATTTTCATAAGCAGCTGTCAAGCTTTCCATGCCTATAGGCACATAAGTACCCAAAGTGTCAGGTCTAAAGCCCATGGAAATCAGTGGGAAACTTTCCATGGACTTTCACAGGCTATTATTTTGGTCTAAAATAGGTAAGTGTGTATACAAGTTAGGCAAACACATCTTAAAATTGTACTCTCTATAATCACAATATGTTATTATACTGAAAAAAGTAGTGCATGCTGGGCCAAGTCCACCTGTGGCGTAACTCTAGTGACACCTGTGACATTCCATTCGTCTTGAGTTGTCTTCATAAGAATTAAACCCCGAAAAGTAACCCATTCCAAAGGAAGTTGTTGCTTCCCATTTAGGGATAGACCGTGGACAGAGAGAGTGTAGTGAGCCTTCCCGTATGCAAAACAGACACAGTGGTGGTTTTTGAGTTTCAGGATGTACAGAGTCTGCCTCCTCTTACTGCCTCCAGGAGCACAAACTAGCAACAGGAGGCAAGGAAGGGTGGGTCCATGGCTTTTTCCCTCCTTTGTCTCCATTAGAGTTGGTCAAGCACACAGCTGAGGAACGTTGCACCATTCAAAGTGACAGTGCAGCATGCAAACTTCCCTGGTGTCCACAGGGGAGCTTTGGTACGGATCGTGCATCCTCAGGCACAATCCTTCCTGGACTGGTGGAGCTCTACACAGCCCCCAATAGATCACTGACTTAACTGCATAGCCTGGCCCAGTTGACTCAAGCTTTGGGGCTGTTTCTCTGATGTGTAGATTTCCGGTCTTGGGCTAGAGCAAGTCTCTGCAGGGTGGGAACAGAGTGGGAGGATCCCTCCTTTTTGTTTAGTGTTCACACAGTGCTCAGCACAGTTAAGTCCTAGTCCATGATTAGTGCTCCTAGGAGCAACCCAATACACATAATAATGATCCATTCCATATTTGGGATTGGACACCAGAGAAGATTATCACACTAAAGACTACTAGGGTGAGGAAAGAATAACCAGTTTACAGTCTTAGATCTCAATTCAGAAAAGTACTTAATTACCTGCCTAAATATGTCCTTATTGAAATAGGGTTTAAGTCTGATTGACTACAGTAGGACTTTAGCACATGCTTAATTGCCTTCCAGAATAGGAATGCTTTGCTGAACTGGATGCTTAGTTTCCACTAGGATACAAGAGTACAAAGGAAAGCAATGAAAAAAGGTTGCTTGACACTGAGTTAAACATCTGAAGGACCTTGAAAACAAGACATTCTGTGGAAATCATTGGGCCTAAAAGACCATAGGATAGCAAGAGGCAACTTCTCTGCCTACAAATGACAGAAAGCTTATTGAACTCCTGCACTGTGGAAGACTAAAGAAAAATGATGTAGGTGGTTTTACTTCAAGCTACTTTGTTACTGTTGCATAGCAATATTCCTATGTTCACAACCAGCTCTCCTTATTTCATGACTTTATTTCACCCAAGAAGAAAATAATTACTCTTCGTACTACAGCTTAGCGCGATACCTTAGATATATTTTGTTGGATAGAACATATTTAACATATTTGGCTGAATGCTGAAATGAGTGAAAAACATAATTACAATTTTCCTAAGGGGAAAAAAAAAAAAGAATATGGAATAGAAGCGCTTCCTGTTGCTTCATATGCAGACTGAACTACTAAAATGAGTGAGAATTAATGCCTTAATTATCATACCATCTGTCCCAGACCAGTATCACCAGCAGGAGCAGAAAAAAGCAATTCTTCTTCCCTGCTCCTCCAGCCAGATGTAGCATAGCACAGGCGTGTCTTTGAGACACAAGACCCAGGCCAGTTCTACACTAGACCTACAAGGTTGGCTTAAGGTACGCAGCTCCAGCTATGTATACATGGCTGGAGTTGGCTTACCTTAAGCTGAGCTTGGCACTGTCTTCACTGTGGGAGGCTGACAGAGAAAACACTCCTGTTGGCTTCCCTTACTCCTCACAACTGTGAAGAGTATATGCGCTGGCTGGAGCTGCCCTCAGCGTTTGATTAACTGGTCTATACTAGACCCGCTAAATCGAATGTCAGAACTTTGACCTCCAGCACGGCAAGTGAAGATGTGCCCCCTGTGACCTATCCGCCTCCCAACATACAGCCACATACAGCAGCAGCTTCACCACTACCATCTTCCACAGGACAGTAGTTAAAAGACTGCTTCCCTTGGTAAAACACCATACCTTCACAGTTGAGCAGACCTTCACAGCTCAACAGGCTGGTGATATCAGTCAGTCAGTTCAGAGTCTGATCCTGTTCTACTGAAGTTAATAAGGGTATGTCTACACTTCAAACTAGGGTGGTTAATGTAGGCACCCGGAGTTGCAAATGAAGCCTGGGATTTGAATTTCCCGGGCTTCATTTGCATATTGCTGGGCGCCGCCATTTTTAAATGTCTGCTAGTTCGGACTCCGTGCCCGCGGCTACACGCGGCACGAACTAGGTAGTTCGGATTAGGCTTCCAATTCCGAACTATCAGTACACCTCATTCCACGAGGAGTAACGGTAGTTCGGAATAGGAAGCCTAATCCGAACTACCTAGTTCGTGCCACGTGTAGCCGCGGGCACGGAGTCTGAACTAGCGGACATTTAAAAATGGCGGCGCCCGGCAATATGCAAATGAAGCCCGGGAAATTCAAATCCCGGGCTTCATTTGCAGCTCCAGTTGCCTACATTAACCACCCTAGTTCGAACTAGGGTGGTAGTGTAAACATACCCTAAGAGTGTTGCCCTTTATGTTAATGGACCCTCAGTGCACTTCTCAAATGGTGCCACTATCACCAGCTGTTCTCCATGAACTATAAGTACAGCTGCGATTCTGTCACTGGGGTCATGGAAGTCGCAGGTTCAGAGACTTCATGTCTGCAAACTTGATGTCTTCTTCAGCTACAGTGCGCTTGGCTAACCCTAGGGAATCTCTCAAGTAGCTGTGGTCCCAGGGGCAGACAGAGCAGCAATCTGGAAATCACTGAAACATTGATCCAGGGGCCAGCCCTGGGGATGACTGAGTAGCAGCAGTCCCAGCAATGGCTGAAACAGCATCCTTGGAGGCCATCAGGAAAGTGGTCTCTGGGGGGCAGTCAGCTGCCACTGCTGGAGCAGGAGTTCCCCAGAGAAGTGGTACCTCAGGGCCTTCAAGAGCAGCAGGGTACCAGGAGCAGAGATTTAATAAGGGGTATTTATAATAAAAGTCATGGATCAGTCACAGACTGAATTCTTGTTTATTGCCCTTTACTTGTCCATGACTTTTACTTAAAGTCCCCATGACTAAATCTTAGCCTAACTTTAAACATTTTATATTCTTCCTAGAAAGCAAAGATGCAAAGAATAGTTAGGTCTTCTCATCCTTCCCCACACCAGCACATCCTTCAGAGCTTTGTCCTGTCTAGTTTTAAATGTTTGACAGCAACAGAGAACTGAATGGCCTGAATCATACTAAACCCCCCCAAAGATCACGGGTTCAATTGTTTTTAAATCACACATTTGTAACGTTGATGGGAAAAAATTCACAACAGTGTCATCTCCCTTTTTACCGGTGCTAAAAATAAATGAGGAGTGGGGGTTTGAAATCCTGCACTCAGAGGGTATGTCTACACTACATGGCTCCGTTTACGGAGCCATGTAGATGACCTTTGTAGACATAGGAAAATGAAGCAGCAATTTAAATAATTCCCGCTTCATTTAAATTAAAATGGCTGCCGCGCTGTGCCGATCAGCTGTTTGTCGGCACAGCGCTGTAGTCTGGACGCTCCGCAGTCGACATCAAAGGCATTTGTCGACCTCCCTGGTAAACCTCATCCCACGAGGCATACCGGGGAGGTCAATAAATGCCTGTGATGTCGACCGCGGAGCGGCCAGACTATAGCACTGTGCCGACAAACAGTTGATCGGCACAGTGCGACAGCCATTTTAATTTAAACGAAGCGGCGATAATTTAAATTGCCGCTTCATTTTCCTATGTCTACAAAGGTAATCTACATGGCTCCGTCAATGGAGCCATGTAGTGTAGACATACCCAGAGTAACTATTCCTAGAAATCAATGGGATTACTCACAAAAATAAGCACTTCATGCAGGTTTTGATGTTTACAGGATTGATCCGTAATTTGTATCAGCAAAAGAGTGTGTCAGAATTACTCACAGGTAAATGTCCAAGCAGAGGTGTAATACTATCAGAAGCATATATGATACTTCCATCTGTGGTTACTGCTATAACGAAGCCATCTAATGCCTAAGGGAAATGCACAAATGGAGAGTTCTTTAAAGTATGAGCTTGTATCAGTAATTTTCATTATACATTGATCAAAACCTTTTACCTCACTACCATACTATAATTAGATTGTAGGAACATTATCTCAAGTTGCACAACAGTAATACTCTGATTTCAGTCTTATCTCACTTACACAGTGTTCTTTGTAGTCCAGCAAAATATACTAGCTGAGACAACAAAGGGCTTACGAGAATATTTTAAATGTCAGTTTTAAAATTAATCACACGTTAGTAATGCAAAATGGCTAAGCCTGAATCCTTGGAAGTTAATAAAAAAAGTTAGCTGTGTAAATATCAAAGCATCACAATAGAATGAAGTACTATCTCAAATAGCAATTCCCCATAAAACCAATCCATTTGTATTCATGTAACATTGAATATTCTTTCATGTAAATAAAAGCAACAGAAATAATCAAATAATCTTAATATCCAGGTTTAACTGAGTGACTTATTGTAAAGATCATGGTATCAGATTATTCATTAGTGATAAAATTCACCTTTGTGCAGAAAGCTAATGAAGCTCTTGAGCATTACTTAAATCCCACACTGCAGCAGGTTCTCCAGCCCTGGGATTTAAATGGGGCACCAGCCTTATAACAGCCCTCTGCATAGAGGAAAACACCGCCCTAAAATATTTTATCATGTATAAATATACTAGCCCAGTGTCTGTGAGCCTGTAACACTGACGTACACGGCCATGCCCCCTGGCCATGTACGTCACCGCCCCGCTCCCCTTCCCCTCCTGCCATGGCACTCAGCTGAGTGCTGTGTGTTCAGCCGGGCCGCTGCGGGGGAGTGTTTGGGAGGGAGGGGAAGGGGACAGAGCGGTGATGTACACGGCCAGGGGGTGGGACTGTGTACGTCACCACCTCCCGTCTCCCTCCCGCCCTCTCCTGCTTAGCTGAGTGCTGTGCCCCTCAGACGGGCCGCTGCAGGGGAGCCAGCGGCTCAAGGGGCCATTTGGGCTCTCCAGCGGTGGGAGGGGAAGGGGAGGCGGGGTGGTG
Organism: Pelodiscus sinensis; assembly: GCF_049634645.1. NCBI lineage: Eukaryota > Metazoa > Chordata > Testudines > Trionychidae > Pelodiscus > Pelodiscus sinensis. The sequence continues at coordinate 230,554,750 of NC_134711.1, read as the reverse complement.
ATGTACATGGCCCTGCCTCCTGGCTGTGTACGTCACCGCCCTCCCCCTCTCACGGCGGCCCGGCTGAGCAGGCAGCACTCAGCCGAGCGCCACCGTGGGAGGAGAAGGGGAAGAGGAAGGAGGGCGGGGAGAGATGGAGGGGAGGGAGAGGCAGGAGGAGGAGGAGAAGAGAAAGGGAGAGTGAGAGGCAGGAGGCGGAGGAGAGCTGAGACAAAAAGGGGGAGGCAGTAGGAGGAGAGAGAGAGACCGGAGGCTCAGGAGAGAAGACCAAGGTGGAGGAGAGACCTGAAAATCCTGTCTTATGACAGGCTAATTGGCTAGTGTATAAATATTTTCCTTATAGACATGTCTGAAATTAATAGCCTACTCTCTCTTGAGCTAACCTTCAAAGTGTTTCTAAAGCAAGGCCTCATATTCTACTCGAACAAGAACAAACAAATAAGAAGCACTAAAAATATTTGGTCAAGTATAATATTAAATTCATACTACCAGTCCTGCTCCCATGGAAGCTGATGAGCTAACAGCAAAACTACCATTGATTTCAGTGGGAGCAAGTCTAGATCCATAAATCAATCGATCTAAATTCTGATATTGGTCTGGTCATTATCTAAGCAACACAAATATTACTAACATTTACCGTATTTTCCGGCGTATAAGACGACTTTTGATGTTAAAAAACATCCCCCAAAAATTGGGGGTCGTCTTATACGCCGGGGCTGTCCCGCTGCTGGGGCATCCTCAGAGGCTTTGCTCCCAGTGTCCCTGGTCTGCTGGGGACCGTCGGGACACCGGGAGCAAAGCCGGGGAGGCGGAGGGGCGCTGGGGTATAAGACGAAACCCTATCTTTTAACTAAAAAATTAGGGGGTCGTCTTATACGCCCAGTAGCCTTATACGCCGGAAAATACAGTACTAATTGGAAAAGTGCTCATACTGAGGGGTTTCCTTTGAGATGACGAGTGGTGGAAAGGAACTGGAAATGCAGTTAGTCTGCAGCACCCCTTATTCCTTCAGCTTACAGCAGTGGTCACCAACCAGAAGATCTTGATGCCTGTGACAGATGGTCCTGACTGGTTTGGCTTAGAGCTACAGCACTTCAGCTTCCTTTCCCTGCCACTGCTGTGCTACTCCTGGCCTCTGCCTTAGAGCTACCTCTTGGGGGGCTTCTATTTGCTGTTCAGGAGGGGGAGGCAAAAGAGGGGGCCACTGATGTCAGGGTGTTCCCTTCCCCCCATGTCTGTACCCCATCTCCACAGAATAAGCAGGGTGGGGTCTTGCAGAAGAGGTAGGGAAGGAAGTGGGACGAGGATATTTGGGTTTGAGGTAGATCCTGGATTGATTTACATTGGAAAAGTGATCTTACACTTAAAAAGGTCGGAGACCATTGGCTTCGAGCATGAGGTGCAGGAGGATGCAGGCACAAACAGTGTACACTGTTACTGAAAAATCTCCCAGTCTCAGGCACATGGAGTGCATTCCAACCCACAGCAAATACCCACAAGGACCAGCACTCAACAAAAAAGCCACCATCTGCCCATTCATTTCTTTCCTCCACAAGGGAACATTTTTAATTCAGTGTGAAGGGAGTTAGGTGTGTAAATCCCTGTGCACTAAAATGAGAATCTACAAGCACATCAGGCAAGTGCAAACGAGCTCTCTCTTAAAAACTGGCTTTCAACATTCGGAAGTGCTATGTAAAAATCTAAGACAGATACAAGAGATGCAAACCAATGATTGTATCAAACAAAACTATTAGGAAATTATTTCCATTTGCTTCAAAGAACATAAGAATGGATATAGTGGGCCAGACCAAAGGTAATCTAACCTAGCATTTTGTCTTCCAACTGTGGCCAATGCCAGGTGTCCAAGAGGGAATCAACAGAACAGGCAAACATCAAGTGATCCATCCCCTGTCGCCCATACCCACCTTCTCACAAACGGAGGCCAGGGACACCATTTCTGACTTTCCTGTTTAAAGCATGAGCATTAACAGAAAGGGAAATAAAATATTTCACAAGAAGAAAACTTATGAAAAACTAAATGGCAGTGGTAACCTCATAGTGGAGCCTGAGAGATAATTTACAGTTCTCCCTCCTAGCATAGGGCAGTGGCTTCCTGACTAGTGGCTAACACTGCCATTGATACAGTTGTTCCTGCTGACACTTTGCATTTCCCTGTACCCCTGTAATGAATCATGTCCATTCATACTTTTTTCTTCATATGAATGTTCATAAACCACAGCAGAGAAAACAATAAGCTGCAAAAAACCATGCTATTAAATAACACTCCAAAACCAGGGAACCTTTATATTTTTAGCATCAGAAAAGACAATTAACAAAGCTGTAGTTATTTAAAAGATAGAAAATTGAATTTTGGCAGCTCATGTGGATTTCATATCAAACCCACACAAACATCATTGAGTCATTTCCCTAAAAATCTCTGTTAGTTTAAGAAACTCCTATGGTATAATTTAAATGTAAATTAATAGAATATAATTGCAAGGTGATTGTGCTCCCTCTTACACTAAAGATGTCTTTGATAGGCACTTTGGAAATGACTGAACTGGTAGAATTAATGGTGTCAAATCAACAGGGGCTATCATTTTGTATGTCAGTATAGCACCCACTACAATAAGGTTTTGGTGTGGATAACTTTTAGGTACTAATGCAGTATAAATCTTAAATAAAATAACAATAATACACATACCAAAAAGGAGAGAGATGGTATGTTTTTCCTTTCCTTATATTTGTAACAATAAAATGTAAATCATAAACTGAATTTATTTTATGTATTACATTTAACATGTGTCTGTACCATTTTTTTAAAGCTGTGGATTTTTATTAACTGTTGTACAGGTTGAACTTCTCTGACCCAGCACCCTCGGGACCTCACTAGTGCTGAACTAGAGAATTTGCCAAACCATGGGAGGTCAATATTGTCTAGCAGCATTACCAACACTTCCACTGCTTACTAGGCTCTTAGAAGACATTTAGGCAGGCCCTCTCAAAGAATGACAGAGGCCCAGGCAATTTTGAGTTTAGATGCCCCATCCCAGATCCAGCCCCCCAATGTATCTAACTTCTCATCCACAGGGTCATACTAAAACCAAAAGAATATAAGAAAATGAACACTTGAGACATTTATTTATTAACAGTTAAGTCATTATACCAATAGCATTTATATTAAAAATGAAACTTTAATTTTGAGTTTCTATTGCAAGCAAAGCTCTTCATTTTAGGAATGTTTTTTCTGGCTTTGTTGTGTGCAAACTTGTTTATAAATGAAGATAAATCTTAATTTACATGCAACATCACTGTTAAGGTTAAGCAGTGCGAACCCATTCAAATGCTATGGACCCATTGTAGAATGATGATAATTCAGTACTTGTTTTAACAAGTTGAATGGACATTCACCTGAACCCATTGATGCAGGGACACTGACAAAAATATGTAATGCAATTGTGATATTAGGAAATACAGTCTACAGGCCAAAACTGAATATTTTTTGAAGCAGTTCTTTTAGCAGTCCAATTTAAAGTTGGTGGAATGTATTCATTTCAGGAAGATGATCTCGTCATAGAGATCTCTTGAAATTTCATTGTACTTTTGTTGAAACTGTTCAGCTGCTGAATAAAGATCTTAATTACTTAGTTCTCTGAACTCCCAAAGGAATCCAAAAAGGGTACAAAATTTGTCGCAGTGACTCAATTCGACATGTAAGACCAGATTTGATTTGATAACAAAAAAAATTGACTCGATAGTGCCTTTCTGCATCGGATTGAGATGTTAGGCTGTGATTGGTGGAAAACTCAGATGAAATGTCAATACTCTGTGCTACTGATTTGGACTCATAAAGGATTGTATCCCATTGATCATGAATCTTTTGAATGTCTTTAAGAAATCATTCAGTGTTATCCCTCTCAACATCTAATGTAGCATTGTGTGCTTCTATTAGATTCGTGGATCATTTTTAGTAGCTTCATCCACATGGATGACATTAAAATGCATTCAAATTTGGATGTATACGTCTGAATTGACTTAAGCTCAGTGTGAGCCTGTGCTGCAAGAATAAGAGATTCAAGCTCATTTAAAGCCTTTCTCACAGATGCCAAATGCTGTGCAACTGGTTTAACGTCATCAGTGCATGCTGACCATCTTATTATTGACATGCCATGAAAGGAAACAGGCAGATGCTACTTCAGAATTTCCCACCTTTGAGGACTGCTACTGAAGACGTTGTCCAATTGCTGATTTGTTCCTGAGTTTGTGATTGCTTCCTTGCATGATTAAATGCAAACAACGCTAACAAGATTTAGTGTGTGGTTGCCACAACTGGAGAAAATACATTTTAGATTTTGCTCAAGAAGGACTGCTTGTACTCTGTTGTACTTCCCAGCCATATTTGATCCATTGTCATAAGCTTGGCCAATTTAATTTGAAGCCTTCCAGAATTTCTAATACACTAGTGGCAATTTCTTTTCCAGGTTTTTTCATGAAATTATCGAACAAAATGAATTGTTCTTCAATTGAAACTTTTGAAATTCCTACAATTTTAACATATTGAACAACCAAGGTCATCTGTTCCTTATGACAGCAGTCTGGAGTTGCATCAATAATAATCAAAAAGTACTTCGCATGTTGTATCTCTTCAAGAATTGTTGTTTGCACAAATGTCCCACACAGCTCAATAAACTTGTTTTGTATTCTGGTAGACAGACAATGGACTTGCATGCATTTTTACTCTCTTGTGATTCACAAACATGCTTAATATGGCCTGATAAAAGTATGTCATACTTGCTAAGAAACTCAAGTATACCAAGAAAGTTTCCGTTTGTATGGTCACCGATACATTGATTAGAACCAAACAAAGCCAATTCCTGTTCAGAAAGAAAAAGAATGGCATTCAATATATGCTCAAGGAGTTTTTTTTCCCCAGTCATCAGTTTCTGTGTTTATTTCACTCAGGAGTAAGTTTTCAATTGAAGTGTCAGCTAGCACTGCTCTAGTTTTCGATGTAACATAGTTATCTTTATGTGATACTGAAGTTTCACGTGCAGATATTCAGTCTTTCAAATTCTTCCAACCTCTACTGATGCTCCAACCAGATGGATCAGACAGTACTGATGCATTTGAAGTATTATTGTTAAAAATGAATCAGGGTACACAGTACAGAGCCTGCTTTTCCATGCTCCAGAAGAGCCAGCTTCTTGTGTAGATCTCTCCATTTGGAAGAGTTTTTGTCAGCAGATGATTGGGAAAAGCATGATCTTTAGCATCTTTCGGTATATTACTTGGAATCTGAAAACAACTAACTTTGAGAAACGACTGTGTTTGAGCAACATTGTTCTTATCAAGAAATCCAATATTACAGTGGTCCCCAACCTTTCAAGGTTGTCGGGCGCCAGGGGGCATGGCCGTTGGCCCGCCGGGCGCCAGGGGGCGGGGACACTTGCGCCCCGAGGGCGGCCCCCCCCATATCCGCATGCCCGGGGCCGGCGCTCCCCCTGCCAAGCGCCACGCGCCCGGGGCCGGCGCTCCCCCCGCCCAGCGCCGCGCGCCCGGGGCAGGCGCTCCCCCCGCCCAGCGCCGCGCGCCCGGGGCAGGCGCTCCCCCCGCCCAGCGCTGCGCGCCCGGGGCCGGCGCTCCCCCGGCCAGCGCCGCGCGCCCGGGGCCGGTGCTCCCCCTGCCAAGCGCCGTGCGCCCGGAGCCGGCGCTCCCCCCGCCCTGCGCCGCGCGCCCGGGGCCGGCGCTCCCCCCGCCCTGCGCCCGGTGCCAGGCCAGCCCTGAGCACCTGGCGGGCGCATGGAAATGCCCCCGCGGGTGCCATGGCGCCCGCGGGCACCATGTTGGGGACCACGGCAATATTAGGTTCTGAGGCCACTATTGTTACACTGTGTCCTGTGCTTGCCATAAGTTCTTGCTCTTGCTGTATAGCATCTCTGAGGTCCTCATTTTCTGCCTGCACAGTCTCTAAATCAAGCATAGATTCTGCATCTATTCCTGCTATTGGCATTTCTGTGTCTTGATTAATGACCTCCTCATTTTGAGGCAATGGCATTGAAATGTCATTTGTGGATACAAAGTTTTCATCGTCATGAGTACTGAAAGTGTCATGGTCAGTATGGTCACTATCCAATGGTTAAGGTGTCTTTTCACGAGAAATGATATTATTGGCTTTAAACTCTTAACTGCTGCTTCACTCTGTTGCTTTCTCCATCTCTTAGGGTATGTCTAGACTGCATCCCTCTGTCGACATTGCAAATGAGGCAGGGATTTAAACATCCTGCGCCTAATTTGCATAAAAATGGCCAATGCGTTTTGCCTATTCAACACTTTGTCGGCAAAAAGTGGCAGTCTGGGGGATCTGTTGAGAAAGAAAGCCTCCTTGCAGGACGTTTTTTTTCTCAACAGATCCCCCTCTAGACTGCCACTTTTTGCCAACAAAGTGCTGAGTTGGCAAAACACGGTGGCCATTTTTATGCAAATTAGACACGGGATATTTAAATCACTGCCTCGTTTGCAATGTCGACCTGCCTAATCTGCATCCCTTTGCCGACAAAGGGATGCAGTCTAGACATACCCTTACATCACATTAAAATCTTTGCTTAATTTTTATAAAGGGGTTCTTTTAAAATACAGTAACACACAATAAATTAACTCGCTGAAGGCTATTGGTTATACAAAATTTTAATTGTATATACTTCACAATTAATATTATATAATAACGGATTGGGAGTGTTATTTACTACAGCCCTTATAGCTTTATTTCAAAGTCTTGAAATTTCATCTGCTAAAATCTTCCCTTTATTAAATCCTCTAATAACTGGTGCAATATTATGAATATGAACATGGGGCAACTGCCAGATTAGATATAACATTTATTAAACAACTAGAATTTAAATTTTATTATAATAAAAAAATCCTTTAAAGGTGACTCTAAAACTGGATGAAGAGGTAGCTTATCACATTGCTCCTTCCCACTGAGCCTGATATGGTTATTGTAAATGGAAACACATAAGAAAAAACAGGAATACGAAAATCTCTTATGCAGAGATAAACATCTAATGTAAAGGTTAAATTCACCCTCAGACCAAGCAAAATCACTTTACAGTAACGGAATTAATTACAACTTTCAAAACCTCTAACCGATGCAAAGACTGTAAACAGCATTTCATAATGTAGAATCACCAGGGCTCGACAAAGTATTGAATCTACTCGCTCGTGGCAAGTAGATTTCAGCTGGGCGCCCCGTTCATTTGCGGCGTGTGTATGCGCAATGTGGGTCTTGTGCATGCGCAGTGCGGGGCTGGAGAGCGGCTTTCGCCGCCATTCGTCAAGCCCTCAGAATCACTAATCACAGAAGCTACTCCAGTCTCCAGTCACACAGATGAAAACTCAGATGTGACTGAAAAATTGGTGAAGGCTCGATGTCCACAATGATTTAAATCAATTTTTGCAGATATATATATATCTTCTTTTTATTGTCTCTGTTATAACTGCAAGGTGTATAATACAGTGGAGTCCGGATTATTCATCCTTTGGTAATCAGACACTCCACTTTATCCGACCCTGCAGCTCCTGGGGACAAAGCGGTGCTGACAGGAGCAGCATCAGTGGCTCTAAGGTGCAGGGCAGGAGAATGGCCCCGCTTGCTGCCCTGTCACTCTCCTGGAGCCGCTGATGCCGCTGCTGCCGGTGCCACTTTCTCCCCGGGAGCTGCAGGGTCGGATAAAGTGCGGGCCGGGAGAATGGCCCTGCTCACTGCCCCATCGCTCTCCTGGAGCCGCAGATGCCTGCAGCTCCCAGGGACAAAGCTCCAAGAGAGCAACGGGGCAGCGAGCGGGGCCATTCTCCCGCCCCGCGCCCTGGAGCCACAGATGTCACTCCTGCCAGCGCTGCTTTGTCCGCAGGAGCTGCAGGCATCAGTGGCTCCAGGAGAGCAACGGGGCAGCAAGCAGGGCCGTTCTCCCTGCCCGCGCCCTTGAGCCAGTGATGCCTGCAGCTCCCGGGGACGAAGCAATGCCGGTAGGACTGGCATCAGCGACTCCAGGAGAGTGACAGGGCAGCAAGCAGGACCGGGCACCCAGGAACTGCAGGGAGGGAAGGGGCCAGGGCCAGGCAGGGATGGGGCCAGGCTACAGTAGAGTCCCTATCATCCGACATATTTGGTCATCCGACCACCTGTCGGTTCCGTTTAGGTCGGATAATCGGGACTCTACTGTAAATGGAAATGAGCGAGTAAAAAAATGTCAAAATTTGAGGTTCCTTTATTTCCTGAGGTCTGGGCCAAATGGCACTCCTGGCTCCCCCTCTGATAGGGACCACATTTAGGGATAAATTAGAGCTAACTAACAGCACAGGACTGGTGGCTGTAAACAAACTTTATGGGGTTGCGGGAAACTTGGCCACACCCATGATAAGTGGACATCTGGCTAACTAAAATCATGCTGGACCATGTATGTTGCCAGCCAAGAGAGTGCTGGACTAGAGAGGTTCAACCTGTGTTTCAGTTATTGCAGTGTCCACACCTGGACTAGAACACACATTAGTTTCCAATTGTTTCTTTTTTAATGACTGCTCTGCTTTATGGTAAAGTACAATAGAATCTAAAGTTTCTCTCTTTTTGGGATCACAAAGGTATTGTTGCTCTTAGAACAATGTGCACATCCACTGAAATATTATATGCAGTTTTACCTCCAACATCAGCTGGGTGAACTCTTCATTGCTGAGAAACGAAGGCTTCCAGTCTTGGTGAATTTCACAAATGTCTGTCTGTGCTGAGACTTCTAAACAAATAACAACATTAAAATGTCATAAAAATTCCAAAGAAAAGTATATTTTGAAAAACCACATACAAACTGCTGCTAAGGCATATAAATCTTTTGTATGATTTGAATAGAGATTTTCAAGCTTGGGACATACATGCAGTGTGTGAATATGGATAATCTCCTTATTGGGCCATGTCCTGAGGTCTTTACTCAGTTTTTATTTGGCCAAACCCTACTGTCTGCAATGAGAGTTCACAAATAGCCATTGCTTTTAATCAGTGTGCTACCTAGGTAAATACTGAGTAAATAAATAAATAAGATCTGAGCAAAATTAAAATCTGTGAGAATTACTGTATATCAAATGTGTAATTACAGTTTATGAAGTTTCTGCCTTAGGACAGGAATGGACAAAGGGCTAGACTTTGGCCTATAGCCATAATGCCAAATAGGGGCAGTGAAAAGTGTCCTTGAGGAAGCTGGAATACAGGTAGGCTGTGTCTACATTGGCACCCTTTTCCGTAGAAGGGATGCTAATGAGACACTTTGGAATTGCAAATGCCGCGGGGGATTTAAATATCCCCCACGGCATTTGCATGAACATGACTGCCGCTTTTTTCCGGCTCGGGGTTTTGCCGGAGAAAAGCACCAGTCTAGACGAATAAAGTAGGAATAAGGGATCTTCCAGAAAAGGGTTTATTTTCCGCAAGATCCCGTCTAGACTGGCGCTTTTCTCTGGCAAAACCCTGAGCCGGAAAAAAGCGGCAGCCATGTTCATGCAAATGCCGCGGGGGATATTTAAATCCCCCGCGGCATTTGCAATTCCGAAGTGTCTCATTAGCATCCCTTTTACGGAAAAGGGTGCCAATGTAGACACAGCTGTAGTGTTTAAGCCACCATATTTGCTCCCCCAGTTGCTTGGTGCACAGGTGGAATGTACAGTTTAAAACATCTCTTGTGATAGCGCATCCTTTTCCCCTCACAGCCTCTCCAGCCATCTCAAAAGGGTAGTGCAGCCAGAGGATGCAGGAGCAAACTAGAGCTTCACTCACAAAACCCAATCCTCTATCCTTTAAAATAAAATTCTGACTCAGAACCTGTTTGGTACTTTGACGGTGGCATTCCATTCTGCCACATGGAAGCAGTGTCTGATAAGCATTCCGAGGGCATTCGCCCCTTGGAAGCTCTCCCTCGGAGTGCAAGAGTATCATAATTATAAATCATGGCTCTGTAGTTAAGACTGAACCCAAATTAGAGCTGACTGAATCATATGTGTGGAATAAATTTATTTCAGATAACATTTCCAATTAGTATTGGTGCATTATTGACCTTGGTTGGTAAGTAATGAAAGAAAGTATTTGTCAGATAAATTATTTTATTCTTTTCTCAATTTTTTAAACATATTTGCCTAGTACACTGTTCAGTATTAACCCAGTTCTAATAAAAGTACATCTGAGTGAGGGATGTAAAATCCCATTTAATTGATTAACTGGTTAAACATGATGGCTAACTGGTTAACCAATTAAAGGAGTGCAGAAGGGGGGCTGCTCCAGCCATACTAGGCTGGAGCGGCCCTCTCACTTGCTGCAGCCAGTCTGGAGTGGCCTCCCCCCCACTGCAGGCAGTGGCTGCTCCAAATGTCTTGAGAGCCCTTGCCTGTGACACACCTGGGCCCACCACAGACAGGGGATGCTCTGGCCAGGCTAGAATGCTTCTGTCTGCAGCAGGCCCCACTGAGCTGGAGCAGCCAGCCCCCTGCCAGGTCCAGGCTGGGAGCTGCTTCAACTCCCACCGGTTAGCCAGCTAACCAGTTAATCTTTCAAGTCGCTAATCTGAGCCCTAGCTCTTGTGGTTGAAATGAGGGTAAATATGGCCTCACTATTCTATTCAGTTTAATCTAATCTATCAAGATTTATAGGGCACTTAACATCACATACTCTCTGTTCCAAGAGACTAACCACAAAAACAAAAATGGCTGAATACAGAAAAGACAGTAAACCAGTAACAGTGTCTGTGTGAAGAGTCTCATGGAAATAAATCAAAGCACACACACAGGCATAGGTTAGTGCTTTTATTAGTGGAATGGCAGCAGTCTGTTTCCTACTAAATAAACTTTTTCAGCATTGCTGGGCTTGTCATAATACCATAATGCAGCGGTTTCACAGGCCCAGAATGTTCAGCAGATGGCTGGGAAAAAAGGATCAGCTCCAGACATCTCTTCATTATGTACTCTCCAAAATGCAGAATATTTTACAATAGAGACACTAGCATGGAGAAAATAGTGTATTTGAAAAATCAATTTCTGGAAGAATGATTTGAATTTTGGCAGGCTTCCTTGGATTAATAGAAAGAGGCTGTTTATTGAGCAGGAAATCTGAAAATTGATCTGCTTTTGAGTTATAATTTAATTCTTGGTTTAGAATGCTGAATGTAAGAGAAAATATCACTGAATACAACAAATAAAAGTACATACAGTGGAGATACAGAAACATTTAAAATCTGTATTGTTTGTTTTGTAGTATGTTGCATACCTACTATTGATTTAAATTTTTAAATAATGGATTCTTGTCTTAAAAGTACTTTTCTTTTTTTTTTAAGAATACTAAACCAGTTGCAATCCAGTCCAACCTCTCTATATAATCACAGGCTGTTTATTAAACACAGAACCATCATGTAAAAGAAAGTAAAATGCCCTTTTTGAGTGACTGTTCCTATGCGGTTGTTCTTTAGTTGATTTTTTTTAAGTTACATATTAACATCTTCCTTTATTCTGCCTTTGGCAGCTAAAAAGAAATGTTGTCACATTTTAAACAGGTATATACAATCATGAAAGAAGCTGTAAAAGTAGGGTTGCCAGATGGTTTCAACAAAAATACCAGACACACTTGACATTACATCACAGTCTACATTACATCTTATTTAGAAAATACCGGACATTTATTTTTCTCATTTATATTTTTTAAATTTGTTTCCCGAACAGAAAGCTCAAATACTGGAGTATCCGGTTCAAAACCGGACACCTGGCAACCCTATGTAAAAGATATAAATGAAACTTTCAGATGTACAAGTCATGCCCTCTTGCATGAAATCATCTTGTGTATAGCAATATTTCATTAAAAGAAAACCATCACTGTAATAATAGATTAACTATAATTCTTTCCTCTATTATTTTGACATTTGCAACTTTATTATGTTGGTGCCGCCATGCAGGTAGTTTTTATCTGCTTTTTCATTACACCCATATCTTTCAACTCTGAGCAGATGGAAAAATTGTCCAAGGACTAAGGGTGCATCTAAACATCACCCTTCTATGCAAAATGCGTAGTTTATTCTGAGTCTAAATTGAAAGAGCTTATTTTGAAATTTGGCTCTGTGGCACCAAATTTCAAAATAAGGCACTATTCTGACAAATCCCTTAAACCTTGTGGAATGAGGGTTACAGGGATGCTGTCATAGATGACAGGCAGCTATCTAGATGAGTTGATGTTCCTCATCTTGTGGAAAATAAAACCTTTTCCGAAAGATCCCTTATCCCTCTATGAAATAAGGGATAAGGGATCTTTCGGAAAAGGCTTTATTTTCCGCAAGTTCAGCGTCTAGACTGGCACTTTTTTCCGACAAAGCTCCGTGCGGAAAAAAAGCGGCAGCCATTTTTATGCTAACGAAGCAGGGGAGATTTAAATCCCCGCTTCATTAGCAATTGCGATACGTCTAATCTACATCCCTTTTACGAAAAAGGGATGTAGTCTAGACATAGCCTCTGTGTGCAAATCTCCCCCTATTGCAGTGGCTCTAAACAGAGTTACATGTATCCCTTGGGGTACACAGAAGTCTTCCAGGGGGTACATCAACTCATCTAGGGTATGTCTACACTACCCCGCTAGTTCGAACTAGCGGGGTAATGTATGCATACCGAACTTGCTAATGAAGCCCGGGATTTGAATTTCCCGGGCTTCATTAGCATAAAGCCGGCGCCGTCATTTTTAAAAGCCGGCTAGTGCGAACCCCGTGCTGCGCGGCTACACGCGGCACGGGCTAGATAGTTCGAACAACGTAGCCATTCCGAACTATCTGTACTCCTCGTTCCAATGGCTACGTAGTTCGAACTACCTAGCCCGTGCCGCGTGTAGCCGCGCGGCACGGGGTTCGCACTAGCCGGCTTTTAAAAATGGCGGCGCCGGCTTTATGCTAATGAAGCCCGGGAAATTCAAATCCCGGGCTTCATTAGCAAGTTCGGTATGCATACATTACCCCGCTAGTTCGAACTAGCGGGGTAGTGTAGACATACCCCTAGATAGCTGCCTAGTTTTACAACAGGCTACATAAAAAGCACTGGCACAGTCAGTACACACACTAAAATTTTGTACAATCACTTGTTTATACTGTTCTGTATACTATACTTTGAAATGTAAGTACAATATTTACATTCCAGTTGATTTACTGTATAATTACATGGTAAAAAAGAGAGAGTAAGCAATTTTCCAGTAATAGCATGCTGTGACACTTTTGTATTTCTATGTCTGATTTTGTAAACAAGTGGTTTTTAAGTGAGTTGAAACTTGAGATGTGCAAGACAAATCAGACTTCTGGAAGGAGTACAGTAATCTGGAAAGGTTGAGAGCCATTGCCTCTCTGCCAGGAAGTTGGAGCCTTCAAAGTGAATGTTTATGATCTCCAGATCATTTCCCAAAGGTCTCTCAGTGGATCTATGATTTCTGAGGGTGATGCATCTGCACATTTCATGGGGTGGGAGGCAGGGGAAAAACCTCACACCTCTGATATGGCATTCTGGGGAAAATTCTGCAAGGCAAAATTTGCAGTATTCCATCCTAATCTCAGGATTCCTTCAGCAAGAGGTGATCTGTGCCTTAAGGTTTGCTCACATCACAGAAGAGTGGAACAATTCAGCACATTTATAGCTTTTGCTCAGAGAGCCCTCCCCTCCAAAAAATGGAACAACAAGGGTTTGAGATCAGTACTGAAATATAATGGTAACACTGACACTTTTTTATGAGAATAAACATTCACTCTTCAGATGTATTTTAAAATACATTTCTGGCCTTCATCACTATTCATCAGCTGTCTTTATTGTACTTTCCTATGCCAAATTTGCAAGTGGTCTCAAAACCAAACTAAAATTGCACCTGCATTATGCAAATGCAAGACTGGTATTTGCTTGTGAAAACTGGGCAGGAGTCCACCAGATTTATGCAAGAAAATACTTGTGAATAGAATTTTATTAAACCAATTTTACAAATTTGGCTATTAAGATCAGAATTTCCCATGGTACTACACTATAAACAAATAAGTGCTGAACACCCTTTCAGGTTGATTGATGTGATGATACATCAATCTAAGTGCCAGACTAATATTGATCAATACTTTAAAGCCAGAAAGTACGCCATGTCATCTTTTTAAAGGTATTTTCTGTATAGAAAATTATTTAAATTTGCAACGTTGAGCATTTACTTTCTCCAATTTTTTTTTTTTAAAGAATTCCTAGTGGATTTTCATCTGTTAAAAGATGCACTAGAAATAGAGACCTAGGTTAGACAAGACCCATATAGCTACAGATACTGGGTTACGTTGGCTTATCCAGGGAAGACAACCCCACTCCACACCCACCAGCTTTACACCATCGATGTGCAGAGGTGCACGAGTAACCTTGTCATATCCCCCAGGCCCTATCTTCAGAAGCAGATTCTCTTTTCACACTCAGGGTCCTCAGTGTGCAGAAGCCACAGCCCCCTTTCACAATGTCCCATTGGGGAATGCACTGGCTCCCTACCTCTACTTTTTGAGAAGCTGAACAGAATATTGTCCCCCTCCTGTCAGAAACCCATTGGCGTCAGGGGAAGGGAGCTTCCTCTCTTCGTCTTGATCACTTTTTTGTTCAGAAAACAAGTCCCTCCTCTGCTTATCTCACAGACCCATTTCAGAGCCCTGCTGCCCTTTGCATTTCTTCCCTGCTGCCTGAAAGTCAGTCGGACACAGCAGTGTTAGAGGACTTTATTCACTTGAGCTCAACAACCAAAAGGAACATTGTGACCAAGAAAGGCAGTCTTGAGCAAGCCCATCAGGTCTGAACAGGCATTATACTGCAGAGCTAGCAGCTAAGGAGGCTGATTTGGGTTGCATGGTGCCTTTAAATTTTCTCATTATAAACTATGACATGGAAAAAATCTTATGTTATTTTTAACTACTTGAGCCATTTTAACTGTTACTGGGGTAACAAGGGTATTGTATAATTTATGCATAGATGAAGCAATTTTTACCATTGTGTTTCTGCAGAAAGCCAATGACTTTTTCAAGCACTGTAGTTTTGTCCATTTTACGGCTGTTGCCTGGAAGCATGGAGCTGAGCTCTTTGATGAGAATGTTGAATTGGTCACGTCTCTTCTTTTCAGACTTGTTACGTGATGCCCTATAAATATGAAAATTAAAAAAAAATTGAATGAATTAGAAAGAATCCATGAATGGACCAGAAAGAATGATTACATATTCCTCTTGCAACATTTTATTTAGAAAATGAACACTCTGTGCATTGATGGCTAGCACCAGGCAAAAACTACATGGACATAAGCAGGATTTGAAGGAATGCTTCCCTTACAGCTAGCCAGAATGGGAGAGAAACCCTGGGTGTGTCTATGTAAATACAGTTTGCTCCTGCTTTGCTTAGATTTGTTAAATAGTCTGCAGATGGAGTGGCATTTGCTCATTGTGACCCAAACCTGCTTTGTTTGTATTAAATACAAGGACTGCTAAAATATGGTTACCAATGTTTGTAAATTTGTGGGAATACAAAAAAAGTAGGACTGTGCTAAATTGTTCCAAATGAAAGGGCTCACAGTCTGTGGAAAGAATTTTGTAAATGCGGGGGCTCCTGTTTCAGAGCTCTATGAGAGGGAAGGGGTGAGGGAAGGTTATTCTGGTTTGGAGACTATATGGCTTCTCCTGCCTGAATTGGTTTGACTAGTTCTCTGCCCCTGCCACATTCTTATGATAATTGTGCTGGAGTTGTGTTTCTTCTATCCTGCTCCCTAAGAGTTGAAATCACTGGGAGCTTAAATCATTTGAGACCGATGGACAGGAGTCACAGTCTAGAAATGGATGGCAGCAGATGGTGACTGAGAGCCAGCAGGTCAGTGGTGGAGAGATGTGATGAGTGGCCAGCAGGGCGGCAGCAAAGAGGTGAGGCAAATGGCCAGCAGGGCAGTGATGGAGATAAGTGAGCAGGCGAATGGCAAGCGATCAGCAGAGTAAGATGTTTCTTTACCTCCCCCCACTTAGGATGGGAGGTGAACTCTGCGGATGCACTTCTGAACTCGGGGTCTGCCCTGACCAACAGCAGTAACTGAGTGGGGTGCAGAGAAGGGTTGGGCATGAGAAGGGGACATTTAGGTTGCTGGACTTAAGAACCTGAGAGGAAAAGGACATCTCCCAACCTATTGGGGGGGAGGAAAGGCGCTTTTACTCATGGTTTATGTTTATAACTCTTTTTGTGGTGTTTTCCCAAATTAATGCCAAGTTACTTCCTTCCCCTTTATTAAATGTTTCTCTTCTACACTCAGACTCTGTGCTTGCCAGTGGGGAAGCATTGCCTCCCAGAGGCACCCAGGGGTGTTGTGTGAATTTCCCAGGTTACTGGGTGGAAGGCTTGAGCCAGTTCTGTGTTGGATGGATGGAGAGGAGTCCCTAGATATTGAACCTGGCCCTGGCTGCCACTGGCTCTACCTGGTAGAAGGGTTACATAAGCAACCAAGAACTGACCTTTCTCCATCTCACCTTTGTGACCTCTTTGCTGGAACACGTTGAGAAGAAATATGGTCCAATGGATGGAGTGTGAGGCTGGGAAACAACAGAGCTGGATTTTATTCCCATCTCTGCTCTATGACTTTATTATCCCATTCCTGTGCTCTCGTCTTGGCTTCTCTGACCTTCCCCTAATGTTCTTATGTTCCCTATCACTCTAGCAGTAGGCCAGGATGTGGAGGAATTTCATGTTCTTGTTTTCTGACAAATCATAAAGCTGGTTTTGTGAGCACAGGTTTTCAAGCGTGTACTCAAAATTCATGCATGATGAGGTATTTTCAGTAAAGGAAGATTATAAGTAGACAAGATAATAATATGACAACACTTTTTGTTGGCTCAGGAAACAATTTATAATGCTCACATTTTTTGGGATGGTCAAAATACTGGAGTATCCAAAATTATTTGTTGGTCAGATAAAAAAGTAAAAAAACAGTGGCAGTTTAAAAGCATCCTGTGCAAGCTTAATTATAGAAATGAAAGTTGGTCTTGTGGTTTAGTCACCCGACTGTGGTTCTAGGTTCAAATCCCAATTTTGTTGTAGACTCTATCAGTGTTCCCTCTAAGATTTTCTGTCCATGACTGGAGTGAGTTTTGTCTTGTGCACCAATACTGAGGTCATGTGCACGTGTTCGGAAGTGTGCCACACTTGCACCTACCAGTTACTAACGAATATCATATTCATATAAATATATATATATTAAATGTTTCAGAAGGAAGAATACTAAAAACAGCCCTTTCCCAGTCACAATGAATAAAAAGAGCTGTTAAGTCAGAACTTTTACCCAAGCACCCTTATTATGGCTGACCCCAAGTGCCAATGTACTACTGTATCATACCATCAGTTACGCTATGTCTAGACTGCAGGCTTCTTTTGGAAGAAGCTTTTTTTGGAAGAGATCTTACATAAAAACTTCTTCTGAAAGAGAGCATCCACACTACAAAAGCGCATCAAAAAAGCGATCTGCTTTTTTGAAAGAGAGCGTCCAGACTGAATGGATGCTCTCTCACATGTGAGCTGTGATTACTATGGATGGAATGGCCACCAGGGCACCAGTGCTTTTTCCTCTTTCCTCTTCTTTTGAAAGAACTCCTTCTTCCCCATCCACACACGCTTTTTTGTGAAAGAACTCTTTTAGAAAAAGGCCTCTTCCTCGTAGAAAGATGATTACCAATGCCAGAAAAGCCCTCTGTTCTTTAAATTTTCTTGCGGATTTGGATGTTTCTCAAGTTTTGTCAGAAAAACAGCCGTTTTTCCAACAAAACTCTGTAGTGTAGACATACCCTTACAGAAAAGGTAACAAGACATCACCCTGACACACACACACACACACACACACATACCTGCAAAGTTTGAACAATAAGCTGTTTTTCTTAAAGACCTGTGCTTCGCTGCTACACAACACCAGTAATAAATGGTGGTAGAAACCCCAAGCAATCAAACCTCAGGAGAAAGATTTCAGGAACTTTTGTCCCTAGCAGCATCAATTTTTAAGGTAGCTCTATTCTTCCTCTCAACCACCACAGGGTGTCTTGAGCTCTGACTAATGGCTCTGCACAGGGGATGAACTAGCAGGAGAAGTGGGCAGGGAAGGGGGCATGGGTTTACTATGTTGTTTCCATTAACATTTGGGGGCCAGCTCAACACGTTTTAGGGATTAAGTTTCAAAGCAAACCTGGGACTGGACAGGACACAGAGGAGAGACAGAGGCAGCGGAATCCCTGCCCCAAGGAGCTTAGAACATCTGTTGATTATGAGTTATGTTTGCTATCAGGCTCCCTCGTATCTCCCAGCCCTGAGTGTTCGACCACTCACTGTCAGTCCAGCCCCATGTCCTGAACTCCCTGGCCCCAGTGCAAAGGATGAGCTGGTGGCTGTCTCTGGGAAGCTGGCACCCAATCCAAGGTGGATGGCACTGTGTGAACACACTGTCTTCGGGGTAAGGGCTGGGTGCTGGCAGCTCTCACCAGTTTCCAGCAGATTGCGCAACACAAACTCCTTGGCCGCTGCCATGTCCTACTCCCGGGTCACATCCAGAAGCAGCATCTGCAGGAGGCTGGAGCTGGAGGTGGCTTCCCGCTGCAGTGTGGCAGCTCTGGTCCTGACTGGGGCCACCAAAACAGCCACCGCCCACCAGGTGGCTTTGGCCCCAGCCGAGCTGCTGGAACAGTTGCTGCCTGCCATGCGGCTCTGGCTCTGGCTGGGGCTGCCAAAGCAGTTGACCACATGGCCTGCAGCTCCCGCCCTGGGGAAGGGCTGAAGATAGGGCCAGGGCCACGAGGTGACTGCCCTGCTGCTCCTGCGGTAGGAAGCAGCCACTTGCCCTGTGGCCTCACCCTGAGCAGCTACTGCATGACCCTGCTGAGGAGGTG
This sequence comes from Pelodiscus sinensis, assembly GCF_049634645.1. Lineage (NCBI taxonomy): Eukaryota > Metazoa > Chordata > Testudines > Trionychidae > Pelodiscus > Pelodiscus sinensis. The sequence goes on along the minus strand of NC_134711.1, from coordinate 230,535,806 downwards.
GGCGGGCCTCAAAATTCTTGATGCGCACCCTAGAGGGAATACTGGACTCCGGGTATGTCTACACATCAGAGTTATTTCAGGATACCAGAGGTATCCCAAAATAGCTACCCCATATCTTTTGAACATATTTGCTATTCCGAAATATAGTGACTGTGCTATTTCGCCGTCCCTGTAAACCTCATTGTATGAGGAGTAAGGGATGGCTCAAAATAGCACTTTATTTCAAAATTTGGTGCTGTGTAGACAGCGCAAAATTTCAAAATAGCCTATTTTGAAATAGACTCGAAATAAGCTACACAATGTGTGTAGTGCAAATTGAATATCTTATTTTGAGTTTATGTTGCTGTGTAGATGCACCCTATATGTCCCATTGAGTAAGTCACTTAATTTCACTGTGCGTCACTTCTCTATCTGTAAAATGGGGATAATACTACTCCCCTTGTAGGACTTGTCTATTTAAATTGTAAATTCTTCAGGGTAGGGCAGGGGTGTTGGAAAATTTTTATAGTGAGGAGGTTGAGAGCCACTGAACCAAATTGTAAACATGGTATATAGTGTAAGCTACTTCAAGCCAGGTGGTGCAGAACCACCATCTAAACTCCTAAATCCAGTATCAATGGGGCAGGAACTGTTTCTTTTGTGACTGTACTGTAGAACAATGGGGCCGATTTAATCAGGGTCTTTCAGACACTACCTTGAAGCTTTTCCTGCTGTTCCTAGTAATCTTTTCAAAAGCTATATTTTTATTTTAATTCATACTAGGCCTCCCAATATGAACATTTTTATGTATGTTAATGGGGAGAGTTTTTCAGGAAGGTGTCACCTGGGTTTATATGACAAGGCAAAAAATGAACTGTAAAATATGCCAGAACTTCTGCTTACTCCACTGAAAGGGTCCAGGCAAATAAGAACACCAGAGGCGAAGGCTGACTTGGTTAAATGTTAAAAGCTACAAATCTGATAAAAAACAGACAGGATTTAATAATGACCAGGCCAACAGCTACTCAAAGTCATACCAGCAACTATCCAGTAATTCCACTGTTATTAATGAAGAAATCTGGACGTATACCTGGGTAAATGAGAATAAAATTTGACCCAACTTTTACATTCCTCCAAGGACCAGTATCACAATAAATATTTTCAGGAGCAATATTACAGTGGAGGCTTCCATATGTTACTAGTGATGAGGGGTGAGGAAGAAGAGGATTTTTGTTTATCTTGCTCTCAAGCCTGAATATTCTTTGAAAGGCACTAGAAAGAAGCCAATCCTTTGGTTATTTATTTTTCAGCTTTGAACACAAAAGGTTGAGTGGGTGCTGTCTGACTGATTTCAGCCTACTTCAGTTACAAGTGCAGAAGACTGTCGGGACAAAATTTGCATCTCTCTTCATTGTATTTCTGAACAATTCAAGAAAATGTATAGAAAATCAACATTTTATGGTCATGTAATTTAACCTATGATAGCTTGAAGGCCCCCATTTCCCCAAAAACTGAAACAACCCTCCAACCATATTTAGAGTATGTGTTGCTTGCCCAGAAAGAAAGAGATATTTTGAGAGAAATCAGAAAGTACCTATTTTTAAACACTTGTCATTTTATTTACAAAGGGAATTTGAAAACTTCTGTAGTGGAAATAACTCTACCAAAATCCAAATCAATTAACATAATTGACTCTTTAAAGGAACAAACCAGAAAATTTTATTAAGTTGCTAATCTATCTTTTTGCCAGTGCAGGGTTCTATATTTCCTAGTGTTTTGTTCAGTCAAGTTTTAAATGCCTTAAACAATACAGGTTCCATCACTTCCCTTAAAAGCTTTTTCTATAGTCTAGTGAATTTCACTATTAAGGCTCTCTGCTGAAGCTGTCCTTAATTTCATACTAATAATTCTGGTTATGTATCTCCTGGTTATCTTAAAAGGACATTGGCATATGCCAATGGGAAAAAAGATACACCCTCTGAATGGAATTTTGATTTTGAGTGAATAATAGCAAAGACTTGACCCTATGCATCACCAAAAATGCCCCTTACAAAAAAAGGCGTTAAAATGACTGAAATGGTAAAGACGGCTATGTCTACACGGCTGGCTTTTGTGGGCAGAGAGTATACAAATGAAGCGCTGATTAGCATTTTGTTGTGCTTCATTTGCATAATATATTCCTTCCGGATAAAGATCTTCTGCAAAAAGGTTTTTTTGCGCAAAAAGGTAACATCCACACTGCTTGATTTTGCGCAAAACCCCTTGTGCAAAAAAATGGCTTGAATAGATTATGCAAATGAAGTGTGACAAAATGCTAATCAGCACTTCATTTGCATACTCTCTGCTGGCAAAAGCCAGCAGTGTAGACAAAGCCGACAATTACCACTATTTAAGATATGTGTTATCCTCTGTTCTTGTGTTTGTTGCTCACTCGTCCTCCTTTTGAATGGCTGCCTGGCATGAATCATAAAAGTAATTTGGATCTCAGTCTGCACTAGTAGTGACAGTTAAATCTGTAACTCTTCCCTCTATTCTCCCCTTTGCTTCTTTCCCCACTCCAGGCAAGACAATCCCTCATTCCAGCAATGCCTGACAAGTATTACATTTTCAGTTGTGCTATACCATCTCCAAAGACATCTTTTCATGCTCAAATGTGGCATGAGGCATCCACACTCTTCATCTTCCTCCTCTGTTCACAGATTTCTCCATTATTTAGAGATGGTTTGGTGCATTTTTACAGAGTGCCTCTTTGTAATGTGCATTAATAATACTATGTTTAGCAACTCTCATACATTAAGCCCCTTGTGAAGAGTGTTGGCACAATGGCTTTGAGAAAACTTTTGACAGGCCCTTTGCCTCAGAAGACATCCCTTGAGTCCTAAGCGGTAGCAGCATTTAGGTCAGTCAGCACATTGCTTCTGGTATCAAGCAGTGGGCTTCTGTATCTTGAGTGTGCATGAATTAGAAAAGAAGTTAAGGAGAACAGTTGAGCAAGACTGCCGCACGTTCTGACCTATATTAGTGAAAAAAGGCCACAGGAGGGAAGAACCAGGAAAAGAATCTAAAGAGATGAGCCTGAACCAACTAGTTGTGCCTGGACTGGAAATACTTTCATTAGAAAGAACAAAAAAAAAAAAAAAATTACATGTGACCTACGGCTTCCTCTACACCAGTTACACTGCTGGTTGCAATACTTATCACTCACACATCCAAAAAATACCTGCTAGCAAACAGCGATAGAGAAGCAGCCGTGTTAGTCTGGTCTAGCTGAAACAAAAGACAGAGCTATGTAGCTCTTTAAAGACTAACAAGATGGTTTATTAGGTGATGAGCTTTCGTGGGCCAGACCCACTTCCTCAGATCAATATGTGGAAGAAAATTGGCACAACCATATATGCCAAAGTGATACAATCAAAAAAATGAACACATGTGAAATTGACAAATCAAATTTTAGAACAGAGTGGGAGTGAGGGGGGAAGGTTAGTGTCTGTGAGGTAATGACATAGGGGTGATAATAGGGGAAGTTTCTGTGAGGTGATGACATTAGGGGTGATAATTGGGAAGCTATTATCACCCCTATGTCATTACCTCACAGACACTAACCTTCCCCCCTCATCCCCACTCTGTTCTAAAATTTGATTTGTCAGTTTCACATGTGTTCATTTTTTTATTGTATCACTTTGGTATATATGGTTGTGCCAATTTTCTTCCACATATTGATCTGAGGAAGTGGGTCTGGCCCACGAAAGCTCATCACCTAATAAACCATCTTGTTAGTCTTTAAAGAGCTACATAGTTCTGTCTTTTGCTAGCAAACAGATTCTGTGATACTCCTGGTTCCAGCCAATTATTATGGAGTTTTACCATAACAAATTATTTTCTACCTCAAAAAGCAACCCCTACAAAATGTTAATAGCAATTTCCTGTGTATGTATTAACTGTGACATTATCACTGTAGTTAACAGTGTGTCAACCCCCTAAAAACCAATCAATTAGCCAAAAATTCAGCATCTGGTGTATTGCTCCAGTTAGGAACAGTAATTGGCGATGCAACCAGAAGTTTATTTGAAGCAATATAGTTTATTTACAAAAAAATTACAAAGACCTGTTTCCCCAAAAACAGCAGGACTCAAACAACAAGATGGTGTCTTTCCTCACAGTAGCAGGCACCTTTTCTAATCAGACTTGGCTCAAAAGCTGTCTCTCAAGCTTTTTTCCCCTTTCCCTAAACTTTCTTAAGTTTTCTTAAGATCACATTCCCAGTGCTTGTTCACATTTGCGTATTTTATTTTGATATTTCAAAATAGCTCATTTCAAAATTTGGCACTGTCTACACAGCACTTATTTCAAAATAAATTGCTATTCTGAAGCATTCCTTACATCTCAAGGAATGAGGTTTACAGGGACATCAGAACAATGAGCCCATTTTGAAATAATGGGTGTACTCAAAAGATGCAGAATAGCTATTTTGGGATACCTCCAGTATCTTGAAATAGTGCCATAGTGTAGACTTAGCCATAGTGTCCTTGGCTTTTTCTGCCCTTGCTCACTAGTGTTTTCTTCTGTTTTCAAGAAGAGACACACACAGCTCCATCAATCAGAGCTCTAACCCCTGCATTTGCTGTATCAGTACCAGTAAACTCCTCACACGCCATAGCATAGCTTCTTCTCACTCTTGCAAAATGGATCGGTATTTTTAGTGGTGGCTTCTATTAATCTGTCTTTTACTAAAAATGGGGCATTTAACTCTCCTATCATCTAGCCAAAGTAATATTTGTAATGCTGTTTTTTCTTCTTGATGTTTAGGTGGTTTGGAATATTACATGTTTTTGTTTTTTCCAATTATCACTATCAGATAAATACCCATGTATAAACTAGGTAACATAATAAGAAAACCTCAATATTTTCAGTGAGGTTGTTTTTCTTTTACAAAGTGTTTGTCATAAGATTATATGGTAAAATGGATATTTTACATACATGATGGACCAGAAAATTATATGATGGCAGAGATAAGTATTCTACAGGTTCATTAATTAACACTACATAGTAATATGAAAAACAATTCTGGTATTTGACTTACTGATATTTTTCAGAAGATACACCGTTGACATGCTTTTATTCTTAAAAGATGGCTGATAATTGTGCTTTGTGATTCAACAGTTTTTCAAGTTGTACTTGGCTTTATTTTTCTCTCCCTTTTCATTAATTAGGATGGAAAAACAGCTTCTGCAGCAACATAAAACCTTAGGTTCACAACAAAATGAACAATATAATAAGAGAAAAAAATGCTCACCTCTTTGCCCTGTCTTTCTCATTTTCATCCATGAGATTGTCTAAACAGATTTTTCTGTTGAAAGAGTACAGAGTTATTATAACTTGTCATGTTCAGGTTAATCTCAAAGTCACTTCTGTTTTACTGTAATAAGAGACTGACAGTACCCAAGCCAAATAAATGTATCAGCAGGGTTTTAAACTCAGTCCTTAATTTTAAGAAGCATCTACTGTAGATATTATGATTCATTATTAATGATTTGTACTGCAATAGCAACCAAGGGCTCCAATAAGGGATTAAGGCCCCACTGTGGCAGGCAAAGTAAAAACATATAATAAAAAGGTAGCCGCCTCTTCGGAAAAGTGTATAGTCTAATCTGTCTATCCTGGACAATGTTTCCAAGCTACTAGGCTAGACCAGTGGGTTTTCATTTCATTTGCAGACCCTAAAACATTTGGAATGAAGGTGTGGATCCCTTTGGAATCAAACATAACCTGCAGAGCTCCAGGAGTCTGAGGACCACAGATTGAAAACCATTGCTCTATGGTAATTACAACTTTTTGCGAACCCCTTAGACATGATCTGTGAACTCCCCCGGGGGTCATGGACCATAGGTTGAAAGTCTCTAGGCTAGATGAACCCCGAGATGCAGGGATGTAAACATGGAACCCCGATGCACACTCAAGGCTCCCTGTGTCCCCGAAGAGGATTCAACACTAGAGGAAAAAGCAGGTGTTGTTTCTGTTACTGCACTCCTGGGCAGTTCCTCCACTTAGGAGAAGTTTAAAGTTCATCTAAGGACTTGGCAGGAACCCCAAATGACAAAGGTAACTCAATGATGAATAGTGGACCCTGTTCCACAAAGCTCTGAAGAATGTTAAGTCCTATTGACAGAAGCTCTCTTAGGCTACATCTACACTATACAGTTATTTTGGAACAAGTTATTCTGAAATAGTTTATTTCAAAATAGCATATCAACACTTTAGGGAAGCCTCAAAATGAGTCCGACGCAGGCTTCCCAATGTAGACATGCTCTCTCGATTTAGAGCCCCAGGAGGCCCTGGGGAGGAATAACTTAAAATGGCCCTGGCGAAGGGCTATTTCGAAATAGCAGAAGTGGAACGTCTACACGCACATTATTTTGAAATAGCTATTTTGGAATAGTCATTATTCTTTGTAGAATGAGGTTTACAGCCATCCATTATTTTGAAATTATTTAAAAATAACAAAATTGCTGTGTAGACGCTCACATAGTTATTTCGGAATAATGATCATTATTCCAAAATAACTTTGCTGTGTAGACATACCCTTACTGACACAGGATTGTCCATAGCAGTGCTTAGGTCAGTGGCTTTTTCACACCACTGAACAACATAACATATATCAACATAAGTGGTAACTTGTATGTAGCCTGATACATTCATTCTCTGTTTATTGCTTGCCCCTCTTTTGCCAAGTGTTCTTTTGAAGATGGGGGACTTAAAATATTAAGGGAGGAGAATAAAGACTCATTTATCATTATCTGTGCTCACTCAAGGCATGTACTCACACTTGTATCAAAGCACAATCTCCTGCTGCACCGTTACATGCCACACAAGGGTTTTCAGATCAACAGCATAATGTTTCAACCTTTAAACTTCCTATGCTATGATTTGCAAAGTGGCGTTCTGTATCAATATTCCTTTTATTAAATGATTCCACAAAATATAGGAAGCATGATACATCAAAAGTTTACAAAGCAGGGCCACGTTAATTAATATGCATGATTTCAACATACAACTTTTGCACAGGAATTGTATTGTCTCAAGAATAGTTGTTTAAAAGCAATAATGAAAACTGATAAATGGGAAGAAGTACAGATAATTCTGTCAGTAGGTAACAGACAGTCATCCGCTATTGGCTCATGAGACCCTTCTTACTAAGAAATATGAGATATCTTTGCCAATTATACTGTTCATTTTTAGTAACAATACAAATGCAGCAAGGGGTTAAAAGCTGCTGTGCATTGGTCCGAGGATAAAGCTACTATAGGTGAGAAGCTTAATGAAATTTTAATTGGGCAGCAGAGTAACATAAAATAGGAACTACAGGAGGTATGTGTTGGATTTTATTGGTGATTGAGGTGTTCTATAATCCAGAATATAGACAAATAATACTAAGTAGTGCTCATAAAACTTTTGTACATTAGCTATTCAGGCTTCATAATACCCTCACAAGGCAGGTCAGTTCATCCATATTTCATAATGGGTACATTCATACTGCCAGTTGAATATTATTTATCAAATAATTTATTTGACAAAATTCATTACCATTTAAAAATTAATCAGGAAACATTTTTAAAAATTATTCACTGAGTCACAGATCAACTGAACTGGCAAACATTTATATTTCACAAATATACTGACATTTTCAAACAAATAATTCAATTGTTTTTAAAATGATTTGCCCATTGGTAGAAAGTGAGGCAAAGTAGTAAACTGAAATGCCCAAGAACACAGAAGCAAGGATTAGAACCCCGAAGTTCCTTGCCTTAAATCACTAGGCCTTTGCTCACATCACTAGGTTAGGCCTCTCCAGGGTCTTGAACACACACTCTGATTTTGAGTTCTGCAGTAATTGTTACCATTTTGTTCTCTTTTATTAACAAAGAGAAAAAGAATTACTGGACATCTACAGAATACATAGCATTATACAGGGAGGGGAAGCATATGCCCATACTCCTTGGCAATAGGCCAAATTCCTCTGTTCTGCCCAGGATTTGGCTTTCTCCTTGATTGATGTCAAATGCAGGACCTGCTGCAATGCTGCCAGTATCAGACATTATCTAGTTGTCACTTTGACTCCACATCCATTTGTTGACACAATCAAATCTCCAGAGAAACGTAAGTGTTGCTAACAATGTTTGTGAGTGATTACTTGACATATTCAATCAGAACTGTGTTGAATAAAATAGATATCGCAGAACAAATTATATTTTTTGGTAAATCGTTGTGTCACCCCTCTAAGGAGTTATAGAACATATCTGGGCCTCACAGGCCAGCTTCATGTTGGAGGAGAAATCCGTGAAATGAAGTATGGGCTGGATATATTCTTGGTGCAACTTGTTTATTTTATACTATATCAAATAGTCTTTGAACAGAGGCAAGTCACAAACAACTCAAAGGGAGCACCCTCTTTCAGAACTCTCATCCCACACACCAATGACTAGGTCCCACAGAGCAACTCTGCACTAAAATTTCTCAATGTTAAAATGATTGAGCCAGAAAGCAAATTCCCATCACAAAACTAACAACAACCAGAGTTTCTTCAAAGGCTGAACAGTGGTGCTTACACAGTAAGAACTTGCAACCCTATGAATAACAGGCCCATCTGTTTACTCCTGCCACAAGAGTAGTTAGGAATGCCAATCATGTTTGTGCCTTTCCTAATATCATCATTATCATTAGTGATGAGCAAATATACAAAGAAAATACATTTTACTAAAAGATGGTAATCAGCTAGAATCAGCTAAGAGGACCATCAGTTGTTTCTCACTGAAGTGATCCACCAATCAATCAATCAATCAACATTTGAAATTGATAGTTCACAATGAGAATGTACTTGAAGAGAAAGAAAGAAACCCTCAGCTCACTTCATATATCCATTAGGACAGATCTTCTTCCACAAAGCTGCCTGACTAGTGTGCTGTGGATTCCCCCGGCATGGGGGAATCTGAGGGAGCACAGAGCCAGTGAAATTATTTATCTCTAAGACATCATCCTACATAGCTTCCATTGGACAAAGAAAGTCAGGGACATGTCCAGGGAAGGCATCTGAGTGCAGTGCATTGAATGAACTCCAGCAATGCCCAGATGGCATAATGGCCCCTTGGGTGCCTCAGTTTTTAGATGTCCAACTTGAGATAATTTGGGCCTAATTTTCAGGGATGAGTGTAAGAATTTGGGTAATCTGTCAATTTACAGTTTATTAATTCTTAGATTATGAACTCTCCATATATATCCTCAAGCTCCGTTTTGAACTTTGTCTTCACCATGGTCTTTTTACTGGTTTGTCTGCGGAAAATTTCTTAGCAACCAACTCATCTGGTAGGCTGATCTGGGAATCACTAAATAGAGCAGCGGTTCCCAACCTTTTCCAGAGGGGGACCCATTTTGACAATTCAGGTGACCCAAAGCAATTCAAAAATGGGGGGAGGAGGAAGGGCAGAGCACCTGGGGAGACACTTGGCGACCCTTTTGAAATGTAATGGTGACCCATATTTGGGTCCTAACCCATAGGTTGGGAAACCCAGAGATAGAGGGACTGAAAGGTTACAAGAGGCAGGAGCTCATGTATTTGGTGCCTTCCGCCACTTTCACCAGCTCAAGAAGCTGTTATGGGAGACTGATGAGGTGGGGGAACTGAGACAGTCCCCTAGCAGAAAAGTGATCTGGAATGAGGGGCGCTATCATGTGTTTTAACTCTTAAGTAAAGAGCCCCGTGTTTAGAATTCTGAGCAAAGTCTGTCGCTCTGTGTTATGTGCCAGACCTATCATATACCCTTGAAGGGTGCATGTGACCCCAGAGCACCACGAGGCTGTAGTTTGGGAGAAGGTAAGTTTCAGCAATGGGGCAAACTGAGGAGTCAGGAGCTAGGCAGTTGGACCATGAGGCCTAAGTTCTCAGGAATGGGCATGGGATGGAAGATCTGCACTGCGAGTGTGGGCCTAAGGACCCCAAACTAAAGGCAGTGCATTGAGTCTGTTCAAATTCTGGAAGCTTAAAGCATGTTGGCAGTTCAGTAATCAGATCCCCTCACAGCAGCCTGATCTGTGCACGAGCAGGAGTGTTTTACTAGATCTGTGACAGGGAATCATCGTTTTTTCTGCTCAGCAGCTCCAACTCAGAGCTGGGAGAGCTCAACAATTGTACAAATAAAGTTCAACACATCTCAAGTCAATAGCCACTTCTGAAAATGTTGGCCAAGGCCCTTGTGGAAGTTCCACATTCCTGAGGGATTTGTTTAAAAGAGTAAAATGCTGAAGCTTGGTAATGAAAGTTAAAGGATAAAAGCAGTCTTTGCGCCACACGTCTGGGTGACTGGATATAGCCACTCGATATGCCTTGTTCCAAGGGAGCCTTGCCAAGACAGGGCAAGGTTCAGAATGGCCTGATTCACTGTGCTCTTTTCAGCAGGTGCCAACTGCTTGCTGGATATGCACATGCCCATTGGCTTGGGAATTACCCTTTTCTTGGCTATCTACACTGTCTCAGAGCTATCTGCTTGTCAGCCAAGCATGTCTACTAGAATCTATTCTTGTTCTATGTAGGGGCTATGACTGGCCAAAAGATCCATCATCCTTGACGTCTCTGGATGGTAAACAGGGTTTTTTACGTGTTCGCTCAAAGTAAGAGGCAAGGCAAAAAATAATACATTTTATTATCAATTTTTACTGACAACAGCTGAAACTGATAATTGGCATTTTTACTCAACTATTCAAATCATGTTCTTTATAGTTCTATGTGGGTGCTGCATTTATTGGGGAAATAGTGGTAGTCTGGAAACAAAAGAGCATCTAAAACCATCAGCTCTGTATCTTCTGATCAGTTATCAGACAGGGAAAGACAGAATGAGCACTTCTATCACCTCACATTCATTCATATACAATGGTAGCTGCTCGGTAAAGACAAAATTTAGGCACAAAACCAGCTTGCTCCAGGGATTCTCTTGAATAAAGGTGGTATGTGTTTATTTTGGTACATTCTCTTCCAAGTAGAAACTGAGCTCAAAATATAGCACTCATCTGGCCTTCATCACCTTGTGATGCACATGAAACATGGTTTTAGCAAGTTTGCTATACAGGGGATCCCCGCACTTACGAACTAATTGGTTCTTGAAAAACTGTCGTAAGTCAAGCCGTCGTAAGTCAAACCCTTATTTCCCATAGGCGCAATGATATAAATGGTGGTTCTGTTCCTGGAAACCCATTTCACACCCTAAAAATATCAAAATTGATTATGGAAATGGAGGAAAGCTAAACTAAATAGTTCAAATAATGCACTAAAATAACTAAAAAGTGAAGATCGATGTAGCGGAGACACACGCAGTTCAAGCAGCAGCTGCAGACTGGCTATTCTGACTTGTGAGTTTCCTGTTTTGGGATGACGCATGGAGTCTGCTTCGTACGCCATTGTAAATGTGAACTATGGATGTAAATTGGGGGGTTTTAGGAGCTATCTTGCATGAAAAATGTGAACTATGGTTGTAAATGCGGGGGGTTGTAAGTCGGGCTGTTGTAAGTCGGGGGTTGCCTGTATCAGCTAACCTTGATATCCCTCCCACCAGTGTTCCCTCTAAGCTGTGCAGCAGCACTGCTTCACAGGTGATTAATCAGCCTCACCCAGTCAGTCAGCTCCATGCTTGGAGCCCTGAGCTTCTGACTGGATGAGGCTGATTAATTACCTGTGAAGCTGTGCTGCCACGCATGATCTAAGTTATGCTAGTTTAATAAAGTAAATTATATCATGTAAGTTGACATAACTTACATAGAATTCAAGTGGCACCTACACCATGCTATGTCAACAGGAGTTCTCTTGCCAACATAGCTTCCACTTCTTGTTGAGGTGGATTAATTAAGTTGACGAGAGAATACTCTTTCATTGACTTATCACATCTTCACCAAGCCCACTAAATCAATGCAGCTACATTGATCACAGTGGCACCAATTTAGTTATGTAGTGACATGCCCTAAGATCATACATTATGAGGTTTGGCAATGACAATAAAGAAAAGTTATCAGTCGTAGGTTTCACACTAGCCTGTAACACAGCCAGCTAATCTGGCTCCACAGATGTCAGCCTGAAATATAAAGGAGCTTTTCAATCTCATTAAGCTAACTTGAGAAAACACATCTTGCCAATCAAGACAAGCAGAGAGGTGCAATGGTTCACTGGAGCTTCCAGGTTGTGCTGGGGAACAGTTGTTTGGAACACCCTGTAAAATAGTGGAACACAGTCTCCCCATGTGACTTGCCAACCCTGGTAGCTGGCAAACTAAAGCTATTGCCTGTCTATTGGCTGTCCCATCCTCTTTCCAGCATCTAGTTCCCAAAGAATCTTGGTAAGTGTAGCCACTGCCAACTCCTGCATACAGGGACAATTACGCCCATCAGTCAGGACAATGCTGTAGGGTAGTATCTCCCTCTTCTGCAAAACTGTTTGTCCATGTTACAGAAAGTCACTATGTTGTTTATGGTGTACACTCACACCCTAAATTAGATATCCTGCCTACCACTATTGTACCTGGAAAACAAATACTGTATCTAGTCAAGATGTGGATAAGAGATAACACAGAGGGAAGAGATATCCCTGATTAATTATTTTTGCCTCTGAGTCGTGGGCAGGCCCTTAACAACAGCTGCTCTTTTTCTGGATTTCAAGGGGGAATTTTCAAGGGGGATGGAGGAATGGAAGCGGGTAATGACAATATAGACAATAAATTAAGAACATAAAAAGGGCTGTCTTAAATCAGATCAAAGGTCCATCTAGCCCAGTATTCGGTCTTCTGACAGTGGCAAATGCCTGGTGCCCCAAAGGGAATGAACCGAACAGGCCACCATCAAGTGATCCACCCCTAGTGCTCATTCTCAGCTTTTAGCAAACAGAGGCTAGGGACACGATCCCTGCCCATCCTGGCTAATAATCATTGATGGACCTTTCTCCATGAATTTATCTAGTTCTTTCTTGAACCCCGTTAAAGTCTTGGTCTTCACAAAGAGTTCCGTAAGTTGACTATGTGTTGTGTGAAGAAATATTTCCTTTTGTTTGTTTTAAACCTGCTGCCTATTAATTTCATTTGATAATCCCTAGTTCTTGTGTAAAGAAGTAAATAACACTTTATTTACTTTCTCTACAGCAGTCATGATTTTATAGACCTCTATCATAGCCCACCTTAGTTGTCTCTTTTCCAACCTGAAAAGTCTCCATCTTATTAATCTCTCCTCATATGGAAGCTGTTCTATACCCCTTTTTTTGTTGCCCTTTTCTGAACCTATTCCAATTCCTATATATCTTTTTTTAGATAAGGCAACCATATCTGCACACAGCATTCTAGATAAGGGCATGGAATGGGTTTACATAGAAGCAATATGATATTTTCTGTCATTTTAACTATTCCTTTCTTAATGATTCCCAACATTCTATTAACTTTTTTTTGATTGCCATAGCACATTGAGTGTATGTTTTCAGAGAACTATTCACAATGATTCTGAGATCTCTCTCTTGAGTGATAACAGCTAATTTGGATACCATCATTTTATATGTATAGCTGGGTTTACGTTTTTCCAATGTGCATTACTTTGCATTATCAACATTAAATTTTGTTGGCCATTTTGTTGCCCAGTCACCCAGTTTGAGATATCCTTTTGTAGCTCTTCACAGTCTGCTTGAGACTTAATAATCTTGAATAGTTTTGTATCATCTGCAAATTTTGCCACTTCACTTTCTACTCCTTTTTAGGGATCATTTATGAATATGTTAAATAGGAGTGGTCCCAGTACAGACCTCTGAGGGACACCACTGCTTACCTCTCTCCATTCTAAAAACTGACCATTTATGTCTACTTTTTGTTTCCTATCTTGTAACTAGTGTTCCATCTAACCTGCGCAGCAGCACAGCTTCACAGGTGATTAATCGGCCCCACCCAGTCAGAGGCTCAAGGCTCCATGCACAGATCTGACTGACTGGGCAGGGCCGATTAATCACCTGTGAACCTGTGCTGCTCTGCAGTTTAGAGGGAACCCTGCTTGTAACTAGTTATCAATCCATGGGTCAGCCCTCTAATCCCATGACATTTTTAAGTAATTATCTGTTAATTAGTACAGTAGATAATTTGCAGGAATCAGAGACAAAACTGCCAGGATGCTACAGTGGCACAGTGTTCAATCCTCCTGCTTGAAGAGGGATAACTCCTGTAATCTGCAGGAAGGTCAGACAATGTTCTCTTCCCTGAATGGCTGCTATACAGTAGGACTTCAAAGTGAATCTTACCAATACTTAGTGAGCTCCATTCTGACTTCAAGCTAGAAGCAATCCTCTTTTCTTCTGAGATGTGAGACCGCTCCAAAGCAAAGTACAACTTACTAATATGTATTTAACTACACTTCAAAGTCCTGCTGTTTAACCAGGAGCAAGCTTTACATATGAGGAGTAGGAGGCTAGATGACAGAGCTGCAAGACAGCAGTGCCCATGTTAAACACCTGATTTTAACTCTCCTTTTTTTTTGGATGATACACTTAGATACTTCTGCCATGCTGGGTGTTACAAACAGACTATTAGGCTGGATTTGTCTGAATACTAATAAGTAAGAATAAACAACCAGGTTCCAGAGCAAATCAAATTTGAATCAGGAATTCATCCTATTGCTATATCTTGGCCAAATTATAACCCTCTGAACTGTTATAAAACATGCTAAAGCTTCTAACTAAAAATAGAACACAAAAGGGAAAAGAAAGATTACAAATTGAGGGAAAAAAACTGAAAACACAGAGTTGTCTAATAGCACAATTGTTGGAAAATAACTAACAAATATAAGAAAATCCCTTTTCATTCTAATGTACATTTTGAGAAGGCCCTGTTATTGTGTGTGTGTGTGTGTGTGTGTGAGAGAGAGAGAGAGAGAGAGAGAGAAACTGCATACAGTTACCAGGTTGTCATGCAATGTAGCAATTGCTATGGGAATTACTGCATTTAAGTACAAAGGTAAAATTCAGAGGAATGGTAAATGTACTGCTTTAGAGTTATTTTCACCCAAGCATGTCTAGCTTAATCATCCTCCTTTTAATAGCTTTCTGAATTTTGTTTTTACTAGGAAAGAGAATATTTTGGGCTTTCAAATAGGACAAAACATGGTAAAAATAAAATCGTACTTTCTGGACTAGATGAAGACTAATGATTCTTGGCAGAAAATATTTCCTCTGTGGTCTACATTTTTTTAAAATATTTATGAATATTTATGAATGATCCTTACATAAAAAGGATTACATTTAAAACCAGATACAGAGAAAGAAGATTACAAAAAATCCAGAAGATACTAATCAATTTTTTAAAAATAATTATATATTTCTTTAAATGTATCTTTCTGGCTAGTTATTTAAATGATAATTGTTTTAATTGTATTATTACACCGTGTTTCATGCTTCAGTTTATAATGGCTCTTCAGATGTTTTCAGGGGTAAAGCAATACAAAAATGTCTGAAGAAAACAAATACAGGAATTAAAATTATAGTGTGAGACATATAGAATCCCTGACAAAGAGAAACTTGGTCTCTGTGCTATTTGGACTCTGAGGAACAGAGATTCATAAGCATAAGCAAGAGATCCCCATGCTTCTTGGCATGAGTCAGCGCTACAGGACATATAGAAATGATTATTATAGAAGCTTATATTACCTTTTTTAATCTAAGACTGTAACTCGATTGTGTGTTTCCTATTTTAACCGTGTAAATGACTCATTTATTTTCTTAATACATCTTTAGTTAGTATATCACAGGACTGGCTAAAAGCACTGTATTTGGTTTGATATCTGACTTCTAATGACCTGGGATAAGTGACTAGTCCTTTCGGACAGGGAAATACCTGAATATTATTGTTATTTTTTTTCTTTTAGTATAAAGTGACTAACACTGTCATGGCGTATGTAGACCCCATCTCTTGAGGTGCAGATACCCAGGGGTGTGGACGCCACCTATTCAGCTGCTGGATTGTCAACAACCTTTATCAGGCTATGTCTACACTACAGAGTTTTTTTTCGAAAAATCTGTTTTTCTGGAAAAACTTAACTTACATCCACACTGCAATTGCATTCTTTAGAAAGAAAATCGAAAGAGAAGAGGGGTTTTTCCAACATTGGTAAGCCTCTTTCTATGAGGAAGAAGCCTTTTTCCAAAAAAGCTCTTTCAGAAAAAGGCGTGTGTGGATGGGGAAGAGGGAGTTCTTTCGAGAGAAGAGGAAAGAGGAAAAAGCACAGGTGCCCTGGTGGCCACTCTGTCCATAGTAATCACAGCTTAAATGTGAGATAGCGTCCATTCAGTGGAAATGCTATCTTTTGAAAAAGCAGATTGCTTTTTTGATGCGCTTTTGTTGTGTAGATGCTCTCTTTTGGAAGAAGTTGTTTCAGGAGATCTCTTCGGGTATGTCTACACTACCACCCTAGTTCGAACTAGGGTGGTAATGTAGGCAACCGGAGTTGCAAATGAAGCCCGGGATTTGAATTTCCCGGGCTTCATTAGCATATTGCTGGGCGCCGCCATTTTTAAATGTCCGCTAGTGCGGACTCCGTGCCACACGGCTACATGCGGCACGGACTAGGTAGTTCGGATTAGGCTGCCTCTTCATTAATTCATTCATCCCGGGCTTCATTTGTAACTCCGATTGCCTACATTACCACCCTTGTTCGAACTAGGGTGGTAGTGTAGACATACCCTTCCAGAAAAGCTTCTTCCGAAAGAAATCTGCAGTCTAGACGTAGCCTCAGTCTTTACCACCAACCCTTAGTCCAAGGCAGTATAGTCTAAGGGCTAAAGTCAATAGCAAAAGGAGTCAATGGTAACAGTCCTCTGCTCAAGGTAGCACAGCCTAATGGCTAGACTCTATAACGATAGCTATAGGTTTAGGGCAACTCAGCCTAATGGCTATAGTCTCTGAGGATAGCTCTCGACACAGGACAACACAGCCTAATGGCTGCTAGAGTCTATGAGGGTAACCCTTGGTTCAGGGCAGCACAGCCTAATGGCCAAAGTCAATGATTTGGAGCTCACCCTACTCCACCAGCCCCACCCACTCTATCACTTACCCAGCAGGGAACCAAACTGCGACACGCCAAGCTCACTCAGGTGGGAGATACTCCAGCACCGTCCCTGAGTCACTTCCTACCACAGTTGGCATAGGGACATTTCACATGGGCTCTGGGTCCCCTGGTTCCTCAGCAACAACCTCTCCCTTGGGCTCTTCCGGCACTGGCAGCTCAAGGTGCTCTCCTGGGTCTCTGGATCCCGTTTGTCCAGGTTCCTGGATGGAATGTCTCTAGAGCATGCCCAGTCTGGGGGTCGGGTGGGGAGGGGACTTTTTTTTCCCACAGGGTTTTAACCCCTCCTGTCTGAGTGCAGGGTAAGCACACCCTGTCACAATCAAATAGTTCAGCTTGCCTAGGTGGCAAGACTGGAGGGGCCAACAGACTTGCCGTGCCCTTAGGCAAGGTGTGGGAGGCAGGCTCTGCACTCCCAGAAGGGACGGGCCCTTGGGCAGAAGAGTGCACCAAGAGTGCACCACAGCATGGTCCCTCAGCACCCAGAGCCGCCTGGAACATGCCACACAGCACTCCAGCAGCAATTTAAAGGGCCCAGAGGTCACTTCTGCAGTAGCGGTGGCTGGGAGCCCTGGGAACTTTAGAATAGCCAGGCCCCAGGACAAGTGCCCCCTTTACCCCCTACCTCTCAGCCTGTCAGTGGTCCTGGTCAAGATACACTAGAGTGCCCAAGGGGACTGTCTGTGACTCTGTGTTAAGATCACAGGATTTAGTGCTTCAGGAGTTTACACTTGTTATTGTGTTGGCAAAATCTAATGATAGAAATACCACCAGTTTGGGATCTCTGCTCTGCTTGTTGACAATCGGCCCAGAGGTTAAACTTAAAAAACAACAAATGGTCTGGTAGCACTTTATAGACTAATAAAATATGTAGATGGTATCATGAGCTTTCGTGGGCACAGCCCACTTCTTCAGATGCCCTGAAGTTGGCACTCCCAGTAGAAGGGAGGGGGAGAAGAAAAGGAGAAGAAGAAGAAATGAGACGAGTCAAGCCCTTCATAAAGTTTGTTGAGTCCTTTGAAGATTCTGATGGAAGGTTACTATGTGCATGATTTTTACTGTTATTAATTATTAATACTATTCAACCTTTGGTAAATGGACCAAATGTATCATGTGACTAAAATTTTGCCCAGATTCCTCCAATCACTATAGAAAATAGAAGATCTAACAAAATAACATTTATCAATGAAGGCTGCCACATGTACAGCTCAGACTGGTCTTTGGTGCGCTTGCCCCCTTCCACCAATGCTAACCAGCATCAGCCTTCTGTAGATGTACAAAAAAAGTAGGTCAGTTCAGTAATATTGTTCCCTGTGATGAACTGACAATGTGATTTTAATGGTCTCTTCAGAGTCACCTCGCATTCCAAGCTAACTATAGTGATGATGAATCTGGGCTGTGACAAGACATAACAACAATTTAGCACACTCTGCATACTTTGGGGAGAAAATGTCTAGTTGGGGAAAATTACAATGCTTAGCAGTTATATAGACAGGCATTTTCAAAGGAACACACTCACATGAACATCCTCTGCAGTAAATTAGTATTTGCATCCACAGTTTAGAAAAGGAAACTGAGGCACAGAGAAGTTAAAAGCTGTTTTCTAGCTCATTGTGCACACTTGGGCTATGTCTAAACTACGATCCTCTTCCGGAAGAGAAAGTGCAAATGGAGCACTCATTTGCATATGTTGTGCTCTCATTTGCATTTCCTCTTCCTTTCCCTTTTGCGCAAAAGGGAAAGTGCTGTGTAGACGGCGCCTTTTTGCGCAAAACCCCCCTTTTGCACAAGAGCCATTCTTCCTCAAAAAATGATGCAGGATCATGCCCTTATAACTCGATTGTACAGAGACATACTCTTTAAAATAGCAGTACCCACATTTTCCTCTCATGTGCTCCCTCACCAGTAGCAGACCATGTCCGAGCTGGAGCAGAACCAAGGTCACAGCTGTGGCCAGAGACTGGAGCCAGGTCAGAGATGGAGCAGACCTGGGTCAAAGCAGGGCTGGGTGGTGTTCCCTCTTTGCATCCTGGGGAGGGCGACTGGCTTGGGCTCTGGACATTCCTCTGCACCATGCTGTTGGGGTGTGACCCATAATTTGGGGACGACAGGTTTAAAAAACTCCAACTGTACCAAATGTATACTCACACAGCATATTAGAGCCCTGAAGTCTGGCAATAAGGTATACTGATTTGCACTTCAGTTCTGATATTCATAGCTTGTTACCAGGAACGCCCTAAGCATGTCAATTACATTGGATAAACTGCCAGGCCCTATTTTACTATTTTTGCTATCCTGCAGTGAATATAGAACACCATGCACTGATCTGCATATCCTGTTTTATACGTTCATATACATATTTTCATATATATAAAAAACACACTAGTAACTGCAATATCCAGGGCTCTGATCATACAAAGATTTATGAATAGAAAAAATATGCTTAACTTCATTCACTCCGAGTAGTCCTATAGGATTCAGATAAGCATGTGTATAAACTTTTGCAGGACTGGGGCTTAGGTGTTGAGACATCATACATAGATACTACTGTGACCGGTGATTAAATTAATTGACAGAAATCTGAAGAAACAGTGTAATAGTGAATAGCCTAAAAAAGCCTGTCTTGAAAATAGTCTTAACTGTAAGATTAAGATTATTCTGTAAGATTATTTTTGACTCATAACAACTCTCTTGAAGAGCTTCAAGTCATCTGCCGGTGATGAATCGTCTGGGGTGACTGTCTCATCAGGTGAGGAAGATGACCTATCAGTTGGTGAGGTGTCAGGTTGGTCAGGGTCAACCTCATCAATGATGCGTCCCTCTTCAGTATCTTAAGTCCTCCGTTGGAGGGGGAGGACTATGAGGGCGAGAGGCTGGCACCAGTCTATGGACAAGTGTTGAAGGTGCCATCGAATGGTTTCTCAGTGATGACCAGTGATGCTAGAGGGACCAATGTGGAGGATAGCGGGGATGATAAGACCAGTCTGGGAACCATGGAGGGTGGTGAGGATACTGTGGCATGTGCCCTAGCAGAAGAAGAGTGCTGAGATAAGAAAACGCTCCTGAAGTCATCATCAAAGCCACTGTGGTGAGAGAGCACTGGTGACCTGGGTGAATGGGGAGACACTCTTGATGATGGTGGTGATGGAGATGGGTGCTTTGCAGAGGTGTTGTGTGGTGATCTGGAGCGTGGCACCAAAGTTGTCACTGGCACTTCATGATCATGACTGCACAAGGAAGAATGGTGCTGAAACATGGCCTCCTCTGACAGTGCCATTAAGTGTGGTGCAGATGAAGGGGACATCAGTGCCAGTGGTCAGAGTGCTGTTTCTGGGCTTGGTGTGCACAGTAAGGGTCTAGCTACTTCGACTTTGCCTTTCTCAGTGCCAAAGTTTTGGTCGGCACCTGCGGTGTGAGCGGTGCTGCAGACTTGTCTGGTTCCTGAAATTCGGTTGTCTTTGGTGCTGTCGGAAGCAGCGCCAAGGTCTGTGCATGCCGAGGTTTTGGTTCTGGAGAGGCTGCAACTGGGGCCTATCCTATCTGAGTGATGTTTATCAGCAGGATTTGTTTGAACTATTTACATGAAAAAAAAACCCAGTCTTTTTTTTAAAGTAACTAATTAACTATCAAGCTAAACAATGAACAGGGAAATAATTTCCTGATTAACTCTAACTATTTTCTACCAACAGGCCAATGAGGAGAAGGATCAAGCTCCATCTGCAACCAGGGGCGGTAACGAAGGAACTGAGGGGAGTCAGGCCGTGCACGTGAATTGCTAAGGCGCAAAAGGCATGAGCCACCTGCTGCGCATGTGCCGCCCAACCAGATACTGCTAGAAAAACTCCAGTCTGCAACACCAGGATGATCCAACACCAACAGCAGAGCACACACGGTGACATCACTCAAAGAACAAAATATTTTGCTATCTGACGTGTGAAAATAAATACAAATATTAACTCCAACAATCCTCTGCCTCTGCATCAAAAGCATGATGACATTTCTGCTCTTACCCTGTGAAAGATTACAATTGTGATATACCCTTGCAGAGAGTCTGCAAAGAAGAAGCTTCTTGTGCCCTCATTACACCGCCAGAGGGGCCCATCAAATCTTACCCATACTGTGTTGTTCCATGTTAGATTTGTTTTTAATCTATACCAGCTCCCAGGGTTCTTATGCCTTCCTCTGAAGTGTATGGTGCTGGCCAGAGCCAAAGACAAGGGCCTGGACTAGATGGATCAAAACTCTGATTCAGTACAGTAAATCTTATGCTGTTTTCTTCACTGAAGTATGCTGTTAAATGTTCAAATTCTAACCCTGTGTACAGTGGAATTTATCACTGCTAAGGACTGAATAAAACAAACAAAAAAACTTTTGGTAACTACAGTGGGATAATGGAAAATTCACAAATGGAAAAGTCTGTTTGCACTCAAATATTTTTCAATTACTAATGCAAAGAAAGAGTAAAATATCAAAGGTCGAGCTTAACACAAATACAGACATCTCAATAAAGATAAATGAAACAATAAAGCATCTTTTATCTATCCATTAATCTCTGGAATCAGTTCAGAAAAGTAATTAAAAGCTTCCTCACAGAGAAGTGATATGCCTCTTTGTTCAATTAGCTCAACATATAAACTATCATAGGTCTGTGCTGACATGGTTATTAGTAATTGCATTAAGACATAATTTTTTGCAGTACTACCAAAAATGCAGTGATTTGAGAAAATAAAAACACTGGTCCTACACATGATAAGTAACTCCCTTCTTTTGATATGCTAGAACATGGATTTCCACTCTATGTATCTCACGAAGTGGTTTTTACCCACAAAAGTTTATGCCCAAATAAATCTGTTAGTCTTTGGGCCCTGGTCTACAGTAGGGAGTTATTTCAAAATAACTCCCCTTATTTTGAAATAATAAGTGGAGAATCCACACTACCAAGCCTGTTATTTCGAAATAACAGGCTGGTTATTTCGAAATCTGTACTCCTGCTTTCCTCGGGGAATATGCTCATTTCAAAATAGTTATTTTAGGAGTTATTATTTCCAGTTTAGTTATTTCAAAATAATTTCCTAAGGTGGCACAGGACTTCTTGTTTTTGTAGATACAGACTAACATGGCTATGCCTCTGAAAACAGTGGTAGTAATTAAGGCCCCCAAAATTATGGGTTATTATTATTTAAGAATTGCTCAAGCATCAATAATCTTTAGGAAAGACAGGACAGAGGACTGAGAAAAAAATGTAACATTTAATAGCAAGATTTCTTCACACTGTTTCAAGAACTGGAGTGTCTAACATTTACATAAATATACTGTCAGTGCAGCCAAAGAAATCTCCCTCCCCCCCACCATCTGTGAATAAATGAATTAAAAATTGATATTAAATACTAAGTTACTATCAGATGTGTCAGGTATAGTTGTGAGAAATAGGGAACTAGAAGGAATCAAATATTGTGGATTTAATGAAGTTTTATGTATAAAAGGGAAGTCAACTAAGTGAGTCAACTTTGGACAATACACAGTAAACTCTGATGACAGGATTTACCTTATTAATCCTATTAGGGAAAGAAAGAGCTTGCATTTATATTAATTTCTTTTAAATAGTGAAAAAGTAAGGCTAATATCTGTAATAAAGCATGCTCTTGGTATCATGTTGGTGAAACTCAACTGAGCTGAAAGAGTCAGTAAATAAAGAACTGAAACCAAATAGTGTGCTTACAAGGGCATTTGATCAAACAGTGGAATAATCAAAAAGGTGACTGTTTGATTAATAACGCACAGACTCAACTTAGCCATGCATATCAAGTTCTCATCATTGTTAAAACAAACAGAAGAGAATTGGAAGATTTATACCTCTGTTCTGGCCTGAGGGAAGATGGCAGTCCTTGATGTAATTTTGCATTACATAATGGACTGTTTAAAAACAAGTTTAAAGAACAAGAAAGAATATGAAGGATTTTTTAAAATAAATTATATGTACTTTAAACTGGAAACTTCAGCAGCTAGAAATGTGTTGTTGGAGAAACTGCAACTTGAGCAAGCACAACAGGAAAACTCGCCAAGGGATGCACTGCAGAGGAGCCCACAGAAACTCATTTGTGGAGGAGATAAGTTGCTGACCAGAGATCACACTAACAGTAATGGTCTAACTTGTCATATAGAAGCTGGTGGGACAAGATGTGTTGCAGAGTCTGAAAAACTCTAACCCTAAAGGTGAAATCTCATTCTCTGATTGGATGGTGAGAGAAGACAATTATCATTTTGGTTGGATATTCTGATTGTTTCATTCTAGCACTTCCAACAAGAGAGACCAAGTTGGTCCACCGATAAGAAATGGAATAAAATGGCCTTGCTCCTTTACCTGTGAAAGTATGGAAATGTGGAAGGGTGAAGACTGAGCTTCTGGGCCAGTCACCTGGAAGCCCTCCTGGTGACATCCAATACCAGTCTTGGATAGACATCTTTAATTGTCTCTGTTTTCCAGCAATTCAAATTTCCTGCTAGCACACTGGGAAAAAGACATTGTTGTTTTGTCCTTTGAGGCTACACCTATGTTTGCAAAGTCAATTCCTGCTGTGAACAATAAGTGATCCGAAAGCTGATTGCTGAGCAAAGATCTGTTAACAAGTAGCATGCATGCTGTCTCTTAGGTGACAAGACAAATGAGTCAACTGACCACTTCCTGAAACAGGGTACCTGTACCTAATTAATAAGAGAGTATACAAGGATGGGTATCTGTGCTTTAAAGAGTGTCACAGAGCTACAGTATGCTTCCTTATTTTGTAATGGATTCCAATCAAGACTATTGTAAAGTAGTTTTGAAACAGAGCAAGTTACTGTCATCACTGGACTCTGGACAAAACAAGGAAAATTCCTCCATAATCATTTTAAATGGTCTTATATTAGGAATGGGCAATAATTTTTGAAGGGGGTGGCCACTTCATAAATTCAGAAGTGTCCACGGGCTGACCCGGAAGGGGCGGGGCCTCAGGCGGAAGGTCATATTTGAATGACCTTTACATGTTTTACCCCCCTCTTAAGTAATACTCTTTCAGAAACAACTGTGCCACAGATTGTATTAAGAGCTGTTATAGAAATCCCAAAGGGAGGAAGAAAATTGCATGTGTCACTAGTAACATTTTCCAGTGACTACTTGATCATTTTAGTTTTGTAGAGCCCACATCACTTTCATGAAAAGGCATAAGGCACTGAAAATTAATACTTAGTCCTGCCATGAGTTCAGGGGACTAAACTAAATGACTTTGAGGCCCTTCCAGACCTAAGATCCATGAAATAGGATCTAAGTCCTTGTTTCCGCTCCCACCCACACTAAGCATATTCAGTTACAAGAGATTCCCACATTTGATTATAAAAATGGCATCTAGATATTTTTATCAAAACCAGTTGTAAAGAGATAGGTTATTAGGCATTTAAAGCTACTTCTTGAAGGAAGCTGCTAAAATTTCCAATGATTAACTTTCTGAAACTCCTTGAAACACAGGAGCACTTCAGAACACAAATTATTTCTTTCAGTTAGAATATTTATTTAGTGAAATGAATGGTATATGCATGTGGTTTATTAATTCATTAAAAGACACTCACCAAATAAAACCATTAACCAGCCTGTGACGTAGTGGGGGTACCTGGCTGGTTTCTATGCTGCTGGCTCTGGGGTAACCCCCACTGGCTGCCGTGGGTACCACGACCCAGCAAAACAGGATGAGTCACTATGCAAACGAGTATGGCCAGCCACCCCCCATGGAGAGGGACAAAGGAAGGTGGAATGCTGCCCTGGCTGAGGGGCAGGGCTGGAAGAGGGTGAGTTAGTTGGTGTCTGGGAGCATGGAGGAGACAGCCTAGGGAAAGGGGCTGGCGTTTAGGGGCCCAGTCTCCCCCATCTCAAGGGGGCCTGAGGCAGCCTAGCCCAGCTCTGTGACCAGCTTACATCTGTGCTGTGCTGTATCCTGGAGAGGCAATAAACTTCCTCTATTCCACCGGCTGGTGCAGTCTGTTTGTGCCACTTCGGGGTGCAGGAGACGGGGGACCCCCAACGCGCCGTCACACAGCCCAACCCAGATTTTTTCTGATGTGCTCCTGGGCAAGATGGTGCTGAGGAAAGCTCCAGAATCCAGCAAGAGGGATGGATGAGACCTGGGGCTGAAGACGTGGGATTGAGAGCTACCCTACCAGGAGCTGTGCTTGGCTTGGGGTCCCTGCCCCCTGACTTCTGGCCAATGGAAGGGACCTGGTGCAGAGGGGAGGGTGCTGGGTTGTCTGGGGTTGGAGGCTTAGATTTCATATCACAGGGCTCACAGCTCCTGCCCCCCCACTTGTAACGTGTTGCCTGGCAGCTGCCCGGCAGGCACAAGCCCTTTGAACAAAAGCAGTTGAAAGGGCTCGTGTCTCTGGACAGCTCCCAGGCAACTGGTTAGTGGGGCAGAGCTGTGAGCTCTTTCCAGTTGCTTCTGTGTAAAGGGCTTGCGCCTGCGGGGTGACTGCCAGGCATTACAGCCACCCGGCAGGCGAGCCCTTTAAATAGGAGCAGTTGAAAGGGCTCACATCTCTGGCCTCCTAACAACACTGGGGGGAGGGGGGGGAGCTGCAAGCGCTTTTAAGTGCTTTTATTTAAAGGGCTGACATCTTCCTTCTGCCTGTCAGGCAACCCGTTGCCAAGCAGCTGGGGAAACACAAGAGCCTTTTAAATAGAAACAGCTGCAAAGGCTTGTAGCTCTCCCCGCTGATAGTGCATTGCCGGAGACGCAGGACACCTTTGAGCTGTTCCTATTTAAAGGGTTCTCCTGTTCCCCCCTGCTGCTAAGCAGAGGGAAGGTGCCAGCCCTTTAAATAGAAGCACTTAAAAGGATTTGCAGCTCCCCCAGCCTCTGTCTGCTGTTGCTGGGAAGTTAGACTCAGCCTCAGGGAACAGGCGAGCCCTTTAAATGGAAACAGCTGAGAGGGCTCCCAGCTCCCTCCCCTCTAGCGCATTGCTAGGGAGCCAGAGATGACAGCCCCTTCAGCTGTTTCTATTTAAAAGGCTTGTACCTCCCCTGCAGGGAAGATGCGAGCCCTTTAAATAGAAGCAGTTTGAAGGTCTCACGCCCCTCTCCTGCTTGGAGGCAAGGAACTAGGGGGCGGGGCCTGAAACTGCCTCACGGGGTGGATCAGAGCCCTAGGCGGGCCGGATCTAGCCTGCTGAGAGGCTTTTGCCTACCCCTGCTCTATCAAAAAGAGGCAGCAAAGCGGGGGCCGAAAGGAGGTACTTGAAAGCTGGGATCAGCTGTGCAGCGCTGCATGAGGAGCCTGGGGTCAGCTGGGGAGTCCTGGGGGCTCCCTTAATATAAACGTGTTTCCTCGACTTAAGAGCCACAGGAGGCACTGGACAGTAATTACTTTGAATGACTCTGGGGAAGCAGTTATTTCAAAAAAGCAGCAGTGGAGTGTCCACACTAGTGCTATTTCGAAATAACTATTTCAAAACAAGCATTATTCCTCATGGAAAGCAGGAGTAGTTATTTTGAAGTAACCAGCCCCTTATTTTGAAAGAATGGATTTGGTAATGTGGACACTCCATATGAATGAAAAAACATGTAACTGAATTTACAGTCTGATAAACAAAAATTTTCCTTAACTTCCCATCTTATCACAGATTTAGCAGTTGACATGGACTATATTTAAAGAGGGAGTAAGAAAATATTGCATATCATTATGTGGACTGACAGACTGTCTGATACTTTTTTGTTTTTTTCAGTGACACAAAACTAGTAAAAATGCCAAGACCACAAGCTTCATATCCTCATAATGATGCAAAATACTTTGTGATGTACATTCTGTTTGATATATGCAGATATGGAATGACCATAAAATTGTGAAAAACAGCAAGCAACTTGTTTAAAAAACTATTGCAAGTCACTTTATGCAATATGAATAATACACTGTTATCCATAATGTTTAATACTTCCGTTTTACTTTTTAAAGCAACAACATTTTTTATTATGGAAGTCCTAACATTCGTCAAAGCCTCCTTTCTGGATTTCCCCCATTGTTTTAAGAGTAAAATGATATCACATGCCTTTCTATACAACAGATAATTGTATGTGTGCTCAATTAACACACTGATTATAATTTTCAAAGTTCAGGTCATCTGCTTTTAGCTGAATAAATTACTTTTTCATTAGAAAACAATATGGCTGTGTCTACATTGGCAAGATTTAGCGCAAATGCTTTTGCACAAAATCTTGCTGCCTGTCTACACTGGCCACGAGTATTTGCGCAAGAACACTGACATTCTACTGTATGAAATCAGTGCTTCTT
Source organism: Pelodiscus sinensis (assembly GCF_049634645.1). NCBI lineage: Eukaryota > Metazoa > Chordata > Testudines > Trionychidae > Pelodiscus > Pelodiscus sinensis. Next base: position 230,508,401 of record NC_134711.1, on the reverse strand, counting down.
GCACAAATACTCTGATGCTCCCGTTCAGGGATCAGTCCTCTTGCGCAAGTGTTCTTGTGCAAGAGGCCAGTGTAGACAGGTAACATCAATTTCTTGCGCAAGAAAGCCTGATGGCTAAAATGGCCATCAGAGCTTTCTTGTGCAAGAGAGCGTCTACACTGGCATGGATGCTTTTGCGCAAAAGCAAATCTTTTGCGCAAAGGCACATGCCAGTATAGATGCTCTCTTACTCAAATACTCTAACGCAAAAACTCTTGCGTTTAGAGTATTTGCGCTAAATCTTGCCAGTCTAGATATAGCCTATGTGTTCTTAGATTCTGGATCAGAGCCCTGGCAGAATGTCTGCAGTAGAATAGTCTATTGTATTATTTCAGAAATACTGAAAGATTCTAGAATGCCCTTTATCCAAGGAAGAACAAATATTTAAATTACCAATACAGATCCTAATTGCATAGCTAGCTTGCTATGAAATTGTTGGGATGCTAAATTCTGATCTTATGATATAAACAGGGACAGGCCGGGTGACGGCTTGGATGAGAGACCTTGAGGATAAACCCACACACTGGTGGAAACAGCACTGACAATTCAGCAGATGGCACTCTAACTTTGACTTAACAGACTGTTGATAGGGGCACTGTGCAGGAGGGGAGTCAAAGAATCCATGCAAATAGTCTCATTGCCACAGTCTGTGGCCACTTCTAGCGATGGATGAGTTGAATGCTCACTGTCAGCAACAACTTTCAGGGGGAGGCCAGAGATCTGTGCTGCCACTTGGCATTTTTTTCTGCTCTTTGTGGGGGAGGTCATTTCCTACCCTGGTTGACAAAACGGCTAGGGCCACTTCTATACGTAGCCCTTCACAGATCTTGAACTCTCCACGCTATTCTTCAGATGGCAATGACTTCTACCTGGAGCCTATGAAGAAAAAGGAGGGTCAAGATCTGGTATTCCCACAAGAAATTAAAAAACAAAAAGTTGTAGCTCTGTGTCAAGTCACAGAAGGTTGGTCTCTCTCTCTCCCTCAGCCTCAAACACTATGGAGTAAAACTTTTAACTGATAGCTCTGACTTAGGGGACAGCTGCTTTTCCATATTCTGAATCTGCCAAATCAGATGACCTTTGGCTCAGTCTGAACTTTGACCTACTCTGAGTTCACAAACCATCCAGTCCTCACTCCCAATGCAACACTATCAGGGGAGCCTGCTCCACATCTTCCGACTGTGGTCTCTCCTACCACATCTTGCAGCACCCCAGCTGGACTAGATACACAAGGCCTGACTCTGCACTCATTCCCACCAGTGTAAATCAATAGTAACTAATTTGAGATAAACATCTAGACCAGGGTAAACTGATCTGACTGAAAGTAGAATCAAGCCTACACACTTTATCTTTCAAAGATAGTTTGGGAGAGTGCCAGCGGACACACAGAAGCTATAGGGTCCACTTAACAATTGGGTATGATGTTTGACCACGCTGCACAATTCACAGCATGTTCCCTGCTGTGGATCAAAATTTGTGCCAATGATTTAAATCCCTGTAAGAGCACAGTTACAACTATATGTATCACATTGGATGTGATGTTTGTTCCACAGTTAATTCCAAGGAACTCCCTGGTGAAGTTGTAATATTTTTAATGCTGTGTTTTGGTCCCTCCACACTGCAAGACTACATATTTGGCCCAGGATTTTCTCTTGTTTCTCCATCAGCAATTCACAACTTGCCAGACAGACATTACTTCAAAACATGACATTAGGTTCTAATTCAATTCACATTTGTCTCCCATTGGAAGTATAAACATGTTCAGAAAGTTGTAGGAGATATCTTGTCTTCAGGTATTTTTGCAGATCTGCCTACTTATGTAAAGGAAAATGTTGGAAAATATATGTAATATTAAATTACATATATTGGTTGTTTTTGTGTCTTTTCACTGTAAGACTGGCAATTCTTTTTGCAGCTGTGCATTAAAAATGCGTTTTCTCTGAGGCATAATAAAAATATCACAGTAGCGGCATACATCATATTCTGGATGCCATGTTATGTGATGCGATTTTTCATGGTACAGTAAGTTTGCATTGGCCCAAAATAACTGGAAGTGAGAATGTGCATTGACCTGCTCTAGAGCAATCACATTATCCACCAATAGTGTGGAAGATCACATGGGTTGATGCAACTCAATGCAGTACAGTAAGCTTATCTATGTCTTCTCTATAAATTGCAGTACAGAATAAACTGGTGAAAGCAGTTCACTCATGTGTAATAGAACTGCAATACATCCTCAGTGATATTACTCCAAAAGAGCACATTGGGTAGGATTCTATTCTCTCTTGGGATGTTGCCCTAACTGCATAAGAATAAGATACTGCTTTTTTTTTTTCCTGATTAAAAAAAAAAGGCCTGTCCCCACTTGAAACACGACTGCAGCACAGCTATAGCTGTGCCATTGCAGCACTTCAATATAGACGCTACCGACGCCAACAGGAGACGCTCTCCCTTCAACATACATAGCCCACTTCCCTGAGAGGCAATAACTAGGTCAATGGAAGAATTTCCCCCTCAACCTATGCTGCCAACACCAAGGTTTAGGTTGACTTAACTACACACTTGGGCAGGTCAGCCAACAGGGGAGGAGGGAAAACGGGGCAATTGCCCCAGGGCCCATGGGGCTCAGCAATTCAAAAAGGGCCCAGGGCTCCCAGATGCCACCACTGCTACTGTAGCAGTGGCAGTGGCCAGAACCCCAGTCCCTTTAAATCACTGCTGAAGAGCTGGGTGGTGCGCTCTGGGTGGTGCTAAGGGCTGAGACGGGGATGTACTGTTTTCCTGGCTGCGGTGAGAGCTGACTGCTTCTAGCCCCGTCCCCTCTGGGAGCCTAGAACCACCCCTTCTACCTTGCTGAGGGCTCTGGAACATCTGTTGGCTCCTCTGCATTCAGGGGTTTGGATTTTTCACATTCCCTAGCTATGTAGCAAGGTTGACCTAACTTTGTATGGATGCTAGGTCTCAGTCGCATGGTGTGAAAATCTACTCATGAGCAAAATTCATTCATGAATTCTGTGAAAAGCCCACATACAGTAAACTTCAGATAAAACAGCACCTTTAGGACCCAGGGGGTGCCGGATTATCAAATATGCCGGACTATCGGAAGGGGGGGCTATGAGAGGTCGGGGTGGAGTGGGGGGGATGCGCCCCTCGGTGCTGCGGGACCAACCCAGCAGCACCCCAGCTGCTCTGCCCCAGGCGTCCCCAAGTCAGCCGCTGGTCAGTTTCAGCAGCGGCTGAATCAGGGAAGCCAGGGGCAGAGCAGCTCCAATTATCCGGCTGCCCGGAGCACTTCCAGGTTCCAGATGGTGCTGGACCATCAGGAGTGCCGGACCAATGGATGCTGGACCACTGGAGTTTAACTGTATTTAGCTTTTTGCAGGGAACAACACAAGGGCCTGGGGAGATGGATCCCACCCATCTTCAATCTGTGGCTCAGCCTACAGAACTCAAAAGCAACCCTTCTGAAGTCCTGGTTGGGGTTATAGGACCACTGGATCCACATCAGAGTAGATCTTGCAGCCCCACCCCACTCCCAATCACAAGGTCCACGATGTCCGCACTAGCCCAGGCGGGTGCCAGCCTCTTGCGGTCCCGGGCAAGCTCCCGGGAGCCGCCAGCCTGGTCCCGGGAAGAGGGGGAGGGCTGGGGGGCATCGGGTGGGTGGCTCGATCCGTGCCAGGTGCAGGGTCTGCTGGCTGGGTGCTGGCAGGCTTGCACCTGGCACGGGCACCGTAGCCAGCCCGTGCCCCTTTAAGGGGTCCGGGGCCGGGAGGGGGGCAGACGAGTTTCCCTGGTGTTGGCCAGAGTGGCCACCAGGGAAACCTGGGGAGGGCTAGCCTCCCACTAGTTCGAATTAAGGGTCTACACAGCCCTTAATTCAAACTAGTAAATTCGAACTAGGCTTAATCCTTGTGGAATGAGGATTACCTAGTTCCAACTAAGCGCTCCGTTAGTTCGAATTAAGTTCGAACTAACGGAGCGCTAGTGTAGCGCCTATGAAACTTAGTTCGAACTAACGTCTGTTAGTTCGGACTAACTTTGTAGTGTAGACATACCCTAAGAGAAAGCATGCTCAATATTTGCTTCTAATCCAGGATAGTTTTGAGACCCAGGAGGAGCCCACCAAAAGATATTGAAAAGGAAAGGCCCCTGGGAGTGCTGTGATGGTTGTTTCTCTACACAATGTGCAAGGGCATGTGAATATATTTTCTGTCACTTTGTGTATCTTTCCAGTTTTGTCTTCATATGAAATAAGAGATTTTTAACATGGAATCAAAGATTCTAAGAACACAGTTTAGGATTGCTTTTTAAAAAAATTATAAGTAATCTTAAAACCTACAGTGAGATCAATTGTTTCTGATTTCAGATGCAAAACTGTGAAGATTACCTCAAAGAGAGACAGAGAAAGCACAATTCAAAAATTCATAGAGTCCAAGGCCAGAAGGAACTAATGTGAACATCTATCCTGACCTCCTGCATACCACAACCCATAGAAATTCTTCAAAATAATTCCTTTTGAACTACAGAATCTCTTTAAAAATCCAATCTTGATTTTAAAATTGTCAGTGATAATGAATCCACCACAATGCTTAGTAAATTGTTTCAATGATTAACTACCTTCACTGTTAAAGAGATACACAGTATTACCAGTCTGAATTAGTCTAGTTTCAGTTTTCAGCGTTATAGCTTTTTCTGCTAAACCGGAGAGACAATTATCAAATATATGTTTCCCATGTGGATACTTATAGACTGTAATCAAGTCACCCCTTTTTAGAGTCGCCTTAACTTCCCCTCTAAGCCAGGTCAATTTTTTAACTTTCTTGCTTGATTGTATCATTCACATTTTCCTGATTAAATTCTCCCTCCCAGTTGATTTGGTTCATAATTATTCTCAGCTTTGTGAAACCGAGCCTTCTAAAGCACCTACTTTATCCCTGGTTTGGACTTTATTTTATTTACATATTATAAATGCCATCAAGTCACGATCATTTGAACCCTAGCTACCACTAATGTTCAGTTCTGTGATCAAATGCTGTTGCACTAATAAAATAATGATTAGGATTCCAATATGTTATTTCCTCTTCGAATTAATGACTTTTCATAACTCACTAGTTTCCCTTATGCTCCATCACTTGTGATTTATAAAGTCATCAAGAAAGCATCAGAAATAATGTACCCACTGCCAATTCATTACAATTACGTATCTCTATAGGGCAGTTATTCTCAACCTCTGTTTACCACTGTGGGCCATATATGCAGTTCTCTGTGTGGTTCTGTGGGCCAGTCCACACCATATACTTACCTGAATGGCCAAGAAGATGTCATACGGACTGCAGCTGTGTGCCAACTGGGCTATAAGTGGCCTGTGGACTACAGATGGAGGAGAACCACTGCCATTGAGGGTACTATATGAGGGTACTATATGTTAGCAACTAGCTTCCTTAGCTCAATTTTGACCTCATTTTGGACTTCATCAAAAAATCCAGGAGAAATGTTTCATATACTCTTATTGGACAGTATAGATATTTTTAAAGTTTGGAGGGAATTGTAAAATACATTGTTAGATACAGTTGCTTATAAAAATTGGAATATTTCTTCTTTTTATTTATTGTGGGGAGTTGGGGTTGGAAGGAACATAGTATCTCCAAAGATGTGTGGGCCCAGAATCTTCAAATGTATTATATTTATTTGGCCCAAAAAGGACTGGTGCCTTTAAACTTTTTTGTAAAGGCTGATTTGCTATTTTGTTCAAATCTAATATCACTACACATGGCCCACAATGGATAATGTAACCTATGGACTGACTGTGAGGGCTCACTGACTTGGATAAGGGCTGGCAGCGAGGAACTCTTGAACTATATTCCTGGCTTTGCCACATTCTGTGACCTTAACGATACTTTACATTTACTGCTATAGAGCAACTTCTATCCAATATCGCAGGGTTTTTATAAACAGTGAAGTAACTCACAAAAGACCCTAAAGGGGATCAGGTGCACCTATCAGAAGTACTTACACACTTACACACACATGAACACACATACACTGATTGGAATATAAGGAAAGATAATTTTTCTTTAATGTCTGACTACATTGGTGATATCAATGGTAAAATTATTCTCATTATGAAGAAGAGTTGACTTGAAAAGGTAAAGGGAGGTAGTAATTAAGTTCCCATAATAGTCACACTGGGACCTCCTAGCGTGAGGTCTGATGTTAATAATATATTTCTCCCTATAATTAATGTTCATGTTCTGTTCCAGTGGGATTCTTTTCCTGTATCCTCAACCTTGTCATTACTTTAATATACAAAGCAACATTAACATTCCACTCTATGCAATTGCTAATCTAAGCACTAGTAAACCCAACCTTATGTACCTCCCTACCAAGTGGATGGAAAATATGATAATGGGAACACAAAATTTCAGCAGAGTGAAGTTAGTTTTCAGGGAATCTTGTCCTGTATAATAAGGAAGCTATCTATCTATCTATCTATCTATCTATCTATCTATCTATCTATCTATCTATCTATCTATCTATCTATCTATCTATGTCTAGATTGCAGGGTTTTTTCGAAAAAAGTAGCCTTTTTTCGAAAAAACTTCACCTGCATCTAGACTACAGCCGCGTTCTTTCGAAATTAAATTGAAAGAATGCGGCTTTTCTTTCGACGGCGGTACTCCTCATTTCACGAGGAAGAACACCTTTTTTCGAAAGTGCTCTTTCGAAAAAAGGCGTTCTTGAATGCAAACAGGGCTTTTTCGAAAGAGAGCATCCAGACTGCCTGGGTGCTCTCTTTCGAAACAGCGGCTCACTTTTTCGAAAGAAGAGGTTGCAGTCTAGATGCTCTTTTTCAAAAGAAGCTTTTTCAAAAGTATCTTTCGAAAAAGCCTCTTTCGAAAGAGGCTTGTAGTCTAGACGTAGCCTTAGACAATTTGTGCATCTGTCTGTCTGTCTGTCCACAAGCCTATCCATCCGACTGTGAGTCTACTTGTTAAAAAACTCTTCCTAAATGGTAAGAGATAGGACCACCAAATCTGGTATGCAGCTTCCTCTTACCCTAACTTAAAGCAAGGTCAGGGTTTGGTTGTGTCAGGAAAATGAGACGTGCCTGGAATTAAATTGTTTTCCATCACATGGAAAGGAAAGAGTCATATAGGAGGGACAGCTATGCTCTGCAATGACCACTGGGGGCAATGAGGGTAGGGGACAGTTATACTGCAGAGTGATCACAGGGGGATGAGCGCACCAAGAAGAGAGTGAGAAGCTGGGGATGGGGTTCTCCATATCACCTGCCACCAGCCAAATAAGTGGCCTCCTTCTCCCAAACTTCTCCCCCAGCTCTAGAACACAGCATCAGATGGGGATAAAGGAAGTCCCCCTAGTCCCACCCCTCCATGAGATGCCACCAGCCTTCCGACCCTCTCAGAAGTCTCCAAGCATCCCTGCCCTCCCCCCCCATGAGGAGTCACACCAGCTTGACAGACAGGGGCAGCCCAACCCTGACCCCCACTCCCTGTGAGGAATTTCTAGGGGACTTGAGCAGCCCAACCCTGCCTACCTCTCTGCAAGGAGACATCAGAGGGGGGACAGGCAGCCCAGTAATGGCCCTCCCTGGAAGGAGCTGCTGGCTGTAGGGGCTGGGGAGTATAGCCCTGACCCCCCCCCTCCCGAACTAGGAGGAGACACCAGGACACTGCAGCTCTGGCCTCCAGGGAGGTGCACCACCTGAGCAGCATCACCCTTGCCACTATGGGTGGTCCTGGTAAGTCTCCCTCACCTCCAAGCCTCCTCCCCTGAGCCCCATTGCCTGAGTCCCCCCTGCCCGCATCCCTCTCCACCTCCCAGCCTCCTGCCCTGATTCCTGTACCCCACACACTCACAGCCCCCTGAACCGAAGGATCCAAGCATCGCCAGTTAAATCTTCTAGTCTACTATATATTTGAGACAGTTTGTCTGTCTGTGCATCTATCTGTCTGTTCAAGAACTCCTAAACCAAGGGTGGGCAATACTTTTTGATGGGGGGGGGGCACTCCAAGAATTGGGAAGTGGTCAAGGGCTGCACTCTTCTATATTAATGAAGGAGGTGCGAGGTCTGAGATGGAGGTTGGTTGCCAAAGAGGGCTTGCAGTAAGGGACTGGAGTGCAGGAGAGGGTGTGGAGTCTGGGAGGGAGTTTGGGTGAAGGAGGCAGTTGTGACCTGGATTAGGGGACTAGGGTGTAGAGATTTGGACTGTGACTTTGGGCAAGAGGGAGCTGTGACTCTGGACTGGGGACAGGGATGCAGGGGTGGGCAGAGGAATTTGATTGTGACCTGGGTCCAGGGAAGGGATTGGGGTGCAGGATCTGGGAGGGGATTTGGGTGCAGGAGTGGGTGAGAGGGTTTGGGTTGTGACCTAGGACTAGAGGGGGCTGAGACCTGGAACAGGAGATTGGGGGTGCAGGATTTGGGTAGGGATATGGGGGTAGGGGGGAAGCAGAAGGTTTGGGTTATGTGTGGTGGTGGACAGAACATTATGGTGCCAGAGGCAGGCTCTGGCTGGGAGACTTACCTGCTTGACTCGCAGCCAGCAGCCTGCACAAGCAGACTCCCTGCCTGTCCCACCACCACACTGGCTGAAGGGGCCATGTGGTTTTTGAACAGCTATGAGCCTGAGGGGAGGGGGCAGGGTGCTTTGCAAACTGTCTGTTGACAACAGGCAGCTCCCATTTGGCCAAACACTGGCCAATGGGATTTTGCTGGAGGTGGGAGCAGCTCATGAAGGTTCACATCTGTTCAAACAGCCCCACAGCAGCTTTTCGCAGCAGTGTGCAGGGGCAGGCAGGGAATTTTCCTGAGGTTCCTACTGCATCCACGGGCTGGATCCAGCAGCTTGATGGGCCAGAGCCGGTCAACAGAGGGAATTTTGCCCAGGCCTGTCCTAAATGGTAAAAGCTAGGGCCACCAAATTAGGTATACAGCTTCCTCTTATCATAACTTAAACCAAGAGAGGGTTTTGTTGTTTTGAAAGGAGTTACTATAGAGAACTTTCTGGGTGTCTGGCTGGTGAGTCTTGCCCACATGCTCAGGGTTTAGCTGATCGCCATATTTGTGGTTGGGAAGGAATTTTCCTCCAGGGTAGATTGGCAGAGACCCTGGAGGTTTTTCGCCTTCCTCTGTAGCATGGGGTACAGATCACAGCTGGAGGATTCTCTGCATCTTGGGGCCTTCAAAGTATTTGAAGACTTCAATATCTGAGACATAGGTGAGAGGATTATTCTAAGAGGGGTGGGTGAGATTCTGTGGCCTGCACTGTGCAGGGGGTCAGACTAGATGATCATAATGGTCCCTTCTGACCTTAAAGTCTATGAGTCTATGAGTTGTGCCAGGAACATGGGGTGTACATGGAATGGGATTGCTGCTCAGAAAACCATATAGGAAAGAGACAGAATCACCAGGCAGGTGAAAGGAGCTGGCTGGAGATAGGTTCAACTGCCCCAGTTCCGAGCCACACCTCCCCCGCCCACCTGGCTGTCTTTAAGCATGGCAGAGGGGCTGTTTATCAGGGAGCAAGGGGAAAGTGCACAATTTGCTGCATTCCTTGCTCTGGCTGAGGTATGCAGGGGGAAGACGAACCTGGATCTGCTGCAGTCAGGGGACATGCACCCCTCGCCTGAGTGTGCCTGCTGAAGCTGCAGCAGCCATGGAGAAGCACATCTCACCTGGCCCCAAGCTACTGCAGTGAGAGAGGGCTGGAATAGTCTTTTCTTCCCTGGGCAGCCTGTATACTGAACCCCTCATCCCCAGCTACACCCCAGAGCAATGATTCAAGTGAAGCATATCCATTTTCATTTTATTTTCCAAAAAAACAAAGATTAATTGAGTTAAGGACCCGAGCAACGCTGGGTAAATCTTCTAATAGATTTGTAAAACAAAACAAAATGTAAGACAATTAGTTGTCCAAGAAGCTTTAAAGCACAAAAATGGGGAGTGGAATATCAATAGCCCATTTCTCCTATACCTCATGGTAGCTTTGGAACACACTACTGGCACACAGCTGCTCTAAAGCAGACTGACCCCCTTGAACAGGGAAATCCTTGGAATTCATAAAGCCCAGTGGCTCCCTTACAAGCTTCCTGAGGGCAGTGGAAGGGTGCAGTCAAGAAAAAGGCAGTATGTCAAGACCCCCTGCACCCAAATCCCCTCCCAGATCCTGCACCCCAATCCCAGCTGATCTTTGGTATAAATTAAAACAACTTCCATTGCTCCACTTTATGCCAGGGACTGTCCCAGCCCCTGAAAGATGAAGGAAAGTGTAGGCCCCCCTTTTTTTTGGAGGGGAAGAAGAGCTAATAAAGGAGACATCAAGAAGGCTGAGATGTTTGATAATTATTTTGCTTCAATATTCACTGAAAAAGTTAATGTGACAAGATACTTCATACAATTAATATTAGAGAAGGAATGCATGCCAAAATAGGTAAGAATAGTTTAAAGACTATTTAGGTAAGTTAGTGCAACTGGATGAAATATATAGTGCCACATTTCAGTTTATAAGCAACTACACCATTACTGTACACAGCGGTGCAACACTGGCTAAAAGAGTCGTTATCAACAATTTGCTGTCATATTGGGGGAGGTACCTAGTGGGATCCTACAGGAGTCTGTCCTAGGTTCAGAACTATTCAACAGTTTCATTAATGGCATGAATAAGGTCATGGATAGTCTGTGCATAAAATTTGTAGAAGATACCAAGCTTGGGGGGAGTTCAAGAACTTTGGAGAAAAGGATTAGAATTCAAAATTACCTTGTCAAACTGGAGAATTGGTCTGATATCAATAAGACAACAGCAGTAAATGCAAAGAACAATATATACACATCCGTTGGGTGAGAAAAACTTAATTTGACTGATCATTTTAAAGAAACAGGGAAATCCCCCCTTCAAATGCATTCACACACAAAATTTAGAACTAAGTTTGTTCCAATACTTTTCCCATCAAAACAATAACTAAAATTTAAAAACCTTCCAGTTTCAAGAGCATTAACAATCTAAACAACCACATTTCACATATTTTAGCAACCAAATATTGTAACACCTAAACTCTTACGGTATGTCTACACTACAAAGTTAATTTGAACTAACAGCCGTTAGTTCTAATTAACTTTAATAGGGGCTACATATACAAATCGCTAGTTCGAATTTAAATCGAACTAGCGGAGTGCTTAATTCGAATTAGGTAAACCTCATTCTACGAGGAGTAATGCCTAGTTTGAATTAAGTAGTTCGAATTAAGGGCTGTGTAGCCAATTAATACAAACTAGTTGGAGGCTAGCCCTTCCCAGGTTGCCCTGGTGGCCACTCTGGGCCAAACCAGGGAAACTCTTCTGCCCCCCTCCCGGCCCCGGAGCCCTTAAAGGGGCACGGTCTGGCCACAGTGCCTGTGCCAGTTGCAAGCCTGCCAGCACCCAGCCAGCAGACCCTGCATCTGGCACAGCATGAGCCAGCCACCCGCTGCCACCCACCCCTCCACCTCTTCCCAGGACCAGGCTGGCGGCTCACACAAGCCTGCCCAGGGCTGCAAGAGGTGGGCACCCGCCTGGTCTAGTGTGGAGATCGTGGACCTCATCGAGGTTTGGGGGGAGGCCTCCAACGTCCACGATCTCCACACTAAGCACAGGAAAGCGGCCATCTAGGGCAGAATAGCTGCCAGTCTGGCCACCAAAGGCCACATGAAAACCCAGGAGCAGGTTTTCATGAAAATCAAGTTGGTCCAGTGAGACCCCGGACCCTGAGCCCTGAGCTTAGAACATAAGAATGGCCCTACTGGGTCAGACCAAAGGTCCAGCTAGCCCAGTAGCCTGTCTGCCGACAGCGGCCAACACCAGGTACCCCAGAGAGGATGGACCGAAGACAATGACCAAGCGATTTGTCTCGTGCCATCCATCTCCAGCCTTCCACAAACAGAGGCCAGTGACACCATTCCTACCCCCTGGCTAATAGCACTCCATGGAGCCAACCTCCATGAATTTATCTAACTTCTCTTTAAACTCTGTTATAGTTCTAGCCTTTACAGCCTCCTGTGGCAAGGAGTTCCACAGGTTGACTATGTGCTGTTTGAAGAAGAACTTTTGCTTATTAGTTTTAAACCTGCTGCCCATTAATTTCATTTGGTGTCCTTTAGTCCTTATATTATGGGAACTAATGAAGAACTTTTCTTTATTCACCCTCTCCACACCAGTCGTGATTTTATATACCTCTATCATATCCCCCCTCAGTCTCCTCTTTTCTAAGCTGAAAAGTCTCTTTAGCCTTTCTTCATATGGGACCTGTTCCAAACACCTAATCATTTTAGTTGACCTTTTCTGAACCCTTTCAAGGCCAAAATATCTTTTTTAGGTGAGGAGACCACATCTGAACACAGTACTGAAGATATGGCATACTATAGTTTTATACTTCCCCTCCTCCTTCTTCCCCTGGCTTCCCCCTTCCAGCTCCCTCCTCCCAGGTTTCCCCCTCCCCTCTCCCACCCCCTCTCTTCCCCTCTCCCAACTCCTTTTCCCAGTCTCCCCAGAGGTTAATCCCCCCCCCCCCCAGTTTTGTTAAATAAAGAGAGTTTCTATTTTTGAATACACATGTCCTTTATTTTTTACATCAGGAAGGGGGGTTAGGGAGGGGTAAGTGGAAGGAGGTGAGGGAGGAACGGGGCACGAGCCCCCAGAAAGGGTATGTCTACACTACCCTGCTAGTTCGAACCACCTCAGGGTGGAAGCTCTCCTGCAGGGCCTCCTGGATCCTGACAGCCCCCTGGATGGCAGCCTGAGGCAAGTGCAGCCAGGCTGATGGCCTAGTGTTGTGATTTGCCGAGTGTGGGCACTCAGGGCACTCCAAGATAGGACTGCTTTTCTGTCCCTCATCGAGTTAGACAAGCAAGCGGGGAACCCTCAGAACTGTCTGTCTGGGGTGGGGGTCAGGTCCTTTAAGCACAGCCCTCGGCAGCAGCTCCACACTCTAAGTCCTAATCTGATGCCCTGCCGGCACTGGTTCCGGCCCTCCTTAACTTCAGTCCAGGGTCCACTTAATGTGGACATGCTATTTCAAATTAGCAAAACGCTAATTCGAATTAGTTTTTAGGTCTAGATGCACTAATTCGAATTATTTTATTTCGAATTAACTAATTTGAATTGTTAGTTCGAATTAGTGCTGTAGTGTAGATATACCCTTATAGGCTATGTCTAGACTGCAGGCTTCTTTCGAAAGAGGCTCTTTCGAAAGCATCTTTCGAAAGAGCCTCTTTCGAAAGAGAGCGTCTAGACTGCACGGAGAAATTTCGAAAAAGCGGCTTGCTTTTTCGAAAGAAAGCATCTAGTGAGTCTGGATGCTCTCTTTTGAAGAAGCCCTATTTACATTGAAGAACGCCTTCTTTCGAAAGAGGAACTTTTGAAAGAAGGCGTTCTTCCTCGTGAAATGAGGTTTACCGCCATCGAAAGAAAAGCCGCGTTCTTTCGAATTAATTTCGAAAGAACGCGGCTTGAGTCTGGACGCAGGGGAAGTTTTTTCGAAAAAAGGCTACTTTTTTCGAAAAAACCCCTGAGTCTGGACACAGCCATAGATACCTCACCTCCACAATAAATTCCCTTTCACATTCAGCTTACAAAAGCCCACAACACATGTTCAATTTCTCAACATCACGTAAAAACACACAAACCTCAGCCTTTTATTTGAGGGAGATAAGGACAAGAGGTAAGGGCATAGCACTATAAAGGGACTATAATTTCAAAATAAAGATCAAGGACACTTTTGTGAAATTTTTAGGGCTTCAGAATACTCAGTTGATCTGCATTCCAGCTTCTTTCTTTGATCTGCTCCATCTAAGTCTGAAACATTTGGAAGAGAGCAAGGTGATCAGGAACAGTCAACATGTAATCACCAAGGGCAAGTCATGCCTGACCAAACTGATTGCCTTCTATGATGAGATAACTGGCTGTGTGGATATGGGAAAACAGTGAACATGATTGTGGAAGATAGGAAGAGTACTGGCCAGCACCCGGTGACTAAGGGATTAAACTTAGATAGTTAGCAAGGGTGTTGGGAGGGGGCCAGAAGAACCAATGGGATACAATGCTGAAATTTGAATTGCATATAGATACCTTGCTTGCTCTCTTTGGCTACGTCTACACTGCAATGTAGATTGTGGTTTCTTTTTTGAAAAACCCTTTTTCGAAAAAGTGCTCTCCCATGATTATGCAAATGAAGCATGAGATTTGTAAATCCATGCTTCATTTGCATTTTTGATCAGGCTCATTTACATTCCTCTTTCGGAAGAGGAAAGTAGTTTAGACATGCCCATATTGAGCTGTGTTAGTAGGAGCATTGCCAGCAGATCGAGTGAAGTGATTATTCTCCTCCGTTCAGCAATGATGAGGCCATATCTGGAGTATTGCGTCCAGTTTTGGACCCGTTACTATAGAAAAGATGTGGACAAACTGGAGAGAGTCCAGCAGAGGGCAACAAAAATTATTAGAAGACTGGAGCACATGATTTATGAGGAGAAATTGAGGGAACTGGGGTCGTAGCATTTAGTACGTAGCAGAGAAGAGTGAGGGGGGATTTGATAGCAGCTTTCAACTACTGGAAGGGGGGTTCCAAAGAGGATGGAGAGAGGCTGTTCTCAGTGGTGACAGATGACTGAAAGAGGAGCAATCATCTCAAGTTGCAGTGGGGGAGGTCTAGGTTGGATATTAGGAAAAACTATTTTCCTAGGAGGGTGGTGAAGCACTGGAAAAGGTTACCTAGTGTCAGAGGCATCCCATCTATATGAATGGTTTGGGGACAACCACCCTGGGCCCTGCACTTTGGGGGGCCCCACACTTCAGAGGGAGATGGAGGCATTGGGCCAAGAGTAGGCCGGAGGATTAACAGTGGACCAGGCACTGACAGCAGGAGTTGGGCCCGCCCCTTCATTTACCGACAGCTGCAGGAAGATGAGTGACCTGGCCCAGCATCACTCGGGGGAATGGGTATGGGAGAAGAGGTGAAGCAGGCGTGGGGAGGGGGCAGAGCAGGGGCTGGAAGTTGCAGGAGAGGTTCAGGGTAGGGGTGAATTGGGGGTGAGGTGGGAGCAGAGGCAGGAAGAGGTGAAGCAGCGGTAGGGCCTGTGGCAGAAGAGGGGTTGTCCCTGACCCCACACACACCTAGGAATGGCCCTACCTAGGGAGGTGGTGAAATCTCCAGCCATAGAGGTTTTTAAGGCCAGGAATGACAAAGCCCTGGCTGGATGATTTAGTTGGGGTTGGTCCTGCTTTGAGCAGGGGCTTGAACTAGAGGCCTCCTGAGGTTTCTTCCAACCGTAATCTTCTATGATTCTATGCATGGTTCCCTACCCTCCTTCACTATCAGGAGTCTGTAGCAGAGGCTTTCCACTGACCAGACTTGGTCATCAACTCATCTGATTCATACTTCAGTTTTGTGGCCCGGAACATTTCACAAGAATGACCCTGAACGATGGTAGGTGTAAAACACACGATGTCTATGTGACATCAGTGAAGGGGGCGCTTACTAAACATTTGCTATCAGAGAGCAATACATCTTGTAGAAAGATTTTGTACAGTAGTTGCAAAAATCTTTGGTTAATGAAATATAAAACTGGGACATTTCAGATGCCCTGAATATAATCCCTGAGACACTTGTAAAATCGGGACACATGGTCTCTTTATGGAAATAACACATAGGCTTTTAGATTTTTGCAGTAAAATGATAGCTACTCATCAGACATCCTAGTGTTTCTGAGGTAAATAGGAGAAGGGCACCTGTTGCATGCAAGCTCAAAAGCTTTTCACAAGGGCTATGTCTATACACTGTGCCCGTTTTGCGCAAGAAATATGCAAATGAAGCGAAGCATGGAATATTGCCACGCCTCATTTGCATAATTAATAGGCTCCGTTTTTGCGCAAGAGGCTTTCGTGCAAGAGCCTTTCTCCCTGAAAAAAATGTGGAAGAACGGCTCTTGCACAAGAAGGGGGTTTTGCGCAAAAACGGAGCCTAATTTAGTATGCAAATGAAGAGCGGTGATATTCCACGCTTTGCCTCATTTGCATATTTCTTGCACAGAATGGGCGCAGTGTAGACATAGCCAAGCAGGTTCCATAGAGACAGCTTGCCTCTTCTCCCTAGTGCTGGACTTCCAGGGTATAAAATGCTCTAAATCACCTTAATCCTTCAAAGAAGTGGACGAGGAATGAGGATCCATACATATAATCATCTTGGGGAAACATGGAGCAGAACTACACCACCGCTTAAGTCACTATAACTTACACCACTCAAGAGTGTAAACACTTCCCTGAGTGACACAAGTTACAGCAACCTAAGCACTGTCCACATAGATTGCTATGCAAGCAGGAGATGCTCTTCCTCTTGTGGAGATGGGGTAGTTATGCTAACAGAATAGCACTCTCCTGTTGGCATAGAGCATCTTCCCCAGACACACTACAGCAGCACAGATGCATCAGTGCAGCAGTGCTGACTTAGTTCTTCTAGTGCTGACAGATACTAAGGTAAGTGATCGTTTTTCTTCTTTGAGAATTGTCCATTCAGATTCCCAGTTTTGAGATTAACAGGCAACAGAGATCCTCTAAAGATGGATCACTGCTTTTACTTGACGTGTCTCATGAACTGGCATAAGCTCAAGAGGCCTGGCTTGTGTAGTAACAGTGCTTTATAAAGTGTCCCTAGAACTCTAAGTCTTACACATTTCGATGAGAGAACCATTTTGAAGGTATGCTGCCAGACTGCTTTAAACCTAGTGGAATTTCTCATAGATGGCTCAAAACCTGTTAGACTATAGCAATGAAATATATAATGTCTGATCCATCTGGACAGTACTTGTACTGAAATGGACTGGCTCCTGATCTGATCCCCAACTGCCAAAAAAGGCCATAGGGACTTTAGGATTGATTTGATTCTATTTAGACAGTATCTAATGGCCCTCGTAACAACTATATCGTGCAGTTTTTATATAGTAATATTTAAACCTATTTCAGTTATTTCCTAAATTGCTCTTCTTTTTTCTTTTGGCCACATAACTAGTCATTGTTCACTAATGTTACTCTATCAGGGAAAGCAGTCTTAAATTGAATGTCTACATAGAATTAATTTAAAGAGCTCATCAAATAATTCTAATATCGTGTTCCACTGGTGAGGCAATTAAGGAACACTCACTGGTATCTGAACAATTGATTCAGCTCTATTGTGAAAACATAGCATGGAGGTAAATAGCCTTGTAATTATTTGCTCAGGAAAGTGGGCATCATCTTAATGGAATAGTACTAATGATCTAAATTAAACAAACTGCATTTTTACTGTTCTCAAAATCAATGCAAGAACCATCAATAGTAGTATAAATGGTAATGTGATGTGTACACCGGGACGCCTAGTGGATGAAGTACTGAGAGACGGATAATTTTATGTAAGCCACCAAACAGCCATTAGAAGGAGTCTTTTGATCACCACCAATCTGACCTGAAATTTAACTGGTGACATGGAGGTGAAAGACTGTATGGCTTTTGGGGTACCTAAACACATAGCTGCACACATATAGCTAACACTGCATTTTTCCATTAAACAAAATAGCAAATATAGAACAACTTTAAGGGCAAGATACTTTGGAGTATGATTCAATGGTATGTTTGAATGCTTTGTACTGACTTACTGGTATTTTCTGGCAGTAAAGCTTTTGATCTTCTAGGAGTGCAGTACCACTGTAGAGGCTTGTAAGCCTTCTTGCTAGTTTAGCAGGAGAAATGGGCATGGCCAGAGGAGGGGGGCATAGCCAGGTTGCCCCCGCACGATGCCAATCTTTAGCTGTGTTTTCAGCTCCCTGTGGTTCCACATAACATGGTATAAGTTAGAGCATTCCTCAGGCTGTTCTAACTTAGGGCAAAGGGGGACTGGCACTCACAGCAAGAAGACTGGGGAGAGCAAAGATGAGTTTTAAGTCACTTTCACACAAATGCACACACATACAGCCCCATCCTACTTATGCTCTTTGCAGTTTCACTACTGTGGAGGATGTGACCATAAATTGAACAAAACCATATTTTAAATCTAGCACAAGCAAAAAGTGCTAGAAACATTTCAGTACACACCTGAAAGAAGAGTCACAGAAGCTGTCCTCATGATTTAATTTATTGGAGCTTTTCTTTGAAAAAGTTAAAAGACCCGCCTCCTTCCATGCAGTGTGTCTACCTGATGCTATGCTGCCTGCAGAGCATGGCCCTAAAATTAGATTTATTTGCCATAGGTGGATCCCTTCCAGTGAAAGTGATCCTTCAGTAGTTTAGAGAGTCTTACCTTGCCCCACCTCCATTCATTTCCTCCTGCAGCTAGTGTAGACAATGTGGACATGGAAAGGTGTTGTGGCTAGGCAGCCATATATCCCTGCAGATGCCCATTTCTATAATGATTGTCGTATTGGCTGCCACTGGCAGCTCTCTCCTGTGCTTCGTATTCTGCAGCAGTAGCCAAGACTCTGGGTCCAAGAATCAAAGAGTAATTTATGTATAATTGTGACGAGGCAAGTCGGCCCCGCTCGGCCAAGACTGATCCGCCCTGCACTAACCCCATGGTAGCGCTTGCACTCCTCGGGGCAGGCTGGGAGATGCCGGCCCCATGTGCGCACCGTTCGGCAGCAGCAGCACAGCTGATGGGCACAGGAGCCGGATGCAGGCATGATGCTGAATGCTGGGTCACGCCCGTGACATATGGGCGCCCCGCCCTGAGGTCAGCGGGTGACATCAGGGGGAGCGACGGGGACGAAGGATAAAAGGGGACAAGGAGAGGCTGGAGAGAGAGAGAAGGACAGGGGGGACTGACACAAGGAAGGAGATCCAAGGGGGGGGAACGAAGGGCGGAGAAGGTGCGTGGAGGCAGGAAGCTCTGCTGGGGTCAGTGGGATAAGAAGCAGCCCAGGGCAGGGCATTCTAGGACTTGCCGGTGGGCTGGTGAGTTTTGGGTCCATCCCCACCAGCTGGACAGGACCCTGCGAGAGCCTGTCCTTAGGGCCCTGGGCTGGGGCCCGTGAGAGCGGGCAGGCCCGGCCTCCCTACCCCGCAAGCCCTGACTGAGGAACAAAGGGAATTGTCAGTTGAGACCTTCCCCTCCTGCCGGACTATGGGTGAGGCGGACATCCAACCGTTGTGCGCAGCCGGCGCCACTGAACTGAGGAACCGACACAGGGGTGGGTGAAAGGGCACCTTTGTACAATAACATATTCCATTAAAATCTTGAACAAACTATATCCCAGACATTCTACTCTAGGAAAGTAGATTTAAGGTTTGTTCTCAGGTAAGAATGCAGACTTGTGTTACTCAACAAGGAATGGAAATTAACAAATGCAAATGTTTTCAACAAATTAAAAAGAGCTACTTTTGTATTGCTCCTTGCACCGTTTTATGCTAAACACCACTTTCTCAGTTACCTCCCCCTCACCCAGCAAATATCTGCAGCTGAATTTATGTTTCTTAATGGTTATGTCACAATGCTTCTATGTGGCAATTACAATACAGATTTTCCTTGTGGCTCAATTGTAATAACATAAGATCAGTGCAAAATAGCACATCATCTAACATATGAAATGGTATGGTTCTATACAGCAGCTGCTGAAATTTAACAAAAACATTTCCTGGTTTAGAATCTACTTTTGTCTGTCTCAATGGTTTACACTCCCTGCACAGAGTAACTCAAGGTTTAAAGATAGTCTGGCTTGTTTACGGTAGAGATTCATCTTGGAGAATCGGGGTAGCCAAAGCCTGCTGCTATGAGATGGAATGAACTTTTCAGAAATTGCAGAGAGAAAGGAAAATTAAGAACAACATTATCTATCAATGTTACTGCAGAAGTTTCAGACAGGAGAGGAAGATCCTCTTTTGCCTTTGCTCCCTTATTGCCCTCAGAAATTTGGTCTACATGACAGCCCAAGAATAAGCTATCTGACCCAGGGTAAGGCCACATCTCTACCTGCCCCCTGCAGGTTAGTCCTTACCTAAGTGGTTAGTCTCCACTTCCACTTATGTCAATATAATTTATGTTGCTCAGGCGTGTGAAAATGCAGAGGCAGAGTAATTACACCAAATGGAGAGCTGATGGGCATAGTGCTTCTAGTGTAGACTAGCCTTCAGTAACACCTCTATGTCAGGCTTGTCTGTGCTTGAATACAGTAAGCAAAGAACCGGCAGAAAGTTTTGTTATGGATTCTACAGAGATTTTGGGTTTTCTCTGAAAATTGTCAATTTCACATTTTCTCCAACATCCATGAAAATAATAGAGCCTGACTCAATCTCCTAACCATTCATCCCCTCACAGTTCATATATGTTCTCTTATATTTTTCATTTAAAACTGCATAAATACAAACATGAATAAGAATAAATGAATACGATCACTATGGGCCCATTCCAAAGTCCACTGAAATTAATGGGATACTTTCCAATAACTTTATTGAGTTCTGGATCAGGTCCTTGGGTTCACTGCAGATGGAGATTGTAGCTTACGCTGACATCTGTCGTGCTCTATCTAAACACAATGGTCTGTCCACGTGAAATCAATAGGGCCTTGGTTTGTAATAAACTATGAGTAACAGGAAACAGGTGCATTTCATCCTTATTTTTGTAACATGACTAAGGGTTCAGTAAGTTTATTTCAAGTATATATAATATATCATGAAGGAAACTGTAAATCTAGATACTTATTTTAGGCAACTCACTGATGATTTAAGTACCTAAAAGCCTATTAAATCCTCATCTAAAAGGAAAGGTCATAATCCCCTACCCAGGTCTCAACTGAAAAAATCATTCTTAGTTTCCACTCCCTTATCCTGATTTCCAAAAGCATGAATATTTCCAATAGCATATTTCCTCAATCAAAAGATGCTGAAGATGCTACCTGCTTCACATATTTCTCATTCAGATTGCTCTTCAGCTCACAAGCTCTCATCCAAGACCAGATCTCCACTGGGCTTGGAAAATGAAGTAACTGCAAATTCAGCATTCAGTGAAACAGATGTGTACCACAGAACTGAATGACCTCAGCATAGTGATGGCACAGCAGGCAACTCAAACAGTCAGATTTAGCTACCTCTGATATATCTTGAGTAGGCAAGAGACAGACTAGAACCCTGCTGTAATCCATGTGAGGCCCATTGAAGTAGAAAAGCATTACACAAATACTATCCTCTAACAACAATCAAAGAAAATTGAAAGGAAATTTAAAAATATCCTGAAGCCCTTGTTTCATTCATGCCGATTTAAACCAACAGAAGCTTTTTGATTGATTTTAAAGGTCCATGGGTCATATTCTCTTTGCACATCTTTCATTGACTCTTTGCCTGGCATGCACAGAGCAATATAGAAGAGAAAATTATGTATATCTAAGGTAGTAAAAAAAAGGGAGACAAATAGTATGTACAAAATAAATGTAAGTAAAAACTGTGTTTAAATATATACATACCAGGGACAAATGTAAGTTTATGCAAGCAGTATTGAAGAAACACCCAACTTAAAAAAAACAAAATACTTCTGTCTCAAATATTTTACATGTTGTTATTATAAGTAACATTTCAGATTGCTATAACTGAAATAGAAGAGAAAATTTATTTCTCTTTTTTCAGTTTATTTTTATGCACTTGACAACTCTTTGTTTACAATGAATTCCAACATTTTTTCATGCATGTAATCTGTCAGTTAGTTTCATCTGTTGTGTGGAAATTTTACATACGGGGGAAAGCAAAAAAATGTTTATTAGAAAATGTAATTGTAAAACCACAGAAGTTGGCACAAAAACTCAGAGCTATGTCTACACTGCAGGCTTCTTGTGCAAGAACTGTTTTGCAAAAGAATTCTTGCACAAAAGGTCTTGCGCAAGAGCGCATCCACACTGCCATGTGCTTTTGCACAAGAGATGTGCTTTTGCACAAGAGCGTCCAAGGCAGTGTGGATGCTGTCTTGCACAAGAAAGCTCTGATGGCCATTTTAGCCATAGGGGCTTCTTGCACAAGAAACTCCTGTTGCCCGTCCACACTGCCTTCAGAGCTCTTGCACAAGAGGCCTTATTCCTCGTAGGGAGAGGAATAACTCTTGCGCAAGAAGCCATCTGTTCCAACGCCTTACTGTAAATTTACTTGCGCAAGAATGCGCGTGCAGTGTAGATGCTCTGCAAGTTTTTGCGCAAGAACAGCTGTTCTTGTGCAAAAAGCCTGCACTGTAGACGCAGGCCAGAAGCAAGTGTAGTTCCTGAAATTACTTTCAACTCATTTTTATAAATTGAGTACCTTTCAAATTGATAGTGTCCCTTTGACAATGCCATTCCCTGACTTCTGACTGTTAACCATAAAGCATTAACACTTTCCTACTTTTTGGGGGGGGGGGGGATAACATACATATTACTGTTGAGTACAATTTCCTGTGTCTTTGAAATTATGGCTTTTTTTCTTTGGATATATGATAGTCCATAAAGTTAAATGCTACTTTAAGACAAATGAAAACTTCTTCTTTGCCTGTGCACTCTACTTTCAGGCTGCATCTAAACTACAGGCATCTTGCACAAGAAGCTTTTTTCAGAAAAAATCTCCCAAAAAAACTTCTTGCAAAAGAGGTGTCCATACTGCAAAAGCGCATTGAAAAAGTGACGAGCTTTTGCGAAAGATAGCATCCAGACTGCCTGGATGCTATCTCGTATGTAAGCAGTGATTGATATGGACAGAATGGCCACCAGGGCACTTGTGCTTTTTCCTTTTTCCTCTTCTTCCAAAAAAACTCCCTCTTCCCTTCCCATACACGCCTTTTTGTATACCCACAGTCTATCTGTAGGGCAGGGGAGGGGAACCTTTTTTGGTTCAGGGTCCACTGACCCACAGAAAAATTAGTCGGGGGTTGCACACGAGTGAGAAGCAAAATAATCCTCACTGACGTAGCCACCAACTGAGAAGAAAGACACTCCCCACATTCCCCTCCCACATCAGAGCCTAGTAGATTTTGTATGCTACAGCCCTGCAGTGGGGAGAGGGGGAGAACTGGAGTGCCAGCACAGGCTCCCCAATGCTTGGGGGGAGGGGGCAGATCCTCGAGGGCTGAGTCCAGGCAAGCTGGGGACCACATCTGGCCCTCTGGCCTGAGGTTCCACACTCCTGTCGGGTATCCTGATTCACTCAATATTCTAATTTGCTTATTTCCTTTTGCTTTCTTACAGCTATTTTTATTTTATTTTATTTTATTTTATTTTATTTTATTTTATTTTATTTTATGCAAATCCAGATTGTAGTTCAAGAAAAAAGCAAGCAGTGCAGTGGACTATGTCTAAAGTAATTTTATTCACCTTAGCAACATGGTATCTAATGATTTGTCTACATAGAAACTTAGTGCATGAAAAAACCATGTGAATGTACTGCACACTAGCCTGCATCTCATCAAGTCACCATGTGGACCCTGCTACCACAAAAAGTTTCAAAGGGTACGTCTAGACTGCAGGCTTCTTTCAAAAGAAGCTTTTTCAGAAGAGATTTTCTGAAAAAACTTCTTGCGAAAGAGAGCGTCCATACTACACAAGGCATCGAAAAAGTGATCTGCTTTTTTGAAAGAGAGCATCCACACTGACTGAACGCTCTCTCGCATAAAAGGCTGCCCAGAACCACTTCAGCCAGAGCATTAGGTCGGCAGTTACTTACAGGTGCTGTTGCCTAAGGCTATCTGAGATGCGTGCTTAAATGGACCCCCTAGGACAGCCATTTCTCAGGTTCTGCTAAGGGCTTGCCTACCTCTCTGAGGAACAGCAAAGCTTTAACAGTGCGTGCTCTGGTTGCCCAACTTTGTTGGATGCCAGAGCATTATTTTTTTGCTATAGAGCCAGAGCTGCCCCGAGCACGTGATGGCCCCACACTGTCATGCAGAAGTTTCACCAGACCATCTTAATAATCCTGCCACAGCTCAACTCCAAGCTCATCCGTGAGTCCCTCTGCCAGGATGCGGGAGCAATGCCCTTGCCCTCGCACCCTATGGTCGAGAGATGAATCTGGAGGCTGGATACCAGGTCCGACTGGTGGGACCAGCTGGTCATAGAGCGGTGGGACGACCAGCAGTGGCTCAACAACTTCCACATGCGGAAGGCCACCTTCTTGGAGCTGTGTGCTTGGTTCTCCCCTTCCCTCCAGAGACGTGACACCCACCTGAGGCCCCACACCCCTCTGGAGAAGTGGGTTGCTATTGCCGTATGGAAGTTGCCACCCCCGACAGTTGGTGGGCCACCAGTTCGGTGTGGGAAAGTCCACCGTCGGGGTCCTCCTCGTGGAGGTAAGGCACTCTCAAGCTGCAATCCCTGCAAGGGGAGAGGTCTGGAAGGGTACGTCTAAACTACATGGCTCCGTCGATGGAGCCATGTAGATTTGTTGTTTTGGCAAAGTCAAATGAAGCCGCGATTTAAATGATCACGGCTTCATTTAAATTTACATGGCTGCCGCGCTGAGCCGACAAACAGCTGATCAGCTGTTTGTCCGCTCAGCGCGCTAGTCTGGACGCTCCCCTGCCAACATCAAAGCCCTTTGTCGGCAGCCCCGGTAAACCTCATCCCACGAGGAATAACAGGGCTGCCAACAAAGGGCTTTGATGTCGGCAGGGGAGCGTCCAGACTAGCGTGCTGAGCGGACAAACAGCTGATCAGCTGTTTGTCGGCTCAGCGCGGCAGCCATGTAAATTTAAATGAAGCCGCGATCATTTAAATCGCGGCTTCATTTGACTTTGCCTATGTGTCTAATCTATATGCCTCTGACGACAGAGGCATGTAGTCTAGACACAGCCGAAAGGGGGACACTCGGGAAAGGCTTATGGAGGTGTGTGTGTGGGAGGATGGAATGGGGGTGTGGGGAAGGCCTGACCCCAGCAGGGGGTTGTGCCATCCCACCCTCACACAGCCCTGCTGCTGGGTCGGCAGCCTCATAGGGGGTTGCTCCTGAGTTGTTTGAGGGGAGGAGAAAGGGGACCGGCACCTCTTAAAGGCTCAGGTACTCCTCATTCTATGTTTTGTGTCTTTCTTTGTCTCCTTCTGCAGGCTATGAGGGCCATCAACTCCATCCTACTGCGCAGGGTCATCCGCCTGGGAAACCTGGACCCGATCATGGTTGGATTTGCTGCCCTGGGGTTCCTGAACTGCAGAGGAGCGATCGATAGGACCCACATTCCGATCTGCGCACCACACCGTCAAGCCGCTCAGTACATCAACAGGAAGGGCTATTTCTCAATGGTTCTGCAGGCCCTGGTCGACCACCATGGACAGTTTTTGGACATTTTTGTCGGGTGGTAGGGCCTGGCAAACGATGCCTGCATATTTAAGAACTCTAACCTCTACCACAAGCTGGAGGCTGGCACATTCTTTCCCCAGCGGGACTTTCACATGGGGGACCTACAGATGACACTGTGCATCATCGGGGACACGGCCTACCCACTCATGCCATGGCTCATGAAGCCGTACACTTGCCACCTGGACCCCAGCAGGGAACAATTCAACGCACACTTAAACCAGGCCCTCATGTAGGTTGATTGCGCTTTTGGGTGCCTCAAGACCAGGTTCAGGTGCCTCCCAACTTGCCTTGATGTGGGGGAGTGCAACATCCCCGAGGTGGTCGCGGCATGTTGTGTTCTCCACAATATTGTGGAGAGCAAACAGGGGGCAGATGCCGGCCGGGAGGTAAGGACCTTTGAACAGCCGGGGGCAGCTGTCATCCACCAGGCCCATCAGTTGGGGGTGCGCATCCGGGAGGCCTTGAGGGAGAGTTTCTCTGAAGGACCCCATTAGTTCTCCCAAGGGCTTCCCCAATGGGGGCCTATGCCTTGACTCCCTATACCTTTCCATCACAACCCCTCCCTGCCCCCCTTCCCTGTACAATCAATAAAACAGCAGTTTTGTGTTGCACAATGAAAACTTTGTATTTTTTTCTAACAAAAAAGTAACTGAGGCAGAGGGGGGCTCAGAACCTGAGTGGGGGAGTGAGGAGGCGGGATTAGGGCTGCGAGTGGCACATGGTGTGCCTGCAAGTGCCGCCTCGGGTCCGGGAACCTTGACAAACTCGGGGTTGGGTGGGACTTGGGACAACAGGAGGGAGGACAGGAAGGGGGGCTGCAGTGGGGTCAGATGTGGTGGGGGGTAACAGGAGGAGTCATGGGCATAGCAGGGGGAGCCAGACTGAGGGAGCTGGAGTGGGTGGAGTGGAAGGGGTGGAGTGGGAGTGAGGGAACAGGAGCCGGGTGTGTCATCACTTCTCGAATGGTGGCACACATGTTTTCGCCCTGCCGCACGAGCTGGTTCCACATGCGATGATGCCAGTGTCCAGCCACAGTGGGATCCCATGTGTGGGAGAGGGGCCTGGAGCGGCTTGGCTCTCTCTGGGGCTGCACACACACCTGAACCTGGCAGCACTGCCTGCGGGAG
The DNA here is from genome assembly GCF_049634645.1 of Pelodiscus sinensis. Taxonomy (NCBI): domain Eukaryota; kingdom Metazoa; phylum Chordata; order Testudines; family Trionychidae; genus Pelodiscus; species Pelodiscus sinensis. The sequence continues at coordinate 230,481,923 of NC_134711.1, read as the reverse complement.
TGGATGGTGCCTCGTGTGCACAGGTAGGACATGTGTGGGGCCTCCTCCCAGCCTGTGAGCAGCAGCCCATGTGTGCTCCGGGGCTGGCTCCTGAGTCCATGTGGTGCACACTGCCACTGCACAGACAGCTGCACACTGTCCAGGCTGCGCATGCCGAGCGACAATCACATCCGATTCCCTCTGAGCCCGTCTCCCTCACCCTAGTCAGATGATGCCTGGGAGATCTCCAGGGCCTGGAGTATTGGCTCCAGGCTGAGGGTGACAACGCTGCCACTGTCCTCCTCTTCCTGCAGCTGTTGTTCCTCCTCGTCATCGTCCTCCTTAAGGAGCTCCGGCCGGGTAAGCACTGGTGTCTCGACGCCTGAGTCCACCAGTATGGGTGGGGAAAGGGCTTCACCGCCCCCAGGATCTAGTGCAGCTCTTTGTAGTAGGGGCAGGAGTGGGGTCCTGTCACAGACCAAGAGCTGCGCTCTCTGGTCCTTGCATAGCTTTGGCTTAGCTCCTTCACCTTGCTCCGTACTTGGTCCAAGGTGCAGGGGTGGGGTCCCTCTGGGCCAGACCCTCAGCCATTTGGCCACAGATGTCGTCATTTCGCCTCCAAGAGAGGAGATCCTGCATTGTTTCCTCCTACACCCACAGCTCCAGGAGGGACAGGATCTCTGTCCTGGTCCAGAAAGGCGCCAGGTATTTGATGCCCCTGGGTGGGTCCTCTGGGCCCTGGTGCTGTTTCCTGTGCAGTCTAGGGGGGCCTCAAGGGGCTTGTGGCTGTGCCATGGGTCAGCAGGCCTTTAGCAGTCAGAGCCGCATGGTTCAGGTGCTGCTGCAAGGCTGGCTTCCTGCCACAAGGCTAGTCCAGGGTGCCTGCAGCTTTAAGTGCTGGCAGGAGACAGGAACTATAGAGCTGTGATTAGTGTGGACCGAGTGTCCATCAGGGCACCTGTGCTTTTTCCTGGAGGCCTCTTCTTTTGAAAAAACTCCCTCTTCCACGTCCACACATGCCTTTTTCCGAAGGAGCTCTTTCGGAAAAGGTGTTCTTCCTCATAGAATGGGATTTACCAATATCGGAAAAAAACTCTGTGTTCTTTCAATTTTCTTTCGAAAGAACACAATAGCAGTGTGGACATAAGTAAAGTTTTTTTGGAAAAATGGCTGTTTTTCCGAAAAAAAATCTGCAGTCTAGACGCTCCCATAGTGTACTTTGATGTACAGTACTGCCCTTTACTTCTCTGCATTGCTATTTATGAGCAAGTGTCAATCTTGTTCAAAATAACTGAGAGCAATGGATTTCAGATATACAGTAATTCCTCATAAAAAAAGTTGTGTTGACATGGTAATATTGACATGCATCATGTTAAGTATTAACTGTATTTTGCATGACTACATGCAATCACATAGTTATTTTGAAATAGTTTAATTTAAAATTCAAAGTCAATATGCCTTTCTGGAAGGATGGAAAATGAACTAAATGCTTATCAATATTATGTTATTTCTAGTCAGGTTGTCCTTTCATCTCACACTATGAAACATAACAAGTCCTGAGTTTTTTCCTTCAGACTTTGATCAGTGCATTACCATGACAACAGTGTATTTACTGTAGCTATAATGGCTGGACTTCAGAAAATGTTAACTGGGTCCCTTGAAAGTCCATGGAAGAGCTTTTGGTTTCCATACTCTACATTAAAGAATGATTCTTTTAACGGAATTTATGAATCGATAATTTAAGTTCATTTTCAAATTATCCATGTTGTTTTTAACAACATCCAATCCTCTCTAAAGTGGTTTTAAATGTATTTAATATTTTTAATTATGAGCTTGCTCACTTTTTGCTGACTGAAGCCCGTAGACTATTAATGCATCAGTCTGACAGTATCTGAACAATGTACACAATCAGGCCCGTACGCAGGGGGGTGCAAAGGGTGTGAAAGCACTCCCGTGGTTCCCCAAGTAAGCATGCTCCAGCCAGCCAGGGGCAGGCAAGAGCAGTGCACTGCCGGAGCCTCGCTCCTCCCCTGTGCTCTGGCCAGCCAGGGAAGGTTGGGGCTGATTCCCTGATTACTTGGGGAACCATGAAGGGTGCATTCACACCCTTGCGATCCACATTTGCAAAAAAAAAAGCACACCCTCCCCATAGAAATTCCTGTGTGTTGGCCTGACAATGACTGTTTTTTACTCTTATTATTTACATCACTATTGTTTTAAAAACTCTGGAGCCTTGTATAGTGAACAAAAGAAAAAATATGGGGCTCTGTTCCTACACAACTCTCACCAGAATGTCTGACTAATTGCAACTGATTTTAGCTTATATGCAAACTTATAACATTGGTTGATCACTATTGTCTCCTGCAAGATTTTATGTTCTTTAGTTAGAGAAAAGGATGGGTTCATTATTCAGGAATAGTTACATACCTGACTCTTGCATATGCAAATATCTGCAAACACTCTGTAGTTGACACTTTTGCCTCTGTCCTTCAAGCTTTTAAGCAGAATACAGTTTACATACTGATTTTTTGTTTATTATATCTACTTATTTAGCAGTATATTATAAATTATGATCCATAAATTGTCTCTGCATCTAGAAAAATAATTTTCTAAACATTAGGGGAAAGGGGACATATAGGATGATGTTATGTAGGCATGTTGGATGGGAGGTAACAAGAAATATGACACCACTATTATAACTCATACACTCTGATTCAGTTGATGAATTAAGCCTGTGCTTAACTTTAAGCATGTATTTAAGTACATTCCAGTTCAGGGAAAGGGCCATAAGAATGAGTTCAAAGGTAAGCCTGAATTTGCTAACTCAGGACTGTAGGGAAGCACATGAAAATGAAAACATTTTGTAATAGCAAAGTACTTAAAGTTTATTTTTGCTTGTTACAAAGAACAAATTCATAAGAATAAATTGTCCTGTGCACTAGATTTTGTCAATGTATCATTTATAAATGTGTACATAATACATTTATTTTATATGTCTGTTGATCTATTTGAAAGAAATAGAATAAGATCAGAAACTGATTAGAAAGCCTGTTCGAACAGAAGTTTTGTTACATAAGGATGATCTTTGAAATAATTCATATTAAATATATATTTGTAGTCATTTTAGATAACTCTGAACATGGACTAATATTCAATCAGATGCAATATAAATGGCTTTAAAGAGAAATCAGTGTATTATTTATGGTAGTCAACAACATATAACTTCTGCTATGACTAAGAAAAAATATGAAGAAATTTGATTTTACTGTTGTATCATAATGGATGTAATTTAATTTAAAAAATGCCTTCTAAACTGTGGTCCTTTTCTGAAAAGTGACTGTAAAAACAACATTGAAGTATTCAATATTTATTTTGTTTCTCAATTATTTACTTATCAAATGTACTCAGATTACAATTTCCAAGCCAAATTCAATCTTTCTACTCTATTTTTTTTTAGCTTTATAGATGTTCAGAAACAGTGTTGCTGGAATTGTTTTTATAATGGAGAAAATATTTTTTCACCTATTTCAAATATTGAAATATTTTTTAAATTATTTTTAAATCAACATGGGACAGACACCAGGCTTGAAAAAAATTCTGCCAGATAGGCAAACATTTCAGAAGTTATGAGCAGCTGAAATAGAGATAAAATGTAAACTGTTATACAACCTTAATTTATAGTATCAGAAGAGTAGCCATGTTAGTCTGAATCTGCAAAAGCGACAAGGAGTCCTGTGGCACCTTATAGACTAACAGATTTATTGGAGCATAAGCTTTCGTGGGAAAAGACCCACTTCGTCAGATGCATAACATAACATGCATCTGACGAAGTGGGTCTTTGCCCACAAAAGCTTATGCTCCAATAAATCTGTTAGGGTATATCTACACAACAAAGTTATTTCGAAATAACTCTCCTAACGTCTACACGGCCATTCTGTTATTTCAAAATTAATTCAAAATAGCGGAGGGCTTATTTCAAAATTGGTAAACCTCATTCCATGAGGAATAGTGCCAATTTTGAAATTGCTATTTCAAAATAAGCACTGTGTAGATGCTTATTTTGAAATAGGGGGCCTCCAGCCCTTCCCATGGTGCCCTGCTGGCCGCCCTGGCCACACGGTAACTTCTGACCTGATGCCCTGCCAGAACCGGTTCCAGCCAGACTTCAATTAGGTTCGTGGATGTGCTATTTCAAAATAAAAAAACGCTATTTTGAAATGCATTTTATGTGTAGATGCGTTATTTCGAAATAAACTATTTCGAATTAACTATTTCGAAATTAGATATTTCGAAGTAATGCTGTAGTGTAGACATACCCTTAGTCTATAAGGTGCCACAGAACCTTAATTTATAGTTAGCCATGGTGAGCACCCCAATGTAGTAGTCCTACTACTGGTACTCCAGTAGTGCAAATATACTGGTGCCCAGTACATTGAAGGGAAAAATCTTTATCACACTGGACCACTAAACTGTGCCAGACCTTCTCCAGGTATAAATTCTGGATTTAGTCCACAATGTGCCCGCAATTCCACTTTTGTTTTATGTTTTTGTATATACATGCAGGTAGTCTGTTTATTTTAGCTCTCTGAATTAAGAATAAATGTGACTTTGAAATTATCCTTCTCCCTTGTGCAGATAAAAGAACAGTAATTTGAGAAGACAGGAAGACTCAGCTCTATATGCACTCAACTATAACAACACAGAGTGATCAGGGAGAAAGCTGTTAGCCGTGAGCACTTTGTAGAAGTAAAAGAAGGTCATTTTGATTGCAGGGTAAAATGTTAATTTATCTCTCTGTTCTGTTTAGACCATTATACCTTATTATGAGTGCACGAACAATTTGTATATTGGGGGTGCTGTGATCCATTCAACCAAACTGTAAACCCAATATATAACAGAAATCACTTCAAGTCAGGGGGTGCAGCAGCACCTCCTGCAACTGTAGTTCCAGCACCTATGGCTTTAGTTTAATATATAAAGGAGAATGTTTGTATGTTTGTGCGCAATATCCTGGGCATTATAAGAGCTACAGCAACCAAACTTTGAATGGGGTAACCTTTCCCCCAGGAGAAGGTTTTAAGGTACTTTTGGCAGCGTGGGGAGAAGCGTCTTCCCACGGGAAGCAGCGTGGACAATCACTTACTAAGACCGGCAGCAGAAGGCACAAGGGGAGGGGCAGTGCTCCAAGCGGCAGCTGCCCCACTTGCCTCTACCAAGCCATTCCACTGCACGGGTGTCTCCGGGGTGGGGGAGCCCTCTCCTCCCTCCCGCCCATGATACCACTTGGTCCAGACCCCTCCCCTCCAGCAGGAGAGGGGATCTAGTAAGATAATCTAGTAAGATCTTGAAATGTGTACATGGTGGGCATGAGATTTATCAATATGTTCAGATATGCACACACTTCAGAGCTTGCATATGTTCCTGTTTGTTTACTACTGTATGTGTATCTTTTAGACTAATACACACTTTCACTTCAACAGGCAACTTTGCATATACACACACGCTAATAAAACAAGTTATTTTTATATATTTGAATGATACAAAAGTAAGGTAAATATCAGGAAGAAAAACAAACAATGCTTTTTGTAAAACCCAGGATTTATCCAGTAAAAATCAGTTTAAACGGAAAGTGAAGGTGCTTACTTACACCTTTGCCAAACGTTAAGCATTTAGGCTGAATTTTTCCATGCTGGATGTCTGCTTGAGTCTGAATTTTTTGGAAATGTTGTCTGGACTGTTCAGCCATTTCTAAGAACAAGGCTAGTAAAAATACATGGTCTGTTTAAAAGAAAAAAAATCTGGTGCCATTTTCTTTGAAAAAATTCAATGCTTCCATTCTTTGGAGCAGGAAACTGAAATTTGGCAAGGTTTGCCCTTTATAACAAAGATATGCCCTTGTCGTCTCTGGAAAAATCCATTCACATCCAAGTTGTAAGCCTTTGAAAAAAATCATCATTCACCATTGCTCAGTAGCAACAGAAATTGGATGAGGAAATAGGGAAGGCTGGGATTGAAAACCGGTGGAGCAGAAGTCTCAGAGGTGTAGCTGAGTAACTTAAAAAAACCTTAAAAAATGAGTGACTCTGTACCACCTTAGAGACTAACAATATATATCATGAGCTTTCATGGGCACAACCCACTTCTTCAGATGAGTGGAGCACGGCACAAATCAGATATTCAAATTGGTCACACACAGAAATCTGTTGGGGAGCATTTTAACATGCTTGGACACTCATTAATGGATTTAAAAGTAGCCATTCTTTTGCAGAATAATTTCAGGAACCAGCTAGAGAGAGAGACTTCCGAACTGGTCTTCATATGCAAATCTGACATGTTTATGCAGTTACTGAACCAGGACACCAATTGGATGGGTCGTTAGATTCAACACCCAAATGAAATCAAAAGCTAAGCATCGGACACTTACAGCCCACTCTATTAGCCTCATTTAGCACAGACACTGTAATTGACAGGGTTTTTTTCTTTTTGTTCCCCTGCTTCCCCTTTCCCCTCATTTTCTGCTTTAAATGTTGGGGTTTCTATGCCCCTCTGTGCCTCTTGCTCCACTCATCTGAGAAATGGGGTTGTGCCCATGAAAGCTAGGACTACCAGTCCTGACAGGATTGCCCACTCAGGCTAGGTTTACATTGCCGCTTTTTTTTTTTTTTTTTTTTTCAGAAAAAGCTACACAAAATGCGCTCTGTATTTTGTGTAGTTTTTTCCAATTCTTTTATCAGAAGAGGCTTTTCCGATATCTGGCCCATCAACACTGGGCCAAATATCAGAAAAAAACCCTTTTTCGGAAGCCCCCTTATTCCTCGTGGAACGAGGAATACAGGGGCTTCTGAAAGAGCGCGTTTGCTCTTCCACAAAAAAAGGGGAAGAGAAAATGCGTTCCCTGGATGTGAAACAGTTTTTCTGGGATATCCCAGAAAAACTGTGTAGTCTAAACGTAGCCTCAGTTCAAATTAGCATGTCTTCACTAGACCCACTAATTCGAACCTTGGAAGATCAACAGCTGCAGCTTCAAACTTCTCTGTAGTGGAGACAACCCCTAAGGTGCAACACCACTTATTTTTAAAGTTTTTTTTCAGTAGAGTACAGGAAAGGAGCTGAGGAGGATCAGAGACAGATCTGATGAGGAATTAGAATGCACTAGAAGATCTAGGACTGGCTGAACAAAGAGAATAGGACAAGGACACAGTTGTGGCAGGATGGCACAGAGATTAGGAATTGGTTAAATAAAAAATTACCTCACCAACCTTGTCTCTTTGTCAATAGCAGACAAACAAGTCAAATATTGTTGCCTCTTCTAGCTGCTTTTATAGTCCTTTCATTCAGGGGAAAAAAGGCAGCCCTCGCAGTTCAGTCTGCAAAACTTAAATTGATTTCAGTACCAAACTGATCTTTTCACCTCTTCCTTAGAGATGAAATGTGTTTGGGCTCTATTAAGTAAGGATGGATGTTTTGCATCATGGAGTGAGAGAGAAGTATTAAGGCTTCTACGGAGCTAGCTTAATTAATTGTTGGGTTAATTCTCACATTTAGATCAGCAGTAGGATTTATACAAAACAAAAAGTTCCTCCAAAGCTTATATTGTACACCTTATACAGAAGAGCTTATTTTAAGCCGACTTATGTCGGATCCACAGTTACGACCAGGGTTTTTCTCACCCCGGAGGACGGGAGCGGCGGGACGCCCAGATGCGCCGCGGTCCCGCCGCCCGCGTCCTCTGGGGTGAGAAAAGCTGCTCCGCGTCTCCCTGGTCTGCTGGGGGGGGAGACCCCCCAGCAGACCAGGGAGACGGGGAGCAAAGCCGCGGAGGACCCGGGCGGCGGGACCGCGGTGCGTCTCGGTCCGCCGCCGGCGTCTCCCTGGTCTGCTGGGGGGGGGGCAGCTAGTGCGCCCCCCCCCCCAGCAGACCAGGCTTTTCTCCGGACGCCTGTGGTAGAGCAGCTGGGGCGCTGCCAGTTCGTCCCGCAGCGCCGCTCTGGGCGCTACTGGACCAACCTGGCAGCACCCCAGCTGCTCTGCCCCAGGCGTCCTGATTCAGCCGCTGCTGGTCAGTTTCAGCAGCGGCTTTTCTCCGGACGCCTGGGGCAGAGCAGCTGGGGTGCTGCTGGGTTGGTCCAGTAGCGCCGAGGAGCAGCGCTACTGGAGCAACCCAGCAGCATCCCAGCTGCTCTGCCCCAGGCGTCCCCAAGTCAGCCGCTGCTGAAACTGACCAGCGCTGACTACAGGAAGCCCGAGGCAGAGTTGCTCTGCCCTGGGCTTCCTGGAATCAGCCGCTGATCAGCAGCTGACTTGGGGACGCCTGGGGTTCTTAAGTTGAATCTGTATGTAAGTCGGAACTGGCGTCCAGATTCAGCCTGTTGAAACTGATCAGCGGCTGATTCCAGGAAGCCCGGGGCAGAACAACTCTGCCTCGGGCTTCCTGTAGTCAGCCGCTGGTCAGTTTCAGCAGCGGCTGAATCTGGACGCCAGTTCCGACTTACATACAGATTCAACTTAAGAACAAATCTACAGTCCCTATCTTGTACGTAACCCGGGGACTGCCTGTACTTGTATCTGGTTAGTAACCATTCAGCAGGTTCCTCCCCATGTCTCTTTGCCCAGGTGTTCTGCAGGTTTACGCAGCAATCAAAAAATCTTTATTCTTCTGTCACTCTTTTGCTTTTTGATCTGCCATTTCTTGAACGACAGTGTCACAGTTATCTTTAGGGACCTCAAAACCAAACAATAACTAGAGAACCGTGGATTACTGTAGAGTGATTATAGTCAGGACTGGGAGCACTGCCTATTATTAAGGTTGCCAAAAGCTCTCAAAAACTCTCCAACTCGCAGAAAGCTTGGTTCTTCATAACAATGCTTGTAATCAAATGACTGTTTTGCTTAGACTAAAGACATTGCCACCACAGATAGAACCTTGGCACAGCAGCTTGGCTGGCCTGGCAGCTGAAAAGCATGCAACATTTCAAAGAAGGACTTCACACCAATTTGAAAAGTTTTGATATGGCTTTTTAAAAATTTCTGAGTAATTCCTAGAAACCAAGCTGCTACTGTCCCTTCCCTTCTTTTCCTTCCCTTTTGCATTTCCTAGCTGTTTTGTTCTTATTGTCTTTCACAACCCCCTCCTAATTTTGGGAGATGGGAGGGAAATAATCAAAATATAAATATAAAAATGCCTTTTAAAATAGCAAATCAACTATTGATTTATTCCACAGTAATGTACCAGTTATTATTTTTATCTACTGTTTATATGTACCAATTAATCAATGATGGTCCTATGGAATGTACTCTTTTATTTGAATTCTAAATTATTCGCTGTTGAAGAAAATCCTAATAATAATAATAATCCTTTAGGCTTGGAGGATTGGAATTTTTTTAAATGCTTATCCATTACTACATAATAAAGTTTCTACAGTAAGAATGCTGATAAAATAGAAAAACTATTATTTTGGGTCCAATCATATAGTACCCAAGTGAAGCAAAACATCACTGATTTATCTGGGGGTTATGCTGGAAGAAGGAAAGTAACATTACCCTTATATATCCACTGAAGCTCTGCTATGGATCTTTTGATAAAAAATATCATTATGCATCTTTATCAAATTAATGTTGAACACTTTACATTTTATTTAGACAACACTGTATTTCATGGTTCTTTTTAAGATGCTAAGATATACACTGCATGTTGATTAGCTTAGACTTCCATCCTGCAACTTCTTCCATGCAAGCAGATAGCTGTGCACACACGCAGCCCCAGAGAAAGCCTAGAGCCTTATATGATAAAACTCCAATAGTCCGGAACCCAATAGTATGGCACTCCTGATAGTCTGGCATCAAAATGGCAAGTGAGTGAGCTTCCGCAAAAAACAAGTCACAAGGCAGCAGCGGCAGCAGTTGAACTGAGCGAAACTGGAAGGGATTGAGTCAGTCTGCCACTGGCATTGTGTGACACTTGACAGTGCTGTTTTGACTTCTGAATATTTTCGCCCGTCGGTGTGTACAGTAGTAATGGAATCAAAGGTGAATGAAGGTGCTAGTGGTAGTGGTAAGAGAAGTGTAAAAAGGAAGCATGTAACACTGACAATGAACCAGAAATTAGATATTATAAAGATGCTAGAAAGAGGCATAAATCGGCACATTATCACGAGTGAATTTAACACTGGATCTTCGACAATCTATGACGTAAAAAACCAGAAAGATACGTTGCGAATATTTGTTTCTGAAAGTGAAGCGCCTACTAAACATACCGAGGTAAGGCAAACTCTGAAAAAACCTCAGATGGCGCAGTTGGATGTGGCTTTGTTTGTGGTTTAGTGCAAAGAGTTCTGAAGGTAAGTCCATTACTGGGCCAGTGCTCATAGAAAAAGCAAAACAGTTTCACAGTGAAATGAACATTAGTGAATCATGTGTGTTTTCAGAAGGTTGGTAACGTAATTTTAAGTATCGGCATGAGATCCATAAGTTAGACATCAGTGGTGAGCAAAAGTCTGCCGATCACGTAGCCACTGAGGAGTATAGTGCTATTTTTGAGCAGTTGGTGGAGGAACACGGTTTGTCACCTTCTCAAATATACAATGCTGATGAAACTGGGCTCTTATGGCATTATTTGCAGAACTCTACTCTGGTTGGTGGTGGTGAAAAGGCTGCTCAGGGCTTCAAAATGAACAAAGACCGCATTACAGTTCTGGTAAGCGCAAATTGCGTCCGTCACGCATAAGCTTAAGCTTTTTGTTGTAGGGAAGTACAAAAAGCCTAGGGCATTTAAAACTCTTATGAGTTTGCCAGTGATTTACGAGGCACAGGGGAATGCTTGGATGACTGCAGAAATCTTTAAGGACTGTTTTTTTAATTATTTTGTGCCCGCAGTTAAGGAGAATTTTAGAAAGAGGAGATCTACCGGAGGATAGTAAAGCTGTTCTTTTGCTCAATAACTATCGAGGGCATCCGCCCGTTTTGGAGCTTGTTAGTGGAAATATTTTCGCTACATACTTGCCAGCGAATGTGACATCTTTGATCCAACCTATGGATCAGGGCATGATATAGAACTTTAAGTGTTTCTACAGAGGGTCTTTTGTCCAAAAGCTGGTAAACTCAGACTTTCTGAATTGTTTCTGAATTTCAATCTGATTTCAACCCTAAGGACGCTGTGTATGCAGCTGCATTGGCTTGGAAGGACGTAAAGAAGGCTACTGTACAAAAATGTTGGAGGAAACTTTGGCCTAGCATCATATTTTAAGATGGTTCTTCTGATGAAAAGGAATTTTGTGGCTTTAATGTTAGGCCTAAGCGTATTACTGACACACAAGAAACAATTGAAAATGTCCCTGAGAAGAATGCTGTTGCAAAGTTCACAGAAAATGAGATTGAACAATGGCTTGATATAGACAAAGACGAACCAGTTGTAGAAATTTTGAGTGATGCTGCTATCATTGAAAGTGTTATGAATGCACAAAAACCTCAAGAAGAAGAAGAGGAAGTGACAGAGAGAGCAAAATATACCTGGCGGAAGGCAACTGATTTTATTTCCAAATTCATTGAATTTGCAGAGAGTTGCAACCAATATAATGCAGCTGAAGTGATGAACCTTCATATTATTCTGAATAACTTTTATATGAAGTAGTCACAGTCCTCTAAGCAAGCCGATCTCAGGGATATGTTTGCAAGGGCATGGAAGATAGTTCAACCTTTGTCTTCACCACCACCACCAGAGCCTATTGTTATTGACACCCCCATAGAAGCAGAGGAGGATATTGATAAACGGGGTGATAACATGTTTAATGTTTAAGTGAATAATTTACAGATTGTATTAGTGTTGAAGTGTATATACAGTAGTACCTCCTGATAGTCTGGCATATTTGATAATCCGGCACCACCTAGGTCCCAAAGGTGCCGGATTATCAGAAGTCTGCTGTACTGTGAATAAATTCTGTGAAATACTAGATAACATGATACCAGCAAAATCAATATCACTATATTTAATTTAAACGAGACAATAAACCATTTTTAGAAACTTAAATAAACTGTTACATAACAAATCTGTTAAAAGAATACTGTCAACTTGAATTGTCATCCACAGAACTACTTGTGAGAGAAGTTACTCACAAAAAGAAGTATTTGAAGGATCTGATTAATTTTAAAATAAACAATTCTTTTTTTATAAAACCTAGGGCCACCAGGAAAATAGAATCAAACCAACAAAAACTGCTATTTACACAAATAAATATTCCTCTGCAGAATCTGAAACTCAATCAATGCACCACTAGGAACCTGAAAGTAAAACTAGTAAGGGTGACAAAGCTCCTACGAAAACTTGGTGGGTCCTTTATAATAGCCTTCTGATCTGACCCTGTCACATATCCCCCCTTCTGCTCAACACCCTGGAGTTGAGCAATTTGGGTCGTCATGCAATATACTTGTGACAGACCATCTACATTGCTATGGAGGCTTCCAGCTCAGTGTTGCATGGGGAACTGGAAGGGCTGTAGAGACAAAAACCATCTGGCTATTCTCTCATACTTTTCTATGTATGCATGGTCGGTCACAAGAGTAAATCATCGGCTTAGTATATGGCAATGGAGCATTTCCATAGCGCACTTGATTACTGTCTTTTTCCACTACTGCATATTTCTGCTCCCTTGGTAGAAGTTTTCTACTCAGATAGAGAACTGGGTGCTCTTCATCTCCGACTGCACTCAAGCCTACTTCAGATGCATCTGTCTGGAGAATGAATTCTTTGTCAAAGTCAGGAGCTATGAGTACACGGTTACTGCAGAGAGGTGTACATAAATCCAAGAATGCTTTTACCAATACTTTGGTCCACTTCACCATTTCAGGACCCCTGGTTTTTATCAGATCCATCAGGGAACTTGCTCTGGAAGCAAAATGGGAAATGAACGGTCTATAATACTCCACCATACCCAGGAATGCTCAGACTTGTTTTTTTCTATTTGACTGAGACCAATTCTGGATGGCTTATTCACCTAAGCTACGTCTAGACTGGCATGATTTTCCGCAAATGCTTTTAACGGAAAAGTTTTCCGTTAAAAGCATTTGCGGAAAAGAGTGTCTAGATTAGCATGGATGCTTTTCTGCAAAAGCACTTTTTGCGGAAAATTGTCCGGGCCAATCTAGACGTGCTTTTCCGCAAAAAAGCCCCGATCGCCATTTTTGCTATCGGGGCTTTTTTGTGGAAAACAAATTTCAGCTGTCTACACTGGCCCTTTTGTGCAAAAGGACTTTTGCCCGAATGGGAGCAGCATAGTATTTCTGCAAGAAGCACTGATTTCAGACAGTAGGAAGTCAGTGTTCTTGCGGAAATTCAAGCGGCCAGTGTAGACTGCTAGCAAGTTTTTCCGCAAAAGCAGGCGCTTTTGCGGAAAAACTTGCCAGTCTAGACACAGCCCTGGGGTTTTACCATCCATCTTCCTATGATATAGCTGAGGTATTTGGCTTCAGCCAGTCCTATGGCACACTTGGATGGGTTAGCTGTAAGACCAGCTTGTCTTAGGGCATTCAGCACCGGTTCCACTTTTTCTAGACGAGTCTCCCAATTGTGGGTATGAATTATTACGTTGTCGAGGTATGCTGCCGCGTAACTGGTATGAGGGCGTAGGAGCTTGTCCATCAGACATTGAAAGGTGGCAGGAGCTCCATGTAGTCTGAAAGTGAGGACAGTATATTGAAATAAGCCCTGAGGTGTAGAAAATGCAGGTTTTTTTCTTTTGCTTCTTTGGCCAAGGGAATCTGTCAATATCCATTTGTTAAATCTAGGATGAACAAAAATTGGGTATTGCCCAAGCAGTCATGTAACTTGTCGTTATAGGGTATGCGTCAAATTTGGATATATCATACAACCACTGAAATTCATTACAGAACAGAGTGGTACCATCGGGCTTTGGCACTAAAACAATTGGGCTAGACCATTCACTATGGGATTCCTCAATGACATCCTACTCCAACATGCTCTTTACTTCAGCTTTAATATTTTCCTTCTTTGCAGCGGCGACCCAAAAGGGTCTCAGTATAACTTTGACCCCAGGGTTTGTGGTAATATGATGATACGCCTTGGTCATTCAGCCTGGCTTAGTTGGAAACACGTCCTGATGTAGGTTGATCATCTCGATGACCTCACACTTTTGGTGTGGTGTCAGGTCAGGGATATCTTGACTTGTTCATATGAGGTACCGTAAAATCTCGAGTATAATGCACATCTATGTATAATGCGCATCTGCCTTTTAAAGGTCAAAATTCTTGAATAAACTAAACTCTTATCTATAATGCGCACCCCCATTATACTCGAGATTTTAAAGTATTCATAGGAAGGAAGGGGCTCGTGCCTGCCGCTGGGCCCCCTCCCCAGCTGAGCTCACGCCTGCTGCAGGGTCCCCCAGCCCAGCTGAACTTGTGCATGCTGAGCTTGCGCCTGCTGGAGGGGGGTCCTCCCCCACCCAGTTGCCAGCGTGCTGAGCTTGTGCCTGCAGGGGGAGCCTCCCCCACTCAGCTGCCGGCACACAGAGCTCATGCCTGCCAGGGGAGCCGCCCCCGCCCAGCTGCCGGCGCACCGAGCTCACGCCTGACGGTCCCCCCAGCCCATGCCTGGCGCCCCCCGCCCCTCCCGTCCCACCCAGCTCGTGCCTGCTGAGGGTGACTTTAAAACTTTTTTAAAAAACCTCCTATGGATAATGCGCACCCTGACTATGACGTTAAAAAAACGTGAATAAAGTGCACACTATAGTCGCAATTTTATGATATTTTCCTGGTTTGGGGCCTCTGAGAGTATGTCTAGACTGCATCCCTCTGTCAGCAGAGGGATGCAGATTAGGCAGGTCAACATTGCAAATGAGGCAGGGATTTAAATATCCCGTGCCTAATTTGCATAAAATTGACCTCCACATTTTGCCGACTCAGCACTTTGTCAGCAAAAAGAGGCAGTCTAGAGGGGGATCTGTTGAGAAAGAAAGCCTTTTTCGATAGATCCCTTATGCCTCCTGCAAGGAGGTTTACAGGAGCTGTCAAAAAAGGCTTTCTTTCTCGACAGATCCCCCTCTAGACTGCCTCTTTTTGCCGACAAAGTGCTGAGTCGGCAAAATGTGACGGCCATTTTTATGCAAATTAGGCACGGGGTATTTAAATCCCTGCCTCATTTGCAATGTCGACTCGCCTAATATGCATCCCTCTGCTGTCAGAGGGATGCAGTTTAGACATACCCTGGGTGACCTCGCACGCCTCTCTGGACTGCCAAAGTTTCAAGAGATTCATGGTATAAACCTGTTCCTTTTTCTGGGGTCCTGAATGCCTCACCTTATAGTTTACTTCCTTCATGGCTTCAAACACCTGATAGGGCCCCTGCCATTAGGCCAAAAGCTTACTCTCCATTGTGGGCACCACTACCATCACTCAATCCCCTAGCTGGAACTGTGGAACCTTTGCGTGCAGTTGTAATGAGTTTTCTGGGCCTTTTCCAGATGTTCCCATACAATGGGAGTGATTTGGGCTATTTGTTCTCTCATCTGCAAGATGTGCTCAATTATGTTCTTCCCTGTATTGGGTTCCTCCTCCAATATTTCTTTAGCAATAGCCAGGATCTCATGGGAGCAGCATCCATATAATAGTTCAAAGGGAGAGAATCCAGTAGAGGCCTGAGGTACCTCCTGGATAGCAAACATCAGGTAAGGTAGCAGGGTGTCCCAGTCCTCCCCATCTCAACTTACTACCTTCCATATCATAGCTTTGAGGGTTTGATTGAACCTTTCAACTCTGGGAATGATAGACAGAGGTGCTTAGGGTATGGATATGGAGTAGGGTATAGGGTATCAGTTTTTATGTGAATGGGGATTCCTTGGTCTGTCAATATTTCCTTTGGTAACCCCACCCAGGTAAAGATTTCTAATAATGCTTTAGCTATTGTTTTCAAGGATGTGTTCTGCAGGGGTATAGCTTTGGATACCGGGTCACATAGTCTAAGATGATCAGGATATACTGGTGACCCCACATCATTTCTTCTAAAGGTTCTACCAGGTCCATGGCCATACACTCAAATGGGTCTCCTATGATGGGGAGGGATATTAATGGTGTTCTGGGGCCGAGGGCTGTGCAGTTGATATTCAGGGCATGATGTACAATACCGGTGTCATCCTCATGTACTCCTGACCAAAAGAACCCGTGCTAGGGTTTTTTCTATCCCAAGATGCCCCCCAAACAGATGATTGTGGATGAGGCTTAATACAGCTTTCTGGTGCTTCTGAGGTACTAGTAGCTGCTGCACCTCTTCCCCCTGTATTGAGGTTACCCGGTATTGGAGATCCTTCTTCATGATGAAGAAGGAAAACCCCAACCCCTGGGTTTTCCCTTCCACCGGGACTCTCTCTATTTCTGTTTGGGGAACAAATCAGGGGATATTTCAGAAAAAATTGGGGGTTGACAAGCTATGTAGCCACTGACCTTGGGAAACCTGTTCCTATGAGCACCGGGTAGGGAAACTGAGAAACTACCCCTGCCATTACCCAAATAGTGTTTCCCTGGATTTCAATCTGCACTGACACAGTGGGGTAGTAACAAACTGCCCCATGGACACACAAGACCCCTGTATGTTTTGCCTGGAGCATCGACTATGCTTCCCTAACTTCTCTGAGATGAGCATAATGGCACAACTTGAATCTATCAATGCTATGGTTCCTACTCCATTTAACCTTACTGGCCTAGTATATTGGTGTGGGGTTAGTGTGACCCCCCCACAATATGTATGAGAGAGCATGTATTTTTCCAGTCTCCCATAGTGCATTTCATTGGCTCCTCTGCATTGAGATACTGTGCGGCTATGTGCCTTCATTCTCCACAAGCGTGGCATCTGTAGGAAGCCCTAGGCATTCCCCGGTCTCTTGGCTTAAAGCATCTGACCTCCCGAACTCCTTCACCTTCATTAATTGGAGCTCTTGTCACTTCCAGTAGGTCCTCCATTCCCTTCTTCTCCCGCCAGGGCTTCCCTGAGGGTCCAAGTACTGGAACCTGGGATAGTGGTGCTGTAGATTTAACACAGGGGACTTTTCCCCTAATCAGTCAGGTCCCTTGTTGCCCTCTGCCTCCCTACTAGTACAACAACTTTGTCATATATGGCTGGTTCATTCTGGCTCACCCCAGGTGAAGGTCTGGTGGTAACCCCCTAATCTATCGGTCAGTAACCAATGCCTGTAGCATTTCTTCAGAGGTATGGGCCCCAGGTCATAACCACCTGTGGGCAAGATGGATGAGGTCATATAATTGAGAACTATAAGCCTCAGACTGAGGCGATCCCTTCCCCCAAAGTGACAGGGAGGGGCTGGTTTAGAACCAGCAGGGGCAATCAGGGGCAGTGGAACACCTGGGGCTAATTGACCAGGCCTGCAGAGTCAGGCCAGCCTAGGCTAATTAAGACACTGGGGGTAATTAAGAAAACCAGTTCAGACTGGGTATATAAGAAGCTTGTCTGCAGTTGTAGGATGTATGCAGCAGGGAGGAAGGAGGAGAGCATCACTGGGAGTAGGAGGAAACGAGATCACAACCAGGAGGATGAACTGGAGAGAAGGAAGGTGTTGGGGGAGGTGTGGGGAAGTAGCCCAGGAGTCTTGGAGCTATCTCATAGCAGGTGTCAGGGATTCACACAAGCAGCTACTATCACAGGGCCCTGGGCTGGAACCTGCAGTAGAGGATGGGCCCAGAGTCCCCCTAACACCTACCTCCCCATTTCCACTCAGGGAAAAGGACTGTGGAGTTTATTCTCCGTTTTACCATACACTGGCTGATGATGAAAAGGGCTCAGTAAACAGCAAATTAAAGTCCTGGGCATGGTGCCTAAAACTGTGGGCTGCTGTGAGTCTCTGAGGCAAGCAAATCTGCCAGGAAGCACAGGACCCACCGAGTTTTCATAGAAGCTTTGTCACAACTGGTGTGGGTCACAATGGCAGCAGACTACCCTCTGCTGAAGGCAGAGATTTGAGCCTGAGCAAGAGTGATGGCCGCAGTGAGGGCCCAGAGGTATCACGAATGGAGATACTAGGAGAAGAAACTTCTGCGATCTCCCCTCCACTACTTTTTTTATAGTTTTCTGTTCTGATCCTATCATATTACATATAAACAAAAGCATAACCAAAATTATTACAATTCTACATTATCCAAAATAAGATGAGAAATACAGAAAGAAAACATAAAAACACAAAGGCTATGTCTACACTTGCAGCTTCTTGCGCAAGTAATATGCAAATGAAGCTAAGCATGGAATATTGTGGAGCCTCATTTGCATACCTAATGAGCCACCATTTTTTTCAGAGGCAGCTCTTGTGCAAGAAGGAGCATTACACTGCCCCTTCTTGAGCAAGAAAAACCCCCTTGCGCAATATCGTTACACCTATTACTTTTCAGAAAGAACGGCATTGCGCAAGAGGGTTTTTCTTGCACAAGAAGGGGCAGTGTAGACACTCCTTTTGGGAAAGAGCCTCTGCTGAAAAAAAATGGTGGCTCATTAGGTATGCAAATGAGGCTCGGCGATATTCCATGCTTAGCCTCATTTGCATATTACTTGCGCAAGAAGCCGCAAGTGTAGACATAGCCATAGTGACAAATCTTTTGGATTTTAAAAAATCTTTTACTTTTAATAATTATGGTAATAATACTGCTAATTGGTAAGCAGGTTAAAAATTATATGATTAAACATAAATTTATTTAACTGACAACAGCTCTTCAAATCTTTATGCTTATTATATAAAGGCCTTACATGAGAAGAATGTTAAGGTTGCTAAGTCAAGTGCTCAATATTAGGAAATGCCACAATTAAGGCTGCCTATGTAACCTTAATTCGGTCCCATTGAACATATGAATTGAGATAGTCTTTCATTACATGATGACATACTATTTTTCCATAGGATTTTGCAAGTTTAATGTTCTTTAATGTACTTTTATGTAATTTCTTGACTTTTTAAAAATTGAAAAAACAAAAATTCCATCATGAAGCTTATTGAGCCGCACAAGGGTCATCAGCAGGGTTGGTATCTTTAAGCACAGTCCTCTACCTCTTGAATTAACAGAGTAACTGACAGCAGTAGAATGTTATCATCCTCTTTGTGGACCTGCCTCTAGAAGAGGATGGAGACAAATACTTTGCCAGCAGCTTTCACAAAAGCTTGCTATCAAAGGAATGTTATTAATGGGTTCAGTTCCACATTCTGGAGGGGAATCTACTCTAGTTGATCCTTCTTTACCTGTCCCTCCCCCCCTCCCAGTATCTTTCCCTGTCTCTACCCCTACTGCTGTCCACACTGGTTCCTAGCCTTGGCTCCTACTCCATTCCCAGCTTCTGCACTTCTTGTTCCTATCCTCCTATTTTCCTATCCTCTGACACCCCTAAGGTCCTGCTTGTCCCATACTACTCCTAACCTCTTCATGTCCAAATCTCCTCTCTGCAGCTCGTTTCTCTCTCCCCACCATCTACCACTCTCTGCTTTTGAGCATAGCTGTTTCCGTCTCCTCTTCCACAGTGCTTGGGCACCAGTAGGGGAACAGTAACAGCACACAAAAGGTAGCCTTCCTCCTCTCAGTTCTGATGCTCAGCACAACCGCAGCCTGTGGCAATGAGGAGCACCACAGGGAAAGATGTCTCCTCAGCCCCATCAGCCTTAGGTTAGAGGATTGTTAGTCAATCTGTTGAGAAGGCATATGTATAGAGCCCTGCAAATCCACGGATATCTGCCTTATATTTGCAGCTATCCACATCCATGGATGTGGAAGCAGATATCTGTAACTCATTTTTGAAGATACGGATGCAGGTGCAAATTTTGTATGTAGAACCCTACAAATTTGCAGATATCTGCTTTATATCCAGGGGTACCCACATCTGTGGATTTCCATGGCTCATTTTTGCAGATATTGGATGTGCATGCAGATACAAATTTTATATCTGCACAGAGCTTTACATATGTAGAGTGGTCAAAACACTGGAGCTGAAGCATTCTCAATTTAGTCTTAAAAACATTTGGAGTCTGAATTCTTAACAAGTCTCCACAAATCATGTGCAAACTGAGGGGTTTTTTCAGAAGCTTATAACTTGGCCAAATTTGTATATACAGCAATTACTCGTTTAACACGTGTCCGCTTAACACATTTTCACAATAGCACGATTTTTTTTTAGGGAACGTTTTTTGAATAACACGACTGTCCCTGAAATAACACAAAAATAATCAAGTGGCAGACTACTTCACGCAGCAGTATAAATTGGTGAAAACAGTGGTAATATGCATGAGCGGATGAATACAGTGGTCACAGCACTCCTCCGCTCACTCACGTGTTTATCTTTGTGTTTTGACAAACCACGGTGACTTGTGTTGCTAGTTATCTTGTGTTGCTAGATATCTAATGTTGACATTGATGACCCAGCACCAAGAAAAAATTGACTTTGTCATCACCACCTGAAATGAAACTTCCACCTTTTCCATTATTTTTAATGGGAAAATTGACCCCGCATAACATGTTTTCGCTTAGCATGAACATTTTTAGAAATGCATCTATAGTGTTAAATGAGGAATTACTGTACTTTCACAGAAGTAATAAAAGGTATATCTTACCGCCACTGGGGTGACATCCCTACCAAATTTCCATTCCCTGCTCCTAATCAGGGAGGCTAGAGCATCCCAAAGAAATGGTTGTTGAATTTTTTTAGCACGGGCAAAACAATATATTTTTCCTAACATCATTCTCAGAAGTGACTGGACAATTTTATCTCAAAATTTTTTTAAAAAAATCAGCCATAAGCAGATATCAACATGGAAAATTTCAGCCCAAAATGTTTACTTTTGACAAAGTTAAACAGCTCAAAACAGAGGTTTATAATAGGGAGTGTTTGGCAACCCCTGCACTGCTTAGAATAAAGTTACAGAAAAACTTTTAGAAAATTTACTGAAAAAATGAAATCACAGCACTATGTCTTAAAATACAGGAACAAACAAAAAATGTTAAGATAATAAATTATTGACCCCAAAATCTTACACAGAAGGTTACCTTTGGATACTCACATGAGTAACATTGTTCTTACGTGTACTCTGGTTGTTCAGGCCAGTGTTTCTCAACCTTTTTTTTTTATAAAGTACCCCTTTTTTTAAAAAAATGATAAGTACCCCCTTTTTAAAAGAATAAACTTCGAAGTACCCCTAATACCTACAGTTTTCAGACACAAACAATTTTTTTTCTACCATTGCAACACATTTGTTTAAACAACTTAATTGTAGCTGGGCAGACAATTAATTTTTGGGGTATAAAAAGTACAAAAATAATAAAGTGCTATAAAACTTACAACAAAAATTCAGTTTTCTCCAAATTTCAGTTGTGTTGAAGTACCCCCTGACTTCTCTCAAGTCCTACCGCTGGTTGAGAAACACTGGTTTAGGCCCATAGTCAGCCAGCCAGTAGGTTTCAGAAACAGACACAGATCACTGAATGAGCTGATTACATCATGAAACTGCAATTGCTAATTATTTAATCTAACTAAATAAACATCACTATGGGATACAAATTAGCATTCATACATGAGTGAAGGAGACAATTTTCCACTTCAAGGTACATCAATAGTGGTCACTTGTTGAACTTGTACACTTAAAGCTAATTTTATGCATGCCCACCCAGAGTTTTATAAGCTTTCTGGAGAGTTAGTACTATAAAAACATTAAAGTTCCTCTGCTGGCTGTAATATTTATAACTGCTATTTATTTCTAAATCACTTGAGTGGAAGTAAGGTATCATCCTGTAGCAGTTGAGGAATATCAAGTAAAGTTTTTGGATGAGTATCCTTACTAATTGTTAAATCATTCCAGTGCCCTGACAGGGAAACAACTACACCACTTTTTACAAAAGAAATTCCATGTTGTTAGAGGTTTGTATCGCAACTCTTTTCTGGTCTGCAAACTACAAGAAAATTTGAAGAAAACTGACAAATGGTTTAAATTACTGGAAGCTCTGGCAAGCTTGTCCAGGAACCTATTCTCAGGCAAATCTCCCAGTAACCTTAATGGGAGTTTTGCTTGAATAAGAGCAACAACATCAATGCTCAAATCCCCAGATCATTATTCCACACTGTAACAACACAACTACAAAATAAGATGTCAAACTGTATGCACGTGATGAGTTTTATGAGGCGATGGGACTCTGAGTGCTTTCCCCGCTCACTGTCCACGCCCCAACCAAATACTCAAAAATCAAAACAGATCTTTCTGTGTTTTCTGAATGGACAGGACAGCAGCTGACAACCCAAGCTCTTGTTCACACCTCCCAGTGCTAGAGGTGACGTCCAAGAGAAGCCAGCATTAACATGCAAGCCATTTACAGTGCCCTGACATGAGTGAGTAACCCAGCATAAGCAGCCTCCAGCCTGCTGACAGGATCACCAGCCATGGAGGGAAGCTGGCGTGTGAGGCTGTGGACATGTGCCTCTGGCAGAGACTCTCCAGGGGGATCAAAGCCCGTACCCAGCATGAAACCCTGGCGTGGGACAGAGCCCTGAGGGCTCACTTTCCGTTCCCTTTGGGTCAGGCGGGGGTAGCCTGTCATGGGAGGGGTGAGTGGAGCCACCAGGCGTGTGCGCCTCACTGCCCCCTGAAGGCGCGGGAAATGGGAAGAGCGTGCGGGGGGCTGACCCAGCGGCGCGTGTGTGAGTGTGGACAGACAGACAGACACGCCAGGTCCCCGGGATCGCTGGCTGCGCCTTACCCGGGGTGCTGCTGCTGCTGCTGCGGGGGCGGGCGGGCTGGCTTCGCCGGGGAGCCCCAGCTGCTGCTGCTGCTGCTGCTGTCCGCTGTGGCGACCCGAGCGCGGGAGCCGCGGCCGCTCGGACACCGGCTGCCGCTGCTGGGCTTCCCGCCGCCGCTTCTCTGGTGCCTGCCGGTGCCGCTGCGGCTGCCGCTGCTCCACTCGCGCAGGAGGCCGGGCTCGGCAGCCGGCAAACTCGTCCCCGCGCACGCCAAGCCCGGGGCTCTGGCCGCCGCCTTGCTGCTGCCGGGGCTGCCGCTGCCCCCGCTGGCTCTCATGGTGCGAGGGGACGCCGCATGCCGGGCTCCCGCTTCCCCGCCGCACCGCCCTGAGACGCGCGGCAGCGCGGGCTCCAGCCGCGCCGCCAACCAGCCGGCAGCCTGGGCTGCTGCGGGGCCAGGAGGGGAGAGCGCGGGGCCAGGGAGGCTGCTGGCTGGGGCATGAAGTAGTTAAAGATGCCGAGGGGCGAGGCGGGGAGGCTGCAATCCCAGGACTGCTCCTTAAAGTTGGTGCCCCGGCGCCGAGGAGGGAGCATCCTCCCAGCAAAGCCCGCAACGCCCGCCACCCCCGCTCAGCGGAGCTTTTGGGGCGCAGCCTTGCCTGCGCCCGGCGCTCATCGGGGGCCGCCCGCGCGGGAGGGCTGGCCGCAATCGGGCTGCCTTGCAAGGGAGAATGTAGCCGGGCTGCAAAAATGGTCAGGGCTGAAAAGGGACCCGGTGATTCCCCCCTCCCCCCCTTGTAGAGCGGGTGGTTTTGCTTTGGGGAGGAAAAGGGTGGGGGAGAGAAAGCTGCAGAGAGGAGAGCAGCGCTCCCTCCCCGGCCTCCCTTTTCACAAGAAGTGCAGGAAATGTTCCACTGACCTACATATTTTTCCAAACATACGTGACCTTTTCTCTCCCCCCCCCCCCTTTCTGTGGGAGGAGACAGGCGGGGATCCAAGAAAAGGAGACGCTGGAGCGAGAGAAAGCACAGGGGGTGGAGGGGGGGGGGAAGGAGGGTTTCTTCACAATGCCGAGAGCAAATATCAACTCGGCTATATTTACACATATGCACAGTGAACAACAGAGACTAAAGCGGCGGTTGATCTTCGCTCATTCTGCAGTGAGCCACAGTTTACGCTAGCCAGAAAATGTAGCGGGTGGGTTTACAACTCTCCAGCTATGCCTCTCCCTCCTGCTATGTGGGACCAGGTTAGAGGGGGCAGGATCGTTGTACCCTGCTGCAGCCCTGCGCTATCTGCACACACCTTAACAACAGTAGCCTTTCATCCGATGACCCCCTTTATAAATATTAATAATTTCAGCCTCATAACACCAGGGAGAGAGGTAAATAACTCTCCCCATAAGTGAGGGAACCAAAGCACAGAGAGGTTAGGTGATGATAATGGGGATCTGTTGTAGAGCCTGGGGTAGAAGAGCTCATTTACCCATGAGTCAGCTACACCAGGGGTAATAGACCCCTGCCGCATGTTATAAGTGTGGGTCCTCACGTTTAGTCAACTAAAACCCAGCAAGCTACTTATAGCATAAGTGTTAAATCCCTTATTTTCACTTAACATCCCAGTCTTCAAAGGTACAGTGCTTAAACTGAAGAGTATCACCACAAACTACTGATGGGAAGCTAGGAGAAATACTCCAATCCCATGGAAAGGCATAGCAGCCCAAAGCATTGTATCCTTGCTTCCTCCCTGTCTACATATTGATGGTTATCTCCCAGTACATGAGATTAAGGGCCATGATGGGGACTAGGGGCCCTGTCCCCATTTAAGTGAATGGGAGCTTTGCTATAGATTTCAGAGGGAGCTGTATCAGGCCATAAAACTCCATTACCTAAAACAAGGTTCTCAGCTACTACAGACATACAGGGTAACTCCTTATTTGGTTATGCAACTCCACACCGTCAATTAGAGCAAAACCTTTACAGAGAGCTCTTTTTTGTAAAGTAGGTCATTCTCTTTATTTCCCACTTGTATTATTTTTGTCTAATACTCCTTCTGAAAAGTAGCCAGTGAGATATAAGGAAATGTGTTAGATCCTAAGAGAAGTTGTTTATTTTTAGGCATGCTCCTGATTTGCAGCACTTTCTGATGTTGAGTATGATATATTTGAAACGTTAATTTGAATTCCATGCCTACAGTTACAAACTATGGAAAACTTTTGCACTCTTTAATCAGGCACTTTTGTATTCTACCTTTTAGCACAGACATGACTAATGTTAAAAGGATGAAGTTGTGTATTTATAATCAGATTAAATACAAGACTTTAAAAAGCTCCTCCCTTCCTTTGGATATAACCCAGCATTTTTTTTCTCCCTTTGGAAATTGCCAAACAATGGTTAAATGATCCTTTGCAGACTAAAAGTGCGTGAGGGAATAAAGTATCACATGAGGAGTGGAGAAAATGACATTTTTTGTTTCTGATGTATTTTTCCCTGTATTGCACAATCAGGTATAACATAAAGTCTGCAGGCCTTGTGAAGTATTTTAAAAAAAGAGAGAGAGAGACTTTCTATGATTATATACTTCTTGATTTGGTATTCCAACCTTTTTGCATAGATACCTAAATACCTTCAGAACATGGCCATATATTTTCAAAATCTGTAGAACAAAATTCCTTGTGGAATATGCACCATTGAGCCGCAAAGGGCAATCTGCAAGACACAAGTGGATATACATAAAATTAGAATGCAGACTTTAATTAAAATTATCCTGCAGAAGGTGATAGCTTTTACTGCACAAATAAAAAAGTGAAGCTGGTTTACATTTGTTATTTAATTTGAAATTACATTACATATGTAACACTGGGATAGTTAGCAAAATGTAAATTTGCCAAAAGCAGAGCAAGAATTTATCTTGATATATTTATTTACTCATAGTTTAAATTGCATTGTGAAAACAATAACCATTAAAAAACAAATTAGAACTTGAGGTAATTATAAATTGTTATAGTTTAATTATGGAAAGTACCTTTACGGCTTAGGCTTGTTACTACATATAAGAACCGCAGAAAAACAGCAGACTTTGTAATAAAAAACACTTCCAATAAATCATTTTGTAATCATAACATAGTAAATTGCTTTCAGACATGACAGATGCATGACCCAAAGTAGCAATCACATTTGTTTCAACTAGAAATTGGCCTAGAAGAGTTTTATTCATAGACTTTAAGGCCAGACAATACTATCATGATCTAATCTGACTTCCTGCACCTCTGCCTGAGTAACCAAAGTCCTCATATCTTGATCTGCAGACTTTGAGTTCCAGAGAGTCCACTATTTACTACCTCGTTCTAATCAGCAAGTCTGCAGAGAAAGGTCAAAAAACCACAAACAAACAAAAACCAGTGTCTCTTTCAATCTGACCTGAGGGAATATTCTTCCTGATATCCAAATATAATGATCAATTAGACACTGAGCATGTGGTCAAGAAACACCAGACCAGAGGTGAAAGTGGTCCAGAATAGGCTGGTACAGTGTACCAATAAGAAGCAACTGCCAATACTGGCCCATACATGGCTGACATTAAAGCACTACCATTGCAGCATTTTAATATCACTTCCCCTTTTACTCCCCACATCCCACACATTGGCAGCACTGTCAAACCCAACCATCAGGGCCATCAACAGGGGAGCAAAAGAGGCAGCTGCCCCTGGAGCCTGGTGATTTAAAAGGGCCTCGGGCTTCTGGCCACCTCTACTGCAGCAGTGAGCCCTGGGCCCTAGCCCTGCTCTTTCCATGCAAGGCTCCATACCCACTGGGGGCCCAAAAACACCCCCTACCTTGCCCAGGACCCCAGCATACTGGTAAATCCTAGCATGTAACTTTCACCCTCTGTACCAAACATCTACCTGGGAAAGAACTCTTTGGAGTAACTCAGTGCCCTCCTCCACTGTCCTACAGTCAGCAGCTGGAGACATTTGCACACAGTACTTCTGTAATCACTCCTATGTGGATTCAAACTCAGGGTCTCTGGAACTTAATGGAGGAATAACTACAGTTTGATCGATGAAGCCACCTGTCTCTCAGCTTGGGCTGTAGAGCTCACTCATTTTTATCCCTCGCTGTAAGGTAAGTAGTCTAAGCACCACTACATGGGGCAGTGAACCTCACTCACTAGGGGTATGTCTAGACTACAAGCCTCTTTCGAAAGAGAGCGTCTAGACTGCAACCACTTCTTTGGAAAAAGTGAGCCACTTTTTCGAAAGAGAGCACCCAGGTAGTCTGGCTGCTCTCTTTGGAAAAAGCCCTGTTTGTATTCAAGAACACCTTTTTTCAAAAGAGCACTTTTGAAAAAAGATACTATTCCTCGTAAAATGAGGTTTACCAAGGTCAACAAATCCTCTGCGTTCTTTTGATTTAATTTCGAAAGAATGCGGAGACAGTCTAGACACATCCTAGGTGTGTGCATTACAGTTGCAGATGGGCCATGTGCCATTGTAGGCAACCTCATCATACCACTCCCATAAACTTAGTTTTCCGTTAAAAGCATTTTCGGAACAGAGCGTCTAGATTGGCATGGACACTTTTCCGCAAAATCACTTTTTGCAGAAAAGTGTCCGTGGCCAATCTAGACGTGCTTTTCTGCAAAAAAGCCCCGATGGCCCATTTTCGCGATCGGGGCTTTTTTGTGGAAAACAAATCTCAGCTGTCTACACTGGCCCTTTTGTGCAAAAGTTTTGCGCAAAAGGGACTTTTGTCCGAATGGGAGCAGCATAGTATTTCCACAAAAAGCACTGATTTCTTACAGTAGGAAGTCAGTGCTTTTGCGGAAATTCAAGTGGCCAGTGTAGACAGCTGGCAAGTTTTTCCGGAAAAGCGGATGATTTTCCAGAAAAACTGGCCAGTCTAGACACAGCCACCAAGTTCAGTCTTTCTGGACTTTACTAATGCTCAGAGTGCTGCATATGAAACCTCATAATTTGAATTTAAATCTTTAAAGAATATTAGTAATAGAGATTTTTCTGCATGCTTCATGTAATAATTTAAGTATAAAATCTGTATTTTGAATGGTCTTTGTGTGTGTACGTTATATGGGGTGTGATGGGGGCGTTCTCTCTAGCCCCCACCGAGGGGCCTGGAAAGACCCCACTTCCCCAACTCCCAAGCACTGCTGATTACCCTTTCAGAACTAGGCTTACCAGCCTGGGTCCATAAACACAGTATCCACATACACCGTTTAGGCTGGCCCCTTAGGGCTAGGTCCATGAGCCTGAGTCCATGAGCAAAGTTGCCCCAAATGCAGTCTAAGTAGGGCCCTTTAAGGCTAGGCCCACTGGCCTGAGTCAATAAGCAAAGTCTTAACAAATGCAGTTTAGGATGGCCCTTTAAGGCAAGGCCTGCGCCGGCAGAACAGCGTTATAGCAGTGTTGCCCCTCAGGTAGGGGGACCCAGGCCCACCCTACTCCACCGGGTCCAAGCCCAGGGCCCTGTGAGTGACAGGATGGCATGCCACTCCCTCGGCGGGGAAGTCCTGCCAAAAGGCGCCGAGGTTCCGGAGCGGGAGAGTTGGCTCCTGCTCCTGCCCTGGGCCACTTCCTACCTGGGCCACTGGAGCTTCTCCCCACATACTTGTCAGGTTTGCTGTCCTCCCTGGGGTGATGTCTCCTCAGCGGGCGGCCTCTGTGATGCCCCAACTCGCCTCAGTGTCTCTGCTGACTTCTTCTCGGGTCTTTTATGCAAGGTAGGTCAAGCAAACAGGACGGGAGCTATGGATGTCCAGTTTTCTTTTAAGCAGGCTTATGCAGGGAAAGAAGGAAGAAAGAAGGGTGTGATTTGAAAAATTTGCTGACTAGATTCAAGGTAGTGAGAAATAGTTGTTTGGATGTGAAAAAAATCTAGAAGTTTACCCTCATCTGGCATCTTGTGGCTGAGCATTTGTAGACTTCCCATAGAGAAAAACTGTGAGTAGGGAAGAGGATGATGGGCCATGTTTACATGAGTTAATCCACAGCAACAAAGCTGTACTAATGCAGCTGCATTGTTGTAAGATTGCTCATGTAGCTGTTCTATACTGTCAGGAGTGGGCTCTCCAATTGGCATAAAACCACGTCTATGAGTGGTGGTAGTTATGTCAGCAGGAGAAGCTCTCCGGACTCCTGCCAACCTAGGCTATGTCTAGACTACAATGATCTATCGGAAAAAGGTACACAAAATGTGCTCCGCAATTTGCATACATTTTTCCAATAGTTGTGTTGGAAAAGGCTTTTCCAAAATTTGGTCCATCTACACTGGGCCAAATTTTAAAAAATCATCTTTCCAGAAGAGCCTTTCTTCCTTGTGGAAGGAGGAAGACAGGGCTTCCAAAAGAGCGCATCTGCTTTTCTGCAAAAAAAGGCGGAAGAGCAGATGTGTTCCCAGGATGCAGCAGAGTCTTTTCTAGAAAAACCCCATAGTCTAGACGTAGCCCTACTGCTCTCCATACCAAAGCTTCTGTTGTGTAACTTACGTTGCTCAGGGGTGGATTTTTTTCATACCTCCGAATGACATAAATTTTACCAACAAAAGTGGTAGTGTACACATGGTCATAGTTTATCACTGAAAAAATTATGGGCTTTTTTTCCAGTGCTACTCTATGGATGTCTTGAGTTACAAAAGCAATGTTTCTTACTAAAGTAGTTTAACAAAATGGCAGACATTAACTCCCGCCTCACCAGGGGTTTATCCAGACAAGGAAAAGTAATTGCATTTAGGATGGACGTAACTAGCATGAGTTAGCTAAACTTGGGTAGATGCAGAATAACATCCTTAGCTTGAAGTCCAGGCTACAATTCAACCAGATAAAACTGACCTGTGTTACCCTGTTTCTACACTTGAAAAGAAGTTTGAGTTTGTCAGGTTTAGCTAATCTGAATTAAATTGATTGCCTTCTCTAGTCAAGACCCACCTCTGGAGATCTGTCCTTGGATCCTGATTCCCCATAGTCTTTACTGTGAATCTTCTCCATCTCTAGTTCAGAGGACTTTAGAGAACCAGTCCTCCTTCCCAGTAAGTGGGGCCTAATACTCCATTGGGAGAAGAATTAGACACCATCATTCAAATTCCTTATCCTCACTTTCAAGGCTCACTACAATGTCACCCCTGCTTCTCATATACTCTATTAACTACTTCCTCTTTACTACCTTCTTTGACTACTTTTCCCATTCACAACCTGGCACTTGTTTTAACATCATCTACTATATCTGAAATAGCCTCCTACCTCCAGTGCACCAAAATAACCTTGCTCTCCTTCTTCAAATACTCCCTTAAAACCATCTTCAGTGGTTTATTCTCCATTGCTAGCCATCCATGCTTGCTTTTTTACTTATCCTTTTACTCCAAATATTTAACTCACATAACAAAATATGACTGTTAACTGAGGATGTTTTAAAGATTTAATAAAGAACAGAAGTAGTGGTAAACATTTTCAAACTTGGGTGCTTATAGTTAGACACCTGGGTCCATAATTCTGGCATCTAAACAGATGGCATGATTTTCTGAAGTACAGAGCAACTAACTGCAGCTTTATCGACATCAAATAGGATACCAAGGCCTGAACTTAGGTGCCTAAATTTAAGAAGCCAATTTGAAAATTCTCTTCTAAGGTTTTAAAATATGGAACTTACAGGCTACATGCTCAATTCACATAACTTTCTCTGATACATTCCATATACATAATTGATTTTAAGACCAGGAGGAAATGGTATGATAATTGGTTCTGACCTGCATATTGATACAAATTACATCATTTTCTCCAGTGATTCTTGGATTTAGCCCAACTTTGTGGATCAAAGCATACATCAGTCTTGACTCAAAGACTCCAAGTCTTGATCATCTCTTGGCAACCCATTCTAACGTTTTGATTCAGCGTAAATTAACAACAAAAGCCAGCTGTATATCAATGAGGCATTATGAATGTTCTTCTGAAATATATTCACCTGTGTTCAACCATACACATAACTCCCATTAACAATAGAATGTCAAATTACATTTTATTTAAAAATACATTGTGGTGCTGTGACAGGGCGGAGGCGCCCTGCATTCCGGTCCCGCTTATCTGGCGGCTCTCGGGGCAGGGGGCGGAGTAGCAGCATCGGGTGCGCCACATGCCGCGGGCCGAGCAGCGCAGGGTCTGGTTTACCGGCTGGGCGGCAGCTGTTCCCGTGTGGCTGCCCCAGCAGGATGCCCACGTACAGCCTGGAGGCCAGGGGCCGACGTGGGGGGAGCGACGTCGGGTCACAGCCCCGCCGACGGCCCAAAAGCGGGGCCACGCTGGAAGGGGCGGGACCCCACGGGTCGGGAGTCAGCACGGGGATTTAAACCCCGGAGATGCCAGAGAGAGGAGGAGGTCCGAGGGAGCGACCACTCACCAAAGACCAATGGCAGATGGGACCCAAGGCAAGGAGGTGAGCCCAGAGGCAAGGGGATATTTGACCGCGAAGAGAGGAAATAGCCCAGGGCGGGCAAAGGGAGCCTGTGGGCTGGCGAGTTACGGCAGACGCCCCACCAGCCAGACCGGACGGTAGAAGCGTCCGTGTCCTTAGGGCCCTGGGCTGGGGTCTGTGAGAGGGGGCGGACCCGGACCCCCCTCTCCCCGCAGTTGGTGAGAGACCGGCTCCTGCTTAGGGGCCAGCAAAACCCCAAATGAGGGTCCTTTGAGCCTTGGTCAAAACAGACTCGGACGCCGGAGAGTGCCCGAAAGGGTGAAGAAAACACGGGGATAGGGGTTGTTGTTAGGCGCTAACGGGGCGCACGGCAGGACCTGTTTACAGGTGCTTATCAGGCTAATAGCCTTAGAGAAATAGAATTAAACAAATATTTTAAAATTTACTTTTGCAATTTATTACTTACATATGGTGTATAAACCACCCAAGTATCCTTTAACTCAATAGTTAATGGACACTGTACTTAGCCAATGAGGGCACGTCTATACAGCAGAGCTAAATCCGAAATAAGCTCTGCAGCTTGAGCTATGTCAGTTGGGGTATGTCTACACTACAGCACTAATTCAAACTAACTTAATTCGAATTAGTTAATTCGAACTAAGCTAATTTGAACTAGTGCATCTAGACCTAAAAACTAGTTCGAATTAGCATTTTGCTAATTTGAACTAGCATGTCCACATTCAGTGGACCCTGAACCGAGGTTAAGGATGGCCGGAAGCAGGGCCGGCAGGGCATCAGATTAGGACGTAGAGCGTGGAGCTGCTGTCTCAGGCTAGCCGAGGGCTGTGCTTAAAGGGACCCGACCCCCACCCCGGACAGACAGTTCTCAGGGGTTCCCCGCTTGCAAAGCAGTCCTGGCTTGGAGTGCCCTGAGTGCCCACACTGGGCACATCACAGCACTCGGCCATCAGCCCGGCTGCACTTGCCGCAGGCTGCCATCCGGGGGGGGGGGGGTCAATCAGGGGGCTGCAGGAGAGCTTCCACCCTGAGGAGCCAGCAGACCCACCCCAGTCCTCCCCATTGGGGGCTCGTACCCCATTCCTTCCTCACCTCCTTCCACTTACCCCTCCCTAACCCCCCTTCCTGATGTACAAAATAAAGGACACGTGTGTTCAAAAATAGAAACTCTCTTTATTGAACAAAACTGGGGGAGACTGGGAAAAGGAGGTGGGAGAGGGGAAGAGAGAGGGTGGGAGAGGGGAGGGCAACTAAAATGATCAGGGTTTTGGAACGGGTCCCATATGAAGAGAGGCTAAAGAGACTGGGACTTTTCAGCTTAGAAAAGGGAAGACTGAGGGGGGATATGATAGAGGTCTATAAAAACATGAGTGGTGTGGAGAGGGTGCATAAAGAAAAGTTCTTCATTAGTTCCCATAATAGAAGGACTAGAGGACACCAAATGAAATGAATGGGTAGCAGGCTTCAAACGAATAAGAAAAAGTTCTTCTTCACAAAGCAAATAGTCAACCTGTGGAACTCCTTGCCACAGGAGGCTGTGAAGGCTAGAACTATAACAGAGTTTAAAGAGAAGTGAGATAAATTCATGGAGGTTGGGTCCATGGAGTGGTATTAGCCAGGGGGTAGAAATGGTGTCCCTGGCCTCTGTTTGTGGAAGGCTGGACATGGATGGCACAAGACAAATGGCTTGGTCATTGTCCTCGGTCCATCCCCTCCGGGGTCCCTAGTGTTGGCTGCTATTGGCAGACAGGCTACTGGGCTAGATGGACCTTTGGTCTGACCCAGTACGGCTATTCTAAGCTCAGGGGCTCAGGGTCGGGGGTCTCACTGGACCACCCTGATTTTCATGCAAACCTGCTCCTGGGTGGCCAGGCTGGCAGCTCTCCTGCCCTAGACGGCCACTTTCCTGTGCCTTGTGCGGAGGTCATGGATGAGGTCCACGACCTCTGCACTAGACCGGGTGGGCGCCCGCCTCTTGCAGACCTGGGCAGGCTCCCAGGAGCCACCAGCCTGGTCCCGGGAAGAGGCGGAGGGCTGGGTGGCAGCGGGTGGCTGGTTCGTGCCGTGCCAGGTGCAGGGTCTGCTGGCTGGGTGCTGGCAGGCTTGCACCTGGCACGTGCACCGTAGCCAGACCATGCCCCTTTAAGGGCTCCGGGGCCCAGAGTGGCCACAAGGGAAAGCTGGGGAGGGCTAGCCTCCCACTAGTTCGAATTAAGTGGCTACACAGCCCTTAATTCGAACTACTTAATTCGAACTAGACATTAGTCCTCGTAGAATGAGGTTTACCTAGTTCGAATTAAGCGCTCCGCTAGTTCGAATTAAGTTCAAACTAGCAGTTTGCCTGTGTAGTGCCTATCAAAGTTAATTCGAACTAACATCTGTTAGTTCGAATTAACTTTGTAGTGTAGACATACCCTTGTGTAGCTGAAGTAGAAGTAGCTTATTTTGGCCTTTGGCACTGTCTACACAGCAGGAAGTCTGAGGTAGAGCACTCTTTCTCTGATTTCCCTTACTCCTCATAAAATGAGAGTTAAAGGAGTTGGAGTAAGTCTTCCAGATTGACATTATTTTGACATACCGTCAAAATAACTGCTTGTAGTGTAGACGCGGACTTTGTTATTTAGGAATAATGTCAGTTATTTTGAAATAACACAGCTGTGTTAGACGTACCTTGAGAGAATAGACTCCGCAATGAAATACAGGCAGTCCCCGGGTTACGTACAAGATAGGGACTGTAGGTTTGTTCTTAAGTTGAATCTGTATGTAAGTCGGAACTGGCGTCCAGATTCAGACACTGCTGAAACTGACCGCCAGTTCTGACTTACATACAGAATCAACTTAAGAACCCCAGGGTCCCCAAGTCAGCTGCTGCTGAAACTGATCAGCAGCTGATTCCAGGAAGCCCGGGGCAGAGCAACTCTGCCTGGGGCTTCCTGTAGTCAGCGCTGGTCAGTTTCAGCAGAAGCTGACTTGGGGACGCCTGGGGCAGAGCAGCTGGGGTGCTGCTGGGTTGCTCCAGTAGCGCCGCTCCTGGGTGCTACTGGACCAACCTAGCAGCACCCCATCTGCTCTGCCCCAGGCGTCCTGATTCAGCCGCTGCTGAAACTGACCAGCAGCGGCTGAATCAGGACCTGGGGCAGAGCAGCTGGGGTGCTGCCGGGTTGGTCCAGTAGTGCCCAGAGCGGGCGCTGCAGGACCAATCGGCAGCGCCCCAGCTGCTCTGCCCCAGAGTCCAAAACAAAAGCCTGGTCTGCTGGGGGGGGGTGGGAGCACACTAGCTGCGCCCCCCCCCCCCCAGCAGACCAGGGACACGGGGAGCAGAGCCTCTGAGGCTTTGCTCTGGCAAAGCCTCAGAGGCGAGGGACCCCGCCGCGGCTGCGGCTTCAGTCCGGGAGCCTGTGGTCTGCTGGGGACGGTCCCCAGCAGACCACAGGCTCCCGGACTGAAGCCGCAGCCGCGGGGGGGTCCCGCGCCTCTGAGGCTTTGCCAGAGCAAAGCCTCAGAGGCGCGGGGAACCGCCGCTGCTGCCGCTTCAATCTGGGTGCCTGTGGTCTCAGAGGCGCGGGACCCCCCCGTGGCTGCGGCTTCAGTCCGGGAGCCTGTGGTCTGCTGGGGACGGTCCCCAACAGACCACAGGCACCCAGATTGAAGCGGCAGCAGCGGCGGTTCCCCGCGCCTCTGAGGCTTTGCTCTGGCAAAGCCTCAGAAGCGCGGGAACCCGCCCGGTGCCCCTGGTCTGCTGGAGACGGTCTCCAGCAGACCAGGGGCACCGGAGCAGCTTACGAACGGGGCTTTCTCGCCCCGACTTCCGGGGCGAGAAAGCCCCGTTCGTAAGTGCGGATCCGACGTAAGTCGGATCCGCGTAAGTCGGGGACTGCCTGTATGTAATAGGAAAAGTCTGACTGGGAGAAAGTGTTAAAAAGGCAGCCGTTGATGGGCAATGGGAGTAGATAAGGAGAATATGGGGGATCTATAAATGAGCAAAAAAGATGAAAAACTTTCTTAAATGAATGTAATTAGGCTATTCATCAGAAGTACTCTCAGTGTTCCAACAACAGCAGATACAATACGCAAGCAATATCATTTCAGCAATGACACACGTTTGCTCCCCAACTGTATTTGTGGAGAAGGCAGATTGTTAAAGTACACAAGGCCAGGCTCTCATATCAATACACTGATTTTACACGGAAATAACTCAACTGTCTGGAACAGAGTTTCTTCTATTTATACAAGTGGTCTTGCAATCACATTCAAGCCCAGAGGTTTCTAATAAATGGAAGGCGGTTCCCATTTAAGTATAGGGACAGGAAGACAGCTGTGTGCACTGATGCAAACATATTCTAAATCAGCAGCATATGTATCTGATACATGTATCTGATAGTCATGAAACTAGTGCAATCAATTTAACATCTATAAGGGTATGTCTACACTACCCTCCTATTTCGAAGTAGGAGGGTAATGTAGGCATACCGCACTTGCAAATGAAGCCCATGATTTGAATTTCCCGGGCTTCATTTGCATAAGCCGGGCGCCGCCATTTTTAAATCCTGGCTAGTTCGAACCCCGTGCCGTGCGGCTACACGCGGCATGGAGTAGCTAGTTCGGATTAGGCTTCTAATCAGAACTAGCTGTACTCCTCGTGGAATGAGGAGTACAGCTAGTTCGGATTAGGAAGCCTAATCCGAACTAGCTACTCCGTGCCGCGTATAGCCGCATGGCACGGGGTTCGAACCAGCCGGGATTTAAAAATGGCGGCGCCCGGCTTATGCAAGTGAAGCCCGGGAAATTCAAATCCCGGGCTTCATTTGCAAGTGCGGTATGCCTACATTACCCTCCTACTTCGAAATAGGAGGGTAGTGTAGACATACCCTAACATAATAAGCACTCTAAATATTTGCAACAGCCAACCCACTATCAAATATTTTTCTACTCACATAGGGTACATCTACACTGGACACTTATTTCAAAATAAGATATTCTGGAAGAAATACTCTGAAATAGCTTATTTCAAAATAGCACGTCTACACTACAGAGAAGCCTCAAAATTAGTCCGAGGCAGATTTCACTAATGTGCAAGTGCTACCTCAATTTAGAGCCCTAGGAGGCACTGGGGAGTAATTACTTTGAATGGCCTGGGGAGCAGCTATTTCGAAATAGCAGCAGAGGAGCATCCACACTACTAATATTCCAAATAGCTATTTTCAGAATAGGCGTTATTCCTCATGGAATGAGGTTTACAGAAGTTGGAATAAGCTGTCCATCATTTTTAATTTTATTTTGAAATAACGGAATTGCGGTGTAGATGCTCACATTGTTATATCAAAATAACGGCCGTTATTCTGAAATAACAGTGCTGTGTAGATGAACCCATTGTAAACTTGCACTCATTAGTGGATAGTGCTGAGTTGTGTTAGCACAAGAACTTCTGCATGCTTAAACCCAGGACCATGTCATGTGTTGAAATGACAGAGGGAGAATTTCCACACTGTTGGGAGTCAGTGGAACCCTAATGTGCTGCACAGAGAGAGGGCCCAACTCAGTCGAGGATCTGGCTTAGGGTCTGCCTGCCAATTCAGTATAGGCCAATGTGGAGGGTTACAGTGCATGCAGTTCAAAGGATGGAGAGGGAAGGGGCCACAAGATCAATATTTTTCCCTAGGCAGTAGACCCAATAGACTGTGCAAGTACCATGAAGAGGTAGTGGCCACTGCTAGGGTTGCCATCCATTTGGGTTTTACCCTCCCAGTCTGCTTGGTTTCTGTGCCCAGATGCCATTCAGGGTTGCTAGATGCCCAGTTTTCAAATGAAAAGACTGGTTGAAAAAAGGACCTGGCAATCCTAAATTGCATCTGAACCAAAGTGCTGAGTCATTTACCTGCACCCATCCCTGTTCAGCCAGGGCTGCCTCCTACCTGCACGCAGGCTCCTTGCGATGATACAGAGAGCGAGGAGTAGAGGGGGTAGAGGAGCTTGCAATACAGGCAGGCCTTGGGGAAAGAAGCAGAACAAATTCAGGGCCTGGGGAAGTGGTGGAGGGGAAGAGGCAGAAAGGGGATGGGGTCTCAAGGGAAAAGGCAGGGTAGGGGATGAGCCCCAGGGGTCTGGCTACTAGCAATAAGAAAGGTGGCAAATCTATCCTAGCTCATTGTTTGGAATAGTGACTGTGGAATGAGAAGCTCCCTTCAGCTCCTCCCATTCACTGATATTTGGGGCAGAGTAGATTTTACTTGCACTGTCTACATACATTTCTCCTGTATAGAACCTCATGATGTGTGCTTTCTGTTGGAGAAATGAATTACAGCCTAAAATCTTCTGCAGAGATTTTGCATTAGCAACTCATGCACTATCAGAAAATCAGTTGGAATTGCCAATAGTATTGCATGCAGACAAGACAATGGAATAACGTATAATTCATTTTGCACAAATGCTGTTCAATAAAATAAAATGCTAATTACAACAAAATATTTTCCAACAAAGTATTTTTATAGAGTCTGTGTAGGAAGTAAGGTTCCTGAAGCTCAGGTTCACATTTCAGTGTGGTATACAAATTGTGAGTTGTCATCTTTCTTACCGCTATTGTTGGTTGGTTACATCTACAGTGACCAGATAGCAAATAAGAAAAATCAGAACAAGAGTGGGAGGTAGTAGATGCACACATACAATAACACAAATCTCCAAATATTTGAACTCTCTGTATAAAATTGGGACATCTGGTCATCTTAGTTACAGCTATTTGCCAGGTTGGATTAACAGAACAACAACACATAATTTAAATCAACTTCACAATAGAAAAAGATCAATACATTTACATTGTTGCTAAGTGGAAAAAAATGGCAGAAAGGTAACCAAATCATTCAGTTATTTGCATCTTTGATTTTTCTTTTGACCCTGATGTCAAGGCAGTATTTAAGGAGTGGGGATTGATTTTAGTGTGTGTGTTCCAGTGAAACATTTACAACATTTACAACCATCCACATATAAACAACACCAATTTATAGCATCATTGTCTGAACCCCCATTTCAGGCCAAGTAGGGTAAATAGTTGTAATGTTACAAAGAGAGAACTCAGTCAACAAACACTTCTTGAGTGCATATCAGATTCTAACTAAATACATTCAGAAGTGATTTTTTTTTCAGTTGCTAATGACTTTTTCAAGTTCAAGAACTCCATCAAATCAATTAAAAAAGTATTAGGAGGGTGCCCATGTGAAGCTACAAGTTTCAGACTTCAATAAATTTGTCTGTGGCTCCATCAAAAGAAAAGTCTGAGGAGAATGTCTGCCCATGAGAAAAATTAAATGTTCACTTTCTTGTAACTCAACAATTGATCAGTGGGTTATGCTCAAACTTTCCAGAATAGAAATAATTTATTTTGTAGGACAAAGCCTAATAATAGAAAATTTCATCCAGCAAAGGGAAATGTTTCAAAATGTTCTTAACCTGAAAAACTACTATATACAGTAAAACTCCAATAGTCCGGCATCCAATAGTCTGGCACTCCTGATAGTCCGGCATCAAAATGGCAAGAGCCATAGTGAGTGAGCTTCGGCAAAAAAAGAGTCACAAGGTAACAGCGGCAGCAGCTGAACTAAGCAAAAAGGGTAAAAAAGGCTTAAAAAACTAAAACATTACAGTATACTGTATACAGTATGTACAATAAAAAGGGTTAAGAACACTTTATATACAGTATATAATGTATACAGTATATATATAACCTGCTTATAGTACCTCCTGATAGTCTGGCATATCTGATAATCCGGCACCACCTAAATCCCATAGGTTCCAGATTATTGGAAGTCTACTGTATTTGAGAGAGCTTGTTTGTCCATGAGAGAGTGAGCAAGCAAGTCTGTCCACGCATCCATTTGTTCAAGATCTCCTCCTAAACAGTAAGATCTAGGACCACCAAATGTGATATGCAGCTTCCTCTTATCATAACTTAAAGCAAGGAAAGGGTTTGGTTATGCGGGGGAGGGGGTGCAGGAATGCATAAAACCATAGAGAAAAGAGACAGAATCACCAGGCAGGGGAAAGGTGATTGCAACCTGTCGCTTCCCCCACCCCCGCTGCATCCAGAACTGCCCAGCCCTGAGACTCCATCACCCCAGGCGCCCTTTAGGGAGGGAGGGGAAGAACTTCAGCTTTCCTCCAGGATTCATAAGGTGACATTGCTGGCTGTTCCCCTCCATCAGGGAGTGAGGAGAAAGTGCACAGTTTGCTCCAAATCTCAGTCTGGCTGGGGAGCACATGGGGAAGATGAACCCCAGCTGCACCCATCCCCCTACTGTGCCCACTGCAGCGATGGAGAGGCACTTTTCACTTTGCCCCAAGCTGCTGCATTGAGAGAGGACTGGAGCTGTCCTCTCTCCCCAGGGCAGTCTGCGTACTGAACCCCTCATTCCTAGCCCCACCCCAGAGCAATGATTTAAATGAAGAAAAGTAAAAATAAATTGAGGTAAGGTCTTGAGCAGCACCAGGTTAATCTTCTAGAAAAGTTATAAGTCAAAAGTGTCTTACAACTTTAACTGCAGTAGGCTCCATGAAGAGCCCTGCTAGACTACATTATTTTGATTTGTTTGCTTTGCCAAAAGAGAGCATAAACATCCCCTATTAAAAAAAAACAACCAAAATAAAAGCAGCTGAAACCCATAGCCGGACAATTTTGGGGGAAGGACAGGATCATTGAAAGTTAACCTCCTAAGCCAGGGAAGGCTTGTCAGACATACCTAATACTTTAAAAATATATTAAATGAGAAGATTTTACCTGGCATGCACAGGTCAGCAATGTCCCCATAAGAATCAGGGGATGGAAGAGCTTCAGCCTCCCACCCTCTCTAAAGGACACCCAGGGGACTGGGAGGTTCAGGTGAGGCTGGGGATGAGGGATTCAGTATGCAGGTTGTCCCGGGAAGAAAGGACAACCCCAGCCCACTCTCACCACATCAACTTGGAGCCATGTGAGAAGCACCTCTCCATGGTTGCTGCAGCTGCATAAACTGAGCTTAATATTTTAATATCTTGGGTTTGTTTCCTATTCCTACAGGGATGCAGTGTCACTTAGAAGAGAGAGCACTGGGCTCTGACACAGGACTGAGTTCTAGTTCTAGCTACTTTGACCTGCTGAATGATATTTGGCAAGTTAGTCTTCTGCTTGGTGCCATCCCCTTCCCATCCTTAGTCTGTTTATCTTATAAGTTCTTTGTAACAGGGTCTGTCTTTCACTATGAGTTTTTGTCTAGTACAATAGGTCACAACCTTGGTCAGGACTCTAGATACATCTGCGATATAAACAACCTGCTAAGCAGGGAATTGAAAGAGAAGAGGACTGCAATGTAGTGGACAGCAGTGTAGCAGATAAGAGGGTTCAGGTACAGGATGCCGCATGGACAAAAGCAGTGGCATGAAAGTGGAAGAAGTACATGATTGGGCTGGCCAGTCATATGATTCAAGCTGAGCTAACTGGCAACAAAGGCAGCTTACGAGAGACAGGAGGTAGATAGGACATAAGTTGTGGATTTCAAAATGAGGACATGGAGCCTAAATTTGATTCAGAAGGCAAAAGGGTTCTATCCAGCTTCAGAGATGAGTGGATACCGGCTTCCCAAAGGGATTATAAAGAAAGAAAATCAACAAAATAATATCTTTATATTCTCAGCTATAAATAGGAACAGAAAAGAAACCAAGGCTCAGTGTGAGATACAGTGTGTGTATGGGTTAGATAATACTACAAGGTAATTGCTGTCAGGAGATAAATGTAGGGCCAATGAGTTACATAAAAATTATCTCTCCATATCTTTGAGACAGCTAACTAGACATGATGACTAACCATTAAGCTAAGAAGCTTACTGGATTTTTGGCAGGGATATGACACCGCAAGAGGACAGGATCTTTGATTAATTTTGGATGTCTTTTGGGAGCAACTGGCACCCGTACTGCTTTTTTATTTTTGTATTTCAAAGACAGATATTTTCTTTCATTGGGAAAGTGACCATTTTTATTATCTAAACATAGGCAGAGACTTTAAATTATGTGCCCACCGCAGGAACTCACATGATTGTAAACCACTTGTCAAGTCCCCCGGTGCTAAATTAGAGAATCTTCCGTCTTTTCTGGTTACCCCTGTATAAAGTGGGATTAATCTAAAGAAGGCTCTTAGCAGAAAATATTACAGTTACCTAACATACTATACATTACTCAAAACATCAAAATCACTTGAAGTAGCATATTCCTACAGAGAGGAGAAGGCCATTGATTGGTAATAATGGGAGTTCCAGTACATGCCAAATATAGCCAAGTGATAAACCTCATCAACAGATCAAGTTACTTTATATCTCAGTCACAATGGCTATATGATTTAATAGAACAAAACAGCTCATTTTAATTTGGGTCGAAGTGGGTGTCTACTCCCCTGTACACAGAATTTTAGGGTATATCTACATCGTGCAGCTTTTAGTGACTGACAAGTCTGTGTTGACACATCCCTGTCATTAAAAGCATGTGTGAATGCTGTTTGTTGGCAGTTCTGCCAACAAAATAATTCCACCCCTAACAAAGGGGTTTCACTTTGTCGGCAGAAGAGTGCTCCTGCTGACAAAGCAACATCCACTCTTTCACATTTGTCGTTCATAGGGGCTGGTGGGTTTAATCCCCTGTGAACGATAAAACGTTTATCATCCAAGTGCAAATGTAGACATACCTAAGAGGCAGAATTTCTGGCGCAAGTGACACTTTATATGGAAGTAAAAAGGATAAAAATGAGAGACACAGTTTAAGAATAGCATATATATATAGCAAATGTGTATCTGAATAGTGAGACTCTGAGAATTAAAATTAATAAACGGGGGAGATTTAAATCCCCACTTCATTAGCAATTGCGATACGTCTAATTTCCATCCTTTTTCCGAAAAAGGGATGCAATCTAGACGTAGCCTGTGGGAAGGCAGGAGAAGCAGAGTGACATGGAAGTGAGGTTGAAGAAGGGAAGTTATGTATGTAGGTATGGAAAGAATTTGATATCACTCAAGTTCCTTGTTCCATTTTAAACGAGAACTTACTGTGCACACAAGTCAGGGAGAGTTTGAAAGGAGATCAGTTCTCCAACGCAGTGGGAGAGCTCTCACTGATTTTCCTTTCCTGGCCTTACTTGAAAGAGAAGCTAAGGGAAGAAGCGGCAATACATAGGGGACAGAAGGAGGGGACAGAGGCTTAAGAGAGAAGGGAGAAATTTAACAAAGGGGAGAGAAAAGAAGGTCACAGTAAAATATTCAGTAGGAATGATCATGGATGAGGGAACGGGGAGACAAGGAGCTAAAGAAAACCACAATTAGAGAGACGTGGAGTGAAAATGGAATGATTTGAGAGGAAAAATGTACTGACATTCAAACCAATATAAATATGACAATATTTATTTGTATTTATTTATTTAAAATATTTTTACCCCGCCTCTCTATTTAAAATATTTGAGGCAGCTAACAAATTGTTTTAAAACACAATAAATAAATGTATATAAAATAAAATATAAGACCCCAAAGTGGGGGGAGGGGGTGAAGAGACATAAAATAGGCAGATGAAAGACTAAAAGAGAGGAAAAGATGAACCAAGATAGAAAGTAAAAGAAAGCAATGTGAGTAAAAAAAAGGAAATAAAATTAGGAGGAGTAACAAAGACAAGGGAGACACATTAAATTAAATATTTTAAAAAATGTTATTGGATGTACAAATTGGATTAACTCTTCTGGTTGTGTTTAGTGATGGCCTCCAAAATGAGTGAGTTCTCCACTTCGTTAGAGCTCTATTGTGTGAAATAAACCCTATGAATAGTCTGGCACTGCTGTTAATGTCCCTTTCTTCAAAGCCAGTTCTGAGCACAGATAGTAAAGCTGGGAGAAAAAGATAAAATGGCATTGCAAGTTTTGTATTCTTTAGTGCTGGGTTTACAATGGTGCCAGTGCTCAGAACAGCCCCTGGTCTGCCAGCCCGTTAACT
The DNA here is from genome assembly GCF_049634645.1 of Pelodiscus sinensis. Classification (NCBI taxonomy): domain Eukaryota; kingdom Metazoa; phylum Chordata; order Testudines; family Trionychidae; genus Pelodiscus; species Pelodiscus sinensis. Next base: position 230,438,818 of record NC_134711.1, on the reverse strand, counting down.
CCCCTCCCCCAACCCACACCCAGCTTCTCTCTGCCTCTTGGCCAGACCTCAGTGCACTTCTGTCTCTGGGCAGTCTCCTCTTCCCACTACTTGTGGTGTCCCAGCTGAGCGACCTGGGACTGGTGCAGAAGCCTGGCCAGTCTCAGCCAGTTTGGGGAGGGGGTGAGACTGCCCAGGGCTGTTTGTCTGGACCCCCTCCAGGTACCCCTCTGAGGGCACCTGGCTAGGATAGGTCCTGGCCTGGCTGACTGTGCCACTCTTAAGGCTCCAAAGTGATTCCCCACCCTAGAACCATTCCTGGCTGCTCTGGTGGCTCTGTCTCAACACATCCTCTACCTGGCTATCTAGAAAGCTTTTTTATATTGATTTGTACACCTAGCACAGTTGTCTATGGAAGATTGTATGTGACAAATGACCACTGCGTAGGAGCTGCTTTTTTTACAAATGCATGGGAAGGCAGGGGATACAAGAAGCCTTCTCCACACTTGTGACTCTAGGGCCCGTCATAACAGCAATCTCTGTGAGAAGGCTCAGCATTTTCTGTTTCAGGGAGCAAATCTCCCCAAGCAGGATGGGAAGGAGTCAAGCTGTTGTCCCAGTTGGGTTGCCAGGTGTCTGGTTTCGACTGGAACTTCCAGTCGAAAAGGGAACGTGGCAGTGACTGAACACTGAAGGTTGGCTAGGCCACAGTAACTGGCCTTTGCTGTACTCCGCACAGCTGCTGACAAAGAGCAGTGGATGGCTTTGGCACCCAGTGGCAATGTTCCCTCTAAATTTTTCCATCCATGTGTAGAATAAATTGTTACGTGCACCAAGGCATGTACGGATGTGCACCACCAGTAGAAACACATACTGCCAGCTGCAGGTGCTGTGGGTGCTGTGGGTGCTCTGCTAATCAGCTGGGCAGCATATGAATCTCTCCTGGGTGGCCACCCAACCGCTCAGCTTACAGGGAACACTGCCAAGTAGCTCCAAGAGGTAAGTGCTGCTGCCTGAGTGGGAGTCCCGCCCACCTCCACCATGCCCCAATCGCCCTGGCTGTTGGGACTGATGAGCGACACCTCTTCGTCCTGGCCCCTTGCTTCAAAGGCCAGCCAATGCATAGAGTGGGACCAGTGCAGTGGAGAAGCAATTTGTGTCACACTAGTACAATGTGTGCTGTGTCATGCCCTAATGCAGTTGTGTGCAAACTGCACAGCTGAACCCTTAAAATTCATGTTGCATAAATAAAACACACTTCAAAATGTAGTCTCTTAGGGTATGTCTACACTAGCTCGTTAGCTTGAGCTAGGTAGGGTAATTAGGGCAAGCGGAGTTGCAAATGAAGCCCGGGATTTAAATATCCTGGGCTTCATGTTCCCAGGCCCCGCCATTTTTCAATCCCTCTTAGTCCGAACTCCGTGCCTCGTGCACGAGGAGTAACGATAGTTCAAATTAGGATCTTTAATTCGAACTACCTACTCTGTGCCGCGTGTAGCCGCGGGCATGGAGTTCGGACTAAGAGAGATTTAAAAATGGTGGCGCCCAGGAACATGCAAACGAAGCCCGGGATATTTAAATCCCGGGCTTCATTTGCAACTCTGCTTGCCCTAATTACCCTACATGAGCTAGTGTAGATATACCCTTATTGAGCTCATACAGCTCTTTGTCAGTAAATGCCAAGAGGGGCCGGGGAGGGGGAGAAGTCAGTGATACTGGTCTCATCTCTTCCACATTCAGTAGCTTCTTATGTAATAGCAAATATAAAGTCACATCACTTGGCAATAATGCTCTAGTACTTCCAGGAGTAACATTTTTATACCCATCCATGTCATGCTGCCTTTGTATTTTCCCAATTTAAAATGACCCTCTAACCCAGACTTCCTGATTTTTCAGCAGCACAATACAGACATGCCCTCCTGCCCTTTATCACCGGTCTCTTTTTAATGTTGTTTTAACCATCGCTGCTCTTGTGAGATGATTACAGAGACTTTGGAAACAAAGGCAGACAAAAGACAACCAGCCCACAAGAAATGCTAATCTGAATCATTGTTTAAAGAGTGAGTCATGCCTCAATACATGCATATGTCAGGCATACGAGTCTGGCATATACTCACTAGATTAATCAGCATCAGTTTTGTTTAAGTCTATTCTTATATGCTTATAATAAGGGAACACAGTCATATATAACATAGCACCTGTTTGGATGAATAATTATTGCCTATTTATCCAGGCACTTGAATGGCTTCCATCACTATAGTGTTTGAACTCTTCCCGCATATCAGTGAATTTATTCTCACAGCATGCCTGTGAGAGAGGGAAGTATTATTGCACCCATTTTACAGATAATGAACTAGGAATAGAGGGTGTGTCTAGACTACATGGCTCCGTCGACGGAGCCATGTAGATTAGGCAGCACGACAAAGGGAAATGAAACTGCAATTTAAATAATTGCCACCTCATTTAAATAAAAATGGCCTCTGCGCTGTGCCGATCAGCTGTTTGTCGGCACAGCGCAGCAGTGTAGACGAGGATCTGCCGACCCCAGAAGCCTCTGTTGACAGATCCTTTATGCCTCGTGAAATGAGGCTTACAGGATCTGACGACAAATGGTTCTGGGGCCGGCAGATCCCCGTCTATGCTGCCGCACTGTGCCACAAACAGCTGATTGGTGCAGATGAAGTGGCGATTATTTAAATCGCAGCTTCATTTCCCTTTGTCATCCTGCCTAATCTACATGGCTCCGTTAACGGAGCCATGTAGTCTAGACACACCCAGAGAGATTAAGGCTGCATGTATGCTATGTGAATTGGACCACAAATAATTGAATTAACTGGTCTGCTCTGGTATAAGCATCAATAGGTCACTACATCTACAGTAGCCATCCCCTTTAAGATGCAGTTATGATCCACATACACACATGATGGACCAGATCAGCTGCTGGTGTAAATTTGCATAGCTTCACCAATGTCAGTGGAGTTACACTGATTTACAGAAAAAACTTAGGCTATGTCTACACTACGTGTTTTGTTGGAAGAGGCAATGCAAATGAAGCTGATGAGCATTTTCTCGCGCTTCATTTGCATCGTCTATTCCTATCTATTTTTGTGCAAGAGGCTTTTGCGCAAAAACATGCAGTGTGGATGTGTCCGTTTTGAGCAAAAAACCCTTTTTGCACAAGATCCTTAAGCCTCTCCAGAGGCATGTGATATGTTTCCAGTGTGTGAAGGGGGCAATATGCCAGAATTTGCTAGTTTAAACAGGACCTAAATGATTTATTAAAAGTCAATCAGGAAATCTCCAAGTTCCCAGTCAGGGCTTAGCCACATAAGAATGAAGCTATAATATTATTTAAATTTACTATCAATTGGCCAATGTTTGTAAATCACACTGTAAATTACAAAGTTATGTAAGTGCTAAGTAGCATTTCCATTTTCTTCATTACTGATGCAAATATTTCTTTCTCTGATGTTTTTCTTTCATTTGTTTCAGAGTGGTGGCCGAGTTAGTCTGTAACACGAAAAACTTAAAAAACAACAAATAGTCTGGCAGCACTTTAAAGACTAACAGCAATTGCTTAAACTTCTATAACATTTAGAAAAACTGAGGTAATGTGTGATACATTAAACCAGGACTAAGCAAAAGAGTCATGTTAAAAATGTTCGTGATAATCTGTTTATCTTTCTCTCCCATGTTATAAGTTATGCATTTAAAATATATAATATGGAAGCATGTGATTTTTTCCTAAATAACTTCAAGCTTTAGTAAAATTCTGTGCTACATTATATGTAAACAATGTATTCCTATTTAACTTGTATTTCATTTGGCATTCATTCTGTACCTTGCAGTAGCATAGCTCCTTTTCCTGCAGGCAAAACTCTGCCTTGTTTTGACAGTCTTCCCTACTGGTTTTTGCTTTTGCATGAAAGAAATACACAAGAAAAGACTCAGCACAGCTTTGCAGGGCCTAAATCGATATGCCCAAAATTGATGAGGCATTTGTGCTTTTTTCATATCAAGCAAAGTAGTACTTTTTCCTGGGAGCTGGAGAGTCACGTCATTGTTCATCAAAACCCTAAACATCTCTGATTTTGTCAAAACAAGAGCATTGCCATTAATAAGGTCTTGATAGGAAAGCTAATCCTGATCACTGAATAAAGTTTGGATGAACTAGTTTTCAGGTGCAATGACGGGAGAAAAAAAAGGCACTCGGAAAATAATGCTGCAAAAATTATTCCAATACATGGAGGGGTAAACTGCATCATGTTATGAAATTAAATCCAAGAAAATTTACAACCTGAGCAGCAATCAGTAGCAGTAGTTTCATGAAGGGTTGATGTCCCAAATCTAAGGAAAAGCTTGTTTGCTTCCATTCTGTACAGAACAGCTCCTAAAGGGTGCATCTACACCGCATGGCTTAACTCGAAATAAACTATGCAAATTGAGCTACATCAATTGTGTATCTTATTTCAAATAGCTTATTTCTAAATTGGGAGGGTCTACACAGCACTTATTTTGAAATAAAGCAGTCTTCCTCCAACTGCCCTTATACCTCATACAATGAGGCTACGTCTACACTGGCCCCTTTTCCGGAAGGGGCATGTAAATTTCACTAGTCGTCGTAGGGAAATCCGCGGGGGATTTAAATATCCCCCGCGGCATTTAAATAAAAATGTCCGCCGCTTTTTTCCGGCTTTTAAAAAAGCCGGAAAAGAGCGTCTAGACTGGCCCCGATCCTCTGGAAAAAGTGCCCTTTTCCGGAGGGTTTTATTCCTACTTCAAAGTAGGAATAAGAGCCTGCAGAAAAGGGCACTTTTTCCGGAGGATCGGGGCCAGTCTAGACGCTCTTTTCCGGCTTTTTTAAAAGCCGGAAAAAAGCGGCGGACATTTTTATTTAAATGCCGCGGGGGATATTTAAATCCCCCGCGGATTTCCCTACGACGACTAGTGAAATTTACATGCCCCTTCCGGAAAAGGGGCCAGTGTAGACGTAGCCTGAGGGTTACAGGAGTTGGAGTAAGAAATCCTCCAGCTTGACAGCATTTTGACACTATTTGAAATAACTGCCTGCTGTGTAGACGCGGATCTAGTTATTTTGGAATATTGTTGCAGTGTAGACCTACCCAAAGGTTCAACATAGAACAGGGTCCAAAAAATACTAGAAATCATTTCAGATATGAATCATTTTTCTCCTCTCAGACACAGCACAGTGGCAGTTGATAGTGTCAGCAGGAGAAGATAGATAAGAACAATACAAGTGAGTAGGCAATGGGAATACAGAATCAGATTCTGAGCTGCAAGCTTGCCCTGTTTTGGTACTCCAAAGGCACTGGAGAGCAGCCTGATCCATAGCCGGGGAATCCCCAGGCAAGAGGGAGCATTCAGTATTGACCAGCATTGGCAGAGATGGCTGGAGTCCTTTGGAACAAATACTCCTTAAATGTCCTTTTCCCTGAGCAATTTCACAAAGCAGGCATTGCAAAATTCAGATAAAGATACATATAAACAAAAAAGCAAGTGTGCAGCTTTGCTACTCCTAGGTAGAGAGATCAGGAAAAAGAGGCTGAGTTTAGATTGCTTACACAAAAATGCTTCCTCCTTTTTGGGAGCTTTTCATGGACTTAGTGTTCCGTTTCTATGTTCCTTCCTTCCTTCCTTCCATTTTGAAGAGGGGCAAGAATCTTTTCATTGGCAATGTTCTGCCTAGGGATCAGATGGGCACTTCAAGGAACAGCCTTTCAAGAGAGTTAGTTTGCCAAAAAAAAAAAAAAGTATCTATCCTAACCTTTTTTTTCCGTACAAAATAGCTAAAACTGTTATGCATGTTGATTGTGACTTACATAGATGTTCACATTCTCAACTGGAATCAATTGGTCAATTACAATTTATAATAGCTGAGAATCTGGCCCAGAAACTCTGTTCAACTGGCTTTTTATTTAAATAAATTCTTACGGGAAGTATTTAGTACAATATTTCAATAAAATATTCTAGTTTTCAGCTATTGCTAGTTCTTTAATGTAACTTCTGTTTTCTCTCTTCTTTCCCTACCACACCTTCTGTACCACAAATGTATCTTATTCTGGGCCTGATTCCCTGCTGCATGACAAACTGGGGCATTCATTTACATATCTACAAAAAAGAGTGTACAGTGGGAGTAAAATACTTGATTCTGCTTGAGTAGCATTCTGCTCCCACTTTGCACATGTGCAAATGACTCTACAAGCATAAGGCAGTAGAGCAAAGAATCAAGTGAAGAATCAGGCCATTTATTTGTATATCAACATTTACATGGATGGTTCTACCTGAAGCCCTGATCGTGCAAACATATATGCTCATGTTTAATTTTACACATGTGAGTATTCCCATGAAATGGAACATGTCCATAATTCTTTTCAGGACTGGGATTTACCTTATTACTGCTACTTCAGGTATAAGGATTTCTTCAGGTGGGACAATGGCACATTTACATAAATCATGTGGGCTGGAAGTTAGGGCAGCTGTTATGTTTTTCTTCCTCTGAATTTTGTGTTTGACCTTTTCCAAGTTTCATTTTATTTTAAGAAAGTAAAAGCTCAAAGCAGAAAGTAATCAAAAGAACATTTTAAGTTTATCCTGTAAAGACTAACTAGGCTACCCCCTGAAGATTTATAATTCAGTCACTATTGACTGTGAAAGCAGCAGCAAATAGGAAGTTGGCTCTATTTTTCCTACTTCTCTTTCCTTTGCCACCTCAGAACTTGTTGCTGAAATACAAATATAGAAGTCTACAAACATTGAAGTCTATGGAGTTTTGGCATCAACTTTAGTGGGAGCAAGATCAGGCTCTAACCAATTAATTTGGTATTTAGGCAGGATTTTACTCAACGTTCATTTCAGGAGGGACCCTAATAGTTTTATTATACAAGTCTGTTCTTGCCAATAACACAGCATCTCTTAACTCACTCATAGGATTACTGTACTCCATCTTATAAGGGATTTAGCTCTTCCTTTAAAAATCAGTGGAGTGGGAATATATTAAAAGGATGAGAATGCTAAAAATAATTTCCAACAAAAATGCCTTTTTAAAATCTAGTGCTTTCCTGAATTTGGAAATATTTCATCTAGTAAAGGTTTTTACTCTTAATACATGTGGTGTAGATAGAAGAGTTGCTATTTTATTTTGGTCTATAAGCAAGATCACTGATGTAAATCCATTGGGCACTACAGAATAAAGACCTGAATCAAAATAGTAACTAACGTTGGAGTTAGGAGGTAAAAAAAGTAGACTTAATTACACACACATTAGAGATGGGGCGGATGTTGAAAAGGCTTAAATTAATATCAAACATAGCTCTTTTAAGGGATCTTCCTAGAATGAGAATCTAGAGCAGGGCAGTAGACTATTTTTTTAGAGAGAGCTACATGAATTGTTAAATTACTATACTTGAAAAATGGAAAATATCTGTAATGTTGAATGTTTTAGGTCAGTGTGTTGATCTGACAGTTCTAGTTAATTTTGATAGGGGTTCTTACCAATTAATACAAAAGGAATTTGAGAGGATCTGCTGTGAAATCCTGATCTCATGGAAATCAATGGCAAAACATCACCAATGGAGCCAGAATTGCTCCCTGATAGATCCTATTTTATTAGGTAGGACTCTGTCCTCTTCTCTGTAACTAGAACCATATCTTATTTTTTCATTTCATGTGTTATATTTCGGTTTGGAAATAATTTTAATGGTTTGTTTTTCCTTGTGTTTTATATTCTAATATTCTTCTGTAATTCTTTTAAAGCTTTTCCAAATTCCTAACAGAATAACACAAGTGTAGAGCATATGATAGTAGGGCTAAACAAGATCGCCCTAATTGGCCAGCATTTTGGTTGAATCCATACTTATCACATTCCTCATTTAAATAAGTGATTTATTTTTACGATTTCTATCTTATCACCAGGATATATAGCATAGTTTTCACAAAACAGTATAGAAATGAATAATTCCAAAAAAATTCTGGCATTAGTTGCAGTCCTCTTTTATCCATAAGTCTTCCTGAATGTCTATGTCATGCTTCCTCACTATGGTTCTTAGCATGTTCCCTTTGCAGTCAATGGAAAAAAGCCTAATTAATTGGACCCTACAGTCATTACCAGAGAATATTATATGAGAATCGATCAGAATAAAGGATTAAATTGTTTTGAATACAAATTATTTGATCCAGAAGCCCAACACCAACTAATTTATATATGAAGAAAGTGGAAAATACTGTATAACCCTAAGGAATTCTTTTAGCATTATGGTTATCTCTTGAAGATTCTACCAGGATGCACCTAAAACTGATCTGCAGATTATAAATTTTCTTTAGGGGGGTGGAGGGGAGAGAGAGAGAGAGAGAGAGAGAATGGCCAGGTTTTCAGAAGTGAGTTGCATTTTTCCCCAAGCTAACTTAAAAGTCCCCAAGCTTTTATGAAGAAACTTAAGTCCATTCCTATTTAGCAAAGTGTTTCAGTGCATGCTTAACTTTAAGTATGTGATTAAATCCATCTCTATGCAAAGTTATGTCAAATCTTTAAAGTTAAATGCATGAATATGTGCTTTACTGAGTCAGGACTAAATTATTCATTATTAGCTGCCATATTTTGTTTATCTAAGTCAGGCATCTTCTAATGCCTAGTAAACTTTGTATGACAACTAGTGAGTTTATATCCCTATAAATGTAACACAAGAAAATTAATAATACAACTAACATGATCTTTATCTCTCCAGACTTTGGACAGATCTATGCTCTGGCTGCACAAGGGGACAAAATATTGCATTAATCTGTCAGCTTGAGATATACCTTGTGTACGTGTTACATGTGAATGAACCCGTACAGCTCTTGAAGGGCTCAGCTATTAGAGCTCAGCACTCAGAAAATCAACTCCCAAAAGGAGTCAAAACCCCCAATAAATCTGTCTCACTCTGTGTAAAAGTTTGACACAGGGAAAGCTTATTAAGTCAGTCCCCTATATCAATGAAAAAGTAGTTGCTCCTCCATCCCCCATAACAATTATCTACACTGGGCTTGATCATGAACAAAATATTTTTATTAAGTATAAAAAGTGGGATTTAAGTGGTTGCAAGTGAAAACAGTCAGAAAATTAACAAAAACACTTTCCTAGTTCTAATCTGTCATGTGATTCGATTTATTTTAGATCCAAGGGAAACCAGGACACTTCAGGGATACTTAACCACTTTCTTATTTACTGCAAGCTTTAAGCAGTTAATACAGTTGTTTAAGTTTCACAAGTCTTAAAAAACAATTACAGTAAAACTCCGATAGTCCGGCATCCAACTGTTCGGCACTCCTGATACTCCGGCATCAAAATGCCAAGCGCTCTGACCAGCTGATTAAAAAGTCTGCCACTCAGTACATGTGCTGGCTGTAACCAAAGGGAGCATAAGGTTGGGGAAGGGGGGGACGGAGTGGGATTGTGTTACAGTATGGACAAGAGCATTTTGCTTCAGCGAAGGGGAAAGGGGAGGGGAAGGGGATGAGGATCAGGTTACAGCAGAGAGGAGATGCGAAGAGGAAAGGGAAGGGGAGAGGGAGGGAGATTGTGTCCTGGCCAGCTGTTAAGACGTACAGCTGTACCGGACCTCCTGATTCTCTGGCAAATCTGATAATCCGGCACCACCTAGGTCCAAAAGGTGCTGGATTATCGGAAGGCTACTGTACTATACAATTTAAACCTTAAATACTAAATTCTAAAATACTTAAATTCTAAAACAATTTATACAACACTAAGCAATGCAAAAGCAATTAATAGAAGACCTACTATAATACAATAATAACGTCTAGTTAATTTACATTTTGCCTGTATGTTACCTACAGTACCAGGCAGGAGGTCGTGGTTCCTTTTCTTTCCACGCATTGGAACACCATGCACTGGGTTGCCGGTGTGTGAAGGGCCTATTTACTTCTAGTTACATCAAACAGGACCTGTGGGTCAATCCTGCCCATTCCCTCTCATTCATTGTTCTTACTAAGCACATTTTATAGCAAAGCAAGACTTGGTCATTCTAATAATATTTACCAGTTGATTTTGTATTGTGTAGGATACATAAAATGCCCAATACTCTATTTGGAGTACATCCTGTCACTCAAGATGTTGCTTCTATGTATGTAGTTGACTGTTGTATGGCTGTGTAGTGCTCCCCGCCTGGGAGGCCATGCCTTGGCCTGTTAAAGGCCTCACGTCAGCAAATTGCATAGCTTATTTTGAGTGTGTTTCAAAATAGCTTATTTTGAAATTTGGCATTGTCTAAACAGTGCCAAATTTCAAAATAAACCACTATTCCGAAACGTCCCTTGATCCTCCTGGAACGAGGTTAATAGGGATGTTGGAATAGCAAGGCCATTAATTTGAAAGCTATTTTGAAAAAAATTGGCTTTTTTAAAAGATCCGGAATAGTTATTTCAGGATACCAGAAGTATCCTGAAATAGCGCCACAGTGTAGATGTACTCTTAGGGCTTACAGGACAAACCTGACCATTCACAAGTAATGGGTTTGAGTACCGAGTCATTAAGTACCAGAGCATTAGTGATGGTTTTCTGCTTATTAGGTGCACTTGAGGATCTGGCTTCATACTCTTAGTAATTCTAGGATAAAATTCATTGGGCCCACCATCCTAACTCAGACATAAAACTCCTCTTTGATTCCCACATATGCAAAAATAATTTTAGGTTGCCAGTATTTAAAAACAAAACAAAAAGCCCACCCAATTTTGACTACTATCCTGGTTATTAAAACAACTTATTCTTGTGCTGTGTGTTTGTTATAGAGTTTGTAGCCAACTTTAGATGAGAGGACAGATGGAGTTTTATGGTCCATAAAAAAACAGGTTCTGGTAATAAGTCCTATGTTACACTGGTATGTTCTGTTACACAATTAAGATTCTTCCTTTAGCAAAGAGCAACAAAAGTTGGAAAAGAATTAGAATCATAGCATTTTGACTTAGCATTCCTGTAATGAAGTGAGCAGAACTGCAGCTGCTATAGTCAATGATTTGTGTACTTCCCTTAGGAATCTACCCAGAAAAATAGCTTTTTGATTTGCTGGCACAAGGAAGCTTGGTGAGCTTTCTGGGATATTCAGCAATAGAAATTGATTCTTTGCTCTGAGGCTATGGCTAGACTGCAGGCTTCTTTTGGAAGAAGCTTTTCCGGAAGAGAGCGTCTACACTGCCAAAGTGCATCGAGAAAGCGATCTGTTTTTTTGAAAGATAGTGTCCACACTGAATGGACGCTGAGATTACTATGGGTGGGAGTGGCCACCAGTGGCTCGGGCTGCTCGGGCTGAACATCATGCTGCAGTCTGTGCACGTGAAACCATGTGCAGTGTAAGTGTGCAACACATAGATGCAGCTGGCAGTCCCTGAGCATGGGTGGGATCGTGGTGGCAGGCTCATGGGAGGTCACACATGTGCTGCCAGGGGAGGTGGGGGGATGCCATGGCTGGAAGCGGGAAGAGAAATGGCTGTCCAAGGGGGGTCCCTTGAAAGCGCTTGTCTCTGCAAGGCTCTGGCACCAACACTAAGAAGCAACTAATGACCTAAAGCCCTGCCTGAAGTGGTTCTGGGTGGCCTTTTTGCGCGAGAGCGTCCCATCAGTCTGGATGCTCTCTTTCAAAAAAGTGCATCACTTTTTCGATACGCTTTTGCGTGTGGACACTCTCTTTAGGAAGTTTTTTTGGGAAGATCCAAAAAAACCTTCTTCTGAAAGAAGCCTGCAGTCTAGACATAGCCTGTGTTCCATGACAGGCAACTAGTTTCTAGCACAGTAGTTGGCTGGGTCAAGGATCTCAAGAACCAATCCTGTCAATATTTACTAGTATTGTCAAAATGAACCACAGATGTAGGCAATATTCTTGTACTGCTTCCCTCCTGCCCACTTTCCTTTTGGCCCACTTGCCCACTGAGCTGGAGAAAAGAAGGAGTTCAACAGTTTTTTCCTTCAGTTCCATTACAAAACTCTGTAGTATAGACATACCCATAGCATCTTCTCTGGCTACCTGGAGCTGAAAGCCAGTCTAGAGCATTTCAAACTATGGTAGATGTGGAACTGCATTGATAGAGAGGTGAAAGGTAACATTGGAATTAAAAAAAAATCACCTGGTTTGAGTAAAAAAAGCTGAAGGGAAATGTACTTTTCTACATGCACATGCCCACACACAAAAGGGGGTACCTATATGATCTCTGCTTAAGAACAATGACATGATGTTAATTTACTTTTCAGCCTAGCATTCAGTGTGTTGAGTTTTGAGGCTCAAAAACTAGCAATGCAGGGACCAGGCATACTTGAGAAATCAAGGCCATCATCATTTGTAGCTATATTGGAAATTCTGCCATGTGTTTTTCACCTTGATTCAACTCTGGATTCTAAGTCTCTCTCTAATTAGTAATTACAGAGCAAATTGAAAAAAGTGGAAAGCGGGTAAATTAATGTGAAAGAGCTCTGGAATGTTCACATCAAGAAATTCAGAACTTACCACTTATGTTTTATATTTCTTAAAAAGGACAAGCTGATTTTAAAATAAATTGCTTCTTGACTCTCATGGATGGAAAGAGCTACGGGAATAATCTGAATCTACATAGCAAAGAGACTTGAAACCTTGACAGGGTTTTTTTTTTTTTTTGGTAAGAATAGGTCTCCAACATTTAATCCGATTGTACATTATTATTTCAGCTACGAAATTTTACCTTTAATATTCTGGAGTTATGTATTGAAGTGGAAGGTGGACAACTGAAAATCATTTGGATCCATGGTGAGATTTAATCTATCTGAAATAATCACAGATAGAGGGATTTGGGGGGTTTTGTGATTCAAAAATGCATTTTGCGGGTTGTGTAGAAGTGAGCAAAAAGAATGTTAAAGATATAAATGCTGTATGACAAAAAAAAATAAAGAACAGATGATCATAGATTCTGGCAGGAAATTTCTGGAGCTCTCTTTGAAGTCTGACAGCAGGAATTGATGCCAATCAGACTTTTATCTCTGACAATTAAATTAAGGAGCACTGAAAGAAGATACTGCAGTCATTACTTGTGGTGGGATTAGTTACCCTCAAATGGAAGAGAACCTCTACCTCTCATGGTGTTATTTAATATAGCTATGTCCATTCACACACTAGCTGGTCCTTAGACATTGAAAATGTACTGGAAGAAGCAAAGACTGCAGTTCAGAAGTTGGCTAATTAGGGCCTTACATTAACTCCTCAAATAAAGAGGAGAAGAAGTATTTAAAAAGCCAGCTGAAAAAGTAAAGTACACAGATTTGATTCTTATAAATCTACAAGGCCAACTTCTGGATTCTGTCAACCTCTTCATAACATTTACAGGTGCCTGTCTTGTAAAACATTGACAGTTGAGTGAAGTGAGGCACTACCTGCAATGAGGCTGCTGTGTGATCAGTGTACTAACCAAGGGTATGTCTACACTACCCCACTAGTTCGAACTAGCGGGGTAATGTAGGCATACCGCACTTGCAAATGAAGCCCGGGATTTGAATTTCCCGGGCTTCATTTGCATAAGCGGGGAGCCGCCATTTTTAAATCCCCGCTTGTTCGAACCCCGTGTAGCACGGCTACACGGGGCTCGAACTAGGTAGTTCGGACTAGGTTCCTATTCCGAACTACCGGTACACCTCGTGGAACCCGCTACACGGGGTTCGAACAAGTGGGGATTTAAAAATGGCGGCTCCCCGCTTATGCAAATGAAGCCCGGGAAATTCAAATCCCGGGCTTCATTTGCAAGTGCGGTATGCCTACATTACTCTCCTAGTTCGAACTAGGAGGGTAGTGTAGACATACCCCAATTGACTTACCATAGGGCCGAAACCAGGGATACATAGGAGTACCAAAAGGATCTTTAAAAGTTAAGTGTCAGATATGTAGGAGACTTAAAATTCTTCTGTGTGCCAGAGAAGAGCTACATGATAGGTCTCTGCTGCTTACTATGGATGAATAGAAGTAGCTGGCTGGTAGTAGATCCACTGGGCCATGACCCCCATGAGGTGAGCACTAGGTTGTGTCTCCTTGCTTCCCCCTTTACATTTTAGTGGCAGTCGTGGCCCTAACCAATTGTTGATGAAGATTCTTCCCTCGTCTTCATATTGTTTTCAGGCACAGAAAACCCCTTTCACTTAGCTACTCTGTGCCTCAGTTTCCTCATTTGTAAAATGGGGATAATGATTGGGAACTTCTTTTGTAAAGTTTTCTGAAATCTACTCACAAAAAGTGTTGTGTAAGAGCCATGAACTATTCCTACTTGAGCTCTGCTCTATTCCCAGGATTTGCCCCCCTCCCAGTAATTTGCTATAATCTTGTTTTAGATATTGAAATGGCAAGCAGAAAATAACAAATGCATATTTAATGCACTGCTGTATTTCTCCTGGCTTCTAAGGGGAAGAACTAGAACCATCTGACCTATTATAAATCCAAGTTATCCTTTGGCTGAGATACGCCATGCTTTTAAAACCAGGAATGCCCCATAGCATCACAGAAATCTCATTTTGGAGATCTCACTAAATAGGATTTAGAAAACTCACATTTAAAAATCATGCTGTTTAATGAAAACTTGTGACTGTTTTCTTGTGTTGGGTGAAATATTGCTTGAGGCTAAACAAAAATACAGAGTTTGTAAAATATTGCTGTCAGTCTGACATTCTGGCATCTCATCTCAGGTCCTTGATACATCTGACAGGCAATATTGATTAGTTACTAGAGTCAATATTTATAAATCTGTAACAGTTGACATGTATATTGACAGAATGGAAACTTACTAGATTGACCATTCATTGACCATTGATCTTTATTTAAGAGATAATATGATCCTAGATCAGAGGTCAGCAATCTGTGAGCCAAAGATTGCCGACCCATGTCCTAGACATTTTTATATTGCATCGGTGATGTGAATTTTCTAAGCAGCCAGTAGATTTGCTCTTCAAAGTCTCATTTTTCTTTCAATAAATGAGAAAACATGTTCACATTGGGCCAAATCTCTATCTGTGGGCTAAACCACACCTTTTTGTGACAGGGCATGCAAACCACACACTGGGGCCACACTGTGTTAATGAGCCCATGATGCTGAGTCAGACTGCCGATCACATCCATGAGCCATAGTTGGAGAAAGGAGCTCAAAGAGAAAACACACAGTGATAGGCCAGAGAGGAGAGCAGATCTCCAGTTTTCAGGTCCCAAGAGAGGGCTGGATGAAAGCAATTGCTCCTTGAATGACTCTTGCCTGATGATCCCTCCCTGAAGGTATCAATGCTCAATGCTGATCTATCTTTGATGGGACTACAGTATTTCTTCATATTAGTCTGTGAGGCTGGTAATAGAAACATAGCACACTAGAATTGGAAGGGACCTCGAGAGGTCATCAAGTCCAGCTCCCTGCCCTCATGACAGAACGAAACATCTAGATTATCCATGACAGATGTGTATCTAACCTGCACTTAAATATCTCCAATGATGGAAATTCCACAACCTCCGTAAGCAATTTATTCCAGTGTTTAACCACCCTGACAAACATTCTTTTATTAAAAGCCAGTGCTCAAGGTGATGCATGAACTCACAGCCTCAGCATATCTTTTCAAGTACTACTCTACAGGGCCTGTGCACTAACTAGTTGCCTCTCTGGAGCAGAATTTAATGCAGGGGTGGGCAATACACAGCCTGCAGGCCAAACACAGTTTGCCAGGCATCATAGTCCACGCTGCTTCCTGCAGCTCTTATTGGCCAGGAACCAGGAGTGGCCCTAGACAAGCTGCCGGCAACTGGCGCCCTAGGCGAAATGCACGATCAGCGCAATCGGCACCCATGCCTCCAAAACCCTTAACGGCCGTTTATCTTGGCGCCCTAGGCGACCTCCTAGGTTGCTTGTATTGACGGGCTGCCACTGCCAGGAACTATGGTCCACAGTCAACCAGACCTGCAAGTGGCCATATCTGTGGATGCTCAGGTAAATATAGCACCAGCAGCCTGCAAGGAGTTAACCTTGACTAATTGCATTTGTCCTGCAGGCCACTTATTGCCCACTGCTGACTTAACAGAAGCTTCTTTGAAGAAAGAGGGCCTTAAACACAAAGCAATTGTGCCACAGGCTGTTTGCTGACCACCTGAAACAAGTGGATTCCCCTGCCCTCAGCACAATCATTGCAGCTCCAAGTTCCTGCTCCAGATCATGACCACACTCTCTGTACCTCCATCCTAGACTCTTCACCCCCTCCTATACCCTTCCTCCAGGCCAGAATCCTCTCCTGCACCCATCTACCTCCCTCACCTTGTGCCTCCTGCTTCAAACCAATCCCCTGCCCCAGGTGACCCACCCTGTGCCTCTCCTGCACCCCTCCCCAAGACCAGAATCTTCTCTTCCACCCATACCAACTCCCGAACCCTACTCCCCAATCCCCGTACCCAACCTCCATCCCAGACTCTGAACACCCCCCGCCCCATAGAAAAGTGCAGCCCTTGCCCACTTAGCAAATATTGGAGTGGCCCTTCCATCAAAAATTATTGCTCATCTTTATCTTAGCCTCTGTTTGCCAGAAGCTGGGAATGGGTGACAGGGGATGAGATCGCTGGATGATTGCCTCTTCTGTTCATTCCCTCTGGAGCATCTGGAATTAGCCACTGTTGGAAAACAGAAACTGGGCTAGAGGGGCCATTGATCTGAACCCATAAAGTTCTTCTTTTGTTAAATTATCTGCCCATCTTGTTCATTCCCAAATGATAAGCAAAGGCACTACAGAATCCAGACATGAGCTTTACTGAGCCCGTTTAATTGTAATTTTAATTTAATTTTAATTTTTAATTCTGGTTCACATCAGTTGGAGCTGATGAGGGATTTGAGCGCCTGGGAGGAATCAGTTGTTGAATTTGTTTTCTCAACTTGTTCTTAAAATTCTCAATAGGAGGTAGACATTATTGCACTTTGGTTAGTATGAGAATGTCTCCCATAGGTGCCCCCTCCGTGAGTGCTCCAGGGCTCAAGCATCCACAGAAAAGAAATAGGGTCAGTTCCCAGCCACAGAGGTTCCACAGCCTGGGGCTGGCTCCCAGTGAGCAGCTGTTCCACATTGCTCTGGGTCTGGCTGCTCATCAGTGAGCAGCTGAAGAAAGTGCTTGGGGGAGGGAAGTGAGCAGTAGGGGAGGGGAGCCTTGAGGGAGAGAGAGGAGTGGGTGCCGGAAGAGACAGAGTGAGGGTAGGGTGGAGGTGAGGTGGCAAAGGAAGAGTCAGCTCCTGTTAGGTTTCCTGAGTGTATGCTTCTCTTGAGTAAAAGGGAAAGGAGACAGGCAGGACTGCGTTATCTGTCATCAATGGCTCTTAGCCAGGATGGGTAGGAATGGTGTCCTTAGCTTCTGTTTGCCTGGAAATGGATGAAGGAGAGGGATCACGTGAGGATTACCTGTTGTGTTCTCTCCCTCTAGGGTACCTGGTATTGGCCACTGTTGGCAAACAGGATACGGGGCTGGATCGACCTTTGGTCTGATCCATATGGCTGTTCTTATCTTCAGCTTGGCGCACTGGTGTCACTTTTCAAACAAAGCTGGAAGACTTGCTAGATCTGGACAACTTTGATTTCTTCTTTTCTCTTTCCCCTCCCTCGGTACCCAAAATGAAAACATCAATTTCTGATCTGGATTCCTAAGATATGGCACAATGTCAACGTACTTTGTTTTTAACCTGCATGACTAACAGTTATCTGACACTTTAAGTGATATTTCTCGACACTGCTCCATCAAATCCAAGTTAACTTACCGTGAGATTCAGCATCACAGTTAAAAACTTAAGAAGCCTCTTAATACTGTGGAACTATAACCTTAACCCTGGGTGGTAACATTGCCCCAACCTATCCTTCAGTACCATCTTCATTTATGTACAACTGGAACCCCTTCAATCTTGTTATTTCTAATGCTGAACAAATGCCAGCGCGTCAGGTCAGGTAAACTATTATTAGAAATGTGTTCTTCACAAGAAGTGGTTTAGCAGCAAGCAACAAAACATGTCCAGCTCTGCATTTCTGGAGGTTGACTGTTTGCCTTGGGGGAGTGGTAAGGCACACCACTGAAAGCAGAGGGCCTTACATAACCAGGCCAGAAGTGCAGTAACCTTTCAGATATGCAATGCCATGAGCTGTTTTGATATGAAACATCTGAACCTTTATGTGGCGGGCAGCACATGTGTAACCCCTCCTGTTCTCTAGCCCAGCCTGAGTTTATTCAGCATAGGGGAAGCCTTGTGACTTCTTACCCCACTCTGTGTGTGTGTGCGTGTGCGTGTGCGTGTGCGTGCGTGTCCAGACCGACTCAGACAAATCACCAGGAACAGGCTTTATTCTTTAAAAAGCATAAAACAGAATCATAGTAGCCCCTTCTCTCAGCATGCAGCCTGTGTGCTGCTTCTAGCACAGTCCCTGCTGAGACCCTTCCTGGGTGCAGGGGTTACAGCACACAACACAGCCCCTTACAACATGTTCCAACTCCCACAGTATCTAAACACCACAATAACCAAGTCCAGGTTCTCCCTTTGTGTCACTTAAACTCTTCTCAGGGTGCTCTATAGCCCTTTCTGGTCCTAGCTGTAAAAAAACCCATAAAACACAGTTCAGCAGACCCAACTCCCAGCATGCAGCCTGTGTGCTGCTTCTAGCCCAGTCCCTGCTGAGACCCTGCTGGGGGCAGAAGGCACATCCTGGCAGGAACCAGGAAGTTCTCTCAACATGCTGCAGTTTGTAGTCCGCAACTTGTAGTTCCCAGGGCTGCTGCTGAAACA
Organism: Pelodiscus sinensis; assembly: GCF_049634645.1. Lineage (NCBI taxonomy): Eukaryota > Metazoa > Chordata > Testudines > Trionychidae > Pelodiscus > Pelodiscus sinensis. The sequence goes on along the minus strand of NC_134711.1, from coordinate 230,420,047 downwards.
CACTGGACCTTGGGCTGCACATGGAAGAGCTGTTTGGGGAAAATTCATTTAGAAGCTTTAGTTGTGGGCCTTTGCAGCTGCAGGGCCTGATCAGATGGTATGGAGTGGAGTTCTGTGTGTCTCTTTGATGCATTGCTCTCTGGGTGGTGAGGAGTAGTATACATCACCTCATGAACAGGCTGGCGAGGGGTTCTTCCTCTCTTCCTGATTACGTGGAAGAATGGAGATCTGGGAATTTTGTGGCTGTAGAGCAGCCAACATACAGGCTGGTGCCCTGCTTTGTGTTTTTCTTTGCTTCTAGTCCCCTCCCCTGAGATGTGGAAAAGACTCAGGGGGAAAAGTTGCAACGTGGCTGGTACTGAAACTAAACAGGCTGGCTTCTTCTGCTGTTGTTTGCAGCAAAATCCAATAAGCACCTACTTAAAAAACAACAAAACCAAACAGCTAAGAGATGGATGGAATTTTTCAAACAATTGTTTTTCATTTACAAAAATAGCCTTTAAAAATCAGTCTTACTTTTTTTCATTTTTAAGTAAACATTGGAAAATTTAAAACTAAATCCTTTTTGCAGGTTATAATTTTATTTCCCCTTATCTGTTTCAATGACAGAAGGGAAATAAAGGAGTGATGGGAGGGATATAAAAAATAGATATCCCTCCTGACATTTTGAAACAAATATTTTTAATTAAAATCCTCAAGTATTTGAATAAACAAAAACTAGTTTCATTTCAAAACCTACTGGTAACATATCTTTGAAAGTTCTGAAATGTTGTTCAATTCCCCACTTTTTTGTCTAGTTTAACTGCTGAGACAGCTGAATGGCTACACCAAGTCATCCTAGACAAGGTATAGTGTTCCTGCTTAGCCCAGCAGCTTAACACCTTACGGAAAGCTAGAAGAGTGATCATTATAAGCAGGGCTCGACAAACTATGTAATCTATTCACTCGTGGCGAGTAGATTACAACCCGGAAGAGCCAGGTTCGGGCGATCTGCACATGTGCAGAACGATATGCGCATGCGCAGATCGATGGACAGCACGGCTGGCGAGCGGGGCTCACCACAGCTCGGCGAGCCCTGATTATAAGAGCTACTGCACTTGCTCAGTCCACTTCTCATTCCATTGGGACTCTCTTTTCCCTCTTGGTCAGAAGCCATAGACTACATCTATACTACGAGTTTTTGGGGCAAAAAATATTCTAATGAGGGACTCATTTGCATGAGTCATGATCTCATTTGCATATTTCCTGCTGATCCATTTTTTCGCTAGGGTTTTTGCGCAAAACCAAGCAGCATGGACGTTTCCTTTTTGCGCAAAAACCTTTTCCCGCAAGATCTTTATGACTCAAAAAAGGAGGTTTACCGATCTTGCACAAAAAGGGATTTTTAGGCACAAAAAGGAAAATGGCCATGCTGCTTGTTTTTGCGCAAAAACCCTAGCGAAAAACACGGATCGGCAGGAAGTATGCAAATGAGATTGTGACTCATGCAAATGAGTCCCTCATTAGCATATTTTTTGCAGCGAAAACTCATAGTGTAGATGTAGCTATAATGGCTAATCAGCTAAGTTTCCAGGTAAGCTGTAGGCAGCTGATAGCAGCATTAGCAGTTGCCCAGTTAGTACTGCCCCCAGGGAACAGATGTCAGTTAGGCTAGAAAGGGGGTGGTCTATAGAATGATAGAAGGGGGTGGTCTATAGAAAGAGGGTGGTCTATCGAAGTATAACACCCACCTGCTCCAGCATATCGGGAGTGGGGATCAAACCTGAGACCTCTGGAGTTAAATGCATAAGCCTTTACTGCATGAGCTAAATGTCACACAGATATAGTTACCCAGTCTCATTGTTCTGGGGGCCTAGCCACCACTAGAGGGGGATAGAGTTCCACTCCAAGCAAGCAGGGGGTTAAACAAGCTATTGGGTATTGCAGATTTTATGACTCCCAAACTTCAGTGCACCATAACTCATGGCTGCAAGGGAAAAACCACTGACAACCTTAGCAATTGGTTTGCATTGGGTTACTCTATTTAAATATTCAAGGCTATTTTCCAAAGAAAAAGGGCTAGGGACTTGCTTTAAAAGTAAGGAACCCCAAGATGATATTTGCAGTGTTGCATCTAATTCTGTAAAATGGGAGACCTGTGACCCTGGGCTTTGTAAGACCCAACGTCTAGTTCTGTTCATGTCGAGACAGATTCTATAGACTTATTCACTCCCTCGTTGGGCAAAATTCCCAGCTCTTAAATGGCATGTCAGACCAAAAATATAAATGTGTGTCACCGATCCTGAAATATGTCTTCATAAAGTTGCTCAGTCTTCCAGAGGTGTTCTTGATATTTTGCAGCATTAATATTTAAGCTGCGTTGAATTATGTTTTGCTTAAATAATGAGACATTAGTGTGTCAAGGTTATAATACAGTAATTGGAGGGGAAGAAGGAGGGGCAAAAAGGGCCAGACTTTACCTTTAATCCATGGACACAAGTCCTACTTATGTCAATGGAAGTTGTGTGCATGCATCTGAGAGTGGAATTTGGCCCTATGCGTCTGTTCTCTTTCTTGCAGTGTGCCCCTGTTCTGTTGCTTTCATTAGCACTAATAGGAGTCTTGTGAATTGACAGGAGAACAAATTTCTAAATTATTCATTGTGCTGCTAACCTGGCAGCATTTTCCTGCTTTCTTATTGTAATATTTCAAACTGCAATTATTCATGCATTGGGGATTGAGACTTTTTCAAGTGGTAACCTGTAAACATGCATTAGCAAAATGGGATCGCATTGCTCATAGAAGATGTCTCTGGTAAATAAGTCTTGTGTATCAGGACATCACTGTATCTTTCTTCCTAATAGGGATCTGAGTTTAACTTCCCTTTGTTAGCTCAGGTCCTGATTCAGGACAGCATTCAATTTACGCCCATACCTAGCTAACAGTGAATTTAAGTGGAGGCTTAAGTACTATCCTAAGTAAGGATACCTTCCTGAACCACAGTATTGCAGCTTGTAGAAAAATGAAAAAGATTCATATTTTCAATTCTGTTAAAATGATGATTTTTTTAAAGTCCTCAGAGTAGGGTTGGTCACAAGACTGGGGGAAACATGACATTTCATTGCATTTTTTTCCATTTCCTCTCTCCCCCAATTTAAAATTTCACAGAAATATCAAAAATAGAATAGTTTTGATCAGCTCTACTCAGAAGAAATGAAGCATCATACTATGACTTAAGAAAAGTTACGAATCATGACATAATATTCAGCAGAAATAGATTTGACTTTAAAGCAGGCAGTGACTGGTATTGTGGAGAAACTACTATGAGGACAGCAAACCAGGTAAATATTAGTTTGAATTTTCCAAAGTCCATTTAAGTCTGTGGCAGTCTTTCGATTTATTTCAATGGGTTTGCATTGGTGCTGAGTACTCAAAAGTGGTGGCTTCCAAAATGAGGTCCAATCATGGTCCCTGGAACACTGGCTGGTGGTCAGCAAAGAACTGTGCTGGGAACGTGCTTCTAGTTCCCCATACTTATTCCATGGCTAGATTATCCATTAGGTACAGTAGGCACAGTGCCCTAGGGCCTGTGAAAAATTTAAGGCCTACAAAAAATGTAGGGCCTAAAAAAATTAATAATTGACTCAAAAGTAAGAAAAGAAAACTGCTAAATCACATTCAATAATTTCCTATTTTTTATTAGAAAATGTGCAAACAATGAAGATCAATAAAATGCAGGTGTATTAAATCTTTAGTCAATAACATACATGTATAACATACAAATAACGCATGCAGTTAATACAGGTTCCCAGTAAGTTGGGCCACAGCGTGGCCTTCCAGCTGCTTAATGAGCCCTGTCCAAGAGCTTAAGGGTGCTTCTCAGGGAGCTGCCTTACTGGGGGAGGGAGTAGCAGTTCTATTCTCAGCAGTAGCAGTTCTATTCCGGAGATGGTGTTTGCCTCTTCCAGCTGATAGGGAGGGGACATAAGAAGTGGGGCAATAAGTGGCTGCGGGAGAGAGGAGTTTGGGGCATCCTGGCTGGGCTGGGAGAGGAGAGGATTGGTGTGATTACAGCAGCTGCATTTGGCTGCAGTTTCATGTGAGAAACCCAGCACTCCCTAGCCTGCTGGACCGGGAGGGAAGGAGAGGTGGAGCAAACTTCATGGGGGTAGGTAGATGGGGGAAAAGGGGGGTGAACATAAGAACATAAGAACGGCCGTACTGGGTCAGACCAAAGGTCCATCTAGCCTAGTAGCCTGTCTGCTGACAGTGGCCAGCACCAGGTGCCCCAGAGAGGGTGGACCGAAGATAATGATCAAGCGATTTGTCTCCTGCCATCTTTCTCCAGCCTTTGACAAAAAGAGGTCAGGGACACCATTTCTATCCCCTGGCTAATAGCCTTTTATGGACCTAACCTCCATGAAATTATCTAGCTTCTCTTTAAACTCTGTTATAGTCCTAGCCTTCACAGCCTCCTCTGGCAAGGAGTTCCACAGGTTGACTACACGCTGTATGAAGAAGAACTTTCTTTTATTAGTTTTAAACCTGCTACCCATTAATTTCATTTGGTGTCCCCTAGTTCTTCTATAATGGGAACTAATAAATAACTTTTCTTTATTCACCCTCTCCACACCACTCATGATTTTATAGACCTCTATCATATCCCCCCTCAGTCTCCTCTTTTCTAAACTGAAAAGTCCCAGTCGCTTTAACCTCTCTTCATATGGGACCCGTTCCAAACCCCTAATCATTTTAGTTGCCCTTTTCTGAAACATCTCCAAGGCCAAAATATCTTTTGAGGTGAGGAGACCACATCTGTACACAGTATTCAAGATGTGGGCGTACCATAGTTTTATATAGGGGCAGTAAGATATTCTGTGTCTTATTTTCTATCCCTTTCTTAATAATTCCTAGCATCCTATTTGCCTTTTTGACCGCTGCTGCACACTGAGTGGAATTTTTCAGAGAACTATCCATGATAACTCCAAGATCTCTTTCCTCATAGCCAAATTAGCCCCCATCATACTGTACATATAAAAGGGGTGGGTAGGTGCAGGCATCTGTGTGGTGAGGTGTGGGGAGTTTGTTAGGTGTCCTGACTCACTTCTGTCTGGGCTGCAAGTGCTGGTGCAAGGGAGAGACAAAGGACTCTCTCCTGGGCTGGGGGAGGGTGGGAAAGCAGGCTGCATTGGAGTGTGGTGGTGGTATGCTGATATGCTGGGATATAGGCGCATATGGCTATATGGGAAATAATGGGGATGCTGCTGTGGAAACTTCATTTTCTCATTAATGCAAGAGAGGGAGCTTAGTCAAATATATCTTCCCTTTTCTTTTTGAGGCTGGAGTGAGGAGGGATTGGTATTAATTACCAACTGATTGGTGAGATAATTAAAAGATCTTAAATATGCCAGGAAAATATGATGGGGGGAGGGGGAGAGAATAATGTAGTACCCACTGTTAGACTTGTGACGCATAAAACAGTGACTCCTCAGCAGTTTCAGACCAAAATATTTGTTCAGTATCAGGAGGGAAAGATAAAGAGCTTGCTTTTGGCCATGTTGAGTTTGTTAAGAAGAGTTTGTTTGCCTGGAGATGTTAGCCTGAGTTAAAATTAGTTTTTTTAGAGGGAGACAGTTACAGAGCAGACAAATAAAGAGGTTGCAGAGATTCTGCATTAGCGGATCTTAATGCAGGATCTGACCTCACTTGTATTAGTGTTTTTCCATTTTAAAGCAGTTTGCTTTTGTAGATAAGGATTATGTGGATAGGTCTAGCTCATGACATTTGCATGATTACATTTCAAAGAAAGTTTACATAGGTGTTAATGGCTTAAGTTATGGAAAGAAAAGGATTCTTTTAACAGATTTTTTTGTAGTGTTGTAGATATTTGAAGACTCTGATTTTTATTTTTTTTAAATATCCTGTGTTACTAATTAATACATAGTAAATTGTTAAAACTGGAAAAACTTTGCCATGGAACCTGTTTATTTGTTTGGCCTTTCAATTAGAGTTGGATTCTAGACAAGTTATTTCCATTACATTTTAGAATTTGTTTGGGCAGGGGCATTAAGGCCAGATCTTTTCCTATATGGTATAGTTCTGGCTCTTATCAGTTGATGGGCATACTATGTGTGATGCTAGGTGTGTTGTAGGATGAAGACTGTATCTGAAAGCTCTTTAAAAATGGATCTGCCTACTAACTCTGAAGCCATGTGTTAAAGTGCTGCTCTGGAGCTTCTACTCTTTGAGTAGGTGACATACACAATGTGAAGATTTAAAACAAGGATAACATTTATCTTTGTTTACAGGTCTCTGATTCACTTGCATAGTGATCCTAAACATTCTTTTAAAATACCCATCACCAACCACCTGATGTTTTACTTTTCTTCCTATTTTCACATTTGTGGCTTTATTTGCTTTCTGTGTTGCTTTATTACTTTTTTTTATTGTTCTATGTTTGTGCACTCTTAATTCAATTAAGAATTGACATCCCATAGAAACTGTAGAAGCCTGAGTGCATGCCTTTTCTCTTTACTTTCTAAGTAAATAGTGTATTAATATTTGCAAGGAGAGCATGACTGTTTCCAGTTGACTCATAGATTGCTTTAGCATCTTAGAGCTCAGATATGTGTGGATAATACATATTTTGGTGTGTTTACTAGCTTGAGTTGTTAGAAAGAATGATAAAGTCCATGTAGTCCCATGGTAATGTTCATTTTCTTTTTATTTGATATTAAATAAATATCATAAGCATTGCTCCTTGTTAATTATCCCTTGTTTTAAAATTTTTGTCTTCCATACCTACGAGCTGTTTAAAGTATATATTTATATCTAGGTTTTTTTATTTGTCCTGGTGGTGCACATAAGAAAATTCAACCTGCCCAAGGATGGAAAATGTTAGAGGGAACACTGCTTATTAATACAGTGTTTGCACATCACAGTGGTGTTTCAGAAACCCTAGGCTATTACTAAACACTGGTTCTAGCAGAAATGTATGGCCAGCATCAGCCAATGTACTCTTATTTCGTAAATGACATTGAACAATCTTGAGACACAATGTTGCCAAGTTATCAGCTCTGTGGCGCAATGCATTGCTCTGTGGATTTTACAGTTGTAGCGGCAGCAACATCACCTTGCTTTTCTCCTTATCAGCTGATTAACTGTCACGTGACTCCTAAGTATAATTGTATACAACAAATGGCTGTTATTTTAGAATGAAGTACCATGAATTTCTCACACCTTGCCTCTTTCAAGACCGAAAATTAAAGTGGGTGGTATTAGGCATATAGGTGATAGGACATTTCTCCCTTATATATTTCTATATAGTCTAATTCAAGGGCCTACAATTATGAGAATGCTTAGGGCCTATGAAGAACTTAAGAACATAAGAACGGCCATATTGGGTCAGACCAAAGGTCCATCTAGCCCAGTAGCCTGTCTGCCGACAGTGGCCAGCACCAGGTATCCCAGAGAGGGTGGACGTAAGACAACGATCAAGCGATTTTTCTCCTGCCATCCCTCTCCAGTCTCTGACAAAAAGAGGCCTGGGACACCATTTCTATCCCCTGGCTAATAGCCTTTTATGGACCTAACCTCCATGAAATTATCTAGCTTCTCTTTAAACTCTGTTATAGTCCTAGCCTTCACAGCCTCCTCTGGCAAGGAGTTCCCCAGGTTGACTACACGCTGTATGAAGAAGAACTTTCTTTTATTAGTTTTAAACCTGCTACCCATTAATTTCATTTGGTGTCTCCTAGTTCTTCTATAATGGGAACTAATAAATAACTTTTATTTATTCACCCTCTCCACACCACTCATGATTTTATATAGCTTTATCATATCCCCCCTCAGTCTCCTCTTTTCTAAACTGAAAAGTCCCAGTCGCTTTAACCTCTCCTCATATGGGACCCGTTCCAAACCCCTAATCATTTTAGTTGCCCTTTTCTGAACCCTTTCCAAGGCCAAAATATCCGGCCCTGCTTATTGCCAGCTCTTAAATGGCATTAAAATAATATAAAATGCACATTGAGTACTCTCACAATATTACCTTCCTATATAAACATTTACTATAGTTGTCAGAGAGATATGATGTGATCGTGAATGGGGAGAGAAGCAGCCCCCACCACTGTGAATGGAACAGGATACGTTTCATGAGATAGCTCTCTATTAAAATGTGCTCCACACAGTCAATGTGGAGAACCCGAGCCAATGGCCTAAATAGTCAAAAGTGACTAGTGATTTGGGTGTCTCTCTTTTTGAGTGCACAACTAGAGACACCCACAAGGAGCCTAATTTTTTTAGAGGAAAGGTGCCCCACACTTTCTAAAAATCAGACACCTACAAGCTTTCTCAAGGTGAGTATCCAAATATGGAGATAATCCCAAATCACTAATAACTTCTTGAAATTTTGTCCTTAAAGTACATGATATGATAGCAACAAAGCATGGGAAACAGCAACATTCAATTTTTGGTCAAAATGAAGTCAACTGATCTGCAGCGCCCCTGCCAAAAACATCAGTTGCAGCCTTAAGTATCTGTTGGCATCACAAGAAAGAAGAATCAGTGCTGAAAGTAGTGAAAAGAAAGCCATTACACAGGATTCTGTACAGTGTGTACTTTAGTGTTTGAAGATGGTAAGAGGCTTTGGGAGCTATAGCAGTGTTTCCTGCAGTATTGCCAAATATTTTTATATGAAACGGTTTGGCAGAGTTTGCGGGGGGGGGGGGGGGGGGGGGGGTAGAGTGCTGGCTGTGCTAAGGGCCTGATCTTTCCCTTTCTGAAATAAATGGGATTTTTTTCCTGAGTAAGATCTGAAAAACCACATGATTTGACACTAAAAAATTAAGCTTCACAATATTACTGTGTCTAATATTATCCCTCTGGGAGCTTAAGTGATTTGCTTAAAGTCACACACAGGGTGTCGGGGGCTGAGCCAGGCATAGAACAGAGTACTCCTCTTTTCCAGGCATGTGCTCTCACCACTAGACACAGCTCCAGATGTAAAATGTAATCCACAAAAGGAAGATAACGTGAAATTAAAGCTGCCTCTCGGTTCTTAACATATCTAAGTATAGCACTGCAGCACAGATCTAGGGCTGAATCTCATTGCCTTACTTATGCAAGTACTGCTACTGATTTTTTTTTCTGCAGAATTACTTACCTGAATAAAGCAAGCAAGATTTGATTCATAATGCGTAATAGTCAGACCCCTGCAATACTGATGGAGAAAAGGAAGAAACGGGATTGTAACTCTACTTTTAAACTCTGGATATCTTTGCTTTTGGGGGTTTCAATTTGAGGTTTCAACCAAACTTATTATATAAAAAGTACAGCTTAATGTGTGCTAATAACGGGTGCTCTATTAGTTAAACTGCCAAGGAAAATAATACTGGTGGAGCTCTAGGTACTGCCTGGCAGCAAAGAAAGGAGAGGTTAAATACAAAACACACCATATGTGAAAGAAGATTAATAAATACAACAGGGTCAGTATTGGACTTTTAATGGTCCTAATCTGTTCATTGACCCAGAGTGAGAGAGAGAGCAACTGTAGGCCAGTTAAATTGGCTGAGTGTTAGTGACAGAAAATTTGCAGCACCTGGGGGTAGCTGAAGGAGAGTGGATTGTGTGAATAAAAAGGAAACGGGGCAAATAGCAAAAGAAGATCAAAAGCAATTACATTTCACAATTATAGGTGTGACAAATGCGAAAGGAAACTCGTGTTTATAGGATATCAACAAAATACAAACCGTGAGATTGAGTAAATAGGAGGGAAATAGGAGGGAACTGAATCAGAAGCTTCTCTCTAAAAATATCTCCCATGCACTCACAGAGAATAAATAAATAAAAAAGAATCACACTGAGCTGCTTCCCAGGGATTTGAACTCTGACAAATAAATGCTCTCAAAAGGCTTACTGGGAAAAGCTTCTAAACCATCACTACCAATCTCTATTCTGGTTAGGTACAGGATAGGGGGTAATGCTGGAAACCACCAGGATTTAACAGAGGAGCACCCAGATAATGCCATCATAACAGTTTTAGGACTTTTAAAAACGATTTTAGACTTAGTTGTCAAAACTCAGTCAGGGCTGAAACTAGCACATACAGGGAGGGAAAGCAAAGTTACATGGCCATTTGAGCAAATAATGGTTTAACAATTTTATTTTTTTGAAGAAAAATGCATGTAGTTTCAGATTATATTTATTCTGTCTGTAACATATGTGTGGAGGCACTAGTCATGGCTACCCAATTTAATGAGGAGCTGAATTTTACACTTCGGCTGTGTCTACACTGGCGCGATCTTGCGCAAAAGCAGCCGCTCTTGCACAAAAACTTGTTGCCTGTCTACACTGGCCGCGTGTTCTTGCGCAAGTAAACTGACGTTCTAATGTATAAAATCAGGGCTTCTTGTGCGAGAACTCTGACGCTCCCACTCAGGAAGAAGCCCTTTTGCGCAAGAGTTCTTCCTGAAGAGGCCAGTGTAGACAGGCAACATAAATTTCTTGCGCAAGAAAGCCCTATGGTTAAAATGGCCATCAGAGCTTTCTTGCGCAAGAGAGCGTCTACGCTGGCATGGATGTTCTTGCGCTCTCTTCTGGAAGAGTTTTTGCGTGAGAACGCGCCAGTGTAGATGTAGCCTTCAATTACAGCAGGGGTTCAGCTTCTCTGGCCTGCTTCCTCCCTTTTGTGCCGCTCCTAGGGCCATATTCTGCACACCCAGAACCCTCTGTGCCCTTTACTTCCATGAGACCAGGATCTTTAGATGTTTAGATCTTTAGATGTTTAGAATAGATGTATTAAGGGCCTGGTCCTGTCCTAAGAGAGGCAGGAACCCTCTGATGTGGACTCTCTCACAAAGCTAACTTCTGCACTTGTACATATAGTTTATTACTGCAACTGATTTTGCAAGTCTGAATCCAACTTTATAACCTACAAAAAGAGAGGCACACGTCTTCAGTAGGCTTCCTGAAAATTCAGCTCCGCATCACAACCCTTCTCAGAAAACTAAAAGAGGACACTGAACTGTTTTCATCTGGCCACAAGACCAGCTCCTTCCCTCCCCACTCCTCCCACTGCACCCCCTACAGAATTGCTGTATATAGGGAAAGGGTACATACCCCAGAGACGGATTGCACAGACTTTTTAATCTTTTGAGGGAGGGAAAAAATGCTGTAACTACCATCTCCTTAGACAACCATCTGAAAGTTTTCTACAACTGTGTTCTGTTCCCTTCCCCATCCAGCACCGTCCTCCCCTGGACACCTCTCCTCCATCATTGTTCCACAGGGCTGTGATGTCGAAAGGAACTGGAAGATCTGGGGTGGGAAAAGCACTGAAACCTGTGAAGGAAGGAAAAAAGACCACTGTAACTTAACTTTCTCTCTTAGGCAACCAACTAGGGTCAGGTCCACCCTCACTGCAGCGCTGATCTCCCAGTAATCGAGCCTCTGGCGGTTGATTTAGCAGGTCTAGTAAAGACCCACTAAATTGACTGCCAAACGTTCTCTCATCTGGTACTTAGCCAGAATGAGAAGTGCAAGGGAAATCTATTATGGTTACCCTATCCTCACCCCCAACGAGAAAGCTTTGCTGCTGCAAGTACTAGTGCAAACAGTGCTTTGTTGGCAGGTGTGCTGTCTTGCCAACAAAGCAAACACCGCTGGTAGGGGGTGGAAGTTTTTTATCTGCAAAAGTGCTGATGAACGGTATTTAGACACATTGCCAAAAGCTGTGCAGTGCAGACATACATAACATGACAACATATAAACAAACCAAAGCAGCTTTTTAGGAAGCAAATTTTGGTGGAGCCTTTTTTTGGTCTAGGGAAAGGGACAGGGTTAAGGCTCAGAAATGGGAGGTAGGAGAGAAGGGTTTTTCTGTTCCTGGGTCTATTAACAACTTCCTGGCCATGCTATAGGTCTGACAGTGCTGACACATTTGCTTTGACAAATCCATGTTTTAACACAACACAGTTAGGTTTGTCAGTGTGAACAGGACAACTTGATTAATGTAATATGCTAAGGAATATTATGATACTATATATATCGTGTAGAAGAAAAGGAGCAATCTCAGCTGTGAATATTTTAGTGGGCGTTGTCACTTTTTTATATTGGCTGTTTTCAATTCAGTAAAGCTCCTAGACTGTGGACAATTTAAGCCAAAAGGAAGGGGAAAAATACTGCAGCTTGAAGTACATTTGTGAATAGCATTTGTCAAACTAGATTACTGGTTCACCTAGTTGGTATTCTGCAGACATCAGCCCATAGTACCTGATGCTTCAGAGGAAGTTAATGAAACAAAAACCTACCATCATTGAGGGTAATTTTTTCAAACATGCCCGAGTGACTTAGGAGACCATTTTCATAAGTGACTTGTCATCACCCAAACTTTTGCCAGTTTAGTTAAACCGGTAAAAAGGCTGTGGGTCGAGTGGCTTATTTTGGTTTTGTTTACATTAGTTTCTAATAGATTACCTGCAATAAGGTAGCTTTAAACCAAATACATGTCCCTGCAGCCTGTTTGCACTGATTTAACTAGGTGAGTTTACATTTAGGGTATGTGTGCTCTTCACCAACTATACTGGCATAGCTGCTGACATAATCCCATGCAGTTTATCCTGAGAGATGATGGTAACTAGATCAACAGGAACCATGGATTTTTCACACTCCTGACTATTGTAGCTCTCTCAATCTAAATTTTAAGTACAGACCAGGCCTTAGTTGTACAGATGCAGCCCTCTGTGTAGGCAAGCCTGTAGGCCCTTAGTCTCCTAAATCCTATTGGTTTTCAAGGGACTTGGTTTCGAAGCTGCCTAGGTACTTTTGAAAATTTAACCACAATGCTGCATAGGTGGGATTCTGGGAACATAGTCTCTAAGGACCACATCCTCACAGGTATTTAGGTGCCTAACTCCCATAGATTTGAGACAACTATCCGGGGCCCCAGTCCTGATGGTGACTCTGAACACTGGAATACAAATACCTATCATGGTCTCATCCTACATAACTACAGATGTAACTATTGATTATCAGTGGCCTGACTCTGATAGTTTCCAAATACCTGTAATTCACGTTAATGTAACCAGTTGCCCTCTTGATATGCCTGCACCACTCTACTTGCAAGCACACTTTTCCAGTTGTTTTATATATCTTTATTTTTATCTTATTCCATTTATTTTTACTGAATAAAAATTCCCTGTGGCCTTGAGGACCTCTTTGAATCCAAGCACTGTTGACTGGGCAGGCAGGATGCAGAATGATTAAGCTTCCACAGTTCAGTCTTTATCTTCTGATCTGAACCACTATTTATATTGAAAAAAATATAGCCCTGGTTGGGATGTGACTATGCTGAGGACAAACCCCTTCATCCACAAACATTTATTTAGGTAAAGAAATACTGCTTAAGCTCCAGGCACCAACAGCAGGGACAGCTGGAAAAGTGGAAACAATCTGAGAAAGAAAAGAAAAGAAAAGAAAAGAAAAGAAAAGAAAAGAAAAGAAAAGAAAAGAAAAGAAAAGAAAAGATTATATTATTTTTACATAAAATCCAGGAAAGGGATAGATATTCCCACAATATGTTGGAGAATATTTAACCCTTAGAAGACCATGATCAATTTCTGAGTGGATGATAACTGGAAACAGATGCTTTTAAGGTGCTAAAAGTGAGTTTTATAGGCAAGTCTCAATTTGCGCTTTCTTTTTGCTGCTAGGATGTCTCCCAGACCTACATATGATCTGCCCCACCCCCACCCCGACCCTGTCCCAGTTACCAGTTCCTGACTCATGACTTAGCTCCAGATAAAGGCAGATAGATAACTGGAAGAATCAGGGATACATCTGGTGTGGAAGCAAGGGAGAGAGCAGATGTTCAGGTAAAAGAAGAAATGTACAGCATGTTAGTGGGCTTGTGTAAAATTGAACCCTTTTAGGAGGTTGCAAATGGGTGAAGCAACCAGGAGATGGTTGAGTCTAGTGGCAGGGTGGGGAAAGAGGTAAGTCTCTCTCAGCATTATATTATACTACATGTTTTTTTTTTTTTAGTTTTGATTTGCCAGGGTTTTTTTAAATGTGCTGATAAGTACCAGTGTTCTATCCAAATTATTTTGGCCTAATCAAGTGAAGGAAACATTCACAGAAGGCAAAACATGTGCCTCTGTTGGTTTGAGAGGAAGATAGGAACTTCAGGTCCAATCCTTTATTCCCTGCACACTCTGAACTGGCACTGATTTTTGGAGAGGGTTGAATGCATAAGAGATGCAGAACTGCAGCTATGCACACACCTCATATGGAAGTTTGATCTGCTAGCAATGTCAGCCTAATGTCCAGACAAGGGCTGTATAGTCCCTGACAGAAAACTGAAGAGATTTTAAATGGCTGCCAGAATGCACTTTGTGACTAAAGTGGCAACTCTGCTAAGGAAGCATCTGGCACATTTGTTCAGATGAGCAAAAATTAGGTCGCTCAGAAAACTAGTTGATGTTCTTCTTGAAGAATAGAAGGCTAAAAATGTGTAAATCGAGAATGGCCAAATTATTTTCTCCGATTAGAATGTTTTATTTTATTCTGAGCAACTGCGCTATTTTGTGAATGTATTAAACAGTACACTATGCTTCATATAAACAATCCTCTTTCTCCTGACAGTAATAGGAGTTTAAAGGCAGAGGTTGGTTAAAAGGATTTAGGGTCAACTACTTTGATGCATTATATTGCTGGGTATTTTTAATAAAGACTTTTCAAAACATGTTACTTGCCTTTATGTTGAAGTAAACACGTATTTTTTTTTGTTTAAGATAGACTTGTTCCCCCAATACCATTATGCAGGGGGAACTCAGATCTTTAAATATTATTTTGCTACACACATTTCATAATGAAGTTATCGACCATGGGCTATTAGTTTTCAGATACCTTACAAGACATATTTTGTACAAAATTATTACAATAGCTTGTAGTGCGTGAATTCAGTGGTGCACTTGGTCACAAGATAAATTAATGCATATGGTGCATTGGCATGCATTTTTGCTTGATCATGAAAATGTGAAGTACCTGAAAAGAAGATCCAAACTGTGGGTAAGTACTAATTAATCTCAGTGTTGCCATGTGATTGGTTTAGCCAATCACAATCCAGATTATTTAAATACCACTTTATAACATAGAAGAATGTGTTTTAAATGAAGTCAATAAAACATGGCTCAGAATATATAGTTTTTCATTTTCAAAGAGCTTTATAAATAAACCAATTTATCATCACTATGTGACGTATTTAGAATTATCCCCATTTTACCAAGAGGTAAACTGAACCCCAGGGAGGCAAAAGAAAAAGTAATTTGCCCCCAGCCCTGTAGCAAGTTAAACACAAATCTAGAACAGAACTCAGGGTCTTCTATCATCCAGTCATGAATTTAGACAACTGGATCCTGCCTCTTCCTGAATTCTCTCGTTCATTCTTTATTTTAATTTCTTGGAAGGATTTTGCTGCCCACATAAATCACAAGTGCAAAGCCTTTGACTGGCTTGCTAGTATTAAAATAATTTAAAAATAGAATTATAGATTAAATGTCTGTATTTTGAAATAACATTAATGAATACTGGGTATCAGATAGAAAGTATGGTCAAAAAAAGCTTGATCCTCCCAGTCACCTTTTGTGTACCTGGCCTTTACTGCAGCGTTTTCATTTTTTTGTATCTTGTCCTTCTCTGATGTTCAGTTTGACAATTTCATTGTTATGTTTTCCTAAAATAAATTGTTCTAATTTTCCTGTTATGATCTCAGTATTGCACTTTAGCAACATTGTGAACACCCATTTTGCTAAACCTATGCCTAGCTCAGATCTGATTTGCAATAGAAAAAATTTTGCTGACACAGGTATTCTGATTTAACTACACTGAGAAACATTCCCTGTGTAGGAGCAGCTTCTACTGGCAAAAAAGTACTTTTGCCAATATAGACTAGTGTACCCCAGTTTCCAAAGAGATGCACTTTTTTGCTGGTATGACTGTGTTACAATAGAGCTTTTGGCATTTAGAAAAATGCCATTTAGAAAAAATATCACATACCTAAACTATATTTTTTCTACCATAAAAAGCTTCTAGTATCTTTCTGAAGTGAGTTGAAATGTTTGTATTTTGCAGCATGTTTTTCCCAAATGAATAAACAAAAGGAAACAAACAGGGAGAGAAGGAAATTCCATTTTGGTAAATGATTCTCCTTGTGGGAAGCAGAGTAATTTTTGGTGACATGAAAATATTTAGTTGTTTCCTTCTTTCCTCTGTGCCAGAAACCTAAAACATGCAACCCTTGCTGTACAGCTGTCTGCTAATTCTAAAGCACTTAGGCTACATCTACACCACACACCACTGACTGTGGCTGGGTATGCAGTGTTGGGCGAAAAGCAGGCTGCGTCCACAGTGTGCTGTGTAGCTACATGTGTCAATTGAAGGCTCTGGTGAAAGAGGATCAGCAGGGAAAGGCTTCAGCAGCTCCCCACTGCCAGTGCCTGGGCACAGATAGATAAGGGAGTCCTGGCTAGGGTGATGAAGGCAGCCAAAATGTAAGTGCAGCCATCCTCAAATTTAGGTTTCTTGGATGCAAAGCAAATTATCAAGAGAAAAAAAAAGAATAAAGGTCTTATATTCCATGCCTATAAGCTTGCTTTGATAGCCAATGTACAGTACGTATTTCCACTGCTTTACTGGGGATGCAGTTAACTGCTGAAATATCCAAGTAATGGAAGCAAAAGACATTGCAGTTATTTCACTACAAAGCAGATTCATGTCTGGGTTTGGAGCCCATCTCATCTCCCATAAAGGTCAGGATTGTCTGCATCTTGGGTTTGGGGTCTGGCCTACCTCTAATCCCCCATAGCAAATGCTGTCTCCTGACTTTTTGAGTTTTTCTCCAGAAATAAGTTTTTCTCCAGAAGGCAGCTGGGCAGTCTTTTCCTGCCAAGTGCGTCAGAAGGCATCCCGTCTTTTATTCATTACTTTTTCACTCTCCCTTTGCCTTAAGTTAAAAGCAGTGTAGCTGAGTGTGCACAAGTTGCATAGGCTTCAGCGAAAACGTATTTGTGGGATCCTTTAAATGTCAGGTTACATCATGTAAGCTGCGGAGATCACATTCAAACAATTGTAGAACTATTTTCTTGCCCCACAGAGCACACCAGGATGCCATTTAGCTGGAACCTGAAGCTATTGGTATCCCGCTGTGGTATCATGTGCGGCAAGCCCATGTGATTGTTCTCCTGGGGCATTTATTACATGCGTCTTGTTAACTCTAGTTCAGTCAAAATAATTGTGTTCTCTGATGCCTGACCTATTTTTTCATAATTTAGCCCCTGAATGCAGTGCATTTCAGTTGCAATAAACTCTTCAGCTAGAAATATTTTCCTGGCAAATATAACACAGGAACTTTTCATGGAATTGCAAGACTTTGGAAATGTAGTTTTATTAATCCAACAGTATCAACTTCCTAATGTATGCAACTTTCAGAACGGACCTACTAGTTAAACATACATACTAGAAGAGACTAATCAATTCCAGAAATTAATTTTTTTCTTAACCAAACCAATTTTTGCAGTCTTTAGAAAAAGGAATATCATTTGAGAACTCACATAATATCTTGCTAATATCTGACCCTTAAAGGAGTTCCCAGATCATATTCTTATTCAATGGGAAACTAGGATTCATTGTTATTCCTAGTATGATAAGAACAACCATTTAGTGTCCCTGAGGCTTATGCACTGTGACTAAGAGCTTGATTCTGGAAAGCATACTTATTTAAAATTACTTAACAAGATAGCTAATGTCAGACCTATTAGAAAATCAACAAAAATAAACCCTGGTTCCCTAAGGGACATGCACAGGCCTAACCTCCATGATTACTTTTTTTGATGTCATTGGATTTGCTCACATGCTTGAAGTGAAGCATCTGCTTAAATGCACAAACACTGAGGTCTAAAAAGTTCTTGTTTGAAAGCTTGCTTAGAAAATGGGCTATACAGCGCTGCATACCATGACATACAGGGATATGGTACATGAATACAACATAACAGTGGATACTGGGATCCCATGGAAAAGTTATAATACATTTGTTTATTTTAAAAATAAATGCTGTGGCTATATTTTGACCTCATTAGCCTTAAAACATGGTACCTTTTAAGCAGAGCCGGCCCAAGGTACGGGCCAACCGGGCTACCTCTCAGGGCTCCTCATTGTAGGAGGTGCCGTGCAGGGCCACGCATTCAGCACGCTCCCAGGGATGGCGCCGCGCGCCTGGGGCGCATGAATGGCTGGGGCCGGCCCTGCTTTTAAGGCTTACATTTCCTGGTGCTAGCTTCCTTTTCATGGGTTTAAACCACATATACTATTTTGTATCCACAGACATTTTTGCTGGCAATTTAGGTCACTTAGCCATCTAAATCTCTGATTTTTTGGGTTCAGTCAGAGACAGGCACAAATGGTGGTCGGAGGAAAACTGCACCCAAACGACACCCATAAAAATGGAAGTCCATTAAAGCCTTGGCTCCTGAATGAATTATGCTCAACAAATGGCATTATGGAGGTTTCCTAAGTAACGTATATGAAATGAAACTCAGCTTCCTTTGTCAGCTTGCTCTGTTGACTCACTAAAGATGCTGAACCACCTAGTTAGGGGAAGAGAAAGGAGGGTTCATATGAACTGGAGGCAAGCAGTCTCACTAAAAGATTTGAACTGCCATGAAGCAAGGATTCATGACCAAAGGCATAAATGTGTGTGTTGCCTAAAAAAATTAATCTAGTCTTTTGCTACATCTAATACACACAGCACACAAACTAACATCCCTTGGGTTTTGGAAGACTATGTAAATCAGAACTTTTGGACAAAAGTGAGATAAATGGACTTAACCTGATGGTAGCGACAGGGCTTCAAATTTCTGATTTATTCATTTGTCATTTATTGTCCTTCCCAAACGTAAATGAAGATGGCTTGGATTTGAAAACCTTTATTTAGGATTTGTTGGCTTTTTATTATTATCATTAGTCTGTTAAAGCTCCAGGCAGCTATGGAAGAAACTTTATGTTTCCTACAAAAGAATGTTTAGAGCAAGGGGTGTAAGTAAGCATTGTAGTTGGGTGTTCACTGACTTTTGTTGGGACATGGGAGCATGGGGAAGAACTGGTTCCTTTCTTAAAAATAGTAGATGAGGCTGAGAAATGGATAATACCCAACTAAACCACCTTTTAGAACTAATTTTCCCCTCTTCCCCCCCAAGAATCACAATTACTACAGGGGTACGTGGTATCTCTGTGGGCTAGAAACCGAGTTAGTGTTAGATGAATGAGATTTCTGTGTCCTATCCTGGTTTAGACATAATGCCAATCTAGTTCTGGGTTATTAGAGATGGCTAATTTCCCAAGACCTGTCATGGTTTTGTGATGTGCACAAAGGGGATTTTGTTGAGGACAACCAAACTCATTTTCCCTTGACAACTGATTGAAATTTACACCTGGATGTCCCAAAGGGAAAGACCAAGCCATGTATTTAGCAGCCCATCAAGCACCCAATCTGAATACAAATATCATCATAGCCTCATCTGAACTTTTTGGGATTACTGTAAGATTCCTCTAGTTAGACACGCATGAAACAGTAAGTAAGTACTCTGAAGTGGCTTATCCATCCAAAGAAGAGCTGACATCAAGATACATCAAAGAAAACAATGAATGCATACTGCTCTGACCTACATATTTCACTCTGAGAGACTCAACTACATCTGCTAGATCACTAGGAACAACTGTTATCCTCTAGAAATGAAGAATCATTTCTATAGAGGATAAGAGGAGGGGAAGCTATGGTCCTCTGCTTGGGCACTGAACATTTAGTCTCAGCTGTATTGATTGAATTTTATGATTGAATGCAATCACGGCTGTGTCTATATTTTTCTTTTACAGTGAAACTATCAGGCAGTGACATATGCTGTGCATGTAACCTGGAAGAGAGTTCAGAGAGGCTGTTGATGAGTCGCAATCCAAAAATAGTATTGGCATCTTCTACTTTGGAGGACAGGATGCTGAACAGTTCCCTTGCTTTTGCTCTACCATTATATATATGTTTTCTTCCAGTTATATATTCCATCCTCTAAAATATGTAACAGAGTGAGGAATATAATTACAATTAAGAGTCTTCTCTCCCATGCTGTTCCATAATTAAATAACAGCTATAATAGAAATCCTACCCCTTCTTGCATCAACATCTCAAACTCTTATAGGCTTTACCAAGGTCACATTTTTTTAATCTTAAAATATCTTACAATAGATCAAGTACAAGGCTGCAATTTGAACTATTCACTGAAAGAAAATGTAGTATCATTAGACAAAAACAAACTTAATTGGCCTACTGCTGGATATTCAGAGATGCATACAGAAAGGCTAGAAATCTGGACAAAGGAAAAATAATCTTATCCTATTTAATTTTAAAAGAATGTATTATTAAACATATATAAGAGGTGAAAACTTGGAAACATATTTAATTGGTAGGTTTTAGTTCACCAGATTTGTTTCATTCTAATAAACCAGAATATTTGTGTGGACCTCTTCATCTTTAGAGGTGTTGGTGATGGAGCAAGTTGTTAAGACTTCAGCTAAGCAGGGGAAAAATACCTTAATTAGTAACAACTGCACTAGAAATGAGGCTGTCTGGCTACCAACCTGCAGAGACTCAATAGGTAGCTGTGACTGTAGCCTGATTCAGCTACACAAGGTACTGAATACAGATTACAAACTGAGAGACTTCCATCTACCAGTCAGATGGAAAGTAGTTACTGCTGCATTGAACAGAGAAATGCCAGCATGCAAGCAGCTTCAGGGGAGATTATTTCCTTCGCTGTTTAGCCAAAGAGCTGAGAATCTGATCTGTCTTGTGCTTACAGTTAAAGAACTCCAACAGCTACAGAATGTGGCACATGGACTTTGTGGGTAGCCCCATCGAAACCCTGAAAGATTCTGGAGATGTGCCCTCTCTAATTGCAGTAGCTGGCCATTACACAAGATGGCTCAAATGAAGTCATCAATAGCTTACTTCCTGTCTATAACAGATAGGTTGGTATGAAGGAGATGCTGAGTCATGGTAAGGCTCTTCAGCAGTACTGGTTTTGTCCATGAACTCCCAAAGTTCTTAGTGCAGGGGGCCTGCTGGGGTCATGTAGAGAGCAAACTAGAAATGGGAAAAAACACAGAAGGGCTGTGTCTAGACTGGCAAGCTTTTCCGCAAAATCATCTGCTTTTGCAGAACAACTTGCCAGCTGTCTACACTGGCCGCTTGAATTTCCGCAAAAGCACTGATGATCTCATGTAAGATTGTCAGTGCTTTTGCGGAAATACTATGCTGCTCCCGTTCGGGCAAAAGTCTTTTTCCGAAAAACTTTTGCGCAAAAGGGCCAGTGTAGATAGCAGAGATTTATTTTCCTCAAAAAAGCCCTGATTGCGAAAATGGGCTTTTCCGTTAAAAGCGTTTCTGGAAAATCATGCCAGTGTAGACATAGCCAAGAGGTTTTCGTGTACTCAGGCTATTCTCCATCAGCTAAATGTCACTTGATTAAGTTAGGGCAACTGGCATACAAGTTAAGACACTTCTCAGGGTGCTCCAATATGTGTAAGGGGCCTAAAAGGCTTCTTGCAGCTGCACCATAGGAGAAGGGGTGTCAACTATCTCTTCTAGGTTCCTCACAGGGCTCTGTACTCACATGAGGAGTCTCCTCAAAGTCCGTAGGATAGTTTGTGTATGATGCTAAGCACACACATGTACAGGAGGAGGACCTTATTCACTTACCAAAAAAACCCCTACTATATTAGAACAGTCTTTAAGGGCATTAGGTAGAGCTGGGCCTGTCAAAGTTGATGATGTCTCTTTAAATCTACTGCAACATTTAATATTCCTTGAGATATGTTATGTGTTTCTGTCTCTTGATATTTAGACAGTTATTGTGCCAACTTTTCTTCTGAGGCATCAACCATATTTTCTGACATAAATCTACTTCATGTATCTCACAACTCGCTCTATTTTTTGAGATGGCTTGCTGAATTCATCTGAGTGTCCAGGGCTTAAAGTTGTTATGGCCATGGTAGCAACATCTGGCTGGCAGAAATAAGGGTAGCCTATCGGTATTTTTCTGACCTGTGGTTTATTGTCTACTTAGATCCTCTTCTTTTTATGGAAAGATTAAAATCAGGCACATTCTTGGTAACTGGAGAAAGCAGATGAAGGCAGGTTTATTTTTTTTCACTGCATCTTGAGCAGGTGTTGTGAGAGGAGACATTGTGGCACATGGTGTGCAGTGATGCCAGACTGCATGAGTTAGAAATTAGAGAAAAACATGAAGAACATTTTTTTAAATCCTCTGTTTTTCTAAACAACAGACAGTTTGTTCTTTTTTAAAAAAAAATCTGTCTCATGCAATTTTCGTTTCTGGTAATAAGCAGCACCCGGTCATCGCCATCTGAACATCTGACTTCAACTTAGTGGCTTATTAAAAGGGGGCAAGCAATTTGATAGAATCACCTCTCTGGATTTTATGGACTGATTTTTGAACCCCATGCTGCATGGATGCCACATAGCACACAGGCAGTAATACAATGGCAAAAATCAAAGACATCAATAACAAGTAAGGGAGGATTTAAATCTCCTTTATATGAACAGTGAATATACATTTTACTACTATGAGACTGGGTATGCCAGCTCTTGATAGGACATCTACATCTGAAACTTTGTCTTGCCACTTAATATTCATGATTCTGCGAAGGAAGCGAAGGTGGAAACTGCTCAATTTTTTCTCTTGGAACAAGTAGGTAGTCCAGGTCTCAGATCCATAAAGCAAGACACTTAATACGCATGCTTGGTATATCAGTATCTTTGTTTTCAGTGTCAGTTTGGGATTGTTCTCTGCTTGTTTTGTAAGTCTGCCAAAAGTTGTGGCTTCCTTCCCAATTCTGATGTTCAGTTCTTCGTCCATGGAGAGATTTGTAGTGACAGTAGACCCAAGGTAACAGAATTGTTGAACCACCTCTAATGAACTGTCATTCAGAATGACTTTGGGTGGTTGAGATGCACCGTGGGCAAACATAATAGTTTTCTTCACACTTAGGTCGAGAGAGAATAGTTTACTAAGTCAGGACAGAGAATCCATCAGTGCCTGTAGCGTGTCTTCATTATGTGCAACAAGTGCTGCATCATCTGTGAATAGGAGTTTTCTAATGAGGACTTTTTTTACCTTAGTTTTAGCCTTGAGTCGTGTTAGGTTGTAAAGAGAACCATCTAACCTTTTGTGGAGAAATACATCACAGTGAGTTTAAAAATGCACAGTTTAATAGGACTGAGAAGAATATACCAAAGAGGGTAGGAGCAAGGACACATCCCTCTTTGACTCCACTCTTCACCACAAAGGGTTCAGATGTAGATCTATCATAGTACGCTGTTGCTTTCATATCTTCATGAAAAGATATTATGAGCTTCAGTGGAGTTGGTGGACAGCCAATCTTAGTTAACATTTTGTACAGTCCTGATCTACTGACTGTATCGAATGTGTTTGCTAAGTCCACAAATGCTATAAACAGCAGCTTTGCTTGCTCTCTGCATTTTTCTTGTAGTTGTCGAAGAGAAAAAATCATGTCCATTGTTGACCTGCCAGCCCTGAAGCCACACTCTGTTTCTGGATAGATCCAATTTGCGAATTTTTGCAGGAGATTAAAAATGACACGGGCAAATGCTTTACCTCTAATGCTTAGCAAAGAGATGCCTGTGTAGTTGTTACAATCCCCCTTATCACCTTTGTTTTTATAGTAATAGAGATGTAGCTGTGTTAGTCTGGTCTTGCTGAAACAAAAGACAGGACTATGCAGCACTGGCCCACGAAAGTTCATCACCTAATAAACCATCTTGTTAGTCTTTAAAGTGCTGAATAGTCCTGTCTTTTGTTTTTATAGAGAGTAATGATGTTTGGGTCCCTCATATCATCCCGCTCGCCAACATTTTATAAGTAAGTCATAAAGGAAGGGGATGAGGACAGCCTTGTTAGCCTTCAGGACTTCAGCTGGAATCCCATCTTTAACTGGTGCTTTTCCACTGGAGAGAGCATCAAGTACTTGGGAAAGCTCTTCCACTGTAGGCTCTACATCTAGCTCTAACGTTTCTGGAAGAGTTGGAATGAGGTTATCAAGTTCAGGATGTATAGTACGCTCACGGGAGTAAAGACTTAAGTAGTGTTCCACCCATCGGGACATCTCTTGCTTTTTATCTGTAATCATCTGTCCATTTAGATGTTTCAATGGAGCAACTTTGGTAACATTTGGTCCAAGTGCTTTCTTCAGTCCATCAGACATGGTTTTCAGGTCATCCATATCAAATGCTCTTTGAATTCCAGAACACAGATCAGCCCAATACTTGTTTGCACACCGCCTGGATTCTCTCTGAAGAATAGATCTTGTATAGCGGAGATGATCTCTTGAACTTTGCGATGGATTCTTTATGTTATTCAGAAAAGCCTTGTTTTTTTCTTCAAGAAGAGGCCTGAGAATGTCAACGTTTTCATCAACCCAGTCTTTGTTGGAAAATTTCTGTTTTCCAAAGGCAGATGTGGTACATTCGTATATTGCAGCACTCAGCATGGACCATGTCTTGTCAACAGACTGCTAGTCAGGTGTGTCTTCCATTTTGTGAGTGAATTCTTCTGCAAAGACAGAGCATTTCAGTGCATCTCTAGTATTAAGGGTGTTAACCTTTGGTTTTCTGCAATCCTTTGACGTATGGAGTTTCTTTGGAGCAATTTTCACTCTACTGATAATCAATGCGTGATCAGTGTCACAAGTCTGCACTGTGATACTTAACGGAGTTGAGATGTTTTCTGCGGACCAGTACAAGGTTGAGTTGATGCCAGTGACCAGATCTGGGGTGGTACCATGAGACCTTGTAACAGTCTTTTAAGTTGAAAAAAGTATTAGTGATGGAGAGATGATTCTGAGTACTGAATTCAAGAAGCCTTTGACCATTTTCATTCATTTTCCCAATGCCGTGATGACCTAGGCAAGTGGGCCAGGACTGGTGATCGCATCCTACTCTTGCATTAAAATCACCAAGGATGTACAGTTGTTCACCGGACAAACAGGAATTGACAACTTTCTGAAGATTACCATAGAAGCAATCTTTGTCTTCAGTGCATGACGTTAGTGTGGGTGCATAAGTACTTATGATGTTAACATATCCTGACTTAGTGCTAAGCTTTAGGGATATGACACATTCTGATTCAGCTATGGGTGTATTGATAGAGTTCATCAGATTGTTTTAAACAGCAAAGCCAACTCAGTAAAGACGGCGTTTCTCTGAACTCAAACCCTTCCAGAAGAAGGTTTCTTTTACTAATGCAGCATCTACCAGTCTGGTCTCCTGGAGAGCAGCAATATCAACATTCAATTTATGTAACTGTTGGTCTATGACTGCTGTTTTACGTATTGAATCCATGTTTGTAAGATCAGGATCAGGTTCAAGTCCAGGACACATTGTCCTCACATTCCAGCTACCAAGCTGGAGGCAAGTTGGCTTATTGTATCAACTGTAGTAGCTGTGTATAGCTGTGTGTGGGTAAGTGTCTCCTCCGGCGTGCTGCATTGCCTGGGCTAGGTTTGAGGAAAGAGCGTTGCCCAAGCGGCACTATCGCCCTCTCGGTCACCCCAGTTAGATCCAAAGGAAAGACAAAAGCCAGTACGTTAGAAACTGAGGTGACTGCAGGAGATGCTAGAAAAACAGATTGGATGAAACTTCACTGTTGACCGCCTTAGGGTCTCCACTCCGGATTATCTGTCTGGGTTTACTCCCATAGCCTTTGGATCTCCCGAACCTACCCACAAGGCAGTGGGGAATTTTTTGTCATGGTTCTCTTCCCTGGGGTGATGTAAGGAGTCGCTATCCCTTGGATGCCGGTGACCAATCATGGTTCATACTCCAATCGGATTATCCAAAGTAATCCAGGGACCCAAGTATCCCAGACCCTCAACCAACAGAGTGATGCGGTAGGGCAGCCTTATTTAATGGCGGGCTACACTCTCCATGTCACAACATCGTCATTGGGCACTTGTGACTTTTAGTCAGAGCATCAGATACCACCCAATGTCCCGTCACACCCTGGTAATGTTGCCGGTGCTGGTCCGTGGCTGCATAATCGCACGACAAAGTGCACTTATTTTGCACTTATTTAGCAGCAAACCTCTGAAAAGAGGCCCCCTCCTATCTGCCACCTGGAGACGTGCTGGGTAGCATTCAGCTCTGCCAACCGGACATGAATATAGCCCTGTCGAAAACTACAGGTAAGACTTTCAAAAATGACTAAAAGATATAACCATGTGGTTTAGCCACAACAAATCCTGCATCTCAGCAGACAAGCTGACCCTTGCAGTCTCTTCTAACTCTGTGGTTCTATGACTCCCATTAAGTGGAATTTTGAGCATAAGTCCTTTTTGTAAGTTTTGAAGATCTCAACTAATGGGTCAGACAAGTGTAGTGATGGGGAAGTCACAAGAAACCCTAAAATGTAAATTTTACAGCCACTTTTCCCAATAGAACCACATTTTAAATCAATGTTGTACAGATTAGGTTTGTGCATTACTCTGAAGATGTAAAATATATTATAACAACTATTTATTATCTCTGCAGGTTGTACACTTATGTAAACATCTCTTCTATTAGCCAATGTCTGTGTCCTGAAATCAAAATTCAAATATGATCAGCACTAGTAATGTCCCAGCGTAGTTCCACAAAAAATGAGAACCTTCAATCACAGAAGTTCTGAACGTGACAGGATATTTGCACTAAAGTCCTATTCCAAAGCTCTGACATGTTGTTTTCTGACTATTCTGCAGGTAATGCCCCAAAACACTACTTTTGTAAACGAGAATATAGCTGTAGCACATAGGAGTGCAGGTACTGTGAGCTCATTCATAATAGAACAGTCTTCCAGATGCCAAAACAGGGCATTTCCTCAGACTGTTTTGAATTTGCTGCATGTGAATTAGATAATCTGGAGGATTTCCAGGCATCTTTTAAGGACTCTGTCTTCTTGCAAAAATAAAATAAAATAAAATAAAATAAAATAAAATAAAATAAAATAAAATAAAATAAAATAATAACAAAAAAGATTCTGGGATGCTGTAAAGGACTCTCTCTTGCTCCTGCTCTCTCCCTTTCTCTCTCTCTTCCCCTTTTGGCCAAGGACATATCCCCAGGACATATCCCCAAGGACAGGTCCACAAGCTCCCATTCCAATGATGGGCTCTGGGAATGGAAGGTATCCCAGATGCCCTTTCTTCCGGGTTGCCTCAGACCTAGCTTCTTTCCTTCCTCCTTGAATAACTACTGGGGGAGGAGGATTGGGGAATGGACCCAGGGCCACCCACTCCTCTGGGGCCCGGCCCAGGGATCCTGTAAATAGCTGTTGTCCACTAAGTGTCAATCCTTACAGTTCCACTGCTACTCATTCTCTGGGCCACTTCCCCAAGGATCTGCTCCGATCTTGCCCTCTCTCAGGGCTTTATCTCAAAGTCCCAGCAGCATCCGATTCAAGGTTCTATAATTCTCCTTACCCACCACGTCCATCTTCAACCATAGACCTGGGCTTCAGCTAGGCCTGCAATCCACCCTACACACTGACCTGTCCTAGGTACTGCTGCTTTCCTAGTCAGTCAGTCCCTGGTTCTGTCTGTCTTGTGCTCCAAAGAGGAACTGACAGGGCCTGGCCCAGCAACTTCTTTATACTGGCTTGCTGGGCCCTGATTGACTGCAGTGGAAGCAGCCACTCTTGCTCATCCTGGGGTGAAGTGCGGAAAGGCCACAAGCCTCCAGCAGGGCGGTTTGGGACCTAGTTCACCCCATCACAGATACATTGTGAGCAAGACATAAGAAATAATTCTCCCTGTCTACTCTGCATGGATTAGTCCTCAACTGGAGTATTGTGCCCAGTTCTGGGCACCACATTTCAGGAAAAATGTGGAGAAACTGGAGAGGATCCAGAGAAGGGCAACAAAAATGATTAAAGGTCTAGAAGACATGACCCAGAAGACTGAAAGAACTGGGTTTGTTTACTTTGGAAAAGAAAAGACCGAGAGGTGACATGATAACTGCTTTCAAGTACTTTAAAAGGTTTTACAAGGAAGAGGGAGAAAAATTGTTCTCTTTGACCTCCTTGCAGCAAGGGAGGTTTAGGTTGGACATTAGGAAAAACTTCCTAACTGTCAGGGTGGTTAAACACTGGAATCAATTGCCTAGGAAGGTTGTGGAATCTTCATCACTGGAGATACCTTTCAGGGATGATCTAGATCGGGGGGTTTCAAAGTTGAGTTGCAGGCTCGCCTGCATAAGCTGTTGGTGACTTACGAGACACTTTGTTTATCTTAAGTGTCCATCAGCACCTGGCCTCATAGCTCCCATTAGCTGCAGTTTGCCTTTTACAACCAAGGGGAACTGTAGGATGTGGCGTGGGCCAGTCTACCGCTTCCCACAGCTCCCCTTGGATGAAAACTTCCAATTGCAGCCAAAAAGAGCTGTGGGGCTCTGTGCCTATGAACGCTTAGATCAGGGGTTCCCAACCTGGGGTACGCGTACCCCCAGGGGGTACGAGAAGCTTGTCAGGGTGGTACAGGGACTATTTGGTAAATAACTAGATTATCCTAATTGAAATATTCCAAAAGTAGTAGTGTTAGTAAAAAAAAGTTGTGGATTCTAGAGTCTAGAATGTATTTCCTTTCATATTGAATAGGGGGTACGGGAAGGTTTACTAAAAGCCAAGGGGGCACAGGGACCAAAAGAGGTTGGGAACCCCTGGCTTAGATAAACAAAGCGTCTTGCAGCCCGTCTGTGGTTATCAGGATGGGCCCCTGACCCAACTTTGAAAACCTCTGATCTAGATGGTGCTTGGAGCTGCCATAAGGGCAAGGGACTGGACTTGACCTCTCAAGGTCCCTTCTAGTTTTTGTATTCTGTGATTCTATGATTACATGATTTGGTCTTGCAGCAAGGTATTTTCCCTCTGGCTATGAAGACATTAAATTACCTCAGATACATCACTTTTTGCCATAATTCCATAAGTTAAATTTTGCCTGCTAGGCTTTAACATAACCCCATTCTAGTTATGCACAGTAATCTCTTTCATCTTGTTGAAATAAATCCTGACTAAAGGATTGTGCATCATCCATTCTCCTGCAAAGAAGGACTAAGTTAACCTCCATATCAATAATGGACTAGAAGTATTTTATATTGCAAAGGTAAAATGGATATTATGGGACAAACCCAGACCTGTTGTCAGTAAAAATAATTATATTAACTTTATTAGGGTATGCCTACACTACAGCACTAATTCGAACTAACTTAGTTCGAATTAGTTAATTCGAACTAAGCTAATTCGAACTAGTGCATCTAGACCTAAAAACTAGTTCAAATTAGCATTTTGCTAATTCGAACTAGCATGTCCACACTGAGTGGACCCTGAACCGGGGTTAAGGATGGCAGGAAGCAGTACTGGCAGGGCATCAGATTAGGACTTAGGGCGTGGAGCTGCTGCCTCAGGCTAACCGAAGGCTGTGCTTAAAGGGAACCGACCACCATCCCGGACAGACAGTTCTCAGGGGTTCCCCCCCAAGAGTCGGTCGAGGGCGGGGAAGTAGGGGCAGTTGGCAGCCCCTGCTGCGGCGCCGCCCCTGGTGGCGCTGGCATACGCCTGACGCAGCTGCTTTACTTTCAGGCATACCTGCTCCTGGGTGCGCCTGTGTCCCTTTCGGGCCATGGCGGCTGCTATGTGGCCGTAGACAGCTGCGTTCCTCCACCTAGTGCGGAGATCATGGAGGTTGGGGGCCTGCCCTCAAACCTCAATGAGGTCCATGACCTCCGCACTAGACCAGGAGGGCGCGCGCCGTCTATGGCCCCTGGGTGCTGGGGGACTGGGCAGGGGACAGCTCGCTGGCACTGGGTCCCTGGCTTATCATGGGGCCACTGGTTCGGGGCAGAGACTGCTGGCAGGGCTGGCTGTGTCAAGTGCAGTCTGGCCAGAGTCTACCTCTTTAAGGGCCCGGGGCTGGGGGAGAGGAGAGGAGTTTTCCTGGTTGTGCCCAGAGTGGCCACCAGAGGAACCTTGGAAGGACTAGCCTCCCACTAGTTCGAATTAAGTGGCTACACAGCCCTTAATTCGAACTAGTTAATTCGAACTAGGCATTAGTCCTCGTAGAATGAGGTTTAGCTAGTTCGAATTAAGCGCTACACTAGTCCGAATTAAGTTCGAACTAGCGGTTTGCTAGTGTAGCGCCTATCAAAGTTAATTCAAACTAACATCTGTTAGTTCGAATTAACTTTGCAGTCTAGACATATCCTTAGAGCTTATAAAAGGTCTGAATGTGGCCCTTTATGAAATATGTTTAGGAATTACCATCAGATGTTCCTCATCCTGTATTAGTGCATTAGTTGGATAGTCGCCACAGCATTTCAGAAATAATTTAACTCCTTTGAAACACAGCTTATCTCTCTAGGGCCAAATTTTCACTCTGTTACTCTTGTGCAATCCCACTGAAACCAATGGATTGTGAGTGTAGATGAGGATAAATCTGTCATGATTTCACTTCTTCCTGCTACATTCCTATTCCTTTCTTCTTATGGCTCCCTCTCTTCCTTACATTCATTTGCTTCTTTTTTTCTTCAACATCACCTCCTTTCTATAAAGAATCCTTATTTCCTCATCTACATTTATTCATCAGAAAGATTGAAAAAGACAGAAGCAAACAGAACAAGAAAGCTATAGGAAGGAACTTTAATTTTTTTCTTCACCTGTTTATATTTTATGTATCAGCAATTTCACTTTTGTCATAATAGAAATTTCTATTTATATGATGATTAAATTAAATATTGCAGCATTATTATTAAGCAGGATGGTAATTTACAAAGGCCCCCATCAGAATAAGAGTCATGATGGCTCATAAACACGTAGGAAGACACTGTCCTGAAGAACAGGGGAGAGTATATATATAAATATAAATATATATATATATACCTGTTGTACACTTACAAATAAATTGAACAAAGATAATTCAGAAATACCTGACTGCCCCTCACCTTGTCCCTTCTTTGTTCTAGACTTGAATCTGCCTATTGATCACCTCTTTATACCTGTTAAATTAAATAGACTTATTTATGAAAAGTAAATAACTGTACATTTGCCTTCACCTAACTTAGCTTCTTTTCAATCCGAAAAAGAAAGCAGCTGATAATTAAATAAAAAAATCGATGTATAAAAATCAGAGTATAAATGCTCTTTTTGCACTGTCAATTATTTTTTAAAAATTGACTGCTTAAACTAATTCCAAATTGAATCTCAATTGCATACACCCACAGAGTAAAAAGCAGGCATTTCAGACTTTCACAATATAAGTTCAGTTATACATTCATATCAATTTTTTTTGCTTATTGAGACATCAATAATAGATGTTCTAAATATAGGAATGACTAACAATGGCTTCAATGCAAACTGTAGAAAAAACAGATCAAAGAACTGCAGCAATCAGAATTTCAAACAACTGGTTCCAACCAGTACATAAAAGTAATGATTACTGTGTTTGCCTCATTAGAAAGGCAGCTATCATACAGCCCTCTACCTGGACAGAAAGAAATGAGTTAGCACAGTGCTTTAACATGATTTGCTCTATGCCTAAATAATGTCTCTTTTAGTGCATTTTGCGAAAAGAATGCTAGGACATAAAATCCTTCATTCTAGATAATAGTAAAGAACTGTCACGTTTCCATTTTTCTAGCACTTTGTCAGTTTGTATAAAATAATCAGCATCACATAAAGGCATGCTAGATGATTTCAAGAACTTCTGGAGACTTCAGAGCAGTGATTCTGACGCTGCGTCAAACAGAAATGACAAAATGGTTAAAGATGTCTGAACACCCTTGCAAAGATCAGTTTCATCTCTTCAAGATACAAACCTTGACAAGAAAGTACCAATACAATTCAAGAACTACAGCCTTCCATCCAAGAAGATTAGTTGTGGCCGCTACAGAAGAATACAGTCTCAGGATCTAATTTTCAAAAGTGATTAGTAATTTTGCATTCTTCAGTTTGGGCTGAACCTGAGTCACCATAATGGGTGATCTACAGAGTGTAGATGAGCTGCGAATCAGGCTTTTTTAAAGTGTCTCAAATTGTACACCACAAATGAATAGTCATTTTGAAAATATAGGCCCAAGAATAAAAGACTAAGCTTTTTAGATGAGTTCCCTGTTTTAACATAGCATTATGATATCATATACAAGGGTTGAACAAATGTGATTGTCTGGAAGGTGTTGGCTAACTACTGTGGACTGAAGGTGAACTCCACACCTTGCATGATTGGGTTCTTAGACAATTAAACTGTGCCAGATGACAGCTATGTTTTGTGTAACCCACACACACCTGCTGGGTGTGGTGTACTGTCCTATGTAATGGCACTTAGACCACTTACAGAGAGAAAGAATTAATCTGCTCTACAGCCTTAGCTGAGAAGTTCCAAGGTCCCAGATTCAGTTCCGCCTGTGGGAGTTATATTTGCACATAGGAAAGTTAGGCATTCCTGTTCCCGAAGGGAAGGTGGTTCTTTCCTTCAACTTTCCAAGTCTTGAAAAAAATTAAAAGTTGAAGTTTGTCTGAACAATTAAAAGATGCAAATTATTTTCCAATTTTTAGTCAATACCGGTGTTGACCTCACTGACTATGATTACTCTTTGGTGTAAATCCACTGTGTTGGAGTCTCATGAGGGATTCTATTTGGGGGTGACAGAGTCTTTCTGAAAGTGGGGAGTCCATGATTTCTGGGTCCAATCTGATTTGTATACTGATCTGGGTGGTCCTTTTGGGATCAGAAGAAGCTTTAACTGGGGACATTGGTTTTAATAATCATTCATCCCGATAAGCAGTGCTTCTAGAGGTGATACAGAGGAACTGGACTATCTGACTCCTTGCTAGCCAGGGTGGTGAAACGGAAGTTCTCTTTTTTGACTGGTTTGGTGTACCTTAAATGTGGAGGACTGGCCATCTTGTGTTCTGACTTCCCTTTTTCTCAGCAATTTGTCCTGAATTGGATACTCTCTGTAGTGTCCTATGAGAGCATACATTGTTTACAGAGCTCTAAAGTGCAATTCACCTGGGGTACCGTATTTTCCAGCGTATAAGACGACTTCTGATGTTAAAAAACATCCCCCCAAAATCGGGGGTCTTCTTATACGCCAGGTATGGCTTTGCAAAGCCTCGGGGGAAGCCAGCGGCGGGGCATCCCAGGCGCGCCTGAGCTGCCCCGCCGCCGGAGCCCCTCTGCGGCTTTGCAAAGCCTTGGGGGAAGCCGGCGGCGGGGCAGCCCAGGCGCGCCTGGGATGCCCCGCCGCTGGCTTCCCCCAGGCTTTGCAAAGCCGCGGAGGGGCTCCGGCGGCGGGGCAGCTCAGGCGCCCCTGGCTCCTGCAAAGCCTCAGAGGCGCGGGACCCCGCCGCTGTTGCGGCTTTGCTCCCGGTGCCTCTGGTCTGCTGGGGACCATCTCCAGCAGACCAGGGACACCGGGAGCAAAGGAGGCGGAGGGGCGCTGGGGTATAAGACGAAACCCTATCTTTTAACTAAAAAATTAGGGGGTCGTCTTATACGCCCAGTCGCCTTATACGCCGGAAAATACAGTAAGTGACTGCTCCTTCGGGCCTGGAATTGTGTTGTGACTTGTGGTGTAAGGGGACAGTCTATCATAAATGCAGACTTGCCTGACTGGCAAGATAGATCATGGTATCCTGACCCTAGGGAGTGCAGGACCCGGGACAATTCCTCTTCACACCCGGCACACCTCTTCCCACCCTTGCTCTGTTCCAAATTGTGCCATGCTCCACCCCTTTCCCCAAGACCCATCCCTTTTCCACCCTGCCTAGTCCCATCCCCACACTGCCCCACCCCTTCCCCAAGTCCCACCTCCTCCCACCACTGTTCTGCCCCACATTGCACCCTTTTCCCTAAGCTCCCTTCCCCAAGACACATGACCCAGGAGATTACTAGGGGGTGGGGGGAGAGGATGGCAGGGCACCTTGGCCCCGCACTGTAGAACAGACTGTGGGCAGGGCCCAGCTGGCTGAAAGCGCCCCTCCCCCACGGACTTGGCAGGCATGCTCACAGGTGAACTGGTGTATAAGAGACCCTGAGACAGCTCACTTAGGGCTGACAGCTGAAGGGGAAGGACCTGTGGAGCCAGCTCCAGAGCGGGAAAAGCCGATGCAGCCCGACCTGATGCAGAAGCCGCTACAGCCCCAGCAGCAACTGCCACTGCCACAGTGACAGCCCTGGCCCTGGAGACAGGCTGGGGTACGGTGACGGGGAGATGCGCAGGATGGTAGGAAATGGCCCAGGGTGGGGAATTGCAACTCCGAGTGCTCAGCG
This sequence comes from Pelodiscus sinensis, assembly GCF_049634645.1. Classification (NCBI taxonomy): domain Eukaryota; kingdom Metazoa; phylum Chordata; order Testudines; family Trionychidae; genus Pelodiscus; species Pelodiscus sinensis. Next base: position 230,385,637 of record NC_134711.1, on the reverse strand, counting down.
TGTTGTGGGGAGGGAGCCTTGCTGAGTGAGCCATGGCCCAAGCTACTTGGAACCCAGTGGAGTGGGAGGGACTGAGTCCCCATACCCCTCCCTCTGCAGCGCTCCAAAGCAGAGGTCGCCCCTGAAGCATGTGGACTAGGCTCCAGAGCCGTATTTACCCCAGAAGGGGGTGTACTTCAAAGACAGGGCTGCAGGGCCATATTGACCCCAATAGAGGGGCACCACAAGGACTAGGCCACTAGGCCATATTTACCCCAACAGAGGAGAGTGCGGCAAAGACTAGGCCCCAGGGCCGTATTTACCCAGATAGAGGGAAGTGTTACTAAGTTTGGGCCTCTGGACCGTAGTGATCTCGATAAGGGGAGAGCACTATAGGGACTTAGGGAATGTCTAAACTACATCCCTTTTTCGATAAAGGGATATAAATTAGACATATCGAAATTGTAAATGAAGCTGGGATTTGAATTTCCTGTGCTTCATTTATATAATGACGTCCACGACTTTTTTTTGAAAAGATGCTGAGGTTTTTTCAAAAAGATGCTGACGCTGAGGAAAATGAGGTTTACAGGATCTTTTGAAATGGGGCATTTCTGTCAAAAGATCCCCATCTTGACAGCTTTTTTTTTAATCCGAAAAGCTGCACTAACCCCATAAGAGGAGGATCTGAGACTCACACTCCAGTCATTGGGTCGTGCAGATCCTGATAGTGGACCTGTAGGGGGATTTTGACCACGGGAGTCCGCACGAGGGGAGCCCGCCCCTAGACAGGGGGCCTGGTGCCAGCAGCAGAGGTTGGATCTTGTACCCTCACTGTGGTGGCGGGAAGCGGAGTGAACCAGCCCCACTGTGCTCTACTGAGCCCTGCTCCCAGGTAATCCCCCAGCTGCCCTAAAGCACGGAGCCCGGGACAGCCACCCTGAACAATCCTATGGATGGGACTGTTTGTGATTCCATGTTAAGGCTGTTGTAGTGTTTGAGGAGTTTATACTTAATAATTGGTTAGTGAAATCTAAGTACAGAACTCACAGTCAATTTGAAGTTTGGTGCCTGCTTCTTAACAGCTCGTCCTGAGGTTGATACTTATGGTCTTGAGCTTCTCCAGACAGTTTAATATCCTAATTTGGAGGGACTTGAATCTTGATTTCTCAAAGCCCAGGTGAATGCCCTAACCACCAGACAATAGAGTCAATCTCTTTCTGACCCAAGGCATATGTCATTATTTATACAAAGTTGAACAGTTCTAGAAACTGAAAGAGAGACAGACTGACTGGAGAGCCAAGGGCTTCACACATTCACCAAGGATGTGGGAGACCCAGGTCTTCTTAGTTTCTGCCGTGCCTGATTCAGAAAAGGGACTTGAACCTGGGTTTCCCACAACCCCAGGGAGCAGGCTAATCTCTGGGCCATTAGCTATTCTAGGATCACTTTCACTCTGGGGGGGAAAACTGCAAAAGATCTCAGGTTGTCCTGATGCAGAATGGGACATTTTCTGAAATCTCAGGAAGTTTTGTGGGATGTGGAAATTCTAGTGATGGGACTGCAGGAAGAAGTTCTGTCCGTCAGAAGAGATGTCCTGCTGAGACTCTTAGGAAGCCCCCATGATACTTTTTGCAAAAGCTGGGGTAACATATGCCCATTTAACCACTTCAGCACTTGGAGGAAGGTGACCTACTGGAGTCTGGTCGGTAGATATCTGAATTAAGAAAAAAATACAAAACTACTATTGATTTGATCTCAGTTCTTATACTGAGACCATGACTGTAGGATCTCTATAGCCAGTTTCAATTGTATTCACATGTCCTTAAAGGCACTCCCAAAGTTACAGGCATTTGACTGACACATATATGCACATACAAATCGCAGCTCTCCTGCACCCAGACCCTCGAGGGAGCAGGCACGTGCTGTCCAGAGGACTCTGGAGGAGATAGGGGGGCAGTCACACAGCCAACAGCTGGAGAGAAGCGGCACTTGGAAGGGGAAACTGTTGCCTCTTTCCAGCTGCTGGCTGCACAGCCGCCCACTTCTCCTCCAGAGTCCTCTAGCCTGCGCTTGCACCATTCACCACCTCCTGGTGAGCAAGGCTGGGTTCAGCCCATGGGGGAGGGGAGGGAGTATGGTGGCTGGGGGATGGGGCTGGCCATAGGAGCTGGTTCAGAGCCCACAGCGAGAGTATGTATGGGACAGTTGGGGGATGCCCAGAAGTCCCCTTCAGAATCTCCACCTCCTTCTTCATCCTCCTCTAATTAAACCTGCCTTTCCTCAAGCATCAGCATTCAAGGTTAAATAAAAAACTATTTCTACTATTTTTCACTGCAAATATACAGTATTTCAACTTCATTATGGACTAAATAGGCTTCTGTGGGTGAGCCGTTTATAACATGGTTTCTATGGGAAAATGAGTTCTGAGTTCCAAATAACCAACTTACAAATGAACTTTTGGAACACAACCCGTTTGTAAGTTGGGGACTTCCTGTGCATATCTTCACATTTTTTCCCTTTTGGTTGAGGTGGAAGGTTGGATTTATATTTTATTAAACAATAAAAATGTCAAACTGAACTTCAATTCATTTTGCTGCCAGGTGATTCTGGCTGACACAATGGTTTGCTTTTGAAGCCACTAAATGCAGTTTGCCAAATAAAAAAGAAGGAATGAAAAGACATATGTGATCAGTTTCATCTAGAGAATCCTGCTTCTCATATGCAGGAAATGAAAAGATCAATGTACTTTTTTCTGCTTCTGTTGTGGCAACATTGGTCTGTTTGGGTGGCTAGACCATCAACCCCTTCTGTTATTTCAGTGTATGCTGGTGACATGTATTCAGCGGTGAGCATTCTTTGATGGGTTTAACAAAACATTGCTGGCTGACCTATCTGTGCTGGAGACATGATTTCATTGCTGTTGTCTGAAAACAAGACAGTTGCTTGTCCCTTCCAGCTGGAATACCACACTGTTCACGTGTTCCCAAATATTTCTTTATCTGGACAACGTTACTACCTTCAAGTCCCCCTAAGAACAATAGCCTCTCTTTCTTCCCTCTCTGCTCTCCTCCTCAGAATCAAGGAATGAATTATTTTTGCTCTAATTTACAGATTAATCTGGCTAATTGAGATGAATCTACTGCAAACAGAAAATTAAATGATTGCTTCTTGGGACAACTAGTTCTAGAGCAATGGTGCACAGACTTTTCCAGTTGCATCCCCCCTAACTAGTCACAAAATTTGCCATGCCCTTCTCCCTCCATTACTTGTGATCTGAAACTGATTTTTTGTTTGTTTTTTCCCCAAGGACTTTACCCAGCGATCAGACTGGGATCCTGCAACCCAATAGCAAGAGTAGGATAAAAATTCAACAAATATTGCAGGACCAGGTGGGAGAGGCTAGTGCAGGGTGGGACAAGAGCAGGATTTAAAAAAATAGTCCCAAACAACATACACACCTTGGACAATGATAGGCTGCCCTTACTTCTGCCCTGCTAGCGGTAGCAGTGCTACTCTCAAATCTGGGTGGTTGAAGAGCAGCAGCTAGTGGCGGGGGTGTTCATGTTGTTTGTGGAGCAGGAGGACTCTTTTTAAAACTCCACTCCTCTCCTGCCCCACAAAACCCCCTCTATTTTTATCCCGCTCCCGCTGTTATGGCAGCAGAACTTGCAGGACTCGCAGGATTTCAGTTTTTTTGTGCCACCCCCAAGAGATCCTCCTGTACCCATCCAGTTTTCACCCCCTTTGTTCTTTAGCACACAGTCAGATGTTAGTCTCAGCTTAATACAACGTAGCACATAGGAGTTGATTCAAAAACCCACTCTGGGGAGTCAGTAAGTAATAACCAGAATATTATTAGATTCAGTATCCTCAGGGCAGTACCAAAACCAAAGCATCCTGGGGCAGATTTTCAAAGTCTAAATATTCTGCTCCCCTAGGATATCAAAGGAAGCTTGAGGGAGGGGTGGAACTGGCTTTTTTTTTTTTTTTTTTTTTTGGCCTTTGAAAATCCCCCCCTAAGTGGAGAAATTAACACAGCGAAACCAGTGGGTCCACTGATCTAGGCAATAGGACTACATCATTTAAGGTAATCAGCTGCTCATGGCCCAGATGCTCCAGGGTATTTAAGTACCTAAATCCCATTGAGCAGAATGAAATTCCTTTGAGTTTCTGGACCAAAATGCATTGCTAGATCAGAGCCAGGGTGCTCTCCACTTTGCAGGCTCAGCCAGGTGGCAAGCCTAGGCACCGGTTAATTATGCACCGGTTTTTTATGTTAAAAATATTTCCTTTATCCATTTAACACTTGTTGCCAGATTTCCTGCTCCTCATAAGGGGCACAAGGGGAAAATCTGGCAACAAGTGTTAAATGGATAGAGGAAATACTTTTTAAAACATAATGTATAATTAACTGATGCCTAGGGTTGCCACCTGGCTGATATTTTTAAACTGGCCTGATTGATTTTGTGCTGCCTGGTCACTTAACAGATGTAATGTGCCAAAGATTTTTTTTTCCACGTGTAGGGTTGCCAGGTGTCCGGTTTTGAACCAGATAGTCCAGTATTTGAGCTTTCTGTTCAGGAATCAAATTGAGAAAATATAAATGAGAAAATAGAACTGTCCAGTATTTTCTAAACAAGATGTAATGTAGATTGTGATGAAATGTCAAGTGTGTCCAGTATTTTTGTTGAAACCATCTGGCAACCCTATCCATGTGGGACACTTTAAAAGACTCTACAATTAATTCTCCTGGAGTCTGTTAGGATTAACCCTCCTGTGGTGTCATGTTAGGATCATGTAAGAATTATTTTTGTGTACAATGGTTCTCTTAAACTTTTAACAATAATTAGCTAGAGGTGGCCCCAGGATCCTTTCTATTGGTGGGAGGTGATCAGTGGCTGTTTTCTCCTGAGTGTCAGTGGTGGCAATGGCACAAGTTATAATTGAGGCAAAGATCTGAGTATAGGCTTGTCTACATCAGTGGCTCTCAACCACAGGTACACAAAAATCTTCTAGGAGGTAATCAGCTCTTGTAGATATTTGCCTAGTTTTATACGTAGAAAGCACAATCAGCACAAACAATGATTTGTTTATTCCACATACAGTACCTTGAAATGTAGGTACAATATTTCTGTGCCAGTTGATTTCTTTTAGAATGATATGGTAAAAATGAGAAAATAAGCAATTTTTCAGTAATAGAGTACTATGACTTTTTTAATTTTTATGGCAGATTTTGTAACCAAATAGTTTTTAAGTGAGGTGAAACTTGGGGGTGCACAATGTAAGTTAGACTCCTGAAAGGGGCTGAGAAAGGCTGAGAGCCACTGGTCTGTATGGCTCTGCAGTGTGGACTACAGATGGGGTGTGGCAGGCCAGGTCATCAACTGCACTGTGCTGCTCCGTAACTACTCTAGGTAAATCCTGCTAGCATGAACAAACAGGTCCCTAGTTTGAAGTAAGGTTGTAGAAACTGTAGAAACCATTTCATATTTAGCTAGAAGCCATCTTGTATAACAGAAACCATTTCAGCTTTTCTCTCAAGCACGTAGACCAGAGTGAACTTTCTGTCACCCCGTGAGAAGAGGCCTACAGGCTGGGCTATTGGTATGTGTTAATTGGGCTGGTTGGGACAGGAGATGTACTCCCTCGTACCTGGCCGCCATCTTGCTGATAAGACTTTGTTTTTCCAAGTTTAATTGATGATTTCTGTAATTGGATCCCCTGACGTCAGACTGTTTGGTTAAGGGTATAAAAATACTAGGATTGATTGTATTAAGCAGCCTTTGTGGGCCTGGCTTTGCTGTGACCACATTTGGCTCATGCTGTGCTTTATTAATTAATAAAGCTGTTTGTTAGCTGCCTAAACAGAGAGGAGCGTTTTTGCTTCGACAATGTCCTGTTTCAAACAAGACAATGTTAAAAGTGACAGTTGGCATGAGGAAGGTCCACACATATGGGAGATAGAAGGGTGTATGTGAAGAAGTGTAGTCCCCACACCAGTCCTGGAAGAGCTGAATTAAGCCAGGCTGGCACAATCAGTCAATGAAGCTGCAAACAGGGGAAGTTTAGGGTGTGTGGCAGCCACTAATTAGAAGGAAGCTCATTTGGGAGGGAACAAATGGGGCTTCTATAAAGCCAGGAGTGTGGGCCCAGTACTGTGCTGGGAGGAAGCTTGTAGTGTCTTTTCCTGAACTGGGGAGGCAGAAAGGAAATAGGAATCCCTAATGAAGGCTTTTCCCTGACCAGAGGTCTGACTAGGCCATCTGGTGAGGGAAAAAGCTTAAAGAAGGATGGTAAAAAGTAGTACAAGGAAGAGAGCAGTACGGTTTCTGAGGATCCAGGCCATAACTCCTCACTCTAGGGCCCTGGACTAGAACCCAGTGTACAGCTTGGGCCTGTGTTCTTCTGCCAACCACTGCAGAGTGGTATTGGTGGGGGCAGCGAATGGGGAAAACTGAACCCCTGTGGAGTCCCATAGTGAGGGCAGTGTGCATGAGGAGTGCCCAATGCTGCTGGGGCAGAGACTTTGAATAGGGTTACCATATTTGAACTTTCAAAAAAGAGCACACTCCTGAAAGGGAATGTATCTGTATCAGGGTCTACCAACTCACGTTGTATTCATTTGACATGGCACAATGTGAACTGGTAGATACTGATATAAATGGACACGCCCTCTCAAGAGTGTCCTCATTTTTGAAAGCTCAAATACCCTCTGGCTGCTTGGAAGGGGAAATCAGTATGGCCTAACTGGAGGGATGAGTCACAAAGAAGCCATGCTGTGATTCTATGAGTGGGAGGAGAACTGCAATAGCAGAAAAGGTGAGGTACTGAACTGAGCAGAATGAATTGCCAGAAGAGGGTGGTACCTACTGATGAACAGAGTACTCTATGAGGGCAGGTTATTTCATAATTGTTCTCTTGAAAGTTTATTACTTGTGACTTCTTTTGGCAGAGACTTGGAGTTGGCCTATGTGTGAGACAGGATATTAGATAGATCGCTGGCCTGAGAATTGCAACAATGATGGTTTTATATTCTGTGGTTTAGACAGCCCTACCCCTCTAAAATATGCTCCTGCTTCTAGTGATGCAGAATGAAGTTCAGTGAAATACAGTAGCTAATCTGTGAATGGTTACCTGTACGTAACATAGGGTTGCCAGGTGTCTGGTATTGAACTGGACAGCCTGGTATTTGCATCTTCCATCTGGTAAAAATATTCAGAAAATACCAGACATCTAAAATGTCCGGTATTTTCTGTTTTTCCTGAGGCCTGCCTCGGGCGCCCAACGTAAGACCACTTGGGACATGCTGCGCAGCTCACACTGACTGGTATGGGGGGAGCGGCCCAGGAATTAAAGGGGCCATGACCTGGCCTTCTTTTTTTTGCTCAACAACTTTTCCTGTGCCCCCTTTTTTTTTCCTCAACGGAATTCTTTCCTAGCTTGGGGGAGGGGGAAGGAGGGGCTTGGTATTTTTTGTGAAACCATTTGGCAACCCTAATGTAACGTGCTCTGAGCCAGAACTTTTTGTGGTAACACGACATGGAGAATGTGCTGGAGAATGACATTTCTTACTTCAAGTTCATTTGTCAGTATTTTTCAGGTATCTGGATTTCAAAGGGAAATAACCCTCTTCTGACCTGATCTAGCCACTTGTTTTCAGCAGTTGGCAGGTTTTTTTGTTTGTTTTTTTAATTTTCATTGAGAATTATTGTAGCAAATGAAATACGGAAACTAAACAGCAAACGAACTTTATGGAAAAATTACATTTTCAAGCCTGCCTTAGTGATTCACGCCCTCTTTCCCTGGTATGATTATTTATGTATTCTGCATTATATTAGCACCTTACTAAAAGATGGTCTCTGCTCCAAAAAAGATCAATCCAACAGTTCCTAAGAGAACTCTTACATGCAGTCCAGCTCAGTGTATGTAAATATATTGCATAGGACTTCTCAGGCCACTGATCTGTATCTTCTTTCTGGTAATTCTGCTAGTTTCTTGTCAGCAACAGGCAGCCAGCTGTTTCCCTGCTTGGCTTTCCCTACTAGCAATAAGAGTTGATTCTCCTGGCCTTCCCTCTGTAGCTAGATCCTAGGCTGCTCCTTACCTGTTTCTCCTGTGCACATGCAGTCTCTGGCCCTTCACTGAGCCATGTCCTCGCACAGTACTCCTTTGCCCTGTATTCTGGGGATTATTCAACCCTCCACTGACTGGCTATTGAACTGGTGAGTATGACAGTACTATGAAATGAGCCCACTGGTTCATTAGGCTGTGTAAGTAAAGCTTTATTACAATGAATGGATATTTACTTGCTTCCCAGTTAGGTATGGGTTAACCTCTAGCTCAATTTGGTAAGCGAAAATAATACAATATAAGGGGTTAAATCTGCCAGGTTCTTATTCCGATGAGCATTCCCACTGAAATCAAGGGGTCTACTTATGTAGATAAGCTCTAGATATGAGTAAGACCTTTCCGGGATGGGCTATATAAAGTTAGGCTCAAATGAAGAGTGCAGCACAACCAAAACTCTCACTCAATATGTGTCCTTGGAGAACTGGCAGGACTAAATTTGTTTGTAGTGTTGTAGGTATGTTAATCTCAGAGTGTAGAGACACAGTGGGTGAGGTAATATCTTTTATTGGATCTACTTCCATTAGTGAGAGGGAAGCTTTCAAGCTATACAGAACTCTTCTTCAGGTGAGATTTAAATTTAACAGAACATTTAAAATACATTACTAGTGGAAACAGCTACAAAAATCACAACTTTTTTCAATGACTATTTTTCCATGTGATGCCTTCTGTCAAAGGAAAATCTGTTCCTCGCTCAATACACACACACTGCCTCAGTTCATCTGTACACATGTTCTGAAATAAGTGGCAGGCAAGATTAAGGTACATGACTTTGACATGCAAACCACAGGTCTCTCTTAGGATCCTTTTGCTTTATCTCTGAGCTGGACATGCAGTTCTGTTTCTTCTGAAGTATTTGTGATAGCTACAGTATTTTCCAAGGAAATATTTCTTGGGGCAAGCTTTAGTCAAACTTAATCCAAATCACTCTATGCAGCTCTGTTTGTTGAGAACAGTTCCTTTGCTCCATTGCTGTTCCTAGAATATTGCAGAACACAATAAATAACAACATTAAACTCAATCCCCTTAAGGGGCAGTTATAGTGGAGGGTCATATTTTCCTTCATTCCAATTAACCTACTTGTCATATTCAAAGGTATATGCACTCAATAAACTGCCCTAAAGTGCATCTCATGCTCTTTTAATAATACAAGCGGGGGCAGGGAAATAGTTCATGCTATGCTGTTAGACTTGTCCTTGGTATTCTATCTTATGGAGGAAACACTCCGAAATTGAATTTTTTAAAAAATAAGAGGTTAAACATATAAACAGGCTGATAGCTCACATTTCCTGAGCTAGAAATATGCTCTTAATCTTATTATTCCTGAGTGGCCAAATCCTTAAGGGCTTCTGCAGATTTTATTCAGTCCTTCCTCAGGCAAAATTCGTACTCAAGTTAACTGATACTTGCCTGAGTAAAGGGCACAGTAGAATCTCAGTGTTAAGAATGCCACAGTTACAAACTGATTGATCAACCACGCACCTCATTTGGAATCAGAAGTACACAACCAGGCAGCTGTAGAGACCACTGCCTCCTCCCTCAACTCAATAGTACAGTACAGGTATTAAATGTAAACTACTAAAAGGAAAGCAGCATTTTTCTTCCTCATATTAAAGTTTCAAAGCTGTGTTATGTCAATGTGCAGTTGTATGCTTTTCAAAGAAGAACCATGATGTTTTGTTCAGAATTATGAACGTTTCAGAGTTATAAACAAGCTTTATTGAACAGAGTCGTGAACACTTCAGGAATAAGAACTGAGGGCTGGATTCTGCAAGCCCGAGATTCCAGTGGGTTAGATTGTGCTTTGTTTTCACAAGACATCACCATAGGGGGGCAGGAGGGAAGTGAGTAAGGACTCCTCTCTGTTAGAATGACCACCCAACCCAAATTGGATAGGATGGTTCCCAAATGCAGGGTTCAATTCCCAGTCCTGGGTCGGATGACTCTGGAACAACATTTGTCTTGGCTCACCACTTTGTGCCTGCCTGAGGCTCAGGGGCAGTGCCAGCCTCTTCCTGGTTGAAAGAGAGGGAGCTGAGATGGGCCTTAGCTGCCCCTTGCCATGAGATCCCAGATCCTGTTTCTCCTCTTCCTCTGGAGGTCTTGTACCTAGCCAGGCCAGATGCTGGAGACTGGTAGAAATAAGAGCCATCCAGAGAACCTGGGCTGTTGTGGGTAGCCCTGGATCCACCTCCTGCTCTAGGCGGTGCGCCCCATGGGACAGCAACATAGGCCGGGGGTTACTTCTGAACACCCTGGCACTTCATGCAGGACAGATGGGAGGTCCAGAGCTCCCTACAGTTCTTGTCCTGGCCCAGCACTGGCCTGGCCATAGGTGAGGTCTCTGGGGGAAGAAGAGGGCAGAGCCACAGAAGGGGCAGGGCTTCTCCTGCATGTATCCTGCTTACGAAAAGGTAGTCACCCTCCCCTCCGTTAGCGTGACCCACAATACAGCTGCCCAGCAACAGAGCCCAAGTGCTACTGAGAGCCTGGATACAGCTACTGAATTCTTGCTGGCTCCAATATGGCTATTAGCATCCAGTAATTGCAGCTGTTCTTGGTTATAGACAAGGCCTGAAATTTCCCCCCACACGAGCAACTTAGCAAACAAAGAGAAGGGGAAGGACGGGAGTGGGGCTCTGCCTTCTCCTGATGGTTTGCAGAACAGGCGGATTGCAAGGAGGAAGGGAAACCTACATGCTCTGAAACGATGTGGAATGTTTGTCACAGGGAGCATTTTGTGCCTTTGAGGTAGAATGCCTCCTGGTGCTCTGCCTGGAACTGTGTAGCTCTGGTTGGCCTGCAGCATGAGCCTGTGCATGCAGACCCTGCCTCAGCAAAGCATGTAACCCATATTTAACTTTAAGATTATGCTTATGTGATTTTTTTTCTGAATTGTGACCTAATGTACATATCCTTGCATAGGGCTAATATGTTGGGGGAAAGGCATCAAGGAGAGCCTTATTGAGGGTGCAGATACAAATCATCTCAATGTGCAAATGCATAGCAAATACGGCAGGCAACTAGCTTGCCTTAACAGAGACATCTTGAAATCTTCCTTCTTGTGTTTAAGTTCACTGAAGAAGTGGAAAGTTGGCCAGATGACTAGGGAGGAGTATAAAAATATTGCTAAAGCATGCAGGGGTATAATCAGGAAGGCCAAAGTGCAGTTGACGTTGCAGCTAGCAAGGGATGTGAAGGATAACAAGAAGCGTTTCTACAGATAAGTTGGCAACAAGAAAGTCATAGAAAATATGGAACCCTTACTGAATGGGAAGAGGCAATCCAGTGATAGATGATATAGAAAAAGCTGAAGTACTCAATGCTTTTTTCCCCTCTGTCTTTACAGACAAACTCCAAGACTGCTGCACTGGGTAGCACAGTATAGGGAGGAGGAGAGCAGTGATGAAAGAACAGGTAAAGGACTATTTAGAAAAGGTGGACATGCACAAATCCTTTGCGCAAGATCTGATGCATCTCAAGGTGTTGATGTTTGCAGAGTCGTTGTCTTTAAAAACTCATGGTGATCGGGGGAGGTTCCAGGACAATTGGAAAAAGGGAAATGTAGTGCCCATCTTTAAGAAAAACAAGAAGAAGAATCCAGGGAACTACAGACTGTTCAGCTTCTCCTCAGTCCCTGGAAAAATCGTGGAGCAAGTCCTTAAGCAATCCATTTTGAAACAATTGGAGGAGAGGAAGATGATCAGGAACAGTCAACATAGATTCACCAAAGGTAAATCACTCCTGACCCACCTCATTGCCTTCTGTGACGAGGTAACTGGCTCTATGGATATAGGGAAAGTGGTGAATGTGATATTCCTTGACTTTAGCAAAGCTTTTGATATGGTCTCCCACAGTATTCTTGCCAACAAGGGTATGTCTAGACTATAGGGTTTTGTCGACAGAAGTTTTGTCGACAGATATTGTCGACAAAGCTTCTGTCGACAAAGAGCGTCTAGACTACATCCAGTTCTGTCGACAAAGCAAGCCGCTTTGTTGACATAACAGTGTGGACGCAAAGGACAGTGTAGATGCAATAATGCCTTCTATCGACAGAACTCTGTCGACAAAAGGCGTTATTCCTCGTAGAATGAGGTTTACATACGTCGACAAAACTGCTGAGTTTTGTCGACATTATGTCGACATAACTCAAAGGCAGTGTGGACGCAGGTATAGTTTTGTCGACAAAAGTCCACTTTTGTCGACAAAACCCTGTAGTCTAGACACACCCCAAGTTAAAGAAGTATGGATTGGATGCATGAACTATAAAGTGGGTAGAAAGCTGGCTAAATCATCATACTCAATGGGTAGTGATCAATGGCTTGATGTCTAATTGGCAACCAGTATCAAGTGGAGTGCCCCAGGGGTCAGTCCTGGGGCCAATTTTGTTGAACATCTTTATTAATGACCTGGATGAGGGAATGGTTTGCATCCTCAGCAAGTTTGCAGGTGACACCAAACTGTGGGGAGAGAGAGATACACTGGAGGGTATGGACAGGGTCTAGGGCAGGCCTACTCAACGTGCGGCCCATGGGATGCATGCGGCCCACAGTCCATTTATTTGTGGCCTGCGGTGCAGTTTGGGTTTATGTGTGGCTCAACGCATGGCCCGTGGGTGGGATCCTGTGAACATGCTCCACAACAGCGACGCATCTCCCAGGCAGGGTGAGCACTGAAAGATGCAAGCAGATGGTCTGGCTGGAACAGACGGGTACAGGGTGTTGACATTTCTAGCCCCCAGGGAGGAGGTGCCGGGAGTACCAGAGCATTGTGTGAACGAAGCTATTTGCATATATTTGCATATATATTTGCATTTATATGCAACCACACTTAAGTTGTGGCCATTGGCATGTGCTGTGAGTATCACTGTGGCCCCCGGGGCTTCCAAAGTAGAGTAGCCCTGGCCTAGGGTTACCTAGACATATTGGAGGATTGGGCTAAAAGTAATCTGAGTTTCAACAAGGACAAGTGCAAAATCCTGCACTGAGAATAGAAGAATGAGAATGTTTTTTAAGTACATCAGAAGCAGGAAGCCAGCTAAACAACCAATAGGGCCTTTGGATGATCAAGATGCTAAAGGAACACTTGAAGATGATAAAGTCATCGTGGAGAAGCTAAATGAATTCTTAGCTTCAGTCTTCACGGCTGAAGATATTGGGGAGATGCCCAAACCTGAGCCATTCTTTTTAGGTGACAAATCTGAGGAGCTGCCCCAGATTGAGTTGTCATTGAAGAAGGTTTTGGAATAAATTGGTAAATTTAACAGTAACAAGTCACCGGGACCAGATGGCATTCACCCACGAGTTCTGAAAGAACTCAAATGAGAAATTGCAGAACTATTAACTGTGGTTTGTAACCTATCCTTTAAATCAGCTTCTGTATCTAGTGACTGCAAGATAGCTAACGTGATGCCAATATTTAAAAAGAGCTCTAAAGGTGATCCTGGCAATTACAGACCGGTAAGTCTAATGTCAGTACCAGGCAAATTTAGTTGAAACTATAGTAAAGAATAAAATTGTCAGACACATAGATGAACATAATTTGTTGAGGGAAAGTCAACATGGTTTCTGTAAATACCTTACTAATCTGCTAGAGTCCTTTGAGGGGGTCAACAAACATGTGGACAAGGGGGATCCAGTGGATATACTATACTTAGATTTCCAGAAAGCCTTTGACAAGGTCCCTCACCAAAGGCTCTTAAGTAAAGTAAGTTGTCATGGGATAAGAGGGAAGGTCCTCTCATGGATTGATAACAGGTTAAAAGGAAACAAAAGGTAAGAATAAATGGTAAGTTTTCCGAGTGGAGAGAGGTAACTAGTGGGGTCCCCCAAGGGTCTGTCCTGGGACCAATCCTATTCAACTTATTTATAAATGGTCTAGAGAAAGGGGTAAACAGTGAGATGGCAACATTTCCAGATGATACCAAACTGCTCAAGATAGTTAAGACCATAGCAGACTGTGAAGAGCTTCAAAAAGATCTCACCAAACTGAGTGATTGGGTAACAAAATGGAAAATGAAATTTAATGTTGATAAATGTAAAGTAATGCACATTGGAAAAAATAATCCCAATTGTACATACAATATGATGATGACTAATTGAGCTACAACTACTCAAGAGAGATATCTTGAAGTCATTGTGGATAGTTCTCTGAAAACATCCACTCAGTGTGCAGCAGCAGTCAAAAAAGCAAATAGAATGTTAGGAATAATTTAAAAAGGGATAGAGAGTAAGACAGAAAATATCTTAATGCCTCTATATAAAACCATGGTATGCCCACATATTGAATACTGTGTACAGATGTGGTTGCCTCATCTCCAAAAAGATATATTGGCATTAGAAAAGGTTCAGAAAAGGGCAATAAAAATGATTAGGGGTTTGGAACGGATCCCATATGAAGAGAGATTAAAAAGACTTGGGCTGTGTCTAGACTGCATCCCTTTTCCATAAAAGGGATGCAAATTAGACACATCGCAATTGCAAATGAAGCGGGGATTTAAATCCCCGCTCCCCGCTTCATTTCCATAAAAATGGCTGCCGCTTTTTTCGGGCTCGGAGCTTTGCCGGGAAAAAGCAGCAGTCTAGACGTGGATCTTTCGGAAAATAAAGCCTTTTCCGAAAGATCCCTTATTCCTTATTTTAAGAGGAATAAGGGATCTTTTGGAAAAGGCTTTATTTTCCAAAAGATCCACGTCTAGACTGGCGCTTTTTTCCGGCAAAGCTCTGAGCCGGAAAAAAGCGGCAGCCATTTTTATGCTAATGAAGCAGGGGGGATTTAAATCCCCGCTTCATTTGCAATTGCGATGTGTCTAATTTGCATCCCTTTTTTGGAAAAGGGATGCAGTTTAGACACAGCCTGCGACTTTTCATTTTAGAAAAGAGGAGACTAAGGGGGGATAAGATAGAGGTTTAGAAAATCATGACTGGTGTGGAAAAAGTGAATAAGGAAAAGTTATTTACTTATTCCCACAATATAAGAACTAGGGATTACCAAACAAAATTAATAGGCAGCAAGTTTAAAACAAACAAAAGGAAGTTTTTCTTCACTCAGCACACAGTCAACCTATGGAACTCCTTGCCAGAGGATGTGGTGAAGGCTATGACTTTAACAGGGTTCAAAAAAGAGCTAGATAGATTCATGGAGGTTAGGTCTATTAATGGCTATTAGCCAGGATGGGTAGGAATGGTGTCCCTAGCCTCTGTTTCTCTGGAGGTGGGTGACAGGGGAGGGATCAGGAGAGGATTACCTATTGTGTTCCCTCCCTCTGGGGCATCTGGCATTTGCCATTGTCGGCAGACAGGATACTGGGCTGGATCGACTGTTGGTCTGACCTAGCATGGCTGTTCTTATGTTCACTGCTACAGGCTGGGGACTAACTGGCTAAACAGCAGTTCTGCAGAAAAAAACCCAGGGATTATAGTGGACAAGAGGCTAGTTATGCATCAACAGTGTGCCCTTGTAGCCAAGATGGCTAATGGCATATTGGGTTGTGTTAGTAGGAGCATTGCCAATAGATCGAGGGAACTGATTATTCTCCTCTAGTCAGCAATGGTGAGGCCACGTCTGGAATGTTGCATCCAGTTTTGGGCATCCCGCTACAGAAAGCATTTGGACAAATTGGAGCGAGTTTAGCAGAAGGGAAAAAATTGATTAGGGGGCTGGAGCACATGACTTATAAGGAGAGGCTGAGGAAACTAGACTTAATTAGTCTGCAGAAGAAATTAGTGAGAAGGGATTTGACAGCAGCCTTCAACTACCTGAAGGGGGTTCCAAAGAGGACACTATAGTCAATGGTGGCAGATGACAGAAGGAGGGGCAGTCGTCTCAAATTGCAATGGGAGGTGTCTAGATTGGATATTAGGAAAAAACTATTTCACTAGGAGGGTGGTGAAGCACTGGAATGGGTTGCCTAGGGAGGTGGAATCTCCATCCCTAGAGTTTTTAAGGCCAGATTTGGCAAAGCCCAGCCTGGGATGATTTAGGTGGGGTTGGTCCTGCTTTGAGCAGGGAGTTGGACTAGATGACCTTCAGAGCTTTCTTCCAATCCTTATCTTCCATGATTCTATGACTACTCTTATGCTCCATGTGAAGAAGGGCTGCAGAATCAATTGGAAAGTAAGGACCTTAGGATTTGTCCTAAGAGCTCTCTACCCTACAAAGGACTTGAATTTTAAGAGTGGATTTAATTATATAATATAAAGCATCTTCCTTTTAGGCAGAAATCTGGGAGCAATAATTACTGAGGTGTCTTGGGAGCTGTTTGTACATTGCATACGGTCTACACCGTCCGCTCTTAACTAGGGTGAAGAGAGAGAGAGTAGACAGAAGAATCACATGACAATCTAGAAGATTCTTTACATTTTATGTTGTTCTCCTGCTCTATCCTGGCTCTCTGACCCATGTAAAAATCCATGTGGTAGTCTTCTAAACCATCCTGAGCCTATGAAGTTTATCCTGCCCCTTGACACTCAGCTCTGTTGGCTAAGAAAGAAAGCACTAAGTAGCCTGAATTACTACAATCACATAATCAGTTAATTTAAATATCCATCTTACGTTGGAGAAATACAGTTACTGAGACCAAAAAATCTTTATTACAGGGACTTAATCAAGGAGGCAAAGAAACACTCACATAATTTTATTTCTACAATCACTTCCGCATGTTCCTTTTTCCAGTAAAACTATTTCAAGCATCTAAATGTTTTCTGACAGCTAACTTGGTAAAGGATGACTTTTTTTTAAATTGGGGTGCTTCTCAACATCAGAAGAACTCACATCATAAAGAAGCATTAATGTGCAAAATCAAGGTTGGGAAAGATGAGGCCTTTAAAAGTCTAATGAAATTAATTCTGCTCATTAATTATGGCCTCAAGAATATGTATGTGGGGCTAATCTCATTTCTGCGGTATATGGTAATGTCTGAAAAATGATTTTTTTTTCTGGATTTCCCAGTGACAGGGAATGTAGAGAAATGTATATATATTACATATCAGTGCTACATTTGGAATGATTATATATAATTTTTTTCTGTGCAGTAAATGCTAGTCAATGTAAGACAAAAATAATAAGTCTAATATTTAATTTTGTAAATGAGACCTATTTTCGTCTCAGTGATTGAAATAGGTTTTTTTCATTTTTGGTACATGGTATGCTTTTCTCTTTGCTGTCCACCTCACTGCTTGAATTTGTAAAATCTCTGTTCTTTACAGTTCACCAGAATGAATTCCAATTTCAGCCCTTCTGTCTTCTTTTTAAAGAGGGAGCCTCAGAATGGGGTATACTTAATAAAGGGGAACTTTTATGCGGAAGGTTTTTAGTTTGTTTTGTTTTGTTTTTTTGCCAGCAGCTTTCAATATTACCTTTGCTGTTACCTAAGACTATATTTGATGTAAATAAGATACTGTCATCTCCATAAGCAGCCTGCTCTTCTACTTGATCCTGCAAGGAGGACTAAGCTTGTGATTATTTGCTAAAAACAAATAAATGTGTGTGTGTGTAAAAGAAGGTAGAACTAGTCTTTAAGTGCAAATAAATAAATACCTTAACCATCAGTGTGTTCAGCAGCTCTCTTATCTCCAGAGAGTTCATCCTCCTGTCTTTTTCATCACTTTCAGTGCTTGTACAAATCCTCCAGCTGTCCTGTATCTACTTAGCCTAGAGGCTCCTTGGGGAAGAGACTGCAGCTCAGGTCTGCATAGATATTTAGGCATCTATCTTTCTGTTAAAAGCCATGCACTCTTCTAGCACAACAGCAAAATAAACATAATAAACAGTAGCATAGGCTGCATTGGAAATACAGCAACTATGATATAAAAAACGACTTACAAGGAGCTAATCTCAGTAAAAGCCTTGGAGAGCAGACATAGAAAGGAACATGAGAAGTGGGCTACTGTGAGGCTCTTAGAAGGGAAAGGTAGACTGTCCTCCCTCTCAAATAAATTGCCACCTATGCCCTGGTTAGTGGAGGCTGCTGACATTTAAAAACAGGCTGGCAACATTAATATGCAAAGGCCAATTCATAGTACTAGTTAAAAATGATCATCTATCCATATTTGATTGTAAACTGGTTAGTCAGTGCTTAGCCAGTCTGCAGCAAAGAACTTCCATTGGCCTCAATTTTCTCTAGTATGTCTCTTCATGCTTGCTTCAGGGGGCGTTGTTTCCATCTTGTTGCCTTAGTGTTTGTTGAAGACACAGCCTAGAGGCAAACTTTTCCCCAGCAGTGCCTGCCTTTATTGAGCACTGCAGTACATATATTTGACAGTGTTAGTTCTGCACTGGTACACTGTTTCCCAAACCGGCTGCAAGAAGAATTGTGCAAAAACATGTGTTGAGTGAGAACAGTGACTTCAGTTCATGGGTGAACATTTTCTTTGATTTTGACACATGTAGAGATCTCCCTTCCCCACATCTCAGTTGAGCTTTGAATCCGAAAGCCTCAGAGCAACAACCAAATTTTACCTGATTTCACTTCAGGTTTACAGACAGGGTCATGGGCTACAAACTGTAGATCCATATTCTGAATACTCTGAAG
Organism: Pelodiscus sinensis; assembly: GCF_049634645.1. Taxonomy (NCBI): domain Eukaryota; kingdom Metazoa; phylum Chordata; order Testudines; family Trionychidae; genus Pelodiscus; species Pelodiscus sinensis. The sequence goes on along the minus strand of NC_134711.1, from coordinate 230,367,000 downwards.
TTTTGGGGATGTTCAGACCTAGGATTTTGGCTCAATCCACCATACAGGTAAGGGCCAGCTATAGAAATTAGACCCAGATCAAGGTTCATATTCCAAGTCCCATCTCAAGCCCTCAGAGCTCCATGTGGCTGTGATCTAGGGTATTGGTTTGTTCTCTAGTCAAAACTATGTGAAAATGTGACTTTTGCATGAAAATGTTGCAATCTTGGGAGTCTTTTAGCAATCTCTGTCTGGTTTTTTTTTCTTTCTGACATTCAGAATAGGAAAAAAGAAATTGTAATGACACTTTCTCACTGCTCAAGTTGCCAGAAACATTCAACAGCATTCAAAGCACTGCAAATTGAGCATTTATGCAAATCTCTGTAGTATGAATAGATAATAAATGCACAGGACTCCCTAAGCCAGCGATTGTCAAACTGGGGTTCAGGACCAGTGTTCCCTCTAAGATTTTCCATCCATGAGTGTGACGGACCGGGCCGTGTCTGGGCACAGCTGAGGGCGTCCGCTCAGGGCGAATTGCTCAAATCCGGGGCTCCTTACAGCTCCCAGACTGGTGACCTCTCCAAACAGGCCACAAACCAGTCCCACAGAGCGCTTCAGCTGCTGGCCTGAAGCCTCACGAGCAAAACCCCTCTGACACCCCAGCAATATCCGTGCCCCAGATGGCCCCAGGCCTCATACACCGGTGGGGGGTCCTAGCACCCAATCCCACCTACCCCGAACAAGTTCTGTCCGGTTCCAAGAAACCAGCCACAGATCCCTGGTTAATTTACCCTTTGGACCTTACCCACAAATCACGCTGGGCCAATCCTTTAGCATCTAACAACTAAAGGTTTATTATTACAATAAAGAAAAGCATGAGAGTAAGGTTGTTAAAGAATAGTACATTACATGCACCGAATCTCCCAGTTCTCGATGCAGGCTCTAGCAGAGATGTTACAGCTGCTGGTTTAAAAGTTCTTGTTGCGCATCCTAGGATCAGGATGGGTCCACAGTTCTTTCGGGCTCTTCGATCCCTGCATTGCTGCCTCTGGGATGAAGTGCTGAGCTGAAGACCAAGATGGCGTCGACCACATGGACTCTTTATACATCCTCCCTGGTCTCTTCTTGGCTGCAGCAGGTCACCTGGCGCAGCGGCCTATCCCTGCTGGCAGCTCTCAGGTGTCAGCCCTCATGCTTTAGGAGTGTCCTTGGCCCATCGAGTGCCATTGTCCCACAGGGTCCCACTAATTAGCATGTCCATAGGCTGGGCTCTGCCCAATGCTCAACCACATTCAGAGAAATATTCAGTATCCACACAGACTACAGATTCCTACCTACACACACAGACATTATGCAACCACATAAATAGCGTACACAGGATCAGCAGACAGTAAGCTCCTATTCAACACCCCATATGGCCCCCCTTTTATACCATTTTTGGGGCCAACACCACCCCATGGGTGCAGCAGTGATCTGGCTGCTCCCTTCAAAGTCCAGTAACGTGACAATGAGCTTAGTGAGTTTTGTCTTGTGCACCAATATTGAGGTCATGTGCACTTGTTTGGATGTGTGCCACTCTGACACCTACCAGTGGTGCTGCTCCCTGAGGGTATGTCTACACTACAGAGTTAGTTCGAACTAACTTTCATAGGTGCTACACCAGCGCTCCGCTAGTTCAAACTTATTTAGAACTAGCGAAGCGCTTAGTTCGAACTAGGTAATCCTCATTTTACGAGGATTAAGCCTAGTTCGAACTAGCTAGTTCGAATTAAGGGCTGTGTAGCCCCTTAATTTGAACTAGTGGGAGGCTAGCCCTCCCCAGGTTTCCCTGGTGGCCACTCTGGCCAACACCAAGGAAACTCTATTGCCCCTCTCCCGGCCCCGGACCCCTTAAAGGGGCACGGGCTGGCTACGGTGCCCGTGCCAGGTGCAAGCCTGCCAGCACCCAGCCAGCAGACCCTGCACCTGGCACGGCTCGAGCCAGCCACCCGATGCCCCCCAGCCCTCCCCCTCTTCCCGGGACCAGGCTGGCGGCTCCTGGGAGCTAGCCCGGGACCGCAAGAGGCGGGCACCCACCTGGGCTAGTGCGGACATCGTGGACTACGTCCACGATCTCCGCACTAAGCGCAGGAAAGTAGCCGTCTAGGGCAGGAGAGCTGCCAGCCTGGCCACCCAGGAGCAGGTGTGCAAGAGAATCAAGGGGGTCCACTGAGACCCCCGACCCTGAGCCCTGAGCTTACAATGGCCGTCCTGGGTCAGACCAAAGGTCCATCTAGCCCAGTAGCCTGTCTGCCAACAGCGGCCAACCCTAGGGACCTTGGAGGGGATGGACCGAAGACAGTGACCAAGCCATTTGTCTCGTGCCATCCCTCTCCAGCCTTCCACAAACCTTTGGCAGGGGCACCACTCCTACCCCCTGGCTAATAGCACTCCATGGACCCAACCTCCATGATTTGATCTCACGTCCCTTTAAACTCTGTTCCAGTTGTAGCCTTCACAGCCTCCTGCAGCAAGGAGTTCCACAGGTTGACTCTTTGCTTTGTGAAGAACAACTTTCTGTTACTAGTTTGAAGCCTGCTACCCATTCCTTTCCTTTGGTGTCTTCTAGTCCTTCTTTATGGGAACTACCGAAGAACTTTTCTGTATGCACCCTCTCCACCCAACTCCTGCTTTTAGAGACCTCTCTCCTGTCCCCCCTCCGTCTCCTCTTTTCTAAGCTGAAAAGTCCCAGTCTCTTTAGCCTCTCTTCATATGGGACCTGTTCCCAACCCCTGATCATTGTAGTTGCCCTCCCCTCTCCCAGCCTCTCTCTTCCCCTCTTCCACCTCCTTTTCCCAGTCTCCCCCAGTTTTGTTCAATAAAGACAGATTCCATTTTTGAACACAATTGTCCTTTATTTTGTACATCAAGAAAAGGGGCTAGGGAAGGGTAAGTGGAAGGAGGTGAGGGAGGAATGGGGTACGAACCCCCGATAGGGAGGACTGGGCTGGCTCTGCGGGCTTCTGGGGGTGGAAGCTCTCCTGCAGCCCCCCAATTGCCCCCTCTCCCCAGATGGCAGCCTGCGGCAAGTGCAGCCGGGCTGATGGCCGAGTGCTGTGATGTGCCCAGTGTGGGCACTCTGGGTACTCAAAGCCAGGACTGGTTTGCAAGCGGGGCACCCCTGAGAACTGTCTGTCCAGGGTGGGGGTCGGGTCCCTTTAAGCGCAGCCCTCGGCTAGCCTGAGACAGCATCTCCATGCTCTAAGTCCTCCTCTGATGCCCTGCCGGCCCTGCTTCCGGCCATCCTTAACCCCGGTTCAGGGTCCACTTAATGTGGACATGCTAGTTCGAATTAGAAAAACGCTAATTCAAACTAGTTTTTAGTTCTAGACGCGTTAGTTCAAATTAGCTTAGTTCGAATTAACTAAGTTTGAGTGCTGAGACTTGGCGGAAGCAGGCTTCAGTCCCTCGCTCCTGGGTTTATGTAGTAATTTTTGTTGTCAGAAGGGGTTTGCAGTGCAGTGAAGTTTGAGAGCCTCTGCCCCAGCCCAAAGGCATTTTTGATTGTATCATAGGCTATGTCTAGACTGCAGGCTTCTTTCAAAAGAGGCTCTTTCGAAAGATCGCGTCTAGCCAGCAGGCGGATCTTTCGATAGAGGAAATCCGCTTTTTCGAAAGAGAGCACCCAGCGAGTCTGGATGCTCTCTTTCGAAGACGGCCTCTTTACATTGAAGAACGCCTTCCTTCGAAAGAGGAACTTTCGAAGGAAGGCGTTCTTCCTCGTGAAACGAGGTTTACCGCCATCGAAAGAAAAGCCGCGTTCTTTCGAAATAATTTCAAAAGAACGCAGCTTGAGTCTGGACGCAGGGGAAGTTCTTTCGAAAAAAGGCTACTTTTTTCGAAAGAACCCCTGAGTCTGGACACGGCCATAGTGAAGACACACTCAAAGATTTGCTTGACCCTTATCTGCCCCCATTTCTTCCATTGCACTTGAGTTGCAGTGTGGCCCATGAACTAATTTTAGCCCCAGCGATAAATACTGAGGTTTTTACTTCTGCTGCAGAGGAAAGGTGGGAGATGACTCAGGAGTTATATTCCATAGTTCTGAAACACAAAAATTAGGTGCGGTGCTATTTTGTAGCAACTCAATGGGTAATCATAGCTCACGTAAGGCTAAAACAGATTTGTGCAATCTGGAAGAAAATAGTCACAGCCATATATACCAAAGGATACAATTAAAAAAAATGAACACATATGAAAAGGACAAATCAGAACAGAAGGAGGATGCGGGGGGGGGGGGGGGGGGAGAAGGTGAATGCCTGCGAGTTAATGATATTAGAGGTGGGGAAGGGTAGATGTCTGTGAGTTAATAGTATTAGAGGTGATAATTGGGGAAGCTATCTTTGTAATGGGTAAGATAGCTGGAGTCTTTGTTCAGCCCCCCGCAGAGAGTGTCGAATTTTAGCGTGAATGCCAGTTCAGAGGATTCTCTTTCAAGTGCAGATTTGAATGTCTTCTGAAGTAGGATGCAGGTGAGTAGGTCATTGAGACTGTGTCCTTTCTGGTTGAAATGGCAAGCAACTATTTTTTCTTTGTGATCCTGTCTAATGTCTGTTTTGTGGGCATTGATTCTTTGGCGAAGTGTCTGAGATGTTTGTCCAATGTACATAGCAGACGGACACTTTCGGCACATTATAGCATAGATTATATTTCTGGAGGCGCAGGAATATGTATTCTTGATCTTATAACTCACTTGGTTAGGCCCAATAATGGTGTCAGCAGAGTGAATATGTGGACAAAGCTGGCAACGGGGCCCTTGTGTTCATTTTTTTTAATTGTATCCTTTGGTATATATGGCTGTGACTATTTTCTTCCACTATTTGATCTGAGGAAGTGGGTCTGGCCCACGAAAGCTCATCATCTAATAAACCATCTTGTTAGTCTTTAAAGTGCTACATAGTCCAGTATTTTGTTTCAGTTACCACATAGTATTTGTTTAAAAACTATAGGCAGCCATCTGTACAAATATCTCTTATTAGTTATGTGAGTCGGAGCAAGTGTGTATGTATGAAGCTTTATGGGCTCGTTTCTTACTGCTACTTCGGGTTTGGATAGGGTTATGCATAATGGCTACTGGGGATACATTTCATTTCCTGCACATGCTTTTGTCTGTTTCTAGCAACATTGTTCATTTTTTCTTCTTTGTTGAATAGTATTCTCCAGCTGATGTGTTTGAATCTAATGAGGAATTTGTTCTCATGTAAGCATCTAGTTAGGCAGGCACATTTTTTAATGAATTTTATAGGTGAAATAATGAAACCATATTTTGTGTGCCTTTTCAATGTCTTTGGCTTTATTTGTCTTCAGCAGTGTATGCAGATCAGACAGACTATTGCCAAGGAATGAATCAATACAATTTGTCTCTTTTCATCTCCGTGTGTGTATGTGTGTGCATGTGTGTCAGAAAGGGCGGGGTGAACTCTTTAGCGCATAGAATCATTCAGGATTAAGCATACCTAGACTGTAATGCAGCTACCTGAGCTGTACACTGACTCATTTCCCCCCTAAGTCAGAGCTGGGCAATAATTTTAGACTAGGGCCCACTGCAGAAATTTTGAAGTGGGCCCCAGCCTACCCCTGAAGGGGCAGGGCTAGAACACTTTGGTGCTTCCCTGCCCACAGACCCTGATTGGCCTGGGGATGGGTTGAGTGCATGAAGTCTTTGCCCTCGCCCACCTCAGAGAGAACCACCAGCTGTTCAGAACAGCTGGCAGTTCCCTCTAGGCACCTGTGCTCCCGGCAGCCGGAGGAGACTACGTGCTCCCCCAGACCAATCAGGACCTGGGGGTAGGGGGAGCACAGGAAGTCTCGCACTCCCTGCCCCCATCCTGCAGGGGGTGCTGTGCTGAGAGTCAACTGCCAGCTGAGCAGCAGCTGGCAGTTGATTCTAAGCACCATGTACCCCTTGCAGGGTGGGAGGAGACTTCATGCATTCCCCCTCCCCGAGGCCTGATTGACCTGGGGGCCGGGGAGCGGCAGGACATCTGTGGGCTGGTTAAACCCACTTGGTGGTCCAGAGCCAGTCCACGGAGGCCCTTTTGCCCACCCCTGCCCTAAGAGCTTATCTACAGGTGTAGTAATGCCTCCGTCACTAACACTACCCCATTTACAGTAGGCTAATTGTTTTATCCAAGTTGAGACAGGAAATCAGGATCAAAGCTGGAATTACTATTGAACATGTAAGAGTTCTCATCCTTATCCTGGACTTCAGATTACTAAACTAGCTTGTCTGTGAGTACAAAATAAAAAAGTAGGTATCAATAAATAAATGCTGTTTGACCAGAACATTCATAATCGCCAGGACTGGTTTGCTAACTGCAGAAATGTAGAATTTCACTGAGGTTTGGTTGGTGGCTGTTTTGAGTTGAGTGCCAGTAAAAGATGCCAGATTGACTGCCCGTGAAACAAAAAGGGTAAAATCCTGGTCCCCAGGATTAAACGAGTGGGGTTTTTGGCATTGACTTCAATAGACACAAGAATGCACCAACAGATACAGCGCAGGCAACAAGAGTACAAAAGTTCCCAATTGCTTTATGGTTCTGCTTCACTTGCCATTCAACTACTGATCTGACAGTAACAAGCCTGATCCCACAAGCCCTCCCCATGCAGAACTCTCAGTTCAGTCGGAGGTCTACACACAGAGAAAGGCAGGATCAGGCACCAGGGCACTAGTTGTGATAGGGACACCAATCTACTAGGATTTGAACTGAGATCAAGAATTCAGGCAGGTTGTCATGTGAGTAGACATCAGATAGTTTCATAGAATCCCAGAAATCAGGAGGTCATCAAGTCTAGTCCTCTGCCCTCATGGCGGGACCAAGCATTGTCTAGATCAGGGGTCTCCAAACTACGGCCCGGGGGCCGGATGCGGCCCGCGAGGCCCTCTCATCCGGCCCGTGGAGACCTTTTTGGATTCAAAGGCAGAAGAAGTGAGATTGTTTCAAAACCCATTTGAAGCAGATGTGGCCAGTTGCCCAGATGAACTGCAGCTGGAAGTCATTGAGTTGCAAGCAAATGACCTCCTTAGGGACAAGTTCAAAATAGGACTGGTGGGTTTTTACCAGTTTTTGCCCAAGGAAGACTTTCCTAATGTCAAAACTTTTGCATCAAGGTACCTTTCAATCTTTGGAACAACATACCTGTGTGAACAAACATTTTCAAGAATGAAATACGTGAAGAACAATTTGAGAACAAACTTGTCCGATGATAATCTCAGGTCACTGTTGATGTTAGGGACAACAAATCTAAAGCCAGAAATGTCTGCTATTTTGGCATCCAGGAAACAATTTCACCATTCACACTAATACAGGTGTTCATGTGTAGTGTATGAATGTGTTATTAAATAATAACTGAATAAAATAATATTAAATAAATAATTAAAAACAACATCCATGTTTTGATTGTTTTTTATTTGGACCTCAAGTGTGTAGTCTGCCCCCGAACTGCTGTTTGATAGTTAATGCGGCCCTCGGGCTGAAAAGTTTGGAGACCCCTGGTCTAGATCATCCTTGACCGGTGTCAGTCTAATCTGCTCTTAAATATCACCAGGGATCAAGATTCCACAACTCCCTTAGGCAATTTATTCCAGTGTTTACCCCCCTAACAGTTAGGAAGTTTTTCCTAATGGCCAACCTAAACCTTCCTTTCTGCAATTTAAGCCCATAGCTGCTTGTCCTACCCCCAGAGGCCAAGGAGAACAATTTTCTCCCTGCTCCTTGTGACACCCTTTTAGATACTGTACTTGAAAAGTGCTATCATGTCCTCTCTGTCTTCTCTTTTCTAAACTAAACAAGCCCAATTCTTTCAGTCTTCCCTCAGAAGTCATGTTCTCTAGACCTTGAATCATTTTTGTTGCTCTTCTTTGGACTTTCTCCAATTTCTCCACATCTTTCTTGAAATGTGGTGCCCAAAACTAGACACAATAGTCCAACTGAGGCCTAATCAGTGCAGAGTAGAGCAGAAAAATGACTCCTCGTGTCTTGCTCACAACACTCCAGTTAATGTATCCCAGAATCATGTTTGGTTTTTTTGCAACAGTGTCACACTGTCTTATGTTTAATTTGTGGTCCACTATGACCCCTGTATCCCTTTCTACAATACTCTTTCCTAGACAATCACTTCCCAGTCTCTCTGGCTACGTCTACATTGGCCCCTATTCCGTAATAGGGATGCTAATGTAGCACTTGGGAATAGGCAAATCCACAGGGGATTTAAATATCCCCCGCGGGATTTGCATTTTCATGGCTGCCGCTTTTTTCCGGCTTGTAGATAAGCCGGAGAAAAGCGCCAGTCTGGACACGATCCTCCGGAAAATAAGCTCTTGAAAGTGGGAATAAGAGATCCTCCGGAAAAGAGCTTATTTTCCGGAGGATCGCGTCCAGACTGGCGCTTTTCTCCGGCTTATCTACAAGCCGGAAAAAAGCGGCAGCCATGAAAATGCAAATCCTGCGGGGGATATTTAAATCCCCTGCGGATTTGCCTATTCCCAAGTGCTACATTAGCATCCCTATTACGGAATAGGGGCCAATGTAGACGTAGCCTCTATGTGTGAAACAGATTGTTCCTTCCTAAGTGTAGTACTTTGCATTTGTTTCCATTAAACTCTATCCAGTTCACCCCAGACCATCCCTCCAGTTTGTCCAGATCATTTCAAATTCAGTTACTGTCTACAGAGACTAAACTTAAAGCTGTGACCAAGATACGAAAGGTGCTATCCTTCAATCTTTTGAGTCTTCCAGGCCACTTCAATATTTTTTTAATGTGTGTGTTTCGCAATAGGGTACTTTTCTGCAAGCATATGTAATGGTGCTTGTAAGTATTGTATTGGTTTTTAGAATGGCTTCAGGAGCGGGGTAAACTCTGTTTGTTTGTTTATTTAATCAATAAGTCTCGTTATTCTGTTTTAACTTTTCTAAAATAAAAATGCAGTTTTTGTTTATTTACTTGAAACTCTTCTGTCATCCATAATTTATATTTTGCAGTATACACCACTGTATTTCCAAACTACAGTACTTGGGATGGATGGCATGATTTATGTTAAACAAAGCTGCCTTTTGGTTATTGTTTTTTCCTAGCAAGGTTGCAATAGGAAATCAAAGCTCTTATTCTCCAGTCTACAAAGTGGAATGAGCAAGAGACAAACCAGAAGTAGAGGATTGTGAAAGCCTCTGAATTCTTTTTGCATAAAGAGAACTGGGGGGAAAGGGGAAGTGAATGGTTGGGGGACAAGCAATTCATCTTTGCATTCAGTGTCCATATTTTCCTAGGACGAAATATGAATCTGAGAGAGACCCTAATATTGGACTCAAATGTTAATTTTCCATATTACCTCTTGAATTTGCACTGTTTACAATAATGAATTAGATTAGGCTTGGTTCCGCTTCTTGACACTGCTCTGGCCATTTAATTTGGAGAGGATTTATGGAAGGTGCAAATGGAATTTAGGGTATTGCTATACGTAGAGCACTGCAGTGGCACTGCTGCACCAACATACAGGTGCAGATGCTCTTTGGGTGTGGGGAAGCAGCAGAGGGAAGGGGACCATTCAGTGCAACAGAATAAATCTTTTCACAAAATTGCAAGCTGGTAACTTGCTGCTTTATCAAGCTGCATCTCCGCACAGGGAGGGGGAAAACTACCACAAACGAAACAGACGGGGGGAGGGTGGATCATGTCTCTGTCCCATAATAGGCTGAGTGAACCCCTTGATAATCACTTTTACCCCAAAGGTGGGATTGGGGACAGGGGAGAACAAAGACTGGGGAGCAGGGACCATTTATTACAAACACAGGGTTTATCAGCTCAATCTTGGCAAATATTGAATCCGGAAGGAGAAGGGCTGGAGGAGTGTGCATGTGTGTGTGGGAGCAAGAAATGAGTCTCAGCCGAGACTTGGAGGGAGGAAAGGAGACTTCTGGTGGGAGAGAAGTGTGAGCTTCCAGGGTCAAGTGGAAAGGGGATAGAGGCAGGTTAACAAATAACTGGAGAGAAAAGGACAAAGCTACTCTGATGCAGGGACTAGGTAGGGTTGCCAACCATCCAGGATTGTCCTAGAGTCTCCAGAAACTAAAGATTAATTTTTAATGAAAGATTATGACGTGATTAAACTTCCTGGAATACATCGAACCAAAATTCCCAATCCTAGGATTGAGCTGGGGCAAACACCCCTTCCCTCCATAACCCAATCGTTGGACCTTGTGACGGCGCGTTGGGGTTCCCCCGTCTCCTGCACCCCGAAATGGCACAAACAGACTCCACCAGCCAGTAGAATTGAGGGTGGTTTATTGCTCCTCCAGGATACAGCATAGCACAGATGTAATCTGGTTACAGGAACTGGGGCTAAGAGGCCTCAGTGCCCCCCTTGAGATAGGGGAATCCCAGCCTCCTCCCCAGTTCCTTCTCCCCTGCTTTCCAGCCAGGAACTAACTCACTCTCCTCCAGCCCTGCCCCCCAGCCAGAGCAGCATTCCACCTTCCTTTGTTCCTCTCCATGGGGGGTCAGCTGGCCAAACCAGTTGGGATACCTTCTTTGCATAGTGACTCATCGCTTGTCTGCTCGATGGTGCTACAGACAGCAGCCAGAGAGTTAGCAGGTTACCCCCCACTACGTCACAGACCTCTTTTGGGCTGACCTCCATTAACCCTACACATTACCCCCTGCCAAATGACAGAAGGTGGCAGAGGTATCTCTCTGGTGCCCCCTGATGCTGCCTACACATCATAGGGCAGCAGCTTCTCCAGCTGTTCTTGCTCTTTAGTGTAGGGCTTGGAGTAACTGTGCAAGTCTCTAGTTAGTACTGACACCAACTTCAGCATAGTTACGGCTTTATATTAAGAATGTTCACCTGCCAATATAGTGCTGTATGAGTCTTAAACCTGTGTGTGTTTCAACCCGCTACTTCTATTCAGCTCTCTGAAAAATATTCTGTTTGATGTTTTCCTAGACATCCTCTTAAGGCATTACTTCAACTTTTTCTCTAGAGCTGCCCTTTCTGAAGTCATTATTACTCATTAGGTATATTGTGCAGAAAGCAGAAGTAGGTCAAGGATGAAAAGCCCCATCTTAGCAAGCGGCGCAAGTGTTGTACAAAGCTATTTTCAACTTTCATGTGATGAAAAAAAAATGTTTTCTGCAGGATGAAAGCTGTCAGTGCTGACTTACAAATGAATGCCAAGCGTGTAAAACTTTCACTTCAGATTTCCAGTCTTTCATATGTTAAACACATTGTTTTAGAACCCTGTTTCAAAGATAACGCTGTGTGTATAATGTGTACCATCTAAATCCTGGCAACAATATACACCAAATCAAGGGACAGATCCTCAGAAGTTTGACTGTTTACATCAGCTGATGCTTAGCCCCCACGAATCCCTAAGAGGAAAGGAAAAAGAAGGCAATCCACACTGGCTACTTAAAAATCAATTTCTTAGAATGAGACCCTAGATTATGACTACTGGAGAAATAACTAATGCCCCTGGCTCATGACATCAAAAGGGTGAATTTGCGTCAGCAGGTCAGAATGACCTCTAAAACATGGACGGTAGCTCTAAAAGCAATGCCTCAATACAAATTGTTGTGACATGGCTCTTCCTTTGACTCATAACTTTCTGGTAAAAGCAAAGCTTTAATTTCTCTTTGGTTAGTGTATTAATCAGATTTCAATTTGTCAACAAGGTTATTTTTAGGTATAATATAAACAGTCCATCCAGATTAAGGATTTCTGAGGTGATACTGAATCTTTTTAAAATGGTGATCATCTCTCTGATAGGCCCTGATTTAGCAAAATGTTTAAACTAACGTTTAGCTTTAAAGCATATAGGGGTGTAAAATTCTGTTTAATTGGTTACCTGGTTAAACTGATGTTTAACCAGCTAACTGATTAAAGGGGCAGAGGGTTTAGGGCAGTATGGCCAGGCTGGAATGCCCCTGTCTGTGGTGGGCCCTACGGAGTTGGAGCAAAGTCCTGCCCCACCAGTTAATCTTTCACATCCCTCAAAAGCATATGCTTGACTTCAGTGGGATTTAAACATTTGATTTCAGTGGGAATTGGAGTGTAACCCTATAATGTGTCCCTTAATAAAACAGAATATATTGGAAGTACTTTTGGTTATTGTATGTGCAAGCCACAATATTGTGTTATTTGAGTATTAATTTATTTAGTGCTGTTTTATGTGTAAATGAATTTTCTTGTTTATAATCACTCAGCTCTCTGTCCAATAATAATGATCACATTATTCTGTTCCTGGCTTTGTTGCTGCCCTGTTGTGTGTTGTTGGTAGCTCACTTCAACCTTTTACTACCCTTCCCACCTTCTCTGTTTAGATCGGGGGCTGTTGACCCACAGAAAAATCAACTGGGGGCTGCACACAAGTAAGAAACAAAACAAAACCATCACTGACATGGCCCCCAATTGAGATGCAGAAGAGCACTTCCTACCAGGGGCTGATGAGTGTGCCATGGGGCCCAGGGCAGTGCCGCGCGTCCCCGGGCAACGAAATTTCGCGGGGCCTCCACTTTGACACGGCGCATGCGCCGTGGCACCACAGCACATGCGCGGGGCCTTGGGAAGCACGGGACCCGGGGCAGCTGCCCCACTCGCTCTGCTCTAAATCCACCGCTGATTCCCACATTCCCCTCACACACCAGAGCTTAGTGGGGCCAAGGCCCTAGTAGATTTTATGTGCTCTAGCCCAGGAAGGAGGCACCGGGGGGGAGGGGCTGGAGCACCAGCACAGGCTCCCCAATGCTGTGGGGAGCCCAGAACACTGAGGGCCAGATCCAGGCAAGCTGGGGGCTGCATCTGGCCCCTGGGCCTTATGTTCCCCACTCCTTGTTTAGATTGTAAGTTGTCTGAGGAAGTACCCAGCACCATGGGTGGCAGGTGAAGGCCCAGTTGGGGAAAGCAGTTGAAGCCCCATCCCTTCCATCTAAAGCCACACCTCTTCCCCCGAGACTATGCCCCTTCTCAACGTCGCCCACTCCCACCCCAGCCAAGCTCCGCTTACCCCCAGCTGAGGGCCGGAGTTGCCATGTGGCACGGCCCCAACCTTCCTTAGCCACAAGGAAGCAGGCTGCCACACAGCACTGGGGATCCGGGGAGCTGCTCGGTGTGGTCCTGGCCTTCCTCAGCTGCTGGGCTGCCACACAGCATGGCCCCAGTCCCTCCCTGGTGGCTGGGCAGTATACGCCACTTTGGGAAGGCATTGTCTTCCCTTGCTTACATTACCCGCCATGCATTCCTGGCACAATGCGGCCTTGATCTTGGGTAGAGCCTCAAGGGGTTACCACAGTACACACAGATGATATAATATCTTTATTTCTCCTCTTTTCTTGATGCTGATATCTGCATTCACCATGCACGTAATTCACGTGGTTATCTGATTGCTAATTTCAGAAAAGTATGAGCTAAATCGAGGGGAGTGAATTATGTCTATCTGTTTAGTGTCTTATAACAAAGCCCATCCTGACAGCATCAGAATATCCAGGTCTTCCATGCACTCAATAAGAAAAATCATATCAACAAAAATCATATAGTCAACAAAAAGAAAAAGAGCTTTAGAAACAAATTGCTCCATGTATAGAATCAGAAAGAAATCTTAGGTTAGAATTTTCTTCTAGACATTTCAAATGTATTTTCTCTAAATTCCTCCAACAGATTTTAGATTTGTTAACATGTTGTTTTATAGAGCTGACACATCACTGAAGAGTTCCAACTCTGAAATTGAACTCCTAGTGCTGACATTGGATTTCCTGGAGGCAGCTTTGAATGGAAATGTCTTGCTAGTCACAAAGGTGGTTAGAAAATGCAGAGAGAGGGGGAATAACTGTGGACCAAACCAGAAAAGTATGAAACCAAGAAATTCTGCTTGGGCTAAGCAAAGGAAAGGCTAGGTGTGTAATCAAAGGGGAAAAGGAATGTGAAAAAAACACTTCTGCCTGAAATGTCCACACAGGGTTGGACATTTCAAAAACAAAAACAATGCACAGTAAACTACTACCGGTTGAAACTAGGGATGTAAAGGACTAGTCGACTAGTCACTCCCCCCACTTGCTGCCTCTATCATATAAAGGCAGCAAGCGGAGGGGGGGGGGCAGAGGGTGAAGAGAGGAGTACTTAAAAGTGGCAGTGCTCACAGAGCCCAGGTTTAGCTGGAGACTCCCCAGCTGACCTCGGACTCCAAGCAGCTCTGCTGCTTTGAAATGCCAGGTGGAGCCTGGGATCAGCTGGGAACTCCCCAGCTGACCTCAGGCTCCATGCGAGCCCAATGGGGGCTCTGGTGCATTTCAAAGTGGAAGTTCCCACGTGGAGCCCTGAGTCAGTGGGACTTCCCGCTGGCCCTGGTCTCCACACGGCATACCATTCCACTGGGGCTCTTGAACATTTCAAAGGCGGAGCACAGAAGTGCTTCTCAACTAGTTGAGTAGTCGTTTGAGATCATGGACATTCGGGGCATCCCCCCCAAACCTGAATAAGGTCCATGATCTCCACCCTGGACCAGGAAGGCACCCGGCTTCTCCAGCCCCTGGAAGGCTCCTGGGAGCTGGCAGACTGCTCCTGGGGAGCGGTGGAGGGCTGGCTCTCAGTGGCTTGCTGGCTCATGTTTTGGGGCCACTGGGTCAGGTGCCCCAGTGCCCACTGCTGGCTCTGAGCTGGCAGGCTTGGAGCTGGCACAAGAATTGTGGCCAGAGTCTACCCCTTTAATGGCTCTGGGGCTGGGGGAGAGGAGAGTAAGTTTTCCTGGTTGTGCCCAGAGTGGCCACCAGGGCTCCTTGGGAAGGGCTGGAGGCCTCCTATTTCGAATTAAGTGTCTACACAGCACTTAATTCGAAATAGCTATTCGAATTTGGCGTTACTCCTCGTAGAATGAGGTTTACCAAATTCGAATTAAGAACTCTGCTATTTCGAATTAAATTCGAAATAGCAGTTTGCATGTATAGACACTATTAAAGTTAATTCGAAATAATGGCTGTTATTTTGAATTAACTTTGCAGTGTAGTCATAGGATTGTGTAGTCAATGGATTAAAGAGTTAGAAATTCTTGTGTGGTGTGATCACTGGTGATATTTAAGAGCAGATTAGACTGACACCGGTCAAGGATGATCTAGACAATGCTTGGTCCCGCCATGAGGGCAGAGGACTAGACTTGATGACCTCCTGAGTTCTGGGATTCTATGAAACTATCTGATGTCTACTCACATGACAACCTGCCTGAATTCTTGATCTCAGTTCAAATCCTAGTAGACTGGTGTCCCTATCACAACTAGTGCCCTGGTGCCTGATCCTGCCTTTCTCTGTGTGTAGACCTCCGACTGAACTGAGAGTTTTGCATGGGGAGGGCTTGTGGGATCAGGCTTGTTACTGTCAGATCAGTAGTTGAATGGCAAGTGAAGCAGAACCATAAAGCAATTGGGAACTTTTGTACTCTTGTTGCCTGCGCTGTATCTGTTGGTGCATTCTTGTGTCTATTGAAGTCAATGCCAAAAACCCCACTCGTTTAATCTTGGGGACCAGGATTTTACCCTTTTTGTTTCACGGGCAGTCAATCTGGCATCTTTTACTGGCACTCAACTCAAAACAGCCACCAACCAAACCTCAGTGAAATTCTACATTTCTGCAGTTAGCAAACCAGTCCTGGTGATTATGAATGTTCTGGTCAAACAGCATTTATTTATTGATACCTACTTTTTTATTTTGTACTCACAGACAAGCTAGTTTAGTAATCTGAAGTCCAGGATAAGGACGAGAACTCTTACATGTTCAATAGTAATTCCAGCTTTGATCCTGATTTCCTGTCTCAACTTGGATAAAACAATTAGCCTACTGTAAATGGGGTAGTGTTAGTGACGGAGGCATTACTACACCTGTAGATAAGCTCTTAGGGCAGGAGTGGGCAAAAGGGCCTTCGCGGACTGGCTCTGGACCACCAAGTGGGTTTAACCAGCCCACAGATGTCCTGCCGCTCCCCGACCCCCAGGTCAATCAGGCCTCGGGGAGGGGGAATGCATGAAGTCTCCTCCCACCCTGCAAGGGGTACATGGTGCTTAGAATCAACTGCCAGCTGCTGCTCAGCTGGCAGTTGACTCTCGCACAGCACCCCCCTGCAGGATGGGGGCAGGGAGTGCGAGACTTCCTGTGCTCCCCCCACCCCCAGGTCCTGATTGGTCTGGGGGAGCGTGTAGTCTCCTCCGGCTGCCGGGAGCACAGGTGCCTAGAGGGAACTGCCAGCTGTTCTGAACAGCTGGTGGTTCTCTCTGAGGTGGGCGAGGGCAAAGACTTCATGCACTCAACCCATCCCCAGCTTTGATAGCAGAGTCACCACCAGCAGCAGTTTAGAGGTAAAGATGGCATGTTATTGTATTGCCACCTTATTTCTGTGCTGCTGGTGGCCAGGTGCTTTCTTTAGAGCTGGGCACCTGGCCAACAGCTGCTGCTGTCTGGCCACTCAGCTCTGAAGGCAGCACAGAAGTAAGGGATTCAATACTGCAATCCCCCTAAAATATACTTGTGACCCCTCTGCAGCTCCATTTTGACCCTCAATTTGGGACCCTCAATTTGGGAAACATGGAAAATCTCCATAGTATAAAGTAAAAGCACACAAAAGACCAGATTTCATGAGGAAAACCAGGTGTCATGGTCTCTGACACACTTTTTGTGGCTGTGAATTTGGTAGGGTCCTAGGTATAGAAAAAGGTCTAGCCTGATCTTATTTTAAGGTATAAACCAGGCCTATCTACATTACAGAGATAATATTGGCATAGCTGTGCCTAAATAGACTGTGTATACACAGCATACATTGACAAAAGGATTTCCCCCCTCTTACTAGGAACATCTTGCGTCCCTGTGTCAATGGAAGCACAGTATACTGGGAGTCATGTTGGCAGAGCTATTTCTGTAAGGGATGAGTTGATACAGCTTTCAGGTGTAGACTAAGCTTAATAAATGATGGGATGGATGGGAGGGATACTACCTTTTTCTAAACATCCCAGTATTCAGTAACTAAATTGCCTGTAAAGGGTTAAACCCAGAACAGTGGGTATCCAGGAAGTGTTGGCAGGGACTGAGGAGAGCCAATGAGAAGAAAGTGTGAGATTTGAAATTGAAAGTAGTGATGTATCTGCTGCAGTTTTTGTATGGTTTTAGAGCAAGAGCTGGGGAGATAAATGAAATAAACCTTGGGAGCCAGACATGGAATTTCCAGTAATATTCATGTCTAAAAAGGACAGAATCTTGGAATAACAAATCTGAGTAGACAGGGAATGTGTAGTTAGATGCAATCAGATTATTATTATTATTATTTTATTATTATTATTTATTTCTGGTTTGTGAACTCTGTGCTGAGCCCATGTAAGACTCCTTCCCCCCCCCCCACACATATGCCTCCATAACTGAAGCTCAGGGGTAGATGACTGTTTTGCGGGGCCCCAGGCAGCATAATTCTGCGGGGCCCCCCCTTGCCACGGCGCATGCGCAGTGACGCCATGCGCATGCACAGCGGCGCCACGGCGCATGCGCGGGGCTTTCTGAAGCGCAGGGCCCGGGGCGGCCGCCCCGTTCGCCCTGCCCTATATCCGCTCCTGCTGAAGCTAAATCCCAGGAAAGTAATTCTCTGTGTTTTAACCTGTTTTTCTCAGTTACTCTGTAACACCTGGCAACCAAGTATGATTTACTAAGTATGGGTATGTCTACACTACCCTTCTAGTTCGAACTAGGAGGGTAATGTAGGTATACCGCACTTGCAAATGAAGCCCGGGATTTGAATTTCCCAGGCTTCATTTGCATAAGCGGGGAGCCGCCATTTTTAAAACCCCGCTGGTTCGAACCCCGTGCAGCGCGGCTACACGGGGCTCGAACTAGGTAGTTCGGACTAGGCTTCCTATTCCGAACTACCGGTACACCTCGTTCGGTGTACCGGTAGTTCGGAATAGGAAGCCTAGTCCGAACTACCTAGTTCGAGCCCCGTGTAGCCGCGCTGCACGGGGTTCGAACCAGCGGGGTTTTAAAAATGGCGGCTCCCCGCTTATGCAAATGAAGCCCGGGAAATTCAAATCCCGGACTTCATTTGCAAGTGCGGTATGCCTACATTACCCTCCTAGTTCGAACTAGCGGGGTAGTGTAGACATACCCTATGCCTTTTTTTGTTTTGTTAATGAAATCACCGTTTTTAAGACAATGATCTAATTCCTGTGTCCTGAAAGGCAGGAGAGTCTCTGTGCCTGAGACTAAGGATACGTCAAGACTACATGCCTCTGTCGCCAGAGGCATGTAGATTAGGCTACCAGGCATAGGAAAATGAAGTGGCAATTTAAATCATCGCTGCTTCATTTAAATTTACATGGCTGCCGCGCTGAGCCGACAAACAGCTGATCAGCTGTTTGTTGGCTCAGCGCGGTAGTCTGGACGCGCGGGGGTCGACATTAAAGGAATTTGTCGACCACCCAGGTATGCCTCCTGGGATGAGGTTTACCTGGGTGGTCGACAAATGCCTTTGATGTCAACCCCCGTGCATCCAGACTATCGCGCTGAGTCGACAAACAGCTGATCAGCTGTTTGTCGGCTCAGCGCGGCAGCCATGTAAATTTAAATGAAGCGGCGATTATTTAAATCGCCACTTCATTTTCCTATGCCCGGTAGCCTAATCTACATGCCTCTGGTGACAGAGGCATGTAGTCTAGACGTACCCTAAGAGGTCAGCTATTAGAAAATTAGTTTGTTTTCAAGCTCTCTCCAGAGGAAAGATAAAAGAACTTAGGGATACCCCACAGGAAGAAATTCCCAAGTGAGTCTTCCTGGGTTTGGAAAACGGATTTTACACTTGGTTGGCGGCAGCATACCACCCAAGTGAATCTGTGACCTTGTGTGGGAGGGGAGTTAAACAGACGCCTATAGAGGCAGGTATTTTTAAAGTGTCTTGCGGGGAAATGCCAGAGCAGGGAACAGCCTTGACAGGTGAGCATTTGTAAGATGAAGTCATGATGTATCTATGCTCCCTGTTAACAAGAATGTGAGATGGGAATTTTTAATGTTGAATTTAGCCTGCCTCATTCTTAAGCATAGGAGTAAGGATGTGAGAGGTTAATCACTTACCCAGTAAGCATCACCCTTAACAGTTAACTGATGAGGGCTAGAGCAACAGACTCAGGTTGTCCAGAGCAGCCCTTGTCCATAGTGGGCCAAGTGCATTGCAGGCAGCATCTGCTCCAGATGACCAGAGCTGCCTGGGCCCACCGAAGACAAGGCCAGGCTGGAGCAGCTTCTGGCTGCGGTGGGGTGAGGAGAGGGTGCAGGCAGAGTATGGTCCAGCCAGACTGAAACAGCCCCTGCCTGCAGTGGGAGGAGCCACTCCAGCCCAGCCATAGCAGGCGGGGAAGCGGGGAGGGGCACTTCAGC
The DNA here is from genome assembly GCF_049634645.1 of Pelodiscus sinensis. Lineage (NCBI taxonomy): Eukaryota > Metazoa > Chordata > Testudines > Trionychidae > Pelodiscus > Pelodiscus sinensis. The sequence continues at coordinate 230,347,595 of NC_134711.1, read as the reverse complement.
TTAGCCAGGCTGAAGCAGCCCTTCCTCTTTCCCTCCCTTTAATTGGTTAACCGATTAAACATTGTTTAACCGGTTAACCAATTAAATGGGATTTTATGTCCCTACATACGAGTCATGTAAAATGTTTAGGATTAAATTGAAATGTGAAATATATTGTAAGGATGAAATGCCTTATGATTCTGCATCAATAATATAAACCAATTGTATAGGTAACCATGGCTCTGCAGTGTGTATAGTTACAGTACAATTTCTCTGATAGTTGATGTTGTCTTATAGGTGTGAAAAAAACACTGTATATTAAATCTGATCTGCCAGATCCTTGCAATCTCTGAGCAAAAGGTGTTTCAGTCTCTAACGTTCTCCTAGAATTTACTTTTTAGCTCACGTTACTGAACATTGATGCATATTTAGGGGAAATTATGTACATGTGCTTTATGTAAGGCAATAATGTGATGGAGTTTTTTTCCTTCAGCAAATCAGGGAGTTTCTTTCAGTTTAAGTTTGCATTATTGACCCACTGACCTACTTTCCTGTATCTGCCTGGCATAACTTGGTATCCCCGAAACTGGAGATTTCATCTCCTCCACAGATTTGTTATGTTTAGATTCTGTGACAGAAAACATTAGAGTAATGACACTGCAAATAAAAATGAAATGTGAAGGGGTATTTGGTGCTGCAAGTGTATTTTTATTTAATTGTGTAACTGTTATCCATCATGATAGATTCGTCTGCTTCCTTATTTTATTGCCTTGTGTGTGTTTTATTGGATTTCCTTCTCTCTCCTTCACATTAAAATGAAAAATGAGTTGTGTACAGTTACCCAGATTCTAAGCTGTGCTGCTTCTCTATCAGTTACAGGCTGAGAGTGAAGGAAAAGGCAGACATAATGGATCAGTCAGGAAAGGCATCTTCTGCCGGTCTTAAATCATCTGCTTGACAGAGAAGCTGAAATTGCTAGAAATAAAAAAGTTCCTTGGCAGCTCAAAACAGCATATAAAACAAATCCTATTTTTCAGTGAATTGTAAATGTCCCCATCTCAGATAACATTTCTACTTGAATAGGAATGGGAACTGATTGGAGAATTAATTTTCTCTGGCTGCATCATTAACTGACTTTGGATCACATCACCTCCTTAAAAGGAGTGCAAGCCAGTAACTCGGAACAATGATGCAGGGAATGATCCAGTGTTGTGTGTGTGTAAATACAGAGCGGCATCTCTTCAGCAGAGGGATCTGCATATTTGAAATTACTAAATAAAGATTGACTGGTTAAAAGGCTGCAGAAAATGAACAACGAATGCTTATCAGAAGTGACTGACAGCCTGCGTCCAAAGCTGAAATGAGGTCCTTTTGGCCTATTCCTTTCAGCTGGTGTGCAATGACAGGAGAAGAGATGACAAGGAATGTGATGGATTGTGATGTAATTGTCTGACTAATATGTCATACTGCCCTTTTCCCTATTGTATTAAACCAAAATAACTTCAGCATATTACTGCACTATCTAGCTGTACACTTATTTAGTCTGCTCAACAACATAATACGTGAGTGCCTCTCCAGCATTGACAAACTCATCCTCACAACACTTGTGCAGCAAGGAAATGTTATTTGCAGATGGGGAATTGGGATTAAGTGACTTTTCCAAGATTACACAGGGAGTGCCAAGGAGCAAGGATTGAATGCTCATCTCCTGACTCTCAAGATGGTGCTCTGACTATTAGATTATCTCTGCTCCCCTTCACATATGCCATAAAAAGGCAATTTCAGTGTTTAGTGGTAATACAGGATAAGGGGCTGAATTTAGCCATGTAGGGAGTGGATGCATTTCCCACTGAAATCAATTAGTTCATTGCTTAGATTGCGAGTGCAAGCTGCTAGGTTTTCTAGTGTGTTCTGAAAGTTATCTACTTCCCCAAGCAGAGGAGGATGTAAAAAGGAGCAGAAGTGAGAAGTTTTAAACTCTGGTTAGAGATCTGTGATTTGGAGTAAGAAGGAGAAGCTGCTGTTGGTGAGGTTTTATTTCCATGTACTTGTATATTTGACTTATGGAAAAGGTGCCTTAGGGTATGTCTACGCTACATGGCAAAGTCAAATTAAGATATGCAACTTCAGCTACGTTAATTGTGAAGCTGAAGTAGCTTATCTCGGCTTTTGGTGCTGTATACACTGCAGGAATTTGAAGAAAGAACACTCTCCCTTACTCCTCGTGAAAGCAGATTACCAGCATTGACCAGAGTGCTGCTCTCACTTTGTATTAATGGTCTTAACTATAACGCTAATTGAAACCCTGGAAGATTGACAGCAGCAGCTTCAATCTTCCTCTGTAATGTAGATGTACCATTAGAAACTGAAATATGTACTTTAAACATATTAATTACAAATCTATATAAATAGGTCAGTGGGCAGTGTCTGACAACTCTTGTGTGCTACTGTAACCCACACACCTCATGTGGTTCACTGTCCCATGTAGTGGCACTTAGAACACTTACAAGGAGATATAAGAACAAGTGAGCTCTACAGCCTAAGGTAAGAACCAGCTGGCTTTATAGCTCAAGCTGTAGAGGCTCCTACAATAAGCTCCAGAGATTCCATGTTCAAATCTACAGTTTTTCAGGTATGTTAAAGGTTGTTACAAGGAGGGAGAAAAATTATTCTTCCTAACTTCTGAGGCTAGGACAAGAAATAAATTATCTTAAATTGCAGCAAGAGCGATCTGGGTTCAACAGTAGGAAAAACCTTCTGTCAAAGGTGCTTAAGAACTGGAATAAATTGCCTGGGGAGGTTGTGGAATCTCCATCATTGGAGATTTTTAAAAGCAGGTTAGACAAACATGTGTGAGGGATGGTCTAGATCAGGCATGTCCAAAGTCTGGCCCGCGGGCCAAATGCGGCCCGCGGTCGGATTTAATACGGCCCTCCGCTTCTCCCGGCTCCCCGGTGCTTTTTTTAACTGGCGCGCTCAGCGCGCCGCTTCGGGCCGCTGCCGCGGTCCCAAACCCTGCCCCTGCACTCCGCTTTGGGGCTGAGAGTGCAGGGACAGCCCCCGCTTCCTCCCCCTCTCCTGGCTCCCCGGCGCTCCTCTGACTGGCGCCGCTTCCGGCCGTGCCGCGGCCGTCCATGGCGGCCGCTGCGGTCCTAAAGTCCACCATGTAGGGCACGTCCGCAGCCCCGCTCCCCTGCTTGGCTACGGGTTCGCCCTGCCCCCGGGCCGCCGTGAGGCCAGCGTGCCCTGCACTCTCCGCCCGCCTCTGACCCTGCAAGCCCTCTACCTTGGGGCTGAGAGTGCAGGGACGGACTCCGCAGCTGCTGAGATCAGGGACTGCCTTTGAACCAGACCTAGCCTATGTACTGCAGTCCAGATCTCAGTTTCACCCTTCACATTAGTGTAGGCAAGTTTTTTTTTCAATTGAGATGAATACATTGTAAAATCTCAGTTAATGTCAGTTGGTCTAAATCAGTTATAAATCTATTTGGACACAACATGTATAGTTGGTGTTATGTCGTTTGCCGTTTGCAATAAACTTTGCATAAAATAGTTAATTTGCATTTAATTTTAATGGTTCAAAGAATGTCAGGCAAAATGGTCGGCCCTCACGCATGTTCACTTCATCAAATCTGGCCCTCTTTGAAAAAAGTTTGGACACCCCTGGTCTAGATGGTGTTTGGTTCTGCCATGGTGCAGGGAACTGGACTAGATTGACCTCTCAAGATCCCTTCCTGTCCTCGAGTTCTATGATTTGGGATTTGATCTAACTAACGGGTTTCTCATACTATAGGGAAATTGTGACCGCTGGGCTAGATTCTTATATATTAGCCATTTTCACTGCAGGACAGTGACATTTGGTATATTAGTCTAAGTGATGAAAAGCAGTTTTTAGCATCAGGTTTCAGACTGATGGGAAGGAGGTGGTCTTATTTACCTAAGCTTTATCTTCAAACCATCCTCTGCCTTCAGCCTAATTCCACTCATTCATGTAACCAAAATGAGATGCCACTCAGAGTAGATTGTACTGAACTTCATAGTATGATCGTCGCTCTCTTTCTTCATGCTTTGATCAGCAGCCATTTAAATTATAGAATCCAAGCCTGTTGGGTCTTGGGTTGTCCATTAAGGTGGCTTTATTGGTTTATTTCTGGCTCATATTTTTTAAGATTATCTTCACAAGTATAAGAGTGACCGATTTAGACCAACATTTTTGAAAGGATGTTAATTTTGAATATCTGAATTATCAGGTTCTGTTGATGTCAGTGAAAACTGATTGGTTAGTACCTCTGGAAATTCTAAAGGCCCAAAGTTAGGTACACTAAAATGGAAGCACTGCAAATTAGTTGGCATATTTTTAAAATGATGGCCTTGATTTTTTTTAATGAAAACTCAGATTCTGTGACACAAGATGCAGCTATCAAGGAAAGATATTGAATTGCTGAGCCACTGGGACCTGGCTCAGTTGAAGTCTTGGCCACCAAGTACCCAAAGTGTGTCACATTGCTTATAAAGTCCTCAGCCCAAAACAATGTCCAAGCATCTTAAACCCATATACTCAGTTTTTATGCATTTCCTTCCACCCAATCCCATGATAGGATATAAGGGCACTCCCTAGCCCAGTCCCTTAAGGGTAAAGGCAATTAATCAAGACAGTCAAGCCAATTAATCCAGACCTAAGAAATAGAGGAAATATAAAGCATTACTTAGGGGTAGCAAGAGAGAAAACAGATGGCTACAAGCTGGGACCTTACCTATAGGTTTGTATAAACTGCTGGTTTTGGTTGCTTTCCGTTTTATTAATGTAGGTTTTTGTTCTGTCTGGACTATTTATAAGTTCCCAAAAAGGAGTCACTAGAACAAGAAGTCCACAACTGACGTAAGCCTGCCTGCCTGTCTGATTACATGAGCTGGTAAATGAATGCACTCATGATCATACCTCACTTCTCAGCTTTTATTTGCTCGTCCCATATTCACTTTGTTTGGGTCATGTTTAGCTAACCCTTTTTATAGACTAAATTCCACACACACCCCTTACAGATTGGAAAATATGAGCAAGGCTTTTGTAGAAACAGAAAAGGAACTTGACGAATAGCAAATACAGAGATTGCCCTTATTTTTTTTATGTGTTTTGAATGGCACAAAATATATTGTGAAGAAATAGATCATCCATCTATTTACTGAACTTAGGGTCAATCCTGCATCCCTGTGAGGAATTGAGCACCTTGTTCCCACTGATTTCAGTTGAATGTGAGAGCATACACCACCTCACAGGAGTGCTCAGTGTCTTGCAGAATTGAACCATTGAGTTTCTTATCTTTCTTCTGCGTCTCTTCTTCACTGTTTGTTCAACCAAAGAGTTATCTGTCATTTCTGTCACTTTCATTTCCAGTGTGTCAACCCGGATTGTGAAAAGTAAGCCACCATTTGCCCATTTAATGGAGTACATCACTGCAGATAATCCATCTGGAATGCAAATTAGTTTTCTGTTACCTGGTTACTGTTGTTAAATGTGAATGACAGAGGGAAGACAGATTTAAGGTACTGTAGGTTTAGCGTGCAGTTAAGAATATATCAAACGCAATTTTGTTCTAACAAGTGTGTTCAGGATGGTTATATAGGAAGTGCATACAGTTTTTTGTATTTGTGTATATTTATAGGAGCCTTTGAATTCATAGTTAATTCTCTTAGGGTACGTCTACACTACACACTTATTTAAAAATAAGCTATTCCAGAATAGTTATTCCGATATAGCTTATTTCAAAACAGCACGTCTACATTGCAGGGGAGCCTCAAAATTAGTCTGAGGCAGGCTTCCCTAATGTAGACATGCTATCTTGATTTAAAGCCCCAGGAGGCACTGGGGAGGAATAACTTAGAATGGGTCTGGTGAGGAGCTATTTTGAAATAACAGATGTGGAGCGTCTACACACACCTTATTTCAAAAGAGCTATATCGGAATAGGCATTATTCCTCATAGAATGAGGTTTACAGATTTCGGATTAAGCCATCCATTATTTCAAAACTATTTCAAAATAATGGAATGGCTGTGTAGATGCTCACATTGTTATTTCGAAATAACGCTAGCTATCTTGAAATAATGATGCAGTGTAGATGCACCCTGAGGGTATGTCTACACTACCCTCCTAGTTCGAACTAGGAGGGTAATGTAAGCATACCGCACTTGCAAATGAAGCCCAGGATTTGAATTTCCCGGGCTTCATTTGCATAAGCGGGGAGCCGCCATTTTTAAAACCCCGCTGGTTCGAACCCCGTGCAGCGCGGCTACACGGGGCACGAACTAGGTAGTTCGAACTAGGCTTCCTAGTTCGAACTACCGTTACTCCTCATTTCACGAGGAGTAACGGTAGTTCAAACTAGGAAGCCTAGTTCGAACTACCTAGTTCGTGCCCCGTGTAGCCGCGCTGCACGGGGTTCAAACCAGCGGGGTTTTAAAAATGGCGGCTCCCCGCTTATGCAAATGAAGCCTGGGAAATTCAAATCCCGGGCTTCATTTGCAAGTGCGTATATGCCTACATTACCCCTCTAGTTCGAACTAGGAGGGTAGTGTAGACATACCCTTAGAGTGTTATGTTGACAAGACATGTCCCCTCACTCCACCAGAAGACTTTAAATGGAATTTCTCTGGCACACCCATTATTCCTTCAGAGGAGATATTTGCAACCCTATTGTTAAGGATTTGACCACAGGCTAAATTCTCATCTCAGAACTACTGTTGTAAATCTAGAGTAGCTCCGTTTGGTTCAATGGAGTTGCTTGGGATTTACTGCTGTGTAAATAAGAGCAGAAATTTGTCCCATGTTTCTATTTTCAGGATGTTGAGATAATAATAATTATAATTGTGTGATTCAGCACCTTCTAAAGATCTTAAAGAACATTATGAACACGGGGGTAAGTATTATTATCTGAATTTATATATACCTTAAAATGAGATACAGAGTATGTTTGAAAGCTCATTTGAGTCGAGCAATATCTTTCCATAGACATCAATGAACTTTGGATCAACCCTAAGGCCAGGTCTGCAGTGGGCTTTCTGTTGGTAGAATTATGTCAGCTAGGAGTGTAATTTTAATGACATTTCTACAGTCACAAAAGCCGTATTGTAAATATACTCGTAGTGCTATAAAATTGCTTTTGCAGCTATAGCTCGTTTCAGTACACATTGCATCTGTATTAACAGGGTTTGCAATAATTGTAAGGTGTAACCCAGCCATGGTCAAAATGTCTTACCTGCAAACAATTTCATCCCGGGTTTTATCTGTGTAGAGCAGGAATGGGCAATAAGAATCCCACTGCTTCTTGTAGCTCCCAGTGGCCAGGAACAGTGAACCACAGTCAACTGGAGCTTCAAGTGGCCATACCTATGGATGGGCAGGCAAATAAAAATCCAGTGGCCTGCCAGAGGCTAACCCTGGTGAACTGTGTCTTTTTTCTTTTTAAACTGCAGCACTAATCAGTTAACTTTACCTTCTAGTTATTGACAAATATGTGTAGACTTAGTTTCAGATTAACACAGTTTGTGCCTGGGAATATATTACTATTCTCTTAACTATTCCTTTTCCAATTCACTTTTTCTTGCTACTCTGCTGCATTAACCCAGCTTAAAAATAAACACTTTCTTCCCCCCCAAGGACCCCCTTTTTCACTGACCTATTTTGCTTTCTCGTACTTCTGTTTTTTGTTTAGTATGATGCATGTTTATTGTATCATGAGCAAGCACATAGTACAGTGTTAACAAGAAAATAAACTGCTCTGAGACTGAATCTGCTAACAAATTGTCATGCAGCACAGGAAATGAGGAACAATTAAATGCATCACTGTCAAATAGAGGTCACTGCTCCTTTAAGGGATTAACATGAGTGCAAGGTAACATTCTGTACCATTTATTCATCTAACAATGAAACTACTGCTGAAGTTTTAAGTTGCTTGTCGTTGAAAGATCCTAAACCCTTAAAATCAGTTTCTCCCGTACAATCAGGCTTTCTTTTATATATTCAGAGCAAAGTGCTGCCCTTAAACTCAAGACACGTTTTCTTGGTAGTGCTCCTTGTAAAAATGCTGAATAAATTGTACTAATGGTGTAGGCTTGCTTCTTTTTGTCCCCACAAAGCTAGTTAGCATAGAATCCAACTTCAGTTAAAGAGTCCAGTTTTTACATGAAAGATATGTGGAGACGTTTGTGGAGAATGACCTATTTTACTGCATCTGGCATGATGAGATATCAATTAAATGAACCAGACAAAATGAAACTTTGTATTTGTGAACAAAGTAAAAGCATAGTGAAGTGTTTGATTGCAAATACCAATACATTTTCATTGTCACTCATATGGATATACTGAGTCTTCCTATCCACCCTAAATTTTGAGTACCATGGTACAGTAGTTTTTATTTTTTCCTGAGCTACGTCTAGGATTTATCTCTAAGGGTACGTCTACACTGCATCCCTAGTTTGGACTAAGGGCTTTAGTCCGAACTAACGCGTCCCGGCGCGCACTTCCTGTTTAGAATCAGCTGTGATTCGAACTAGCGCGCCGGCGAGATCATGTTAATGAAGCGCAGGATATTTAAATCCCCGCTTCATTAACTACTTTGGTCTTCTCCATTTGCATCCCTAGTCCGAACTAGGGATGCAGCGTAGACGTACCCTAAGGTTCACATAGTGGGAAGTATACTAGAACTGGAAGGGACCTTGAAAGGTCATCAAATCCAGTCCCCTGCCCTCATGGCGAGACCAAGCACCATCTAGATCATCCCTGATAGATCTAACCTGCTCTTAAATATCTCCAGTGAAGGAGATTCCACAACCTCACTAGACAATTTATTCCAGTATTTAACCACCCTGACAGTTAGGAAGTTTTTCCTAATATCCAACCTAAACCTCCCTTGCTGCAATTTAAGCCCATTGCTTCTTGTCCTGTCATCAGTGGTCAAGGAGAACAATTATATGCCTAACTACCTTTTGAAGGGCTGGGGTTTATTGTTTTTGGCTATTGAGAGCTGAAAATTTCTTAAAGTTATTTCCACATCAGATTGGTAATAAGAACATATGCAGTGAATCCACCACTTGGAGAAATTTATTAAACAGCCTTTGTCCTCAATCATAGTCTGGTCTCCAACAAAGAAGGAGCTCTCGGGTGATATGGTATATGTTGATTATCATGCGGTTGCCATATATAAGTCATTTTGAATGAGACTGTCACACCTCAAGTTTGGTTTGCTCTTGAGTGGGCTTTATGAATTTCATAGTTGCTTTTGTCACCTATGTCTGGCTTGTCCTCATTCGTTCCTCAGGAAGGCAAGTCAATTCCACACCATTCTGTGTTCTTTTGTTTGGACCAAAAATGCTCTGGGCCAATCCCTTGATAAAACTTGGCCAAAAAATGGAAGGATGTGCTTGCAACAAAATAATAGTTGTTTTAATAAATGGGCGGGGGGACTCACCCTGCTATCACTGACCAGAATTTTGCCTCATTATTGCAAGTTGCCTTCACTCTTGAAGTGGCAGAGACTATGCTTTCGCAAAGTGGTCTCTCTATAGTGGCCAAATCATGAGCGATGCATTTGGAGCATGTTGCAAAGTAGCTAGGGCACAGCTACAGATGTCTAGAGCTATTGGAGGGGCACACATCCTCTCACCTGGAGAATCCTATACCCCTGTGAGTGTGACATTTGTGAACTGCAGCCTCAGCATCTTTCTTGGAATGGAAGATTAAACTTTCCTTCTCTGCTCATAGAAGAATCCAGAGGAAACTCTACAAGGAAATCTTCTCATTTCCCTGAGCTCTGCAGGAGTATTTGTGCACAGTAACGCAGTCTAGCCTAGACAAAGTAGTTCTTTGGTCTAATATGCAAGGTTTCACAAATAGGGCCACCAGGGGCTTTTCTTGGGGGATGGGGAATGGAAGCAAAGTAGCGGTCCCTTCTCCTCCATAGCATGCCTGGTTGCATGGCCTTGTGTGTTGGTTGCTGGGACTGGCCGAAGGAATTGGAGAAGCAGGCAACTGGCAAGGTCCCCACCTTCCCAGGAGCGGTGGGACTCGGGTTTTGTCCTTCAACACTGAAGTTGCAGGAAGTAGGCTCTGGCTGCAGGTGCTTCGGGTTCTAGCCCTGGTCTCCTGTTGTGCAGCTTCAGGCTCTGTCTTCCAGCTGCAGGGCTTCAAGCTGCAGCCCCCTGCTGCCTCCTTTGGTCCTTTCTCTCCCCCCCCCCCCCCATCTGGGGCCCAATTTATCACCAGACTGTGCTAGGGCTGAGTAAGTCTGCTTCTGGGGAAAGTGACACCTGTATGTTTGCAAATAGCACTTTTCACAAAGGCTTGTTAGCTAGCAATAAATACAGGACAATGAATTGGGCATGTGTATGTGCATATTTATTTATTTTCCTGAAGCTAATTAAGCATTTTAGGGATAAGTGTGAAAGTGGCCACCAGCAAGAGTTGGTGGTCTCACTCTGAGACAACCAAAACATTTGTCCCAAGAAGTCCTGGTCTAATGCCTTCAATTGGTGTTTTGTCTGGTTAAGCATTTAGACCATGATACTCTCTGACTTCAGTTGGGGTTTGCTGACACAGAGGTCTGCATATGTGGATTTGAAGAAGCTGGGCCTTCGTAAGAACTTCAAGATTTAGCCTCTGTGGGATTTTTTGTGAGAGTAGTGGTGGTAGGGCTCAGACCTGAATTATTTAGTGCTGATCAGCACTTTTCAGATGTTAAATGCTATACAGGCAGTCCCCGAGTTACACGGATCCGACTTATGTCGGATCCGCAGTTACGAACGGGGCCCGTCTCCCTGGTCTCCAGCAGACCAGGGAGAGGAAGCAAAGCGGCGGAGCACGCAGGCAGCGGACAGCCCAGACGCGTCTGGGCTGTCCGCTGCCCGCATGCTCCTTGGCTTTGCTCTGCTTTGCTCCCCGTCCCCCTGCTCTGCAGACCAGGGGGACGGGGAGCAAAGCGGCGAAACACGTGGGCAGCAGACAGCCCAGACGCCTCTGGGCTGTCTGCTGCCCGTGTGTTCTGCTGCTTTACTCCCCGTCTCCCCGGTCTGCAGACCAGGGAGACGGGGAGCAAAGCAGAGCAAAGCCGCGGAGCCCGAGGGCAGCAGGACAGCCACGGCGCGTCTGGGCTGTCCCGCTGCCCCCGTGCTCCGCGGCTTTGCTCCGGACGCCTGTGGTACAGCAACTGGGGTGCTGCCGGCTGGTCCCGTAGCGCCGCTCTGGGCGCTACTGGACCAACCCGGCAGCACCCCAGCTGCTCTGCCCCAGGCGTCCTGATTCAGCCACTGCTGGTCAGTTTCAGCAGCGGCTGAATCAGGACGCCTCGGGCAGAGCAGCTTGGGTACTACTGGGTTGGTCCAGTAGCGCCGAGGAGCAGCGGCGCTACTGGACCAACTCAGCAGCACCCCAGCTGCTCTGCCCCAGGCGTCCCCAAGTCAGCCGCTGCTGAAACTGACCAGTGGCTGACTACAGGAAGCCCCTGCCCCGGGCTTCCTGGAATCAGCCGCTGATCAGTTTCAGCAGCAGCTGACTTGGGGATGCCTGGGGTTCTTAAGTTGAATCTGTATGTAAGTCAGAACTGGCGTCCAGATTCAGCCGCTGTTGAAACTGATCAGTTTCAGCAGCGGCTGAATCTGGACGCCAGTTCCGACTTACATACAGATTCAACTTAAGAACAAACCTACAGTCCCTATCTTGTACGTAACCCGGGGACTGCCTGTACTCTAGTATTATTTTTGAGCATTGTAGGGAACTAGCTGGAATCGTATTAAGGGTTGAGAGAACCCCTCCGCCCACCTTAGACAAAAGTTGTGTGTAATCCTGCTCAGCAGCTTTTGGCTGAGTAGTGTTTTGGGTTGGGTGGGAGGAAGGCAGAACGGAAAAATTGAGAAAAGTGAGGGGAGAGAGAGCACAGTGGCTGATCCTGGAAGAAACCTACAGGAAGATTTTTGGGTCTGGGGAGCAGGTTGAAAAGGATGCAGTTGGTGCAGTGAACAAAAGAAGCATTTCCTACCTTCTGCTTTCAGACACAGAGCTCTCTACATTCTTGGTAAATAAACAAATCTGCACTAACCCTTCCCCCGCCCCGACTTTATTAATTTCTGGTTCTAGCTGAACATCCCCAGGGCCCCAAAACTTTGGCTAGCTGCTGGGTTCAGAAATGGGTAAACGTTACAATTTATTTTAAAAATTAACTTCAGTTATTGGAATTCCCCCCCCCCCCCCGTGTAGTTAGAAACATCTGTTTTTATCCTAAAGGTTTAAAAGTTTCCCTCTTCTTGCTGATGGATTCATTTTGCAATAGTTCTCCCTCCACAGCCTACACCACAGAATTTTAGAGATACTTTTCTAAATTACATTTGATAATCTACTCAAGTAGACTCTTCAGCCCACACAGGTATCTTTCTCATTATCCATTGGCTAAGATATTCATCCTACAATTGTATCTGAAGCTTGTACATATGGAATTACATAAAGTTAAAAGAAGAAAGATTCTTGACAGCTTATTGTGTAAATCCTTCTGACACAGTTTCCACATTTCTGGTGGAGATGAGAACTGATCACTACAAAGTAAGCCAAGAATTCCTGAGAGACATATTGACTGCCTTTTGATTTTTCTACCTTGAAGTTCAAAGAGCATGAATAAGTTCATTGTAAAAGGGAAGAATTGAGTTATTTTAAGAAATAAGGAACACGCTTAGCATGAAGTACACTAAGAACTTGAGAAAGAGAGCTGGCCATGAAATAAGTCAGTTTGGTGAAAAAAAACTCTGTGTGAATTGAATGTCATAATTTTTGTTTTTGGACAGTAGTGTTAATTCTTAACAAAGATGTTCTATCATTTAGAAACTACTTTTTTTTTCTTGGGGATTGAGCTCAGTGAGAAATGTAATGCTGTAAATTAAATTACGTAAATTGTGCTTCATACTGATTGCCGAGTTTGGTAACTATTCCTTTTAATATTTTATTTAGGGCTAGTCCCACAAAGGAGACTTAGGTTCTGTGTAGCAACGCCTCAAATGCATGTGTCCTGCCACTTAATGGAACCTATACTCCCAGATTAGGCCATCAGGCTTTCTATACAATGTACGGGGGCAAGTTAGTTGTCTTAAGAAAGGGAATCCACAAAAGCCAGCATAAATGGAGAGCCATGTAAAATTGACATTTCCTATTGGTTAAGAGATGCATGTGGCTTAAGCCTATCCCCTCAACAGGATTCAGGGCAAAGTGGTCCAGCATAGCTATTGGGCACTACTACAATATAAACCTTAAACAGTCATACTACTGCTGCTACTATTACCAATAATAATCATAATACAATGACAATGGGCTCTCAAATTCATATGACAAGACTTGGAAGCCAAATCAGTTACATACAGCAGTTTAGAGCAATTCTCTTTATAGTCCCTACCACACAGGGGCTTTGATCCCTGATTAAGAACCCTAATAGTCAGTGATAATAAAGTAAGTTGGAGTTAAGATTTCAATTTTAGACAGACCAGAATCTTGATGAGTGACAACATGATTCAGTTCCGTTAAATTAGGATAGAAGTTTGGAAGTGTCTTCTGCTTCCCTTAGCTCACCTCATGGAGAAAAGTTCTGCAGCTCTGAAGCCAACTGGGAGGACTGGCTGGAAAATGAAGTTTCTGTTCTGAGGGAAGTTCTGGCACTTTGAAATTGACCATTCATTATCAGTGGTAAATAGGTCAATGGAGGGATGATAGGAGTTACTATAGAGAACTTTCTGGGTGTCTGGCTGATGAGTCTTATCCACATGCTCAGGGTTTAGCTGATCGCCATATTTGGGGTCAGGAAGGAATTTTCCTCCAGGGTAGATTGGCAGAGGCCCTGGAGGTTTTTCGCCTTCCTCTGTAGCATGGGGCACAGGTCACAGCTGGAGGATTCTCTGCATCTTGGGGTCTTCAAACTATTTGAAGGCTTCAATATCTGAGATATAGGTTAGAGGATTATTCTAGGAGGGGGTGGGTGAGATTCTGTGGCCTGCATTGTGCAGGGGGTCAGACTAGATGATCATAATGGTCCCTTCTGACCTTAAAGTCTGTGAGAGCAATTAGAGGTGCTCTGCTTTGATCTATGGATTGGAATTTGGCAGAGGCAAGATTAATATAGCAGAAATATAAACAGATAGAAATAGAGATGTGTGCATGCATACATACAAGTGCTTTTGTATATAAATACCACCGAAGTAATATGGGCCTTTAAAAATTTGTTAGCGAGGAAAGTTGTATTTTTCAAAATCAAACTTCTGGTAAAACCTAGTTCAGATTGTGATTAGAAATTGCGTGAATAGTTTTGTAGATAGCTTAACTGTTTTATAATGTATCCATAGAAGCCTCTGTACCCTGGTGGAGTCAGTTAGCAAACAAATCTGTCTGCTGATTTCAAGGTAGTATGAGTAATGATTGAGAATAATTTTTTTTTTCATTCTGTCATATATTAGTGACATTAAGTGAGGGATTTGTCATACTACTTACTGGTGGCAGAATGTCTCAGAGCTTTAAGGAGCACATTGCAACACACACTACTTTTTCAAGAACATTTGGCTAGTAATAAAGTCAGGGCCTGCATACGCAGAGTGCTTATTTCCTTGGGTATCATATGAATAAGTTCCAGTTGTGTTTTGAGAGTAGCCAGAATGGCTCATTCTTCCAAACGCATCGTGTGGCAGTGGCTGACCAAAGACAATTTAGACCAGGGATCTCAAGCTCATGGCTATCTATGGTTTGAGTATTTCCACAATCCGGCCGACATTTGGCTGCCAAGGGTGTGTGTCTTTACCCATCCATCCCAAGCCCATCCCCTGCTCTGTCCCCACCCTGCCCCTGCTCCCTTTCCCCAACTGTACTCCTTCCCCCAAGCACTCTCCTCCAAGGGACGTGTCCTTGGGGATTGCCAGGGGCTAGGCACAGGGTGGTAGCAGGTGTTGGGCTCCTGCACACTCACTTTGGTGGTGGGAGCCATGGGGAAGTGGAGCAACAGGGCTGGCCCAGCAGATGGCAGCAGAGCAGAACAGAAGCTGCTGTGTTGCTCCGCTTCCCCATGGCTAACACCACCATGGTGAATGCAGGGGGGAAAGGAGGAGAAGGGCCTGACCCCTGCTATCAGCCCCAGCCTGCCTAGGACCAGGTGGGACAATCTGAGTATGGGGGGATAGGACAATTGGGGCAGCCATTGCAGGAGCCTCCCAAAGCATGTTGCTGCCCTGAACTGTGCTATGGATGGGATGGCTCTGAACAAATCTCCTCCGGGCCAGAGGGATGTGCCAGCAGCGCTTTGGAGCTAACTGTCAGAAGCCGCTCTAGCTCCATTGTGCTGACGGTGGCGATGGTGGAAGTTCAAGGGGGGAGGTTGAATCTCCTGGGAGTGACAGGCCAGGTCAGGGGACATCCACTGGGGTGGAGGGAGCCCACTGGGAAGATTTGAGGACTGGCCCTGAGGTAAATTGAGTTTGAGACCCCCTGGTCTAGTCTCTCCTTCCACTTCTAGAGATTAGCTTGGCCACTGGCTAGAAACAAATGTTCCCTGACTGGCAATCTGAGTGGGCCGCCTGTCACCACATGGCCTTTTTATAAGGTTGGCAGCAGCTGGGAAAGGGAGTATCTGAAGGATGCCCCAAGAAGCAGTCTTCTCTCCTTAATGTGAGTTAGGGGGGAGCATCAAGTTTCCTGGGCAGAGCTGCCAGGAAGGCATGGGGATACCACAAGGGCACTTGTCTTTCTCTTTTGTGAGATGGGCTCCCTCTCTACCCCTGGCAGTAGGACTGTTGTGTGATGGTAGGCAGTAGGGCTGTTGTGTGGTGTGGTAGGGCAGCAAATTTCTTCCAGTTTCTTCTCCTTCCTTCTTCCCCAAATGTGTGAGGGAAAGCATCATCAGCTGCAGCATGTAGCTTCCCCTTCTACTTAGAGTTGCCAGATGGTTTCAATGAAAATACCGAACACACTTGACATTACATCACAATCTACAGTACATCTTATTTAGAAAATACCGGACATTTAAATTTTCTCATTTATATTTTCTCAATTTGTTTCCCGAACAGAAAGCTCAAATACTGGACTGTCCAATTCAAAACTGGACACCTGGCAACCCTACTTCCACTCTATGGAACCACTTTTTCAGATGACTGTAGGATAGCTAATGTAATACTGATTTTTAAAAAGGGTTCTAGAGGTGATCCTGGCAATTACAGGCCAGTAAACCTAATGTCAACACCAGGAAAATTGGTTGAAATGATAGAAAAGAATGGAATTATCAGACATAGAGCAACGTGGTATGTTGGGGGAGAGTCAACACTGCTTTCATAAAGGGAACTCCTGCCTCATCAATCCATTACAATTCTTTGAAAGAGATCAACAAACATTTATAAGGATGATCTAGTGGAGATATACTTGGACTTTCAGAAGTCTTTGAAAAAGTCCCTCTTAAGCATACATGAGATAAGAGGAAAAGTATTCTCATGGATCAGTAAGGGTATGTCTACACTACCACCCTAGTTCGAACTAGGGTGGTAATGTAGGCAACCGGAGTTGCAAATGAAGCCCGGGATTTGAATTTCCCGGGCTTCATTTGCATCTCACCGGGCGCCGCCATTTTTAAATGTCCGCTAGTGCGGACTCCGTGCCGCGCGGCTACATGCGGCACGGACTAGGTAGTTCGGACTAGGCTTCCTATTCCGAACTACCGTTACTCCTCGTGGAACGTGGGCTTCGTTTGCAACTCCTTGTGGGCTTCATTTGCAACTCCAGTTGCCTACGTTACCACCCTAGTTCAAACTAGGGTGGTAGTGTAGACATACCCTAACTGGTTAAAAAAATAGAAATAAAGGGTAGGAATAAATGGTCTGTTTTCACAGTGGAATGAGGTAAATAGCACAGTCCCCCAAGAACCTGTATTGGGACCAGTACATTTCAACATATTCACGAATGATCTGAATAAGAGAGAAACAGTGAGGTGACAAAGTTTGCAGAGGGTACAAAAGATGTTTAGGTCCAGTGTTCCCTCTAAGCTGTGTGGCAGCACAACTTCACAGGTGATTAATCAGCCCTGCTCAGTCAGAGGCTCAGGGCTCCACTTGCAGCCCGTCATCCCCCTGGAGAAGCAGGTCGCTATTGCCCTGTGGAAGCTGGCCACCCCCGACAGCTACTGCTTGATGGGACATCAGTTTGGCATGGGGAGGTCTACTGTTGGGGCCGTCTTGATGGAGGTAAGTCACTCTCTGGGGACAGTCCATTGGGGGGGGCATAAAGGGGACAGTCAGGACCGGGCAGAGGGAATGGGGGATGGGGTGGGAGTGGTAGATGCCCTCCTGGCCTCACCCTGCTGTGGTACAAGGTGGGGAAGAAGGGTTGCTTGAGGGCAGGCTCTTGGGGTCTGGGAGGGGAGGAGTGGGGGAGCACCTCTCATCAGCTCAGGCAACTCCTCTAATTTCCTGTTATGTGTGTTTCTATTTGTCCCTTTCTGCAGGTGGTGACGGCCATCAATTTGGAGCTGTTTCACCGGACTGTCTGCCTCGGAGACCTGGATACCATCATCACCAGATTTTCAGGGCTAGGATTTCCGAATTGCGGTGGAGCACTTGATGGGACTCACATCCCGATCCGTGCACCACCCCATCGAGCAGCCCAGTACATTAACAGAAAAGGCTAATTTTCTATGGTGCTGCAGGCCCTGGTCGACCACTGGCGACAATTCACAGACATTTGTGTCAGGGGGTCGGGCTGGGCACACGATGCCCGGACCTTCCGGAACTTGTACCTGTGCTGCAGGCTGGGACATTCTTTCCAGAGCGCAACTTTGCAGTCAGAGACGTGCAGATGCCCATGTGCATTCTGACTGACACGGCGAATGCCCTTATGCCGTGGCTCATGAAGCCATTCACTGGACACCTGGATGCGAGCAGGGAACTGTTTAACTCCCACCTGAACTGGGCTCGCTTGCAGGGTTCACTTTAGGCATCTGAAGGGCAGGTTTAGGTGCCTGCTCACTTGCTGGACATGGGGGAAAGCAACATCCCCAAGGTGGTTGCTGCCTGTTGTGTGCTGCACAACCTGGTGGAGAGGAAAGGGGAGGCCTTCCTCTCAGGGTAGGGGACACAGGCTGATGTGGAGGGGAGGCAGTTTGGTCAGCTGCCATCCGCCAAGCCCACTAGTTGGGCCCTGAGGGAGAGATTCTCCCAAGGAGCCTGATGACTTTCCCCAGGGCCTTCCAAATGTGGGTTTGCTCCACACCCCCACCGCCTTCCCTCCCAAACCCATCCCTGCCCCACTTTGTACACATACACAGAAGAGAGAGAGACAGGTGTGCTTTACAAAATGCTTACAGTTTATTGCACTGTTGTATGTAACAAAACCAGTATAACTCTTTTGTAAAGAAAAATAAACTGTTTGTTAACAAATTAAAGTGCTTCCCTTACAGACTGTCACTGGCGGGAAGGGGGATGTAAACCTGGAAGCAGGGAGAGAGGCTCAGGGCTGAGGGTGCCGCCTGGATGAAGAGTGTACGGGTACAGGGGCCTGTGCAGAGATGACCATGCATGCGGGCTGGGACAGTAGGGGGCTGGCCAGGAGGTGGGGTTGCACCTGGGTCTAGGATGGCAGGGGGCAGGACCAGGGACAGGACCTGGGAAGGCCATCACCTCCTGGATAGAAGCTCAAATTGCAGTGCACTGCTGGACAAACTCGTCCAGCAGGCAACTTCATCACTCTGCCTCTGCCTCTGCCTTCATCACTCTGCCTCATCCCTGCATCCTTGCAGGACTGAGATGTGCTGGTGCGTCAGGTCCAGGTACGTGCACCAGTGCTGAGGGGTTCCATGCAGCTGTCTGGGTGGTGGAACAGGTGTGGTGCACCCCTCCTGGAGAGATGGTCTGGCTGTGGAGGACAAGAGGGAAAAGTTATCAGTCATGCATGCTCACACTTTCCTGAGAGGGCATGCCCTCCTTCTCAGCAGTCAGTGCCTGTCCTAGAGTCAGAGGATGCTTATGTGGTCTCATCAAGGCATGGTGTGGCCTGGCCAGCCGCTACGGCCTCCCTAGAGTCCAGAAGGTGTACAGGCCACCATCCTGCCCCCCACCCCACCCCCACACACCATGGCCAAGCAACATGGACAAGTGTCAGGCCACAGTTGGGGTTCCTACAGGTTGCTGAGAGGCCTGAAGCTGCATGGCAATCCCAGGGTCCCCAACCCATGCCTGCACCTGGCATCACTGTCTGCAGGAGCAGGTGGTGCCTCGCACCCAGATGGGTGCAGGGATAGGACAGTCCTCTCTGAGATTGGCCATGTGTGGGGGGCCCCCCCAGGCTGTGATCCGCATGACACGTCACAGTATCGCACCATCCACTTTGCTCCCGCCTCCCCTGCCCTGTGCATGTTGAACCCTCACAGCACTCACCTGATGTTCCCTCCCCGGTGTCCAAAGTTGTCTGGGTGTCTGGCTCCTGGGTGAGGGTGATTGTGCTCCTGGTGTCCTCCTCCTCCTCATCTTGGAGCTGCTGGTCCTCAGGGATGTCATCCTGGATCTGCGGCCGCTGCTGCACAGGGGTCTCCATCCCTGACTCCACAACCTTCAGTGGCGACAGGGGTTCCTCTTCCCCCCAGGATCCGGTTCAGGTCCTCATAACAGGTGCAATGGTGTGGTGCTTCCCCAGAGTGGGAGCTGCGCTCACGGGCCCTAACATGCCCCTTCCTCAGCTCCTTCACCTGTGCTCTGACTTGGTCTGGTGTGTGGGAGTGTTGGCCTTTCTTTGCAAGGCCATCAGCCATTCGGGCATAAATGTCCACATTTCTCCTCCTGGACTGCAAGGCCTGCAGAGACTCCTCCTTGGACCAGAGCTCCAAGAGGGCTTTGAGCTCAGGTGCAGACCAGGAGGGTGCCTGACATTTGGTGCCCCTGGCTCGGTGTAGGGCTGTATCCCTGGAAGGGGCAGGGGAGGCTTGTGCCTGGGACATGGCTCTGAGTGGGCCTACCAGCAAAAGCCAAGCAGTCAGGGTCCTGCTTAGAGCTGGCTTGCTGCCACAATGCTACTCCTGGATGCCTGTGCCTTTAAAAGATGACTACAATCAGGAACAATAGAGGTGAAAGGTTTGGCAAGGAGTGTCCACCAGGGCTTCTTCCTGGAAGCCTTTATTTTCGAAAAAAAAAAAAAAATCCACACATACCTTTTTTTGACAGATCTCTGTTGAAAATAGCATTGTTCCTCATAAAACAAGGTTTACTGCCCTCGACAAAACCGCCGCGTTCTTTTGAGTTACTGTCACCAGAACACGGTGGAAGTCTAGACGCAGGTAAAGATTTTTTGAAAAAAAGGCCACTTTTTAAAAAAAATCCCTGTACTCTAGACCAAAAGAGAATACGGTGCATTTCCTATCCTATGCTGGGATGGGAGGATTTGCTCCAAAAATCCTCATATGGGCCAGTGGATCTGAGCCCCAGTTGATCCATAATACTTAAATCTTATAAGCCTATTTTCTTTAGGGGTTTTTTTAATTACATTTTGTATGCCACCTCAAACTATTCTAAAGCCAACATGCCTAATGTATTCTAAGATGCTTGACAGAGATTTGGGTGATTAATGAAAGCAGTGAGAACTCGCATTAATAAAAAGTGTATTTCAAACTTTTCAGCAGTTAGTATTGATAATGGCTTATTTCCCCCAGTGAATTCTTTTACTCTAAATCTTCAGACACTTTAACATTTCTTTGAATATTTGTTCCAAAGCCGAAGATGGTATCTAGGCTCTTTCCCACTACTTTTAGTGATCTCCAAAGATGAGAGAGAATCTGTTCTCCTTTGAAAAGCATTGTAATATTCATTTGATCCTGTACCTGGAAGTGTTCTTATTAAAGAAGATGGAGAGTATAAAATGTATAGAATCCAAAGTGTTTTCATTTTTAATGTGCCAAAATAATACATATTAAATGTTGTGCATGGATGTCAGAGATTCCTCCATCAATTAATAGGTGCTGGTATGTATGGGCAGAACAGGTTCTGTGAGAATGTCAACTAGATTTACTTTTTTTTAGCAAAAGATAAGATAATGAGGCAGAAGTGGGGTTTTTTTTCAGTTTCCTAACCATCTTCCTAAAAACAGCCTTTAGCATTGACCCTTGTTGTTCCCAAATGTATAAGAAGCTTCTATGTAATTCTGGGGCTCAGGTGTTTAATCTTCTTTCTACTGTATGTGCAATATGCCTCAGGTGGCATGTGACCAGGATTCATCAGCAAATTTGGTTTGCTGCTTGGCACATTAGCTTCCCTGGCCTGGCTCAGGTACTGGTAGGGGAGTGATGCGGACGCTAATCCATGCTTAAATAGTTCACCATTTCAAAAAGGATATTTTGGGCAGAGTCCTCCCTCAGTGCATATGCATGATGCTCAAGTATGCCACTGATAATTGTATACATGAACCTCTGAGGGAGAATATACTTGGGCATATGCCTGAGACAAAGCAACCTAAGTATGGGTTGGGTTTTACTTTCAGCCCCCACAGATGGAAAGTGTATATCCACCTGAACAGAGCTGGGGAGCTGCTAAGAATTCTAATGCACTCACATAAAGCTTGAATGGTCCAACACTGTGCCAGTGGGGTGATTGGGAAGATGGCATGCATCTGTCTAACCCAGGGCCAATACGTGGTGCCACTCTGCAGCTGTTCTGCAGCCTCTGTTCCAGACTGTCTATTGCATTGAGTCCAGGGCCAATTGACTTGGCTCACGCCCAACCCTGCCTCCATTGTGATCTTCCATACCAGATTATATTGAGCTGGGACAGTGATGCCTTGTGCAGCATGTAGCAAGGGTGCCACCACCCCAGTATAGCCGCTCTGGCACCAGACATCTGACACCATTCCAACGCAGTTTTGCATAAAACAAGAGCTTTCCGCTGGCTCTCATGTGTGACTTTCACCCTGGGAGGGGATTGCTATTGGATTCTGTCTGGCATTTCAACTTAAGCCACTGTATGATAGAGAGAGGTGAGGCTGAAGAACAGTAATAGTATACTACAGTGTTATTTTAATAGGATTACTCTCTTGTGATGTTTGAGGGGTTTTTTTTCTCTCTCTCCCTCCTCCCGCCTCCCCTAAATTTTTCTCTGTCCTCTATCAGGCTTCTGTGTTAATGCCCTCTGGTGATACTGAATTCTATCCAAGCTTCACTTCAAAAATTCCACCTGTGTTAATTATTGTTCCAGGAGGATGTCTTGCCCTAGAGAGAAAAGCTTTTTCTGATGCCATCTGTCTGGATTCCCCTCCCCCCCCCCCATGACAGGGAGAGCAGTTAACCATTCAGTACTTCCAAGGGAAATTTTGTAGCCAGTGAAGATAATCTGAATGACCCTGGTGCCCCAGGAAGGGAAGTGTTGTCTCAAGTGTAGTATGCTATGTATGTTACCTATCCACCTACTTCAGTTAATGAGGCTCCTGCTTCTTCACACTGGTCAAAATAAATACAAAGCTTTCTAGCCCTGAAATCACCATAGTGAGGTTGCCATGGTAAAAAAGAAAAGTGCAGTCCAACCATCACCGATTAGACGGAAAGAGATGACACAAAAAGAAGCACTAACACTGCATTGGCATCACACAGCATTTTGTCAGACCAGCACTATCAGGATGCAGTGAACTTCTAATTTTAGTTTATATTTTTGTGCTCCATATAAAACTAGTCTCTCTGTTCAATATTCATTGCTGTCTGCACAGCTCACCAGCAAGGATACTAGCATTGTTAGGGATTTTGTTTTCTTGTGAGAGAGGTTGGCTTTTTTTAAGAGTGGTCTGAGAATAATAGAGGGAGGCCAGAGATTCCTAAATCCTATCTTATTATATTACTGACTCCTCCTGTAGCTTAGGTCCAAGTAACATAACCAAGTTGCCTCTGTTTCCCCCTATAAAATAAGGACAGTAGTTACAATTGTGCTTGAAATGGAACTCCTGATCCAAGCCTACCTGCATTTGGGGGAAGTTCAGCACCATTTCAATTTTATGACCAGAGCTGCAAATTCAGGAGGTGGGATGTGTGCATGTGGGGGGTGGGGGGAGATGCTAACAATCGCTTTCCCTCTTCTACACTCACTGTGAAATCTTGAGAAACCAGGAGGAAGTGCAAAGCAGGATTGGGAGAGAAGGGGTGAATTAGGAAACCAAGTATTTTCCAATACAAAATATTGTGAAATTCTGATTTGACCAAGTCATACTTATGTTTGATCATTGGCAGCGGGGAGGGAAGGATTATTTTAGCACATTTTTATTTCATTTTGAGAAGTGTTTTTACATTTTTAGGAGCAGCAAGGTCTGATTAAAAACCTGTCTGTATTTTTGTTACTTGTTTTTTATTAACATGATGGACACACGCACTAACCCAGAAAGGGGGCAAAGGCTTCTTACTTTGGATACAGTCTTTCTTCAATGCTTATCATACCATAGCTCTGAAGCAAAGAGACTGACTACTTACTAAAACCAACAAGGGCCTGATTCTTTCCATTTATAGGTCATGTTGCAGGGTTTTTCTCTTGGTAGACCTGTCTTCAGTAGAAAAGCAGAATGGAGCAAATGGCCCAGGGAAATTCTCCTTGAGAGTTAAGCTTTGAAAATGATCCGACCCTGGACAGGCACTATAACAAAATATGAACAGAGTTTATAGCTTAGAACAGGGCTATTCAACACACGAGTCATTGCTCATTAAAAGTGCTGTCATATGGGTGGAAATTGGGTAAATATTGCATTTCATTAATAACAGCAGAACTGACTTAAATGGGGCCTGCATGTTGTATAGTCTTTCCTTAATTGTTGTATTCATGTCTATCAGTGTGAAAGAAGCTATTTGCATATATTTCCATATATTAGAAAAAGTTCCTAACTGTCAGGGTAGTCAAACACTGGAATAAATTGCCCAGGGAAGTTGTGGAATCCCCATCTCTGGAGATATTTAAGAGTAGGTTAGATAAATGTCTATCAGGGATGGTCTAGACAGTATTTGGTCCTGCCATGAGGGCAGGGGACTGGACTCCAGGACCTCTCGAGGTCCCTTCCAATCCTAGTATTCTATGATTCTATGATATTTGCATGTATATGCAACCACACTTAAGCTGCGGCCCTTGGCATGTGCTGAGAGTATCATTGTGGCCCTCAGGGCTTCCAAAGTTGAGTAGCCCTTGCTTAGAACCTGAAAAGACTAAGTCACGTGCTTACTTCACACACTGAGTCAATGGGACTACTTGGTGCATAAAGTTCAGGCTGCACCTGAAGCTTTGCAAAAAATGTGTGTAAGTCCCTTTTTGAAGACTGAACTCAATGTGAAGACTATGTATATACATGGTGTCTAGATGCTATGGTGACAGATGCATTAGAAATGCATGTAGTCAGTTATTATTGACTTATATGGTCAGGGCTCGACAATTATGGCAAGCTACTCGCCCGTGGTGAGTAGATTTTAGCCCAGCACGGTGCCACAGCGTGATCAGCGCATGTGCAGCGCGGTCTGCACATGCGCAGCGTGCCGAACTGGGCAGCTGGCAAGCGGGGCTCACTGCCGCTTGTCAAGCCCTGCATATGGTGATATCACTGTTTCTCATGAAAATCATATGAAAATCATGTTTTGGCTTTAATCTTTTAAACCAACATTGGTGTACTGTGAATGTTCAGATTTTTATTTTATTTTATTTTATTTTATTTTATTTTATTGCAATAAACATCGACATGCCCATTGTTTTTCGGTTAAGTGGAGTAGCTTGAAAGAAAATTAATGCACTGAAACCAGATAAACATGACAGGTATATACGTAGCTTTTATCAGTTAAATTAGAATGTCAGAAAGACTATGTCTGTGTTCAATATAAAAATATCATACTAATATGTGATACTGTTAAAAACCTTGAAACATAAACACTGGGATGTAGTCTCATATGTTCAGTGAGGGGTATCAATTTTTGCCCACTAGCATGAGTGTACTCTCAAATGGCCCAGTCTACTAGACACAGTGCTAATTATCAAAACCAGCATCACTGATATTCCACTGGAATAAGCAGTATGTGAAGGATTAGCCCAAGGAAGTTGCGATGGTACCTTTCCATGGAGAACAATGCCATCTTGTGGGCAGTTATAGTTTCCTCTATAGTTTCCTGGCATATTCTAAGAGAGGATCCTTCATAATAATTTAATCACCTCTTTTTACCTCATTACTCCTAGTTGCCTGAAATGCTCCAAGCAGAGTCTGAATCATTAAAAAGCAAAGTTAAAAAATCGGTGTATGAAAAAGGCCTCTGAAAAGAGATCAGATTATTCCCAGTCAGGAGTGGCCCGAGGCCAGCTGCGGCAGCTGGCACCCCAGGCAGAAGGCGCAATTGGCGCCCCGGCCTCCACGGCCGTTAATGGCTGTGATGTAATCATCGGGCTTTAACATGGCACTGTGGCCGTGGCAGAAAAGCTGAGAGAGAGTTCTCCCGGGGTGCTCTAGGTAAAATGTCTTTTGAGGGGAGTAGGTAACAGCACGCTGGTTTACACTGGCACTTTATAGCACTTTAACGTGTGTGTGTGTGTGTGATGTTCCCTGTAAGCTGAGCATTTGGTGGCCACCCAGAAGAGATTCAAATGACACCCAGCTGATTATCAGAGGCCCCACAGCTCATAGCATGTGTTTCTATCTGCACATGCCTCGGTGCACATCATACAATTTATTCTGTGCATGATGGAAAAAATAAGAGGGTGTGTGAGTTCTTTTTCATATCCCTGAGCCAGAAAGATGCAATTCAGTAAAGTGAAATGCCTCATCTTCTCTTGCAAAGTGGTACACTGCAAGCTTTTTGCTCAAAAACAACTGTTTTTTCGCAAAAACACATGGAGCGTCCACATCTTAAATGCGCTTTTGCGTGAGGAAATCAAGAGTAAAATGGCAGAACAGAGGGCTTTTTCCATCACAGGTAAACCTCCTTTTATGAGGCATAACTCCCTTTTGCGCAAGTGTGGACACTCCAGAGGGGTTTCTTGTGCAACAAACCCCTATGGGAAAAAGCACAGGTGCTCTGATGGCCATTCTCTGAATGGCCATCAGAGCTTTCTTGCACAAGAATGTCCATATAGTGTAGATGCTCTCTTGCACAAATAGGGTTGCCAGGTGTCCAGTTTTGAACCAGACAGTCCAGTATTTGAGCTTTCTGTTCGGGAAACAAATTGAGAAAATATAATTGTCCGGTATTTTCTAAATAAGATGTAATGTAGATTGCGATGTGCTTTGAGCTGTGGACAGGCTCTTGCGCAAGAATTTTTTGCACAAAAACTCTTGCGCAAAAGGCTTCTTGCACAAGAAGCATGTAGTGTAGACATAGCCTTAAATTATTATAATAATTTCTTTAAAAATCCATTCTTTTACAGTAAAATTAATCAGAGTTGAAAATAGAGACCAACAAAGTTCTGTAAATTAAGATCTATTAAAAAAATCCTTTAACAAGATGAATAGAATTATTAGTTATTCACTTAAGCCTGAATTCACCAATGGATTTAGGTGCTGCTCAGAGCCTTAACTTTTTGGCTCTGAGGAAATCACTACAAAGGCAATGGCATCCCTAACGTCTATTGAGGAGCGAGGCTCGATGCATGAAG
Source organism: Pelodiscus sinensis (assembly GCF_049634645.1). NCBI lineage: Eukaryota > Metazoa > Chordata > Testudines > Trionychidae > Pelodiscus > Pelodiscus sinensis. The sequence goes on along the minus strand of NC_134711.1, from coordinate 230,320,999 downwards.
AGAGGTAGGTGTTAACAATGTGATTCACAAAGTTTTCCTGCTTTTTATGGATGTCTCTTTGTAAAAGAAAAAAAAAAAGAAATACCTGTATACATTCATAAGAACATAAGAACGGCCGTACTGGGTCAGACCAAAGGTCCTTCTAGCCCAGTATCCTGTCTGCGACAGTGGCCAGCACCAGGTGCCCCAGAGAGGGTGGACCGAAGACAACGATCAAGCAATTTGTCTCCTGCCATCTGTCTCCAGCCTCTGACAAACAGAAGCCAGGGACACCAATTCTATCCCCTAGCTAATAGCCTTTTATGGACCTAACCTCCATGAAATTATCTAGCTTCTCTTTAAACTCTATTATAGTCCTAGCCTTCACAGCCTCCTCTGGCAAGGAGTTCCACAGGTTGACTACACGCTGTGTGAAGACATTTCAGAGTCAATTGCTGAGTTTGAAAAGATCACTGTAATATGAAAACAAAAGCTTCGAGTTCTTGGAAAGAGAAGAAACAAAGACCAATCCTGAATAATATGTCCAAAATGCCAAATGTGCATAGAGCACTGTAGTTGTACACTTATAGTCTGAATACATTATTAGTACTCATTTTTATAATTACCACAGATGTAACATGTTTTGCAAAACAGACAAATACTTTCTGACCTGAAGAATTCACATTCTTTGCAAAGCCGCTGAAGGTTAGCACAATTTGGGCATGTCTAACACAATAAGACCAACCACGTTTAATCTTTTGCTTGAGGAATTCCAGGAAATAACTGGTTCCACAGTGCAGTTGATTTTGAGTGCTCAGTCGCTCCCTGAGTTACGAACAAGTTACGGACCAACACTTGATCTGTAACTCTAAGTGTTTGTAACTTGGATCCCATAGAGTTACATGGCGACCGCGCTGTTTGTAAGCGCGGATTGCCGTTCGTAACTCGGATCCGCATTTATGACTGCTTTGTTCGTAAGTGCAGATGGTCGTAAGTCGGGGAGCGGCTGTATTCATAGATTATAATAAATAGATTCTGAGGCCAGAGGAAACTAATCATCCATTCTAACCACCTCCATAACACAGACCAAACGTCTTCCATGAATTAATTCCTGATTGAATTAGAAATATCTGATCTCGATTTTAAAGTTACCAGTGATGGAATAAAAGTAGGACTGTTAATTAGTCACAGTTAACGCATGAGATTAATTCAAATGAATTGAAATGTTTAAAATCACAATTAATCACAGTTTGAATCACACTGTTAAACAATAGAATGCCAATTAAAATTGGATTACTCACATGCATAAGGGCTTGGTGGACTGATACCTTATTCTCATTGTCCTGAACCTTATGCCTTCATTTACTCCATTGCAAATTAATGTAAAATGGTTCTATTCTGGTTTGGTAGAATTTTACATCCATTCTATGCTGATATATGGATAATGGAGATTCAGACCCATAGTCCACTCAGAACAGGGCAAGATGTCTTGGCAGGAGCAGTATGGAAAAGCATGCATTGCAGCTCTCTAGAGCTGTGTCTAGACTACACCATTCTTCCAGAAAAAAGATATGCAAATTGCAACTACAATTTGCGTAGATTTTTCCGCTTTTTTCGGAAGAGGCTTTTCCTACACTGGGCCGTATGTCAGGAAAAAAATAAACATCCCTTCTTCCTCATAAAATGAGGTTTACAGGGATGCTGAAAAAACACGTCTGCTCTTCCAAAAAATTTTTTGGAAGAGCAGACATGTTCCTTGGACATGGCAGTTTTTTGGGGATACCGTTGGTATCCCGGAGAAGCTCTGTAGTCTAGATTTACCCTAGGCTATACCTATAGTGGGGATAGGTGATGTCAGTTACCAGTGATGCAAATAAAGGTACTTTTTTATAAACTTTCAGTTCACTTAATATAGCTATCTGTCAGGTACCTACTTACTAACTACAAATTATAGCTATGTAAGCAAACAGACTTTAGAGTAAAAGTTGCTCCTATGGTTGTGTTTTACCCTTCATCCTGCTGAATGTCATGGTTAAAAATCTGTTCATTTGATGGAGGTGCCTATGTATCTGGTTAGTTAGGGGGAGATTTCCACAGCAATGCATGAAGTAGTTACCCATACCAGGGCAGTTAATAGACTTAGTTCACCTAACGTTCCCCATAATGTTGTAGCTGTTGGGCTAGTTTGCCTTTGTTATATTTACTGCTACTGTATCCTAACTTCATTATATTCACGGTTACATTTTATTTATTAGATTCAGCAGCAATACAAATTAACCTACAGACTTTCATCCTGTAAAGATATTAGCTTCAGTAAGTTAGTATAAATCTTCAGGCCTATAATATCTAATCAAAGAAACTTGGTACAGACTAACAGCCCAGTGGAAAATCCCAGTTTTGGGGGATCAGAAAATAGAGATAAGTACATCTGGAGACATAAAGCATTTGAGATAGTCAGTGTTCTGTGTGGACTACAGGGAGAGGAGTACGTAATCGTCATCATCATCATTATCATCATTATCATGCCTGGTGAGGCTAAGTGGAGGATGTTGGTTACCTACAGTAATCTATGGCCAGTTTTGAGTGGTAACCAATCAAAAAGGTGCCAATATATATACCAATGTGTACTTTGGAGTGTCTCATCACAAATCCAAATTTCTGTTTTACTCTAAAATCTCATACTTTGATGGGGAACCAAGCATATCCCCCTATTAACTATAATCCTAGGGAAAAGTCATTGTTAGCTCATAAAGAGACCCACTTCATAGAAATTACTAAAAATATGAATAAAGCAAAACCAGCTGTTCCCCCAATTAACAAAGGAAGGTAATGAGTCTGTAACAATCCCTGATGTGGATGTTGGATTAAAAGAATGGGTATAGATCAGGGTTTATTGAGATTATTTTCATTATTCTAATATACAATTTAGCAGGTATAAGCAAAGTCCTAGACAAGTAATTATCATTGAACGCATTTATTATATCTATAATATAAAATGGCGCACATGACACATCCCAGAAATATACCAAGAGTATCATCTGTATAATACTCAATCTCCACCTCGAGGGGGGGAAAATAGCATTGGTATATAATAACATCTGACCATTTACATCCGTGCCAATGTGAGGGGGGTTCATTTTACATTTCACCCCATCCGGGGCGGGGGGGAGGGGGAGTATAGCCAATAGAACTAACCTGCCTGCTTGCCTATAGATACAGAAATTTATTATTTCCTTATGGTTTTGATGATGTGTTTATTATAAATTACATTAGGTTTCTATTGGCGTTAACACAACGGACTTACAGGCCACATCCTATATGATGAGCTAAGGCAAAGTTGGCATGCACATGCCTGGAATCTTTCACCCAGAGAGCAAAGTCAGTGCTCCTATATTTGGGACCTTTCTCCTAGATAAAGCAACCTCAATGGCATCGGGCTTCCAAGAATCCCTCAAACTTAGCAAATACATCAATACATAGGAAAACCTGAAATAACTAGTTAAGACCAGACTGAAGAACCGTGTAGGGCAGAAATAACAAATGTGATATACAACCACAAAAGGCCCATGTTACTGAATTGACATATATGAGAAGTTAAAAATCAATATTATTTTGACTGACGGGAAAAAAGACACTTCAACAGTAGTAAGGTGAGGAAATACAAATAAGTAGAAAAGGAAACATCCCCTACTGAATATGATCAAACATAAGGTCAGTGTAACATACGATAAAAGTGACATCCTAGCTTAGGGGAGCTAGGAAAAGATGATATAGTTCCTGGGAGGTGCCAGAATGACAGCTAGTGGTAGTGATGAGGAAGGCGAAGGTGATGAGGAAGATGATGGCGAACAGCTCAATTGTTCTAGAAGGAAGGGTGTGAGAGTATGATATGGAAATATATATGTACATTCCCGATCTATCTTATGAAATTGGGGTGTTTGTGACTGTGCTAAATGTATTTAATAAACTATGTGTAATTATACAAGAGTTCCTATAGTGTGAGTGTTGCAACTGTGCACATCAGGATTCCCAATCATAGAATAATTGAATACTGGGCCTGATCCTTGGACAAAGGACCTGTCAACCCTAAAGGTGGTGACCAGAATGCGTAATCTAAAATCAGCCTACAATACTGTAAACATTTATCTGTTCAGAGGAGGTGTGATGTGATTATTGATCCAACACTGCTGAGAGATTAACTGAGCTCATTGTCCACATCCTACAGATTTAATTTCTGCTAAGGATCCAAGCTAAATGATTGGCTAGAAAGGGCACAAGTACATGATTTATAAAAAGCAGTTCTCACACTTATCTCTATGCCAAGAAGCATAGAAAACATTTAAAGATGCACTGTACATAGGTCTCAACTCCATGACAGAGTAGCTCATCAGATTTCATTCTCACATTTGCCCTCCTTTAAAATGACATCTTTTTACTCCCAAAGCAGCAATGGATTAAGCAGCTCATGGAAAAATACAAATCCATCTTTTAATCCAACTACTGCATGTATCACTATTCTGTATTTCAGTGACTTCTACTAAAATGCGAAACAACAGCTTCTCCCTCCCCCCTCCCCAGCAGATAGTATTGAAATTATGTGGCTAAGAGTAAATCATAAATACCAATGACATGGAATACACGTACAGGTAGTGCAGAAACTGCTACTTTGTGACATTTATAAAAAGAAGGAAGACAGAGAACCTATTCCACAGCTACCGCTTCAGGCCTTTCCTTCATAGGAAGGGAAGACCAGAGTGAATTATGTAACAGTGGGTTCTTTACACACACACCCTTCTTGCATGACAGCACTGTTTAGATGTATCCTTAAGAAGTGGAAAGGGTCACCTTGAGCCAGGAATAAACACTCCAGTTTCTTGGATACTTGGGTGCATAAGTTAACAGAAACTGCAGTCCTTGTTGGGCCCAGACTTGGTCTTGCTGGTAGTCCTGTAGCAATTCCACACCACCCTTTAACTTTTGTTGCACTATTGGTCTATTCTGTAGCAGGATAATAGCAATGAGCAGTCTCAGTCCCATTGACTTTTTTTTTTTTTTAAATCAGGTTAGTTTCTATCATCAAACCGCACTAGGCATGTTTCATGGGTGCATAGATTTAAGAACCATCAAATACACAGCCTCTGTTAGAGATGAAGTAGAACCTCCTACTGCTGGGTTGAACTTTGTCAAGTATGAATATTAGAACAATATTAGACATCAGGGATGGTCTAGATGGTACTGGGTCCTGCCATGAGGACAGGGACTGGACTCGACCTCTCGAGGTCCCTTCCAGTTCTAGTGTTCTATGATTCTATGGTTTTGTTTAAAGAAACCAGCCAGATGAGGTAATAGCTTGTAACAGATTAACTTCAGTTGGTGAGACAGTCTTTCAAGCTCTCAAAAGTTCATCTTCAGCCATGGAAAAGGGGTTTCCATTAAAATTACGTTCAGTTTAAAAGCCAATACAGCAGGTGTCAGCATTTTGTGCATGTCTGAGGAAGTAACCAAGAATGTTTAATTTCTGGCTCTACTCCTTTTAAGTCCATCCCACACAGTTAAGAAAGAATTGATTAGTTGAACATAAGATGACACCACTGGATAATCTGCAGCAGGAGCAGAGAACCCATAGGCCAGGTCCAGCCCTGGCTTACTTAGGTCCAGCCTATAGCGAGGCTTGGGGCTTCAAGCCGCATTCGCACTCCAGCCTCAGTCTCCGAGCCTTGGCACCTCCATCTGGTGTAGCTGGAATCCAAGGGGAGCTCAGGCAACTTGAGTTGTATGAGTAGGGGCCAGGTCAGGGGGCTTTTTTTTTTGGGGGGGGGGGGGGGAGGTGAGACAGGGAGTTGAGGTTTTTTCCTCCTCATTGGTATATGCCCTCAACCTGTTTCTGTGGGTCACCGCTTCCCCCCCCCCCCAAAAAAAGGTTCCCTACACCTGGCCCACAGGTGGCATTATGTACACTGCTCTTTTATTATGGTAAAACCCCTTTATCTGGCATACTGGGAAAGCAGGGGGTACCAGTAAATTAAAAATGGCAGTCAACTAAGAGGGAGGGATTTGGAAGGTGGGCCTGGGGCAGAGCATAAGGGCTGCACAGCACAGGTTCAGGAAGGGCTTAGGGTCTCATATGGGGGAGGGCAGGCACTCATCTCTCGCAGCCCCCACAAGTGGTTCCCCATCCCTGCTGCTCCTGGTGGAAGCACAGCCAGGTGGCTCTGCAGCAAGCAGGCACGCTGCCTCCAGCTGGCCAGGAACCACGGGGGGTGGCACCTGCAATGGGCCAAGAGCCACAGGGTCGGGGGAGGGGAGAGAGGAGGAGAAGAAGAGAAAGAGGATGGAGGAAGCCTGCCTAGCCACACCTTTGCCAGCAACAGCAGAGATAGGGAATGACTAGAGGGGAGTATCCCCGTGCAGGTTCCACACCAACTGCTCTACAAACTGGATTTTCTGTGCAGATCAGAAGTGCCAGTTTATTGAGCTCATCCATTGGTGCATTGCCACATAAAAAGGGTTTTAGTGTACTTCAAAAACTCTCATCCCAATTTCAAATATGATCACAACCAATATTTATATTGATGTATCAAGGCCTCTTCAATATGCACTGGAAGAATTTCTTCCCAACATACAGATCACTTCCACACTGTAGTATTGAGGTGTAAGAAAAATCCAGATATGCAAGAATAAAACAATCAAGTACACAGACAGGTATCAAACAGTCTGACTAGTATTTCAGTGCTTGTGTTAATAGAAGTTTGTTTACAGACAAGCTTAATATACAATTAAGTTTTTACGTTCAATCAGATGACAATGCTGACATTTTAAACAGAGCAATTAACTCAGAAGCTTCTAATCAAGTTTTCACAATACAAGGAGACCATACTGCTGTGGTGTCCAACCAGTTCTGAAGCAGTAGCCACTAGAGTGAACTAGCCCCATTATTCTGAAAATGTAAATAATATGGTGGCTACTACTATAGCCAAATAGCCACGAGACTAGCATGCTGGACACCACGGCCATACTCCACAGGTATTCATTGCTAGGTAGTATTGAGGCCAAGAGCAATCTTTGTTCACTATTTCTATTGCAGTAACACCAAAGGAACAGAGTCCCCTGAGTTAGACAGTGTTGATCCCCATAAGAAGGCAGTCTCTGCACCAAAAATCTTACAGACTAATATGTAATTTAATTAAAATAGCAGATCTTTAAGTTCCACTAATTCAAATAAAGGGGTCAAGTTAAAGCCATCCAGCTGAAATCTTCCAGAAGCTTATCTCAATATAACAAAGCTAAATGTTTTATACTTATTAAATGCTCAAATTCTATACTGTGCTTCCACAGACTCCATCAGCAACATAACAAAAGGTGTTTAGGTAAGCTTGTCAGCATAGTCATGTGCCACTTATTAGCATCCACATGTAGACAAATAAGACATGTAGGTAGACAGCAAGCCCAGTCTGAAACAGGCATGCAGCTTTCTTAAACTTCAGAATATATATAAATAATTAGGATGGCATTTTAATTTTTTCCCTCCTCCAAGGGCTTGCTATTTTAACAAGAAGTAGCTGTGGCAAATGCTGGAAGACAAAGTTTTTACTTTAATATAATAAAAAAGGCACCTCTTAACATCAAGTCCATTGTGAATGAGGCACCAGTTTGGTAGCAGCACTAAAGCATTATAGCGTTAGTCAAGTGAGTATTCTACAAGTTTATTAAATAGGTCAGAGACTGTTCTTTAGGCAAGTTTGCCTCTGTGCCCAAATGTGCGTCTTGATAAACAGCCTAACAAAAGGACTCTGAAGCCTTAACTTTACTGCAGCTGTTGAAATGCACCATTTATTGCAACTTATAAGATATTTACATGAATATATCTTAAGTTATTTAAAATCAGTGTATGATGTTCCATGCCATATAGTACTTAAACTTGTAGGTCTCTCTCTGTTGCAAAGATTTACCAAAACAAAAGAAAAAATGATCACTTTTCCTACTATGTCTATTTTTAAAAATGTGGAATAAGATTGATTGTGTCTCCATTTATAAAAGTATTTCAAACTGTCAGATTTTAAACAAAGTTGTAATAGATACAAAGCTGGAAATTGCTAGTAAAAGACTGCCATCTTGAAAAACTATTCTTCCTTAATTGAGGCATCAGTGGAAAGATTAAGGTGTGTCAGGTGGGTTTTGTCCAGTATATTGGATATGAACTTTGGTTGAAAACGTACTGCATCAACCTTAGATGATGGTAGAGGAATTAATCATCTTCAGAATCACTGTCCCTCCTTGTTGGAACAGAGCACCTAACTGAGGATATCAACTGGTCCTGGATCTGTTTCCTGGGGTTTTCCTCTAGATCTGTCTTGATGGCACCTGACTCTGAAATCTTCCACTCCAGTTCTACATGGAATTAAAAGAAAAGAGTGTCTCATAAGGATGGAGGAACAGAATATGCTCTTTCAGTCTCAGCCTTCTCTTTTCTGTAGCATACATAACCTTTTACTATATGAAACAGCCAGCATTTTACAGACCATATCTTTGCAGATTAAAATGTACAAGATGAAAGCATGTATGATATGGACCAATCAGTGGTACACTCCAGCTGCTGAAAATGTTGCTAGAGGGATAGAAGTTTCTTGAATTACTTAATGACCGAATGGTAAGAGACAAATAGATTACTTAATAGAAGGAAAAAATACAATTCCATTCACACATCAGAATTAGATAATTTTACAGAGAAACTTTAAAAATACAATTCATTCACTTCCCACATCCCTTGCGCTGATTAGTTCTTTCACAAGAGAAGGCTCTTCCTTCTGAGAGCAGGCCTTATTAGAGGCTCAAATTGGATGACTTCCTCAAAGTGGAAGAAAGTCAATACCACACATTCAGCAGACACCACTCTCCTAGCCCTGCTGGCAGTCCAATCATGAAAAACTGAATTCTGTTAAACAAAAAGGAAATGGGTATACCGCACATTCTCCTCAATCATTCAAAAATCACCCCCGAATCGTAAATCAAAAGAAGAAGAATTCAAAGAGTGCAATGGCCAGAAGTGATCCTTATGTGATAACTAACCTGAGGTGGTATAACACGTACCTCCAGGAACCTGAAAATCAGTTAATTTAAATTCAATTACTTTAAATGAAGGGATGCATGCATTAAGTATCCCTAAGCCTGACTTACAGAAGCTGGGCCTGGAAGACAGGGAATGGATCCCTTGATAAATATCCCTGTTCTGCAGGGGCCAGTGCCAGGTGCTTCAGAGGGAATGAACAGAAGACTGGATACTGGGCTAGATGAACCATTGGTCTGGACCCAATATGGCTGTCCTTATGCTTTTAGACATGGAGAGCTGATCATACTAGAACCTTTAATTATTTCTCACTTTGATGTACAGGCAGTCCCTGGGTTACGTACAAGATAGGGACTGTAGGTTTGTTCTTAAGTTGAATCTGTTTGTAAGTCGGAACTGGCGTCAGCCACTGCTGAAACTGATCAGTTTCAACTGCGGCTGAATCTGGACGCCAGTTCTGACTTACATACAGATTCAACTTAAGAAACCCAGGCGTCCCCAAGTCAGCTGTTGCTGAAACTGATCAGTGGCTGATTCCAGGAAGCCTGGGGCAGAGCAACTCTGCCTGGGGCTTCCTGTAGTCAGCGCTGGTCAGTTTCAGCAGCGGCTGACTTGGGGACGCCTGGGGCAGAGCAGCTGGGTGCTGCTGGGTACGTCCGGAGCGGCGCTGTGGGACCAACCCGGCAGCCCCCAGCTGCTCTACCCCAGGGGTAGACAAGAAAAGCCTGGTCTGCTGGGAGGGGGGGGGGGGGAGGCACTAGCTGCACCCCCCCCCCCCAGCAGACTAGGGAGACGGGGGTGGCGGGACCGCCCAAGTCCTCCACGGCTTTGCTCCGCCTCCCTGGTCTACTGACCTGGGAGACGCGGAGCAAAGCCGCAGAGCACGCCCGCAGGGGGACAGCTCAAGCGCGCCCGGGCTGTCCCGCTGCGGGCGTGCTCCAAGGCTTTGCTCCCCGTCTCCCTGCAGACCAGGGAGACGGGGAGCAGCTTTTCTTGCCCCGGAGGACGGGGGCGGCGGGACCGCGGCGCATCTGGGCGTCCCGCCGCTCCCGTCCTCTGGGGCGAGAAAAGCCCCGTTCGTAACTGCGGACCCGACATAAGTCGGATCCGCGTAACTCAGGGACTGCCTGTAAAATTAGCCAGGCTCTACATTTAGATTTAGTTGTTCCCAAAGCCATGCTCTCATTAGTGAATTTTCCATTGGAAAGCCAGGACCACTTACCGTAGAGAACTACACGGAAAATGTAAAAAGTGTTAGTTAAACCAGGACTATGGTTAGTGAAATCTATTTGCATCCTTCTACAAAATAGGTAAGTGATATAGCTCAGTACAGCACTTGAAACACAAATTATTGGTGGTGTATTTCTCTAGCACCCTCAAATTCATTTTAGGTTACAGGGCAGAACCATTGGGAAATTTAACAATATCATTTTAATTACAAGAAAATTCCCTATTGAATCAGGCTAAAAGCTTTCATTCCATTTCCAACACATGGGAAGTTTAGTTTTATGGCTGACATCCTTGATGCACCATTTAAAAGTTTTGTTCCCCTTCCCTCTACTTTCAAAGAAATGCTTTTGCAGACAAGCTTAAAGAACATTCATAAGACTAGAAAACATGGTGCTGAAACACCTTGTCAGACCTCACGTACAGAACATATGACATGCTTATCAAACATCTGCGTCAAGTCTGTTAAAAGGTTCAGCAACGTTGGTGGCCTGTGCTTAGATTATTTGCAGCAGGACTACATTGAATCCTGGCCTCAGAATCACATGAGTTTATAACACTTCCTCTTGGAGCCCAGACTCTGACACTGTTTCAGAAAGGAGAGACGCATCCTGGTTACTGCCAGAGATGCAGCAGAGCTGGGAAAGGGGGAGATAGAGGGTCAGGCAGCACATCTTCAGGCTTTCAGCAACAGCGGGGGGCAGGGTCACACTCACTCACTCACTCACTCATATATTCCAGGTACAACCAACTATGGAGGGAAGAAACAAGATACAGTTTTTATATATATATTTTTTTTGTTTTAAATATACTGTTGAGTCAGAAAATATACACAAGAAATGTAAATAATTGTGACACTTCTATTATATTTTTTTGCCCTGTCACTAATTCCCAGCCTCTGCATTTCAAGATCAGTGCAAACATAACATACGGAAGATTAGTTAAACAGGTTACAGACATTTTATTTTTCCTATATAAGATACCAGATACAGCCACTTACCATCTCGTGTCAGGTTCATGCCACCAAACACTAGAGGCCCAACAAACTGGGCCTTGATATCTCCTTCAAAATATATGAAAATTGTTGGCAGGTTCCTATCAGGGTAATTGGGTATGCAGGTTGTAGAAATGGCTTTGATAAATTTAACATCTGGGAACTTCCTCGCAAGTCCACTTAAATGTTGATTTATCAAGGTACAGAGGGGAATTCTGTTAAAAGAAAAACAGGTCAAAAGAAGAACTAAGAAACAGAATATCAAGAGTAGTCCTCCACAAGGAAAGCTAGAAATATCAACCTATTGAACAGTATTTATGTATTAGAATTTATAAAACAATTTCAGGATATTACTACAGTGCTCATCACCCCAGTATAAGATTAGAATAATTCGTTACAGTAGTTCAACTAAGATTTTCCACTCTATTATAGGGAAAAAAAAGTGTACAAGATTCCTTTTTTAGCTTAGAATAGTGACAGAAATGGTAACATGAGGTGAAAACAGAAGAATCAAACTTGTATTTGTATTAAGAAGATGAAGTAAAATATTGTGTACTACGAAGAATTGATAGCATGTAAATTATATTAAAGATAATGAACACAAGCAAGCTTTTTAATCATTTTTACAACACATTTATTTGCAAAGTAGTGAAAACTACTTTTGCTTCCTTGAAAAGCTATTTTGTAACATCAGTGGAGTTGAGTGCTTTACTTGCCCACATTTTGTGCAGCAAGAGAAGACGGGCCACATAATTGCATCAGATAGAGAAGGAGGCTGGTGATCTTGAGGGCATAGCTTCAAGTGCATTTATATAAAAAAGGATTATGCCTGCCCCCAGATTTTCTCTGTGATTAGGATCCAGTGTACTTTGGTTGTAAGTGTTAAGTGTAACAAGTGTGTTTCTTCTTAATTTTAACTGACAGAAATCTGGAATTAATCCTTTAGTGTCCATAACACAGTTATGCACTTGTCTAAAGGTATTATCATTGTTCATTAATAGTTTCTGAAAATGCTGAGTGTTTAAAAACAGCATACTTACCCTTGTTTGTAAAGATGCAGGATTACCCATATACCCTTGCCAGCTTTGGTGACTTCTTGAACATAATCCTGTCCTGAAATCTCTAGAATTTCCCCAAATTTGTTCTTTATTTGAAGTGCTTTCCATTCTGCTATCCTTTGCTGTCTACACAACAAGGAGGGTAAAGATGGGTGAAGATAAATTGAGCAGGTTTGAAAACAGATGCACTTATATAACAGAACAATGATTAGACAATCAAAGTCACAGGTTTTGAAGTAGAGAGGAATGATAGAAGTCTCTAAACACCAGGATAGTGAAGGAGTGTTTACACAGGTTCACGTTTAAATAGAAGAGCAGTCTAAACCCAATTAAATTATTGTATCATAGTAGAGTAAAGTCATAATATTCAACTTCAGACTCAGTGCATAAAATATATCTTGTTCCTGAGATAGAGGTAAATAGGTAAATAGCTAAAAATACGTAGGGACAAGTTCTCCACTATCCTGCACGTTGAACAGTCATTTGTATCTATACAAAATAATACCAAGTCTGAATGACAGGTGTTTTTTTTTTTTACTCCCACACTATAGACTTATAACTGATTGTTCAAGAAAAACATGATAGAGATTCAGACCATAATCTCTCTGCCTCAGTTTCACTAAGGCAAAATTTTTTAGAAGTCTCCAATATTTTAGGTGCTAAACTCAAGATCTGATTTGCAGAGGTGTTTTGCACCCATTGACTTTAACATGGGTTATGGGTCAAGAGTACCTATGAAAAGATGAATCCTAAATAGGGTATCTAAGATGTAGACCCAAGTGGATTAGTAACAATAGTATGCAGTCTTTTCAACCAGGGTACAAACCACAGGTCTTCTAACTCCCGGTTTTGGGTCCTATTAAGCACACCTTTCTCCCCTTTTCTTCAGAAAAATGAAAATCCAATTGCACTGTATTAGTGTGTAAGGACGTAACCACGATAGTTTCATTTAGGCAGTTCTGCAAGCTGGCTCTCACCTGTACATTTTGACAGCTTGCTCGTCTTCCTCATTAAACTCATCTTCATTTTCTTCTAGCTCTTCCAAAGTCATGTCTTCGTATGTTTTCACTAGAAGGGGAGTAACATAGGGTTAGCAATATTCCAAGGAAGATTAGCCTGTGCAAGTTCTTTTTTTTCCCCCCTGCTGTTTTTCTAAGTTATTGAACAACACAATAAGACTACTTACAATGATTTGAGAAGGGAGTTCAGAAATCCTTAAATTCAGCATTTTGAACAGGCAGAGGGATGCTTGGTGCTTTATAAGCACTCCTCTCCCCAGATTTACTACACTGTAACCTCAGTACTCTGCAGGGTCTCTGATTCACGAAGACCCAGGATACAGACCCTGTCAGGGGAAGAAGGAAGCAGCTTTGCGCACTGCTGCTCCTCCAGCTGGGAGAAAAGCAGTGCAGAGGCACACTCAGCTGAAGGCTTTACCATGCTGCTCCCATAGTGGTGGGGGGTATTGGCTGTAAGTGGCAGGGGATGTCAAGCGACAGGTAAGCACTCCATTCTCATCCCCCTCATTCCCTCTCTGACTCAGTGAAATTTTAATCTGGCAAATCCGGTTTCCCAGGAATGCCAGATTAAAGAGGTTCACACGTATTGTAAATATCTGGGACGTAACTGCAAATACTTGAGCTTGATCCCTTCTAAACATCAGTTCATGTTGCTTATCCTGTGATCCCAGTGAACAAATACACATTGCATTAAGATTAAGGTCTCAACTAGGGATGTTAAGTAACAATTAATTTGCTAGTCGAGTAGTCAATGGAATTTCCATCCACTACTGGTCTAGTTGATAAGAACTTCTGCATTCTGCTTTTGAAATGTACAAGAGCCCCAGCAGGAACTCTTGTGCATTTCAAAGTTGGAACACTGCGTGAAGCCCAAGGCCAGTGGTAATTCCCGCTGACTCTGGGCTCCATGTGGGTGCTTCCGCTTTGAAATGCGCACGAGCCCTCACTGGGGATTCTTGTACATTTCAAAGCTGGCACACTGGGCTCCCCACAGCATTCAAAACAGCAGCAACGGATGAAGCGGCTGACCCCAGGCTCCTTGAGTAGCTGCTGCTTTTAAAGTGCTCCCCTTCCCTCCCCTTGCCACTTTTGATCGAGGCAACAAGGGAGGGGAGGGAGGCGGAGCGACTAGTCGACTATCCGATATGCATTTGCTTATTGGATAGTCGGCTAGTCCTTTACATCACTAGTCCCAACAACATACAGTAAACTTTTGATAATACAGCACCTTTAGGACCCAGGGGGTGCCAGATTATCAGATATGCCTGATTCTCGGAAGGGGGGGCTACAAGGGGTCTGGGGTAGGGTGGGGGAGATGCCACCCCAGACCCCTCATAGCTCCCCCTTCCGATAATCCGCTCTGCCCCAGGCGTCCCCGATTCAGCTGCTGCTGGTCCGTTTCAGCAGTGGCTGAATCGGGGACACCTGCAGCAGAGCAGCTGGAGTGCTGCCGGGTTGGTCCGGTAGCGCCGCTCCTTGGCGCTGCGAGACCAACCTGGCAGCACCCCAGCTGCTCTTGGGGACACTTGGGACAGAGCAGCTGGAGTGCTGCCGGGTTGGTCCCGCAGCGCCACTGGGCGGTGCTACGGGACCAACCCAGCAGCACCCCAGCTGCTATGCCCCAGGTGCCCCTATTCAGCCTCTGCTGAAACTGACCAGCAGCTGATTCCGGGAAGCCCGGGTCAGAGCAGCTGGGGTGCTGCCAGGTTGGTCCAGTAGCACCGCTCCTCCGCACTGCGGGACCAACCCGGCAGCACTCCGGTTGCTCTGCTCCAGGTGTCCCCCAAGAGCAGCTGGGGTGTTGCGGGTTGGTCCCGCAGCCCCAAGGGGCAGTGCTATGGGACCAACCTGGCAGCACTCCAGCTGCTCTGCCTCCAGCTTCCCCGATTCAGCTGCTGGTCAGTTTCAGCAGTGGCTGAACTGGAGAAGCCGGGTGAAGAGCAGCTCCAATTGTCTGGCTGCCCCAGCACTTCCGGGTTCCTGATGGTGCCGGACCATCAGGAGTGCCGGAGCATTGGATGCCAGACTAATGGAGATTTACTATATTCAAGTAATGAAATTCAGGATTACATTCACCAGCCTCACACCATCATCAACCCTATTCCCTTGCCTCTCCCCCACCGTTAACTGACTACTTTACAAATTCATAACTATAGCCAAGCTAAAACTTACTTTAGACAATGATATCCATGTCTTTTGCAAAGGAATAAGCAAAGTTGTAAGTCCAGAGAAGAAGATGGCATCACGAAATGGGCCACCCAAATACCGGAGAGAATCTGCTGTCATCCAGAAACAAAACCATCACTCCAACTATGCTCCCTTACCAGTCAGCTTCCACCCCACACTCAAACTCAGACAACGTATCATCAAACTACAACCCATGCTCTAGAGTCTATGGGGACCCCATGCTGACAAATCTTTTCTGCCCCTCCTCTTCTGGCCTCCAAACAACCCCCCCCCCCCACCACCACCACCTCCAAGCTCATCAGAAGGAACTCCTTGCATACAAGGGCATGCCAACTCAAAGCAGCACTAGATTCTGCTGGAACAGATACATCTGCAGCTTTTGCAACTCCACTGCTAAACAATCACCACTCTCCAAAGCATATCTTTCAAGAGCCAGGAATCCTCCACATGCCCATCACACTATGAGGTGTACCTCATCCAGTGCATTAAATATCCCAATAGCAACTACACGGATAAAACTAGATAATCACTATGCTTTCAAATGAACTCACTCAGGGAAGCGATAAAAAAGATCACCCTATCATCTGTGGGTGGGCATTTTCCCCAAAGCAATCACTATCTGACCTATTCATTCATAACCTCAAAGGAAACTAGCCCAAGTTTCAAAAGATGAGCTTGGGATCTTAAATTTAGCAATGTTATGAAAATCACAGAATGAACAGACACATTGGATTTATAGCTTCTTATAACATGTAGCCCCCTAGCCTGTCATGACTAGAGAGGTGTTAACAGGCCACTCTGCCTTGAATAGTCCCTTAGAATAAGTGTTAACCAATCTGTTCCACCTGCTCTGAGTCCCTTTCCCAGAAGAGCTCTGAGTGTGTCTGGAAAGCTTCTGTCTCTCACACTAACAGAAGTTGGTCCAATAAAAAAAAATTAAAGAAACAAGGAGAATTAGGTAATGTCCTGGGACTGACATGGCTACAACTATGCTACATACAACAATGGAAGATATCAAATTTTGCCATCTGAAATGACAACTCCACAACATGATGAAAAAAGAAGCATAACAACAATATTTATTTCCTGAACAAATGCAAGAAACAAAACAGAGATGAATCTGTTATAGAAGAGGGTAGGGAAGGTTCTCTGGCTTGCAGTATGCGTCAGGTCAGACTAGATCACGATAGCACCTCCTAGCCTTAAAGTCTAGGAGTGTTCAAAGAATACCTCACAAGGCATATTTTGTACAATGACTATTACAAAAGTGTGCAGGGAGTGAATTCACAGTGCTTAGCGTCAAAACCATGTGTGAACACATAAATCAATGGAAATTTTTTCCATAGAAAGCTAGCCTGCTCACAATGCTTGCTAAACCCCCTCTGTCTGCCACAGCTGGATTGTAGCCTCCCCTCCTACCTGTGCTGCAGCAGGAGGGGGACTCCTGTGGCCAGATGGGGGCTGGACCATGGGGCCTGCCCCAGGATTGGGGCTGGGGACAGGTTGCTGTGGCCAGATGGGGGCTGGGCTCTGATTGGGGCCCTGCTGGTCAAGCTTCATTTTAAATCAAGTAAAATATTATGTCCAACAAAAAGGCTTTCAACATCATCTTTATTTATGGTAGGGGAGGGGAACCTTTTGGGGTCGGGGACCACACAACTGAGAAGGAAAAAGCGCCTCTCCAAAGACCCCCTCACTGATGTGGCCCCCAACTGAAACATCTCACTCCTCTGGTGCTCCAGCCCCACGGGTAGGGGAGAGAAGACTGAGGTTCAAGGTCTCAGGCCAGATTAACTCTTCTGGAGTTCCAGGGTTAGTGGATTTGTGGGGCCTACTAAGCTCCAGGGTGGAGCCAAAAATGAGGGGTTCAGTGTGTAGGACAGAGCTGCTAGTGAGTGGGATACAGATGGGGGTGCAGGATCTGGGCAGGAGGTGCGATGCAGGAGGGGGTGAGGATGCAAGGTGGGGTGCAGGACCAGGCTGGGAGTAGGGTGTCTGGCCAGAATACCGGGGGGGAAGGGAGAAGGGGGAGACTGCGCAGCTGAGGACGCAGGTGGAGGGACAAAGATGATGTAACTCTGTCGTCCCGCAGGAAAAATGTGTGCGCACACAGAGAGAGAGAGAGAGAGAGATCAAATTTTAAACATAATCAAAGAAAGAAAATTGCTGCTTGAAAACTTACTAGAGTCAAAAATCCAGAGTTATATTTGTTGCAAATAGACAGCAAAAACCATGAATGACTTGTTGATTTACTTATTTACTTTGCATATTTTGATGTGATGTTAATAATTTATTTTTTAACAGTTCACAAAGCTTTAGCTTTACTGGCGGTGACATTGAGATTATATTACAAAATAATCGTCTGACACCCTACCCCCCCACAAATAATTTCCTAGAATTGTGAACATTTAAAATCTATTTTAAGAACCTAAAAAAAAAGTTTAAAAACGATCAGTAATAGCTGCCAAAGTTGTAAACAAAATGTAATTCTACCAATTCTGCTATGTTATTTATGTTTTAATATAATATGGCTCTACTTTTGGTATCCTGAATTAAAGGAGAAAAAGTTTGTTTCTCATTTAGAGACTTTAAAAAAGTAACTGGACATGCTAATATAGAAATGGCTCAGGATTTTAGTTTTCAGTGACCTGTTCTTGCCTGATCACTCACCAACAGATTTTTGCCGGAGGACCTGCTGTTCCTGCTCCTCTGCTGCATTCTCGTCCTCTTTTAGTTTTTCCTTTGGAGGGAGGATGCCCTTCTTACGCAAAATGTCATTCCATTCGGTATCTGCATTGGGGTCCTAAAACAGAACAAAACAGAGGATGTGCACCTTAAACTGAATGAACACTTCTACCACTTCCACAACTGGAGTAATTTTATTGTATGGGCAATGGAGAGCACACACAGAATCTCCTGCTGATGGGATTTTTATACACCTTAAGCAGAGGATAGTGCCCTGCAAAGAAACTGATTCCTTGCTCCACTCTCTTCTGTTCTCTCTCAAAACCCTACAGAAGAGCTTCTGAGAGTTCTCAAAAAAAGGAGAATGCTGCAGCGGAGTCTGTAACTTCCTTAATTGGGGCAGGAAAATGAGAAGATCTGAGTCATCATGAGGGCAGGTAAAGACGAAGCAGAGCAGGGTGTCTATCCAAGGTTTTTTTTTTTTTTTTTTTTTTAAAGCAAAAGCAAAGATGACAGAGGTTACAGGATTGGTGACCTCCTTATGGGCACAACTAGCTAGGAAAACAAAAAGAAAAACCATTTTTTCTACTAGGAAAGTTTTCACCAATGGAAAGCTGCAAATGGCAGCCCCCAAATTCATTCCTGCCATACTGGCTTTTTCGACCCAAAGAAGTTGCTTAGAATACATTTAAAAACCAATTTTGTTAAAATTGCACCAGTTTGTGAAAACGTACTTATGATTTGAGCTCAACCCAAATCACTACAGAATCAAGTTTACCTAAATCTACATAATCATCTTGGACTAAAACAGGATATTGTACTGATTTAATAAACACAGTTAGATAAAATGTGTATGTAGACATGGACTAATGTAAGATCCAGAATGTACTAGGTTTGGGATTCAAACAACACAGAAGTAGTAGGCTCTTACGTCACTTCCTTCCAGGAAGAAACTTTTTAAAAAGTGTTCTTCCAGGTTTCATTGTTTATGGGCAACATTTAGATGTAATGCATAAGATAGTAAAACAAACTGTTGAAAAAGTTAACAAAAATATTTTAAAATAAATTGTAAAAAAAAAAATACTGTTTTGAATAAATGCACATATACAGCCACCCCTAACCACAAACAAAGTGATTTTGTATGCCTCTCAGGACAAGGCACAGGAAAGCTGAACAGAGGTCAGACACATAAAACATACTGCCATCATGGAAGCATAACAACATTGTGGGAGTCAGAGGAGTTGACTTGGGTTTTCTTTACTTTGAGATTTAGAGACATCTGCTCCTCACATGGACCTGAAAGAGTGGTGGGTAATTAAGGCAACAAACTGGGACCGAGGACGTACAGGTTCACTTAGTGGCTCTGCCACGGACTCCTTGTTCCCTAGCTCAAGCTTATAAATAGGGCTACTATTCCTTACTTTGTTAATACAAAAATTGCTCAGATACTTATGTGTTTCCCATCATTACAGTATCTACATGGATTACTTGGGTGACTAATGCAAGATTTACTTCTATGGGTTAAACCTCTCTAGACCGGCACTTTTGGGTCCAGGAATATCTGTGGTTTGGGATGATTTTATTTAGCCAGATGTCTACTTATCATGGATGCAGCCAAGTTTCATGCGGTCCCCTAAAGTTTGTTTATAGCAACCAGTCCTGGCCCTCAGTGCTCTGTGCTGTTATTTAGCTCTAATTTATCCCTAAATATCTTCTAAGACCCCAATAAGCAGTGGAAGTGTTGGTAGTGCTGCTAGACAATATTGACCTCCCATGGTTCGGCAAATTCTCTGGTCCCAAGAATGCCAGATTAGAGGTTCAATCTGTATAAACTTTACAGGCAATATAGGGCCCATCAATCTTCCAAAGCTATCATTCTCACTCAGATCAACAGCACTGTAATTTCCAATTGCAAGAACAAATTTTAGTGACAAGTGTCACTAAAGGCAGAAATTGGTCAAAAAAATGTGTAGTATTGGTGACCACTCATATTTCAGACTAAGAACACAATATCCCTTTCCTGACAACAAGTCCTTTCTGGCAGACAATGGCTTACAAGACATCAAAATAAAGACAAAGCATGTTGCCAGTTTATGTCAAGCAACCATTTACATGTTCATATCTTCTGAATGAGCACAGGCAGAATTGTGCCTGCCCCCTTATTTTAAAACACTAAGTATCATAGGATTGTTTGGAGTAAGACCACTTAAGTCAATTAAATTAGGCTTTATTTTGAGGCAGTGTTGGGATTTTTCACTTGTAATATAAATATAAATGCAGTCATGACTGCTTACAGATATTTGAGGCCCTGGTACATCCTGTTTAAGGAATCCCACCCCCTCCCACTCACTTTAGATCAGTGGTTCCAAAACTTTACGCCATCACGTTCCCTTTTTGATTTTTGAGAAACATTCACGCCCTCCTCCCTCTCAATAAGAGCAAAACTTGTTGAGAAAAAAAGAAAAGAACTTACTGAGGCTGAAAAACAAAAATAGCAGCAAAACTTGCTATTGAAAGGGGCATGGGGGGGGGGGCTGGGTCACCTCATGCCCCCCCCCCCCCTGGAGTTTGGGAACCCATGCTTTAGATGTTACAAGTATTTTAGGGTCTGCAGAGTTTAGGGCCTGGTAGAACTGCCCCCCCTTCAGCTCTGATTGTGGGAGGAGTTATTTTAAGGCAACCAGATGTCCCATTTTTATAGGGCCCATCTCCTGACGTTCGTGTCCCACTTAAAAAAAACCCCACACTTTCTCTCTAGGTACTCTACGTGTGTTGATATCCAGAACTGAAGATTCGGGCGACAAGCAGAGCCACAGGAGTGTCCGGGGACAGGCGTGATAAGGGTGCGCAGTAATAGCATTTATTGGACCAATTGTTTAGTGGTGGAAGAGCCAAGCCTGGGAGCCACCAAGTGCCCTTCTCCCGGATTGCTGCCCCACAACCTGCTACTCCCCAACAGCGCTTGGCCCAGGGACAGATGTCACGTGTCTCTCCAAGGTCCTGGCTCGGGGGGGAGGGTGGTTCCCCACCCCCACGCTGCAGCCCCGCCCTGACGACAGCTACTCGCGATGCAAGAGGCGCGCCCAGACCAAGCGGAAGGGGAAAGGCGGCGGCGGCTTTTTCCCTTTATATGGGAAGCTCCGCAGTGCAACACTGTAACCCGAGAAGCGCCCGGCGAGCCAGCCGCGCGCTCCTTATGTGGCTATGGGCGGCCGGCCAGCTCCCCGCTCCCGAGCCCGGCTCCTCCTGGCAGCTCCCGGGCGAGCCCCGCGCAACAGGCCCGGGAGGGGCCGCGCTGCATCGGGGCCGGGGGGACACACGCTCCCCCGTCTGCAGCCGGGGGGCTTTACCCGCCCTTCCCCGGCCGCCGCCGCCTGCCTCCCGGGGCCTCCTCACCTGCATGTTGGCCCTGACACTGCAGCAGCGGCGCCGCCGGGCAAGGTCCCCCCTGCAGCGCCCGGAGCCCACGTGCCGCCGGCTGCGGGGCGAGTCCCTCCCTCTGCGTCTGGGGCAGCGCCGCCGCCTTCCGGAGCAGCCTTATTCGGCAGCGGGGCCGCCCAGCGCCCTTCCCCTCTGCGCTCCTGGGAGCTGGCGGTGGGGGGCGCCCGGGGAGCGGGGACTAATCCTCTCGCGTGCACTAGTGACACGTGCGAGAGCGGCCGCGTCTCCTCTCTCAGGCCTGGGTTTTGCTCGACTGAGCATTGCACAGCTCTCCCGGCGCTCAGGCGGTGCCCCCACCCCAGGCCCGTCACTGAGTCCTGTCGGAGCGCGACAGCGTCTGGCGAGCTCAGGCTGTCCGTCACTATTAACCCCTCCCCCCCTTGAATTTTCCCAAAATCATCCATCATCATTTCCTCATTCAGAGAGTCTTGGAACCAAAGCGGTGGGAGGGTGTGGGGGAGATAGCTAGCTCTTCCCTTCACAGATGAAGGGGAACGGATCACAGTACTAAGAATTGGTGTTTGTTTTAAGTGCAAGGGATCATACCTTCAACAAGCCCGTTCTTGCACAAGAAAAACTACAGTAAAGCTTAAGAACACAGGGCTTTTTGCACAAGAGTTATTCCTCTCCCCATGAGGAATAAGCCTTTTTGAGCAAGAGCTCTCGTGCAAAAAGGCATGTGTAAACAGGCAACAGCGGTTTCTTGCACAAAAAAGCCCTATGGCTAAAATGGCCATCAGAGCTTTTTTGTGTAAGAGTGTCCACACTGCCATGGACACTCTTGCCCAAAAGCACATCTCTTGTGCAAAAGCACATGGCAGTGTAGATACGCTCTTGCGCAAGAACTTATTGCGCAAAAACTCTTGTGCAAAAAGTTCTTGTGCAAGAAGCCTGAAGTGCAGACATAGCCTCGGGCTTTGTCTATACTGCGCTGTTTTGTGCAAGAAATATGCAAATGAGGCAAAACGTGAAATATTGCCATGCTTCATTTACATAATTAATGAGTAGCCACTTTTTTGCAGGAGGATTTTGCACAAAAAAACCCTCTTGCGCAAGATCCGTTCTTCCGCATGTTTTCAGGAAAAACAGCTCTTGTGCAAGAGGAGGTTTTTGCACAAAATCGAGCCATGTAGACTGCGCAAAAAGTGGCCACTCATTAATTATGCAAATGAGGCACTGTGATATTCAACACTTCACCTCATTTGCATATTTCTTTTGCAAAACAGCGCAGTATAGACATAGCCTTAGATTAACACATAATCCTGAAATCAACATCTCCCATACTCTTTCATAGGCTGCTCTCTACTTAGTGTGCTGGCTTTTGTCTATCCCATTCAGTGTCACCCATCTCTCCCTATAGAGCTTAGGCACCTACTTCAGACTCTGTAGGCCCTAGGATTTTCAAGGTGCCTATAAGTGAGGGAGTGTAAAACCACTTTGTGCAACTCAGCAAGAGACCTTAGGTATGCTGATTGACCTGCAAGTTTAATAACTCTAATGACAAATGGATTATTGGAATTATTAATATTTGAAATTATTAGTGTGAGAAATCACCAAGCACAAATGTAACCACCAATTTCTTTATTCAATCCAAAGTCCAAATAGTACATTATTATAGTTGCTCTAAACATGCCTAAATAATCAATTTATTGTATCCAAACAATAACTAAGCATTTGATCAATTTGATTACAATCAAGCTAAATCCAAGGGTGTTTAAACCCATATTGGCCAGCTTCAGCATAGTCAGGCAGGTATTAGCAAGGAATCCTTTAAGAGTTTACTTTTTATACCATTTCACAAACAAGTAGTGTCATTGCCAATTATTGACTTTAACTGAAAACCAACTGGAGATAGTCCACCCATATTTCCAGTATTAATCTGGTTAAGACAAGAGAAACTTCCTCCACTTCTCAGGTGTTTGTAATAGATTTCTTTCTTTTTCCCGGTAATAAAGCTTACTCTTTTGGGGGCATGAATGACTCATTAATAAGCCATGTGGTCACCTGATCTAGAATAACAGCTGCTAATAAAATGGCTACCCTTGAGAGGTTAAAAAGAAGGCAGTTAGCTTCTATTAGAAGAATTTGCAGGTTAGAGGTGGTAACAAGCTTGGGCTACAATATAGAAAGATTTATTGAAGGTAATGGGAATTGTCTTGTTTTTTAGTTAATGTATACCTGAAAAGTAAAAATATTACATTACAGGGAAAGCATTGTTTTTTTTTTTGGGGGGGGGGGAATAATAATATTGGGATGCATGTAAGGTAGAATGTTTTTTATGCATATCTATGTAGGTACTAAGGTTCTTCTGGATTCTATATATGACAAAGTAGAACTATTTAGTTTTTCTTTTTAGCCTAATAAATATGTATCTCTGTGTGTGTGTGTGTGAGATCACACACAACTATGAAACCTAGATTTAAGATCAGTTGTCTTTTTAACCCTGTATCCTACCTTCCCTAAGTACTAGACAGAAGAGCTTTAGTAGCTCTATTAAGTTGACCTCAGAATGCTATAACCTCGAATAACTATAGTGAAAGCTAGTTACATCAATATCTACTGAGAAGGCAAAAACTGTGATTAGTAACACCTGCTTACATTTGTGGTTTGATAAAAATAAGTCTTATAGTGGCTCCAACACCATAAAATAGTAAGAGCTAGGAGTCATAACATTATCTATAAACTTGATCTTCTATTCTAGGATTCCTGATCTTTATTTAGGTGGGTTTTTTTTTTTAAAAAAAACCTCCCTTATTAAGCCTAGAGGCATCTTCCTTTAGTGGGTGTTTCCCACAAAACTCTCCCTCTCTGTAGCTTTTCCAGAGTAGTATTTAAGAACATGTTCTTTAGTAGTTGTAAGAATTCTTTGCACTTGAAAGTGGCTAGTCACACTACTTGTCTCTTGAGAATAAACTTGGTTGCTCCAAACCAGAAAATAAGCTTAAAAAATCCTGTGGTTACAGGAGAACCAACTATCTCTTAGCTATTTTCTGATAGCTTTATTTATATACAGTAAAAATAATTTGAACTAATTATATAAAACCTGCTCTCTTAACTATGAATAGAGTAGATGGTGACCTGGATCTTCTTTTGGCAAAAAGAACCAAAACTACAGTTTCTGAGCATACTATTTTTGACTAATTGTCTTGCAAATTTAAGGTAGGCATGCATGGCAGAAATCTACTTTACCAAATAGTAAACCATCTATTATGAAGCAGATGACTTAGAGCTCATGACTAGTTGTGAGCTGTAATTCAAACCTAAATCTATTAGGCTATGTCTACACTGGTGGCTTCTTGCACAAGAACACGTCCATGATGCCATATGCAAGCTGTGCTGTTGCACAAGTACCCATGGCAGTGTGGACGCTGTCTTCATCAAGAAAGCTCTGATGGCAATTTTAGCTATAGGGCTTTCTTGCACAAGAAATCCCTGCTGAGTGTCCACGCTGCCCTCTTGCGCAAGAGGTCCTGCTCAAGAGGGCTTACACCTCATAAAAAAGAACATAGCGCTTGTGCAAGAAGCCCTCTCTTATCACGCCGTACTGTAAATTTCCTTGCACAAGAGCTGGCGGGCAGTGTGGATGCTCTGCAGATTCTTGCACAAGAATGGCTGTACTTGCACAAGAAGCCACGAGTGTAAATATAGCCTTAGGAATTTGTAGGGTTTTTTGATTGTGTGGTGGTTCCTCCCCCAACTCAAAGTAGCGACCCAATCTCTGTATTGGAGCAGGAGGCTATATGTAACCCTGCTACCATTTTGACACCTGTTACATAGCTGGAACTCAAGCGCTGGAATGGTGTCACAATGCCCTGACTAACATAGTTCTGCTTCTGTGGTTTGATATTAGAATGTCTGGGCGGGGAAAGAAAAATGTGGTGGCTGCAAAACCTGCACTTCCGTCAAGAAAAAGTAAGACAGCAAGGGCTGGCCTGCAATTCCCTGTGGGACGTATCCACCGGCTTCTCAAAAGAGGGAACTATGCTGAGAGAATAGGGGCTGGAGCTCCTGTTTACCTGGCGGCCGTACTGGAGTATCTGACAGCTGAGATACTGGAACTGTCAGGAAATGCTGCCCGTGAAAACAAGAAAAGCAGGATTGGGCCACGGCACATCCAGCTGGCTGTGCGGAATGATGAAGAGCTAAACAAGCTGTTTGCGGATGTGACCATTGCTGAAGGAGGAGTTATGCCCAACATTATTTCCCAGCTTCTTCCCAAGAAAACACTTAGAGATCCTCTAGAAAGTGGGGATCCTGCTGCTTCCCAGGAAGAATCCAGTAATTATTGACCGCCTTTGTTTGTGTGGGTTTCTGTACTTGCTGACTAGTGACTCTTGTTTGTCCATTCTCCTATATATGTTAACACTGCTAAATAAGACTCTGGTAACCATTTTAATGTTTGTCTTTTTTAAAAATATTTAATAAACTTTCTAGAATTCAGCAATTGACTCAGTCTGTTTCCCTTCAAGGAGTTGGGAGTATTAATCCTTTCTCCAGGAAATGTCTAGAATGCACCTGTTAAACATGCTTCTCTAGCACTCATCAAAACCAGCATAAGAGGGGAGTTAGCAGTACCCCAGGCCCTGCATGGGGCTCAAACATCACATTAAACCTCCAGAAAGAAGAATGGAGGGAGAAAACAGATCTTTTACCTAAAGATGCAATGCAGGTGAGCAGATTAATTTCCCTTCCTCCCTCCCCAGAAGAGAAAGACCTCTGCTTCTATGTGCTAAAATAATAAATCTGTTTTCATGTATGAACTTGTAATGGAGTTAAGTACAGAACCTTCAACAGTTATGCGCATAGACTGGATTATTATTCACTGACCAGCTAAAAGTCACTGATATATTGAATGGTTCAGCAACAGGTAGTTCTCTCTGCCTCTTCAGGGACACTGTCCAGAAAGGAAGGATACCATCAGTGCTGATGGTGAATTTAAATAAAAATCTTTAACTGGTCACACTCAAGTACCACAAGGCAGTGAAAATGTCTCCATTGAGGCTCTAATCTCCATGCTCAAATGAGGTACAGCTCCTAGCTGACCTAGGTTTCTGGCATCTACTAGATATTTTTCTTCCTTCAGCCACCATCTGTTAGACAGGAAGGAAAGTCCCTGCCATGACTTAGCCTTTCTTGCATCTGAGCTATTTGTCAGGCCTTAACTCTGGGCCACAGAGGTCCACTATTATGCTGCTCTAATGGAATAGCTAGATTCTCCCTCCCTGCCTACCGCCCTCCCCCCACATGAGCTTGTGGAGTCTTTATGCAGGTTTTAGAATGCCCTAATCAAACCAGGGATGACTCGAACTGTAACAAAATAAAAAAACTGGTTCAAAAGTGGTAAAGTTCACGGAGGATAGGTCTGTCAATGGCTTTTCACTGAAGTGTGGGTGCGGGGATAGCTGTTGCCATGCCCATGCTAGGCTTCTAGAGACGATAGGTGAGAATATCTTTCCTTAGACCAGTTTCTGTTGATGGAGATGAGCTTTTGAGCCACTCAGAGCACTTCTGGGCTGGGAAAGGTACCAGCAGCAGCCCTACACTTAAAACACTACAGCTGCATCTGAGCCACTGAAGAGGCAGAGAACTTCCACATAATTAATCCACCTCCCACAGCTATGGCACTGCTTCTCTCATTGATGTAACTAGGTTGATGGGATGGTAACAGCTTCACTAGCTGGTGTGGATTTTCACACCCCCTGAGAAACACAGTTAAGCTTGATCTGTTCAAAAGTGTACTAGTTAGAAGTCTCCTGGCTGTAGATAACAGATTTGTCTAAACTATAAATTTAAGTTGATCTAATTTACATCATCATGGAGGTGCCATAGTGATTAGTGTGAATGTATACTCTTTGGCTGTGTCTACACTGGGCCACTTATTCCGGAAAAGCAGCCGCTTTTCCGGAATAACTTGCCATCTGTCTACACTGGCCGCTTGCTTTTCCGGAAAAGCAATGACAATCTACTGTAAAATTGTCAGTGTTTTTCTGGGAAAAACTCTGCTGCTCCCGTTCAGGCAAAAGTCCTTTTCTGGAAAAACTATTATGGAAAAGGGCCAGCGTAGACAGCACAGTAGTCTTTTCCGCAAAAAAGCCCCAATCACGAAAATGACGATCGAGGCTTTTTTCCAGAAAAGCGTGTCTACATTGGCACGAACACTTTTTCTGGAAAAAGTGCTTTTCCGGAAAAGCATCCTGCCAATGTAGACGCGCTTTTCCAGAAATACTTATAATGGAAAACTGTTCTGTTTTAAGCATTTCTGGAAAAGGGTGCCAGTGTAGACATAGCCTTTGTTCCTTGTGGGGGGCCGTGTGCCCCCTCACCAGTGGTACCTGTGTGGGGTGTTGAGAGCTTCTGACAACAAGCCACGGTCAGTTGCAGCAATGCAGCGTCCATGTAGACACTACACTGATCTAACTACATCAACCTTGACTCTGTCTCCCAGAGAAGTGAAGTGAAACTGGTGTCACAGGCAAATTACATGGGCAGTTGAGAAAGTTTACTCTAGACAAACTAGAGTTTTAGGCTTTGATGTACACTGCTTTGCATCTACCTAACTCCATAGTGTAACAGACCAAGACTTGATGTGGGTTTGCTTTAATCCTATTACTGTACCAGTGGTAACAGACCACTCTACCTCTGTGCTAAAAACTTATACAATTATTGTTGTAGTTTGAGTATCTGTTCCACCTTTTGTTCAGAGTCCCTCCTCAGTTACACTGACATTCAGAGTCCCTTCCCCAGTTCATAAGACCTGTGTGTGTCTTGAAAGGTCATCTCTCTCGAACAGAAGCTAGTCCAATATAATATTCCCCCTCACATACTTTGTCTCTCTAATTTAGCCAAGATTAGGATGCAACCTGTGCTCTGGATGTCCCTAACACTCCAACTAGCAGAAGCTGGGGCTGAACAACAATGGAGGGCCCACTTGAAATTGAATTCCAGCCATTTGAAGCATTTCCTTTGAAGCAGCTGGTGCTGGCCCCCATCAGAAGAGAAGAGGCTAGGCTAGGGGGCCAGTTGGTCTCGCTCTATAGGCTCTTCTATTCTTGCTCCACAGAAGTAGGGTGAGTGAGGCAAGAGCAGCTTATACCTGTTCCATGTAATGAATGCTGGGTAATAGGGTGAGGTCTCCAATGCTCTTAATAAGGTGACCATATGTCCCATTTGAGCCAGGGCAAGCCCTTTTTAAAGCCCTGTCTTGGGAGCTCTGATTTTTTTTTTTTTTTTTTTGCGCAAAACTGGGCATTTGGTAATCATGTGCATGGTTTTGTCCAAAAAAGTGGGGTGCACATGACCCATAACAGTGCAGAGGAATGTGGGGGTGAGGTGAGGCAATGCCATCCCTGCATAGGAGGAAGGGCTGGAGAGAGTGGCTCAGTCTGAGCCAGGCCCATGCAGGCTGAAGATGGGGGGGGGGGGAGGTGTCTGGGTCAGCCCTGTGTGCAGGCAGTAGAAGGGGTTCCAGCTGGCCCTATCCATAGGATGGGGGGGTGGAGCTTGCTTGGTCAGGTCCCGTGTGGTTTTCTGTTTTCTCTTTGGGAAAATATGGTCACCCTATCTTCCCTCCACAATCTATGCAGGCTGACCTCTGTGGCTGCAGAGCAACAAGGATCTCTTCCTGGCAGGCTAAAGCTGGCCAAACACTTAATTTATCTCCCTTTCTGATGAGAAAAAGCCTTTTGAAAAATAAAGAAAACATGTAAATCTTCATATATTAACCTTGGACAATTTTTTAATTCAAATGAAACTTCCCTATGCACTATCTTGGGGGCAGGGATGTTGGGAGGGGAGAAGAAACGACCATGGAAAGGCTACATCTAAACTACGATCTTCTTCTGCAAGAAGAAATGCAAATAGAGCACTCATTTGCATTGCCTCTTCCTTTCCCTTTTGTGCAAGTATTGTCCTTCCCAAGCTGGCCAGGACTACAAGGCTATGTCTACACTGGAGTGATCTTGCACCAGAGATATGCAAATGAGGCTGAGCGTGGAATATTGCCGAGCCTCATTTGCATATCTACTGAGCCACCATTTTTGCAGAAGAGGCCCTTACACCAGAAGGAGATGTCTACACTGCCCCTTCTTGCGCAAGAAAAACCCTCTTGTGCAATGCCGCTATGCTGATTATTTTCAGGAATAGCGGCATTGAGCAAGAGGGTTTTCTTGCACAAGAAGGGGCCGTGTAGACAGCTCCTTCTGGTGCAAGAGCCTCTTCTGCAAAAATGGCAGCTCAGATATGCAAATGAGGCTTGGCAATATTCCACGCTTAGCCTCATTTGCATAGCTCTGGCGCAAGATTATGCCAGTGTAGACATAGCAGCAGTGAGGAGTCCCTAGCTGGAGTTCTCCCAGCAACACAGGGAGATCAGACCCACCTCTACCTCTTGGTAGCTCCTGTGGTTGCAAAAAGCTCTACAATCTAGCTCTGAAGGCAGCACAGAAGTAAAGGTGGCAATCCTCCCGACAACAGGTTTGTGCCCTGCCCCACTAATCTCCTTTTGGTCAGGACCCCATGGTTACAATACCATGAAATTTCAAGTTTAAACTGCTGAAAATGAGACATTTACCAGTTTTCAAATCGTGGCTGTGAAATTGGCCATAACGGACCATGAATTTGGTAGGACCTTGTTTAGAGCTTTTAGCCCAGAGGTTAAAACTCTCACCTTGTGTCACCCAGGTTCAATTCCCCTCTCTGCCTGATGAGGAAAAAGGTTTTAAACGGGGATTCTTTACCTCCCAGGAGAGTGCTACAGGATATTCTGATAGGTGTGGAAGGAAGCCCTCCATAGCTCCTGTGGGAACTGTCCCACTGTGTATTATAAACATTTAAATAGTGGGGAAGAAGACGTGAGGAAAAATAAAGACTCTATGGCAGTACTGGTGCTCCAAACATGTTTTAATTATTAATCCAAAGTGGAACAGCTTCAACAGTGGAGACTAGAGAAGCCCTGTGTCAGAATTTCACATAGCTCAGTCATTAGAGCATGATTCCCAAGATGTAGTCTCTCCCTCTTCAAATCCTCCTGTCCTCTCAGCAGCAGGGGGGAATTGAACCTTAATCTTCCACACCAAAGGTCTGTGGGCTAAAAGTGAACAGGTTGTTCTGAATTGAATTAAGGGCTTGCCTAACCCATTTGCACAAGAAGTTGCTTAGCCACCTAACTGAGGGGTTCCTGTTCTGAAGCACTAGCATGGTTAGGTGCCTTAATCCAGGCTAGAAGGAGATACCTGTCTCTGTGTGGGGCAGAGGCCTTAAGACATGCCTAGCAATAGTTCCCATTGCTTGATGTAGGTGGCTTCTATAGACTGCATTCTGAGGTGCCACTTTCTCCCCATTCATTATAAAAGGAGCCTACGCACCTATCTCAGGCTTTGTGTATCAGGACCTAACTATCTTGTCAACAAATAGAGAAACAGCCTCTACATGGCAGGTGTTTATGCTCTTTCCCTCTTCTCCAGTTTATCATTTTGGAGTGTGTGGGTGTGTAATTGAATCATCAGTAATCCAAGTGGGCTCCATGATCTGGAGTAGAAACTGTTAATGAGTGGCTATGACTGAAGGGCTTAAAGAGTAGTTTCCACAAATAAGAGAAATCTGTTAGATTCAGAGGGCAGTGTTCCTGAGCAGGAGAATAAGTAAAGCATTTGGTTAAGGTGAAGGTATGTATGTTTCTCACTAGGAAAAGATATCTTGGGGGGAGGGTCTTCTGCAATGATCTATGAATTTTAGTTTAAGCAGAACTTAAGTAACTGTATTTGATGTACAACAACAGGCAGGTTTCTAAGATAAATCAATTAAGTTGCTCTTATTGTTTCTATTCTGTCAAAGTAAGTCTCTAGTTAGAATTTATCTTCTCCCTAGCCCTGATACTGAGATAAAGTCTCTGATCCCCTGAAGGTATTGCTGTTCAACATCTGAACTCTTTTTCAAAACTTCTCTTGCTTTGCATCTGATCCCCCTATTTACCTATCACTAGCTCTAAATAGAAAACTTCAACTACTCTTAAATCTTATTTCTCTAATAATTGTAGGTTTCAGTACAGATATTTGGAGGATTAAGTAGGGAAGAAGGAATCACGAACTGCAGGTCTCTAACTACCTAGTATGGTTCACGTATTGAACAGTAGTAGTTTTTACAAACTTTAGGGGTGGGTTAAGTTTCAAACTATATTGAGGTTCCCTTATTCTAACATCACAAAACTCATGTCAGGGAGTTGTACAAAAAAACCCTCAAAATTCTGCTTGCTTTTCTGTCTTGCAGTTGCTCACCAGTTTTTGTGTTTGCCAGGGGCTGATTTGGTGAAATTGTTTAGTTTTCCTGCTTGGGGTCCGCAGTGCTGCAGGAGAGGATCTTAACATAGTTTTCATGCAAAGCTTCTTGAAGATGTAAGAATCCTGAATATGTAAAGCCTTTATTTATTCTACCTCTCTAAACTAATTTGACTTTTCCTCTTAGAAAGGGGCCTGTTCTTCTGAAGCAGCTCTCCAGGTTAAGGGTTGTCAAGATGGCACACCTTTCTCTCTGTGGCAGAAAGTTCTAGGCAATAGGGAGGGGGGAAAAAAACTTCTTTGCTTTTTCTACCTGCTCCACAGGAAAACTGCCATCTGAATTTACTGGAGACTCTTGATAGGCTGTGGTTTTCTCTTGACCAGTCTTCTAACCAGCAGGCTGACTCAGGCTACTTCCTCAGAAGAGAGCCTGAGGCATTTCACTTGATAAACTGCTGCTAAAAAGTTGACCTCTTAAAATCAGGACGTTCCTCCTAAGGAGAACAAATAAAGGTAGGAAAGGGAAGGGTGTATGTAAGCTTGCTGCTATATTAGTGGCTTCTGTGCTTTTTTTTTAATAGCTTAAGAAACATTGGGTACTGCAATGACATCCCAGAGCTTGTCTACACTTAAAATGCTAGAGTGGTGTCACTCTGATGCTCAAGTATAAACACTTCCTATGTTTAGGCCCAGTGGCCAGCAAGGTGGTGGGGGGAAGGTTTGAAAAATGGGCACCCTCTGACCTATAGTACATGCCCAGAGCTCCTACTGAAGAGTGAGGTTGGGGCTTAGGGGCATTGCTTGTGTCCCAGCAAGGGGTGGGGCAGGGGGACTACAGGCAGAAGAGGGAAGGACCCCTGTCTGGCTTTGTCCCAGGGCCCCACAAAACTGATCTGCCTCTACCCAGCAGTTCTCCTTTTGTAGTTAATCCACCTCCCCGAGAGGTAGACGCTTAGATGATGAAATAATTCTTCCATGAATCCAGGATTGTCTGTGAGGACTTTAGGCATACTGGCTACTCACTGGATTTTGCAGACCCCTGAACAACGTAGTTAAGCCTTCCTCTGACTACATAGTTAAGCCTTCCTCTGACTAATGGTAATTCTTACTTCCCTCTCATTACATTCTCTATGCTAGGTTGATATTAGGATGTCTGGACGAGGAAAGAAAAATGTGACCCCTACAACTGTCTCCAAGACAACCAAATCAGCAAAGGCTGGTCTGCAGTTCCCTGTGGGACGTGTCCACCGACTTCTCAAAAGAGGGAACTATGCTGAGAGAATAGGGGCTGGAGCTCCTGTTTACCTGGCGGCCGTGCTGGAGTACCTGACAGCTGAGATACTGGAACTGTCAGGAAATGCTGCCCGTGAAAACAAGAAAAGCAGGATTGGGCCACGGCACATCCAGCTGGCCGTGCGGAATGATGAAGAACTAAACAAGCTGTTTGCGGATGTGACCATTGCTGAAGGAGGAGTTATGCCCAACCTCCTTCCTGCTCTTGTTCCCAAGAGCACAAAGTTGCCTAAGCAGGGATTGAAAGATGGCCAGTCACAGGAATTCTAATAACAGCTAACCTGCTGGAAGTGAACTGTTCCTGCCTTTCTCTACAACACTAGCACTTCACCCACATAGGACTCTTGGTTCTAATCCATATATTTATATACAGACTGCATGTCTTCACTGCTTCTAAATACTGAGCCTCCGAAGGAGTCCCTCTTGTGTGTTTTTAAATGTCTTTGAAATAAATACTTAGTGCATGGAGAACTCCTTGAAACTTGTGTTCTGAAGTACACGGATGCTTGAGAAGGAAGATGCTGTTCCACTATTTAATTGAAGGACGCTTGGGCCAGGATTTTCAAAGTTATTGATTGGAGTTAAGGCCCATTTAAAATTAGGCTCACTTCATGCACCCAGAGGGTGAGTGCCCAGTACTTTCTGGTAAGTGGGATCTTCTTATACTATCTAAAATTGAGCACTCAAATGTACTTGGCAGTTCAGGGAACCCTTAAGCTGGCTTTTTCTACAGTGGTGATTTCCCCCATTGGGCTCAATTCCCCAACCTGACACTCTGAGTGCAGAGATGGGGAAACAGCTAGTAGAATAAACTCTGTAAAACCTGTCTCTGACTCCCAGGCTTTGTCTACACTACAAGTTTTTTGGGTTTTTTTTGTTTGTGTTTTGGTTTTTTTGGGGGGGGGGCAGACAATATGCTAATGAGGGACTCATTAGGATGAGCCATAGTCTTATTAGCATATTTTTTGCCATTTTCCTTTTGCACAAGGCAATCCACAAACTGGGGAAGATAGGCACTTGTGCCCCTGGGGTGAGTGCAACAGCTAATGTGGTAGGTGGCTCTAAGCATGCCCACCAGACTGGGTTCCTATTCAGTGTCTGGCTGGAGGAGGTGCAGCTGCTGCTACTTTCCACTTTTGTAACTCCTAATGTGATAGTTAATAGGAGACCAGATTTGAACATAGGTTTCCTACACCTCTGATATCTGTACTAATGAGCCAGGCACTATGCTCCACTTGCATGTGGAGCTCCCTCAAGTTCTCCAGTTGCTCTGATATCTAAGCATGTATATGTGGGGGGGGTCTTGTCACAATTCAGGGTAACTGCATGCACCTGTATTATCCCTCTGTGGGCCCTGGAGAGCACCTGCTCCTGGCCCCTCCCTCATCCCCTTTTTCAAGTACAAAAGCACTTTTTGCTAGCCCCTGACTACATGTTTTCTAAATGGCACTGGCCCTGCCTGCCCAGCAAGTCAGACCCTCTAAAAGACCTGCAGAGGTAGTTTGCTTTCTTTCCAGAGGTTATGAACAGTGTATAGCCACACAAGAGTACAGTGAGGGCAGAGTGGGAGGCCAGTGGAATAGGAACAGTGGGGAGGTTGAGGTGGAGCAGGGGAAAGGAGGATAGTGGGGGAACAGGAGGAGGTAAGGGGGGCCCAGGACAGTAAGGGGGTTGGAGAGACTGTGTGGGATGGATGGGGGTGTGCAACAGGGGCAGGGGAAGTGGGTGACCATGGTGGAGGGCAGCAGGGTGGCACAGCGGTAGGCATGGATCTGCTTTCTGAGTTAACAGTTGTAGCACACCATTGGGGCGGGCTGCTAAGGTGCTTCTTCATTTAATGTTGTTAAAATCAGGTATAAAGATGATTATATCAAGAGGAAAGGTCTGTATGTTACTGGGAACATTGTGGGGAGGGGAAATCATGTTTTATTGTCTCAATCAGATGATAGTTAAAGATTAAAATATCTGTCTTGCACTATTATATCAGTTAGTGCATTTTCTTCCCAATATGCAGTTATTCCAAATGGTGTACTTTCTAGAGGTTTAACTACCCAACTTCACATTCAAAAGCTCTGGCTCTTCCTTTGGGATACTCTAAGGCCCAGATCCACACAAGGAATTTATGCAGTGTCACGCTCACCATCATAGTGTCTAAGTGCCTAGAAAATCACAGGAACACCACTGCGATCCACAATACCCCAGTTAGGTGCCTACGCTCTCTAAACAATGGGCATTTGGGGGCCCCAGGCAGCTGCCAGACTGGGCAGAAAGCATTCCAAACATTCCTTGGCAGCCAGCCAGGCAGAGGGCTCCTCCCCTCCAAGGCTATGTCTACACTGGCGGCTTGTTGTGCCAGAAGTATGCAAATGAGGCTAAGCATGGAATATTGCTGAGCCTCATTTGCATACCTAATGAGATGCCATTTTTGCAGAAGAGGCTCTTGTGCCAGAAGGAGCTGTCTACACTGCCCCTTCTTGCGCAAGAAAAGCCCTCTTGAAAATAATCAGCGTAACGGCATTGTGCAAGAGGGTTTTTCTTGCGCAAGAAGGGGCAGTGTAGACAGCTCCTTTTGGTGCAAGATCCTCTTCCGCAAAAATGGCAGCTTATTAGGTATACAAATGAGGCTTGGCAATATTCCACACTTAGCCTCATTTGCATACTTCTGGCGCAACAACCCACCAGTGTAAACATAGCCCAAGTGGGGCTGCTGCAGAACTTGGCATAGGTCGGGCGTCCCCTTCCCATGCTGAGCGTGGCAGGGCTTAGTGAATACTGTGTCATCAGCATCTTCATGCTTAGGATGCTGGCTTTGTGAATTCCACTCCTAGGTGCCTGTCTCTCCTCCTCCATTATGTAGGGGGCTTGGGAGAGGATTGCTGCAATGTTGTCCCTGTGATATTTTTTTTCTAGGTGCCTAAAAGTCAAGTTTTCTGACACTCAGTGTCACAGCTCCTAAACTCTTATTGTGGATGCTGTTGGCATTTTATGGCACAATGTGGCTAGGACCGTACATTTCCTTCTTTCCCCTTAGTTTTATTCATAGCCTTTGCCATCAAAATAGCCATGAGGCTCAGTGGCATGTGAAAAGTAAGGGTGGCCACATGTATCTCTTCAGTGTAGGTCTATAACAGGGGTGGGCTGGATTACATGCTCTGATGGGCTAGTCGCAGCCCACAGCTGTAGTTTGCCCAATCCCTGGTCTAAAAGGTAAGCATGCTAGAACCAAACCTAATCTGCTATGCCCTGTATTAGGAGGTCCATGTGGAGGCCAGCCATGGATTAGTCGGTAGAACAGCATACTTTAAAGGAGAGAATTGTCACTGAAAACTGTGTAAGTGGGAGCAACTGGGTGAATGAGGTAGGAGTTTGGGTTGCTGGGGGAACTGGGAAGCAGGAAGTGGTGGTAAGCCTGTTAATGATGCAACGTTTGACCATAACTGAGACCAGAAAGGGGCACTGAAGACAATACCCATTTTGTCTACTAGAATCCTGGCTACTGGATTGTTTCAGAGGGCCAGAACACAGACGATAGATGCCAACCAATCCATGGCTTCTTATGTGCTTTTGAAAATCCCAGTAGGCACCTAAATACCTTTAAAATTCTGGGGTTTAATCTTGCTGCCTCTGGTCTCCAACCTCATGGGTAAATTGCTTATTAACTAGTTAATGCCTCTGGAGCACTTGGCAGCTGCAAAGTGCTAGGAATGTTAACCTGCCATGACTTTGAACGAAAATAATTCATTGAAGCAAGAGGCATTTAGAGCATGTGTGTGCAGGAATGGAACAGCTGATTTCTTAGGACAGCAGTGAAAATGACGCTTTTCCTAACCGCAGAAACAACCAGTACTGCCTGAGTGTCTTCCTTAGAGATGCTGTGCATAGCATCTGTGAAGATATTTTTTTCCCAGCAGGATGGTGATAGGATTCTATGACCACCAAGACTCAATCCACTCATGGGAAAAAAAAAAAAAAACACTGCAAGTGAGTTATTAAGCATATCAACTTTCATTATATTAGGCACCTGCTAAGTTTGAATGGCCAGGGAGGGGGGGGATGTCACTCAGATTCTTTAAGCTGATAAAATCACACCCACAATAAATAAAATGTATGTACAGTTACCGACTGACTGGATAATCTCTGTCTACTACCCTTGATATTCTGTCAGGCAATGTCTACACTGCAATGCTATTTCGGGATACAGGAGTATCCCGAAATGGCTACCCTGCGTCTTCACGGCAAGCCCATTATTTCGGGCTCACTATTCCAACGTCCCTGTAAATCTCATTCTGCGAGGACTAAGGGACATTTCGGGACAGAGCTTTATTTTGAAATTTAGCGCTGTGTAGACAGCACCAAATGATGAAATAAGCTATTTCAAAATAGCACTGAAATGAGATCCGCAATTTGCGTACCTCAAATTGCGTATCTTATTTCGAGTTACAGTGCCATGTAGACGCAACCTCAGAGCCAGGGGATGCATCTACGGGAAGCCTGTTCTAGCTCCTATTGAATGAATGGAAGTCTTTCCTTTGACTTCTGTTGGAGCTGGAGTGGGCTATTGCTTTGTTCTTTGTTTTGAACTCTGCATAGCTAGTGATAACAGCACTTCCTCCTTTTGGTGCTCTATTATGTGTGTATTGGCTGTTTCTTTAGAGTCAGGTGTGCCTGTAGAAAAATGGTACTGTGGCTATTGATATAGTGCCCGTGTGCCATTAGCTTCTTTGGGAGTGGTTTCCCTATGGAACTGGAGCACTCAAGTCAGGAATCCATTACTAGTGTCACCACAACCATGCCAAGGCTTTTGATCCTCGGAGCATCTATCCTTAGTGATTCAATAGTAAGCTATTTGCTTAGTGCTGACCGTGTGCTGGTCACGGCAGCATCACAAAGAAAAAAATTGTCCCTGCCCTGGGTTTGCAGCCTAAAAGACAAGAAGAGGAGACTGGTCACATAGGGAAAGCCAGAGGCAGGAATAATGTAAGGTTTTGTTTCCTGTGAGTTGATCATGGTGAAAAACAACCAACAGCCTTGAGGGATGAAATGAATGGAGAGATTTGAGATGGGGACAGAAAGAACAGTGTTAAAAATACAGAAGACCAGTTATTACTTTTCTTGATAGAGTTGCCAGTGTATTAAATGTTATACAGAGTTTTCTCCGAACTATTTGAGTGCTCTCTCCACTACAAAATAATTTTCTTCTTCAGTTCTGTGATCTTTCTAGCTAAGATATTATGTTCTATTTTTAGAATGTAACTGAATCTCATGTCTTCAATCCCAGTGTGCTTTTTTTTAACACCTTTGAATCACTCCTCAAGCCATCCCCTCCACTTGCCTCCCCTTTTGTGTCTGCACAGGATTTTCAATTTCTTCCCAGAGAAAATTGACAAAATATGATGTGACCTTCCTCTCTTCTCTCAGCTCATCTCCCCCCTTTTTTCTCTTCCCCATCACAACTCTCTTGTCCTCTTCCTGTCATAGATACTGAGGTTTCTCATCTGCCCTCCTCTTCTAGCCTTGCCACTTGTGCCAATCTGGTCTCTTTTGCACCTACTCTCACCCCATCCTTTACTCTTCACATTAACTTCTCACACGCCTCTTGCTCTTCCCTTCACATTGCCACAATGCTTTCGTCTTGCTCTTGCTCAGCTTAGCCCTGCCCTTGACCCCACTCACCTCTTTAACTACAGCCCTTTCTCCTGGCTCCTTTTCATTTTTGTGATAACTAAAAGGTGCTTTTTACAATTGCTGCCTGGAGTTCCTCTCCTCCAGTTCCATCCTAGATCCTCTCCAATGTGGCTTCTGCCCTTTGCACACCACTGAATCAGCTCTTGATGCAATCCCTACTGATCTCTTCCCAGCTAAAGATCGGATCCAGTACTCCAATCTCATCCTTCTGGGGGGTCAGCCACCTTTGACACAGCTGATTATGCTCTTCTTGAAATCCTATCCCCTCGAGCAATGGCTCTGTTCTCTTCTGGTTTTCTTCCTAGCTCGCTCTTTGCTCTTTCAGCATTTCCTCTCCAGCAGCCACCTCATTTGCCCTTGGTTCCCTTCTTTTCTCCTTCTACACCTTATCCTTGGGTCATCTCAGCCACTAGCACAAATTCAACTACCATCTCTGTGCTGATGACTCCACTACTCTAGGGTCTACTGTCCTCTTCTGTCCAAACTAAAAATCTCAGTGTTTCTCTGACATCTTGTAGATGTCTAGCTGTCAGCTGAAGTTCAGCATGACTAACATAGAGATAATTTTCTCCCTCAAGCCATCTCTGCTAATTCCTTTCCCTAGTAGTTGGACACCTGTCATCCAAGCCTGTAACTGGCCCGTCTTTAACTTGGACCTCTGTCTAGCTCCTCACATCCAGGTTATGTCTAAATCTTATTGATCCTTTCTGTATAACATCTCTAAAGCTATGGTCTTTTCTATCTATCATTTCAGCGAAAACTCTCCTCCAGCTCTCATCCTTTTATCTCTCAATTACTGATACATCCCTTTCTCAGGCCTGGATTACTGTAGTCTTGCTCCATTCTTATCCAAGTATGAAAATCATTTTCCTCCTAGCCTATTGCTTTGGTGTTGTCTTTGAATTCCTCCATTTGGCTCCCCTTTTTCTAGTGCATCAAACATAAGCTGAATTCATTGTCCAGGGGGGAATTATCCTCACACTATATATCTTCTCTGTCATTGAGAAGTCAACTCCTATCTCCAATCAAGCCACAATGTCAGCTTCTGGTGCTCACTTGTTACATTTGCAAACAAACATCTTCAGGCTTTCTCCCATGCTGCTTCCTCCCCCCACCCATGCCTGTAAGAAGCATGCCTGTATGGGTTTTGATCTAAAGAGGTTTATAAAGTCTGTCACTGTCCAACATTAAACATCGATAAGTAGGTTTGGGGTTGAACAGAGGCCTTTGTTTTACTTAATTACTTGGGAAACCCCCAGCAGCATTCATTCCAATTTGAAAGTGTATTGATTAAACACAAGAAGAAAAGGAAAGTCACAAACATTTATACTACAACTGGCTGAGTGATTATGCAAAACAACCTAAACTTTTACTGTTTCTCTTTTTGGGGGCAAAATAACTCTTCTATTTTCAGAACTACCTTTCTTTGAAAAGAAAAACATTAATATTGCTCTGTCTTGATGTGTAGAGGGCATTTACTTATCCTGTTCTGAACAGACTGACAGACACAAGGTAAAGGAGAGACAAGGGTAGAAAAATGAGTGAAATATGGCTTTTGCGGATGTTTTGGAACACTGGGTCGCTAGATAGTTACAAGCAGATATTTGAGCTGGTAGGTTGACCATGACTCCTGCTGTTTAGCTCCTGGTTTATAGTCTGGTCAGGGACATCATCTGATTGGACTTTTTCTGAGAAAGGCAGTCTTAGATACATACAGTACAGCTGACTTCTGGTTGGGATGAAAAGCCTGGAGTGGGGGGGGGGGGGAGAGGTGATAGGAGGAAAGAAAGGGGGGGGGGGGCAAAAAGAATGCAACCAGAGAAGGGAAAATAATGCAGGATCTTATCCACCCCTGTAGGGCTGTCCATTAGCGATCCCATTGATGGGCTGAGGATTGGTTTTCATGATAATATGGTAACTTTCAGTACTCACCAATGAAAACAAATGTCCTTGAACAGTGGTGCAAGTAAAATCCATGTCTTACCAGAGGGCTAGCAGCTAAGGAGGGCATGTGGCCTCTCCATATGACCCTCTATGTGACTCCTGACTGCCCGGCCACCAGCCCGGGACTCCCAGGTTCTCCTCATTTTCTCCTCACATCCATCCCATGTTACTGGGGGAGGGGGGGGAGACACTCCCCTGCTCATGTTGTGCCAGAGATAGGCCCTGGGGACAAGGCTGGCAGCTGGTGGTACAGGCAACAGAGGAGCTGCTCCTTTCCCCACTGTTTCCCCTGCCATCAGGCGAAGAAGCAAAACCATTAGCCCCACCCCGCAGCCCTCTCCTCTGGCAGGACCGCCGCTGTTCCTGTCTGGTATGCCCTGCCAGCTATTAATAACTCGCTAGTACAGCATACTGGAGCGTATCAACCTGCTTGCACTGCTGTCTTTGCAGAAGATCAAGGTCAACTGGCCACCTTCTCTGAAATAAAGTCCTTTAGATGAATCAAGATGAGTTGCAGTGCTGGCAGGTCAGGGAATGGGCTGGGATGCAAGATGAGACAGGAGATAAGAGGGAGAGCCAAAGGGAATCATAGAATACTAGAACTGGCAGGGACCTTGAGAGATCAAGTCCAGCCCCCTTCCCTCATGGCAGAACCAAGCACCGTCTGGAAGACAAACCCTAATAGATGTCCATCCCACCTGGTCTTAAATATCTCCAGTGATGGAGATTCCACAACCTCCTTACACAATTTATTCCAGTGTTTAACCATCCTTACAGTTAGGAAGTTTTTCCTAATGTCCAACGTAAACCTCCCCTGCTGCAGTTTAAGCCCATTGCTGCTTGTCCTATCATCAGAGACCAAGGAGAACAATTTTTTCTCTCCTCCTTGTAACACCCTTGTAGGTACTCGAAAGCCACTATCATGTCCCCTCTCAGTCTTCTCTCTTCTACACTAAAAAAGCCCAGTTCTTTCAGTCTTCCCTCATAGGTCATGTTCTCTAGACCTTTAATTGTTTTTGTTGCTCTTCTCTGGACTTGAATGGATGATGGGGCTTTTTTTATCTTCTTTAAAGAAATACCAGAAGGGCAAAAGTGGGTGGCATAGTCCATCCACCTTATTCTTTTGTCCACCAATTATCCCTCAAACCAATTTTGATCTGCAAAACTTCTGGTTTCACATCTGGGCTTCGTCTACACTGCACCTCTCTTGTGCAAAATCCTATGCAAATGAAGCACGGATTAGCATATTGCCACACTTTAGTTGCATAATTAATTAGGGGTCATTTTTGCGCAAGAGGCTTTTGTGCAAAAAGGAGCTGTGTAGACGGCTCCTTTTTGCACAAAATCCTCCTCTTGCGCAAGAGCCATTCTTCCTGAAAAAAATCCCGCACTTCATTTGCATAGACTTTTGTGCAAGAGGTGTGCAGTGTGGACATAGCCCAGATGTGAAACCAGAAGTTTTGCAGACCAAAATTGGTTTGAGGGATAATTGGTGGACAAAAGAATAAGGTGGATGGACTATGCCACCCACTTTTGCCCTTCTGGTATTTCTTTAAAGAAGATCAGTTTTATAATTTCAATAGTTCCTGAAGTGCATCAGTGTGGACACTTTACTTTAGTTTAATCCAGCTTCTTTGTCTGATTCTCTTGCACTTGTTGCAAACTTCAGCACCACCACCAACTTGACTTATTTTTCATGGTTATTGTACACACTGTGAACTTTCACACACTTACATTTGAGCTCACAATAGGGATACACTTTGTAGGCCCAATGAGCGCAACAGAACTTCCTGTAAACATGTGCAGAGCTGCCTCATTATCCAGCTACAAAACTCCATTTAAAGTTCCTCTTTGCTGCAAGGCCTACAAAAACTTGACACCTGCAGAGCTCCCATCATACTGACCAATATTGTCTCATTGTTTCCTTGTGCTCCCCGATAGTCTGTCCATCTCTTGCCTTATGCCTTGATTCAAAGCCCTTTGCAATAGTCTCTCTCTTTTTGTTTCCGCATTTGTACAGCACCTAGAACAGTAGGTTCCTGGTCCATAACTGGGGCTCCCAGATGCTATATTAATATTACTACTACTAATAATAATTAATTATTATTATTATTAATAAGTCCAAAAGAGTTACTTTTCATTCAATTTAATGCTGATATGAAAAATGCAAGCTAATAAGTTGGAAACAGATTTCCATCCTCTCCATCATAATGAAGGAGAAATGGCCACAGATTTTTCATCAAGTTAATTCCAGATAGCAACCAAATCCAGGGCCCTGTCTATGCAGGAAGGATGGAATCATGTGGCAAGAAGCACTGCAGTGCCTCCAGTAACTTTGCTGATTTTTGCACAGTATTATAATTCTCCTTTTGACATTTTTCAGACACATCTGGGATAAAAGCTCAGACAACTTGCTGAAATATCACACTGATTTTATTGTGCTTCACTCTCCCTTTCAGCATCAAGTGGTTACTTGATGAGGCTTAAATGATTCGGTACCAGCCAAGTAAATTGAGATTGGTACATGCTGCTCCTGGAGAAGACTAATGTGGTTTATTTATGACTCTGTCAAGGAATAATTAAGCATCTGGCATACATCACTGTCCCCCTCACCCCCATCTGTGAGCTTTGTTTTTGCTTATTTCACATTTTGTTTTTCCCTTTTCTGATCTAGTCCAGTGGAATTAGCACGACCCATTTACTAACTCATCTGAGATCCAATTACTTTGGCTTAGTTGCTACAAAACTTCCTTACTCATGGATTCTGCAGCTCAGGGAGGGATTCAGCTGTACTAAATGTACTTCCTTTTTACTCTTGACTTTCTTCCATCCATTTAAGATATGGGCCTGATTCTGCCTTCACTGAGGTGCTGCAAATTTGGAGCAACTCCCAATGGAAATACACGGTTGTAGCACCAATGGGAGATCACGGTCATGTCGTTGTTTCTCTATGAACATTTCTGCAGAGACCATGACTGTTGCATGTTGGTGTAACAGAACTGCTGCAAATAATATTCAAAGTAAAACCTTCCTTTGTCCTAGGCAAAGGCTGCTGTCTTCCAGAAGAAGGCTGTCAGACTTCTCCTTCCTTTCCAGGGTGCCTGGAAGGAATGACTCTGCAAGATTGAAACACAACTCAGAGCTACCTGGGAACATGCAGAGGTGAGTCTTCCTTCTGCTTTTAAAATTTTCATTCTGACAAGTGACACCTGAGCGTGGCAGCATGCACTTGTCAACAATCAGTCTGATTTAGGGCCTGACGGAATCATTAGGTCCTCTAATCTGATGTCATGCACAATATAGGTCAGAGAGCGTCATCCAATTACTCCTGTATTAAGCCCAATAATTTGAGTTTGGCTAAAGTGTTGGGTTTTTTTCAGAAAAGCAAGGACTGAAGACATGAAGAGATGGGGAAACCACCACTTCCTTTGGTAGTTTGTTCCAATGGTTAATCATCCTCACCATTACAAATGTGAGTCTTATTTTTAATGAGGCTTCAATTTCTAGATGTTTGTTCTTGTCATATCTTTCTCTGCTCTATTAAAAAGCTTTCTGTTACCTGAAAGTTTCTCCCCATGAAAGTACTTATATGCTATGATCAAAACTGTTCCTGTATTTTAATATTATGTATCCAATTAATTTAGTTTTGTTTAGTCCCTCTGAATTCTAGTTCTATTTTCCAGGGGACAAATGCCACAGGCTGCTGGCCAGACAAAAAACAAAACAAAAAGAAAACAAAAACAAAAACTCATGACTTCAGCAGACCATTCAGATGTTCTGAGAATGACCCTTTGTATCATTGTTCTGCCATTGCAACA
This sequence comes from Pelodiscus sinensis, assembly GCF_049634645.1. Lineage (NCBI taxonomy): Eukaryota > Metazoa > Chordata > Testudines > Trionychidae > Pelodiscus > Pelodiscus sinensis. The sequence continues at coordinate 230,276,334 of NC_134711.1, read as the reverse complement.
ATCTTATCTGAAGCATATCATGTAAAGTGTCTATGAAAATGTTACATTTTCTCCAGAATGATTATTCTGGTTATTCCTGTATTATCACTGCGTCAGAAGTTATGAATACTGGCTATGTATCTGTATCTCAAATGTAGATGTTACCTCAGGAACAAGGTAGTTTACAGCTCATCTTGCCAGCCCGTTGTGAATGGGCTATTCATGCTTAATGGGTCATTAAGAAGAATCAACTCTCTAGGTAGCTCTTCCTTTGGACCCTGCAGTAAGAATATGGGAAGTGGCTGCCCCTGTTTGTCATCAAAGAATGTGAGGACATGTAATATACTCATGTGACCCTGGACTCCATCTTAGGCCAATAACTTTCCAGAGTTAATAAATTTCCTGGCACATGGCAGAGGATAGAAAAGGCCTCTGAGAGAGCTCCATTTTGTCTCTTTCCTGCCCTGATTCTCTGGACTATGGATTTACAACTAAAAGGAGGAATTTGAACTATGACCTGAGGACCTTCCAATATTTTGGATGGTACCAGAAAGACTTTATATGCCTGCAGTCTATTTCATCACTGACACACCTGAAATAAGAACTTTTCAATTTATTTGTATGTATATGATATATTAGCCATGTATAACTCTCTTCTTGCATGAAACAAAAAACAGGACTATGTAGACTTTAAAGACTAAGAAGATGATTTATTAGGTGATGAGCTTTCGTGGGCCAGACCCACTTCCTCAGATCAAAGTGGGTCTGGCCCACGAAAGCTCATCACCTAATAAACCATCTTGTTAGTCTTTAAAGTGCTACATAGTCCTGTTTTTTGTTTCAGCTACACCACACTAACATGGCTTCATTTCTCTCTCTCTTCTTTCATGTTGTTGTTATTATTAAACCTTTAGATTTTAATTACTACATGATTGGCATCAATGTGATTATTGGGTAATATCTGGCTATACAACCCCCACATTATACAGTGACCTGGCTATGTGGCTGATCTCTTGGGATTAGAAGGACCCTGTATTTGTTTTCAGAAACTGCTTATCATAGAGACCAGTGTCTGGGTGGTGAGAAAAGGACTAGGATGCCTAAGAGGACAGTATCTCTGATTTCTTGTTAACTGAGACAGAAGTTTACTCTTGTTACTAGCTTAGTATAATCTAATGATCAAATAACCACCAGTTTGGGGTGAGTCTGCCCCATTTCTCAGCTGTTTGTCCTGAATCTGGTATTCTCAGCTGTGACCCACTGAGGCACAGTGACAAGCACATCTCAGAATTTGGCTTCTTATTTATTCTTTATGTTGCCTACTAGGGGAAGGGTGGAAAAGGTAGACCAGAGTTACCACTTTTGGCAAATTGTTTGGTCAGATAGAGTCAGTTAGTAACAATTGTCATAAATCAGTGTCACTCAAAGTAGCTGATTTGAACCAATCGGTCTTCATGATTCAGCCTTTTGTTCTTATTTTGCAGAAGATAATTCAGTCATGAAAATGATGTCCTGTTGTGCTGTTTGGGGTAGAGCAATGTGTACTCAAACTCTAAGTAAAAACACACTGCATTGTCATACAAAGGGCATGTCGATCATGTATAATCCTAACAGAAGTCATGCTATATAAAAAAAAAGATAGAGATAACATTTTGAGAATGGTTCTTCGTCATATTACCTTAATAGATGTTATTGGTTTCCTGTAAATAAAGAACTCTGCTTTGGAGCCAGACAAAGGAATGTAACAATAAAGAGTGACCACAAGTGTGCATGGGTAACTTTACAATGAAAAAATTAAAGAAGTACAAAGTAATTAATACTGTAATTTATTACGGGACAGTATATTCTAGTCAAATTAGTCACTTAAAACAATAGACAAATAGTCCAGTGGGATTTTTTCTTTGTATAAATCATCTTCAAGTCAACCCATGAACTTCACATTACATGGAATTCTGAAAGAAATTAGCAGATGTTAGGACTATACTTTGTGTTGAGCTTTGTAATTGATGTAATGTAAAAATTCAGTCCTGTGTGTCAGTTCCATCCCAAAACTAATGGTACAAAATGTTAGCCTCTGCAAATAGTAGTGGATGAATCTCAAAAGGTTTGAATAACTATCCAAAGTCCACAATGATTATCTGAACTTATGAGGTCTTTCACCCATACTATAAATCTTTCCTCCCTACATTTTTTCCCTTCATCACCAAGGTCTACCTCCCTCTAAGAGGCCTTCTTCTTGAAGACTGGGGAGCACAGTGTTTATCTTGCAGTCCATTCAGCTGAGCCTTTAGAAGACTCAGTGAGTAAAACTCAGGCACAACAATAAGTCACACTTTAGTTGATACAATAACATGGGAATGGGACTTATTTGTTGCCACAGACCTTCTGTTGGCCATGGTGGAGGGTGAATTACATTCAAAGTGTTTAAGAACATGTTTAAGCTAACCACAGTTAGAAATATGTTGCCAAAAAGTTCATTCCATATCTCTCCATTCATCAGCTACTGGATCCGTGGCTTGTTTCTTTCTTAAACGTTTAATACCAAAAGTATATTTTGTAGATTTTTTTTCGCTGTCATTCTAGTCACCATCCTCTCCTTCAACCAGCATTACCAGTTGCAGTGAAAACAGATGTCACAAACAGAAAATAGTGACCTCTTTTTTTGAAAAGTTCAGAAAGGTTGAGAGAGGATGGGGATGGTAGAAAGAGTATGAGGTTTCCTTTATAGATTAATATATACTTAACTTACCATTAAAATGTAAATGACTTTAACACAACTATCAAGAAGCGCACACACTGAAGCTGAGCCATCATGTGCTATTATAGCCCATTGTCTTACTTCACCCAGGATATGTCTACATTACCACCCTAATTCGAACTAGGGCGGTTAATGTAGGCAACCAAAGTTGCAAATGAAGCCCGGGATTTAAATATCCCGGGCTTCATTTGCATCTTGCCGGGCGCCGCCATTTTTAAAGCCCCGGTAGTTCGGACTCCGTGCCCGCGGCTACACGCGGCACGGAGTAGGTAGTTCGGATTAGGCTCTCTACTCCGAACTACCGTTACTCCTCATGGAATGAGGTGTACCAGTAGTTTGGATTAGAAAGCCTAATCCGAACTACCTACTCCGTGCCGCATGTAGCCGCGGGCACGGAGTCCGAACTACCGGGGCTTTAAAAATGGCGGCGCTGGCAAGATGCAAATGAAGCCCGGGATATTTAAATCCCGGGCTTCATTTGCAACTTCGGTTGCCTACATTAACCGCCCTAGTTCGAATTAGGGTGGTAGTGTAGACATACCCCCACCCATCTACCTTCTGTTGTTTGTTGTTAGTCATCTAAAATTAGGTCCCAATCCTGATGTCAGTGAGATTCCATCAGAGTGCAAGGATCAGCATTAGTGGGTTCTGATCTAGGTTCAGGTGGCTTTTGATTGCAAGCATTACAGGGCAGAAATCTTGTCTTAGTATTTTTCTCTGTGGAGCACTTCACATGCTTTAGGGTACATCTACATTGAAACACTAGTTTGGGATACTGGGTACCCCAAAATAGCTATCCCGCATCTTCACAGCAAGCCCATTATTTTGGGCTTGCTATTCCAATGTGCCTGTAAACCTCATTCTACAAGGCTTAAGGGGAGTTTGGGAATAGCGCTTTATTTTGAAATTTTGCGCTGTGTAGACTGCACCAAATGACAAAATAAGGTATTTCAAAATAGCATTGAAATAAGATATGCAATTTGCATAGCTCAAATTGCATATTTTATTTCAAGTTACAGTGCAGTGTAGACGCATCCTTTGAGTGCTGTGTAAATAATAGTATTTCTAAGTTTGGAACAGGGAAATAGCAAAAAATTGTTATGCTTGTATTACCACTTTGAAAGAGCATAAAAGTTCTTAATGCTCACACTTCATAAAATACATTAACTTCATTAGCTTGTTGATAGTGCACACAACACCCCTGATCTTTCAAGTGGCTCTGTGCAGACAGATTCCTCTCCCTATGCAGAGCAACTAGCAGTGAGAGGGATTACATGTGCAAGAAATTATTTCTCAATAACACCTTCCGTCTCAAAGATTATTTATTAAGAAAATAGAATGAAGCCTTTTAAAATCACCTTTCAGAGTCCTATTCACCACCATCTTCAATAGTTCTTCCATTTCTAGGCTGAAAATGTAATTAAATAATATTGAGGTACAGAGATCAGACAAGCAAACACTGCAGAAAATGGTACGTTTAGGAAAAATCATAAAATTATATGCCAAATTTACCACAAGTGGATAACCGGTATGGAGTGGAAATAGGACTTATGTATGGAGTATGCAACCTAGGGTCTGTTCATTCAATCTCTGGACCGACAGCTGACAGATCTGACTTATTTTTCATTCGGCACCTTAGCTCCAATTCAACAAAATACAAAGCCCTCTGACTAACTCTAAGCACATGAGTCATTCCACTGAAATCACTTGGATGACAGACATGTTTAAAAGTTAGGCACATGTTTAAGTATCCTCCTAACTCAGGGCCCTGCTTACCTGTCAGGGCCTATTTTTACTTGATTCCTCTTCCTCTGTTGGTGGGGAGCATGTGAAAATAATTTTGCCCATGTCCACATAGTGCATCACTGGCTGAATTTGGGTTAGAACAGTGTCTGCAGCATTCTTACTTTGGGCAATGATCCAACAGTCACAGTGAGGGGGGAAATAAACCACAGATGATTTTTCATACGTTCCATTTTTTTTTTGGCTGTATTCACTGAATGTGATTATCAGATCATTTGGTTAGTGCAGTACTAATATTTATGTAAAAGAAAATAAACCTTTTCCACCACAACTCCTCTCTCGAAGGCTACGTCTACACTATGAGTTTTCTTGGCAAAAAATATGCAAATGAGTGACTCATTTGCATGAGTCGTAATCTCATTTGCATATTTTCAGCTGCTCTGTTTTTGCGCTGGGGTTTTTGTGCGAAAACAAGCAGTGTGGATGTTTTCTTTTTGTGCAAAACTCCCTTTTTCCACAAGGAGGTATACCGATGCACATAAACCCCAGCACAAAAACGGATCAGCTGAAAATATGCAAATGAGATCATGACTCATGCAAATGAGTCCCTCATTTGCATATTTTCGTCCAAGAAAACTAATAGTGTAGACATAGCCTAAGTGGAACATTTCAAGAGGTAATATTTTAAGGGTCATCCTTGTACAACAAAGTTTTAATCCATTACTGAACAGGACTTCACAGTTTTTACACCTTTTATTCTAACAAAGCACAACATTAACTCCCTAAGCTTGTCAAGCAATGACTTTAGACTGCAGCATCTACAGAATACCAGGAACATTTTTTAGCTGCAAATAGTTTAATATTTTTAGATATAAATAGCTTTATGTTGTTTTCTATGCCAATGTGAAATTGCTTATAATTCAGAACTGTATAAAGAAAAAGACAAATCAGATACCCTGAAAAGAAAAAAAGGCCGTCCCATGGTACCAGCACTGTCCTGTAAAATAAGACACACAACCATTAACAAAATATATTTCAATTATAGTATGGATATATTGACAAGTCTTTGTGTCATTGTCAGAGTTGTTGTCGTCAATAATTCAAGGAGCCTTTCAAGCAGTATGCAAATAACTAGATGCTGATCGTTCCCAATGCCCATTCACCTGAACTACTGATTAAACATTAATACCCAGTAGGCATTGTCAAGAACTATCCATTTCGTTGGCTGGAAATATATTAGAATACCACAATTAAATATGATGTTACATGGACTTTAGAAAATGTCTTGTAGGCTGCTTTAGTAGTGGTTGATTATCTCTTGGAAGCAGCAGGTGAGCTAGTTCAGAATAACTGTGGTCTCAGATTTTTATTTTAGTCTAAATTAAATTAACATACCTTCTTTGTAAACTCTGCAGCAGCAATTTGTGATTCCTGTAAGGTGATAGCACATATCAGTTTCAACATATCCATCTGTTCATGAGGTGTTCATTTCCTTGGTTTTGCATATTAATCTTCTAGTACTGGTTTTAAGTACATTGCTCCAATCCATTTTTGGAAGTGAGAATGTTAAACACAAATCAGATTGTTACAGAGAATCTAGCAGGAAATCAAAATTTGCTGTCTGTGTAGTAAGTATCTCTTTAACCGATTTCAATGTAAAATATATTGTTGTCACTGAAATGCAAATTAAACACTCATGCTCTTGAGAATCATGCAATGCTTGAACTGAAAGGAGTATAAGGAACAATATTCACCAGGTTTCAGAATAATATTGACTTCTGTGATCTTGTTGAAATGTGGTTGGTTCCCCATCTTTAAGATTTCCACTGATATTTTAAATCCAATCTGGGTTGCTGCTTCTAAACCCAGCCCATGCTGTGACCACACTTGCATCACTGAAGTCACTGCAAGTTCTGCCGTTCAAGATCAAGCCTTGTGTCAATAAAGCCTCTGATCTTTCAATCTGATCTGCAAGGACAACCCTTTTACAGCCCCGCTGACTTTGACTGGACTTTAAATGGTCCTTAAATGAAAAAGGCTCGTTTAGTAATATCAGGAGAGATCAGTGGCAGCAATAGCTACACCAGGGATTGGATTTAGCTATCAGGGATATGTTTTAAATATGTACGTAAAATGGAAGATGAAAGTAAAGATATAAAAATAAAGAAGATGGAGAGGGGCCAGAAAATGGGGAACTGACAGTAAAGGGGGGGGGAAGAAGAGTAAAGTTTGAAAAGGGAAGGGAAGGAACTTAAATTTTAAAATGAAAGCATAGAGAAGGAAAGAGGAGAGCCCAGACAGAATATAAAGCAAGAGGACTTCCCTTTGCTAGATGCTCATGGTTCCAATATGGAGACAATGATTTATAAAACAACTGAAATTTTAGTTCCATAAAATACGATGGAAGAAACAAATGCATACTGGATCAAGGAATCTTTTCATTCTTCTCTCAGAGAGCTTTGAAGCAAGGCGCATTAAAGGATGCACAGGGGAAGACTACAACAAAGAGATATCATGAACACTAGTTTTGTACTAAGATGATCAATTAGACACAAAACATTCAAACATAGTCACTGACTAAAAATTGTTGATAGTCTGGCACTTCAGAAACCGACATTTACAATACATATTAATTTATTTTAATGCAGAATCATTGCAAAACCCAAGCTCTGTAATGATCATAGATTGAAAATTTCAAAGTAGTCTAGTTGAGATAAAGACCTAAATTCAATGAGATTTGGGTGCTTACTGCTCCAGGCTCCTTTGAAAACCCCAGATGTAAAGCTTATACAAAGATTGGAGGAAGAAATTAAATTCTCTAGCCAGTTCTTTAAGTAACTTGAAGAATTGTTGCACACTTTGGGAGAAATCTTGGGCATTCTGCTATTGACATCAGTGGGGCAAAGATGTCATAGCCCGTTTTAAAATGTAATCTTAATGTTTTAAGCAAATTCTAATCCACACGTCCCACAAATGTATAAGGCCATCTAAGAGGAGGATCTACTCAATAAGAATTTTTTTTTATGTTAAGGTTGAATTTAGCCCAGAGTTCCCAAGGTATTGGGGAAAATTCAAGTGGGCCAGAGATAGGGAGATTCATGTCAAAATAGGCATGTGAAGCTGGATAAAAGGTGTAATTTTTAGCTGATTGTGGTGGAAAACCTGCAATCAGCATTTTGTGGGTTTGTGGTTTAGCTAACGTATTAAATATATTCACAGCCAAGATCTAGAAGACATTTGCTTGGTTTTTATTTTGTATTTTTTGGGGGTGAGGCTGTATATTAGAACTCAATGTAAATATTTTAATGCTTTTTATTCAATTTTTTAAAATGCATTCAGAATTAGAAACTAAAGAAACTGACAAAGTATAGAAAAGCTAGAAAAGCACCTTTTAAAAATCCTTCCTGTAATTATTTTAAAGTCATTGTACATGACCTGAATAAACTGATTGTTTGAAACTTTAGAATCACGGTACATTATCGTTTTCAGACTAAAGCCATTCAGATATAAAGGGGGGTTCAAAGAGTTCTGTAATTTTGGTGGGTAAAGCTCTTGAAAGCTAGCATTAACTAAAAAGGTACAATAGGAAAAAATGGCTTTGGGGCAAGGATGCCATTTCGGGAGGGAGGGAGGGAGAGAAGGGCAGCAGCCGTGCACTCCGGAACATGGCTTGCTTTTCATTTCATTCCCCAGACACTAAGGCTATGTCTACACTGGTGCAATCTTGCACCAGAGCTATGCAAATGAGGTTAAGCATGGAATATCTCCGAGCTTCATTTGCATATATAATGAACCACCATTTTTGCGGAAGAGGCTCTTGCGCCAGAAGGAGCTGTCTACACTGCCGCTTCTTGTGCAAGAAAAACCCTCTTGCACAATGCCATTATTCCTGAAAATAATCAGCGTAGCGGCATTGCGCAAGAGGGTTTTTCTTGCACAAGAAGGGGCAGTGTAGACAGCTCCTTCTGGCGCAAGAGCCTCTTCCGCAAAAATGGCGGCTCATTATAGATGCAAATGAGGCTCGGCAATATTCCACACTTAGCCTCATTTGCACAGCTCTGGCGCAAGATCACTCCAGTGTAGACATAGCCTAAGAGAGTGAGGGGAAAGTACTTGCATTCCATGGTTGCCTCTCACACATGGTTGGTAAAAGGAGCTCACCAGCAAGGTGTGAGAGGCATGCATGCAATACAAGTATTTCCCCCTCATTCCCTTAATGTCCAGGGAATGGGATGAAAAGCAAGCCGTGGCCCGAAGGGCACTGTTGTTGCCCACACCCACCCACCAATATTCTACCATTGCTTTGGGGCCCTCCTGGCTGGCTGTATTCAACATGAGCTAAGAGCCTCAATATCTCACAGGCTTAAGCCTTTATAGATGATTAAGCAAGGTACTTAAGCACTGAAATCAATGAGTCTACTCACTTGCTGAAAGTTAGGCATATGCTTAAGTACACTGCTGAATCAGACTTAGTAAACATCTTGCTCACATACTTATTCTACGCAAAAGTGATGATTTTGTTAAAATACTGACCCCAGGTTTAAGTGGATATGCTGGTTCTTGAACTCTTGAGTAGTGAAATAAAAACTGCATAAAAAGAGCAATTTTAGAATATAATCTTATCAAATCTAAGAGCTGAAATTATATGCATATATTACTAAGATGAAGAAATACTTACTCTTTTATACATGTCCTCATTGTTTTCCTAGTAAAGATAATGATGATAGTCAAACTCTATTAGGTTAGACAAAATATTGAGAAAGATTTTCTTCAAGGAAAGAAAATCATTAGACCTTACCTCATCTATCTGCATGTCATTAAAAATAGCATTACAAAGATCCATTACTTTACCGGAGATCTAAAAGATAAATAGATTTTTTTAAAACATAGATCCATTTTATAGTATATTTTGTACATAATTTTTATGGTAAGAAGCCTGATTTTCATTTCACAAATTTAAATCAAGAATAATTCTACTGAAGCCAAAGGCATTATACCAGAGTGGAGCTTAGTGGAGCTACCAGATATAAAATATTATGTAATTTTTATATCTGGGAAAAGTTGATAGCAAATGAATTAGGTCAGTATACTCATATGCTACATACAAAACAAATTCTTAGCATCATTTAGTGAAATTAGATTGATGGGAAAATAGAACATAAGTCAGCAGAACCACTTGCATCATTCCAGCTAAGTATTCAACAGCATTGAAGAGATGGAGCAGGCATTTACATTGATCATTTCAGATGCTAATTATAATTGTTATGGAATAGTCAATGTATCTGGAAGAGTAGAGTCAGTTCAATAAATTATAAAGTCAGTTTACCTTCGGTTGATTAGATAGCTCTGTCCACTGACTGAAACACATTGCTAGCTTAAAAATAAAGAAGAGACATTAAGGTAAGTTATATACTGCATATATAAGTAATATAAGTAATATGTAAGTTATATACATATAAGTAGTATGTAAGTAATATAAGTAGTATAAATAATATGTAAGTTATGTACTGTGTATATGCTAAATATATGGTAAGATATATACTGTATATTAACCTGTATTTTAGTAAGAGATATTTTAGTGTTAATAATATTTTGTCAAGGCATTTCCTGATTCAGCTATCTGACACTGAATGTGTATATTTTGTTAAAATAGGTAGCAAAGGGCCATTTTAGATATATTTGCAAATCAGGAGGTGATCAAGTGGACATTCCTCCAGGTCATGTTGTTGTTATTTCATTGTTTTTCAATTCAACCTCAACTGTACCCTAGGTTTGATCACTGCATTGTCTTATATTTCAATTAATTTAGGGTAATTGTAAATACACGAGTAGTTTATTTTTAGCATTGTATTAGCTTGCTTATTCTCTTAGTAAAGCAGATATAAATGATATCAGCCTTGTTTCTCAGAATTGCAGTATGGTCAATGATCTACAAAAAGCACAAGTGAGCCCCTAGACCCACTCCTGAACTACCCTCCCGTTAGCCTTCAACTGCATACTTTTGTCCATGTTTTGTTAGCATGGTGAGCAAAGAGTTTTAATAATGCTTCCTTAGCCACTGGCTAACCGGAAAATGTTCAAGTGTACTCTGTTTCTCATTCCCTAATGGAAATTTAGCCTTGTTTCTGGTGCCCCCTGCACTGTGTTAAAAATATGCTTCCAGTTGATTGCCATGTTATGAAACCCTACCTCACTTTGAGGAATGTCTGGAGCATCCATAGTGCGAGAGCCAGGCTGAGGAAACCCTGTTGAGATAAAGCATTCACCAATGTAATTTCCAACGAAGGGTGACTGCCCTTCATTTAAAAGCTACCCCAGTACAAATTCAGAGAGAGGATTCTCCAAGAGCACGTGGAAGCTATAACCGATCAACAACTAGGGTACAATTAAATCCTAGCGCAGGCTAAAACAGGAGGGCTTAGCAGGGATGCTTGGCTTTGCTAATTTTGCTAAAGCGCCAAAAAAGGAGGTATCGTCCCACTGGGGAACGCTAGAGCATCCCCCCACCCCCGTGCATTGCCTCGGCAGACCTAGCTGCGGGGATGAGCAGAGAGGAGCATCCCAGTTCAGCACCCTGGACAGAGGCGCCGGCAGAAGAGACGGTCTCCAGCCTTGTCTCCTCCAAAGTTTCCCCGCTCGCTTTGGCCTCTTGCCCAGTCCTAGCACTGACAGCTGGTGCCATTGGGGGTAGCTCCGCTGAACGGAGGGGACACTGGTCCCACGGCTGTGTCCATTTCCTCTCTGCCCGACACCCGCTGTGGCGGCGGGGGGGCCCTTGCTCTTTCCACAGACACCTCCCTCCCCGGGCACTGTTGGAAGAACCTGCTGTGCACCTCTTAGGCTCAGCAAGCAGCTCCTGTCTCATCCTGGTGCGGGACACATTCCCCGGCCCCCTCCCGCCCTGCCACTTCAAAGGAGAACTGCTTAGCCTTAAGAACCGCAGGTCCCCTTCTTCTGCGGGGTTTGAGAGCGGACAGCCACGTCCTTTGCTTAAACAATCCGCAGCCTTCAGCCCTGCAGCCTCCTGCTCCTTGGAAGAGCCTGAGGCGAGAGTCCAGGTCCCGCCTAGTTTGGACCCACCAAAATAGGACATTTCTGAGAGGGAATGTATGTGTATCAGGATCTGCCATCTCCCGTTGTATTCATGTGTATATGTAGCATATATAGTATACAGTATACAGCGCATGAATACACCGTGAGCTGGTAGATCCTGATACAGATACATTCCCTCTCAGGAGTGTCCTCTTCTTTGAAAGTTCAAATATGGTAACCCTAGGACCAGCTGAGCTCCGAGTGTGCAGGGACCCCAGGCTGTCCGAGTGGCAAAGCGGAGACGGGGGTGTGTGGGTGGGTGTAGGGGTGAGGAAGAGGAATGAGTTCAGCTTCCAGTATTAGCCCAGTTGTAGTGACTATTCTTTGTCCATCTGGCTTAGGTACGGAGGAGGCAGTGTCGGGGCTGGGGTCTTACCTGAGCTGAACTGTAGCGCACAGAAGCAGTAGAGAGCGAAGCTCAAAGGGAAGGGGGACGGATGCCGCTTCATTTTCAGCCACCGGTTCCTTCGAGCTGGGGACAGACTTCGGTGGCTCTGCCAGGACCGGAGCATTTCACAGCAGACGTCAGCTGGCCGGGAGGGTGCTCAGCCTGTGGGCGACTGGCCCAAACTGGAGAGCGGTATTTGTGTTACAAGTTGTAGCCCATGGCACGGGGAGCCAATCAGCACTTTGCACGGGCCTGGGTTTCTCATCAGTGTCACGCTGTGCCCTGCTTTACGCAGCAATCTCTCTTAACTCAAGGCCATAGGTTAAGGGTGCAGGAGCGCAGAATGGCGAAGTGTCGAGTCTTTGGTGCATCTCTGTGTGTAAAGAACGCTCGCCAGGAAAACCGCCCTTATGCCAGCAGGCTGGCTACATACATTGTTGCTGCATCACAGACTTTCTCGTTATTGCATGCACACTGGTCTGCCTACTGATAGGTAATCAGAGCTCAGCGAAAAGTTTGCTAGGAAAAATTAACTACAATCGATCTGCAGTTCTTTGATTATTTTTTTTAACAAGACTAAAATGTTCCTACAAAGTAGGTATGAAATAGCTACGGATACAATATTTCTACTTAATCACTGTTCATTGGGAAGCCGGTGAAGTCTAGTGATTAGGAAGTCATTTATTGAAACCACTTCAAAAGTCTAGCTTATCAATAACAAGGGGAAATGAAGCAAAAAGAAGCATTTCAAATGAGAGAGGCTCAGGTTCCTTAAAGTAGAAGAGAGTGATGTACGTTCTGCTTTAATAAATCCAGGGAACTATTTCTCCTTATGCCCACTCTGGAAAATAAAGCCTTTAAAAGAATGGGAAATTTTATATAAGACAATAGTTGCCTTATTTGCCAGTTTTATTAAGTAGGTCATCACTTGTAAGAAGATTTCCTTTCCATTACTTCCCATTAATGTCTAAATGTAATCATTTCTAAATGCCATGTATCATAGTATCTTCATGTGTTGTAGAAAATGCTGGGATCAGTTCAGAAGGAAAATGCAATTCTTCAGCTTATTCTGCTATGATCACTGAGTTCTACTTTGAAGTGTGCTGCCAGGTTTTATTCTGCTTTGGTTCTTGGGGGGGGGGGGGGGGTATTTTACGTTGTCACCAGAACATAGCAAAGGCAGATTGCGCCTGATTTCCTTTTGTGTGTGTTCTAAAGCTTTCGGCATGCTGCTGTAATTATTTTTTCTCCAGTTCCCTACAGTTTACACGAGCTAAAATATCCCTGATACGGTGGGCGATTGCAGCTGCCACAATGGGTTGCAAAAGAAGATGATTTTTTCCCCAAGAGCTTTTCGAGTGTAGATATGCTTGATTGAAGGGGTAGGTGGCTGGTGTAGCCGACCCGTTCCTCAAAGCTTTTCCCTTTTCCAGCCTTCCTGGGTTGTCTGAGCCATCTGTTCAACAGTGCCCATGAGAGCTCCCCTTTCCACCATGTTTAGAGCTATTTGGTTGGCCGTGTTGTCTTTGCAAGGTATGAAAGGCACGAAGAGTTTTGTGTATCATTGATACACAATTGGCACTGCAGCCCATGCTGTCTTCTGTCCTTCAATACTTGCACACCGACACTCCACAGGTCAGAACTGACAGGACTGCTTCCTTGGAGAACGGAAATAAATTAGCCGATTAGCCAAAGTAGTACGATTCTGTTCCTGAGAGGACACGCAAGCGGGACAGCAGTAGCTGGCGGTGGATGATCTGAGAACCACTGGTAGAATGAGCCGCCTCAGAATAGTTGTTTTCACCTCTTACCAGTACGATGCGAACGGGTGGCACTTTTGCTACCCCACCGCGATTTTGGTACAGAGGGGTCTAGGCTGTCCTGGGGACTCTGCTGTTGTTGAAGCTGGTCTGCTATCATCCTCTGCAGCAGCGTGACTAGAAAGAAGAGCTCGAAGGCTGGCTCTGCATGAGGTTGGTGGCACAGCACGCGGAGGGTTTTTGGTCTCTGCGGAGGACAAGCGAGAGATCTCTTGCGTGATTCCTGCCGGGGTTAGAACACCTGCTTCCGATAGCCCTGGGCCACACACATTCCTCAGTGCCATAGGGAAAGGCATGGGTGCGGGGGAGGGGTTACTGGCTCACTCATAAGAATAGCCAGCTCTTCAGTAGTGTTGATCCTCAGAGTACTGGTATGTCAGTAGCACCATTCTCATTTTATTGATGGGGAAACCACATAGAAACAACGTAACTCGCCTAAGGTAACCCAGGAGGCTAGATACGGAATCCAGGTCTCTAGTCAAGCACCTTAGCTTCTAAACTATACTTGTTTCCATGAGTCTAGTACAGTGGCCTCCAACCTTTTAAAGCACAAGATCACTTTTTGAATTTAAGTGCAATCCAAGATCTACCTCTAATATAAATACCCTTGTCCCTCCTCCTTTCTGCCCCTTCTCTGAGGCCCTGCACCCGGTTCTCTCCATCCTCCCTCTCTTGCCCACCCACCCTCACTTTCACCAGGCTGGGGCAGAGGGTTGGGGTGCAGACTCTGGTCTTGGATTAAGGGATCTGGAGCATGAGTGGGGCTCTGAGCTGCTCTTGGGGCAGACAGGTGGGTTACTGGAGTGGGTTCTAGGTGTAGGCTCTGGGAGGGAGTTCGGATGCAGAGATGCTCAGGGCTAGAGCAGGGCTTTGGGCGCAGGAGGGGGTTTATGACTGGGGTAGGGTTTCAGGATGTGGGCTCCGACTGGGCACTGCTTACATCAAGTGGCTCCTGGGTGGTGGTGCAGTGAGGCTAAGGCAGGCTCACTCCTGCCTTGGCCCTGAACCACTCCATAACGCAGCCAGCAAACTCACTCCCGAGTCCTGTTGTGTCCCCTCTCTGCTCTGTGGAGAAAGGATACAGAGTGGGAGTGGGCATCTTGATCTCAGCACCCTCCTCTCCCTCCGCTGCCCTGCTCTGCACAGAAAGCAGAAGGCTCCTGAGGAGACAGCTCCAACGTAAAAGGCAGGAGGTGCGCAGCAGTGCGGGAGGGCAGCTGAAGTGCTGGCACTTGACAGACTCTTGGCCAAACCAGACAGGATCACCTGTCAAAGGCTCCAAGATCTACCACTAGATCCTGATCTACTTGTTGGTGACCACTGGTCTAGTAGCTGGGATGGAGGGAGAGCAAAGGGAGCTAGCATCTGCGTGGCGAGGGACTGACTCCAGCATGGGAAGTTCCTAATACTGCTCCTAAGGTAGTTCCCTAGTGGCTGTTGCCCTGTGCACTGACATCTCACCCAGGGGCTAGTCCCCTTGTCCTATCACCTGTCCCACCCAAACAGCTGGTACACATGTTCCTGCCCCTCCCCAAGGCCAAGTGTCTCCGAAAGAACTCAGCAGTGGCTGGAAGGTAGGATCAGGCTGGGCCAGGGAATCCTACCTCATCCACAGCAGCCACTTTGAGCTCATGTGCCACAGGCCAATGAGGAGTGCCATGTCTCCCCCAAGCTGTGCTCTCATTTCTCCCCACCCTGCCCCACACCTGCATTTTCAGAACATAGCCACATACTGATCAGCTCTCACCCTGCCAGATGTTGTGGGGGCAGAAAACACTGGTGGGGAATGGGAGGACAAATAAGAATATTGGGGGATGCTAGCATCCCCCCCACACACACACACACACACATACCTGGTTCTGCCTCCCCTGGATTCCAGTACCTCTTTCTGAAGCCTGTATGTGGCTTTCCTGGTCAGGTCTATGCAAATTTGGACTCAAGAGCCTGTTTGGATTTGTTAACCCTCATCAGTAGAGCTTTTTTCACAGCAGGATAAGTTTGGAGTTGCTGTTGAGAGCAGGCAGTCTGAGTTCTTCTGATGTAACTTCATTGAAATTAATGGAGTTGCACCAGCATAAAATAGGAGTAAAGTGGGGTGGGGGTGGGGAACTGAACTCAGCCTCTGGCTTGCTTGGATCTAGTCCATGAGGCTTGGGGCTCCCCCACAGCATTGGGGAGCTGGCGCTGACACTGACACTGAAGCCCCCACCTCCCCTGCAGGACTGGAGCACCAACTCTGGCTCTGCTTCATGGGCCAGTGTCAGGCAAGCTGGGCCAGATCCGACATACAGGCTTTTCCTCATTGGGGGAGGAAGCGGCTCCATGTGCGGGCACTCACCCTCTCCCACCTCACTTCGGCTAGGGAAACAGCAGAGCTAAGGCTTCCCCCCCCCCCCCCCGGCTGCTCTGAATGGCTATAATCGTGGCCAATAGGAAGAGCAGGGGCGGTGCCTGGAGATGGAGAGAGACATGGAGCCATATGTGCCCCCAGGAAACTGTGCTAGGTAAGTCCCCCCCATGTCAGACGCCACACCCCATCCCACTCCTGCACACACTCTCCAGCCCAGATCCCCACTCTGCCTCTCCAGCCCAGATCCCCACTCTGCCTCCTGCATCTCCCATTGAAGTCAATGATATTACTTATGTACTCAAAATTAGGCACATTTAAGGACTATGCTAAAATAAGGCACATAAGCTCAGTTATTAAAACATCAGTTACAATACTCAAAACAGTAGTGTCCCAATGAAGGTATAATAATCAGGGGAGGAATAGGAGTGCATGTATTTAAAGAACAAAACACACAAAACAATTACTGCATGGAAAATTATTAACACATTCTCTTTCCTTAAACCAAATTTCTTTTTCTCCTCCCGTATATTTCATTTCAGTGGTGTTAGCTGAAGAGACAGCATTGCCAATAGATTTATCAGTGCCAAGCCAATTTAATGAGTTGTAATTTTACTGTACAAATGAAATCCCTGCTTGGAGGTCCAGAACTCCCTGCACTAGGAGAAAGAGAGGCCATGAGAACTGAAGTTAATTCCCTGCTCCTCAGCTCTACACATGCACACATACAGACAGGGAAAAGAAGGCACTTTGCTGAGGTGATAAGAAGCAGAGAAATTATCTGTGGGAGTCAATAATTTTGGAATATAGCTAGTCTCAGTAGCATTTCAGCACCTGTGACTTCCTAACAAAAACATGCTGTGACTAATAATTGAAGAATATGGAGAAATTTGGCTGAGACAAAAGCAAAGAGGAGGGCTGGTTTCCAGTTTGTAAATGGTCTCCGCAATGAAAGTTTGCATGTTACTAAAGAACTACAGAAATATCGGCAGGATTTAGCTACACTGGCATTCCCATTACATTCTAAGGGTATGTCTACACTACCACCTTAGTTCGAACTAGGGTGGTAATGTAGGCAACCGGAGTTCAAATGAAGCCCGGGATTTGAATTTCCCGGGCTTCATTTGCATAAAGCTGGGCACCGCCATTTTTAAATGTCCGCTAGTGCGGACTCCGTGCTGCACGGCTACACGCGGCACGGAGTCCGCACTAGCGGACATTTAAAAATCGCAGCACCCGGCTTTATGCAAATGAAGCCTGAGAAGTTCAAATCCCGGGCTTCATTTGCAACTCCGGTTGCCTACATTACCACCCTAGTTCGAACTAGGGTGGTAGTGTAGATACACCCTAAGTTATTGAGTCTGAGTTCCTAGTGCCCTGCACCTTCTGTGGTCCTTCACAACTGAGCAGAGTGGGTCTACAATGCTACCATTCTGATCTATTAGCATTTTACACCCACCCCGCACTCAGTGTGCAAGGTGGTGGAGAACCAAGCCCATTGAGACCTACAGGAATCTTCCAAGTGCTGACCAGCTGATGTGATGTTAAATGTGACAGTCCCTGTTCACTCATTATGTGTCTGTAATGGGGTGCACTCGCGAGCCAAGTGCATGTGCCGTCTCTCTCTCTCTCGCTCTGCTGTTCGGTGATTTAGCCCTTCAGCTGAGTCGCAAACAGTTTGTATGTTAAATGAAAGAAAGCAACTCCTTTCCAGAAGATAAGTCCAACAGGGGCCCCTTTGTAATATTTCTCTCTGTTTGCCTCTGCTCTGAAATACAGCGATGCCCCCAGGGCTTCTTCCCTGAAGGCAACATCTTCACCCTCTCAGGACCTCTCTGGCTCCAGCCCTACTGCTGAGTTGCTCTAATTCAGTTCCTCCACTCAGAGAGCCTCACTTTCCAGGCCACTTGCCCCCTAGTCATGGTTGGGGAGATCTGGACCTAACCCAGTCCAGAGATCTTGTAGATAGCAGCTATGTACAATGTTCTTTTTAATAACTGCTTTGTTGCTAGCATTCCCTGGGTCACTTCCCCATGATTCCAGCACAATTTTTCACCCTTACCTCAGGGCCTTGTCCTGATGGAATCCCAGCAGCCAGCCCAGTGCACCATCTGTTCCTGCTCTAGCAAGGAACTGAGCTCACTCAGAACTTTCAGATCTTCTTATAAGATACGTCTAGACTGTGGCACTATTTTGGGATACCGGAAGTATCCTGAAATAGCAACGCTGCATCTTTAAATGCACCCAATATTTTCCAAAATAACAAGTGTGCTATTTCGGCATCCCTGTAACCTTCATTCCATGAGGGTTAAGGGATTTGTCAAAATAGTGCCTTATTTTGAAATTTGGTGCTGACTACATAGCACCAAATTTCAAAATAAGCTCTTTCGACCTAGACTTGGAATAAGCTACACAATTTCCATAGCACAAATTGCGTAGCTTATTCTGACAGAAGGGTTCTGTCTAGACGCATCCATACTGACCTACGGACTCTAATTGACTGCTACGTTAAGCAGCTTGGAGGACCTCTCTATAGCCTTTTTCTGGGATGAGGTGTGACCTCCAGCAGGGGGCCTGAGGGCCTAGTCAACTCCATTACAGTGTCCTACACATTCAATCTGCTCTGTTTTAAATTAACCTTTCTCTTTCAGAGTGAGACTGATTTTTTTCAAAGCATCTCAAAACTGCATGGATTTACTCATCCTGCTAATTTCTGTGTTTGTTATATACCAAGACATCACCTGCATGGAAAAGTGTACCAGGCAAACCTGTTAGGATCCAAGAAAATCATTTCTGGAAATGTTTGGTGCTGAATATATGAGGAATGGACGCATAATGAAACAGTATGTTGGAAACAGGATGATGCAGAAAGAGGGCTTTCCCAGAAGACTGCTTTAGCATCTAACTCTCTTTCTCTGCACACACTTTTATTAAGTTATGCAAGGTCCACACACATGCACTGGGCTTCAGAACTACAACCATCCCCACACACCAGCCAGTGAGTTCTTCTGTTTTCTTTCATTTTTCTTTGGCTTTCCCTAGATAGAATATAACACTGAGGCATGGATTTTGAGAGCAAAGGGAGCCACTGATGTCCTCAGTTATATTTTGTACTCCCTTGCCAGCTTTCTTAGTCATGTGAAGACATGTGGATACATTTAGGCTGTGTCTAGACTGGCCAGTTTTTCCGGAAAATCAGCCACTTTTCCGGAAAAACTTGCCAGCTGTCTACACTGGCCGCTTGAATTTCCGCAAAAGCACTGACTTCCTACTGTAAGAAATCAGTGCTTTTTGCAGAAATACTATGCTGCTCCCATTCGGGAAAAAGTCCCTTTTGCGCAAAACTTTTGCACAAAAGGGCCAGTGTAGACAGCTCAGATTTGTTTTGCTCAAAAAAGCCCCAATCATGAAAATGGCGATCGGGGCTTTCTTGCGCAAAAGCGCATCTAGATTGGCACGGATGCTTTTCCGCAAAAAGTGCTGTTGTGGAAAAGCATCCGTGCCAATCTAGACGCTCTTTTCCGAAAATGCTTTTAATAGAAAACTTTTCCGTTAAAAGCATTTCCGGAAAATCATGCCAGTCTAGACATAGTCATATAGTTCACTTTATGGCAGTTAATGTTTTCCAGTTTCTTTCATAGGAAAGTCCTTGTATTCTAAGTCCTTGTATTGCCGGCTGGAATCCATCCTAGGGGAGATATAAGCCCTTATATTACATATATTATTTGTCAAAAAACTGGCATTACCCAGGTCCTTCAGGTCAGGGGACGGGTGGTGGGCTGGGGTGCAAGAGTCAGGCCAGGGCCTTGTGCATATGAGGGGAGTCAGGAGGCTGGGGGCATGGAGAGTGTGAGAGTGGGTGCTGGAAGGTGAGGAGGAGCTTAGGGCATTTGATGGGGCCTTCTGCCGCCCCCTCCCCGCCACCAGGGGCCTTCTGTCTGCCCCCTCCCAACTTCTCTGGTGCTGCAGCCAAGAGCTGCGGGTTAAGGGTTTGGAGTAGAGGGGTTACTTACACATTCAGGTGGTAGGCAAGATAGCGGCGCCCCAACACCTGCTCTCCACTCTCTTGGGGTATGTCTACACTTGCACCCTCTTTTGAGAGAGGGATGCAATTAAGACAGTCAAAATTGCAAATGAAGCCAGGATTTAAATATTCCTCATTTGCATATTCACGATGTGGCACTATTTCGAAATAGCGCTATTTCGAAATAACAGATGCTGTTAAGACGCAGTTATTTCGAGAGAAAACCCTTCTCTCGAAATAACCCTTATTCCTCAATGAGGTTTACCAGTTATTTCGAGAAAAGGGTTTTCTCTCGATATAACCATGTCTTAACAGCGTCTGTTATTTCAAAATAGCGCTATTTCGAAATAGTACCATAATGCAAGTATGCAAATGTAGCACAGGATATTTAAATCCTGGCTTCATTTGCACTTTTGAATGTCTTCATTTGCATCCCTCTCTCGAAAGAGGGTGCAAGTGTAGACATACCCTTGGTGGTGTAACTGCCCCCCGTGGTCACTCAGTATGGCTCTCCCCTGCAATCACTGACCACTCAGTGGCCACTCTCAGTATTGCATCCCTTCTCTCTGTGCCCCTCCCTTTCCATGTTGTGGAAAACAATCCCATTCCTGGCACTTCCCATTTTCTTGGCACAGTCAAGCCCTGAGCTTGCTTTTAAGCTAGGATAAGAGGAAATTGCATATCTAATTTGGTGGTCCTAGCTCTTACTGTTTAGGAGGAGCTCTTGAACAAACAGACTCCCGGCGGGACCGATAGACAGACATTTCTAAAATATATGTTTTTTGGAACTGCAATGACTGCTTCCCTAGTATCATTGGCAGGGGATGTTGTGAAAGGCAAAACTAGGGGATGCCATAAGGGATGTTGTAAAGGTCAAAAAAGAGCTAAATAAGTTCATGGAAGACAGGTTCATCTATGGCTATTAGCCAAGAAGGTCAAGGAGGCAACCTCATGCTCTGGGTGTCCCTAGATACTGATTGCCAGAAGCTGGGAGTGGATGACAGGGGATGGATCACTCAATAATTGTGTCTGTTTTGTTCAATCCCTCTGAATCATCTTAAACTGGCCTCTATCAGAAAACAGGATACTGGGCTAGATGGACCACTGACTCAGTACGGCAGTTTTTATATTCTTACGAGAAGCATTCAAAACGGATAGCTACAGATTGTAATCTTGATGTTTTCTCCATGATCAGACTTCAGTGAGGTGTCAAGCAGGGCAGCTATCTGGAATGTGTTTCAATAGGTTTGCCTAGGGGTAAGTTAGATAGATGTTCAGCATACAGTATAAAATGGTCTTCATAATATAAAATGGCATTCACAGTTTGATACAGGCATGACAGCCATAAAGGTTCTCCTTAAAATGTGAAGAATGAACACTTTTTAGAGCTAATACAAGACTCAGTTTCAGTAAACTTATTTGGAGAATTCTTTCTGTGTGTTTAAGACACGGGTAGGGAACCATTTTTGGCTTGGGGGCTGCTGACCCACAGAAAAATCAGTTGAGAACCACACACACGTGAGAAACAAAAAAGAAAAACAAATCTTCACTGATGTGGCTGCTGACTGGGAAGGGGAGGGACACGCCCCACATTCTCCTCACACACCAGAGTCTAGGGGCCCAGGCTTGTAGATTTTGTGTGCTCCAGCCCCATGGTGAGGCAGTGGGGGAGCTGGAGTGCCAGTGCAAGCTGCCCAGTGATGGAGGGGGCTCTCAGTCTCAGGTCCCAGATCCAGACAAACAGGGGGCCATATCCAGCCCCCAGGCCTGAGATTTCCCACCCATGGTTTAAGACTAAATCTTTCTCTTTGCAGGGAGCAGGCTTAAAGAGGCCCACTTTTATGACAAGTCATATGTACACTTCAAATTTTGGTCAATGCAAGTTGGGGTGGTGTCCAGCTGCCAAACAGTACATATCACTTATACTCATGCATAATTTGGCTGTTTGCATTGGCGTTCCATGTATTCACTAGAAGCGCTTCTGGGCTACATCTAGACTGGCATGATTTTCCGGAAATGCTTTTAACGGAAAAGTTTTCAATTAAAAGCATTTTTGGAAAAGAGCGTCTAGATTGGCACGGACGCTTTTCTGCAAAAACACTTTTTGCGGAAAAGCGTCCGTGCCAATCTAGACGCGCTTTTCTGCAAAAAAGCCCCGATCGCCATTTTCACGATAAAGGCTTTTTTGCGGAAAAAAAATCTGAGCTGTCTGCACTGGCCCTTTTGTGCAAAAGTTTTGCGCAAAAGGACTTTTGCCCGAACGGGAGCAGCATAGTATCTCCGCAAGAACACTGACAACCTTACATGAGATCGTCAGTGCTTTTGTGGAAATTCAAGCGGCCAGTGTAGACAGCTGGCAAGTTTTTCCAGAAAAGTGGCTGATTTTCCGGAAAAACTGGCCAGTCTAGACACAGCCGTGTTGATGCAAAGTGAGATGTACCCTAAGTAGGTATCCCAACATGCCACATTCTTTTCTCAAGCAATGGATTACCACTGGAAATACTGAAATGCCAAGAGTGATTCTGGAGGCCCCAGCCTTCCACTTCTTATGAAGATCTACACTGGCCACATACCTTGCCTTACAAACAACACCCCATTACTACAACCCAGAATGGTAATTGCCTTTTTTACAACAGCATCACACTGTTGGCTCACATCCAATTGGTGATCCACTATAAAGCCCTGTTCTGTTACTAGCCAACATTCCCCATTTTGTATTAACACTTTTTATTTTTTTCCTTCCTAAATGTAATACTTTACATTTCCCTTTACTGTCTTTCATCTTAAGCATTTCAGACCAATTCTCCAATTTGCAAAAATCATTTTGAATTGTAATACTGTCCTCCAAATGTTAGCAACCCCCTTCAGGTTGGCGTCATCCATAAATTTTATTAACACACTCTCTATTCCATCATCCAAGTTGTTAATTAAAATATTGAATAGTACTAGCTGCTTGATCTTTCTGTCTTTGTATTGATTTTTATATGAAAAAACAGGCTATAAAATACAAAAAGATAGGCTTCAAAATACCACACACTTCATGGGATAGCTGATAGAATTTTACAGTTTTATAACTTGTCAAAGCTGCAAGACCAGACAATACAAAATTGTACAGTACTACAAGGACATAACATTTTTCAGAGGGGGATTTCAGTAATAAAATAGAGGAAGATATACATAATTAGGAAAAGGAGAAAAGGAAGGAATGAGGGAAGGCAGGGAAAAGCAGAAGCGGTTAGGTGGAATGGAAGTTTGGCTTTCTTTGAGCAGTTAACATTTTTAATCTGAACATATCTAAAAACAGGTCCCGTAATTCTTTGAAATTATATAATTACTCTGTAATGGCAAGACATTCCTTCTTTCTGAATACCACTGATATCCTCCACATAAGTCTACTCTTCTTCTTCTTTTGTTGGTAAAATCATGCACTTAGTGACCATTGCAGGCTTCAAGAACCAAAGTCTTGGTAGGTGGTGGAGTTAAACCCACCTTAGCAGGTACATAACCTAGGATATCATATTCAGAAGAGGTTTGGCTGTTGAAATTGAGCACCATTTTAACTCTTGCCCATAGCTCATGCATCAGGGTCCCATTTTCCTTACTGAAGTGACAACAAACAGAGGATGAGGCCTTTATCTTGTGCAACCTATTTAGCAGTCAATAATTTTAAACAAAACCTTTTGTTGCATCAAGCACAACATAAGAGCTGCAGAGGCATTTTTAACATTATGTAAAATGCTGGGCCCCAGTGATTCTTTTAAGTGCTATGATAAATCCTCTTCCCTTCCTTTCACAAAGAACTTCAGATAATGCAGTTCCTCTTCAGTAACAGTGCATATGTAATGTACATGGGCCTGCGGAGGTTATGAAGCATTTCTAAGGTTCCCAGTAGTTATAGGGCCTATATGTTTATAATTTTCCCAATATTTAACCATTTGGGCTGGAATTTTCAATGCCAGCTGTTTGCCTCAGGCTCTCTCTTTTGTGTTTTTTTTTGTTTGTTTCAGGTGAATGGTTCAGCCATTTCTGATAACAAAGCTTGGGGAAAATAGTTTGCTTATGTCCTAGGGTGCCCCATGCTTCCACTCTTTCTGGGTGGGCTAGCACCATTTTCAAATTACTGTCAGCCACTATAGCCCCTACAGGGCTCCCCATGGCTACAGGTGCAACCTCCAATGCACAGAGGCCGTCTGGGATTTACTTGAGCTCGAGCCGGGTGACTTTGGTTTTGGACTTAATCTGCCACACCACCAAGCAGATGATGTGGTTGCAGCAGCAGAGCCTCCAGCAGCGGAAAATGGAAGATGAGGACAAGGATGAAGAAGAGGATCCCAAGCAACTTAGAGGAGCTGCTACAGGAACAATACAGTTCCATTTCTGAGCTTGGGAAACCAGTGTCAGTTGCTGGGAAAGGATCATTCTGCAGACTTGAGATGACCAGCAGTGATGAGTGAATTTTAGGGTGGCAAAGGCAGCCTTTTTTTGGAGATCTGTGCTGAACTGGCCTCTGAGTTATGATGGCAGCCCAGGTGGTGTCTCCTACCTGTTGAAAAGCAAGTCACCATTGCCACCTGGGAGCTGGCAACCACTTAATATTGCTGGTCCACAGCAAACCACTCTGATGGAAGCCAACAGACTTACATATAAAAAATGGGGCCATTGTCATGCAGGTGTGCGATACCATGGGGAAGGTATGGTCGCACCAGTTTACATAGTTTGGTACCGTATTTTCCGGCGTATAAGACGACTTTTTATGCTAAAAAACATCCCCCCAAAATCGGGGGTCATCTTATAGGCCGGGGCTTTTCTCGCCCCGGAGGACACAGACTGCGGGACCTCGTGGTCCCGCTGCCTGTGTACTCCAGGGTGAGAAAAGCTGCTCCGCGTCTCCCTGGTCTGCAGACCAGGAAGACGCGGAGCAAAGCCGCGGGGGATGCCGGCAGCGGGGCAGCCCAGGCACGCCTGGGCTGCCCCGCTGCCGGCGTCTTCAGAGGCTTTGCTCCCAGTGTCCCTGGTCTGCTGGAGACGGTCCCCAGTAGACCAGGGACACCGGGAGCAAAGCCGCAGCCGTGGCGGGGTCCCGCGTCTCTGAGGCTTTGCCAGAGCAAAGCCTCAGAAGCGCGGCACCCCGCTGCCGCTTCGGCTTTGCTCCCGGTGCCCCTGGTCTGCTGGGGACTGTCTCCAGCAGACCAGGGACACCGGAAGCAAAGCCGGGGAGGCGGAGGGGCGCTGGGGCGCTGCCGGTTGGCCTCTTAAGGGGGGGTAATCTTATACAGCGAGTATAAGACAAAAACCTATCTTTTAACTAGAAAATTAGGGGGTCGTCTTATACGCCCAGTCGCCTTACACACCGGAAAATACGATAATTATCAGATTATTCATAGTTCAGTATCCCTGAGGTTCCCCAACTTTTTTGAGGCAGTTGGTGGGACTTATGTGCTTACTGTTTGTTCCTTGCACCCAGCCTAAGAGTTAATCAGCAGGAAGGGGCATTGCTCTAAGGACAGGTTGACGACCATGGCAGGTTCGCAAACACAAATGCGGGGTGGTGTGGAAAGTTTCACAATGCTAAGATGTCATGTAGTCTGTGACAGTTACAGCACTTGGACAGAATACAAACTCTCTCATTATATTGTATGACAGCAAGAATAAACAATGATCTTAATGCATCATTACTCAGCAAGTCCTGTAGTATTAAGAAAATGATGTAATTTCAAACATCAGACAAGATTTTTGTTGGCCTCAAACACATTTCAGCATGTTGGAAAAGATTTTTCAATGCCTTATCCTTCCTTATTTCCATACAATTCCATTCAACACTATGGATTTATCCACCCAGACCACTAGAGTTTTAGTTTAAAATAAATGCAAGTGAATATACATTAGAAAAACATTTTGCTTAGACCTGTGCAAACCTGAGAGGATTGTTTGGTGCATGCAAATTTGACTCTTCCTAAGGTATACATCAGTACTGGTAATGAACTGAAGGGCTACCTGGAGACTTAGACTATACACTACCTCAGATCCAGGCCTGGCCTTGGGGCAAGGTGAGCAAAGCGGTTGCCTTGGGCCCTGTACCTTCAGGGCCCTGCACTGTCCATAGGGCTGGGCTGCTAATGAAGGCCATGCACTTCATAGGCTGTCATGGTGAATTCCCCAGCCCAGAGTACACACAAGCCACATGAGCTGGGCCTGACCAGCTGCCCATGAAGCTTGTGGGGAGCAGAGCAGCCTGTAGGACCCATGCCCGTCCAGCAGGGGAGTTAGTTCAAGTCCTACCAGCTGCTTGGAAACTGCACAGCCTGCTGGCAGGGAGGGCACAGCCCCACTTATGGCTCTGATCTGGCCCTTCCACCTGCAGGGAGCTTCCCATGCTGCTGCTCCCTTTGCAAGGCTGCAGAAGAAGTCCCTGCCGTGCAGTTCCCTTTCTCTGGGGCTACTTCCCTCGCTTGCCAGTGTAGGGATAACATCTTAAAGTATTAAAAATGATTCCCCCAAGTGGAAGTGACTCCCCATAATTTGTTCCCCACAACTAAAAGTCTAAGTAGTATAAGTTTAAGTAGAAGAAGCATATAAGTGTTTAGATTTATTCTTGTTAAAGTGTTTAGATTTAGTGTTATCAAGCTTGATAAGTGTTTAGATTTATTATTAATTATTATTTGTTAAGATTGTTAAATGTTTACATTTATAAATTATTGCCCCTCTAGAATATAATTTGTTAGGAATGTAATATTAGGTCATGTAACTTAAAACTGTTAAAAATATAATACTATGTAGCCAGAAACAGCTCCCCTCTCTGCGTCCCAGGGCATGCTCAAACTTTTGCAAGTGGCTGCTTGTCAAGCCACTAACTCTGCTCTGGGAGCCAAGCCCTGTAATTGACTAAGGGTATTGTTCTTCAAAGCATTGTGAAGCAATTAACCCTAATCGCAAAGTGAAACATTGTAACTATAACAGTAACTAACTCAGCAGTCAGAGAGAGAATGTTTTAAGTAAGAAATGCCACCCAGAAACTTTTATAACTTTTTGTAACTACAACTCTTGTACATGTAAAATTATTATTATACAAAATACTGTATGTGAAACATTAATAAGGGAATGTATGTAAGAGAGAAAGAGTGCTTGGACAATGAATGAATGAATGGTTTGAGAGGTGCCAGCCTGAGAATGAAACATCAAAGGGCTGAAGAAGGCGTCAGGCGCCAGTGCAACCAAAAGGTGTCAAGTGGAGAAAAACTGGAGGTCCACCCTATGAGATCACTGACAAGCACCTGGCAGCCACCCTGAAGACATCAGCATGATGCAGCAATTCCCATAGACTGGCATAGGAAGAAATTCCTATAAAGATTAGACCAAAAGACTATGGAGTCAGAGTAAAAATTTTGCTGCCAGCCCACGAGGAGCTTCAGATGCGCATCTGATCAGGACTTCGCTCCCCACTACCATCACTTGTGTACAGAATACCTGGCCAGTATTCTGTCACAAGCAACTTCCAGGCTGGTAACTATAACAAATACATAGAACCTGAATGAATGGATGAATGATTGAATGAATGTTTTATATATATATATATATATAAAGGTGTATAAGGGTTAAATAGTGATAGGAATATGTAGCTAAACAACGTTGTTTGCTTCTATCTTTTCTTTATTATTATCTTTACAATAAATGTGGCTTTTTGCCTTCTCCTCCTCATAAGATCCTGCTTGCTTTTATTGGTGCGCTCCACCTACAAACTTCACCTTGCTGGCAAAGAAAACGCTGCTGGAGCCAGGGCCTTGCGGTGTTGAGTACTCACCATCCACCGGCTGGGTCCAGGGCCCCACTCCCAGCATCCTGCTTTGGGCCCTGCAAACCCTTTGGTCGGGCCTCCTCAGATCTCCACGAAGAACCCAAGCACACACATTCAAGGTGGTCTGTTCTGTGCTAGAAAAAGGATCTGTTGTTGACTGGTGCCAGGATAAAGTGCAGCTGAATTAACGCTGAACATGGCTCAGCTGCAAGTGTTTGGCAGGCAGACCGCTTTCAGCTCCATTTCAGAAATGGAGGCACAACAGCTGAGCCTATGTCTGGCAACCACAATCTACAATAGGTCTTTTTTTCCCTAGTGTAGACTAGGTCCCATAAACCAACCTGTGCTGGAGATGTTGGGAAGAAAAACACCAGACAAAAAGAGGAAAGAAGTTGGGCCTCTATTATGGTGTCTGAAAATTTTCCATGCATCTTGCAGAGATTTTAGATTCCTAACATCTAACATCTTAGATGCCTAACATTCCTAATTTCTAACATTTTCCTCACTCAATTTAAGCTCATTCCTTCTTGTCCTGTCCTCAGTGATAAAGGAGACAAAATAATCCTTTTCCTCTTTATGACAACCTTTTATATATTTCATATATGACATTTTATATATGACAATATTTTATATATATTGCCCTTCTTCAGTTGTCTCTTCTCCAGACTAAACAAATCCATTTTTTTCAGTCTTTCCTCAGGGGTCATGTTTTCCAAAATTGTATAATTTTTTGCTGGTCTCCTCTGGACTTTCTCCAAGTTGCCCACATTTTTCCCCAAGTGTGGTCCCCAGGATGGAACACAAATAGTGGAGCCCATATCAGTGCTGAGTAGAGTGGAAGAATTACTTCTCAAGTCTTGCTTACAACATTGTTGCTAATGTACCCTAAAACGGAGTGGCAACCTAAGGCACACTTGGCAATTTTCACTGGCTTGTGAGCCACCCCTCTGGATACAGGGTGCAGGGAACACTAGCCCCCGGCTCGGTGTGCTGCTATTTCTCTTCTCCCGGCTGGGACAGGGTTCATGTTAGTGTGGCACAGCAGCAACAGCCTTCCTACCCCGGTCCCTGCCAAGAATTAAGGTGCTGTGGATGCTTTGCTGGCAGGCAGCCGGAGCAAGGTGGCTTCCTGTGACACGTGGTTTCTGGAGCATTTTTCAAATCCCTGCCACCCACTGTGGCTACCCCACCACCGCATGCTGCACGGCCTCCTCCCTCTCTCCCCAGTCCTGCCATGCCACCTCCTCCTCCATCTCCAGGCAGGCGTTTGTTGTTATTACAGTGGCTGCAGCCACAGCCATAGCCATTGCTGGAGGCGGGGGCAGGCGGCAAGGCTGGGTCTTAGGCAAAACCCAGTGGAGCCGCTCCGGGACCTCAGCACTTTGGAGGGGCCACACGGAGCCTGGCTGTAGCACTGCAAGGCAGGGTCCACTCAGGCTCGGCAGGTGCGCTCTGTGTGCTGCCGCTCTCTCCCCTACCCCTCCCCACGCTCCTGGGGGAGAGGCAGCACATGGAGCTGCTCACTCTGCTGCTCTCTGCCATGAGCCAGGTCTGGCGGGGAAGGTCGGAGCTTTCTTCACACCCCGCCCCTGCATGCCCTCCAAGTGTGAAGCCAGGGCTAGTGCTGCAGCCTCGCAGCTGTGAGGGCTCCCCACTGTGTGCAGGAGAGGGGGGCTGAGCTCCCTCCCCATACCCACGCTGCTGGGGGAATGGCCGTACACTGTCTGGAAGCTTTTCCCTGCTGCAAGGGGATGCAAAGCCAGGTAAGCATCCCCCCTCATGCCCAGTCCCCCACATCCCAATCACCCTTGTTCATTCTCCTCCCCCTGCCAAGACCCTGCATCCTCAGCTTTTGTGTTGGACATAAATTAAAATTTTACTTTATTTAAAAGGAAGTTTGATAAAGTAACATGAGAAAGTTAAAACGCTTAATCTGGATAATAAGTTACATTAAACCAGACCCCCGAGCTGCAGCTGGTTCAGAAAATATGGTCACCATACCCAGCCTGTCCCCACCCAGCCACCTCCACCCCCTTCTTCCTCCAGCATACAGATGTGTGAATAAGTTAAATCTCGGCATGCCACTTCTGAAAGGTTGCCAACCCCTGTCCTAGAATGATGTTTGCTTTTTTGCAACAGTATTACATTACTGATTCATATTTAGTTTGTGATCCATTAGAACTCCGAGGTCCCTTTCTGCAGTACACTTTTCTATGCAATTGATTATTTCTTCCTAAGTTGCCAGTAGACCATACCTGTTAACTTTAGTGTCCATGTGGTTGCAGTTGCCATTCTCATTGCCTGCAGAGAGAAGTAACTTCCAAGGTAGCTGGGTCCTAGTCCATTCTAGGCATTGTAGATGGTAAAACAATAGTAATAACTAGACTGAGGCTAAGTCTACAGGGGATAGTTAAAATTAAGATATACAACTCCAGCTATGTTTGATTCAGTCTTTGGCGCCATCTCCACAGTGGGAGGTCAATAGGAGAAATGCTCCTATCGACTTCCCTTACTCCTAAAAAGGAGAAGGAGTACTGGCACCGATGAGGCCACCCTCAGCATTAGATAGAGGGTCATTATTAGACCCACTAACTCAGATGCTGGAAGATGAATCACCAGAGCATTGATCTGTCAGTAAGTATAGATGTGGCTACAGTTCTTTGTATCAGTAGGTCTCAAAGCAGTTTGTAAAGGAGTCCAATATCATCATTTCCATTTTATAGAAGGGCAAATAGAAGCACAAAGAGATGAGTGACTTGCCCAAGTCATCCAGCAGCTGAGTGGAAGAGCCTGGAATAAAACTCAGGTTTACCTGAATCCTCATCTACTTCTCTATCCACTTTAGGTCACACACTGCCAGGGGTGTGTGTCAGGGGGTGTGTCTAGACTACACCTCTCTGTCAACAGAGATGTAAATTAGGCACATCGAAATTGCTAATGAAGCAGGGATTTAAATATCCAATGCCTCATTAGCATAAATATGGTAGCAGAAATAAAGCCTTTTTCAACATTTTTGAGGAATACAGGATCTGTCAAAAAAGGCTTTATTTTGACAGATCCACGTCTAGACTGCCGTTTTTTTTAAAAACCTCGGTTTCGAAAAAAGCCGTGGCCATATTAAAATCCCTGCTTCATTAGCAATTTCAATGTGCTTGATTTGCATCCCTCTGTTGACAGAGGGCTATAATCTAGACGTAGCCCCAGATGAAGGGCAAGTCTCTTAAAGGAATGGTCTACTGTATTTTTAACGATAATCAATATATCGTATGAGGCACTGGTTTGATGTACTTTCATTGGCCTGATCTGCTTAATAAATTGTGTATAACATCTGCACCAGTTACAATTTCCATGTGGCCTCTTTGGTCAGCGTCCAGTAGGACACATTTACACTACAATAGCCAAGCCTAAAAAGGCATGGATTATAGTGACTAAATCCTCATCTAATAGGGGTGTTGCCTTCTGGTTAGCTATTGAAGGAAGAAACCATTTAATTTAGTACATTAAGTACTACTTCCTGGGGCTCTGAATAAGGTATGATACATTACAAGTTAGTGACTGTGAGAGAATCTTGGAGTCAAACTCCCTACACTGGTTAAACCATATGATGAGAGTCTGAGAAGGGTGAAGCAGGAATAATAGAAGTGGGTAATAGGTTTAAATTGAAGTGGACTTGCCCTGCTCTAATTTGTACTTTCTTTTGCTCTATCACTGTAGAACTTACACCACTTTGAACTCACCTACTAAAGTGTAATTTATGACTGATTATTTCAAAGCTCTCTATGGGATTTAGACACTCAGTTCCCATTGACTGTATTGGAGATTGGACATCCAAATCCTCTAGGCAGCTTTGAGAACCTTTCTTTATAGCTTTATTGTCTCTGAATCTGAACCTCTGTCTGGAACAAATAATTATAAGGAATAATCCTGTTCCCAAAAAAGCTATTCTGATTCTTGACAGCACGCCCGTTATTTTGAAATAGCTTTTGAAATAACAGGCATGCTATTCCGATGTCACTGTAAATCTCCTTCCACGAGGATTAAGGGACATTTCAGAATAGCGCAAATAAGCTATTTTGAAATTAACTCAAAATAAACTGTGCAGTTTGGGTAGCTCAAATTGTGTAGCTTATTTTGAGCTAAGGGTGCAGTGTAGACGCATCCTACGACTTCAATATGTTCTGGGGTGGCACAGTGTCTGGATACACTGAACTCTCTGCATAATTGGAACCTTAATTTGTTTAGCCACAGAAGTGCCCCTGAAATTAATGAGAACTGTCTGGCTAAGTCCTTTTTAAGCGGTCTTTGAAAATCTCAATGTATGTCTTCAGACATTAATTCATTATCTATTTTTTCATATCACATATGACCCTGCACTCTAATCATTTGTATTGCAGGAGGTTTCCAACTTTTTCAAAATTCTGTTTGGCCATTTATTTCATAAGAGAGAACTTGTCTCACTACCCACCTCCTTTCCTTGCATCTCAGTTAGCTCTCTGAGGGTACGTCTACACTACAACGTTAATTCGAACTAACTTAGTTTGAATTACTTAATTCAAACTAAGCTAATTCGAACTAACGGATCCAGACTAAAAAACTAGTTCGAATTAGCGTTTTGCTAATTCGAACTAGCATGTCCACACAGAGTGGACCCTGAACAGAGGTTAAGGATGGCCGGAAGCAGTGCCGGCAGGGCATCAGATGAGGACTTAGAGCGTGGAGCTGCTGTCTCAGGCTAGCTGAGGGCTGTGCTTAAAGGGACCCGACCCCCACCCTGGACAGACAGTTCTCAGGGTTCCCCGCTTGCAAAGCAGTCCTGGCTTGGAGTTCCTGGAGTGCCCACACTGGGCACATCACAGCACTCGGCCATCAGCCCGGCTGCACTTGCCGCAGGCTGCCATCCGGGGGGAGGGGACAATCGGGGGGCTGCAGGAGAACTTCCACCCCGAAAAGCCCGCAGAGCCAGCCCAGTCCTCCCCATCGGGGGCTCGTACCCCATCCCTCACCTCCTTCCACTTACCCTTCCCTAGCCCCTCTTCTTGATGTACAAAATAAAGAAAACGTGGGTTCAAAAATAGAATCTGTCTTTATTGAACAAAACTGGGGGAGACTGGGAAAAGGAGGTGGGAAAGGGGAAGAGAGAGGCTGGGAGAGGGGAGGGCAACTAAAATGATCAGGGGTTTGGAACAGGTCCCATATGAAGAGAGGCTAAAGAGACTGGGACTTTTCAGCTTAGAGAAGAGGAGATGGAGGGGGGATATGATAGAGGTCTATAAAAGCAAGAGTGGTGTGGAGAGGGTGCATCAAGAAAAGTTCTTCATTAGTCCCCATAATAGAAGGACTAGAGGACACCAAAGGAAAGGAATGGGTAGCAGGCTTCAAACTAGTAACAGAAAGTTCTTCTTCACAAAGCAAAGAGTCAACCTGTGGAACTCCTTGCTGCAGGAGGCTGTGAAGGCTAGAACTGGAACAGAGTTTAAAGGGAAGTGAGATCAAGTCATGGAGGTTGGGTCCATGGAGTGGTATTAGCCAGGGGGTAGGAGTGGTGTCTCTGCCCAAGGTTTGTGGAAGGCTGGAGAGGGATGGCACAAGACAAATGGCTTGGTCACTGTCTTCGGTCCATCCCCTCCAAGGTCCCTAGGGTTGGCTGCTGTCGGCAGACAGGCTACTGGGCTAGATGGACCTTTGGTCTGACCCAGGACGGCCATTGTAAGCTCAGGGCTCAGGGTCGGGGGTCTCAGTGGACCCCCTTGATTCTTTTGCACACCTGCTCCTGGGTGGCCAGGCAGGTAGCTCTCCTGCCCAAGCCGGCCACTTTCCTGTGCCTAGTGCGGAGTTCGTGGACGAGGTCCATGATGTCCGTACTAGCCCAGGCGGGTGCCCGCCTCTTGCGGTCCCAGGCAAGCTCCCGGGAGCTGCCAGCCTGGTCCCAGGAAGAGGGGGAGGGCTGGGGGGCATCGGGTGGGTGGCTCGATCTGTGCTAGGTGCAGGGTCTGCTGGCTGGGTGCTGGCAGGCTTGCACCTGGCACGGGCACTGTAGCCAGCCCGTGCCCCTTTAAGGGGTCCGGGGCTGGGAGGGGGACAGTAGAGTTTCCCTGGTGTTGGCCAGAGTGGCCACCAGAGAAACCTGGGGAGGGCTAGCCTCCCACTAATTCGAATTAAGGGGCTACACACCCCTTAATTCGAACTAGCTAGTTCGAACTAGGCTTAATCCTCGTGGAATGAGGATTACCTAGTTCGAACTAAGCGTTCCGTTAGTTCGAATTAAATTCGAACTAACGGAGCTTTAGTGTAGCACCTATGAAAGTTAGTTCGAACTAACGTCCATTAGTTCGAACTAACTTTGTAGTGTAGACGTACCCTGAGTTATTTATTCTCCAGGATCACCTAGGGAAGGCACTGGGAAATTTACAGCATTGCCAATTCCAAGTGTCAAAAAATCATGAGATACATGAGATGTTAATAGACAGTAAATGTGGGGCTCTTTTATATGATCTCTGGGTGTTTGAGCCTCTGGGATACAAGGTCACTAGAAACCTGCTAAGAAAGAAAGCAGAGAATCCCATGTAATCAGCTGACTCCAGGAATTGGGGTTTAACAAGTAATACTCACCAGTTGATTGTACATCTAGCAGTAGCAGCCTTGCATTTAGGCCTCGATTCTTCGATGTGATCTACGGGCAGATTCCTGAACTGGTCCCTGACCCTAAGGAAATGGAGATCCAGAGGGTAGGACTGGGGCTTTGGAAAGTCCACCGGTTAGGCTTCTCCGATTAGATAAATATTAACCCGGCTGGACAGCCCAGGACGATTTGCACGTGGGGATTTCAGCGAGCAGCGCCGCAATTAGAAGGGAGGACGGAAACTAGGTCCCCGGCGCTGGGGGCTGTGCTGGGTCGCGCGTCAGGCCCGGGGAGGGAGCAGGGCGGAGAAGCCGCCTGGGGAGGCGCTGCTGCGCCTTGGAGGTGGGGTCTCGCCTGCGTGAGCCCCCCCGGCCCCGGCAGGGAGCGGGGCTGCGGCGGGGCCGGGCCGGCCTCTCCTCCCCGAGGAGGCGGGACGCGAGCTCCGCGGGGCCCGGCGGGATGGAGGAGGAAGCGGCGGCTCCAGGCTGGCCGGGGAGCCGCTGAGCCCGGGTGAGGAGGAGACTTGGGCGGGGCGCGATGCAGCCACCAGAGCCGCTTCCCCCGGCCGCCGAGTGAGGGAGGCCCCGGCGCGGCTGGGGGGGAGCGAGGCTGCGGTGAGCGGCGCTGGCGGGCCCGGGTAGGGGGGGGGGTGCGGCCGCCGCGCTCCCCTGCTGGCCCCGCGGGGCTCCGAGCGCAGCGCCCACCCCGCGCGGGAGGCGCCGCCGCTGCCGCCGAGCCTGGGTCCCGGGGCGGGGAGGCCTGGCTGCAGGGCGGGGGGGCCGCGCCGCTCCCAGCTCCTCTGCCGGAGACTTGTCTCTGCGGGGCAGGGATGCCGCAGCCCGGGCAGAGAGTCCATCTCCCCCTGGGCCGGAGCTGCGGCTGCTGCTCCCGCTTGGTCCTTCCAGCCTCCCTGGGCGATGCAAAAGGGCTGCGAAAAACCAAGTGGAAATGGAGGACTCCTAGGTCCAGTAATCCGCTGCCCCTCCTCAGCCCGGCGTCCAAAGCCTTACGTGGGGCTTTCCAAGACCAGGGAGCTGGGACAGGGCTGCACTGAAAACACGACGTCCCCGCAGGCCTTGTAGTGCTGTGTCTGCGCCAGCACTGTAGTCTGCAAAACAGACAGTGGGCAGGAGTGTGAAAAACACCCCCCCGGCAGACATAAGTTTCCTACAGCAGCGCGGTTGCAGCAGTACAGCTGAGCTGCTGTAAGGACCGTAGGGGCCTGCACTAGAGAGTCATGTGGCTGTAACTAGCTGGCTGGGGTATGAATTTCCTGACTAATGCAGTTATACTAACTCAGTGGTTCCCAGCCTTTTTTATTCTGCAGATCGCCAAATCCATTCCCAAGCCTTTGGTGGACTGGCATCATTTTATTTGCATATTTGTGTATTCATTATGCAAATAATAAATATGTAAATAAAATACC
Organism: Pelodiscus sinensis; assembly: GCF_049634645.1. NCBI lineage: Eukaryota > Metazoa > Chordata > Testudines > Trionychidae > Pelodiscus > Pelodiscus sinensis. The sequence goes on along the minus strand of NC_134711.1, from coordinate 230,240,346 downwards.
ATCCACATAGCCCAACCCAGCCCCTTGTTCCCCGGTGCCTAACACTCTTTGATCCCCCGGGCCTCATGCTCTTTGACCCTTTAACCTTTGATCCCTACAGCCCATGCCAATAGCACTTGCCCCGTGTCCCCATCACACCTTCACCCATCACCCCTTTGCCCCTACCCCACTCCTGCGCTTCCCAGAGTGAAGCTGCCCCCTCTAGGGAGCTTGGCGATTACTGCTGCATGGGCAGGGGGAGTGGCCCTCCTCCTTTGCTCCCTCTCCTTCCCCAAGCACACCTTACATCCCCATGGAGCATGGAGTCCTGGCCAACCACCATTACCTGGGGAGTGGGAAGGAGCCTTCTGTTCTGCCTTCTCTTGCATTAGCTTGTAAAAGTGGCCAGGTGGGCTGGAGGGAGCGCAGAGACCTAGGGAGGCACCTCCTGCTCTGCCTCCTCCTGCCACTGCCAGAAAAAGCGGCTGCAAGGCAGGGGGAGTAACCGTTGGCAGTGCGTGCCTCCTTTGTGCCCCTTCCCTCCCCAGGCGCGGTGTGGGGAGGAGGAAGGGAGACATGCACTGCCAATGAGCACTCCTGCTCTGCCACCTCCTGCTGCCGCGTGAAACACCACGGCTGCTGGAGCTGAGCCACCATGAACAGCCAGCTTGAGCTCCGACAGCTGTGGCGGCCCAGCAGTGAGTGGTCTGTGGCCTGGCAGCAAGTGGTCCGCAGCCTGGCAGTTGGTAACCACTGTACTAACTCACCCCCTGTGTGTCTGGGGGGGTATGTCTACACTAGCCCCCTAGTTCGAACTAGGGAGGCTAATGTAGGCATTTGAAGTTGCAAATGAAGCCTGGGATATTTAAATGTATTTATTTGCATCTTCCCGTCCGGGCGCCATTTTTAAATCCCCTTAGTCTGAACTAACTGCCCGCGGCTACACGCGGTAGTCAAACATTTGACTGCTGTTGACATTTGACTGCTGCAAGGTGTAACAGTTAACGTTTGACTGCTGCATGTAGCCGCGGGCAGTTAGTTCGGACTAGGGGGATTTAAAAATGGCGCCCGGATGGGAAGATGCAAATAAAGCCTGGGATATTTAAATCCCGGGCTTCATTTGCAACTTCGAATGCCTACATTAGCCTTCCTAGTTCGAATTAGGGGGCTAGTGTAGACATACCCTGGGAGTGTTTCTCCTGTGGACCTAGCTACCGCCTCTCGAGAAGGTGAAATAACTACACCGATGACAGAGCTCTCTCTCATTGGTGTAGAAGTGTCTTAAACCCTACAGCAGCCTGTGGCCATGTAGCATTTTTATTGTAGCCCTACCCTTAGACACATGCAATGTGAACGGTTGGGGAGAAAGAGGATTCCCTGGAAAGGTGTAGAATCCTGGCGATCACTTATACTCCCTTATTTGAGCAAACAAGGTGGGTGACATTTTTATTGGACCAATTTATGTTGAGAGAGACAAGCTTCTGAAAGTGTTTCTTAAGGTCCCTTATTTGTAATTAGTCTTTTTTTTTCCTGTGGGTGGTTCACTTGTAATATTTTGGTGAGCAACAGAGAAAGCCCATCTCCAGAGAATAGATCCAAAGCAAATATATCCCAAATATCTGTAACTTCTCATAAGTGAGTAATCAAGATTAAAATGCCTAGTGGGAGAGATTTTCCTTGCATAATAGTTCTATTAAGAATGCTGGAAGGCTAAAAGTAATGTGAGTACACTCAGTTCTCTTGTTCAGAGTCAAGAGGTGTTGTCAGAAGTGTGAGGTATACTCCAGAGAGACTTGTCTAGCAAAAAATGAAGGAAATCTGCTGGGCTTTGTGATTTTTCTTCCCTTTAATAAGATTAATTGAGAGAGCTCAGAAGGGATGGGTAAACATGAATGTGGGAGTCAATGTACAACACTGATAAACCAAGTGCCAAGACCATAGGGATTAGATAATAATTGACAGACTCTTACCTGGAACCAAATCAGCTCAATTGTACATTAGTTTTGTTCAAAAGAGGTATTAGTCTTATAAGAATGTAGTTAGTGTTTAATCTCTATTAAATGCTTGTAAATTGCTGCCTGCATTCATCTCACTTGTATATAAGAAAATATGTCAGTTTTGCTTGAAAACTGAAAATATTTGCTCTGAACTTGTGAACCCAGTCATGGGAATCCTCTCTTCCATCCATTCAAGAGGCCTATCAAGATTCAGTGCCATTAACAAACATTATGACACAAAGGATAGATGTACTGTATGTCTGTGTCATACTTTGCAAATACTATATGCAAGATAGCTCAGCTCATAGACAGAGAGACTAAATGTAAAAGATAAAATGGGGTCACTAAAGAATTTTTCATCTCTTGGCCAGTTGAACTTTCACAGGGTCAGAGACTCTAAACTGAAGCAAGGTGTTCCCCAGTGTTATCCCTTGGTTTGACCCTCAAGAAACATCTAGAATTGACAGATCACTACAACTCTGCCTCTATTAGAATTTAGTTTGCAACTTGTTTGTGTTATATGTAAGGCCCTATCAAATTCACAGCTGTGAAAAATGTATCATGGATTGTGAAATCTGGTCTTTTGTGTACAGATTTAATGTGGGAGGTAATCAGGGGCACCATTTATGGGGGGCTATGGGGACAGTAGCCCCCCCCCCGAGTCTGAACCCCTGGATTTCATGTTTAAAGTCTGTTCAAAGATGCATGCCCTGACTCCAGAGGCAGTTCTTAAATGCAACAGTTTGAGCTGCTTGCAGCTTTGCCTTTGGGGTAGGGAGTTTGTTATAAAAAGAGAGAGGGGTGGGGTGATTAAGAATAACAAAAGGCTGGGAATTCAGATAATTGAAAGATCCTTAGATCATCATGAAAACATTGCTGGATACTCCACTTAAAAGATGGGGAAAAAAGCGTAGGAATGAGTGAGTGTTGTGCTGCATGGATCTGCATTTGGGTTGCTGATTTTAAACTTATTACTGTTCTTGAAAAAGGGGTGAACAGTGACTAATCCAAAGGTGTCTGCAAATAGTTACAAAGGAATCACACAAAACTGGGTGATTGGGCAACACAAGGGCAGATTGAATTCAGTGTTGATAAGTGCAAAGTAATGCACATGGGAAATTATAATGCTACTATAGATACAAAAATGACGGGGTCTAAAATAACTGTTACAACTCAAGAAAGATCTTGGAATCTCTATGGATAGTTCCCTGAAAATATCTGCTCAATGTGCAGTGGCAGTCTAAAAACTAAAAAGCTAACAGAATATTGAGAATCATTAGGAAAGGAATAGATAATAAGACAAAATATCATATTGCCTCCATTTAAAGTCATTGTATGCCCACATCTTGAGTACTGTATGCACATACAATCTATCTTTTTTAAGAAGGGATTAGGAAAAGGTACAGAAAGGGCAAAAGAAATGATTAAGGGGTAAGGAACATGGATATGAGGATTGATTAACAAGACTAGGACTTTTCAGCATGGAAAAGAAATGACTAAAAAGTGGAGGGATATGTTAGAGGTCTAGAAAATCATGAGTGGTGTGGAAAACCTTCATTCCTTCACTAACATAACACAAGAAGTTGACCCAGTGACATTTATAGGCTGCAGATTTGAAACAAACAAACAAAATAAATTATTTTTTCACAGTCAACTTGTGGAACTCTTTGCCAGAAGATGGTGGAAAGGCCCAAACTATAACAGGGTTCCAATAAGAACAAAGTAAGTTCAGGGAGGATAGGTCCATCAATGGTTGCTAGTCAGAATGGGCAGGGATGGTGTTCCTAGGTTCTCAGAAGCTGAGAATGGGCGACAGAGAATGGATCATGACAATTGCCTCTTCTCTTTATTCCTTCTGATGCACTGGCATTAGACACTGTTGGAAGACAGGATACTGGGCTAGAAGGACCTATGGCCATTCTTATTTTCTTATATACAGCTGAAAGTATCTACCCACTGCTGCACCTCACTAGACTGCACTCTCCTTCTAGAGCTGAGAGGAAGCCCTGGGATCCTGACAGGGTCTCTCTCTCTCCCCCCAGAGTTAGTAATAATGTAAGAATATATATTAAAATGTTAAGGCTAACTAGTGTCCCTTAAGTGACAAGATGTCAGAATATGTTAGTGTTAGAGCTGAGTGGATCTAATATTTATTTAATTTTCTTTCTTTTATGTAGGAATTAGATACAGTGTTCCTATCAGCTAATTGTTAAGTTGTCTGCCAAAAAAAGCAGAGTTTTCCAGTGTCTTAGTAGCCCCTGGATGAAGATGACGATAACGGTGTATGTGTGTGAGAGGGGTGGAAGGAATTGGTTCCTCCACCCCCATTTGGTGCTTGGCTTGTACTGAGCATGCTCAGTAACACTGCTGAAGCCACTGTCCTCAGTCTGCCTCCCATGCTCTCACTCTTCCCCCACCACCATCACAGCATAACACAGGTTGTCCGCCTCCAGATCTGAAATTAAGCCCTGGAGATGAGCGTCTCAAAATGGGGGTCCCAACCCAAAAGCGGGGCACAGGAGGGTTGCAAAATTATTGTAAGGATGTCATGATATTACCACTCTTACTTCTGCACGGCTTTCAAAGCTGGGTAGCCGGGGAGTCATGGCTGCTGGCTGAGGACTCAACTCTGTAGGCAACAGTGCAGAAGTAAGGGTAGCAATACCATACCATGCCATAATTTCTCCACAGCTGTTGTTGGTGGCCCTGCCTTCAGAGCTGGGCTCCTGGTCAGAAGCTACCAATCTTTCTAGCCACCTGCAGCAGTACAGAAGCAAGGATGGCAATACAACAAACTTCCTACAATAACCTTACAATCCCTCCCCAACCACTTTTGGGTCAGGACTCCTACAATTACAGCACCCTGAAATTGCAGATTTAAATATCTGAAATAATGATATTTATTATTTTTAAAAGCCCAAATTGACCAAAATGGATCATGAATTTGGTAGAGCCCTAGTTATTTGTTAGCTTGCTTTAACTGTAAATAATGCTTTTTTTTCTAGTTAATAAAACTAGTTAAGGTTATATTACAGAATTGGCTACAGACATTGTCTTTGGTGTAAAATCTAAGATGTAAAATTGTTCTTTGGTAAGTGACTGGTCTTTTGGGATTGGAAGTAACTTGCATGTTTTTGTAATTTTTGGTGGAAATGACCATTTACCACTAAGTCCAGCTTGCCTGTGTGATATGATAAATTGGAGAGTCCATGGGGACTGTGTTTGACTCCATGGTAAGGCTGTAATAATGATCTAGGAGTTCACATTTGTTACTGGGTTGGTGGAGTCTAATTATAAAACATACCATCAGTTTGAGGCATCTGCCCTGTTTTTGACAATTTGTCCTGAGGCTGACATTTGCGGCTGTGTCACTCCAGGCAGCGTGACATTTGGTGTAGTCTTGGTGGGATTCATGTGCCTCAGGGTTATTTGAGTTTATAGTTCATAACTCCAGTGCTATTAAAAGTTTAAATTTTACATCGAGAGTTTTTAAGGGCTTAAGATTAGTCACAATGAGTGAATCACAGTCAGATGAGGGCCTTGAAACAAACGACTTTGAAAAATTATGCAAAACAAAAAAAATAGGGGAATATATAAAAACTCTGAGGAGTAGACATGTTAATTTTTAACTTTAAAAACCATGAGAAGTCCCATGGCACTTTAGAGACTAACACAAATATTAAAGGATTATGAGCTATCATGGGTAAAACCCACTTCATCAGATGAGTTGGAGTGGAAATAACATAATTCAAGATATATATAACAGCAAAAGAAGTACCTGTCAATTGTAGGACCTGTGTTAATGAAGCTAATTAAGTGGGCTGGATGCATCCCCATATGCCAAAATAAGGATATGCATGCCATCTATTGCCTCTCCACAGTTAGTGGAAGCCCATTGCTGAAAAGTTATCCATTATATCCTCTGCATTGCCAAGAATCACAGTCTTACATAGCAGGATGTGATTAATAGTCCTGCACACTTACATAACAGTGAACCTTGAGAGAGATTTCTCGACTCCAAATTGACTCAGAATACTGACTGACTGGTAGCAGTATGGCATTGCAGGTTCTCGCAGTGCAATCACCACTTGTTTCTCCGCTGCCAGTGCAGCTCTCATTTTAGTGACCCTGCACTAAAGGGCTAGGCTGAGTTCAGCACACAGATTCAGGGATGTGGCCTGTCACATGTGTAAGTTTTGCAGCCGCTGCTTGTCATCCCAGACCTGCATGATGATGCCATCCGCCAGTTAGTGTTTTTTTCTCAGGCAACAGAATGGGGGCTTCACCATCTGAAGCTTCTCCGTGACTGCCACCAGCAACCTTGAATTGTTTCTTTCTCTGTCCCACAGCCATCTAGTCTCCAAGGAACTGCCATTTCCCCTGCAGCTCCTCTTGCAGCCATACAAATACTGTAGTATCAGGTGTGTTGTACTCGGAACTCTCACCACAGTAGTGAGAGCTGTATAGACTCCATGAGTCTATCAGAGATAGCTGACAGCGAGGAAAGATGCATGGGTTTGTAGGACTTTGAAAGAAGAAATAAAAATTATGGTATGCAGATGAAACTGGGGGATGAAGACAACTGCATTATGGGAAGTTGACCTCATGCTCTTAATCATCCTGTGAGATCAGCTCCCTTACACATCACATTTCCAGGTGTAATAGGACCATTCACCAACCCTGTGTGTCACAATGTTAATTAATGGCTTGTTTAATCTTTGTAGGCCTCTGAAAGGCACTGGAGTAGGGGGAGGAGATGCTCAGATGACAATTTCTGTGCCTGGGTTCACAAGTTCAGAGCAAAGATTTTCCTCTTATGTATTTCCTTACAGCCTGAGATACAGGTCCTCTCTTCAGTGTGAGGGGGTATGAGCCATTTTGGATGATAGTGCTTAGCTTCCTCAAGTCCAAAGACAACCTCATGGTTTTATATTTTTTAGTTATCCAAAGAAGAGGTATTTTGAATTAGTGTGCTGGGAGGAGGGATGGAGTGAGTGGGGGTGGGAAGGGTGAAGCCTCGGAGAAGCAGTGCGGAAGTGGTGTTTGTATAATTCTGGAGTGGGCAAAAGGGCCTTCACGGGCCGGATCTGGCCCGCCAAGCAGGTCGATCCAACCCTTTGCTGCTCCCCCGCCCCCAGGCCAATTAAGGCCTGGGAGCGGGGGGGGGGGGGGGGGGGAACAAGTGCAGTTTCTTCTGCCCTACCTGCTCCTTGCAAGAGGCGTGCAGTACTTTGAAGCGCCACGTGCTTCTGGCAGGGAGGAGGCTTTGTGTGCTCCCCCGGTTGGCCTGGGGTGGGTGAGCACGGGAAGTCTCTTCCCACTGCCAGAGGCATGGGTGCTTAGTGGGAAGGGGGACAAAGGGGCTCCTCCACCCCGAGACCAATCATGGTCTGTGTGTGAGGTAGCCTGAAGCATCCTGGCCCCGCCCCTTCCTTTTGAGGTTCCACCCCTTCCGGTGCGTCCCTGGGCCTCCAGCAAAAAATTACTTCCCACCCCTGGTATAATTAAACAGTTGGCAACTGTAGGGATTTGCAAAAACACTCAACTTTGGCTTAGCTGCTTCCATAGAAGTCAGTGGGAGTTTTACCAACCAGGGTTAGACTAATGTTGAGTCCATTTGAAAATCCCATCCTAAAAATGCATACATATGTGTATTCAGTTAATATTTAATTATTATATTTTTATTTTTAATACCGAATTCTGTCTCTCTCAAATTTTTTTTTTTTTTTTTTGCTAAGATGTCAGTTGCTGATCAAAACTAAGCAAAGCTCACGTGCAACCTTCCTACTCCAACATATCTGCAAACTGCCTGCATAGGTAGCCAAATGTTACTCCATCCTCTTCCCCATCCCTTTTTGTTTCACCACCTGTTGTATTTGCCTTTAAACCAAGAACTAGATTCTGCAATTTCCCTGGAGTCCTGTTGACTTTGATGGGGCTCTATAAGAGAAAACAGGCTTGCCGTATGGATCTAATTGCAGGATGTCTAATAAACAGACATGTCTTTGGGGGCAGGGATATTTTTTTACTACCGTTTCATACAGCATCTAGCATGATAACAGCCATGACCAGACTAGAGCCTCTATCACTATAACACTAGTAATACAATTATATAACTGTAGAAGTATTAAGTATATTAAAGGCTATGTTGTTACAAAATTTAAACCTCTAGGTGTATTTGACTTTAAGCAAAAATATAATATGTATGTTTTAATGTCAGCTGTACAAAGTACTGGTTTTATGAAATAGAAAAATATATTTCGTATGTCATAATTTTTACTTTTTTTTTTTAAGCAGGAAGATAGAAAAAATTATATGGCTCCCATCTGACAACATGCACCATCAGTGGCTGCTGTTAGCTGCATGCTTTTGGGTGATATTCATGTTCATGGTTGCTAGCAAGTTCATCACACTGACTTTTAAAGATCCTGATGGTAAGTTCACCTTTAATTAAATTTGAAATAATACAGACTATTGAACAAAGTTCTGTCCAAAAGTGGCAATATAATAGTTGTGCCCAAAGCAGAACCCAAACATGGTCATCAATTCATTTATTTTGGAGAATTAGAGATTGGAGGAATGCCATTTTATTAATTGCTAGCAAGTGACGATGCTATTACTTCTAGAGTTTACATTCTTGTTTATAAAGATCTAAAAGAAGTAACATTGTTACCAGATCCCTACAGTTTGGAACAGAGGGAATCACATTTTGAAAGTCTGTCTTTTAATAAGCAGTTTCTTGAACCAATTCAATGTCAATATCTTAGTTTGTAAACAAAATGCTGTATTTTTGCAGCAATGCAGAACAGTTACTCAAATTGTTTCGCATTCCTTATTAGCGAGATAGGAAACTTCATAGTAACTATGTAGTCTTTATTTTCTGCATCATTTTAAATACTTGCCATCCAGTTACAGCATTGAAGAGACATTATGTAAAGTTTGATTTACAATACCAGTATCCTAACCTGTCCTGCCTCACTCCTTACATCAGTTTTATCCTCTGCTGTTTGATTGGCAAATAGCTTATAGGCTTTTGTTTAGCCTAAGTATCCCAGATGGTATTAGACTGATAAAGAGTTTAAAGCCACTTGATAACATTACACAGCATGTCACATTCTCTGTACACTTATTGCTGTTGCTGTTAAGAAGCAGACCTAGAGGGAGTGTATGATGAAAACACCGACATAACATGCAGATAGTGTTTTTGAGTGTGCATGTGTGATGTTAGCATATACCTGGGTTCTCGTCTCTTTTTAAAAGACACTTAACAAAATATACCTGTGGAGAGTAAGGTCATCAGTTTGGTTCTTTTCAATAACTTGCCAATGGATAAATGACACAATAAGTTCATTTAAATAGCATGCTTGGTAGTATCTACAGTATTTCAGCCAGGCTTATAGAGGTGAATTCTTTGTAGCTATTCTCACATCAGGCTATTTCTTTGCTTTGATCTTGCTGCATGTGAGCTGATCTGACTTTAGGACAGCATATAATTTTTATAATTATGTGCTATGCTTATTCTTGAAGCAGTAAATGAAATAAAGGTGATCACTGATTTCCCAGCACAACGTATGGCTATCTGCATCTTCAAAATGAAGCTGCATGTCCCAGATTTCTAGGAGGAAATATTGAGAGAATTCATATGTAATAATATATTTTTAATCTTTTATTTGTAATACTCACTTACTCCTTTCCTTTCCTTTCTCCTCCCCCCCCCCCTTGTTGTTGTCCCTGCCAATTTTTTCTGTTTTTCTTTGGGTGGACACTGATTCCATTCTGCCCAGAAATGCTGTTGGAACAGAAGACAATGTAATTCCTTAGGCTCCAATACTGCAAAGCCATAAGCAACATAATTAACTTTACACACTGTGAGTAGCCCCATTGATTTTATTGGGACTATTCACATAGAGTGTGTACATGGCTCTCCAGACTCAGAGCCTTATTTATTGTGCTGAGTAACTGCCTTCCAGTGATATTGTGGAGAATGCAGACAGCTGTAAGAACAATATTTGTTAGCTAAAGATTGCTGGAAAGGGATCATAGACTTGGTTTTTTTGTATGACTTACCAAAATGATGGCTGGGAGGAAAGCTGTCTACTCATGTAAGACAATTTAAAGATTGAAAATACTGTTTGTTTGAGTTTGTTCAGTCTGTTTTTATAAGGTGTTTGTTTTGCCTAGATAGTTTTCTATGGGGTAGCATTTTAGGTCTTTATTTGATCTTGTGATTGTTTCTGACTTATTTTTACTAATGTTTTTGCACGTTGGGCCCATGTCCTGCAATGACCAGTGATTGGGCAGACTGCTTCATCTGTGCAGTTTGGCTCAGAAGTCCTGCCTACAGAAGCTCGTTGCAGGATGGGGGCCTTAGAGCTGAACTGATTCTTGGGTTCCATGTTGGTCTCCAGTGAGACATGATTCACTTTGCCTTCTGTTTGACTTTTCTGTCTTATCTGCTTGTCTCTGCAAAAATAAAAACCGACTTCCTTCCCCTGGTCTTTGCAGAAGTGGTAGTTTTAATTTTGTTTACTCTTCTGCTGGGATATATAAGGTTTTAGCAAGCATTGATTGTCCTCCTTCTCCTTATTTTGCTAAAGTTACATAACTTTTTTTTTACTACCACTTCTTAATTTTCCTATTATTGTTCCTGAACTAATTTGAAAGAATAAACTTGCCTGGCAGGTAAGAACTTCTGGTCTAGTTTCAGCAATAATACATTTTCACCAGGATTCATGATCATCCTTAAATTGCAGACAGATAGCTCTTTCAAGTATTTTTATACATCTTTACATTGCTCTCACATTTGTATAGAAGTGCCATATACTGTCTTGATGAATTATTATTATAGGACAAATCTTAAGCCATAGGGCAGAAGGTTGGGAATCTTCATTTACTTGAAAGTTACAAATAGAAATCTATTTTAGAGGGAAAGGAGTGTGTTTTGTGTGTGAGAGAGAAGGACCTAGAGAGAAACATCTTTGCAACTGTAATTTAGGTATAATTTATACTGTGGGTAGTGCCTATTAGGGACGTTAAATGTAGATTAATTGGCTAATCAAATAGTTGATGCAATTTGCATCGACTATTCAACTAGTTGATAAAGGTGCCTCTGCCTTTGAAGTGTAGCAACACCCTTAAGGCTGTTGCTACACTTCAAAGACGAAAGTGCTGCAGGGAGCACAGGGCCAGTGGGGGACTCAAGCAGTCCTCTACTGGCCCCATGCTCCCCGCAGCGTTTCATAGTGGCAGCACTGCATGGAGCCCGGGGTCGGCGGGGGACTGACCCTGGGCTCCATGCGGCACTGCTGCTTTGAAGCACGCCCCCCACCACCACCACCTTGCTGCCTCTTTCTGATAGAGGCAGCAAGGGGGAAGGAGAAGCGACTAATCGACTAGTGTGTTGACTATCTGATAAGCATTTGATTATTGGATATACTAGTCGATTAGTCATTCATATCCCTCGTGTGTATGAGCTTCTGTCCTAAACCATTGATTTCTAAGTAATGCTTTCATCATCAAAACAATATGTGCTTGCTTAAACAGAGTGCTGGTGTTAATGTGTAACTACACACATACACTGGTTCTAGCCTCTGGAGAGAAAGCAAAGTGCAGACAGCAGACTTTTGGGCGGTGTAGCTTGTTGCGAATACCACAGTATAGGCAGGGAACTGTGAAGCCTGAAAAAACCCTGGTCAAGAGTAGGGATGTGAATGATTAACCAGTTTACTGGTTCTGGTTAACCAGTGGGGTCCCAGGCAGGGGGTGCTTCAGCTATATTGAGCCTGCTGCAGGAGTAGGCCCTATTGGCTATAGGTGTGGCTTGGGTGTGCTGCAGGCAGAGGTAGCCCCCGTCTGTGGTGGTGGGAGCTGATTCAGCCTGGCCACGGAGGATAGGAGCAGCCCCCCAGGCACCCTTTTAAAATCAATTAATCAGTGAAACATTACATTTAACTGGTTAACCAATTAAACAGGATTTTACATCCCTATTCAAGAGGGAGACAGATGTAGGCATTGGCCCAAGAGAGGTGAAGGCTCAGGAATCGAGAGCCTGGAGTGGGTACACTCATGAACCACAAGGTGGGTAGTGCCTATTATACAGGCACAGTTGCTCTGTATGGTGACATTTACAACAGGAAAAAGCTGCATGCTCAGATGAGCAAACAGTGATGGATTAATTTTGTGTTTGGCTAAACTTAGCTGAGCTTCCTGAAAATAAAAATCTCTGCTGTCAAATCCATATAGTTATGCTCATTTATCTACTGAACATAATTTAAATATCATACATTAGTGTCTCAATATATGAAATGACTAGCTAAATCTTTTTTACAGCCTTGGATTTATGAATTAGTGTTTCTTTGCTCTTCCTTGCGCAATCTGTTAAAAGATTAATAAAAATATAGGGCAATGTTAATCTGTAGTGTAATTCTACTGAAATTATACCAGGGTGAATTTGGCCCATAGCAACTAAAATCCCAGAAGAGAACATCCTCTAACATATTCATGCACCATATTGTGCCATATTTGTTTTTTATCCTCTCATTTTGAAGCAAGCCCTAAAATGTGCTTGGTGATTCAAGAATTGATACCAGTGTTGGCTATAATGTGGAAATAGCAGCCATTTTTCTATAATTCTTTTCTCTCTCATTCTTATCTAGTATATGGTGTCAAGCAAGAGCCATTAATGCTGACGGCCATGACAAAAGTTGAAAAGATACAAGTGCCAGAGGAGAAACGTTTGCCCGAAGAATCCCAGGTGCCTTTTGAGATGACTGTTACGTTTGCTGAAAAATATGTGAAAATACAGAGTTAATGAAAGAGAGCTCTTGTTTTAAGGCATCAGGAATCGCTGGAAAAGAAATAAGTACTTGACTCTTATATTTAGAATAAAGTTAGGTGAACTTCATACCCTTCTTCATAGAGTTGTCTTGGGGTTCACTCAGTTCTGGGGTCCCTCCTTGTTACTGCATCTGGGGATTCTGTATTGATCTGATATCCCCGTCTTTGATTGCTCACCCTTGGCCTCTTTCTTTCTCCCCACTCAGGCTACTCCCTCTTTGTGACTTGCCCTGTGGTAGCTCTCAGGAGCCAGGATGCTGCTTCTTCATGTCTCAGCTCTCGACCTGTCACTATTTAGTTTTCTCTTTTCATATTATCAAAGTCCCACGGGACAAGCTGTTTCAGGCAGTCTTCTGATCCACTGCCAAGTCTGCGCCACTTTCCCGGTAGCTGGCAGGGCAACCCAGGCTCAGCCACTACTCCAGATTCCTGCCCAAGGACCCTGAGCCCAACAACCATGCTCTGCTCAAGCTCTGACTCTGTTGCTGTTTCCATAGGCCTTTCCTACCTCTCTAGAGACTGACTACAGTGCCTCTCCCTACAGAGTGCACCGCTCCCCCTCACCCCCCGGTTCTTTTTTTTTAATAAGCCTAACCCAGCTCCTCTTCCAGTTGGGCATTATCATTTATTAGGCCCCATCAGCTCCTGGCTTTCCTCCAGATGCAGCCTTTAAAGTTAATTGGCCTATTCCACCTGTTCAGGGCTCATGTGGGTTACACACCTCGTCACAAGAATCACAAAACTGGTGTGTGGCTATAAACCTCTTCCCCCCAAATGGTGTAAGGCAATTGTTTTCTAATAGCGAGTCAGCTAAAAAACTGCCTTGATATCTAAAGCAGCATTTCCCAAACTATGGGCTGCGGCCCACTATTGGGCCACGGGAAAAAAATACCGGGCCTCAGGATGGCTGCCAAGGTGTTCTGGGCTCCCGGACTGCCTGTGCAGCGCCAGGTTCCCCAAGCCCTCAGCCGGGCTGGGCGGATGCAGCCGTATGTTTCAGGCTCCCAGCAGAGGCACAGTGAGGGTTACCAGGTGAGCTCTTATTGCTGGCTGTGGAGCGGGGGGGATTGGATGTAGGCCGCAGGGAAGCAGGGTCGGGGCAATGGAGCTACCAGGGGGAGAGGGAGATAGGGAGGGGAACCGGCCAGCAGAAGCAGGGGTGGCCGGGGGGGCCGGAGCAGTGGGGCTGGCCAGGGGAGATCGCAGGGGGGACTGGCTGGCAGAAGCAAGGCTGGCCGGGGGGGGAAGGAGACGGGAGCAGTGGGGCTGGCCAGGGGATATCGCGGGGAGGGGACCCGGCTGGCAGAGGCAGTGAGGCAGGCTGGGGGAGATCACGGGGCTGGCTGGGGAACCGGCTGGTGGAAGCAGGGCTGGCGGGGGCAGCAGGGCTTGCCAGGAGAGATCGGGAGAGAATTGGCTGGCGGGGAGCGGGACAGTTCAGGGCACACGCAGATCCTGAATAAAAATGTAAAAGCAGTGCCTTTTAAATATCCCCACTGCTGACAGTGAGGTTTAAAGGCACCACAATGTGTCAGAGAACCTGATGCATTCACCATCGGGAATGAGAATATGGATAAAAAATTCCAAAGATGGTGTCAGCTTTCTGAAAATAAATGAGCCTCTTTTCAATACAGGCAGTCCCTGGGTTACACGGATCCGACTTATGTCGGATCCGTACTTACGAACGGGGCTTTTCTCGCCCCAGAGGACGCGGGCCCTCCCTCCCCCCAGCAGACCAGGGAGACACAGAGCAAAGCCGCTGAGGACCCGGGTGGCGGGACCCCAGCACGTCTCGGTCCCGCCGCCCACGTCTCCCTGGTCTGCTGGGGGGGAGGGCGCAGTTAGTGCGCGCCCCCCCCCCCAGCAGACCAGGCTTTTCTCGGGACGCCTGTGGTAGAGCAGCTGGGGCGCTGCCGGTTGGTCCCGCAGCGCCGGTCTCGGCGCTACTGGACCAACCCGGCAGCACCCCAGCTGCTCTGCCCCAGGCGTCCTGATTCAGCCGCTGCTGGTCAGTTTCAGCAGTGGCTGAATCAGGATGCCTGGGGCAGAGCAGCTTGGGTGCTGCTGGGTTGGTCCCGTAGCGCCGAGGAGCGGCGCTACTGGAGCAACCCAGCAGCACCCGAGCTGCTCTGCCCCAGGCGTCCCCAAGTCAGCCGCTGCTGAAACTGACCAGCGCTGACTACAGGAAACCGAGGCAGAGTTGCTCTGCTCTGGGCTTCCTGGAATCAGCCGCTGATCAGTTTCAGCAGCAGCTGACTTGGGGACGCCTGGGGTTCTTAAGTTGAATCTGTATGTAAGTCGGAACTGGAGTCCAGATTCAGCCGCTGTTGAAACTGATCAGCGGCTGATTCCAGGAAGCCCGGGGCAGAGCAACTCTGCCTCCGGCTTCCTGTAGTCAGCCGCTGGTCAGTTTCAGCAGTGGCTGAATCTGGACGCCAGTTCCAGCTTACATACAGATTCAACTTAAGAACAAACCTACAGTCCCTATCTTGTACGTAACCTGGGGACTGCCTGTACATGATGTGATGGTGCAGGGTTTTATTGGATTACAGTCCATTTTTCCAATCCATATTCCCTTAACTTGCTGATAAGAATGTTGTGGGTGGCCGTGTCAAAAGCTTTGCTAAAGCTGGCCCTGGGGGCTTTGGGAGGACCAAAACTGACGTATTTGCATATTCATCATTTTCTTAATGAATGTTACCGGTCCTCCGAAAGCTCGTGAATGGATTTACTGGTCCCCATATCAAAAAGTTTGGGAACCTCTGATCTAAAGGGAAGAGTGTATTATGTATTGTGTACTCCTCGCAAAGCTAGCAAAAGTTGTTACCCTATCAGTGAGCCACACATGTAGAACCCAAAATTCTGGGCAGTCTCTGATGCAGTCAGTGGGGTGGTACATTCCTTGATGGCAAAATTTGGCCCACTGTATTTATTTTTTTAATTAGACTGTATCTCCCCTCTTTTCCCCCGCTCCCACCATTGGTTCCTTTAGTTCTCTGTGCAGTCTTTTTGTTTTTGTCTTTTGCTCTGCCTTATCCATTCCACTTTCCCCACACATACTCCTTTTTGTGTGTTTTGTGCATTCTCTGCTCCACATGTCAAGGTTTGACCTAAGCAGAACATGAACCCAATAGACTTCATTATAAGTTGAACTTTCTAGCTTGCAATTTTCAGTGATTGGAAATGAGGCAAAACAAGTCTGCTACTCTCTAATTTACAGAGACATGCCAGTAACCCCTTGTCATGGAATAAAACATTGATGAGAGAGACAGTTCTGGTGATATTCTGAAGGTGGCATCTTTTTCTCAGCGTCTCAAGTAATTTCATGGCTGCTTTTTTTGCGTGTGGTTGAGGTTGAAATTGGAATTGAAGCCATTATCAAAATACTCAAAAGCACTGGGTTTTGGCCAATTCTTTGATGTAAGGAGGCAATATTGTAAGTGTATAAAATTTGCCCTTGCATATCTGGGGAAGAGTAATAGAATGCCTGGATCCAAATGTATCTCCTGCAGAGCAGTGCCGTTAATCCAGAATACATGCAAGGTAATGTTCACAATCAGACAAGCAATCTGCTAGGTTTTTCAGATTTTGTTATGGCCAAAAGAGTTTGGAGAGGAATAGCAGGAGAATGCAGGAACCTGTTTTCCCATGGAGAATTGAAGTGGAAAACGAAAAGGCTTTTAATTAGCCTTCTTTTGTATCTTTTACAGACAGTATGTTTGAAGCTTTTGATACTGTGAATGCTAACATGGATGGCAGTGCTTAGGTTTCTGAGCTCCCTTAATCAAATCCTTCTGAACTTTACTTGTGTAGCAATGAGCTATCATAGCTCAAAGTGAATAATGGAGTTATTCAAGAAAATAAGATGAATAGGGTTTTTTCTTTCACAATATGTTTCCAAGATTGGTGCTGTAGCAATGAAGGTATTCAGCAGAGTTTACAAAGCTTTTAAACTTTTTTACTACTTTGCACCAAAAAAAAAAATGAGACGAGAGGAAAAACAAGAGGAAAATTCGAGTGAAAATTAGTTTGTGAACATTTATGTTTTCCTCATTATCCAAACATTGTAGATGAAATTTGGTTCGCTGGACTCTTTGAGTTGAGCTATAGTGCACAGGGCCAAATATTGATTGAACTCCTGTTTCAAAAGCTATTCAAACAGCTGTCTCAAGATGGCTCACTGGCTTCTTAGACTCACTTAAAATGACTGCTGGAGATGTAAGCACACTTTTTCTTTTCTTTCTCTTCTTTTAAACCCTTCCCACCATTTGTAAGTGAAATTTGTTTGCAATGTTCCCTCTAATCTTTTCCATCCATGTTTGGATTTTGCGGAATAAATTTGCTTATGTTCACTGAGGCATGTGTGAATGTGTACCTCCGGGAGAAACACTAACCTAGCTGTGGGCATTCCGCTGAGCAGCATTGCAATTTCTCCTGAGTGGCTGCACAAGTGCACAGCTTACAGAGAACACTTGTTACTAGCCCTTTTTCTGGAAGAATGGCGCCTCACAGTGTAAACCAATCACTGGGGAAGCTTGATGGTAGCAAAAAATAGATTCCTCTCCCCCCCCCCCCCAAAAAGTGAAGCTAACCAGGCAAGCTATTTATAAATAAAGTACTCCCTCCTTTTTTAAGATTGGTGGTCATTACAGTTCTGCCAGATGCTTGCTTGAGACTAGAAAGGGGAGACAATTAAATGGATGGGTCTTAATTCATCTGTTCAAGGGGAGGGGTAAATGTTGCCATCTTCTGCTGATGATCCTGTTCCATCTGACCCTGAGGAGTCCCTGCTAACATCGGTACTCTCTTCTATAGACCTTTTAAGGTGCTCACTTCCTGTGGGTCTTAAGTGGCCCAATGGAGATGGATGAGGTAATCATAGAGCTTAGTGAGGAAGTGGGTCTTGGAGAGTGCTAACTGAATGAAGAGATTGTATCAGGAAGGGAGAAATTGGAGGTTTGGAGCAAAACAGAATGGCAGAAGGAGAGCATCAGAAGCATTGAAGAAGGGGCCAGAATGTGCTTCAGGTCTTACGTTTCTTTGCTCTTTCCTTGTAAGCTATAAGTTGTTCACCAAGGCCTCACCCCTTTTCTAAAAGATTCAAGGTGTTTGTTTAATCAGGTAATATTTGATCCTGTGCACTAGAGCTCAACTTGATGAGTCCAGCGAACTAAATCTTATCTAGAATGGTTAGATAATGAGGAAAACACAAATTTTCACAAATTAATTTAAAATACACACCTTGGACTTCAAAAAAGCAGATTTTGACTCCCTCCGAGATCTGATGGGCAGAATCCGCTGGGATGTTAACATGAAGGGGAAAGGAGTCCAGGACAGCTGACAGTATTTTAAAGAAGCCTTATTGAAGGCACAGAAAGAAACCATCCCGACGCGTAGCAAGAGAGGCAAACATGGTAGGAGACCGGACTGGCTTACAGGGGAAATCCTTGGTGAACTTAAGCAAAAAAAAGAAGCTTACAAAGAGTGGAAACTTGGACAAATGACCAGGGAGGGGTTTAAATGTACAGCTCGAGAATGTCAGGGGGTTATCAGGAAGGCGAAAGCGCAAATGGAATTGCGACTGGCTAAGGATGTGAAGGATAACAAGAAAGGTTTCTACAGACATGTTAACAAGAAGAAGGTGATCAGAGAGGATGTGCGGCCCCTAATGGATGAAGGAGGTAACCTAGTGACAGATGATGTGGGGAAAGCTGAAGTACTCAATGCTTTCTTTGCCTCTGTATTCACGGACAAGCTCGGCTCCTGGACTTCTGCGCCAAGTGACGCAAGATGGGATGAAGATGGACAGCCCGTGGTGGGTAAAGAACAGGTTAGGAACTATTTAGAAAAGCTAAACGCACATAAATCCATGGGTCCGGACTTAGTGCATCCAAGGGTACTGAGAGAGTTGGCAAATGTCATTGTGGAGCCTTTGGCTATTATCTTTGAAAAGTCGTAGAGATCCAGAGAAATCCTGGATGACTGGAAAAAGGCAAATGTAGTGCCCATCTTCAAAAAAGGGAAGAAGGATGATCCAGGGAACCATAGGCCGGTCAGTCTTACCTCAGTTCCTGGAAAAATCATGGAAGAGATCCTTAAGGAATCCATATTGAGGCACTTGGATGAGAGGAAAGTGATTAGGAATAGTCAGCATGGATTCACAAAGGGCAAGTCGTGCCTGACCAATCTGATTAGCTTCTATGATGAGGTAACTGGCTCGGTGGACATGGGGAAGTCAGTGGATGTTATATACCTTGACTTTAGCAAGGCTTTTGATACGGTCTCCCACAATATTCTTGCCAGCAAGTTAAGGGATTGTGGATTGGATAAATGGACGGTAAGATGGATAGAAGGATGGCTAGAAGGCCGGGCCCAGTGGGTAGTGATCAATGGCTCGATGTCAGGATGGCGGTCGGTTTCTAGCAGAGTGCCCCAAGGTTCGGTTCTAGGACTGGTTTTGTTCAATATCTTTATTAATGACCTGGATGAGGGGATGGATTGCACCCTCAGCAAGTTTGCGGATGACACTAAGCTAGGGGGAGAGGTAGATATGCTTGAGGGCAGAGATAGGGTCCAGAGTGACTTAGACAAATTGGAGGATTGGTCCACAAGAAATCTGATGAGGTTCAACAAGGACAAGTGTAGAGTCCTGCACTTGGGACGGAAGAATCCCAAGCATAGTTACAAGCTGGGGACCAACCGGTTAAGTAGTAGTTCTGCAGAAAAGGACCTGGGGGTTACAGTGGATGAGAAGCTAGATATGAGTCAACAGTGTGCCCTTGTAGCCAAGAAGGCTAATGGCATATTAGGTTGCATTAAGAGGAGCATTGCCAGCAGATCCAGAGATGTCATCATTCCCTTTATTCGGCTTTGGTGAGGCCACATCTGGAGTATTGTGTCCAGTTCTGGGCCCCCCAATACAAAAAGGATGTGGACGCATTGGAGAGGGTCCAGCGGAGGGCAACTAAAATGATTAGGGGGCTGGAGCATATGACTTATGAGGAGAGGCTGAGGGACTTGGGTCTGTTTGGTCTGCAGAAGCGAAGAGTGAGGGGGGATTTGATAGCAGCCTTCAACTTCCTGAAGGGAGGTTCCAAAGAGGATGGAGAGAGACTGTTCTCAGTAGTGACAGATGGCAGAACAAGGAGCAATGGTCTCAAGTTGTGGTGGGAGAGGTCCAGGTTGGATATTAGGAAAAACTATTTCACTAGGAGGGAGGTGAAGCACTGGAATGGGTTACCTAGGGAAGTAGTGGAGTCTCCATCCCTAGCGGTGTTTAAGTCTCGGCTTGACAAAGCCCTGGCCGGGTTGATTTAGTTGGAATTGGTCCTTCCTAGAGCAGGGGGCTGGACTTGATGACCTTCTGAGGTCTCTTCCAGTTCTATGATTCTATGAATTTTCACTCCTATTTTCCTCTTGTTTTTCCTTCCTTTTCGTATTTGTTTCTTGGTTCAACCCCTTCTTCTGAGGATAAAAGCACGTAAGCTTAGATTGCCTATCACCAGCTTGGCCCAAGTCTCTATATTAGTAACCCTTGTTCTTAGGCTAGTTCAGAAAGGCCATAAGCTTTATTACTCTGCATGATCTGTAAGGCGGTAGCAGTTTTCAGCCACATAAACCCAGGCTGCTTTACTTTAAACTGTTAATATGGGGATTTTTAGGGAATTTCCATAAACATTCCAATATCTCACTGTAATGGAATAAGAATGCCCTGTATGCTTTCTGGAAAGCCAGGTCCTAACACAGAATGAAATAATTGAAGGTCTGATCATTTCCACAAAACAGAGCTTGAGCTGTTTACCTTGTTGCGTTCTTAAGATATTACTGCTCCTCTCTTATCTCTGCTTATCTTTCGATTGAGGGGTTGCTGTGTGATTCTGTAGTTCCTCCTCCCCATCCAGAATACTGTTAGGTCCTGCCTCTGTTGCTATGCAAAGTGAATGGATGTTAACATTTGCTTCATGGCTGCTCGTTGGGTTCTGAAGACCATTCACAAAACTGAGCAGAATTTGGCCAACTTCACTTTGCTGCAACTTGGAGAAACAGGTGGCTTGGAGCTTTCTATGTGTGTAGATACAGGAAGTCAGCATAGCATCAGTTTGCATCTGGGCCATTATCTTCCCATCTGCAAAGGCTAAAAGTCTTTTGTTTCAAATGAAAACTTAAGATGAAACTGATAGCTTACTCTACCATCCCACCACCTGGAAAATGTCCTGCTTTTCCACTGTTAAGCCCAGGTAAAAGCATGGTTTGTTCCTTTCTATACAGATAAGTCCAGGCTTCATAAAAATTGCTGTATAGAAAGTTTCTTACCCTCCTTGATAATGGTTGAAAATCACCAGTCGCTCCAGTATCAAACCTGAGGAAGCCAACAGAAACCAACTGGGATGATGTAAATTTAGCAATATTTTTATATAGAAGAGGGGGGAACATACTTTACTAAGATAATTAATGTATTCTCTTACTCCCTAAAATTTGATCTAGAAGTTAAACTTTTTCTTTTTTTTTTTCCTTTTTTTTTTAAAACAAGCCAACTGGAAAAGTTATTTCTGAAGATCTGATGCACCAATCCCTGGTCCATGTGAAAAGGATTGAGCTTCTCAGCAACGTGTGCAGAGATACGGCGTTGAGAAATCTCTCTCATACGACCATTTCCAAATTTGTCTTGGACCGAATATTTGTTTGTGATAAGCACAAGATCCTGTTCTGTCAGACGCCGAAAGTGGGCAACACTCAATGGAAAAAAGTCTTGATTGTTTTAAATGGTACCTACTTGCTCTAATGAATGTAAGGGTTTTCTTTGAGGGGGAAAGGGCAGAATCACTAGGATGAGGAAAGCATATAAACACATTTATTTACATTCTTCTTTACAAACAGATACTTAATTGCAGTTATTCATTCCTTGCAGTTCCATTTAATCCTTTAAAACAAAGTCTCCTTTTTGAAAAATAAAAAAATTACCTTCTTTCCACTAGAATAAATATCATTGCCACTTTACCTCAGAAGTGACGCGAGCCATTGAGGATTTATTTGGTGGATTTATTTTCACTGCAGGCTGGGAGAGGAATTTTACAAATGAATTGTAAAGGTTCATAGTCTCCTAAAACAGGGGTAATTTAAAATTTGCAACTTAAACCCGACAACAAAAGGAGCAATTGTGATTTCAAGTGTCTAGCCATAAGAAAAAGTTTCTCTTTTCAGCACCATTGTAAGATTCCTGTGACATGAAGCTGAAATTTCTATTTTTTACAGCAATTCTCAGTTTTCAATTTGGCAGCTGCTGCAAGTAACACTGGGATTTTGTATATACATTATTAATGAGCTATGAAGAATCTATCATACACTTAAAAGTGTTGAATTGTAGCCTGCTCGGTGAAAATAAATTGTAGAATGTTACACTAAATGCAGACTTAAGTGAACGGTTGTATGCAATCAGTGATGTCAAAAAAGGGTACATTCTCTCACCTTTCCTGTTTGGTATTGCCACCGAGATCATTTGAGAAACAATGGCCAGAAGTCCACGTAAACAAAGGCTAGAAGTCCAGAATTTCAAAAAAGACAAGCGTTAGTAACTAATTATTAAAAACAAAATCTAGTGAGACCCCCATCCCAGTAACTCCCAACTCAAGCATTTTAGTAGAAGGCACAGGAATACAAAAGGTTAGTCTATTACACATTTTGGCAGTAATGTGCAAGCCAGTCGGGAATGTAAAAAAAAAAAAATGTTATGAATTGGCAAGCCAGCAGCAGTATTCACCATCTTAAACAAAATTTGGTTGATAGAAATCTGCCACTTAACGACCAAACTACAAAGTATGAACTCAAATGCTATTTCAACCTTAAGGTATGGATGTGAAAACTGGAAATCCACTAAAGGTACAGACAGACGACCAAATGATTTTGGAAGCAAATGCATCATTCAAATACTAGATATTGATTTAAGTGAATTGTAATAAATCTGAGATTTATCAGGAACACTTTATTCGAGTTATCGAGAAAAGATGGTGATAATTTCTGGGCGGGCCTGGCCAAAGAGTTTGCTGGGCCAAAGGCAGCATGCTGTGGTTGGCTGCGCTGTCCACTCAGGACAGTGAGCAAGCAGCCGGGTGGGCGGGAGTTGGGCAGCGTGGGGCCTGTGTCTGGGACATGAGTTAAGAATGAAACCACAGCATCTGCTCACGGGAGCTAGAAGTACATATAAAAGGGACTGATGGAAAGATTGTCTCCACTGAACATTACTGAGAGAGGGAAAACATATGGGACCTAAGGGATAGGCAGAGTGGCTCAGGAGAGATGAGATGGTGGATACCTGTCTGGGCCTGTCCTTAATCAAGGTCTGATAGCGCACAACGGATTCCGATCTCGATGTGCTTATTGCAAAGCTTTAGTTAGTATGAGCAACACAATTGATAGGTAGATATTTATAGATCATCTTACCTCCAGCTTAACGGGTCTGGTAGTGACAGAAAGTTACCACCATTTGATTAGCAGTGGCTTATGTGAGAAGCATTTTGTGGGCTTAGTCCAGTTTCCAGTAGGCAATTGCCTGCTGATGAGCAGCACCACCACAATTGGCACTAACCAAGTCCTTACTGAGCAGCCTCAGACGACAGACCTAACAGTAGTGATGCCTTAGAGGTGACCTTTGCAGATCACGGTTGACACATACTCCAGGGGCAGTCTGGAGTAATTGACCCTGCTATTGTGAGTGCTGGACCTTAGCTCTGAATTAAATTCGCACAAGAAAAGGGGAAGAGGGGGACAAAAGGTGTTAATTTGTAGAATGGACAACATTGAGGACATTTAGGCTGTGTCTAGATGACAAAGAAAAGTTGGGAAAATACTCAAATTGTGAACTGCAATTTGTGTATCTTTTTCCGCTTTTCTTCCAAAAGAGGTTTTTCTGACCTTTGGCCTGTCTACACTGAGCCAAATGTCGAAAAAAAGCCTCTTTCAGAACATCTGCTTTTCCTCGTAGAACGAGATTTACAGGGATGCCGAAAAAATGCGTCTGCTTTTCCGAAATTTTCCCAGAAAAACTCTGCAGTCTAAACGTATCCTAAGATCCCAACCTGTGCAATTTAGTCACTAGTTTTATGGGCACTGGTGTTTCCTGGCACCAGTGTGACTCCAGTGATGGGATCACTCAGTTATAGATGGGCACTGGTGGCTTTCATGAGGATTTGTGGATTTGATTACTATCCTTGTCTTTCTGCCCATGTGGAATCCCACTGAATTCCATAGAGCTCTTTATTGTCATGTAACTGCACTGCATGTCTACTACTGCAGGATTGTAAGCATGAGAGGGTAACAGCTAATTAGCATAAATTAGCTTACAGAACCATGTTAAAATGACGTTTGGAGGCTTGCCATTCTGTATTTTATTTTCTTATGCAACACCCAAGGATCTGACATTTGGCACTTCTTAATGTAGTATTTGTTTAATTCAAAAAGGACCCAAGCAAAGGGAGCTTGTCAGGAGCGTGACAGTGAAGTGTTTCGAGTTGATGTGGTTCAGGTAGATGCTTTAGAGTGTGTCAGTTTGCTGGAAGCTAAAGCAAAAACCCTTAGCTTCTAAGTCTTTCCAGCTTGGTTATGTGAGAGCAAGGTTGTGGGAAGGGAGGGGAGGGCTGCTTGATGAGGCTTATTTACATGCACTATTAGAGACTTGAGTGCTGGTTTGGTTTAGAGAAGAGTTGCCATGTACCAAATCTCCAAATGTGTATTATATTCAGTGTTGAACAGCCGTTAGTGTTGCAATCAGAATCATCCCTTATTTAACAGCTTTTGTACCTTGTAACCAGAGATACTAATGCCATGGGAGAAAGAAAAGCCGTATAAAACAACACTGTGAGATAAATACTCTTCCCCAACTCTTTTAAAGGTAACTTTTCTGTCTGTATTCTTTTTCTAGGAGCATTTTCTTCCATAGACGAAATCCCAGAGAACATTGTACATGACCATGAGAAGAATGGCCTTCCACGCTTATCTTCCTTCAGTGACTCTGAAATTCAGAAACGGTAAGAGGTGATTTGATTTCCGAGGGAGATAAGTTTCTGACCCAGAGAAAATTGGGAGGCTAACACATTAAAATGCAGATCGAACAAAGGAGTTCTCAGTTGTTGTTACACTGGTATTACCCCTGGTGTTACTCTACTGATTCCATTGATGTTGGTGTTACCATCTCATGTTGACTTCAGAAGAATAAAAACAACATGACTGGTGAAATGGAGAGAAGACTCAATTCCAGGTTGTGCTTGGGTATGTTTCGGGATTTCTCTGGTTCATCTGGTTATGTAAGTAACACATAAGTGTTTTAAATAAAAGATAAAGATCTCTTTCTCAGAAAAACTTACAATCTAAGGGCCAGATTATTTCACCCATATTCACAGCAACAAGTGCCTTACTCCATAAGTAATGCCACTTAAAAATCAATTGAGCCATGAGAAGGGTTGAGGAAATAGAAGGATGAGGGAAAAAATGATCGTGGTCACTTAGGAGACTTGTTCCTGGAAGGCTATGAAAAATGTAAGAGACACAAGCCTTGTGGATGGAGAGAAGTGGTAGATGTGGTATATCTTGACTTTAGTAAGGCTTTTGATACAGCTTCAGATGACCTCATTGACAAACTAGAGCAGTGCAACCTAAATGGAGCTACTATAAGGTGGGTGCATAACTGGTTGGAAAACCATTCCCAGAGAGTAGTTGTCAGTGGTTCATAGTCGTGATGGAAGAGCATAACAAGAGGATCCCTCAGAGATCAATTCTGGGTCTGATTCTGTTCAATATTTTCCTTAGGTTTTTTTAGATAATAGCTTTGGGTATGTCTACACTACAACGTTAATTCGAACTAACTTAGTTCGAATTAGTTAATTCAAACTAAGCTAATTCGAACTAACGGATCCAGACTAAAAAACTAGCTCGAATTAGCGTTTTGCTAATTCGAACTAGCATGTCCACATTAAGTGGACCCTGAACCGGGGTTAAGGATGGCCGGAAGCAGTGCCGGCAGGGCATCAGAGGAGAACTTAGAGCGTGGAGATGCTGTCTCAGGCTAGCCGAGGGCTGTGCTTAAAGGGTCCCGCCAGTTCTCAGGGGTGCCCCGCTTGAAAACCAGTCCTGGCTTGGAGTGCCCTGAGTGCCCACACTGGGCACATCACACCACTCGGCCATCAGCCCGGCTGCACTTGCCGCAGGCTGCCATCTGGGGAGAGGGGGCAATTGGGGGGCTGCAAGAGAGCTTCCACCCCCAGAAGCCCGCAGAGCCAGCCCAGTCCTCCCCATCGGGGGCGTGTACCCCATTCCTCCCTCACCTCCTTCCACTTACCCTTTCCTAGCCCCTTTTCTTGATGTACAAAATAAAGATAACATGTCTTCCAAAATGGAATCTCTATTTATTGAACAAAACTGGGGGAGACTGGGACAAGGAGGTGGGAAAGGGGAAGAGAGAGGCTGGGAGAGGGGAGGGCAACTACGATGATCAGGGGTTGGGAACAGGTCCCATATGAAGAAGAGGCTAAAGAGACTGGGACTTCTCAGCTTAGAAAAGAGGAGATGGAGGGGGGACAGGATAGAGGTCTCTAAAAGCAGGAGTTGGGTGGAGAGGGTGCATACAGAAAAGTTCTTCATTAGTTCCCATAAAGAAGGACTAGAGGACACCAAAGGAAAGGAATGGGTAGCAGGCTTCAAACTAGTAACAGAAAGTTCTTCTTCACAAAGCAAAGAGTCAACCTGTGGAACTCCTTGCTGCAGGAGGCTGTGAAGGCTACAACTGGAACAGAGTTTAAAGGGAAGTGAGATCAAGTCATGGAGGTTGGGTCCATGGAGTGGTATTAGCCAGGGGGTAGGAGTGGTGTTCCTGCCCAAGGTTTGTGGAAGGCTGGAGAGGGATGGCACGAGACAAATGGCTTGGTCACTGTCTTCGGTCCATCCACTCCAGGGTCCCTAGGGTTGGCCGCTGTCGGCAGACAGGCTACTGGGCTAGATGGACCTTTGGTCTGACCCAGGACGGCCATTGTAAGCTCAGGGCTCAGGGTCGGGGGTCTCAGTGGACCCCCTTGATTCTCTTGCACACCTGCTCCTGGGTGGCCATGCTGGCAGGTCTCCTGCCCTAGACGGCCACTTTCCTGTGCCTAGTGCAGAGATCGTGGACAAGGTCCACGATGTCCGCACTAGCCCAGGCGGGTGCCCGCCTCTTGCGGTCCCGGTCAAGCTCCCGGGAGCCGCCAGCCTGGTCCCGGGAAGAGGGGAAGGGCTGGGGGGGCATCGGGTGGGTGGCTCGATCCGTGCCAGGTGCAGGGTCTGCTAGCTGGGTGCTGGCAGGCTTGCACCTGGCACGGGCACCATAGCCAGCCCGTGCCCCTTTAAGGGATCCGGGGCCGGGAGGGGGGCAGACGAGTTTCCCTGGTGTTGGCCAGAGTGGCCACCAGAGAAACCTGGGGAGGGCTAGCCTCCCACTAGTTCGAATTAAGGGGCTACACACCCCTTAATTCGAACTAGCTAGTTTGAACTAGGCTTAATCCTCGTAAAATGAGGTTTTCGTAGTTCGAACTGAGCGCTCCGCTAGTTCGAATTAAGTTCGAACTAGCGGAGCGCTAGTGTAGTGCCTATGAAAGTTAGTTCGAACTAACATCCGTTAGTTCGAACTAACTCTGTAGTGTAGACATACCCATAGAGAGTACATTTATAAAGTTTGTGTGTGATACCAAGCTGTCGGGTTGCAAGTGCTTTGGAGAATAGGATTATAATTCAAAATTATCTGGACAAATTGGAGAAATGGTGTAAGATAAATAATATGACATTTGAAAAGGACAAATGTAAAGTACTTTGCTTAGGAAGGAACAATCAGTTGTACATATACAAACTGGGGAGTAACTTTCTAGGAAGGAGTACTGCAGAAAGAGATCTGGAGGTTATAATGGACCACAAGCTAAATATGATTCAACAGCATAGCATTGTTGTGAAAAAATCTGAACATCATTCTGCGTTATATTAGCAAGAGCGTTGTACATAAGACACAATAAGTAATTCTGCTCCTCTCCATGCTCATTAGGCCCCAGCTGGAGTACGGTATCCAGTTCTGGGCACCACATTTCAGGAAAGATGTGGACAAATTGGAAAAAGTCCAGAGAAGAGCAACAAAAATGATTAAAGGTCTAGAAAACATGATCTATAAGGGAAGATTGGAAAAAATGGGTTTGTTTAGTCTGGAAAAGTGAAGATTGAGAGGGGATGTGGTAACAGCTTTCAAGTACCTATAAGACTGTAACAAGGAGGAGGGAAAAAATTGTTGTCCTTGATCTCTGGGGCTAGGACCAAGTAGCAACAGGCTTAACTTGCAGCAAGTGGAGGCTTAGGCTGGACGTTAGGAAAAACTTCCTAACTAGGGTGCTTAAGCACTGGAATATGTTGACTAGGGAGGTTATGGAATCTCTGTCACTAGAGATTTTTAAGAACAGGTTAGACAAACACCTGCCAGGGATGATCTAGATCAGTGTTTCTCAAACTATTTTTTTAAAGTACCCCTTTTTATTAAAAAAAAAAAAAAAAAAAAAAAAGTACCCCCTTTAAAAAAATTATAAATACCCCCAGTAACTATAGTTTTCAGACATATTTTTGTTTCTACCATTGCAACACATTTGTTTAAACAACTTAATCGTAGCTGGTGGGCTACGATTAAATTTTTGGTTGTAAAAAGTACAAAAATAATAAAGCGCTGTAAAACTTAAAACTTACCACTGGTCGAGAAACACTGATCTAGATGTTGCTTGGTCCTGCCATGAGTGGAGAGGGCAGGACTAGATGACCACTTGAGATCCCTTCCAGTCCTATGATTCTGTGTATTTTTGGTTTAGTATAAGACTAAGTATTTTTATAAGCCCCCTTGAAGGGGCTTGAGAAGGGATAGTTCTGTAACAGAAAGGTAACACCTCATTTGAGGCTACTTCCAAAGCTCATTGAAAACAGTGGAATAACTCCCATTGCTTTTAATAGCCTTTGAATTAGAATGCTGAGTAATTCCCAGATAAGATCTGTTCTAGAAACTTCGTCACAGGCCTTAGAGGACATGGATTCAGATATTTTGTCTCCCATGAGTAACCCTACTTAATAGGTGACCATTTGTACATCCTGTTTTATTAAAACAAATAGAACATTTTATTTCAGGTGTTATTGGTGTCATATTCAGAGATGGACGAAAAGTGGGATGCTACTTATAAATCATATTCCTGGTATTTAGAGGTTATTTTTATCTCGGTTTTGTAGCTTTTCGGTATGTAGTTCACTTTTTCTATCTGTTTTGTTTTAGACTGAATTTATACTTCAAGTTTTTTATTGTAAGAGATCCTTTTGAAAGACTTATTTCTGCATTTAAGGACAAGTTTGTCCACAACCCTCGATTTGAACCTTGGTACAGGCATGAAATTGCTCCTGGCATAATTCGGAAATATAGGAAGAATCGCACAGAGACCAGGGGGCTACAGTTTGAGGACTTTGTGCGCTATTTGGGGGATCCAAACCACCGATGGCTTGATGTTCAGTTTGGTGATCACATTATTCATTGGGTAACATATGTGGAACTTTGTGCCCCGTGTGAAATAAGGTATAGTGTGATTGGACACCATGAAACCCTGGAAGATGATGCTCCATATATTTTGAAAGAAGCTGGAATAGACCATCTGGTATCATATCCCACAATTCCACCAGGAATAACGGTATACAACAAAACAAAAGTAGAGCATTATTTCTCAGGAATTAGCAAGAGAGATATAAGACGCTTGTATGCCCGCTTTGAAGGAGACTTTAAACTCTTTGGATATCGGGAACCAGATTTCTTGCTAAACTGATGCCTAGAAACTGAAGGCATGTCTATCATATTAACTGAAGTATATGAATACCAGCTGCAGCACTGACAAACTGATATTAACAGTACTGTACCATTGTTTTCTAGCTTTTTGATGTTGCTCCATTTTTCAGTGTAATATTTGTCACATGTACAATTAGGGGTTCTTAACTGTTAGCCACTGACCATGTTTTCAACATATGACATTGCAGTCTTCTATTGTGAATGAAACTATCATCCAACATATACAATGTCATTTATCCCTTCTTTCCAAGAGAAAAAAAAACAAAAAACAATAGGCTATACAAGAACATAAAATAGAATGCAATGTAAAATGTTGTAAAGCATTTGTAAAGATGCCAGTTTTGCTGTAGTATAGCTTTGTGAAATGTAAGGGGACCTGATGCTTACAGAAAGAAATGTGGAGTCTTTCATTGGCTATGAAAACTAGAGATGACATAGGACCAAAAACTGATGATGCACTAGACAAGCAAAAGATGTCCAGATTCTACTGTGGCTGCTATGAATTGTTGTGCTGAGCTAATGCTGTTTCTTGCAACACATAAAATGAGTCTTAACTTGACAGAAGCTTCAGTCCTATCCTGAAAGGGCAGATTTCAGAGGCCATTTGTTTTTATTTATTTTGTGTCATGGTGTCATCTGTACTTATTACTCGTCTATCAAGCAACATAATTGTTCATTTTAGAATTATCATCTTCCAGATTTGTATAGTGTCTGAAAACTTGAGGTGGAGCATTGACCCCAATGAGAAATTTAGAAGGACTCTTGGGGAAATCTTGAGGAAAACTAATTAAAAAGTAAAGATTGACTGTATTTGCAAGAACAAACATAGAAGCCCAGGCCCACTTTTTAAATACTGTGCATTTTAACATGGTTTATTTTCTAATGTTGCAGGCTGTTACAAATATCAAATAAGCCATGAAAACAAGAAAGCATATGAACATACAGATTGCCATAATTAACTGGACTAATTGTCCATCCACTCCAGTATCCTGCTTTCAGCAGTGATCAGTACCTGATGCTTCAGAGAAAAACAAATCACTTCACAAAATGTACCTCCCCAATTCTGAATGAGAAGATTCATTCTTGACTCTTTCAGGTGGTCTGCTGGCATAATGCCCTAAATCAAAGGTGCCCAAACATCATGCCACCAGCTTGGGCAACATGCCAGGAGTTCGGGAATTAAACTGGTTTCTACATTTGCCTGTGTGCACACTGTTCGTGTTTAAGAGAAGTATTTTTGTTTTGAGTTCACCAGCAATAAAATCTTGTGTAGTCAGCTTTGCCTCCCCATCCTGCAGCAAGTGTCAAGAGGGAAAATCAGATAGGATACTGCGAATCCTAAAATGCAGCTATTTGGCTGCTGAGCTTCATGGCAAAAGGATGAATTTTGAAGCTAATAGAGTCTGAACTTGCGTGGCCAGAATAATGAATGATGGCCATAAAGTTATGGAGTCTCTCTCTTTAAATCCAGCCACAGTATTTGTCTGAATTGCTTTCTGTGGCAGGGCAAAGGAAGTATGTCACATCTGTGAACCTAAAGAAAGGAAAATTGGTGCCAAATTAGACACAGGCTGCTGTCTGCAAAAAGGAAGGCCTGCAGTGTCTGGATGTAATTCCAGAAGCATATCGGCAGACTGTTTGGTATAAAGGAGAATTGTTTACTGAGAATTGCTCACAAAAGAACAGTCTGAGGTGGCAAAGCTTGAAGTGCTCTTGTTTTTCTTGAAAAAGCAGCAGTTACAATGTTTTAGATTTATTACTTCTTAACTGGTAATTAAAGGATGTAACAGCTCTGTTATTTTTATATGAAGTCATAGCAAAGTATATTGTTAAATGCATTTCAGAGCTAATGAGCTGATTGATTACCTCTCTTCTGAATTAAAATGTAACAGTGTGAATAATGTATAATGAATTAAGGCCTTAAAATTTAATCCTAATAAAGGTGAAATAGAATTATTCTTTCTCAAGCAAAAGATACTGATCACATAACTGTGCCTGAATTTATTCTTCTTAGCATAGTGTTTGGTACTTGTGTTCTAATGCAATGACCTACTAAGTTCTTTTAAATTACTATTCTGTGACTTTTTTGAATGGTTCCATACTACCAGCTCTCTGCTCATGCACTTTACACTCTGGGCTTGAAATGCTCATGATCTTTTTCTTAATTTGTAAGTAAAATATACTAAAACAATATCCCTCTGAGCTATTTTTTTCCATGTGGAAATCTTCATTCTTTTGTGGTGAATAGTATTTCAGGGATAATTGTAGATGAATATTATAGAAGCTACTTAACACTCAGGTCATGTCTCTGCTAGAAAGTTAGGTCAGCGCAAAGTATGTTGGCATAAAGCCTCCTCAGAGAGTAATAAAGTGTCTTTATGAAAGTTTTGTTGAGATCTCTCAGGAAAGTCATTGGGATGAGAAGACCAGGCTTAAGAAGGACTAGGTTAAAATGGTAAAATCCATTCAGAAGGAAGAGAGGAAAGGCAGACAAGTTGGGGGGGGGGGGGGTGGAGCACGGAAGCCTGCAACATGGGGAGAAGTGGCCTACATTGGGTGCACACAGAACACATGAAATAAGGTGGAGGTTTTTCACCCCAGCTCCTTTGAGGTTTGTCATGAGAACATAAGAATTAAATCCCGTTTAACTAGGTTAACCTAACATTTAACTGGTTAACTAGCTAATCAGGATATAGGGCCAGGGGACTGCTCCAGCCTGGCTGCTCCAGGACTGCTCCATTTGTGGCAGGCTGCTCCTGAGCACCAGTTCATTGTTACCTGTTCACATCCCTAATGGCCAGACTGGGTCAGACAAGTGGTCCATCTAGCCCAGTATCTGTCTTCCAACAGTGGCCAAAACTAGATGCTTCAGAGAGGGTAAACAGAACATTCTGGCAAACAGAGAGGCTAGGGACACTTCAATCATGGTTTTCCATTCCTGCCCATCTTGACAGATAGCCATTGATGGATCTATTCTCCAAGATCTTATCTAGCTCTTCTTTAAAATTCTGCTATAGTCTTGTGCTTCACAGCCGTGGTTCCCAACCTTTTATATACTGTGGACCAGCAAACTCATTCAAAAACTTTTGGCAGACCAGCACAAAAACATTTGCATATTTATTATGGAAATGAATGTATTTGCATATTCATTCTGGTAATTAATTTTAAGCAATACATGTTGTTATACATTGCATCTGTACGCACACAATACATATCATTGTAACAGACTTTTTATTATTATCCCTCCCCTCAGTATTTGCTTTCTACCTTAACAAATCATACATAACACATCGCTAGCTACCCAAAGTTTTTTTTTTAAAGCAGCCCAGCAAAACATAAGGCTGCCGCTGCAGAGGGGGAAGGAGGCAGGGAATGGAGGGCTGCTCTGGCTTTTTTTTAAAGCGGCCCAACAAAACATGAGACTGCCAAAGGGGTGCTCTGGCCCCCTCCCATCCCAGCCACATTCTTCCTCCTTCTTTCCCTCCTTTCTTATGTCTCCTTCCCTACCAGCATACTCTTGTTTGGACGTGGAGTAGGGAGCTTCTACTAGTGAGGGAGTGCCTCCCCCCCCCCACCAGGACGCTCTCTGCAGGTGGGGCTCAATTAGCAGTGGCCACACTGCTATGCAGCTCACAGGGAAACCCATCAAGCCATGGAGGCATGGCCAGGCAGAGTACCACAGCCTGGCAGCCAGCGGCTCGTGGCCTGGCACCAGTCCATGGACCGAAGATTAGCGACTACTGCTTCACAGCATCCTCTGGCAAAGAGATCCACAAGTTGACTATATGTTGTGTGAAGAAATACTTTCTTTTATTTGTTTTAAACCTGCTACCTATTAATTTCATTTGATGACTGCTAGTTGTTGTGTTATGTGAAAGAATAAATAACATTTCCTAATTTACTTTCTTTACACCAATAATGATTTTATAAACTGCATCATGTCTTCTCTTTTCCAAAATGAAAAGTTCTAGTCTTAATAATCTCTCCTCGTATGGAAGTTGTTCCTTACTCCTAATAATTGTTGTTGCTCTTTTTTGGACCTTTTCCAATTCCTAAATATCTTTTTAGAGATGAGGTGACTACATCTGCACACAATATTCAGTATGTGCACATACTATGCAGAGGCAATATGATATTTTCTTACTATCTATTCCCTTCCTAATGATTCCCATTGTTAGCACTTTTACTGCCACTGCACATTAAGCGGATGACTCCAAGAAGTCTTTCTTGATTGGTAACAGCTAATTTGGACCACATCATTTTATTCGTATAGCTGAGATTATGTTTTCTAATGTTCATTACTTTGCATTTATCAACACCGATTTTTATCTGCCATTTTGTTACCCAGTCATCCGTTTTGTGAAACCCTTTGTAACTCTTCGAAGCTTGTTTTGGTCTTAACTAGCTTTAGTATTTTGTATCATCTGAAATGTTTGCCTACTCACTGTGTACACCTTTTAGATCATTTAGAAATATGTTGAACAGGATTGATTCCAGAACAGACTGCTGGGGGACACCACTGTTTACCTTTTGCAATTCTGAAAACTGATCATTGATTATTATGCTTTATTCCCTATCTTTTAACTAGTTACTGATCCATTAGAGGACCTTCCCTCTTACTCTATGACAGTTTGTCCTTGAAGTAGTATCTATATGGGTGACTGTACATACTAAGCTCCACTTCTCTTGCTGGTGGCCTGGCTCTCACCCCCTTTCAAACTCCCTTTATGTAAAATGACTCAAGCAGGTTAGCGAGACTCAAAAAATCTTCCTGCTGACCCTCCTCAAGGCCCAGCTTGCACTCGTGATGAACATAGTCAACAGGAATCAGTAAATTGTAGGTGGAGGGAGGGAATAGTGTTTTGGGTTGACTAATTCTTATGTAAGCTACTGCCCTTTTACACCATTCTGTCACTGCAAAGTGATCTTAAGGTAGGCATAAAATTAGTTTACATTCACTTTAAGGCTAGGGTTACCAGGTAGACCCCCCCCCCCCAAATACCAGACACACTTGATCATGGGCGGGGAGGGACCGGCAGGGAGGGAGGCAGGGCTGGCCGGGGGGGGGGGAGGCAGGAAGCAGAGCTGGAGGGGATCGGGAGTCTGGGGGGCTGGACGGGAGGAAGGGGGTCAGGAGGAAGGGGGCGTGGGAAGCAGAGCTGGCGTGGGGGGGGGGTGCAGCCACTGGCCACAGCCAGAGTCCAACAGGCTGTGCCCCCGACAGGCACTCCCTCTAGTTGCTAGTAGAAGCCGGGCGGGGGGGGGGGGGGGGGAGTGGCTGGAAGCCACTCCCCCTGCCCAGCTTCTGCATGCAACCAGAGGCTTCCAGCTGGGAGGCGGGGCCACGATTGGCGCTGGGAGCCTCTGGTTGCATACAGAAGCTGGGCAGGGGGAGTGGCTGGGAGTCCCAGCCATTCCCCTGCCCCGCCCGGCTTTTGCACATGACCACAGGGTTCTCAGCGCCAATCCCGGCCCTGCCTCCCAGTCGCTCCTCCACCCCCGCCAGGTTTCCATCCGGTGCCCAGCCAGAAATTCAGAAAATACCGGACACTGCACATGTCTGGTATTTTCTGAAATTTTCTACCGGACAGAGGGCGCAAATACCAGACTAGAAAACTGGACACCTGGCAACCCTATTTAAGGCCCCTTTACAGAGTGGTGTAAAGGGACCTTAGTATAAATAAAAATGGGACCCTAAAGGCTTAACTTAGCAAAATAGTTAAGGCATCTGAATAACTCCTCCCTGTGCCTGGACCCATAGGTTACCAGATTTACAGATAGCTGCAACTGCGAGATAGCAGGGGGGCAGAGAAGTGTACTGCTAGTGAAAAATCCCCTTGCAGTGTGATTAATTTGCAGCAGAATGTGTGTCCTGTGGCACTGCTATGTGGACAGTTGCAGAACTACATTCTATTAGCAATGAACCCACAGGGAGATTGTTTAGAAAGCATTGGAGGCGGATACCTCCCTCTCTCTGGAAGAGAACTGAATCTGTCTCCCTCAAGTTCTCACCGTACTTTGGTGCTGCCTTGTGCAGACCTTTAAGGGGAGAGCTTTTGGTAAACATGTGTTTAACTTTAGGATACCCCATTGGTTTCCCCCTTTGTCATCTGGAGCAATTGCTTGAGGAGCCATACGGCTCTAAATGCACCATAGTATGGCAGGCCTGATAACGAGAAGTGCCCCTGCAAGGCAAGCAGCAATACACTTCCAGTTGAACAGCTGACGATAACAGGCTGACATTACCCAGAAGAACTAGAACGGCTGACAAATGATGATGCTCAGTGCTAAGTAACATTTAATCATCATTTCTCATTATTAAGGAAGGCAGGAGTGCAGAGGAAAAGGAATGTATGTTTGCCTGCAGTCATAACAAGCAATGTCCTTGGCAAAAATTCCAGACAGCACAGAAATCGCACCTGATAGTCACTCTAAAACCCCCTTTGGAGAAACTAACATTCCTTTTGAAATAACTATAAATTATACACCGATCGTGATTTGACAAATGTGGGCTATTCTGTCGTTTTTTCTGTTTCTCCAATCTGTAGCCTCTTTATATTTCTCAGTATTTGGTCTCCCTCCCTGGCTGTATAAGATAATGTGCTGTGACATACACTCACCTCCTTTGCTGCCCATATTGACGCAGATGGTAGGTCGCCATCTCCCTGAATGCATATCTTTATAATGTGATTACTCCACAGTTTAGAATATGGAGACAGAATTGCTATGGGTTACAAATGAGTTACTGTGGCTGTGGGGATCTTGGTGATGTGACATTTACTGCTTTTAAATCTTTCATCTGCCTTGAATGCTATGAATATTGCTAACTACATAATTAATCCTTTTTTTTTTTGTCCCTCAGTTTATCCAGCACTTCTGTTCTCACTACTTAGGTGGGTTCCTGATCATTCCTCAGCAAGTTACATTTGCAAACTGATATGCTGCAAAGTCTTTGTCTAGATCCACTTGTTTTTCTCTCCTCCAAGGACCCCACTTCCCTGGCCCAGCTAGAGCACTGGGCTGAGAGGGGCCAGTCCCCCACATATTGCCAGGAGCTGAGGCAGGGCTGGGGCCTGGTGGGCCCTGGATGCTAAGTGGTACCAGACCAACCCAAGCCCACTCATGGCTACACTCCTGCCCCCCACCCTGCAGCCAGCCCTGAGAGCTGCCCAGAACATGCCACGTGGTGCTCTGGTGGCGATTTAAAGGGTCCGCTGCTGCTCTTGTGATTGTGGAGGCAGCCAGGAGCCCTGGGTCCTTTTGGATTGCGGGACCCCAGAGCAGTAGCCCTCTTTGCCTTCCCCCATCAGTAGGCCTGGATGAGGTCCAATAATTAGGGTTAGTCGGTGGTGACCAGAACTGGATGATGAGTGCTTGGTCCACTCATCTTCCTCCTTTTTCTCGGGAACAGACCAAGCAGCCTCTTTTACACCAGCCTTTTGCCCTTCTCTTTGGGACCTGAACTCCATGAATAGTTTTGCAGGCATGAGTTGGCTGCTCCTGCCACAGTTGCTGGGGACCTTTTCCCTATCGCTGACTTCATCTCATCAGCGCCGACCCCAAAGAACTGCATCTCAGCAAATCACCATATCAGCTGGTTGTACATTTTTGCCCCTTTACTTTATATCCATTTTTTTCAAATAGTTCTGCATTTTATGAACATAATCTCTGTGCTTTCATGTGTCAAGAATTCAAAGTTTCTAAATGTCAGATAGTATGCCTGTGGATTAATCTGAAACCTTTTTAATGTAGCTCCTTTCAACTGATCACACACCATAGCATTATTTACACCCATATCATCAAACTCTTGTTAGCCTTTACCACTCAGTTTGGGAAGTAAGATGGTCATTCTCTAATCATCAGAGATCTGGGGTATTCTGCACATACTTTTGAAAGTACAGGCAGTCCCCGGGTTACGTACGAGATAGGGACTGTAGGTTTGTTCTTAAGTTGAATCTGTATGTAAGTCGGAACTGGCATCCAGATTCAGCCGCTGCTGAAACTGACCGCCAGTTCTGACTTACATACAGATTCAATTTAAGAACCCCAAGCTTCCCCAAGTCGGCTGCTGCTGACACTGATGAGCGCTGATTCCAGGAAGCCTGGGGCAGAGCAACTCTGCCTCGGGCTTCCTGTAGTCAGCGCTGGTCAGTTTCAGCAGAAGCTGACTTGGGGACGCTTGGGGCAGAGCAACTGGGGTGCTGCTGGGTTGCTCCAGTAGCACCCCTCGGCGCTACTGGACCAACCCAGCAGCACCCCAGCTGCTCTGCCCCAGGCGTCCTGATTCAGCCGCTGCTGAAACTGACCAGCAGCGGCTGAATCAGGACCTGGGGCAGAGCAGCTGGGATGCTGCCGGGTTGGTCCAGTAGTGCCCAGAGCAGGTGCTGCAGGACCAATCCGCAGCCCCCCAGCTGCTCTGCTCCAGGGTCCAAAACAAAAGCCTGGTCTGCTGGGGGGGGGCACACTATCCGCGCCCCCCCCCCCCAGCAGACCAGGGACACGGGGAGCAGAGCAGCAGCGGCAGCGGGGTGCCGCGCCTCTGAGGCTTTGCTCTGGCAAAGTCTCAGAGGCGCGGGACCCCTCCCCCCCGCGGCTGCGGCTTCAGTCCCGGTGCCTGTGGTCTGCTGGGGACGGTCCCCAGCAGACCACAGGCACCGGGTCTCAAGCGGCAGCAGCAGCGGTTCCCGCGCTTCCGAGGCTTTGCTCTGGCAAAGCCTCGGAAGCGCGGGAACCCGCCCGGTGCCCCTGGTCTGCTGGAGATGGTCTCCAGCAGACCAGGGGCACCGGAGCAGCTTACGAACAGGGCTTTCTCACCCCGGAGCTCGCAGGTAGCAATCCGCTACCTCGACCTCTGGGGCGAGAAAGCCCCGTTCGTAAGTGCGGATCCGACATAAGTCGGATCCGCGTAAGTCGGGGACTGCCTGTACTCAAATATTCGTCAGTGCAATCTGCCTTCCAAATCTGGGCACAATTTGTTGCATCTGAGGCTATGTCTAGACTGCAGGCTTCTTTTGGAAGAAGCTTTTCCAGAAGAGATCTTCTGGAAAAACTTCTTCCGAAGGAGAGCGTCCACACCGCAAAAGCACATCGAAAAAGCGATCTGAATGGACGCTATCTTGCATTTCAACTGAGATTACTATGGATGGAATGGCCACCAGGGCACCTGTACTTTTTCCTCTTTCCTCTTCTTTCAAAAGAACTCCCTCTTCTCCGTCCACACACACCATTTTCTGAAAGAGCTCTTTCGCAAAAAGACATCTTCCGCATAGAATGAGGATTACCAATGTCAGAAAAAAACCCTCTGTTCTTTCGATTTTCTTTTAGAAGAACGCGATTGCAGTGTGGGCATAATTGAAGGTTTTTTTGGAAAAACATGTTGTTCCAAAAAAGCTCTGTAGTATAGACATACCCTGAGTGATCCCTTGGGAAGGCCAGGGATTACCCATGGGCTGAATGTTATGTTGTAGTTCCAGATTTTTTAAGATTATGTTCCATTTACATCTCCCTTTCTTGGGTTTCTGCTACCTCTTTTTCACTCCTGTGCTCCCAGCTCTTTGCCTTGAATAGATGCTCCTTTTCTCAGGCTACTTTTCCCCTTTCATGGGTTCTCTCTACTTTCTCCAGCTGTATGATCTCTGTCTTGGCCCATTCTAACTGCCGGGACACCCCACTGGGATGTGTGTCAGGCTGGTTTCCTACCCCAACTTTGACCTCAAGCATTTTTGCAGGTTTAGTCAGTTCTGTCTGATGCTTACAATATTCCACGAGTAAAGCTGTTTTTGTGTGGTTTCCAAACCACAGATTGTGCACAGTTTTTCCAACTGCGAATCAGTACGTTTAGCAAGTGTCTCCAATTTACTCATCCTTTCCTTTGTTCTATCACCCTGACTTGAAACAAGCAAACAGAAAATACCCCTTTTTCTTTACTTGTTTCCTACCTTCTGACTGTTGACTCTCTATTTATATTGGCTGGTATATAAATATCTGGAGCATGACCCCGGCTAACCAGCAGGTGGAGTAGACCCTTTCAACTATGCCACATTGATAGTTCCTGGGGGGTACTGAGCATTGTGAGGAAGCTCACTTATCACCTGTACTTATCTGTGTCAGTTCCCAATCTCCACAGGCCAGAGGAAAGAGCAGCTTTCCCTCCCCCCTCCCCATCTCAGCTTCACAAGCCCCATTGGCTCTCTGCGGGTAAGTAATAGGCACACTCTAGTCCCTGAGGTGTTCAAATGTCACCCTGGAGTGTCCAGTCCCATCCCACTGGACACACACACTACTCACAGATTTGCAATCTCCAAAGAACCAGTACAGCCTTGCCCTCTAGTTCCTCAGATCCCCACTCTCCTGAACACACAGCACTCAGATATGTTTATAGTGAAAGCAAGCGTAAGTCTATTTAAACAAAGACCAGAGATTCAATAGCAGGTAGAAGAGGTGGAAGTGAAAGATTACATGTAGAAAAAAGCATAAAATGAATGCTAGAACCTAGAATTAACTAGATACACACACGTCTGGTAGAGTATAGATTACCCAAAGTCCTGACAGCTTTTTACAGCCAGGTTTGGCTGTGATTCTCTTTTCGGGAGATGGACATGCTACCAATTTGTCTACTCGGTGAAGGGCCCTTTCTATTCCTTTGCCTCCTAAGATATACAAGTCCCATCCTTAATCTTCAATCATAAACAGAAACTTGCCTGCAGTTTTGTTCCTTTCTGTAGATTTTCTCTCAACAGGTAGATTTTGCAACATTGTGACTGGCACCTGGCTCATTACACAAATAGGCCTCCATTGTGAGACAAACAATATACTGTGAACAAATGATCAGATAGACAGAAAGGCATCTACTACAACCTGCCCAAAAGGAATGTGTCTGAGATTTCACCTCCTGGTGACCTGCCTTGCTTCCCAAACCTTAGGAACATAAATACATAACTTCTTAAATATTATCTGTGCATACCTTGCACAATGATTATGATGACTGGAGGGTTCTTGGCTCTGTAGAAATCTGACGTGCCACCCTTCTGTGAACTATTTCATATATTTGACCAAGGGGATCTCTGTAAAACACAATGCCCCCAGGTTCTAGCTGGCACCAAGCAATCCCTTTGGTGGCTGGGGAGGGATGTGGCAAGTGGCAGACTGGGAAGGGGATGGGGGAGAGAAGGGATGTGGCTAATAGTGACAACCTCGGGGAAGAGGCAGGGGAAGTGGAGAAGAGGAGTGAGAAGTGACTCACTAGGGTTATGTCTATACTGCAAGTTTTTGCAGCAGAAAATGTGCTAATGAGGGACTCATTAGCATGAGTCACAACCCCATTAGTATATTTTCTGCTGATTCTTCTTGCGCAAAAAAAAAGCAGCATAGCTGCTTCCACTTTGCACAAAAAAACCCTTTTGTGCAAGATCCTTATGCCTCTCCCAGGCCAATACCAGACACCTGGCAATCCTCCATGGAGACCTCCTGCTCCTCCCTCCAGAGGACACAGGGATGTGCTGGCCGCTTCTGGGAGTGGCATGGGGCCAAGGCACTTGCCTTAACCTTGCTGTGTTGCCAAACCTTTAGAAGCCTAAAATTTCCCAGATTGGCTTCAGTAGCCTCCAGGACATTGAGCCTGATTCTGGGAGGCTCCTTGTGAAACCAGGAGGGTAGGCAACCCTAACATTATAACCCTAACAAGTTATAACCGTTGAAAATTTCAGTTTGTACATACTCAGTGCAGAGAGAGTTTGACAGCTAAAATTTTCAAAGAGAACATAACCAGGCCATGCATAGCTGATTGGGAAGGCACAGCCTCCTCCAGGCTTTCCCACTTGGCCCTCCATACAATTTCTGCATCCAATGTGCCCCTCAGGCCAAAAAGTTTGCCCATCCTTGTTTTACACCTTTAAAAAACTACACTGAAAGAATGTGTAAACCTTGATATGAATACTGAATGAATTCCTTTGGAAAAGTCAAATGGGTGCCCTCTAATGACCAAAACATGAATAGCATCAATCTGTGACAAATACTGATCATACAGATCCATTTTCTTTTGTCAACATAGATTCACGTGAATTCTAGGACTAACACTCCACGTGTTTCCACTCCTGCCGAGAGAGAGAGAGTGTAAAAATATTTTGTACAAAATCATTAGGTAGCTATAGGCTAGTGGGTGCTATAAAAAGTACGAGACATAAAACTGGCTCCTCTTCATTTTCTTATGCTGTATTGTTCATTGTATTAATCTAAATTTCTCTACATGTAACTTACTTAAATAGTTTTCTATCAAATAATATGAAGTCAGTAATATAAACCTGGCATAGTAACAATTAGTGAGAATTGTTAGAAGACCTCTTGTTATATCATGGTTTATTTGGTGCATGGGATTTGTGTGTTTCCTGCACCTAAAATACAGAATATTACAATTAATTTAACTGCAGATGGATAATACGGTTTTTTTATGAGAATCACTGTGTGTATGTATAATGTACATATCAAATGGTAGTGACAGTAGCAATTGCATGCATAATAGTGCATTGAGAATTTCACTTAAAGCAGGACTAACAGCCATCTGTTTCATACTGTAATTGAATTTGATCTCCAAACTTGGCTCTGGATGTAGGAAGGAGAGCTGTGAAAGGTGGGTCCAATACTTCCTTTTGCAAGCAAATGGACAGGGAGAGGTTAGGTAGTAGAGACATGACCAGGGCAGACATGCTGCTGGGTGGATATGACACACTTGTGAGAGGCATTCCAGAGGTGTCTCTGAGGCATGGTTCCTTTCTGGAGATGTTCCTGGCATGGTGCAGCTACACACTCACCTTAAAGGCACAGTCTAGCTTAAGCAGTGCTATTCCCTTCATTAGTCATAACCCAATGGAAATTTGCCAAGTTTAACCAATGGCAGTAGTCAGCTCCATCAACTACTTTTGTTTTTGGATGCTGTCAGCACCCTGGCTGCAGGCACAACATGAACATTTAACATTTTTCTTTGAATTTTGTTTTTGTCTAAGCGTGCCAACCCATTCTATCTTATTGTGGCCATGTTGATCCCAGAAT
Organism: Pelodiscus sinensis; assembly: GCF_049634645.1. Taxonomy (NCBI): domain Eukaryota; kingdom Metazoa; phylum Chordata; order Testudines; family Trionychidae; genus Pelodiscus; species Pelodiscus sinensis. The sequence goes on along the minus strand of NC_134711.1, from coordinate 230,197,626 downwards.
ATTAGCAAGTCAAGGTGGGTGAGGCAATATCTTTTATTGCACCAACTTCTGTTGAGGGAGAGAAACAAGCTTTCAAGCTTACTCAGAACTCTTGTTCAGGTCTGGCAAACCTTAAAAAGAACGCTGCGTAAACTCAAAACTTGTCTCTCTCACCAACAGAAGTTGGTCCAATAAAAGATATTGCCTCATCCATCACGTCACTTTAGGGAGGCAGGTTGGGCTTCAGGAGGGAAGGGATTGAATTCCAGGGGTGGGTGGCATGAGGGCAACTGAGGGGGAAGGTAGGTATAGCTGTTGTGCGGGAGAGGGTATTTGAGACTGAGCAGGGCAAAATTTTGGGGAGACAGGGAGCTTTAGCATGGGTAAGGCTAGGAGGGAGAGGAGTCAGTGTGTCAGAGTGAAAGCCAAGGGTATGCCATTCTTCTGTACCTCTCCTCCCTTTTTTATTTTACCCTTCCTCCTTGTCTTCTTTGTATGTAAATTATAAGATCTTTGGGAGCAGGAAAGAAGTCTTTATGTATGTAGGCATTACAAAATATGAAATACCAAAGTTAAAACCAAGTATGTTGACTCCGTCCTCCCACCAGTTTACATTACAAAATAGTCTTTACTTATAGAATCATAGAATCATAGAATCATAGGACTGGAAGGGACCTCGAGAGGTCATCGAGTCCAGCCCCCCGCCCTCAAGGCAGGATCAAGCTCCGTCTACACTATCCCTGACAGATGTCTATCTAACCTGTTCTTAAATATCTCCAGAGAGGGAGATTCCACCACCTCCCTTGGCAATTTATTCCAATATTTGACCACCCTGACAGTTAGGAATTTTTTCCTAATGTCCAATCTAAACCTCCCCTGCTGCACTTTAAGCCCATTACTCCTTGTCCTGTCCTCAGAAACCAAGAGGAACAAATTTTCGCCTTCCTCCTTGTGACACCCTTTTAGATATTATGTGATCATATTATTGCTTAAATATAGCTTTTTCTCCACATAGTTAATGCCCTCTCTTTCCTTTAATGTATTCCTTCCTACAGCCCCACAGCATGTAAGTTACACCAAATTTGAATCCTTACATTCACCTAGACCTCCTTCCACCAGGTAATCAATGCACAAAACTTACTTGTCACCTCAGAATTTGACCCTCGGTCTCTTCCATACACAAACATATTGCTACCTTGTTAAACAATACACATTAATCATTGTTTTATCCCCCTTTCACTGTAGACAAGATTAGATTTTAGCTATTTACCATCTCCTAATTCAATGTGACCCAATTTAGCTCCAGAGGGAGTACATAGACAGGAGTGCCTTGATAGGATGACCCAGTCATCTAGAATTTCTTTCACCTCCTTAACCTAAAAACGTGATCTCTCACTCACACACACTGCTTTCAAAGTTTGCAACATGTCATTTGGGTGTGACACACTGGGCAGAACACGAGCGGCAATTTCACCTGTCAAGGAAATTCTTCTTTTGCATCAGCACATTCTGTTGACTCACCGACAGCTTTTTATCTCTGCGGCTTTGTTTAGCAGCGGGAGGCAACGTGCTGCAGGTCAAGAGAGACTGCGATTCCACATGCTTGTTGAGGTTTCAGCCATTTGTCATTTTTCATTCTGGATTGCAAGTATGCATCCTAAAATAAAAATGGGACTCTGACATATGAGTTCATAGCTGGCGAGGCCAAAGTCTGAACAAACATTTTTTAAAAGATTCATTGCAAACTCATATTATTCCCCAACATGGGCCAGCACACCACAAAATGAGCTCTACTTCTGGGCAAGTCTCCCTACTGCCCACAGGATGGGGAGTGCTACCTCCATGGCAATAGTCTTATCCCACTTCCTTGAAATTCCCCTGAAGCTTCCCTGATGGTTATAGGGGATGCTGCCCCGGGGTTCCGCTACTGCCTGGTGGCTCCACACTCCCCCCTGCACTCTGCTGCCTCCTGAGGTTTTGAGCTTTACCCAACAGCTTTATTGATGCCCGGGAAGCAACACACTCCATCCAGCAGCCCCACTGCTGCCCAGCAGCTCTGTGCTCCACCAAGTGGCTCTGCTACCACTTGCATGGCTCTGTGCTCCCCTCTCCCACAATCCCTGCTATGGCCTGGGAGGATCTGCGTCCCCTTCCAGCAGCCATTCTGCTGCCCTCAACCATGACAGAGAGCTATACTCCCCTTCCTCCAGGGAGTGGGGGCTCTATGTTCCTCCCAGCAGCTCTGTTGTCCCTGGGGCTCTGTTTTGGTCCCCTAGTTTGGCAATGCTCCTGGCCCCAGACCAATGTCTTATCCCTGTAAGTGTGATGCTGGACTAGGGGTATTGCCAGATCAGGGAACTCTGGATTACAGAGTTTCAACTTGTACCAGTTAATCATTCACATCCCTACTAGAAACACATGCTGCTGGCCTTGGGCACTCTGCTAATCAGTGGAGTAGCATCTGAATCTCTCCTCGGTGGCCGCCCAAGCGCTCAGCTTACAGGGAACACGTCTGGAGGTGCTTGTGTACTACTGGTAGCCTTTCCATTGGGTTGTCAGTATGTACTAGGATATGAGATGGTCTCATGTTTGGAGTACCCCAGGCTCTGGGGAAGCCCTCTATCTTTGTTCCTTTACCTATATTTAGAGACACTTTCCCCTTCCCCACAGCTGAAGTAAGTCAAAGAAAGCTGCTTATGACATGAGGGTGTGAGGGGCAAACTAAGGATGTTAAGGACTAGTTTACTATTCGATAAGCAAATACTTATTGTATAGTCAAGTTGACTGGTCGATTTCCCCCCCTTGTTGCCTCTATTAGATAGAGGCAGCAAAGGGGGGAGGAAGATGGGGTACTTCAAAGTGGCAGTGCCGCACAGAGCCCATACCAAGTTCCGTGCCTCAAAGGGGTGCGGCGCTGTCCCTTTGAAAAGCCATGGTGGTATTTCAAAGCAGCCATGCCGTGTGGAACCCGGGGTCAGCAGGGGACTCTCCAGATGACCCCAGGTTCCACACGGCATTTCCCCAGAGTCCCCTGCTGACCCCAGGCTCCATGCAGGCGCTTCCGCTTTGAAATGCACAAGAGCCTCTCACTCACCTCCCTGCCAATACCCCCCCATCCCCAACCCGCTCATTTATCTCCTGTACCGAGACCCTGCACCTCCAGCCCCCTCACACACCTCTCCTCTAAGACCCCACCTGAACCCGCTCATTGTCCCCTCTACTGAGACCCTGCACCCCACCCCCTCAGTCACTATCCTGCTGCGACCCTGCAACCTCAGCCCCTTCACTCACAGCCCTATTGAGACTCTGCACTCCCCAGCCTCCTCACACATCCCTCCACCAAGACCCTGCATCCTCAGCCCCCTCACTTACCCCCTCCATTGAGACCCCACATTCCCAGCTTGCTCCTGCCCCCTCCTCCCTGGCAAGACACTTACCGCCAGCCTGCTCCTGCCCCCTTCCCCTGGCCAGACCCCCCCCCCAGCCAGACACCCTGCCCCCAACCCGCTCCTGCATCCTCATCCCTGGCCAGACACCTACCTCCAGAGAAAGCGAGGTTGGCGAGTGTAGCTCTCATGGTCTCTGGCCGTGAAAGCCGTCAGAGAGAGGAGGTTGGCAAGAGTAGCGAGCAGGAGGCACAGCCTACTAGTAATTTTTATCCTTTATTTTGAGTCTTTGCTACAGATTACATTCTCCATTTGTGCTTTGGTAGGTTGAAAACTATGGAGCAGTCATGACTTCTAGTTGGCTATATTTTTAAACTGAATATTGAGTGTGCCTTTCCATTGTTTGTATTTCAAGATCAGTCTAGTTCCCTTCACTGTTTTTGAGTTTATGTACAATATTCCATACATGTGAACATCTACTATTGAACATCATTAAATGTGCTCTACAAACTACTTCATCTCTCAGGTATCAATTCAGTAAAAGCATTTAAACATATGCTTAAATCTTTCTTCTCAACAATGTACTTGTGTGGTTTTAGACGCCTTTGGAAAAGCTGCCTAATTAACCATTAAGGGCACATCTATACTTACCAGAAGATCTTCATTCCAGAGTTCAATCTTCTGGCATTCGATTTAGTGGGTCAAGTATAGACCCATAAATCGAACACGGAAGGCAGCTCCCGCCGGTGTCTAATACTCCTCTCTTTGTGAGTAAGAGAAGCGAACAGGAGCACAGTGTGGTCGCTGCCAAGGCTCAGGTTAAGGTAAAACAACTCCTTTGCACAGCTGGCATTGTGTACTTTAAGCTGACCTTTCTGGTCTAGTGTAGACCTGGCCTAACTAAGCAGTCTCCCATGTTTTTCTAGCTTGTGCTAACAGTAGATAACTCTAACAGGATAACCTCCGCTTGGGTATCACTGTTTGTGGGCATGCACAAATTTTGGAAAGTTGCAAGCAATAGAATAAAATACATTAGCAAAAGTGATGATATATTTATTTTATAGTTCTGGAGCCCTTTATAATAGAACATACCAATTGCTTTCCAGACCATAATAAGTACTCCTGAAAACTGTGGTTTTTTAAGGGTACTGGCCTATTCAGCAGAAAGTGACTTGACTTAAAGAAGGGTGAAAGCTTTTTACCATGGAGTTAGAGTAATATGGAGCTGCTCAAAGGACAAGAAACTTCACTGAACATGTACTGTCTGCCTCCCACAGCTCCCAGTGGAGTGGTATTTGATTGCCTCGCAACCCAGAAAGCTCTAAAACTGACATCATTCTTCTGTGTAACTTCTTGCTGGAAAACTGACTGGCTCCTTGCACTTACCTGGAAAGACTCGTCTGCCCTGCCCATCAGCAGTCTTGCAAGCAGGAAGTGTCATCTGAATGTCAGCCCACATCATCAGCCAATAGGTGCTCCCCGTGATTTGTATCTTTTGTATGACAGGTTGTAATAATTTTCAGGCCACCTTGGATTCCTACGACTTCCTTGCTGACAGCAGTAATTCTAATGTCAATCCAATGAGCACTTCATTCAGGGTGTGTCTTCTTTACATTTCTTCTTGCTTTGGCTCATGTTGTCAGCCTGAGAAGATGCTGACCCCATGTTAGGATGCTGTGAGGGAAGCAGAAGACATTCTCTGAACATACTTTATAATTTCATTATTTCTGTGGACATCAATATGGTGACATCTCTGTTTTTCAGTTTGCGCTGTTAAACACCTAGAGAACACACACACACACACACACACACACACACACACACACACACACACACATTGTTAAAAGAACATTACTCAAGTGATAATGTCGAGCCCTCAAAAGTTAGGAGACTATAAAGACAATATCATAATGTACATGCAAAAGGGTGCTGAATTAAGATTTTACTTGCACAGACAACATTAACATTAATCCCTACCTTTTGGGCACTTGATTTTGCAACCTTAATAATGTTCTTTTAATGTTATATTTGTGTGTGTAATATTACATAACTTTTAAATTCCCCATTAACTCTTTGTCAAATAATAAAAAATAGACAGCCTTCTCAAGGCCAACAAAAGAAAACATATTGGAATTTGGAGGCCAATGCCATTTTGGAGTTAAAAATGTTAGATGTTCAAAAAATCCAGCACTTAATGAAATTCTTGAACTGTGTAATTTCAAAGTTCCTTTTCCAATCTTGTTTTCTAAAACTCTTCAGGAACAATTATCCTCTGATATACATTGTGACACAGGAAAGTTCGGGGGATTAGTTTGTTTCAGGGGAAGCTGGATGTGAGAGTAGGGTTGCCAGATGGTTTAACCAAAAATACCAAACATCCCCGCTCTCCCTCCCCCCCACCAAAAAAAACCAACCCAACACTGTGGGAAAAATTCTGTTGAGAACAAAAAGGACCCCGAGAGTTGTTAAGCAAAACAAAACAAATAAATAAATAAATAAAAACCCAAAACAACGTGGCCCCTTTAAGAAAAGCTTTTGAGGCTTTTTGGCCCTAACAGGCTGCCAGCAGCCATCTGCTATCTTGTCTCACTGCTCCGGGCCTGACAGCTCTCCTCCGGAACCCAGTAAGCACCTGGGATTTTCACCTCCTAACCAGGAAAAATCAGAAAATACTGGACATTTTGGGTGTCCAGTATTTTCTGAATTTTTTTTTTTTACCAGACAGGAGGCGAAAATACCAGACTGTCCAGGTCAATACTGGACAGCTGGCAACCCTATGTGGGAAGTTTGAAAATGGATATGTATGTGCGATGGTTAATGGGAACCTGGCATCAACCTAGTTAGTAGTGAATGTATCTATCAAACTAGTGGTATAGCCCTCTGTGATGCTTTTCTTCGAAAGCAGGCAGACTCATGTAGATGTTTAATGCTTGAACTAGCATTATGAGGGTACTACTGAGAAGGAATAGGGAGTAACTTTCAAGGCCCCACTACCGTGATGGCTATATTGACAAAACAGGGCTCTTAGGCCTTGATCCAACCCCATGAAAATCAATACCATTGACTTCAGTGGAGGTGGACTCATGCCTTTTGTCCCCTATAGTAGGCAATATCTTAACCCTATGGAATGACTCCAGTTTAAAGAAAAATTAAAAGTTTAGCTTAATTATGTAGTTGCAATCAAGGTCATTTATTTAGAGACTCTAGAAAAGTAAAGATTGTTATTGAAACGTGTGTGTACATATGTGAGATGAAGAACTACTTGAGAACCTGATTTCCAAAGGATTCAAGATGCCATGAGGCTGGAGCATGCAGTTTCATGGCACCGTCGGTTCAGAACGCCTAACAGGATTTATTCTTGGTATGCTTATTAACTGTGAATAAATAGCCCTGGCCCTGGTGTACACTAAGTTGTCTGAACAAAATGTATTTCTCTTTTGTTTAATTTCAAGGAGGAGGGGCTGTTGTTAACAAAATAATTAATGAACTTATTGTCTCCCCTTTACTTTTGTTTGCATTGGAATATCAATCTGCTTTGAAAACTTCTTAGTACTATATATAATATTTTCCCCTCTATAACTATATAGTTCCTAAAGTACCAGTGCCTATAGATTTATCTCCTTAGTTTCTGAGCACCTCAATTCTTCCCTCCTTTTGCTGTGAACCCTCATCACATTTGCAACAGACCATCAGCTTTTCCCTCTGACACACTTTTTATTCAAACTACTAGGCTGTGTCTAGACTGGCAAGTTTTTCTGGAAAATCAGATGCTTTTCCGGAAAAACTTGCCAGCTGTCTACACTGGCCACTTGAATTTCCGGAAAAGCACTGATGATCTCATGTAAAATCATCAGTGCTTTTCCGGAAAAACTATGCTGCTCCCGTTTGGGCAAAAGTCTTTTTCTGAAAGACTTTTGCCCAAAAGGGCCAGTGTAGACAGCATAGTACTGTTTTCCGCAAAAAAGCCCCGATCGCGAAAATGGCGATCGGGGCTTTTTTGTGGAAAACCGCGTCTAGATTGTCCACGGACACTTTTCCTCAAAAAGTGCTTTTGCGGAAAAGCATCCTGCCAATCTAGACGCGCTTTTCCGAAAATGCTTTTAACGGAAAACTTTTCCGTTAAAAGCATTTTCGGAAATTCATGCCAGTGTAGACGTAGCCCTAATGTCTGCTGTAACCTGTTCTCCAGGAAGATTTCAGGGGAAGGCTAAACTCTGAAAAGCTGAAACAGAAGTGAGACAAGTTCAAAGAACAGTTAATGTACATAGGCCCATTTAGGGATTAGCGAATTCTTACTAGCATTGCATAGGATAGGGGTGGGGAACCTCAGGCCCAGGGGCTGGATGCAGCCTCCAACTTGCCTGGGTCTGGCCCCAAAGCTCAGCTCCGGGGAGCCCGCAGTGGCACTCCAGCCCCTCCCTCCCACTGCCGCACTGTGGGGCTGGAGCACACAAAATCAAGTAGGCTGGACCCCCTGGGCTCTGGTGTGCAAGGGGAATGTGGAAAGTGTCTCTCTCTCCTCAATTACGGGCCACATCAGTGAGGGGGTTTTGTTTTGGGTTTTTTGGGCTTCTCACTTGTGTGTGGCCTCTGACTGATTTTTCTGCAGGTCAGTGGCCTCCGACCCAAAAAAGGTTCCCCACGCTAGCATAGGAGAACCAAGTCAAAGGCATCAGTGACAGTTGGGACACAGCAGCTGTGGAGCAGAACACAACAGGCTCTGCCGTTACTGTTCACAAAGAGACTTAGGGCACTTAACTGTCTCTTGAGTAGGGATGTTAGCATATAATCGAGTAAATGATTAATCAATAAGCCTAGGCTTATTGGTTAAGCCTATTGACTACACTCACTACCCCACTTCGCTGCCTCTGTATCAGAGGCAGTGGCGGTGGGGCAGAGTGGAGCCGGTGACTGTGAACAGTGGCTTTGAACAGACTCCCCATGAGCACCTGATCCATCTGCCTCTCCCCCACCCCCACACTGCTGCATCTCAGAGGCAGCAGCATGGAGGGGCAGGCAGGAGCCATTATGAGTGAGAAGCCAGCTTTCAAGCCAGCTCCCCATGCGCATCAGCTCCCAAGGACCTGCTTTCCCCCCCACCCCTCCATTGCTGCCTCCTACAGAGGCTTAAAAGCCAGTTCCCCGCAGCACCAGCTTCCCAGTGCTGGCTGCTCTCCCCACTCCCCCCCCCCCCACAGCTGCCTCTATTAGAGGCAGCAGAGAGGGGGTGGAAGGGCAGGGGAGGCAGCCTTTATCTGCAGGGGGGTCCAAGCTCCCCACAGAGCAGCATCTGTCTGTGCGGAGCTTGAATCCCCCACAGACAGAGGCTCCTGCCACCCTGCACTGCTGCCTCTGTAACAGAGGCAGCAGCATGGGGTGGTAGGCAGCCAGTCTGCATGGGGAGTCTGATACAGAGGCAGCAACATGGGGTGGCAGAGGGGCTTCCTAGGAGTGGGGCTGAGTGCACTGGCTGCCGCCCCCATCCCCAGGGACTATAGAATAGTTGTGTAACTAATAATAGTTTATGCAGTTACCTGACTATTCAATTACATGATAGCTAACATCCTTATTTTTGAAGTGCCTAAATATGACATTTAGGTGCCAATATCCTCAGCCAACCTGTGTGTGCCCCTCCTCTCCTCCCCCGCCAATGCAACCTAACCCTGTAAGGTGTTTAAATGCCAAGTTTTCACTGGTGGGCATTGGGCAAAGCCACTTAAAGTTCTGACGCTGCCAAACCACTCAGTGTCCTAGATCAGTGGTTTTCAAACTTTTTCTCACAACTCAGTGGAAGAAAATTGATGCACATCGCCCAGTATAATTATATCTTTTGACTAGAGTGTGGGCTCTAGGGTGGGGCCTGGAATGAGGGGTTTGAGGTTCAGGAAGGGGCTCAGGGCTGCGGCAGGGGATTGGGGTACCAAGTTGGGTACAGGTTTATCTTTAGCAACACAGTCAGCAGACCAGTGGGGATTCTAAGGTTGTCTTCCCGCCTGTCCTGGCCCCACACGCCACACTGTACTCCAGAAGCAGCCAGTAGCAGCAGGTCTGAGTCCTAGGCAGAGGTGCGCAAGCAGCTCTGTGCACTGCTCTCCTACGCAGGCACCAGCCAATGGGAGTGTGGAGCCAGTGCGTGGGGTGAGGACAATGTATGGAGCCCCATGGCCCCATGCCTTGGAGCTGAATCTGCTGCTGGCCACTTCTGCAGTACAATACGATCCGTGGTGCTATGACTGACAGAAAGCAAACTGGTTAACCTACAGCAATGAGACCCCGTGCCTGCCATTCCATGACCCAGTACAGTCACAACCAATACCTTGAAAACCATTGCCCTAGCTCATGCCTAAGTTGAAGCAGGCTTCACAAAACAAGTCATTTTCCTGCCTCTCTGAAATGCAGGGACGGATCAAGTAGGGATGCTGTGGACATGCCTAACCCACACAACTGCCATGGGGGGTGGGGTGAGAATTTGGGGGGCCAGCTAGTGTGTTATTGGATTTAGAGTGATTAGGGCACTTAACTGGGATGTAGGAGAACCAAATTCAACAATCTTGGTTATTCAGGGGGCTTCCTCAGTCTCTCCTATTGATGCTGTTCTTTGTATAAATAATTCAGCATTTGGTGGCGTAGGGATTTCAACCTGACTCTCCTGGGCTAGAGAATTAAGTTCTCATTTTCTTTTTCTTTCTCAATGAATATTCAGTTGTTTATACAAAGTGGAACAGCGTCAATGGGAAAAATAAAAGACCCACATCAAAGCACATTGGTGGGAAGTGAGAGATCTTGGTGCAAGACCCTGTTTTAAATCAAGTAGAGTAAGAATTGGAAAGCAAGTCTCCCATAGCACAAGTGGGGGCTCTAACCACTGGGCTATAAATGGATGCATGGATGGGGATCTCGCCTTCTGTGGGGGGGGTTTTCCATAAAGGGTTCCTTGGCTTAGACACCCATCTCCAGGAGAAAAATCATGGCTGTGAATCCTGATTGGAGATAGTTTCCCTCTAATCTGTCACTTAAGTGCCATCTGTGGGTCTCAGACCTAAACCCGCCTTTTTCTTCTGCATGCCTCTGCTGGCTTGCTTAAGCATTCTGTTCAGCTTGCTTACTTTTAAGAATCCCTTTCTTGGGTGCCTAACTCTTCCCATATAATGAATGAGGGTGGGAGCTTAGGGACCCAGTTCTGAGAATGCCGCTCGATGGCAGGGTGCCTAAGAATGGCATTAATCTCATTTGTGAATATAGCTGCCAAGAGTTATTTAAGAAGGTGACATTTCTTCCCTGCACCACTGGGGAGAGAAGAACATAGTACCAAAAGTGAGAGAAAAGGGCAAGTGTGTTCAGACATTACCAGCAGTCCACGTCGAGCACAGGAGAACAAGGAGGAATACAAGGCAGTCAGTTTAAATTGCAGAAAAATAATTTTGTTCTCTGACAATAGGGTGTCTTAATGAAATAGGTATTACCATCTAAGGAGAATAAATTAGGAGAATGTTGATTATGTTACTAATTAAAGGACTTTGGAAGATTGACTTAGTGAAAGGCACTCTTGGAAAGTACTCAGCAAGTAAAATTGAGAAAAGAACTGCAGCATTCCAGTTAGACATCACAGCAGCAAATTCAAAGACTGGGATACACTGTTATAATTGTGCCTAAAAATGTACCCCACTTGTTAGCCTAAATGTGGGAGAATAGATAAACATTTATAAAATATTCTCCCAGAGCCCCCCAGTGCCAGCCCTAACTCCTCGAGCCCCCACCCTTCCACTATCCCCCAGCAACAGTCACTGATCCGAGTCTCCTGCACCCAACCCCGCCATGCCAGCCTCCTGCCTTCAGAGCCCTCCACTGCCAGCCCCACATCCCAAACGCCTCAGTGCCAGCCCTATGCCCCTTAGCACTCCCCATCACCAGACCCTCCGGCCCCCATGCCAGCCTCTTGTTTTCAGAGCAACCACTGCACCCAACCCCCAGAGCCTCCCCAGTGCCAGCCCCCAGTCCCTAATATTAGCCCCCCCAATGCCAGCTCCCCCAGGATGACCTAGTGACCCCCAGTGTCAGCCCCCCACTCCTCAGAGCTCCCCAGTACTAGCCCTGCTCCAAGCCCCCTGTGCCAGTCTCCCACCTCTTAAGAGTCCTCCAGCACTAGCTGCATCCTCAGAGCCCCCAGTGACTGTCCCGCCCCCCTCACCTGGCCCTGCCCTGCCTCCCAGCTGCCAGCTGAGTGCTGTTGCCTGGGTTGCGGCTGCTCTAAGGCTGCGATGCTAGGCTCTACTCAGCCCTCCTGCTACGCAGCAAAGTGCTCTTCTGCAGCCAAGAAGAGACCCACTGCTGCCTGGCGCTGGTTGGCTGAAAGGCATGGCAGGACACACCTCTCCTAACAGCTTTGGCGAGACCCCAGCTCCAGCTCCCAGAGGCCTGGCAGCAAGACCGGCCACCGACCAGTGGTTGGGAACTTCTGCCCTCGGAGACAAAATAACAAAGGGATGGATTATTCCACTTATCGATCTTTTTGGGGTTCTAAAAGAAAATACTTTTGGGGAGAAAAATAGCAGGAGAAGCTGTTCATCAAAAACTGCAGCACTGAGCTTTAGAATCACAACTGCCACCCCACCATCTTCTGAGACCCTGCGATCTACTCTAACAATATTTGGCCTTCACTGTTGATCCTGATACTCTGACCAGACCAAGGGAGCAAGATGCCTCCTCCATCTGCTTTAGCTAAATCCCAACTACCACTTGAGATGAGAGACTTCTCTCATATACACACAACCCTTGCATGTCCCTTTTCTTCCCTGTCTTATTTCTTCTCTTTCCTCTCTCCTTTTTCCTTGTCTTGTAAAAGTCCATCTTCACCAGCCAAGACTGTATATTTTGCAACACTGATGTAAGCCAGTGATGAGACAGGCATCTAAAAGCAATGCCCGTAGCAGCCTGACATGGGTACAAATTTGTCAGGTCTCAGAGTAGAAAATTAGACCGTGTTTCTTCAGCAGTAAGGCTGCAAATTGCAGCTCAACACTAGATACAGAAGCTTTATTTTTTACCTTTGCTGATAATTTCTCTCCCGCTTTGTATGTGTTTGTCTTTGTTTGTCTTTTAGGAAAGGAGATCAAACTTCAACAACAAGAGCTCCAGTCCACATCAAATAACTTGTTCTCTTTCCCCAAAAAAGAGGGTCATTACCATCTTTATTATAATCTAAAAATCTTTCAGATTGGGGGAAGTGGAAGCATCAACTAAAATCTCTCTCCGGATAAAGGGAACAATACATATTGTCAAACTGAAATTTTATTTAAATAATTAACGTTTGAAATACTTGAATTGTTCCCTTCTTGTGTTTTTAATAAAAAGTTTAAACATTGTAATCATGTGTTTTCTGTGGTACTAAGCAGGCCGAGGTCTCTGTACACGAAACGTTTTTTAAACTGTTCAAAGTTGGATAGTCACAGGGTCGTGTTAACACCTTTCCACCTTAATTAACAGACTAGCTACTATTCATTACTGTCATGAGTGTCAGTATTGGTGGCAAAAACTAAATCAATCTAGACAGACTTGCAGATGAGGTGGATAAGCCATCTCAGAGCAACTAGAAGACATTCAGAGAAATCAGTGATGTGCCTGCCTCCTTTCCAGAAGAGTAATGAGAGCTGAGAGCTGTTAGAATGGGCCCCTTTGCTAAGAACCAAAGTTAGGATCAGGAGGCAGAATCACCAAAAGTTCTTGCCACTCCAGCTCAGGATTCCAGGAGCCAGCAGATAACTCTGAGAAATGGCTCAATTGTAATGGTTGTGTTGATTTCACTGCCATCAGCCTCCCAAGATCTAACTGGTCCTTGTCAAGATGCACTAATATAGTGGAACAAAATGCTCCATCATCTACCTAGCAGAGATGTAGGAGGAGGTTGTGAATAGAGCATCGAGTCTTCTCTCATCAACAAAACAGGAGCAATGCTGTTCAATCCCACACTAATGTCCTATTACAGTAACAAAAGTAAAAATCCCAGGAAAGGGATTGATGAGACTTTTAAAGGATACCAAGATAAGCTTTAGGACACTAGCAGCTCAGTCAGTGAGGATATGAATACTGAGCAGCATGAGTAAGTCAAGATGACTTTGCTGAAAATGTGAAAGGTGTAAAACTTGTAAGAAGTTAACATAGCTGAAGACAGATCAGAAATATTATTGCTGTGGCTGTCAAGTAAAGAGGTACAGCCACAAGCAAAAAGGCTGTTGGTTAGGAATTTGTCTTGGGGAAATAGGCAAACACACCTTCTATTGTGAAGCTGTACTTCGAAAAATCACTATGAAAAATGCACTCTTACTTTTTCCCATTCGCACCCTGTTCCTCAGAGTAATTTCTGCATGCAGTATGTCTAAAATAAATGTTGTCTCCTTTAGCCTTGCCCAAAGAATTGGTTGTCTCATGCATCGTCAGCTGCTTGTAACCAAGTTCTGGACGCATTATCTTTCACTGTTGTTACTGCACCCGCCATAAAGAAACCCAGCATGAGTTTCAGATCCCAATTTGAGTTGACAGGGCTGTTAGTTAAGAGGGAAAGGCTTCACGTTACACATATTAAACTGAGCGTCTGTGGGCCGGCTTCAGCCAGACAATCAACACCCGGGGAATTTCGGGCTGCTCCTTTCACAAAGCGGGTCTGGCGGGATCGTACCTGCACTGGCAGAATAGTGATAGAGATGTAGCCGTGTTAGTCTGGGGTAGCTGAAGCAAAATGCAGGACAATGTAGCACTTTAAAGACTAACAAGATGGTTTATTAGATGATGAGCTTTCGTGGGCCAGACCCACTTCCTCAGATCAAATAGTGGAAGAAAATAGTCACAACCAGATATACCAAAGGATACAATTTAAAAAAATGAACAAATATGAGGGCTAACGCCTGCTTCCCTCGGACACGGCTCAACAAGCCCATCCACGGGGCTGAAATCCGCCCAGGGACGGCGCAGAGCACCCAAGAGCCCTTTGCATCCACGCACAAGGGCTCGCACTGCAGCGGCGCGCTCGCTGCCCGGCTCTGTCTCCCTGCCTCAGGCTCCCAGCAGCGGGGGCTGCCCTCCCTCAAGCGGCCGCCAGAGAGACCCTGTGCAGCGGGGGACCGCGGCTGGGTGCATGTGCGCCGCCTCCCACCGCGGCTGGGCGGGGGCGCCGGTTACACAATCCCCTCCCCTTACATAAGCGGCTGAGGCGGGGACTGAGCCAGGCAGCGCCGCCCCGCGGGCCGGAGCCTGCCGGGAAGGAGGCGCGGCATGGCGTAGGGGCCGGGGCTGCCCGGCGAGCGGCGCGGCATGGAGCCGGGCGCCGAGATGCTGCAGGTGGCCGAGGAGGCCTTTCTCGGCGGCAACTTCGAGCTGGCGGCCGAGATCTACGGCTCGCAGCTGGCCGAGCTGCCGCAGCCCGAGCGGGGCCTCTGCCTGCGCCGGGGGGACGCGCTGGCCCGCGCCGGCCGCATGGCCGAGGCCCTGGAGGCCTACAGCGCCGCCGCCCGGCTGGCCCGCCCGCGGCCCGAGGAGCTGCGGGAGCTGGCCGAGAGCCTGGCGCTCCGCCTGCGCCAGAAAGCGCTGCGCCTGCCGCCCTGGCCCGCCGAGGGGCCGAGCGAGGCGCTGGGCGACCCCGCCTGCTGCCGCCCGCCGGCGCTGCTGGGCTGCCCGCTGTGCCGCCGGCTGCTGTGCGAGCCGGTGACCCTGCACTGCGGCCACACCCGCTGCCGCCGCTGCGCCGAGCCCGGCGAGTGCGGCTGCTGCCACCGGCCTGGCCCCGGCCCCGCCAGCCCCCGGATCAACGTGGTGCTGGGCAACCTGCTGGAGAAGTGGCTGGAGGGGGAGAGCCGGGCGCGGCGGCTCCGCGCCGAGGGGGACGAGCTGCGGGACGGGCAGGAGTTGCCGGCTGCGCTGGAGAAATACAACCAGGCGCTGGAGACCGGTGAGTGTCCGCCCAGGTCCCGGCCCTGCCTCCCCCAAAGTCCTTTGTCTTGGGCGCTGCCTGCAGGAGAGCCCAGGGAGGGCCGCACTGCACGGGATCAAATCCACGTGGGTCAGTGTGTCCAAGCCACGCCTGGTGACTGGTTCTGCTCAGTTTTGCCTCCAGTTTACACTAGCGTTGTGCTAAACCAGTTCCCTTGGAATACCTGGGGGGCTTAGGCTAAGTGCAAAGCACTGAGTTCTGGGAGATGAGTGAAGCCTATCCGTGTAGTCGGGGAGGGGGAGAGTGGTTGAGGGTTCAGCTAACCTAGGTGCACACTAGTAATAGAAGGGTTCTTAATGAACCCCTTATAGAGCTTCACACACACACAAACCTTTCCAACACTGGTCATCTGAAGAAGTGGGCTGTGCCCACTAAAACTCATGATACCATCTACATGTTTTGTTAGTCTATAAAGCGCTACCACACTATTTGTTGTTTAAGTTTTTCCCTTTTGGAAAAGGTCCTTTATGTGATCACGAGGTGTATGTGTTAAGAGGATAGAATGGTTCTTTGTGAGTCTGTTTAGTACCTTTACCTTTTCGGTTCTCTTCCTATTTCCAGTATCCTAAAGCAGTAGCACCTTCTGCTTTTGTTTCTGTATATTCCTAGGGACCAACAGCAGAGGAGTTATACTATTTTTATGATGCATATGGCTTTGAGTTGTCCATCAGTTTTTAGGGCTTTGCCATCATTTTTTCTTTAAAGGTTTTTTTTTTTCGGTTTTGTAGTTATACGATTGGTGTATTAAAATATCCATGCAAATGGGGTGTATATGGGGAAACTCAAGGTGCTGTCAAAGGAAGTGAAATAAGAGACAACTGCCTAGTTAGACATCTAAATCTAGTTTAGTCACTTTAATAGAGTAATTGCATTCACTTAAACTTAACTGTTCATCAGTGGGGGGGAATTCTCACGGTTTTGCAACCATGAAAGTGAAGCAATATAATTCATTTCATATGTGTACTATTTGTTACCTTTTTTCCCTTGGACGATATAGACAGAGTAGTTGGTTTTGCAATTTATGTCTGCTTAACACTGGTTCTTCTTGATTAGTCAACACTGCAGTTGATTCACTTGTAAACATAGAAGGGGGACTGTTTGTTCTTGGAATGGATAGTGAAATAGCAAAGCAAAGATGGAAATATATACAGTACGTCCTGTTATTGAAATTTTGTAGTCATGGAAGCATTTCTGCTGTTCTTGAACTGAGAACTTTATTTTTGGAAACCTGTCTTGGGAAAATTTTGATAGCTTCAGTAGTTTTCTACTTAAGCAGCATTGAAACAGCGCTTTCTTGAATCAAAGTAAGTGTCCACACACAGACTTGCACTGACATATCATGGCACGTGAATTAACAGTTTAATTATTTTGGTTCAGGTTTGTGTAGACAGGCCTCTGGAGTATTTCATCAAGCTTTCTCTAAAATGATTTTGTGAGACTTTATGCCTCAAAAGTTATTGGAAAACATACCCAGTATCTTTAATTCAAAGAAAGGGCTAGTATTTGCAATTTGTAGTGGCACTGTGTTTGGAAACACATTGCCAAGTAACAGTTTAGCTAGCATGACAAATTTCAAATTAAGAAAGATTAAGTCTGATGCTGTAAGAAAGCACAAATAGTGTAAAACATCAGTTCTTACTGTGGTCTGAAGACCACTACTTGTGGTGTTGGCAGATCATGGTGTCCTAAGAGCACCTTTTTAAATAGATACTTAAACTTTTAAAAACTGTATAAAACCAGCCTGTCTCTGCCAAGCTACTCTTTTGACAGGAAGAGGAAAGGAAACAGCCATTGTCAGTGGTAGGAGCTGCTAGCAGTAGAGAAATGTGTAGGGGAGAAGATAATCAGTTGGTAGGGTAGCATATGGAGGTAGGGGAAAAGAGCCAGGAGAAATGGCGGACCAAGCAGTAAAGTAATAATGTGCAATGAATATAAGAGAATAGGTGGGAGGCAAAGGGAAAAAGAGAAACAAAAGTGGAATTATAAAGTAATTTCTTGTATTATCATAGACTGGCATGACTTTCCGCAAATGCTTTTAACAGAAAAGTTTTCCGTTAAAAGCATTTGCGGAAAAGAGCGTCTAGATTGGCATGGACACTCTTCTGCAAAAAGTGCTTTTGCGGAAAAAGTGTCCATGCCAATCTAGACGCGCTTTTCCGCAAAAAAGCCCCAATCACCATTTTTCGCGATCGGGGCTTTTTTGTGCAAAACAAATCTGAGCTGTCTACACTGGCCCTTTTGCGCAAAGCTTTGCGCAAAAGGACTTTTGCCGGAACGGGAGCAGCATAGTATTTCTGCAAGAAGCACTGATTTCAGACAGTAGGAAGTCGGTGTTCTTGCGGAAATTCAAGCGGCCAGTGTAGACAGCTGGCAAGTTTTTTCCACAAAAGCAGCTGCTTTTGCAGAAAAACTTGCCAGTCTAGACACCGCCTAGATGTTTTTCCAGAGCCATGCACATATGATGGCTGTTTCCATCACTACAGTGAAGTTCTCCTTTTGTGTCGGTCTCCCCAAGAAGTGAGCAATCAAGCAGGTGCTCTTTGGTTTGCATTTCACTACACGTGCATATGTTTGTATTATTAAAGCAGCCCCATTTGATCATGTTAGTCTTTGATCTGCCAGTTTGTGTACATAGGCTGTTCAGGCATCACCACGTTGAACACCCTTTATCATCCCCTCTAGGAAGGTTCTCCTGTGGTTCCGAATCTGTTTCAGTGTGTGTGTGACTGTGTGCAGTAGTGTTCCTGTGAGCTGAGCACTTGGACAGCCGCTCAAGAGAGATTCAAATACTGTCTGGCTGACTGGCAGATGCCCAGAGTCAGCAGCACTTATTTCTGCTAGTGGTACACATCTGCATATGCCTTGGTGCACATAACAAAACTCATTCTGCACATGGATGGAAAAAATTAAAGGGGACATTGGTGTACAGTCTTTCATGCCATAACCGCAGCTGTACCTTTGTAGCTGTTTTATCTAAAGGCATAACTGTTGTTGTAACTCCTTGTGATTTTTAAGATATTTGGTTACTCTTATGTGACCATCTAATGGATGCCTTGTTGTAGTGGGGTGAAGGAACCCTGCACTCTAGGGGAGCTCTAGGAAGGTCCACCGGGGGGGAGGGGGGGATTGCAGGGGCTGCCTGGCAGCTGGAGACTCACGGGCAGAGAAACCTGCACCCAAGCGGAAGCCACGGCCAGAGCCAAGGGAGCCGCCGGTGCACTTGGTAGGGGAAAAGTGGCGCCGATGGATAATGTCACCTGCCGAGTCGGCGGGGAACTTAAAATGGAGCTTGGACCTGGGGGCGGGGAGAGGGGGAAGTGAGAGTTCCCCACGCACCGCTGGTGCAAAGTTATAGGTGGCGGGGGAGGAAGTGGCCCAGGGCAGGGCTGTAGAATCCGTGAGCAAGTGTGTTTGGGGACCACAACCCTGTCTGCTGGTCAGGGACTGGCATCCCTGCCTTAGGGCCCTGGGTCGGGACCCAGGAAAGAGTGTGGGCCCAGGTCCCCTTACCCTACCTCCAGGGCTTGGCAATTTGGGAACTATTAGCACACAGCGATATTGACTCTGCAGTTGTCGGGGACTTCAACTATGTAATTGATATTGAACCAGTATATTAAGTTGATGAATTAAGGGCACATTGAAGGAGGGAATACGAACGGTATATAATAAAGTACTTATTGGGGACCCAGATTGAGAGTGGCTCCTTTCCATGGTCAGGCCTTTGTACACTTGTATCTTTCAATTGTGGTGATCTTTTCTTTAGCCTGCTCCCTTCCTTTTGCTACCTGGTGGTGCAATGCCAGCCAGTTAGTCCAGGCTATTCTTTGGCCTTTGGCTTTAGACTATCTGTTATGTGACAGTTGGCAGTTTGAACAGAATATAGTTTCTTAGCATGAATGGACTGTTCCCATATAGTGTACTATGGAGTAGCATGTGGTAGCAGCAGTGGTTTGCAAAGTCTCTGGATTAGCTTCCCCACAGTGAGATGACTAGCTTTTGAAGGATGTTGTTACAGACACTAACTTTTTTCCTTTCATCTTTTCTATATGTGCTTTGAAGGAAAGTGTTTGGTCCTAGGTCATCTCCAGGTAGAGAGGATTCAGATGATTAATCAGTGGTATTTCATTCCACTTGATGGGTAGTTTCCACTTGGCTTCTGGGTGGCATAGGTGAACAGCCATCACTTTTGTCTTGGTTGGGTTGGTGTGCAGCTGGTTCTTGATGTAGTGAGTTGAGATGGTGCTTGTAGTCTGTCTTTTAGACAGTGGCAAAGTCCTCCTTCTGGGACATGATGTGTCCGAGATCACTGGCCTCTGTGAAGATTCTCCTATTGCTCTGTATGGGCTGGCTGAAGTTTGGTGCTAGCCCACTGTCCTATGGGAAGCAGTTGTGTGGTCTTAGGTGATTCCATTTCTTACAGTTTTACATAAAAAGTCTCTTCTCCAGAAAAAGTCAGATGAGCTGCTCTAGGTGGTAGTCATTCTATGGCTGACTTTTTGGTCAGCAGGTTTTGGTAGCTGATTATATACAACTGATAACCATTGGTTATCCCTTTCTTGAATTCATCTTCTGTGTACTGGGGGATGGTTAGTAGTTTGCTGGTGCAGGACTTTCCTGACCTAAAGCAGGCTTGTTTTGGTATTGGATCCTGTTAGATACAAAGTGAAGCAATTGAAAATTAGCATTCATAAAGTTTTATAAAGGTGGCATAGGAGTGATACTGGCCTAAAATACTTTGTCTGAGGCATTCTTTCCTGACTCCAGTAGAGCTATTACACAGGCTTATTGTCATAATTTGGGTAATCTAAGGGTTGATGAATACTTGTTTAAAAAAGGCATAATGCCCATAACTTGATTACACAACCAAAGTACTTACTTTGCCTCCTGCATATGTCAAGGCTAGTTGCTTTGCCATTCTGCAAGTGACTTGTTCTGGCATTGAGTTTATGTACAGCAGGCTGAAATGATTTTCCTTCTAATCAATTTGCATTCTAATTAGTATTGTAGGTCACTTGCTCATAGCTTTCCTGTTGAACAGGAGCTGTTGTGGCTGTGTGTGGGGTGCTCTACTTTGGGTCATTATTCAACTTGTGAAAGGTCATCAATGTTTTCTTATAGTTTGGATTGTCTATTCCTTCAACCATTTATTTTTCCTTTCTTCTTAAAACTTGTTAGTTAGGGTTGTCCCTGCTGTGATAGTGTCTTACGAGAGAGGATCTCTTTGGTATTCTTTTTTATTCAGCTGCTAATATGGGAGCAAATCCTACTATGCGCTCAGTTCTGCGTTCTTGCACTGAAAGTGATTAAAAGTGCTGTAGTTGCTATAGCGGGAATATGCAAACGGAACAGGTAGGCTCTCCTTGCTAATGTTATGAAAAATGTTTTGAGACTGTTTATGATGTATTAGTGTGAAAGCTTGAAAATGAATGCTGATAAATGCAATAAAAATATTTTTAGTCCCACTATTGGTTTTTGTACCCAGTGTATCAGACTTCAAAATGAAACACTTATCTGCCTGCAGTCGGTGACTCATTATGCAGCATTTCTAGACTATCCTCTTTCATACTGGTGGTGAAAAGGTCTTTTTTGTAAAGCAGGGGTGGGGAACCCCTGGCTTGCCTGGATTCAGCCCCCAAGGCTTGCATTCCAGAGCCCATGCTGGCACTCCAGCCTCCTGCTGCCCCATCAAAGGACTGGGGCACCCAAAATCAACTAAGTTGTCCCCTTCTTCCTCCCCCCTCCCCCCCCCGCTCTGGTGTGTAAGGGGAATATGGGTAGTGTCTTTCTTCTCAGTCAGGGGCCATATAAGTGAAGGTGTGGCTTTTTTTCCTCCCTTCTCACTTGCAATTTTTCTGTGGGTCAGTGGCCCCTGACCCAAAAAAGGTTCCCACACCCTTGATGTACAGTATGTATTGGAACACCTGCTTGACTCTGCTATTGATGCCTAGGAGAAACTTGTTTGTGATCAGATCTGTGAGCCTTTGGCCATACACAGTTACACTTTCAACAATAATTGCTAGAAATAACTTCCAGTGTTTACAATTGCACTGTCAAAAGTTGACATGGCTGTGATGAAATCAAAGGGCTCCATGTCTTTCACTGTAAAATGTGAAACCATGTTTTGACCCACAAAAAGGAGCCATGATCTGTGGCAGTGGTCTCCAACCTTTTTAAGCACGAGACCACTATTTGAATTTAAGTCAATCCAGGATCTACTTCAAACCCAAATATCGTTATCCCGCCTCCTTCCTTACCCCTTCTCCAGGGCTCTGCCCTGCTCACTCTGTGGAGATGGGATACAGAGGTGTGAAGAGGGGGACACCCTGACAGTAGTGGGCCCCCCTCTTCTGCCTCGCCACCCTGCAGAGCAAGCAGACTGCTCCCAGGGACAGTACACAGTGGGAGGGAGGGGCAACTGAAGTGCTGATACTTGATACCCTCCTAGCCAAACCAGTCAGGATCACCTGTGAGAAGCTCCAAGATCTACCAGCAGATCCTGATATACTGGTTGGTGACCGCTATGGATAGGCTTGTCTACACTGCCACTTTACTGCACTGTAACTTTCATGCTCAGGGTTGTGAAAAAATACTTCTCTTCAGCACAGCACCTTACAGCATTGTAAAGCACCAGTGTAAATAGGCTTCTAGCTGCTGTTAGTTATACCACCTCCACAAGATGAATAGCTACAAAACTAGGAGAGGTCTCCCATCATTAGTGCCATGACCATACTGTCATAGCAGCAGTGTAGACAAACCCTGAATGTGGATACCATTCTGTCCAAACAGACATGTCATTTTATTTAGGCAAAAAGAATACTTGCAAAGTAGGGATGTTAAAGCAGGTAATTCACTAACTGTGTAACCACTGAGATTTCCAGTAGTTATACAGTTACACATACCTGCAGTGTGTGGGCAGCTGTTGGCTCCTGCCTGTTGCCCCTTTTGGGGATCTGGCTGCTGCCCTACTGGCTCTGATAAAGAGCCAGTAGTATGGGGTGGGAACCTGCATGTAACCCTGAACAGTAACAGATAAGCCTGGGCTTATCAGTTAACCATATAAATGGTTATACTTTTATATCGCTAATGCAAAGCATTCCCCATCTTCCACAGGGAAGTTACACTATTTGTTTTTCCTGCTTTCTTCCCCCCCCCCCCCCCCCCCCCCCGCTCCACTTTTAAAATTACAGTACTGTGCAGAACAATGAGTTAAACTGTGCTCACTTTGGGTATGTCTGCACTACCACACTAGTTCAAACTAGGGTGGTAATGTAGGCAACCGGAGTTGCAAATGAAGCCCAGGATTTGAATTTCCCGGGCTTCATTTGCATCTTGCTGGGCACCGCCATTTTTAAATGTCCGCTAGTGCAGACTCCGTGCCGCGCGGCTACACGCGGCACAGACTAGGTAGTTCGGACTAGGCTTCCTATTCCGAACTACCGTTACTCGTTTCATGACCTAGAATAACTCTTTTATTTAAAAAAAAAAAAAAGGTATTGAAACCAGGATAAACCTCAAAGGGAGTAGTACCGGGAGGGAATGGGACCAAGCACAATCTGGACTAGAGAAAATCCCATCAGTCACCTCTCTGCTTCCCAGCCCTCCCAGGGCTTCTGGCTTACTTTCACGCTACGTAAATGGATGTATATCTGCTATGAGAAGTTCTGGGAGAGGTCTGGGATCCAGGTTGTGTTCCATGTGCTTAGGACATCATGCATTGCAGCAGAGCTACTTGGGCAATTAATAGCTGAGGACAATGTGAATGACGGGCCACAGCGAGGTAGCATTACATTGGGTTGTCACAGAGGGTACATCTAGACTACATGCCTCTGGCGCCAGAGGCATGTAGATTAGGCTACCAGACATAGGAAAATGAAGCAGCGATTTAAATAATCGCCGCTTCATTTAAACTTACATGGCTGCCGTGCTGAGCCGACAAACAGCTGATCAGCTGTTTCTCGGCTCAGCGTGGTGATAGTCTGGACGCGCGGGTGGCAACATCAAAGGTATTTGTCGACCACCCAGGTAAACCTCATCTCAGGAGGCTTACCTGGGTGGTCGACAAATACCTTTGATGTCACCACCCGCGCGTCCAGACTATCGCGCTGAGCTGAGAAACAGCTGATCAGCTGTTTGTCGGCTCAGCGCGGCAGCCATGTAAATTTAAATGAAGTGGCGATTATTTAAATCGCCGCTTCATTTTACTATGTCTGGTAGCCGACAGCTGTGCATGGGAGAGCATCACTTTTGGGCTAGGAAAACCAGCACTGAGTGATAGGATGGCATTGTCATGAAGGTGTGGAATGAAGAGCAGTACCTACAGAACTTTCAGATGCATAAAGCAACTTTCCTGGAGTTACGGACTGAGCTGGCTCCTGAACTGCAGTTGAAGGACACCTGAATGAGAGCTGCCCTCTCTAGAGAAGCGAGTTGCTATTGCATTTTGCTAGATAGATCTGTGACTCTGGAAAATGTAGATAACCTAGTGGCTGGTTTTGCTGAAATGGGTGTTACAAGCTCTGGCAGGGCAATCGATGGTACACATTTCCATTATAGTGCCACCTCACCTAGCCTCAGAGTACATCAGTTGGCAGGACTACTTTTGGACATTCAACAGATATAAATACAGGGTGATCTGGAAAGGTGCATTATACAGGCATTGTCAGGAACTGTGGTCTGTACAGAAAGCTGCACGCTGGCACTTTCTTTCCAGACCAGAAAATTAATGGTGGATGCAGAAATGTCCATAGTGATCCTATGTGACATGGCTTACTGTCAGCCGACGGACAGGGCAGTGAGTCCCTTATGACCGGCTGAAGTTCTTTTAAATTGTGCTTGGTTCTGTTACAGCAACTGAAGGAGTCAGGTTAAAGCTTAAACAGTTACTATTTTATTGTTACAGGGTAAACTTAATTGTTAAATGCTACTACTGTGTTACAGATAACACAGACACTACAAAGGACAGGACAGAAATTACACTAATAAGTCACTTACAGGTACCATGAAACCCTTTGGTTCTCTGAGCTCTTATTAAATGCATGCAAAATAGACACATAGCAGGTATATATTCTCACCCCTGCGTTCCAGACTTGGCGTGGCCAGCGTCTTTCTCTCAATCCCTTGGGAAGAAGTAGGGCGAGGTTGGGCGTCCCACAGACCTCGGGAGACAATCAATACCTGCCAGCAGGTATAGATGATTGGAGCTCAAATGGGGTGGGCTGCTGAACCTCTTTTATACCCCTTGGGTCATGTAGGCTTCTTCCTGGTTTCAAGTGGCCAATTAGGAAAAATGGCTTTGAATACCTAGTTTCCCAGGAAGGGTGCAAAGCATAATTTACACCTGGGAAAATGCAGACAATGGGCACCTCTGGTATGTGATGGGCGAAGATTCCTCTCTGGGACAGTGCAGGCGTGTCAATTACTGGTACTAGCCATCAGGGCGACGGGAGGCCCCAGGTCATCAGCTAGCCCATTTACTGTCTGGTTTCTGTTTATGGTAGAGTCAGGGACAGGCAGCACACCTGTGTTCCCAGGGCATCAAAGGCTGACTGCCTTTCTCTTGCTCTCTGGGGCAGGGGGGGGAACAAGATGGGGTTTGTGGAAAAACAAGATGGGGTTTGTGTCTGGCTACACTTACCCTTTACACTCCTGGCTCATGAAGCCTTACACAGGGTACCTGGACAGCAGTAAGGGGTGGTTCAATAACAAGCTACGCTGATGCTGCATGGGTTGTTGAATGTGCATTTGGTAGACTGAAAGGGGGATGAAGGTGTGTGTATATGGCTGGCTGGACCTTTTGGAGGATCATATCCCCAAGGGAGTGGCCGTACGCTATTGCTATCATAAGGATGAAGTTTGGAACAATGTGACACAGCGCCTGAATACTGTATACAGTTTGAACAAGATCTACCAATAGTGCTGTCAGAGGAGCTCATAGAGTGCCTGTCAATACCAGGAAGGCTCTGAGGAACCACTTGGACAATGAGGGGGGCACTGACATTCCATGTGTTGGGGATTGCTTCCCTGCCTCATCCCACTGGTCATTCTGCGGGAGGCATTCCGAGGGATATTGCAGTCTTCTACAGAAGCCAGACTGAAATGGTGTGGGTGGTCTCACAAAATAAACTCGTGCAGACCTGGATCACATTTGTGTTTGTTGATGTCTTTCAATTGGAATGCTTGCTGGTAAGGATGGTATGTGTTGTTGGAAAGACTCTCAATGGTGTTAACATTTAGCTGTCAGTCTCAGCTGCTTTGGAGTGGAGTGTGCTGGGGGGGGGGGGGGGGAGGGGAGGGGAGTTATCTGAAAGATTGCCTTTGGATGCACTAACTTGAACTTTAAGGAGTTGTAACTTAAACTGCTGTCAGTAAATGTGCTCTCCAGTCTAGAAACAGTTTTATCATATGCTTTAGATAGGAAGACAGTGAAAGGGTTTCTTTGAGGACTCAAGATGCTTCAGTACTCTCTAGTGGACAAACTGCTTAAAAAAGTCATGGAGTTCAAGGCTAGAAGGGAGTACCAGATCATCCCATCAGACTTCGGTATATTAAGTCTCTCCACACAATAACTACCCACACAATAACTGTAACTACTGAAATTGCACTGAAGTGTCTCCTGAGGCGGGGATAAGACAGTTGTCACAGGCAGAGAATGAGAAGGATCAAGGTGCACCAATGCCTGCGGCCCCTTTAGTGTCACTCCCACAAATCCATCCTCCTCTTACCAAGAATCTGAGACACTTATGTCGGATCCGCAGTTACGAACGGGGCTTTTCTCGCCCCGGAGGACGTGAGCGGCGGGATGCCCAGATGCACCATGGTCCCGCCGCCCGCGTTCTCGGGGGCGGGAAAAGCTGCTCCGCATCTCCCTGGTCTGCTGGGGGGGGGGAAGCCCCCCCCCAGCAGACCAGGGAGAGGCAGAGCAAAGCCTCGGAGGACGCTGGCAGCGGGACTGTCCCGCCACCTGCTGTCCTGCCTCCCGCGTCCTCTGTGGCTGTCCTGCCACCCGCGTCCTCTGTGGCTTTGCTCCGCGTCTCCCTGGTCTGCTGGGGGGGGGGGCGCCCTTCCCCCAGCAGACCAGGCTTTTCTCGCCGACGATGCCTGGGGTAGAGCAGCTGGGGCGCTGCCAGGTTGGTCCTGCAGCGCTGCTCCTCGGCGCTACTGGACCAACCCGGCAGCACCCCGGCTGCCCTGCCCCAGGCGTCCAAAGTCAGCCGCTGCTGAAACTGACCAGCGGCTGACTACAGGAAGCCCTAGGCAGAGTTGCTCTGCCCTGAGCTTCCTGGAATCAGCCGCTGATCAGTTTCAGCAGCGGCTGAATCTGGACGCCAGTTCCGACTTACATATAAATTCAACTTAAGAACAAACCTACAGTCCCTATCTTGTATGTAACCCGGGGATTGCCTGTAGATGTCTGGATTCAGGAAGCTCTTCTCTCATAAAGAAATAATAAAAATATATTTTGAAGCTGGGTAATTTAAAAAAAAAAAAAAAGACTGAAACCAGACAGTGAGAGCTGCTTTTTGGAATATCAGGGAGCTAAGAAGAATTATGCCCCTTCTCCTGGGCTCAGTTATACATGAAGCACATGGCCAGGCAGGCTGGCTGACTGAGAAACATTTTAAGCTTGGCAGGCACGCAGGCAAGTTTGGCAGCTGACAAGTAAATCTCTTGGCCACAGTCTGCTTCTGGCACTCCAGCTCTTTCCTGCCCCAACTCTCTACCCTCCTCCCTCTCTTCCCCTGCCCCCGCTCAACATACCCAAACCCTCTGTCCCCCTCTTACATTGACACCCCCTCCGACATCTGGCACCATTCTCCTGCCCTAGGTCACAATCCCGCCCTACCCTAGGTCACATCCCAAACCCTTGCACTGCAGTCCTCTGCCCTAGGTCACAACTACCTGCTTCATCCCAACTCCCTCCCAGACTCCAGTGTCCCTCCTGGACCCCAGTCCCTTTACCTCAAGCTCCCTTTTGCACCCAACCTCCATTACAGACCCTGCATCTCCATTAATATTATGGAAGAGTGCAGCCCTCAACCACTTCCCAAAACCTTAGAGTGGCCCCCATAAAAAATTATTGCCCATCCCTGCCATAGATTGTACCTGACTTCCTTGCATAGAATGAAAATAAATATGGCATACGCTTTTTGTATAAAGCAAGTTCTAAAATTATTGGCAGTATAGTCCAGCAGTTAAGTTTTGCTTTCCTTTCAGGTTTTGTGTGTTTGTTTTGTATTGCCTATTGTAGATAAAGTTAAGAAGATACATTAGAAATAGTTGAGTTGCATATATCTGGCATATGCTCTGTTGTCGTTTAAAGAGTCTAGTGAGTTTACATTGTCGTCTTTAATTCCTGTGAGGGGCTGAGAGGAATTGTACTGCATGTTCCACACCACACTAGGAATGTAAATGAGTAATTGATATGGATATGTCTAGACTGTGGGGGGTTTTCTGGGATACAAGGTGTCCTGGAAAAACTCTGCCATGTCCAGGGAATGCGTCTGCTTTTTTTGTGTGTGGAAGAGTAGATACGCTCTTTTGGAAGCCCTGTCTTCCTCCTCCCACGAGGAAGAAGGGCTCTTCCGAAAGGGCTTTTTTCCCCTCTAAATTTGGCCCAGTGTAGACAGGCCAAATTTCAGAAAAGCCTCTTCCGAAAAAACTGTTGGAAAAGGGTATGCAAATTGTGGAGCGCAATTTGTATACCTTTTTCTGATAAAGCCCTGTAGTGTAGACATAGCCTAGCTGACAAACCTAGGCTGATCAATTAGTCAAGTCGACTACTTGCTGCCTCCCCCTGTCTCTGTATCAGAGGCAGTGAGGGTGGAGGGGAAGCAGGAGCCGGTGCTGGGGAGGAGCTGGCTTCCCCTAGCACTATCTCCGTGGTGCTGCCTCTGCGGCCGCGCACAGAAGTTGCTCCAAATCCAGTGGAGCAGCCTCTGTCAATGGTGAACCTGGGCCTGCCACAGGCAGAGGTTGCTCTGACAGCAGCCCCTGTCTGCAGCAGCCCCACAGGGCTGGTCCCAGCTCCCCACTGGGACCCCCTGCAGACAGGGGCCGCTGGACCCAGCGTGAGCCAGGATTGAGCAAGCCCACCTCAGTTTCACCTTGCGCTAGGTCCGGGAGCTACCCCTGCTGCAGCTTTGCATTTTAAATGTACTAAGAGGTGGGTGGGCAGGCAGCCCAGCTATTATTACATTTACACTGCAAAGCTGCAGCGAGGGTGGGTCCCGGACCTGGTGTGAGTCGGGACTGAGCCACCTTCCTTTATCAACTAATTGTGTACTGGATAAAAATTCCATCGATTTACACAATTGGTGACATACCAGCTTCTTAACATCCCTATCCCTGGAGCAAATGGAATCTGGGCTGTGATCAACTCTGGGCTGTGATCAACTCTAGTGCAATAGCAGACTGGTCATTGAACAGGGAGGGAAACTGTAAAGGGAATTCAGCTGCCAGAAGTTCCTTTCAACTTCTTTTGATAGCAAATGTTGAGCTATGAAGCCAGAAGAACATGTTCTTGTCATGCATCTGAGCATGTCATAAGGCTAAAGGACCCCTCTCAAACTTAACAAGAGAACAGTAGTTTTGTGACAATAACCACAAGGTTTCATTCTTCATACTCACTTGGCCAGCTGGAGTGTTTTAATGGCATTCCAAGGTGAAACTTATGCACAATACTGCTATTTAGACTTTCCTCTCTAGAAAAGTCAGCATGCTCATTCTGTTCAGATATGCAACAGGATGAATATCTCCTAAGATAACTTTGTGGAATTCTGCTCAGAAGTAAACATGGCAAAGCTCTGTTGAAGTTAGTGAGTTTGTTTACCTGGAGACAGTATTTGGCCCTTAGACTTTGTACAGTAGTTAACATTCTGGAACCCAGGCTGTACATTTGCGTAATACCTGAGCATGAACTTTCCCTAGCATGAGCCCAACAAAGCTGGATGTTATCTCTGTATAAAATACACTGATTTGAAGTAATAGTAACCATTATTTAATAAGGGCTATAACCAGGGCTTGACAAATGGTGGCAAAAACCACTTGCCAGCTCCATACTGCGTAGGCACAAGAGCCGCACTGCGCATGCGCGCGCCACGAGTGAACAAGGCATGCAGCTGAAATCTTCTCTCCATGGGCAAGTAGATTGCATAGTTTGTCGAGCCCTGGCTATAACAATACATGGCACTTAAGTACTACTAGCTAAGGGTATGTCTATGCTTGCTCCCTAGTTCGAACTAGGGATGCAACTGTAGGCAACCAAAATTGCTAATACAGTGGGGATTTAAATATCCTGTGCTTCATTAGCATGATCTCGCCAGCACATTACTCTGCTCAACAGCTGATTCGAATCAGGAAGTACATGCTGGGACACATTAGTTCGAACCAAACCCTTGGTTTGAATTAACGTTACTCATTTTTTTAGTTTGAACTAGGGCGCAAGTGTAGACATACCCTTACACAGCAGTTTTCTCTCAAATCTAAAACACACTTTACAATGCTGTTTGCAGGCCCTGAGATAATTGTGGAATAAAGTAAAAGGTTCGGGAATGTGGCTAGTCCCAGGGAGGTGCAGAAACAGGCAAACTATTACTTAATATCTTTTGAACTTTTAATAAAGGACTTCTACATATAAATTATTATTTTATCAATTATTAGAATGACTAATAAGTAAAATGCAATACAGTAAAGAAAATTCCTTGAGGTTTCTCTAAATCCCAATAGTTGTTAACAAGAGACTAGGTTATTAACAGTTACATTTACATCAGCCTTACTTATAAGACTAATCATTTATCTAAAACTTTTAACACTACTACTTAATACCTCTAAACAATTTCAGATAACAATATTTACATTTACAGACACACCAACTATAACATATTTGGTATACATTACGCTCGGTATACGTTACGCTCTACAGGAACTCATTTGGTTCAGTGAGTGGGAGGTGGCCCTCAGGTGATCAGTCCTCAGACCTGGCTCATATTCTGCCTTCCAATGTTTATTCGGGATTCCTCAATTTAATACAGGAGGGGAAGCTGTTTTAGAGAGAGCTTTTGCACGCTTTTTGTGATAGGCTAGCAGACCCTGTCTGTTAAGTGACAGGAGTAAGGGGGTGAAATGGTTTCCTGTTTTTCCTTTTCTGCCTTATCGAGCATGGCAGTCAGCACAACCAGCACGAACTTTACATTAACTTTTCATGTCTGGCTTCGGTTCCTGTTTTTTGCTGATCTTTAAGTTACATAGTGTAAGGGTTTTCCATCAAGAGGAAGTTGACCTGTTGCTCGGATGGCAATACGTGCGAGAGGCCTGGCCAGTAAAGAGCCTGCTTTCACAATAATGATGAATTCTGAATAGCACATGCAACACTTCTTTAACTTCCACAGTTGGAAGTGACAAAAATAACTCGGTCCATTGCCTGATGCCATTGTTCTCCTAACTTTCACCAGACCCTCTTCTCATTCTGTTGTGTGTTCCTGTTCCACCCTTCTGCTGCCCTCTGGATTCCTCCTTCTGCCCCATAAACCCTGCAGGAATGCTTTCATTTCTGTAAGAGTTGAAGGCACCAAAAGCTGCCCATGCAGAAAACTAAGCTGCTGCTTCTGATGTGCAGTGGGCTCCTAGAGAGACTACTTTGTACGCAGTGCTAGGTAATCTAGCCCCCTGTGCCAAGTTTTCCACTCGATCAAACTCTTCTAGTATTCCAACCTGCATCAAAATTAGTGGCTTGTGCCTACTGATACCTGTAACATCTCTAAAATGTAGGCATTGATGAGAATGTTCACAGAGCTTGGGGGCAGGGTCTGTTAGGGAAAAGACAGTTCAGAAGAATGGTGGCAGTGATGCCCTGCCCTGACTCCGTGAGTGGAATTTGCAGGAGAATGATGTGGTGTTCCCATTTCTGAGAGTAGCAGGAGGGGTGGTCTCTTGAGTATGTGTTTGGAATGATATTGGTAGGAGCCCTGCATGCACATTCTCTCACTATTGTGTAAGTGGCAGGTCCCCACTTCTCAATCTATTTAAATTCTTTGGGATGGGAACAGTTTTCTTTAGTCTGTTTGTACATTGCCTAGTGCAGTGAGGTCCAGACCTATGATGAGGGTACATGGGACAGTACATATGGACCATAGGTTGAGAACCATTGTGCTGTAGTCCTCTCTCTCTCTCTCTCTCTTTCTTTATATTTGAGAGCTTGTCTGTCCATCTGTGAAATTATTAGAGGAGCTCCTGAACAAATAGAACTAGAGCCACAAATTAGGTATGCAGCTTTCTTTTACCATAAACCCTGACCTTGCTTTAAGTTGGTTGTTCCATGACAATGGGATGTGCCTGGGATCTGATTTTGTTCCTCATCAAATGGAAAGGGAGGGCTCTGAAAGCAGGGACAGTTATATTCTGGAGTGACAGCAAGTGCATCAGGTCTGGGGAACAGCTTCCAGCAGGCTAGCCAGCACAGCCCCCACCACCATGGGGCACCTACGCCCTGACCTTACTCCTTCTGCATACCCATGCTTCTGCCCCTCCCTTGACTCCTGCATCCTTGAGTCCCTCTTCACACCTCCACAGTCCCATGCCCTGGAGAACCTGAGAAATGCTGGGTAAAGACCATTATTAATTGCTAGAAGATTTAGGCTGGCTCCTCAGCCTGCTTGTTTTGCTTTTTAGATGAGCTGGGTCCTGTCTAGGAGGAGGAAAGCCTCACCCGGGCCAACCCTTTAGAGCAGTGGTTCCCAACATTTTTGAGCATACAGACCCTTTTTCAATCTATTAAAATTTCCTGCACTGCCCCCAAACAGTACAGCTGTTTACAAACATTCCATTACTTGACATGTACAATAGTGCATGAAGTTCAAGGGCGGAACTTCAGGAATGTGGGTGGGGGGTGGGAGGTTGGGCAGCAGCTGTGCATGCCCGGATGCGGCTTACTTTTGATCCTGTTCTCTGGATGCTAAGGGAGCATGGAGAAAGTGCTTGCATGCAAGCACCTCTCTCATATCAGCCAGGCATGAGAGGCATGCAGTACTTTCTCCATGCTGCCATAGCGTCTGGAAAATGAGATCAAAAGTAAGCCACATACTGCTGTGCGCACAGCAGTGAGGGGCGGGGGGAGAAAAGGAAAAGAAAAGTAAGGCTTGGGCCCACCAGGGGTCCACTTTCCTATTTCTGTGGACCCCCAGGGGTCCACAGACCCCAGGTTGGGGACCACTGCTTTAGAGGAATCTGAATGTGAGGCCAGCAAATTTGGTTTTGGAGGTTGGCTACTCAGCACTGACTTAAGCTAGATCATGCTGACTAGTTACCTGGTGTTCAGCTGAATTCCCAGTTAATACTACCAGTGAGATAGCAAGATGTTGAGCATCCCTAGACATTAGGCATTTGACCTCAAGCTATTGTTCTCCTGGCTTTCTTGGTGGTTACTGGAGCAGTTTCACCTGACAAATAGACTTAGGCTAGTGGGTGTTAAATTTTTTCGAGGCATGTACGTCCTGCCTCGTGCTTTTTTTGTTCATTTGCTCAGTGTCCTCTTTTCCCACATTCCAAGTTTGTTCAAAACATTTAATTTCTATTTTGGTGCAAGGCTGTCTACTCTTTGCCCATATAAACTTGTGGCAGAAATAGGAGCAAAGAGAACTGGGTAATTCAGAGACTAAAATGCTGGTCAGCTGCTATAATTTCTGAGCTCCAGGGGAATATTTTTGTAGCTCTGCTGAATGTCAGAAGACCACACATAGCGCCTATGTCCTACTTCAGGCACTCTCTCTTGTATACAGGCCCATACATTTTTATGTAAATGGTATGGATGTGATTTTTATCTATATATTCACTTTGTTATAGTAACCTGTTTTCTACCCAGTATAATCAAAAAATGATTGTTTTTTAGACTTTTGGCTTCACCTCTTCTTTCTCTTCAGCTTTTGGTCAAATCAAGAGATAAATATCCACATCCATGGTTCAAGAGTTCAAAAAATAGTGTTTAAATATTAGAGATGTAAAACCCCATTTACTTACTGAAATAAACATATTTAATTGGTTAACTGATTAAACAGATTGGGGGGGGGGGGGATCCTGCAACAGCTGGGCTGAATTGTTCCTTGTGCTGGGGGCAGAGGCTACTCCAGCTTGATTGCTTCTCACTCAGTGCTAGGCTGCTAGCTTCCAGCCCACAAGGGCTGGGCGTCTGCAGCCTTGCACAGGAGGGAAGCAGCAGCTGAGAGGGCCGTTGGCTTCCTCTCTCTAGACCTCAAAGGCAGTGAGCTCCCAGGCAGACTCTTCTCTGTGGGGCTTAGAGCAAGTGCTGCCCCGGGGCAGTGACCCCACCCAGTCTGGCAGTGGCTGGCTTGCTTCCTGGGGTGGGCAGGATCCCTGGCCAGAGCTGCATTGTGCCCACCAGCAGAGTACCCCTTCAGAGTAAGGGACAGGGAGGCCAGGCAGTGACCCACTGGCCCCAGAGGCATCTGCTCCGCGGCAGGTTCACCCTGCACCCCATACTTCTCAGCCAATGCCAGCAACTGGCTAGAAGGCAGGGAGGATGACCAGCACCAGGGAGTACTTCAGGCTTATCCTGGAGGACAGCCTTTTCCCTTCTCTTCATCCCTCCTCCGCCCACCACCCTGTTTCCAGCCCCATGCGAGGCTGCTGAGTCCTAGCGCACATGGCCTGCAAGGCAGCAGCCCCATGGGGTTGTAATAGGCTTCTGCCCACCGTGAGTGGGTGGGGGGGTCTGTTCCCCCATAACAATTAACCTTTACCCAGTCACATCTCTATTAAATATGGACTCCAGTGACTGAAGCTATTCTCTTAAATAAGCTGTTCTGATTACAACCAGTCTTTCTAGCTCACTTTCAAAAACTGATCTAGAAAAGAGACAGCAGATTTCATATGGGGGGGGGGGGGATTAACTTTAAATGCTGACACTTTGTTTTAAAAAAACAACTCACAACTTTTATAACTAAGAAAGCATGGCCTTGCATGTGAAATATTTAGGTGCCCCCCCCCCCCATTGGAGTTCCCATATTTTTTCCCCAGCTCTAAGAGTTGCTTCAAATTTGGAGTATGAAAAGGAGAATATATTCACAGCCAGTTCAGTCCTGGATTTTACCATGGGTCCCAGGTTGGGAAATGGCCTCTAGATGAATATGCTAAAAGAAATAAATGTTCAGGAAAACATTCCTGGAATTGGGCAACTATTCTTCATTCCACTGACAGTTATGATAGCTGTAGAGAATGTCATGTCCCAGGTCTGTTCCTCTCCGTGGTTGAGAACTCCTACTCCGTGTTCACAAACACTTTATCTGTAGTCTGCATCCCACCCTGAAATAGAGGTCTGAAGAGTTAGAGCTGTGGTCACCAACCCGTCCATCACGATCAACTGGTTGATCGGGGGACTCGACCAGTTGATTGCGAGGCATTTGGGGGCTCCCCTACTTCTCCCCACCCCCAAGAAGAAGCCCCTGCTGATGCTACCTCCAGCGACAATGGAGGTAGCGCCGGCTTCCTGTGGGGTGGGGGAGAAATCCTGCAGCTGTGCACCACATCCAGTGTTTCAAGAAGTGCGCAGGCTGCTCCCACCCTCCCGCAAACAGCTGGTGTTTCCTGAAATGCCAGGTCTGTCATGCTCCAGCAACTTCCTTTCCTTGCTGCCTTCCTGTACGGGGGGTGGGTGGGGGAGAGTAGGAGTTCCGGGACTGCACCAGCGCCAACTACTCAGGAAGCGTGCAGCTGTCGTGGGGAGTGGAGGAGCAGGGTGCACACTTCCTGAGCAGTTGGAGGTAGTGCAGTCCTGGGATTCCTACTCTCTCTGTATGTGTATGTATAAATAAATTTTAAAAATACCCCTCCCCCCCCCCCCCCCCACACACACACATCAACACCCACACCCTGCACAGGAAGGCAGCAGGAGGAAGGAAGTCGCCGGTGCATGACAGACCCAGCTGTTCAGGAAATGTTCTGGATGTTTGGGGAGGGGGAAGTAGCTCATGTGCTTTCTGAGACCCAGACCTGGCATGCAGCTGCAGGATCCCCCCCAGGTGCTGACCCCAGATGTCCCTGTCCCGTCCCCCTGGCCAGACCCCTCCCCATCCCCATCAGCACCCTGCCACTTGCCCCAGCACCTTTTCCCCTGCCCCCACCATCACAGTTGGGGCCACATTAGTGAGGCTTGGGGGGGTTTGGAGGAGTTGTTTTCTTTCCATCTCACTTGTGTGGCCCCAACTGACTTCTGTGGGTCAGTGATCCCTGACTGGAAATAGCCTCCTTGCCTCTCTGATAAATAAAGACAATGCTGAAACCTTTTGTTTCACATAATATTTTATTTAAAAATGAAGCCTGGCCAACAGGCCCCCATCTGGTTGCAGCATTATAACACTCCTGCACACACTTCCCCTTCCCTTCTGCCCCCACCTCCACCCCCAAATCTGAGCCTATCGCACACTGGAACCCCCTGTCCTGAGCCTCTCACATCCTCAGTCTTCTGCCACAACACTCCTGCATCATTCACACACCATAAATTTGTGTCCTGAGCCCATCATACTCCAGCTTCCCTGCCCTGAGCCCCTCACACATCCAACCCAAACTCCTGCACCCTCACATCCACAAGCCTCTGGCTTGCTCAGCACCCCAACGCTCCAGGGGACTCCCTGGAGCCCCCTCCCCAAGCCAGCATCCCCTTCTCCACATCCTCCTGCATTCAGATTCCCTCCCAGAGCTTGCATCTCTCATCCCTTCCCATGCCCAAATACCTCGTTCCAACCCCAGAGCTTGCACTTCCTGTCTCAACCCAATGAGTGTGTGTAAGGGCAGGGGATAGCAAGTGATGGAGAGGAGGGGAACAGAGGGTGGAGCCTCAAGGAAAGGGTGAGGTCTTGGGGAAGGGTGGGATAGATCTTGGCTTGTCCTGACATTTAAAAAGCGATCTTGGGTGTTAAAAGGTTGGAGACCACTGGGTTAGAGAGAGGATCTGTGTGCTTGCTAAAG
Organism: Pelodiscus sinensis; assembly: GCF_049634645.1. Lineage (NCBI taxonomy): Eukaryota > Metazoa > Chordata > Testudines > Trionychidae > Pelodiscus > Pelodiscus sinensis. The sequence goes on along the minus strand of NC_134711.1, from coordinate 230,161,308 downwards.
CCAGAAATGAAAGCAGATCCTAAAAAATAGAGAAACAACTGAATTTGTGTTCAGAATTGTGGGCCTCTACCTATGTCGGGGTGGGCAAAAGCCACTCAGAGGGCCAAATCTAGCCCAGCTATGGCTTTGATCCGGCCCATGCAGCTGTTCCAGGTCCCCTCTCCCCTTAGTGCGCTACCTGGGAGCTGGAGCTGTGCAAGCCCTTTCAACTGCTTCTAGTTAAAGGGCTTGCGCCTGTCAGGCAACAGTCCCAGGGAAGGTTAGAGTCTTTAAACAGAAGCTGTCAAAAAGGCTCCCATGTTCTTGGCTCCCAGGCAGCTCACTAGCAGCGAGGCCAGGAACAGCGAGCCCTTTAAATAGCAGGAATTGAAAGGGCTTGCGGCTCTTGTCTCTGGCTAACGTGATGCCTGGGACCTGCAGAGAAGGCGCAAGCTCTTTCAACTCATTCCATTTAAAGGCTCTGCCCTTTCTGTCTGAGGCCCCACCCCTTCTGGGGCAGCCTGCAACCACTTCAAACATTTTTGAAGTGGCTCCTGCTCAAAAATTATTGCCCACCCCGACCTACGTCACAGTCTTCCTTTAACTAGTAATGAGTTCTGTGACAGTAAGTGTTTTACAGCACCACACAGAGACCAGGACTCCCTTGCACAAAGGCAGCAAAGAAGATGCCTGCTGCAAAGAGTATCAGCCATGGTGTCCAACCAGTTCTGAAGCAGTAACCACGATAGTGGCTACTGCTATAACAACCTAGTCACATTATTCAACCCTCATGGCCCCACACTCCATCAGCCAAATAGCTACATTAGTGGCTACTAGTGTGTGGTGGAACCTCCAGTATTCAGTCTTAAGTGCCTGAGTTGCATTAAAGCAGATGTTAATAGCTCTCCCTTCTGCCCACCCACTGAAGGATCTCTCTACCCCAGTAGAGCAGTGTGGAACTATCTGAATTGTTCACAAGAGTAATGGTCTAATATCTTGTCGATAATAGGGAAAGGAGGGTCAGGTTGACCTAGATTCCCCAGGTGATAAAGAGGACTGGCCTATTGCTTATTTGAATCACTCTGGAGCATTTCCTGGCTTCTGTGCATAAAGTGCCTTATTTGGCTTTGCTCCAGTATTTCTGAAAACGGAATAGTCTAAAGCAGAAAATAAAATTAGATTGTTGGGTGGAGGATGTTTTTTACAGCCCCTTCTAAAAGTAATCAATGTAAATTCTAATTTGCAACCCCTAAAAAGCATAATTTAATTCTAAAATAAGAATATAACCTTGTTGTGAGATTTCTCACAGGACTAAAAGTGTCTAATCTCACAAAACAAACACTCTTGCAGCTATAAATGACATAGGGATTTTATTTTAACCAAATGAAGTACCTGTCTCTGTAGCATGTGTTTCAAATGAATGATACCCTTTCTGGAATGGGTATGATACCCATTCCAGAAAGGGTATGATACCCTTTCTGGAGCTAAAAAGGAAACTGTCCTTTAAGTGCCCTATATATCAAATTTGTTTAAAATGTGACTTGGAAACATGCTTCTCTTTAGCTGTTGCACGTGCACAGAAAATAGAATGAAAGTGGGAGTTATGGTTACCTAGAGACAGTCTCGCCCACTCATTCGTATAAGGTAGGGATTTTTATATCTGGATTATTATTTTTTTATCTTGAAGATTTCTGTTCCCATTTTAACAATTGAATCCGCTTGATTGCAAAATAGTACTATTATTGGTTTAAAATACTCAGTTTTACTTGAAAATTCAGATGAGAGAATAGACTCTCAAAAGTTAATAGTTTTAAGTACCCGATCCTGTGGTTACATATGCACAAGCAGATCTGATTGCAGAATCCCACTGGAGTCTATATGGCTATACCTGGTTGCAAGAGTCTGTATAGATTACATTATAAGGTCAGGACATAAATGAGTCATGGTCAGATACAGGAGTGGCTAGGAAAGCATGTAACTTCCAATGGGATGAAGGATGAGAGAGAATAAATAGCAAACAGGTTATGGGATTGATTGTGAAGTACATTAAATGTTTCTTTTTTTTAAATTAGGCACACATGAGAATAAGTGCAATTAATTGATACATGATGTACTTACAAGAACTTTATTTCTAAGACCTTTTTTATTTTTGGTAGGTTAACTGATCTCCCTTGCTATAATGGGGAAAGGGAGGAAGTAGAGTGGGAATGCAGGGTTTTGAACTAATAACTTGGTAATTGGTTTATTTTTGTTTAGTTTTGGTACAAAGTTCATTTCAGGACACTTTTATTTTTCACTTTCCTGTTCAAATGTTTTGAGTTTACAGAAAATAAGACTAAAACAAATCATAATTATAAAAATGAGAACTAATAGTGTATTTCACTAAAGTATGTGCATTACTTTAATATTTTATTGGGATAGCTTTTTTACAGATGTGCAGAGTACTTTAATTCAAAGACTAGAAGGGGTGCTTTTTAAAAGTGTGCATCCTCCCTCCCAGAAAAAAGATAATCTAAATGAGTGGTTCCTCAATCCTTTTCTATACCACAGATTGGCAAACCCATTCACAAACTTTTGGTGGACTGGTAATGTTGTATTTGCATATTAATTATGCAACTAAAAATACAAATAAAATGTTACTAGTCCACCAAAGTATATATTCCATCCTAGTAAGCAGCTAGTCAAGTGTCCGATAAGCAAAGGCTTATTGGATAGTTGACACACTAGTCAACTAGTTGCCCTCCTCCCCCCATCAGATAGAGGCAGAAATGGGGAGGGGAAGATGTGGGGATGCTGGGGCAAGCTGACTTAAAAGCCAGGTCCCTCAAGCTCCATGGGAGGGGGCAGTGGCAGCATTCCAACTTCGAAATGTATGAAAGTCCCCGCTGGGGCTCTTGTACATTTCAAAGGCAGAACATGCACTAGTCCTTATTGACTAATCGAATAATAGATGGAAATCCCGGCCCCCAAAGCTGCTGTGAACAGCCAGCTTTGGCTCCAGCAGCTGCTGCGGCCCAGAAGCCAGTGGTTCTGGCACCGATCAGCGTACTGGTGGGTACCACTGATTTAAACAAAGAAAGCAATGCTTTGAAACAATAGGCAAAATATATCTGTAATGGTGAAGTTTTTATTTGTAAAGTTTGTATTGAACTAATCAAATTTAGTGCTACTAATACAATTTTGAAATTACTGCTGTTTTTGTGGGGCACCAATCCTTCCCCCTGCCCCACTTCCTATGCCCCTTCCAGTTGGTTTTTAAGCTACTTACGTTTGGTCTTACAAAAAAAGTTCGTAGTCTAATTGTAACAGGGATAGCTACTATTTATTTACAGTGCTCAGCATGATGAAGCCCCAATTCTGATAATGGCCTCTGTGTTACAAATTCATTGAGTAAACCTCAAATGGGGAAAGAGGTGGACAGAAATATAAGTGGATGCTTTCAATGTCTTCAAAGACATCACTGCTATGTTTTTCTGAGAGCAGTTCTACCACTATGAAACTGCCTTGCCTAAGACAAGTGGTTGATGACCAGAGAAAGGCCAGGTGTCTTTCCTTGAGACTGCCAAGACAGCATATATTGTGGGGTTTTTGTTTTTTTTAAGATTAAATGAGGTCTTGGAAACTTCTTCACTCTTCCATCATGGCATGCCATGTGTGTGTTTCATTTAGCAATGCTAAAATTCCCTTGCCCTCTTTCATGAGAGTAGGAGAGCATGAGTCTTGTTTGCCTCACTTGCTTTCATAATCAGTGGTGTCAACATTTGTTAAATAGGGCTTGCAACTTGCTCCCTCTATTGGTTGCATAGCCAAAATACTGTGTGGTCATGCATTGGTCAAAGATGTTCTTTACACAATTACACTTTCAAATCCCTACTAAACAGTTAATTAATGAGCCTATGCTTATCTGTTAACATTCAGTTACACTCAGGCTCCCAGCACATGAAGGGAGCCATCTTAATAGCTTGCTCCCAATGCACACCAGTTCCCAACGAGCCACCTGCCTGCCACCCCACACTTCTGTGCTGGTATATTAGAGGCAGCAACACACGGCAGCAGGAGGAGCTGGCTGATGTACGTGTGAACTGCTGGAGTGTTCATAAGTTACACACTTACTTAATTACATGCATTTTAACATCCATATTCTTTAGTTGCTTTTGTTTTCTTCAAAAAAGTTCTTTATTGAACTATAACAGCCTTGGGCCAAGTTGGTCTGATTTCCCCAGTAACAATGCTGACCAACATGGACAAACAACAGTATACCGCTGAAGTTTCCATAAGCCAATGTGTAATACAGAAGATTATGCTCTAGCACTTTGTATACTTTTGTCCCACAGAGAGGTATCTAATATTATAGTAGTGTCTAGAGTAGTAGTGTAAGTGAGTAGTTGACTACTCACTTCCCTCCCCCTCCCCCTCCCCGCCTCTGTACCAGCTTAAAAGCCATTTCCCCCCCAGCACCATCTCTGTGCTGTCACCTGCCCCACAGCCTCTGATAGAGGCAGCAGCGTGTGGGGCAGGGGAGCCTGCCATAAAGCAGCCTCTGCCAGTGCTGGGTCCAGGTTTGCTGTGGGCAGAGGCAGCACAGACTGGGAACTGCTGAACCCTGCACGAGCTGGGACTGAGTAGTCCCAGCTCAGTCCTGATTCATGCCTGTGCTCCTTTGTCAGGGAGCAAGGGGGAAAATACCCAATTTATTGCATTCCTCTCTGGCTGGGGAGAGCAGGTGGAGCTGGACCTTCCCCAGCTGGGGAACATGCTGTGCCTGCTGGAGTTACAGCAGCTATGGACAGGCACTTCTCACCTGGCCCAACCCGCTGCAGTAAGAGGGCTGAGGTGGTCCCTCTCCTTCCCCTCCCACCCCCTGAAAACCTGCATACTAAACCCCTCTGCAGTTTAAATGTAGTAGGAACCAGGCTGCTTGCACGCCTGGCTCTTACTATGTTTTAGCTGCAGCAGAGGTAGCTCCTGGACCTGGCACGAGCCACGACTGAGGATGCCTTTTCTTTTCGACTAATGGTGTAGTGGATAAAATTTTAAATTGACTACACAATTACTGGATTACCCACCTCTTCACATCCTTAGCCTAGAAGCCACAGTAGGAATCAAGGTCCCATCATGCTAGGTGTTATACCAATGTACAAGGAAACTACTGTACCAGGTAAATTGGAAAGTGAAAACATTGGGTGGAACTGGGTTTTGACACCCAATTCATGAAGTGGTATATTTACATAAAAGTTCTGGGTGATTAGGATCTTGATGGGGGAGAGGACAGGAGGGGTTAGCAAATCTAAGTATGCACCAGAATGCTCTTGAATCTTTATCTAATGATGACTTCTCTTTAGTTTTTTAAAGTGAACAGTGATTTTTTTTTTTTCTTCTTCCAAGTTGACTCTGGGCAGTCTAGGCTAGTGAGTGGGCTGCATGAGTGGCCCTCCTCTCTGTGGGCTGCGAGATTGTCATGACAAAGACCTTCTCCTGGGATATAGTACTTTTGCTAACTGCGCTTGCATACCTAAAATTTGTGGGGTGTACCAGTTGACCTGTAGCAGTGCTTTGGGTGCAGAGGGAGAACTGCACAGTTGAAAACCAGTGGAATGTGACAACCCTGTGTATAGGCAATGGTAAACAAAATGTTTTGCGAGCCACAAGTAAAGCCCCAATAGACTGCAGGTTGCCCACCACTGCTCTAGCAGCTTAGAGAGTAAAGCTGCAGACATCTAAATTATGTAGCTGATCTGATGTAGGATTGCTTCTTTGTTGCATTTAGTGATGGAATCACAAGGTAAGGGGAGGAAGCTAGTTATTCCCTCTAGATATGTTTTGTTCTGGGTAGAATTTAGAATTGCTTTTACTGTCTCTTGCTAACAACTGAGATAACTAGCCAAGTTTTAGTAGCAATGGCAGTGAAGTTTTAAATGTATGTAGTCTGTTACCAGGAGGATCTTTTCATTGATAAAGGAAAAACCATGCTGAGAATCTAGATTACATTGAGATGTTTTACAAATCAGACTTGCAACCCATGTTAAATTATTTTCTGGGTAGTGCTATAAATATTTATATATTACCATTAAAATAGCTTCTGGACTGGTGAAAGCTGAAACCTCTAAAATTAGAGTGTTGGGAATGGATATGAAAACTAGAAACCAGTAATGAGCCATTGTTCAACAGTAGATGAAATAGCATGTGGGGGCTCTTTGAGGTGTTTAGGGGAGGAGACTGGAGAGAGAAAGCATCTAATAAACCTGATATGGGAGAGATAAACGGCTAAAAAGTTTTCTCCTCTAACATTCTCTACTGTGGCAATGTATGGAGGCTTGCACTAAACAGCATGTGTGTGTTGCAAGGAGTAGTGACTTCAATTTGTTCCCTTCTTATAGCCAAGCAAGCGTAAAGTGGTTTCATAGAAACCATCTTGCTGTTTGGTTCCCCGTCCCCTTCTTGTGACACGTGCATGGTAATCCTTCCAGGCTGCATGCTTGCTCAAATGAAGAAGTGGCCTTGTTCTTTAAATACCATGCACAATTTGTATCTCTCATGGATTTAATTGGTGCCTTGCCACATCATGAGTAAAAATGGACTGATTGAGGAAAATCTTGATCCACATCACAGCAGTTGTTTGATTTCTAGCTCTGTTCAAAGAAACCTTCTTAGAAACATTTTGAAAATGGCTGTTTTGGGAGGTGGTTATCTCTGGAACTCTTGGCTCAAATATTCCCAAATGTGGGTCATTAACCCTTCCCTGCACTCCCACAAGGCATAGAAAATTTCAAGAAAATCCAGTTCAGCCTTTAAAAGCATTTGAAACATTACATTTTAAACTGATGGGTGGAAGTGCCCTGGTCTTCCATCCTATCTATCTGTACCACAGTAGGTCCTGAAAGGTATGAAGTGCATTGATTTCTGTGTGGTGCTCTCATTTAATGAGAACTCCCCATGCAGATGAATTCAACCTGAACCAATAGCTCTGGGAGTGATTCACATCTTCCTACTGGAATGCCTTAAAGCCTGTGATATCCATTGATATGGTCCTACCAATTTCATTGACAGAACTTTTTTTTTTTTTTTTTTTACGTACAGTAAAACGCCAGTGGTCCGGCACTCCTGATAGTCTGGCACCCAACTAGAACCCAGAAGTGCTCTGGCCAGCTGGACAATTGGGGCTGCTGTGAGCCCCATGAGCGCTTGCAGATGGGAAGGGGAAGGGAAGGGGAGAAGAGGGGAAGGGGATTATACCCCTGTGACGGATCTGCCGGGACCTGCACTGTGTCCAGGTGGGGGGGTAGGTGGGGAACGGTGTGGCGAGGGGCGAACCCTCCGCCGTTTCGCAGGAAGGCGGGGTAAGCCCCATGTAGCCACTGGTGACAGGCCAGCTGGGGAAACCCAGCCGCTGGCCTGCAAGCGGCAGCGGAGGAGAGGGGGCGAGAACTAAGTCCCTGAACTTGCCCCGTTCCGGCTGCACTGAGGCCCGCGCTGCCACCGAGAGTTTCCGGGGGGGAGCGGGCTCCCCATCCCCTCTAGACTGCAGTAGTTATCGCCGAGCAGGGGGGTGAGGGGCGGCGCTGCAGACCAACCTGGCAGCACTCGAGCTGCTCTGCTCCACCGCTTCCCCAAGTCCGCCATTCATCAGTTTCAGCAGCGGCCGTGGTATCTTCTAATTCAGAGCTGTAGTATTAATCATCAAACTCCATATACCCAAGTCCTTGAGGAACTAGTGGGAAAAACACTATGATTAAGTGGCTTACAATGTGCAATTGCCACCAAAGTATACAAGGCTTAAAAGTATCTTAGTTATCTGACATTTTATCTTCTACTATATAGTTGAGAGTTTGTGAGTGAGTCTGTCTGTCATCCTCCCTCCTAAATTGTAAGAGCTAGGACTGCTGAATTCGGTGTACAGCTTTCTATTTTATCACAACTTAAAGTGAGGCAAGGGTTTGGTTGTGCATGGGATGGGGGCTGAAGCTCTTTCCTCCTTCCCAATGCACATGGGGATACACACAACCATATAGAAAAGAGAATGACCAGGTAGGTGAAAGGGGACAGTTGGGACAGCCTGCCTCCCTCCGGGGGTGCCCCACACTCCTGTTCCCCAGGCACCTTTTGAGGAAGGTGCAGTCGTGTTCCTCCCCCCGCCAGTCATACGTGAACATTGCTGGCTGTTCTCCTTTGTCGGGGAGCGAGGGGAAAATGCCCAGTTTGCTGCATTCCTCACTCTGGCTGGGGAGAGCAGGTGGACCTGGACCTGCCCCAGCTGGGGAACATGCTGTGCCTGCTGGAGCTACAGCAGCTATGGACAGGCACTTCTCACCTGCCCCAAAGCTGCTTCAGTAAGAGAGGGCTGAGGTAGCCCTCTTTCTCCCATGGAGGGGAGAGCAATGTTGCCCAAAAGAAATTCTAATGCCACCCAGCTGATTAGCAAAGTGCCCATGGTTAGGGGTGTGGGTGTGTGTGTTTTTCCTTGTGGTGCACATTCACACGTGCCTGGATGGACATGACATAAAATATATTCCACATATGAATGGAAAAAATTAGAGGGAACATTGCAGGAGAGGTCTCTGGGACAGGATCTTAGTCTTGATTTCTTGGGCTCTACTCCTGATGATGGGAACTCCCTGCAGCCCCAAATTGACACATCCTTCAGCAATTCTGGGGAATTAGAAATAGTTAAAAATGGGAGGAAAAACAAATAAAAATTAGTATCAGTTGTCAAAATTAGGAGGGAAAAAAAGTGCCATGCTGAGAGAGGAGTGTACATAGTCTTACAGGAAGAGAAGGATTTTTTTTGTTTCTAGTAGATAAGCATACAAATAAAATACTTCATTGCATTAGCATTTTGGGGGATAACTCCAGTTCAGACCAAGATAATGTGTTTACACATGTATTTATATTAACTTCATGAAGTTCTTAACCTTCTCTCCTTTGTTTTCCAGCTTCCTGCAAATGTTCATTAATAGCACAACGAGCAGAACTGTGGCTAACTATGAAAAACTACCAGCAAGCTCTCCATGATGCAGATGCGCTTTGTCAAAAGAAACCCCTCTGGGCCAAGGTATGATACACTCCTGCTTTACAGAAAGAGCTATATATTGGGATCTCTTATTGTAGCGAGGACCAAACTTGTCCGGATTGCTTTTGGAAGGTTTTTGGCAAGCAGCTGGGTTAAAAATATGAAGGAAGGCTTAAAGTCTATACGAAACCATGAGATCTGTGGTGCAACCCTAAGTTTGTACTAATGCCTGGAATTGCTATGGCTTGTGTTTCCATTGGCCCTTCATGCTAAGGTCGACTAATCTGTTAAAATGGAGATGTTGGTGGGTCTGGGAACCGACCCAGACCTGGCAAAAAGGGAAACCCCACCCTCCCCCTGGGTAGCATTTTTCTGAGGAAATGCCACTCTAAAATTTGGTTCGTCAGAGCATGTCTCTAATTTTCAGATGTAACCTATGGCTTCACTTTTTTTTGCGGTGGAGAAGGCAGTTAGACACTGGAATAGTATTGGTAATATGGTAAACTTGAAGCAGCCCATGGAATGCAATGGGGAAAAAATGAACTCTTCTTTGCAAGTGATAGGCAGAACAAGTGCAGCATCAGAAGCTACCCACTCTTGCCTCAGATATATCTGCAGGTCCCCAAAATCTCCTTATATGGCTATAACCTTCCCCCCCCCCCCCATTCCCCTGACTAATGCCAGACTTTCTCAGTTCTGAAGTAAAAGGTTTACCTATAGGTTTTCTCAGATGAGATCTCTTGACACTATCCAGAGGGTCTGAGGAGCAGGGCAAGAAGTTCAGAAACAGCTGTGTTCCATTCCTGGTCTTGGCAACCCATGGAAAGGCCGCAAGAAGAGGAATGAAGCATGCACCTTGCTTGTAGATCAGAGCATTGCATCCTACTCACCAACCTATTTCTGAACTCTTTTCTATTTAAAACAGTGCAGTGTGACTTGAGCAAATAGTGCTGTTCATTAGTCTCCTTTTACAATCTACCACTTTGGAAATGTCAGTTTCACACACCTTTTACTCATGCAGAGTCATTATGTGAAAGCGTATGCTCTTTCTGGATTGGGAAGGACTGAAGAAGCACTGAAGGAATTTCTTTATTGTGTTGCCTTAAATCCTGAATGGAGCTTAATGAAAAAAGAAGCCCAAAAGGTACAGTAACTACATCCTGTTCTCCCCCACCCCTCTTTTTTTTTGTATGCTGTGCCCTATAGTTATGGAAAATCTTTGTATTCAGATACTTTTCATGTTAATAACATTTTGGCACTGTATTGGATAAAACCATTGTGCACCTAATTGCCCAGTATTGTACCATGGGAGAGACTTTTATATTTGTTTGATCACCTCCTTTGTCTGCTTGTAGGTGAGTTTTACTAAATGGTGTGCCATTCCACTGTTCTGTGGCAGCAAATTGCATGCACTCGTAGATTGAAATGAGGTCTAACCTCAACTTAATGGTGTCTGTCTAGTGCAATAATTACTTCTAGAATTTCAGGGAACAGTCTAGGTATCCATGGACACAGGCCTTTTTGTGTGTGTGTGTGTGTAAGGGGGGGGTGGAGACAGGGTGCAAATCAGAACACCAGTAAAGCATTATTCTGAAGAAAATCAGGGTCCTCAAACTCACCCATGCTACATGCAGAGAAATTGGAGGGATCAGCTCTGTTTCCTGCAGGGGAGGAGAATCTGTAGCCTGAACTTTTGAGTCTTACACAGAATATTGTTCGCGGTAGTAGGAACCAAGAGGATGGGAGTTGAGGAAGAAGGAGGGGTGCAGACTCTAGCAGGGGAGAACAAGGACCGTGATATGGAGAGACCTGCGAGGGACAGGAGGGATACAACCTCTGCCATGAAGGAGAGGAGGGGCGTTTCAGGGAGTCTCTAAGAGAGGGGCACTGTGTAGGTGGCACAGTGGAAAGAATGAATGAATGCCAATGAATGTGTTCAGTGAGTTCCTCTTAGAGCAGCTGCAGAGTGTGTGCCCCTTCACTGCACCATACAAGCGCTTCAGGTGTCCTCTGCATTTCTCACTCATGGGAATGCACCAACTGTAGTTCCTGAATGGCAGAGCTCAAGCTAGCAGGAGCCATTGGAGCACTCCTTTCCTTTTCCCAGGACACTTTAGCCATCTCAGTTCTTTCCAACTGTGACCTGCTGAATGGATCAGTGCACCTTCTTAACTAGTTAATTTTGTGGGTAAAATTATTTAGCGTTGATATGTTGTAAATCTTTTGGTTTCAAGACTTGCTTGCCAAACAGAAAAATAAAAAGCACAGTTTTAAAATGTCATCTCCAGCAATGTTTCTGGTGCCCAGTGCACTTGGCATGCTTAGGTAAGGGACTCTTTTTTTTTTTTTTTTTAACATGAGCCAAAAAGGTCACTGGTCACTAAAGGAAAAAGAATCCCCCATACCTGTATTTTAAGACTGAGAGCAATCAGGTTGGCTGATAACATATGTTTGACCTGAGGCAAAAATTACTTTGTCGGATCATGACAGACAATTGATGGTGTTGATATTATCTGAAGAAATAAGGCAGGGCTCATTTTCCTTCAGTTGTGCATAGAGGTTAGATGTCTGGGGGAAAGAAGGGGGACACAACATATCTTTGCAGATCATCTGAGCAAGTCGACCACTCAAATGCACGAGTTTCTAGATCTCATGAACATTTAGTTAGGCTAGTCTAAAATCCTTATTCAGTTAGGATTCCATGGCCCCACCATCATTTGAGTACTACTGTCTCGTGTGTGGGAATATGTCAATGACACTTGAAGAAAGGAAGGTTACCTGTGACAAGCATATTCTCATTCCCTGCATCCCCCCCCCCCCCCCAACCACCACACATACACTGCTTTGTAACCCCACTTAGGTCTTGGTGCATAGGGAAGGAACTTTGAGGCAGGTGGAGTGCTGTACCTCTTTTATACCCTCTCTGGAACATTGTGTTACCTGAAGGGAGGTTTGGGGAAGGTATGAGAGTGTTCCCAGAGCTACTGCTAGCTAGAATTCTAACCATGCAGGCTACACTTGTGAATATGCAGAGCATATCTTGGAAAAACCCTGGTTACATGCAACTGACTTGATTTACGACTACACAAGTTTGTTTCTGTAACTCCATCTCTAAATTCTTTTTCTCCTTTTATTAGATAATGTGTGAGATGTTTTTCCCAGCCTTTGAAAATGTGCACGACAGCCTAACTGCACCTTTCTCTAGTCGGAATTCTTACACAAGATTGAAACCTGCATTTTTAAGCAGCTTAAATACTGAAGATGGTTCTGCTGCTGGATGTTCAGAGGTAAAGAATAATATATTAACAGCAGAAGTATTGTGAAGCCTCTTGTAATATCTGATCTACCTGATTTGATTTGCTTTTTATGTTTTTATACAAGCTTAGTTGTTACTACTTGTGCATCTTTTCCTTTCAAATTTTAGGGAAAGACTCTTGCTTTCATGCAATATATAAAAGGAGGGAAGGAAGCATGAATTTTATATTTTAGATCTCATTTCTTTGTGGGTCTGTCTACCCAGTAAAGAGAGACCTATGGCTCTCCAGGACAGCTGACTCAGGCTTCTGGGTCTTGGGCTGTGGGGCTGTTTCACTGCTGTTTAAACTCCTGTGCTTGGGTCCAAACCTGAAAGTAGCCCCACAGCCTGAGCCAAGTCAGACAGCATGGACTAGCCCTGGATTTTTCTTTCCTGTGAGGACTATGGATGTAAGCCTAGGCTTATCGGGTAGTTGAGTCACTACTCAACTAGTCACTTTCCTCCCCCTCCCCTTACTGCCTCTGTACCAGAGGTGGGGGGAGAAGGGGAAGAGGAGCCAGCGTTACATAAGAACATATAACAGCCATACTGGGTCAGACCAACGGTCCATCTAGCCCAGTATCTGGTCTGCCAGCAGTGGCCAATAACAGATGCCCCAGATGGAGAGAACAGAACTGGTAATCATCACATGAGCCCTCCTCTGCTCCCCTTCTCCAGAGAAACAGAGGCTAGGGACACCATTCCTACCCATCCTGACTAATGGCCATGGATGGACTTAACCTCCATGAATCTATCTAGCGCTTTTTTTTTTTTTTTTTTAACTGTGTTAAAGTCCTAGACTTCACAATATCCTCTGGCAAGGAGTTCCACAGGTAGACTGTGTGCTGAGTGAAGAAAAACTTCCTTTTGTTTGTTTGTTAAACCTGCTGCCTCTTAATTTCATTTGGTGACCCCTAGTTCTTATATTGTGCGAGTAAGTAAATAACTTTCCTTATTTTTTTCCCACACCAGTCATAATTATATAGATCTCTATTGTATTCCCCCTTAGTCTACTCTTTGCTAAGATGAAAAGTCCACGTCTTTTTAGTCTCTCCATCTACGGGGGGGGGAGGCTTGGAGTCAGAGGCAAAGCAGGGGAAACAGCGTGAGCTGGGACTGAGCAATTGCGCTGGGGTCTCAAACACTGTGGCTCTACTTTTTAAATGTAATAAAAGGCCGGGCTCTTACTACATTTAAAAAACAGAGCCCCAGCAAAACCCCCTTATTGACAAATGAAGTAGTTAATGGAAATTCAATCGACTACTCGAATAGCCTCCTAACTGCTATTTAACATCCCTAATGAAGCAACCCAATATAAATAAATTGGGGTACAGCTTTCTAAGAACCAAATTACTGTTTTCATATGGTGTGCCATCCTGGATGACAGAATGATGTCATCAGTGTCCTCGTGCTGCCCTCTGCCTCTGACCTCAGCTGCTTGCTGTGGCCAGCCTCTGTGCCAATGTTCCCTCTAAGTGGCGCAGCGGCATAGCTACAGAGGTGGTTACTCAGCCCTGCCCAGTCAGAGGCTTGTGTGCAGGGATCTGATTGACTGGGAGGGACTGATTAATCATCTGTGTTGCTGCGCCACTTGGAGGGAACACTGCTCTGCACTGTTCCTCTGGGCATGGGCCTCTCTAGCTCTGGCTGCTGCTTCACATCCAGGGGGCTGTTGCTGCCAGGGAGGAGCTGCTGGGTCTGGGTCTCCTCCATTACCTGAGCCTCTCCTTCCTCCCCCCTGCCCATGCCGGGTCCTTCTACCATCCCAGCCCGACCTCTGCCCACTTCCACTGAGACCCCCCCCCCCCCCTCCATCTCCCCCGCATTCTCGGCCTGCTCCTGCCTCCTCCTTCCAGCCAGACAATGTGCCCCCCCGGGGGGTCGGGGGGGGGGGAGGTTGGTGAGTGTAGTGAGCAGGGAGTGAAGCCCCTTAACATTTTATTTTTGTTCATTTGTGTGTGCTTTGAGAATGCACAATTACAATAAGTTGGGAATGTCTAGAAAAGATTGAGAATTGTAATGACAAATAGCCCTCCATTTCTGAACTAATTGGAGCAAGTATCTTCTGTTAGTGCTGTTTCAGATCAGTTACCATGTTGCCACCATGACACTAATATCTGGATTCTGTCCATAGAAATAGTGCAGACAAGGAGGAAACAAAATCTGACTTTCATGCAGTTTGTCTCCTTTTTCAGGATACTGTAATCAGGTTAACAAAAGCTCTGTCCCAAGAACCGGATGTACTTCGAAGCAGTGATTCTTCCCTCTCTCAGAATGTACTGGATTTGCATTTTGAAGACAATAAAAAGTCATTGGGAACTATCCTCTCCAGCTTACCTGGTGCACGTTTAAAAAGAAAGCTGTCCAGTGACTTCAGGGATTTACAAAGCTCGGATGTCCCTAATAAGATTCCTAAAAAAGGTCTGTTCTGTTGGGGGCGGGGCAGGAAGGGAAGAGGGAGGTTTGGCACTATTCTTAAAATAGATAAGAAAATGACATTACTTCATTACTGTTGGTAGGTAAAACTTGGTGACAGAGAGCACTTTCCTTTTAGTGCCTAGCAAAGTTATGAATTTAAGCTCCCAGTTTCATCTTTTGGAGGGTGTTGTGTAGCTTTCCTCTGAGGTTGAGGTCAGACATAGAGTAATCGCCTTAGTGCAAAGTGTGAACACACCCCACTTGTGAAAAGGGGCAGACAAGTGGGGTGTGTATCTTTTGTGTGTGAGGTCACTCAAGGCCATAGCAGGGAGCTTGCATCTGAGTTTAGTGTGCGGAGGAGGCGGGAAGTTGTTTGAAGACTAGAAGAGGGAAGATTTTTCAGGGTGGGATTCCTGTGGGCTATGGGTTGTAATTGTTTGATACCCTGTAGTGTGGGTGCTGGTGACAAGTTGAGGGGTGGGTGTGTGTGGTCAGAAGGTTACATGGCTACAACATGACTTCAGACAACTAGGGATGTAAAAGACTAGTTAAAAATGTAACCATTAAATCCTACCAGTTACAATTGCTTCAGGCTCTGCAGTGTAAAGCTTATACTGCAAAGCCCATAGTGTAGCCAGATATGTCCCCAGATTAGAGCCAGCAAAAGGAATGGAAGGGGGGTATCAACTAGTCAAAAGACTATCCGATAAGAAAATCCTCTTTTGACACTTTAGTGTAGTCTAGATGAGCCCTAATAGCTTATCTCTTGTTCTGCTGATGACCGGAGTACTGGAGTTATTAGGCCTCTGAGGTATAGCTAGACTTCAGTCATCTCTTTTTACATGAAATAGATGCACAAGTAAGCCTAACGGGGAGCTAATTTGCATAGAGTCCTAGGTTAGCCCTGGTCTACTCTAGGGAGTTATTTCGAAATAGCCCCCCCCTTATTTCTAAATAACAAGTGGAGCATCCACATTACCAAGCCTGTTACTTTGAAATGAGGGGCTGGTTATTTTGAAATAACAACTCTTGCTTTCCTTGGAGAATAAGCTTATATCAAAATAGTTATTTCAGGAGTTATTTCAAATGTAGTTATTTTGAAATAATTTCCTGTTAGACATGGCCTTGGTGTCTATCTTCCACAGAGTACTTTTAAAGGAGCACTCGCCCTTTCCATTCTGCCATTTGATATCTATATAAGCACTTGGTGTGCATTTAACTTTAACATTAGATCTCTACAGGGTTTATCAGTGTGAAGGAATGCTAGATGGGAGTCATGTGCTATATAGTGAAATAATTGGTTAATGGATGTTTTAAAAATCTCCGTTGTGAAACAATGAATGGTAATACCAAATCTTGAAGGTTAGAAATCTGCCCTGAAACCTACACAAGAATATCGCTGTCTGTTTCCACCTCTCCACCCAAAACACATTTCCTCTGATTTAATAGGAATACCCTTCCACCTTGTTGTGATAGGATAACTCCTTCGGAGTGACCTGTGAACTGCAAACTCTCCCATTAACTGGGAGGTTGGGGGGGTGGGGTCTATCCTTCCCCTACCTTCACAGTAAGGGATTTAGAGCCATTTCACACTTCAGCTATCAATTTAAGGTTCACACAAGATATGATGCCACCTTACTGTCTGCTGAATAGCCCGTTAGGGTCTTGCTGTTAGTCAGGGACTCCTATTCCAGGTATAGGTTAAAGGTAAACCTTTTTCCATGGAAAAATGAACAGTCTTTTGGCCATGGGACCCCAATGCTCTCCTCCCCTACTGTATATTTGATACATTCCAGAAGGCTGTGTACAGGTTATTCTATAACAAATAAAGAGGAAAACCTTAATTTTTCATGTGGCGTCTGTCTTCAACCACTAGAAGGTAGGAGGGCAGTTACCGATGGTATTGGAACTTTTGCTTCGTATTTCTAGACTTTCTACTGCTTAAGCTTTTTGAACTACTATATTAAAATGACCTGAAAAAAGATGCTGTTCCTTCAGTGAGTTGTGCACAGATGAAGGAATCTTCGTGCGGAGAGCTTATTGTAGGTTCAGACCTTGTAAGTGCCAGAGTAACCATAATGGAGCTTGCACTGCTACGGAGCTTCTGGGTACAAACAACTGTTAGAAATATTCTCTGTGGGAGACAAAACTTGCTTGTGTATTTTTGGGGCATGTGTATGTTTAAATCCAAGAATTTAGGAGTCTTAGACTTAGGCTGAACCTGTGAATTTAGTAATGTCTCTTCAGGCTTCTGCATTTAAATACTTAGCCTGCTTAATATAGTTACAGAGCTTAATGCTGCAGGCTGTGCTTTAAGTTTAAAGTTCTTGGAAATAGGAATTCAGCTATACAGAACATACCAACAAAGCAGACTATGCTAGAAGCTCACTAACTCTGTTCACTCTTATACACAGTGCCTACCCTTGAGAATCTAAACATTATTGCAACATTGAAGTTCTCAAATTCAAATGTTAGCAAATTTAACCTTTGGCTTCCTCCCCTCCCTACCTCCCCCCCCCCCCGCCCCCAAATGCAATACTCCTGACTTCAGAGAGGGAGAAGGGTATTTAAAAACAAAGCTGGATTTCTTCAATTAATTTTGCTTTTGGGGTGGGGGTTTTTGTTGTTGTGGGTGTGGGTGTTTGTTTTGTGGGGGGTTTTCGGGGGGGGGTTGGTTTTTTTTTTTTTAAATTAAAGCCTATTCCCAACTCTGAAGTGTTTTGTCTACTTCAAGTTAATTGCAGGAACCAAATATGGTGTGTCGGCTCCGTTTACATAATGTGCCTATATGTAGGGGATGCTTTACTGGTATGTTTATACATAGCTATCTTTCTATCTTAGATGGAGATACTGTACTTGAAAACTCTGTCTCATCTGCATTACGTGAGATACCAGCAAACCTTGTGGATGCATCTGACTTCGAGTGTTCCCTCTGCATGAGGTATGGCTGCGTAGAGCCAAGAGTCTTCCTAAACTTTAGACCAAGTTTTGAAGGAAGGGTTATACTGGAAGCTATTCTAACACGAACTAAAGGGTTTGTTACATAACATTCATCACTTTTTTTTTGTTGCAAGTTTGAGTGGAGAGGCTGAAATTATTTTTTGTAACACATTGGGATAATTTATTTTAAAAATCCCTTTTATGTTGTAGGGTAAAGAATAGATAATATGTCACAAGATTCATGGGGGAGGGGGATAGCCTTTTAAAACACACTTAATGATTCGTTAATACTTTTTATTGCTTTTGTGTTGGATGTAAACTTATAAAGAACCAATTTTATTTTTCCCAACTGTCTTATTCAGGTTATTTTACGAGCCTGTTACCACTCCTTGTGGACATACATTTTGTCTCAAATGCCTTGAGCGTTGCCTTGACCATAATCCATATTGCCCACTCTGTAAAGAAAAGCTCTCTGAAGTAAGTTTGTATTTGCAAGGTTTTGGGGTGTTGTGGGGGGAGGGGTCTTTGTATTTAAAAAAAAAAAGGAATGGTTTGATTAGAAGCACTTATTAAGTAAGGTCTTGATATATTGTGCAAACTCTCTTTACATGCATACAGCTGAACAGTATAGGGCCAACATGATAGTCTTGGTATGCTCTCTCCAGACATAGTGTTAGGTTCAGGCTAGAGTACCAATCAAAGTTGTACATGTTACTTTCTCACACTGAAATGAGATGTTAATTTTTGCCTGAGCAGACTCTAGCAAAGACTGTGGAAATGCTGAAGAGGCTGTACTATCCCTTCAGTATCTCTTCTGATATTAGATTAGTGAACAAAGTGTGATTCTGTCCATTCTGGTGTAGAGAATGTGTACTCCACTGGGGGGAAATCTGGTTCCCAAATATTTAGACTCCTTAGGTGGCAATAACTTGGCAGCTTTAGAGTCAAAACTGATTATGTCCTTTACACAGCGTGAAGAGAATTAGAGGTGGGCAAAAATTGTTTGGGCTTTTGTGATGTTGGTGATGGAGAGAGAACAGACACTTTTGCTGAAAAATGCTGATTTGCATAGGCCAAAACACTTCAGATTCCTGTCTGTGTGAGATGGTTGTTTCAGGCAAAACGGGGGGGGGGAGAAATGAGGGGGGGAGAGCACAGAAGAAATTCAGAAATATCAAGCCAGCATTGTTTGAACCTTTTTGAAACCTAAATGTTTTGTATGTGTTTGTTAGATTCACATAATGGGAGGAGGCGGCGAACCACTTACATCCTTTAGCCCGGTTAAAGCACCCCTCCTCCCTCCTGCTGAGGCTGTTACATTTTGCATAAATGATCAAATATTTATTGGAGCAGGGACTGGAACCTAAGTGTTGCCTGTCCTCTCAGGTGAGTGCCTTAACTACTGGGATGTTATTCTTATTTGTCGGCGCTCTCTGGTCCAGTGACTACTTAAACACTTTACACAAAATGGAATCGCTTCAACAGGAGAGACTGAAAATTGCCCTCTAAACCAGAATATTACGGTACTCGCTTGATAGGAGGGGAGATCTGGGTTCAAGTCCCTCTTCTAGAGTGGGAATTTGAACCTGGGTTCTCCACAATCTTGGTCAGTGCTTTAAGAGCTAGGTAGTAAGAGACCCTCAATATCCAAAATGTTTTTTGAGGTTTTTCCAACTTTTTGTTATACTGAAAATGCCAACATATTGCAGGCTTGATTTCTGTCAACTGAATTGCAATTCACCAGCAGTTCTGAATAGATGGAAAAACAAGTCAATTTATTCGCATAGCTTTGAAGAATACACTTTTTTTTTGTAGACCTTATGATGTGCACTTCTGTAAGTATACGAACACTGAAATGGATAGTGTATCCACTCTTGCATCCCAGATATCTCAAATTTTAGGAAGGGAGATTAGAACAACTTTACAGCAGGAAGCTGCTGCGTTGGTTATTTTGTCACCTTTGCGAGTCCCCTTGAGCTATCTTGCTCTTGGAATGCAGGCTAGATATAACTGATTATAAAATATTAGTACTTAAAGTTTAACTTTCTTCTCTCTAGTTTTTGGCAAGCAGAACTTATAAAAAGACTATCCTTACAGAAGAACTAATAGTTCATTACTTGCCAGAAGAATTGTCAGAAAGGAAGAAAGTTTATGAAGAAGAAATGAAGGAATTATCAAAGTAAGTTATTTTTCTGTTGTATCTAAATGTAAAATTTTATTTTGATTCAGATTATTGAAGAAACCTTTAATTTATTTATGAAAGTAGGTTTCAAGGGCTTCCATAACATGCCAGCACTGGAACAGATTTTTAGTAGATGGTAATCAAGACAAACTAGGCTTGGATGTGGGAAATGAACAACATCAATGGAAAATAATTTTGTTCAAGTTCTGGAAATAGATCAGCTATATTTATTACTATGAATAACCCCTTCCGACCCATAATTTTAAACTAATTAAAAATTATTTCCTGAAAGCAAGAAGTGGAATGGGGGATTGGGAGTAGGAGAAGTATGACATTGAAGCATATGTGCTTCATCACAACCTTATAAGTAGTTGGCTGCTTTTATCCATGATTATTTGCACTTGCTGTATCGTGGAGTTTCAAATAATCAACACAAAATAAAATAAGATTGTATGTTACAAAGCTAGAGAGGCTGAAAGTTAACTTTGTTCTTGTGTTCCCCTCCCCTTCTCCCTCCAGCCCCCCACCATTGAATTGCTACCAAACATCCACCTCACTTTGAAATACAAGGATTGCTTGCCAGCCATGTTTAAAATATATGTACAGATTGAACCTCTCTGGCTCGGCAACATCTGTGATCTGGCATGATTTTTAGTTAAACAAATGCCTGTCAAATGCCTGCTTTATCATGGGCATGGCCAGGTTTCCCACGGTCCCATAAAGTTTTACAGCCACCAGTCCTGGTTCTCAATGCCAGTAGCCCTAAGTTACCCCTAAATGTCCTCTGAGTCCAGTAAGCAGTGGAAGTGTTGGTAATGCTGCTAGACAATATTGACCTCCCATAGTTCTGCAAATTCTGTGGTTCAGCAATGGTTCGGTCCCAAGGGTGCCAGACTAGAGAAGTTCAACCTGTAGTATACAGTAATATTTATTCTTCTGAAAATTGCAGATAAAAGCTGTGAAGGATTCGGTGAGATGCAAATTAAATGCTTTTTTTTTCTATGCATATGCTTGAGAAAGCAATTTCACTTTCCAGTCTCTTCCTCCTATTAAAACTAAGAATGGAGGTTTTGGTGCCTAAGTACATTAATAGCAGGGACAGCCCTTGGCGCTCTAGTGCCTGTGAAAGCTAAAATTTTTGTTGGCCAACAACTTATTTTATGAGAAACAAGTCTGAGAAACCACTCTAGTCAAACCTCAGCTCTAATGTTTTGCGCTGAATACAGTATGAGTGAGGAAACTGACTGTTCTCGTGTTTGTATTTTTGCAGTTTGAATAAAGATGTTCCCATCTTTGTGTGTACCATGGCCTTCCCTACAATCCCTTGCCCGCTCCATGTCTTTGAACCTCGGTATCGGCTAATGATAAGAAGATGCATGGAAACTGGTACCAAGCAGTTCGGCATGTGTTTAGCTGATGAACTAAAAGGGTAAGGAATCGTGCTGAGCCACATCCTTACTGTAAGACCTGTGGAAGCCAATGGAGAATTATAGGTACTACTTGTCTTCCATAGCCAGTTGGATTCTTTTTAGAGCCTGTGATAGGAGATACAGATATTACAGAGTTTTGTTGCAGTGTTTTTTAGAGAACCTTATAAACATCCCTCTTTCTGGGTTTCACATTGAGATACTTAATAGAAAGTTGACTTATTCTAGCCATCCAGAGTAATTCCTGGAAAGCATGTTTCAATGTGATTCACTTTGGAATAGTTGGGTTGTGTTTACCTAGAAAAGGGTAACATGTCGAAAAACTGCAAAGCACATAGTGTCAATTTTCTTACTACATCATATGATTGTTTTGAAGTCAGTAGTACCACAGAGTCTATTATGACAATTCCTGAACCATGGGTAAAGGTTCTGGGTAAAGGTTGACTAAATCAAGGTGAGGGTTGCTGTTCTCCCTAGCTGCTCTGGAAGGGTACATCTAGACAAGGATAAACCTATGGTTAGTCTGGGTCAGCTGATTCAGGCAGTGAGGTTTGGGCTGAAAAATTGCCTTGTAGACATTCAGGACTTGAACCCACAGAGGGTGGGATCCTAGAGCTCAGGCTCCAGACACAGTCCGATGTCTACACAGCAATTTTTAGCCAATGAGGCCAAATTTGCTGACCTAGACTAGCCCAGCAGTGCCATGGGTCTTTAATCCCTGTAGAGATGTACCCTAAAGCGTTTTCCTGGCTTCCTAGCTTTGGGTTTACATCGGACTTCTATGAATACCCAGGGTTAATAAAGTTGGACCATACAGTAAGTGTTTGAAGTGGGGAAAATTGAGCTCTTTGAAGGAGAATTCTGTGCTTGGTGGATGAGGACACTGCAGATAAGCTCTTTTTTTCTGGGAATTGAAGAATCCTGCAGAAGTCATGGAATGTCCCTTGATTGCATGGTGTCACTGCCACATGGATGGTGGAGTCTTACAGCAAAGTGCTCATTCTTTTGAAAGAGGGAGTTAATGGAGAAAAATTGGGTTCTCTGTTCTGTCCACAGAGCATGTAGAACTGTTTGCTTCCCAAACCATCTGCCTTTGGGGGCTTGGCTGGCTTGGTAACATGGAAATAACAGAGTGTAAAGTGGCTTTTCAAGTATGACTGTTCTAAGGGTTTCTCTGTAAGACCATCTCTGGCCTACTTCTTTCTGGCACAGACATTCCCATCACCTTGCTTACCACCTGACTTTTTTTACGGTACCTGGCACAACATAGTCACGATCTTGGCCAGTATCCTTGTTGTAATGTGAAGTAGTACCCTACTGGATCCATCTGCCATCATGGCTCAGCAGTAATTATTTTACATTTTAATTCAGGGTTTTAGTTCCAGTTGCCGCCTTGTAAAAGGGTGTATTGTAGAACCCCATTCACAGGGAGTTTGTATGGAACAGGAGAAGACTTTCCTGACCAAATACCTCTTCCTGCTATTTTTGCAGGAGGCACTGGCAGGGTGGGGAGGATCTGGGAAGATTCCTCTCCCCTGTTTTCACTATTTCCCCTATGAGTACTGGATGGCAACTTCTGTACCTTCCTCTTCCCCATCCCCTTCCCTCCCCCCACCCAGCCAAAAATAAGGAGAGCGTGCGTGAGAGAGAAGTAGTAGTAATCCCCTCTCAATGTATCACTTACAATCTACATGGTGACCAATCCTCTTAGGCTATATGTCTAGACTACATCCCTCTTTCGAAAGAGGGATGTAAATTAGACATCGAAATTGCAAGTGAAGCCGGGATTTGAATTTCCCATGCTTCATTTGCATAATCACATCATAGCATTTTTTGAAAAAATGCCTGTTCAAAAGTGAAATGGCAGTCTAGAGGTGGTTCTTTTGGAAAGAAAAGCCTTTTTCAAAAGATCCTGTAAACCTCATTTTTTGAGGAGTACAGGATTTTTCAAAGAAGGCTTTTCTTTTTGAAAGAACCGTGTCTAGACCACAGTTTCACTTTCGAAATAGCGTTTTTCGGGGGGGAACGCTATGACGCAATTATGTAAATGAATCATGGGAAATTCAAATCCCAGCTTCATTGGCAATTTTGTTATGTCTGATTTACGTCCCTCTTTCGAAAGAGGGATGTAGTTTAGACGTACCCTTAGAATGCAAGTTATCAGAATTTGCTTATAGTGGAGTGTTAGTTAGCTTTCAGTTTCTTGTGTCAAGACTGTTTTTGCTAAAATGTCCCACCACTGTCTTCACTGTTGGATCTGAACCAGTGGTGGCAACAAAGAGGAAAATTTCAGAGGCAGCCCAAGTGCAATAGAAAACATTTACTTTACGTGCACATCTTCTGCATCATTTCTAGGCACATCTGCTTTACTTAGCAGTGTAATGGAGCGCGCGCTCTCTCTCTGTCTCTCTGTCTCTCTCTCTCTCTGTCTCTCTCAAATTATTGTAAAGCCCTGCATAACTGGTCACCAGTACTCAGGAGCGCACAGCATGAAATCTGCCCCATGTATTTAAAACCCCACCTCTCTTTTTTCCCCATATGTAATTGTGCTTTTAAAAAACTGTTGCTTTAATCATGAAGTAGGTGTGTAAGAGTGTTACTAAAAAGCAACATTGTACACAGGAAACCACAGATTTATTTTTGTTTATTACCAGAGCAACGCAGTATGTGTGTTGGTTGGTTTGTTTGTTTTAAGTGCCCTTTTATCATTTCAGGTTTGCTGATTATGGCTGCATGCTAGAAATCAGGGATGTAAAGTTTTTTCCTGATGGGCGTTCAGTTGTTGATACAGTTGGTGTTCGTCGGTTTAAGGTCTTGAACCATGGTCAGCGTGATGGGTATAACACTGCGAACATTGAATATCTTGAGGATAAAAAGGTAATCTTTGTGCATTCATGTTAGCTTGGATTCACTTAAATGATCTGTCCTTGTCACATCTCAAGTTGATGTTGTGCATTTATGACCACGTAAACAAACATCTTTATTTTTGAAACCATTGAAGCTTAATCCTCTCTGCCAGAGGTCATACATCATTAATCTCAGGATAGTTTCAAACCTTTGATACCTGAAAAGATGTAACCTATCCTATGATGTTTAGATCAGGTTCTAAAGTAGCAGTTAAAAAGGACACTAATTGAAAACCCTTCTAAAGACACTTACATCTGAGTTTTATTAAAGTGCTTAGGATTCCATACTTTTGTTTAGAACTCATTTTAAAGAGAAGAATTTAGTACTAATACATTTGGTAACTCAGATGCTTGTGTGCACATCAGGAAATCTAGCTTTATATGTGCAGTGAATGGGAAAATACTAATTACAAGTTCTTTTCTAAAACCTGAGCTATACCACATTTTAGCGAATTTTTGTGTGTGCGTGCGTGCGAAACAAGTGATATAGTATGCAGGTCACCCCAACTGACTGACATTCTTGTACCACTTCAGTGTTCTGGCCTGTAAATGGCAGTGAGAAGTCCAGTTGGGTCACATGATTCTCAAGCAGAATTTCGTGGTTAACTGCAAGCCTGTTAATTTCTAGGAGGGTGTTTTCCCAGTTTATGCTGGGTAGTTCAGTTGCCAGCAAACACACAGAAAAAGAATAGGGATAAAATGTATCCAAGGTTAAAGTGGTCTAATATTCTGAGATACTGCCCTAGGTTCCCAGTGAATAAAGGTGAACTATATAGTCAGACCAAACGTTTGAAGATGTTGCCAGAAACTTTAATACCATCTCTGGTATTGGAGTCAGTCTCACTTGTGTTTCTTCCTGCCATCCTTCTATTACTTCCCCCTTCTGAGTACAACTTCTACAAAGTGGTGTTGATTTCAAATACAGTAGAATCCCTTTATGCACGAACACTTGCAGGAGGACTCCTTATCCTCAATAAGAGAAATTCCTGAACAATTGAAGATGTCAGTACTTCTGACTTGATTGCTGACAGGACCTAAAGCTTCTGCTAGAGAGACCACAAAACTGACTGGCATGAGTTTGGGATAAATGAGACTAGTCTAGCTGGAGACATCCATTTTCCATAGCATAGCCATCCCTTAGTAAGGAGTAGTTCTCACTGTTGAGCATAATTGGGTGTGAGGCATTTTAAATTGTACAGAATATGAAATCTGACACTTTTTTTAAATATTTTTTTTGGGGGGGTAAGGTGGAGGGAGCGGAGTATGAAGAACTTGTCCGTCTTCATGATTCCGTCTATGATCAAGCTGTTGCCTGGTTTACTTCTCTTAAAGAAAACATGAAAGCACAAATTCTCAGTCATTTTGGATCAATGCCAGGAAAAGAATCTGAGCCACAGGTAAATATTTCCTACAAGTGCATAATCATTCTTGGTTTATGTATTGTCTAGACAGATCTCTGATAGAAGGGTCTAGTGTGTCTCAGATACGTCATACTGATGTATTACTCAGTTCTGGTTCACTAGAATCAAGGTTGGGGAAAAACATTGCCAACCACTTTTTGGCTTCTAAAGATGTTGTTGCTACTTAATGGCACAAAGGGAACATTTGAAGTTGGTGTATACATCAAGAACCCTCCCCTTCCCCCAGTATATAGATGGGCATTAGTTATACCTATTCCTAAAATAAAGGAAAAGTGGGAGGGAAGATTGTGAGCTAGGGATATTAAACTAAATTTAATAAACTAATCGACTAGTTGATGGATTTTCAGTGGACTGTCTGGGGAGCCACAGCAGGGCTAGCTCCTGGACCAGGAGGTAACCCTGCTGCGGCTCTGCCTTTTAAACGTATTAAAAGCTTGTCGGCTCTTAATACATTTAAAAGACTAAAGCGTGGGTGGGTGGGGGGCCCCAGTGGGAGCCACACCCAGTGGGTATCTCACCCAGTCCCAACTCACACCCAGTCCCACTGCCAACTGTGGTTTGGGGGGAATATGCTTTTAAGTTGGCTTCCCCCCAGCACTGGCTCCTGTTTCCTGCCCTCCCTTTCTCCTCCCACTCCCCCCCCCCACGCCCCTCCCACTGCCTCTGGTAGAAACAGCAAGGCGGGGTGGGGGGGCAGGTCGACTATCTGATAAGCTTTTACTTATCAGTCAACTAGTTGCTTACATCCCTATTGTGAATGCTAACCTTTAATCCATAAACAGGTTATCTATCTATTTTTTTTTTCTCTTGTAGAGTAACCCTAGTGGCCCAGCGTGGTACTGGTGGCTTTTGGCAGTGTTGCCATTAGAAAACAGGGCTCAGCTGGCTATACTTGCTATGACTTCCCTTAAAGATCGTCTTATTGCTATCAGACGTGTATTAATATTTGTTACACGCAAGAGATCCAGATGACATGAATTTACTTGTGAACAGGCACTGACAGTTTATTGGTAGATACGGTTTTAAAATGCCTCATACAGAGATGAACAATTTCTAGTCATCTGACATTCGCTATTCTGGATGTTCACCAAACTTTGCACTCTCATCTGTAACTAATAAGCACTCTGTGCCTGTCGTCCTGGTGAAATCTGAGCCTCTACGAAGTTGTGCTACAATTACAATGTAGTTGGTAGCTGTGGATAACTACTTTGAAGTACTATTCATAATCAAGAGTTGATGTATTTAGCCTGTGAGAGACAGAATTTAAAGTACTAGAACACCACACACAGCCTATGTGCAGTTTGGATTTACACTGAGCAGATGAAAAAATTCTCTGCAATGGATCCCAGAAGATGGATTTACCAGATTTTTTCCTAAAGTGATAAGCAAAAGGAAAACTGAACTTTCCTATGGAAAAAGAATGCACAAAGTACAAAGCTCATGGGATGGTCTCTTAATGAGTTGGTAGATTCTCTCTGCACTCTCATCTCCTGCTTGTTCAAGAAATATTGGTCTGTAAAAACAATTTTCAAGATGATGATTTTGGAGGTTGTCCAAGAGTAGTATTTATACAGTCAAGGCTGTAGTAGAGGGTGTTTGTCGAAAAGATAGTAGCTACTGAACAGTAATTTGGTAGCCGTAAGTAATCCCTTGTGTTGTGATTTGCATGTTGTAGTGGAATGAGTATATCAAATGTCAAAGGAATGCATTTATTTTTAGAAAATTGAAGTAACTCCAGCTGGTCTATTATCATGCTGTGCGTGCGCGCGCGCGCGCACACACACACAAAAATTCCCTAAAACATGAAACTAGTCAAAGGCTGTTGTGAAATAACTATTTCACTCCAGGTACTGGGAAAACATACTATAATACTCAGCTGATGTGTGTGTTCTTAAAGTAAATTGGCTAGGATAAGCACTGGGGAAGAGTCCATTTCTCTTCCCACCTGCAAAAGATGTGCCAAGCTAATCTTACGTTGGATCAATATTTGTTTAAAACTTAAGGATTAAAAGTTAGTGTTATGATTTATATCACAAGTGCTGCACGTGGTTAGAACCTAGGTCTGTGACAACGCCATGAAAGGAGGTCCAAACTGAACACTAACAAAAGGCAATTCTCAATGCAAGCTTAAGTAAGGTATCATCTTCATTTGTTTTGGTTTTTAATTGATACTGTTTTTGTTAGTATGTTACTTTGATAGCTGTTAAATATGTTGCTGATTAGTCAAACTGCTTAATTTTCTAAATAGCCACTGAAATAATCAACAGTGTTACTAATTTAATGGCATAGTTTCATATAAATAGAAATAATTTTACCAACAGGAAAAGTTAACCAGAATATGTGTGCTCGAAGCATAGCAAGTTGCTTTTAGAGGCACTTGTTCATGTGCAATGCTCTGGTGTCTTAACTAAATGTTTTAAGTGCCTAGTTCCTAGTTTGCTTTAAATCTCTCTCCCCCCTACCCTCCTTTGGTCTGTGAAGATATTAAAAATTTGCACATGAGTTCTGGAAGAAAACTGCATACACAAATGCATTAAGACATATTAACTGCCTTCTTGGATACTGTAATTACCACCTGTGTGGTCTAGGAAAGTAAAGTATCTAGTGTAGTGGTTTTCAAGGCTTTTTCACTTGAGTTCACCTACAGAACTTTGAAAGGAGGTGGAAATCTAGACAGACATAGTCTGTTGAAAACCAGTGATCTAGGTAACTTTTCTTTCAGCAAACCATTACCAGAAGTAGTTTCTATGATCTGCTCTGAATGTACTGTAATTGCCTCTACCTTGAACACACCTTTTATAGTTAAATATTGATTTTTGTAACTATCCTTTGAATTGTGAAAGTGCATAACTTACAACCAATGATGATGTAATTTCCACAATAGCCTTGCTGCAAGTTCTGCTACCATCATAAGAGTACTAAAAGTAAAAGCTGTATGAGATTGAAGGAGTGGAGAAGGCACCAGAGCCACAAAGGTGTGTTTAAAAAAAAAAAAAAAAAAAAAGCTTGAAGCCTTTTGGGGTGCACCCTCCTCCCCCATCCTTGCATTAAGAACTCTTATATTTCATCCAAGTGTGGTATTTTTTTTTTCTGGTAAACCCATGCTAGACTACCAGCACTTTAGGTAGCTCACCTTCTTAATCTGGTAACCCAACTGATTTTCAGCTGCAAAAATGAATTCTTTGAGCTTTCATGTAGGGCAGTTTTGGGGTTCCCACCCTCACCCCCCCACTTGCCACTCTTACCATTGTCTTCCGTTCTGTCGTGGTCTTGCCCTTCTCATTAGTATCTCTTTCCTTGTCTACTCATGCATTTGAGATTTAATGTGTTGGTTGCAAGGGGACACTGATAGAATCATATAGTCTTAGGCCCTGAGCTGTACTTAATCTTACTAATACACATACCCTTTAAGAACTGAAATGTTAGTAGCTGTTGTCTTGATTCTCATTACTGAAGGCAATGACTTAAGATATCTGTTCTTTAAGTATTTTGACTAGAGATGTTAAACTTTATTTTGTAAACATGTAACTGCTGAATTTTTTTTTTTAAAGCAGTTACACACTTACATGATGGAGGGCAAAACGGAGCTGGTATGCGTGGGGAACCAGCTTTTAAGCTGGCTCTCCATGCATGCCAGCTCCTGTGGAACCATCTGCTCCCCCATCCTAACTTGAGGCATGTACTGCCCCCCCATACAGAGGCAGCAAGGGGAGAGGGGAGGTGCATGTAACAATTAGGTTTAACTAGCGAGCCAAGGCTTATTGGTTAATTGTGTAAATGAGTACATGTTAACATCCCTAAGTGATACTATGAAACAAAGTGTAACCTTTTTCATACATTGCAGAACAGCAATAAGGATGACAAGTAATATTGTTTTGGGTTGTTTTAATTCTTTCAAACTATTTCTAGCACAGTGAGGTCCTGCTCCATCCATGACTGAGGCTCATGGGTGCTATGTTAATTTAAACTAATGTTTTTCACTTTTAAGCGACTCTCATTTTTGATAAATATTATGAAATAGGATATGTATGCAAATGTTAAACCTGCAACCCAAACTCACTATTTCTTCCAAAACATCAAATATTGGATCATATAGCAAATTTAAAGAGAAACCCTATTCTTGGTTACTTAGTCTCAAGGGGTACAGTGCATGCTTTATTCTAACCAAGTTTTTCAGTTGTGGCTTATGCAGCTGAGAATAGTAAGTAGATGAGAGAACCAATTGCCTGTTCTCTAGATCACAGGCAAATGTCCATATTCCAGCTATCTTACATCTTTACCGTAGAGACAAGAACAAAGTACAGTTTTAAAACTGAGCTTAGCAGCTGAAAGACAAATGTTTCACTTCCCTTTAACACACTACATTTTTCATGCTTACTTCTTAGCCTACCCAATGTTACAGGAAAGCCTCCACTTCAGAGAGATTCTTTATAAATCATAAAGAAGCAAACATGCCCAGACCTTGTTTTTCACCTTGTGGGTCACCTCTAAAGACTTCAAAAATAGCTTTTTAAACTTCACCTTTCATCTTTCAAGAAGCATATAAATTATTTGTTTGCCATCAAGGCCTTAACTACTGTATTTGAACATGTCCAGACTGTTTCATCCATTCCTTTGAACTTCTAACGTGCCGATCAGTTTCTTCCTGTGCTCCTTTCTATGTTCCAGTCCATTTAGAAACTGAAATATAAAGCTATTGTTCAAGAAGCTGTAAACTTTGTTCATATTAAATTTCACAGTGGTGGAATTGGTACTTGGTAGCGCCTTAAACTTGCAGTCGTGAAATGATTGTATCAATAACAATCTCATCTGGAGCTTGTGACCAGATTAAAACAAGTATGTGTAATGTAGATAAACTTGAAACAATTTTTTTTTACTGTTTTGAATCTACTTATGGAACTGTATGTACATATGTACAAATATAAATTAAACTGCACCATTTTGTATTTAGTAAATTCAGGACAAATCCATGTTCTAACCACATTTGGCACTTGTTGCACAAGCAAAGCCAAACTTTTTTAAAAGATTGTGATGTTCATTTCATGTGTATTTCCAATGTTCATGGGAAATGTATTTAATTTATGTGACATTTTGAATAAACAGATCACATTCAGAAGTGTCTTTTTTTTTTAAACAATCCATTGTATGTGAAATGTCAAGATTAATTGGAAGTTAAATTTAAGTGTGCTGGTGTGTATGTATTGCTGTTGGTTTGGGTTTAGGGGACTGTAGGTGCTTGTGATCTGCTCCTTGTATTTTTAAACACCTTAATTAATCTGTAAATCTGTCTTGGTGCAAACCACTCTCACAACTCTTGTGTGTTTTTCCAAGAATGCTACATTAATATGACTAGAGCTCATGGGTGCTACGTGGAGTAGGGACTGGAATTTGTATTTAATTGGCATTAACAAATTGCACTCTTTGTAATTTCCAGGAGCTCTTATAGATCACAAGTGAAAGAGGATTGTGGGAGAATGTATTGCACTTCCTACATAAAAGGTACTCCTGTGTTCTTCCTTTTTTCTCTTCCTCTTTGCAGTCTTTTCTGGCACTTAAACACCTCCTTTTTTTTTTTTTTTTTTTTTCCTCAGTTGATCCTTCATGAGATCTGTCTTACAGCTGTCAGTCTATTTCTATGGAGAAAGAATTAACTGTGAAATTTGTGAATAGGAAGAAGCAGAACTGTTGGGGTGTGAGGGTAGTAAAGACCAGGAGAGACTAATACATTGTTGTTGTGTTTTTTAAATTGTGGGGTGATAAAGCAAGGATATGGATGAAGGCTATGTAATTACCTTCCTCTGTTTCAGAAGTTCCCACATAGGGAGCATGGATTCATTTTTAAACCTGACAGGTTTATAATTAAAATCTTTCTAGATTCATTCCCCCCCTCAAACATTGAACTAGTTTATTGACTTTAACATTCATAGTTGAGACACTGCAGCCACCCACTCCTATTTCAAACTAAATAGATGTACCTTATAAAATGTCAGGATGTATTCTCTGCTCAGAACTGCCTTTTGTTTTTCTGCCTACCCACTGTTAACCCTCAAAACTGTATTTATATATTTTAAGAGGGAAAATGTTGACTGATTTTTGTAGACTAGCTCAGTGGCTCTTGCCATGGAGGAAAGTGTCAGACATGGAAGCTGCCTAGAAATAAATATTCTGGGTTTTTTTTTGTTTTTTGTTTTAAATGAAATGGGCTGACTTCAGCCATTTTTGTGTTTCCCTTCTATAGGTTTTCTTTGACTACTTGAGCAGTTGAGCTTCAGTTGTGGTAGTGCTCTGGTAGAGTGAAAGTGAAGATCACCTATTCAAGTAATTATCTATATAAGTACATTAATAATGCTGCTTTACCACACTAAAGAAGATTTCCATTAGCTCTCCAAATTCCTGGCACAGAGGCAATTAAATGAGCCAGAGAAGGATCTGTGACTGCACTTGTCACAGCTAACACCATACACACAACTACTTTGAGTATAATGGGAGAGGAAAGCTGCACACTACAAATAAATGTTTCAGTAGCAAGAGGTTTTTCTTGCAGTCTTTTTTGTTTGTTTTTTGTTTTGTTTTGTTCCCCCCCCCCCCAAGACCATTGTATGGCAGAGAAAGGAAAAGCTGTGTCTGTGTGGATGCTCCTTCTGTTCCATCACCAAAATTGTTGACTTTTGGTGAAAACTGGCAAGAGTAGGCCAGGCCTAAGAGTTCTTTCAATCTTACAGGATACCTCCCAGACTGAAAACTGTAATGGTGGCTAAATGTTGTTCTGCTGGGGACCTTCACTCAGTCAGAAGTAGAAATGCTGCCATCTTATCTGTGGGCAATTGTTACTGTCCAACAGAGCTTACATTTTTGAACTGGAGTGCTGAAAACTCACTGCTGCTCACTACGACTCTATGGAGTGTTTAAAAAAAAAAAACCAAATTCTGATGAAATTAGAATAACAAATGTGAGACTATTACAATTGGTGCACAGTGAAAGGCAATTTGAGTAAACTAGTTGTGAATAACTGCTCTCAACAGCAATGTTTTTACATTCATGGAACAATTTCTTCATACAGTACTAACTGCTGGGATGTGACTTTTTTTATTGACCCTTTTATATGCTGTGGCTTATCTCTAAATCAAAATTCACTCACTGAGACGATGTTCTGGCACTTTGTTCTCTGATAGAGCTTGATTAATGAAACAAACATTTTAGAGGGGAAAATAATTTCACGTTTAAATGTGATTCATCCTGCATTTGTTCAGACCCATAGCAACATCATCCTAAAGGAGTTGCATTATCTGAGCCTGGCTGAGAGGCTGGGGCCCAAGAACCAATGCAGCAGAGATGGTTTGAGAGGTAAATCTTGTATCCTCCTGTGGAGCCACTCCTGAATGTGTGTGGGGGGAGGGGAGTAAACAAATAAAGGCAAGGAAATCTTTGAGGTTCTTCTGTCTAGGAGCTTTTTATGGAACTGTGCAGCCTATTCCTAGGGGAAGAAATGCTGATTAGCTAATTTAGACTTTTCAGTAATGCATTAAGTACATAGTAATGGGGGTTGCCTTCATGCGAAGCACCCACATTTTCATTTAAATTCTCCTCAGGCTTTTCAGTATTTAGCATTAGTCCTCATTTGCAGATTAATGTTGGTTTAAGAACTGCCACAAGTAGGCAAGCCATTATTTTGTATCATGACAGTGAACTACGGGAGAGTCTTCATGAAACCTTAACTGAGCTGGGAATAGTTCAAGGAACAGGCATGGTATGTGGGAGTGCAAAAGTTCATTTTAAGCATATACAGAACCAGAGATGTTGTCTGTGCACCTTAGTATGAGGGGGTCACATGAACACCCCCTCTCCCCACCCCCCCAGATTTCTGCTTGGCTTGGCAGCAGAGGAGAGGGAAAGGACATGCTCAACCCCTTTCCCTTAAAGCTGAGCCCAGGCAAAGAGCAGAAGGGGAGGGACTAGTCACTTTCCATGCCTGCCACTTTGGGTTTCTGTTCTGTGCAGTGTGGTGTCTGCTTGAGAGGCCAGATGGGAAGATGGCAATGCCAGGCCACCACCACCCTAGGTGCTGTTTCTGGGGACAGGGACCAAGCAAGCAGGAGTACTATCTCCATGTTTCCAGCTCACTTAGCTCCTGTCCCTGGCAGCCAGACCGGAGGGAGGAGGGAGAAGAGTACTGCCACCATCTCCCTAGCCAGGCTTTCTGCATGGCTTGCACAGAACAATGACCTGGAGCAGCCAATGTCAGCAGCTGTGAGAAGCAGCTTTATCTTGTTCCTGCCTTTGCCCCCCTGCAAGGGATGGAGGCCTTGCCTTTGGGAGGGAGGTACAGTGGGAGGAAAAACAGCCTTCTCCCTATAGGTAACTGGTGTGGCAGTGAGAGCGAGGCACCCATGAGAGTGTGGCAGCCTGGGTCAAGTGAAGGGCAGGGAGGGTCACTGAGTGGAGAAGTGGGGTGCACACATGTCCTCCCCTTTAGATTCCCCTCTTCTCCCTCACCCCAGTATCAGGAGGCAGGAATTGTCTATGCTGACGTGTGATTGTACAATAGCCACAGGAATTGCCGTAGAGCTCTGTCCAGTATAATATCCTGTCTCTGACAGTGGCTTCTACCTGATGCTTCAGAGGAAGGTTGAAGAAACCTTTGGCAATAAAGAATAATCTGCATAAAAGCACCTTTTGAACCCCTCAATTAGCAGCTGGTTTGTGCCCTAAAAAATGAGCGTTGCTTGCCCCTGTAAACTTCTGGATGTGTTTAGGTTTAAAAAAAAAATCCAATTGTAAGAATATCCAATCCTTTTCTGAAATGTTTGTGCCTCCATGATCCCCATATAGCAATGAGTTCTGCAAGTTAATTAGGCACTGCATAAATTGATGAACATTAAATATGCTGCTTTTCAGTGTCTTAGAATATCTGTTCTTTTAGAAGAGAATACAGGTACATCGAAATGCCTGTTCTACTTCTCTATGCCATTCAATGCCCTCTAAACCATTATAGTCTTCCTATTTATCAGATATTTCACTCGAGTCATAAACAATTTTCTATTCCTCTGCTTTTTGTTGCCTGTCTTTGAACTCCTATTTTACTGCTATGCCTCCTTTTTTTCTTTTTTTAAAGACCACAGTATTTCAAATGAGGTCATACTGGACTGGTTTATGTAATAGCATTATAGTACTTTCCATCCTGTTAGAATGCATTAATAACATTCTGTTTGGTTTTTATTTTTTGACTGGTGCTAGACTGGATTTATCTGAATTTCTGACCCTTTGCTAGGACCCTTTGTCTTGCAGGGGTGGCTCTTTAAGGAGGGCATTGCCTTCCAGGCTATCAAACAAGTAATTTTTGTTAACAATGATGGTAATTGACTCAGTGTGTGTCTGGCCACATTGGAATGCCATCAGCCTCCATAGATTGCTAAAACAAATCAAAACATCCTAGATTAAAGTAAATAATGCTACCTTAGAGGGGAGAACTTGTGCTAAGACACAGATACTGTTGAGGTCCTTCTGATTGGAAGAGATCTTCTGTAAATCCCTCTTTCACTGCTTAGCCTGAATTTAAAACAAAAAAACTAGCTGCCTGTGAATATGCAGCTGCTTCTTTCAGTTAATATATGCCTGTAGCTGCATTTTTACATAAGTGCTTAGTGCTGAAAAGCCTCACGACTGGAATCCAGGGGTTAAATATTTCTTAATTCTAGCATGAGTCATTTGTCCCTGCTTTGGAGTCGGTCTGCTTGCAATCACGTATTAGATTGGAGTGGTTCCTGGAACAGGAGTTCCCTGCTCACGTCTGACATGAACAAGCTCAGGGAGAAATGAAGAAACTGTTACAGTACAGCAAATAATAACACGTAGGGGCCCTCTGCTTACAAAAAAAGAAAAAGGGACGCCAGCTTGCTTATTCTGGATTATCTCAAGACTTCTTGTTCCCATCCACCCTTTTTGGAAGGTGGGGCAAAGTTTTGGGTACATTGTGTCTGAGGGTTGAAGGTCAGGTATGCTTAAGTACTATATTGAAAAGCGAGGAGGAGGAGCAGGCAGTCCCTTATACAGGTCAGTGGGCAAGGTTTTTACAGTTGTGCTGGTTTAAGCTCACAATACGAACTATGAGGTGTGTTTTGAAAAGAGAACCAGATGGGGAATATAGATCATTTCCCTCCACTGATTCTGCTCTTTCTAGCTCCTCCAGGACAGTCACTACTTAGACCAAACTCTGAGTTATATAGCTCCTTTACTCCTTTAGGTTGTCATGGAAAGGTGGTAGCTGAGAGTGATCACCTCTCAACCTCTGGAGATAGGTAATGTACCTAATACAGTGACCAGTAACTGCTCTTCCCTCAGTCATTACAGTGCTGCGTAAGCATTATCTGCCTGTTTGTCCAAAGAAACTGGAATGTTCTCTTAGATACACCCAAGCCTCCTTTAACACAACCTCCCTCATTCAAGCTTGCCCCCAGGCCCATTCCCACCTGCCAATAGGGTTGCTAGGTGTCCGGTTTTGAACTGGACAGTCCAGTATTTGAGCTTTCTGTTCGGGGAAACAAATTGAGAAAATGTAACGGTCCGGTATTTTCTAAATAAGATATAATGTAGATTGTGATGTAATGTCAAGTGTGTCCGGTATTTTTGTTGAAGCCATCTGGCAACCCTACCTGTCAGAGCTGAAACAGCTTTCCCCCTTGGCTTCAAAATCTTTACTGCTGTCAGCTCCAGGTTTTTGCCAGTTACCTCCTTTCTTGGAATCAAATTCCCTACTGGTCCTACAGATAGTTCTCACTCCCATATCCACAAGCATCTCTCACTGACCCACACCAACACTAACAGTCTTACTATTGGTCTGATTTTTGGAATCCATGCTGATAACGGTCATGAGTTAGCTATGAAAACCTAGCTAGACGGCTTCTCCTGACTACAGTTGGTCACACTATTGTGTGAGAGGATTTTTTTTCAGTGGAGAGTAGTGTTTGGATATAAAAATCACTGCAGAAAATTTGTTGCGTGCAAAATATTGCGTGGGTTTTCTTCCCTCTGCCCCTTTGTCTCCTTCGCTTCTCACCCCCCTCCCCCCTTCTCTTCTGAGGGCATAAAACAGAAAAGCAGAGAAGGTGGAGGGAAACAATACTTTTCCCAATGTTTTAGAAAAAGATTTTTTTTAAATTACACACAGAGCGCGCGCGAGAGAGAGGTGGAGTCACTTTCCACTCCTTTCAGGAGGAGGAGGAGGTAGAGCCAAAAGAATTAATCAGGATGGTGTCAAGTGTCTGAGGGGAATCAGAGGAGCTAGTGTATTGCTCTCAATGACATGTGCAACGCCGACAGGTGCAGCCTGAATCTGGGGCTTCTGGAGCTTAGTGAATGAGCTTCTATAGCTTTAGCTAACAGTCAGCTGGCTCTCCGCTCAGGCTGTGGAGAAGATTGTTCTTTTTCTCTAAGTGCCACTAAGCGAACTACACCCAGCAGGTGTGCAGGTTACACATGCATCTAATTTTCATCCCCCAACTGATGAGCTAGGGGGAAAGCCCTCGGAACAGACAGTGTTTGCACGGACGTGCTACTCTGCCTTCGTGAGCAGCATGATGGCATTGCTTCGCTGGAGTGATTGTTTTTGGCTGGTGTTGGGTTACAGATCGCTTGACTGCAGGGGTAATTAAATACTGTCCTTATTAAAGGGCTGCAGAACTATGCTAAGCCTGGCCTGATTGAAGAGGTCTCTCTAAGCTGAACTGCCCTTGCTAAGTAGGAGGTGGGGATGCTGAATCCCCGGGGAGAGGTGTCCCTACCTAAGTGGGTGGGCTCTGCCTAAGAAGCCATAGGCATCATTTAATGCTCCCTCCCTGCTGTTCAAAGGCAGAGCTGATGAGACTCAATGGGGGATTCTTGTTTTGTTCAGTGATGACTGCGACTGAAATCTCTGATGGCCACGTGCTTGATCCTTACATGTGGTGCGGGCTGCTCTTGCAGTGGAAGAGACTGTACAACCTGCAATAGCAATGAGGTTTCCCACCAGCTGTGGAAATCATCTGAGACCCAGTGGCACTGGAACAACTTGCTTGGGGGTGGGGATGCTGAGAACCATAGAACCAAATTGTAAACCCTGTTGATGGGAACTAAGGATTTAAATGTTAACCCATTAAATGTAATGCTTAACTGGTTAACTGCTTAAATAGGATCCCGGGGCGGGGAAGAGGAGTTGTAGCACAGTGCAGTGGGCCCAGACAGGATGGAGTGCAAGCCAGGGGGTGCAGCAGCACCCCCAGTTCCAGCATCTATGTTGTGAGCTGGGCTAAGTGGTGGGACCTGAGCACATGATGTTGCAGCAGAGAGACAGTGGTAGCAGGGGATGGTGGCAGCAACAGCCAATGGCACTGGCTGATCCATGGCAACTGTGAGCCAATTGTGGTAGCCCTACAGCTGAGGTGTTGGTCAACACTCACCTCATCCCCATTGACTTCTGCATAGAAGGTGAATGCATGTGAGTCCATCTGTGAATTCAGGGCCTTCATTGACCAAGGACAGCAACTTATAGTGGGGTGGAGTGGAGGGAGAGAGGAGAGTGGCATGTTAACAGAATATTTGTTTGACTTTCACACTGCAAAGTGAGAAACTGAGGCAAAGAGCACTACCCAACATATTTGTGGTAGGTGTTTTGCTCAGGGCCATGTGTTGTTGAATTGTCATTGCCCCCAATTCTAACGTCCTTTATTCTTTTTGTTAAATCTTTCCTTTGCTATACACACTGAATGACTGGAAAAGGTGAAGTATTGCTTCTGAGATATCAGGGCTGGTGTTTAATTTTCCCAGATTACAGGGTGGGATCCTGAGCCGGTTCTGCTTTCAGTTGTAAAGAGGAACCTGTAGGTGTTAAACTTTGCCTTTGTTTCTGCTCTCTCCACCTGTCAATAAGGTTCTGTACAAAACTACCTTAGTAATTCACTCTAACAGCCAAAAATCAGGTTTTTACCAACTTACAGGTAAGGTCAAAATGTCAGTCATTCACTTGTATATAAACAGTAGTACTGACATTTATTCACTCTATTAGACCTTTGTTTGGGTTACCACTGGTGACCTAGCACTCTTACAGAACGTTAGTTAACATCTCAATGTGCTTGTGTAACCAGAAGTTCAGGATATTCTGTGTACAACTGCTAATACGCTCCCCTTCCTTCTCCTCTGTTTAACTTTTAACTGAACTGCTGGCTTGGTTTCAGTTCTTTGAGAGAACACTACAGCAAGCATAACTTTGAACTTAGATTTTAATATCTCCCAATCATTAGTAAAGTGACCATTACACAACGGCTTAGTAGGCTAAGGTCATGTCTACCCCACAAGATAATTTTGAATTTATTAAGTTTGATTTTGTTTTTAGCAAAGCAAAAAATGTTGAAGGTGCATGTCCCCAGTATGTGCAAGAGTTCAACAGTGTGCGCTCTCAGTAGGATGGATACTGTTAATATTGACAGTGAGGCACTGTGGCTAGCTATCCCACAGTTCCTGCTGCCCTTTTGTATTCTGGATTAGGTTCCCAGGGCTTGATGGGATAAAGACCATGCAGCAAGTGGTTCTTGGTATATGTTGTCAATGTCCCATAATGCACTAATCTCTTTCTCTTCCCTTAGTTCTGCCCTGGCCCTCCTTTGAAAGGAACAGCAAACAATCTTGTCACAACCCTTTTTACTTGGTTATCCGTGCAGACACCATAGCATGGCATGCATGGACCCTGTTCAGCAGCAAAGTACTATGGTAGTCACTGCAAACACCTCATGCCTTATGCTGTGATATGTCCAGAGCCTAGCCAGGAGCAAGGAAGAATGCAAGGAGAGCACAAACACAGACCTGTATGAAATACTTGAGTGGAGCAATCAGCAGATGCTGGTGACAGTCAGTCCTTTTGACACAGTGGAACGCCAGTTCTGGTGCCATGAGACAAGCACAGACCAGTTGTACCACGTAGTTATGCAGCTATGGAATGATGAGCAGTGCCTACAAAACTTTCACGTGTGTGCCAACCCATATCCAAACATTTCTGCCTTTGCAGCAAATAGAAGAGTCTGGTCTGTGAGTACTTCTAGCTAGCCACACTCAGTCCCTGTTAATTTGATTCCTGTGCTTTAATTTTTGTTTGGCTGGGATGCATTTTGTCTGTAGGTCTGAGACCTCAGCACACGAAACCACATATTCCTCTCAATGTCTCCAAGACTCTGACCATTGAGAGTACTGGCTAGCTCAGCAGTGGTAGCAAGAATGAGAGTTCTGCATTGTCTTCACTGCCAAAGGTTTGGTGAGGGGCTGTGAGGAGGGTTACAGCATAATCAGAAATGCATGATATTTATCTCACTGAAAAATGCCAGTAGAGCAGGAGTGGGCAAGACCGCCTCTGTGGGCTGTATATGACCTGCCAAGCCAGTTGATCTGGCCGGTCACCACCCTGCCGCTCCTCTGCCCTCGGGCCAATTGAGACCTGGGCTATGTCTACACTATAGGCTTTTTGCTCAAGAAGCTTTTGTGGAAGAGATCTTGCGCAAAAACACATCCACACTACAAAAGCACATTGCAAAAGTGATGCGCTGTTACGCAAGAGAGTGTCCACACTGCATGGGTGCTCTTGTGCAATAAAGCTCTGATGGCCATTCACAGAATGGCCATCGGAGCACCTGTGCTTTTTCTGATAGGGGTTTCTTGCACAAAAAGAACCTGTGGAGCGTCCCTGTGGAGCGTCCCCACATGCCTTTTTGTGCAAGAACTCTTGCACAAAAAGGAGTTATTCCTCGTAGGGAGAGGTATACCTACACTGCAAAAAGCCCTCCATTCTACTGTAAATGTTTTGCACAAAAATGCGCTTGAGGTGTGGACACTCCATGGGTTTTTGCACAAAACCTCTGTAGTGTAGACATAGCCCTGGGAATGGGGAAGTGTGCAAAGTCTCCTCCCCCCACCA
Organism: Pelodiscus sinensis; assembly: GCF_049634645.1. NCBI lineage: Eukaryota > Metazoa > Chordata > Testudines > Trionychidae > Pelodiscus > Pelodiscus sinensis. The sequence continues at coordinate 230,120,801 of NC_134711.1, read as the reverse complement.
GGGTCATGCAGCACCAGAGGGAACTGCCAGCTATTCAAAATAGCTGACACTTCTCTCTAGGTGACGCACACCTCTGGCAGGCTGGAGGCAAGAGACTCCTCAGCCGCCAGGCCCTGATTGGCCTGGGGGAAGGATGAGAGGAGACTTTTCACTAAGGGCGCACAGAGCCCAGAGGGAACTGCTGGCTGTTAAAAATAGCTGGTAGTTTTCTCTAGGTGCCAGGGAGTGTGTGTGTGGGGGGAGGAGGGCAAAGACTTCACATACTCACCCCCGGGCCATCAGGGTTTGTGGGTATGGGAGAACCTGAAGTCTCCTAGCTCCACCTCTTCCCGGGGAAGCCCTGGGCCACTTCAGAAATATGTGAAGTGCACCCCCTTAAAAAATTATTGCCCACCCGTGGAGTAGAGACAAGGCACCACAATTTTACCGAGTTACCTATGTGAGGACAACATGGCTGACCTTGCTTAATTTTCCTTGTGGTAAAACTAAAGTATTTTGTCACCATTAGGCTTTTACAGCAGGTTAGCAAATTCATGTTAGACATCTTTTAGCAGTGAAGACAAAGACCTCTAGATTGTCCACCAGTGGTTTTCGCACCATGTTGTCTGACCTTCTCAGAGCAGCTGTAATCCATGCAACATGGCTCTGGATATTGGTGTCTGCTAGTGCTCTTAATATTAGTACAGCTGATGCTCCACCAATGTTAACCAAGACAAGGGACTTTTCAAAAGCTTACTTGGTGTAGAGCAGGCTACACAGTGCACCACCTTTTTTAAAAGTAAGCTTGTGTGAGCTGCGTAAGGGATTTACAGATCCGCCTCTCACTGAGCCCCCGTTTGTCTGTGTTCATTCCTTCCTTTGCTAAGAGAGGATTGTGACATTAGAGCAATTTAGCTACCAGCGATGCTGTGATTTCCATACACTGTTGCAGCTTGAACTGTGAGAGCCCTCTGGAACACTTCTGGCATATTTGTGCTGAGCTGGAGTGGCGTTCTAGTGCATTGTAAACAAATAGATGGTTGGTTACTAGTTTTGTTCTGTACTTTGCAGTATGCATGGCTGGTGTCTCTGGTGAAATGATGCATTCTGGCACTGTTTTTTCTCTTAGGACTAAAGCACTAGTCTGTAGCTGTCCAGTGTGCCTTCAGTTCAGCCATGTTATCTTGAGTGTGGTATCCCATGGGCCTTGCTTAAGCAATGACTCAGTGCAAGAAGAAGACCAAGAGTAGGGTAGGCCCCTTATTCCATGGAGGTGGTTGAGAACAGTAGCAGAAAATGTGTGAGCAGCAGAAGAGCTAAATTACTTTTTAGTTTGTTTTCATCCATAAGATGATTAGTGATTGGACACCTAATATGGCAAATGCCAGTGAAATGAGGTAGGATCAAAGGCTAAAATAAGGAAAGAACAAATTAAAAATTACTTAAGTTAGATGTCTTCAAGTCCCCAAGGTCTGATTAAATGTATCCTAGAACACTCAAGGAGCTGACTTGAGAAGATATCTGAGCCATTTGCAATCATCTTTGAAAAGTCATGGAAGACTAGAGAGATTCCAGAGTACTAGAAAAAGGCAAATATGCCCATCTATAACAAGGCGAATAAGGACATCCCAGGAAATTAGACCAGTTAGCTTAACTTCTATACCAGGAAAAATAATGGCACAAATAATTAAGCAAGCAATTTGCAAATATTTAAAAGATAAGTAACAGCATGGATTTATTAAGAATAAATCATGTCAAACCAACCTAATAACTTTCTTTGCCTGGGTAACAAGCATTTTGAATGGGGAGAAGTTGTAGATGATGTATATCTTGACATTAGTAAGGCTTTTGATACAGTTTCATATGATTTTCTCATAAACATGGGAAGTACAACTTAAATGGAGCTACTATAAGGTGGGTGCATAACTGGATGAATGACCATTCCCAGAGAGTAGTATCAGTGGTTCACAATCAAGCTGCAAGGGCATAATGAGTAGTGTCCCATAGGGATCAGTTCAGATTCTGGCTGTCTTCAATATTTTCATTAGTGATTTAAATAATGCATAGTGAGTAAGTTTATAAAATTTGCGGACAATACCAAAGTAGGGGGGTTTGCAAGTGCTTTAAGGATAGGATTGTTTCGAATTTTAATCTGAAGTAAATAGGATGAAATTCAATAAGGGCAAATACATAATGCTCCATTTAGGCAGGAACAATCAGTGAGAAATTACTATCTAGGAAGGAGTAATGTATAAAGGAATCTTGGGGGTTATCATGGATCACAAGCTAAATTTGAGTGAGCAGTGTAACACTGTTGCAAAAAAAGCAAACATTATTCTGGGATGTATGGCAGGAATGTTATAAGCAAGACACAAGAAGTAATTCTGCTCTACTTCACTCTGATTAGGCCTCAGCCAAAGTATTATATGCAGTCCTGGGCACCACATTTCAGGAAAGATGAGGACAGCTTGGAGAAAATCCAGAGAACACAAAAAATGATTAAAGGCTTAGTAAACATGACATGAGGGAAGATTGGGGAAAAAATTGGTTTGTTAATTCTGGAAAAGAGAAGACTAAGGCTGTCTAGACTGCAAAGAAAAGTCAGAAAAAGATACACACATTGTGAACTGCAATTTGCGTATCTTTTGCCACTCCTTTTTGGAAGAGGCTTTTCCGAAATTTGGCCCATCTACACGGGGCCAAATTTCAGAAAAACCTCCTCTTTTGGAACATCCCTTCTTCCTCATACAAGGAGGAATACAGGGATGCCAAAAACTCATCCGCTTTTTCTGAAACTGTTCCAAAAAAGTGGATGCGTTCCTTGGATGCAGCATAGTTTTTCCAGGATACCGGAGGTAGACGTAGCTTAAGAGGGGACATAATAGTTTTCAAGTACATATAAGGTTGTTTCAAGAAGAAGGAGGAAATTGTTCTCCTTCACCTCTGATGATAGGACAAGAAGCAATGGCCTTAAATTGCAGTAAGGGTAGTTTTGGTTAGACATTAGGAAAAACACTGGAACAACTCAGATAGTGGGGTTGTGGAATCTCCATCCCTGGAGACGTTTAGGAGCAGGTTAGTAACACCTGTCAGAGATGGCCTAGATAATACTGTGTCTTGCCATGAGTTCTCTTGCCAGAGAACTGGACTAAATGAACTCTCAAGGTCTCTTCCAGTACTACAATTCTATTATATGGTGCTGGGGAACTTTGCTTCTGTTGCGTCGCTTCTGCCCTCTGACAGTCCAAACAGCAAAGGAGATGAGGAATTTCCTTGTTCATTATCTTTGTTTCCTTCTTACCAGAATGTAAGCTGCTGGGGCAAGCCCTTTTGACAAGTTGACTGTTACTGGGCAAACTTTTTTGTAAACCATTATGAAGCAAAAGCATAAATGTTCCCTTTCTAGCATGAGATACAGACATTGTAAGTAGGATTAATACACGTAGTCGCTTACAAGCATTTCATGAAGTCTAAATACATTGTGATAAGCCAGATACCCATCTTATCCGGGCTAAACGCTGAGCAGGACTGTTGGCAGTGCTGAGTTGAGGCCTAAACTCTTGGCAAGAATGGGCATATGCTCTGCCAGCATCACAATCACCTTTTAAAAAAAAAAAACATTTAAATGTCTGAAGGCCAGGGACTTGGATGGCTCAGAGAATTAGTAATGGCTTTACTACTTATAAATAATAATAATTTTGTACTTCACTAGTGCCAAGATGACCCAGGCAGTGGCTGTCAGGAAAGAAGACTAATTCCGAACACTGCTTGAAATGCCCACCTGTAAAGAGGCATTCCCAGGACACTTGATGCTGTTATGCAACGCTTTGAAACTCAAGAGATTTGAAGCCCCTGTAGGTTTTGAAGTTATATTAAGTGTTGAATGTGAAAAGGTAATCACTGTGATGGAAAGCCAAGCAAAATGAATAGGGTCTAGCCACGTGAAACAGTAATGTAATATGCTTGCCCAGTGTAGTATAATGCTCCAGTTCCACAATCTTCAGCCCAGTGTGCACAAAAACAAGTACATATAAGCTGTTGGTTAATTATACTATTTTTCTTTATCATAAACAGTTTATCTGCTGTTACTGAATATGCATTTGTGTACACGTGCTGTTCTCACTGTAACTCCACAGTGAAAAATCCATTACCAGTCAATTCAATTCTGTGAAGTAATGGAGTAAGCCACAGTAAACAATCAACTTTAGAAGGTTAATAAATTGCATGAGTTGTTTCTCTTTGCTTTTATAAATAAGGGTGGCCTCAGTCTGCTTTATTTTTTAACATTATTAATCTTAATGGAAAAAGTGCATAACTAAATCTAAAAAGAGTGCAGTGTCACAAGTCACTGTTCCTTGTCCAAGCTCTACAGGTTGTTGCATTGTGGTACAGATCTTGCATTGTCCACCTAAAGCTAATAACTACAGGTGCTGGAACACTGCCGAAAAGTGTTCATGAACACAGGCTCAAATTCTAAATGACTGTTCAAATTCAACCCAGAGTAGGCTCCTTTTTATTTGCCGTTCAGCAATAGTCTTAAATAGATTGCGTTTCACACAACTATCTGTTCTTCTTATGGTTACCCATATTTATATAGGGGAAAAACGGTATTCTAGGTGCTATTCTGTTTTGCTTTGGGGTTTTGTTTTTTCAGTTTTAACTGGGGACCACTAACATTATTACATGACTTTGGTAACGAACTGCATATCACAAACCCCAATTATTTAAAGTAAAAAGTTTGCAAACATCCTGAGGGCTTAATTACCTCGCAGTACTATTCAGTAAATATAACTATGAGTAATATACTTGCAAACATCATAACGGGTATCAAGTGGGCAGCAGGGAGGGACGGGAGGGTAGATTTCCTCCACTGATTTGAAATTAACATTTTAGTTTCCTGTACTGATAAGAAACAGCCGTGTATTTTATTTTTAGCCGATAAAGATAGAGAACAGTCATGGACTGTGATTGTCTATTCCTGCAACAGAAAATACTTAACTTAAATTCTTCTAGGTAAAAAAGAAAATGTACAGTTGTTTGGCTCTGACTTCACTTGTTTACATGGGGCAGCTTGCTTATGGATTAGGCAAAAGAAACAAAATAAGCACTGGTATGTCCATAGGTATTCATGCAAAAGCTCCTGGAAAGACCTCTTCAGGCTAACAAGAAATGTATTATTGGGTGATATTTATTTTAGAGCTCTATTGTACTGAGGAGAGGTCCCTCAAGATGCCTCAACTAGAAAATATGTTTCCCGCATTGCTAGTCTTTCACTTTTAGTTGAGAAAATTAGCGTTTATGCTTCAGGTTCGAGAGGACCATGGCAAAACATTCTGATCTTTTGACACTTACTAATGAAATAAATATTGATAGCAGAAGTCCGGGACCACAGCTTGAGTTTTACCATTTCTTTCAGTTTTCTGATGGGTCTGCTTAGTTTACACCCTAATATACCATTATATTTGTATCTTGGGGCCTCAAACACGGATACGTCAAAAACAAAATTATAAATAGGCTTTATGAAATTCCATTTTTGTCTAAGAAGATTTAATACCAGTTTGTAATTTCTTTAATTTTTAACTTAGTCATAGTGGCAAAAAATGTAATTGGAACTGGGCTTAAGTCATCTCTGATGGGGGATGCAGAGCCCTCTGCGCATGGCTGATGGGCCCAAGACACCTGGATTCAAGGTGAGGGGAGAAACTGTGCTCCTGACCCAATGGAGGAACAACCTATTTCAGGGGCAGATGAGTTTTGCGGGGCCCCCCTTTGGAGAAAAAATAGAAAAAAGGCATCAAAGGCGCAAATTGAAGGCTATTTTCATATTAAATGTGAATTGGGGAAATTTGATAGAAATTTAATTTAGTTGGATAATTTTATTTTAATTATATTGTAATTCATTCTTAAACAAAATTCTGCATTAATAATTAAAAGTTTTCATTTGTATTTAAGTCTATTATAGCTGTCTAGCCCTTTTGGCAGCACATTCTTCAATTATGTCATTAAAGTCCATTTCTTTACCCAGGTTGTTTTCAATCAATATAATCAAAAGACCTACAAAATGCTCCTGGCTCATAGTAGATCTTAAATAATTCTTTATTAGTTTCAATTTAGAGTGCCCACTCTTTCGGTAGTACCACTCTGATTATGTGAGCTACCCTTCCTCATCCCCTCTCCTAACACCTCCCTCTACACACTTGCCCTGCCTCTCTCCTCTGGTACTGGTCCCTCCCCTGCAGGTGTCTGCCCTTCTGCTTCACCCCCAGAGTCCCCTGGCACCTGCACCTTCCCTTACCCCCTTCCCTCACTGCCCCTGCCCCTTTGCCCTCTTTTTCCCTGATGCCCACCCCCTCATCACTCTCTGCCCTCGTTCCCCTCATGTCCCTGTGGCCTCACACATTACTTGCTCCATCCCTACCTTCCTCATGCCCACCCCTTCTTTCAAGCCTTATCCTAGCACCTCCCCCTCCAGCCCTCAATGCCCTTACCCTCTCCTCTCCCAGCATCACCCTCTCCCCCTCCCACTGACACCTCCCCTCCGGCCCTTTTCCTCATTGTCTCCACTTGGCCCCCTGGCATTTGTCTCTCCTCTACGCAGTCCCTGGGTGCCCTCCCCGCAAGCCCAAGCCCACCTTCTGCCTTCCAGTTTGCGGACCCACGTGCCAGACCGCACGGCGCAACACTGGGCTGCGCAGTTTTAAAGTCCCGGACCGTGACATCGCACCACGCCCGGGCGTCCCCCCTCCCAGCTGGTGTGTGGCATTTCAGCAGGCCACGCATGCGCTCCCTCAGCTCTACAGTGCCCCATACTGGCCAGCGCTGGGGAATTTAAAGTGCGGGGCTGCGGTGCCGCATCACAATCCCCCCTCCTTCAGCAGACGGCCCACTGGGAAATTCCTGGTATCCCGCCGGGCCAGTCTGCCCCTGTAAAAAACTCCAACGCTGGTGTGGGGCCTATTGAAGCACGGGGCATTCGCCCTGCCCTATATCCACTGCTGACACACTGTGCCAGCTGCAAGCCCTGAGGGAGGTCGCACCACTGCTGAAGGGCTCCTGCCTGGGAATGGCCCTTGTGCTTTCAGTCACTGAGTGAGGGAGCACAGCTGCATCAGCAGAGCTTGTAAGGACTCTGGTTTGGTTTTGGAGACAGTGCTGCTGGATTCCTGAAGACATGAGGTGAAAGGGAGGCTGCAGTCCTGATAGGACAGAGCAATGACCCCTTCTCAGGTCCTGCCTCCCTGTGTTCCCAACCCATGAGGACTATAACACTGGAGCTGTAAAGGGCTCCCTGCATTGCCATGGGCCCCATAGCATTGGCTCCCTGCAGGCACTGTGTGTGGAGTAGGATGAGCTACTAATTCTTATCCATTAATTTTTTTCTCTTCAATTTTTCTGACAGGTGAAACTGATATTTACCCACACCTAGCAATTTAACGCGAATCCTGCCAAATCTTACCATGATGATAATCTGAGGTTATCTGGAGTAATAAGCACCTCCTGATCTGAACAAATGTTGAAGTAAAAGGCTCAGGAATTTCTTAGCCCAGCTGTACTTATTACCTGACTGTGACACCCTATGAAATATGGGAGACACTTTCTGATATTAACACCAGTATCTTAAAATTGCAAGGAATCAGACCAGTATGTCATGTAAGAGATCTGTGAACATGTTACCATTTGCCAAGTATGATAATCTTGTTTCTATGTTTGAATCACCTTAGTGTTATGAGTTATAAATATGTATGGTACATCTGTGTTTCCAAACTTGTGCTGTGTTTTTGGGTGACACTCCCAGACAGATTAGCAACAACACTGCCTAGCCTATTTGCTATAGCCCATTAAGGATCACCAGCTGTACAAGAAACCCATTGAAAAAGACCAGGACTACATGTTATGAGCCAGTAGTCATGTAGAGGCATGTCTATGGAAACAATGCAAAGGCTTTTCCATGCCATGTGCTATGAAGCTTTTGTTTGGGACAAGGGAACTACAGGCCACATGGCAAAGGATATATAAAAAAGCAGCTGCATGGTCTCCATTTTGTCTTCAGTCCTGCTTCTTACTTCTAGAGTAACTTTTCTACAAACTGAAGTTCTGAACAAAGGACAGAAAGGACTGATAGAGGAGGTATCTGAGCCTTTAGCTATGATCTTTGAAAAATCATGGCAGACAGGGGAGATTCCAGAAGACTGGAAAAGGGGCAAATATTGTGCCCATCTATAAAAAGGGGAATAAGAGCAACCCAGGAAACTATAGACCGGTCAGTTTAACGTCTGTCCCAGGGAAGATAATGGAGCAGGTAATTAAGGAAATCATATGCAAACACTTGGAAGGTAATAAAGTGATAGGGAATAGCCAGCATGGGTTTGTGAAGAACAAGTCATGCCAAACTAATCTGATAGCTTTCTTTGATAAGATAACGAGCCTTGTGGATAAGGGAGAAGCGGTGGATGTCATATACCTAGACTTTAGTAAGGCATTCGATATGGTCTCGCATGATATTCTTATTGATAAACTAGGCAAATATAACTTAGATAGGGCCACGATAAGGTGGGTGCATAATTGGCTGGATAACCGTAGTCAGAGAGTTGTTGTTAACAGTGCTAAATCCTGCTGGAAAGGGATAACAAGTGGAGTTCCTCAAGAGTCTGTTTTGGGACCTGTACTGTTCAATATCTTCATCAATGATGTAGATATTGGGATAGAGAGTATGCTTATTAAGTTTGCAGATGATACCAAACTGGGTGGGGTTGCAACTTCTTTGGAGGATAGGGACATAATTCAAAATGACCTTAGCAAGTTAGAGAAATGGTCAGAGGTAAACAGGATGAGGTTTAATAAAGAGAAATGCAAAGTGCTCCACTTAGGAAGGAACAATCAGTTCCATACATACAAGATGGGAAGCGACTGTCTAGGAAGGAGCATGGCGGAAAGGGATCTAGGGGTCATAGTGGACCACAAGTTGAATGAGAGTCAACAGTGTGATGCTGTTGCAAAAAAGGCAAATATGATTCTAGGTTGTATCAACAGGTGTGTTGTAAGCAAAACTCGTGAAGTCATTCTGCCGCTCTACTCTGCACTAGTTAGGCCTCAGCTGGAGTACTGTGTCCAGTTCTGGGCGCCACATTTCAAGAAAGATGTGGAGAAATTGGAAAGGGTATAGAGAAGAGCGACAAGAATGATTAAAGATCTAGAGAACATGACCTATGAAGCTAGGCTTCGTGAACTGGGCTTGTTTAGTTTGGAAAAAAGAAGATTAAGGGGGGACATGATAGCGGTTTTCAAATATCTAAAAGGGTGTCACAAGGAGGAAGGAGAAAATTTGTTCCTCTTGGTTTCTGAGGACAGGACAAGGAGTAATGGGCTTAAAGTGCAGCAGGGGAGGTTTAGATTGGACATTAGGAAAAAATTCCTAACGGTCAGGGTGGTCAAATATTGGAATAAATTGCCAAGGGAGGTGGTGGAATCTCCCTCTCTGGAGATATTTAAGAACAGGTTAGATAGACATCTGTCAGGGATGGTGTAGATGGAGCTTGGTCCCGCCTTGAAGGTGGGGGGCTGTACTCGATGACCTCTTGAGGTCCCTTCCAGTCCTATGATTCTATGATCCAAGCTATGAATGTGTTCCAGAGGGACTTTCAAGCCAGCAAACTCCCCAACAGAGCTAAGAACCTTGAACTCTGTAGTCTTATGTATGTATCTGATTGCTTGACTGTTTAACAACTGTCTTCTTTCTCGTTCATTCTTTCTTTTAGTTTAAGACATCAAGTAGTGTGGTGTTTGGATAAAATTCCAACTAATATCAACCGCGTAACGTGGCTGACATTTGGGAGTCTGGAGAACATTTTGTACGTGTGAGTAGAGTTTTTAAAATAAGTTCTTGCTGTACTGAATCTGGGTGCTGACTGGGAGCCAGAGACCTGGAATGCAATAAAGGGGGTTGTGTGATTTCTTTTACAGCTTCTTGACAACCAGTGGGGGGAAATCAGAAGCACAGTTTGGTCAGTGAGTTTAACCACCAGTTTTGGGAGTATCTGCTTTCCCTTTTGCAGCCTGCTCTGACCTTGCTTTTCAGTGAGTGCTGCCTTAGGCACACCCAGTCTCACAGAAAGCAACCTCAAATTATCATACCAACACCTTCCATTAATCATTGGGTGTTCCAAAAACACTTCAGAGCTGGTCTAACTCTGCTGCTGTTGAAATCAGCCATTAACCTCAATAAAAACAGTATAATGAGAACACTGAACTTCTCTAAAAATTCCACCCTGAATATTCAAATTGTCAGTGTGGCCTAGGGGTAGAGCACTGGGCCGGGACACAGAGAACCTGGATTTTTAGCTCCATTTTGGCTATTGGCCTGCAGGGTGTCCTTAGGCAAGTTGTTTCCTCTCTGAGTGTCTTTTCCCCATCTCTAAAACGGGTATAAAAAGACTGGGCCATCTTTGTAAAACACTGAGATCTACTACAAACAAGTGCTAGATATTGCTATTTACTATTGTTAATGAGTGGAAATATTCAGTAAAAGGGAGGAGTGAATTAGTGATGGCCTATCAACCTACTGCAAGGTGTTTATTTTTTAAGGTAGAAAATATTTGTGGCTCTTCCAGTTACCTTACCTCTCTCCTGTTTCTACAGCCCTCCTTGTCACTCTTCAAATCAGCAAGGAGTTTCTCCCAGAACTGCTACACTGATACCCAATTCAGGTGTGAAACCCAGATAAGAGTAGCTAGAATTCTCCCAATGAAAATGCACAATACAAAAAAAGGACCCTGACTGGGAGGCGAAAAGTCCCTCTGACTAGTAGGAATTTGCAAGGGAGCAAAGGGAAAACAAAGTGTTATGTAGGTCCAGGGAGCACAGATACAGGTATTCACACCAGGTATAAGTTAAGGCTGGATTCACAAGGGAGATGTAAGTGCATGAGGGGACTCCGCGGGGGTGCATCTCTCGGGTTCTCCTGGGGGGGTGGTCCTGGCCGCGGCCCCTCGCCCCTGCCCCGTGCGGGCCGGGGTCGGACCGTCACAGCACGTACCTGCCTTTTAAGGGCTCAGGTCCAGTTTTTAGGCTAAACAAACTGCTCAGCTGCTGCAGGACATGTGCAAAGCTGACTGAGTCTTGACATCACTGGGCGATCCGGTGCCCTAGCTCGTTCCTCAGGATGGGTGAGATTCACAAACTAGGCATTTCCCCCTACTGGGCCTGACTCCTAGTATGCTCTGAGCACATTGTTATGCTGCAGCTCCCCACACCTGAAGCCCATTACCCCTGTGGTTTGAGCACTCACTTGGGAAGTGGAAAGCAGGTCCAAATCTCCACTTGCTCTGATTTGGTGCAGATACTTAAAGCTATCCCACCTTCCAGGGGAGTTCCCTGCCACTGGCCTATGGCGTACACTAGGCTGGGGGTTCTCTTCGTACTGGAGAAATAATTGAGAACACGTGCACATGACTGACTCTCTAGTCTGGTGTTTAGAACACTCTGGAGGCCAGGGTTGAAGGCCTTGCTCCATATCAGACAAGGTAGCCTTTGAACATTTGTGTCCTACATTTTAGCTGAAAGCTCTCACTTTTTCGGGTGCCTGTCCCTGTACTGCAGCAGGAGCCTGGGCACCTGGGATTGTAAATTCCACCAGGTGGCAGGAAAGGAAAATGTTAAGCACTGCAATGCCCAAGTTCCCATTGTGAATCTAGCCTCAGTGCCTTCCACTGTTAACGGCTTTCCTTCAGCTACATTTTAAAATTCTCAGCACCTATTGGTTCTGACTATCTAAATGAAGGGCCCTGAGCGTAGACTTTAAATGGCAAGCAGGGGAGTCCAGTTTAATATCCGAGCTCGCTGGTTCTCTTATAAGCTGTGATGGGCATTTTAGAAATGCCTAAGAATGATACAGAGATAGAAACAGGCACAAAATAATTGAGATCATTCTAAAACATTTTGAATCTGCCACAAGAGGTCACTATAACCATTAACAATGGGTAAATGTGTCTCATAGCAGGGCTTTGAACACTGATACATGTTTCCTTTCTTCACAGTATATTGACAGAGTAGAAACTAAGGGGCTACGTCTACACTGGCCACAATTTCCGGAAAAGCCATGCAAATCAGGTAAGTCAGGATAGGGAAATGCGCGGGGGATTTAAATATTCCCCGCGGATTTAAATAAACATGTCCACCGCTTTTTTTCCGGCTTGGGGAAAAGCCGGAAAAAAGCGTCTAGACTGGCGCGATCCTCCGGAATAAAGCCCTTTTCCGGAGGATCTCTTATTCCTACTTCAAAGGAATTCAGCAGTTTCGTTGACGCTGGTAAACCTCATTTTACGAGGCATAACGACTTTTGTTGACAGAGTTCTGTTGACAGAAGGTGTTATTGCATCTAGGGTTGTGTCTAGACTATAGGGTTTTGTCGACAAAGCAGTTTGCTTTGTCGACAGAACTGAATGTAGTCTAGACGCTCTTTGTCGACAGAAGTTTTGTCGACAGTATCTGTCGACAAAACTTCTGTCGACAAAAGCCTGTAGTCTAGACGTACCCTAAGGCTGTACTTGATTATTTATTTCCCACATGCTACATCTGTTTTATAAGGTGACCCTATGGGCGTAGTATTCTTTCATTACTAAATTCAGCACAAGAATCCTACCTATGAAAAATACAGAGGCTGTTCTTTCCTTTTCCTCCCTAAGGAGCAACCTTTGCAAATAGACCTTGTCTGCACTACAGAATTTTGTTGACACAAGTTATGTTGACAATCAGAAAGAGCTATAATAACATTGCTACTGTATGTTCACACTGTACTCCTGTTGGCAGAGCATCCTCCATTCTTGGCGCTCTAGCATTGACATTAAGAGCAGAGTACTATGACTCATGTGTTACGTGAAGGAGAAAGTGAACAAGGAAATGTTACTTTCTCCACCATATTCATGATTTTATAGATCTCTATCATCTTCCTCCATAGCCCTGGTCTATTGTTTCAAAATAATAAATGGAGTGTCCACAATCTGAAGAAGTGGGTTGTGCCCACGAAGGCTCATGATACCATCTACATGTTTTGTTAGTCTCTAATGTGCTTCAGAACCATTCATTTTTTTAAAAAAAAAAATTCACTATGAAGCCCCTTATTTCGAAAAAATGAGCTGGTTATTTTGAAAGCTGTACTCCTGCTTTCCCTGGGGAATAAGATTATTTTGACATGGTAATTTTGGGAGTAGTTATTTTGAATTTAGTTTGAATTTAGTTATTTCAAAATAATTTCCTAGTGTGGACATGCCCTTAGTTGTCTCTTTTCCAAGCTGAAAAGTTTCAGTCTTATTAATCTCACCTCACAGAGAAGCTGTTCCCTATTCTTAATTATTTTTGTTGCCCCTCTTGGTACCTTGGTACCTTTTTCAATTTAAATATTTTTGTTAAATGGGGGCAATTAGAACTGTATAGAGGACTAAAAAAGAAACAAGTTAGTTTAAAAATGTTGTAGGACTTCAGAATATACATGCTAATAGATGAGAGCAGTTAGAAATTTTCAAAAGAAGTAATAATGTCACTTGATAATCTAGGATTAAAACCTGCTTGTCAGATACATTCAAGTAGTTCCACTGATTTCAATAGGACTGTTTGTGTGAGTCAGATAAAGGAGATTTGGCCGTAAAATTTTGGGCCAGATCCTACCAGCTGGTATAATTCCACTGACTTTAATGCTTCTTACCAAATGAGAATCTGACCCATTGGCACCTCTCTCACTCAATTAGAATCACATTCTAGACCCAGTGTGTCAAAGTCATTTGGTGGCAAAGATAAAATTACATTTTTAATTATGTGTGAGCTAAATCTCCAAATTAGGGCCATATTCCAAACTTGATCCCTCAGAAATCTTTCATTGATAACTGGGGGCACATTTCATTTGGCCTTTCAAGATCCTCCTCCTGTAACTATTTGATTTGCCCATGCAATTGCTGCCACTGAACAAAATAGTTACATAATTGCATGCCCCCATTTAATTGAGATTGGTGCGAATATTGGATTAACTGGTGATTCCCTGAATTCCTAGAGCTTGTCTACACAGAGAGATTGACGGGCGCAGCTATTACAGAGTAAGCTATGTTGTGATAGATATTTCAGAATACATCTTTTGTGGACATTCTATTCTGAAATAAAAGTCTCTATTTCAGAACCATTGCTGTGCTTTGTGTAAAGTGACTTATTTTGGAATAGCATCCTCGTAGGGAGCTATTTTGGGATAGCTTTTTTGGGGGGATAGCTATTCATGGTCAATTTACTTGTATTGGTGAGCTCTTAGTGACTGTGTTGATTAGCAATGCACTTGAACGAACGTACATTTAAGTTATATTATTTCTGTGATAGGATAAAAGACTTCACCTTTTAAAGAAAAGCAGGCTCTCTTTATGCCTGTCTTTTAGTTTACAGCATGTACCAGAACTGTGCTGTAGGATTACTTTTGCCCAGCTGCAGTCCACCCCTAGAAAGAAGCTGTATTCATCCTAACGGCAGGATTTCTATTAACACAGCAGTTACACTGTCATTTGGGCAAAAAGCCAAAGTCAAAACACTGCTTCACTGGCTCTGCCGCTGTCCTGATGTCACATCCCCTCCTTTAGCGCCCCTGAACATACTCAGATGAAGCAGCCAGTTGTTAGCTAGAGGCAGCCGCTCTCCACAGAAACAAGAGATATGAGCCATACGTGGAAGACCAGCATAAAAGCTCTATTTGTGTTCATTTAGGAGTCAAGGGTTGGTGTTAACTCCAAGCAGACAAGACTAATGTTGATTGCTCTCTGTGAGGCTTTAGAAAGATTGTCCATCTTCCGAGTCTCTTAAACTGCTCATGTGAACTAATCTGTAAACAACTGGACAGGCCACTTTTCACACTTTTGAGAGGTTCCTCCAAAATCTCATATTGAAATCTCCCTCCCTTCCCCCAGAACTAGGGCACAGATTCTCAAAGGTGCCTACCTCCCACTGAAATAACTGATTTACATTCCTAAATATCTTTGGGGATTGAGCCCAAGTGCCAAAATGTGGCCATACTATGCATGTTGCAAATACCTTAGATAAGATTAGATGGAGCTAAAAGGTAGAGGGAACTTCAGTGAGTTATTTTAAATATACTTCTTGAAAAGGTAATTGGGAAGTGACATTAAGTCAGTAGGGAAACACTCAGATACATCTTCCATTACAACGCACGTTCTACTGTTCAGTTCATGATCAGAGTACGGAGAGTACACATATAGTATTGATCAATAACTGGGTTATGCTTAATGATGATGGTTCAAATATTTAGGTGGGAAGTCTAGTGTGAGTTTTGCTTCAGAAAATGAGTTTGTGCATTTCTTTAAAAAAGTGTTGAGCACTAAGGCAATGAGAGTTAGCATGTTTGTTTGTTCAGCATCACAGAGCCATAGATGCTACTTACACGAGATGAGGGGATGTATTTTATTGGGGAAAAATCACTGAAATTCAGCGCTTCCCCACATGATTTGGAATGCATTTAAACAGAACTGCATTCAAATTCAAGTGCAGCTGGTCACAAATAGAGATTCGTACAAGGTGCTCCACTTAGGAAGGAGCAATCTATTTCACACATACAGAACTGGAAGCAACTGTCTAGGAAGCAGTACTGCAGAAAGGAATCTAGGGCTCATAGTGGACCACAAGCTAAATATGAATCAACAGTCTGACTCTGTTGCAAAAAAACCAAACATGATTCTGGGATGCATTAACAGGATTCCTGTAGCACCTAATAGACTAACAGAAGTATTGGAGCATAAGCTGACGAAGTGGGTCTTTGCCCATGAAAGCTTATGCTCCAGTACCTCTGTTAGTCTATAAGGTGCTACAGGAATCTTTGTCGCTTTTGCAGATCCAGGCTAACATGGCTACCCCTCTGATAATTAACAGGATTGTTGTGAACAAGACACGAGGAGTCATTCTGAACTCTGCACTGATTAGGCCTCAATTGGAGTATTGTGTCCAGTCCAGAGAAGACTGAAAAGGAACATGATAGCATTTTTCAGGTATCTAAAAGGGTGTCACAGGGAGGAGGGGAGAAAATTGTTCTCCTTGGCCTCTGATGATAGGACAAGAAGCAATGGGCATAAACTGCAGCAAGGGAGGTTTAGGTTGGACATTAGGAAAAACTTCCTAATTGTCAGGGTGGTTAAGCACTGGAATAAATTGCCTAGGGAGGTTGTGGAATCTGCATCACTGGAGATATTTAAGAGCGGGTTAGACAGACCTCTATCAGGGACAATCTAGATCAGTGGTCCCCAACCTTTAGAGGCTCCTGGGCGCCGGGGCCGGGGCCGGGGCCGGCTGAGTGCCTTGTGCCGTGGGCCCGGGGTCGGCGCCACCACCCGAGCCGCGCGCCCGCATGTGCCCTGGGGCTAGGGCCGCCCAAGCGCCGCGCACCAGGCACCGGTGCGTGTCGCACGTCTGGGGTCGGCTCCTCCAGTGCGCCGGGGGCGGGGCTGGCCCAGGTTGACGGCAGGCGCACACAAATGCCGTGGTGGGCGCTATGGAGCCCGCGGGCACCGCGTTGGGGACCACTGATCTAGATGTTCCTGCCATGAGGTCAGGGGACTGGGAATTGATGGCATCTCAAGGTCCCTTCCAGTTCTAGTATTCTATGATTCTAAGGTACATGTACACACATGTAATAACAAGTGAGAGCTATTGAAGGACTATGTAGCAACAAGGAAAAAAACTTTATTTCATTCATCCCTGTAAGTCTGGGCAATGTTATGCTAGTGTTTCTAATTATCACAGTAGTTTTACATGCATGCATAGGGAAGTAATCAGATCCTTCTCGGATCTTGGGAAGACTGATACAGGCAAGAAAACAAGAGTCATTACAGGATTTATTTGATATAACAAGAAGGTTTAGCTCTCACATAAAACATTAATGAGGTAGCGGGATGTAGGTGTCGCCGAGTTACCTGATTTATTTTTATATTACCATGGTTCTAGGGCAGAGCAGGCCTGCAGTCACAACTGCCAAAAGGTGCCCAGTAGAGAATCTGTTCCCCAAAAGTGTGATTAGAGACCCCCAAAGCTGGCACAGTGCCCAGGCTCTATTCAGACACCAAGGGAGTCAGTGACTGGATTCCTTCATAGAAGCCTAATGAGTGGATGTGTAACTATTGACAAGTGGATTTGTACCTGGGGCTTCTGGAATTTAGCACAAGAGTCTCTACAGCTTGAGCTACATAGCCAGCTCCTTCACAGATTAGACTGTAGAGCTCACTCATTCTTTTCTCTACCTATAAGTGGGCTAAATGTTACTACATGGGAACGTGTACCACACCCAGTATGGGTTACAGATGCTTAAGCAGAGTTACTACAAATGGAAAAATCACAGACCTTATTGAAGCTGTTGGGCATGTTAGCCACCTCTCTTTCAAACAAGATGCGGGAACAAAGAAATTCTTCTTTGTTTAGTGATATCTGAAACAATAGAAGCAACTAAATTGCACGCAAGTCCTGGGCAGAGGATGGGCATGTGGGCTGAGCATTTCTCTCTGGGCTAAGCCAAACACAAGGCCTGGAGAACTGGTTGGCTTGCCACTGTGTGAAAGGAACCAGAAAGCAGCAAGGAGTAAGCAACACATACAGTGTAAGTGTAACCCTGGGAAGAACCCAAAAAAGAGAGGGGTCTTTTTGGGCAAAGTGCTGGCTGGAAAGGCAAGCTTGGAAACTATCTCCAGTTTACTGTGTTTAGGGAGACAAGTCTTGGTGTATATTCTCTGTAAACAAATGAGATTTTACCTCAGAAATTCCTGTCCCTATCATCAATTGTTTTCTGCTAACAGAAACAACTCAGCAAGACCCCAAATACTGGCCAATCACTTGGGCCAACGGGCAACAGTCCTTTCATGCTAATCCAGGCTGCAAGAACAATGTGAAAAACAGGCCACTGGGTTCCTTTCTGGAAAGCCCACCCCTTGAGCTGAAGACAAAATTAGACTTTGGTCATCTTAGAACCAACCTCTGCAGTTAATCCTGTCCCTCATCTACATAATATACTGGAACCATCCCATGTGAAGAATTACCATTGTGACCCACAGAGAAACATCAGGTGTATCACAGTAACCATAGCCAATGGGTTTGATTGATCATGATATTTCCATTTCATCTTTCCATTCCCACATGTGAAAAAGTTCATTTCAATGAAGGTGTGAAGAACTACTATGAGTGTGGAACTGTGTCTATATTTTGGTAATGTTGCTACATAGGTGATGGGAGATGTGCTATAATTACTTATAATTCTATGAATGTCAGGAAATTGAATCTGGGAGAGAAGTTAATTGATGGATAGGTGAAGCCATGTCATGTCTAACTTGGATGTAAATATTCTCTGTTGGATCACAGAAGGCTTATTCAGTAAACACATGAGGCTTTTAAAGGGTAGCGCTGAGAAGAACCCATTAGTATTTTTCCTTAAAGAAGAAACCGCCTTTTCTCCCTGGGGAGAACATAGGGTTATGACAAACTAAGGAGAAGAACATCCCACTCTAGCTGTCAGATCTGAATGTCATCTCCTGCCCTTCTGACTGGCATGCCTAAGAAACTGGTGGTCTTTGTGCCTGCGGGGAATTAAGTCTGACTACTGTAATGTTAAAATCTCAAGTGATGCAGACAAGCATGAGTCAGCCTGTATGTCACAGTAGGTTTATAATGCTGAAGAAGAAATTTACTCTTGAACATACTTTAATTGACACACCAGATTTATATACATGGAAAGGATAGCTTTCAAAATAAAAGATGACAGACTATTTCAACAACAGCTGGTCTAATTCCTTGGAACTATACTAGCAGATGTAAACAGTTATGTTATGTACTATATTGGTAAATATCATTTCTTCCCTTGTTTCATTTTTTCTAAATATATACATGTATTTCATAATATAGCTACACCTGGTCAAGATGTTAAATGTAAAAACTCTGCTCATTATGGGAGATTCGCCACTGACTTCATTAGCCCTGGGATTTCACCCAGGAAGTCTGTACATTTATTTTGAGATTTTAGTAATAATATACACTCTCAGATTGAAGCTAGAGTGTTTTTCCCCATCAGAAAAAACTGTGACTTAAATATTCTGACTTTCTTATCTTTCTTTCTCTCTCCATTTTTCTAATTTCTGTTTCTTCCCATCAACACCTCCTCCAGCACTGCCGAGTAATGATTACTGGTGAACTACTGCTTCTATTTCCGCTCAGTGATCCAAAAAACAGCAAGCTTAGAGAGTCCTGTCATGTTCCATACTAGACCCAGTGGTTTAAGCCACTGGTACCCAAACGCTTTCAATCATGTTCCTCTGCACATCCAGTTCGAGTCCCCCTGGGAGCTAGGGTAGAGGTTAGGAGCATAGATACCAATTCCATGAGTGCTCCAGGAATGGAGCACCCACAGAAAAATATAATGGGTGCTCAGTACTCACTGACAGGCCCACAGATCAGCTCCTTCCCCTCCCCACCAGCCCTCCTGCTCACCAGTGACTCTGCTGATCAGCTCTTCTCACACCCTTCCAGAGCAGTTGGCCTCTGGGTGTGAGGGGTAAATGGAGCATATGGTGGAGCTAAACTGTGCTCCAGGAGGGGGAGGGGTGAATGGGGCAGGACAGGCTTGGAGAAGGATGGGGAAGTGAACAGAATTTCTCTCATCTGAGCCTTCCCTGAAAGCTGCTGCAGGTTCTGACAGGGACCTGGACTTTTAGTGTCTGGGGGGCTGGGACTGTGGCTGGAACAGACCTAGGGGCAGAGTGGGGCTGGATCTGGGCCAGTTGTGCCTGCATTCTTGTAGTTTGGAGACCATTGGTTTAAGCCCTTCTTTATAGAGCTCCCACGGATTCCTGCAGAATGCTTACCTGGCCCAAGCTGTGCTCCTTTGGGCTTGGATCCTGACTCCATAGGTGCTGGAACTAGGGGTGCTGCAGCACCCCCTGGCTTGAAGTGGTTTCCATTATATACATGGTTTACAGAGTGGCTCAATGGCGCTCAGCGCTCCCATTATACAAATTGTTCCACTTCTAGAGCCCTCTGCCTGCAGCTACTGAAGCCAACTAAAACACCTGCTTATTTCACTTTGTGAACTTTCATGCTTTGTACAGTGGTCTAAGGTGCAGGATTAGGCCCTTAGACCACTGTACAAAGCATAGAATGCTTGTAAAGTAAGGAAAAAAGCCTTAATAACAATAGGTCATCAACAGACCATCCTAAAGCCTGCTCCATGCAGCTATGTAAAAAAGGTGGATTTTGATGTATGCCTGGGAGTTAAAAATTGCTAGAGAAGAGATAATTGCATCCTTTTGCATAGTCCATCAAAATGACTTTTACAAAACCACATGCAGGCTCCAAACCATTATGGATTTGTGTATGCAGATTTTGTTTGTCAGCTGCTTTATGGTAAGTAACAGAAAAATGTCAAGAGACATAGTGTGACTGTGTTCCATTAGCACTTATTTATTTACCCTACTGTTGAGGAGAGGAATCCATTGAAATAAATCCCTGCTAGAGCAGTCGACCAGTTAAACAGGAATGTGCTGCCCACTCACCCATAAAACACTAATTATTGCGGCAGTACCTCTCAAATGAATCCCTGCTAACAGGAAACCATTATGAAACTCATCAATTTTTAGTGCAACTCAATCAGACTGCACACAGTCAAATAAATGTATATTGAAATGCTTAATAAATACAATTTTTCAATGGTGTTGCACTGTTGTCTGCGCAAATCCACTTTGACTGAGGGCTCAGTGATTTTGCAATTCATATGAAGGACATATAGCCCAGGAATCTGTTTTCTGCTTATTGCATTTTGGATATAGGGGTAGCTCCAGAGAGAGAACAAGAAGAATTCTGTAGAGTCCTTTTTCCTTGAGACCTAATGTTATTCTTTAATATCCATGTTTTTCACAGGTAGATAATAACATCCCCCAAAATATAAAAAAAACTTGTAATAGTAGTTCATGCTTAAGATGCATACATGAAAA
The DNA here is from genome assembly GCF_049634645.1 of Pelodiscus sinensis. Classification (NCBI taxonomy): domain Eukaryota; kingdom Metazoa; phylum Chordata; order Testudines; family Trionychidae; genus Pelodiscus; species Pelodiscus sinensis. The sequence goes on along the minus strand of NC_134711.1, from coordinate 230,099,826 downwards.
TATGTACTGTCACATTAATTTCTTTTTAGTTACATCCAGATGCAATCAAATCTTTTGTAGAATGTACGTTTGCCACAAGGCATGAAAAATTGATTGTGCAAATTTCTGTCTCCTAGAATTCATATGGAGGTTTTCTAAAATTGTTCTGTAATAATCAAGGAAAAGACATAGGCTAACTGAGGGACAAGGCTCTATGTACATTTTCATGAAACACTGGAATATGTATGTTTTAAAATGTTGTATACTGACAACTTTGTACACATCTTAGATCTTCTACATCAGCCAAGAAACTCTCCTCTGGAGTTATGAGAGAATTGCAGAAATCCATTCGCAGACAGATCACACTATTGTAAGACAAGGTGGGTGAGATATCATCTTTCATTGGACCAACTTCTCAGGGTGAGAGTCTATCGTGAACGGTTAAGTTTAGCTGGCTGATGAGCTAAAAATACTCATTAAACTTTCAATTTTCATTTTTGGTGGAGAAACAGGTATACATTACTGAGTTACACCTCAGCTCCATGGAGAAATGTGCCTCTGTGTACTACTGAACACTGAGTACAAGGCAAAGGGGGCATGTAGTGTATTCCTAACCCACGGCACATCAAAGAGATTCCATGTCCTGGGTTTGATGACTCTCTATCCAGAAAGAGTAGGGGACAAAAATCCTGGGCATTGACAAATGAGGGCCACAGGTAGAGCTGTGTCAGTGGCATTACCAGGTCAGTAGGTATGGTTTTTGGTGCCAGGGAACCAGGCAATTGTGATAAAGTATGTATGGTGTGTTAGGTTGTGTTAATCTTCCGAAAGTGAAAGACCATATGCAACACTGTGCAGAAATATTGTTGGCCAGGGTGTCTTCAAAGTCCATTGGTTATCTCTCCTCCCACAGAACTTAGGGTGACTAGACTTGCTGTTCATGCTGGGATTCATAGTTAGGGGTCATCCATGCTAACCATAAGAGAGAATTACTGTCCCCTATCTCATTCTTGATGGAAGCCACATGACTGACAATGACCCTACATCTGACATTGTCTGGAAATCAAGCGCCATGTGACAGATCAGCTGGTCGCAACATAGACCGAACATTGTAGCTTTTCCCTTACGATTGTGCATGCCAGGACTTCAAGAAACATTGCTGAAGTCATGGTGATATTCATAATAACTGACTTAGTGCTGGGCAGAACAGCATGTAGAATGGTGAAAGCCTGAGGTTGGTTAATACTGGGGACAAAATATGTGCCCCTATAAGCTCATGCAGCCCTGATTTCAGTTTATGGTATTTAAATTTTGAAGTACACATGTTTGGTGGCACTGGGACTCCATGCTCATGTGTGCTGCAGTCCCACAGGCATCATATCTACTGACAAACTTTGGGTGACTGCAGTTTTTGTGGTTGCCCTCAGAGACCGATGTGTTTTTATAACAGTATTATTTACTCTTCATGCTTTAGTAACAACTCCAGATAGCTATGTGGAACTAAGCCACAGACTATGTGCTACATTTTGGTTTGCCTGTCTGCATGGTATAGTTTGTTTGGAGAGCTATTGTTAAGTAAGCAATAGCTGGTTGTGATGTTACTGCCTATTTGGGAGCTGAGTAAGTCTGCAATGGTTGTAAGGTATTTTCCATTCTCCTTGTTTCCTATATATAGCTGTCTTCTATTAATCTTCCTGTGTGGGCATGGATTTTCCTATCTTGTTAGGGTTTCTTTGTCCAGAAATTTACCTCTAAACATCCTTTTCCTCTTTTTCTGTCAGAGGACTTAACAGACTTATCTTATGATGAAATGTGTCTGTATATGGCTGTAACAGACAACAAATATTTCCTGGTCTTCCATTTTGTGTGGCCAGATGGGCCTTTTATGGACATGCTGCTGTTGCCCACACACAGCAAATAGGCTTGACTGTTGGGACAGCTGATTCAGAAATTCTGGGCTTCTACAGTCCCCTTTGATTCAATGAAGGGGTCGTTGCTCAGCTCCTTTGAAAATCAAAGGCTTTGTGATTTCATGTATATGAAAAACTTCTATTCTCATGCTGGTCCTATTTTTGATGTTGCCACTTGATTGTTGCAGAACTCTTGAGTGTTACTTAAAGGTGCTTAAAGGTTGCTTTCACATAGGCAGGCCAGCTGCCTTTTTTGAGTTTCAAATACCTGCAAGTGCTGATTCCTCCCACCCTGTTTCTCCACTCTCAGTCCCTGAGAAGGCAGTGACTAATGATCATAGGAGATTCTGCACAAGATTTTCTTTTTCTCCCATTTTACAAGAAGCCACTCTGCATGATACTAGGGTTTTGGCCGGTACAGGAAGCAAGAGTTACCCTTAAGTGCTTACTTAAAAGGCATATATTTTAGTGTCTTATATTTTTTTCAATCTATACACACCAGCGAGCTATAAATGATGGGTAAATACCTCAAACAAGAATAAAGAGGTTTGCTGAGTAGTGATAAATAATAAATTACGTTGGAAAAACACATCTGCTTTTATTTATTTATTTATTTGGCCAGGCACAATTTCCACAAGATTCTGATAAGGGTGCCACCATTATCTTTTCATGACTGCGGCCCTAGGAACTTGTTCAGCCCACAGCAAGAGCCTTTTATGTATCTACTAATGTGTTGATTCACAGAGCCTGAACAAGGCTGCTGATCTGAATAGTAATCAGATTCTAGCGTACGCTGTCTCTTTACAAGAACCATGGACATTAATAACGTCTCAGGGGAGTGGCTGCAGCTGTAATAAAGAAAAGATCCGCAATGTTTGCACAGCTCTCTTCATTCATTTTGCTATGTAGTGAAGTGGGATAATAAGGCCTTTACAAAATTTAGATGACACACTTGTGGGGATTTCTTTTCTTGCAAAAAAAGTAACAAACATGTTCCTGCCCAGTTATGATTTAACGACATTGATCTTTCTAAAAACTGATCCAAGATTGCCCTTATATGAAAGTCCAAGCACAAAAGTCATCTTTGAAAATGACTTAAGGGAATTTGATTTCTAGTTATGGAGCAGGCAAAATACTATGTTGCAAACATCCAAATTTTAACTGTTAGTCCACAATGAAAACCAATGCTGAAAACCAACTCAGGAAAATTAACTCTCTTATGCAAATTAAATTAAGATAAGAGAATTCAACTGTTATAAAACACCGATAATTAATTAAAGGAAGTGGTTATATAGCAAGACTGTAAAAAAAAAAAAAAAAACCATTAAAAGGATTCCTTCAACTTTTTTTTTTTTAAAATCACATCTTTCTGAAATTAGCTTAGCTACTTACAAATAACACCAGCTAAGAGTCGTATGAAAGAAATTAGGGGGAAAAAAAATCTCATTTTATTTTGTGGATTTAACAGCACTGTAGATTGCCACATCTTACTCACTTCCATGAAGTTAGTAAGCTTCATTGTTTCCCTATGGAGGAGGAGGTCAGTTAGAGACACATCCTGCAAAAAAAATATAGGTGACTAACTCTGGGACTTCAGGTGATAATTCACGTTTGTAAAGCTGAGTGTGTAAGTGTTCTCCGGGGAGCTCTTAAATACCTTTACTGATCTGGGCCCTTATGGCTACATGGGGCCCAAATGAAGTCAGATATAACCTCCACCATCACCTTCCCTTGATGTCAGTGGAGCTCCTTAAAGGCACAGTAGGCAAACCATGTGGAGCTCATTGAAGGACTGGGATCGTCACCACCCAAAGGCAGCTAATGAAGATGCTGAGGTTCTCACAGACCACACAGTTCCTTCCTATGGCACACAGTGGATTGTCTAGTCCTGCTTTTCTTTTTCAATATGTAATTTAATGTAGGACTTGTTAGTGTTATTAAGTATGCGGAATACCATACACAGCCTATACAGCATGGATGACAACATTACAATCAACAGTAAACTTTTTTCCCATTGCTTGGCCTTTGAGTATTTAAATTCACAACTGTAACACTGAATGAGCATATGTTATATATTTTAATTTCCCCATATCCTTTCCCATTGAAATGATGGGGATAAAGGAAGAATTCAGGCCTTTCAGTGTTAGGACGCTTGCAAGCTTCTTGATCCAGAACTATGAGGCTTTTATAGTCTACAAGTTCCATTGGCTTCAATACAGGGGATCGTGCACTGATTATCAGGACTTGAAAAGGAGCCTCTTGACACGATAAATGCCTCTCCCCTGGGTCAGTACAACATTATAGTTACAAATGTAAACAAACACAAACATTAACAGCTCTTTACAGGGCTGGCAACTCTTGTGATTTTTTTTTCCATGGGTCTCAAGGCAATTGATTTTTTTTTTTTTCTTAACGCATCAGCTCCTACCGTAGAGGTGGGCAAATACTGGCTGGGAATCAGTCCTCCAGGGTTAGCTCTTGGGAGGCCCTCACTGCTATATGTACCTGCACAGCTCCAGTTGGCTTCAGATCACCTTTCTTGCCAACGGCAGCTGTAGGAAGTGGTGTCCTGGTCCATGCCACTTCCCACTGCTTCCACGGCAATCCATGGCCAACAAGCGCTGTGATTGCTGGGACCTGCAGCCATCCAGGTAAATATAGCAGTGGTGACCCGCGAAGGGCTAACTCTGATGAACTTCTGCCGTGTTACTGCCCACCGCTGCCCTAGAGTTATGCGAGTGTAGTGGCAGGCACTCACTCCCCAACTTCATGTGGAATTGCAGTTACCTCTCTGCCTCGGCTTCCCCTAACAGGCTTTCAGTAAGGATGGAACACAGTCAACCAGGCCCTCTTGGGGTCTGGTTTATTTAGTCAACCACTGAACATGGTGCATGAAGAACCTTTCTCTTTTTCTATAAACCCCCAGGCTTCTCCAGTGCTTGAAGATCTATTCTCTCTCTCTCTCTCTCTCTCTCTCTCTCTCTCTTGCTGAGTCTGGTATCTCTCAGGCTTACCCTTCCTGGAGAGCATTTTAAGCTCTCTCTTCAGGTGTTTTCTCTCTTTGTATTCTTGGGGCTACTTGGCTCTCCAGGACATCATCACTGGAAAAAAGAATCTTTTCTAGGCTCCTGCCTCATAACCCTTTATAAAGCCCATCTGTTCCTTAATTAACAGACTGCTATCCAGTTACTTGTCCAAATAACTATCCCCAGGTGGAGCTGGGATGGCTCATTCTCCTCAGTGGAGTAAGTGTCAGGGAGAGGGCCTGCACCTGGAGCAGTGAGACTCAGCTTTCATTTGAAAAAAAAAAATTGAGTCTCTAGCCCTTGTGGCTGTGGATAAAAAGCTTGACTCTGTGACCCTGAAAGCTCAGAAAGTAAAAGGCAAATAAAGAGAACCTACATTTTTGTTATATTTTTTAATTCTCCTGTTTGGCAGGCCAAATTCTGATTTTGAGGGCCTGACTTGTAATATTTGGATATTTTTACTTGACGACGGTGTCATATTAATATTCCCCATTGTAAATACATGAAGGGTATACATTTAGCAGGCTAGCTGGCAATCGGCAATATGTGTGCACATGTTAATGACTTCATACATTTGCCTGACGACATCAAAAAGGTAAATGACAAAGAACTTGTAATTGTAAAACTTTCAGTAATTGCATTGCTGGGACTTGCTTGTTTTTGTTTCATAGGGAATAAGATTAAAAATGGAGTGTCTTTCACATTAATGTGTTACTTTATGGCTGTGGCCTTCTGCTGCAGAACTGTGATGGGTCTGGGATCAAAATAGCTGCACAAGCCATTGCAGGCTTGAAAAATGGACTCAGCTAAATATGGGTGCACAGAATTAAGAAATGCTCTATCTGTGCATGTCATTAGAAAGTCAGAGGAGGAGGGAGGAGAAGGAAGGGGCGGCGTCATCCTCAGTGATTTCTTGTCGTTGTCAACAGCCGATACAGTGAACAATGGGATCCCTTCTCTGATGGGTGCTGGTGGATAATGTTTGCTTTTGTTCCTTCTTCCATTCATTCATTCAGGCCTGACCCTAGTTCAAGCGGTTTGTTTTAACAACTTCGACTATAGCAGTAACAGCAGCAGGATAGCCAGGTTTTGCTGAGTGTGGAATTTGATGATATGGCTATACAGTAGGACCCTTCTATCAAAATATAATTATTGTCTCCAGAGCGGGGGGTGGGAAGGAAGATGGGAGAATGATCGCCTTCTCTACAAAATAGACACATTTAAAAAGAATGGTAAAGGAGAGGCTGCTATATTAATTGGGGGATTAAAGGATTTCTAGGTAGAATGGCGCAGAAGGCTAATTTTAATGAAAAGCTAGAAGGGATACCATGTCTTAGATCAGGGAATAGGAAACAAACCAAGAGAAGGCTAATTCTTTTCTACTTCCAGTGGAGTCTTTATAAGATGTCACTGAATTCTAAGTTTTCACTTGCATTTTTTTTAAATCCACTTTCTTATGAAATGATGTGCTGTTTATCTGAGGTAAAAATGGAGGCCTACAGCATATTGAAGAAAAATGTAAGGCAGAAGAAAAGATCTACAGGAGCTTTTAGGCACACTCAGATTTGCAGCAACAGCAACTCTTGGCATACGGGGCTTATAAACTTCCACTAGTGTCAGGCACCATGGTCCTTCATCAGGGCAAATGTCTAAAGAAATGAGGGGAATCCTGCAGCTCCTTGGGATTACACAACAGCTGTACTACTTCTCCAGCTCCACCTCCCCCACAAGTAACACTGTTTTACTGATAACTTTATGTGAGGAATAAACAAATGGGAGCAGAAGAATTTCTCTAACAAACTTACTGAAAAGGATCTGAAAAGCAGAAACCGAGGAAGAATAAGCAAATGTCCATGTAAACAGATTGTTTCTAAACAAAATGAGGAATGTTCAACTGAGCCCCGCTTGCTGCTCAAGTTGGCACAATCTGCATTCTTTGATGTTGGTTTCAAGTTAATTAACTAACAAGGGGAGGCTTTTTGGTTTTGTTCAAGAAAGGTCATTACTATGGATCCTTATGACTTTGAGGCACTCTCCATAGGGCAACATACAGAGCGCAAGCATTCATGCTGATGTTCTGAGATCCAGCCACGGTTGGGGATGAGGCTGTGTTGATTACTTTCCTGCAGAATCTGACAGGAACAATAGTTTCAAGGTGGACTTGCTCATGTGTTCTAGAGAGATCTCAGAGAATGATGATAGGCAATTGATCATTGTTCTCTCCCATGTCACTGCTTTTGTTCAATGGGAGCTGGAGCACGTGACATATGAGGAGAGGCTGAGGTATTTGAGTTTATTTAGTCTGCAGAAGAGAAGAGTGAGGGGGGATTTGATAGCAGCCTTCAACTTCCTGAAGGGAGGTTGCAAAGAGGATGGAGAGAGGCTGTTCACAGTAGTGACAGATGGCAGAACAAGGAGCAATGGTCTTAAGTTACAGTGGGAGAGGTCTAGGTTGGATATTAGGAAAAACTATTTCACTAGGAAGGTGGTGAAGCACTGGAATGGGTTACCTAGGGAGGTAGTGGAAACTCCATCCTGAGAGGTTTTTAAGTCTCAGCTTGACAAAACCCTGGCTGGGTTGATGTAGTTGGGATTGGTCCTGCCTTGGGCAGAGGGCTGGACTTGATGACCTCCTGAGGTCTCTTCCAGCCCTAGGATTCTATAATGCATATGTGAGGCCATTGGGGGAGACTGAGGCATCCTGGGTAGTAGCAACATGATACTCAAGCCTTCATCTATTTCTTATCATGCTATTTCCCCATCATCCTCCAATATGTGGCAGAAGGAGGAACCTAGCTGACTTCAACTCAGTCCAGACACCGGGAGGTGATGTCTGTTGACAGGAAGATATACTCTGAAAAGTGAGAGTCTGTAACTGCTGCTTGTGACACAGTGCTGGAAGCTAAGAGGCCAGACAGCACTCTGATCACTTAGACATCAATCATTTCCCCAAGAGATGACTGACTGGGGAAGATGCAGCTAATTAGCCGATCAGGCTCAGAGGGCTGATTGTCCAATTAGCCCATCAGATGAGGTTTCTGAGGAATCAGAGGATGGTGCTAGAGTCTGTCCCTGTTATCTATCTTCAGGTATGTACATCCACATGCCATCAGTGTGGTTTACAATCTTGGGCTCTTAATGGCTTAATTTGTCATCTCAGATTTTCTGGTAACAGTGGTGACTGGGCACAATTATTTCCCCTCTTTGGCTGGCCAAGAAAATGCAATCTTTCTTCTCAAATGCAGACCTCACTCCAGTTATGCACAGATTTCATTAACTCAGCTTGGTGCCTATAATGTGCTATATCTTGCTCCACCCTTTAAGTTAACCCAGCTAGTTCCAACTGTGTTTTTATATAAGGTAAACCAACCAGAGTGTATTACATCCATCTTCTAGGCTCTGCGGTTCGTTCTGGACACAACTCAAGCTGTTGCTTCAAGTCCTAAATAAATTAAGGGGCCTATTTATTTTGGAGATAGCATTTCTAGTCATGGCAGATATAACTGATGGATGATGACTCAGTAAAGAAAGGGTAGAACCAAAAAAGTTGAATTTTCGGAGAGGTGGAGAAGGCCATTCCTGATGGCAGGACCTCAGCTAGAGAATTTGCTCCTCCTGTTCAGTCTTAGATGTTTTCAGCAACATCTTGGGTGGTAAATGGGTGTCTTTTAGCATCTGATCACGCCCTTATTGTTTGGTTTCCCACCCTTCTATCCCCTTTGCCCAAAGCTGGAATTCTTTGTTTTCAGTTCAGACTTTTCTCACTTTGAGTGGAAAAATACAAGATTCAAAATGGGTTCTAGCATCAGGTGGACTGGGTACATGCCTGACAGGACCAGCCACAATCCAGGCTTACAGGAAAAGCAAAACAATTCACAGATTGTTACCTTGAGCACCCAGCCATTAGATTCTTAAGTGCCGCTAATGGCTCTCACTACAAATTCCAGATTTATAAACAGATTCATACTTCATATTTGTAACTTCCCATACAAAAATGAGACATGCACAGAAATAGAATATACAGATTCAGCAGATTGGAACTTTAAAAATTGTTACATGATGCATTTTGCCTAATGGGTCTTCGAATTATGCATTTTCATATTCATAAGCCATTTTTCATAAAGCATGGGGAGGCCCTGTGACAACAAAATTAATCAAGCTAGTTAAAACCAAAGCTGACTGCAAAGAGTTACAAAGAGATCTCACACAACCGAGACACAAAATGGCAGATCAATTTCAATAATGATGAGTGCAAAGCTATGCACATTCTATGTACAGCTAGGATTACATTTTACAAAGTTATGGGATTTAAATTAACTGTTACCACTGAAAAAATAAATCTTGGAGTCATTATGGATACTTCTCTGACAATTTCTACTCCAATGGGCGCTGTAGCGGTCAAATAAAGCTATCAGTATATTAGGAACCATTGGGAGGGGGACAGACAATAAGACAGAAAATATAATGGCACTGCATAAATCCACCTTGAATAGTGTGTACAGGTCTGGTCACTCCATCTCAAAAAGATAATAGAAATGGAAAAATTATACAGAAGGAAAACACAAATAATTAGGGAAAAGGGAGCATTTCCATATGAAGGCTATGTCTACACTGCATTCCTCTTGCGCAAAAGCCTATGCAAATGAAGTGTGGATTAGCATATTACTGCACTTCATTTGCATAATTAATTAGGGGCTGTTTTTGCGCAAAAGGCTTTTGCGCAAAAAGGAGCCGTCTACACAGCTCCTTTTTGTGCAAAAATGCACTCTTGTGCAAGAGACGTTCTTCCTCATTTTTCTCAAAACACCTCGGCTACATCTACATTGCAGGCTTCTTGCGCAAGAACGGCTGTTCTTGTGCAAAAACTTGCAGAGCGTCTACACTGCATGTACGTTCTTGTGCCGGTAAATTTACAGTACAGCGTTGGAAAACAGGGCTTCTTCCAGAAGAGTTATTCCTCTCCCCACGAGGAATAAGCCCTCTTGCGCAAGAGCTCTTCCACAAGAAGGCAGTGTGGACAGGCAACATGAATTTCTTGCGCAAGAAATCCCTATGGCTAAAAGGGCCATCAGAGCTTTCTTGTGCAAGAGAGTGTCCACAAGGCAGTGTGGACGTGCTCTTGTAGAAGACCTTTTGCACAAGAATTCTTGTGCAAAACAGTTCTTGAGCAAGAAGCTTGCAGTGTAGAGGAGGGAAGGTTTCAGAGCCTGGACTTCAGCTGAGCCCGAACATCTTTACATTGCAATTTTATAGGTTCTCAGCCTGTCAGCTGACCCGGGGCAGCTGTGGGTGTGTGGTGTAGCCGTGCACTTAAGTGTCTAGGGCCTTGATGGTTGTCTTCAGATTTTCATGTGTTTATCAGCAAAAGCTGAACATTCCCCCCTCTGCTAGGGTATTGGAGACCAGTGCAAGGTCTAACACCATGAAGACTCATTTATGCCCCAATGATAAAGAGCACTTGTGCTGGCATTTGCATGGGGGTGAATTTCACCTGGGCTTTTGAGGCCATTGTGCATCTGGGGCAGGGCTGGCATTTGCCAGTCCTTCACAAGTTTTTTAGGGCTGGCTTATCAACATCTGACTGGTCTCTACTCAGGAAGTGGAAAATGAAAAGTGCTTAAGAGCCAGGTCTTATTCTGGCTAAATTGGTAACTCAAAGAATGTGTCTTGACACATTCAAACTGTTGCTACTGCCTGAAAGAGGGCATCAAGGGCAAATTTCCTGAGTACAGTTTATTCTATAAGCATAGTGGGATAAGTGGTGGCACTGGAGTAACTTGACATGTGCTCAGTAAGAAGATCTCTGCTTATAGATCATGTGATTCTCTCCCCCCAGGTGTGTGTGCGCACGTGCACACACACACACACACACACACACACACACACACACACACACGTTGCTTAGCTACCTGTAGCTCAGAGAGTCACGTGCAAAATGAAGCCTGTAGGGACATCAAGTGGGCATGTGACACTCTGGGGAAATCTGAATTAATAAAGCACTTGTGACACACGGTTCCAGAGCACCTAGCAACACAGTGAGTGTGGGAGCAATGCAGAATGTCACAGCAGGCACGTGACTGGAAAGCAGTGACATTCGAAGAGCCGTGGAGAAATGAAGAGAGGAGCAGGTGTTCCGGGCTTGTGAGGCTGAAGCCACTAATTGAGTGGATGCCGGCAAGAGGGGGGGTGTTGAAATTCCTAAGCTCTCGGACTGCGTGTCTTGATGTGATGTGTTTCTGGCCCTCTTTGGTAATGGTAGTAGAGGGGTCATCAACACTGCTGCCTACAGGGTAATCATCCACCTCTGACAACTTCCTTTGAGAAAATTCAAAGGGGCTGCCTGTCTCCCCTTTGCATGTCCCCTCATGCCTGATTGCACATAGCAGTAGTACACTGGACATCCACTTGGCTGCTTACTTCTAACCCCATGCATTGCAATAGGAGCTGGAGGTGAATCTGAATAGATAGCTAAAAACTAGTTATTAGGGATGTTAACTAACAGGTATTTGTGTAAACGTGTAACCGCTGGATATTTCAGCCTGATCCTGGCCTGCATATTTATACCTGCCTCTGGAAATTTCCACTACATGCATCTGACGAAGTGAGTCTTTGCCCACGTAAGCTTATGCTCCTACACTGCAGTTAGTCTATAAGGTGCCACAGGACTCCTTGCCGCTTTTGGATATTTTAGTGTTTACACTTGGGGGCAGGGAAGATGGGAGGCCGTGCTCAAAGAGAGTTTGCTCCCGCCTGCCCTCCCCCCTCCCCCAGCCCCATTGCCTCTGATAAAGAGGCAGCAGCATAGGAGGCAGGAGGCTTCATGGGAGCCCGTGCTTGTGGGGAGCTGTTTTGTAAACCTGCCCCCACTGCCTGGGCTGCTGCCTCTGTGGCCCTCCCACCGGCATCCCCTCTTGCTGCCTCTGATACAGAGTCTGCATGCACCCATAGTACGGCAGCATTGCACGTGCAAGCAATGCTAGTCATTGCTTACAATGCTATCAGCATAATAATGTGGCTTTCCAGCATGGATTTGTTCTGAAACCTCAACAAGACAGAAAAATGTTATTTGCTGCAGGAGTGAGGGGACAGAGGTTTGTATCAGATTTGTGCCATACCAATAAAACATATGTAAATCATACCATCCTTGCAGGGCTTGGACACTGAATACGGCACTTGTCTTGTAGAATTTTATTTTTACATTGGGGTCCTGTTCCTAATCCGGGCTTCACTAAAGAACAGGGCGTTGAAAGGTTTGTTTAATGTTTTGAACATGTGTGTTTGTTTTATTAGACTTATGGTATATTTCTGACTTAAGGATTGCTAAACAGTTTTGTTTGACTCAAGTCCAAAGAGCTCAGTAAAAGGCTAATGGCTTATCTACAAAGTCCATACAAGCACATATTCAACAAATCATAGTTGTATTATTACTGTTCAAAAGTGGGTCAGGATATTTTTTCTAAGGTAAACATCCACGACTGTGTATTAAGCACTATGTAGATGTAGGTCAGGGCTTACCCAAAATGCTTTGGCTTGAAGTTGAAATAGTCAATATTGAATGAGTTGCTTTCCATTGTATTTGCTTTGTCATTCTTTATATACATGAAATGCAATGACTATGTTAATGCAACCAGAAGGTTATGAATTGAAATAGGGAGGAAAAGATGGGAAGTGTGAGAGTTCAAGTTCTCATAGTGATATTAATTCCCATTGCCCATAATGAATATCAAGGTACATATGAAATTATAAAGTAGTTTATTTTAGAAATGTTATTCATGAATGATGTGAGGCAGTGATACTGCACAATCCTTAACTCATCCATTTTTTGACTTTGTGTTAAAATGCGAATCTTAGCAATACATTTAATTTATCTGGCTTTTCTTTACTTAAAAAAAATACAATTTCATATGGGTTACCCTTTTAACTGTTTTGTTGCCTTTTCCTCTTCCAAGAGTGAGAGGAACAGATCTTTATTTTCTACCCATCCTGGTATCTTTATGTAGGACAATGGACAATCAGGCTCTATGCTCTAAGCCAGAGAGGAAAAGCTGATCACCTGACCATAACTTTCCTCTTCCCCTTCCTGGTCTTCCATTCCACTTAACAAATATCTAATGAGGTTAGACAATGAAGTACACACAATTTCCCTGAGAAATATGCAGTGCAAACCCTCGATAAACTAGGGATGTTAAAGCGTTTTATATAGTAACCACATAGCGGTTACATGGTTACACACGTTGCAGAATCTGGGGAGGAGGAGCTTCAGTCCCTGGTCTCTCCTGCTCTCCTTATAGGGCACATTAAGGGGTGGGAGGACTTGGAGCTTGGACAATCCCAGATGGGGTTGCATGCCCTCAGCCAGACCCTTTCACCTGCCTGGTGATTCTGTCTCATTTCTGTTTGGTTGTATGAGAAGCAACCTCATTCCAGCTATGTCTCACTTTCCTGACACAACCAAACCCTGACCTTGCTTTGTTAGGATAAGAGGAAGCTGTACACCAAATTTGGTGGTCCTAGCTCTTACTATTTGGGAGGAGTTCTTGAACAAATGGACTCACAGATGGATAGGCAGACGAACATTTCTAAAATATATTGATAGATTATACAAAGTTCTGCTTAAAGCCGTTCTTTCCAATATCCCTTCATCTGATTTAAGGGTTTGGTCCAATCTCCAAAGTTTTTCTTTGTTCTCTCAATCTTTTTATTGGCATACTATTTTGTCCACAAAGTTTTGTTTTTTGTTTTACCAAAGTTACAAACACAAGTCCTCCACTTTTAAAGGACTTTAATTCTAATGTACAATAGATCAGAAGCTTTGGGTCACCATATCATGCCCATCAGTGCTCCTACTTGGCAAGAATCTTGAGCCTGATCCTGGGAAATCTCTATGTGGGTGAATAAAAAAAACCTATTGAAATAATTGGAAATCTTTAATTTAAGCTTTTGGTGCAGAACATCCATTGTTTTCAGGTCTCAGACTGTCAAAGGAGAGCAACTAGCAGCTCTTCTTAACAAGTAGGAAGAGAAATAGTATATCCACTTTTCTGGCTATAGGAGCATAGCTCATTGTCCATAATCTCATAACCTCACATTTCTGAACAAATGTGATTGTGTGTGTGTGAGGGAGAGACAATACTATCTTTCCCCCCTTTTTTTACATTAATTTTTCTTTTCATTCCAGTTTAAGTCAGTATCTTGCTGCAATACCTTGCTGTTAGTTTTTAATGGACTGTAATTACAATTTGGAAGCAATCATGTAAATCAGTTCCATATGTTTAAATTGCAGTCCTGTGCAGCAGAGTTGTATGATTCATTGTCAAAGTGGTGTGTAAAATTAAGTGTTCCAGCTAATGAAATACTTCTGAAATGCTGCATACGTCCTCAGGCTGGACATCTTCAGTTTAGTTTTATAAACTTGTAAGCTTGGAAGCAAGTGGTTTCTTGGAACAGCACTGTGAAATTACTAATCAGTACTATGTATAGTGTGACGGGGGCTAAATGTTTCTAAGCTTAACAAGTTTTTCATGAGAATATCCATTTCCCACTCCACACATATTAAGCAAATGTGCCCTGGTTGGTTCTGCATATTTAGAGCAAGAAACTAAAGCTATGATCTCCTCACTAGTCTTATAGTGTAAGGAACATTGCCCATTGGTTGGCATACAGAATTGGAAGTCAGCCAGTCTGGGCTGAGCTCTGCCAAAATTAAGCTGTGAGACCTGGAGCAAAATGCTCTGTATTTGTTTCCCTTTCTGTAACATTGGGGAAATGATACCTATCTTCATAGGGGTGTTCCCAGGTTGAATTTCACTAATATTCAGACAGAATTCCTTGTAATACTTGCAAGCTTCCATTCAGGTAATCAAGTAGTAGGATGGGCATTTTTAAAGATTTTATCTATAACTTGATATTTGCAAAATCCTCGGGTTACCGGTGAGACAGAGTGGTGAAGTGCAGCTCTGATAATGTAATTGGATTCACACAATGGAATTTTGCACCCATACAGACATGACCCCACCCCTGCGCGCGCGCACACGCGCACACACACACACACACACACGCACACACACACATTGAAGAAGCATCTCTGTGTGAATTCAGGTGTTCATCAAAGTGGGTCTGATCACAGAATCATGGTGCATATTGTTGCTGTAAGGGCTGATTCCCATGAACTGCTGTATTAATGATTTTGCATATACAGTGCAGAACAAATGCAAGCAAAATGGTCACAAAAGGTGAATAAGGGTCAATTTTCCAGGGAAAAACAGTTGTGTTCAAATTGAATATTGAGAAGTGCATTTCAGAGTCTGTGGGTGCCTCAACTTCTTCTATTGCTAATTGGAAGGAACGCTGGTTATATGATATGTGCAGTGAAATGTAATTGGAGAAGCTGATTGGACACACCTTTATAATTATCTAAACGTGCAATAGTCATTGTCCTAATGAGGTATTTCAGTTACTTTAGATTAATGAATGTTTCCAGTGAAGAGTAAGTTTACAACTTTGTTTCTTTTCCTGGACAGATGATGGCATTGTTGTACTACTATATACTGTAAAACCAACGAAGGCATTCCCAGAATGAACTCTCTATTTGATTTGTTCTCTGCACACTTTAGCAGCTTGAGGTTTTGCATTTGCTTTTCATGTCTTTGGTGAAACAGATGAATGCTATAATAGCAGTACTTTCTAAAAGGAAGACATGAAATCCTTACATTTTATAATAAAAAAAGTGTTACAAACCTCATTGTAATTCAGACTTGAACTGTTCACCCTGTGCACGTCCAGAAACTCATTCTCTAATACTAGATGCAATGATCTCTGGAGGGAAGTTTTCCATCTGCTTCCTTATGATGTTAAGCTGTTAGTGCAGTTCATTATTTATTACATCTCCTGGTTTATGTTGAGCTATGATTTTCATCTTTAAGAATTTGGGTTAGTGTAAAAATTAGAATTTGCATCTCATAGAGACTTTTTTTAAACATATGGGGCGGGGAGGGAGGCTGCAATTGTTCCCAATATGCTTTTGGGTTAGCAGATCATTTACATTTAATTCAGTGATTGAGAGCTAAATTAATCAATTGAAGATTGAGATAAGTGTAGACTTACAAATATAGCCTGATTCTGCCACCCTAATTCAGCACTTTACTGTGCCTGACTTCAGTGGGACTACTTGCAAAATAAGATCCTTCTCAGTCATGCAGAATGAAGCTCATAGTGAATACCTTAGTTATCCTGATATATACCCATGTGCATATGTCAATATGAACACCTGTTCTTGCGCAAAAACTTGCGGAGAGTCTACACTGCATGTGCGTTCTTGCACAAGTAAACTTACAGTAAAGCGTTGGAACAGAGGGCTTCTTGTGCGAGAATTATTCCTCTCCCCACAAGGAATAAGCCCTCTTGTGCAAGAAGGCAGGATGGATGGGCAACAGGGGTTTCTTGCGCAAGAAACCCCCATGGCTAAACTGGCCATCAGAGCTTTCTTGCGCAAGAGAGCATCCACACTGCCAGCGACACTCTTGTGCAAAACCATTCTTGCGCAAAAAGCCTGCAGTGTAGATGTAGCCATCTGTGTATAAAATCAAAGCTCACAGATACATGTTCAATTTATACACTCTTCTTGTGAGGCACAGGATTTTGTGTACTATTTACACTATATCGAAGAAATGACAGACTGTGGGGAGAATAATAGCTCAGGAAGACTGTTGCTTCCCTCTAATTGTTACTTTTTTCTGGAAATAGAATTCTTGTGTTTGGTTCATACTGTTTCTTTGCCACTTGCATTTAGAACGAACAACAGTTTAGGTGTCATGAAATAGCTGAGAGGGATAGTTTGTGCAGTTATTTAAATTGTACAAGAAGCAACTCTTAATGTACTGCATCTTGCTTACAGAGATGTCCTATGAGGCATACCGGAATACAATCAGAATCTTATTACAATGTAATTAAAGTATCAGTTTTGCCTGTGAAATATTATCTAGAATAGCCATAGAAAGAGCTCTTAACAGCAGTGATTGCTTTGGGATAAACTTATGTGTTTCCAAACAGCAGCAAAGAAAGTTTAGCCTATCATTCTCACATGCAATTTCTACTAATGTGATGGAGACTTGGAGATAAAAAGAGGATTGTTCTGTCTTCTGTCATGTTTCTGTGTCTTAATCTTAGAGATGTTAAGATAAACTCTCTCCATATTGTGGTGTTATAAAACCCAAAATTATCAACTCTTTATCATTTATAAAAGAACAAAGACTATGACTGCTTTAAGCAATATCAGAGTAAAAATACCTTTAACTGGGGAGAGGGGAAGGGAAGAAAGAGAACATCAAAAAGTTGCCAATACTTGCTAAAATGTAAGTTAATTCTTGTCAGACTTAATGCATTACATTTGCGAGTATCTGGCAAAATAATCACAGAAAGATAAAAGTACCAAAATAGATTAACTCTGCTACCTTGTAATAACCTATCTGGGAATGGGATTACTTGGTTATGCATCTGTTCTTTCAAATTCTGAATCAGTCTCCTTTGGTGTAAGTCAATGCAGCTTTTGGACTTCAAGTCAAGATAGTTATGTTGATTTGCAGCAGCTGAGAATGTGGTCCATTTATAAGATGTCAAATTACGCTCATTCGCAAATATAAGCATTGCTGGTAGTGATACTTCTACAAACTGTTGTCTAACAAAATGAGCTTATACTTGATGTTTTCAGTTGCTTAGAAATTTGCCAAACTTCAAATGTTAAGGCTAAAATTTTCCATGCTGGATTTCTGTCTTTTGACTCAGGATGGAAGGTTGGATTGTTTGTTTGTTTTTTCTGATTTCTTTTTGTTTGTTTTTTCAGCAGAAACAGTTAGCCATCTATGGTTATGTCTACACAGCAGTGTTATTTTGGAGTAACTGATATTATTCCGAAATAACTTAGTCCGCATCTACACACAAGCAGCTATTTTGACATAATATCAAGCTGGAGGACATCTTACTCCCACTCCTGTAACCCTCATTGCACGAGGAGTAAGGGAAGTAGAGGGCAGAATGCTCTATCATGAAATAACTGCTGTGAAGACAGCACCAAAAGTTGAAATAAGCTATTTCAACATAAGCTACACAATTAGCATAGCTCAAGTTAGTCACTTATTTCGAGTTTAGCCTTGCTGTGTGGACATGCCCTAGGAGAACAACTATTGGGGAAAAATAAGTTTTACTACCTTTTTAAAAAAAATTAAATGAAATGTTTTAATATAGATCTCTTTGAAATGCTCACGCACACCCAGGGTTGTGCAGAGCAAGAACTTGATATTTGGTGGCAGGATGATCCTGGGATCAGGCAGGTGCCTTCAGCTGTCCTTATAAAAATCCACTAAATTCTGACCCAGTTTTAAGCCTCTGAAAACTACCATTTGCACATACTCAGCAGGGTTTGTGAGACTTTTAGACTTTACTTCAGCCACACAGATGTGCCTAACGTGCTAGCTGTACTGAGCATGCTCCTAAGCAGAGTTCCCTAGCATGTCAACTGTATCAAACTTGTTTCCAGGAACATAGTTAACATTCTGGTCTAGGAGGTGATAAAAAAGCATTGGGGAAGGAATGATGGGTGCTAGGAGACAAACCATTGGTGCTAATCTTAGCTCCTCCACTGAATATGTAACTTTCTGCATTTCACAGCACTTCTTATTGAGCGTGGCCTCTGCTAATATCGTTTCCACCCCAGTTGACAAATGGGTAACTGGGAGGTTATACAAAGTCACTTCTGGCAGAGCTGAAAATAGAACCTATGGGCCAGGTTCTGTGATGAATCTCTTGGGAGGCACAGAAGGGATGGAGGAGAAAGGGCAATGTCAGCAGTGATTTAAAGCTGAGTTTGCATCTCCCAGGTTCTGGGCTGCTCTGAGAGCCAGCAGAGTCCTAGGAATACGTTAAAATAAAACCGTTCCTGGGGCTACAATATGGCAATTGCTCTCAGCTGGTTATGGGCTTCTCCACAGCCCAGAACTATCATCCACTTTTTTTTTCCTTCAGTTTTTGACATGCCCCTTTCCCAATTCCTAGAGTACAGTGCCGGCACATGCTACCCTGGCACTAGGGGAATTCCACACTTACAGCCCCTGAAGTATTGGCAAGGGGCTAAGAGGGTGAGGCTAGCATCTTCCCTTATGGCTTCAATATGGCAGACTCAAGTCTCCTCCACTCTAGCCACACTGTCTTTGAGAACAAAAGTGTGGGATCTGTGTTTGGCAGTGCCAGAACACAGCTGTAGAACCGAAGCATTCCTCTGATAGCTAGGAAATAGTTGTGCATGAGACTGGCAAAGTATGTGCCAATCCTCCCTTTTGTGGTGGGTCCACTGAGAGTAAAATGCCTAGTATTGTGACCAGTTACTCTTGTAGCTCAGTCAGTAGAGTTTGATGATGTAGATTTAAAGATTCTTGCTCCATCCCTGTTGATAATCTGTGTAGGTTTCTACATGGTTCGACATAATGCAATTTCCATCTGTTACAATTTGCTTTTTAAAAAACATAGGGAATTCAATACAAAGAAAATTACATTAAAAGAATGATAATGTTGCAAAATCAAACACTGAAAAGTCTGAATTCCAGTTGCCCATCACATCCCTGACATTAACTGTGTGGCTGTGTCTACACTGGGCCACTTATTCCGGAAAATCAGCCGCTTTTCCGGAATAAGCTGTGAGCTGTCTACACTGGCCCTTGAATTTCCGGAAAAGCAACGACGCTCTACTGTACAAAATCAGCCGCTATTCCGGAAAAACTATTCTGCTCCCACTCGGGCATAAGTCCTTATTCCGGAACACTGTTCCAGAAAAGGGCCAGTGTAGACAGCCCAGTAGTCTTTTCCAGAAAAAAGCCCCGATCGGGGAAAATGACGCTCAGGGCTCTTTTCCGGAAAAGCGCGTCTACATTGGCCACAGACGCTTTTCTGGAAAAAGGGTTTTTCCGGAAAAGCAGCCTGCCAATGTAGACGCTCCTTTTACGGAAAAACTGAAAATGGAATAGTATTCCGTTTTAAGCAGTTCTGGAAATTCATGCCAGTGTAGACACAGCCTGTGAGTAACTGCTCAGTAGATTGACTAGGGCATTGATAATCTGGCCCACTGGCAGGCAATGTTGGTTTAGTTTAAAAACAGGGGAATTAAAAAAAAGGCATGGTAACCTTTCTGCTTGACCTTTGGTTTTACTGTTGATGTGTGCTCACAATGCTGAGAGGTAGAAAGGTAAATATTCTCCATTGTTTATTTGAGAGGCAACCTCCTCACTAGACCAAGGCACCATTGAACAGAAGTTGTCCCATTAGGACTTTTTGGACACTGCTGAATAGGAAAAACTTGAACAGCATCCATCCACATTATGCATAGTTCTGTTAACTTAAAAAGAAGCCTCCAACTAATCCACTAAACCAGGGCTACTCAACTTTGGAAGCTCCAGGGGCCACAATGATACTCTCAGCACATGCTGAGAGCTGCAACTTAAGTGTGGTTGCATATACATGCAAATATATATGCAAATAGTTTATTTCACACATGAATACAAAGATTAAGGCAGGACTACACAACACACAGGCTCCATTTAAGTCAGTTTTGCTGCTATTAATAAAATGGAATATTTACCAGATTTCCACTCATATGACAGCACTTTTAATGAGCAATGACAGTCCAGGAATTTAACTACTAAAACACCTAACAGAAGACCATTATATTAATTACTACTTTGTTTTGGCTCCCACCTGCAGGCCATGTGTTGAGCCCTGTGTAAACCCCCACTGCAGCATGGGCCGCAAACAAAACATGCGGCCCATGGGCTGCGTGTTGAGTTGCCCTGCACTAGACAGTTCTTGTACAGGGCATTGATTGACTAGGGCATTGATAATCTGGCCCACTCACAGGCAATGTTGGTTTAGTTTAAAAACAGAGGAATTAAAATGTTGTGTAACTTGTCAAATAGGAAAAGAATCATTAAGACAATATGCTTGTTCTATCCACAAGATGGCCCACTGAAGGCAAATGAGGCATTGTGTATCATGAAAGGACAGAGTCCTTGTTGATTTTCTTCTTTTGGTTTGAGAGGTGAATGTAAATGATGTGGGGCAAATGACTAGTCTTTTAGGACTGGGTGGGAATAACCTGAATATTGATGTGATTTTTGGTGTACGAAGCCATCTACCCATAGTTCAGCTTGTCTGGGTGGCAAGCTAGACTAGAATGCCCAAAGGAATGGTCTGTAACTCTCTGTTAACTCCCACAGAACTATACCAATCTTAACACCTGTTACTTGGCTGGTGATATTTAAATATAGAACATAGAACCATTTGGAGTTTTGCCTTGGTTTGGTTGTCTTTCACAGGTAAGAGCATGAATGGTGGGTGAAACACAGGCTAGGAGAGACTAGTTCCTGCCCTGGACCACCCCTTCTACCTGAAGCCCTATCGTCCTGCCTCTTTCCACCTCAAGCCCATTTCCCCCTACAGCGCCAAGCAGCATGCAGCCTTCCAGAGCACCAGGTGGGTGCATCCCCCCCTGCCCTGGTGCATCAGGTGAGCAACATGTGCAGTGTCCCTCCCAGCCCTGGTGAACTGGGCAGGCAGCACATGTAGCACCCAGCCCCAGTGCACTGGACAGGTGGGCACTGTGTGGATCCCCTTTCACCCCAGCCCCAGAGTACTGTGCAGTGTGGTCCAAATTCTGGGAGCTACCCTGCACTGGAGACCTAGCTACTCCAAGTTCCAGCTACCCTAGCTCTATTCCCAGTAGGTTTCTCTTCCTGAAAAAGGAGCAACTTGCCTGAGATGGGGCTGACAAGCAGCAGGACAGGACCTCTGGACAGAGTGTGGGAGAGGCCACACAAGGCTGTTTGGGGATGCACAGCTTTTCCCTGCCTATGAGACATGCTGAAGGGATAGCAGCTAGATCCTTGAAAACAGATGGCCTTCTCTGTCTAACTAGGCTTGATCTTATCTAATCTAAAAAGCTAAGCAGATTTGGGTCTGAAAGATTCACCTGAGAATATCTAATAATCTAGGATTGTTGCTTTTCTAACATAGTATCTGCTCAGAGAAAAATAAAACAATTAAATAATTTTTTGTAGAAACTATTTGTATGTATTTCATGTCTTTTCTGATGGCTGCTTGGTAGCAGTTTGGCTGTGTTACGAAAGCGACAGGAGTTGGATTCCTGCTCCTGATACCTTATTTACATTTGGCTCCTTGGCACACTATGACAAAGCATCAGCTGCGAAATGTCAGTCATGGTTTTTATTTGGATGGGGGAAATGTTCAAATTCAAAGAATATGCAAGCACACTAGCATCTGTCTTGTGCATCATGCTGCAGCCACTATTTTATTGGCTACTGAATTTCTTTGGATAGTTGCAGTTCTGATTGCACGTTTTTTTCTGATTCTTTTATTAACTATTTTGTATATTTGGTTTTCTTTAAAAATTCCTCTGTGCATTACATCATGCTCTGTTATCCTACAGCATAAGCATGTGCTCTTGTAGTTCACATCTGTATATCTCATACAAGGCTCAGCACTATCCTATGAACCGTGTAAGTCAGTTGGCAGATGACCAGGATTCATCACTAAATTTGATCTTCTGGTTAGATCATTAATTTCCTTGGGCTGGGTATGGATGGGAGTGTGATTCGAATGTTGATCCATTATTTATTTAAATATTTTTACACCACTTCTCTATTTAAAATCTTCAAGGCAGCTTAAAATTTTTTTTAAACACAATACAAATATATGTAAACATTTAAAATATGAGACCCCTGAGGGCTATAAAACCTGCTAAGAATATTGAGAAGAGGAACATACACATATAGACTCAAACACCAATAAAATCACTTGTATTGAAGTTGCATGTTGCCATGATAGACTGTGGTTTTGTGAGTTGGGCATTCAGTTATTTTCATATACAGTAAGAGTGGCCTACATCAGGCTCATTTTCCTTCACACTTACCCTCCTGCAAAAATTTTATACTGAGGGCTTTTGACAAATAGAGCCCTCAGCTGTGGTTCATTAAAAAATAATCACCAGGGATCCTAGAAACCTATTTGTGACAAAAATGTGGAATTTGTGTTTTTTTACAGAAAATCCTTAGTTTTTACATTTTGTGAAAAAATTAAAATGTTAACTATGAACTAAACTTTACTAAAATGAGGAGTCCTGTGGCACCTTAAAGACTGAGCTACATCTACATTGCAGCGCTATTTCACTGTACCGGAGGTAGTAATTTATTTTGAAGTAAGTGCTCTGTAGACAGTGCCAAATTTCAAAATAAGCTATTTCAAAATTAACTCAAAATAAGCTAACCAATTTGTGTAGCTCAAATTGAATAGCTTATTTCAAGCTCCAGGTGCAGTATAGATACACCCTTACAGATTTATTTGGGCATCAGCTTTCGTGGACAAAGACCTACTTTGTCAGATGTATTCACCACTCCAATGCATCTGACACAGTAGGTTTTTGCCCATAGAAGCTTATGCCCAAATAAATCTGTTAGTCTTCAAAATGCCACAGGACTCCTCATTGTTTTTGTAGACACTAACATGGTTACCCCTCTGATAAATTGTAAGTGTCTCTGCCTCTGTAATGCTCTGCTGTGATTGTTCTGGTGGCTTTCCACATCTGAAAGTTCTGCAGCCATTGCTCCTCAACCCATAACAATGCAATGCTACCAGTCCGTTCATTTCCTGGGACCAGAAATGGTACAGCCACCCTGTCCAACTTCTGTGCAACTGCTAGCTGCAACCAGGAATTGTTCTGTTCTATGGCGTCCAGCAGGGCTGTTTGAAGGACGTCACAATGTTCCATGCAGCAGCTCCTGTCTCATCCTGCAGTATTTCCACAGTTAAAGCAGTAGGTAAAGCTCACAACAAGAGTGCATAATTGAGCGGGGTCGTTTCTTCTCAGGCTATCACATATGTACAGCTCATCACAAAAAAAGTACAGGTTGTCTGTCGTTGATGTCAGGGGAGAGAGGGAAGAAACTGTGCTGGTTTTAGGCTATGTTTCAGAGAAGTGCTTCAGCCTATGCATAACATAGCAAGCTGTCTCACTGGAGTAAAGTATCTTATTGAAGCAAAGCCATTGTACATACAGCACATTTTTCTCCAAATTATTTGCTATATATTAGAGGCTGCCTCTGCACTCTCCCTACTACTGCCCGGACCCAGCCAGCCACAGCCCCATCTATTTTAACCCTTCTGGAGTTTGCAGGAGTGAAAGATTCTGGTCAGGTGTGATATAAGGCAAGGAACCTGGTTTGCTCTGCGCCATACTGCTCAGGGCACCTTTGGGGATAGAACCAGATGCGTTCTGCCACTGCTGTTGTGGGTGTGAGCTGCCTGCTTCCTGAGCGAATCACTTTTTGCCATAGCTGGGAAGGATCTAGGAGAGGGGGAGTAATGTGCCTTCCATGGACTGGGGCGAGAGGAGGACACTGCCCTCCTCCCCCAAAAAAGTTTGGAAGCCTTTGCCTTAAAGCATCCAAGCACTGTAGTAGCTTTGATCCAATATCATGCCAAGTCTAAAGGTACACAGAGAACCACAGCTGGAAGATAACACTTTAATTCACTAGCTTCCTTTTTGTTTGGTCCTGATCTATAGTTTATCTGCCCATTTTCAACACATTACAAATGTGCACACCATGGCCGCTACTGAATAGAATAGAAACCTCTCTACTTGATGAAGATTTCATAAGAGTCTCACCTAAGCACAAATGCACCTCATGATTTTAAACCAGTAAACTCAATCCAGTGCAAGATTACCAGACAGAAGAATTCAAGTTATAAGAATTGATTTGTGCAGCCTTTCATATGATCCATAATACCCTGTTCACTACTAATCCTATTCAGATCAGCAGTGCAAAGGGGCTGGTAGGTCTGGTATGCTGTACCAGTATGGTATTTTATCCAGTTACTGGAAAGACTCTTTGCTGGACATCCTTATCCCCTCTACTGGCTGCTGCGCCTCTTTGTACACGGCTGGGGCCCACAAGTTGGGGCTGGGAGCACTACGTCAGCCTGAAGAGCTACTGGCGTGCTGCTCCTTTCCCCACTGCCCCGCCCAGAGGGGAATTCCAGTTCTGCCCCCAGCCCTGTACACAGATGCAACAGCTCCATGTGGGCGCAGGGAGCAGGGCTGGGAGTTCTGCTCCTTTCCTGGCCGAGAGTGGTAGCGGGGAAGGAAGCAGAACTTCCATCAGCTCCTCTTGCTGCCACATTATCCCACCCCCGCCTTCTTAGTCTAGGTGATGTGGGATGGGGAGGTGAAGAGTGTGGAGATCCTGGGCTGGGGGCAGGGTGCAGTCTCATGGGGAGGGTCATGTGGGGAGGTCAAATACCTCCCCCTTTAGCTGGTGTGCTCTCCCCTCTCCCGTTCTGATAAGCATTTTTGTTTACTTGCACCACTGATTCAGAGACAGTAATGCATTTTGCAAAAGTAGTGTCTCATTCTGCAAAAGTCCCTCACAGTGGCTTATGCAATTAGCCCCACTGACTTCAGTGGGACACACTCACGTTAATACATGCAATTTGGCATGAGTAAGTTTTGCACAGCTAGGCCCAATATGGATAAATGCAATACAATATTTCTATATCAGTTGTTTTACTGAGATGGAGTACTTTTTATTTCGAAACAGCTAGTATTTGAGAGTGAATATCTGTGTAAGGGTATTATACACATTCTATCCAGAACTGAAACATCCAGGGAGTGGAAAGCCAAGACATGCAAGCGGAAAAAATGCATTCCTGAAAGCATCCTCTGTCAGCTCTTTCCTAGTTTCCACAGCACAATGTAGAATTGATTGGCACTTCTTCATTTCTTTCCATGTTGTCATAATAACTATTTCTTCATTTCCTACAGTCCTGTTCTACCAGTAATGATGAATGCAATACAAACACACACACAGTAGATTGGCTCTTGCTAGCACTTAATTTCCTCCTACCCTGATCCTTAAAACGGGAAACTAGCTGATGGTTATAAGTGAGGCAAATGTACCAGAACAATGAATGCTAGGTTTTGGAAATAAGGATATAACTGTTACTGCTAAATAATCATTAGAATGTTTAATTACAGAAACTGAATTCCTCATGTACCTAACTACACCTGTGTGACATCTGGAAAATTGAACTAATCAATCACCTTAAAGGAACACTAACTTGGAAATCACATTTCCACATGACAGAGTTGTACCTACTATTGTTACAAATAGCCTCTAAGATTATTAGGATGGAAAGAAAACAAAGACAATAATTTTTCTCAATCTGTTTACTTTGTGCATTTGACGGCACTTGGTATGGCATCAATTGCATTGTTTTGTTGAATGTCAGTTACATTGCTCCTCTGTCGCTCTGGCAGGGGCTTGCAGGCACTGTCTGCCTGGTTGCGAGGAGACATTTACAAGTTATAGCATATGCAAAGCTGAAAATGAAGAGCCAATAGGCAACAGTAAGTCCTAAAAGAAATGGGCCCAAGCATATTTGGTGTTGCTGCGGGCCTCTCAAAAGACCTTTACGAAAGCATCAGGAGGGGCAGAAGAACTTGTGTATTGCTTCTTTTTAAGGAATTTTTCTTTAATGTAAAGGTGTGCAGTTTCATTGGCGCCCCTTCACACAACTATTTTTAAAAATTAGTTTCAGAATATTCAAGTTGTCAGTGTTCCTTAAAGATTGCTAAGCTTATCTGCTTTGAACAAGATAAAGAAGCACAACAAATTTCCTACACTGACGCACCTTGAGGCATACACTGGATCATAGACTTGGTCAAAAATTGCTGACAACTTTTTTTCCCCATCAAAAAAGAAACACTTAACAGAGAGATCAGTCTTGATGCAAATTTAATTTGGAAAACTTCTCAGATTTCCTAGATGAAAATTGGCTAATAGCTTGATGGTTAGGGCTCTCACTTGTGTTACGTAAGATCTAAATTTCAGGCCCTACTCTCCCCAATTCGGATGAGCCAAAATATACAGTGAGTTTCTCTCTAAATCTCTCCTGTTATACAAATAATTAAATACTCAATGGGCCAGAGGGCAAAGTTGGCTATTTTGGGGATATCTTTTTATGTTTGCGCAAAAGCAATGAGGAGTCCTGTGGCACCTTGAAGACTAACACATTCATTAGGGCATCAGCTTTACTGGGCTGCAGCCCACTTTGTCAAATGTATGAAGTGGAAGCTTCAATATGGCGGGGATTTATACATACCTATAAGGATGAGATTGTTACTGTACTGTGTAGAAGACCAGTGCTAATGAGGTTAATTGAACCACCATGGATGTGGCCCACTTCCAACAGCTGATAAGAAGGTGAGATTACAGCGAAAGTAATTTCCTCCTTTAGGTAATGAGAGTGTCAGCTCCAGTCCCTTTTAGGATTCATTCTGAAGGTGCCAAGTTTATGTATGAATTCCAGCTCAGCAGTTTCATGCTGCAGTCTGCGTTGAAGAGTTTGGTTTTTTTTTTTGCTCGAGTATGGCAACTTTTAAGTCTGTTACTATATGCCCAGGGAGACAGAGGTGCTCTCATACAGCCGTTCCCCGAGTTGCGAACGGTCGAGTTACGACCGTTCGACTTACGACCAAAGCTCCCATGGAGCGGTCGTAAAGGCGGTCCCCGAGTTATGAACGCAACCCGCGCTTACAAACAGCACGGTCGTGTGTAACTCAATGGGGTCCGAGTTACGAACAGTTCGAGTTACGGACCAAGTGTTGGTCCGTAACTTGTTCGTTACTCGGAGAGCAGCTGTACTGGTTTTTTAATGTTACCGTGCTTGATGTCTGATTTGTCCATTTATTCTTTTGCATAAAGACAATCCAGTTTGTACAATAGACAGAGCTATGTAGCACTTTAAAGACTAACAAGATGGTTTATTAGATGATGAGCTTTCGTGGGCCAGACCCACTTCCTCAGATCAATATGTGGAAGAAAATTGGCACAACCATATATGTCAAAGTGATACAATCAAAAAATGAATGCATGTGAAATTGACAAATCAAATTTTAGAGCAGAGTGGGGGCGAGGAGGGAAGGTTAGTGTCTGGGAGGTAATGACATAGGGGTGATAATTAGAGTCTGTTTAGACCTATAGATAAAGTGTCAAATGTAAGTATGAATGCTTAAATTTGACACTTTAAGTATGGGTCTAAACAGACTCTAATTATCTCACCCATTACAAAGATAGCTTCCCCTATTATCACCCCTATGTCATTACCTCACAGACACTAACCTTCCCTCCTCACCCACGCTCTGTTCTAAAATTTGATTTGTCAATTTCACACGCATTCACTTTTTGATTGTATCACTTTGACATATATGGTTGTGCCAATTTTCTTCCACATATTGATCTGAGGAAGTGGGTCTGGCCCATGAAAGTTCATCACCTAATAAACCATCTTGTTAGAACTATGTAGCACTTTAAAGACTGTCTTTTGTTTCAGCTAAAAAAGACTAACATGGCTGCTGCATCCCTATCAGTTTGTACAATGTACATGATATGGGGCATTGATGGCCCATGATAGCATATATCACGTTAGTATATGTGCAGGTGAACGAGTCCCAGATAGTGTGGCTGATATGATTAGGGCCTATGATGGGATTGATATGTCACTGGGATACGTATGTGGACAGAGTTGGCAACAGGGCTCTTTGAAGAAACTGGTTCCTGGGTTAACATTTGTGGTGTGTAGTTGATGGTGAGCCTTTAGATTGAAGGGCTCTCTGTAAGCAAGGAGTGGCCAGCCTCCCAATGTCTGGGAGTGAGAGATCATCATATAGGCTAGGTTGTAGATCAAAGGTGGGCAATAAGATGGCAGCGGTTTTCCCTGGTTAGCCCCTGGTGGGCCACCACTGTTATATTTACCTATGCCTCTTCAGGTATGGGTGCCTGCAGCTTCTGTTGGCCACAGATCACTGTGCAAGCATCTGAACTGCAGAGGTGCAGGGAAATACAGTGGCATCAGCCCACCTGCAGCTAACCCTGGTGAACCACAGGCTGGTATTTGCCTACACTGTTGTAAATTCTTGATGTGTAAGAGGTTTTAGCTGGGGGCTGTAGAAAATGGACAGTGGTGTTCTGTTACTTTTCTTGTTGGGTCGTGTCTGTCCTCTAGTAGGTGACCTCTGGGTGCCCACCTGGCTCTGTCAATCTGTTTCTTCACTTCCCCAGTTGGTACTGTAGTTTTAAGTACTGTCATTTTAGAATCCTAGATTACTAGGACTGGAAGGGACCTCGAGAGGTCATTGAGTCCAGTCCCCTGCCCTCATGGCAGGATAATTTTATAACCTGGAACGCCATCTGACCCCCAAAGTTACCATCCTATATCTATCTTCTGTTCAACATACAAATTATTGGAGCAGGCAGATTTCAGGGCAGGGCAAAGTTGCTGTGACCAAATGCATGCACTGACTAAACATTGAGTCCAGCTTCCCATGACCGCTTAAAACTGCTGCAGCTTTCAGTAACTTGTCATCAGCCAATGACACTGTTTGGCACAAGGGCCTAATGCTGAAGCTATCCAAACTGTTTCAATGGGACCAGACATTTTCACTCATTAGGTCTGTTTTTAGACAGACCATTCCGTGTCCCATCTTGGAAGTCAGGTTAGGAAAAAACTGGAGTCTGCACATTGGCCTCCCACAGGGATCAGTACTGGCACCGTCCTTATTTATGCCGGAATGACATTGCACAAGTTTATTTATACCAATGATCAGGCACTAACAATGCTGTCTATGCCATGCAAAGAAGCAGACAGCACTCGTAACACAGATCTGAAGAGGATAGAAAACTACTTTTAGAAACAAGAAGCTCAAACTAATCCATCAAAAGTGGTGTAGTCAGCTGCCATCTAAACAATTCTGAAATTAAGATGATGCTGACTGTAAAATTCTGTGGCAACACAATTTAAGGTTGCCAGCCGTCTAATCACGCTGATCCTAACACCCTTGCTATGTCCCTTTCCAGCCCCTTCTCTGAGCCCCCCCCATTCCATCTCCCTTCCCTCCTCTGTTTGCTCTTCCCCATCCTCACTCATTTCACTGGGTTGGGAAAGAGGTTAGGGTGCAGGCTGTGGGACTGAGGCCAATGGATTCGGAATGTGTGGAGCTACAGGGGTGAGCCTGGAGCAGGGGGTTCGGGTACAAGAGGGGGAGTGCAGGCTCTGGGAGGGATTTTGGGTGTGGGAAGGTGTCTAGGGGTGTCCCCCCCTCAGTTGGGATCTCTCCCATACTGGCCCAATGGCTCAATCTTTAAAGCCCTCCCTCCTGTTGGGGGAAATACGGCCTCTTGGCACAGTCTTTAGAGTTCCCCTCTTGGGGTAATACAGCCTTGTGACCTAGTCCTCAGGCTGGTCAGCTCTCCTGGATTTGGGGCGGTGCAGGGAGGGTATAGGGGGATCCGGTCCCTCCTGCTCCCCCAGATCCCACCTCAGGGCCCTATGGGCAGTAGCTTGGTCCACTGCCTGCTCAGCAAGGGGTTCCTCCCCGTAACCTGCTGAGCAGTCGAAGACCTGTTCTTCCTTGCCCTGGGCTGCTTCCTACCTCCCCGCCTTTCTCCCGTGGTTGTACCTCTCTGTGGTCTCTGGGTCCAAGGCTGGCGCAGCCACTGGGGCAGTCATGTCGGTCCCGTTGGCAGGGACTCCTCCAGATTAGGAGCTGGCCTTCTCAGTCCTTCCCCTTCGGCCATCAGCCCCAAGTGAGCTGGCTCCAGGGCCTTTTGTGGTGCGGCTCACTGGTGAGCATGCCTTGCAAGGCCGCGGGGGAGGGGTAATCTCCACCAGCTGGGCCCTGCCCATAGGCTCACTTATAGTGTGGGGCAGGGCTGCCCCGTTACAGAAGGGGATCAGATCTGAGTCAGGGATTGGGTGTGCGAGGCATGGGCTCTGCCCAGGTAGCAGTTACCACAAGCAGCTCCCAGTCGGCGGCACAGCAGGGCTAAGGCAGGCTTCCTGCCTGCCCCGGTTACTGGAAGACTTGAAATCAATTCGATTAAACTAATAAACCTGCCTAAAAAGGTACTAGTTTTACTGTAAAAACCTATATTTTAAATGTATCTTTTCCAGTGGTTTAGGTGGGGGTTGTCCCTAAGGGATTTTCCAGGGAAAGCCACAGCTAGCTAACTTTCCCCTAGAAGCAGACAGACAGAGCCCTTCAATCAAGAGGAGGCAACAAGTAATAAATTCTTTGAAAACAAAAATATTTATTTAAAATGAATGTTACCGTAAATGCAGAGAGAGAAGCAATACAAAGTTACAGGGGGAAACATGAAACAGCGCGGCAAATAGACACAGTACTACACTTGCAGTTTCAATTAACTAACAATATATTCATTCACTTAATATTAAACAAGAGTATGCCCTAGCCTGGCAGGTATTAAATGGCTAGGAAGAACTCAATCAAATTACAGGCATCCAGCTTTATTTACACTTGAAATCCATACTCCCTAGGATGTTAAACAGAGAAAGATTTTGACTTAGAAAGGCTTTTCTAAAATCCTTCTGAATCCTCTCTCGAATAGCTCTTCTGCTCGGGCACTGACTGGGTTGCAGAGTTTGGGAAGTGTTGTGTGGTGAAGGGCTGCTGTCTGGTGAGGTGCTCTTTGCTGCCTCCTCCTGAGGTAAAGCTTCTCCTTAGGCAGGAAAGATAGAAGCCTGTTGGCTACTGCTGCTGGGCTACTGCGAAGCCTCCCATTGGCCATGCCAGAAGCAGTCATTGCAAGGGGTGACCCCGGGACCCTGGGTGGGCTGCTCCTGCAATAGGTGTGTCTCAGGCAGCCTGTCTTTGGCTGGGTCCTACTGGACCTGCTGCTGCTGCTCTGCAGGTGCCTTCTTTCTTTCTTGCATCCTCCAACATTCTGCTCTCTTGCCGGTCCCTATCCATGCAAAGTTTTAGCCTCCCAGCTGTGGCCTTTATATACTGTTTGTCCAATCAGGCTGACTTTTACATGAACCCTAGCCACTTCCTGTCTAAGAGGACATGGCTAGGGTCCAATGTACTTTTATATGCAAAATTTGTATTACCTGCAAAATTTGCCACCTCACTGTTTATCCCTCTCTCCAGATTGTTTATGAAATGTTGAAGAGGATACGTTCCAGTGTGGACCCCTAGGGGACATCACTTATTGCCTCTCTTCATTCTGAAAACTGACCATTTATTCCTACCCTTTGTTTCCTGTCTTTTAACCAGTTATCAGTCCGTGAGAGGACCTTCTCTCTAATCCCATTTCTATGGAGTTTTGCTTAATCAACCTCCACCGGAAGTAGAATTACCATTGCGTCACAAGGAGTGAAATTACTATATCACCTGCAGTGGACCCCTACAAGCCCGAGAGATGGAGTCTCCCATTCTGTTACATCAACCTATAATCACAATTATTGGATTTTCTATTTAAACTGTTATTTTTATTTCTTTAAAGCCTTGTTCTTAAAACTAATTACTGTTTGAAGTATGTCAAAGGGGCCTGATATTACCTCCCCTCTATTTATGTTCTGTTAAGTCAGTTAAAATTTTGGCAGACTTTAAACCCCTTCCATGTTTTTTTCTGTGGATTTTGAGTTTAGAGCTTGATAGGGCATTTTGGGCAACTGAGGCAAAACTACCTTGCCACATCCTGACCCTGTGCTGCCCCCTGAGATGTCCAGCACATCTCTGCAGCCCCCTGGGGCAGGCAGGTGATTCCATGTGCTGCCTATGCCCACAGGTGTCACCTCCATAGCTCCCATTGGCCATGGTTCCTGGCCAATGGGAGCTGTGGAATCAGCGCTCAGGATGGGGGCAGTGTTCAGAGACCCCTGCAAGGGTCGCATGTGCAGGAACTTGCCAGCTGCTTTCAGGAGAAGCACGGGGAAAGGCAGAAAGGGAGCCTACCTAAGATGCACTGTGCCGCTAGACTTTTAGTGGCCTAAAATCTCCCAGATTGGCTGCAGTAGCTTCTAGATTAAGCCCAATTCTGGGAGAATCCCAGTGAAATCGGGAAGGCTGTCAACCCTAAGCAAGCCCCCGTGATGCTAACTCCTGCTACCTGGGAGTCTTACTTATCAATATCTGAAGCAGATGATCCACAAAATGCAACATTGCATAAATAAAATCTAAAAGCCAGCATGTTCTAGCAAGGTTTGTGATGTTCAAATGCTAGGAATGGTAGCACTGGCTTTAATTTATTCCACAACTGAGTACTGTACCCTTCATAGGGGAAGAAACTTCTACATGAACCTAGTTGATATCCAGCTAAATGCTTCTGTGAAAATAGTAAATGACACCTGAAAGCCCATTCTGCTCCTTAGCTTTCAGTCCTCACAAACATCCTCTCTCCTGCCATCCAGCAAGAGATGTCTATGGTGTGTGAATAGAAGAAAGTTCTCACCCACCATAGGCTCCCACTCAATGGTGACCTTGTTCTCACACCTCACATTTACTGCTTAGTCCTGCCAAGGTTTCTGGGTGGCTGGAGAATTTCTTCTATAATCCTATTGCAGCCAGTAGACACCTGACAGATGAGGAGGCTCTAGTGTAAACAAGCACCTCCTAAATTATTCCACCATCAAACCACTTGGTTTCTGCTCTGCCAAAGATACTGGACAACCATCAACTGTATTAGGCTGTTACATGGACATTCACACAGCTGATGCATGCATGGAGAATCAAGGATTTGCCAAAGTGTGAATGCAGAGATCTTCAAACCATCAAATATGTTGTGGAAAAAGAGCCCCATCTTTTTATTTCCAGGCAGTATAGCAAAGGTTCACTCTGCATCTGCTGGAAACCACAAATGGATTTCAAATTGTAAATGTTATAGCCATATGAAAGAAAGGAAGTTATTAAAAAATAGGTGAATAAATTTTGGGGATTTTTTCTATTATATATTTAAGAGCTGTACTTTCACAGTTATGCGATTTTTGTTTTGTATGGAATTCTGTTTTAAAAACTGGATTACTTTAAAACTTGTTCACTTTCACTGTAGTGAAATTTGGAACCATAAACTCTCACATGGACTTTGGATCTGCTTATTTCTAATATATACATGTAATCCAAACCTGAAGGTTGTGATAAGATGGTCTTCACAAACCTTTCTTGTCCTCAAAGGAAATCAGTACATCTTAGTTCAGCTTGTTCACAAAGGATGTGATCCAGCTTTCATTGAAGTTATTGGGGGGAAACTCACATTTAATTTCAATTGGAGCTAAATTTAAGACTTAAAATCAGAGGTCTCCCAGATAATGTGCATTTATTATTTATTTATAATATTTTTACCCCGCCTCTCTATTTAAAATATTCAAGGCAGCTTACAAAATTTTAAAACACAATATATAAAAAGTAAAATAAGACCTCAAGCGGTTCCAGCAGTCCTAAGAGGGTGCTAAGGAGCGATTGTGTCAACCACCTGGGCTACCTCGATGTTCAATGTGTCGACCATGGTATTGACAAGACCACTAGCCGTAACAGCCGAACAATTCCTCAGGGACCTCAGGAAACCCTCCGGATCTGTCAGCCTCCAAGGGCAGACTATCTTAATTGGTCCCCCACCTCTGTGGAGAGGAAGATTCCAGAACACTGGAAAAGGGCAAATATTGTGCCCATCTATAAAAAGGGGAATAAGAACAACCCAGGAAACTACAGACCGGTCAGTTTAACGTCTGTCCCAGGGAAGATAATGGAGCAGGTAATTAAGGAAATCATATGCAAACACTTGGAAGGTAATAAAGTGATAGGGAATAGCCAGCATGGGTTTGTGAAGAACAAGTCATGCCAAACTAATCTGATAGCTTTCTTTGATAGGATAACGAGCCTTGTGGGTAAGGGAGAAGTGGTTGATGTCATATACCTAGACTTTAGTAAGGCATTTGATACGGTCTCTCATGATATTCTTATTGATAAACTAGGCAAATATAACTTAGATAGGGCCACGATAAGGTGGGTGCATAATTGGCTGGATAACCATAGTCAGAGAGTTGTGGTTAACGGTGCTAAATCCTGCTGGAAAGGGATAACAAGTGGAGTCCCGCAAGAGTCTGTTTTGGGACCCGTACTGTTCAATATCTTCATCAATGATGTAGATCTTGGGATAGAGAGTACGCTTATTAAGTTTGCAGATGATACCAAACTGGGTGTGGTTGCAACTTCTTTGGAGGATAGGGACATAATTCAAAATGACCTTAGCAAGTGAGAGAAATGGTCAGAGGTAAACAGGATGAAGTTTAATAAAGAGAAATGCAAAGTGCTCCACTTAGGAAGGAACAATCAGTTCCATACATACAAGATGGGAAGCGACTGTCTAGGAAGGAGCATGGCGGAAAGGGATCTAGGGGTCATAGTGGACCACAAGTTGAATATGAGTCAACAGTGTGATGCTGCTGCAAAAAAAGCAAATATGATTCTAGGTTGTATCAACAGGTGTGTTGTAAGCAAAACTCGTGAAGTCATTCTACCGCTCTACTCTGCACTAGTTAGGCCTCAGCTGGAGTACTGTGTCCAGTTCTGGGCGCCACATTTCAAGAAAGATGTGGAGAAATTGGAAAGGGTACAGAGAAGAGCGACAAGAATGATTAAAGGTCTAGAGAACATGACCTATGAAGCCAGGCTTCATGAACTGGGCTTGTTTATTTTGGAAAAAAGAAGATTAAGGGGGGACATGATAGCGGTTTTCAAATATCTAAAAGGGTGTCACAAGGAGGAAGGAGAAAATTTGTTCCTCTTGGTTTCTGAGGACAGGACAAGGAGTAATGGGCTTAAAGTGCAGCAAGGGAGGTTTAGATTGGACATTAGGAAAAAATTCCTAACTGTCAGGGTGGTCAAATATTGGAATAAATTGCCAAGGGAGGTGGTGGAATCTCCCTCTCTGGAGATATCTAAGAACAGGTTAGATAGACATCTGTCAGGGATGGTGTAGATGGAGCTTGGTCCTGCCTTGCGGGCGGGGGGCTGTACTCGATGACCTCTTGAGGTCCCTTCCAGTCCTATGATTCTATGAAATAGTTTAAACTTAACCAGGTAGTGATAGGTCCATGACAAAGGGAGTGTAACCACATCCCTTACCCCGAGATCTCTATCACTCTTAGTTCAAAGAACCATATCGAGCATATTACCTGCCATATTCATGGGGGCAGTCTTTTCTACGGATAATTCCAAGGTCATCATGGTTGCCATGAAGTCTCGAGCCAGACCAGACAGGACAGCCTCGATGTGAACATTCACAAAACCAAAAGTCTCGGGTCCTCAACACTACGTCCAAGACTACCTCAGCCAGCTTGAGCAGAGCATCTGCTGTGCAGCGAGGCAGGTGGTGCGCCAGTAGAACACCCAACCTATCCCGGCTACCCAACACCGGACACAAACACTCAAATCTAGCACTTTGTTGGACTGGGGCCTTGGTCAGTGAGATGGTATCCTGATAGACAATCACCAATCTCTCTCCCTGGCTCTCAAGCTGAGGCTGGTGCTGGACTGAGAACCCAGCCAGGCACAGTTGGGAGGGGTCAATGCCTCCCTCCACTCCCAGCCAGGTCTCAGTGATATAGGTCAGTTGGCCACTTCATCCAGGATTAAATCCTGGCTGATCGCTGTCTTGTGGGATACTAACCTGGCATTCAACAACAGCACCATCAGGCCTGACGGCCAGCTTTTAAGGTTCCCATGGTCACTGAGGCTGGGAGTAGGACCAGAATGAGGAACAGCCCATAACCGTCTAAACCTCATTCCCCTCAGTTGGCCCATCCTGATCCCACCACCATATCTTGCCCTGCCCATCACAGCTCCTACTATGCCATCTGAACCCTCCCTTTTAACCACCCCACCTGTGGTATAACACATAACGAAAAAAAGCCCACAATGCACACATCTACCCCTTCCTTGACTTTCAGTGTGGGCAGGTAGAGGGAACCTTCTCTCACCAAGACTCTTCTCCCTCCCTCTCTGCTCTCACCAGGCACTGAACAGGCCATCACACAAATAACAATAAATAAGAAAGTTCTATTCAAAGCACTTAATTGATTGGCTTTCCAGATTTTAAACTGGTGATACTGTGACACTGACAATCAATTTAACTTCCATTTTGTTGGGAGTTAAGAATGAACTTTAACATATTTAAATGTTTTATTTTCTACAGCCTTATTCTTTAAGGTCATAAATAATACTACATATAATTCAAGCATACTCTCAGGTGTGAACTGATGACAGTATACAACAGTAAATAAATTTCTGGATTAATTACAAGTGTCATTTTAAATTTAAAATACATCAAAATATTTTTAAAAGATGAACAAAGCAGTCTTTTCTATTTTGAAATGCTTAATATTTTAATATTAACCAAGAAGTTTTAAGTATTTTATTTAATTTTTTTTGGTAGTGATCAACTTTTAAACTCATTTAATGATAATGCAATGTTTCTTTCTATTGAAGAGACTTAACCACATGGGTATGTGGTCTTATCAAAGTCCCATTACTATTCTGTCAGTTTCTCATTTGTATGCAAATCCACTTGTATCTAGCTTATTTTTTGGAAAATAGTACTAACATACCAGCAAGCCTCTCTTTAATTACGTGCATGTCTGTGTGTACTATATTTGTTACTGTATATGAACATTAACAAATACAGTATATTATGTCATGTTCATGAATAGTGCTCAAATCTTCCTCCAATTATTATCATGACTCCTCTGTTACTATCACCCAAGGGTAACAGCAATTTATAATATATCATTTTATACACAATATTCATGGGAGTTTCTTTCTTTCTCGCTTTCTCTCTTCTCATTTCTTCCTTAATAACATCCACTGAATAACATTTCTTAAGCCTCTTTCTTGATTTTCAATTTGTAAATCCTTGACCATTGCCAAAAAATGAACTGCATTATACACAAACAGAAAATGAGAATCTGCTAAACATCTTCCTTAGATTACCTCTTTCATTTTGTAGTCCTATGCAAACTGCAAATAAAATCCTGTGTCATTAAAAGTGTGGGCAATTCTGCTGTAACATTCAATTGTCCTCAAAATGGCACATATATGTGTTATAAAGGGAGCATTAATGAGTGTCTGTAGTTTGCCCATCAGCAACCTATGCTCAGCCTTCTAGTGCAGATTATTGCTGCCAGGAGCAGAAATAATCTGTGTGTGTGTATGTTTTGTAAGGTTCATTTCTGGGTTACGGTATGTGCAAATACAAATATACAGATCATGCCATCTGACTGATAGACCCCATTCCTAACACTCATCTGCAGAGGGGCCTCTCCCATGGAGAGGCCCCTCTGCAGAATTTAGAAAGATCCAAGATTGGGCAAAGAGTAGCTTCCCTGTTTTTGGCATCCTATGCTACGTGGGTCCTTCTGTATAAGATTAATGTTGCTTGTTTTAGTGCATAAAAATCGGTTAACTCTTTGCAAAGCAATATGTAAAAATAGAAGCATTCTGGTAATTAGTTCAGAAAATGTTCAACTACAGATTTTCAAAAAATTGAAAGAGAAAGATGTACAAATGTTGCAGTTTCGCATTGGTGGCATTTTAAAGTGAAAAAATAGTTTTGGCTATCTCAGGAAAAATGTAATGACAAATACAATAGTCTAGTCAGTGAAGTTGCACAAGTAATTTTAGAATATGTGTAATAGGTTTGCATTCCTATAATGTGTGCATACATAAGTACTGTGGGCAGTGATGTATGTCTGTGAATATGTAAGAGAAAATCTCACACACATAAAACCAACATCTAGCAAAAAAAACCCAAACAAATAACCCTTTCAATAGGTACTAAAGAGAGAATATAGTGAATTCAAAACAACAAAACTTCTGCAATTACTAATAAACCTGACAATTTGATTTATGATTGTTTTTTCTACTGCAATCTGATGACAGATTGATCTTTATGCAAAAATTAGCAAGGTTTAAATTGGTATCATATGGCTCTTAATTCAACTGACAATATGTTAGCAATTAAATTCTGCTTAAGCTATCATCAGCGAGCAAACCACAGAATGTGTTAAATGGGATGGCAGTCAGAGAACCAGCAAAATACTTTGAAGCATAATTCTAAAGGCTGACCAGTAAAATAGGGAGCGATAAATAGCTACCGAAAAAAGACAGGGTTTTTTTGCACAAAGAAAATGAAACTGTTACTGGTTCTATATTAATTATTTTATGCTGGAGGAGTTAGGAAGGAATTCCTTTTCCAACTCTCCCTTCTGCCACTTCACTTCAGTGACAGCTCTGCACAAATAGGGAGATGCATTCTGAGAGAAATCCTGGAGATAAGCCAGTGAGAGTTTTGCCACCATGATTTGATTTTATGGTTGGTTGCTTGGTTTGTCTTTGGCTCATTTCATAGGGATTATTTTTTATTACTTGGGGGATCA
Source organism: Pelodiscus sinensis (assembly GCF_049634645.1). NCBI lineage: Eukaryota > Metazoa > Chordata > Testudines > Trionychidae > Pelodiscus > Pelodiscus sinensis. The sequence continues at coordinate 230,060,570 of NC_134711.1, read as the reverse complement.
ATATGCCTTTGTTACTAGATACGAAATCTCACGTGTGTTTCTAACTTGGTTTCTCTTCTCAAATTCCTACCCACTTTTAGCTAATATAGGCGATTGCTCTGAAACAGCATAATCCACTTCCATGGCATTAATAAGAAAACAGGTATTTACTCCAAATATTAACCTCCATTGCAACATGTGGTTCATTGTGCATGATTTCTTTAGCTCTAAACTCTCAGATGCCAGCCTCTCCAAGGATGGACACATTTTAACTTCTACTAACTACAGTGAAATGAAAACCACAAGTACTCAAGTGTTTTAAGAGCCAAAAATTTATCTTGTTGAAAACAACCCTTAGCTTAGTTTGTTTAAAAAAACATGAACATCATTAGTCTGACTTCTATAGCAGTAAGTAGGACGAGATCATCTTAAATCGTAGAGTAGGATTGACTTTTTGTTTTAAATACATTATGGAGGCATTCAACAAAATAATGTAGTGGAAACATCTATAAATGTTGCATCATATGGAACTTCCAGATGGGATTTTGTCTGCTTCCCTTCTCTCTCTAATATTGTGGTTCTTTATTAAGTGTGTGTACTCTAGAAAATGTCCAGTACCCTTTGTTTAGAAAATACAGTGCCGTGCTATTAACCCTAGTGAACTGAAAATTTACTCTTACTACTCCATCATCATCACTGTCATTATTTACTTAGAAGATTTCCATGGTATCACTTTCTATGTTGCAACTTGATGAATGTATAAGACTGCAGTATTCCAGAAAGGAGTTTAGAATCTTATTATGGGGAAGCTCTAATGTATACATTAATCCTGAAATAGCCCCTTCTTTTTGTACCATAGATGACAAAATCATAAGCCAAAAATATCACTTTTTTAAAAAATAGATAAAATAATAAAATACTCCTCAAATAAAAATACCCCTCTTGTTGTAGGTCACGGTGTAATCAAACATCTGTGTCAATATAATAATTTACAAGGTATTTGCACATGATACGTGGCATCCTCTAAGGATACTAAATTAGACATAACTAAAGAACAGTAAAATACTTAGGAGAAGACGTAAAGGGTATGTCTAAACTATGGGTTTTTTTCAAAAGAGGATATGCAAATTCTGCGGGAAGTTGCGTATCTTCTGATCGCTCTTTTGAAAGTGGGTCTTTCAAAAGTGAAAGTAGTCTGGACATAGTTTACAAAAAAACCACCCTTTTTTGAAAAAGTGCTCTTCCTTAAAAAAGGAGGTTTACTCGGTTTTTTGAAAAAGGGAAGGGAGGTTCTGAAAAAAACCGCGTCCAGACTACTTTCACTTTTGAAAGACCCACTTTCAAAAGAATGTTCAGAAGATATGAAAATTCCCGCAGAATTTGCGTATCCTCTTTTGAAATCCCCCCTGTAGTTTAGACGTATCCAAATAGACATGCATTCAGGGCATATCCTGTTCTACCTCTGCACATACAGAGTGCCAGAGTAGTGAAACATATGAGACTCCACTAAAAACAGGTGGCTCAATCCTAGTTTTCCCTTTTGGTGGAAGATCATGGTGTCATCTACAGACCATCAATTTCCTTGATCCCTGTCAGTTTGGCTTTCCCCCGGCTACAGAATGGACCCAGTACAGAATTATTTGGCTGATTACTTACTTTTAGCAGTGGATAAAGGTCAAGAGTGCCTGCTGATTCTTTTAGTTATGTCAGCAGCCTTTGAGTGATCAGCTATTATGAGATTTTGTTAATCTTGGCTTGGATAAGTAGCATATGGAAGAGTTCTGCCCCCTTCTTTCCAAGGGATTCCAGAGGATCATTTTGGATGTCTGTCAAGGGAATTGTGCACAAGAGCTCCATGGTGTTTTCTTTTTTCCTCTCTCCTTTTCAATTCACCTCATACATCTAGTGGAGAAAATAGGCTTTGATGCCATCAGTATGCACAATAGAATGATAATGCAGTTCTAGCTTTCTCTGTCATCAAATCTAGACTCAGTTCTTAAAGCTGGGTGGGAATAAGCAATAGGGAAAAAATAAAAATTGAGCATGTCCAATAAGGGGCATACGTGATGCGCTGTCTTACCAAAGCTAATGCTTTCAGATAGTCATAGGCTCTTTCACCCTTTTCAGAGCACTTTAAGAACAGCCTGGACTGCTTGCTGCCTCAGTTTCTCATTGCCTTGGTGAAACAGGGACCTGGGATGAGAGAGAGCTGCAACAATCCAGAGAAGATAAAGGAAATGCTGGTAGGTTAAGGGAAAGATTGAGAAAATATGGCAAGAATACTTCCTGTCTCTACTCTCTGGATCTACTTAATTTAATATATTTAGATAACATCCCCACAGCATATGAGGTCCTGACTCTGAGCTCTCATGCATCATTTTACACTGGTGGGAATATTTCCATTGTTGTTAGCAGCTTTTGATCAGGTCCTCTTTGCAGAAAATGCAGCTTTTGCCAGACTTTGGTCATTTTATGACAATTGGCATAGTCCATCAATTAAGAAGAGAAACACCAAAATCATTGTATAGGAAGCATAAGATAAATTGAATCCAAGTTGTCCAGAGATGCATAAAACTATGGGATTAGCTAGTCCTAAACCAATATGTCTGTTACATTTCCTAATTTGTGCAGTCACTTAACGTTACAGTGAGTATGGCTCATTGAAACAAATTTATATGCAGGAACACTATTTTAATCTTAGTCTCAAATTAACTTTCATTAATAGTACCTACCTTTTCCATCTGTCAACATATTGCCACCTTTTGGCTTTTTAAGAAATAAAGTAAATATAGAAATATTAAATTATTATCATACAACCAGAAATAAGAAAATATTAGAATTCTCAAGTCTGTAACTCCCCCTCCCCCCCAAAAAAGTGGCTTTCAAATTCATACGGCCTGTTTAGTATAAGTGTATATAATGTCCATAGTTTTAGATATCTTATTTAAAACTTACTACTAAAATGCTGTTCAACCAAAATATTATAATTAATTATCTTTTCCTTTATTCCTCCACAGTCTTTCCTATACAAGGTTTTCTACCTTGATAATTGTTAACAAAAACCATTCTTCTAACTTTGCCTATGACATATACCCTATTACTTAACTTCTTTTTTATTGGAAACAACTGCTGCATATGCTCTTCTGTAGGATGCAATTCAGAAGCAATACTAATGCAATTAAATGCAGCTGCTACACAAAATATATGGCTTTTCTGTATCTCTGATCAAAATTGTATCCTATATATTCGGGACACAGTGTTGTGGAGTGTGAGGCTTCATCAGATCAGGTGATATAGTCATATTGTTCGTAGTCCTGTAGCCTTCCTCCTAGCTTATTCTTGTAATGGGTATTCCTGTGTTGACAGACAGTCACTGGAGACCACAAAGATAATCCGCTGTGCTGCTGTTGAACTGTACCAACAAGAGATCTGTGTCTGTGCTTGCTCGTTAAGAGAGTGAGAACTTTGAACTATATCCCTCTCTTCTCTGAAACAAATTAGTACTTCTAAATTCTCCCTTATCAGGCTTAAAAAGAAAAGCATTCTAGTATCAGATTAAAATGCTGTACAAAAGTTATTATGCCATCTCCAATATGGCTAAAATTTATCCACAGATGCTTTTAAAGAAACAAGGACTTTTCAAGTAAAGAATGGAAATTATTGTGTGATGATAGGAATGTGTATCTATTTTTCTAAGGATGTGCTGATTTAATGAATGAACTAGAGAGAGATTACTAGAATACTCTAAGGGTACGTCTAGACTGCGGTGGGTTTCCGGGATACTAGAGGTATCTCGAAAAAACTCAGCCGCATCCAGGGAACACATTTGCTCTTCTGCAAAAAAAAAAAAAAAAAAAAGCAGAAGAGCAAATGCACTCTTTCAGAAGCCCTGTCTTCCTTGTTCTATGAGAAAGAAGGGATCTTCTGAAAGAGGGGGATTTTCTGAAATTTGGCCCAGTGTAGGTGTGCCAAATTTCAGAAAATCCTCTTCTGAAAAAAAGATCAGAAAAAGTTACGCAAAATGTGGAGCGCATTTTGCGTACCTTTTTCCGAAAAAAAAATGTAGTGTAAACCTAGCCTCAATTATAGCTTAATTAAATATACATGTTCAGGTTGCTTATGGCTTTAAAAAGTCTTAAACCAAATGGTATTTAAGTGATGATGTATGGGTAAAATGCAAATAGAGAGATAATGGAATAAAGTAATTACAATACAAACCGGCTCAAAAGCTTGAGACAATAAATATCTAGCAAACAGGAGCAGCCCTTTTCTCTCTTGGTGTGCTTTTGCAGAATTATATGACCCAGGAAAGAAAACATTAAGAAATTCTGATTTTACCCTGCAGTATAGGGAAATACAGTTTTGTTAATGCTTACCGTAATTCTTTCTGCTTGGTTCAGACAGTTATATTTTTATGAATCTTACATTACTTTCTGTCACCCTCTAGGCAACAATATAGAGTTATTACAGTATAAAGGAAAATTCATCCTGTTGAGCTGATACTTGTTCAAGTCCTAACCAAGTGAAAGTGTGTGCTGTCTCTCTCTCTTTTTAAAAAATAAATAAAATGAGGAATAAACAGATGCAAGGAGTAAAATGAAATGCCGGATTTATAAAATATGAGACACAGAACAACAAAATTTAGAAAATTCCAAGTTAAATTTGACAGTCTGGGTCAAATTCAAAGTCTGACGAAGTTAACAATTTTGTGCTTATTAAAGGTATTTCACCATCAGCACTGGAAACTGGTCTTTTGTTATGCTCAAAACAGATACTGCACAGCATGGGAATATAACTCCCACATCCATTCAGTACTTAGCCTTCATGCCAAAACTGCAGGCAAGAGAACTAGTTGTTAGAAATTGCACTGTGAATAGCTGTTTTTTAGGCATTTAGCTAAAATCACCAGCTCATTTGACACCATCAGTTTAGGATTAAACAAAGACTGTGACTGGCTAGCCAACTACAAAAGCAGTTTCCCCTCTCTTGCTGTTCACACCTCCACATCAGCTGCTAGAAGTGGGCCTCATCCTCCCTGACTGAATTGACCTTGTTATCTCTAGCCTTACTCTTGATTGGTACTATTTTCTTATGCCTGTATATTTATACCTGCCTTTGGAATTTCCACTACATGCATCTGATGAAGTGGGTCTTTGCCCACAAAAGCTTATGCTCCAATAAATCTGTTAGTCTATAGGGTGCCACAGGATTCCTTGTCATTCTAGCTCATTTATTGTAGCTCACTGTTGAGCTATTTGACTATACAGGCAATCCCCGACTTACGCGGATCCGACTTACGTCGGATCCGCACTTACGAACGGGGCTTTCTCGCCCCGAAGGTCGGGGCGAGAAAGCCCCGTTCGTAAGCTGCTCCGGTGCCCCTGGTCTGCTGGAGACCGTCTCCAGCAGACCAGGGGCACCGGGCGGGTTCCCGCGCTTCTGAGGCTTTGCCAGAGCAAAGCCTCAGAGGCGCGGGGAACCGCCGCTGCTGCCGCTTCAGTCTGGGTGCCTGTGGTCTGCTGGGGACCGTCCCCAGCAGACCACAGGCACCCAGACTGAAGCCGCAGCCGTGGCGGGGTCCCTCGCCTCTGAGGCTTTGCCAGAGCAAAGCCTCAGAGGCGCGGCACCCCGCTGCCGCTGCGGCTCTGCTCCCCGTGTCCCTGGTCTGCTGGCGGGGGGGGGGGGGCGCAGCTAGTGTGCTCCCCCCCCCCCAGAAGACCAGGCTTTTGTTTTGGACTCTGGGGCAGAGCAGCTGGGGCGCTGCCGATTGGTCCTTCATTCCTCTCTCTCAAGAGGAATGCAAATGCAGACACCTGAAATTGCAAATGAAGTGGGGATTTAAATATCCCATGCTTCATTTGCATAAATACATTATGGTGTTATTTCGAAATGGCGCTATTTTGAGATAAACCCTTCCCTCGAAATAACCCTTACTCCTCATTTTCAAAATAGCACCATAACATGATTATGCAAATGAAGCATGGGATATTTAAATCCCCGCTTCATTTGCAATTTCAGGTGTCTGCATTTGCATTCCTCTTGAGAGAGAGGAATGAAGTGTAGACATACCCATAGGGAGTTATTTTCTTCTCTCTATTAATTGTATAATAGAATAGGTCCTAAGTTGTTGGTCCATATGCTAGTATTTCTTCTCTGTTTTAATTCCATTCAGATAGACCATTGATCTGATCCAGTACAGCACTTCATATAGTCCATATAGGTATCTTGCTGCATGACAGTGGTCTATCTAAATTGAAATCCTATCTCTAACATAGCTTCCTCTGTAGTAACGGGGCTCTAAGAAACCCTTGAGGCAGGCAGTTTTGAGAACTTATTCTGATGGTCCCCAATAGTTAAAGATTGGCTTAAATTCTGAAGTGTTAGAACTAATTGAGGGTCCCTTCCAAAACTCCTGTTTGTTATTTTAGTATTTATTCCAACTGAATATTATTGTTATCCTCATAAATATCTAATCCCATTTTGAATACTGCTATTTTTTTTGCTTGCTGTGAAATTTTGTCACAATGAGTAATTGGGTAATTATGTCTTTTGTGAAAAAAGGATTTCCTTTTGTGTGTGTTAAATTTCTTTCCATTCAATTACACTGAATATTTCCCTTGTTCTTAAGTTATTAAAAATTTGAATAAGATTCCCCAGTCGTCTTCTCTCTGCTCTTCATTATTTGGTCTCCTGTCTAATGTAAACAGTTTCAGTTTCTTCAGTCTCGCTATATATGCAAGAATTCCCCACCCAAACCTTCATATTGACTATCTCACATTCTCCTCTGTCCTTTTGAGGCAAATGAACAGTTTTCCAGATGAGGTAATTTATACAATAGCATTATAGTTTCAGAATTATTCTCTATCCTATTCCTTATGTGTGGTATTTTGTGGTATGTTTTTTCTAATTCTGCTCATTGAGCAGAAGTCTTCACTGAGCAGTGCACAGTGATTCCTGTTTTTTTCTGACTAGATACAAAGTTAATTTAGAATCTCTAAAACGTCTGAGTAGTTTACATTATTCCCTCCAATGTACAATGTGTAGCATTTGTCAACACTGAGGGCATGTCTTCACTACAAAATCAAGCTGATCAAATCTGTGTCTAGTATTGCAGCAGTAATCACATTGCCTGTTTGTGTCTATGTGCTTTGCTCCTTGTATCGTCAATGCATACCCTCACCAGGAGCACTTGCACTGTTTAAACAGTCAGTGTGGGGCATTGTTGGACAGCTTCTGAAAGCCAGCAACAGTTAATGTAAGCAACAGTGAGTACACTGACACTGTGTTGACCTAACTACATTGTCATCGACTTTATGTGGCTCATGGTGGTAGAGTTATTCAGTTAGTGTAGTGAACAAGTTACATCAGTAGAAGTGAAATTTTAGCATAGACCCTTAAATAGGTTGACATAAACAGCTTTGTATCAGCTTAACCCTTTTGCATGGACAATGGCTGACTTTCATTTGCAATCCTTCTACTTGGCTCCCTCTTCTGCCCTGAAAAATCCTCAGTTAAAAGAAAATTAGAATCATCAAACCATAGGGCTGGAAGAGACCTCAGGAGTTCGAGTCCAGCCCCCTGCCATTGGGATGAATCCCAATTAAATCATCCCAGCCAGGGCTTTGTCAAGCCAAGACTTAAAAACTTCTAGGGATGGAGATTCCACCACCTCTCTAGGTAACCCATTCCAGTGCTTCTCCACCTTCCTAGTGAAATAGTTTTTCCTAATATCCAATCTAGACCTCCACCACTGTAACTTGAGACCATTGCTCCTTGTCCTGCCATCTGTCACTACTGTGAACAGCCTTTCTCCAGCCTCTTTGGAATCTTCCTTCAGGAAGTTGAAGGCTGCTATCAAATCCCCTCACTCTTCTCTTCTGCAGGCTAAATAAGCCCAGATCCCCCAGCCTCTCCTCGTAGGTCAAGTGCTCCAGCTCCTTAATCATTTTGGTTGCCCTCCACTGAACCCTCTACAGTGCATCCACATCCTTTCTGTAGTGGAAGGGGGGCCCAGAATTGGACGCAATATTCCAGATGTGGCCTCACTAGTGCTGAATAAAGGGGAATAATCACTCCTCTAGATCTGCTGGCAATGCTCCTCCTCCTAATGCACCCTAATATGCCATTAGCCTTTTTGGCTACAAGGGCACACTGTTGACTCATGTCCAGCTTCTCATCCACTGTAATCCCCAGGTCCTTTTCTGCTGAAGTGCTACCTAGCCAGTTGGTCCCCAGCCTGTAACAATGCTTGGGATTCTTCCGTCGCAAGTGCAGGACTCTGCACTTGTCATTATTGAACCTCATCAGACTTACCTGAGCTCCTCTTGGATGTTTCCAGGCAAACTCCCCTATTGGCAGCTGCCCTTACCCAGAACTCTTCCCCCTAAACCAAAATGCGTATGTAAAGCAGAGGACAAGCTGGGTGAAGTAATACATTTTAAGCTATTGATTTTGTGAGGAAGGTGCTTGAACACTACCGTTACAGTTATGGGCAGCAGTGTAAGCCCCTAAGAGAATCAGTTGCTGTCCTCACATTAGGCATAAAATGGGCATAGTTCTGTATGATGAAAATGTAACCCTCCCGAGGACAGCTTCCAGATACCTTTTAAAGTGATGCAGGAGGTACCTAAAATTTCCAGTGACATGCAAATCATCAAAGATTAGTTGCCTGTGTATGTCACTCTCATAGAAATGTGAATATCAGAGAGCATTCTTTACAGTATTCTGTTTCTGGCATGTATAGAACGTGTATTCTGGGTAATGGTCATGAGGACATTTCTAACTCCTCTACTCCACAACAATGATTTCTTGGCTAGTTGATCACTTATTCTTGAAATGAGATGAATCCTAGTTTTGGTTGGTGTAGAGCATATTGTTTCAGCCCAGCCAGGTTATATGGTTGCGAACAGCAGATGATTAATACATAGCTGCAGTCCCACTGACAGCAATTCAGGGCCAGGTAGGTAGTTTCTTTCTTCCCCAGTTGATGACCCTGCTGTTGTTATTTTAACTCCTTTTGAAGCAGGAACTTGACAGTTTGTTTCATCTGTCATTGGTTTACATTTCCTACGTTCCTTAAATCTCCACTTTAGAGCCTCCTTTGATTTAACTCCATGTATTCAGTCACGCGGCAATTCAAAATTGAACAGGGAAATCAAATCATACATAATATTTCTTAGACACAAGACAGATTCTTTTGATGACAAATCTAAGGAACTGTCCCACATTGAGGTGTCAATAGAAGAGGTTTGGGAACAAATAGATACATTAAATAGAAATAAGTCACCAGCACCAGATGGCATTCACCCAAGAGTTCTGAATGAACAATAGTATGAAATTGCAGAACTACTAATTGTGGAATATAATCTATCATTTAAATCTGCTTCTGCAACAGATGAGAGGATAGCTGATATCTCACCAATTTAAAAAAAAAAAACTTCTCCAGAGGCAATCCTGGCAATTACAGGCCAGTAAATCTAACTTCAGTACCAAGCAAATTAGTTGAAACTACAGTAAAGAACAAAATTATCAGACACGCAGATGAAGGTGATCTGTTGGAAGAGTCAACATGGCTTTTGTAAAGGGCAATTATGCCCCACCAATCTATTAAAACTCTTTGAGGGAGTCAACAAACCTGGGCAAGCATGATCCAGTATATTATAGTGTCCTTGGACTTTCAGAAAGACTTTCACAAAGTCCCTCACCAAAGGGTTTTAAGCAATGTAATCAGTCCTAGGATAAAAGGAAAGGTCTTCTCATGGATCAGTAACTGGTTAAAATATAGAAAACAAAGGGTAGGAATAATGGTCAGTTTTCAGAATGGAGAGAGGTAAATGGTATCCCCCAGGGTTCTGTACTGGGACAGTAAATAGTCTGGAAAAGGGAGTATATGGTGTGTGTGTGTGTGTGTGTGTGTGTGTGTGTGTGTGTGTGTGTGTGTGTGTGTAAGTTTGCTGATAATACAAATTTATTCAAGATAAGTCCAAAGTAGACTGCAAAGGGTGACAAAGTTCTCACAAGATTGAGTGACTGTGTGTGTGTGTGTGTGTGTGTGTGTGTGTGTGTGTGTGTAAGTTTGCTGATAATACAAATTTATTCAAGATAAGTCCAAAGTAGACTGCAAAGAGTGACAAAGTTCTCACAAGATTGAGTGACTGGGCAACAAAATGGCAGGTGACATTCAATGTTGATAAATGCAAAGAAATGCACATTGGAAAACAATCTCTCAACTAGGCATACAAAACAATGGGGTCTAAATTAGCTGTTACCATTCAAGAAAGAGATCTTGGAGTCATTTGTTGACCATTCTCTTGAAAACATCTGCTCAATGTGCAATGTGAGTCAAAAAGCTAACAGAAGGCTAGGAAACAGATAGATAAGACAGAAAACACAATAATATCACTATCATTCCATGGTATGTCCACATTTTGAATTCTGTGTGCAGTTCTGGTCAGCCCATCTAAAAAAGAAGACTGGGACTTTTCTGTTTTGAAAAGCGAAGATTCAGTGGGTATATGATAGAGGTCTATAAAATAGTGACTAGTGTGGAGAAAGTGAATAAGGAAGTGTTATTTGTGTCTTCATATAACACACGAATCACAAGTCACCCAGTGAAATTAATAGGCAGCAGTCTTAAAACAAACAAAAGAAAGGGTCTAGATGGATCATTGGTCTAATCCAGTATGGCTGTTCTTATGTAAATATACTCACACGCTCAATTATGTTATTCCATACTGTCAGGTCAACGCTTTGACAGTAGCTCTGAAGAAGACTTCCCAAAACTTCAAGATGAATTTCAACCAAAAGGGGATATCATAAGACTTCATTGAGAAGTGATTGGGAAAAGGAGAAAGCTAGAAATGGATAGAACACATCACATACACAATTAAGGGATGAAGAAGAGTAGCTTTAATGATATGTATTTGAGATGGTCTGTGACTCCATAAATTATGACAATAATGACTGTATGGCATGGGCTGACTATCTGTGGGAATGGTTTGGAATGATGGCACTTTTCTCACTTTAGAATGAAGTGTCCCAGTGGCATAAAGGATTGCAAAGGATGATATCTCTGTCATCATGGCATGCCCTACAGTAGATCTTCAGGTCCTGGTGGTGACAGCATGCCCACGGTCTAGCTGAAAGTCACAGAAAGCTTACAGATAGCAATTTGTATCTGCACAGGGCTTTCTATCTGCAGATGCAGATATCCATAGCTAGAAGTCAATACCTGCTGATCCACGGGACTCTACTCCCAGAAAATGCAGTGGCCAAAGGAGAAGAATCTGGTGTTGCCACTCCCAGGAGCATGTGCTCATGCTGGCAACTCCTCTCAGCTGTGCAGTGGTACCTCCCCCAGCTGTGAATTCAACTGCTTTTCCTGTCTGGGGTCATACAGTCCTGTTGGGGGAGTGACTGAAGGCAGTACAGCCACATAGCTGGGAGCACCTGCCAGCAGGGGGAGCTGGCTCCTGGAACAGTGGCACTGCATTCTTCTCCTTTGACTGCTGCATTTCCCAGGAGTAGAGCCCTGTGGATCAATGTCTATCCACAGATTTCTGAATCTGGGGATAGAAATTTATATCCGCACAGGGCTCTTGCTGAACATTGTTAGTAGTTCAGCAAAGACCACCTGACTCTACTTGTAGAATGGTTTGTAAATGTTGTTGTTCTAAAATGAACCATAATAATCTTCCCCTAGATGTCTCCTCATTTGCTCTTGCCAGTTTTTGTCTATGTAGTGCAGCCTTAAGCCCTGTAGGAATCTACGTTTGAGCTGCTTTTCCGTTGGTCTCTCCTTGGCTTGCCTTGGAATGAAACAAAGATTTCACTATGCACTAGGGTCTTAGTTTGTTTCCAATATTCTTCTGTCTAATCAGCTAATATGGTCAGGCAGATATCTCTGTAACACACTGACTTTCTTTAGGGAGCCATTACTCCAGGAGATGCTTTCAGTGGATACAACTTTAAAAATGATGCAGTCAACGAGAATTATAATTATAGAAAGCTATTTATCAGGCAGAAGACATATAAGAACATAAGATCCATCTAGCTCAGTATCCTGTCTTCTGACATTGGCCAATGCCAAGTGCCCCGGAGGGAATATCTGGAACACGTAATTATCTAGTGATCCACCTTCCTGTCGCCCATTCCCAGCTTCTGATAAACAGAGGCTAGGGACACCATTCCTCCCTATCCTGGCTAATAGCCATTGATGGACTTGTCTCACATAAATTTATCTAGTTCTTTTTTTAACCCTATTGGAGTACTGGTCTTCACAACATCCTCTGGCAAAGAGTTCCACAGGTTGACTGTGTGTTGAATGAAGAAAAACTTATTTTTGTTTATTTTAAACCTGCTACCTATTAATTTCATTTGGTGACTCCTATTTCTTGTGTTATGGAAATGAGTAAATAACTTTTCCTTATTTACTTACTCCACACCAGTCATGATTTTAGTCATCCAGAAAGAAGGAGATAAAAATATATAGCAATCACCTTACAAAATCTGATGTTCAAGAATTTGAAAATCTTTTTGAATGAAAAGATCAAAGATAACTTAAAACATTACTCCTAGGCTATGTCTACACTGTGGTTTTTTTTTGCGGAAGAGATTATGCAAATGGTGCACTCATTTGCATATCTTCTTCTAATTCATTTTGCATAAGAGGTTTTGCCACTAAAAAGCCCCATGTAGATGGGGCCATTTATTGAAAAAAAACCTCCTTGTTCGCAAGATCCTGTAAACCTCAATATTTGAGGAACGAGGGATCTTGCAAAAAAGAGTTTTTTCCTAACAAATGGCTCCATCTACACAGGGATTTTTAGCAACAAAACCTCTTCTGCAAAAAGAATCGGAAGAAGATATACAAATGAGCATTCCATTTGCATATCCTCTTCCACAAAAAAAACGCCGTGTAGACATAGCCGTAAAGTCCATACACTAGGAAAACGACTCACTGCTGACAGTGGTTGTGAGCAATAAGTCGTCTCCTGGTACTCGTTTAACTTGTGTTGAAAATTGCCTATTAGTACAAAGAGACAAAACTGTCTTTGGCACCTTCTCAGTGTGGTTGATTCAACATAAGTGATGACCCATTACTAGCAACCAATGTCAGCAACTGGTCATTTTCCTAATGCAGAAAGTGTTTATGAAATTGTCAGGCAACATTTGTCTCTATTCATAGGCATGAGGCAGTCAGTGTAAGTGACAGAGTGATTTGATTATGCACTACTTTTTGTTCCTTATTCCTCCCTCTCTCTCTCTTAAGCAGACTGTGTCTGAACCTAGACCAATCATTCCATATATTTACTTAAATCTCTTTATCAAGTTTTCTCTTTATGAGAACACCTACCGTTCCAAACAAAATACACATAAATTCATCTGAAGCCATATTTCTTCACTGTTGCTGGGGATTTTATAGTTCAGCAATGTCTTGTTGTTCAGTTCAAATCACAGGCAAGACTCTGTTGTTCAGTTCTTTTGTTTCTAGATTAAAAATATTACCTTTCCCCACCCAAATTCTCATACATTATTTTAAAGCACTTCTGTTTAGCTTATTTTGTGAAAGTTTTCTGGGAGCAATATTTTTCACTTGTCCCTTATTTTATTTTGCATTAAAATTCTCATGTTCTTCCTCGAGATAGTGCTGAGTCACATTAAAGACTGTGATTATGAAAATATAGAAAAGATCAACTTTTAAAATACAAGTTCAACTATCTTGTAGCAAGAGTTCATTATGTAAGACATTTAAATTAAATATGTCCTTTATAGATGACAAATCTGAGGAACTGTCACAGATTGAAGTGTCATTAGAGGAGGTTTTGGAATTAATTGATAAACTTAACAGCAACAAGTCACCAGGACATTCACCCAAGAGTTCTGAAAGAGCTCAAATGCGAAATTGCAGAACTATTAACTATGGTTTGTAACCTGTCCTTTAAATCAGCTTCTATACCCAATGACTGGAAGATAGCTAATGTAATGCCAATATTTAAAAAGGGCTCTAGAGGCGATCCCAGCAATTATAGACCAGTTAGTCTAAAGCAGTGGTCCCCAACCTTTTGAGGTTGTCGGGCGCCAGGGGGCGTGGCCGTTCGCCCGCCGGGCACCAGGGGGCGGGGACACTTGCGCGCCCGGGGGCGGCCCCCCCCATAGCCACTTGCCCGGGGCCGGGGCCCCCCCATAGCCACGCACCCGGGGGGGCCGGGCCCCCCCATAGCCATGCGCCCGGGGGGGCCGGGGCCACCCCCGCAAACACCCCACAAGTGCCGCGTGCCCGGGGCCGGCGCTTCCCCCTCCCCCCTGCAAGGGCCGCGCGCCCGGGGCTGGCGCTTCCCCTTCCCCCCTGCAAGCGCCGCGCGCCCGGGGCCGACGCTCCCCGCAAGCGCCGCGCCATGTGCCCGGGGCCAGGCCAGCCCCGAGCACCTGGCGGGCACCGTGTTGGGGACCACGGGTCTAAAGTCAGTACTGGGCAAATTAGTTGAAACAATAGTAAAGAATAAAATTGTCAGACATGTAGAAGAACATAATTTGTTGTTGAAAAGTCAACATGGTTTCTGTAAAGAGAAATCATGTCTTACTAATCTATTAGATAAACTTAAAAAAAACAATCAAATAGTCTGGTAGCACTTGGTAGACTAACAAAACATGTAGATGTTTTGTTAGTCTATAAAGTGCTACCAGACTATTTGGGGTTTTTTTTAAGTTTATCCTGTACAGACTAACTCGTCTACCCCCTGAAGCGTCTTATCTATTAGAGTTCTTTGAAGGGGTCAACAAACATGTAGACAAGGGGGATTCAGTAGATGTAGTATACTTAGATTTCCAGAAAGCCTTTGACAATTTCCCTCACTAAAGGCTCTTAAGTAAAGTAAGTTGTCATGGGATAAGCGGGAAGATCCTTTCATGGATTGAGAACTGGTTAAAGACAGGAAACAAAGCATAGGTATAAATGGTAAATTTTCAGAATGGAGAGGGGCAACTAATGGTGTTCCCCAAGGGTCAGTCCTAGGACCAATCCTATTCAACTTATTCATGAATGATCTGGAGAAAGGGGTAAACAGTGAGGTGGCAAAGTTTGCAGCTGATACTAAACTGCTCAAGATAGTTAAGACCAAAGCAGACTGTGAAGAACTTCAAAAAGATCTCACAAAACTAAGTGATTGGGCAACAAAATGGCAAATGAAATTGCATGTGGATAAGTGTAAAGTAATGCACATTGTGAAAAATAACCCCAATTATACATACAATATAATGGGGGCTAATTTAGCTATAACTGATCTGGAAAGAGATCTTGGTGTCATTGTGGATAATTCTCTGAAGACATCCACGCAGTGTGCATTGGCAGTCAAAAAAGCAAACAGGATGTTAGGAATAATTAAAAAGGGGATAGAGAATAAGACAGAGAATATCTTATTGCCCTTATATAAATCCATGGCATGCTCACATCTTGAATACTGCGTACAGATGTGGTCTTCTTATCTCAAAAAAGATATACTGGCGTTAGAAAAAGTTCAGAAAAGGGCAACTAAAATGATTAGGGGTTTGGAATGGGTCCCATATGAAGAGAGATTAAAGAGACTAGGACTTTTCATCTTAGAAAAGAGGAGACTAAGGGGGGGATATGATAGAGGTATATAAAAGCATGAGTGGTGTGGAGAAAGTGAATAAGGAAAAGTTATGTACTTGTTCCCATAATATAAGAACTAGGGGCAACCAAATGAAATTAATGTGCAGCAGATTTAAAACAAATAAAAGGAAGTTCTTCTTCACACAGCACACAGTCAACCTGTGGAACTCCTTGCCTGAGGAGGTTGTGAAGGCTAGGACTATAACAGGGTTTTAAAAAGGGCTAGATAAATTCACGGAGGTTAAGTCCATTAATGGCTATTAGCCAGGATGGGTAAGGAATGGTGTCCCTAGCCTCTGTCTGTCAGAGGGTGGAGATTGCTTGATCATTACCTGTTCAGTTCTCTCCCTCTGGGGCACTTGGCATTGGCCACTGTCAGCAGATAGGATACTGGGCTGGATGGACCTTTGGTCTGACCAAGTGTGGCCCTTGTTATGTTTCTTAGTTCTCCTGCCCTCCACAAAAACTCTGCCTGGACTTTTTCTTCAGGGAAAATTTACAAATAGAGGAAAGAGCACAAAGGGTGGCAAAAGCGATGATGAAAATGGTGATCTTTTTTTTTTAATGTATAAAATGCATTTGGGTTTCAAGTAGACATGTAACTCTAGAGAGAAATATTTTCTTATTTAAATAATGCCAAGCTACATATGTGAAAAGAAAGGTCTCTTTCCCACCAAGGAAGTTAAAATCTTGTCTAGATATTACACTGCAAGGGATAACAAAATTAAATGATTGAGAGGAATAAAGGTTAACACAGTAAGAGGTCAATATATACTTTATTTAAAAGAAGAAGAAAAACCCTTCTAACCAAATATATGATGATTGAAAGGAATACATTTAGGAAAGAGGACAGGAATGGAAGTTGATGTCAGAAGGCTAACATAGAGCAAGGATTTGAAAGAGGTGAGGTTCTATACATACAGAATCCGAATTGATATTCCAGTCATAGGGACTGGCCAGGTAAAATGCACAGATTCGTTAATTGAAAATAAAACCAGTAAAGCCACAAGCCTGATTAGCAGAGGATAAAGCAGAAGCAGGATAGTATATGAAGCAGAACATCATGTTGGCAGGGGAAGAGCTATGTACTTTGCAGAGTAGGATGAAGTACTTGAATCTGATGTACAAGGAGCCTGAAGAGTACTCCAAGTTCTGGTTCTCAGAAAGAGGAAGATGTCATCACTCTCAATCTTTAGAAGCCAATGCACAATAGCTGAGATGTTTCAGTCACAGGAAGGGTTTGAAAATCTCCACTAACTTCAGTGGAATTTCTCCCAATTAATACTGCTGTAAGTGGGAGGAGAATCTGGCCATAAGGGTAGGGAACAAAGGAACACAAGAGTAATAAAAGGTAAGTAAGTTAGAGTGACTCATGATTTAATATATTTTAAAAAGCTAAAACAAATTTCTTTGCTTACATATTGGGTTATCGAAAGTGAAAGGATTTTTACAATTCAATTCATTTTGTAGTGGTTATGCAGTTGTTTACTTTTTGCATTGCTGTTTGTTAGAATCAAAATGTACATAGCACTTCATAGAAACATGTGCAAGGTGATGTAGCTCCATGGATCTGGCCCATACAGACAACCAAATTCTCCAGGGTCTTGCAGGATGATTTTGGTAGCATTGAGCATTTTAAACCCACTTTACACAGCTGTAAATGACTGCATATGGTGCCTGGCAGTAAAGAATCAGGTCCAGAATCTCCTCTCTGGGGTGCAAAATCTAGGTTAAATGCAAAGCAGGGGCAGGATTTGATAATGCCCAGGCAGTACTCAAAGAAGGAAAAGATGAGCACAAAAACAGTACTGTCATTCTGTCATGTTTCCAGGAGTAAGCGAGAGACTGACCCAGCCCCAAACACAAATTAGAGCACTCACAAACCCACTCTAACTTGCTCTGGCTAGATTATGTCCCAAACCTCTGCATACTGGAATGCTCCCATCCTGCCCCCCAGTGGATCATGTCATGATGGTATTCTGAGGTGGGAGAGTGAGGATATAGAGCTGTCAGAAAGCTGACTATGCTTAAAGGGGAAATTATGGCTGCCACTGATTTTGCACCTCTTTGGCTATGCAAAAATAATCTAAGTGGAACTAAGACTCTGGCCCATTATTTCTAAACCTCTCGTGATAAGCTTATAAATGAAAGTTGTATGCATTTTCCAACTTTTTCATAGGGTGGACCACATCTGAGCAGAAAGATTTTCAGGGACTACTTTCTCTCTTAATCACAGTCCTGCAGACCACCCTTCTCATCTGTGATCATATAATATGTCTGGGGCAACTGTAGCAATTGTTCAGAATTTGGAAAAATAATTTTCTGAAAGTGTTTAGAATTAGCTTCTTCTAATGTAATTTAGCAACAAGAAGTCAGGAGACCCACTGTCACATGATCAGCGATCTCTCACAACTGCAGTTTAAAGAACCATGGCTAAGGTTATTAGTTTATTTGAGAAGCAAACATAACGGGCTATTATGTTGATTTTTGTTTAAAATGGTTTGTTACATTTTATGGATTGTCTATGGTGAGGATTTTTTTCTTAGCCATCAGTGTCTAGTGTCTATTGGCAGTGACTTACACTGGTGCTGTTTACCCAAGTTTTAAGGAGGGATAAACTGTTTCAGTGTGACATTGCAGTTTATATCACATTAGCTTTTCTACATTAAGGGTTGGTGCTAGTAGTGGCTAGCCACCAATGGCTAAAATCCACAAGGATAAGCAGGGCCTAAACCAAAGTAAATGCCTGCTAGTCTTAGGAAACTTTAACTTGGATATCTTTTAAGATCTAAGTGAAATAGCAAAGTGCTTTTTACAACAAAATTGGTTGGAAATTTTGAAATCTATTGGATACTGTATGTTCCCAATATCTTAGTTGTGTGGTACTTTTCATTATATCTATTTCTTAAAGTCTGAATGTGAGGGGGTGCTGAGAACCGGTAACTGGCATTCCTGGCAGCTGGAGGAAGAGTGCTCCACACTTCCTAAAATCAGGCTCGCAGTGGGGAGGCACCAGCACAGGCTCTTGCTCTTATGATTATTAAGTCCTGCCCTGAAGTACAGGGGTGAGGACTAGATGCCCTATTGCAGCCCTTTCCAAGCCTACACTACTGTGATTCTCTCCCTGGCCGTTTGCCAGCATCAGTGGCCCTGGGCTTTTGCCCCTCATTCCCCAGCGCTGTGGCAGCCTGGAAGAGCGAGAAGGCTGGGCTGTAAAGGTGTGGCGGGCTTTGGGGGCAGCGGGGACCAGTAAGAGAGGGGTGTGTGTGAGAGAGCAAGTTGCAGCTGGAGCTGTGTGGCGGGAAGGGGGTGGGTGGGAAAGTAACACACACAGTTCTCGTCTGCCCTCGCCCTTTCCTCCTCCCTCCGTTCCCCTCCAGGCAGAAGCCCGGCCGAAGAAGGAGCCAGTGCCCGGAAAACAAAGGCGCAGGCTGCAAGCCCGGCCTGGCGGCAGCCAGCGCTACCTGACAGACACCGACACGGCGCGGGGCTGTGCGGCGAGCCCGGGGAGGGCGCCGCCGGAGTGACTCACTCACACACACACACAGAGGCGCGCGGCAGCAGCGAGCAGCGCAGCAGCCCGTGGGCGGGCGGCGGCAGGGGGCCCGCGGCTGGCTGGCTGCTGTTGCCTTGGGCAGCCCCGACCCCCGGAGGCGCAGGGGCGGGCTCGGTGCGCCGGCGATGCCCCGGGGAGGCTCTGCTGGTGCAGCCCAGCCGCGCTGACGCTCCCCCGCCTCCGCAGCGGCATGGACAGCTTCGACTTCGCCCTGCTCCAGGAATGGGACCTGGACTCCCTCTGGTGAGCGCTGCCGGCCGCCCCCTGCACCCCCCATCCCCGCCCCCGCCACGCCGCACCTGAGCCGCTCGGCCCCGCCGGGTCCCGCCGAGGGAATGTGGCGCTTCGCCGGAGCCCGGGGGAAGGACCTTCCCTGCCCCTCGCCGCCAGCAGCCCCGGCTCCAGCCCGGCTCGCGGCGTGTCCCTGCCTCCCCCCGGTCCTTTCCCCTCAGCCCGCTGTACCCCCGCCCCCATGCCTCTTTGCCCCCCCCCCGCACCAGCTCCCTTCCTCCCACTGCCCGCTCCCCACTCCTGCCCCCTCTTTGCTCCCCTCCTCCCCCTCTGTGCCCTCTGCCCCCTCTGCACCCCTGTGCCCCCTGCCCTCCTTCTCCTGCCTCCTCTGCACCGCCGTGCCTCTCCCTTCCTCTCAGTCCCATTGCACCCCTCACCAGCCTGTGTCCCACAGGGCGTCGCACCCCTCTGCGCCCCCAGGCCAGCCTTTGTGGCCGGTGCTTTGGAGGAAGAGCCAGTATCGGGCAGGCTGAGCGGGCGCGCGCCGGGAGCCCATTCCTCGAAATGCCATTGTCCCTGGGAACCCCCTCCCCCCCGGGCCGCTCAGGGGCTGGTATTTCCAGGTAGCCGGTCCGGGTGCAGCACATGGACACCCCCGCTGGGGGCTTTGCCACGCTTGCCCGCAAGCAAACGGGGAACAGCAGCGGCGGAGAGGAGAAAGTGCCAGTCCCTTCCGAGCAGGCGGGGGGCTTTTGCTTGTGAATCGCAGGTACTTTGTGGTACTGGTGTGTGCTGCTCCACGGTGTGTCACTGTTGTTTGTAGCCCCCATCGATTAACTCTTTTGTGCACCAGAAGGCGAGGGGTACAATGGAATTGTACTCAGACTGTCCATGGCCCGAAGTGCATGTATTGTAAGGAACCTTTTTCTGCAGCAGTTTAATTCCAGCGGCAGGTGCCTTTGAATAACCCCCGTGCTCCCTCCGACACCCCAGCTATTCAGGTGGTGTAATCATTTCAGCGCCAGTGTGTATTATTGCCGTAGGAACTCGTGTTATGTTCATTTAGAGGAGAATTTGCTAGAAGGACACTAACTGCAGTTTATGTCCTGTTAACCCGAATGGTGTTGGGAGTTGAAATTATTTTTTTGCCTTAAATCAGTTGTGTTGTGTTTCTTTAACCTTTTATGTGATCTTGCATGCAGCAACTACAGTTTATCTTTTCCATGACAGGCGTAACAAAGTAAGCTGGACAAGCAAATCCATTAGTGAGCTTCCTCTTACAAAAGATCTCATGATTCATGCAGTGCATAATGTTGGCTTTTCTAAATGCATACATTGATGGCATACAATATAATAAAACTTTTGTGTTGTTATGGGAACATTAAAGATCAGATGTAATAGAACAATTTGTTACTACTCTATAAAACTTGTTAATTACAGTGTTGCTTCCTGTGATGCCAGTTAAAGTTGTCTAAATTTCAGTAATAATGATCAATTTTCTGTTCATATCCAAACCATAACACTTGTCTCTGTTTTTAAATGTGCAGTCCACAAACACGGTTTTAAAATCGAATCCCATAAACTTTATATTTTATCAAGGTAAGAGAGGTTGAAAGTAATAGTACTTTGGTCTGGTTTGGATTTTACTTCACCCCCACTTTCTCTCTTTTTTTTTAATGGAAACATGATGGCCATTAGTCCAATTTATAGCTTAGCTGTTACATTTAATATTTTAAAATTGAAAAAGTTGAGACTATAATTTTGGAAGACCAGCTAGTACTGTGCCCAGCAATTGCTGCTTTTCATGACCCATTTAGCATGCTTTGAGTGTGATGGAATCACTCTGAATATAGTGTGATAGATTCTAATGTTTTAATTGATAATATTGATCCAAGGGACATTTCTAGTCTCCCAGGTACATGCTTTCTAAAAAGCTCTTTATGTGTGTGTAGCAAGATTTTAAAAAAATAGACTAACCATTTATTTACCAAGAATAAATGTTGCAAATGAAACATTATAAACAGCTGGTAATAGTGAGTCTGAGCCTGCATTCCTTGCTCAGCTAACCTGAAGTCTTTGCAGAGTTGGGTGCACAAAAAATTAAACAGTGTGCCTTCTAAAAGGGAATCCTATACATTAATCATAACTTTGCTACATAACAAGAGTTTCAGAAGTGTTGTTTTATGTTTGCATTTTTTCAGGAAAAAAGTGTAGATGTGTTCCGCTGAATGGCTTGGTGAATCTGAGGTTGTTTGGTGGAAGTTTATCACAGAGTAGCTATGTTAGCCAATGTTTCAGAATAAAAAACTCAGAATAATCTAGTGAGAGTAATCGCAGAAGTATTGTTGTCAAATACAGTAAGCTTACAGCATGAATATTAGTAAAATGACAGTTATCACTGGGTGATCCTGAAACAACAAGCACAGGGGTCTCTGGGGTTCTTTATGATTGTGGGCAATGTGTATATGTCATGCTGTCTTTCATCTATGCTGCCAGCTTCTTTCCTGTGAACAGACAGGTTATTGAAATATACAAAGAATCCTGCCTTATAGGACATATGCGCTAACCAAAATAAACCTTCTAGATCTAATTTTAGACTTAAAAGGCTTGATGCCATCCTTCTAAAGGTGCATACCTATCACAAAAAAGAAAAAAAATGTACCAGATAGGTGAAAAATGCCTTCATGGCAAAGGGCAACCCAGATTTAATTTTTCATACAGCAAGAATAAATTTTCTTCCTCGTTTTTTGGAATGTACTGTACTCCTATTGACAATTTGTGCACTTAACCAATGACAGAAAAGCTGCTTTTTGCAGTACTTGATCAGCATTTTGCTGAAAAGTAAATCACTACATATTAACATGCTTCTCTAAAGTTCTTTCATTTTAAAATTTCTGTTGTTGGAAAATCAAAATGGTACAAAGAGTTATGCCCAAATCAATAATAGCACACAATACTCAGGTCTCATCGAAGACAGTGTAAATACCCAAACTACCAAATTTGGTGAATTTGCCTTCCAATTCATAAACATTATATTTTTATTCTGCTGTTCATGTGGTAGCATACAAAATATAATATAATATTTGTAGCATATACATGGGCTAGAAACCATGTATATGATTCTCTCTCTCTCTCTCTCTCTCTCTCTCTCTCTCTCTCTCTCTCTCTCTATATATATATATATATATATATATATATATATGATATTTATTACATGGCCTTTTGCAATTTACAATATAGTAAGCTGATTTTTACATTGAATTGCAGTTTCTGCCAAGTCACAACCATGCCAATGGCATCCCTCAACCTCCTCCCCCATAACTAACATATTTCAAATGGGAGAAGCCAGGGCTGGCCTTCCCATGAGGTGAACTGAGGTGTCCACCTCAGGTGCCAGACTGTGGGGGGGCCACTAGGACCCAGAGTGTAGAAAATTGTCTGCTGCTGGCCCAAGTGAGGGGAGATGGGGGCATCATTTGAGCTCCCTGCTTCAGGTGCCAAAAGGTTGTTGGCTGGCCCTGGCAGAAGCTGAGTGTGACTCAATTAAAAAATCCAACAGAACCACACACTTGTCACATAAGCAAAACATGATCATGGGTGTAGGATAAAGTTTGTTGGCCCTTTTTGGAGAGATCTGCATAACTCATTCCTCTGTTACTGGTGATAGTGCAGTTATCTCAACTTCACAGCAATATCAACTTTGTACCACAATCCCATCCCATAGATTATCTTTCTGTATCAGTTCATTTCTATGTAATATATAGTTTACTAGAAGATATACCTAGTGTTGCCAGATCCTTAACTCATTTTCTTCATTTAAATCAAGAGTGGGCAATAATTTTTAAAAGGGGGTCACTTCACAAATTTCTGAAGTGGCCCCAAGCCACCCCAGAAGGGACGGGGCCTTGGGCAGCAGGGATGGGGCCAGGAGACTTCTTGTGTTTTCCCCCCCACAGACCCTGATTGGTAGTGGGATGGGGGAGTAGGTGAAGTCTTTGCCCTCCTCTCCTCCCTCCAGCGCCCAGAGAGAATCGCTAGCTGTTTTAAAGCAGCTGGCAGTTCCCTCTAGATGCTGCAGTAGGAGGAGATCTTGCACACTCCCCTCTGCCCCCAGGCCAATCAGTGTAGGGGCGGGAGAGCACGTGAAGTCTTTCGCCACCTACTCTGCCCTGCTAGGGGGGCGCGTGGTGGTAGAGAGAGTTGCTAGCTGTAAGTCAACGGTTCCTTCTGATGCTGCGTGCCCCTGGCAGAGGGAAGACACTCAATTGGCCTGGGGGTGGGGAAGCGGCAGAGGGGCTGCAGGCTGGATCTGGCCTGTGGAGGCCCCTTTGCCCACCCCTGATTTAAATCATTGCTCTAGGGTGGAGCTGGGGATGAAGGGTTCAGTATGCAGGCTGCTCTAGGGAGAGGAGTCTATCAGCCCTCTCTTACTACAGCAGGTTGGGGACAGGTGAGATGCGCTTGTCCATAGCCATTGCAGCAGTCATAGCCAGGGGAGGGGTATAGCTGGAAAACAGACAGAAACTCTGAATTGTATAGGAGAAGATTGCTTCCTCTTTCTCCACCCCTGCCCTCTGATGGCCCAACAGGGTTTTAGCTGTCCTAGTCCCCATCTCTGTCTCCTTGTGTTCATTCTGCAGTATAACTGTCCCTCCTGCCAGGCTCCTTCCTTTCAATTTTATGTAAAACAATCACATTTAATGTGCATCCCATTATCCTGAAACAACCAAACCCTGGCTTTGCTTTAAGTTATGGTAAGAAGAAGCTGCATACCAAAACTGGTGATCCTAGCTCTTACTGTTTAGAAGGAGTTCATGAACAAATGGACTTGCAGATGGATAGACAGACAGATGCATATTTCCAATATAGCAAGTAAGATTTGTACCAATGAAGGGGCCAAATTTTCGACTGCCTTGCAACCAGTGTGTTCTTTTACACTATGCAAAATGGGCTATTCTGATTTTATGTCTATTTTGGTCTAAGTAAAGCAAAGTTCAAGGTAGTAGAGAATCAGGCCAAATGAGTTAAGTAAAAGTACCAAGCATGGTTTTGTTTTTAAAAAAGAAAAATCATACAGCTGTCCTGCCTGGATTCAGTTAGGTACTGTACTTAAGCATGTGTCCAACTTTAAACATGCGAGGAATCCTGTTGACAATTTTGTAAAGGAACTATTTGTGCTTAAAGTAAGGTACATACTTAAGTACCTTACTGAACCTGGGTAAATATTTACAAAAATTTGTAAGGGCTAAATAACATTATTGTGTTTATTAATGCATTTACTTATCATGTTATAGCATACAAAACGTAAAGTGTATGCATATTTAAGCATGAGGCATGTGAGTCCTGAATAAAATGATGGTGGTTTAGGCACAAGTAGCAAAGTGCATAATTGATTAATATGTTGCTGATCTGTTGCTTTTGTGGATATTTTGAATTGTCTTCAGTTTTGTAGTATTCCTAGGATTGTAAATAAATACAAATGTAACTGTGTAGTTTCTAAGTAGAGGTCAATGTCAAATGCCACAGTGTAAGGTGGCCCACTGTTTTATACAGACCATGTATTGAATTACTAGTTCATTTGCTATCTTTGGGTCTGTTCCTGCTCCATTTGAAGTCAATGAGAGTTTTGTTTGGAAGCTGCTCTTAACAAAAAGTGGGTAGACATCCAGCTATCTTATAAAAGAAGCTTTTGTAACTTTTTGATCCAGGGCAGTCCAATTTTTAGTCACTAAGCTTTTTATATTTGCACAAGTTGAGGTCTTTTTTTCATTTTGTACAAACTATTCACTAGAGAAGATTCTGGAAAGCTAATTTTACAAATAGTTCCCTAGACATCAGAAAATATTAACATTTGTATTTTCAGTTAATATTGCACAGATTTTTTTTCTTTGAGGTCACTTAACCTATGGATATCTTTCCTTCCTTAGGACAGGGACCATAGTTGAACATTACAGATACACTAATACATTACAGTAGTAATAATAATTTTATGTAAGTGTTTTTTCATCTTACTCTTGAGCTCTGTGAACATCTGGTGTACCCTGGGGTCACATTGGACTGAAACTGACAAAGAATACAAGAAGAAGCTGAAAGAGAAAGTGAACTCCAGGAACTGTATACTTCAGAAACTCTCCAATTCAAAATTGGGGAGCTGACTGTTAAACACTGTGAGCAGTCAGTCTCACTTCGTGTTACTCAGTTGTGGAGTACTATGCCTCAGTATGGTCACACTCAAGCCATGCATACAAAGTGGATATTTAACTTATTCAAGTCTATAGGGTAATCAGAGGGGGGCTTTGAAATGGACTGCTGTGTTGTAGCTATACTGCGTCATGGGACCTGCACTATCATGAGGCAGAATGCTTTCAGTAGAAAGGAGAGACAAAAATAGGTGCATGATGCAAGGTGCACACTGCATGAACACGTTCCCCCATGCAAGGTGAAGTACAGAAAGAGCTTTGCTTCTGAAAAATCCCTTACTCTGTAGTCTTCCTCTCTGGTATTTTGAGGTAACAAAATGTTCTGACAGAGCCATGTTCTCCAGGATTACCAGCATTCCCCCAACAACTTCCTCCAGTTATTGACCTCAAAAGGCAATAATGGTGTGCTCTAAATAGTTAGGTTGCTAAAGACTGAACCATATGATCAAATGGAAGTCAAGGAGTATAGGGAGTCTACCTAATGCAATGACCCTGTCAACATCCGGTACTCTTCAATATAAAGGACAGCACCAAGGTATTAACTGACATTTTGGAGCAACAAGCAGTGATAATCTTAATCTTCAAGATCCTACAAAACTCTGAGTCTGTCTTCAACTGTCCCTTATTTCTTTCCCTTTGTCATCTGCCTCTTTTTACTAGCGATGCCATGCTTCAAGCCCTTGTTTTCTCTCTCTCTCTCTCTCTCGGTTCCATCTTTGTGCCTTTTTTCCATTCTATGCACTCCATCAATCCTGATTAAAAAAGCCACAGCTTTCTCCTCATTAAAATCCAATCTAAAAATTCCCCCTTTCTTTGATAAGTGTGAGTAGACAATAACAATGATGATAATAAGTTATTCCTATCTATGGAATTCACAGTGTGTTTTTTCTCTCTTTTAGACTGTAAACTCTTGGGTCAAGAATTGCTTTTGTTTGTTCTTTTCCAGTCCTGAACAAATCGTATCTGCTAGATCTAATAGAAACAAATAAGAATATAGAGCTTTTCAAGTTCAAAATGCTGTGTCCACTAAATAATAATGCCTTAAAAGTATGTCCATGTGAGCACTTATTTGCTAGATGTAGTGTGCCAATTTCTTGGCTAGTTTAAATCAGCATAACTCTATTGTCACCACTGCATTATGACAATATATAGAAGTTGAGGATCTGGCTCTTCAAGATCTGGTATATTATCTCTAATTTGTGGGTCGCAGGAAATCAAAATTTATAAGGAATAATATATTTTCCTTCCACATATTGGTTTTTAGTCTGAAGAATGATATTTGAGGAAGACCGTGGAATAGTATGTTTTCCCTGTGCTCCTCCACTGTAGACAAGTTGATGATCCAAAACTAGCAGTTTGATATATACTGATAAAATCTCTCCAGGCCTTCCTGCTAGCCATCAAACCGCTAGATTTATGTAACTGTGGATATGCTTTCTTTGAGGACTATGAGGATGACAGGCAGACAGCTCACTAGATTATAGAAAAAGAACTTAGGGGAGGGTGTGCTAAATTGCCAGGCTCACTCAATAAAATATAATGATGCTGGGGAAAATATCAGACCTGAAAAAACCTGTAGAAGACGAGAAGAAAGGCCACTAAAGGGGAAAGACAGAAAGGAAGCTTACATCATATCCAAATACTTCTTATAATCCATCTATAAGAAATGGCCTAATCAATGCTATCTCATATGGAAAAATGAATACTTTAAAATGAAATATTTTAAACTTGAAAAAGTTAATATCACAACATATTTTGTCATTTCATTTTTCTGGACATAAAACATTATCTCTGACTTTCAATGAACAGCAAAATATGAAAAAAGAGTGCTAACAACTGTTTACTATATGTGCTAATCTCATAATAACATCATTAACAACATGGCTAATAAAAATGGAAATAGGAAGGAAGGAAAACTGATTTTCAAGAAAGGCTAGAAAAAGAAGAGTTTTGAACTTGGTGTTGAAAGTATAGGGAAGAATACCATACATCCCTGAGGGATATAATACTTTGATCAAATTCTGATTAATGGGGTGGGTATAAGGATGTCTGGTTGATGTTTGGTGGCTTGTGATGTACAAGCGGTCAGTCTAGATCAGCGGTTCCCAACCTCTTCCAGATAGGGACCCATTTTGACAATTCATGAAGACTTGTTGACCCAAATCAATTCAAAAAGGAGGTGGGAAGAGGGCCAGAGCCAACTGTGGAGACACTTGGCGACTCTTTTGAAATGTAATGGCGACCCATCTTTGGGTTCTGATGATCAGGTGGTCCCACCTAGCATTAAACTATAAGTGTATTTCTTTGGGGGGAATATATTGACACACGCCTCTGATTTCAAAGAGGAAAACTGTGCTTTCAAAATATCTAGATTATAGATATTTATAGATAGTAGAAACTCCTATCTTTAGGACCTGTTAACTATGGGTACATCTATGCTACAGAGAAAGATCAAAACTGCCACTGTCAATCTTCTAGGGTTTGAATTAGCATTATAGGTAAGACAGCTAATTCCAAGTGAGAGCAGCACTTTTGTCGATGCTGGTGACTTTGCTTTCATTAGGAGTAAGGGAAGTCAAAGGAAGAGTGTTCTTCTTGCAGTGTGGACAGCGCCGAAAGTTGAGTTAAGCTGCTTCAACTTGAGCTATGTAATTAATGTCACTGAAGTTGCATATCTTAATTTGACTTTGCCTTGTAGCGTAGATACACCCTGTGTAACATGCTTCTTCTCCCCCTTGCCTTTACTCACTCCCTTGCCCCCGGAAAATTTAAACTTCTTGTTGAAAAACTGAAAAACATCATCAGAAAATGTTGTTTTAAACAGAAAATCCTTATACCACCACAGTGCCTCGTGGGAGTTGTAGTATGGGTGCCTCATGTCTTCATTCTTCTCTGTGGGCATGTCTCCCTAGCTGGACTAAATTTCCCATGATGCACCACACTCTTCCCCTTCCAGAGTAATTGTAGTGCATCTCAGGGAACCCCTAGCCTTTGTGTATTTATGAAAGATTTAGTCTAATCGGATAGCACAGGAGAACAGGGACATGAGGCATCCAGACTGCAGCTCCATAAGCACTGTGGCAGCCTATTTGAATAGAATGTTTTGCTAAAATATTTTAGGTTTTTGACTTTTCAACACAAAAATTGAAAGCAGAAAAGCCATGTATAAAATAATTTTTGCAAACATTTTGTTTCGTTAAATACCTAATTTTCTGTTGAAATTTAAGTTTCAACTAATCCTATGTAGAATACTGTTTTCATAGTGTTAGAAAGAAGGCTAAGGATGCAATATTCTTTCCATTGAAGTCTATGGAAGAGCACGTATTGATTTTAGTGGCATGAATCAGGTTCCAAGAGAGGAGAGACCGACAGTTCTAGCTTAATAGCTGCTTAATGATCCACTCATTTTCTTAATAATCAGATACTTCATACTTAATATACATATAAGATTTTATTTTAGGAAGAGATGCATTATAGTTACTAGTATTAAATGAGTGTGGTGATAGTTATTAATATGCTTTGTGAATATTTTATGCATGTTTTCAAAAGTGAACAACACAAAATATCTTTGTTTATTAAATTTCTTTCTGGCTCCCATAATAACTCCTCTTTCCAGATAACATCGATGAAAAAGTAGTAGTTGCTAGCAAGAAACATTGATTGCATTTTATTTTATTAGGAGTACTAACAGACTTACCTAGCATTTGCCCCTTCAGGGTAGGGGGCTGGCAGTGTGGGTGGGTGTAGGAGGCAGGGCAGGGCCTTGGAGATATTGAGGTGAGCAGTGCAGCAGAATGGGGATGGGAGGGTGTGAGAGTGAGGATTGGGGTGTGAGAAGATGATCAGAGCCGGGCATCCCATGTGGCATGGGCCTTTTCTTTCCCTCCCAGCTACCAGGGTCTCTCACTACAGCCCTCCCCTGGTCACGAGGGACCTTTTCTTTCCCCATAGCTCTCTGGCCACCAGGGGTCTCCAGATAGTGTATTTTCAATGACAGATATCGGGGTGACTGGTGCCCGTGGGGAGGGGAATAGGTGCAGGGAGGATCACCCAGAGGCCTAGGGGGCATGTGGAAGCACACCATTTAACAATTAAAATGTTGGTGGGAACATAGGAGGGTGGTGCCCCTCCGGAGTGCTACCACGAGTCACCTATGATGGCCATTCAGTTCTGGAACTCACTTTTCATAGTTTGAGGAAGCACAAGTTTGTTGGCAGGCAGACTGCAGTACTCATCTGTTTACGTGGACTTTTGCCAGTGAGAATGAGCGTGGGCCAGGTTCAAGGTTTGTTTTGAGATGAGAACTTCAGGTCTTTTAATATTGAGTCAATTTATTTAATGTCCATTTTGCATTTAAAAATTATTGTACATGTGCTTAGAAATTTTTGTTATGCACATTTTCTAAATTTAATAAATCAGTCAAAATAAAACATAAATGGAGACATCTTAGATAAGAACTATAACTTTTCAAGTTTACCTACCCTTTATCATCTTCAAACAAATTGGTGCTGGTGCTTCTGTGTTCAGAGTAGAAACATGAAAGCATTCCTTGGCTAATTCAAATCATATTGAAGAATCCAACTAAATAACAATAAGAGATAATTAAACAGGTTTTATAAAACTGTGTGATACTGGACTAAAGTAAAAATATAAACCAGGTAAATGAAAATTCAAAAATACATCCTAGTTCTTACAGGGATATAAGCAACAATATTTTGAACTAATTACATGTGATGTAAAGTACATTTAAGAAAACCTCTCAGAGAAGAATTAGAACTAGAACAGATTAGCTGTTCTTTAATGGTGATGACTGTAGATCTTTTGATTATTTGGATGCTTTTTCTAACTCCCATTGCTCAGCTGTCTTGACTAAATCACTAAGAAGCTGTTCCTAGTTTCATAGTGTGATGATAATGTCAATAAAATTATTTTCAGTCAGAGTGATAATGTCTTAAAATGAAAACTATGCTACATTCTAGAATATTTGCTAATGAGATTTAAGGAATTACTTGAATATTCATAGTGATTCTTAGGAAGAACAATTTAATAGATTTCCAGGTAGATATTAATTATTTACTGTCTTGAAATACTGATCAGAGACATTTGTACATTACCTGCTTTTCTCAGTCATCCTTCTTTTTCATTTCTGTTTTTATTTTTGTGCTCTATGCAAACGTTTAAGCTCTTTATCACTGAAAAGGGAAATAATTTATACGAGCTATTGTAGCTGTTTCATAACTTATTTCAATTTATTAAAAACAAACAGTGCTCATTCCAATGCTGAGTATCTCTGCAAAGCATTAAGATTCACAGTATCAAAATATGATCCAGATGGGAGCAAATGCTTTATGATCAGTCAAGGAATATAGCTTGTAGGAGGCCTTAAAATGCTATCCTGATAAAAATTTAAAGACTTAGAAGAACGTAGGAATGGCCATACTGGGTCAGACCAATGATGCATCTAGTCCAGAATCCTCTCTTCTGACAGTTATCAGTGCCAGGTGCTGCAGAAGGAGTAAATAAAATAAGACAATTATTGCATGATCCTTTTGGCAGTCAGAGACTAGGGAACTCACTGCCAGGGGATGTTTTGAAGGCAAAAACTATAACTGGGTTTAAAAAAAGAGTAAGTTAATCTGACCATCTTGGCTAATATCCATTGATTAACGTGGTTGTGGGTGGTTTTTTTGTTGTTTGTTTGTTTGTTTCGGTTTTTTTTTTGGAACCCAGTTATAGTTTTTGCCTTCAAAACATCCCCTAGCAATGAGTTCCAGATTGCTAGTACATTGCGTGATGAAGTACTATCTTTGATTTGAAACAAAAAACAGGACAATGTAGCACTTTAAAGACTAACAAGATGGTTTATTAGGTGATGAGCTTTCATGGGCCAGACCCACTTCCTCAGATCAAATAGTGGAAGAAAATTGTCACAACCATATATACCAAAGGATACAATTAAAGAAATGAACACATATGAAAAGGACAAATCAAATTTCAGAACAGAAGGGAAATGGGGGGGGGGAAGGTAAATGTCTGTGAGCTAATGATATTAGAGGTGATAATTGGGGAAGCTATCTTTGTAATGGGTAAGATAATTAATGTCTTTGTTTAAACTTAGGCATAAAGTGTCGAATTTAAGCATGAATGACAGTTCAGAGGATTCTCTTTCAAGTGTGGTCTGTAAAGGTCTTAGAAGCAGGATGCAGGTAATCAAGTCGTTGAGACAATGTTCTTTCTGGTTGAAATGGCAAGAAACTGTTTTTAATTTTATCCTGTCTAATATCTGTTTTGTGGGCATTGATTCTTTGGGCAGTGATTCTTGAAGTAGATGACAGACCCAAGAAAACCAACAATAGAACACCACTTGTCATCACCTACAGCCCCCAACTTAAACCTGTCCAACACATTATCAATAAACTACAGCCTATACTGGAACAGGATACTAAACTCCGAGAGGCTCTAGGAGACAGACCCATAGTCTCCTATAGACAACCACCTAACCTCAAGATGATTCTTACCAACAACCACAGGACATACCACACTAATACCAACCCTGGTA
Organism: Pelodiscus sinensis; assembly: GCF_049634645.1. NCBI lineage: Eukaryota > Metazoa > Chordata > Testudines > Trionychidae > Pelodiscus > Pelodiscus sinensis. Next base: position 230,028,414 of record NC_134711.1, on the reverse strand, counting down.
CCTTCCTTTGCAACAAACCCCGTTGCCAGCTTTGTCCACATATTCATTCTGCTGATACCATTATTGGACCTAACCAATTGAGTTATAAGATCAAGAACACACATTCCTCCTCATCCAGAAATATAATTTATGCTATCATGTGCCGAAAGTGTCCGTCTGCTATGTACATTGGACAAACGTCTCAGACACTTCGCCTTTGGCATATATGGTTGTGACAATTTTCTTCCACTATTTGATCTGAGGAAGTGGGTCTGGCCCACGAAAGCTCATCACCTAATAAACCACCTTGTTAGTCTTTAAAGTGCTGCACAGTCCTGTTTTTGTTTCAGCTACACCAGACTAACACGGCTACATTTCTATCACTATCTTTTATTTGATTTGTTTTAAACCTACTCCCCATTAATTGAATTGGGTGATGCTTGGTTCTAGTATGATGTGATGGATGGAATAAATAATACTTTTTTTTCTCCACATCATTCATGATTTCACAGACCTCTGAAAAGACCTGTTTGAAGCAGTATAAAAGTAATCATTGTAATAGAACTACAAAGCTAGGAAACAGTAACATGAGTATTTATTCGGTTGGGTAATTTAATATTGTTTACATCTGTTAAAATTGAGTATGGTTTATCAACTATTGTACATTTTCCCCACTTTTTGGAACTGTAACTTATAAAAAAAGTATTTGCCATGATAAATCATTTCCGTTCTTATAAATCTATATATTATATAATGTACTTAGAAAAGTTTGATAATGAAAACAAAAGAAATAGGGAGCCGAGGGAAATATGATCATAATGGTTCATTGAGGTACATGTAGAAATCTTATCAAGGAAGAGTTAAGGTTCATATATGAACTTTTTACAGACAAGTTGGGGAAAAATATCTTTTATATAAAATTAAATAATGTTAAGTAAATGCTTTTTTCTTTTTAGAAAGTAATACAGTAGAACACCAGAGTTACAAACTGGCTGGTCCAACCACCTACTTAATTTTGAACCTTAATTATGCAATTAGGCTGCACAAACAAACAAAGCAAACACTAGGTGGTACTGTGTTAAATATACACTACTAAAAATTAAGGAAAAATTAAAAAGATTTGATAAGGTAAGAAAGCTATTTCAGTGCTTGTTTTACTTAAATTAAGATGGTTAAAAGCAGCATTTTTTCTGTATAGTAAAGTTTCAAAGCTGTACTAAGTCAATGTTCAGTTGTAAACTTTTGGAAGAACAACCGTAGGGTTTTGTTCAGTTACGAACAACCACCATTTCCAAGCTCTTCATAACTCTCTATAGCCGTGGTCCCCAGCACGGTGCCCGCGGAGGCATTTCAATGCGCCCGCCAGGTGCTCGGGGCTGGCGTGGCCCCGGGCACATTGCGCACGGGCGCTTGCGGGGGGAGTGCGCTTGGCGGGGGGAGTGCCGGGCACGCGGCACTCGGCGGGGGCGGGCGCCGGCCCTGGGCACTCGGCGGGGGGAGCGCCGGCCCCGGGCGCGCGGCCCTTGGAGGGGGCCCTGCCCCCGGGCGCGCGGCTATCATAGAATCATAGGACTGGAAGGGACCTCAAGAGGTCATCGAGTCCAGCCCCCCGCCCGCAAGGCAGGACCAAGCTCCACCTACACCATCCTTGACAGATGTCTATCTAACCTGTTCTTAAATATCTCCAGAGAGGGAGATTCCACCACCTCCCTTGGCAATTTATTCCAATATTTGACCACCCTGACAGTTAGGAATTTTTTCCTAATGTCCAATCTAAACCTCCCCTGCTGCACTTTAAGCCCATTACTCCTTGTCCTGTCCTCAGAAACCAAGAGGAACAAATTTTCGCCTTCCTCCTTGTGACACCCTTTTAGATATTTGAAAACCGCTATCATGTCCCCCCTTAATCTTCTTTTTTCCAAACTAAACAAGCCAGTTCATGAAGCCTGGCTTCATAGGTCATGTTCTCTAGACCTTTAATCATTCTTGTGGCTCTTCTCTGTACCCTTTCCAATTTCTCCACATCTTTCTTGAAATGTGGCGCCCAGAACTGGACACAGTACTCCAGCTGAGGCCTAACTAGTGCAGAGTAGAGCGGCAGAATGACTTCACGAGTTTTGCTTACAACACACCTGTTGATACAACCTAGAATCATATTTGCTTTTTTTGCAACAGCATCACACTGTTGACTCATATTCAACTTGTGGTCCACTATGACCCCTACATCCCTTTCTGCCATGCTCCTTCCTAGACAGTCGCTTCCCATCTTGTATGTATGGAACTGATTGTTCCTTCCTAAGTGGAGCACTTTGCATTTCTCTTTATTAAACCTCATCCTGTTTACCTCTGACCATTTCTCTAACTTGCTAAGGTCATTTTGAATTATGTCCCTATCCTCCAAAGAAGTCGCAACCCCACCCAGTTTGGTATCATCTGCAATGGGGGGGCCCCCGCCCCCGGGCGCGCTAGTGTCCCCGCCCCCTGGCGCCCGGCGGGCAAACGGCCACGCCCCCTGGCGCCCGACAACCTCAAAAGGTTGGGGACCACTGCTCTATAGTTCTACTATACATTGCAAAAAACCAAACAAACAAACCAAACAAACCCAAACCCCACTTTTATGCTTGTGAGAGTATTTTCAAATAGAAGACCAAATACTGTACAGCATTTAGTCTTTACTCAAGCAAAGTTATCTTTGGAGTCAATTGCAGTTTTGACTGAATAAAGATTCCATGAATTAGCCAATTAATTGTAATCTGAGTTGCATCAAAAGTTGACAGCTAACCAATAAAATCATGATTCATGGCACAACAGCTTCACTTACTACTTTGTAATCTTAATAGATTTCATTATATTGTGCTTTTGTTCTTTCTTTCCTATGCAGTATTCAGATTAATAACAACCATCTTCATGAAACCAATAGTTAGATTTTTGCTGCTTTAACAGGATCAAATGATAAGATTATGGTGATCAATCTCTCCTGTAGCCAATAATAAGAGTAAAATATTTTAGGGTACCCTGTTGGGCATGGACTTTCTTAAGAGTAGGGTTACCAGGTATCTGGTTTTCTACCGGACAGTCTGGTATTTGCGCCCTCTGTCCGGTAGAAAAATTCAGAAAATAGCGGACATGCGCAATGTCTGGTATTTTCTGAATTCCCAGCTGGGCGCTGGATGGAAGCCTGGCTGGGGTGAGGGAGTGACTGGAAGGCGAGCTGCGATTGGCGCTGGGAGCCCACTGCAAAAGCCGGGTGGGGAGGGGTGGGATGGGGCGGGGGCATTGGCTGGGACTCCCAGCTACCACCCCGCCTGGCTTCTGCAGGCAACTAGAGGCTCCCAGGGCCAGTCGCGGCCCCGCCTCCCAGCTGAGAGCCTGTGGTTGGATGCAGAAGCTGGACAGGGGGAGCGGGTCCCAGCCACTTCCCCTGCCTCTGCCCGGCTTCTACTAGCAACTAGAGGGAGTGCCTGCCGGGGGCGCGGCCTGTTGGACTCTGGCTGCGGCCAGTGGCTGCACCCCACCAGCTCTGCTTCCCACCCTCCCTTCCTCTGGCCTCCCCCTCCTCCCATCTGGCCCCCGATTCCCACCAGCTCTGCTTCCCGTCCCCCCTTCCTTCCTCCTGGCCAGCCCTGCAGCCCCCGACCCCTGCCAGCCCTGCCTCCTGGCCAGCCCCACCCTCCTCCTGGCTGGTCCCCTCCCCCCGCCCACGATCAACACTGAGGGAAAGGTGATCCCCCCCAAAATAACATCACTGGAGCCCTCATAACTCTGAATCTGACCTTAACCAAGGAGAAATGCATGGTAAGCAGAATTAAGGACAATAAGGAGTTTTTAGAAAAAATATTAGAACCAATAAGAATTATCACAATGATATTGGTCCAGTACTAGATGAAAACGATAGATTTATCAAGAGCAACAAAGACAACACAGAATTATTCAATACATGCCCTATGTGCCAAGAAGTTCTCCCACAATTCATTGAGACAGAACACTAGAGTAGCTCAGGTTACTGCAGTGCAAGTACCAAATAATGTACTCCATATTCTAGTAACATAGATGATTGAATACAGGAGCAGCCTAAGCTGCATAATCGGGTATGGCTTTGTAATGTAACTGCTCATATCCAAGGTGGGATAACTTTGGCTGTGTCTAGACTACATGGCTCCATCGACGGAGCCATGTGGATGAGGGTTGTAGGCAAAGGGAAATGAAGCAGTGATTTAAATGATCGCCGCTTCATTTAAATTTACATGGCTGCCGCGCTGAGCTGACAAACAGCTGATCAGCTGTTTGTTGGCTCAGCGCGCTAGTCTGGACGCTCCCCTGCCGACATCAAAGCCCTTTGTCGGCAGCCCCGTTATTCCTCGTGGGATGAGGTTTACTGGGCCTGCCGACAAAGGGCTTTGATGTTGGCAGGGGAGCGTCCAGACTAGTGCGCTGAGCTGACAAACAGTTGATCAGCTGTTTGTCGGCTCAGCGCGGCAGCCATGTAAATTTAAATGAAGCGGTGATTATTTAAATCACCGCTTCATTTCCCTTTGCCCAATAAACAAATCTACATAGCTCGGTCGACGGAGCCATGTAGTATAGACGTACCCTAAGTGCTCAGACTCCAGTGATGATCAATTGAGTGTATGAAGTCTGAGTTTCAAAAATGACTTGCGCTCTCGGGAGTCCACATACACCCAAGATTAAGTGCAGTAGTGCTTTTAATTAAATTTGGCTGGCCTGAGAGAGGATAGAGAGTGCAGCTCGAATGAGCACTACTTAGTTCTTGAGTGCTGCTAGTCCTCCAATCTCTTCCCACAATTCCCCTCATTCACAGAAAGGACACACAAATGCTCCCAAAATATACTGGCAAAGAATTCGTAGAGCAGCTCTGTTTACTGCATTGTTGAGAACCATAGGATGTGCCCCCAGCAGTATCAGCACCAGTGGTCATGGAACAATTTTTACAGTGGAGGTGCTGAAAGCCAGTGGTCCTCATATGTTTTACCTGGCATCACTCTTACCTCTATCCATGCTCCCTTTCCCCAAAGCAGGGGCCAAGACTGACCCATGGCTTTGTTGGGGGATGAGGGCATGGGACACAGACAGGGTAAGAGGTCTGAGGCTGGGACCAGTCAGAGGTTGAATCAGAGCCCCAAGTGCAGGGCCAACAGCTGGGACCCTTTGGGGTTGAGAGAAGAGCCCTGAGTGGGGGGGTCCATCAGTGGGACCCTGATGCAGAGCGCACAAAATCTGGGAGTGCTGCAGCGACAAGACCCTTAGCTCTCATGCTTCTGATTAATGCCAATATTGAGTGAGTGCAGTGCCAGTAGACACTGCATCTCAAGTGTTATTTTGAAGTGTGGCCACTTTTTCTTGAACTTGGAGAACATGAGAGGAGTAATTCAGGTGTAGACAAGCTGAGACAATGTCACAGTGAAGACTTACTCTGTCACAGATGTTCTTTTTAAATTTTATCTGACGTCCATCCATGCAAGAGACACTAAAGAGTGGGCAGTGAACCTTAGAGAGATGGAGGGCAATAAATTTCTAGGTCTGTGAAGTACTAGCTGTACACACGAGGAATTGTAATTTAAATACAATGCAGCAGCTGTCATCCTTGTAAGTACTTCTGTATACATGTGTGACTATTTCTAGCTACAGTGAGGTTAGGGGTGTGTACCTGAAGTTTTCAGTGCAGTGGGAAAGAAGAGAAGTATGTTACTTCTCAGAAAATCAATAGCCTTACAATTTTTTTTGAAAATGTACATCTGTCTGTCAGTCTGTGAGTACATTTGTTCAAGAATTCCATAATTTTAAGCAAGGTAAGGGTTTGGTTGTGCCAGGACTATGGGGTGTGGCTGGAATTTGATTGTTTCTCAAAAAATTACACACATAGAAAATGGGAAGTGACTGTATAGGAAGGAGTACTGCAGAAAGAGATCTAGGGGTAATAGACTACAAAGTAAATATGAGTCAACAGTATAACACTATTGCAAAAAAAGCAACTATGACTCTGGGATGCATTAACAGGAGTGTTGTAAGCAAGACACGAGAAGTCATTCTTCAAAATGATTAAAAGTCTAGAGAACATGACTTATGAAGGAAGACTGAAAGAACTGGACTTGTTTAGTTTGGAAAGGAGAAGAGTGAGAGGTGACATGATAGCGGTTTTCAAATATCTAAAAGGGTGTTACAAGGAGGAGGGAGAAAAATTGTTCTCCTTGGCCTCTGATGGTAGGACAAGAAGCAATGGGCTTAAATTTCAGCAAGGGAGGTTTAGGTTGGACATTAGGAAAAACTTCCTAACTGTCAGGGTGGTTAAGCACTGGAATAAATTGCCTAGGGAGGTTGTGGAATCTGTATCACTGGAGATATTTAAGAGCAGGTTAGACAGACATCTATCAGGGATGATTAAGATGGTGTTTGGTCCTGCCGTGAGGCAAGGAACTAGACTTGATGACCTACAAGGTTCCTTCCCGTTCTAGTATTCTATGATCCTATGATTCCCCTGTAGAATGACCACAGGGGAACAGCAAGGGACCAGAGATAGGGACTGGGACAACTATAATCTCATTGGGCCTGCAGGAGGCAGGATGGAAAAAGGGACAGCTATCTAGTATATATTCCAGAGAGTTTGTCTATTTGTGTCTGTCTGTTTCCTCCAGCCAGGGGATGTGAACCCCTCCCCCAGTTGTGCCTGCTGCAGCGGCCATGGACAGGTGCTTCTCACATATGCCTAAGCTGCTGCAATGAGAGAGGGCTGTGGTAGTCTGCAAACAAAACTCCTCACTCCCAGCCTCACCTCAGAAAAATGCTTTAAATGAACAAAAACAAAACTTATTTGAGTTAAGGATCTGAGCAACTCTGGGTAAATCTAGTGAATTCATAGGGAAGATTTAATAATTTAAGTATGGTGTATAGGATTGAGAGTCCTTCTCAAGACAATATTATTTTGAGTTTAAAAAAATTTTAGGTGCCCAAAATACTGCACAAGGAAAGAGGCTGTTCTTTCTAGTTACTGCACTCCCGCATTAAGAGTAAAGAGAGGAAATGTCAAAGTAGTACAAAGATATCTTATAGGTGCAAAGCAAGACTTCCTTGTACTTCCTCTCATCTAGGACTTGGTCGGCTCTACTGAAATTGATGGGAGTTTTCCTGTCAACTTGGATGAGAATAGGATCAAGTCCCTATTGAGGAAAATGAGAATAGGATCAAGTCCCTATTGAGGAAAGTGACAGTAGCTTTCAAACTTTAGACTGGAACAGGCTCCTTTTTCCTGCTCTCCACCCTGCTGATTTCTTTGAGTGAAAGGTGAAAAGAATCTAAAAATTGCAAGAATAGGAGGGATGATTTTTAATAAGATAACATTTCCCTTTCATTTTTATTTTCTTTGGAAAAGTAGCTTTTTATCATCCTGATTTGGGATAAACTGTAATGAAACAAGGACTGTATATCACAACTTGTTTAAAAGAAGCATATTCAAGAGTAAAGTTGCTAGCATTCATGCTGCTTTCAATAAACCTGAAAGTGTTTTAAGATATTACTAGATCTTATGGTGCTATAGTTACACTTCATAATAAAGAAAATTCTATGATTATTTTAACATGGTTTTCATTGCCAGTTCAGGATGGTGCCTTTAGGTCTATCAGCAATGCCTGGAGTTTTTACCAGGATATTGATTATAGTAATAGTAACATTTATGTTGGAGGAAATTAATGTCTGTCTTTCTCTGGAAGACATTCTTATAATTGCCTTTAGCCTGATACAGAAAATTGCCAACAGCCTCATTGTGTAGAATATTTGTAATGAATGTGGAAAACTTAATACCACATCAATCGATTACTTATCTAGAATTCCTTTAGATTCCAAACAAGGAAAAGCTCTTCTTACAAGAAAGATTTTGAAAGTTGCAGAAGCTCACAAAAGAAATATAAATTAGGAGGAAAGCTTTGAGAAGATCATGAATAAGTCTATAACATGATAGCGTCATGCATTGAAGTTCTCTTACAGGATACATGGTCTATTATGATTTTGCAAACATTAATCTCTAAAAGGTCATTCAAAGGGAATAAAGTGTTCTGATATGGGTTTCAGTACATGTAAAGTCAACTTTTGGGGGAAGGTACATGAAACTTTTCTTAACTTGTGACTTATGGTCTTGCAGGCTTGCTGACAGGGAGCTGCTCCTGGGCCTGGCAATTCAAAAGGGCCCAGAGCTCTTGGCTGCTGGTGCCACTACTGTGACAGTGGTGGCAGCGGCCAGAGCCCTGGAGTCTTTAAACCACTGCCTGTGCAGCATGCTCCAGGCAGTTCTGAGGGCTGGCCAGGGTGAGGGAATGGCTTGCTCTGAGTGGTGCTGAGGGCTGGTTGCTCCCAGCCCTGCCCCTTGCACCCGAGGCCCCTTCCATGAGCGCAGAACTGGGCCATTCCCCTCGTGCTCCTGGCAGGGCGGGAGGACCCTTTGCGCACTCCCCTGCCCCAAACAAATTAAAGCCTGGGTGAGGGAGAACACACAAAGCCTTCTCCTCTCTACCCTCGCCCTGCGAGCTGCGCATGGCGATTGGCCCTGGGCCTGGCAATTCTGTTGCCCCCTCCCCGTGGTGTTGATGTCACCAGTGTCAATATTTTTACTCAAGTAGGCAGTAACCATCTTGCTCTTGATAACAGCAGAGTATGTAAGAAATTCTTTGGCGATAACTATAGTCTTCTTTTCAGCGGAAGTCCTATGGCAACAGAGTAGAGCTTAAATCATGAAACACACTAACAAATGGGGGAAGTAGCAAACACATGTTGACTATTTTGCTTTGAAAGTGTAGTATCAGAGAATAAAATGTAGTAGTGGCTCTAAAGCAGAAGTGATCTTAGAACCTCTTGTATGTACTTTTAGTCTTTTTCGTGCTGGCCAGGGTGTTTGATAAGTTTAGAAGGGAAAAGGATAGCATAGTATTGATCTAGGAGACTGCTTCCTGAGCTTGATGAATATGTCATCAGACTACCAGTCACAAAGGACTTTTTACAACAAGGTAGAATCGTCCATCTAAATCTAAACTCTCTTATCTTAATAATGTGGTTATTGAAAGGGAGGGAACACTGAAAAGAAAAAAAATCAATTCAGGTACGGTAATACTCAGACAATGTTATTGCACAGCATGAGTACAAATTAAGGGAACACTTAAGCATCTTGGAAATACTTTGGTCACAGATCTAAAGAAAAGAGCAAAGAGCTCTTGAAGGCCAAAATATATCACACAATAATCCATAAGAAGGTGCTCATTAGCAGACTAAATTGCTAACTAAGTTGGATGCTGAGACTGCTACTAAGACTTTTCAGCTGTATAATCTGAACCACTAACATATTTTCATTATATTTATCCTCTATTATTTCTCATCACCACTGAATCAGTTAGAAGTATCTCTGGGTTGGTTTGAAAAGACTGCTGTTGATTTTGTTGAACCAACTAGTGTGAAGTCATGCTAAAAGTAAATTCAGCTTGCCGATGGGGTACACAGATTGTAGCTGTCTCAATGCCCACCTTTTAGGCACCAGTCTTTCCATACATACAATGTACGAGAAGACTCAGGTGATTCACAAAAGCCAGAAAACTGAGTGTCTAAGCCACTCACCAGAAAATGATGAGAGGCTCTTGTCTCCATTCAGGGGTCACAACCATGAATTCTCTAAGTGTTAGGCCCTGAAACCTAACACCTTTCTCTTAAAAAATGGAGGAGGAATAGGAGATGGTGCTGCCCATTATGCTCAATTTCCCAATGGTTAGAGATTAATCTCCTGTGCCTGATGTGAAGCATGGGCTTGAATCAAGATCTCCTATCACCAACCATGAGGGACCCAAACAACCAGGCTGTGCGATATTATTGGCTAGGTCTCTCTCAGTCTCTCGCATTGAAGCTATTTCACTTTGCACAAAATACCTAAATATTCATTTGACCAGAGAGAATAACTCTACTTTGGTGTTGAGGACACATGAGAGACCCAGGTTCCAATTCCTCCATCAATGAGAATGTGTTTTATACAAGTTTATATAAAGTGGAACAGAATTAATAGGAGAGATTTGGAGAGTGCTGTACCCCCAAATAACTTATGGCTTATTGGTCAGGGTATGTACCTGTGAAAGCTGGGTTAAAATCTAGGCAGAGTGAGGATTTGGGTTGCCCACATCCCAGGTGATTGGCCTAATCACTTGACTATTTGCTATAACAGACACCATCATCATATACATACAAGTTTTTTAGAAGAAGAGAGAAAAAATGTTCTTAACCTCTGAGGGTAGGACAAGAAGCAATGGGCTTAAATTGCAGTAAGGGAGGTCTATGTTGGACACTAGGAAAAAATTCTAATTGTCAGGGTGGCTAGGCATTGGAATAAATTGCTTTGGTTGGTTGCGGAGTCTACATCATTGGAGATTTTAAAAAATGTTAAAAAAGCACCTGCCAGGGATGGTCTAGATAATACTTAGTCTTACATGACTTCAGGGGACTGGACTAGATGACCTCTCGAGGTCTCTTTCAGTCCCATGATTCTGTGATGCTATTATTATCTTTTGTGTGTCATGACTCCTCTGAGAACACTACCAGGCCTGCCAAGCGAGATAGGTGGCAGGAAATGCCTATTTTGAGATCTTGGATGTGAGCTTGATGCTGAGCAGCTTGGTAGTATCAAGACTTAGGTGGCTTTGCACGTGCCCATCAGCATGAATTTAGGAGCCTTGGAAGGGGTCTTCAAAAGCAGAAGCTTAGGTGCCCAGGAATTGAGGACTTTTTTGGGCAAGAACACAAGAATGGCCATACAAGGTCAGACCAGTGGTCCATATAGCTCAGTAATCTGTCTTCAGACAGCTGCTTCACAGGGAATGAACAGAACAGGGCAACTATTGAGTCATTCTTCCCATCTAGTTCTAGTCCAATGCTGGTTTGGCAGTCAGGCTACGTCTACACTGGCATGATTTTCCGGAAATGCTTTTAACGGAAAAGTTTTCCATTAAAAGCATTTTCGGAAAAGAGCATCTAGATTGGCATGGACGCTTTTCCGCAAAAGCACTTTTTGCAGAAAAGCGTCCGTGCCAATCTAGACGCACTTTTGCACAAAAAACCCCGATCGCCATTTTAGCCATCGGGGCTTTTTTGCACAACACAGTACTGTGCTGTCTACACTGGCCCTCTTGCGCAAATGATTTGCGCAAGAGGGCTTTTGCCTGAACGGGAGCAGCATAGTATTTCCGCAAGGACACTGATGATCTTATATAAGAACGTCAGTGTTCTTGTGGAAATTCAAGCAGCCAGTGTAGACAGCTGGCAAGTTTTTCCGCAAAAGCAGATGATTTTGCGGAAAAACTTGCCAGTCTAGACACAGCCTCAGAGTTTAAGGGACATCCTGAGCATAGGGTGGCATCCCTGACCATATTTGTTAACAGCCATGTAATGGACCTGTTCTCCATGAATTTATCTAATTCTGTTTTGAATCCAGTAATATTTCTGACCTTCACAACCTTCCCCGGTAACAAGTTTCATGTGTAGCTGGTATATTGTATAAAGAAGCAGTTCCCTTAATTTGTTTAAAATCAGGCATCTATTAATTTCATTTCCTGATCCTTGGTTCTTTTATTATGTGAAAGGGTAAATAACACTTCCCTATTCACATTCACCATCCCATTCATAATTTCATAGCTCTTTATCGTCAATAGACCATTTTCTAAGCTGAACAATCCCTTTTAATTTCTTCTCATATGGAAGCTGTTCTACACTGCTAGTAATTTCTGTTGCCCTTCTCTGTACCTTTTCCAATTCTAATATATCTTTTTTGAGATGCACACAGTATTCAAGATGTGGGGGTACTATGGATTTATATAGTGGCATTATAATATTTTTTTGTCTTCTTATTGATCCCTTTCCTAATGGTACCTAACATTGTGTTAGCTCTTTTGATTGCTGCAGCACATTTTGCAGATGTTTAGGCAAATATTCAGGAGGGCTTTAAGATCTATTTATTGAGTGGTAATAGCTAATTTAGAATCCATCATTTTGTATGTATGTAACCCTTCTGCCAGAACAAGCTAATTGCAGCAAGGGCCAGGTTTAATATCTAGGGGTTTCCTCCCAACAACATAATACAACGCCGGCTCAAGCCCCCACCCAGTGACTTGGGAAATATTACACACCTCTGGGTGCCTCAAAGCGGCAATTCTTCCCCTCCTGCAAGCACAGAGCCTTGGTATAGCAGCAAATCTTTAATAACACAAGGTAAACGATATCAGCATTGAAGTGGGAAAACACCATAACTCAGATTCATAAACCAGACATGAGCAAAGACCCACCCTCCAGCCACAAATCACCCAAGGTCCCCAAAAGTCCAACACTCCAAAAGTCTCTCGAGTCCAGCAACCCAAAAATCACCCAAAGTCCAACACCCCAAAAGTCTCCGCCCCTGGTCAGTGTCGCCCCGGGGTTCAAAAGTTCACCTGGAAGGGTTTTACCATCCCAACTTGGGTGCAATGGAGGAGGCAGGGGTTGATACACCTTTTGCGGTCCACCGGCAGTTCCACCTCTCCGTAGGTTTCTGCTGCCGCTGTTGATGCAAATCACTCCGCCACACTCCACCTGCTGTCCTGTGAGCCGCTCCAGCCGTACCACAGAACAGTATCTGCTCCGCCAGCCCGCTTTGGTCCACGCTCCCCAGCTGGTAGGTCCAGCAGCTGCTCCACCGGCCGCCCGTCAGTCATCCCTGCCAGCCACTTGCCTGCATCCACCAGTCACCCCCGCAAACTGCTCTGCTAGTCGTCCCACGATCTGCTTTGCTAGTAGCTCAGCAATAGTGATTTCAGTTCACAGTAGATTTCAGCTCTTCAGCAGTATGGCACCAGGCTCCCCTCAGTACACAGTGATTTCAGCTCACAGTAGAAGAGCCTCAGTGCAAGTGCACTATTGGCTGACAGTGAAGCCAGCAAGAGAGGAGGAGGTGCAATTGGTGTGTTTTGGGCCCTCAAACAGGGCCCCACCATCAGGTACAAAAATCTGTCCCCAGCCTCTCTCAGTCTGACTGGGTTTGGAACCCATGCCCCTTGTCTAGCGAGTGCTACTTAGTTTATGGCAAAACAGTTCCACTATTTGATTCACATAATCAGGGTAACAACACTTTATCCCCCCTGCCTCTATAACAGAGAAACTTGAGATCCTACAGTGGCCAAAGTGACCATTTGGCTGCTGAGAGCACATACTAGGCAGGATGGGCGTGCCTATGCAAATGAATCAGCCCCTGAAGTCTTTTTGTATCACTTGCCACAATTCACCCCCAGATGTCAGGGTAGGGCTTATCCTGACCCGGCTTACATCTAGTTGAGATTTTTTTTCAATGTGCATTAATTTACATTTATCAACACTGAATTTCATCTGCTATTTTGTTTCCATGTCAGCCAGTTTTGCAAGACCTCTTTGAAACTCTTCACAGTTAGCTATTTTGAGCAATTTTGTATCATCTGCAAATTTTGCCTCCTTGCTCTTTATGCCCTTTTCCAGATCATTCATGAACATGTTGAACATCCCAAGTCTCCACTATATGGGCTCATCTAGACTACTTTAGAGTGTTGAAAGAGGATATGCAAATTCCACGGGAATCTTATTCCAATCTCACTTCTGAAAGCAGTTTAGACGCAGCTTTTTTGGGGACTCCCCCTCTGTTGAAAAGCTGCATAAACCTCATTTTTTGAGGAAGAGAGATCGGAAGAAGATATGCAAATTCCCGCAGAATTTTGACACTCTAGCATAGTCTAGATGAGCTCCATTTGAGGGATTATTCTGCTTACCTTTTCCCAGTATAAATACTGATAATTTACCCCTAGCCTTTATTTCCTGTCTTATAACCGTTACTAATCATCTTATCCCAGGACTGCTTACTTTGCTTATGAGGCTTTGGTGTGGGACTTTGTCAAAGGGTTTCTGAAATTCTGAGTACACTATGGATATGTCTGCATAAACCCGAGCTTAAGCCAGAGCACAAGCCTAACCCTCCTTGTCTCTACAATGCAATTGCGCTAAACCAGGACTCAGACCCAGGATTCTGTAGTGCTGCAAGGTCTGAGATTGACTTAAGTCAGATTGGGGTGGTGTCCAAGCACCATTGCTTTGCAGTGTAGACACACCCCGCTCTTGCAAGGTCCTGGTACCCAGTCTGAATCCGAACACCTACACAGTTAAACAGCTGCTTAGCTGGAACCCCAAGATTATGAATCAGATGGCACAAGCCAGCCACACAGTAGACCTAGTCAGTGTTTAGGGGCGATGATATGTAGCTAAGTAATCAGTGTGACACAACGGTTCCTGCAGCACAGGCCGCATATCAGCTTTGTTAAGAAAGCCAGAAACATTCCCTCCTTAATGGAGGTGCTGATTGGCTCCAATGGCTGTGAGCCCAGGTCTTCTTTATTGCCCTTCACCGATCAGGAAAGACATGGGTCCAGAAGGCAGATTGTGTAACAAAAAGGCTCTTATCAGCTGGAACCAGCATAACTAGCATACTCAACCTGAGAAAACTAGGGGTGGACTCTTCGCCCTACCCAAATTCTGCTTAGTGACAGTGGAGAAGCTAGAATTGTGAAGGAGCTGGTTGTGATTCCCTAATCCTCAATTACTCAGCCCTGGCATAGATTAAAGGTGCAGCTCTAACTCATGGGAGAATTTCATCTAGTGTTGCTTTGCTCTGTTGTGCTCCCTTCCAGTTCTAAACCCCAGCATGTACTGTCTTGCTCTTACTCTCACAGCGGGGATTACATGGCAGAAGAGCTGTTTTCTCCATCTTTATACTGCTGGTGCTCTCCCTTGTGCGGGAGAAATTCTTCACTGGCAATTTCTGGCTGCTTAGGTGCAAAACAGCCTTGCAAACTGGAAAATATGACCCTTAGCCCTCTCCAGATCTCATACTGCTTCTGAAGGAGGATATTATTTACCATGAATAAGGTGGTAAAATCAGGTCTTTATGCCGCTCTGGAACATTGGCTCTGTACTGTATAGTTAAAAAAGCTATCTGCCTGAACTACTTTTACTTGCGATATTTTCTCCAAACAAATAAAAGCAATATAATTTCCATGAATTTGACAACAGCAATTGAGTTATGGGCCGCAAGAACCATTTCTTTACATTTTTAACTTCTAACCTATGATGTATAACTTGGCCCTCCTTTGAGAATAAGAGGTTAGTGTGTTATTGACTTTGCTCTAAATTGCATTTCATTGTATTAAAGAGAATCTATAATTTTTCTATGAATCTAGATATACTATTATGTATGAAATATTTGACTAGCACATAACTGTAAGGCTAGATTTTGAAAAAAACCAGTCATCTACGATGCTAAGATGGTATTTAGTGAAAACACCCCAGAGGATTATTATTTAAAATGGTCTTATTCGAAATTTGATTTTATGTAGTTTTGCTGATCATTTCCTTTGTACTTAAGGATTGTAAATATATTGGGCACACTGTTTCATCTGCACTGGAGGTAGGAGAAGAACTGAGCTAATAGCTTACAAGAGTATTGTATCAATTCAAGATCAAGGCTAAAATGACACAATAGAGAGACAGTGACAACCTCTTTCCTAATTGTCACTCCTGGTCATTTTTTAATTAGAATTTACTGGATGGAAAGAGGCTAACGAGGTATTTCTGCACAGAAACAGAAAAACTTTCACAGGTTGGACCAGCATCCTGAGGACCTGACTGGTCCTGAACAAGGGAGCTTGCTAGATCAGTGATGGTCAATTCTAACGCCTTTTGCTGCTGGCCTTTGGCCGTTCCTTGGGGGCCACCAGATTCCCAGCCAGGCTCCCCTCATAGCTGCTATCCCTGAGCCACGGTGCTGGCCCTGATTGGGCTCCAGTGCTGGATCTGACTAGGCTTCTGCCCCTGGCTGCCAGACCATCTTTGCTTCCAGCCCCTGGACTGCAGGACTCCCAGCCAGCCCCTGGTCCCAGCTGTTGGGACTATCTGGTCCAGGAGCTCACTTGTCCAGCAACATCCATGGTCCTATGTAGCCAGACAGCCCCCCCCCAATCTCATCCATCTTATTTGCCTCTCTGAAGCATACAGGGCAGAGAAGGAGCAGTAAAATCAGCATAGTCTATGCTGGCTCATCTGATCCTGAGAAGCTGAAAAAACAGATATGTGGAGAGAGAGAGCGATTAAGGCAATCAGCATAGCCATTAAGCTTTGATCTGCTTTGATGCAAGATCAGGATATGCGAGTGTGCCCGGCTGGCACCCATGTTGATACGAACACACAGTCCCTGGGAGAGGAATTTCCCACTGAGAAAAGAATGCCCAGTACTTCCAATTTAGTTATCTCTCTTACAAGTGTAAATTAAGTTCACAACTCCCTTGTAAGAACTGGTCTCACAAAAGACAGACCAGCCCCATTTGGCATGACAGACAAGAAAGAGAAAATACGTGACCCAATGAGTATATAAGATAGGTCCAGCACACACTCACTTTGAGTGTCATTCTACCCTCTACCTGCTGGTCGGGTTAGGTGTTTGACCTCCCGAGGTTCTATGGGGACACCCACCTCGTATTTTCGTCTTTCCTAGGAATTGAGGGACCGGCCCTGGCCTGACATGCTGGAGTCGAGAGGCACAGAAGGGGGTAAAAATTGTACCTGGATGTGGTCCTCTGTCTTAAGTGTACACATAGAAAGAGTAAGCTGTTACTTGGTACCATTATTTCTATTTTTCTATCTTTATCTTCTTTGTAACCATTTTTAAGATCTATATTTTGCTAGTAGTTAAGAAATAGAACAATAGCCATTGCAACCATATGATTTATAAGCTTCCTCAATAAACCTGTAACTGTTTAAGTTTTAACCTGACTCCTTCAGTTGCTGTAACAGAACCAGGCACAATTTAAAAGAACTTCAGCCGGTCTTAGGGACAGATATAGGGAGAGCTTGGGTGTTTGGATTTGTGTCACACCCAGGTGGCACAATCCACTGGGGCACCTTTCAGTCTTTCCCCAAGGCTGCCCGCTGCGAAGGAATTACGAATTCTAGCAGCTGAAATCTAAGGTGTAATAAGCTCTTCCTATAAACTCGGGGCGTCTGAGAGCCTGTTGGCTGCCCTCTGCGACGGGACCCCGGTCCTAGCAGTAAAGTCACAGATGTTAAACTATTTTTCGGGGCACCCTCCAGCCTCCTAGGCTGCCCACTGCAACGAGACTTTGTGTCTCAGCAGTTGAAGACTTGGGTGTAACACACACGCACACACTGCCCTGACCGTCGGCTGACATCCTACTGGACCTGGATGTTGCCGGATCAGAGAGGTTCAACCTGTAGTGTAAAATGGAATAGTCCAGTATTCCTATTATCCGTCTATAGGGAGTTGTCAGCTTTCATAATATTAACCCTGTAAACAGCATGTGCAGCAAGATATTTTAAAATATGTATTTTAGATGCCTCTCATGTATTACTAGCAACTCATTTTTCTCAGGTCTCTTAGAATCACTGTAATTCCTCTTTCCTTCTTGTCTTTCTATATAAAAAAGATCTTCCAGAGTTTTCTAAATAGTGCTAATTCCCAAGGGTGACTTAATGGACACAGAATGGATAAATCCACATGACAATCCACTTTACAATACGGCACAGCTGGCATTCTCTGCTCATGTTCAGCTCAGGAATAAATAGGGAAACTGCATCAATGTAGAGTGTGGGTCAGTGCATACTTCTTTATCGTGTCCTGCAAATGACCTCTTTCCTCTTACAGAAGATGTGATACACAAACTTGTACATTTTTTTAATGAGTCAAATCACTAGAAGTCATTTGCATGGTATTTGAGGTAAGAGTATGCACTGGAGAAACTGGAGTTTTTATCTATTCGTTAAAACCTCAAGATTTTAGTCTTCATTCGTTCAATAGAAGTACTAATAAAGCCTATGCTTTCAACTGTCAGTACTCTGTATTCTTTTTTAAAAGCATAAATCACTTAAGTAGAAAAATAGAAAAAATAAGTAGAAAAATATTTACAGAGCTAGACTGGATTCAGAATTCCTGCTACTTGTGGGAAACCCAAACCCAGAAGGTAGATGGGGAATAAAGTTCAGGTTGTGTATCTGACAACCTGAAACTAATATATACAGGGAAAAAATCTTTTGAAATGAATGAGACAATTTGGAACAGGCAGACAGGTTAGATGGTTAGCTGCGCAAGACAGTGGCTGTGTATATCTTTGTACAGGACTTCATACAAGAGATTGAATGGGACCTCTGATATAAATGTTAAATAACAAATAAAAATAAAAAAGAACAATGGAAAATGGATCTTTTATGAACCTTAGAACTGTCATAAAGCAATTTCAACACTTTGAAATGGCCAAGTCATTTACTGCATTTACTCAATGCCTTTTTCTTATTAACTCATACCCCAAAACCTGTGCTGGTGAGCTATATACATTTTAATTTGAATATTTTGGGATCATAAACTAACCCATCTACTTGATACACTACTAATTACATTTTGTTTGTGGGCAAATGATTGGCTTACTTGTAGGACACTGAATATGCCCCTGCTTAGGGGTACATAAAGTATTTCAAACTGGTTTTTCCATCTTTACTACAAGTAAAATAAGAAAAAGCATTATTTTCTATGTCTACTTATCATAGTCACAATTGTGTCTTAAAGGTTTAACAATTTTCACTGCCAGAAGTAAAATAGTGCCAGTTTAGTTGCACTTTAAGTGATAATATTTCTATTGAATGTCTACAAAGGACAGTATTTTATTATTGCTTTTGGAGTAAAAACATTTTTCTCTTACACTGGCCATGCTATTCTGTAAACTCTGTATTCTGTTGCTGTTGCAGTAACCACTTATAGCAACTGAACAATAAAACATTCCAGTCACACAAGGTCATTCTCTAATAATTTAAAACTGCCTGTTACAACCAATAACTTGAATGCTGAAAATCAGTGCAGCAGTTATAAAGTCTTGGAATATAACTTTTCATATAAGGCAATGGTTTTATCACAGCCATGGACATGCAAGTGACTTGGGGCATAAAATTGCTGCTAAAAAAAATGGTATATTTCCACAAAATGCTCAGATATCTACTTATAACAATTACAACAATGGTGATTTCACATCTGTTAGAAAGACAGTTTTAATCTATAAAAGGTTAAGTATTTGACAGTTACTTGTTCTCCCATACAGATTAGCTGCTTGAAATTTAACTTTTAGATGTTCTTAAGCAACCAATTCTTTAAAATTTATTGTGTAAAACCACCAAATAGAAATGGTCTAATCACTTGTAATTAAGAAGTCAGAAATCTGGGAGACTTTTTTCTCCTTTCTCATAAAAATCACTTTCATAAATATTTTCACCCAAAAGAAAAGGAAGGTTAACAGTACATTATTTTCAATTCCCTATATACAGGTTTATAATTGAGCATTATAGAAGGAGGATTCTATGACTAAATGTGTACAACTAATTACCTAGACTTAATAAGGGCATTTTGGAAGTACACAATGATTCTTTCACACTGAATTCTATGAAGTAGATTGAAACAGGGTGGGTGGGAATATGAGTATTCTTTTTGCCCTACATTTGCTTAAGAATGAAGACAAGAGGTATTTATATAGTAGTAGAAAAATCTCCAGATTTCTATAGTTTGTTAGTCTTTTCCTAAGTGTCTTAAAATGTGATGTGTTAAACCCCTTGCATGGAACTGTATTTAATTAAAAAGTATCCTGTGGAAGTCAGAACTTTTTTCCTGAATGGCATTTATTTAGCTATCAGGAAACATGTACCTAATTCAAATTAAAAGGCTTATTTGATTGCATGTTTGGTTAGTGGCAAAAGAACAAATAGAACTCCAAAAGTCAAGCACACATACATGTTTGCTGCTACTATGTGTGTCTGCTGTCTGGTGTCAGAAATGCAGCTGGAATGTCTTTTTCGTCCTCCAGCAGGAATGTGAAAGCATGCACAGTTCCACTTCAGGAACTTTATAACTGTCACTTATACTCATTGCCGTCTCCCTCCCCAAAAATGGGCTCTCTGGATTTTTCGTCCACACATCCAAATTAGGCCTATAAAGGTAGCCAAGTCAAAAGTGAAGCAACAAGTTCAGGGAAGAGGGAGGCTGCAGCTCAATGACTTGAATTTGCACCATTCGAGTCATTGAGGTTTTTTTTTCATTTACAGAAATGGGAGCAGGATCGTATCCCAAATGAGCAAGTTGCAGGAATTCACAAAAACATAACTTAAAACATTTCTTTAAAAATCAGACTTACGCATCCACAAAGTTTCTCTGGGCAACTTTTTCTTTTGCACCAGTCATAGTGGTCTCCATGTGTGGGAATTTTTTTTTTTTGGACAAATAGTTATGGGTAATGCAAGCAATGGGATCAATTCACCCCTTGGGCTCAGAGTTTTCAATCTTTCCCCTGCAATCCACGTCCATTGTGTCAGGAATATACCAAAACAAAAGACAGGACTATGCAGCTTAGACTTTAAAGACTAACAAGATAGTTTATTAGGCGATGAGCTTTCGTGGGCCAGACCCACTTCCTTAGATCAAATTGTGGAAGAAAATTGGCATGACCATATATACCAAAGGGATACAATATATATGTATCATATATATGTCTATGGTCATAACAATTTTCTTCCACAATTTGATCTGAGGAAGTAGGTCTGGCCCACGAAAGCTCATCGCCTAATAAACCATCTTGTTAGTCTTTAAAGTGCTGAATAGTCCTGTCTTTTGTTTCAGCTAGACCAGACTAACACAGCTACATCTCTATTAGGTATATACCAAGAGAGAAGCAGCAGAACTGCCACTGGCTATTGGCAGGGAAAGACCAGTTTCAGCTGGTACTCAAGCTCATCTCCCAAATACTGTCACTTCCTCATATAGTGTATTGTTATTTTGCCTTCTTCACATTTTTCCTCTTTATTGTTTACTAATCGTACTACCTCTGAATATACAGGAAAGGCAGACATTTCTTGGGCCTTATATCCAAGGGTCAAGTTTATCCTGAAGAAGAAAACAATTAGTGTGGGCAGGGTAGCCCTGACACAGAGGAAACCTACATGGAGGGGTGCTTGTCTTTTGGAATGGCCTGTGGTGGGTTCAGAGCACCCAGGAATAGATGTCTCAGAGTGTTCCTAAAGCAGAAGTATGTTCCCATGGGAGGAATAGACACAGATAGGCTGAATATATGTAGGGTGGTGGTTGTGTATGGTGCTGGTTCCTGTACTTGGACAAAGGGGTAGGTGTCTCTCAGTGGGGAGGACATATTCAAATTAAATGCTTTGACTAGAGCTGTTTATAGGAGATTCTATTATGTCCACTTCTGGACATTTTAAAGAAGATGGATAGAGGTAGTCTGTAATCTTGGATTGGTATTAACCATTTTGTTCTTATGCCCTACTTAGCTGGTATCATCATGAGTCATTATAAATGAAGAAATAGATGAAGTCTGCCAGCACCACAATATTATAGATCATTACAAACACATTATAGAATAATAGCTATCTAGTCACTGTAAGTCTGCTGTTGGCTCATTAGTATATTTAAACTGAGCAATAAAAAGGAGTTAATAAAATATACTTTAGAACTTGAATATAAGATTTCATGTAGCATTTTGGCTTTTCTTCAGCTTGCTGAACGATACAGTAAGGTTTTTTTTTTAAAAGGTCAGGTTATTTTATTTAAAGCCTGAAAAAGTATTCATGGCTGAAGAATACAACCTCTCCTTATTTTCTTAATGGTGATCTCTGTTTTGTTACATATTAAGCAGCGCTCAGTGAAGCCCCAGCAACAGTTTTGTTTGCAAATTATAATTAACTGTTTGAGAATTGGATAAATAATGCAGTGCTGTCCTTAAAAGCACCTTATAGTTCTTAAATATTGTAATTGCAGTGTAGAAAATGAATGATGTGAAGATTTTGATAAAAGCTTTTTTCAAATTATTTAATCACTTCTTTCTTCTTTCTCTGATTGCCAGTGCTGTAAGTCTGACCTCTAATCCATTGTATAGCTGTCTTAATTGAAAAATTAGAAATTGTAGTGTAATTTCAAAATGGAGCAGTATGTATTGGGGCTATTTGCAAATCAAGCAATATATAAGATTTTAAATTCATATTCTTCCAGGTCTATGGTAGTTTGCAGAAAGCAGTATTAAAAAAGACACTTAGCTAGCTTATTTTAAGAGCTATTGGATCAGCTAGATTTTCAGCTGATGTAAATCATTGTAGCTCTATTTAATTAAATGGAACTACACTGGTCTACACCAGCTAAGGATCTCACTTTGAATCTTCATCTGAAATCCATGCCTTAGTTATAGTTGTCAGTTTTGGAAAATATTATTTAGGTTAATTGAATTAATTAAAATAAATATTTGTGTTTTAAGCAAAACAGTTTGTTGTAATAAGATAACAGACTCATTGTATGCATCCTTTTCTTTGCTGGATTTTCTTCCTTACAGATAATAATCTTTCCATCTCTGTTCCATAAATATGCATGTCATGTTCAAGTTTCTATTTAAATGCATGCATCAGTAAAAAGCACTGCATTTGATTAACTTTATTAACAATAAATAATCAAGTATACTGTTTTATGTTAGCTCCTATTGAAAAGCAAACAATCATGTGAGTAACTTTACTCATGTGAGTACTGCCCTTGATCTTAGCAAGATTGCCCACATGAGTAAAATTAGTCAAATGTGTAAGTGTCTGTAGGATCAGTCCTTTATTGTGCAGCAGCCTTTAAAGCTTTTACTATCTGGCAAGCAATCATTTAAATCCTTTTAAAAATATTTATGGCTTTTTTGACTAATTGCTTCTTACATGACTTAGAGCATTTTGCACTGGTACCATTTGTTAAAATACACCCAGATGCAGGCAGAGCAGAATCATTTTTCAACTTTTTAGTGTCATTTTTATAGACAAATAACACTTGTAAATGATGGATAATAGCCAGTAGAATGCTGTGTTATATAAAATGTGCATGAATTATATTTGCTGGGAGATAGAAGGTTAACTTGTCTATGAACTAATTGAGAAGCTTTATAGTAAATGCATAGCGGTGTGTGCACATTACAAACATGACTTAAACCAGTTTAAAAAGGGGTTTTCCTTCTCTTGGGGATTATTCATTATCTCATCCTCTTTTGGGGGGCAAACCGGTGTTTAAAAATGAAAGTCTAATTGCAATGAATCCATAGGAATTAAAACAGCAAGAAAAGAGGAGGTGTGCTTAATGGTATGATACATCAACACTTTAAAACCTTTATCCCAATCTTGCATGCACTCTGTGCTTAGAACTCCTACTAACTTCAGGAGGAATTTGTACACGGAGAATTTGCAGAATTAGGCCTGAATCTCCATTCACTGTCGTGCATAAGAAAGATTACTAGGCAAGTATTAAAAAAAACCCTGTTGTTTTGTTTCCTACAATTCATAGTTTACTTTAAAATATTTATTCTCATGTTGTACCTTAGTGTGGCGTCTACACAGCACCCTAAATACAAAATAGGATATGTAATTTGCACTATGCAAATTGCACATCTTATTTTGATTGTATTTTGAAATAGCTTATTTTGAAATATTGGACATCTACACAGTGTCAAATTTTGAAATAACATGCTATTTTGACATATCACTTAACCCTCGTGGAACAAGAGTTACAGGGATGCCGATATAGCGCACCTGTTATTTCGAAAAAGATTACGACATTACGGGCACGTTTAAAAGATGTGGGGTAGCTATTTCGGGATACTTCCAGGATCCTGAAATAGCCCCACTGTCTAGACATACCCTTATTGATGAATTAAGAATAACTGCTTTCCCTTTATTCCAATAATATGCAGTTGTTGTATATAACCTGTGGTAGTGAACCAAAGTTTGTGACTGGTTTTGAGTGATGACAGTTGGTGTTTAGGTATATGAAAGTTTTTGACCAATGCCATGCAATGACCAAATAAATAAATGGCTCTGTTTGCAAAAAACTTTCCTTGTGTATACAATATAGAACCTGAATTTTGAGGACACTTAAGCATGGGCCTAACCTTAATCATAAAATGGAATACTCACATACTTGAAGTTAATCTTGTGCATAATTCTTTGCAGGATTGAGGCCTATGTATTTTAATTTGATTAAAACATTTAATTTATGTGTATTATTTTTGCTCTGTCCTCTAGGTCAGCAATTCCCAACCTTTTTTCTACTGTGGCACACCTCAAGCTTCAGAGGTTCTTTTCCCCCACCCTGGTTGCAGGAGAGTAGAGGAGAGGCAAAGAGCAGACCCCTTGCTTAGACAGGAGGGAGGAGAGAAGAGAGGGGGATGAGCTCTGATTGATTGTCCCACCCCTGAAGGAGGTGGGACAGTGAGAAAAAACAGCCAGTCAGAGGTGGCTTCCCTCCCTTGTTCTCACTCCTCCCCTACTCCCCCCTCCCCCCCAAAAAAATACCGTGGCACATCTGTTTGGGCCTGATGACCGCAGGGTACCACAGCATACTGGTTGAGAAACACTGCTCTAGGGTTCTTCCATTTTCCTTTTTATTCTCTTTGATAGGTACAACATCATGGGCACTTTCTGTCTAGCCAAGGAGTGCTGGTTCCAGTTTCTCGATCCTGCCCATTCTTTGACTAGAGGGAAGTGTTATTATCAAGCAACACAAGCACCCAGCAATTGAGTGGTTTTTCCCAGGTCCAGTTGACAGTGGGTGCTTGGGACTGACCTGGTGATCCAGACTCATATCCCCATCTAACTCTGTAGTACTACCACCCTTCCTCCCTCCTCCCAATTTATTGTTTTAAGTATTATACCTTTTACAGGCAGTCCCCGAGTTACGCGGATCCGACTTATGTCGGATCCGCAGTTACGAACGGGGCCGTTCCTCTCCCTGGTCTCCAGCAGACCAGGGAGAGGAAGCAAAGCGGTGGAACACGTGGGCAGCGTCTGGGCTGTCAGCTGGCCGGGCGCTCCGCGGCTTGGCTCTGCTTTGCCCTCCCCCCCCCGTCCCTCTGGTCTGCAGACCAGGAGGACGGGGGGGGCAAAGCAGAGCCAAGCCGCGGAGTGCGCGGTCAGCTGACAGCTGTCAGTTGTCCGCGTCCTCCGTGGCTTGGCTCTGCTTTGCCCCCCCCCATCCCCCTGGTCTGCAGACCAGGGGGACGGGGAGCAAAGCAGAGCAAAGCCACGGAGCCCGAGGGCAGCAGGACAGCCACGGCATGTCTGGGCTGTCCCGCTGCCCCCGTGCTCCATGACTTTGCTCCGGACACCTGTGGTACAGCAACTGGGGCGCTGCCAGTTGGTCCCGTAGCGCCGCTCTGGGCGCTACTGGACCAACCGGGCAGCACCCCAGCTGTTCTGCCCCAGGCGTCCTGATTCAGCCACTGCTGGTCAGATTCAGCAGCGGCTGAATCAGGACGCCTGGGGCAGAGCAGCTTGGGTGCTGCTGGGTTGGTCCAGTAGTGCCGAGGAGCGGCGGCGCTACTGGACCAACCCAGCAGCACCCCAGCTGCTCTGCCCCAGGCGTCCCCAAGTCAGCCGCTGCTGAAACTGACCAGTGGCTGACTACAGGAAGCCCCTGCCCCGGGCTTCCTGGAATCAGCCGCTGATCAGTTTCAGCAGCAGCTGACTTGGGGATGCCTGGGATTCTTAAGTTGAATCTGTATGTAAGTCAGAACTGGCGTCCAGATTCAGCCGCTGTTGAAACTGATCAGTCGCCGGTTCCGACTTACATACAGATTCAACTTAAGAACAAACCTACAGTCCCTATCTTGTACGTAACCCGGGGACTGCCTGTATTTATATTTTTTGGCATTTAATTTGTGCAATGGTTTTAATTTAACATTTAAATAAATATTTGGAACACAGGTGGAATTTAAGCAATTTCTTGCTAGGATTCAGTAGAGTTCATGCCAGCATGCATTCTTTGTCCTTTTTCAAAGGTATTCAAGAGATACAAATGCAGAACTCTGGATAATATCCTTCTAGCGATGGCATCTGGCTTCTTGGCAGACTCCTGAGGCAATTGGCAGCCTTGCCTTTAGATCCAAAACTGGTTCTTTAATAAGTTGTTTTTTTTTTAGATGGCTTGTCCTTCTGGTTGTCATTTTTGCTTGCATTGCCGTTTGATTTTTGGGGAATTACTGCCTTTTTGATCATTTGAGACCATGTCTAATCTGTCAAGCTAGTTGTGCGGTTTTATGGTAAAAGAGGTGTTTTTATATGTATCTAATGTGGTGTCACATGCATATTTTATTGTGATAATAGGGTGTGTATACACACACATCTTTTTTCTGAATAAATCAAGAGTCAAAAGTACAATATTCCAGTGGATTGTGTGAGTATTAGGTGTCAGTAGCATCAGCATAGGTAATGATGTGTTGAGATTTCACTCTGATCTAACACAATGACTCATCAGAAGGCAATTGAATTGTCTGTGTAATCTTGTGTTTTGTTAAATGATTTACTGCTTTGTAATGGAAACATTCTTTGGTGCCCCATCACGTACGTGTGTGTGTGTGTGCGCGCACACACAGTGATAACATTTTAGGCTTAGGATACTCTGAACTTTTATACACATAAAATAATCTTCTTTATTCAAGATAACTGAATTGATCTACACCTGGATTACTTAATGGAGCTGTTTAGATCCAGTACCTGCTTCCATCTTCTGATAGTGCTAACCTGCCTCCAACTCATTGGCAAGTCTGGTCACAGAGATAATGGGAAGCTTGAGAGACAGTTTGAAGAGAAGCAGGTATTGGGAGGAGGCTGAACTCGGCAGGAAAATGGGAGGCAAGGATGTAGGTTGCAGGCAGAGTGAAGGAAGCTTGAAGGAAGACTTTGGGAGAAACAGAGCTTTAGAAGGGATGTGTGGTAATGCTGGAAAAAGAGGTTTGTGTGTGGGGAGAAAAGATCAATGTTTGAAAGTTTCCCCTGATGCCAGAGCCCAGCCCTCTTGTGGTGGGGTGGGGAAGGAAAGGGGAGAGGAGGAAACTGTCCTCTGAACATGCCTTTTTCTAAGGTTCATGGAAAAAAGGTATAAATGTAGGCCTCGGCCCAATAAAGCAGGATTCTTATGTAAAGTTAAGCATGTATTAAGTGGTTTGTTGTTCTGGGACTAGCACTCCCTTTCTGGCTATCTAGAATAATGTCATTGCAAACTTTGAGGAAACTGTATGGGTTTACAGATTACAGCTTCTCTGTAAGAAGTATAGGCTATCACGGTACCAGGTAAGTAGGCCAGAGAGAATGTGTGGCTAGTAATTCAATATATTTAGCCCCTTACACAAAAAATAATCCCATTTGGGATCCGTGCTAGGGATGAGCCAACATGTGGTGATTAATTACACTTCCTGCAAAAAGAATATATTTAAAAAAAATATCAACATGTCAGTATATGTCATGTATAAAATAAGATTAAAAAGAACAGCCTTATATTTTAAAAACTGTAGATCCCATTTGAAAATTTACATATCTGCTTTACCTATATACTGCCTAATTCTTGAGGTCTCAGAACTATGAGAAATTATGATTGCATTTAACAGTACATCACTTAAGTCAAACAATTTACATAAATAATCTCATCTTTAACTCATCCTACCTATTGAACAGTGTAGGAAAGTTAGTAATCTAATTAAAATGGTTTGTTATTAAATAACTTCGTACATTTGTGAAACATTAATGATCCCATCCTACCAGTTTCAAGTAGAATTGAAATTACTGTACTTGTATTCAAGTTTTAATAATCTTGGGGGAAAAGCAAGAAGCTACTTGAGTGTGGAATGTATTATATCACAAGACACTGGTTTCTCCATTTTAATTATTGACTTTATTATAAAGGCACTTGTTCAGAATCTGTGACTAATTATGTCCATTTCTAGTTCTCATTCCTCTTAATGAATTATAGCTGATACTTAAATTATTTCCTTATATGTCATTATTGGGGAGAGTTAGCAACTGGAACTTGATAGTGTACTTTATTTTGTTTTAGATATTGTAAATATGAGTTGAAGTGTTGGTAATGAGAAGTTCACATGGTGGTTTCCATAAAAAGCCAACATTTGCTATCAGCAAACAGTGGAATCTCAGTTATAGAAGTGTTTTTCTATTCTTAGCATAAGAAATAATTGCAAAAATTTACAGCCACTGTGTATTCACTATTTAAAAATCTTGACTTTTTTAGTAACAATCAGATCTGAATTAGACTAGGATTTATATTTGTATTCTGTTTTGTTTTCTCTGTTTTGGTTAATAAACAAAAGATTGTTCTGTGGAACAGATAGCTATACAAATTGTTATTGAATCTTCATTTGAAGTTTTGATTTTCAGGATTCTTTCTTGTCAACTTTTTACATTTTCTTAAGGTGAAATTTAACCATAGGTGTCTGTTCACATACTTGTACTTTGTTAAATGAAATTTTCTTTCTGGCAGAAGTTCTAAAATGTGAACTCGATAATCTAAAATGTGGTTTACTAATTACTAGAAAATAATCTAACTTCACATTTTTTAATCATGAACTTTATCCTTTCAGATTCTCCAAGTTCCATTTTTGCACACTGCTGCCTGTAAATCTTGTCTTAAGGAGCACTGACCCAGCTGTTAATTCATGTTATTAAACTATGACCATGCAGCCACCATGGAAAATCTGTCAGCGTTGACTACTCTGTTTAAATTAGTGAATGCCATCAAACCCTATTCATATGCAGTAACAGCATGATGATGTAAACACTTAACTATTAAACTTGGTGATTGCATGGTGACTGAAACAGACAATGAATAATGTTAGCTGAAAGTAGTACTATAACAATGTCAATACCATTTACACAGATTAGAAACAGGAAATATCAACTAAAACATGATCTGTTTACATTCAGAAATTAACTGTCTGTTAGTATGTAACTTAAGTGGAATTGAATATTTTAAATTTTGAATCTTGTGTGTAATTTACTATATATTAGAGAAAGTTTGTGTGACTGTCTGTCTGTTCAAGAGCTCCTCCTAAACGGTAAGAGTTACAGCCACCAAATGTGACATGCAGCTTCCTCTTCCAACCAAACCTTGACCTTGCTTTAAGTTATATCCGGACAATGGTATGTGCATAAAATGTGATTCCCATCAAAAGGAAAAGGAGGGGTGTGATAGCAGGGGTAGTTATACTCATGAATGACCACGGGGGCAGGAAGCACAGGGGACAGCTATACTTCAGAATGACCACAAGGGGAAGCAGCTGCCCACCGGGCCGCATGCCCCTCCTGCCCCTGTGAGCAGCCAGCAGGCAGGCCTTATGCCTTCCCAGGGCTGGCCCCATGGAGAAGCTGGTGTTGCGGGCTGTGGTGCCCCAAGCTGTTCCCAGGGAGCAGCCATCCACCACCCCCTGTCCTGAGCCTCCCTCCCCATATCTCCCAGCCTTCTGCTCTGACTCTTGCACCCTCTGCCCCTGCCCTGTGCCCCTTTTCCTCCCCAACCCTGACTCTAGCACCCTCCACTCACCTGCCTTGAGCCCCTCACATTCCTAAGCCCCTGCCCTGACTCCTGCTTCCACCTCCCACAGCCTCAGACCCCATGCCCTGAAGGACCGAAACAATGCCAGGTAAGTCTACTAGTACTGTATAATGTTAGCACAATAGCGCTACATAAAAATCTGTACTCATTTCACATAATGCAGTTGAATGAGCTGAATGATTATCATGTATTGCTTTTGAGTTTATGAATGCTTAAGATAGTTCTGCTTCAGTGTGACATTGATTTAATCAAAGTTTTTAAACCAAACTGCTTACTATTTAAATAAAATGTAATTCTGGTAATTTGCAATGCTGCAAAGTTACGAGCAAAAATGGGGTAAAACACTGAGGTCATAAAGAGAATGGTATCCAGTCAGCATGTTTTTATTTAATGACACCTAAGGAATTTATGAAGCAAAGTACCATTGATAGAATCTGCTGTCTTTTTAAAGCAGGTCTCATTGCCTAAGATAAATTTGTCTGGCTAATTGAACCATACACTTCCATAGTATACTGCATATAAAACTGGATTAGGATATAAATATAATTAAAATAAGCATGTCCTTCTAATTAATAATTGTTTCTGCCTTTTTAAGCACATTTCAGTTGCCTATAGTAGCCATTCTAGTATAAACTAAATAATAGAAGCTGCAGTAATAGATGTAAATTAAATATAAATTGTTCAAACCCTGACAAATTAGTGTAGAACAAATACTAGATGTTTTTATTTATAGTCTGTGATATTTTGCTTTTTCTTTCTTTGTTATATTGTAAATGAGGTAAATGTAGTCTCTCTTTTCATGAGTATGACATGTGCGGGTCCTGACCCTCCAAAAAGATGAGGGGGGTGGGGAAACATACACATTTATACAAAGACATTCCTTTTGTAAGTAATATGCAGGAATTCTGAGGATTTAACAGTATCACTATTGTAGCTATACTTACTTGTGTATTGTGAAAAATAAAACATGAGTGGTTTAAGTATGGAGTATGCAGGTACAAAAGTAATAACCACGATGCAATAAAATATTTTGATTCCCCTGGGTGCCTCCTCAAAGAATGTATTGCACTACTTAAATGCTTTGCGTTGATGTTTGCCTTGACAAATAAATATTGCCAAAAGTGCTTTCTTTTTATGATGGCTGCAAATAGAAGATATAAAGTCAGGGATAGGCGCAACAAAAATATCCCAATAAGAAGCAGCATCCCGATTTTAATTTGCAACAAAGGATATAATTCTTTTCACATTACATAGAGGTCACATCAGAATCTAAAATAAAGAACCAGATAGTGTACCACCAACATACTTTCAGAACTGGAGTATTAATTTTTAAAACTATTATTTAAAAAAATAAAATTGTTGGTAATGGTTGGTAAATTGTTGAAATATGTTTTGAATGGGATGATTTCATATAATTAAGTATTACACTGGTTCTCCAATAATTAAACTGGTTTCCTGATTGCTTTCAGATACCATTAAATGTATTGATCTTCATTTCAAAAGTTCTGTGTGGCTTTAAGCTATGTGAGAGAAACTACCCTCAGTTGCAACAATGCCTCCTGCAAAGTGGGGAGCACAAGTCCCAAATGTCTTTATATTCTAAGTGGAAAGCAAGCTGCTTTAGAAAATGCTTTCCCCATTGGTCAGACAGACTCTGTTGACCTTTTGGGCTTACACATTTTTTCAAACTTTTGAGAGAATGGAGGCAGTAAGGGAGAAGAGGATGCCGTTTTTTATGGAATGCCCTTTGTACTGCTGACTGGGAAAAGGAACAAAAGTTGCCTGCTTTTTGTCCAGAGATGTTTTCATAAAGGCTCTTCGTAATTGCAGTTTACTATTTAAAAGTATGTATCCTTAACAAAGTGTTCTTTGACTAAAAAAAATCTATTGATTTTGCATTGGGGTATCTCAGGCATCAGCAGGTGGATTCTGCCCTGTTGCACTTGGACCCAAACCAAAAGCCAATGTGTTGCCTCCTTATACTCTGCTGATTTTAGACAATTTTTTTTATCCCCTTCTAACCTATAGGTTTACCCCCTACTCTTGTCAGGTTATTTCCATTTCTGACCTATAAGAATATATCAAGATTCTGTTAGCAGGTAGAACTCATGTAGTGTGTCTTCACTGTAGAGCTAACCTTGGCTATAATTCAAATATTGACCCTAACTCTTCTTCCAGCCATACTGAAAACATCCAACCCAGGACTCAAGATTTTTTAAGCCCACTGCTATTAGGTATGGCTGAGGGCATAAGCTTGAGCTTAGCTTCATATCAGCCTGGGCTCACATTTCACCCACTTTGCAATGAGCATGCAAGTCCAAGTGCTGTAATAAGTTGTCTAATGCGATCTCACAGTTCCACATACGTTCTGTTTTTTTTGTGTAACAATGAGTAGTCCTGTAACACCTTAGATACTAACAAATATATTTATATTTTCTGTTATAAATTGTGAGAGTCTCCCTTTTTCTCTCCACTCTGCTCATCATACACACACACACACACACACACACACACACACACACACACACACACACACACAGAGGCAGTCCCCGGGTTACGTACAAGATAGGGACTGTAGGTTTGTTCTTAAGTTGAATTTGTATGTAAGTCGGAACTGGTACATACTGTAGGGGAAACTCTAGCCAAACATTTCTCCAGAGCTCAGTTTTATTCTCCCATACCTCACTTCCCTCAGTCCTTTATTCTCAAGCTGAGGTGTCTGCTGAGAAAAGCTGCTCCGCGTCTCCCTGGTCTGCTGCGGGGCTGGGGGGGCGCTAGCTTCGCGTCTCCCTGGTCTGCTGGGGGGAAGTAGCTAGTGCGGGGTTGCCTCACCCCGTTTGTAAGTAGGGATCCGATGTAAGTCGGATCCATGTAACCCGGGGACTGCCTGTATATATAATCTAACCCTTCTGCTGAGTAGGCCTGGCAGTAACCAGGGCTGGGTTCGATATCTTGGGGTCCATCTCACATAGAACTGGCTCGAGCCCCCACCCAGTAATCTGGGAAATTCACGCACCCCTGGGCGCCTCTGAGAAGCAATGCTTCCCCACTCGCAAGCACTGAGTCTGAGTGTAGGAAAGAAACATTTAATGAAACACAGAGAGAAGTCATACGGCATTAACTTGGGGAAAACACCACAAACAGAGTTCATAACCCAAACATGAGCCAAGCCCTCCCCCCCAGCCAAGAATCGCCCGAAGTCCAAAGAGTCCAACACCCCAAAAGTCTCTGTCCCTGGTCCGAGCCACCCAAAGTTCACCCGCAGGGTTTCACCTCCCAACCTGGGTAGAAATGGGGGTGAGAGATAGATAGGGGGCACCTTATACGAAACTCCGCCACTCTCCACCAGCTGTCTCATCCCACACCACTGGACGCTCCGCTGGGTGCCTGCCGCTGCTCCTCATCTGCCGCCGCCTCTGGTCGCCGCTCTTCGCCTGCCGCTGCTCCACGCCACACCGCTGGTGTCTGCCACTTCAGTGGCTGCAATAGATCTGGCTCTCAGCCAAACCAGTGATTTCAGCTCTCAGTGATTTCTACTCTTTAGCCACCAGCTGGACTGGCAAATGAATCCAGTTTTCACTGGACTAGCAAAAGAAAAGACTCCTCAGGGGCTGTGTCTAGACTGGCCAGTTTTTCCAGAAAATCATCCGCTTTTCTGGAAAAACTTGCCAGCTGTCTACACTGGCCGCTTGAATTTCCACAAAAACACTGGCTTCCTACTGTAAGAAATCAGTGCTTCTTGCAGAAATATTATTCTACTCCCGTTTAGGCAAAAGTCCTTTTTGCGCAAAGCTTTTGCACAAAAGGGCCAGTGTAGACAGCTCAGATTTGTTTTCCGCAAAAAAGCCCCGATCGCGAAAATGGTGATCAGGGCTTTTTTGCGGAAAAGCGCGTCTAGATTGCCACGGACACTTTTCCGCAAGAAGTGCTTTTGCGGAAAAGCGTCCGTGCCAATCTAGATGTTCTGTTCCGAAAATGCTTTTAACAAAAAAGCACTTTTTGTGGAAAGGTGTCCGTGCCAATCTAGACATGCTTTTGCGCAAAAAAGCTCCGATTGCTATTTTCGCGATCGGGGGTTTTTTGCGCAAAACAAATCTGAGCTGTCTACACTGTCCCTTTTTTGCGCAAAAGGACTTTTTCCTGAACGGGAGCAGCATAGTATTTCCGCAAGAAGCACTGATTTCAGACAGTAGGAAGTCAGTGTTCTTGCGGAAATTCAAGCGGCCAGTGTAGACAACTGGCAAGATTTTCCGCAAAAGCAGCTTGCCAGCCTGGACGCAGCCATAGTCTCTAAAGTGCTACAGGACCACTTGTTTTTTCAAGTTACAGACTAACACAGTTACCTCCAGAGACTTTCTTGTCTAACTTGTTCTTTCATCTGCACTGCATTTGAACTACATGTTTGCCTGTTCCATTTCTGCTTTCACCGTATTTTGAACAGACATGTCATCCAAGAAATCCTACTCCTATTGCTGCCAATTGGCAAGAAGCTAACACCAGCCTTCTGATAAAGCTGTGAAGTGATATCTGCAAGACCCGCTAGAACACAGAAGGGGCAGACAAATTCACCCCTAATTCACTGAGCAGCCCAGTTTAATGCACTACTAAGAACCACGGGAAAGCCTTCTAGACATCTGGTCCAGCATACAGGCTAATACAGCACCATTGTGGATGCAGCCACACAGCTCTGGCACAGGAAGGGCTTTGTTGTGGAGACTCTCCACTTGGCTTAGGCTTGCCAGGGCTAACTTTGCAGTTCAGACATAACCATGGAGTGCATGGTCATTGCCTTTCTGCCTTTTTCTGGCTCCCTCTCCAACTCTCTGTCTCCCAAGCGTAAAAGCAATTTAATTGCTTTAACTGTACGTGAAACAAATTCCTTTTACCAGTGCAATCCAGCATTTTAAATGTGAACACCCCTTCTGTGTGGTTTCAGAATTTATGTTCTCATAAAAATTGGTGTACATGGGATGTCTAGTCTAGAGTTACTAGTATAGTCATCACGTTTACGGTCACACCTTCAGAATGTAGAATCTGAAACAAGTAAAGTATGTATCATCGGATTCCAAAACAAATGGTTATAGTTCTCAAATGTTTATTCTCATTCATAAAACTCTTCATGCAGCATTCAGCAGCCCCAGCCGCAGAGCTGGATTAACTTTTCTGGGGCAGGGCTAATAGATTTGGTGGGATTCTCTAGGTTGTGGGGTGGGGCCAAAGCAAAGGTATCAAAGTGGGGGAGGGCTAAGGTAGAGGGAGGAGGATGAATACTAGAGGGATGTGGGCTCTGACTGGACAAGCTCTGGGGTGGGGCATTATTCCATTGTACAAAAAAGACACAGAAAGGTTAAATGATCTGCTCAAGGATAAAATAATGAATAGTGTCAAGACTAGAACTCTGGAATACTTTGCTCCCAGCCTCATGTTTGGGGCACTAAACCATACCAGCTTTTTTATTAGAAGGTATTAAAGTTTCACATCTTCTTACATAAGGTTTAAGCAAAATCCTGGGCAACTTAGTCTGATATAAATATATATGTGTGTTTCATAGAATAACAGAAGATTAAGGTTGGAAGAGAACTCAGGAGGCCATCTAATCCAACCCTCTGCTCAAAGTAGGACCAACCCCAACTATTAGTGAAAATATACTTTAAAAATAAAGTATGCAGTGCTTTCTCCCAGTATGAAGTATCCCCCTGAAAGCTATTCCTTCCCTACCCCTCACAAATACGAGATATTTAAAATTTGTTGAAGTTCTGAGAATAAAGCAGCTGTTTGGGAGATAGGGTACCATGTATCATACCTCATCAGACCACTCACTTACCCACAGGACTTTGAAGCCAAGATGATATTCATTTATAAGCAGCATCTGGCTTTTTTGGCAGGCTACCCACACAGTTATATTGGTGCCTTTGGAGTGGCTTCTGCATCTATCACATGTTTCAGTTGCTGGATGACTTCCTCTCATTTTGTCAAATGCTGAGGCATTTAAAAAAATTATCTGCCTGAAACTGAAGCATTCCTTAAATTAGACATAATGCCTGTATGTAATAAATACTTAAAGGATTTTTAAATGACTGTTTTTTCCTTAGTTATATTACCATTAGTTAGTTTAGTGCTCTGTTTTTCTTTCTGAAAAATGTCCTTTATTGTTGAGTTCGTAAGTAGGCCATATCCTGGCATATCTTTTAAAATAAAAGCAGAGCAATAAGACAGATTCACCATTAAAAAGAAAATGTGTTAATTTGAAATCTTTATTGGTTATAATGAAAAGTAAAATACTGCATTTCTTATTGTATCCCATGTAAATAATTAAGTGTTTGTATGTATCCAAGGGTGCTCCTGCACACTATTTCAAAGATGGGTAGCAGGAATTCTGATATGAATATTCACCTCATAGACTCAATGAATAATGAATAACATAGTAAAAAATTCTAGGTAAGCAGAACAAATTAATTATACTTGTCCCATTGTGCAAAAGCTTCAACATATCCCTCATTTAAAGATGGCATGCATTTTCATTCACTTATGGACGTAAATGGTTATTTGGGGGGGGGGGTTGCCAGTTTTGCCTAACTTCTTTTTCTAATTTTGATTTTATGCCATTTGGGGCTATGTGTCAAAATATGATGGAATTGCAGAGGCCAAGCTGGATTTAATGAGCAAGAAATAGGAATTGATGATGTATTTGTCTGTTTTGCACTTTCCTAATTTAGATTCTAAGAATAAGTGATAGGTGGTTAACTTTTTAATTGGGCAAGCATAAACTCGAGTTTTTGCTGGCATTTTCAGTATTTGAAGGGGACCGTTTGCATTTAATTAACTGCAATTAAAATGTGTGCAGTTGATTTTATAGAAACTGGTGAGTTGTATAGCATAATACAATCAGCTTAACTGGTAACATTTATGTCTTAAAGGAACACAGTATATTGTTTGTAAAGTACTTTCACTTTTGAAGTAAAATACATAATAAAACACAGCTTTCTTGTTTTCTTGAGGCCACGATTCTTACAGTGGAGCCATTATTTTTATTAAAATATCTGTATATGTGGGTATAGTATCTGATTTTGACATGATGCTGTTGTTCAGACTCATATTACACTTCTACCAGGTTTGAAATGGTATCTCATTATTCCTTATATACAGGTATAATCCTTGCAGACTCCTAGTACAAACTTAGGAGCTATCACTGGGGGTCTGAGGAGAGTGTTTCTTTGTATAAGTCACAATGTCATGTGTTCATATGAGAGAAAACCTTACTGGCCTCTCCCCTCCAGCCAGAAGAGGCCTTTTCTTCCTCCCATAAGTCCTCCCTTGGTTGGCAGGGGTCTCCTCTCCTCCCCCAGCCTCCTCCAGTCAATAGGGCCTGTCACTCTACCCCTGGCATCCCTGGCTGGCAGGGGCAAAGGGCTCGAGGGAGGAAGGGTTTATGGCACGGGGGCTATTTTCCTGGTCTGGTGGCAGGCAAGATGGTGAGCCCCAGTTTTCCACTCTAGTGGTGTTGCTGTCCCCAGGGAACATTTTGCAGTATCAGTTCTCTCCAAATAGCAGCCCCCTCCCTTTCCATATTTTGGAAAACAGTCCCCTTATCAGCACTTCCCATTTTCCTGGCATAACTTCCCCCTACCTTGCTTTACATTAGGGTAAGAGAAAGCTGCACACCAAATTTGGTGGCCCTAGCTTTTACCATTTAGGAGTTCTTGAACAAATGGACTTGCACACAGACACACACTTATAGATAGATAGATAAACTCTCTAAAATAAATCTATCTGTTTGTTTTATTTGAGAACGCCTTTTAAATGGTTAGAGCTAGAGCCACCAAATTTGGTATATAGATTCCTCTTATCATAACTGAAAGCAACGGAATGGTTTGGTTGTTCCAGGAAAACAGGTTTGTCTGGAATGGGATTGCTTCTCATAAAATCAAACCGAAAGGAGATAGAATCACCAAATCGTTTGCATTTTACATAACTGAGCAAATGTTGAAAGAGACTGAACCAAGATGAGCCAGAAAAATAGGTTTATTTAAACCTGTTTAAATAAACTTTACAGAAAAGAGATACAACAGAGACATTTGAAGTGGTGCTCTGTTTTGGCAAAGCTAAATCAATGCTTACGCTTTGAAAACTAGAAGAAAGTGGAAACCACACTGGAAACCACATTGACCATAGTCCTTTTTGTTAAAACATAGCAAATAACAAGAATGTTTAGGGATGAAGGATAAAATACACTTGCAGGAATTCCCATTTAAAAACTTATATGGAAAATTTTTAACAATTCCTTATTTTAAGAAATCCAAAATAAAAATAACACTGTATTTTTGAAAATCACACATTTAAATAAACCTTTTATTCCTTTTATTTAAAACAAAACACCCTTAATTGAGTTAAGGACCCAAGGAATGATGTTGGGTAAACCTTCTAGTTATAATGTACACATGCAGAACTCAAATGAACTTTAACGACAAATCATGATGGTTACTCAGTTTTACCACCTTTCTTTATAAAATAATATATTTATCTATGAAATAAAAATGAAAAAACCCACAATCAGGGTACTGAAAAACATATCTACTCAGTAAACTCAAAACCAAACTCAATGAATATCCACTAGATGCCCAAGGAAAAAGTATTTTTGCATATATATGAACTGTGATGACTTGCAGTGTGATAGGTTCATTATTTGTTTCATATTCCAGCATTTGTGTAGTTTTCATAACATTGTAAATCCTGATTTTAAAGTGCTCAGGCTGTCATACATGATCCTTTTTAAGCCAACTAAAACATAATATAATACAAAATGTACATAATTTTCTTGATTAACCTTGATGAACCTTCAGTCATTATCCATTATAGTAACAGTAAATTGAAATGTTGCTTTGTTAATAAAACATGTATGGACGTTTTCATGAGTCATAGAATTGATGGTTACTAGCAGCTGACATTTGTAATGGAATATTGTACTTTATCTTTCCTTGAAAGTACAATATTACATATAGCTGCAATTATGCATCCCATGCTTCATGCAGAAGGCAGGTAGTACTGTATTTTGATGTCTTCATGAATTTTATTCCAGAATTAAATTGCAGTGATAGTCAAGACTTTTTACAGATTTGTATCCCTTGAGAGCTAAGTATCTGCGGAATGTTTTTTCACTCACAGTTTGTATAGACTCAGCTATGTTGGGGCATTGTTAGGGCTAATGAACTTAAATTAAAATTACCCCAACAGATTTGTCACCTGGAAGCTGGACAAGTGGAAGGTGCTCAGAATGTGCCAATACTCAAAGGCCATTTAGAAGTTTCATTTAAGGCTTGATCCTGCAATGTGCTGAATGCTCCGATGTGCTGAGCCACCAAATCACATAAGCATATACTTACAATTAAGCATATGCTGAAGTGTATTGCTGGATTGGGGTCAGAATGCTTTTCACCTTGCAGAATCAAGTGCCAAGTGTAGACTCTAAAAGAAGAGTTCCTGGACATAGGGACTATCCACCGCACTTAAATATCCATGCCTAGATATGGCCATCCAGCCATATTTTATTTCCAGTGTAGACCATTTCTGAGAGTTCAGTACTCTATTTTAATTATTATTATTTATTTTAATAGCACCGTAAATGATACATTTCACTTCACTCGTGCATAAAATTCATAGAGCATGAACCGATTTGCAAATCTAAATTAAGAGCTAAGCTGAAAGGAATTCAAATATTAGACATTCACCGTACTAGGAAAAAAGCAGGTGCATAATTCACAAAAGATGCCGTACGGCTGGTAGAAACAACATGGAAAATGCAATGGAAAGCAATGGTTTTATCATTTTTATCCCACTGTCTAGCCATCTAAGTTAAGACCTAACCTGACAGCGTGGAAAAAGATGGATTTTTTAGATAAGTTATTAGAAATGCTTAAGTCAAGCCTACA
The DNA here is from genome assembly GCF_049634645.1 of Pelodiscus sinensis. Lineage (NCBI taxonomy): Eukaryota > Metazoa > Chordata > Testudines > Trionychidae > Pelodiscus > Pelodiscus sinensis. The sequence goes on along the minus strand of NC_134711.1, from coordinate 229,989,018 downwards.
TATTAAACTTTTGTCAGCATAGCTGTGTTGGTCAGCAGGGCTGCCGGATGGTTTCAGAAAAAATACCGAACACCAACAAAAACATGCCAGGAAAAAGTTTGTTGAGCAAAAAAAACCAAAAAACAAACCAACAACCCAAACCACCGTGACCCCTTAAAAAACCACATGGTGAGGCTTTTTGGCCCTAACAGGCTGCCAGCGGTTGCCCACCATCTTGCCTCCCTGCACCAGGCCAGGCAGCTTCCCTGTGGAACCCAGTAAGCACTAGGGTTGTCAGGCTGCCTCTGTATTGAGCCGGACAGCCCGGGATTTTTGCCTCCTGGCTGGGAAAAAATCAGAATGTACTAGACATTTTAGGTGTCCGATATTTTCTGAATTTTTTTTTTACCAGGCAGGAGGCGAAAATACCGGACTGTCTGGTTCAATACCGGACATCTGGCAACCCTATTAGTCAGAAATGTGCTACATCTGATCTCTGATTGACACAGCAGTGCCTAATGTAGATGCAGTTTTAAACACAACTTCACACATTTTCTTGTTTAGCTGGTATGGTATACGTCTAATGATCATACGCTCAGTTTTCACTTTCTGTGCTGTCTTTGTAAACTATATGTGGCAGACGCCAAGATTATGCAGTCATTCAGTTTATGGTTATTCACTTTCTAGGTAGTTCTGTTACAACGTTGGAATTTAAAAAAAAAATTATTGACTTTTCTTGTGGCCTTTGTGCTTTTTTTGTTGTTTTTAAAAGTCTTAAGGACAAATTTGGAGGCATCATAGCTTGGCACATTAGAATTGGAAGAGTATTCTATGTGTAAAGGTGCCTAGGAAAATTAAAATAGTTGTGGCAAAATTAGAAAAAAATGGAGTATTGTGTGTGACACTCTTCTTTGGCAGGCCCAGTGTAATAAGAGACTTAGAATACGTCTACACTACATGGCTCCGTCGACGGAGCCATGTAGATTTGTTTATTGGGCAAAGGGAAATGAATCGGCGATTTAAATAATCGCCGCTTCATTTAAATTTACATGGCTGCCGCGCTGAGCCGACAAACAGCTGTGTGACGGACCGGGCCGTGTCTGGGCACAGCTGAGGGCGTCCGCTCAGGGCGAATTGCTCGAATCCGGGGCTACTTACAGCCCCGACTGGTGACCTTTCCACACAGGCCACAAACCAGTCCCACAGAGCGCTTCAGCTGCCTGCCTGAAGTCTCACGAGCAAAACCCCTCCGACACCCCAGCAATATCCATGCCCCAGATGGCCCCGGGCCTCATACACAGGTGGGGGGGTCCTAGCACCCAATCCCACCTACCCCGAACAAGTTCTGTCCGGTTCCAAGAAACCAGCCACAGATCCCTGGTCAATTTACCCTCTGGACCTTACCACAAATCACGCTGGGCCAATCCTTTAGAATCTATATCTAAAGGTTTATTATTACAAGAAAGAAAAGCCTGAGAGTAAGGTTATTAAAGTACAGTACGTTACATGCACTGAATCTCCCAGTTCTCGATGCAGGCTCTAGCAGAGATGTTGCAGCTGCTGGTTTAAAAGTTCTTATTGCACATCCTACGATCAGGATGGGTTCACAGGTCTTCCGGGCTCTTCAATCCCTGCAGTGCTGCCTCTGGGATGAAGTGCTGAGCTGAGAACAAAATGGCATCAACCACATGGCCTCTTTATACCCCCTTCCTGGCCTCTTCTGGTATGCAGCAGGTCACCTGGTCCTCAGCCTCTCTCTGCTGGCCTCTCTTAGGTCTCTGCCCTCCTGCTTTAGGTGTGTCTTTGGGCCATCAAGTGCCATTGTTCCACCGGGCTTCACTACTCAGCCTGTCCATAGCAATGCTTAACCACATTCAGAGAAATATTCAGCTTCCACACAGATTACAGATCTACACACACAGACATTATATACTCACATAAATAGTGTACACAGGATCAGAAAACAACAAGCTCCCATTCAATACCCCACATGGCTCCCTTTCATACCAATTTCTGGGGCCAACACCCCCACCTAAGGGTGCAGCAGCGATCTGGCTGCTTCCCTCCAATTCGGTAATGTGACAAGTTGATCAGCTGTTTGTTGGCTCAGCGCGCTAGTCTGGACGCTCCCCTGCCGACATCAAAGCCCTTTGTCGGCAGTTCCGGTAAACCTCATCCCACGAGGAATAATGGGGCTGCCGACAAAGGGCTTTGATGTTGGCAGGGGAGCGTTCAGACTAGCGCGCTGAGCCGACAAACAGCTGATCAACTGTTTGTCAGCTCAGCGCGGCAGCCATGTAAATTTAAATGAAGCAGCGATTATTTAAATCGCCGCTTCATTTCCCTTTGCCTACAACCCTCATCTACATGGCTCCGTCAATGGAGCCATGTAGTCTAGACACAGCCTAACTGGGATATAGGCAGGAGCACAAAGATCTATGTAAGGGCCGCAGAATTTACCAGTTCTCATTCAGTATTGAAAGCTTGATGCCTGCCTGCAGGCTCTAATGCCCACTTCTTAAATTTTCAAACAAAGCACCCTTGTGCTTTTTTTCTATACTGCCCCTTATGCCTGAGAGATTAGTTACTCCCTATGAACATCTGAAACTAACTCCTTATCCTTTTTAAAACTCTTTTGCAGTGAGGTCTACAAAAGCAGCATTAACAATGGTTAGGCATCTAGTATGCTGAGATCATTGCCTTTCGTGATCACCATAGTATCTCATTGTTTCCTTCTACTCCCCTGCCTGTCTCCAACTGTTGTCTCTTGTCTTATATTTAGACTGCTACTATGTCTTCACTACCGAATTTTGCTGGCAGAGAGTATGCAAATTAAGTGCTGATAAGCATTTTGTTGCACTTTATTTGCACAATCTATTTGAGCCGTTTTTGCGCAAAAAGAAGCAGTGTGGAAGTTTCCTTTTTGCGCAAGATCCTAATCCAAAAGCTGGCAGTGTAGACAAAGCTGAAGATCTTTGAGGCAGAGACTCTTTGTTCTGTGTTTGTACAGTGCCTACTACTAAGGGGCCTTGGTACATATCTGGGGATATAAGGGGCTACAAGTGTATATGTAATAATAACTTGGAAAGTGCTTCTCTTTTGACTCCTAATCATTTTTTAAACATGGAAAAATAATTTTAAACATAATAAAATATAAAGGTTCAAATCAAATGCATTCTGTAGCGTGTTTTGTGCTCTTCAAGTATGGTTTACTGTGGTTTGGCATGATGGAAAAAAGTGTGTGTGTGTGTGTGTGTGTGTGTGTGTGTGTGTGTGTGTGTGTGTGTGTGTGTGTGTGTGTGTGTGTGTGTGTGTGTGTGGCGGAGCGGGGGGAAGTGGCAGGTGACAAATGGATGATTTTCCTATACATTAGCTACAATTTCAGATTCTCCACAAATAAGGCACCCATTTAAATCCTTTTTAGTTTTGTTTCATAAGTGGTATTTGTGTTTTCTGTGCTGATAATAAAAGGTGCAAATTCGCTCTTGCTGGAGGCTTATGAAGGTGATGAATTTATTGCACATAAGAATAAACCTTAAAAATAACATATTAGGGTAATAATCCAAAATTCCATTAACTTTTGGTATTTATATTTAGAAATAATAAAGCTCTTTTTTATTTTCTATTTCTGTTTCAAGTCACTACTGGAACTCTTTCAATTTTAGGTCATTTGGGAGATATTAAACTTCAGAGCACCAACATCTTAATGATCATATTAGAAGGAAGTTAAAAATAAGTAGTCTCAGAGAGGTAGCTGTGTTAGTCTGTAACTTAAAAAAAAACAAACTAGTCCTGTAGCACCTTGGCCCTGGTCTACACTACGGAGTTATTTTGAAATAACCCCCCTTAGTTCAAAATAATAAGTGGCGCGTCTACGCTACTAAGCCCGTTATTTCAAAATAACAAGCTGGTTATTTCAAAATCTGTACTCCTGCTTTCCTCGGGGAATAAGCTTATTTCAAAATAGTTATTTCAGGACTTATTATTTTGAATTTAGTTGTTTCAAAATAATTTCCTGGTGCAGACATGCCGTTAGGGTGCATCTATACTGCACTTGCAGGTTGAAATAAGATATGCAATTTGATCTACAATTTTGATCTAATTTTGAAATAAACCCCTATTCCAAAACCTCCCTTAACCATCATGGAACGAGGGTTACAGGGATGCCAGAATAGCAAGCCTGTTATTTCAAAATATATTTTGAAATAACGGTCTGGTTCAAAAGATGTGGAATAGCTATTTTGGGATACTAGAGACTAACATATATAGCAGTGGTCTCCTACCTTTTTACACCGAAGATCACTTTTTAAATCTCAGAACAGGCGAAGATCTACCGCTGTGCCCCTTCCTTGAAGCCATGCCCCTTCCTTGAAGCCCCGCCCTCTCTATTCTCCTCCTGTCCATCACTTGGTATCCCCAGCCCTTACTTACACACTCTGATAAACAGTTTTATTTTTAAATTATGCAATATATAAAATTAAAATCACGTATTTATAGTTATGAAATAAATGGTCTGATTTTTATTCATGCTATTTAAATCTAAAATGAAGCATTTATAATTATACATTTTGTGGGGACAGAGTTCTGCGGCTGGGGGCAGGGGAGAGAGAACAGGGTGCTGGGAGGGCAGAGGACAGGTTTCTGCAACTGGGGACAGGGTGCCAATGGGAACAGAGTTCAGGGAGTGAGGACGGGAATGGGGACAGAGTTCTGTAGCTGGAGACAGAGGAGTGGGGTCTGAGGAGTGGGGACAGGAGGCAGGGTGCCAGTGGCAGCAGAGAGTCCCCTGCATCTGCCTCCTCCCATGATTTTCCCACCCGTCCCCCGAGGGAAGCCGGCACATGCCTCCTCCGGGCCTGCCCCTGCCCCCTGTGGCGCAGGGAAACCCCACGCATGCCTGCCTCGGGGCCAACCCCCTCCCTCCCGCGGCGGGGCCAACCCCTCGGGCGCCTGCCCCGGGGCCAAACCCCCCCTTCCACAGCACAGCGGCATGGCCCATCCCCCCCTCCCCTCTCCTCCGGCAGCACGGCCAACCCCTGCAGGTGCCTGCCCTGGGGCCAAACTGCCCTCCCATGGCGCAGCCCGGCCCAGTCAACTCCCCCACTCCACTCCCGCAGCACGGCCAACCCCCGCGGGCGCCTGCCCAGGGGCCAAACCGCCCTCCCACGGCGTGGCCCGGCCCAGCCCAGCCACCCCTCTCCCCTACCGCAGCATGGCCAAACCCCGGGGCTGACCCCTGCTCCTGCAGCGCAGGGAAACCCCTGCACTCAACTCACCCCTCCGGCAGTGCAGGGAAGCCTCGCACTTCTCCTCCAGGGCCAACACCCCCTCCCCCAACATGCAACAGAGCTGTGGGAGGGGAGCAGCCTGCACACTTCCGGGCTTCAGACAGGACTTCCCGTCCACCCCGTGGGAAGCCGGCACTACACTAGAGGTAGGTAGTGGGGCTTCTTGGGGTGCGGGGAAAATGGGCGGTGGGGGTGCCCGAATGCCTCGCGATCGACTGGTCGAGGCCTTGCAATCGACCAGTCGATCGCGATCGACAGGTTGGTGACCACGGATATATAGGATCATGAGCTTTCGTGGGCAAAACCCACTTCCTCAGATGAGTGGCGAGAGAGAGCAATGTTATGATAATACATAAATGTGTGCCACAAATGCTGAATGCATGTGTATGAATGTTATGTATGTAGAATGGCACATTTTAGAATGTGATGAAGTTATTCTTTCTGAATAAAAATGCTAGAATTAAAGGCTGGATGCATTAGTGGGACATTGTAGTTTTGTTGCATAAGAAAATGTTGCTTGCTCTTCCAGTGGTAAAACCATGAATATTGCTTTTACATAAATAAATGTCCAATTTATCTAGAGCCTCTGAATGTTCTTATGTCCTCAGGTTTGTTGGACTAAATCAACCTATTTCTGAATCCAGATTTTCAAAATTGATCAATTTAGCATATTGTGAGTTTTGGATATTTACACACTAAAATATGAATTGCACATAAATGATACTGTCAATGTGTATGTTCAGAAATCTATATGGTACATTCAGATGTAGGTTCTGCATGCATTAAATTAATTTTATAGATGCAATTTAGGAAGCTCTGAAAACATGGTTCCTAATTTCAGTCCTTGAACTTTCAGGAAGGTAATTAAAGCACTGTCCAGCTGTTACCTGCCACTGAATGAATGGCTAGTACACGTTGAACTTGTCTAGTCTGGCACACTCTGGCCAGCCAATATCCATGGTCTGGCATGATTTTAATTAGCTGGATATCCACTTACCCTGAGAATGCTCAAGATTCCTGCAGTCCCATAAAGTGTGTTTACAGATACCAGTCTTGTTTTATGCTGTTATTTAGCTCCAAATTTACCTCTAAATGTCTTCTAAGAGCCCAGTAAGCAGTGGAAGTGTTGGTAATGCTTCTAGACAATATTGACCTTCTGTGGCCCAGGAAATTCTCTGGTGTGGCACTGGTCAAGTCCCAAGGGTGCTGGAATAGAGAGTACAAGACTCTTTGTAGTCCTGTGTGTATGGTACTCTTTCATGTTTAATACAAATCATAAACAGTCTATAAAAGATAAAGCATCAAAGAATCCTGTCTTTAAAATTTCTCAGAGCTAAAGTTTTAAAACTGATTTTGCAAAGTGAAAAATGAAATTTAACCAGACATTTTTGTTAAGAAAGAGTAATTTATTGGATATAAGATGAAAAAGCTGTGAGAGTAAACATCAATCTTGTCTTAGACACATGTCATTGATTTGATGTTTGCTCTGTGCTGCTGCCTGGAGGTAAATTCTTTGAAATAGCAAGGTAGGTGTTTTATCGGTCTGTGGATAGGTGCACAGCCTGCTCTGTTACTGCTTTTTTTGAGACCCTGTTACATCTTTATGTTCAATCAAAGAGAAAACAGTAAATCAGAGTAATTGCTTTACCCCACGGCATTTCTATTTGTAAATGGAAAATATACTGTAAAAACCTTCAAATTAACTCTGCTGTTTAAACCAGATTAAAAGTCTAAAAAAGTCACTTGGAACTCAGTATAGAAGTTTATTGATCATGTCAACTAGTTCATTAAAGTCTGACTCTTTGTTCTAATTGAACCAATGCTTTAAATTTCATTAGGGAAAGTATATAACTCTCAGAAATGCAGAACTGTCATCTCCAAAAGCTTCCATTAGGAATAGGGATTGCCTGGGTGGTTGGTGCAGCTGGGGCTGAGGTCCCACCTCCCATGGAGAGGAGGTAGGGCAGCGAGCAAAGCACGTCCCTGCCTCCCCAGACCATCGGGGTGAGTCAGAGAAGTGAGGCAGTGCACCAAGAGTTCCCCAGAGCACTGGGGAGGGGCAGAGAAATGGGGCAGCACGCCGAGCACTCCCCAGCCTCCCCGGAGCACTGGAAAAGGGCAGAGAGGTGGGGGAGCGTACGTGCAGTTCAGCTCCTAGAGCACCGGGAAGGAGAGGAGGCAGGGCAGTGTGCTGAGTGCTCCTCAGCCTCCCTGGAACACCGGGGACAGGCAGAGAGGCGAGGGAGATTCATGTGTGCAGGCAGTTGCGTGGTTCCAGCCTCCTCAGCCAGGAGCATGGGGGAGGGCAGGTGCTGGGGCAGCAACACTCTGTCCCCAGAATGCCTACAGTAGGCAAAATGTGGGCGTGTCCAAGCTGGCAGTTTGGGAAGGCAGAGCCTTCCCCCACCTAAGCCCCCAGACGCCCATGGGGTTTTTAAATTATTATTTTTATTTAGGAAAAATGGAACTGAAACCAGTAAATTGGCCATCAAAGAATTTGGTTGTAACCAATGAAATGGAAAGCAAAACAAACATGAAGTGTTAGTACTATTATGCTACATAGCAATTTAACAAGCAAAAAGCTGGTTCCTATCTTGTTCCTGGATGGGTAATCTTTCTGTGGTTTAAAATACTATGGGGCTACAGTAATCACACTATTAATGTTGTAAGACAGTTTCCATTTTTACCTCATGTTTTCACAACCACCAGCCAAAATCAGGGCTAGATTGATTCTCCACTGCATTATACAAGTTTTACCCAGGAACTACTCAATTAAGGTACTCCGTCATAAAACTAGTGTATTGCATGGAGAAACTTTAAAACTAAAAAAAAAAAAAACCATTTACAGCCTGAAATTTTGTATATTAAGTAATAGATCCATTGTGAATTTTTAGAGAAACTTTGAGAGTATTTGAGTAAGCAATTTTTAAGTTGTGAGTCTTTGAAATATTATTTATTTATTCATTCATATTTTTTAAATAGTTCTAACTTTAAATGTTCATAATTCAAAAGTGGCTTGGGCTAAACCTTCAAATATTTTGCATATGTTTATCATCACTTGTATATAGGTTTAGCTTTATTGTTTGGAATTCATAAATCTTTATTTGTTTTGGTTTTGAAGGCAATTTTCTTGTGAATATTTTAGGTTCTATATATGTGCTACCATTAGGCTACATCTACACTGGCCCCTTTTCTGGAAGGGGCATGTTAACTTCAGAGATCGTAATAGGGAAATCCGCGGGGGATTTAAATATCCCCCGCGGCATTTAAATAAAAATGTCCGCCGCTTTTTTCCGGCTTTTAGAAAATCCGGAAAAGAGCGTCTACACTGGCCCCGATCCTCCGGAAAAAGCGCCCTTTTCCGGAGGATCTTATTCCTACTTCAAAGTAGGATTTCTCCCCCCCCCCCCGCGGATTTCCCTATTACGATCTCTGAAATTAACATGCCCCTTCCGGAAAAGGGGCCAATGTAGACGAGCCCTTAGTGTTTAGGAACTTAACATTGAAACCCACAGACTGTTATTTCCATGATCTTGAAAGTAGGCATTGAAGTCTATGGTGCTTCCCTGTGGAGCTTGTAAATGCTGATATGAGTTAGGTTGCATCTACACAGCACCCTAAACTCGAAATAAGATATGCAGTTTCCTATATGCAAATTGCATATCTTATTTTGATTGAATTTCAAAATAGCTTATTTTGAAATTTGGCGCATCTACACAGCGCCAAATTTCAAAATAACTTGCTGTTTTGAGCCATCCCTTATCCCTTGTTTAATGAGGTTTACTGGGATGGCGTAATAACGCGCCTGTTATTTAAAAAAATATTCTGCAATAACAGGCGGCTTGTGTTGATGTAGGATAGCTATTTTAGGATACCTCTGGTATCGTGAAATAGCTGTGCAGTGTAGATGCACCCTTAGAGAAGAAGGCTTTGATACAAGAGAGGAAGTCTGCATGCACTGTGATCTTTGAACACCTGGTGAAAAGGAGGATTTAACCCCCAATGATGTCTGGATGATGTGATTTTATTGAACAACAGAAGTCCACATAGACTTTACATATATGCTACACTTTGAGATGTAAAATTAGCTATGTATTTGCCATCGTAAGAAACTGACTTATATTAATGTAAAAATGGATTATATTTTTGTTCTACTTGGATTTGAGGTTGTAAAAATGTTATATGTGTAGATAGTGTATGACCCTGAATTTTAGGAGAAGAAATCTGAAGATATAATGTAGCCAAATAATAATGTCATACCCAGGCATGGGCTGTCTGACCTTGTGGTGAGAACAGGAGTCAGACTGGGTCAGATACAGGGAGGTCAGTGTCCAAGACAGGCCAGAGGGCAAACCCCAGAGTCAGGTGTCAGGGATGGTTAGTTTATCAGGATATCAGAAGGAGTGGTTATTGGGGTGGATGCAGTTCTAACTTGTATGGACAATTTCCTGTTTCTGTATTTGGGTTAAACAGAAGCTGGGGACCAATCAAGATCCTCCAGGGTTCCACCAATCAAATCCCAGGACTAGATACTGTTCTGGAAGATGGTAGTAGGTCACTGGGTAGCCGATAGGCTCCCTGGAACTGCCTAGTTCCTTGTAGAATATTGTTCAAGGCTCATGGTTCCTGACAAATAAATAGATTTCCAGATAGAATACAAATAAGATTACAATATTAGATCAGCTAGAAACTGTTTTAGAACATATGCAGTTTTTAAAATTTAAAATTTGCTATAATTCAAGAAATACCTAAATATTGAGATTACTAAACAAACAGTGCAATTCAGAGTTATGCTTCTACATTATGACTAAATGCAACCAACCACAGTCAAGTTATTCTACGTTCACTTGCAGGTAGATCAAGCTGAAATAGGAAATGTTTTGTGTTTTCTTTCCTCAAGTTCCTTTACAACAGGAGAAGATCCTTCAAGTATAGACTGATATAAATGCCAGAACCAGTATGCGAATAAAATTTGCATACTCCCATGTGTATCTTATACTTCTTCCAAAATATTACAGTGCGAAGATGGAAGGTCTAGAAGCAAAAGACTGATGTCTGTTTTGGAGTTCCCATTGATGCTCTGTGACAATTTGTATAGCCTCTGAGAGGTGAAGCAATGCTCGTGATGACAGATAATATTTGGCAGCAATATGGATATATTAGTCCTTTTCCCTTACAGCACATATTGCCTGGACCACCTGAGAGCTTGTAAACTGATGAGGAAAGGGAATGTGCTCTCAAGTTGAAACTGGAGAATACTCTTTTCAATTTGAGTTGTTCAGCCTACTGGTGAGCTGGTTCTAGAATGCTACGCCCCAGAAGACAACAAGAAGCTTGTAAGGTAGCGAAGCTGCAGTGTTTAAAACCTCCGTCTTTTCAGGTGGCTATCTTCTCCAACACTAAGATCCTGTTACTCTTTGGGTGATTTGTGAGAGATTAAATTCAGTTTTGGGTGAGCCAAGTTTTTTTTAGGTAAAGCTACCCATTTAGGCCTTCCCCCTGAGTTGCCTGTATCTATTTCTAATTCTATAATTGGGGGGAAGGGAAGAATTGTTTCTTATGATATCAAAACAAGCAAAAGAGAACCTGTGAATGCTCTTGTCAGTATTATGGATGGTTTTTTTTTCCTAGAAAGGTTTTAGTGTTGCAAAGTGGTTTCCCTCAAATTCCTGAGAATCCAGGCTTCTATCTATAATTCTTTCCAGTTAGGGCTTGTGCTCACTAGCATAATTCTGAAGAGATATTTTAGTCTACCTAAGCATCATACAATGTCCACTGTACCACTACAGAGTCTGAAATTAGATCATACACATTTATGTAAATATTTTTTTTATTTTAGTTAATTTTTTGTAGTACCATAGTGCCACCTAGAAGAATCAGTGAACTAACCGCTTTCTAATCCAAGCCTTTAAGGACAGATGGATACAATAGGCATGATTTTCTTTAAAGCCTGGTGTGATGTAGTGTTGGTACCTTGCTGGTTGCTAGGCTTGGGCTGTGGGTGACCCCCACTGGCTGCTGTCTGTACCACATCCCAGCCGAGTAGTTGATGGGTCAGGTAGGTAACCTGATCTACTGGCTACCTTCCGGGTAGAGGAACAAAGGGAGGAAGGCGGAATATAGCCCCTGGCTGGGGGACAGGGCTGGAAGTTGGGCAGTTTCTGTCTGGTATCATGAAGGAAGCAGCCTTAGCAAGGGGCTGGGATTTAGGGGCCCAGTCTCCCCCATCTCAAGGGGGGCTGAGGCATCCTAGGCTTGCCCTGTTACCAGATTACATCTAGGCTGTGCTGTATCCTGGAAAAGCAATAAACTCCCTCTATTCTACTGGCTGGAGGAGTCTGTTTGTGCCATTACAGGGGTGCAGGAGTCAGGGGAACTCCAACGCGTCGTCACACCTGGGTTTTCCAGAAGAGGTTGCTAGCCTTTATTGAGGGATGTTTTTATATAATTCCAGAAGATGGTCCTTTGTTTTGATCCAAATTTTCCTTCTAAGAAGGAGAAGTTTGGTATTGCCTGGATGTCTGAACTGCAAAGTATCTGGTAACTGCATAGTTTAGACTGTTCTACAGGAAATGTGTACAGGAGGGAGAGGACGAGAAAGGGAGAACTGGAGAAGAGAAGAAAAGGGAAGGGAAGAAAGTCACTTGAACCATAGTAATGATAGTGTGATAACAATCCATTGAGCATGAAATGGGATTACATAATTAACAGGTACATTTTCCTCTGTTGGCATGTGTTTTGGCAGAGCTTAAAGCTGAAATAAATCTATATGTGCTTATAAAGCAGATTGAAATACCTAGGATAATATGGAGACAAAGTGGGTGAGGTATCTTTTATTGAAACAACTTTTGTTAGTGAGAGAGAGCAAAACTTTCAAAGCTGGACCAGTAAAAGATATTATCTCGTCTACGTTGTGTCTCTGATATTGTGGGACTGATACGGCTACAATAAGACTGCAGAGGATAATATAAACATTATATGAATGCAACATTCATTTATTCATATATAGATGTCAGTAATGCAAACATTTGGATTGCAACGCATATGCCAATTAATATCTTTATAAGCACGAATTCAGCGTTATAAAAATTACCTTGTGTTGCCTATGAAAATCATTTAAACCTATCCTTTTCCAGTTTGACATTTGTGAATTATGTAGAATATACTGATTTTAAATGTTTGAAAATAGTTTGCTGTTTGATTGTCTAGTTTTCCCTAGCTGCCTATGCTAAAAAAGCTACATCTATATTTTTTGAGACACGCAGGGCTCGTCTACATTGGCCCCTTTTCCGGAAGGGGCATGGTAATTTTTGAGATCGCAATAGGGAAATGCGCGGGGGATTTAAATATCCCCCGCGGCATTTAAATAAAAATGTCCGCCGCTTTTTTCCGGCTTTTAGAAAAGCCAGAAAAGAGCGTCTACACTGGCCCAGATCCTCCGGAAAAAGCGCCCTTTTCCGGAGGATCTTATTCCTACTTCAAAGGGCGCTTATTCCGGAGGATCGGGGCCAGTGTAGATGCTCTTTTCTGGCTTTTCTAAAAGCCGGAAAAAAGCGGCGGACATTTTTATTTAAATGCCGCGGGGGATATTTAAATCCCCTGCGCATTTCCCTATTGCGATTTCAAAAATTACCATGGCCCTTCCGGAAAAGGGGCCAGTGTAGACGTAGCCGCACGGAAAAAGTCTTGCAATGTGTAAGAAACCTGTGCCCTGGGAGATTAACACAGTGTAGCATAAATGCCTAGATAGGTATACACACATTTTTGGTTGTTTTTATATTTAAAAGATCATTTTTACAAAAAAGAAACTATTTGATTCATTTTCCATTGACTAAGGTGTTTGCAATAAATAAATTGTAGCAGTTGGCCTATTCTCTTTGAAACAAAAGAAATAAATATACCTTTGGTGACATATGTTCATGGATTCTTGTATATTCTTGCAAATAAGATGCAGTCTTCCAAATACTAGAGATTTTGCCATCTGCCATTAACAAAGGAACATAACTTTCAACTTGCAGCAGTTTCTAAGGTACTATTTATAATTGGCTTATTAGTCATCATGATGCTGCTTTGTCATTTGCATAGCCATTCTACATTGTTGCAAGTTATGAATTCCATTGCTAAGTCAATATCTAATTCTGGATGTGTAGATAGGTGTTCAAAGAAATAGAAAGTATACTTTTTTTTATTGATTTTTCTCTTTTTTCTATCAAATGAGGGGAGAAAAAAAAGCCCCTTGCTTTATCAGTGAATGTCACATTGGTGGGTTTTGTTTTGTTTTTTGTTTTGTTTTGTTGTTGTTTTAAATCTGTGGGTGCCAGAGTGAAGATTCATGCACTCATTTGTTTTCTAGAAACTGGCTAGGGACCAGATGTATAAAGCCTTGAAAGGAGATGTCTGCCCAAACTGTCTATAGACTAGATACTACATATAAAGCTTTTCAGAGGCCAGAGTTTCTAAATGGGAGGAAAGGTAGCTCAGGATGAAAGTGATGAATTATAGCCCAGAAGGCTTTCACTTTGTTTTAACGGAGTGTGAGAGACTTGGCTGGAGGGCTGTGTCATCCAAGAGCCACCGCAAACAGAAAGAGAGGGCAGGCACATCTCCAGTCACTTCAGCGCCATCTCTTCATCTGATCTAAGTTTCTCTTCTACCCGCCCACCAGATTTCTTCACACATTTACCTCCTTGGCTTTCAGGCTTGGTCTCCTTGCTCAGCCAGTCCTAGTCTCTGTCCCCAAGGGTCCTTGATCCAATCTACTCTCCCTCAGCCTTCCCCAGCAGTGCCATAGATCCAGCCCTTATCCCCTCCCTTCTGCATTTAAATCAGACAGCTGCCTCCTTTGTGCTGCCTTGAAGCCACCAGGTGTCATTGAGAACACAATAGAGGCAGGCTCCCTTCTCTCATTTCCTGTACCCAGCTTGCAGTGGCCATTGATGGGGAAGGGCAGCTTTGCCCCATAGCCTAGCCCTATGCTGGAGCATGCTCAGTCAAGTTATGGGTATTGCAGATGCCCTATGAAAGGATGGAGCATGCTCTTTGTGAGGACAAAATCTCTGGACCTTTTAGCTGTTACTCAATATGTACCAGAGATTAAGTGAAAATTGCACTTTTTCAAACTTGTCCAAATGTTAGCAGTTTTTCACAGGGACAGCAAAAGGCATATCCGTGATACAAAGGCTTTCAGCTCAATGATCCAAAGGCCGGAGATGCTAGAACTTTCTAGAGAAAAGATAGTCCGAATTTTTTTTAACATTGTTTCAGTATGTTATTACTTAGCTTTGTTTTCAGAAACAGCTAAACTGTTTTGGCTGAACTTTCTCAAGAAAATTCATTCTGAGGGTAAAACCTGGCATGAAAATCTGAGCCCAAACAACTAGTTTGGCAGAAATATGCAACTGAAAATGATGTTGATAATGTGAAGTGTCAGGCAATTTTACCATGCATGCAGTGCTATCAACCCTGACTATAATATAATTCTTGTTGTTAGAAAGTCACTTATCAATTGACCACACTGGAGTCTCTGGATGGTATGGTGTTATCTAACACCATTGTTATCTTTTACATGGCACCTCTTTCCTCTCTCCACATTATGTGTGGCATATGTTCTCCATCTTCTCCCATGATGGTTGCTAAATGGAATCTCACCTGCACAAGGCGGATTCCACTGATGTACTAAGTCTTTCACCAGTGCCTCTGTACAATCTAAGGGGCCAGTCTAAGAGGCCAGTCTGGACCAGATTATCCCATCAGGTCAAATGGATCAAGTACTGGTATTTCAGAAGATATATTTTAAGTACATTCATTGCACATACAAAATGAAAAATTGACAGCATTGAATAAAAGTTTTCTTTAAGCAAAAGATAAAGTATATCTTAAGCAGCAGCTTTGTCAACTTTCTCTGCACTTCTCTACCTTAATTCTACTTTGAAGAGAAACTTCCTTTGGTTCCCATTGTACTCTTAAGTCTGCATACTCAGTGTTTGGCCTCTGAGCTGAGACTGCTCAGAGATGCCAGTTGAGATTGTGGTAAACACCTGTCCATTAAGAATTAGGCTCAGATGTTCATCTCACACAGATCAATAAACAGATAGTGGATTTTAGTGTCCTTTGGTCACTATTAAGACATTATTTTAAAATGCTAACTATGTCTACATATTTTGGGTGTTTTCAGTACACCTAAATCTTAAATTAATTGCAACAGCTTTAGGCATTGTAACAGTCTTCACAGAGGCATATAGAGTGAAATCACTTGGGCAGATGATTTAAAGTCCATTTTGACTAACTAGACAACTAATGAGAGAGACAAGCTTTGTTTTATTTATGGCCAATACACTTATATGACGCTAATATATTTTCCGATGTACAAAATTATAACACAAAAAAAAGAGGAAAGCATTAGCTGGAAAAGCAAAATATTAAGTCATCTTTTTAAACTAATAGTTGTAAACAACTTATAAACCTGTTTAGGCATTTAGGCTTGTTTTGCGATGAGGACGAAACTTCAGTTTGCAAATCTGTATATGTTGCTTGGAGGCAATATGGAGACAATGATCTTCATCTCTTAGACTTACGGTATATTAAAATAACATTTTAGAATATTTTTTATATTTCTTTCAATATTGGGGCCTTTAGTTTATTTCCAAAAAGAACATAATTGTTTTATGAAGTGATATAACTTAATCCCCCATCTCTCATCATTCTAATACTCATTTATTCTCTGAAGTTGTGATGGTGTCAAATCAGTTAGAATTGATTCAGCATTATTTTCATGACTTGACTGATTAGCAGAGATCTGAAGAAGCAGCATAACTGGGAAAACCACCACAGCGTGTAGGTTCAATTGCTCTTTGTGGAGCTAGTTAATGAAAGAATCACTACAGAAACACAGCTATGTAAAAAGGAACATTGTTATAACATGCAGAGGATATGTAATAAATGGAAATATGTTCATAATTTCTATTTACTTTTAGTTGTAATTACCATGTGTCATATGAGAACTCTCAGTACTCAATCAAAGTTGCTTCTATCTTGTCTGCATCGCATTTCAGACAGAGAAGTTCAGCACAGGCTCAAGTTTGCTCCATGGTGTGTGGTTTCTTTTGTTTTTTTGTTGGCTTTCTTAAGAATTTAATTATCTGTTCTATGAGAAGAAAGCAGTGGCATACCCAG
Organism: Pelodiscus sinensis; assembly: GCF_049634645.1. Classification (NCBI taxonomy): domain Eukaryota; kingdom Metazoa; phylum Chordata; order Testudines; family Trionychidae; genus Pelodiscus; species Pelodiscus sinensis. The sequence goes on along the minus strand of NC_134711.1, from coordinate 229,972,579 downwards.
AGACCTGAGCTTCCACTGACGGATTAGATTGGCATTAACCTGATTCATGTTCTTGTAATCTGTGCCATCTGTCTGTGAACCACAGTTCTTCACATAGATTCACATTGGTTTATGGGCTGCCCTTTAATTTTTTTTAAATTCTCTCTTTGACACAGTGTCTTTGAACCAGACAGAAATGTTCTGCGAAGGAAAGAATGGGAGAGGAGAAATCAGGAGGCACAGCAGGAAGATGGCTCATTTAATACCAGTTACTCCCTCTTCAGTGAACCGTACAAGGTAGATGTTTCCCAAATGTGCAGCTTTTTATTTATTTATTTATTTTTGGACAATGTTGCCCAGGCTTCAGTAGTCTCTTACAAGTGTTGGTCTCAGAAAACTCACATATAAATATTTATGGTTCATTGAGAATCAGATAAGTTTACATCAGTATTTACAAGATTCAGTAGTAAATGAAAATGAAATAGTCTCTTACCTCGATTATACAGCATTGAATCTAAGAGTCAAAGTGATGGTGCTTTACTACTAAAAAACAACTGTTAGAATGAGGTCAAGCTAACATAAGAACAACAGAATGGCCATACTAAGTCAGACGAATGGTTCATTTAGCCGAGTATTCAGTCCTAAAGAGTAGCCATTGCCAGATGCTTTAGAAGGAATGAACAGAATAGGGAAATTACATGATCCATGCCCCGTCACTCAATCCTAGTAACTGCCAGTCAGAGACTTAGGGAAACCCAGAGCATGGGATTGCATCCCTGACCATCTTGGCTAATAGCCATCGACATAGCTACTGTCCATGAACGTATCTGTTTCTTGTTTCAACTCCAGTATTACTTATGGCCTTCACAATGTCCCCTGTCACAGGATGACTAAATTTTGTGAAGAAACACTTCCTTAAATTTGTTTTAAGCCTGCTGTTTATTAATTTAATTGAGTGACCTCTGGTTCTTGTGTTGTGACAGGGAAAGTAACATTTCCATATTTACTTTGTCCACCCCGTTTGTGATTTCATTGATTGCCATCATAGCCCTTTACCTCCCCCCTTACTTGCCTCTTTTCTACTCTGAACAGTCCTAGCCTTTTTAATCTTTCCTCACATGGAAGCTGTTCCATAACCCCTAATCATGTTTGTTTGTTCTTCCAAATCTATCATTTCTGAGAAGTGGCAACCAGAACTGCATGGATATTCAACATGTGGTAGGGTACCATGGATTTATATAGTGGCATTTTAATATTTTGTGTCTTATCCATCCCTTTCCTAATGCTTCCTAACATCCTGTTAGCTTTTTTGACTGCTGCCGCCCATTGAGCAGATGTTTTCAGAGAACTATCCATGATGAAGCTAAGATTTCTTTGAGCGATAACAGCTAATTTAGACCCTATCATTTTGTTTGTCTAATTGGGATTATGTTTTCCAGCGTACATTACTATGCGTTTACTGATGTAAGGGGACTGTTAGCCTCTTACTAAAACTCTGCGGAAGTTTTTGGTTCGCCAGCTCCCAGTATCAAAAGGGGAAGGGTCCATGAGACTGACAGACCCCAGAGACAATGGAAAGCAGCCAACACTCCAGCTCAGCCTGATTGACAGGTTGATAGGCCAGTGAGGAAAGTGAGAGGCCAGGCCCCGTCCTCCCTGTGACCTGGGATTTTTCTGGGTCTCTCTGAGCAAGGTGAGAGCTGAGAGACAGCTAAAAGGAGCACACTGTGTGGAGAGGCAGTCCTGCAGCAACAGAGCCAGGCACACACAGCCCAAGGAGTGCAAGCTGTGCTGAGGGGCAGTTTTGCAGCAACAGAGCCAGGCACACACAGTACACGGAGCTGTGTTGAGCAGCAGACTGGCAGTGCTCAGAGAGCCAAAAGGGATAGAGAAGCAACGCAAGGAGCTGGAGACTGGCAAAGCAGCACAGCCTGCAGCTGGGTGTGGTGAGCAGCTGGTATCAGCAAAGGATGGGGAGAGGCTCTGGGCAGGGAGATATCACCAGCCAAGAGGCCCAGCAGGCCAGACTGGGAGAGGGGTCTGGCCACTTAGAGCTTGAGGCTGTGTGGTCACTGCCAGAGCAAGCGTGTCCAGCCTGCAGCCCCCCTGCAGCACATCCAGGGCCTCTAAGGGGCCTATAAGGAAGAGACTGTGAACTGTCCTTACACTCTGCAGACTGCTGTTTTGATGTCCTCGTGCTACAGAGCCGGACTGTGTGTTCTCATTTAACCATTCTCATTTTTTCCTTATTCTTTTCTCTTTAATCAGTTGATGTTTAATAAATTGTATTTGCTTTGAACCTTATGAAATGATCACTGGGCCAAGAAAGCATGCAGTGTGAAGAGAGCACCTCGGAGTGGGGACACCCTAACCCCTGCCCTTAGTGACTACAAGGTTGGGGATTAAGCCCCAGGAAACCTGGGCCCAGCCTTGTTGGGGTTTCGAGGACTCTGCTACTCAGGAGAGTGGAAGGGGAGCCCTCAGGATCAGGGAGGCTGTGGGGTAAAGGAAGTGGGAGCGGGGACTCAGATCCTTTTGTTGGTTCATTTCACCGGGGTGGTATAGAAGTCAGGAAAGTTCCCCACAATAGCGGCACCATTCCCTCACTTACACTGACACTGAATTTCATCTGCCTGTTTGTTGCCCATTCATATTTATATCATGAGTCCAATGCAGGTGCCTGTTTAGCAAGATGCTAAATAGTTTGTTTGTTTTTATTCACTATGAGTGAGACAAACAAAATTGGTCTGAAGATACCATCTGCAGTCCCACATTCCAAAAGGAGTAGGCAGAATTCCCCAATTAAGGTCAGGCCCATACTAGACTTAAAAGGTTGGCTTAAAGTATGCAACTCCAGCTACATAGGATACGTTGCTGGAGTTGGCTTACCTTAAGCCAAGCTCGGAGGCATCCACACAAGGAGAGGCTGATGGGAGCAAATGCTCTTGTTGGCTTCCCTTACTCCTCATGACTGTAAGGAGTACAGGCACTGATCTAAAGTGAACGCCTGCACATCCAAATTGCAGTGAGCACAAATGTGCCTAGTTTATTCATTTCTTTTCAGTTTGTGACTAATTTAAATCAATTATAATTGAAGTTTATAAAAAGTAAACCAAAAATCCCGCCTTCTTCATGCTTGGTATTGGCCTGAGTACTGTTGGCCTGTTGTAGATTTACTGACATCCTTTTTCTTTTTCACATTCTCTTTGTTCTTCCTATGAGCTATTCCCTCTTCAGAAGCAAGAACCCTGAGGTTAAATCTTAATTCTAGTTAAGGCAATGGGTGTTCTGCCATGACTTTAGCAGGATGAGGATTTCACTTCTGATGAAGGAAAAGCAGAAAATTACAAGCCTCTAATCCCATTTCTTTTGAAGATAGTTTACAGGGTTCTTGCTCACCCACCTGCTTCTCTGTAGAGTCTAGAAGCATCTATGAAGACGTGATGTTAATGGTTATACCACTATTTACAATTAACTTCTTGAGACAATAGTTTTCATTTATTTGTATTGATTGTCTTATTTCTTTGGGGAGCTTTTGCCTGCTGCTTGAAGGCAGTGACTTGGCCCAGGTAGTAGCATACTCTACATTTGGGAGGACGGAAAAGGCTACTGCTTGTATTTCATCTCACTGCCACTGCCAGAAAATCTTAAGAACTTGTGAAGTTCTACTTGTTTTCTGTAAAAGAGCCGAGAATTCTGTCATAAATGATATTTTCAAAGAAGTAGCATAACAGTAATATTTCCCCCATCCTATTAGCTCACTTTCTTTTCTTAAGGAACCTACTTAATATTAGAATCAGCTCAAAATTTGAAGTAGGCTGACTGGTAAATTTAGTACTGTTTCAAGTTATAATATGGCCTCCCTTTTGAGCAATATATGCACTTCTGTAAAGAACACCAACTGGAGGAAATCAAGAACTTAGTATTTTCATTCATGGCGGAAGCGTGACCATATCTTGAAAGGGAAGCTTGCTGTGGACCATAAGGATTTAATGCCAGGCAAGCCAGGCAGCAGTCCAGAGCAGTAACATATGTTCAAGTAGTCGGGCAGCCAGCAGGTCAGTCCATAACAGAGGCTGTCTGGGGACATGGTCGGAGTTCTTGTAGACGTCCGTAGCTGGAAGGGTCCATCCAAGGGACTTGGTCAGTGAATTAGGGAAGCGAGGTTGGCTGAGGCAATGAAGTAGGGTCAGGTGAAGTGGCAAGTTAGACTGGGGAGCAACCAGCAGACACTGGTATGGGGCCCAGAAAGCTTCCTCTTCCTGTTCAGACTTTTATATAGTCCAGTTACTTAATGAAAATGCTGCCTGTCTCCGATCATGGGCCTGACAGCTGTGGACTTGTTGGTTGGGGTGCAGTGGCTAAGGACCTTGTAAATCTCAGTTCCAATACTTTGCTCCTAACAAAGGAAATTTCTTTATCGTGACCAGGTTTAATCCAAACCATTCTGAATAGTTGCAATAATAAATTTTCTAGTTTCTAGGTAATATATTTTAACTATAGTGTGACACCAGTGATGGATTTCTTTTTTATGTACTCTAAGGCTCTTTACAGCTTTTCCAGTTCAGGGTAGATTTAAGATGTTGACAAGTGTCTTCAGAGGCATAATGATTTTTGATCTCGTTCCTCATCTGTGTTGCCGAATAAGGCCGTGCTGCTTCACTAAGGAGAAAAGCACAAATGGAATGGTTTTCTTTTACATTAATTGTTACAGAACATTTGATTTTTGTTTTGTTTTGTTTTGCAGACTAACAAGGGAGATGAGCTCTCAAATCGTATCCAGAATACACTAGGTAACTATGATGAAATGAAGGACTTATTGACAGATCGATCCAACCAGAGTCATCTTGTTGGAGTTCCAAAACCTGGGATTTCTCAGGCACCTGTGAACAAAACTGATGAACATTTTATTGCAGATGGAAGACCACAGCCTACTCCTTCCATTTGCAGCTCTTCATCTTCCATTCCAACAGCTCTGTCTGGTCAGCAAAGCAAGAGCCCCAAAATGGGTTGGCAGAAAGCTGGGCAAAATGTTTCTGATGGCCAGCAGAGGGCAAGCAAGCATGGGCACAGATTGCTTGAGTCACACAACAGTGATTTCAAAATGGCTAACCAAAAAACCAGCCTGGAAAAGCTTAAACATTTTGTATCGAGTCCCACATCATCATCTGCCAGTGCGGCACCACAAGGTAGTTTAAGATCTGTGCTTGGAGACAGTGCTAGTAGAGCACAACAGCAGTCAAAACTAAATAACAATGCAGAAATAGGGTCTCAGGCTCAAGAAAGGTCAGCAAAACACAGCACTGGGCACTGTGTTCAGAACTTCCCTCCTTCACTTGCTTCAAAGCCTAATATAGTTCAGCAGAAACCAACAGCTTATGTAAGACCAATGGACGGTCAAGATCAGGCTCCTGATGAGTCTCCAAAACTAAAGTTATTGTCAGAAAGTAACAAGCACTGCTCGTCATATAGGGGAGTACCTTCTAATAAGTCTGATTCAGATATGACCAAGATGGAAAAATGTAACATTCCCAAGCAAGAAGAGGTAGGCATTTTAAAATATTTCATATTATTGCCAAATACATATTTCATATATTGCCAAATATTTCATATCATTACCAACACAGTATTGGTATTTAACATTTGCAAACTGTTCCTCTTTTAAAACATTTTATATAGTGGCTTTAACACTTTTTGTTTTGTTTTTAAATTTAATGTCATACACTGTAAATCATAACCTAGTAGTTAGATTAAAATCGTATCTGAGATAAAGGCTTAGAACTCAGATGCACCTTACAAGTGCTAATTTTCAGTTAACATGAGTTATGGAATATTAATCACTTGAAACTACTCTGGGGGTATGTCTACAAAGTGCGGCTATTTTGTGATACTAGCAGTATCCTAATATAGTTGCCCTGAATCTTAACAAGCTGCTCGTTACTTCAAAATATTTTTCTAAATAATGGGCACGCTATTTCGGCATCCTTGTAACCCATGTTCCTCGAGGGTTAAGGGATGTCTCAATATAGCGTGTAATTTCAAAATTTGGCACTGTGTAGATGCACCAAATTTCAAAATAAGCTATTTCAAAATAGAATTGAAATAAGATATGAAATTTGCATAGTACAAATTGTGTATCTTATTTTGAATTTAGGGTACTGTGTAGATGTACCCTGGCTGTCTAAGCCTACGTTCTGAGGAAAACTATAGTGACATAAAATTTAATTTACTTGTTCAAGTATCCTGCTTGTTACTTCTAATTTTTGCCATATTTTAATGGATTTCTCCCTTTAGCATTCATTGAACTATGACAAATGATCAGGTATAGTTTTAGGGTTTTAGTTTTAGTTTTAGGTATAGTTTTACCTGTCTTCGTCAAAATTGCTTCACGAAGTAAATAACATATATAATCAATGTTAGTATTAAAATGAGATGAGAGACTAAGAAGAGTACTGGTTATTCATATCATTTGCTTTCATTGCAATTGTGTCCATTTCAAAATGATTTCTAAAGAGATTAAGACAAAAATACATATGATATATTTTCTCACAAGTCAGCCTCTTATAAAAAGCCAATAAACATACAAATGTGACCATTTGTGACAAACAAGCAAGCTTACAGGCAACATTTTCAGCAACTTTTCAGGTTAGAAAAGCTTACATGCAAAGTTATTTACTTATTCCCACAATCTAAGAACTAGGGTTCATCCAGTGAAATTAATAGGCAGCAGGTTTAAAACAAACAAAAGGAAATTTTTCTCCACTCTGCGCAGTCAACCTGTGGAACTCCTTGCCAGAGGATGTGGTGATGGCTAGGACTTTAACAGGGTTCAAAAAAGCACTAAATAGATTCATGGAGGTTAGATCCATCAATGGGTAGGATGGGTGTCCCTAGCCAGGATAGGTAGGAATGGTGTCCCTAGCCTCTTTGTCTGGAAATGGGTGATGGGAGGGGTCATGTGAGGATTATCTGTTGTGTTCCCTCCCACTTGGATATCTGATATTGGCCACTGTCGGCAGACAGGATACTGGGCTAGATGGATCATTGGTCTGACCCAGTATGGCTTTCTTATTTCTGTTATATGTACTGTTAAAGATTTGTCCTTTGTTTTGGGGAAATTTCATATTTCATCATTGTCCCCATCAGATATAATATTTTAGAAGCATGCACCAGTCAACTCCATTTTTTAAGAATAGGTCTTTTAGAATCCAAGTGATAAGGCAGCAAACCAAGAGAGATCCAAAAAGCATTCACTTTCCAACATGAGGGAAAGCACATTCTGTAATTTTTCCTTCTTTTTTTTTCTTTTTTTTGTTTTGTTTATAAAATATTGGCAGACCATATGTGAGTTTTCTTCATGGTGTACTGAAGTTTGCCAGGGTAAAGTCAGAATCCTCCTTTGCTGGTTTCACATCTTCAGCTGATGTAAATTGGCATAGTTCCATTGATTTTTCAATGGAGCAATGCCAATTTACACCACTTATAGGTTTGGCGTATTTTCTCTCTTTGGCCTGAATGGCAGGGACTATATCAAGGCAGAGATCATTATCTCTTTTACTCTTATTTGAGAGGTATAGTGATTATTTAGCTGCTTTAATTTTTCTGCCTCTCATATTGGAAAATGAATGCTTTTTGGTTCTCTCTTGCTTTACTGCCTTCTCATTGGGATTCTAAATGGCCTATTCTTCAATGAATGCCTCTTTACATTTTTAGGAAACCAAATCTCTATGAAAGCAATTGCTTTGTTTCAGCCAGTCCCCTCAGGCCCTTCAAATCCTATGATTATTTTCGCTTAGTGAATTATCCAGCAATTCAGAGCAAAAGTGAAGTGATTTTTTTTTTGGCCTTGAAAGTGATCAATTTAGACTTGAGTAAGATTTTCAGTAGCCACTGGAATGGGTCAACTGCACAAAATACCATTGCACTCACATATGTATTTCAAATTCAAGTAATGGCATGTGCTGCTGACAATTCAGTCATGCCATTCCCTTGTTTTTCTGGAGCAAATACATGCTTGGATACCCAAATGAAGGAGGTATTTGAGGAATAACAGAACCATGTGCCCTTGTCTGGCTCTTTCAGATTTTCTCCTTTGATGTGTGTGCCGCATCCTTAGGATTAATTTAAAGAGAAACTAGATAATTTCATGGAGGTTAGGTCCATAAAAGGCTATTAGCCAGGGGATAGAAATGGTGTCCCTGACCTCTGTTTGTCAGAGCCTGGAGAAGGATGGCAGGAGACAAATCACTTGATCATTGTCTTCGGTCCACCCCCTCTGGGGCACCTGGCGCTGGCCACTGTCAGCAGACAGACTACTGGGCTAGATGGACCTTTGGTCTGACCCAGTATGGCCATTCTTATGTTCTTATGTTCTAAGTTGCAGAAATACCAGTAAAGAGCCACTTAGTTTTTTCCATTTCAATTTTGGCTTCAGAATTTTTCACCTGTAAAATAATTTTGACCTGCTTGGTATCCAGTGAAGTTGCAGTGAATTATGTATTTTCCGAACTTGCCTCATTTTGTTCAAAGAATGGATACTAAATTATGTAGTCTGTGATCCAGTAGACATTATAGAAACTTACTGGGATGATTCTGGAAATTAACTGTCCAATTCATAAAATTACAAAAGCAGTGGGTGAATAAGACAAGATGTAATATGAAATTTAGTAAGTTAATACCATGTCACATGCCTTTTTAGTTGCAATCAGATTAGCTGCTTAGATGCTGGTAGACTGGTAAATGGACAAGATACTATCAATGTATAAGAATTTTTCATTTTTAGTGACTTGGAGGGAAATGTCTTTTGGGGTATCGCAGACCTTTGTGAGGATTTGGAGATGGAATCCAAATATTGAAAAGATGGTATGGCCATTTCATCTGACAAAGTTTGAAGTCTATTGTTTTAAATATTATTCATATACTTTTTTGTTTTATTCTATGCTAGCATTTCCGTCACAAATAGAGTAGAAAATGTTTCTATATTTTCTGTCAGTGCAGGGAGATGTATTAACCAAATTTGATAGATTATCACAGCTTCAAGTCCTGGGGCTCTGGTCTTCAGTATCTTGTCTCATCCATTTTCCATGCATATTGGTTCATCCCTTCTCTTTCTTCTTTAATATTTAAGCTCTTGTAATTTTATCATATTTCTCAAGATATTTGGGAATTTTAAGAGTCTCAATGAATTTTTTATTTCTGCTTTCAACATCGCAACATTTTGCCCTCTATCCAAAATGGCCATTATTTCCTGTTTCTGTCAATAGGACTGATGTCAGAGATGCCCTCAGCATAATAACCAGCATGTCCCTCTTCCCTTTGCAGAAGAAAATGAGGCTCTCATTCTCTCCAATGGGGCTGAAATTAAGCAGGTCTCAGGAGATGACAGTCCCTTAGTCACCATGTGAGGGCCAGGCAGGGGTCAGAAGTAAGGCTGTGATGGAAGTTGGGAAGAGGAACATGTTAAGAAATAAGACAGGAAATTGTGGGGAATGCAGGGAAGTATGGAAAGCAGAAGCCAGACTGAGTCCTTGTCTAGGCTTGAATGATGTTGTAGTGTATTCATTTTTACCAGCATGTATTAAGAGACCAGTTCAGAAAAGGCAGTGTATTCTTTAAGGGTACGTCTAGACTACCGCGTTTTGTCGACGGAAGTTTTGTCGACAGATACTGTCGACAAAACTTCCGTCGACAAAACTTCCGTCGACAAAGAGCGTCCAGACACATTGAGTTCTGTCGACAAAGCAAGCTGCTTTGTCGACAGAACTCCATAGTCTGGACGCAATGTTACAGGCAATAACACCTTCTGTCGACAGAGTTCGACATTATGTCGACAGAACTCAGCGGTAGTGTAGACGCTGGTATAGTTTTGTCGACAAAAGTCCATTTTTGTCGACAAAACTAGGTAGTCTAGACACACCCTAAATAACATGTTAATGTGATCAAGTCGAGGGAATTTAAATTGAGCAGTTTAACTTATGTTAAATAATGCACACTGCTTTTGTATACTAGATTTTTAAAATGTATTAGTTCAATCATGTTAGCTGATCTATTTTAACCTGCCTTTTATTCCAGCAGGGAAATTGGGGTGCAAAAGGAAATTGAGGGATCAAAGGGAAATGTGCAAGTAGGAAAAGTGTGAAAGGCAGAAAACTGTGGTGGAAAAGAAAGGGAAATGTGTGAGCTAAGTGAATATAGGGAGTAAGTAGGAGATGAGAGACAGGGGGACCTTGAATTGGGCAGCTGCCTACCCTGTCCAAGTAGAGAAGGAAATAGAAAGGGAATGGTAGTTCCCTGCATCACAGGGAGTAAAATTGGATAGGGTCCATCTTCTTTTAGAAAACATTTTTCTGTAGGCATTTGAGGTTTTATTTTGAATTTGAGGTGCTTGTTCACAAATTGGGTATATCCTCTAAATGTGAATAAATCGGAAGATGAAAAATGTGATTTTATTTAATTAAAAAAAACCTCATGATTTTGTAAGCAATCTCCTCACTTTCTGAGGTCTGAGTTACAGTTTTTGAATGCTTGAGTTTGGCAATACTGTTGTGTCCCAAGTCTGTTGATAGCTCTAGCAACTGTGCTCGCTTTCACATTTACCAGTCTAGAGGACCAGTCAGCTGGAAAAATGAACAGATGATAAAGCAGTCAAAGTTAGGATCAAGTGTAAAACAGAAAATAAGAAGCAGTGTAAGATGAAGTGTGTCTCTTCTGTTGTGGTACAAACTCTTCTTTGATATATTCTTGGAGGTTTTGGGTGCAACAGGCCTCATTTGGCTGTGGTACAATTATAATTAACTGGAAATAAAAGTACCTGAATACTGATTATGGACCATTACTTTTCACTATGTGAAAAGGGTTGATTTTTAATGTAGTCCAATACCTCATTTAATATTGTTAATCAGATATGGAAACTTTCAATATCTTGACACAAAGTAAAGCTTATAACATTTTTAAAAAATTGTTTTAATGAGACTATCTTGGAGAGACTGCATGCATAAAGGTATCGGTTACTCATTCAAGATATTAGACTTTAGGAATCAGGTTCATCAGTGTTAATCAGAATCCATACCCAACCTCCTGGTCCTTTCAAAATTATGATATTGCTCTGCATAAATGATGGTCTCTCATCTCAAGTACTGCTGTTTCACATTTTGTATTTTACTGTAAATTACTTGTGAATTATATTACAGTGGATAAAAACTTAATGTGCTGCACAGAAGAGCAGAGAAATGTGATACTGTAGTATAGAGGAAAAAAGGCAAGAAAGGAAGAGCCTCTTATTTCTTAAAAAATTTTATGCTAGAAAAAAACATAAAAATTAAAATGACAAGTAAGCCTTTGTATTTGAATTGCATTTTAAATACTATATTGTAGTCTGTTAGTCTTTATTATTATGTTGAAAACATGAGTTTTAAATATGTATTGCCCTCTGATAACTCTGCTTTGCTTAGTAGTGTGAAACCAGAAAATCCAGGAATTCTGTTTGAGAAGTGGCTACTAATCTAATGGTGTAAAGGGCAGTTTTTGTTAAATATGTGAACATATTTATGTGAAATTCAGATAACAGCATATTTGGAACACTTTTTTATTCCTTTTCATAAAGTTGCTTACACAATTTCTACAAAAGTTATGCATAATGCACTACATGGTGAGTTCCTCATTACATTTTTCCTCACTGCTTGGTCAGGCAAACTCCTAGGCTACGTCTACACTACGAGTTTTGCCACAAGAGCCTATACGAATGAAGCATGGATTAGCGTTTTCTCGCGCTTCATTTGCATACTCTCTTCCAATCCAAAAACAAGCAGTGTGGACTCAAAAAAGCAGGTATACCGATCTTGTGCAAAAAGGAAACGTCCATACTTGTTTTTGCACAAAAACCCCTCACACAAAAATGGATCAGAAGAGAGTATGCAAATGAAGCACGAGAAAATGCTAATCTGCACTTCATTTGCATAGGCTCTTGTGGCAAAACTTGTAGTGTAGACGTAGCCCTACTGAAATCACTGGGCGTTGCTTGAATAACAAACTCACTGTGATGGCGTATTGAAGTAATTACTTGCCACATTTAGAGCTGGTGATTTTTTTTTTTGCCAGAATATTTTTTTCAGCAAAAATGCATGTTTATCGACACACAGTATTTAAGAATTTAGGTCTGTTTTGTTAAATTTCCTTAAACCCTCACCCCTCCCGCCAAAATATCTGAAAAAATTAAATATTTCCTTTGACTTTTTTGAAACAAACTATTTTAATTGAATCACTTGAGGATTACAGGTGCTATTCATTCCCTCTGAAGCATCTGACATTGGCCACTGTCGAAAGACAGGATACGGGGCTAGATGGGTCAATGCTCTGACCCAGTATGGCCGTTCTTATATTCTTTTGATTTTTTTTTTTGGTTAAAAATAACTTTTTATTTTTTGAAACTATCTTCAATTTTGTTTTTTAATAACATTAACACATGCTCAAAATTGGAAGAAAATGTTTACTTTCAAGAGAAACTAAACGTTTAGTTCCACCCAATGTTTGTTTCAGAATTGTCAGTGAACTGAAGCATCCATTATTCTCTCCATCGTCGTCTCATCAGTGTCTGGCAGCAGGCACTAGCCACCATTTTTCAATAATTCATGCTAATTATGGATGTCATGAGGTAAAATTTTTTCTCAGTGAGTTTTATTCAAGGATGTTGAATAAAATAAAATAAAATAAAATAAAACAGTAACCCCCCCAAAAAATTAGACAACATATATGCATGTGAGGAAAAACTTAAATGTAGCTACATCTCATCTAAAAGCAATGTCATGATTGAGAAATGGGCAGTCAGAGCTAGTGGTCAAAGTGGGAATCAGGCTAGGTTGGGTAGTCTCAGAAGGCAGAGTCTGAGACAAGCAGAGGGAAAACCAAGTCAGGTGTCACAAGACAGGTAGAGTCGGAAGCTAGAGTCTGGGATCTCTTACATGCAAGGTCTCAAGCAGAGAAAGGGAAACAGTCTGTTTTATTGCTCAGACAGCTCCCTGTCATGGCCTTCTAGCTTATGTGCTGGTGCCCGCTAAAGAGTGGGTTGTGAAGAACTGCCACTCAGATGCTGCTGGCTGGTACTTCCTGTTGAGCCTACCCTCACAGGAGTCTAGCTCAAGATTCTTGTGGTGATGTGGAGGTGTCAATGGTACAGAACTCCCATGAGTCTGACTTCTAGCCTGGCAAGTCTTTAAAGTCGAAACTCCAGTACACAGTAGATAGGAAAAATTGTCATAATCAATACTTGTGCTTTCACTATAAAGACTGTGTATCAGTCAAGAAAATGGAAGATACTCTGCATCAGCACAATGAGATGCAAAGGTCTGAAGTTTAATTCAGGAGCCCTGGTTCTCTGTGTAAGTGGTAACTTCAGGGAAATAGTGGAACACCATTCTCTTCTTCAGTACCCCCACTTAGGCTATGTCTTCACTACAGGGTGGATCTATGGTGCATGCAAGCGATCCATCAGGGGTCGATTTAGCGAGTCTAGTGAAGACCTGCTAAATCGACCACAGATCACTCTCTCATCAACTCCAGTACTCCAGAACAAGATAAGTTAGGGGAGTTGACAGGAGAGTTTCTTCTGTAAGCCCAGCCACGATGTGGACCCAGTGATAAGTAGATCTCAGCTACATTGATTTAAGCTATGCTACTAATGTAACTCAAATTGTGTAGCTTAGATCAGCTTGTCCCTGTAGGGTAGACCTGCCCAGAGTCCAGGAAACTGATAGTTTTGGGAAATGAACCACAGTTTTTCTCCTCTGAAGCCTGATGTTTTGAGTGATGTCTCACCAGGCAGGAACGAAATACAGATGAACTGTGGAAGGTGTTTTTTGGGTCCATGCAATGTGAACACATTTAACAATAAATCAGTAATTTTTTTAGATGATTTAAGACTTGCTAAAAGAGGTTGAAAACTTGATTCTGTTATATAATGAAATTAAGTGCGGTGTGAGTTTAATAACAGTTGTCGATTGTACTGAAGTACTGTAGAGTTGGGGATCAACAACAAAATACATACAACTTTGTTCAGTGATCTGAAACAGCCATAAATTTTAGTCCATTGAATGCATGTATAGGGGATGTATGGAGATTTGTATTTTTACTTAGGAGAATGTACTAGTGCAGATTACAAAAAAGGAATGGGCAAGTGGTGTTGGAAATCTCAAACACAGGGTGAACCAAATGTAATAAGACTATTGTATGGGTAATCCATTGTTTGGTTAAGATAAGATAGCTTTTATGAATTCCTCTTCCAGGATCCTGCAATCAGTGATGCATATAGTAACTTTACACCTGTGCAGGCTCATTGAACTCAGTGTTACTAGTGCATAGAGTTAATTTGGCAATGTTTGCAGGATTGAGGTCTTGTCTTCTAAGCTTTTATCTGATTATATATTATAGTGCTCTTTATTTTTTACTATTTCCATTCCCAACCAAACAATTAAATTAACCCTTTGTATAAAATAACATTCTTCTGTGGGAAAATGCTACATAAATATATTTGACATCTTTGCAAAATCAAGAACTATATTGCTTTGATTCTAAACGTTTTGTACGTATCCCTTTCCATATAGTGCGTAATCTACATTGGTTGTGATGGTGAGTTACTTGTTATTCCTCGTTATTCTTTGACTAGTACAATAATCACTGTAGGAGAATCTCTGATAACTGGACACATAAGTTATGATTGTTGAGGGACTTCCTTAACTTATGCAGCTTCTTGCCAGTATTTTCCCAAGTTTGTTTTTTTGTATTTAATGAAAGACATATATTTTGAGCTTTGCAACAAGGGTCTCTTTTACTCAACTCCACTTGTTAGTAAAATTGATCTTTCCTACAGATACCACCGGTTCAAAAGGTTTACATTTTTAGGATGAGGAAGAGATCTTAATGAATGTTAGAATTCTATATTTTATTAAAAAGGGTGCATTCTGTCTTTTCCTCCCAAGTGAACTGGATGGCTTTGCTTTTGTGAATAATCTAGAAGCAATATTAGGTATGTGAATAGAGTTCCGTTATACAGGATTGCAATGCTTTCATTCTGCATAGTAAGCTAATAACAATGTTGATACAAGAATTAAGATTTCTAGAACTGGAAAGCCAAAATTTGGTAGAATTTTTAATCAATCTGTACTGCTTGATATTAATGGATGAATTTAAAAAAATTCTGACTGCCAAATATTATCTAATAAACCTTTTAAAGAAATATATCTTCAGACTACTTGCATATTGTTTTTTATCTGCTCAGTTAACATTCACTGTTTTAAATAATTGTAAATGCATTGGGATATTTTAAAATTTAACACAAAGTATCAGGACATGTATCGGGAACCACGGCCATTTAATGCAATTAAGTAGAGGCTACTTGTGGATTTGCATAAGATTTAATACATCATTGTTCTCCAGTGAGCAGGGTTCTCAAGCTCCCATTTGTACCTGCTCTGACACTTAAGAACATAGATTTAAAAAAGGGGGTTGGTGTGTAGGGTCTGCGGCTCTTACTACATTTAAAAGGCAGAGGCACAGAGGGGAACCCAGGGTGAGTGAGGACTCAAGCAGTCTCCACTTGTACCATTTCCACTGCTATGTCTCTGCCTCCCCTTCCCCCCGCAGAGATGGTGCTGGCTTCCGGCTCCCCCCAGCACCAGTTCCTGCTCCCCCTTTGCAGCCTCTGATACAGAGGAAGCAAGGGTGGGAGGAAGCAACAAGTCAAGTAGTGACTCAACTACCCGATAAGCCTAGGGCTTGTTGCTTGCAGCCCTACCTTGTGCTCATATGTACATCAATGTGTGCAGAAGAAAGCCCTAAAGATGGTCTGGGATTTTTCTAAATTATTCACCAAAAAGGTTTCCTTAATTTGGTATACAGTTTCTTTTCCCAGTCTTTAATTATTTAGAGGAGGTCTACTCAACTTTGGAAGCCTCGGGCCACAATGATAGTCACAGCACATGCCAAGGGCCTCAACATAAGTGTGGTTGCATATACATGCAAATAGCTTATTTCACATTGATGGGCATGTATACAAAGATTAAGGCAAAACTACACAACACACAAGCCCCATTTAAGTGAGTTCTGCTGATATTAATAAAATGCAATATTTACCCAATTTCCACCCATGTGACAGTACTTTTAATGAGAAATGACACTCCAGGAATGTAACTACTAAAATGCATATCAACAGAAGACCATTATATTGACTCGCCGTTGTGGAGCGTGTTCCCAGTGGAGGCCATGTTCAAAGGACCCAACCTACCGGCCACGTGTTAAGCCCAGACTGCATAAACCCAAACTGAGCCATGGGCTGCAAACAAATGGGTTGTGGGCCGCATGTGGCCCGCAGGCAGTATGTTGAGTAGCCCTGATTTAGAGTAACATGAAGTTGCTGTCACTGAACATATGAGCCACTTAAGGTCAGATATGATTGATGAGCCAGAGAACCAAAGGAAAATGTGGAGGGCTGGAAAGAGCACTGATAATTTCAACCCAAGAAATGACTGATGTGTGCCATTTGATAAATGGAATTAAAAAGGTCAGCTCTCCAATAATCATGGTTAATGCATCCAGTGGAGTCAAACACCATTTATTGTTGGTCATACATTCAGTTACTGTTAATGAAAACAAAACATCCCCAATATTTTCACAACTTATTGATCTTCCACGTCTTAAAGTTTCATTTGCTTAGTGCTTCAAAATACAGAAGATCTGTCCATATGGTATTGCAAAACAGCTTCCCAGAAAAGCAATTAACAGTTATTCTGAAGAAAAAAAGTTCAGAAAAGATAACAACATAGGCATCTGATTTCCTGTCATTCTTGGTTAACTTTGTATGAAAAGGGATAGTTTCCAAATTAAAGCAGACACTGGCCCCGTCCCAAGAAAAATGCATCTGTAAAAACGTATGTACGTTATGTATCCATACAGTTTCAAAATTCTTAATTGTATTTGATATATATAACAATTTCATGTACTGAACCATATTATTTCATGCATTAAAAACAGAATGCAAGATACTCAAGTTATTGTATGGAACAGCATACTAACATTTCCTTCTCTACTCACAAGAAGAAAGAGGCAATATTTGCAGCTGCAAAACATTGCTATTTCAGTGAGAGAAATATACAATATCATTCCTGCTGATCAAGTTATTACAGTTACTTTAATTTCTCATAGCAAATATTAAATATGTAAGCAAGGTTTACTTGTGAGGGAAAACGAATGTAGAAACTATGAAGGAAGTGGAGCTGAAACACAGATTCCAGATTGTTGAGGTCCAGCATTTCTAGCTGAACCAATCTGTTGGTAAAAATTGCTATTCATATCCTTCTGTATTTTCTGCAAATGGCTGTAATGGAGGTTTGTGCGATGAAAAGATTATATCTTGTTTCCATCTATATACTTGGCCAACTACATGTTCAAGAAGTGATAGAATTTAAAAACGCATGTCTGTATTGTAATTTTTTTTAAAGTTGTAGTTGATTTTTTTTCTTGTGCATCCTGGAGATTATTTTAGTTCAAATAGCTACAATACCATCTATCCAGAAAAAAAATCTATTTTTGCACTTATATATTCCAAAAATGTTAGATATTCTAACATATTTATATTTGGTGCAGCTAGTTCTGTGTATCATGAGAACAGGTAAAGAAAGTGTTTTTTTGATTGACTATGCCTGACTAAAACCCATGATTAAAGAGTAGATTTGGCTAGAACTATAGGTTGGCACTCATTTTCTTTTCTCTTGAAGTTTGAATTACATTCTAGAGGACAAACTGACTCAAGGAAATACATCATCTTATTCATTCCTCATAGAAGTGCCAGTCTAGAATCAAATCATGTCACTGAAAAAATGACACGGAACTAGTAGCAGTTTTAGGGGGGAAGAGAGCAAGAGTGAGGTCTTGAAAATCATTGTAAGCAGAAGGTAGCTGTCAGAATGGGCAGAAGGACGGTTGGATAGTTCATGCGCTAGTCTGGAATTGGGAGACCTGGATTTAATCAGCGGCTCTGGATTTAATTAACTGCTGTGTGTGGCCTTGGGCAAATCAATTAGACTCTGTGCCTCAGTTCCCATCTGTAAAATGGGAATAATGACTTCCCTATTAACTAGGGAATTATCTAACTTAAAACACGCAGTGCTACCTACACCAAAGAGAGTGGTTCTCCCATCAGCGTAGGTAATCTATCTTAAAAGGCAATAACTAGGTTGATGGGGGAAAGGGGGATTCTCTAGTGGCTGGATCACTTCTACCATCAACCTAGTGCTGTCTACACTAGAGTTACATCTGATTAGGTGAGTTATGTGCTATGAATTTTTCACACCTCTAAGACACATAGTTATAACAACCTAATTTTCTGTTGTTGATAGGGTCACCATCAAGGTACCTCAAGAATAGAGGACAGTTGCAGTTAGTGCATAGGGGGCCTGGGCAGGGGGTTGTGTAGGGATTCAGGAGTCAGAGCTGGGAGTGGAAGGGTGGGTGCAAGGGGGAGGGGGTAAGGGCACCATTTTGGGAAAGTGGGGGGCTGCAGTCACACATACTAAGTCACTGCTGCTCTTCCTTTTTCTCTGACTCTTTCTATGTATTTAAAATATATAGATTTTATTCAACGGCAAACTGAAAAATCCATTATTCACACAATCTGTAGTCAGATTTCTGTGTGCAAGACCTGGTTTGTAATGTTCCCTGCCACCCTTAATCCTCCTGCATATGGGGATATTATCTTCAGAAGTACATTTTTCAGCTCACTTTTCCCTTTCCACACAAGAATGAATCCAGAACGTAACTGTCAGCCTCCCCAAATTCTTACTCCGCTCTGTTTCTCATTAGCTTCTGCCATAGGATAACCCAGTCCCCCAGCTAGAACCCCACTGGAGAAATTCCAGAGCTTCAAAGCTGCAGGCTATTTTTTTTTTAAAGATGTGTTCTATTTCATGAGTTTTTCCATGGGAATGTATGAAAAAGAGACTGTTTTGGTTGACATTAAGTAAATTCAAGGTGATCAAACACAAAGGAGCTGTACTTTTACCTTTAAGTGAAATCCTCACAATATTCCTTACCTTTCAAAACAGAGACTTTGGAACACAACAGTAGTGTTTACATCCTATTCCAAGGAGAATGTTGCAATCAGCTATTTCTTAGCCTTTTTGTATAACAAATGGCATGTATATTTCATGTAACTTGATGCTGTTGTATAAATCAAGAAGTGACTAGTGTAGACTGACTCCATATAACATATAGTTTCACAATTCTATAAACCTTAGACTATAACAATAATCCTCTTGCTAGGGAACAAAAGGAAGATATAGTATCAGCTGTCATGTATTGGGCGTGTAATCCAATACTCTCATTAAGTCATCCAAAATAAATTGTATTATGAGAGGAACTAAAATGGGGATAGGTGGTAGATGTAAGCTCCTTGAAGGCAGATGAGGTATAAAATAGGTTTATGCAGTTACATGCCAAATACCTTTGGATTTTCACTAAAACATATTGTATAATATCACAAGCCCATGAAAATTAGTCCTGTGCACACAATTAACTTTCTTGTTTTATGTCCCTTAGTTGTTGGGCAGACTGTATTAGTTTTGCTAATGCTTCCATAGGTATGTAACTTGGGCTATGTCTAGACTGCAGGCTTCTTTCAGAAGAAGCTTTTCTGGAAGAGATCATCTGAAAAAACTTCTTCCAAAAGAGAGCGTCCACACTGCCAAAGCACATTGAAAGAATGATCTGCTTTTTTGAAAGATACACTGAATGGATGCTACCTCACATTTAAACTGTGATTACTATGGATGGAGTGGCCACCAGCACGCCCGTGGTTTTTCCTCTTTCCTCCTTTTCCGAAAGAACTCCCTCTTCCCTGCCCACACATGCCTTTTTACGAAAGAGCACTTTCGGAAAAAGTCATCTTCCTCGCAGAAAGAGGATTACCAATGCTGGAAAAACCCCTCTGTTCTTTTGATTTTTTTTTGTGAAAGAATGCTATTGCAGTGTGGACGTAATTAAAGTTTTTTTAGAAAACAGCCATTTTTCCGAAAAAAACCCCTCTGTAATGTAGACATACCTAGTGTGTGTAATATATGTGGTAGCATTCTCTTTCTAAGTCTTGGAAAGAAATTGTTGGTGGCCTATGCTCCCATAAAAGCTAAGGGCGAAGAAGATGATTCTCTTTCTATTTGAAATATACAAGATTCTTTTCTAGTTAGATATTTGACCATCTATGATGATATCCTTGTAAGGTCTCTTCCAGATCTATGATTCTATGATTCTATGATATCCAGATAATCTTCAAAAAACGAAAATAATATTATTAACAACAGCATTTAGCCAAGGCTCTCAAAGTGCTGTGTAAGAATTAATTAATGTGCAATACCTCTAAAATATGTTATATTCATCCCAGTTACAGAGTAAACTGAGGCACTATCAGGTGCAGTCACACAAGTGTCATAGCGAGGAATAAAAATAATCAGAGTTAACTTCCAATTCCATGCTCCAACTTTTCCATTATAGATTTACATAAAAATAGAGTCAAACATAAAACTCTTCCCTAGCCTTCATCTTGGCAGTGAACATTACAGAAAAGCGCAAGGAAAGGATTAATGTTATACTTCAAATTCATTGCTGTCTTATCACCATATTTCTCGATAAAAGTAGCTCTTTAGGTCAGTGAGACAGAGACAGTTCCCGTGTGGCTATGTCACTCATGGTTTACTTCTTCCATGTGAATTATTCACTGATCGTGTGCCTTAATGGGAGTTTTGCCATTGCCTTAATTGAGAGCAAAAGCAGGGCCTAATATGAATGAATGTTATTTTCATACATAGTAGAAACTTCTTTTGATGAGGAAGATATTGCCTGAGGGAAGATAATATGCTTACCTCATTTTTTCACTTTTTTATTTTTATAGTTTTTGTTCTCGAAACAAAGATGTAATAATTCTGATTGTTCCTGATAGAAACTCATTTGTAACAGTAACACAGTATGAAGATCAGTTGCTGAAAATGGCAGTTGAATTCAGAAATCCATTTGAAATGCTGTACTGTATTAACTGGTAACTTTAAGTTACATCTCCAGAACATCAAAGGAGTTTTCTTACCAATATTAGATGCTTGATCACCTTGTGTATGTCCTAACTAAGATATTTTGCTTTCTTGTTCAGAACTAGTTTCTCACTGAACCTGAATGAATAAATTCACATTTGATTTCATGATGCATGTACATTAGGAATTATGGCATATATCTTCACATAACATAAAATGACCTCAGTAGAAAAGAAGCAATGGCTTTAAAATGCAACATTGAGGTTTAGGATGGCCATTAAGAAAAACATTCTAACTATCAGGGTAGTTAAACACAGGAATAAATTACCTAGGAGGTTGCAGAATCTCCATCCCTGGAGATATATAAAAGCAGGTTAGATGAACACCTGTCAGAGATGCTCTAAATAGTGCTTGGTCCTGTCATGAGTGCAGGGGACTGGACTTGATGACCTCTCAAGGTTCCTCCAATTCTACGAGTCTATGATTTTAAGAGACTGTAGAATACACTGAAAGAGGATTTCTTAGATATGCTGATGACTACTGTGTAAAGATCAAGAGATGAAGAGCTGACTTTTAGAAAGTGCCACTAAAATTACTGCTACAAATCTTTGAAGATTTGATAAGTAGCAAATCCAATTGCCTGCTGTGTAATCTCAGAAATCTGCTTGGCAATTTACAAGTTTAACCTCTAGTCCGGCACACTCTAGTCCAGCAACGTCCGTGGTCCAGCATGATTTTTGTTAGCTGTATGTCCACTTATCATGAGTTTGTACAAGTTTCCTGTGGTCCCATAAAGTTTGTTTACTGCCACCAGTCCTGGCTTTCAGTGTTCTGTGCTGATATTTAGCTCTAATTTCCCTTAAATCTCTTCTAAGAGCAGAGAAGTATTGGTAATGTTGCTAGACCAGAGGTGGGCAAGATGCGGCCCTGGGGCCAAATCCATCCCACCTAACACTTTGATCATGGACTGCATCTGGCTGCTTTCAATTTATATCCTGTTGCCCCTGCCACCAACTTTCCAGATGGTGGCTCAGGCAGCATGATCCTATTTAAATGGCTCACAGCTCACGATCGTGGCACTACCCTTGTAGGAGCCGGAGACACAAGCCTTTTAAATAGCCGTAACAGTCTCAAGCAGCTTCCAGGCAACACGGTAGCAGCAGAGCCAAGAGCTGTGAGCTTTTTGCTGTGTTTTTAACATAACTCTGGGGGGAGGCAATTCCCCAGTCACGTTCCTTCTGCCAAAGGTCCCTCCTTTCTGAGTATGGAGTCGGCCCATGACCATGTACCAAAATTAAGTGGCCCTCCTGCAAACATTATTGCCCACTCCTGTGCTAGATAATATCGACCTTCTGTAGTTCGGCAAATTCTCTGGTTTGGCACCAGTCAGTTCCCGAGGGTGCTGGATTAAAGAGGTTCAACTTCTAGGTCCACTCCACATGGGACAGGGCTAGATGCAGGGATTGCCCAGAGGTGCCAAACCTTGCCTAGAATTGAGCTCAACCCCATGAAAGTTACCTGCATGACACCATGGAGCAGGTGGGGCCTGGAAAGGATCATTGAATCCACTGCTTCTGCATGAATAATTTTAGAGTAAAATATTTATTTAAATAAATCAACTAGAGAAATCAAACACGGTTGTACTAAAAGCTACCTTCTCATGTTTCTTGGGTAATTCAACTAGTGAACAAAAAAGGATTTTTCCCTAGATATATGAGAGGGTCCATTTAATTAAAAATATATAAACCCAATTATTTCCCTCCCTATTTTAAAATGGTTATGGACATTAAGCAGATAATATGAACAGGGTGACTTTAAAGTAGTCTGTGTAATATGAAATACAAAGCACAATACAATTACCTTTAAAATGGTAAATTGTAAAGCTATTAAAAAATTATTTCTGCCTTCCAGGTGTGAACTTTCTTTTAAATTTGATGAAGTCACCCTCTAAGCTGTTAAACTATTATCAATGAGCAGACTGTGCATTTTCGAATACTTACTGTGGAATTGAAAAAGACTCCATAACGTTCCTTTAGTTTGTTCATCATTTTTGTTTGATAATTGTACTAAAATCAATGACAGCTATGGCATATAGAAATTGGATTGAAGAAAGTATAAATATAGTCAGCAATTTAGGCTGTTCTTCCTCAGTATGAAAATGTCTTTGGATAATAAGTGGATTCCTATCTAAATTCATGAGTTCTTTTATGACACTTTGGGTTAAGCCTGAAATAGATTAATCTTTTCCTGATAAAGTTTCATAAGCTGTAATTTCTCCAGTGACCACATTTAATTGGATATTAAATAAAGTGCTTATCTTTACACCAACAGGTTTTATAGCCTGCATTTTTTTTTCTGAACTATATTTCACAGTTTAAGTAGTAAGCACACACAAATGTTTATTTAAACCATGATTATAGAATATTCCTCAAAAAATCCTTGCAGACAAATATAGTAAGTTTATTTTACTTACTTTGTTACATGCTATTACTTCTTGCAACTTTGTGAAATTTATATTTCAGATTATGAAAGCTGAGCAGAGTCAAGTAAAAAGGATGATACCACCCAGAGAGCATTCTGAGGTGGTATTTGAAAACAAGTCTTAAGGAAGAGGTTTGTGCTTAATTACACTACTGAACCAAACTATCCAAAGGACAGACCTCTTGGCTTGCTCCTTAAACTCTTCCTCCTGGTGTGACAACATTATGGCTGCTTTTGCGGAAAAACTTGCCAGCTGTCTACACTGGCTGCTTGAATTTCCGCAAGAACACTGACGATCTCATGTAAGAAATCAGTGCTTCTTGTGGAAATACTATGCTGCTCCCGTTCGGGCAAAAGTCCTTTTGTGCAAAAGGGCCAGTGTAGACAGCTTAGATTTGTTTTGCACAAAAAAGCCCCAATCGCAAAAATGGCGATCGGGGCTTTTTTTCACAAAAGAACATCTAGATTGGCACGGACGCTTTTACAGAAAAACGTCCGTGCCCATCTAGATGCTCTTTTCCGCAAATGCTTTTAACGGAAAACTTTTCCGTTAAAAGCATTTGCGGAAAATCATGCCAGTCTAGACGTAGCCTATGGCTATTGGGGTTGACAGTGAGTAGCTGAAACGCCTCCAGGTAGTCAGTCCCACTGTTAACTTTGTATGTGGAGCTGATGGCTGTATTGCCTATATGGGAGTTCCTGTGCCTGTGGACAAGAGAATTGCTGTATCACTCTGGAGACAGACCAAGAACGTGGGAAGCTGCTTCCTGGTAGAGGTCTTGTGGCCTGTGGAAGAATAAAGTGAGAGACACTAGTGTATGTATGTTTTTCAATAAAGCAAATTATGTTGACCAGTGAGTAGGATTACTGAGATAATTGAAGGCTCTCAAAATTGCTAAGGACTCTCAAACTGTGATGGGCCTGTTCACGGAGCTCACTTTCCAGCTCCTTGCTTCCTAAATCAGGTGAAACAGATTTGTATAGTAATTGCATTCTATGCTGTGATCATCCAGGCCGTAATGACTCTGAGGATGCCAGCACAGATCATGCAAGAGTCATGATGCTAGAGTATTACAGAATGTGATCTTGTACAGGAAGGGTAAGTGGTGATACTAGTTCCCCAACACTGTAGGGACATTTAATAGTGTTTCAATGCCAAATGTGACCATCCTTTGTGGCCATGGCTGATGAAGCCATGCCCAGATGATGGTGATGTCAACAATGATTTTCTACATGAGGGACTGCATAAAACAAGAGTTATTTTACTTCTCAGATTTGCCATGAGCCCTGTAACTTCTGCAGGCCTTTTCTTTGAGCCAGTCATTGGATAAGACATGCTAGGCATGCTAGCACTGTTGTACAGCCCTTTCATATGCCTTTGTGGCAAAAATCAGAACAAGATTGTGAAGGTTATTCACCATCAGACTGAATTCCACAGCATGGATATATTGGGCCACTTTTTGTATGAAATGTTGTTTCCCTGGACAGATGTGCAATCTTGTTTTTTTGAAATATAAACTTCCATTTTTAGATTTTTCTCTTTAGAGTGCTGTTCATTCCCCTGCCTGTCACTAAATTCAGCTAATAAACTCTATGCAGCAGGTATTATTTCACCCAGGGCTTCAGGATGATGGTAAATCATTTTTTTCCCTCAGACACATTGGATTTCAAATAAAGTAACAGTGTTAGGCCAAAGAAAGAGAAGACAAATCCTTTGGATTTTTTATGGCTAATAACTCTAGATTCCAGGGTCATTTTGTGCACAAAGGGATGTTACTGAATGTTCCTGTGGATGCCTGTGACCTAATCTACCAGTAACCACCAAAAGTGTTGACCACTATGTTGTCAGGCCATCCAAGGTGGTGACAAATGATTTCAAGACAGGCTTACGAGATGATGAATGTTCTATGCAGATTCAGCAGAGAAATATGCACTACCTGGGTCTCTGGGGCATAAGTTCTGCAATGCCTGAGATCAGAGAAAGATAAGCTATAGTGAACTTGTGTATTGGCTTAACTTACAAGGTCCAAATGTAAGTGGGAAAAGGCTGTGGAACACTTGATACCCCAACCTAATTACCTAATTAAATGGATTTGTGAATTGACTGTAAAATATTTTCATGGGTTATTTTTAATTGAAATATGGAAATCATACTTGCCATTGTGAGGAAACTGGGCTGAGGAGAACAGTTACACCAGTATAACGACAAAAGCAACATGCGTGCACTTCTAGCCACAGAATTGTTTCCATAGCCATAGGGTTCTTCCTTCAGCCATTTCAATCGTCTAGCTCTACTATAAAAACCTTGTATGATGACTGAATGATGTGGTTGCCAGATCACTTCCTCATTCCTGCTTTCCTTCTTTTCAGATATCAATTCATCCAGTTCAAATTCCCTGCTGGCCACAAGGTTGAGTTTCAGTGGCTGGTTTTGAGTGCCTTGCCCAGCAATGCAAGTTATAGGCATTTAAATGTGTAGGGTTGCTGATGTAGCCAGAAAAGCCTTCTTCAATAGGTTGGAGACCAGGCACATAGAGTAACACCTGCATTCCATGGCAAACTACACGTTCTTCTAACAGCATTGAGTTAAAGGGGATGAGCCCACTCTTATGGTTACAGCAAGTATGGGTAGGAACTGCTTTTGCATGTATCTGGAGAATCATGTTTATAGCTGGTTACAAGACTAGAGCTGTGCAGCAGATGTGTGAGAAGGCACCTGGTTAAATATTACTAACTAGTAACCAGTTATTAACTGTGTTCTATGCACTTTTAGTCAGACAATCCCTTGGCCGATTAGAGGCATGGTAAAAAGTTGGTGTGCAGATGTGAGGTCTGAATCTGTACACTGATGTCTTTTTACCTCACACCGGCAGTGTAAAGTGTGCCTTAAAGTGTGTGTGGCATTTATGTAAATGAGAATCAGGCTTCTGGTCGGTAACTCTCCTGTTTCTCTTTCACTGAAGGACTTGACTTGTAATGAGCTCGTTCAAGCCTTCTGGCCGTGGAATATGAGAGATTAATTAATCTGTTGTCATTGTACAGATGTTAACCAAGAGATCAATATGGTTAAAACATATGTGGTTTCTTGGATTGCACCTGCTCTGGAAGGGGAAGGGTCAACCTACTGCAAAAACTGAAGAAGACCTCTTTGAACCCTGCTTACTGTGTGGAGTGCTGGAAATGTTCAAGAAGAGGTGAATTCATATGAATGGATTCACCGCTCAATGGTAGCTCTGCAACTAGGAGTTCTTTCAGAAATGAAACTAATGATTAGATTAATGTAGTAAATATATTCTGCATTCAAATAATCCATGGACTAAATCAGCATAGCTCCACTCATGCTGAAGATCAGCTACCATAAGAGATATTTGGACCATGAACTCATTTGTAGGATTGATGTACTGGGTGGGGTGCGGATGCATCTGGCTGGCCCCCTTCACTAGCACACATTAGCCAGGGGCATATTACTCCTGAGGAAATTCTGCACCACTATGCAATGCAGAATTTTGTAGAAATTAACATGTTTGCAGAACTTCCTATCCTTCACAGAAAAGGGCTGAAGTGCTGCTAGCTACTGCTAGGGGCCTCTGGGCCCAACAGAGCCCAGCTGATGCACAGAAGACATTGTTGGCGGGAGGGAGTGGGAACTAGAGAGTTCCAGGCAGGTGAAATTCCCAGTCTGCCCTGAGAGAAGAAGATGGCAATGTGCAGGAAACACTGCAAGTCTGCAGCTGAGTATCAGTCTGTCTCTCCCTTTGAGTCCCTGGGCTTTGGGGAGAGAGTGGGACTGGGTGTCTAATAACTAGATATACAGACAGTGCAATTCTTTGCACATTGGTTCCCATTAGAAACTTGGCATTTACCACTTGTAGGAAATTATAGCACTAATAATGCATTAATTAATTGTACATTGTACAATATGAGACTGATTTTCAAACAGTGGCTTCCTTTTGGAAACATTCAATGTTATCCTGTGCTATGAACACATCTTCCAGGCATTAGTACCTGTGCATGCTGGAAACAGAACTTACACATTTAAACTCTGTCACTTGAATATGAAGGTGTTAGACTTGATATCAATTATATGCAGAGTTACTGGTGCTTGAAAAGGGCACAAGCAGATGATTTTGTTTGTGCAACTCTGCTCACATAATGGAGGCCAGCTTGGAGTCTCTTTTAAAATAAGGCCTATGTATATTATAGGGTTTTCAACATTTACTGAAGTTGCCAAGCTCTGTTCACCATCTAAAACTATTTATATTTAATTCTAGACACGAACATGTATTAAATGAATGTATTCACTAGGAAAAAACATAATAGCATATTGAATGATTTAACATATGCCTTAAAACAAACCCTTTCTTGAAATTACCAGCATAACTCCTTAATTATCCCCCAATAAAATTGTTCAACTTATGTGTTTTGCATTTACAACCTATTTCTGTAATTGGCACAAATTTCTAGAGAGGAAACAGAAACTCTTAGAATTCCCATGTCTTTGTTATCCAAAACACTCTCAGAATTTTGTGTGGCTCATATTATGCACGTGCACCAGTTATAGGGATTGAGTATGTTTTATATTTCATATTGGTAAACTCATTTTACTTTTCTGTGTTTAATGATATACGTCTTAGCTTTAAAAGGGTGACATGATTTCCTTTTAACTAGATTGTGCCACATGACTTTTCAAAATGTGTGGCTAAATGAAGCAGCAATAAATTTAGTGAATTTTATGATTAAAAGGAGCCTTTCTCTTGTTTCTTTAAAAAATGTAATTTATATACAGTAGTCCTGCACTACAGTTCAGAAAATGATTGGAAAATTCCATTTTATAGGATAGGATAGTAAATTTTGGTGCAGAATTGAAATGTGGCTCTACGTGGTATTGTATTTCATCATTCACTGAATGATTTTGATGAGCAACAATTGAGGATTAGCATGTAAACTGTTCCCATTGTTTCATATTTAAAAAGTGAATATTTAAGAGCAGAAAATGCAAATTTGTTTCAGTTGCCTGATGCACATTTTTCAGTATGTAAATGTGCCACATCTGTGTATTTGTTTTGCTGCAGACATAACCAGCAAGAGTTTAGTGATGAAATCTGTTCTTAATTATGATAGCAGCTGTTGGAGGAGTAGCCATTTTTTTCCTCCTGATGTGAAGTTGCCTGATTTACTTGTTTTTCTCTGCATTTGATAGGGCTGCCAGTGCAAAGAGAGAACTCTTTGTGAGTGGTTGCTATTTGTTTTCTGTGAGAGCCTAGTGCAAATTGACTAAATCTGCATAGCAGGCTAGTTTTCTCTTTTCCCTTCCTGCAATGCAAGCTGTTGTACCTCTGCTCCAGCACAAGAGGCCTATAAAAATACCAAACAAACGAGTGAGCTGTTAAGTGCTCTGGCAAGTATCTTAGGCAGCAGTTCATGTACATTAACTATGTCTTACTGATGACGAAAAATGTTGGATGCTAGATCCAGGACATATGGTATTAACATATTTTTTTTTATAAACAGTTTGTAAATTAGATACCTTTTTCTTCTCCAATTCTTTTTTTTCCTTATACAAAGCTACCAAAGTTCTGAAATTCCTAAGCCCTAAGCACACTCAAGTTAGTTTAATGTATTTGCTCCATTTTCTGATGAATATGAGGGGGGTTTTCAAAAGGTGGTATAAGAAAGTAAGTTCTTGTTTGGAAATGATGAATCTCATTTTCATAAATGTACTTATGATACAGAGCAGTGGCAACTCAACTCTGTAAAAAAAGTATCATGTCTTTTGCATTTTAAAGAAAAACTAGAGGACTGTACCCCCTGCTCACTGCACCTTCCAATCTCCCTCTCTCTGGGGGTAGGTGTCTGGCAAAGGGGAGGGTGCAGGAGCGGGCTGGGGTAGGTGTCTGGCCAGGTGGGCGGGGGGAGGAGCAGCCTGGGAGTGCAGGGTCTCGGTGGAAGGGATAAGTGAGGGGGCTGAAGATATATAGGGTATGTCTAGACTACATGCCTCTGTCGGCAGAGGCGTGTAGATTAGGCTACCAGACATAGGAAAACGAAGCGGCGATTTAAATAATCGCCGCTTCATTTAAATTTACATGGATGCCGCGCTGAGCCGACAAACAGCTGATCAGCGCGGCATCCATGTAAATTTAAACAGCTGTTTGTCGGCTCAGCGCGATAGTCTGGACGCTCCCCTGCCGACATCAAAGGTATTTGTCGACCATCCAGGTAAGCCTCCTGGGATGAGGTTTACCTGGGTGGTCGACAGATACCTTTGATGTCGACACCCGCGCATCCAGACTATCGCGCTGAGACGACAAACAGCTGATCAGCTGTTTGTCGGCTCAGCGCGGCAACCATGTAAATTTAAATGAAGCGGCGATTATTTAAATCACCGCTTCATTTTCCTATGTCTGGTAGCCTAATCTACATGCCTCTGGCGACAGAGGCATGTAGTCTAGACGTACCCGAAGTCTCAGCTTGGTGGTGAATGAGGGGGATGGGAGTACAGGGACGGGGAGGCTGTGTGGCTTCTGCCCTGCCTCCCCACCGCTTGGAGCACTGGACTGGGGGAAGATGAGAGGGAGGAGGCCAGGCCGCTGAGGGCAGAGGGCGTGACAGGATGCAGAATGACATGTTGATATCACTCTCTTGTCCTCAGGAAAACAAAATCTCACCCACACTCACACTCACACTCACACACACACAGCGCAAATTGACTGGAAAATGAAAACTGAGTTCAGAGAAGACCTGTTTTTATTAGTTGCAGAAGGGTAGCCAAGTTAGTCTGTAACTGGAAAAACTTAAACAATGAATACTCTTGTAGCCCCTTAGAGATGAAAGCTCATGATACCATCTACATTTTTTGTTAGTCTCTAAGGGGCTGAAAGACTATTCGTTTTTTAACATTTTCCTGTTTTCATTAGTAAAACTTTTGTATTAAGCCCTCAATTTTCAAACTGCTTATCCCCACACAGACCAATGATTAATTTCACATATAGTTTATTTCACTATCATGGGCCTTATTTTGGAATTCAGTCAGTCCTAGTCTTAAATTGACATCATCCATGCTCCTTTTGGGTTCTGAACATCATGTAAGTCTTATCCCATACCATAAAAGTCATTGGAAGCTTTGCCATCAACTTCCAAGAGATACAGCAAATCAAGTCGTATAGATTTGGCTTTTTTTTTTTTTTTTTAAAGAACCACTTGCCACTATCTCCAAAACAAGAATACGATGAATATATCAAACTTTCACTTTAAAATATGAGATTGTTTGCAATCTCCCTCAGTAATATCCTATCCCTAAGTAATATCTTATTACTTATCATTTTGTTATCTCACAAATCTTAGTGGGGGAGGGGGTTAATGGAAAGAGCTGCAAAACAGTGAGCTTAGGAATGCAAGTCAACTTCATTTTACTTGTTTATAAATTAATGATAAATCAAAGGTTAGGTACTTAAAATAGCAGATGAATTATGGTTTGAATTTATAGACTTTGTAGTTTAGCACGTAAAGTATGTGATCTGCTTAGTTTGTCTATGCAAATAATTAGTTTACAGCAAACTGTAATCCTGACTAGCTTGCCACAAACTAACTGTCCACTGATAGTTCCTTAGTGCACTTTGATGTAGTAGTCTTTGAAATGACTAGATTAATGAACTGTTAATGCACATCAGCAGAATCTATCTGGTCAGTTAGTTCGGGGCCGGCTAGTGTAAGGTAGAGTAACACTGCAGTTTGCCACAAACTAAATGTCTGTATAGACAAGCTTTTTGATTCTGGGGTGATGTGCAAATTGAGAACTCTAAAGCAGGAATGTAGGTATTGTTATGATTTCTTAATTGTTGAGAAAGTTTGGTCTTAGCTGGGTTACATACTTTTCAAAAGAGAAATTAGAAAGCTGCGTTGGCTACACTGAGGATTTCGGCCACTGGTGATCAGCGGTGTTATGACTAAACTGGCACAAACCATCAGTATAGATTTGCAAGAAGCTACAATTTGCATTGCTGCAATTGCTGCCAACCAAAACCAGGGTAAAATACATCTGTGCAAATCTTGGTTTATGCTGTGGCTTTGTGCCAGCACCTCTATGCTGGTGAATAGCTACTGACTTTATTTTATTAAGTTTTCTATACAGCTTCCATGTGGCCAATTTCTCCCCTTCAAGCTGCAC
Source organism: Pelodiscus sinensis (assembly GCF_049634645.1). Taxonomy (NCBI): domain Eukaryota; kingdom Metazoa; phylum Chordata; order Testudines; family Trionychidae; genus Pelodiscus; species Pelodiscus sinensis. Next base: position 229,940,893 of record NC_134711.1, on the reverse strand, counting down.
ACATAGCCTCCCTCTCTACTTCACTGACAGATTTTGGTCCTTTATCACTTACTCACCTATGAAGGTTTGGTGCACTGGTTGAAAGTTCTCTATAGACTTCCTTCCCCGTTGGTATTTTTTTAGAAACTCAGTACTTTTCCTTCAAATGTTTGTTCATATGCACATCCCACTAAAATAAGAGTTTGTTGTCTTTGAGCCAGCAGCGTTTGCCTGTGTTATGACAGTCCAAGGGCTCAGCATTCAGGACACAAAAGGAAGGAACCCACCAATCACCATACGGTTTTCCCTCTGCTTCCTGATGTCATGATGCAGCATCTTGCGGTCAGTACTTTGGAACATGCTGGCATCTTTTTCATTGTTTCACTCTAATATAGTACAGTTAGTTTTTTAGTATATTGGTTAGTCGAGCTGACCACTTTTTATTTGTTTAAATTTACCTAAAATTCTAAAACTTGATTTCTGGTAAAGGGAGAAGGATCTTGATTGAAATACTAATGTGTCTATTTTCTAGACTATAAGTTCTCTGAGGGTGCATTAACACTGCACCACTATTTTGAGATAACTAATGTTATTTCAAAATTACAATGTGAGTGTCTACATAGCCATTCCGTTATTTGGAAATAATTTCAAAATAAAGACGGCTTATTCTGAAATATGTAAACCACAATCTATGAGGAATAATGATTATTCTGAAATAGCTATTTTGAAATAAGGTGTATGTAGACACTCCACTGCTGCTATTTCAAAATAGCCCCTCGCCAGGGCCATTCTAAGTTATTCCTCCCCTGTGCCTCCTGGGGCTCTAAATAGAGATAGCACGTCTACATTAGGGAAGCCTTCCTCAGACTAATTTTGAGGCTTCCCTGCAGTGTAGACATGCTATTATGAAATAAGCTGTTTTGGAATGACTATTCCGGAATAGCTTATTTCAAAATGAGTGTGCAGTGTAGACGTACCCTGAGTCAGATAGTGTCTTAACCATTAAATCTATGTATTGCAGAATGCCCAGCATGTTGTGTAAATAATTGTTATACATTTGAACACATGCTTGTAGTTGTGAAATATTGTTCATATAATATTCTGTTTGGAAAAATCATTGACAGCATGCTGTAAGTATTAACAGTGTCATCTTAGTTTAATTTCAAGATTCAGTGATAAATATGCAGAAACGTTACTCCATTGCGTCAAGTCACTGAATTTGCCTAGATGATAAAGTGCAAATGGATAATGTTGAGAGGGGGCTTACAGCGTCAGTAATTGTTACAAAGATTACTCTAATAGAGGAAGTGCATATAATACTAATGACCCTGTAAAATCATATGTAATAATTCTCTAAAATTATTACACTTTTTGAAAAAAGGCATCTTCATCAAAATATTCTCTGCTTATTCCAGCTTTTGTTGCCCTACTTGCATAATCTGAGAAGTGTTTTATTTTTATGTTGGGGAATGCATTTACACTCACAAATGGATTCATAGATTCAGAGGCAGAAAGGTCCATTGTAATTGTGTTGCGTGACCTGTTACATAACATAGGCCATGGAGAAACAAAGAAAGGGCTGAGCCACATGTACATGTAACTTTAACTTTTAGGTAGCCTGGGGGAGCATGAGGGAGGATATGTTCTTCCCTTTTAATCAAGGAAGGCATTTAAAGATGCAATGCAGATTAAAGACATCACTTCCTTTCAGCTGATAGCTTCATGCCTGTCAATGAATAAGTGCGGGGTTGGGGGGAAAGGAGTATTCTTCTCCTCTACAGAAACAGGACTCAGAATGGACTGTCTGTCCCTCTCACTGCGAGTTAGGGAAGAAGCTCCATAGCAATCCGTCACTGCTAGTGATGAAGATATGGGATGTTATCCCCTGCTTAGCATGCCTCAGTAATCTGAGGTAAGAGACAACCTACCTAAACAATGCCACATTTTTTGCTTTTTAAAAAACAACTTCCCCCTGCAGAAAGCAGATTTGTTCCCACATGACGGAGATACACACATGCAGGATTTACCCTATCAGACCATGTCTACACGAGGAAACTACAGTAAAACTCCATTGGTCCAGCATCTGATGGTTCGGCACTCCTGATGGTCCGGCACCATCAGGAATCCGGAAGTGCTCCGGACAGCCGGACCATTGGAGCTGCTCTGCCCCCAGCTTCCCTGATTCAGCCGCTGCTAAAACTGACCAGCATCTGAATCGGGGAAGCCGGGGGCAGAGCAGCTGGAGTGCTGACGGCTAGGTCCCGTAGTGCTGCCCCTCGGGGTTGCGGGACCAACCCGGCAGCACCCCAGCTGTCCCCGATTCAGCTGCTGCTGAAACTGACCAGTGGCTGACTTCAGGAAGCCCAAGGCAGAGTTGCTCTGCCCCGGGCTTCCTGGAATCAGCCCCTGATCAGTTTCAGCAGTGGCTGACTTAGGTACACCTAGGACAGAGCAGCTGGGGTGCTGCTGGGTTGGTCTCCACAGCGCCAAGGGTTGGCGCTACCAGACCAACCCGGCAGTGCCCCAGCTGCTCTGTCCCAGGCATCTGGATTCAGCCGCTGTTGAAACTGACTAGCGGCTGACTCCAGGAAGCCGGGGGCAGAGCAACTCAGCCTCGGGCTTCCTGGAGTCAGCTGCTGATCAGTTTCAGCAGCGGCTGACTTGGGGACACCTGGGGTAGAGCAGCTGGGGTGCTGCCGGGTTGGTCCAGTAGCGCCGAGGAGTGGTGCTGCGGGACCAACCCGGCAGCACCCCAGCTGCTCTGCCCCAGGCGTCCTGATTCAGCCGCTGCTGATACTGATCAGCGGCTGACTCCAGGAAGCCCAAGGCAGAGCTGCTCTCCCCGGGCTTCCAGGAGTCAGCTGCTGATCAGTATCAGCAGCAGCTGAATCAGGACGCCTGGGGCAGAGCAGCTGGGGGGGCTGCCGGGTTGGTACAGTAGCGCCGCTCCTCGGCGCTGCGGGACCAACCCAGCAGCACCCCAGCTGCTCTGCCCCAGGCGTCCCCAAGAGCAGCTGGGGTGCTGCTAGGTTGGTCTCGCCGCGCCAAGGGTCGGTGCTACTGGACCAACCCGGCAGCACTCCAGCTGCTCTGCTGTAGGCGTCCCCGATTCAGCCGCTGCTGAAACTGACCAGCAGCAGCTGAATCGGGGACGCCTGGGGCAGAGCCGGACTATCGGAAGGGGGGCTATGAGGTGTCTGGGGTGGCATCCCCTCCCTACCCCAGACCTCTCATAGCCCCTCCTTCTGATAGTCCGGCAAATCTGATAATCTGGCACCCCCTGGGTCCTAAAGGTGCCGGATTATCAGAAATTTTCTGTATTTCAAAATTACTAAATTCGACTTAACTGCCAATGTAACAAATTCAAACTAGCGTGTCCTTACTACGGGGAAGCCTTGAAATTAGTTTGAGGCAGGCTCCATTAATATGGATGCATCAGCTCGGACTTAGAGCCCTAGGAAGAACTGGGGAGTAATTAGTTCAGATTACTCTGTGGAGTAATTATTTCAAAATAGCAGCACCAGAGCATCCACTCTACTGTTATTTTGAAATAACTCCTAGCAGTTTTAGCATTACTCCTAGCAAAAAGCAGGAGTATAGATTTTGAATTCTGCAGCCCAGTTATTTCAAAATAACGGGCTTGGTAGTATGGATGCTCCACTTATAAATTCAGCCTTGGGGTGGAGGGTTATTTCAATATAAAGTCCTAGTGCAGACGGGGGTACATGCTACTTTCTCCCATGTCCTCCTGTCATCTTATTAGCTTTCCTTGTTTTATATAAGGTCTACCCTCCTGATGCAAAATGATTTCTGAGGGGATTTTGCGGTTTAGGTAGCATAACTTCTCCTGATTGGGACACGTGGCTTCAAAGCAACATACAATATTATGCAGACATGTTGATCACAAGATATTAGAGAGACAAGGGGTGACAACTTCTGTTGGTGAAACAGACACACTTTTGAGCTTATACAAAACTTTTCTTCAAGTCTGGCACATGAACTCAGGTAGTGAAATCCTGATCCCATTGAAGTTAATGACAAAACTCTCATTGACTTAAGCAAATTTTCTCAAAATTACGCTGGTCATAATTGGGGCTTGTGTTCTGTTTTGCACCATCACTAATGGACACCTTTGCAAGATTGTACCTATCTGTATTTCATGCAGTATATTACTTTAAATATGTTCAGTACTTATAGATTCAAAAAACTCCAGGACACAGATAACTAGAATATAAAATGTGTTTTGTGAAAGAGACTTAACGGGCATAGATCATTAAGATTATTTTGTGAATAAGTCACATGTCACAACTATGTGACCAGCTAAGTTAGTTGCTATAAGGAATATCAGTGCTGGCAGTATAAGACAAGTGCTTCATTATATGCAGTGTTGATATGAAAAAATGCAGAGGGTATTTATTGTTCTCCGCATGTTGGGTCACCTTACAATGAGCTACAATAAATGTTTAATTCATGACCAAGAAATATATGATTTTTAGTAGGTTTTCTTGCTGGAGTACAGCTCTCTATGCCTTAATTGGAAATTAAATTAAATTTCCAATTAGAAAAGTGTTTTTCATTTGTCAAGTATTCCCATCAGAAATCTTATAGAATTTAATTTTTTATCATTGTTACTATGTTAAGCTCTTCCTTGACTGTTTCTCAGTTGTGTTGTTTCTGTCTCATAAGAGTCTGTGTGTTTGAATTTATTATTGCATATATTTGTTGAAAGATTCCTTTATTTAATTAATCCATTTTTCCAAAAGAAAATTTGATGGTAAATAATGAATAATTAACAGCAAAGTTTGAAAGCTGTTCATTTTTTGAGCATTTGCACAATATTTTCAATAAAAACAGAATTTAGTTGTTTATTTTCATGAACATGCTAATAAAAAAGGTCCCAACTTAGACCCAGGGAACCATATTATCCACTTGCCAGAAGGCTTAGACTGGCACCTAATAGACATGAAATGGAGTGGATAGTAATTGCCATTTGCGTTCATATGGAGATAAGGTCAAGTCCCAGTGTGTCATACCACATCTTTTTTTGGAGCACTCTTCCTTTCAGTTCAAGATGGACCATCACTTGCTGAATTTATAGTTGCCATGGGCTGGGCCCCTCTCTTAAAGAGAAGAGGGCCACAAACTACATATCAGATGTTAATATGATCAGATGATCAGTTAGTGGACTATAGAGCTGAAAAGTTGGATTAATAAGATGTGGCTTGAATCTCTCCTCTCTGGAGGTCTGTGGGCAGTTGGATTTTGTTTTCTAGGTAAGGTGATGAGTTGAGTGTAGGTGCGTGTGTGTGTGTGTGATTGTAATTAAGGTTTTTAAATTTCTTTTCCCAGAGAGTTCTCAGGGAGCAACTCTAAAGGTATTTCACTGCTGTATAAATTTTTTGAACAGCACACTTACTTGGCTTATTTGGTAACACTTCATGATGAGCTCACACGTTATACAATACATTGAAATAATTCCAGCTTTAAATCAAGCACCAATTAATTCTTCAGTCTAGGATAGGGTAAGATGAAGGCTAATCAGGTAGTAATTTTAAAGTCATGTTCAAAACTTCTTCCTGATTCCACTTTAAAAAAATCAGACTAGTCATTTAGATATGAAATGTAACTTCTGTATAACAATATATTTAACTGCATCTGGGTATGTCTACACTACCCTCCTATTTCAAAATAGGAGGGTAATGTAGGCATACTGCACTTGCAAATGAAGCCCGGGATTTGAATTTCCCGGGCTTCATTTGCATAAGCTGGGCGCCGCCATTTTTAAATTCCGGCTGGTTCGAACCCCGTGCCGCGCGGCTACACGCGGCACGAACTAGGTAGTTCGAACTAGGCTTCCTAGTTCGAACTACCGTTACTCCTCGTGGAATGAGGAAGCCTAGTTCGAACTACCTAGTTCGTGCCGCGTGTAGCCGCGCAGCATGGGGTTCGAACCAGCCGGGATTTAAAAATGGCGGCGCCCAGTTTATGCAAATGAAGCCCAGGAAATTCAAATCCCGGGCTTCATTTGCAAGTGCGGTATGCCTACATTACCCTCCTATTTCGAAATAGGAGGGTAGTGTAGACATACCCTCTATTACTGTAATAGGTAAACAGCTGTTTTCTTTTTTCTTTTTTTTTTAACCCCAAATCACTGCTGAGGTTAAATTCCTTGAGAAGCAATGTTTAAATGCCAATCAGGAATGTCATCTTCTGGAATTAATGAATATTTGTGCTGGTTTGAGTGTCTCTAGTGCTCTGATTACAGATTTGATGCGAGGCTCTTATTAAGAATGTCTCATTAATGCACTACTTCCCAAAGAGGAAAAATCATTAGGACACATCCTCTCCCATTCAGCAGATCACAACACAAGGTCCCTGTCACAGTCATTTAAAAATTAGATGGAACCAAGCAACCTAATTGAAACAATATCTGCAGCAGTTATAAGTGCCACTGCAGATCCACATGTGAAGTAATAATTTTCTGTAAAAGAATTCATAGATAGAAAACAAAAGAAGAGTCTGGTTTACAATAAAGGCATAAGAATCCTGTCAAAGCTGTTTTATAGAATTAGATGCTGTTTTTAATGAAAAAAAACCCTTTTCTACAAAATACTAAGTCAAACTTGTGTTAAAAGTGAACTTGAGAGGAAGAATGTATATATTTGTTACCCAGTATATTATCCAGATAATGTCTTTTAGAAATGTTCTGTATTAAAAAAGGCAAAGACAGATCAACACCATGATACATATTTCCTTAAGAGACCATAGTAAATTCAGCCAGTAAAAAAGTCTTTAAATCACATTCCATCATCTACATCTATGTATAGTTAAAACTGATGTAGAAGTATTTTATAGAACGATGGCAGGAGAGGCGAAAGGGCTACTTTCAAGTCTCATTGATATAACTGATGACAAGGAATAATAATAATTCTGTCAGATATAAGCACTACTGGAGAACACTGAGAGGAACAGCTTAAACTTCAGTGAGCTATCATTATAATACATCTAAAGGTCAACACTTTTTATTGTATAGGTATATAAGGTATGTCAAGAGAAACTTGAGACTGTAAAGTCATTAGGTAAGTTGCTGGCCAGATTGTGTAGCTCTTCTGTTTCCTCACATTATTTTTTACAAAGCTATGTTCTGATAATAGTACTAAGAGCAAAAATGGCTTGCACAACTATTCTATGAACAAACACTGCCAAGTGTAGTGATTGCAGATAGCAGAGCATAATGCATTGATGCACAGATCCCTTACACAGTAATGCTGATTCTGTTTACCACACCTGTTTTGACTTGATTAGCCTTTTAAATAAGAATGTCTTAACTCTGCTGTCAGGGTGTCTTGAAGGCTCATGGATCTTTACTCATGAATAGGGCAGCAAAGATCAATCAAGACACTTCTTCTGTGCAATGCAAATCTGCATGGAGGCAGTGGGTGAAGCTCCCAGCAATCCCCCAGCCCTGCCCCTGCTGCCCAAGGTCCAGCCTCTGCAACCCAGAGCCAAGCCAAGCACCTCTCTACTGGATATGGAGGCCACCCCTCCCGCAGTGAGTGATGTGTAACCTCGCCTCTCTCCCCCACCCCAGCCCGGGAGCATGGTGGGGGAGGGGCGAGCACAGGTGGTATGTAGCTCCAGCCTTCCCCCAGTCCTGGCAGATCACTCCAGGGAAGGTGGGTGGTACATGGCTCTGGAGGGTAGGCGTTGGACAGCACCCAGCCATAGCATTTCCAGCCCTGGGAGGACTGTCGTCACAGCCTTAGCCTCGGCAGGGCTGAAGCCTAGACAGCCCCAGGAGATGGGGGAGATGCACTGAGAGGGTAGAGGTAGGGGGGCAGGAGCCTGGGGGCAGAGTGTGGGTGGGGCTGGGCTGGCAGTTTGGGAATGCATTGCCTGCTCCTGCCTCTTATACCTGATGCCCATGCATATCAGGTAAGATGCACTGCTCAAAAACGTAGCCAGTATTCAATTAACAATGAGCCCCCTTGTTACATCTATAAATGTGAACTGTTGGTTCAAGATGCATTGTTCCACCTGCCATACACAAGACTGGCTCCGTAGTTATTATCTAATATGAATTTACATGCAACATTATCTTCCTAACTGAGCTAACATTATCTGAAACACATTTATGTTTTGTATTAGATGTCCAGGGTCACAACAGATAATTTGAATGAATGTTTCACTGTGTATAATCCCAGATGGCCTTCCTACAATATATGACATTTCTGGAAAATGCTAAAGGCTGCTCAGCATCCTTGACGTAGCCTTTTTCTTTTCTTGTTTGGTTTTCCCCAAAACACATGCTTGCTGTATTGAGCTTACAATTTAGTCTCTCCACCTTTCTCCCCTACAAATGGTGGAAAAACAGTAAATAGCATACTAATACTTATATAATGAAGAAAGAAACAAACATTATGCCCTTGACACACAATGCTGGGAAGGGGCAGGGAGAAGGATATGCGTATATGTTGTACAACTTATATTGGTAGGTGCAAAACTGTAATAGAAAATAATGTAAATAAATGATAGGATATTTAAAAGGATTCAACTTTGGTGTACACATGGGGTGTGTCTAGACTACATGCCTCCTTCGACGGAGGCATGTAGATTAGCCAGATCGGAAGAGGGAAATGAAGCCGCGATTAAAATAATCGCGGCTTCATTTAAATTTAAATGGCTGCCCCGATCTGCCGATCAGCTGTTTGTCGGCAGATCGGGGGAGTCTGGACGCGATGCCCCGACAAAGAAGCCTTTCTTCATCGACACAGGTAAGCCTCGTGAAACCAGGTTTACCTGTGTCGATGAAGAAAGGCTTCTTTGTCGGGGCATCGCGTCCAGACTCCCCCGATCTGCCGACAAACAGCTGATCGGCAGATCGGGGCAGCCATTTAAATTTAAATGAAGCCGCGATTATTTTAATCGCGGCTTCATTTCCCTCTTCCGATCTGGCTAATCTACATGCCTCCGTCGACGGAGGCATGGAGTCTGGACACAGCCATGGTGACAGTGAAACCTATGATAAAAATAACACTCACTTTAATGGGAGCAGAGTTAGGTCAATGCTGAGTGCTTTTGAAATTCCCACCAAAATAGGTTTGTTTTTTTAGTTTTGGTTTTTAAGGCCAAAGCAAGGGCGCTCTCGCTCTCTCTCTCTCTCTGTGTACTGTATTTCTAAATTCTCTTCAGGCTGGTGGTGATTATTGGGCTATTTAATTTTTTGGGGAGGGGAGTGATGTGTGTGGGGCATCAGGGGTATATATGCCATGCAAAGCATAGTAAGTGAATTCTGTAAATCAAGAGAAAGGGAGCTGTTAGATATGCTAATCAATTCCAGGTAAGGAAGTTGTGTTTAAAGAATCAAGAGGAAATTTGACTCATACTACTGGGACTTCATGGGTGGAGTACTGAAATGGGACTCAGGACTCCTGGGCTCTATTCCCAGGCCTAACATGGATCTACCGGTCAGTTTAACGTCTGTCCCAGGGAAGATAATGGAGCAGGTAATTAAGGAAATCAGATGCAAACACTTGGAAGGTAATAAAGCGATAGGGAATAGCCAGCATGGGTTTGTGAAGAACAAGTCATGCCAAACTAATCTGATAGCTTTCTTTGATAGGATAACGAGCCTTGTGGATAAGGGAGAAGCGGTGGATGTCATATACCTAGACTTTAGTAAGGCATTTGATACGGTCTCACATGATATTCTTATTGATAAACTAGGCAAATATAACTTAGATAGGGCCACGATAAGGTGGGTGCATAATTGGTTGGGTAACCGTAGTCAGAGAGTTGTTGTTAACGGTTCTAAATCCTGCTGGAAAGGGATAACAAGTGGAGTTCCTCAAGGGTCTGTTTTGGGACCCGTACTGTTCAATATCTTCATCAATGATGTAGATATTGGGATAGAGAGTACGCTTATTAAGTTTGCAGATGATACCAAACTGGGTGGGGTTGCAACTTCTTTGGAGGATAGGGACATAATTCAAAATGACCTTAGCAAGTTAGAGAAATGGTCAGAGGTAAACAGGATGAGGTTTAATAAAGAGAAATGCAAAGTGCTCCACTTAGGAAGGAACAATCAGTTCCATACATAAAAGATGGGAAGCGACTGTCTAGGAAGGAGCATGGCGGAAAGGGATCTAGAGGTCATAGTGGACCACAAGTTGAATATGAGTCAACAGTGTGATGCTGTTGCAAAAAAAGCAAATATGATTCTAGGTTGTATCAACAGGTGTGTTGTAAGCAAAACTCGTGAAGTCATTCTGCCGCTCTACTCTGCACTAGTTAGGCCTCAGCTGGAGTACTGTGTCCAGTTCTGGGCGCCACATTTCAAGAAAGATGTGGAGAAATTGGAAAGGGTACAGAGAAGAGCGACAAGAATGATTAAAGGTCTAGAGAACATGACCTATGAAGCCAGGCTTCATGAACTGGGCTTGTTTAGTTTGGAAAAAAGAAGATTAAGGGGGGACATGATAGCGGTTTTCAAATATCTAAAAGGGTGTCACAAGGAGGAAGGAGAAAATTTGTTCCTCTTGGTTTCTGAGGACAGGACAGGACAAGGAGTAATGGGCTTAAAGTACAGCAGGGGAGGTTTAGATTGGACATTAGGAAAAAATTCCTAACTGTCAGGGTGGTCAAATATTGGGATAAATTGCCAAGGGAGGTGGTGGAATCTCCCTCTCTGGAGATATTTAAGAACAGGTTAGATAGACATCTGTCAGGGATGGTGTAGACGGAGCTTGATCCTGCCTTGAGGGCGGGGGGCTGGACTCGATGACCTCTTGAGGTCCCTTCCAGTCCTATTATTCTATGATTCTACTAGGTGACCTGAGCAAGTCAATTCCACTTTTGTGCCTCAGTTTCTTCCTTTCTAAAACAGGGATAGATTAAAGATGAGCCTTCTTTTTTGATTTGTATCTTCTTTGTAAAACACTTCGAGATCTGCTGATGAAAAGTGCTGGGAAACAGCTAAGGATTATTACTAGGTGTTAGAAATGTGGTAGAGTTCCATAACCAAAGAGATTTCAGGAAATTGATATCTGGTACTCTGACTGAACTGCCAATTTGTGCATTCAAATTGCTGGTGTTTTTTCATTCCTTTTACCTCTTTTGAAGAAACACTTCTTTTTGTTAACTCTATATAGTAAAATATTTGCATGTACTTTTATCTGACTGACACAGCTTTAAAATTGTTTTCATAAAACATGACTGGGAATAGTCTCTTCTACTAGGTGTTTCCCATGTGAAAATCCAAGTCCACCTCTTTGTTTTCCTTGGCAAAGGTGTTTTCAAACGTTTTCACCATCATATAGACATACTATTTCACCTTTACATATTGAAGTATGTGTGGCTGAAAAGGTCGATGCTGAGTTTGGCAGCTGAATGTTTCCTGAATGAAGAAGAACCAATGAATGAATGATAAAGATTCATTTTTTGAGGCTGAAACTCATACACAAACACATTACATTTATCTGTTTTTCTTGTTAGAAGATTTACCCAGTGTTGCTTGAATCCTTAACTCAAGTAATTTTAGTTTTTCTTAATTTAAGTCAGGGGTGGGTGTCGGGGGCCCCCCCCCCTTGACGGGGGTTACCACCCTCCTCCGGGGTATCATCCAACCAGGTTGGGCCTCGGCCCGAAGCATGGTGCCCCGTTTTTGGGGAAATACGGCCTCCTGGCCTAGCCCAAAGTTCACTGCCCCCGCAATAGGGGAAATATGGCCTCATGGCCTAGTCCAAAGTTCTTTATCCCAACCCCCACTCGCCGGGGTCTCGGGCAGCAGGGCCCTAGTAGCGGCGGGTGGCTCCTCCCTGCAACGCCCCGAGCCCCCAGGGGCTTTTGCAGCTCCCTGCCCTGGGTCGCTTCCTGCCCCCAGCCTGGCGCGGCCCCACCTGCCGGCGTTGGCCGGGCGGCTGTACCGGTACTTCCCCGGTCAGCGTCAGCGTTGGCAGGGTCCGGTCCGGTGCTCGGGTCCCGGGGCGGTCGGTCGGCGGCTCCGGCGTTGGGGCCGAGCCCGGCTGAGGCCCGGCAGCGGCGCGTTCAGCCCTTTTGGCGGCTCCCTCTCTGGCCGGTGGGTGCCAGATCCATGGGCCCCAGTCTGCCCCTTCTGAGCAGGCCAGCAGCCTTTTATACCTGTGCTCCCCTTGGAGCATGCCCAGTAGGGTGGTGTGGGTGGGGCCCTCTCTGCCCCTGGCACCAGGTGGTTTCCCTGGGCTTGAGTGCGGGGCGGGGCCGCCCCCTCACAGTGGGGAACCTCAGGCCTTGGAGCCAGATGTGGCCCAACTTGCCTAGATCTGACTCCCTGGGATTCAGAGTCCCCCTCCGCCCCCTCCCCCCAGCACTGGGGAGCCTGCACTGGTGTTTTAGCTCCCCTGCAGTCTCACCGCAGGGCTGGAGAATCCAAAATCTACTAGGCTGGGATCTTCTAGCCTCTGGTGGGCAATGGGAATGTGGGGAGTGTCGTTCTCCTCAGTCAATGACAGGTGTGTGGTGTGTGTTTGTTTGCTTCTCACTTGTGTGTAGCCCTTGACTGATTTTTCTCTGGGTCAGTGACCCCTGGGCCAAAAAAGGTTCCCTGTCCTCGATTTAAATTCTTTCTCTGAGAGATGGCTGGGGATGAGAGGATCAGTATTCAGGCTGCCCTGGGGAGAGAGGACCTCAGCTCTCTCTTACCGCAGCAACTTGGGACCAGGTGAAAAGCACCTCTCCATGGTAGCTGCAGCAGGGTCAGCCAGGGGAGGAGTTCATGTCCCCCAGCTGGGGGACAGACAGACAGAAGCACAGACAAACTCTGAAATATATAATAAATAACTGACTTTTTCTCCATTCCTGCCCCCTGCTGCTCCAATGGTGTTATAACTGTCTTGGTCCCTATTTCTGGCCCCTTGCTGCTCCCTGTGGTCATTATACAGTGTAACTATCCCTGCTAGTAGACTTTCCATTTTATGAGAAACCATCACATTTCAGGCAGATCCCATTTTTGTGGCACAACCATAACTTACCTTGTTTTCACTTATGATAAGAGGAAGTTGCATACCCAATATGGTGGTCCTTGTGTAATCCAGACACGTATTGGGAGGGGCCACTGTCCCATGTAGAGGCCGTTAGACCACTTACAAAGAGAAAGAATGAGTTTGCTCCACAGACTTAGGTGAGGGGCAGTTGGCTTAAGCAGTAGAGTCTTATGAGCTAAACTCCAGTGGTCTTGGTGTTACACTGGCTCGTATGAGGAGATCTTGAAGAAACAGACTCATTCACAGACGAATTCCCTAAAATATATATAGTAGAGAATTAGCATTGGGAAATTAACTGGCTAGTCATAGCAATAATTTATCTACCCTGTTTATAAACAATGCTTGTTTGTCTGGGATCCCTTAACCTCCTACCTGCTGTCTTTATGTCTTTAAGCTATGAGCACCTCACAACACAGGCAGTTTTCTTTTTTGTTTAGGAGACTCCAGTAATAAATATGTATAGATAAGCTACAAGGCAATATCATTGGCCCCAAAGAATTTACAATCAAAACATGATTATTCTGTAATCAAGTGGAGAAAATGCTGAGTCCTTCCATCAGCAACTTTCATAATAGCTTATCTCTCTCTTCTAGCTCCAAATAGGAGGCAGTATGGGAGTTTTGCATAAAGATCAAGGGGTATAAGAGGGTCCTAAACAGACCCAAATATGAACCTCTGGGCCAAATTCTGCTCTCATTTCTACCCAAGTGGCCCACACCCACAAGTCAGCAGTGATTGTTTGGGTCCAGAATTTGATCATCAGAGTTCACATTTGTATTGGAAGTCAAGGTGAAAGAGTTCTGTCACTGTTTATGCTGTATATCAAATTAACTTTGCATGAATATTATGTCTTTCAGGTTTACTATTCTGTGAATTATAGCCTTCATGTTTAAAGTGTTAAAGTCTGCTGTATTACTGAGCAGCTATCAATATAGCATTGCTTTGCATTAGCAAAAAGGAAGAGAAAAAAACTCTCTTAAACTGAGGACTGTCAGGGATACTGTGTGTATGTTGGGACAAACCAAACAGCCTCCAGGGGACTTATCTCCACTGCTGCTCACTTCATGTTTTATCCATTAAATGAATATGATGAGGGTATTTTTTCTTGTTTCTTGACATTACTTTTTTTACACTGGAACAATTTAACATGCAGTAGTCTTAGCTCTAGTTTTACTGAAGCAGAAACATCATCTAAATTGTCATTGATGAAATAAATTTCTATTTAATTGTGGAAGTCTATTAAAGATGAACTGCTTCTTTAATTGTGTGCATATTGAATACAAAGACTTGGGTTACGCAGGTTTTAAATTTGTCAAGATTGTAATTTACATCAGATTTTTAACACTGCAGGATGTATGTGTTTTCATGGACTATATTTTAAAATATATATTTCATTAATGCAGTCGCCTTACTGTATATTTTAGAAATGTGCATCTGTTTGTCCATCTGCCTGAGAGTCTATTTGTTCAAAAACTCCTCCTAAACACTAAGAGCTAGGACCACCAAATTTGGTGTGCAGCTTCCTCTTATAACTTAAAGCAAGGTAAATGTTTGGTTGTTCCAGGCCAATGGGATGTGCCTGGAATTTGATTTTCCAATAAAGTGGAAAGAGTGGAGTCTGGGTGGAGGGACAGTTATACTGCAGAATGACCACAGAGGGCAGCAAGGGGCCAGACAGCTCTAACCCCATTGGGCCAGCAAGAGGCAGGGATTGAGAAAGGGACAGTCTGTGTTCTGTCTGTCCCCGTTTCCCCTGGCTGTGCCCACTGCAGTTGCAGAAGCCATGGAGAAGTGCTTCTCACCCACTGCTGCAAAGAGAGAGGTCTGGGGTTATTTTCTCTCTCCCTCACCCCCCCTCTTCCCTGGGGCAGCCTGAATACTGAGCTACTCATCTCCAGCCCTACCTCAGAGCAACTTATTTGAAAAACTTAAAAAATAATGAATGATTCTGCAGCACTTTAGAGACTAACAAAAATGTAGATGGTGGTATCATGAGCTTTTGTGGGCACAATCCATTTCTTCAGATGAATGGAGTTAAGGAGTCCAGGGTACAAATAAATAGCAGAGAAAGAGAAGGGATGGGGAGGGGAAGAGAAGTAAAAAATAGGAAAAAGATATTGTCAATTAGCGTGTCCGTGCAAAATGAGGCTAATAGAGTGGGCTGTAAGTACCTGTTGTTTAGCTTTTGATGTCATTAGGGTGTGGAATGTAGCGGCCCATCCAGTTCAGGTCTGTGTTCAAACCTTGATTACAGGTGTGAAATTTGTAAATAAAAAGAAGTTCTGCAGCTTCTCTCTCCGGCTGGTTTTTAATTGTGGAAGTCTATTAAAGATGAACTGCTTCTTTAATTGTGTGCATATTGAATACAAAGACTTGGGTTAAGCAGATTTTAAATTTGTCAAGATTGTAATTTACATCAGATTTTTAACACTGCAGGATGTATGTGTTTTCATGGACTATATTTTAAAATATATATTTCATTAATGCAGTCACCTTACTATATATTTTAGAAATGTGCATCTGTTTGTCCATCTGCCTGAGAGTCTATTTGTTCAAAAACTCCTCCTAAACACTAAGAGCTAGGACCACCAAATTTCTAGACCCCTTACTCTAGAAGTGGGTTGTGCACACGAAAGCTCATGATGCCATCTATGTATTTTGTTAGTCTCTAAGGTGCTGCAGGACTATTTGTTGTTGTTTTTTCAGTTACAGACTAACACGGCTATCCCTCTGAGACTTTAAAACTTATTTGAGTTAAGGACCCAAGCAATGCCAGCTAAATCTTCTAGTATTAAGTAAGCATAGAGAGGATAACTGTCAGTATAGCTCACTGCTAGTAAGAATCAAAGCTATTTTAAAAGAGCATTCAAAGTGAAGTTAATCAGAAAAAAATTATAACTTGATTAGTTTACGCAGCAACCCAAGTTACCCCTTTAAACCCCCCCCCCCCCCCCCACCAGCAAAACCACTGTCCTGTCTCCTTTATTGATTCAGCCTGTATCTATTTTGCATTTTTAAAACATCTCATTAGCTCTCTGTGGAATTCTTTCACAGCCTTGAGATGGTTTTACATGGTTGAAAATAATGTTGGTGTCACAATTATTTATGAAAAGCATAAAAACAGTTACTGAAAAGGCGGAGACTTTCTGATTGTTGGGTTTTCCCATAACATTAATTACAATAATGCATGTAGCCTGGTACATTAATTTTTGCAGGCATCTTCTGTTTGTTGTGACAGGGTGAGAGGGCATACATGCCAGGGCTGCCAAGTAAGATTTGTATTTGCAGGATGGTTTTGACAGGGTTATCACAGTGGACCACTGCTTGCCTCCTACACTGTACAGACTGTTCTCTTTTTCAAAGACTGACTCATCTCCTCTGCATGTGATGCAGAAAACACATCAGAGACAGCAAGAACTTCCTAGATCTTGAGAGAGATTTCCCCTGAAAATGGTAATGTACAGTCTTTATCTGCAGCAAATCTTGGCAGCCAGTGTTTTCCAAGTCTTGCTTTATCTTAAAGGTATTGTAACCTAATGTGACCCATGTGATCTTGTAAATTTTGTAAAACTTCAAACCATCTTTGGTAGGTTATTGCTCTGCAAATGCTGTCCTGTAGTTGACAGAGCAATTGTAATGATCTGTAAGGAACTAACATTATCATCTTAATTATCATAAAGCAGTGCTTTTTCCCTAATTTTGCAACATTACATGTTATTTTATTGTTTATACTTAAATCCAATTTTACACCTAACTAATGGTAGTGAGTTGTGCATTTGGTGGTTGTTAATGTGATGGGTTAGGTCACAGAGATCCCCTTGAGACTCTCACTTGATGGGCTGATCATACAACTGAGCTCACATACCTGTCCTCTGGGGTCCCCACCAGCCTGTCCTACTGAGCCAGCAGCTCTGGTCTCTCCCAATAAAGGCACAGTTGTAGTTATATCCTACTGCAAAGCAGCTCAAACACTGAGAGCAGCTCAGCTATGGAAAGGCTCAGTCATAGGAAACTGAAATAGCACCCAATGGGACCAGAAGCATGGATAAATCCATCTTACTCTGCATAAAAGTTTTACACGGCACAAGCTTATATGGTCAGTCCCTTTATCAATGAAAGAGAAATATGCACAGCTTGCTGTTCCCCCTTATACTGGGTTTAACAATAAATAAAAGTGATCTTATTAGATCTAAGAAAGTAGGATTTAAGTGATTGCAAGTGATAACAGACAGATCAAAGTAAGTTACCAAGCAAAATTAAAAAACCCCACAGCAGCTAAACTTAATATTCCCAGAAACTTTGTTGCATGTAATTGTTTACTCTAACAGTAGTTGCAATCATCTTTCTCACAAGCTAAGCAACCTCCAACTTTGGGCTTGATTCTTCCCTTGTTCAGTCTTAGATGCTTCTAGCAGTCATATTGGTGATAAGCAGGAGGTGTCTTAGTAGTTCACAACTACCAACTCCTTATTGTTTGATATGCTGCCTATAAATTAATTTTGCCCGAATCAGGAATCCCTTGTGTTCAATTTCAGTCCTTTTTCCCTTCCATAGAAAAGTACCACATTCAAAATGTGTTCCAACATCAAGTGACATGGGTGCACGTCTCAGCAGAACCAAACATAGTCCAGGCTTACAGGAAGAACAAGGCTAATCACATATCATTGTCTTGAGGACTAAGCCATTAAGTTCCTTAAGTACCACTAATAGCTTTCATTAGCACACCTAGATCTAGAACCAGGTTTATACTTCATATTCTTAACTTCAAATACAGGAATGATACCTGGACATTCAGAAAGGAAAGAATTTTCACTTAATTTGAGGCTCTTTCGTGTATTCATCAATATAACACATTCAGGGTATGTCTAGACTACATGGCTCCGTCGACGGAGCCATGTAAACTAGTTAACCCGACATAGTCAATGAAGCGGGGATTTAAGTAATCCCCGCTTCATTAAAATAAAAATGGCCACCGCGCAGTGCTGACAATCAGCAGATCCAGCACAGCGCAGCAGTCTAGACGTGGATCGGTCGACAAGGGAAGACTTTGTCAACAGCTCCTGTAAACCTCGTTTCACAAGGCATAAGAGAGTGGTCGACAAAGGCTTCCCTTGTTGACCAATCTGAGTCCAGACTGCCGCGCTGTGCTGGATCAGCTGATTGTCGGCACTGTGCGGTGGCCATTTTTATTTTAATGAAGCGGGGATTATTTTAATCCCCACTTCATTGACTACGTCGGGTAAACTAGTTTATATGGCTCTGTCGATGGAGCCATGTAGTCTAGACATACCCTCACTGTCATTCCAGAAATGAATGCAGGATTTTAAAGATGAGATCTTTACTCAAAAATCTATGTCTTAAAATGGAAATCAAGCTAAATTTAAATTTACATATTGCTGTATGGTTTTGGATATACTTGAATATTCATCAGTGAGTAGATATTACCCATAAGTGAAGTGGATTTTGGTTTGAGTTTATAATTTAGTCACCAGATTCCACAAACACTTAAATAGGTGCATAACGTTATTCACAATAGAGAGTGAATTGTTGATTAATGTGATGTGTGATCATTATTTCACAACTCTGGATAGGAAAAGGGATACTCATAGCAAAATCAGGGAGCCTCTCTCTTTAAAAAGACAAAACTCAATAAGCATGACTAACTAATAACATATCACAAAGAAACAATTAATCTTTGTATGTAATTATTTGGATAATTACTTGTGTAAAATACATTTATATCTTCTATAGTTACTCAAACTGTTACATGGCAAGCATGTGTATGAATGCCATAGAAGAATTCCAGAAGAACTTTTAAAATAAAAGAACGCTCTTTCTA
This sequence comes from Pelodiscus sinensis, assembly GCF_049634645.1. Lineage (NCBI taxonomy): Eukaryota > Metazoa > Chordata > Testudines > Trionychidae > Pelodiscus > Pelodiscus sinensis. The sequence continues at coordinate 229,922,056 of NC_134711.1, read as the reverse complement.
CTTTCTTGTCATTCTAATGCAAAATATATAGTTTCTTTATATTTTGCACTGAGGTCAACAAAGGGCAAGCAAAACCAGCATTACCTGTTAGCCTCTTTTACCAGTCATTGTGCTGACACTTTGAAACATTTTTCTTTGAGTGAAAGAACAAGCTGAAAGCAAAGCTGATTGGTAGGTTCAGAGCTGGCAAGTCAGTGAGTGGATACACATAATACATTGATCATGAGTTCTAGTGTGGATAAGGTAGTTTCTTTTATTGGACTATCTTCTGTTGGTGATAGAGGCAAACTTTTGAGCTACATAGAGCTTTTCTTCAGATCTGGGAAACACGCATAGTTTCACAGATAGTGTGGACTAGATTGTTTAACATAAGTTGTATACATTTATTTCAAAGTGAAATAGCCCAATTACATCTGTCCAATCAAAGGAAGGAAAAGAAAGTAGAGGGAAAAAATGGCAGCCGTGAGGTGTTAGCAGGTTATAGACTGTTGTAATGAGCCATAAATTCAGTGTGTCTATTCAGTCTGTGATTTTTGGTGTCTAGCAATGTTATGAATTTCAGTATCCAGGTTTGTCTTTGAAGGTGTAATGCAGATTTCCTTTGAGAATGAAGAATGAGAGGTCAGAGACAGAGTGATAGTTTTGTGAAAAATGTTCACCTACAGGTGATATGTTTTTGTCTGTGATAATTTTCCTGTGCGAGTTCATTCAAGAGAGGAGTGATTGTCTGGTTTTCTAATGTTAATGTAATCTGAGTCTACAGATGTTAATGTAATTGCTTCATCATTTTAGCTGACTGCTCTCTGCTGTCTTTAACAGTTTATTTTGTAGAACAAGTTCATTGCATCATGATGTTGCTGTCCAAAGGTATATCATGATGTCATAATATGCACCACCATCACATCTGCACAAAATTGTTTGCTTGATTCTTTATTGTTCCTGCAAGGCAACGCAATGTGATTTTTGTCAAAGTGGACCATCTCCTCAAAACTGTTGTCCCATGAACAACAAACAGGACATGTTTGCAACCCTTGGTGGTGTTCTGTTGTATTCCACTGGGTATGCATGGACTAAGGAAACAGATTTCCATAAAGCTGCGTGTCCTCTTTTCTACCTCCACTGCTGCCTATAATTATTTCATTAGTACCACATAAATGGTGTTAGCACTCCCTCTCCATGGGTGAAGAGTTTTTTCCAAACTTCTTTTGTTCCTGGTTAGGAGTGGAATCAGAGCAAGAACCTCTTTTCTGTGCCAGTTGTTTGTTTCTTTCCAAATAATTCCACATTGTGTTCTCTTCCTGTATGCACATCAGAATGAAACTTCTCAGAGTAATTGGAATAAGAGGAGACTGAAGAGCAGAAGGGGTGAGAATGGTGCAAATAGTGCATTTTTGGCAATATTCAGAAGAAGTGCTGAGGGCATCAGGAGGTCAACATGAGGTGAATGAACAGAGAATCTAAGGATGCAACATTGCACTCCAAAATATCTCCAGTATTAGCAATTAATTAGTCCTCACCCCCCATTATTAAATTCACTCTTACCCATTAATATTTTTGTGCTCTCCCTGATTCATTATTTTTGCTCCAAATTTTCTCTTCTGTTATCTTAAATAAGCTACGTTTTCTCTGCTGCACCTTGTGAATCTTTTGGCTATACACAAATTTAGTATATATGTTTATTTTAATCTATTCTTGTATATAGTTTAATGCAGCTTAAAAGAAAAAACAGTGGGACAGATCCTGAACTGTTAAAAATCAACATTGCTATAATGCAATCAATGGGAGGTATGTGTTCTACATCAGAGGAAGATCAGACCTTTTATTTCTTTTATATGCTGGTTTTGGATACCTCATGCACAGAGATATTTTAGACAAAAAAGCTGCCTTCAGAAAAGTGACTAGCTGTGACATATACTTCAGTGTTAAGGATGTTAAATTGCGGTTAATTTACTAGTCAAGTAGTCAATGGAATTTCCATTGACTGCTCGACCAGTCGATAGGCACTTTCACCTTTCCTCCAGTGGGGGCTCTTCTATATTTCAAAGGAGGAATGCGGAACACTGCGTGCAGCCCAGGGCCAATGGGAAGTCCCGCTGATTCCAGGCTGCATGCAGGCATGCCAGCTTTGAAATGTACAAGAGTCCCCATCAGGAGTCCCCAACTGACCCCAGGCTCCAGGTGGTGTTGCCACTTTGAAACGCTGCCTTGGCATTTCAAAGGGCAGCTGAAGCGGCGTTTCAAAGGGGCAGCACTGCACAGCTAAGCCAGGCTCAGCTGTGCAGCACTGCCCTTTGAAGTACATATTTGCTTATCAGATATTAAAGACAAGTCAACTAGCCTTAATCAGTGTTTCACAGTGACAGTTCCATTCAGTTACATTTCAAATCTACTTCAGCAAGCAGCAAACACATCTTTGGTTTGGCTAGAACTTTACAGGATTCAAAAAAGAGCTAGATAGATTCTTAATTTTTGTTCTGCTCTGTACTTTCTCAGCTTTTCTGCCCATCTCTTCTTCCTTTCAATGTCTATTTTTCAGGGATTTTTCCTAATCTTTTCCCTCTTTATTTCTTCCTCTGTCCATCCCTCTTTCTTCTCTTCTCTGTTCTCTGTCACATCTTTTCCTACTCTATCCTGGGATAAAATGTCTTAAAAATGAATAGTCCTATGGCACCTTAGAGACTAACAAAAATATATCTATAGTATCATGAGCTTTGGTAGGCCCTTCATCAGATGAGGTTCCTGTCTCTGAAATCTCTATTGTTTTTCTTTTTCTGCTACACTCATTCTACTTCTCTGTGTGATGTCTTTCTTGACCCCATCGTCATCTCTATTCCTTCTCTTTATGTCTCCTGTGTATCTATTATTTCCTCTTTCTCCTATTGGTATTCTTCCCGCCTCCCCTTCAGAGATCTGTCTTCTCTGCGTTATGTATTCCCCATCAACTTGTGTATATCTCCTTATTTAAGCCTGCAGGATTCTTTCCTTTCTCAGTCATTGAAACAGTAAGCACTGTGTGCCCACAAATTGTTTTAATGCTGTTTGCTAGGTGGGCAACTCCCTTCTCTTCCTCCTTCACTGAGATAGTGAAAGGTGGATTCTCAACCCCTGTTCCAGTCATAGTTCAAAATAGCTGGAAAGTTGCCTTAAATGGGTAACTAGGAGTTTTCTTAGCATAACAGAATTGAGTGCTACAATACCATTGCTGGGTCTGTGCCAGTCCTATCCCTCCCCAAGTAGAGGCATGTTTGCTGCAGGGGAAGGTAGGGAAATGATGGGGTGAGAACACACTATTGTCTGGCCAATCCTTGGCGTGAGGAGCAACCTCCGTGGGACCAGTGCAGTCGGTGTAATTTAAAGATATTTTAAGGGTGCTGTTAATTATGGCATGGAACATTTTGATATAACGTGGGGTAAAGAGAAATTGAGGTACATTTAAAAAGAGTCAAGGGGCAATTTTGGACAGTGCCTAAATCTGCTTTCAAAGTTTATATGAGGTGTGTCCTGTGAAAAGCCAGATCATTTCAGCTCTAGTGAACCACCACAAAATCTGGTAGATACAACTTTTTCAGTCACAGATTAAAAAAACTTAAACAACAAAAGGTCCTGTAGCACTTTAGAGACTAACAAAAAAATATACTTAGTATCGTGAACTTTTGTGGGCACAACCCACCTCTTCAGATGAATGGAGAAAAAAGGGTCCAGAGATACAAATAAACAGCAAAAAAAGAGGGGAGAAGGGGAGGGAAAGGAGAGAAAAAAAACCTGTCAAACTGTCCATGCTAAAAGAGGCTAAAAGGGTGGGCTCTAAATGCCTGATACGTAGCTTTTGATGTCATTTGGGTGTAGAATATAAGGCCCATCCAGGAAATGTCTTTGTTCAGTCCCTGGGTAAATGTGTCAAATTTGCGTATGAAGGCCAGTTCTGCCTCTCTCGACATTCCGGAGTCGGTAAAACACAATGCCTAACTTAGCCTCCTCTTCTCTCCACCCACATCTGTCTGTAATCAGCTGTCACTGTGTAATGGCATGCTCCTTGCTCTCCTGCAAACTTCTGTAACCATGTGATCCTGGAATCACCCAGAATCCACATATTGGTAACCCTGAAAATTGCCCATGCAACTTTAATTCTGCCTTCTTTCCACAGTGCCTCAGTACACTTGATAACAAATATACCTTTACTCTGGCAACCGTATTGTTTCTGAAACGTACAGTCTTTTCACTAGCTTTTACAACTATTCACTTTTACCCAGAGATTTCTATGTAACACTACTTATTACAGGATAAAAGGTGAGGAAGGGGGGAAGTTGTCCACACCACCTTCCCTCTACCGTCTTGAACAATGTTTCAAATGCACATATACAGCATTGTTGTAGTTGGGTTAGTCCCAGGGTATTAGAGAGAGAGGATGGGTTAGATAATATCTTTCATTGGACCAACAGAAAGCTGTTGTTGAGAGAGTCAAGCTTTCAAGTTCACAAGTAGCTCTTCAGTTCTGGGAAATATGTTCAGCATCACAGCTAACTACTGTACAATGGAACAGATTGTTTAGCATAGGTTGTTAACACATATTTCAAGGGATTTTTCAAGGAGAAGTTGCTCATTAACATTCTCCATTCATAAGGAGAAACGAGGGGGGGAAATCCGAGCATGGAGATTGGTGGAATACAGAATATTGTAATAAGCCACAAATCCAGTGTCTCTATTCAGTCCATGATTTGTTGTGCCTAAGAAAGTTAGGAATTTAAACTTGCAGATGGTGAGACTCACAGGCACTGTCCTTTAAACCACTTGCCACAAAGGCCACTGTTGCCTCCAGGACACAACTGACTTCCTCCAGAAACTCTGCAATATTAACAGCCTCCCTCAGAACACCGTTCTTGCCAACATGGCTATCACTTTCCTGTACACCAACAGCCCTTAAATAATTCCTACCTCAACTAGTTACAAGATAATAGAAAATACTCGTATATCCACCCCATACATATTAACTGGGCAGGTGTTAATGGGCCACTTTGCCTTGAACTTCCCCTTGAAATGTGTGTAATCTACTTATATTAAATCTGCTCCTTCTTGTAGGTAGCTGTGACACTCTGAGTACCTTTCTCAGGCCTGGAGAAGAGCTCTGTGTAAGTGCAAATAGCTTGCTTCTCTCACCAACAGAAGCTGGTCCAATAAAATCTATTGCCTCACCTACCTCCATATACATGTACTCTAACTCTCACTGACTCTTGGCACAATATTCTGTGTTTGCTTTCTGAGAAGGTCCTGGTGCTCCTCCCTCTCCTTTTCTTTTTTTCTTTCTCTTTCTCTTCTTCACTCTGTCTTTCTCCAGGTTGTCTGCAATGTTCATACTATGGCCCAGAGTTTGATACAAGGCTGGCTTGCAGGACCTCATTGCATATGTCATCCTGAGTCCTCTTCTTTCTCTTCCTAATTTAGCTGAGGCAAACTGCCAGTGTGGAGTAGAAGCCCTGATGGCTGCAACTGCAGCACCTGCAGATAAAACCTGAAAAAGCTATCACTGTCAGGTTACGTCTAGATTGCATCCCTTTTTGGTAAAATGAGGGATAAGGGATCTTTCGGAAAAGGCTTTATTTTCCAAAAGATCCGTGTCTAGACTGGCGCTTTTTTCCGGGAAAGCTCCGAGCCGGAAAAAAGCGGCAGCCATTTTATGCTAATGAAGCGGGGGAGATTTAAATCCCTGCTTCATTTGCAATTGCGCTACGTCTAATTTGCATCCCTTTTACGAAAAAGGGATGCAGTCTAGACACAGCCTCAGTGTATTCATGATGGAAAGCAACACTTCAGAGGTTGAACTCACTTCCCTTGCTCCTCTGAAGTTTTAAGCTTTACCTTCTCTATTCTGCTTGGGATTGCGCGTGAATGGCACTGATCACAGCACCCGCCATAGCAGGGGCAGATGACGATTTTGCGGGGCTCAGGGCAGCACAATTTCGTGGGCCTCCCCCCTTTGACACGGCGCATGTGTGGGGCTTCTTGAAGCCCAGGGCGGCTGCCTCACTTGCTCTGCCCTATATCCGCTCCTGCGCCATAGTGAGGATGGCCTGCAGCGGGTTGGGAAAATGAGGAGGGAAATGCTCAGCTGCATGATTCTAGTGGTCTAGGGCAATGACACTGAATAGCAGCACCGTTTTAGTAGACGGTAGTGATTTTACCTGATATCTCACTCCTGAGGGTAACAAAGACAGAGAGAGCACAGCTGTTGCTAGATTTCTGAAGCCTTGCGAGGCCATATGCTGCTAGACTGTGTATTACAATGGAACTGCTTAAGTTATCACTGAGAGTTATGGGAAAGTGTCCTACCATGAAGGAAGAAATGAGACAACCCTGCCTAGAAATTCTTAGGAAAGGACAGCAGAGTGCCTCCATGAAAATGTCTTGAGATCACTCTGGAGGATTTCTGGAGTGTATTTATGGATTTATGTGTGTATACAAAAATGTGGGTCTGCATCCAATTCACATCCACCAGAATCAGTCCATAATCCTACCACAGTCTGCTAGCTGCCGTTTACCTATATTAGAATCCTCACCCAGAGCAGCAAACCATCTCATAAGGGCTGGTGGGAGGAGGGAGTGGAGATGAGTGAGTGTGTGTGGGGAGGGGCTGGGTCTTGCAGGAGCAAGGGGCATGGAGGCAGAGCCTTGAGTAGAAGGAGCAATGTGGGCGGTGGTGAGGGGCATATCACATCAAAGCTTGCTCCTTAATTCTATGTCAGTGTAATTTTTTGCCATTGAATTGAATGGTATTAAAAGGGTAAATACAAAAGCACTACTAAGTGCTAAAGGCATTGAAACAAACTGCCACAGAAATTTACAGCTCTAAAAACAGGTCTTGATGAAGCAATATTAAAATGTCATGAATCACTAAAAGAGCATAGTGGGAACCCAAGAGAATGTATCCAAAATGTACACTACGAATTGAACTGTGAGTTGTACCTCCCTTCACCAATACCCCCTGGTCGGCAACATCCATGGTCTGGCAGGACCACGGATGTTTCTGGTCCACAGAGCCCAGGAAGAGGGAGGTCTGGTGGTGGGACAGGAGGCCTGTAGGGGGCACCAGCAACTCAGCCGGGAGCCCAGTGTTGGGGGGGAGAGGATGGGACACAGTGGGAAGTTCTGGCCCTAAAGTTGGCCAAGGAGCTCTGGCCCCAGCCCTGGTGGCAACTAGGGAGCTTTGGCCCTAGCCCTCCGCCCCAAACCTGGCTGCACAGCTCTGGCCACAGTCACAGAGACAGGTGGCTGCAGAGCTGACTGTGGCGCTCCAGCCCCAGCAGCAGTGGGACTGAGCATCTAGAGAGCCAGGGGGGCTGGAGCAGCAGTAGGGGCAGGGTGGAGCTCTAAGCTGGTGGCAGCATGGGCCAGGAGGGGAGGGACCTTCCCTGGTCCGGTGAAACCCCTTGTACAGGACCAGTCAGGTCCCAAGGATGCCGGACCAGCGAGGTCCAACCTGTTATTAGGCCTGCCAAATGGATTTAATGTGGAGATTTAAAGTGTGTGTTGTTCATCAGCACCTAAACCTTTGACTGAACGTAGGCTTGAGGCCTTTTATGGTTAAATAATACAAAATTATGACAAAAAATCAAGAATTACAAAAGAAAAGGGAATGATGGGTCCTAGCCAGGAGAAAGGAACTCTGATGGCTTCAGGGTCCCTGAAGTTCTACAGAGCTCCCAGTGTGTTCAGTACTTGATTCACAAGTGGTACTTCATTGTGACTCCTGCCACAGCTCCCCTCTGCCACCTTTTCTGCCCTATTACTTCTCCTTCCCATGACCCAGTCTTGCCCCCAACTCCACCTTCTACCTGAGCTTCTCTGCTGAGACAGCTGTGCAAAGGTAGAGGAGAGGGGCACCTGAGAAGGCAGGGCATGACAGGAAAAGTTTGTGCACCAATGTGTTAAAGTAACACACAGATTGTACATCGGTTGAAATACTAGCACGCGCAGTGTATCCCTTTGTATTCTAATACACAATGTGGGTTCTTCCTTGGCTGGCTAACATTGTTTCCAGTGGAAAATTTATTAGGAGGTTACAGTGGTTGATCTTATCTTCCTGGCCTGACAACTGTAAGTCAAGATGTATAAATATAAATACATTAAAATGACAGCATGTGGGAAACAGACTCACAATTTGAGGAGACTATAACACATTCTTTGGAGAATTTTCTGTGCTATCAAGATTTTGAGAGAGGAAAAATATCACCAATAGCAAGAGTTAAGCCTCTGCTGTATGGAGCCACTCTGAGGTCTAACCACATAGATCTGATTGCAGTTTTGGGATGTGATATGTGTGAGGAAATTAGTGTAAATGAATGAAAACCTAAAAAAATAGAGAAATCTTGGAATCAATATTTTTCCAGCAGAATTCTGAAGAGAATATAGAAATAAAACATGCTTCCCATTTGTTAGGTTCTAATCTAATAAAACAATTGAAAATTGAAAGAGAGCATTAATTATAATAGCACTTAAAATAGTGAAAAAACCAGAAGACTGTACAAATTGTTTCCCAGTCTCACAAAACGTGGATTGTACAATATTAGCAAAGTTAATGACTTCACAGATTACAATTTATTATGCTGGACTTGGCTCACCATAACCAAGGGGGATTCATTAGAAATAGATTACAATGTACAGTAATAATAGACAATTACTGAATGTAATAAATCAATGTAAAGAGCGGGAAGATCCAGAGTCTGTCTTTTGCATTAGAAGCAGAATAACTCTTTGATCATGTAAACTTGGGGCATTTAGTTTTTATTTTCAAATTTTACAGCTAGATCAATTTCAGCAGAAAGACCTGCAAAACTACAAGTCACCTCCTATCTGAAACAGTGGCTGAAATATTTTTTAGAGAGAGTATATGAATGGTACATTCATATTTTTTTCTCATCCAACACCTATATTACTTAACTTATTATTTTGATTTTTTTTATCCAGTACCGTTAGACTCATGAAATTGAGCATTTTTTCTAGTCATAATTAACCTGTGGAACTCATTGGTACATATAATCAAGGATGTGTGTTTAGTAGGATTCAAAATAGAATGAGACATTTATATAGGTTATGAGAATATCTGGCAGCTACAGTTACTCCAGGGCATAAACTAGCATATAACTGATGGAATGAGGAAGAAGCTTCCCCTCTGAACATACCAATTCATGATAGTCGACTACTGAGTTATTTCTAGTCTGTTCCACTTACCGTATAGTACATCCCTCACTGCTGTAGTAGTTGAAAATCTGAATTTAGTGTACCTCCCTGTGAACTGTCTACTACTTGGTATTGCCAGGAATGGGATCTTGGACTGCATACTAGATCACTGGCCTGAGCCAATAAGACAATTTATGCATCTAAAATAACTAGAAAGAGCCAAGTCTTTAATATTATCAAGATGACTGTTTTAAAACTCATGATAAATGAAGATCTAAATGGCCTTTCATATTGTCCCTGTATGCCAAGAATAACTTTCCCAGTTACATATGCCACGCTCTCTCTGCCTGCGCCTCCAAGAACTATTTTGTAAAATGTTCTAACTTTAAAGGGCACATCCAACACTTTGTAGATCTTGTTTGTTCTGTTTTCCTTCTGTCTTCAGAATATATACCATAGCATTCAGCAAAGGGACAAGCCATCTGTTTGGCCTGAGGTACCTCTTTGAGTCATCTAATGTATTTATAATGCTTTGATCAATAACAATAATATGAATCCGAGAAATTAGTTATAAAATAAAGGTTATAGTTCAATTAATTTTAGATCAGCTGGAATACAAAATGTAATTGCATTGGGGCAGTGAATTCAGAAATTCTGCAAAGGAAGTGAAAAAGTCACAGAGTTTTCATTACAACTCTGTCAGAGTCACTTGTAGGTCATAAAAATCGTTCTGGATTTCTGCTCCTCTGTTACATAACATTTTTTGTTTGTTTGTTTTGGTTGTTGTTTTGTAATCTCCTCCTCCTGACCCACCCCCAACCCAACTCCTTCTGGTTCATCAACGTGTTTGTATTCCTTCCTCGTGCACAGCTTGTGCACCCTTCTGGAGGCCACTCTCTTTTAGTTTTGGTCAGCACCTGGAACTGTGGATTCCTGATCTTTTATTAGCTTTCCAAGCATTACTGCAATATAAATAATAATAAAATCAGTCTCTCCAAAATGGTTCATTCTGACATGTTCATCTCCCTCATCCATTTTTATTGAATCTTTTACAAACTATTATCTGATTCCATAGATAAAGGTAAATTATTTTTATGTTTAAAAGGAACAATGCTTCATTTCATTGAGGCAGGTTAGAGGTTTAGACTGTGAAACAGAATCCATAATTTGTAAATATAGGATTAAAAAAAAAGTTCTGCCTTAGAAAAATCTCTTGATGCTGTTGGATAAGTTTTAAATCTGAATCTAACTGTCTGGTGTCTGTAGCCAAGTGCAAGTAAAAGCTGAGGAAATCTACTAAATCATTCTCTGCTCTGCACTGAACTGTATTAGAAATAGAACATGGTTTTTATAATGTGTACCTCTTGGCTCTCATTAAAGACTCATAGAAATGATACACTGTATTTGAAAACCATAGATTGGAATATAAGTACATTCGAGTCTGGTTTTTTGGGCTAGTGCCCTGGCTCTCGGTGGTAAATTTAGCTTGTTAATGTCTGATGCTTTAAAGAATACAAAACGCCCTTAGGCTAGTCTTGTATTGCACCATATCCGTATAGCAGCTACAAGTATTAATCAAAGCTTTTAAACTTATGTAATGGATTGTCCTTGATAATCTGTAACTGAGTGTAAACCCCACAGATTGGTTAGCAGAGTCTGGATAACCAACCCTTCCTGCAGATGCTTCACTATCTTTTCTAAGAGAAATTTTTGACACACTTGCACAACTTTGCACTGTACGCTCAAGCACAGATCATGAGCAGGGTGCCATGTAGTTATTTTGGGGCAGACATTCAAGTCCTGATCTGCTAGGTGCTGGGACTAGGGTTGCGGGAGGTGCTGCAGCACACCCTGGCTTAAAGTGGTTTCCATTGTATACGGGATTTACAGTTTTGTTCAGTGGCTCTCAGCACCCCCACTGTAAAAATTGTTCCGGCATGCCTACCTGATCCTGCAAAGACTTTCACACAATTTAAGCTATATGTACTTCAAGTGGTTCTGCTGGGCTACTTACAAGTACTGTCCCGTGGACTTCAGTGGGCTACAAGGCACTGCCAGTGGGAGGTGTCTCCTTTCACAGTCTGCTGCGGGGATTGATAAAGTCTCAACGCTGGGAATTTCTGTCTCTCCCACTTTAAGAACAAGAAAGTGAGATGCTCTATATCCCCGCTGGAACCAGAGGAGGCTATTCACAGCTGCAGGTCTGAGATATTAATTCAGTGTCTATTATAGATGTACCAGGGATCTAATTTTTTTAGGGCTTATAACTTTCCCCACGAGCATCAAAGAAGATATGTGATAAACAGGATCAGGACCTAAGAGCCTTTCATACAATTCTGGGTAAAGAATGAGTTTTTGATGTAACCTTCTGTTTCCCAAATATCATGGTAATGGACATAAGGAAATTTATCCATTAAGCAGTTTATCTCAAATTTTAAATAAATGTCTTGACAGTGACATTATTTCACTCAAGATTAATCTAAATGTTAATATTCCCTTTTGATCTCTGAATCAACAGTTATAGTGATAGTCAGGAACTGTCTGTTTACATGGTTAGCATCTATAAGACATAAGTAAAGACAAGTATCTAGTATTACCTCTAATTTCTAATAATACAGGTTTGCATATCCTAAGTAGTGTTGAATGGCCTTAATTACCAAGCTGAGAGGGGTTGAACGTGCTTTGAGGATAGGATGAAAATTCAAAATAATCTAGAGAAAAGGTCTGAGGTAAATAGGATGAAGTTTACCTCAAATGAAAAGTACTTAGGAAGAAACAATCCATTACACACATACCATATGGAACTGTCTAGGAAGGAGTACAGGCAGTCCCCGACTTACGCGGATCCGACTTATGTCGGATCCGCACTTACAAACGGGGCTTTTCTCGCCCCGGAGCTCACGGGCGGCGGATCGCCACCCGTGTCCTCCGGGGCGAGAAAAGCTTCTCCCGGTCTCCCTGGTCTGCTGGGGGGGTCCAGCAAAGCCGCTGGACCCCCCCAGCAGACCAGGGACACCGGAGCAAAGCCACCCAGGCGGGGGGAGTCCCGCTGCCTGGGCGGCTTTGCTCATTTGCCCCGGAGCATAGCCGCCCAGGCAGCGGGACTCCCCCCGCCTGGGTGGCTTTGCTCCTGTCCCCCTGGTCTGCTGGGGGGGGGGGTCCAGCAAAGCCACTGGACCCCCCCCCCCAGAAGACCAGGGACACCCGAGCAAAGCTGCCACCTGGGCCACTTTGTTCCCGGGCAAACGAGCAAAGCCGCCCAAGCGGCGGCTTTGCTCTGGTGTCCCTGGTCTGCTGGGCGCGCTTGGGCTGTTCCGCTGCGGGCGTGCTCCGCGGCTTTACTCTCCATCTCCCTGGTCTGCTGGGGGGGGGGGATGCAGCTAGTGCCCCCCCCCCAGAAGACCAGGCTTTTCTTGCCTACCCCTGGGGTAGAGCAGCTGGGGGCTGCCGGGTTGGTCCCCACAGCGCCGCCCCGGATCACCCTGGCAGCACCCCAGCTGCTCTGCCCCAGGCGTCCTGATTCAGCCGCTGCTGGTCAGTTTCAGCAGCGGCTGAATCAGGATGCCTGGGGCAGAGCAGCTGGGGTGCTGCTGGGTTGCTCCAGTAGAGCCGAGGAGTCGCGCTACTGGAGCAACCCAGCAGTACCCCAGCTGCTCTGCCCCAGGCGTCCCCAAGTCAGCCGCTGCTGAAACTGACCAGCGCTGACTACAGGAAGCCCCAGGCAGAGTTGCTCTGCCACAGGCTTCCTGGAATCAGCCGCTGATCAGTTTCAGCAGCAGCTGACTTGGGGACGCCTGGGTTTCGTAAGTTGAATCTGTATATAAGTCAGAACTGGCATCCAGATTCAGCCGCGGTTGAAACGGATCAGTTTCAGCAGCGGCTGACGCCAGTTCCGACTTACATACAGATTCAACTTAAGAACAAACCTACAGTCCCTATCTTGTACGTTAACCCGGGGACTGCCTGTATTGCGAAAAGGGATCTAGGGGTCATAGTGGACCACAAGCTAAAGATGAGTCAACAGTATAACACTGTTGCAAAAAAAAGCAAACATCATTCTGGGATGCATTAGCAGGAGTGTTGTAAGCAAGACATGCAAAGTAATTCTTCCACTCTCGTCCACACTGATTAGGCCTCAACTGCAATATTGTGTCATTTCTGGGTGCCAGTTTCAGGAAAGATGTGAACTAACTGCAGAAGGTCCAGAGAAGAGCAACAAAAAATGATTAAAGATCTAGAAAACATAACCTATGGCCTATGAGAGATGATTGAAATAATTGGGTATGTGTAGTCTGGAAAAGAGAAGACTGAGAGGGGACATGATAATAGCTTTCAAGTACCTAAAAGGTTGTTTAAAAGGAGGAGGGAGAAAAATTATTCTCCATAACTAGAGCTCTGCACAGATTCAAAATTTGTATCTGCATCCACATCTGTATCTGTAAAAATGAGCCCAGGATATCCACATTCATGTTTGTGGATGTGGAAACCCATGGATATAAAGTGGATATTTGCAATTTTGCAGGGTTCTAAATAGAAAATGTTTATTCGCATTCCCATCCTTATCCAGAAAAATGAGTTGTGAATATCCACATCCACAGATAAACCAGATATCTGTGAATTTACAAGGCTCTGCCCATAACGCCTGATAGGAAGTTTTTCCTAATATCCAAACTACACTTCCTTTGATGCAATTTAAACCCATTGCTTCTCGTCCTAACAGCCAGAGTGGTTAAAAACTGGAATAAATTGCATAGGGAAGTTGTGAAATCTCTATCATTGACGATTTTTAAAAGCAGGTTAGACAGACATCTGTCAGGGATGATTTAGTTATTACATAGTTCTGCTATGAGTACAGGGGGACTGGACTTGATGACCTCTACAGTTCCCTTCCAGTTCTATGATTCACATATTTTTCTCACATGCCTCTACAGGTTGATTCTGAGTGATCTGGCCCAGGATTGTTTAACCCTTTCTGGCCATGTGTCATACTTGCATAAGATTTATTTCAACTATGTAACAGTAGTATCAACAATGTTTTTTATGATCATATTATAATCAGATAATGTCACACCCTACAATTGCAATATCATGAACTTTCACATTTAAATAGCAGAAACAATGAAATGTGCAATTTTAAAAATCCCGTGACTGTGAAATTGACCAAAGTGGACTGTGAATTTGGTGGGGCCTCAGTTAGGGTCTAGACACAATCCAATTTTGGGGTACATCTGCACAGCAGGGCTAAAGTTGAATTATGCTACACAACTTGAGCTACATCAATTGCGTAGCTTAAGTCAAAATAGTTTAATTTGGTTTTAGCGCTGTCTATGCAGCAGGAAGTCAAAGGAAGAACACTGTTCCTCAGACTTCCCTTACTGTTTGTGAAATGATGGCTATCAGGAGTCGGAGAAAGAAGTCCCTCAGCTCAACATTATTTCGAAATAAAGGCTTGTAGTGTGGAAGAACATCAATTATTCTGAAATTATGCTGCTGTGTGGACGTACTCTTAGTTTCAAATATTCTTTAAGGGAATTATAAGTGATACCTTGTATGTCACAGACTGTATAATAGTTATTGGTTCTGTTCCATATTAAAACCATAGCAATCTTATAACATTGTGTTACATTAGTCCAAAGCAGGAGTAACTACACTGAATTCAGTTGAATTTTTACATCACTGTAAGTACTGAATCAGGGCCAGTAATTACCTTCAGGAAGATCATTATTCAGATACTTACGTAGATGGTCTTGTTTAGGAAAAGTGTATTTTATGTTCTTACAGAATTCCATTAAGCATGTAAAATCAACCTTTCCACTATCCTGACCTTTCTCATTGTCACAAGGCTAAGGAGTAGCTAACAGGTTGCTTTTCTATCCTAATAGGTTTGTGTAGATAATTGAAATGTGCTTTTTATGTGAGTTATGGGTCATCAGAGTTACGAGAGTTAATTGTTTTCATTTATATCAGGTTTCTGGGACTAAACTGTAAGCAGAGTAGTGCTTGTGTTTGCATTTTTTAAAAAAATTTTGGTACTACATGCTTTCAGCTGTATACGAACATTTATTTCAGGATATACAAAGCTGCAATGTAATTTGTACACAGCTAAGGTTGCACTTACTCAAAGTGAGAGCTAGGGAACAGCTAGAGAAGCAGCTTGCAGTAAGAAGGTGCAGAATGGTATTTTGAAAGGTCGTTGTACAAAGTTGTCTTATTTTCTAATGACCTATGTAAGATCCAATATTACAAATAGCCATCAGAAAGGAATATGGTGAAAATTAAGCTTGAAAAAATTTCCTGTTAGCATTTTATGAGAGTCAGGATTATCTCCTTTCATTGCCTTGTTTCTGGATTCTCTTCCATGGTTTAATTGATTTGGTTATGTCATTTTAATTAGCCATGTGCTGCTTTTCATGCTCCACAGGGTTGATGTGTCTCCTACTTATGACCTCTGTATTCTTAAAATAAACGGTACAATAAACATTTTAAATGGTCTTAAATCTTTTTTAAAAAGATAATAAATACTAAATAATATTAATGCTTTACAGAGTTATAAAAATTAAGAGAAAATAAATAAAAATCCCTCATGGACTTAGTTCATGTTCTGAATCAATGGCTTGCAAATTTTAATTTGTATAGAAAAAGAAGATATTTTTGAGTTTGAGAATAAGAAGTAGCATAAAATTGGGAAACTAGCAGATGTATAATTCCATATTGTTTGATTCTTTAGAGATTTAATTGAAGTGGTTGTGGGGTAGGGTAAAACCAGTCTCATAGAATGTTCAGTACAGTACACAGCACACTGAATGTGAACAGATGGCTTTGTGTAATTGTAAAATTAAATATGACTGATTCATTTCACAGACAAATTATAATCAGGTTTTAGGATAAACGTAATTGTAAACATTAATACAATAAATTTGAGGATAATCGTTCTTTCTAAATTTTATTTTCATAAGATGGAGATTTGTTTCCCAGGTATGCATTGACATATGGCTATGACGATCTGTGGAGTTTGTCAGCTGAGGATCCAGCCTATAGACTTATTTCCCACTAACCCATGCTTGCTTCTTTAAATTTTCGGGTGGAAATAAAAGAAAACTTTCTCATGTTTTTGCAACAATTACAAATAGGTTGGGGGAAATATCACTCGATGTATACTTCAGCATGCAGTGAGAATTCTATATGAACATTTAGATATTGTTCTATTTACTGGGCTGTAGTTATTTTAGCTGGTTTTACTTGTTTATCTCCTGCAAAAATTTACTACATCCAGACAAACCTTTTCCTTCTTCTTTTTTTTTATTGGATTTCCTGTATCAATTGGTTTAGGTCAAATTTGTTTTGGTTCTGTCTGGGAAGTGTTTATTTTTACACGGGAACTGTTCTATTTCTTTTGCATATAGGGTACCCAGAACTGAACACATTAACACAGTGGCTACGTCTAAACTACACCTCTCTGTCGGCAGAGGGATGTAAATTAGACATATTGAAAGTGCAAATGAAGTCAGGATTTAAATATCCTGCGCTTCATTTGCATAATGGCAGCCGCCGCTTTTTTCGAACAGGGCTTTTCTAAAAAAAAACCCGGCAGTTTCGATGGGGCATTTTCGACAGAATTGCCCCCATTTCGAAAGATCCTGTACAGAAAGAGGATCCTGTACTCTTTCTGTACAGGAGCTTTTGAAATGGGGCATTTCTGTCGAAAATACCCCATCTAAACTGCAATTTTTTTCCGAAAAGCCCCATTTCGGAAAAAAGCAGCTGCCGCCATTATGCAAATGAAGCACAGGATATTTTTGATACATTTAATTTACATCCCTTTGCCAACAGAGGGGTGTAGTTTAGACGTAGCCAGTAGGTCCCATAAAAAATAACATTGACTAAAATCTGTGTTGGTCAGCTGGCAATTGCCAGGCCACATTTAGTCTGCTGGGCAATAATGAGTTACGAAGGACTATATGGTGCTGTATAGCTGATTGTCAGAAAATTTCCAAACAGATTTAATTGGGAAATGCTAATTTGTTGAAACTGAGATGGTTTGTGGAAGTCAGGGTTTGAACAGAAATTGTTTTTCTGCCAGTTTATCTGGTGTGCTGCTAGTGACTCAAGGTCCATGGATTGAGGATCCATAGCTCCACAGAGAACTACCTCGCGCTGCTGTAGAACCATATGCCCCAGGGCATCCAGGGACTGTAGCTCTGAGGCAAACCCAGTATCCAAATGGAAACGAAAAAGTTCTCAAAATGTTTGAATTTTCTTTGGCATGGATATTGAGTTTGCCAGCTCTTACCAGTGCATTTCCAGTCACACTGACATTTGGGATTTTTCAAACGGTCCTTGTTTTTGGTAAGAAAAGCGCAATATTTGTTTTGAGGTGTTAGGTTCGCTTCAGTAGAGCACATTTCCACCCATAATGAAGCTTTTGTTTATTTGCTTATTCTCTGTAAATGCACCTGTGCTGGAACCCCTCTCTGCCTGTCACTAAAATGTGACGGAAGGCTCTCTGATATCCCGCACAGCGCTACAAGCAGCATTGGATGCAGTGGATATAGCAACCAGGTCTATGGCAAATGCACTGGTGCTGAGGAGAATGTCATGGCTGCAACTGTCTGGGTTTCCCAAAGAGGTACAATAAAACATTGAGGACCTTCCATTCAAGGGAGAGAAACTCTTTGCCAAGGCAGCGAATTCATCTCTCCACTCCCTTAAAGATACTAGGGCGACGCTCGCGCATTAGGGATTCAACTGCCTGTATCCAAGAAGAAACAATACAAACAGTATAATTGGAGGTTCACAACAACAGGGTACAACCAACAACAAAGGCATTATGAGAACAAGAGCCATGTGAGACAGTCTAGACAAAGACAATCAAATGAGCAAACATCCCATACGTCCAGCTCCCGTCAGCAAATTTGAGGTGTTGGTTGAGGGTACGGTAGTCCTCAATCCTCCAGGGCAGGCAGATCTAGGGAAACAGACATGAAGGGTGAAGGAATTGAGCTTGTGTAGTTTGGGAAAAAAGAAGACTGAGAAGGGGATATGATAACAGTTTTTAAGTATCTAAAAGGATGTCACAGTGAAGGGGGGGGGGGCAGTTGTTCTCCTTGGCCTCTGAGGATAGGACAAGAAACACTGGGCTTAAACTGCAGTATGGGAGGTTGAGGTTGGGCCTTAGGAAACACTTCCTAACTGTCAGGTTGGTAAACACTGGAATAAATTGTCTGGGGAGGTTGTAGGTGGTCCATCAGTAGAGATATTTGAGAGCAGGTTAGACAGACATCTGTCAGGGATGATTTAGACCATGGTTGGTCCTGCCATAAGGACAGGGGACTGAACTTGACCTCTCAAGGTCCCTTCCAGTTCTAATATTCTATGACTAGCGGGAGTTACCTGGCGTTGCTTGGGAAAGTGGAGGAACAAAATTTAGAAAAACGGTAGTCCATTATTGTTTTTTGAATAGTAGAAAAGTTGCACTGAGTTCTACATGGATTAAAATATATAAAGTATAAAACAACCAATTTTACATGTTATCATCAAAAACTCTATTGTAAACTGTATATTTTGTTTCATTATTCTTAACAAATATGTGCAATTTTTTTCCACTTCCAACTCTTGAACACACAACAGAGTTGTTCATATGAAAAGCAAGATGTCTCTAAATCAATTCCAACTACTTTAAGTGACTGTCCTTGCACTTTGTCAGTATACATTGTGAAATATAAGTTGACAGTTGATATAACTGAGGTGAGGACCCTGAGGAGAGGGAGGGGGAAGGGAGCTGCATGCCTGCCGCCGGCGCCTGAGCCCGCCCTTCGCTTACTTGTCCCTCTGCCGGCCTTAGTGAGTGACTGGCCCCGCCGCTTCTCCCCGCACTACCAAGCTCCGTACAGCCTGGGGAGAGGCATCGGTCTCTCATCTCTTCTTTCCTACAGTCCCTTAAAACCTTCTCCTGGATCAAAGGTTATCCCCATGCAAAGTTTGGTCGTGGTAGCTCTTATAGTGTCCAAGTTATTAGCGCACAAACATTCTCTTTTAAGGGAGAATATATATTAGATTCTATGAAACCTGGTACAGATAATAATTCTACCTCGGCCTATCTACAATTTGGTGGCATTATCCCAAATAGTATTCCCTGAAGCAAGTGAATGGATATTGAATTAAGTAAATTGATATCACGCCTCTCAATTTTGTGTTGGTAGTAAATAATTTACCTATATTTACTGTATGTAAATCAGTAAATTAGCACAACATAGCCTTTGCTTTTTTGTGAACTCACCATTCAATGTTAAAATGTAGTAAGCAAATGGAAAGTGTATAGCTTTCCAGATGATCTTTTATTACAAGATATGTAAGATGATGTATAGCAATCCAAATAATAATAATAAAATAAAAAATAGGTACATGACAGAATAAAAGTTCATTACAGAGTACACAGTATTTATGTATATTTGTCCTTATTTGAAATGATTATAAGACCAGCAAAATGGATTCTCTTTGATCAAAAGGAAGATGTTCCTGTGGTCAGTGTCTTAAATTCATAAACAGCCTTTCATCTTCAGGATCCCAAAGTGCACAGAGGCACAGGAAACAATGTACAATACCATACTTTTGTATGGTTCTGTACAGTGTTGTCTGTTTACATTGCAAGTTTCCTGGGGCATGGACTATGTCTCATCCGTGTTCAGTGTAAAGACACTCAGTAATCACCAATAATAAGAATATTGATTTGAAACTGATCCCACCTCTTCACTTAGATAACTGACCCAAAGTCAAGGGAAAATTTTCTGTTCCCTGAAACAAATTGTACCCTATTACTCTATAATTATCTTCCTGGTACTGATACAGCACAGTAAGCATTCCTGCTCTTTTACTGGTTAGACTGTGTGATGCATAACTAAGTTTTTGTTATGCTTTCATCACAGTTATTTATACATTGACTCATTTAAGGACCTTGTCTAGGAGCACTCTTTACTGTTTATAAAATGCAGTGACCTCCTTCCCCTTACCCTCCAAAACTAAAGTTTAAATAAAGTAATACAATGCAGTATTGTATCTTCTGATGTTAATCAAACCTTGTAGGCTGAACATCTTATTTCAATTCATTATGTGGCTATGAAGGAAGAAAGGTTCCTCATATGCTAAAAAAGAATGCAGAAAGATAGGGACAGAAGGCTTTGGGATGTCTGTCAGTCAGAATAGTCTCTCTCTAGAGCAAAGCATTACATACTAGCAAGGTTCCAGTAGCAGCATTGTAGAACCTCTTCTCAACAATCTTGTTGTCTTCACAACGTTGAGGGAGAGGGAATAAGCAAGGTACCAGCAGCACCACCAGGAGATCTGAAGATCTCCATTGAAAGTGAGCCTTCAGTTATACTCTGCCTCGTGTATGTGCCTTTCCAGCTAAACATCCCCTGTGGAATCCAGTAGCATCCTCTAAAGCGCACAAAGGATTTCTGACTTATGTGCAACCCAAATAACTTTTTGGTAATGATAACAAATGAACCTCCCACAGAAAGGATCAAGTGAGCCTCCCACAGAAAGGATGTTCAGGAGCTTGTTAGTGTGTAAACTAGTGTACATTTTGAAAAAGTTCAGTTTCTCTTCATTTCTCAATTGTGATCCCAGAGAGCTTTCTGAATGCTGCAGTAGTTGAGCAGGAGGAGTATTTTCAAGGTTGTTGCTTCTTTTTTTCCTGTGTGTGCATGTGTGTGTACCTACACATATACACATCTGAAACAATACTGAATATACATTTTCAGTATTGTTAGCCTGTTTCTCTATATCGCAACCTGTGCCCTATGAGAACTTCAAGTCCTGTTTAACTTGTGTTAATACAGACTGTCTGTCAACAGTCTCTTCATGTAAATATTCCATTAGCTCCCTAAGGGAGCCATTTTGCTTTGAGCTACTTAGCACTTGGTCTGCCAGAGATGGCAGCTCTGAGGAGGCTTGTTCCCAGAGGAACAAGGTTAACAAAACCCAGCACTTGTCTTGTCTTCTTTTTCCCCTGGTTGCTGTAATGAATGCAGAGTTCTTTTCTTGACAGTTTGGATATAGATCCCTTACATATGACAGCAGCTTCTATCACTGAATGCTGGCTGTCAAGCTCAGTTTGCATGTCCAGTGATATATTACAAATAACGGGCCTCAGTTTGCATGTCTGGAGTTCTCACTTTGCAGCATGAGCTGAATCTGACCATTTGTCCCAACTGTGTCACGGGCAGTCTGCTGGCAAAGAGAAAGCCAGCTGCTCAGATTGCCAATAAACTATTCAAAGAAGCAAACCAGGATAGTAAGACACATGGACAACATTACTGGATTGGAGAAATACCAGCAGAATCTTTGGGCAGCAGTTATACAGTTTGTCAAGATTATGTGGTTTTTGTTATGGGAAGAGAAATATTATTAGAGATCTCGGTATATATATAGTTAATAGATAAAGTTAATCACAATGAAGAACATATACATATGAGTAAGAACATTTTTTAAAATAGGCTTCAAGTTGTTATAAAGTGATACATAACTTTGGTATACACTTGGAATGTCTTCCTGCCCCACTGGAGAAAAAAAAATTTAAATTTAAATAATATTTTTCACCCGATGGTGTGAATCCCTGCTGAAGATCTAAAATGTGGCAGAGATGCCATGCTTATGTGCAAACATTAAATATAAAAGTGTAGCTCGGTCTAGAGCCAGTAGCTTTAGCACCTGAATGATATATTATGAGCAACAACACCAGGCCAGCAAATTGGGGGGGGAAGGCAAAAGAGGTAGTTGCCCCAGGGCACTGGCTACTACCACTACTACTGTGGCAGTGGTAGCACCGGGAGCCTCAGGCCCTTCAAATCGCCACTGGAGCACTGAACAGAGCATGGCTTTGAGGGCTGAAGGGCCCAGCACCATGATCAGGGCAGCACTGAAGGCTGGCTGCCCCCAGCCCTGCCTCTTACACCTGAAGCCCCACCCCTTCTGGGGGTGGAGAGCCAGCCACTCCCCCCGTACGTTGCTCAGGAGCCCATGGAAGCTGTTGTCTCCCCTGAACAAGACAGTTCCATTTCCTAAGGAAAGAAATTTAATATTAATGTTAAGCCCCACAACATTAGAATTTTTTGTGGAAATCTATGAAACAATTTTTTTTAACCTCCATTGGTTCCCAGACATAAGCCTTCGGTCCCGTCTTCAAATCGCAGAGTTGGCTTTAGGATTTCGGATGACTGTCAAATATGCAATTCTTTTTAAATCCTCAGAACTTTACTCATTTTATGAAGGATGCAAATTTTTAGGACACCAGCAGCCACTTCCACCAAAAGAAAAGAGGGTCAATTGCATATGCTGTGATTCATAGTTTTGCACATTAAAACAAAAAGAAGGTTTTCAAAGGGCTGACTGTCTAAAAACAACCAGGATCTGAGCAATATGACATTTCCAGCCTTGAGGATTTTATGTGCAATCTGGTAACGTTTAGCACTTATGTAACACTGAACTAATATTAATTAATTGTCACAGGCCCAGAAAGTGAACTTCTTGCTCCCAATCATTCAAGTAGTCCTACTGAATTAAATGCAACTACTCCTGAAAGCAAGTGTCAAAAATTTCCAGCTACAGCCGCTCTCCAAGTTACAGAGCAAGCACTTGGCCGTAACTCAGTCTGTTTGTAACCCGGACCCCATTGAGTTACATGCGACTGCGCTGTTCATAAGCACGGGTCGCGTTCGTAACTCGGGGACCGCCTTTATGACCGCTCCATGGGAGCTTTGGTCGTAAGTGCGAACGGTCGACCTCGACCGTTCGCAACTCAGGGAGCGGCTGTATCGCTGGCCAATAAGGCAGTGAATTTAAGGAACTCATAGGAAATATCCTGTTGGCAGCTCCTTCTTTTTTTTAATTTGGGAGCTACAGCTACAGTGTTTTCACTCATGGCAAGCACAACATTGCAGCCAGGGCAGATCAAGGGGTCTTAAGTCAGTAGAAATCAAACCAGTTAATGCATCATAGGCCAAAACCAATGACTTCAATTTCCTCTTGAAGCTAGCTGGAAGCCAGTACGCATCCTGGAATACTTGCTACCATCATGATCTTCCTGTCAATAAATAACGGGAGGTGAATGTGGGCTTAAGTTCTCGGGATCCAATGGTTTCCTTTTCCCATACTGTGCACCAACCTGCAAACCCACCCCAAATAGAAATCAAGAGATGGGTCACCTGTGCAAGTTATGTCTGCCAATTCAACCACTTGGGATAGTCCCAGGGCCAGTCATATACACCATACAGTCTTGATGAGAAATTTCATCCATTCTTTCAGGAACATTGCAGTGCATTTGGGTGCAATCTGTACCTGAATATTAGTCTCATTTTCATTCCAAAACTCACCATATTCATACACTGTATTTGATGCAGATCTGAAGTGGGAGTCTGGATGGCAAACAATCCGGTCCCACCACCTTTTGATTCGTGTCAGCTGTAAAATTTTATACTTTGGAATGGAACTCCAGCATAGCTTGTGTTTGCTATACGGAATATGTATAACAATGCAACATTATTTTCTTCTCTTCTGACAAGATGGTGTAGACTAATAATCATGTAATCTCTGTTCATACCAAAATGCTACATTTTTGTCCTTGAGAGAATTGTTTAGAGTGTCTTATGATCATAAAAACATAGATCATTTCATCAGTACTTGTAAGTAAGTATTGGTCATCCACATGCTCATGCCTATGTAAAGCAGACTGTCTCCTATCCCCTTCAACACTTTAGCCTGAGAAAAGTACCAAATTGACCACTCCTAATGATCTCTATTAAACTATAGGAAAGGTACAGGACAGACAATAGTGTAGTGCAACTTTCCCACACATCTATCCACCACTATGCCTCACACTTGTTTGGGGAGGGTCATCAATGGAATACATGGGTAGTTAAGACTCCATGCTCATTCAATCTTTTATTTTTCTGTGGAGAGACTACCAATACCTTTGCCAATTGTGAAAGTGATTTCACATATTTTAAGCTATCATATCAGACCATATAATAATGGCTCTATTACCATCAACTTCCGATCTAATACTAAGATATTATGGCACAAGGAAGTTTCCTTGCGATTGTATCATGCTAAAAGGTGTTGTTAAGCAGCTGTGCATATGTGGCGGGCCCCTCCTGCTGGGTCCCCGACACCCTTGTGATACAGTCTATCCCTGGCCCTTTAAGCCAGGCCAAAGGCCCTCTGGCCTGAGTCCACAAAACAGTCTATAGCTGGCCCTTTAAGCAGGGCAAAGGCCCCCTGGCCTGAGTCCACAAAACAGTTTATACCTGGCCCTTTAAGCAAGGCCAAGTCCACAAAGCAGTTTATCGTTGTAGCGGGGACGCACCCCAGGTAGGGGGACCCGGGCCCACCCTACTCCACCAGGTCCCAGCCCAGGGCCTTGTGAGCAACCAGGTACCGGGTCACTCCCTCGGCGGAGCCATCCAGCCAAAACACACCGAGGTTCTCGGGCCGGGAGAGGCGGCTCCCGCTCCTGCCCTGGGCCACTTCCTACCTGGATCCCCGGGCTTCCTTCCCCTGGACTTGCCCAGCTGGCTGCAATCTCCAGGCC
This sequence comes from Pelodiscus sinensis, assembly GCF_049634645.1. NCBI lineage: Eukaryota > Metazoa > Chordata > Testudines > Trionychidae > Pelodiscus > Pelodiscus sinensis. The sequence goes on along the minus strand of NC_134711.1, from coordinate 229,897,299 downwards.
GGTATCCCCTCGGCAGGCAGTCTCCAGGTTGCACCAACTTGCCTCCGCCTTCCTTTCGGCCTCTCCTGGAGTCCCTGGCAACCGCTGAGGGAGAGTTCCCTTCTCCTTCAGCTGTCTCCCCAGACTGAGTCCTGGCCCAGGCTTTTATAGCCCTGCTGCAGCCCGGGCATGCTCGGTAGGGCTGTGGGGGAGGGGCCTCTGCAGCCAGGTAACCCTGGCTGGGCCCTGTAGGTTCAGTGCGGGGCTGCCTCGCCCCATCACAGCATATGACTGGTGTTTTAACAAATAGTAACTGTTAGTAATAAATATGTAAAGGGCACAACAGTGACTGGGTAGTGCCTCTTTTTCCAGAGCATCTTCATATGTTAGAAAACCAGAAAAGAATAAAGACAGATGTCTGCTGGGGTGCGGGGGTGGGAGGGGAGGGGGAAGGGGCTGCTACCAGGTTTATTAATAATAAATGTTTGTGTTTCTAAGTTATACTTTCATTTTCTAAAGCAAAAATTATTAAAATTACTCTGAACAATCTACATCAAGATAGATCTGATTGTCATTTATTCGCTTTGAAATAATGGGAAAAACATACATTTTCCCAGAGCCTGCGGCCTCAGGGGGAAGACAGGGGTGACCTGGCACACGGCATCCTCTTTAAATTGAATGTAAAAGAAAAAATACTGCCAACATGTACATAAAAGACATTTTATGTGGTAGATGCAAATTAGAACAAATTTTTAAAAATAATAGGAGGGAAGTGCTGGGTTGAACAAGCTGTAAATTATTTATTCCCTTTGGACAACTACACTACAAGGAAAAAGAAAAGCTTTTATAAGAATTGATTGTGTACTAGCACATTATGACTGGAGCAATACCATACCATACTAGTTTTTCAGAGCTTTTATTTCTGTAATATTTTTATATAATAGCCCAAGCAATAAATACAAAGCAGAAATTTCTTTGTGCTCTTTGTGCGGTGGGATAATGCAGCACTCTTGTCAAGCAGAAAACTACACCGTTCATCATTTATCTTATTATTGGGTAATCTAGTATCTTATGTGGGGATGTAAGTTCATGAGAAGTCTATATTGTGAATTACAAGAAAGATTGTTAATCCGCTTTAAGAACAAGATAGAGGGTATATCTACACTTCAATGCTATTTCAGGATAAAGCGCTTATTATTCTTGCTTCCTGTAAACCTCGTTGCACGGGCAGTAAGGAAGATGCCAGAAGAGTGATTTATTTTGAAATTTAGCGCTGTGTAGACGTTATCACGAAATAGCTCCTGTGTGTAGACGTACCCTCTGTCTTGTTATATTTCTTGAAGGGGATTAACAATCTTTCTTGTTATTCATAATCCAGACTTCTCATAAATTTACAGCCCCACATCAGATACAAGATTATCCAATAATAAGATAATGATGAAGAACATAGTTTTCTGCTTGACAAGAGTTCTGCATTATCCCATAGCACAAAGAGCACAAAGAAATAAGCTTTTTTGAAATAAGCTATGCAATTTGCGAAGCTCATTTAGAGTTATGCGCTACCATGTAGACGTACACAAATAGAATTAGGCGGAGAGTGTTATGTGGACGCTAAACAATGGGAAATGTGGTGTTCCAAGAAACAACTGCTGACTTCCATCCCGTCTGTGGTTTCCACGAAAGAAGACTTATGGACTGGTGTAAAATATTTGTCTTAACAAGTGTCTTTTTGATGTTTTCCCCACACATTTTGGGTATGTCTACACTACAAAGTTAATTCGAACTAACAGCCGTTAGATCGAATTAACTTTGATAGGCGCTACACAGGCAAACTTAATTCGAACTAGGTAAACCTCATTCTACGTGGACTAACGCCTAGTTCGAATTAAGTAGTTCGAATTAAGGGCTGTGTAGCCACTTAATTCGAACTAGTGGGAGGCTAGCCCTCCTCAGCTTTCCCTGGTGGCTGGCCAACACCAGGGAAACTCTTCTGCCCCCATCCTGGCCCCGGAGCCCTTAAAGGGGCACGGGCTGGCTACAGTGCCCGTGCCAGGTGCAAGCCTGCCAGCACCCAGCTAGCAGACCCTGCACCTGGCACGGCTCGAGCCAGCCACCCGCTGCCACCCAGCCCTCCGCCTCTTCCCAGGACCAGGCTGGTGGCTCCCAGGAGCCTACCTAGGTCTGCAAGAGGCGGGCGCCCGCCTGGTCTAGTGCAGACATTGTGGACCTCATCCACGACCTCCGCACTAGGCACAGGAAAGTGGCCGTCTAGGGCAGGATAGCTGCCAGCCTGACCACCCAGGAGCAGGTTGGCATGAAAATCAAGGTGGTCCACTGAGACCCCCAACCCTGAGCCCTGAGCTTAGAATGGCCGTACTGGGTCAGATCAAAGGTCCATCTAGTGCAGTAGCCTGTCTGCCGACAGCGGCCAACACCACGATGTCCGCACTAGACTTGGTGGGCGCCCGCCTCTTGCGGACTTGGGCAGTCTGGTCCTGGGAAGAGGCGGAGGGCTGGGTGGCAGCGGGTGGCTGGTTCGTGCCATGCCAGGTGCAGGGTCTGCTGGCTGGGTGCTGGCAGGCTTGCACCTGGCACGGGCACCGTAGCCAGACTGTACCCCTTTAAGGGCTCTGGGGCCGGGAGGGGGGCAGACGAATTTCCCTGGTGGTGCCCAGAGTGGCCACCAGGGAAAGCTGGGGAGGGCTAGCCTCCCACTAGTTCGAATTAAGTGGCTACACAGCCCTTAATTCGAACTACTTAATTCGAACTAGGCGTTAGTCCACGTAGAATGAGGTTTACCTAGTTCGAATTAAGCGCTCCGCTAGTTCGAATTAAGTTCGAACTAGCGGTTTGCCTGTGTAGCGCCTATCAGAGTTAATTCGAACGAACATCTGTTAGTTCGAATTAACTTTGTAGTGTAGACATACCCTTAGAGACTAACAAAAATGTAGAAGGAATCATGAGTTTTCATGGGCACAACCCGATTCTTCAGATGTTTAAAGTTAATTCATGGTGTTGGCTTGGGCTTTTCAGATTCATTGTGTGTTCTAATGTTTCTGGAAACTCTAGTTTTATCAAAATGTGCCACTGAAATGCTCATTTCTTGTTAGATATTGCTGTACTAAGTTTATACCTCAAAACATTAAAATACAACTTGTTATAAGCCTTTGTTTCTTTGGAAAAACTCTCAACTCTTGGCTGAGGCAAATTATTCATTGTTTCTTAATGGTATCTTGTAGCGCAGTTATAAATTAAAAGAGATGTTGAAACAACTAATACAATGTTTTGGTGGTGGAATGCCAAAGGTGCAACTTTTGGTCATAATTTGTACTAATGTAAATTATGAACTGACATTTATGAACTCTTTTTGGCATCAGACATAAAACTTCAGCTAAATGTAGAACTATTGATCTGCACTTTTGCAGGCAAATACTTTCACACAGGTCAGAGTGGTTTTTGCCCTAAGCCCTTAATAATGCCAGATTGTTAAGTTAATAAATGGATGGTTTAAATTTTATAGACTAATCATTTGCAGTACTCAGAGTTTACTCTTCTATAATAATATAAATATATTACTATGTATTGCACTAAAAAAAACTTTATATGGTAAAATTCACTTGACAAAGTTTCATAGATTTCTGAAGTTAATATGGATTTGTTTTCGTCTTGGACATCAGAGAGCATCTTTTATTATTTACTTAATAAAAATGTTTTATTTATTACTTATTTGTTAAGCACATAATAGCATAGTCCCTGCTAGGAAGATAACAATAATAATGCTTTATGTAAGAGAAAATAATGTGGTGGGTGAAAATTGAAGCTTTTTCTATGACTTTTTTGTCATTTATTTGTGTCAGATGAATTTATATATTCATATTTGTCCTGTTATTGCATTTTGATTTGCTTTATTATATTTTGTTACTTGCGCATTTATATTTTTTTCATACTAAATCTTAATAGTATGAAATTGAATTGGTTTTTTTTCTAATTTGTGCAGTCCACACTGAGTCTGTTTATATCAAATATAGTTCAGTTAACTAATGTTAAAGAGAAAAGAAAATCTAGACACTAGGTACATATTATATTAGCATGAAAAAATACACTATTGTAAATTCACTTACTTTAGTGGAATAAAGGTAGTTAAAGTACATGGGATATCTGATGATATGAGCATATAATCATAAATGACATAGAAAGGAGTTAAACATTTTTCATATAAACAAATGAGAAATTAATTAACCATGATACAATAAGAAACTAGAAGAAATAAAAATAGAATTGTGCAATGTAGCCTACAAATTAATTATTCAAATATTCCAATAATCAAGCTTATTTAGAGAGATGCAAACAGGAAAAAGTTATGAAGAGCACTGAAAGTGAGAATGAGTTTGATTGCACCCAGAAGTGAATAAGAAGTCATTACAATCTTTGGAGTACTAATGTAACATGTTTTCTTCTGCTGGCACTTGAAAGTAAACAGGCCGCCATATTTCTCAGCTGATATAGGTTGAGTTGGGGTCCTATATGGAATACATGGCATGGTCCATAACAGTTTAGGACCAAGCTGATGACAAAAGGCACCTGCAGAAATTAGAGCTACCTTGGATGCGTGGAACAACCAGGCATGTAGAGATACTCCTAAACTGAAAAGCAAATTGAAAAAGAGTAGTTGAATATCTTTGAAAATAGGGCAGATTTCAACTCTAAATGCTTGATCCAAAGCCCATTAAAGTCTATGGAAGTGTTTCCATTGATTTCAGGAGACCTTGGATCAGATCCCAGATGTTCCCAAAAGCTGACCCACATTGCAAATGTTTTATCTGGGTTGAGTTTCAAGAACCTGTCTCCTCTAAGTCTGAATCTCTGCCAGTCACTGGAAAAGCAAAGATATCATCTGTCTGGTTGAACTGAAAAAGTTCTAAATTATCCAAAGAACATTTATATTTATATTAGAAATCCAGGGTTGCAACTTTTTTAAAAATATAATGGCATTTGGGGAATTGGTCTAATATCAACAAGATTAAATTAAATTAAGAGAAGTGCAAATTAGATCAAATGTAGATTTGGGCAATAACTGGTTAGGCACTAGTACTGGATCACAAACTGAAAATGAGTCAAAATGTGATGCAGTTGTGAAAACTACAATATCATTCTGAGGTGTGTGAATATAGGTTGTATGTCAAACATGGAACCTTTCTACTCTAGTGGGCACTCAGGAGGCTTTACCTGGAGTGTCTACAGTTGTGGGCATCACACTTTAGGTAAGATACATACAAACTGGAGAGTGCCTCATCCCAGGGGGCTTACCTGGGTGGTCGACAAATACCTTTGATGTCGACACCCGCGCGTCCAGACTATCGCGCTGAGCCGACAGCTGATCAGCTGTTTGTCGGCTCAGCGCGGCAGCCATGTAAATTTAAATGAAGCGGCGATTCTTTAAATCGCCGCTTCATTTTACTATGTCTGGCGACAGAGGCATGTAGTCTAGACATACCCTAAGTGATCAGCGGGGATGCTAAGGCAGGCTACCTGAGTGTACATCTACACTACAGAGATTTTTCGGAAAAGTGGCCGTTTTTCCGAAAAAACTTCAATTATGTCCACACTGCAATCGCATTCTTCCAAAAGAAAATGGAAAGAACAGAGGGGTTTTTCTGACACTGGTAATCCTCATTCTACCACAATGAAAGCTTTTTGCGAAAGAGCTCTTTTGGAAAAAGGTGTGTGTGGACGGGGAAGAGGGAGTTATTTTGAAAGAAGAGGAAAGAAGAAAAAGCACAGGTGCCCTGGTGGCCACTCTATCTATAGTAATCACAGCTGAAATGCAAGATAGCATCCATTCAGTGTGGATGCTATCTTTCGAAAAAACAGATCCCTTTTTCAATGCACTTTTGCGGTGTGGACGCTCTCTTTTGGAAGAAGGTTTTTCGGAAGATCTCTTCCGGAAAAGCTTCTTCCGAAATAAGCCTGCAGTCTAGACATAGCCTGACTGTTCTGCACACAGACTATGCTGCACCCCAGAAGCAGCCAGCAACAAGCCCAGCTTTTTGGTGAGGGAGAGGAAGACTGCACAGGGCTCCATGCACTGCTCCTGCCCTGAGCACTAGCTCCAAACTCCCACTGTCTGGGAACTACTGCTGGCTGCTTCTGGGGCAGAGTATGGTCTGTGGTGCCAGAAGAGGCAGGAAGCCTGCCTTAGCACCTCCACTTGCATTGCAGACTGGGAACTGCTCAAGCTTAGCCCCTCCTGCTGCAGTCCTGACCCCCTCCAAAATCAAGAGCCCCCCTTACACTCCAAAGCTCTTGTCCTCGGCGGCACCCTGTAGCCCAAATTCTAGTCAAATTATGTTGGGTAATGGGAATCAACAATTTTCTTCAACTGGGTCATGAGAAAAAAAAGTTTCAAAACCACTGGTCTAGATGTACTTAATTTCCCTCAGGGCTGGGGGATGGAATAGATGATCTCTTGAGGTACCTTCCAGGCCTATATTTCTTTGATTCTGTGCTTTTCAGGCTTACTGTGTTGCATGCTGTTGCTAATAATGCAGTATGTACATGTATTTCTTTTGTAATAGTAAACATTGCTTGATTGAGGGCTATGGAAAGTGCATCAAATGTAGACATTTTTGTGCTATTTTGCATGTTTGGCAAATAGTGTTGGGGATAACTAATTGGCAGTGCATATAACATAACAGAATGGAACAATTCATGTTTAAAATATGTACATATTTTATTATACTAACAGACAAGATATGGAAATAACAATTGGGAAGATAAGAGATTAGTATAATTTTAAAAATAGCTAGTGTTATTCCAGAGTGCATAGCTATCTATTCTTTCTTACAGTTATTACCAAAGATAAACCATATGATAGATGTATAGTATAACATTATATAAATTACAGAATCATAGCTTCTACAGATCCTAAATACCATCCCTTTGGCATTTCAACGGCAGTGGTACCCAGTTCTTTTGCTTCATCTATTGTACATGGAAAAACTAAATAAAAAATTTTAGACAACTTCTGTTTCAGCAATTTTAGTGCTCAGTAAAAGTTGGGAGGAAATGTGACAGTAACATGAAAGACTTGATTTGAAGGTTTGACAGGCGAAAGCAAAAGAAGAATGGAGGGAGGAAGATGGGGAAGCAATGGGATGAAGAGAGGTGAAGAGGAAAGGCTACATCATACAAAGGAAATCTGACAAAAAAATCAATCTGGGTTAATTGATAGAAAATTGGGAAGAAGGGTAGGAAAAAGGTACCAAGTCAGGCAAAAAAATATTTTTTTAAAAGTGTGCCTATAATTTATAACAATGAAATAAACTATGTTATCACTTCTGGACCATCTTTCTTGTTACATTGGTCCTATTAATAGCATCAATGTACATAATCAGTGGAATTCTCACACTCAAGCAGACTTGCCTGGAGATGTCTGCAAATCCCTTACATGTCACTAGGCCACAGGTGAAGTCAGTGGCATTGCTGCTCAACTTTTGTGAACATCCAAACAGGCAGTGGACAACAGTATGGCAGACAAGTTCAACCTCAACTTCAGCAGGTTTAGCCTGCATGTGTGCCAGTATTTATTTTTGAAGGGCATTCTGTGTTAAACTATTAAAAATTCTGCACCAAAAATTAAAATTCTGCGCAAAATATTTTGAAATTTTGCAAAATTCCAGAAATGGCAGCGTAGACCAAAGCTGAGCAAACTGGTTGTCTTGACTTTCCACCTTGATAAAGAATTATACAAAAGCCAACGTGTCTGAGTCATTCTTGATTGCACATTTGACCATTCATGAGCACCTCAAGAAAGGAGTCTATAAAGCAAAGACTTGCAGCATTAATCAAAAGGTAGCCTGAACAAGCTGGGGAACAACTACCTCAATTGCAGAGTACACCAGTTTGTACAATTGTGCTCCAGTATGTACAAGAAACCGCCATAGCTGGGGGAGGAGGGAGCAGCAGGAAGCCAGCGCTAAAGCCCCTATGTGGCCAACTCTGCCTGGTGGGGGGGAAGCAGCTCTGTGCGCTGCCATTCCCCCTCAGTCCCAGGTAGCGGAGCGGCAGTGTAGGGAAGTTTTGTCCCTGCGCTGACCTGCAGGCTCCACCCTTGTTGCTCCCATTGTTGGGAATCACAGCCAATGGTAGCAGTGCGGGATGGGGAGACAGTGCCTGTAAGCATAGGGTGGCATGGAGTCACCTTTGCTCCACTCTGGGAGCTGCACAGGTAAGCACCCCATGACCCCAATCTCCTGCCCCATCCTGCACCCAACCTCCCACCCACACCTCGCAGCCCCAGTTGACTCCTGTACCCTACATCCCTACTCCTCCACCCTCAGCCTGCTCCTGCACCCTACCACACGCCCAGACCCTGCACCCCCACTCTCAGGCCATTCCTTCACCCTACCTCCAGCCCAGAGCCTGCACCTCCACTCCCTGCCTGTTCCCCAGCAGCCCCCTCCCACATACTGAACCCTTCATTTTGCCCCACCCCAGAGCCTAAGGGGCCCCTGCGAATTCTACTAAACCCAGGTCCCCAGTACAAGGGGAACCCTGGCATCCTGAGTTACAGGAGTGAGCTGAATGCCTCTCTCTTTGTGTGTGTGTGTGTGTGTGTGTGTGTGTGTGTGTGTGTGTGTGTGTGTGTGTGTGTGCGCGCGCGCGCGCGTGTGCGCTCCTCAGTTGAGGGCCAGGTCAGTGAAGGTGGGTGGTTTTTTCCTTGTGTGTGGCCCCCAACTGATTTTTTTGTGGGTCACTGGCCCCCATCCCCAGAAAGGTTCCCCACCCCTGCCAGAGAAGATGCGTCTACTTGATGCACAAGTGGAAAATCAAAGACTCCCCTTTGCGCAACTGTGGTAAAAACTAGCGATGTAAAGGGGTTATTGGTTAACTGGTTATCCACTAAGCATTGACCTTATTGGGTAATGCTTATGGGTAACTGGTTAACCAGTGTTAACTGGAGCAGCTGCCTGTCCTTAGCACAGCTCTGTGGGTCTGGCCATGCTGGATCAGCCCTCTATCTGTGGCACACTGCATCAGGCCGGACTGGGCTGGAGTAGTCCCATATCGGCGTCATGCTGGGGGTCAGGGGCTGCTCCATCCCAGGTGGGCCTGCTGTGCTGCACTGTAGAGCAGCTCCCTGCCCATGGGGTGGTGCGGTGGGCCCATCCCAGCCAGAGAGTTCCCACCAACCCAGCCTGGCCAGAGCAGCCTGCCATGCCCTAGGAGGAGGGAGGCTGTTCCAAGGTTAACCAGTTAAATCTAACATTTAACCAGTTAACATTTTATACATGTTTTCACTAGGGATGTTAATTATCGTTTACCATGCTTATATCATAACATAGTGTCCCAAATATGGATTCAAAGGTGAATTGCATGGTACCCACAACAGTCAGAGAGGAGGCCTTGAAATAGTTTATTGGCCTACAACAGCACCTATAGAATATTGTTCTGCAGATTCCATGTATGCATGCATGAGAGAGATCAGTAATGGGCTTATACATCTATTGATGAGTCCATTAGGAAACCCTGGATTATGCCTGTAAATTGGTATTAGTTTTGGAAATTTTGGATATTATCCATGGGATAGTTCATTAAACTAAATTAGTTCTGACATTAAATTGTTGTGACATCCTGACACTAAATTGCTACTTAAGACTTAGGAATTTTAAAAAATTTTGAAATGTTATTTGGAAATAACTGAATACTGGGGTTAATAAACATGAATGAATGCAAAAGACCAAGGACTTTAACTAAAAACATGCTTATTCTTGTTAAGAAAAGTCAGCCTCCAGTCTGGATGTGGCATTCCAGTTTTGGGCAAACCGTTTAAATATTCTACTCCTGTGGCTATTCTCTGCCAGAAATGTAATTTTAAAATTCTGCAAAATTCTATATATTCTTTTTGCCAAAATATCTGTATATAGAGAGCCCTGCATGATACAAAATGTGTATCCCAAAGTGAGCAATGGATAGCTGCATTAACATCTATGGATGCGGATAGCCATAGATATAAAGTGGATATCTGCACATTTGCGGGGCTCTATATAATCATGCTGGGACGAGTTATTTTAGGTAATTTGTTTCAAAATACCTGTCAGCAGTTGTGTCTGTAACAATATAGACAACAAAAAAAAGAGTCTTCCAGGAACAGAGTTATAGAAATAACTCAGTTCCTGTTTTTCTTTCCTTCCCCACAAAGCCCAGTTGTGGGCCCTATCCCAGAACCAGACACCCATGACAGAACCCAGCCATTGCACACCCCAGACACTTACACCCCTCTCTCCTTGAGCTCAACTGTGAGGCTCTCCTAACGCAGACACTTGCACCCCAGAGCTCAGCTGTGGGGAGCCCATATGCTCACATCCTCTGTCTCCCACAGCCCAGAAATCCAGAGAGAGAAACAGCCTGATCCTGGATCCCAGGTTTCTACAGCATTTCCTGCAAGCCATTTCCTTCCTTCAGAGCATGCTGGGAACTGCAGCTGCTAGGAACCCTCTAGCTCTGACCTCAGGAAATATCTTCTATTTGTGAGCTGAAGAGCTGGCTCTGTCAGGTCCAGAGGCCCCTAGTAGTGGCCAGAAGCTCTGCAGCACCAATTCTGTGCAGATCATAAATTCTGCAGAAATACAGTGGTGCTCCGTGGCACAAAATTCTCCGAATTGTAGTATTCTCAACAGGGGAGCCAGTCAAGTCAGATACAGTTGTATGTTCACACTCCGGTTACTAAGAAATAGCCATCTGGTGATTATGCAAATCCTTCAGTCTTTGGCCAATAGAGTATCAGTCATCCAATGAAAATACAGGAACTTGCACAATGTATGGTTACAATTTACTTATGCAAATCACATTCCATAGCTATTCAGAATTGCACAAGTGAGAAAAAACGGTTCCATTTTGGATGAGTAATGCTACAGCAGCCCTGCACTTTGAGTAGCTGGAACCTATCTATTTCAGTGTAATATTTTATAATCTCTGCTATTGTACAGAAAAAACTTGATTCTGAAACAGAACCATACAGACATAAGAATTAATGGCTCACTCACTTTCTAAAATGTGGCATACTTGCCCCCTCACCTTCCACTTCTTTCTTCTAATTCCAGCACAGGTCATTCCAGCTAACTTTTTTTTATGAGGAGGGGGTGGTTAAAATATGCATTAAAGTCAACAATTTAATTTTCTCCATAATTAAGGAGAAAAATTATGACTTTAATAAAAAACACCTGAAGCAGATTAAACAAAACAAAAATTGATTGAAAATGGGCCCCTTAATTTATCACTCATTCTTGTGTATCATGGTATCTGAACAAGACAATGTGTAGCTATTATAGGGCTATGTGTTACCAAACATGGGAATAGTGCAGAGTGGCTGATGTGTTGCTGGAGGTGCATACCTCCTGCATCACAGAGGACTTCATGGTGTTTCTGCATCTGCCTCTGGGTTTTAATACAGACATGTGCACTTCTCATCTTGCAGGACCAGAAACTGAATGAAGCAGAGGGAGAAGGTTTCTGAGGTAGATTAGGTTTCTATGCAGCTATTTCGGATCTTCTGCACATGCTTCTTGTTGTTACTGCTGTTATGGTTCCATGTCCTGCAGGAAATAGCAATATACCACATAACACAAGCTACATTATATTGGCACGGCAAGCATTAGCATGGTAGCTGAGGTTGTCTCCCGTTTTCTATTTAAAGATTGACCTTTCCAAGTCCTCCAAAAATTGACATGTTAAGTCAGATTTCTTTGAAATTTGATGTGCCTCAGGGTAGGATTCGTAATCCAATTTTGGGTCATTAAGGTAGAGGGGCTGGGGAAATATAAGACTTTTCCATAAAGTTTGTAGGGACTTTAAAAAAATATATTCATTCATTCATTCTAGGAATGATTCTATTGCAGTGACATGGTCACATGGTCTCAATTTGTCAATTTTTACCCAAGCCTGTGAATGGTACCACTAACTCTTTGGGAGGACCCAAACTGTGCACACCTCTTTGTTGGCTCAGATGTGCAGGAAGGGTTACCATTCACATGCAGCAATATAGAAAAAAAGTGAGAAGGTTTCTATGCAGCCTCTTTATATTTGCATGGGTAGTTTGAGGACATGTAAATGCCTGATTCCATTTCTAGCCTGAACCTTTTTATACCTGCACAATAAAGGGTTAATAACCTCTGTTGTCCCTGTGCAAGTTGTCTCTGTTATAATAGCCTGGTTGGATTGTATCTGGAGGGTTCCTGTGAGCTCAGCAGAATAGCTGGCAGCTTGTCTGACCAACATTTTTGTTATGCTGGGTGGGGAAGAACTGGAGATAAAGGACTTTTTGTGTGTGGAAGGAATATGGGAGGAGGGAGTCCTGGGACAAGGACAGAGGTTGCTGCTGTGGAGTGATGGGAAATGACAATCGGTGGCAGGCAAGCCTTGAATTGTTTGTTTGAGAAAAATCTGTATTTTGTTAGTGTGGACAAGTAGCTCAGGGCACACTAATGTGATGTTTGCAAAAGCCACATAGCATAGATATTTGAAACTGGCAGCGCAGGTACCCTGACCACTGAAAAAGAAGTATATGTGCTGCCAAGGTTGCCAATGTGTGGATTTGGGCAATTCCTAGGTCACGAGGTTGCAGAAGTTTGCAGGACAACATGGCTTAGAGATGGCTAGTTTGGGTGGAGAGAGGTGATCTGCACTGGCATCATGTTTTACCTAATCTGCAATGATTAACCGGTGACTGCAGAGGTTGGGATCTACTGGACATGGTGATGGTTCACATGGAGGGAAATGACCTTGGCTTTACTCCTGATCTTTCAGTGTATGAGAGTAATTTGGACTTCATCATAGGTTTGTGTCCAGGAGCTTTGGTAGTTTTCTTGGATTTGGCTGAGTCTCTGAATAATTGCCACAGTGACAATATGAAAGCTGTTCACAAGGGTTGGAAGAATGTTTATCCGGAAATTAAAGGGCTTATGGTTGCCCAGAAGATGTGTATTTCATGGCAGAGAAACATTACAGGCTCTGACACCGCACTCTCTCTTGGAGATGGGGGTACATCTATTGGACAGGGGTCAGCAGATCTTTGTCAGACATTTGGAACAGATACCTGTCTGTGATTTCTCCTCCTGTCCCTGCCACAAACTCCATCTTCAAACCTTTCTAAAACATGACCAGGAACACAATTCCTTGATTGTCCTTTATGCAATGCCTGTGAGTTGGGTTCTGGGAAAGGGGTAGGAGGAAGTAACTGAAATGGAACGTTTGTATACCAGGGCTTGTAGACGTCAGGGAAATGCATCCCCTGCATGTGGTGGTGGGGGAGGAGAAGCTGTGTACAGTAATGGGGAAGAAGCCAGGCTAGAGGGAAGAATACAGTGGCTAGGCCAGGGGCAGGCTGGCTGAGGTGTATTGAAGCAGGGCCTGGTGGTTGCACAAGGAGATACAGCGCCTGGGAGATGATTGCACACAGCAATCTTGGCAGTTTAGGCATTTGGATTAAAAGGCTGAGAGCCAGGCTGGGATTGGCAAGGGGGCCAGCATAGGCACAGGAATAGAATGCAAACAAGTGAGCTGTGCAAAACGGGACAGACAGAAGTACTGGACTTGGGCTGGGAGGCCTGTAAGCTAAGTGTGTGATTGCCTCTGGGAGAGGGGTGGCCTCGAGGGACTACCTCTGACACTGGACTTGAGGTTCTGTCTTCTTAGTTTTGTACTTGACTGCCTTTGAGAGCAAGGACATGAGGAATGTTGAATTTACTATTCTTTTTGGTAACTTTAACGCAAGCATGTCTTGGGGTGTTTTATTTCTGGCAGGTCCTCTAGTAAAGGAATTCACTTTGCTACTTATGCATGTGAACTTTTTTAGGAATCTGCAGGGTCTAGGGCCGGAAGAGTCTAGTGCTTTGAATGTCTATGGCACTTGCCTTTGATCATATCAAACACCCAGCATGGCCACTACCATTCAAAGTGACACCCTGCAGCAAGGTCACTTACAATATGATATTCCTTAGTGGGGAGATGGGAGGGAAGGATACATTCTACCTGCAGCTCCCTCGCTCCGTTCGTCCCCATCCTACCCCTGGCCACCTCTGCATTTTGGACACTTGCCACTATTGAACAAAGCAAGTAACTGATTAATACTTGTCTGCTGTAAGTTCAAAAATTTCGGTTCCATTTGACGTCAGAAGAATCATGCATATCGGCACTACTTCCCATTTATGGCTTCTGGTGGATGAGATTATTTTTCTCTTCTTTTTTGTATAAAATCAAACTGTGATTGGGTCAGCTATTTATGCTTATGCTGCACAAATGTATGAAGTATGGTAATCCTTGAGGTCATAGTACTGCTTAAATACCCAGTAATGGAATCAGAGAGTCAGCATGGGACTGAGAGCTAGCAGCATCCTGAATATTCACATTTTAAACGCAAGTTTCAGTCAACAAAATAACATCTGTGACTGCTTGATGTGCATTTTTCACCCTGAAAACTGAATCAATAGCAGTTCAGTTTTATCTGAAATTTGTGCTGACGTGATTCTTTTAAAGGAAAGAGCAGTTACCCTGACCCTGGAATGACTGAGAGTGATGAAGATCTTTTCAGGTCCTGGCGATGTCATAATAAAGTTAAGCAGCCTTTCTGTTAGTGGTAACCGTTCTGAGCACCAGCATCAAATATTTAAAAGAAGCCAAAGCCAGATCAATCATACTTCTGGAGACTGAGTCTAGTGCATGTCAGTGCAGTTCATCCTTGTTTAATTACTCGACCATTTGCCAGGGATTTTGAGTTGCTCATGTAGACTAGTCAATTAGCAATATTTCCAGTTGTGTGCTGGTTTGCTGGCATTTTTCTATTTTCCAGGATTATGCACCCAAGGCCAAGACTGTGAAAACCTAATTTTTATTATTTTATTTTTAAATAATATGTATTATTCATCACGATCTCACCAAGTGCTTTTCTGTTACTCAGAATGAGAAAGTAGAGTATCTTTTACTGGACCATCTTTGATGGTGGAAGAGACAAGCTTTCAAACTACAAGAGAGCTGCTCTTAAGATCTGGAAAATATAACCCCAGAGTGCTAAAGGTTAATTCAAGGTGGAACAAATTGTTAAACGTAAGGGATCAACACATGCCACAAGGAACCACTTAAAATGAAGTGGGAAATTCACACCACTGCAGTAATAGAACACAGAAAGATTAGTAGGATACAACTTTTGCAATGAGTCATAAAACCAGTGTCTCTGAGACCATGATGTTTAATGTCTAGCAGAGTTATGAATTTAAGTTCCCCTGGGAATCTTTTGAGGATGTTGTGCAGGTTTCCTTTGAGGATGAGGACTGATTGGTCAGACATGGGGTAATCACTTTGTGTAAAGTGTGTCCCCACATGTGATAATGTTTTTTGTCTTTCATCATTTTTCTGTGTGAGTTTGGGAGCACAGAGATTGTTTGGTTTCACACACACAGTGTTGTGATAGAGATGTAGCCGTGTTAGTCTGGGGTAGCTGAAGCAAAATGCAGGACAATGTAGCACTTTAAAGACTAACAAGATGGTTTATTAGATGATGAGCTTTCGTGGGCCAGACCCACTTCCTCAGATCAAATAGTGGAAGAAAGTAGTCACAACCATATATACCAAAGGATACAATTAAAAAAAATGAACAAATATGAAAAGGACAAATCACATTGCAGAACAGGAGGAGGATGCATGCCGGGGGGGGGGGGGGGGAGGGGGGGAGGAAGGAAGGTAAGTGTCTGTGAATTGATGATATTAGAGGTAGGGAGAGTGGGATGTTTGTGAGTTAATGGTATTAGAGGTGATAATTGGGGAAACTGTCTTGGTAATGGGTGAGATAGTTCAAATGTTTGTTAAGTCCTTTTTGTAAAGTGTCGAATTTTAACATGAATGACAGTTCAGAGGATTCCCTTTCAAGTGCAGATGTAAAAGGTCTTTGTAGCAGAATGCAGGTGGTTAAGTCATTGAGAGAGTGTCCTTTCTGGTTAAAATGGCAAGAAACTGTTTTCTCTTTGTGATCTTGTCTGATATCTGTTTTGTGGGCATTAATCCTTTGGCGAAGTGTCTGAGACGTTTGTCCAATGTACATAGCAGACGGACACTTTCGGCACATGATAGCATAGATTATATTTCTGGATGCGCAGGAATATGTGTTCTTGATCTTATAACTCACTTGGTTAGGTCCAATAATGGTATCAGCAGAATGAATATGTGGACAACGCTGGCAACGAGGTTTGTTGCAAGGGAAGGTACCAGGGTTGGTATTAGTGTGGTATGTCCTGTGGTGGCTGGTAAGAATCATCTTGAGGTTAGGTGGTTGTCTATAGGAGACTATGGGTCTGTCTCCCAGAGCCTCTTTGAGTATGGTATCCTGTTCCAATATAGGCTGTAGTTTATTGATAATGTGTTGGACAGGTTTAAGTTGGGGGTTGTGGTATTTGATACAGTAGGTGTTCATTGTTACCCCAAAAATATTCTCACTGGAGACCGCCCAGGGTTACACTAGTATGGGTTTATTTCTACTAGGTAAAACTAAAGAGGAGAAAGCAGCCACCAAAGGTTTAAACTAAAGAAGATAGAACTCTCTCTCTCAGACACACACACACAGAGACAAGGAAGCAAGCAAGCAAGCACACACCCCTCCATTCATTCACTCATTCACACCCATTCATTCCTGCCCTCAGGCACTCACACACTTACACAGACATATGGGTTACAGAAGGAGACAAGGCATGTGGATCCTGGAGGGTCTGTCTGCTCATCATGGCTGGGGAAGCTGGTCAGGAGAGACACTGGAGAGGAGCCTCTCAGGATGAGGGGAAAGAAAAAAGAGAGTGTCTCACCTGTGCTCCCTCTATTTATATAGTGTCTGAATGGCTCCTGTGACTCATTCACCTTGTCATCAGGGAGCATGTCCAGACTTCCCTTTATCCAGCAGGGAGCATGCCCAGACTGAGATGATTCATTGAAATGTGCTCCATTGTTCCAAGCTTTCTTCAAACACACTCTCACACTCTCTCCATTCACTCAGGGGAGAATGCAGCTTAGGGAAAGTTACAAGCAAGATGGCTGAGCGTTACACAGATCACAAAGTTTGACAAATCACAATGAGTTGCAGTTTAAAACCTTAGACCTTACAGTTTAGTGTAGCTTCAGAAAATCCATGTATATAAATCTAGTGAGCTCAGGCGGAGGCTTTTTTATGCAACATTCATCAGGAGTAAATGTAGAGTAGGCGGATTGTATTTTTGTTTTGCAAAATATTGTAATAGTGATAAAAGGGTTGGAACTCCCAAAATAAGCATTCCTTTGTGCCTTCAATCTGAAATTACCTAGACCTATTTTAATATTCTTCCATAGTGTAGAGCAAAGTCCATCAACTAATTTGTCAAGTAAAGGGAATAAAAATGCAGAATTACAACTGCACTGCAATGGAAGTGCAATATATAGTACATTATAATATCTGTATAAATACCAAATTAGTTTTTATTATAATTAAGTATTATTATAACTTATCATCACAACAGTTTCTTACCCTCTGATCCTGCAAACATTTATTTATGTGCTTAACTCTACATGTGGGAGTTGTCCTGTTGAGTTCAGTGTAATACCGCTCCTGTGGGTTAGTGTTTGCAGGTTGGGACCTGACTGACTGGACTCTTAAAAAAAATGGATTGCTTAAGTGTAAGAAAGTGCACAATTTAATTGTTCATTGGGTTTATTGGAATCTTTAACTAACGCAGTTGCCAGTAAATAAACTGCTAAGTAAAAATAATGACAGTCTATGGGGGATTTTAAAATTACAACGAGAAATAGAGAGCCTTGTTTCACTGTTTGTAAAAAAAAAAAAAAAAAAGTGCTAAAACTGAGCAACTCAGTTTGCAAACCTGAAATTAAGAATGAGTTCAATGCAATTGTAAAATGATGTGATTTTAAAACAATCAGCAGGCATGAATGCAGTTAAAGATATAACAGATGGGGATAGTGTATGTTAAAAGCAATCTTCTAACAAGAGACTACACAAAACCTGCTCCCATTGAAGTCAATGGCAGTTTTGCCATTAACTTTATTAGGATCGGGATCCAAAAGATAGCATGATATTATCTGGCGTTGGAGTTCTGACATCAATATATCTGTGCTCTGACTTCATCCACTCTCTTTTCCTCATTTCAGTCTCTGCAGTGTTCTCCTACTTGGCCCCAGCATGTCATGTCATCCTTACCTCCCTTATACCAACCTGTCTTCATTTGATTCAGTTGTGTTCCTTGTTCATATTTCTACTCAAAACACTTTATTCTACGCTGACTTTCTGTATACTAACTTGCTAAATGCAGATGGCAGGCTTCTCTGCAAAGCCTCCTAGCCTGCAAACAGGACCAGGAAAATGTCTGAAAGTTAAAGTGACATTTTAGCATATAATTTTACCACAATTTTGAACACACCACACTTTCAGCTCTGGATTCTTCAAGATTCCGACATGACAGCAAGGGAGGAAGCTGCAGGAAGGCATCTGGAGGGTTATACATGGATCTGTGCATGGTCTGTAGTCTCAAGAATTTCTTTCTGAATGACTGGGCTTTCATTTTCTACCTACTGAAGTCAATAGCAATGCTCCCATTGACATCAGCAAATTCTGGATTGAGCACTGTCAGAGGAAAGTAGATAGCTCATTAATGAAATCTGTACAATTTTAACATAAGAATGGCCGTACTGGATCATACCAAAGATCCATCTAGCCCAGTAGCCTGTCTGCCGACAGTGGCCTGCACGAGGTGTCCCAGAGGGGGTGGACCGAAGACAATGTTCAAGTGATTTGTCTCCTGCCATCCTTCTTCAGCCTCTGACAGAGGACAGGGACACCATTTCTATCCCCTGGCTAATAGCTTTTTATGGACCTAACTTCCAGGAAATTATCTAGCTTCTCTTTAAGATCTGTTATAGTCCTAGCCTTCACAGCCTCCTCTGGCAAGGAGTTCCACAGGCTGACTATACACTGTGTGAAGAAGAACTTTCTTTTATTAGTTTTAAACCTGCTACCCATTAACTTAATTTGGTGTCCTCTAGTTCTTCTATTATGGGAATGAATAAATAGCTTTTCTTTATTCACCCTCTCCACACCACTCATGATTTTATATACCTCTATCATATCCCCCCTAAGTCTCCTCTTTTCTAAACTGAAAAGCCCCAGTAGCTTTAACCACTCTTCATATGGGACCCGTTCCAAACCCCTAATCATTTTAGTTGCCCTTGAATTGAGAGGAGATGAAAACATCACTGAAGACTGAGAAATAATATTGACCAGATCTACACTAGTGAACTGACAGTGGCATAGCTATACGGGTATGTCTGCCCTAGGCAGCTTTTAGTGACAAGGCTGTGTCAACACAACCCTGTTGCTAAAAGTCAATGTGTGTGAATGCCAGAGAAGCATATCTAGTGTGACACTGAGACAAAGCTGAACACGACCACTTTTGGGCAGTAATGGCAGGAAAGATGCTGGGGACTGAGGGCAAGGAAACTGTCTTTTGTTGTTTGCTACTTACTATGCTCACAGAAATTGCACTTTATGTACATTCTTTG
The DNA here is from genome assembly GCF_049634645.1 of Pelodiscus sinensis. Lineage (NCBI taxonomy): Eukaryota > Metazoa > Chordata > Testudines > Trionychidae > Pelodiscus > Pelodiscus sinensis. The sequence continues at coordinate 229,877,739 of NC_134711.1, read as the reverse complement.
TAAATAAATAGGGGTATGTCTACACTACCCCGCTAGTTCGAACTAGGGGGGGTAATGTAGTCATCCGCAGTTGCAAATGAAGCCCGGGATTTGAATTTCCCGGGCTTCATTTGCATGAAGCCGGCCGGTGCCATTTTCAAATGCCGGCTAGGTCGGACCCCGTGCCGCGCGGCTACATGCAGCACGGACTAGCTAGTTCGGATTAGGCTTCCACGAGGCGTACAGCTAGTTCGGATTAGAAGCCTAATCCGAACTAGCTAGTCCGTGCCACGTGTAGCCGCGCGGCACGGGGTCCGACCTAGCTGGCATTTAAAAATGGCACCGTCCGGCTTCATGCAAATGAAGCCTGGGAAATTCAAATCCCGGGCTTCATTTGCAACTGCGGATGACTACATTACCCCCGCTAGTTCGAACTAGCAGGGTAGTGTAGACATACCCTAGGAGGGGTATCTGACTTTATCAGCAATTTTTCCTCCTAACGGAAACAATGCACAAGACCCCAAATATGGACTAACTGCTTGGGTGTAAAGGGTTGACGATATAAAGGAACCTAGGGAGCTTAAGCCTATAAGCAGATAATAACAACGAGGTTCATCTAGTGCACTGTATCTTGCTACCTTTCCTTATGGCCAGAAGTCACGCTAGTTGCTCAGCTCAAACTCGGGTGGGAGAGATCTTGGTGGATTCTAGTGCCATCAGAGACAACCTGCCTGTCGCTACTCACACTCTCCTTTCCCTAAATTTCTTGGTCAAACTGGGGGAAGTATGGCTGTGGGTTGGAGAGACAGAGACAGGACCTACGAGAGGACTATGGAGAGAGAGCTAGGAGAGATTAGAAAGTTATGGAAAAACAGCAACAGTTTTTAGTTTTATTAGCGGGGTCTGTAGATGAACGTAGTAGAGTTGTGTCATTTTGGACAGCTTGGATTAGGCCCACCAAGAGGGTGGATTGAAGGGGGCAGTTGCCCTGGGGCCTAGTGATTCAATAGCAGCATTGGGGAGCCCCAGGCCCTTTGTTCCAGGTGGCTCTGAGCACTGTCGGGGGGAGAGCATGGTGTGCTCCAGGCAGCACTGAGGGCTGGCTGCCCCCTACTTCACTCCTTCTGCCTGAGATCCTGCTCTTTACAGGAGTGCAAAGCCAGCTCTGCTACCTTGTCCTGAGGCCTGGCAAGTCTGTCAGCACTCTTGGCTTGGATAAATTTAAAATAAGCATGCAATGTGAATACTTGGAGTTTTCCTGAGCTAAAATACATTTTCAAACCTCGGGTGGTTTGCCCATTGCTGACGCTGACATCACACATAGTCATTTCATACAGTTCATGTAGTTCACATAATTGTATAGGGTTCTCTGAGTGCTTCTGGCTTGGAAATGAAAGAGAATTTTGGAGTTTACCACTGTCGGAAAAACCCCTCTGTTCTTTTGATTTCCTTTCGAAAAAATGCGATTGCAATGTGAACGTAACTCAAGTTTTGTGGGAAAAATGGCTGTTTTTCTGACAAAACTCTTTGGTATAGACATTTTATCTTCATTTTATCGCAGACTTTTACAAATGTTCATGAGGAAGCTCCTCTCATAAAATTGCTTCAAGCCCAGCCCTTTTTCCCATCTCTTCCTACTTTCCAGTGACTCCGCTATAGCTGCAGCACTTTAAGCAATTGCCATTTCTCTTTTTCACTCTCCAGTGAAAGCTGGGATATTTTTCTTCCCAGAGTTTAATAGATTTTTAAATGTAAAACAAAATCCTTGGTTGTGGTGAACAGGCTCTGGGATGAAAAAACATCCCAATGTTAAAATGTAATTAACCTAAGCTCTGGGGATCCCACTTCATGTGCAGTTCTCCTGTTTTTTGAGAGGCAGGAGTAAAGTGTAATTTACTGAAAGTTGTCTATACTTAAAATACTACAGGAGCACAGCTACACCTTTCTAGCACTTCTGTGTTGACTCTTCTGACATTGACAGGACAGGTTCTCCCATCAGCATAGGTAATCGAGGTCTCTGAGAGGCAGTAGGTAGGGCAACAAACTATTTCTTCCTTTGTCCTAGTGATGTCTACACCAGGACTAAGGTCAGCTGAACTACATCACTCAGGCCTTTGGACTTTTTATATCCTTATCCCACATAATTAAACTGAACTAATTTTCTAGTGTAGACCTGACTTTAGATTTGGATCAAGGAGGAAGTCATTGGTCAGCTAGAAGGTGGATCGAAGGTGAGGCTTACACGTGCAAATCAGGATGGTTCGCATGACTGATGCTAGTGAATTCTTCCCAACATGCTCTTTTTTTAATGCTAAGAGTGTTTGACAACCGTCTTCATTTTCAGGTAGACTGTTTTTTATAGTTTTTAACTGCTGCCAATAAGAAATGGCCCGAATGCAGCATTGTTCTTGTGTATTTCCCCCGCTCCCATTTGTTCAAACATATGGTATATCTCTTGTAAAGGACATTTTTTCTTGACATCATGGCAACAGTTCCTTATACTTTAATCAGCATAATTTTGTAACTACATCTTTGCATTAAAATTCTCTTACTGCTTTAATATCACATCATAATCACATCATAACAGATTCTCCATGACTTTGCACTGTAATCTTCATATGATCATTGTGACGTTTTGAAATAGCTTTTGCTTTGTTTTACATTTAAAGCTTTATAAACAACCTTTGCATATTCTCATTACTTATTTCACAATCCTAAATACCCAAACTGCTTCTAAATGTTTTACTTTTAACATAGCAGAAAGAGCTACAGTGAAGTAGCTTTACAAAGTGCAACAGAGATACAAGTTCCTTGCAGTTTTAAAAATGCTTTTTCCCTATTGTGAACATTCCATGAGTACTAGAATGGCATTCATCATTTTGAACTCTTTTCACTGTGCTTCATTTGTGAAATGACATTTTCTGTGTTCTCTGTTAATATCAGAGCATCCTAAAAGTAATCTTGATTTTGCAGCGCATTGGTAATAGACTAGCCATTTTTCCACTGTCCCCAAAATCTCTGTATCAACAGTATTTCTTTCATTATAACATTTATTTATCAAAGTTTACACTGTTTTGACTTTTTGTAAAATAACAGTGAAGATAAATGGATCAATTGACCCCAAGAGCAGTTTATTTATCCCTTTAGTCACACTTCAGTGGCAAAATCAATACTGTTCTGAAATATCTGCCATCAGTGGTTCCAGTAAATACTGACATTCCTGAGCATGAGGAACAAAAATTTATTATGAACTTAGATATTTTAGTACTTGTATTGATTTTGCTGGGGATGCTTGTGAATTTTTATTTATCTGTAGCTAAGTAAGTGACCTTTGTTTCAAAAAAAAAAAAAAATCCACAAATATACATCTAATACTGTCAATGAAAAGGACCTGTTTAGGATTGCATGTCTTTTTTTAAATGATGTATCACACAGTGCTGTGTATTCTTTTTCATATTGTCTCTGTATTTTGAAACTGCATAGTACATGTATTTTTTATACTGATACTGTTGTCATCTGCTTGATATATAGCAGTTAAAACATTTTTATGAGACCTGGATTGGTATTGACTTGATATAAGGCAAATGGATAGATGATAGTGATCTGAAACAAACAAGGAAATATTAAGACGTATTAAATGCTCCTCTTAATTGATAGCTCTTGTTGATGTCAGTGGGGATTAGGCACACATATAGGAGCAAATCTTGCCTTCCTGTCCCTGAAGGATCTGAATGTAGCTGTTAGGCTTCATTCGGAGGGGGAAGGGTAGGATTCAAAGAGACCATACAAACAGCATAGACCCAGGGCTCTATAAAGTTTGTGGTCTTTGGAACCCTTCAGTACTCCAGCAGGAAACAGGTTTTGTAGATGGGAGGGGCCATCTCCCTGTGAAGGCAAAGAGGCTGCCACATCAGTAAGACTCCAAAAACTACTCTGCTACTGTTTTTTGTGGCCTGTGGAATAGTCTTCCCCTCTCTCATCCACAGTACAGAGTCTATGTTACTCGGACAATACATTGAAAAGAAGATGTAGGGCTTTTTACAGGCATATAGAAGGCACCATCAGATCACACTGTCTGACTCTCCTGGGGTATGTCTACACTACCCTCCTAGTTCAAACTAGGAGGGTAATGTATGCATACCGCACTTGCTAATGAAGCCCGGGATTTGAATTTCCCGGGCTTCATTAGCATAAGCGGGGAGCCGCCATTTTTAAATCCCCGCTGCTTCGAACCCCGTGTAGCGCGGCTACACGGGGCTCGAACTAGGTAGTTCGGACTAGGGTGCCTATTCCGAACTACCGGTACACCTCGTTTCACGAGGAGTAACGGTAGTTCGGAATAGGACCCTAGTCCGAACTACCTAGTTCGAGCCCCGTGTAGCCGCGCTACACGGGGTTCGAAGCAGCGGGGATTTAAAAATGGCGGCTCCCCGCTTATGCTAATGAAGCCCGGGAAATTCAAATCCCGGGCTTCATTAGCAAGTGCGGTATGCATACATTACCCCGCTAGTTCGAACTAGCGGGGTAGTGTAGACATACCCCTGTATATCACAGGCCTCCAATACCATCAAGCATCCATACACTAAACCCAACAACCCAGTGTGTTGTGTGTGTGTGTGTGTACACACACTTCATGTTTGCATAAAGCAGTGAAGCCTGTAGAACAGTTGTATTTTGGAAGAGTAAAGATATAACAGTGTTTGAGTTCTCCAGTGCCTGAAATTTTGGGAGATGGGAATTTTTTCTTAGTAGATCAAAATTTGTGAACCACAAGCATAAAACCCTGAAATGTTACCTGTTTGTTCCCAGTTACCTTTCAAAAATTAAATGTGTATTAGGGATGTAAAATCCTGTTTAATTGGTTAACCAGTGAAATGTACTGTTTAACTGGTTAACCGATATAAGGGAGGACTGGTAGAGCTAGGCTGAAGCAGCTCCCCTACCCACTGTGGCCAGGCTGGAGTGGCCTCCGTGCTACAGGTAGGGCCCATCACGAACAGGGGCTGCTCTCGCTGGACTGGAGTGTCTCTGTCCACCGCAGGTCCCGTGGGGTTGGAGCAGTTCCTTGCATGTGGTGGACGGGAGGCTGCTCCAGCCCCCACCAGTTAACTGGAACCAGTAAGCATCACCCAGTAAGGGTGATGTTTACTGGTTAACAGGTTAACCTTTCATATCCCTAATGTGAATTACACATTTTTACAATTGTACAAGCTGACATTTAAGTCTAAGACCCTCTCCAATTCACTAGAGTTGTACAATGAAATAACCACCAATGGCTGCTCCAATTTTGTTGTCATGCTGCTAGCTTTATAAAGTTATTCTTGCAGAACCAACAGCGGAGGGAATAGCTCGGCAGTTTTTAACTCTCACTTCATCTGAGATTTTCCTGGATTCCTTTTTTATCTTACATACAGAAGTCCCCTGTACTAGCTACAAGAACTGATGGCAAATCATTAAAGTCCTGTTCAGATACAAATTTTGTATCTGCATATGTATCTGCGAAAATGAGCTGCGGACATCCACACTGACATCCGCGGTTACAGATACCCATGGATATAAAGCAAATGTCTGCAAATTTTCAGGGTTCTAGATACAAAATTTGCATCAGCATCTGCATCCATATCCACAAAAATTGGGCTGCAGCTCTTTGCATCGCCATCCGTGGATGCAGATAACCTCAGATATAAAGCGGATACCCTCAGATTTGTAGAGCTCTACACATCGCCATCTGGGTTCTAGAACAGTTTTTATAGTGGGGGTGCTAAGAGCCATTGAACAAAACTCTGACGTCTATATGCAGTGGAAACTACTTCACATCAGTGATTGTGGCAACATCAGTTTTAACCTAGTTCCAGTACTTATGATCATTATTGTTACTTGGAGGAGGATTAGTATTTTTCAAGACCTCTACTCAGAGGAAAAGATGAGAAGTACTATATATGCCAGTGTTTCTTAAACTTTTTAAGACTGAGGAACACCAAACAATATACAGGGAACACCAAGGATTTTTTTTTGTTGAGGGGAAAAAAAAAAACCAGCCCCCAGGGAAAATTTGTCAAGCAAACAAAAAAAAACCAACCCCCACTGGACCAGGAGGGAGGGTCTCGAGGCAGGGTGTCTGGCCAGGAGGGAGGGTGCAGGAGGGGACTTGGAGCAGGATGTCAGAGCAAGCATGGAATGCAGGGTCTTGGCAGGGGGAGGGGCATGAGGGGGACACTTACCTGGCTTGGCACCCTGCTGCTGAAGGGAAAGCCTCCAGGGAGCTTTCTCCTCTGGGTGGAGGAGGGGGGAGTGTGGCGAGCTCAGTTTCCCCCCAGTCCGCTGCCCATGTAGCGGGGAACCCAGTGCAGCTGCAGCACCAGGTCAGGTTTCCCGCTGGCAGGGCGGGGGTGGGGGGAGAGTAGAAACCCTGACTGTCCCCGCCAGATTAAATTCTGCCGCTTCCACAGCAGGCTGGGGAGGGGCACAGGGGAGAGAGAGCAGCCGTGCATGGAGGGCAGCAGATCCCGAGCATACCCCATAGGTGGGGAGCGTGGCAGAGACTGAGCTGGGTTCCCCACAGGCGGCAGTTTTAAAATGCCAAGGTTTGGGAGCTGCTCCTCAGCTCTTGCCACCGCTCCCCCTCCCAGCAGCAGCGGCCGCTGTAGAAGTGGCCGCCTGCGCACGTGGAGGAGGAGGAGGAGGAGGCTATGCTGCAGTGGAGGCCCCATGGGACAGGGGCCATCCTGTGGGCTGGGGGGGAAGGAGGGGCAGCCACAGCAGGAGCTGTCTATGGGCTCTGCAGGGGTTGGGCGGGTGGGGCAGTATTTTTTCTGTTCTCGCTGCGGCACACCTCTGACTGCCTTACGGCATACTGGTGTGCCATGGAACACAGTTTAAGAAACGCTGGTATATACCAAGGGTGAAATTCACTCCAGTGCAGCCAGCCAGCACAAGGTCTGTGTACAAGCTGTGAACCTTAAGTATTTCATAGCCTTATGCTATGAATGTTTTTCTTTATGAGGAGTTCTTGCATTCTCTTGGTTCCCCATTGCAGATAAATTCAACAAGTCCGTCTAATACAAAGAACAGTATTTTCTCAAAGTTTTCTTTTTTCATGCCACTGCGTCCTTTAATAATTAATTATTAATATTATCCAGAAGGACATATTGTCATGAAAATGGCCTGATTTCTGAAAACCTACTAACAGGTGATTGACTACAAGCTTCCTCAAGATTAATCTTCTCCAGAAGGATCATTTTCCCTAGCTCCATGAAGTCTGAGTAAACCAGAGAATACTTTCATTGCAGGGATTATATAATTAAAATATTTTTATAGAGTTTGTGTGTGAAATAAGAGCAGGTCTGATCCAGCAAAGCATTTAAGAGTATGCATAACTTTAAGGTCAGTAGTCCCACTGATTTCAGAGACTGAGACTACTTGCACTTAAAATTAAGCACATATTTAAGTGTTTTACTGGACTGGACCACATTCCTGTAAAAAGCATTAAATAGTTACTTAGATTCATACTAGTAGAGAGGAAGACTCTCTTCTAGAAGCAGGATTTTTGACTAATTGACTTTATAGAACACAGACTGCTGCTGTAACTGTGAGCTCTGTAATTATTACATTAAACATGGGGTAAATCTGTTAGCACTGTTCAGTTGGATCCAATACTCCGGAAGCACTAGCATAGATTTATTAGGAGATGGGGGAAATTTAAAATAAGTATTAAAAAGCCTAATATGGCATGGTGCAGTCATCTTTTTTTTTTCCTGGCGCGCTTAACTAGCGTGCGGCTCGTCCATAAAGAGTGATGAATCATTCTTTAATTATCCAATGCTTTTGTACATTTATTGTCATATACCTAGCTACAAATGAAGTGATGATAAAATACATGCTGATTTTTTTAAAATAAAATCTTGCCTCCAAGGCACTAAATCCTCTGCATATCTGAACTTAAACAACCTGACAGGACTTTACTTTTACCTATTACTAAATTATCAACATACCATTTCTAATTAAAGGGTATTGCTCTGAACTCATTATTCACTATGTATAATAGACTCCTGATCAAAATAAGAAATAGTTGGTTTGATCGCTTGCCATCCCAAGGGAAAATGTCCACTTAGAGAATACTTCAAAACTGGTAGGTGATGTGCAGCGAGGAGCCAATCCAAAATTAAATGATTCCACCCCCAGCTTCTGTTAATACCAATATCGTTGATAAAAATACAGTCAGATCATGAAACAAGGCAGATATTTATGGTCTTGGATTTAGAAATACTAGTCTTATCTCCCATGTTCCCCATGCAGTTCAGAATGTTATATTATGCTATGCAAGGCTGTGATAGTCCTATACACAGACATATAATACATATTTATATCACATAATGTAGATGCTCAACACCAGATGCTGAGAACAATGCATGTGGAGCCAGAAAACAATAGTTCCTTTGATTCTTTTGAAGTCAAGCCAAATGTGAAAATGAGTAGTTACTTAGGATGGGATTTTCAAAGGAGCTTAAGGTTTTTTTTATGCTTAGCTCAGTGGGATATGGGTACCTAATTCCCTTGGGCTAATTTGAAAATCCCATTTTAGAGTATATTTTTAAAGACTAAGAATGAAATTGCTTTGCAACTAAGCTGTGAAACATTGCATAGAATGTCTTCTGATAGTTAGTGGAATTTTAGTTGTAGGAAATCTAGTGTGCATAAGGAAGAAACAAAATCAGCTGCTGTCATTTCTAGGCAATGTGCCTATTCTTATATATTTTTTTTTAAATGTAGAATAAAATTTTAAAAGGTTTAAACTTTAAGGGCATGTGGTTGTTATCTTCATTTTTATGTCAGTGAAATTAATTATTTCATATCACATTTGGACCTAATGGAGATCGACTGTCTTGTTTTCCTACAGTAATGATGTGTACTGAGTTGAAAAAGAAGATGTTGGAGGATAAAAAATAGTGCTGTGACTGCTATTGATTAACTGTCTTGTTTGCTTCATTGTTCAGGCCTCATTGGCCTCTTGGGCAGAGGAACACCCAAGTATAACATCTCTGACATTTTCCTGAAAAGATGCATGCTTTAACAGTGACAGCTTCACTTAAAAAAATAAAGTTTTGATGTGTGAATGCTGTAGTCTTCGCAAAAGAAACCTGATGGATTAGAGCCGACAAAAGAGGAAGGTTTCTGAAACATTCCTCAGGTCAGTTTCATATCAAAAATAGATGTAGTAGCAAGTGTCTTTACAATGATGACAACACTCACAGTATCCATGTGTTTAAAAAAAAACGATTGCAGTCAGTGTTAGTGGAGAGGAGCAATAAAAGCTGAGTTTATCTTCAAAGGCAGAGCGCTTAGAATATTCTTACTTAGGTGCTCAGTTTTCATTAAAAGCTACAAATAGTCGTGAATTCCAGAAAACTTGAACATGTGTGTGTATGCGTGTGTGTTAAAAAAGAAGAATGCTTTCTTACTTGAAGTAACAAATAGTTCCATTTAAAATTTTTTAAGAAAATTCTGAATAGAACATTGTCGTTCATAATCTTCTGGCAGTTGACTTTTTTATATGCTGTTCATTCTCTTCAATGCTTTTAATGCTAAATATGATTATGTATGACAGTGTTATATAACTGTAAACTGATTAGATTCAATTAAAATAATAAGTCAATGAATAAACACATTAAATTCCATTATGGGATCTTGCTTATTACAGGCAATAAACCATAATTCATCCTGTATTGTCTAGCAAGATGTCCAAGAGGATCTAATATTCTGGATGATTTTATATACCATTTGTGACAAAGTCTATAAGCATATAAAGATGATTTAAGGACTGAGTGACATCCAACATTAGAAATGCCCCAGATTTTGTCAATTTATGTTACAAAGGACCAGATTCTTCCATTCTTACTTTACATGAATATAAACTTACTTCATGAGGAGTTTCACTGGAGAAAAATGATATGCTATGTGAGGGGGTTTGGTGGAGGAGTGTTATAAAATGGGACTCTGTCTCTAAATTATATCAGTTGGACAAGAAGCAACCCATGTCTCACAACCTGTTCCTCTCCCCCCCTTCTCCCCCCCCCCTTACTAGGTGTTAGCATGGTTTCCCACCTGTGGAAAGGGGTGGGACACCTGTAACTCCAGGGACTTTTTTCTACCTACTTAAGAGTGCAGAATGAAGCACTCAGAAGTCAGGAAATGGCAAAGTTAAGGTTACATGATAATCGAACCTACAGCATCACTGTGTATGCATTGTGATTTAAGCCCAGTTTTAAAGACGTTTAGGCATTGCTGCACACAGTGTTGCAATGCCACTTAGAAACCAAAATGCTGTTGACAGTCTCCCTTGGAACATAGGCTGCTAAATTTCCAAATCCCTTTTAAAAATTAGATTAGTCTCCTAAATCATGTAGATGTTCCAGCATTGAAAACAGCAATGCCTAACTACCTTTAAAAATCTGGTCCTTAGTGATTTATTATATGGCCCAAGTCCTAGTTCTGAAATAATATACTGTAGTAATTTTTTCAAATATAAAGCTTCATAAACATGCTTATAGTATCTTATAGTCATGTATACTACAAACATGGGGCCTGATTGCATACTTAGTATTTCTCAAGTTATCCAATAACATCAGAAAGTACTTGACAGAGAAATATTAGATGCTGCCACAATTACAGTAATGTAAAGAAAACATGTTAGAGTTGTTTTATTAAATGCATTATGGAAGCATGTCATGCTGAATAATAAGGAAGAGATTAGTTCTAGACATAACATGCTCAGTTCTCTCACAGCTTCTAGCTTTGTCAGACTGTGCATCTCCAGAAAGTAACTAAGCATGCTCCAGTCCAGGGCTACAGGGCTAGATCCAGATTTTCCCTGTAATAGGTGCTCCAGTTCAGGTTGTGTCCTGGCATTGGAACTGATGTTATTTTGAAATAACAAAGAGCGTGTTTACTCAGCAAGCCATTATTTCAAAATAATGTTAAGCTGGAGGACTTCTTACTCCAACTCCTGTAACCCTCATTTCACAAGGAGTAAGGGAAGTCAAAGGAAGAGTGTTCTTCCTTGGACTTCCTGCTGTGTAGATGGCACCAAAAGCCGAATTAAGCTATTTCAACATGAGCTACGCAAGTATAACTTAATTTGACTTTTCCCCTACCGTGTAGACGTACCCTGATAGTAAGGAGTTTGTCTCTACTGTTCTCAGTGGCTCCCCTCCTGGCTTCCTGGCAGCATAGAAATGGATGCTGTCTGAGTCTGATGTAGAAGGGACAAAAGCCAAATCTAGGGGGGAAGGAAAGGGAGTAGAATGGGACAAGATGGAGAGGCTGAAACTGGATACAAGGCGAGATAAATTGTGAGTAGTACTGGCTGGGAATGAGATTGGGACTAGATGTAAAGAGCGGAGAGAGATTGGAAATGGTTGGGAAGGATTTTTGGACTTGGAGTGGAAGCATCCAGATTTGGGAAGAAGTGTGAACTGGGATGAAAAGCTTATGCTAGCTGTAGAGAAGTGGATGAATGAGGCGTAATTTCTTCATTATGACCCAAGAGGAGTCACCCCCCCAGGGAAGGGTAAGCTACATCTTCCAGAGGTTGAGCAGTTGAGACTGCCAGGACAGTAGAATGAAGTGACACCATTTCTCCTGGCCATATTTATGCCCTAATCAGAACCATTCATTTCTGAATATACAGTAAAACTCTAGTGGTCCGGCATCCAATGGTCCGGCACTCCTGATGGTCCAGCACCATCTGGAACCCGGAAGTGCTCCGGGCAGCTGGACAATTGGAGCTGCTCTGCCCCCGGCTTCCCGGAGCAGACGCTGCTGAAACTGACCAGCGGCTGACTTGGGGAAGCCGGAGGCAGAGCAGCTGGGGTGCTGCCGGGTTGGTCCTGCAGTGCCGAGGGGTGCATCCCCCACACGCCACTCCAGACCCCTCATAACCCCGCATCCGATGGTCCGGCATATTTGATAATCCGGCACCCCCTGGGTCCTAAAAGTGCTGGATTATCAGAAGTTTACTGTACTCTGATTGACTCTGTTACATTAACAGAGCAGGAGTTGCAAAGTCTATGCACCATTGGTACTAATCTTCAGGCAGCTTTACTGCTACCATGTGGCCTGGTTATGCTGAAGGAAGCAACCAAACCCTAAGGATGAATCAAATCCATTGATTTTTCTGTAGATTTCCCCCCATTTATTATATTTTAACAGTAAATACAGGCTGATTAAAAGAAAAAACATAACCTATTAATCTTTCAGTAATGAAACTCCATTTTCTGGACTAGCCTTTGCATACCATTTCATAGAAAGACCTTTTGGAAAAAGTATTTTGAAATGTATAATCTCATTAATAAGGTTGAAGCCTTTTATGGAGGGTAATTAGAGGGAGAAGTCAAGAGACCAGGATTCTGTGGCTCGTTTTCTTCTGACTTCTTGTGTGACCTAGAGCAAGGCAGTGTCAGCTTGATTTTTCTGAAGCATTTGCTAATTTAATATTCCTATTGATTTGAGAGACCCTCTATTGAGCTGAACCCACACATCCCACTCTGTGCCTCAGTTTCTACTTCAGCAAAACTAAAGTAATGAATTAGGTTCTAGTAAACGAGTAGAGCTAGTCAAAATGTAGATTGTATACAAATGAGGAAACAAGGAATGTGAACTGTAGGCTAGGGGATGTAAAATCCCATTGAATTGGTCAGCCTGTTAAATACGATGTTTAATTGGTTAACCAATTAAAGAAGAAGTGGGCATGTGGGGGGGCTGCTCCATTCCCCACAGGGCCCGCCATAGGTTGGGGCTACTCCTGCCCAGCTGGAGCAGTACCTGCCTGCAGCACACCCAGATCCATTGTGGACAGAGGCTGCTCCGGACAACGTGGCTGGGGTAGCTCCTTGCTCACAGCAGGCAGGAAGCTGCTCCAGGCCCATCAGTTAACAGAACCATAAGCATCAACCATTACAAATAATGTTTACCAGTTAATTGGTTATCCTTTTACATCCCTCCTGTAGGTATTGCTTCTTGTAGATGTTTATATTCCAGTCAAGTAAGCGCAAAATGAGAGAGTCTTCTCCATTATAGGGCTGTCAAGAAGCTCTAGGGATTTTTCTAAAATGCAGCAAGATGAATAACTATTTGTCTTCAAATATTTCTTCAGTTTCAGTCATTCGTTCAATAGGCAAAGCCTTTCTTACTCATTTTTGTAACTTCTATATCTTCATAGGTAAGGTTCTAGACCGTATAAATGTATCACTTACTGATCTGTATAGTTCTGTATTTCACTCTGATTTCTGAGCCAGGAATCAAAGGGCATTACTAGATACAGTAAGGGCCCACAGCTACAGTTCCTGATGCCTAATTTCCTCCAGTGATGATTATTTGATATAGTATCATTGTCTTCTTTGTGTCTTACTTGGAGTGCAAGCGTGCAGGGGGAGTCAGTAACTGATTTCGGATGCAGTCTGGAACTGGGATCAAAAGCCTAAGCAAGTGAACAAAGCTGCAGACATGAGGCATAATTTGTTCATTATGCACCAAAAGGAGTCATCCCTAGAGAAGGGGGTATGTGATATGTAGAAATCTCATGGAACTATAATTCATTATTGTATTAACTGTAGCTAGTAAACCATCCAAAGAGTTATATGATCCAGCCAGAGATGGTCCACATGAACTTGTCTTCAGGTTCTCCAAGTTCAATTACACCATTGAAACAATTAATCTTCTTTATGTGTGTGGTTATAATAAGGAAAACAGTTGATCTTAGGCCGTTCCTGGGATCCCAGGCAGTAAGATACTGTGCATATGCTTACGTCTTTCACAGCTGGATAGTTTCATCCTAATCACTAGTGTATTTCTCCAACATTTTGACCCCATAAAAACATAATGTCATGGGATGCTTAGATTTTATGATAATTTATTCTGAAGAGTGTGGCTTTTGAATCTCCCGTATGCAGTTTAATGACAATATTCTTATAATCAGGCAAACTTCAATGTTCCTATTAAAATTTGTACTTTCATTTTCCACACACCAAAAAATAAGCTTGATGATGATTTACAGCAGCACCAGAGACAGGGGCAGAGAGTCAGAGAACAAGACAAGTGAAGACCAATCATGCTAAAATGAGGCATGTTTTGCTGTTGTTTTCCTTCCCTGTTTTTTGGATTGACTCCAGAGAAGCTCTCTTCCTACAGTTGTGTGTGTGCTCATGCATAAATTCAGGTCAAGTATAAAACCTGATTTATGTATTCATGGTAAGAATGTGTAATGTTTTTATCAACAGATACCAAGAAATCTCAACTAATTTAGCTCGTGACCTTATTCTTTCACCATTAACAGTGGAGATAGTGTATGCTTAATTGTTAATACATTCAGTTCAGTAAATTAGAGCTGCTTGAAATTTCTACTAATCGTTCCCATTGAGGATTTCCCAGGACTAAGTGATGCTGAATATATTAAAAAAACAAAAAACAAAAAAAAACAGACACACAGGTTCGTGAGATTTTCTGGATCAAATATAATTTAAGGGGGACAGTATTCCTAAATGAGATTTTTAAAAAATTACTGTGAAAAAGGCACCACTAACTAAACACTGTTTATGGAAAATATGCATTGCGTGAATCTGGCCCTCAAAGTGTATAAGTGCTATGGGGTTATTCTGCAAGGAAAGAATTAACCAATATATAAGGATAAAAGTAGAAAAATGGTTTAATACCCAGCACAAAGATGTTTTTGAATGAATCAGTCTTTGCTATTTAATTTACATTTTGAGGGCTCATTAGGATGATGAATGACACTGCTGGAGAATAAAACATACTTCCTGAACAAAAGAAAATCTCTGTAGCCTAATAACATTTTATGCCAGTACTTACATTTGTCAGAAGTGGATGCTATTTATCCCTATGATTATTTAAAAATCATTTTTATTGTCCTTTGTGCTGTGTCCTCTTCTGGGAATTTTAATTCAGAGTTTGACACCTACTTATTAACTTCCTTGAAGTATGGAGTACAAAGGCTTATACTATATAAAGAATTCTACACAGCCATGTTTATGTTGCCTGCAGCTGTACACAAATTAGCTCAGTTTGGATTCATTTCTTTTTGAAATAGAAAGTGTTTTGGAGTTGTGTAACCTTTACCCCCACACTAAAGTAAATGAGAACTGATTGCTGCGGAATCAGAGCTATAAAGAGGAGGAATTTTCAGCATTTATTTTACATATTAGAAATATGCAGTAGTTGCAAACCATCTGCCCTATTCTTCTCACTCTTCCTTTCACAATGTGTTAAAATATCATCCTTAATA
The DNA here is from genome assembly GCF_049634645.1 of Pelodiscus sinensis. NCBI lineage: Eukaryota > Metazoa > Chordata > Testudines > Trionychidae > Pelodiscus > Pelodiscus sinensis. The sequence continues at coordinate 229,862,465 of NC_134711.1, read as the reverse complement.
TTTCAAATTTCAGGTTGGAGCCTCTCTTTAATGAGTCAGTGATCATTTACTGTCTTTTCACATGAATGCTTTTACTGTAGTCATAGGAATAAAGAACATCTACACAGTTACAAACATAAATTTGAAAATTGAAAGCATGTTTTGGTAAATTATGTTTCATTACATAATTGTATTTTTACAGTTTGTCTCAGAGGAGCTACTGTTTTATACCATGTAAATATTAAAGGGTTATAATTTTCTAATGCAGAAGCCTCATTTTACTCTTCACATTCCCTCAAAAAAAAAATGCTGTACTCCTTACAATAGAGGAATCAAACCACAGGAATGAAATTAAGTCAAAGATGTCATTTGTATTACAGAGGAAATGTTTCAGTTGCTCAGTTAGCTTTTTTTGTGAGACCACATAAACTAGATGGCATACAGTTTTGCTTCATTCACTGTGATGTGATGTACACATACTTTATCTTGCTCTCATTTCTCTTTCTAAAGTCATTACTCATTCTTCATGATGGGTCAGGCTGACAATAAAATTGCTAGCAGTATAGCAGCAAAAATTATTTTCCTGAATGGAATTCTGCTACCTATTCTAACTTCAGCTTTTCCCACTGTTTTTGGTAACCTTATTCCACCTGTGAAACAATTGGATTTCAAGTGATAGAGAATAATCTTTGTATACACAGCTTTTAAAAGAAACCTTTGTGGTGAAAGGAAGTGCACATAGGTGAAACTGAAAACTATTTAACATTAGCTAATTTTGATTCACTTGTAGCTGCTGAGAACATAACCAATGCCATATTGCCTCTTTGTAAAAGGCACATCCAGTCATAGGTAGCTGGTTTAAAAAAAAAAAGGAAGTACTTCTTCACACAATGCACGGTCAACCTGTGGAACTCCTTGCCAGAGGATGTTGTGAAGGCCAGGACCTTAACAGGGTTCAAAAAAGAGCTAGATAAATTCATGGAGAATTGGTCCATCAATGGCTACTAGCCAAGAGGGGTAGTACCAAAAGCAATGGCATAATAATGAAAACTGCATCTCTTTTCCAAATTGTGGCGTCATTTCTGCATAGTGTTCTGTACAAGTGCACTGTAGTAATTCTGTGTAGCCTTGATTGATGCTCAGTGCATCACATAGGATCAGGGCATATGTTATCAATATTTTGTCATTAACCTAGCTTTCTGTGCATTCTCCTTTTGTGTATTTGTGTATGGAAAAATGTATAATGCTCATTTTATAATGATGACTTGGTAGTGGCAGGTTCCTACTGGGAACATTTTCAGGCAATTGTAGAGATGGAGGGAAAGGAAAAGAATATATTTTTTGTAAATTAAATGCTGATAGCTTAGTTCACAAATCTTCCACTGTGCTGGATATAAATCATAGAGACAGACATATATATTAGATACAACTGAATATTCCCAAAATCAACGATGCTACTTTTATTGGAAGATTGGACTTCTATAATACTGATGATCCAAAAATGACACGGAGTGGGCATTTGTAGCAATAAAAAGGAAAAGTGGAGCTGTTTTTCATTTTTAGAAGCTGCTCTGATACTAATAAGTGATGATATTATTTTAATTTATCTTACTTTTATATGTATTATTATTGTTACCACTACTACTACTATATAGTAGTATCTAGAAACTCGATCAGTGCAAAGCACCATACAGACAGGCAACAAAGAACAGTCTATGTCCAAGAAAGCTTGAAATTCCCATAGTAATGGTCACTTGCATCCATATAATTGTTAATTTTAACACCTGAGTTATGAAAGAATTCCTTTTCACTTAAACAAATGCTTAACTTTTTCCATTGACTTAAGACCTTTGTTGAACTGGGGGTTTACTGCTTTAATTTCTACTGCTTTCAAATGAGAGCCAATTTTTCCATTTGATTCTGGAGCCTGTAGTGGTGAATAGCAGTTTCCTGTATAATTATTAATGATTAATTATTTATGATAACACACTTGTTTACTGATTGTTTTATTTGATTAGATAAACTAATAATGATTAGAATATTTCTTTATTACACAGACATTTACATTTAAAGTAGTCACGGATCAGTCTGCATTTGTGTTCACTGAAGTTTTTAGTCATCATTTTTATAATTATTAAATAGTGATGGACACATCTAGTGTATAAGCACCACTGTGTAGCATTTTTCTAGTGCTGTTATCATTTTAAAAATATGTGAAATATAGTTATAGTGACAATAGAAAAGAAAAAGCACAGTAGGGTGTTGTTATTATAACCGTAGAGAACTAAACAGAGTACTTTTTCCCAAGGTCAGCTGCAGGAAATATACATATTTCATGAAAAGACTACCTTTCTCTCAGAAGCCATTCAGTTGGCAGAGTAGAGCTATTCCCAGAAAACTAATTCCATTCCACAGATTATTTTGATTTGTTTATTTTGAATTGTGGTTTCATTCCAATTCAAAGCAAAAACAAAAAATTGTTAAATTGTTCATAAAGGATAGTCTGTCTAGACTCCTGGCTCAGAGGCAATCTACCTGGCAAGTGTGCCCCCAAGCTGTGAATCCTGGAAGCTTTGGTTTCCCCAACTTGGAGGCAGCCTGCATGGCGGGCTGCTATGGAGCCAGTCAGACAAGCTGTCAGAAAATCAGACAGGTTTCAAAACCTGCAGGATCCATCAAACACCTGCCTAGTTTCTGGAAAAACTTCATCAAAACTGAGCTATCTCCAGACTGTTTCAATTTAAATGAATCAACAAATTCTTATGAAAGAATATTCCATCGGAATTGTTCCCACCAGCTCTGTGGCAGTGTCAATATAGAACTGACAACTTCTAGTTGCCAGATCTTTTCTCTAACACACAAAATATGTTCACAAATAACTAAGGGTATGTCTACACAGCAGCGTTATTTCAGGATAACTCATGTTATTAGAAATAACAATGCACGTCTACATAGCAAGCCATTATTTTGAAATAATGTTGAGCTGGAGAACTTCTTACCCTGACTACTATAACCCTCATTTCATGAGGAGTGAGGGAAGTTGAAGGAAGTGTGTTCCTCCTTTTACTCCCTGCTTTGTAGACAGTGCTAAAAGCCGAATTAAGCTATTTTGTCTTCAGCTACACAATTGATGTAGCCAAAGTTGTGTATCTTAATTCAACTTTTGCCTTGCTGTGTAGACACACCCTTGTATTCTATGCTGGCTAGAGTACCTTGTTTAATAATAGTACTTCTCCAGCAAAGACAGGGTCCCAAAAAACCTTTCCCAGGAAACTTTCAATTCACCTTCTGTTAATTCCATTCTTTCCCTTGATAAGTGCAAGAGTGGTACTAAAAATAGCACAGGCACATTTGTGTTCCTTTTGGAGTTTTGATTATCCACTTGGCCCAACAAATTTTCTAGCAAAGACTGAGCAGTCACATAAGCAAACAAAAGATTTTACAAATGCTATCAGTGCTTCGTAGAGGGAAACAGAAAGAGGAAGCCTTCCAAATACGAATAGCCTATTGCAGCCTCCTGACTCTAGTGTAGCTCTTTCATATTGCATTCTTATCAGCTTTCTCTTGCATTATATATTGTATTCCTACACTGTAATATTAATATAGAATTGAAACTAAAGACCATCAAAAGCTTTCTATGCTCATTTGAAGAGAGCTGTAATATCCAAAACCTTCCAAACAGTTAACGTACAATGGGATGAGAAACTCCTCATTTTTATAACACATAAACAAGTATATATAAATATAAGAAATTTTCATCTTTATAATTCATATTTTCTGAAAACAATGAGTGTAGAATAAACATAACCATCAGATGATTACAAATTATTTGGTCCAATAAACAAAGTGTGACAACTGATTAACAACATGGTATTAAATATCACACATTCAATATATCCTTTCTCATGCAAAACAGTTTTGGAGCAGTCCATGTCCATAACAAATATATATTATGCAGATAGCTTCAACACAATGCATAGTTCTCTGTTTGTTATGCAGTGTACGAACAAGAAGGGAAGAGATTTTTGTGTTCTATTCAGGGTTGCCACTTTTCTAATTACTGATAACTTGGGCCCCAAAGCCCCCCTCCTGACATACCTCTTCACCCAAGACCCTGCCCTTTCTTCATCTCTTCCCTCATGCCCCACCCTTTTCTCTTCCCTACACTTTACCCTCTTCCTCACCTCTTCCCTCTTAGACTCCGCCCTACCCCCGCCACTTACTCATCTACCCTGTCCTCTTGTTGCTTGCTGGATCATCTCAAGAGCCTGCCTGCAATAAAAAGCAGCCCCAGCTGAGCAGGAGCTAGTGTAGGTTAATGACTCAGCACCACCTCCCCAACCTTTGTGGTAACCCGACTCTTGGTTCAGGTGCCATTTAGGGTTGCCAGGTTCCTCTTTTTGACCAGACTTCCCAGTCAAAAACTGGGCACTTGGCAGCCCTAAATGGTACCTGAACACAGAAGCTATGAGTGACAACCCTAGCTCTGTGTACTATATTCATTTGTACTGAACAGTACTACTCATTATTCCGGAATCATGATTTGGGAAAATCAACATTTATTATTTCTGGAAACAACCTGGCTTTTAATCACTTACTTCATGCATATTTTATATATCATAATAGCTGTCTTATAAAACAAATTATGAGACATTAATGTAATCAATGGGTTTCAGATAGCTTTTTATTCTCACAGGTTAAGGTATTGATCAAATATTCTGTATTCAACTGCTGGATAGTTTCATAAGTCAAGACTGCTACTTTGCTATTGACCACTAAAAATCTCTTCATATAAATAATAATAGGCTTACTTCAGAGGAAGCTTTGATTCCCCAAGACTTAACTGAAATATTTACTTTTAAAAGTTCTTTTTAAAGTGTTTTAGCATTTGTAATATAATTTCAAAGGTCTGTAAATGCTATCAGTTTTGCAATTTCAGTCATGTTATTCAGCTTAAGCAAACCTGCATGAACCATTTTTGAAAGTAAGACAGAAAGGTGAAACGTCGATGTCTGGACATTTCAAGAAGTCTTTTTTCCCTCTGTATTTTGGTACCCAATAACAACTTGATCCAAGACCATACCAGAATCACATAAAATATTTTTTTGTAAAAGCAAGACAAAAAAGTTGAATGTGTTGAGAACAAAAAAGTCTTTGTTGATTTCCATGTAAGGATCAAAGACATGGAATGAATATCCTTAAACTTAATTACCTTTAATTAGGCTGGGGAAATAAATAATAAGTCAAAAGCAGCAGAAAAACAATAAAGAAAATAGTAACATATTTATAGCATTTATTAACTTGGAAATATCAGCATGAATAAAATCAGTGAGTACATATAATAAAAGCACAGTGGTTTCTCAATCAGAAGGTTTCCACTTCTTTTGCCACTCTGAATTCTTTCTATATTGGTTTGTTTTCTGTGCTTCCTGTAATGATTCTGTTGCTCTGAAGAACTTCCTAGTTATCAATGTGTATGGAAATCATGATCTGCTTAAAAATGCATGTATATGAGCTCAAGGAAGAGTATGTCTATACTTAAAACATTACAGCAATGCAGCTGTGCCACTCTAATGCTTCTGTATAGACACTATCTAACCCAATGGGAGGGGTTCTTCCACTTGAGTAGCTAATCTACCACCATGAGAGGTAATAGCTAAATTGATGGAAGAGTTGGCTGTCACTCTGAGATGTAGGTTTTTCAGTGTAAGTTCCTAGTGTAGGTCAGACCTGATGCTTCTGTTAGCTGTAGCAGTAGCTTCTGTTAGCTGTAGTAGGGCTATTTTCCTTTTTCTGTTTATGCCTGGAGTGAAACTCAGGTTATATCTAAACTTGGAAGTAGGAACATGATTTCCAGCTCACATAGACATACTTGCACTAGGTCTCTTTGAGATAGCACATTGAAATTAGTATTATAGCCACAGGAATGCAAACTATAAAATTGTACTATGAAATTTCATCCCATTTCTGTTACTCTAATCTTCAAGGTCATCCAGACTGTACTATTCCAATCCTCTTCTGTATTGATGATGCATCTGAACTTTCTATCATCGGCAACTGCATTAGCACACTCTTACTTTTTATGCCTACGTCTTTAATAAAAATATTGTGTAAGATTGGCCCCAAGACTAATCATTGCAGAACTCCACTGACAACCTCCCTCCAGTCCACTAGTTCACTTTTCAGCCCAACTTGCTACCTTCTCCCCTTTAGTCAGTTCCTTTTCCACCTTAACAATTTTTGCACTAATCCCCACCTTCTTTGATTTAACTAATTTCCCATGTGGCACACTATTAAATGCTTTATTGAAGTCCGTGTGATTCGATCTACAGCATTTTCTGTATCTAAAAATCTGTTATGTTCTCAAAGTAGGAATTCAGGCTGGTTGGCATGACCTACCTTTGGTAAACACATGTTGCACTACATCCCCTTTTCCATTTACCTCCATTAATGTAATTATCCTTTCATTCACACTTTGTTCCATAGTCTTACATACTACTGAGGGCAGACTAACAGTTGTGTCTATAATTGCCTGCAACATTTTCTTTTCCTTTCTTACACAGAGATACTATTTTAGCAATTGTTCAGACATATGAGACTTCTCCTAAATAGATTTATTAGAATCCTTGCTTCCAGAATAGCTACTGCATGTGCAAATTGTTTCAGTATTCTGGGATGGAAGTTATCTGGGCCCTCTAATTTGAGTGCATTGAAATGTTTTAGTTTAGTTTCCCCGTCTTTGTTGACAGCCATCCTGTGAACTTGACATGATTCTTGTGAATTTCATTGCTGCCCATCCCTGAAGAACAGCAGCGAAAAAACAGCAAACTGGTTAGTTTCTCATTGCTATTCAGTGATGGGCAGCAAAGCGACTGATGTAAATCATGTAAACTGTTGCCAGGTATCCTGGGATTCACCTGCTCCAGGTAGCTGTGCCACGCATACAGCCCCTCAGCAGCGGACTTAGGGCTTCTAAACTCCTGGACCAGCTGGCTTCCCAGTCTGCCCAACTCTCACAGCCTGGAGAGTCTGTTATCCCAAGATTTGAGCAGCCAGGGGAGCCAACAGGCCCAGGAGTCAGCACAATGGCATGGAGCATAGTGGCCCTGAGAAACCTGGCCCTGGGTTCCCTGCTGAAGTGTTGGGAGTGTAGCCCATGAGAACCACAGCTTGAGCTAGGGCTCTCTGGATTGCCATACTCTAGGCTCCAGTTTCAGGGATGTTAGAAGCCCAAGAGCCCCAGAGTTTTCAGGGCTTCCAGGGTCCCTGCTATGGACCTGGGAATTCAACCCTGACTACAGCCAAGGATTCCAGGATTTTTAGGCCTTTCCCTCAAATGCAAGAAGCTTGGAAGTCCTGTGGTCCCCAGCCAAAAGACAAACTGAATAGTGGGGCTGCTTCAGGTCTTTGGGCCACATTCTGTAGCACCTTGTTAGGTGAGCAGGCAGGAAACCAGCAGGTTCCCAGTGGAACTGTGGCAGGCAGGGTTCTGACCAAATCTTTTGTCAATTCAGCAAAAAAATGGCTGATGCCAAAGGGTGCTTGTGAAACATTTAAGGTTTGATGAAGCAGCATGTTCCAGTGAAATGACAATCAGTTCTAGTTTCAGTGACCAGTTCATTCCACTGCCTTAGAAAAATTGTATGTAGAAGTCTGATCTTTGCGAGAAGAGCCGTGCAATATCTTGGTTTCTCTTCCATAGTGACAGACAATCTGCAATCTACTGCAGAGGCCTGTTTAACAGGGACACTCTCTTAGGCTAGGGTTGGAAAGCAAAAATTTGCTGGGCTCTTCAGGTATTGGAGGTTTATTTCAGTTAGGATTAGATAACACTGAGAAAGCAGGCTTCAGCAATAGAACATACGGAATTAGTCTCTCCTCCATAAGGATCCTGGTATTTCAGAACCATGGAACAGTTATAGATGAAGACTAGATCAAATTTTACCTCCTGGCAACCTAGGCTATTTTCATTGTGTTTGTTTCATGCTCTATGCAGCTCCCCTGGGTGTTCTACAATCAGCACCCTTATTTTGGCCCTGGTGAAAATGGCCTTTCTTGTGGCCCTTACTGTCCACGCGGAGTGTCAATTAAGCTAACTTTCTTGTTTCCGACAATGACAGAGTAATCCCTTGCCCTGCTCTGAGCTTCCCCTTCCCTGAGGTTAATTCAAATGTTTGTAGGAATCTGAATTTTATTCTCCATTCCTTTTGAACTTGAATTTGGTGTTGTTAGAGCCCTGCCGCTTATCTCTTTTGGGATGGGGAATTCAGACTTCCTTTGTGTTCTTCTTCAGGTCCAAAGAAAGGGCTTTCTGCTTCCAATCTAGTCACTGATGAATAAATTTGCATATATTTTAAGGTAGAACCTCCCATGCCCCAGAGGCATTAGAGTTTCAGTCCAACATTTTTGGGGGTCCCTTTTAGCAGGGTGTTTTTGTATTAAGGAAAGATTTTCATAGAATTTTGTATTCCAAAGCCTTCCACCACTGATAGATTTAACCCTTTCTTTGCTACACTCTGTAATCACATAACCTTTAGCTCAGTGGGAATGAATACCAATTATCATTTATAAACAGTTCCTCTCATTATGCTCCTATTTATGGCATCTTTTATAGCTTGCTAATTACAAGCACATAAAACAGAAATATTTGGAGTTAAATAATGTAAATAGGGATGTAATTGATTTTCATGTTGAATAATTGCATTGATTTATTGTTAATTAAAATCTTTTAAAAAGATCTTTTGGCAAATTAATCCATTTAATTAATTGCATAGTAGTAGCTGGTGGTATATACATATTATGTTACAATAAGATTAATAGTTCCATAATATGCTTTTTGATAAATGCTACTGCGTTACAGGAATGTATTAGGATTATTGTATATTCTTCCTGGACAAATACACTAAATATATTACATGACTATGATTCTGTCATCCTGTTCCTAGTGGACAAATGTCCACCCCCCCAAAAAATTATATTCCAATTGACATTAATTGGCCCAGCTGCAGTCTCATTAAAGGACAGGCCAAGAACTGAATGGGATGGGAGAATGCACTCATCAGTTGCACAGAAGGTCTCTGTAGGTTACTGTGGAGGACTATTGTGGGCTGTGTGAGAAGCTTGCACTTTCTGTAACAGTGCTCTTACAAAGGCAAAGGACTCCAGTTTCCATTACAGAAACTTTCCAATAGAAGATTATTATGTCAAACAGTTAATCAATTGAATATACCTACAGTGTGCACTAATATAATGCAGTACAGTTATATACTGAGCAGAAGGCATTTTCAAAGGATTTCAATTAGCTTTTTTTTGAATGACATAATAATTAGTGGTGAAGGAGGCATAAGGATGCAATTTTGCAATCTGAGTTGTTCCTGATAAGTGTTGAGTGCCTTCCATTCCTGATGACTTCAATGGGAGCTCAGGACCCTCACCCAGCATCCTGTAGGATTGGACACCTTATATTGCAGTGGCATTTTTAATTACTACAATCTTATTATATTTTGTAACTATGTGGAAAGAGAATGTAATCACAACAGCATCCATTGTTTTGTTAGAAAAGAAAAAAACCATGAATATACTATGATACAGTATTGATTTGATAGTCACTCTTTCCTAATAAAAATAAAAACTTTATATTTTATTAATAGAACAATGCAGTTCTTGCCCATTACACTCCCTTTTATTGTTCTTGGACTGCAGTGTTTTTTATGAATAAAATGTTGAAGTCTGTTAAATTGCTTAGCTCATCTGCCAGTGCCATTCACTTGAAGTTCTCAAGCTATTTTCATATAAACTGGTAGTATTGTAGCTGTGGTAATTGATTGTTCCATTGTCACTAGTGATGGGTAGAAAGGAGATTTGAGGGATTTTTTTGTTTTATTTAAATTTTTAAAACATCCACCATTATCTATGAACATACTTACCTGACAATGACTCTTTTGCTATTAGGCTATTTCTAGACTACAGAGTTTTTTTAAAAAAACTTCACCTGCGTCTAGACTGCCGTCCTGTTCTTTCAAAATTAAATTGAAAGAACGCAGTGTTTTTTTCAACAGTGGTAAACCTCATTTTACAAGAACGCCTTTTTTTGAAAGAGCTCTTTTGAAAAAAGGCATTCTTGAACGCAAACCGGGCTTTTTTGAAAGAGAGCATCCAGATTGCCTCACTTTTTCAAAAGACTTGGGGCTGTCTAGACAATCTCTTTCGAAAGAGGCTTATAGTCTAGACATAACCTCACATTCTTAGTTCAACTGTGACTGAAAGATGGAACTGTTAATGTAGACTTGCTTTTCTTTTGTTCTCACCCAGGCTATGTCTACACTACAGAGTTTTTTTTTCGGAAAAACAGCCATTTTTCCGAAAAAACTCGCAGAGTGTCCACACCTCAAGTGCATTTTTGCACAAAAAAATCAAAAGAACAGAGCGAGTTTTCCAGCATAGTTATTCCTCATTCTATGAGGAAGAACACCTTTTTGCAAAAGAGCTCTTCCGCAAAAAGGTGTATGTGGACGGGGAAGCAGGGTTTTTTGTGCAAAAAGAGGAAAAAGGCACAGGTGCCCTGGTGGCCATTCTGTTAATGGCAATCAGAGCTTACTTTTGAAAGAGCGTCCATGCAGTCTGGACGCTCTCTTTCGCGAAAGCGCATCGCTTTTCCGATGCGCTTTTGCAATGTGGACGTGCTCTTGTGCAAAAAGTTTTTGTGGAAGATCTCTTCTAATAAAAAGCTTCTTGCGCAAGAAACCTGCAATCTAGACATAGCCCCAGTCTGCTTGTATCTTTATCTTTATACTGGGTGAGAACAATAGGTGCAACTTAAGTTAGACAAACGGCTTCCTTGGATGGTGAAATCCTCCCCTCTATCTCTTTCCTTTGCACTAGGTAAAGGGCCAGAGCAGTGGGAAAGAGACTCTAAAAGCCCTCCATCAGGAGAGAGGATTGTCCAGCACAAACACTACGCAAGGCGAGCATAAGGCTTTCCTTCATGGGCCCCTTCACAAGCCCTGGGGTGTGGGGCATGGTGGATCATAAAGAGATGTGTTGGTGGGTTGGGTCCCAGCATGCAGTGCTACAGAGGTTTTGGCCATGCTGAAGCCCCTAGGACAGCCAGAGGCTGCTGTAACTCAGGACTTCAAGCTGTCTAAATGGTGCTAGAGGTTACTCTAGCCTCCAGCCAGGCCCTTCTCAACCTTTTTTTTTTATAAAGTATCTCTTTAAAAAAAAAAGTTATAAGTACCCACAGTACCTACAGTTTTCAGACACACACATTTTTTGTCTATAATTGCAACACGTTTGTTTAAACAACTTAATTGTAGCTGGGCGGGCGATGAAATTTTTGGATATAAAAAGTACAAAAATAATAAAACGCTGTAAAACTTACAACAAATAGTCAGTTTTCTTCAAATTTCAGTTGTTTTGATGTACCCCCCCAGACTTCTCTCAAGTACCCTCAAGGGTACTCATACCACTGGTTGAGAAACACTGATCTAGCTAATTTGAAGAACAGTCTCAGTGAGGCTGCAGCAGCATTGACTAGCTGCTGAAGTACATACCCAGGATTGCAGGCAAGTCTGAATACTCTGGGCAGCTGCCCGTGCTGCTGAGGCTTCACTGCTATTGTCATTCAAGATAGGCAACCCAGACTAGTTTTGGTCATGTTTGCACATGCATTCATCACCGCTGTGGTTACATTGTAGACATGCGCTTACAGGCGTAGCACAGAATCTCACCCACATACCTTAAATGGCCACATCTCCCATTCACAATGGAAGTACGCTAGATCAGGCCCATAAATTGTCTGGACAGTTGGCTAATAAAAAGAAAAGTGGATTTCCAAAATAATTTTCTGTGTAGTATGTGCTATTTCAAAAACAATAGTTTGCAGACCATGTTTTTCTCATTATTAAATGCAACCTCTTATTCCTCTCCATTATTTGTCTATTATAGTGGTTCCTAAACTGTGGTCCATGGATCAAAAGACAGACAGCTAAAACTACTTTCTTAATATTTCTTTTCCATTGAAACAGTTGCTGTAGTTGTCACAGGCATGTTATCTGAGCAATGGTAGAATCACTTAAGGAGAGGTGGTCTATCAGACAGTCTCATTACTACCATCTTACTACAGAAGAACCCTTATTTTGCAAACTAACTGGGGATTTTGGAAGTCACAAAATAGAACGCCTCAATTATAGTATGTACAATGCATATGGTGAAGTATGGTGCACTGCTCTGCTTTCATCTTCACCTTCATACCATTATGAAACAAATTCCAATGCACTGAAGGCATCAGAATTTAAAGGGATGTTTACATTTAGTTGATAATTTTTAGTATTGTTATGTAATTATTTTTCTTTTGGCAAGAAAAATGAATAATAGAACGGGTCTGTCATGAAACTGGTGTTGGTAAAGCTCAGTTTCTGTAATTTATTCTGTGAGGTTTGGAAGCCATCTTGTTCTGTGGCTTTTCAACTTCCACCATTACCTTTCTTCTGTGATGACTCCCCATCTCCCCCAGTCACCAAATGTCACTGTACTTACCCAACTGGAAATTATCAAATGACGCTCTGTGATGCTTTGACTATATTTCAGCTACCATGAATAAAACAGGCTCTGTCCAATTAACTTGTTCTAAGCAGCTTGCAGTCAGGGCATTTTGTGTTCCAATTTGCCTGTAGGTTTTTTTTAATTCATTTTCTTCCTAGCCAGAGAGTCTCAATTCCTGGTACAAATCCTGGGTCATGTTAGCACTCAAATTACTGAGTGATCTAGGACTAAGATATCCAGATCCTTTCCACGGAGCAATAATATGTTGCTGTTTTTTCAGTATACACTTCTAAACCTTTTTAAAAGAAAATCCTTTCAATGTTTCTCCTTCTCCCTTTTTGAGGAAAGAGCATTGTTGCAAGTTTCCATTATATGAAAAATAGTCCCCATAATAAATATAAAGAATCCATTTCAGGAAAAGATAATGAATATATTAATTAAAATGACAGAGTTTATTAACAGTCACTGTGAATTATGTTTGAATAACATTTGTATTGTAATTAATACAACATTTTCATCACAGAGCCTGAGTAAAATGTTTTTCTACTGTCACGTCCCAGGTTTTAGATGCCTTCCTAGAAAAAAACAATCCCTTATAAAATTAAAGCAAGTCTTAGGTCCAAAACAGAGTAATAAAAAGCCTAAGAATGAATAGCTGGTTTTTGACATATTATAGCCAATTGTATTTTAAGTTATATGTAAAGAACTAACATTGTAAAGGCAAGCACCAAAAAATGTAGGAAATGTGAACTAAAGTTTCTGGTGCAACTTTGTGTTTTTTATGAAAGTTGAAATTCTGAGAGAGAAGATGTCACCAGAAAATAGTGACAGGCTGATAACCATGTCTGATCTATTCCTATTCAAGCCCTGCTTGTCTGCATCCTAAGATAAGAGCACAAGACCTGCTGAATAATACAGACAGTGAAGTACCAGAGTTAGGGTGTGTCTAGACTACTGAGTTTTGTCGACAAAAGTGGACTTTTGTCGACAAAACTATACCTGCGTCTACAATACCGCTGAGTTCTGTCGACATAACGTCGACAGAACTCAGCAGTTTTGTCGACGCTGGTAAACCTCATTTTATGAGGCATAACACCTTCTGTCGACAGAGTTCTGTCGACGGAAGGTGTTATTGCCTGTAGGGTTGCGTCTAGACTACAGGGTTTTGTCGACAAAGCAGCTTGCTTTGTCGACAGAACTGAATGTGTCTAGACGCTCTATGTCGACAGAAGTTTTGTTGACAGTATCTGTTGACAAAACTTCCGTTGACAAAACCCTGTAGTCTAGACGTACCCTCAGTGAGGGAGAAGAGACTATACAACTCGTCATCTGCTCCTTACACCCAGCCCATCTTCTCACAGTGGCTAAAGTAGATTAAAACAAGGAGCTGTTAGTGTAACTACAAGGAGGAAAGGCAGCTGTGGGGGATTCCTGTTCTCATGACACAACGAGGAAAAGGAGATCTATAACTTTGCTTTTAGCAATGAAAAGAGATTGGCATTGATAAGAACTGGTCAAACATTTTCCAATGGAATGCTTTCCTTGAAAAATTTTTAAAGTTAAGTTGAAATTGAAACTTTCCATGGAATGTTCTGTGTTGGTTTTGATTTATATTTAGTGTCAATCTTTTTAAATGTAGCATTTGAGAAAGTGATTGTTTAACTTTATCAGAATGAAACATTTCAGTGTTTTGTCTTGACAAAAGGACTCTTTCTTTTGAAATCTGTTTTATATTTTAAATTATGCTATAACATTTTTAAAAGTAGAAAATGAAACAAAACATTTTAGTTTTAACAAAACAAAATGTTTAAGAATGTTGTTTTGCAGGAAATTTTGAAGTTTTGGGGGGTTTTGTTCTCGTGGGGGTTTCTCATTTGGAAAGAAAACAAATTTCAAAATGTAGGAATTTCCCATAAATCAGAAATTCGGAGTTTTATTCAGCTTTTGCTGAGGCTCTTACCACAAATCTTTCCTTCCTGTAGATCAAAGGGGTGGATGCAATTGCTGCTCCTGCCATTACATTTTCTCTTTCTGAGCCGGAGCACTAACTCTATGCCATGGAGTATGCTCAGTGCAGTTGTCACATTCGGGAGTTTTTTGGGCAGTTCAACATGCTCCATATAAATGGAATGTTCTGACACCTAAGCAGCAAACCTCTAACAAAATCCTACTAAGCAAGGGCAAATGGAATTTTTTAGCTTTACAACTCTGCCAAATCTAGATACATTTTCATGAAATAGTAAAATCCACTTCTCTGACCCCATGATTATCATCCACATGCTGATTTTCAATGTACTGGTCCTTTTAAGATGTAAAGCTCTTCAAATAAATGGTTGCATGGGCAGAAATTTAGCACTGGCAAAACTCCTTGATTTTCCCTAGTCTTCTTATCAAAAATTGTGTAAGTGTTTTTGCTGAAATTTTCCTGATACACCATCTAACAAAAAAGCAACAGCACTGAGACAGATCAAACATGCAATATTGCAACCCACACAATAGAAATTCTGCAAACCTGTAAAGAAGTGAAAACAGGGCTTATAATGGAAAGTACTTAATTAGTGGCATAACTAGTAGCCCCTACCTTAAATCAAAATGCAGAAATAGTTTTTTTACATGAGATGAGCAATGTCGAGTGTAGGCATGAATGCAACACCTCAAGAAGAAGGACAGCAAGAAGAGGGAAACACTTGTTATGAAACATATTAATGAGTCTGAAGTTTCATTCAGTAGTGGGAATTGATGCCTTTTATTTCATTAACAACCTGGTCCACAATTCTTCTGTACACTTTATTTATATAGCCCATATATTGATTTCAATGGGAGTTAGACATTTAACTGTCTTTAAGGTCTGTCCATAAGCAGTTTTTTTAAAGCACCAGTTGTTCTAATATTATAGTACTTTCAATCAAGATATCTTTTATTCTTTTTTTTTTAATCTGGAAGTTTTCTGCATTGAAATGATCCACTGTCTTGAAGATTATGGAAACCAGCTTTTGATAGATAAGCAAAACAGAGTTTATGCCCATGCATTTTTTTCAGAAGAAATTTTCAGTCCAAGTTGTAAGCACTCATCACCAGTTACCAAATGGAACTTTAACTTGCTCTGCATGTATGAATTCCAGCAACAGAATCTTACCCATTGCTTGGTAGTGTAACCTGCACCTATGATTTCATCCAATTACAGTGCTTATGAAGGGTGGCAGTTTGAGCAGAGAGAAAGTGATGTACCAGAAGAGTGTCAGAATAGAGTATAGAATCCTTGCAGTCAAGAACCCACTTTAGAAAGGACCCCAAATGTACCATCAGCTGACACCAAGCTGGCTGCAGATACCAAGCTGGCCCAGCTTTTAATGCCAGTATGGCAAGAAGGACCCAGACGGAGTGGACAGAGGTCAAGGATATAAATTAGGTATTCCTCAACTTTTAAAATACTTTAATAAGTCTTAATTCACACTGAAAGCAAAATGCAGTAAGTTTTGGTGAGTTAGTAGAAGTACTTAATGCAACACAAATAATGATATAAAAAGCTTTTGCCATAATAATCTCTTACGGTGAGGCTATGTCTGTTCTACAGTTGGAGCTAGGGGATGTAATTCCCACCTCATATAGAAATACTTGCACTAGCACTTATCTTACTAGTGCTCCATCTACCTCTTCTGCCCCCCCCTCCTCCATGAATACATACTTGGGGTGGGTCAGCCATGCTGCCACTCACTGCTGCCCATGCTACAATGGCTATGCTGCTATTTTTGGGATGCTGGCTTGATGGGAACAAGTGTGAGCATGTCGGCGTTAGCTGAGTAACACCCCCCCAGCTCCAAGTGTAGATGTAGCCTAAATTTAAACTAGATTGCTATGGGAGATGGGTCTACCTTTTTTTCAATGTAAGGCTTTAAGAGGAGGAGAAAAGTCTCATAAAGAGGACATTCTTTCAATAGAAGTTCCTTTACATATCACTTTGTGAAAGCTGTTGGTAAGAAAAAAAATAAGGGACATTATAAAATAAAATATATACAGATGTAGCTTTCTTGCAATTACAGTACATCCCATGTCCCAAGAATTTGGTGCAGTCTTTATTCAGCTTCGTTTCTTACAGTGCTCTGTGCTTTGCATGGCAATTAGCTCCTTGTGTTATCAATGATGTGATGCTCCTGGCTATTTCT
This sequence comes from Pelodiscus sinensis, assembly GCF_049634645.1. Classification (NCBI taxonomy): domain Eukaryota; kingdom Metazoa; phylum Chordata; order Testudines; family Trionychidae; genus Pelodiscus; species Pelodiscus sinensis. The sequence goes on along the minus strand of NC_134711.1, from coordinate 229,845,780 downwards.
GCAGAAATAAGTGCTGTTATCCTCGGCTGCAGATCCTCACATTTTCCTGCCAGACTCTGGGTGTGCATGTTCGTACAAATGTTTGGTGTTGTGTAGGGCTGCTCTGACTGAGAAATGAAGGTAATGAGAAAAGCATCAGAGAACTGAAGGAATCATGCCCACTGCCTTTGATAAAAGTGAACTAGAGTTGCCAGCATTTCCCTGGGAGTTCATTGGAGGTTCAGGGAGGCAAGTCTGTTGTGATAGATTTAAAAAAAAAATAGTGACAGACAAATGAGTTCATCCAAGTTAGTATAAATAATACATTAGTAACAGTTCAGCAATTCAGCACGAAGTAACACCCACAAACCTGACAACCCCACTCCCCAAAACCCAGAGTAATTAAAATGTACATTGTGCCCATCTTTTGCTTTATGTACATTTTCAAAGAGGGAGAAATGATTACATTGTTCAAAATTATAGGCTCTTTTTATATATTTATGTAGGTACAGGGACATGTAGGCATTTATAACAAGAAGTCCTGTGGCACCTTAAAGACTAACAGATTTATTGGAGCATAAGCTTTCCTGGGCAAAGACGCACTTCATCAGATGCATTTATGTAGGTGTTTATGTAGGCACTTACATAATAGTAGAAGCTGAACACAGTTTAAAATGGGCAGATTCATCCATTTAAATAGGTGAAAGATTGGAGAGGTGTATAGCATTTACTGATCATCTGAGGAAGTGGGTTTTGCCTATGAAAGCTCATGATTCTAAATATATATATTGTAAGTCTATAAGGTGCTCCAGGACTACTCGTTGTTCCTTTAAACTTATAGACTAATGTGGCTACCCCTCTGAGTATTTACTGCATGTAAGTAATAGATTAAAAAAACAATAACATTGTAGTAAGGCAAAGTTACAATAAAATGTTAACTTACTACATTGTACTTGACTTATTCAGGACCAGATTAATATTCAAAAATTTTGGCCTTCTTGCTGGGGAGCCCTCCTCCTCTGCGTTCATGAAAAAGGGTGACCATATTTCTGAGTATCTATTGCCTTTTTTGCCCTTTTCTTCTGTATGTATTGGTATGAATGTTTTTCCATTACAGGACAATTCATATTTTATTATGCCATAATTCCATATTTGGGGGGTTACATTTATGCAGCAGTGTGCAATATGAACTCTAAATACAATAAAAAGTCATTGAACATTGAGTAAGCAGATCAGAGGATCTTTAAAAAGCTGGTATTCTGTTATAAGATTAATCTCTTTAATAATTTCCTCCCCAAGCCATTTAATTCATACACATTAATAAGACAACCACCATATGTACATGTTCCTCCTTCCTGCAAGCCCTCCAACAAATCACCTATTGATGCAAACTGCAGGTGGAATTTACCACCATGTAAATCTTTTATTAAAATATTTTTGCAAAGTTAAATTCATCATTTTGAATTCAGAGACTTGTGGATTTCTGTGGCATTTTGGAAAGTGAAAAAAATATTATGTAGTGTAATCTTCTAGATACACATGTATTGGTGTGGTATTATGGTGCTAAAAGGGCAAGATCATGGAATGAGACTGTTATAAAGAGAAAAGGGGACACCAATTTTTTTCCAAATAACGTTTCCTTATTTTCCTCTGTTTGCCTGGACCTTGTGTTTCTCTTTCATTATCACACATTAGAAGACTATCAGGTCACTTGGATCAAGATATAATTGTGAGCAGTAAAGTGTTTTTATTTTCTGCCTTGAAGTGTAATGGGCCAAGGAACAATATTTTGGCTTAATTCCATGGTGGTAGAAAGGACGAATCTGTTACAAGTGAATATTTTCAAATGTACTTTATTATACTCGGAGGAGAAAGATTTAATATTAAAACACAAAAATAGATATTTCTGAATTGAGTTATGAGCAAATTTAATCTATTTACCTTTGGTATTTTGATCTTAACAGTAGAGCAACACCGGGGGCGGGGGGGGGGGGGGGGCTGGAAATCACGTTAAGAAAGAAGATGACATCTTCTGCCTTCTTATATAAAACCAGCGCAAATATGAATTGTAGACTTTTGGTGGGGGCATCTGACTTGCTGCTCTGCAAACAAGGCCCGTGGCGTGCCAGGAGGGCTTTGTGTGCTCAACTGTTCATGATGTTGATGTCATGAAGCATAGAATGGCTTTTTATTTTTAAAGGGCGGGGGGGATCTAGGGAGAGGAGAAAAACAAATCAGCTAATGTGGGAGGGAGGAAGAAAGTCCACAGTATTTTGTGATTTTTCATGTGTGTGTTTTTTTCTTGTTAGTTCCCTTTATTAGCAGCATCAAGTACAGGCAGTCCCCGGGTTACGTACAAGATAGGGACTGTAGGTTTGTTCTTAAGTTGAATTTGTATGTAAGTCGGAACTGGTACATATTGTAGGGGAAACTCTAGCCAAACATTTCTCCAGAGCTCAGTTTTATTCTCCCACACCTCACTTCCCTCAGTCCTTTATTCTCAAGCTTAGGTGTCTGCTGAGAAAAGCCGCTCTGCGTCTCCCTGGTCTGCTGGGGGGGAGGGGGACGCTAGCTTCGCGTCTCCCTGGTCTACTGGGGGGAAGCAGCTAGTGTGGGGTTGCCTCACCTCATATGTAAGTAGGGATCCGATGTAAGTTGGATCCATGTAACCCGGGGACTACCTATATTTCTGTTTTATTGTTACTCCACCAGTAACAACAAAAGCAGCATATTACATTCTTTGAGTAATCTGTTGCAATGATGAGTTCAGAATGGGTCTGTTTTCAATTGCTTGTAGTACCTTTTAACCAGTGATTTGTCAACAATGAGTAATTCTAGAAAGACGCTTTATGTTGCACCTAGTTCTTTTTCTGTTGAAATCGGTGGCATAACTCCTATTGGCTTTTAAGATGACAAACTATATTACAGCAAAAGGGTTAAGGACAATTCATTTGTTTAATAACCAAGGTCCATATTCAGCAGCATTTTCCAGGAGTCTTGACAATAAAAGATTCATGAGTTCCCATAACCTGGCATGAAATAACAGCCACAAAAATTTATGAAACATAAATTATTCTCTGCTTGTATATGACTGTCTTAATTCTGATATTGTTACCCCCTCACGCTTCCAAAGGATATGAATTCAAACCCTCCCTCCACTCTGCCAGGAAGTGTGCTACTTTGGTTATTATATTATGGGTCTGCTCTCAGAATGGTCTTCCAAAAGAACTCTGCTATTAACATACAGAAGTAGGACAAACAAATTTGTCTGCCAATGCCATGTCTTCAAACCTGCCATTTGTTATTTCTTACTTAAAAAATATTTTCCTCTTTGTTTACAGGATAGCGGGACAGGAGATAACAGCTGTATTGAAGAAATTTTGCGGGTAGGAACTCTTTAATTACTCTGTTCTTATGCCATTAAATTTACCCTAGAAAGAAAGAGAAAGTGTAAGTAATAGAATTCCTCCTCTGGTACTTGTGTACTTTTTTAGATGTGACTTTTCTAGAAAACAAGTAAAACATATAAAAACAATGCTTTGCACTTGCTACTGCTGACCAGACATTTCCCTGGAAGCAGACAAGGGAACTAAATTAAACACTAAAATGTGTAAGCATGTTTCAGGTTTACAAACCAAGTTGTGTGTGTGTTACCATTAATCATGATTGTTCAGAAACTTAATTGGGGGAGGGCAATTCTCCCGTTTGGATATGATTAAAATCCATTGTGTGGTTATATTATTAATGACATTGTTATGTCAACATCTGCAAAGTTATTTGCAGAATACCAAATGTCCCCAATTCTGCTCATGTGCGGGACTTGGCAACCATTCTCTGGGGGATGCCTTTCTAAACAAATGGGCAGCCCCCCTAGATTATGCCTTTCCCCCCATACCTCTCATCCCAAGAGTCCTACGCAAAATCCTGAGAGACAAAGCCCTAGTCATCCTGATTGCCCCGTCATGGTCTTGCCAAACCTGGTACCCATACCTTTACAAGCTAGCGATCCAGCCTCCCCAGCCTCTACCATACCGGATAGACCTATTATCTCAGGACAATGGCAGGATACTACATCCCCAACTCCATACCCTGAATCTTCAGGCGTGGCTTCTTTCTGGTTCTCAGAGATAGAAGACCGCTGCTCGCAGAAAGTAAAAGACATCCTCCTCCATAGCAGGAGGCAATCCACGCGAAAAACCTACCAGCAGAAATGGGTACGTTTTTCTCACTGGTGTCAACGAGCCAAAGTGGAACCCTGTGTTTCTCCACTGAATACCATCCTAGATTACATTATGGACCTTAAAACATCGGGACTGTCAATTTTTTCTCTAAGAGTACACCTCTCTGCAATAGCAGCATTTCATACCTCGGTGGATGGCTTCTCCATTTTTAACCATCCTATCACAAAGAGGTTCCTCAAGGGACTCCAAAATGTGTATCCACCATATAAAGCCCCACCCCCTTTGTGGGACTTAAATCTTGTTTTGGACTACCTGACCAGACCTCCCTTTGAACCATTGGCAACAATACCACTTCCCTTCCTTTTTATGAAAGTCTGCTTCCTCTTAGCCATCACCTCTGTCAGAAGGGTGAGTGAACTTGCAGCACTAATGTTGGAACCCCCTTACACAGTTTTCACAAAGGATAGGGTCATACTTAGACCACACCCGACGTTCCTGCCTAAGGTCTGTACGGAATTCCACCTCAACGAACCGATCATATTACCTACCTTCTTCCCGAAACCACACTCTTCACAGAGAGATGTCACCCTGCATACTCTGGACATCCGGAGGGCTCTGGCCTTCTTCCTAGAAAGAACAAAACCATTTCGTAAATCTGAAAGACTTTTTATTTCCATCCCTGAACGATCAAAAGGGGCACCAATATCATCACAACAAATCTCAAAATGGATCTCGACATGTATAATCAAGTGCCACTCTCTAGGCAATAGACCGCTACAGCGCCCACCACTAGCGCATTCCACCCAAGCCACGGCTACCTCTACAGACTTTCTTGGCACTGTCCCCTTAAGAGACATTTGCCGGGCAGCAACATGGTCTTCAGACCATACTTTTGCTAAACACTACGCTATCCTTCCACAACTCAAGAGTGATTCATCAGTTGCCACAGCAGTACTCTCTATCACTGCTAAACTATGACTCCGGCTCCCTCCAGCCTTACATTGAATACTGCTTTGTAGTCACCTACAGTGGAGCACCTATGGGGACACTACTCGAAGAAGAAAAGGGAGTTACTCACCTCGTGCAGTAACAAGTGTTCTTCGAGATGTGTGTCCCCGTGGGTGCTCCACGACCCTCCCTACCTCCCCTCTGCTCAGAGTCAAAATTCTCGGGCGGAGACGAGGAACTGAAAGGGAGGGAGTTGAGCCGCGCTCCTCAGGAGGTGGGAAGGGCTTGAGATGCCTCCTGGGCATGCGTGGCTCAACAGGGGAAACTGCTATACAAAGCTCCGATCTGCAGCTCAGGGCAACCCCTCACTTACAGTGGAGCACCCACGGGGACACACATCTTGAAGAACACTCGTTACTGCATGAGGTGAGTAACTCCCTTATCGTCATCAACTCAGACCTACATAAGGCAGGCCAGTCTTCTTTGAGAAACACTGCTCTAGAGATAATATAAGGACTCCTGGAAAGTTTATAAAGCCTGCAAGGGATATCTAAGATCTACAGGAATCCTAGCCCTGATCCTACTTCATCCACCAATTTACATCTGCTGCATCAAATTATAATGACAGTGTCTGGCATCATAAAGTTTTCACCTACAGGGAGGCTATACAAATATTTGAAAGAAGCTAGGGAAACTTCAAGTCAAAAACACCATTTAATTACAGTTATAATGATAGACCAACACAGAAAAGCCTTACTAGAACAAATGTTTGCCAATTTGTACATTCTAAGTGAAAGGCAGCATTTTAAAACCACAAAAAGCAAAGAAAATCATAGTTAAGGTTCTGTACATATCCTTAACTCTGTCCCTCCCTAGCTACCTCAGTGTTTCTGCAGCCATCCTCCACACTTTCTCAGAATAAACTATGGGCTGTCCATGTGAGAGTCATGATCAATGTTCCCTCTAATCTTTCCCATTTTTGTGAAAATTGTATCCATCCGTGGAATACATTTTTAGGTGCTCCAAAGCATGTGAGAATGCACACCATCAGTAGAAATAGAAACCTAGCTGTGGGCATTCTGCTAATCAGCCGGGCAGCATATGAATCTCTTCTGAGAGGCCACACAAGCGCACATCTTACAGGGAACACTGATCATGTAATCCCTTTGGTTTATTTTGATTATCTTTTATTAGTCTGTGTTCTGTGCATTTTGTAATGAATGTTGGGATTTGGGGTAAAAGTGTATTTTGCTATACAATCTGCTTAAAATTGGAGTAATAGTAGTGAATCATCCTACATCTCCATTAATTCAACTGTTGTAGCCCACCCCTGATATACCTGGAGCTGGAATTTGCTGTGGAATTGAAAAATGTATGAGATGAATTTGGTCTGGTTGTTAATATAGTCTTTATGGGTGACTTCCTGGATTTTTTTTTAGTATTTTTGTTGAAAGGAAATAAATTTCTGAAATCTGAATTCTGACTGGGCTAAAAGTAAAACTTAGGTTGACCTAGCTACATTGCTGAGGTTTGTGAAAAGTGTCCCGTGTGATGTAGTGAGGCCACCCAAATTGCCACTGTCGATGTAGCTAAGTCAGCAGGGTTCATCCATTTCACTGTTGAGCAGGAGCATATAAAGCATATGTGGGGGTGTGAGGCGGTAGGGATTGCTTGGCAGGGTATGGAGGTAGGTAGATAGAAGAGGGCTGATGGGCAGCAGAGGGCACTAGGAATAAGGAAGTCTTTGGTTAAGAGGGGTAGGTGAAAACAGTATGTGGATGGGTCCCATGAGAAGAGAAACATTGTTTAGAGGAACACAGAGAGCATGGGGGAGGAGGGGTACAAGCTGTGTAGAAAGGGCATGGGATACATAGAGAAGGGAGGACCAAAAGCAGGGAATTCTAAAGGCCCGGCGACCTGACCACATCATCTTTCCAGCAGCCCAGAGCTGGATTATGAAAGGGGCTTTAATGGCTGCAGCCTAGGACTCCGAGCTAAGCAAGGGACTCCCTTAGCCCAGAGTCTTGGGATGCAGCCACTAAAGCCCCTGTGTGCCTCTGGCCAGCTCTGCCTGCTGGAGGGTGGCAGAGGAGGTGGCATTGCATGCTGCTGTTCCCACTCCTACCCTGGGCTGGAGCAGTGCATGTTGCTGAGAACTCAGAGAAGCTCTCTGCCCTAGCACATGCCTGCAGGCTTCTCCCCCCCCCCCCACTCTTCCTCCCAGACCCCGCATCCCCAGCCTATTCCAGCACCCTACCTCCTCCTCAGACCCCACATTCCCATCCTCAACCTGCTCCTGCACCCTCCCTGCCACCCAGACCTCTCACCTTCACCCCCTGCCTGCTCCTAAACCATCCCCCTACTCCTGCACAGAACCCTATCTCCTGCCCAGGCCCCATACCTCCGTCCCCCTCTTCCTGAACATTGAACCTCTCTCATTTTTTGCCCTATCCTGGAACCGTGGGGCACCCACAAAATCTACTAGCCTCAGGCCTCCTGGAGAATTAACCCAGCCCTGTAGCAGCTCTGTCTCTTTTATACCAATGGGACTCCAAATCAGATATCTCCACAAGTATGGGTGTGAAGTAGGCATGCAGATATATGTGGCCTGGGGGCCTCCATTTAGAAAACCTTGGCACTTAATAGCTGAGACACTGAAAATAATTTAAGCCCCATTTCCTTTGCAGTATGAAACTAATCCAAGTATGCAAGCCAATATGATTCCCTGATTAAACAAAATACATAAATAATAAAAAACCTGTTAAAATGTATATTTTGTGTTCTCTTTTCTTCATTTTCATTTTTGATCTCTTAGGTCATTAGCAAGTTTACTAATTCTCCAGCTGAAATCATTGAGTCAGGCATGAAGTATTCAGGCTTTCTTAAATGTGAGCAGTTGTATGCATCAGTGAGATCAGCTGTGCACCATCAGTTGATTGAATTAAAAACAAAAGTAAAAGGTAAATTAGGAACTGTCTCCAGAGGAAAAAACCTGTAAAAAAGGCGAGATGTTACCAAACACGCTGTCATTCTGAGTGATTGTTTTAGGCAATGGAGGATGTGTCGATACTTAGAAGAGAGAAAAATATCAATTTCGTAAGAGGTTGGATGTCAGTTCAACGAACTGTAGACTACTGCTTTATAAACGTTAGTGACTGTAAGATTCCACTGGCTTCAATTAAGCTCCTGATCTTGTTGGGCATTTGAAGATTTACAGCATACAAATATGGTAATCAGCAGTATATTTTCAAATACTGGTCTTGCTTTGTAAACCATAGGGAATGTTCAGATAGCGTGAGAGCCTCTTCACTGGTGCTGACCAAGCATATTGGATCGGTTGGATCAATAGATACCTTGGAGTACCGGAGTACATTATTGCAGTCTCACTGCTGAAAAGAAATGATGGGAGGTGGTTTGGGAGGAGGGTAAAGCTACAAATATGAAAATGCTCTTCCTGTTCCAGTAAATAAAAAAACTCCATCTGACTTCAGTAAGATCAGGATTGCCCGGTAGGGAGCTGCAGGATCTAGACAAAGGGAGGCAACTTTGGAAAGGGGGAGTTAGAGGAGGAAAATCAGGAAAAGTTACAATATGAAAATTTTACTTGCCAAGTATTTATTTCTTATCCACTGCTCTCCAAGTAATAGAAACCTGACTCACATGAAATACAGTGAAACAACCCCAACATTTTTAAAAAATGCATCAGATGCATAAAATATTCATTTTAATAATAACTCAAAGAATTGTTTAAGATGTTTCATGACAATATTTTATTAATAATACGGTGTATTTTAATTCAATTAAAGCACATATGTTATTCCTAATGAACACTGATTTTGCTATTTTTTCATGTCTGTTCTTTTTATCTGTCCCTCTCAAATAAACAGAAGCACACCAAAAATTATTATAACAGTAGACAACTATTTTCATCTTTATTTTTTATCCTGATGGTCTACACTGGGTGTGGACCTTTCCTTCAATACATCTTTTTAAGGAACCATGCCAATTAATATCAGAAGGAATCATATGGCTAACTTCCCACACATTGCTTTGATAGTTTGCACCTTGGCCATTTGATAAACTTCTAAAAATGATGAAAAGGCCCTAAACCAATAAAGCTGCAGTCTGAAAATTACATGTGAGCTGTATAATTCTAGCCTATTAATAATGCGATCCTTACTGCTCTGTCATCCAATTTCCTTGCACAGAAGGCTAAATGATGCACAAGCTTCTGGTACCAGTTTTCAAATATTATGGTCCAGCAAGATGACTGTTGAAAATTGAACCAGTAGCATCATCACATTAATGCATATTAATATGGTTCGTTTTTTAAATAATTGTAGTGTTCAAACTAATATCTGCTCCATATATATTTATTTTAACTGGGCATTTGTACCACATTCACCACTGTTATATCTGAGCTCCTCTATGGTTCACTTGTGATAATTGATAGGGGTCATGATTTGTCCTTTGGATCCCACAGACACATATACAAATGTAGGAGACTACACAATAGATTCCCATCAAACAAATCACACTTAACTCACCTTTTCTACCACATGACACGTTTCTGTTAATATTATTGTTTCAGAAGATCTTGCATTTTTTACAGTACATGTCAATGTGCAATATTTTGTATGGTATTTTAATCCTCGGGCTTAATATGTCTCTGTGCTATTGCAAAATTCATTTAACAAAGACGACAAGGAGTCCTGTATCTGACGAAGTGGGTCTTTGCCCACGAAAGCTTATGCTCCTACACTTCAGTTAGTCTATAAGGTGCCACAGGACTACTCGTCACTTTTGGAGATTCAGACTAACACCTATTTAACAAAGAGAAATTCGAAATGTATTCTGTGAAATGGGAGAGAAGGTCTAAAAGCCCTTATGGGATTTTTTAAGTAACATTAGATTTTATTCTTAAATGTTTCAATACTGCGATACTTAGGCACTTTCTGTTGCATTGTCCATTAATGCAGTCTGGCATTAACATTTGCTCTGGAGATACAGTATGTGTCATGACCAGGATATGGCCAGTCAGACCATGAGTTAGGAGTGAGGCCGAGTCAGACACTGGGAGGTCAGAGTCCAGGATAGGTCCAAGAGCTAAGCGAGAGTCACAGATCAGGAAGCAGGTAGGTCAGAAGCCAGAATTCAGGGTCTCTCATGAGCATGGTCTGGAACAGAAGCAGGCAGTCTATGTTGTTGCTCAGACAGTTCCTATTCATGGCTTCCTGGTTTACATACAAATAATGGCCAATCAGGGAGTTGTCTGAGGCTGCCCCACCTGTCCTGCTAGGCAGTACTTCCTGTTGAAGCCAGACTCACAGGGTCCTACTCTAAGCCTCTTGTGGTGATGTAGTGGCATCAAAGGCCTAGAACTCCCACAGTCTTGGTCCTAGCCCTGCAAGTTCTTGCAATCTGTTTAAAACTTAATGGAGGTTGTGCAACATTAGAAAGCAAATGTCACACAATGAGGTGTAGATGGTGTGACGTAATAATCAAAGGGCAGAGCTGGAGTCATTGTCAGGAGACAAGCCACTGGCCAGAATGAGGAGATCAGAAGTAAGGCAGGAATGCTGGTCAGCATGCAGCCCTGGGGCAACTGAAAGCATGGTACGCCTTGAGCAGCTACTGTGCTGCTGTTCCTGTTAGACTTAAATTGGGATCTGTTGGCCCTTCTGTCAAAATTGTTAGAAAAGAACAGGTTACTCAGAGGTGGATGGGGTAGAAGGGAACCTTTATTGCAGATACTTGTTCTGTCTCAGACCTGCTCTCCCCAGCCTTGGGATATGACAGAGCAACAAATTAACCACAGGTACACCTTTTAATCTTAGTTAGTATGTAAATACACTTGTCAATTACATCACTCTTTAAACCCTCATGTAGTAATGTGAGCCATAACCGCATGATGAATATAATTATACCTGCCCCTGTTTACAGCTTTTTATTTGATATAAGCAGTTCTCACATCACAAAACTCCTTATATCAGCAACTTACAAGGAGGAAAGGATATGTGATCCTGAATGTATACTTCAGAGCGAATAGGAACAAATAAGGGGTAAGGAAGATAGCATGGTTAACACATAGACCATTCATTAAAAGTTACATCCTGGGTATAGCTGTAGCTTATCTATCCTAAGCAGGCAGTAAAGGAGGAATCAAAGTAAGTCTATAATTCCATAGAAGCAATGTCTGCCTGAGCCACACCCCATAACCATGGTTGCAACTACCAAAACCCCTTATTTAACCCCTATGCTCCCCCACACAGTATAATCATTTAGTGCAAGTTCATTGGGTCCCACCAAGCTCGTTGAGTAGTTAAATGTCTGTGCCTGGAGCCAGCTATCAAGATAAGTAAGTTTCTGATATCAAGATATGTATGTTTTAGCTAAGAGCTTTAGACAGTTATTGGGCTGGACAGATGATTGCAATTAGAAGTGCAGTGAGCTGTCATGAATTTTGGGTTCTCAAACTAGTGGAAATTCAGAGCGTTTCTGAGTCGGCCAGTTCAATCGCGGAGTCTAGAGATTAGTTACTAGTGAAGGTTTTGTAACAACCTCCTAAAAACGACTTGCAAGGTAACTTTGTCTCTCAGGGTATCAGGTGGAGTTCGGGGTTCTTTGTGGGGCACAAATACCTGATATGTGAGGAACTGGCAGAAAAAAAGAAGCAAGCCAGCAAGGAGGAGCTAGTGAACCCTCTCTAATGTCTACCTGATTGTTTAAATTGCTATGGTGGGGTAATTGTGAATGCCCTAGTCCTGACAGACAAAATAAATGAGAACCAAGAATGAGAGTTTAGGTGCCTCTGATACAAAAAATAAAATACTAATTTCTCCCTGTCTTTAGAATATATTACAAACCTAGGCAAGATGCACACATCATTTCCTTTCTGGGAGGAGAAAAGTGATTTTGGGTTATTAATCAGGCCGGTGTGAGGGGTAGTCTTCCAACTTGCCCCCAAGTTACCCCAGCTTCCCTCCTCCATGCTCCAAGCTGCTGGAGCCTCCCTTCCTGGGGAAAGGCAGGAGAAACACACTGCCTGAGCCTCCCTCCTCATGTCCTGGCTGGACAAGGGTTTAGGTTTAGTTTTAGCTTACAGTGAAAACTCCCAGGCCTTGCCTCACCAATCTCACCCCGCCTCCCCCAGTATTTTCATGGGTGGAGGCAATCTATGACATAGAAAATATCCACGTGGCATGTATCTTTCTAAGACTGAAGATGTCCAATAGGAACTTTCATGATTCAGAGTGGGCACCATCCTTCCCTATGTATGTTTACACTGCCGAGAACAATAGGATGCAGTGTTTCTGGATCTAGGTGCGCTACTGCACCCCTGGGCTTGAAGTAGTGATAATAAACCAAATACATAGTTTCCTTCATCAGCAATCCTTCTATCAAATAGTTTCCAACACCCCGATGGGACCCTAATCCTCACCAAGACCTCTAGACATTACCACAGCAGTGGTGGTGGTGGTAATAAGAATACTTCTTGATGGGTTTCGAGGATGTGTTTTTGTCACCAGACTCAGTTTATTTTTTTTAATATACCTGATTTACATGAATATTGACTACAGATGAAGTAAACTAAAAAGAAAAGGACTGGCAGGCCAACTTCAACTAAAAAAATGTAATATCGTGTAGGAATTTGTAAGGCCGTCTCTTTATCTTTGGGAAGGGGACGCTGTGCAGCATAGCTGCCATAACTTGGTGGGATAACAAAATGGGCTTCTTGCAGGAAAAAGTTCATACCAGCTGTATCAGTTTTCCACAGACTTTATTCATGAATATTATTGAATTATTTACTCATTGATACTGAGCAAATATCAAACAAATTCAAGACATTATTAATTTTCATAGCATGCTATGAGTGCATATGTGATGGTTCATTATGTCCCCAAGAATTCATCTCAGACCAGAGTAAGCAAGAAAGTATCGGATTAAAAAAAACCCCATAATCCCCAGTCCAACCTTCATTGACTTCAACCATGGATGTTGAATTAATTGAGTCCTAGAAAAGAAAATTATATGTATTAAATTAAATAAAAAATGTTCATTTATGCATGTGAAATTTGTTTCGAATAGGAATGCCTCCCCTTACAAGCCCAATCAGTATTAATAAACAATAGTTTAGAATGGACATGAATAATGTTTCTCAGACAGTTTGTTAGTAAGAATGGAATCATCAGAAGTAAGTACAGGTTGGACCTCCCTGCTCCGGCACCCTCTGGGCCTGACTAGTCCCCAAGGAGGGAGTTCGCTGGACCAAGGGAGGTTGGCCCCTCTGCTGTCAGACTCTGGGCTCTCTCGGGAATTGTCAGCAAATTACTTCACTCCCCTGCTCTGGGGCCACCGAGCTCCCAGCTCCTCAGTCAGCCCTGGGGCTGCTGGGGCATCATGGCCAGCCATGGGGCCTCTAGCACTCTGCAGCCTCCTGGCTGCCCTGGGGCATCATGACTCCACTGCCCAGAGCAGAGGCTTTCTGGTCCAGCAACATGCATGGTCTTGCCAGACCGGAGAGTCCCAGAGCAGAGAGGTTCAACTTGTATAACTTTTATTATAGTCAGCGGGAGCCAGGTATGTATGTATCAACAGCAGAATAAAATGATAAATATAGCTGCTGCTGCTGCTAGTCCCCCCACCCCCGTTCTCGCATATGCTCCAAGTCTGGAAGCTGAAAGGTCTAACAGCTCTATAATATAAAAAAGACAAGATTCCGAAGAGAAATTTTTACAGGAAATTGGACAAGAACTTAATTTTATTTTTACAAGCATTGTAAACTTCCCCTGGGCAGTATAACTTAAGCATTAATATGATCCAACTCATAACCTTCTGTAAAAGTTGCTTGTGTGATTTAAATATGGTAATCTAATCTTATTTGGGGTTTTCACAGATTTCTTCTTGTTTCCTTTTCTTTCTCTTTTAATTCCAGGGAGCTGTAGTTTTCTAAAACTGAAATTCTCTTGATGGTGTTTTAGCTCCTTTGTATCAGCCTGACAATGCACAAAACCTAGAAAAGAGCCTGAACTGGCCAGCTGGTTGGAGGAATTCACAGTAGATGCAAGAGACAGAGTATCTTGTTTCTGTGCCACTGCCTGTGCCGGCCCTATCATGAGGCATAGGAATAAGAACATAAGAACGGCCGTACTGGGTCAGACCAAAGATCCATCTAGCCCAGTAGCCTGTCTGCCAACAGTGGCCAGCACCAGGTGCCCCAGAGAGGGTACACAGAAGACAATGATCAAGCGATTTGTCTCCTGCCATCCCTCTCCAGCCTCTGACAAACAGAGGTCAGGGACACCATTTCCATCCTCTGGCTAATAGCCTTTTATGGACCTAACCTCCATGAAATTATCTAGCTTCTCTTTAAACTCTGTTATAGTCCTAGCCTTCACAGCCTCCTCTGGCAAGGAGTTCCACAGGTTGACTACACGCTGTGTGAAGAAAAACTTTCTTTTATTAGTTTTAAACCTGCTACCCATTAACCTCATTTGGTGTCCTCTAGTCCTTCTGTTATGGGAACTAATAAATAACTTTTCTTTATCCACCCTCTCCACACTACTCATGATTTTATTTACCTCTGTCATATGCCCCCTTAGTCTCCTCTTTTCTAAACTGAAAAGTCCCAGTCGCTTTTACCTCTCCTCATATGGGACCCATTCCAAACCCCTAATCATTTTAGTTGCCCTTTTCTGAACCCTTTCCAAGGCCAAAATATCAAAGGCCAGAATGTGGCATGCTGTCAGGGTAGAGCTGGCTAGTGTATACTGTGCTTTAGCGATCCCGAGCTAGCACATGGTGCTTTGGGCCTTTTGCTAGCTGGTCTAGATTAAAGTAGGTGTAAGGTTGTTCAAATCTATATAGACTTATAAATTTGGCCAGAGAATAGTCTACTTTCTCTGCTTCACTGGCTAGAAACTGACAGAGCCATGTCAATTGCAGTGCTGGAAGATGCAATACAAACTCTAAATACACAGCTGGTCCCGGATGCTTGGGATGCTGAAAGCTTGTTGATCTGTCTGTCAGTTGCCTGTGGTGGCCTTTATTTTGCACTGACCTGAGAGCTCAGTGATTATTTAAAGTCAGAATAATTTATAACACATCCAGAATTACTAGCCAAGGATAGCAGATAACTTACAAAGTTTGACCTTCCATTTACCAGTCTGTTTAACATGATTGTCTCCCAACTTCTCTCCCCCCAAAAATCCAGTTACTAAAATTGTGTATAAGCATATCTCATCCTAAGGATTAGTTATTCTGGAAAATTTGGTAAAAGTCATAGTTTATAAGCCATATCAATTTTAAATATGCAAAAAATAAATAAAATAAGACAGTGAAATTCCTAAATAATAACTTCATTTAAAAAGTGTTAAGATTGCAAATGTGTTTTAATAAAACCCAGCTAACTCCAGCCAAAATTTCTTTATAGAAATTGCATAACTTACATTGCACTTCAAACCTGAATTCTGCCCTTGCAGTTTTCAAAAATATATTCAAAGGTCTAACTCTAGGGGGCAAAGTTAGGGTTGGGTGAGCAATGTAAGTCAATATAAGTGATCATGAGTGATGCAAGTCGTGCTGCTTTTGCCCTGGTCTACACTAGTGAGTTATTTCAAAATAACTCCCCTTATTTTGAAATAACAAGCAGAGCATCCACACTACCAAGCCCGTTATTTCAAAATAAGGGGCTGGTTATTTCAAAATAACAATTCCTGCTTTCCACAAGGAATAATGCTTATTTCAAAGTAGTTATTTCAAAATAGTGCTAGTGTGGCTGCTCCACTGCTGCTATTTCGAAATAATTATTCCCCAGAGTCATTCATAGTAATTACTCCCCAGTGCTTCCTGGGGCTCTAAATTGAGGTAGCACACCCACATCAAGGAAGCCTGCCTTGGACTAATTTTGAGGCTTCCCCATGGTGTGGATATGCTATTTTGAAATAGTTATTTCAGGCGTTGTTTTGAAATCAATTATTTTGAAATAATTTACTAGTGTAGACATCCCCATTATATCTTCATAGTCCGGAGCTATTCCATCCTCTGCCAGTGGACTGCTACTCTTATAGTGCCAGCCCTTCTCTGAATACAGACTGGCACATTTACTCATACTAAATTGTTTGTTTCTGTATTATGCACAAATTGCCACAGAATAATAAATTACTCATCCATCCCCTACCAGACTCATTTTATTAAGACTAAAGATAAGTTCTTACCAAGACTGCATTTGGCAAAAGACTAGTGCAGTGGCCCACAGTCTGATCTGCCTGTAATCAGTGGTCTGTGGGTTGCTTCTTAGCATTCCACAGGATGACATTTTTGTTCAGTCACATTTTGGGTGATTTTATACACGTAGAGAACTAATATTGACTGAAGACCAGGACTCTAACAGGTTAAAAAAAGAGCTATATAGATTCATGGAGGGTAAGTTCATCAATGGCTATTAGCCAGGATGGGTAGGCATGGTGTCCCTAGCCTCTGTCAGAGGTTGGGAATGAGTGACAGAAGAGGGATTGCTTGATGTTCTGCCCCTCTGGGGCATCTGGCATTGGCCACTGTTGGCAAACAGAATATTGGGCTGGATGGACCTTGGGTTTGACCTGATATGGCCATTCTTATGTAATTTATATTGCCGTAAAACTAAGATGTCAGAAGGTTTAGGAAGTATGCAGGGGCTTTTTTTTTCTCCAGAGCTGTGAGGTTCCTTTAGTTTGGAATTATGATTGCAAATCTTCAATATCACTCAGACTACTTAAGGGTACAGCTACTGAAGCATATTTAAAAAAGGTCAGACCTTTTGTATCTGCCACTTACATTCTGATTATCCTCCTAGAGGCAGAACTCCTCGTTTTGATATACAGTGAATAAAAGACACAGGTTGAAAGAATCAAGATAATGAATTTGCAGGATAATTTTACTAATTATCTTGTTTCTTATCACAGAACCAAGGCACTGCAAGTCAATCCTACTGCAGTTATTAATATGCAATGCCTAAAGCTGTTCTTGTAACATTTATTACACGTTTACCTAACTAGCTCCACACTAGACTGATTGATTTCTATTGTATTTATAACTCTGAAAAATCACTGAAAAGGTTCCTTGTTTTTGCTCTAATTTGCACTATGTTAAATTATGTACTCAGAGACAGGAAAGATTGTAATAATCTCTTTTGAACACTGTAAATGTTAAGTAATGAAATACAAGTAATGAATGGGTGTGTTTCTGTCTGTCGTGGGGGTTATTAAAGAGACATTATCAAGGAAAAATGAGCTGATTTCTAATTTGTTATGGGGGAGCGGAGAAAGAGCAAGCACGCACTCTAGGAAATCAGGCACTAATAAAAGCAGCATGAGATTATGTCTGATTCCTAGCTATACCTATCAGGAATATGTGGGAGAAAGTACAGACAGTCCCTTCTGTATCTTCTAGAAAAAAGGCAGAGGAAGGAGACAGGTGAGGAGTGATGTAAAGGGGTGTGTCCCATGCAGATGACGAAGTGCTTAAAGAGGCCTCAGAAGCCAGTTAATTACCAGATTGTACCTGGAGGGGTGTAAAGTCTCGATGATCAACCAGGATAGAGAATAGCTAGGCCTTCATAAAGGTACAATGGGTAATTGGAGGGGGTGGAGAGCAGAGCCATGAGGGAAGTTGTTTAAATCTGCCTTGGCCAAACAAACATAAATGCAGTGTCAGGTAGAAAGAAAGCATGCGTGCTACTACACATTTGGAGGTCCTTTTTTGTTCTATAGAATCTTACAGATCTTTGGCAGTAACCTTGACTATTGCAGTATCTGCTAATTTGCCAGCATTATCAGGGAGCATTTTTGTTACTAGGTCAGATGCTCAGTGACAGTACCAGTGAAGTTTCTGATGTTGCTTGTTCTTCATCATTACAACCATATCTGAGCATTAAATGTAATGAAATGAGTTAGGCGATGCCCACCCTAGCACTTCTATTAGTAAAACTTGTGTTGATCAGGAGTGTGAAAAAAACACACCCTCGATTGACAGATGTTTTATCCACAAAAAGTGCTGGTGTGGACAGTGCTTTGTCAGTGGAAGATGCTCCTGACAAAGCTACCATCTCTCATTGGGTGTGGTTTTATTTTGTCAGCAGAAGAGCTCTCTCATGCTGACAAAGAACAGCCATGTTGCATTCCTTGTAGCGACACCACTGTAGCAGCACAGTTGTGCCACTGTACGGTGCTCAGTGTATACAGGCAGTCCCTGGGTTACGTACAAGATAGGGACTATAGGTTTGTTCTTAAGTTGAATTTGTATGTAAGTCGGAACTGGCTCCAGATTCAGCCACTGCTGCTGAAACTGACCAGGGGCTGACTACAGGAATCTAGAGGCAGAATTGCTCTGCCCCCAGCTTTCTGGAATCAGCCACTGATCAGTTTCAACAGCGGCTGAATCTCGAGCCTGGGACAGAACAGCTGGGCTGCCAGGTAGGTCCCTGCAGGACCAACCCGGCAGCACCCCAGCTGCTCTACCCCAGGGTCCACAACAAAAGCATGGTCTTCTGGGGGGGGGGGGGGCGCACTAGCTGCACCCCCCCTCCAGCAGACCAGGGACACGGGGAGCAAAGCCGCAGCAGCGGCGGAGTCCCGCGCCTCCCCGGCTTTGCCAGAGCAAAGCCTCAGAGGCGCGGGACCCCTCCGCCTCCCCGGCTTTGCTCCAGGTGTCCCTGGTCTGCTGGAGATGGTCTCCAGCAGACATGGGGCACCCGGAGCAGCTTTTTTCGCCCCGGAGGTCGAGGTGGCGGGACTGCTGCGCTCTGGGCGGTCCCGCTGCCTGCGAGCTCCGGGGCGAGAAAGGCCTGTTCGTAAGTGCGGATCCGACATAAGTCGGATCCGCATAACTCGGGGACTGCCTGTACATAAAGCCTTACTCAGGTCAAGTGCTGAGAATGTTCTGCAAGCCAGGGGGACTTACATTGGTTTTCAAGTGTGATCACCATATTTGCATAAACTGTTCCTCATTTTCAAGTGATGCACACTGCATCACACAACAAAACAAACCCCTAGGTACTCAGATGCACACAGTCACCCTTCTTCATGGAATGCAGCTTTTACTGCCCGCTGCATAGCCAACCAACTCTGATAGCCAGTATGTGAGGGATGGTGGAGCAATGGCCAATACCCATCCCTCCTCCCTTCTTTTGGGGCTCTATGCACATTTAGGAGATCAGTGACAGAGCTCTTCTGGAAGCAGAAACTGCAGTTCCCCTGACCCACATATAGGCCAAGCAAGGTGCGGGGAACAGCACTTTACTGCCTGTCCCTCTCATATCACACCTGCAAAAGGACCAGGTGCAATCTGATTCCTTCAATTTATTTCTGTGAATTTCACATTAGATGTTGTAGCTACTCTTACCCCGTCCCCACTCCATATTTATTTAACAAAACATTTAACTCCTGGGCCTAAGTTACTGGACATTTACCATTTAATGAACTCCATTATATTGTGTATGCATTTTCCTTTAAAATAGCATTGCAGACTCTTCCTGGAAGTGGCTATAATATCTAAGTTTTTGATAACTAAACTCATTTGGTGTTTTATTTTCTTCGCTCAGATTATTTCCCTGAACACTACATAAAAATACACCATAATGAAAAACAATAATAGGAAGGAACTTGGCTTAATCAGAGTCACTTAACACTCTTGTATGCTTGTGAAGTGTTTTTATAACCCAGAAACAAGGTCAGCGGCGTGAAAGTAGATCTTTAAGTTAGCTGAAAATACTTGTAATATTAAAAGAAAAATCAAAGCTTGTTTTCTGCCATGCAAGTTGCAAGTAAGGACTCTGGAGTACCACAGTAGTGTACTTTAATAAGGTATCACCTCAAAGCACTGTTGCAGACAACCAGAGGACACAGAATAATCCAGACCAGGGAAGATCTGCGGAGAAAAATTGAAAGGCAACAGGTTCTTTCCAGATAACTGCATAAAAACCTAGAGTGCTCTGAAAAATAAGCATTTATCATGCTGTTTTTTCTTTTAGTTTACATTTTATGGGATTTTTTTCTTCTAAAAGCCCTTCAAAAACATTAAAAGCAGAAATAAAGTGCTCTTTGGAGGTTTTAGTTTTGTTGATGTACAAAATTGGGAGCCTACTGTGGTATAAATAAAAGCTTGTACGTAAATTCCTAGAATACTAAAAGCTGCTGACTAGGAGATTAAGATGGTCTGAAGTCACTGACTCAGATCATCAACAGTGTGCCGTTAGCTGAAATGATTAATCACTTTGGTACAAAAGAAAAGGAAAGGAAATTTGTTAAAAAATAAGCAGGGGGCACAGTGCTAACTCCTGGGGCAAGATGATTGGCTGTTTAATAATGTATGACAAAGTGTGTGCCAGATCAAAAGCAAATCACATGCAGCTGGCAGAAGATGAAATGGCATTAGGCAAAATATTTGTCTCGATATGAAGACTATTTAGGAAGTTACTGTACTGAAGGCTATTAGACCATTTTTAAATGATATTTTGGTTATAAAAGCCCCATATAAAAAACACAGTATTTTTAATGCCCATATTGAGTTTATCATAGTCAGGTTTTAAATGCAAAAGCGGCGAGGAGTCCTTTGGTACCTTATAGACTAACCGAAGTGTTGGAGCATAAGCTTTCGTGGGCAAAGACCCACTTCGTCAGATCTGACGAAGTGAGTCTTTGCCCACGAAAGCTTATGCTCCAACACTTCGGTTAGTCTATAAGGTGCCACAGGACTCCTCACCACTTTTGCAGATTCAGACTAACATGGCTACTCCTCTGATACTCGACAGCATGCAAGATTTTAAATGATCATTTATACTTT
This sequence comes from Pelodiscus sinensis, assembly GCF_049634645.1. NCBI lineage: Eukaryota > Metazoa > Chordata > Testudines > Trionychidae > Pelodiscus > Pelodiscus sinensis. The sequence goes on along the minus strand of NC_134711.1, from coordinate 229,824,853 downwards.
GCAAACTGCTTCAGTAATGAGAACTATGGCATAAGCGTGTGTATATATTGTTATTAATCTGGTATGATATCATTGATTTTAACTCTTACTGTACCTCTGATTGAAGAGAGAAGTTTTGGGATGCATACATGTAGCACCTTTATCCTTCACTTTCCCCCCTTTTCCCCATTTGCATCGATGGCACACACAGTTTAAAATGTAGGTGAGGGAAAGGTCTTGGTTGAGTTTTCTCTATTTATTATGGCATTGGATAGGCTTGGATTAGTGACGGTGATATATAAGGGCCAGAGAAAGGAGCTTTCACTTAAAGATTCCTTCTTATTGAAATGTCACTTTCTAAAGTTCAGTATGTAATAATCTACAGTTTAAGCACACAAGAAGTTTCTGCTGGATTTGGGTTTAGGATGGCAGTTCTAGGATTCTGTGCTGCTGTGGGTGGTTTGGACAGAAGAGGGGCAGTGAACACTCTACTTGGAAAGGCACCTTTTGACTCCTTCTCCACTGAGCCCCAAACCAATCCCCTGCTTGTCACATGCTGCATGCCAGGTCCAGACTGCCCACAGCAAAAACTCAGCTGGCACTTCTTACCACATTTAAACTTTAAGCACCACCAAATAGAGGCTTGTGGGACTAAAACTAGAATTCCTCTGCTTCCACATGGAGCTTCTGAGTGCCAAAGGAGAGGCTCCATCCTACCATCCCCTCTGACACATCTCTCAGTCTGCACATAAACAAAAGGTTCTGTGAAAAGAATGCAAAGTCAAACACTCAAAAACTAAGAAGTGCCAGAATTACATGTCTCTGTGCAACCTTAATTTAGCCCCTTTGGGTGTATTCTTTATACTACAGGCTTTAATTAAAAGAACACATGCTATTTTTCCATAAGAGTACCTCATCCTATGCAGAGGATGGATGCTGCTCAGTTAATGAGCCACTATTCAATATTGTTTTCTCCTATTGGTCAATGTGTAGCCCTATGCCTTATTCACGGCACACTATTCAAATCCTACTCTGATAAAAGACTTTTGTAATTTCCTTGTGGGTTTTTTTTCCTGTAGGAATGATATTATCACGATGTTACCAATGGGAATCTGAGGCACACAGCGGTGAATGTCAAAAATGTACATTAACTGTGGGGGTAAACACCATGGACCTGTTTTTTCAGAGAATTTACCCTTATTTAGCTCTTTGCATGTTCACAGCATAGCTCCCAATTAATTCAGTTGAAGCTGTGAGCTCTCTGCAAATTAGACCCCAAGATCTCAATCTAGCACCCAGGAAATGAGGACTACACATTTGGTGACCACACATGAAGTGGTTGGTTTAAGTAACTGGCCCAGCATGTCACAGGGACTCTGTGGCAGAGGTAAGAATAGAATCCAGTTCTATTGAGCATCATTTAATTCCCTTAACTATGAGACCTTCCTTTCTCTGCCAGCAATCTCCTGTCTGTTCACAACAGCTCTTCCAGATTCTAAAACAATGAAGCAGGGGTACTACAGACAACAGACCCCTTTACTATACAACCCTGATTAATCCATCCCTACAGCAGGTCCATTCTGTGTACTGAATGAGGAATGTGGAGTAATAGTATGTGATCATGTAACTAAAGGCTGGGTCCTATTGCATACGCACAAGCAGGTTGTGTTAAGGTTCCACAGGCAACCTTCATGCTGGTATTTCCTAACTCCTGAGTGCTTGATCTTGCCACACTTACATTCCTGTAATATAGTTTTTGTGTGTAATTTCATAGATTTTTGAAAAAAGAACACTCAAAGAAAAAAAAAGAAGCAGAAATTCCATGATGTGGACTTCTGCATGGTTAATTAACAGGTTTAGAACCTTTAGCTCCTGAGTACAGACCTCTCCCATGTGATCTAATTAAGTAACTGACAGCAATTGTAGTTTTCTATCATCTGCAGTTCACCACCCACTACACGTGGATGACACAAACAATTTGCCAGTGGGTTTTGCAGATAGTTGTTGAACACAGAGGAATGTTGAGGGTCTGGAATCTTTGGTTCCGTTCCATTTTTTGGAGGGTTGTATCCTTTAAAATAACAGACATTTCTATTTCTGTTCCCTCCATCCTGTTCCAGTCTTGTCTTTTCCCCACACTCATCCATGTCCCTTCCGTCAGTCCTCACCATAGTCACTGTGCCATCATCATCTAGCCAATTGCAGTGCTTCACTCAAAGTACAGTCCAAATTCCAGTCATCCCTCCACCCAGTCCCATATCCCAGTCTCTCACTCTTCCTAGTCTTTTACTGCAGGGTTCTTGCCTCAGTCTCCTTGAACAGCCAATCTCAGTCAGCCCCTTCTCTGCTTCTGATATCAGTCTTCCCACTGCCTGTCCTTTTCTCTCTTACTCTAGCTTCATATTCAGTAACCCAAAGCTACTTGTCCCAATCTATTCCTTCCACCCCACCTCTGCCAGTCCAATTCTTGTCCCTTCTACATTCTAGTCAGGTTGCTTCCTCCTCCATGCTGCCAACTGCACTCATTTGGTGAAGTTAGACTGGAGGGAAGGAGTCAAAATCAGGATTATAAATGGAAGATTGCTAGAGGGATATACTAACAATAAGTGGATATAAGAGTGTGTACATTTGGAAAAAAAGAGAGAGCTGCACTTACCGTTCGTGCAGATTACTACTTATGTATATTTTTGTAATTACCAGCAATATTTAGTTTGTGTTGTCACTCACTAAGAAAAGGCATAGCTACTGAAATAAGTGAGCACTTAAGGAAAACCCAGACCTTTTATATCTGCCACTTATTTCCTGATTATGTTTCTGGAGGTCAGGCCCTTCATTTTGACACTTAATGAATAAAATGCCCACGTTGCAGGAAATGGGATAATGAATTGTGAAAAGACATAATCAGCAATGACTAAATAATTAAGGGAATTGAAATGTAGAGTCACTTGGGAATGTATTAATAATAACACAATTTTTCCATATGCTAAAGAATTCTGTCTGTTTTTAGAAAATCAGTCTCACACATGCTCTATGGCAAAAAAAAATTAATGTAGACTAATAGGAACTGTAATTAGATGTTCTGCTTTCAAACAGCTGAATAAAAGATGAAATCATATAGAAAGTATATTTAGATACAAGCCAGAAAGTAAACTGATTATTATTCATAGTGCTGTTAATAGGAGCTGTAATTTATGCATCTAGTGGGAATTATGTTAGGCAATTAGGAAAGGGAGTCACACTTGACTTCCCTTTATGCATTTCCATATTTATATATTTTTCTATATCATGCCAATGTCTCCATCTCTCTGGTTACCTTTAATCCAAATAACTGTCTAAAATAATATCCTGACAAGGAAAATGGCTCTTAGAGCTCAAAAGCTATCCTTTGCCTAGATTAAATAAAATTTCACATGCTTTTGTTTGATCTCATCAGCCGATCACATCAACTTCAGCTAATCAGAACTAGTACATGACTTTTTAACTTCTGTTAGAGCGTCACCTTCAAATGCTTGTCATGGAAGTGCTGGACTACCACAGCTGTGGTTTTGTGCCCAGGACAAACCTCCTTTAAATTCTACCCTTAGTCTAGCTACCCAGCATCAGAATCAGTAGTCTAGTGTTGATAGCATGTCGCTAACAAACTAAGAGAGAGGCAAGATAGTTGAGCTAATCTCTTTCATTGGACCAATTTCTTCTAGTGGATGAGCCAAACTCTGGAGCTTCCCAGAGATCTTCTTCAAGGGTATGTCTACACTACCACCCTAGCTCGAACTAGGGTGGTAATGTAGGCAGCCGGAGTTGCAAATGAAGTCCGGGATTTGAATTTCCCGGGCTTCATTTGCATCTCGCCGGGCGCCGCCATTTTTAAATGTCCGCTAGTGCGGACTCCGTGCCGCGCGGCTACATGCGGCACGGACTAGGTAGTAACGGTAGTTACTAGGGAGTAATGGTAGTTCGGACTATGAAGCCTAGTCCGAACTACCTAGTCCGTGCCGCATGTAGCCGCGCGGCACGGAGTCCGCACTAGCGGACATTTAAAAATGGGGGCGCCCGGCTTTATGCAAATGAAGCCTGGGAAATTTAAATCCCAGGCTTCATTTGCAACTCCGGTTGCCTACATTACCACCCTAGTTCGAACTAGGGTGGTAGTGTAGACATACCCCAAGTCATGTCTGCACTAAATACAGATGTGACAGAGAGTGAAGCATAAGGGGTTCTCATGCAGGGTAGGAGAAAAATGAAATGGGCAATTAAGAGTTAGCAGGCAGTAGGAAGTGTTACAAAAATGATTGTCTTAAGGCATAAAACCACTGTCCTTATTCATGGTTTTTAGTGTCCAGCGGAGCTATGAATTTAAATTCTCAGGGCCATCTTTTGAAAGTTTATGCAGGTTTTCTTTTGTGGATGAGGACTGAGGGGCCAGATATAAAGTGATCACTTTGTGAAAAGTATCCAGCCAGGGGTGTTTATGTCTTTGATCATTTTTCTGTGTGAGTTCATTTGGGAGTGTAGCTATTGTTTAGCTTTATCCACAGAGTAGTTGTTGGGCTATTTGATGTACTATATAAGGTACATCATATAATGTGACAGGCATGTGTAGAACCCATAGATCTGGACAGGTGTGTTTTATGTGTGCGTGTGTTTTGATTCTCATAGCAGTAGAGATATGGCAGCATGTTTTTCATCTGTTATTCTGGAAGGGTCTGGAGCAGCTTTGAGGCGGTGTGTCCTGCTCTGTGAGGTGCTCGCTTCTGGTTATGAGTTTAGCAAGGTGGAGGATTGTTTGAAAGACAAAAAGGGGGCTCAGGAAAGACTTTTATTAGTATGTGGTTGTAATTGTTTGATGATAGCCTGGAAGGGTTTTGGTGGTGGTGGTAGTGGGGTAAGTGACAAATAGTGGTGTGTGAAAGGTTTTAATGTATTACTTACCTATCAATGGGATCTCAGTCTCACTCAGTCACATTATTTCCTTTATAAATGATTTAACGCTCACTAGAAGGGTAATTTCCATTTGTGTAATAATAATAATACCTTGTGTTTTCATTCAGAAATTTGGGACTGTATTAATAATTAATTAATTAACCTTCACCGTGCTGCAGAAAGGTAGGTAAAAATAATTATATCTGTTTTACCAGATGGCCAAAGTGAAGCATATATAGTTAAGTGATTTGCGGAAAGAATAAAAACAATTCAGTAGCAGAACAAGGATTAGAGTTTAAGAACTAAAATCAGCCCTGGATTAAGCAGGTGCAATTTCCATTGCCTGCAGTGGGCACTGCACACACTTGCTCCAGGCCTGAATAAATAATTTTTATGTGGTCTAAATCCCCTAATCTAGACATAAATCCCTCCTGTTTTATATGCATAATGCTGCATTTTAGACTGTTCTGTACTCATAGTCTCCATTAATCCTCACCTATTTATTTCCTGCAGCACCAAGCTGGACGTCCCAAACCTGTAGCAGGTGTTAAAATTCTTAAGCTCCTGAGCCTTCCTTTCTAACTTGGTTGCCATGCCTTCCTGTCATGAGTCGTTGCTTCTGCTAGTCCAGAATTTCAGATTGTTTGATTTGAATATGAGGGGTGGGGGATTTGGAATCCCACGCTATCATCCAGGTCTTAACAACACCATTTTCTGTGTGGTACTCTACACTGAACTCCGGAAAAATACTTAAGGTCTATTTCTACCAGAACTGTCCTAGAAATTAGGTGTCTGATTTCTTGGCCCCTACCCAACACTATCTCCTAGCTACAGGTCTTATTTTTTTTGGCTGCTGATCATCTTTTGTAATTGGGCTGGCAAAAATTTCCATTGCCTTTCTCTCTTCACCCAAGCTCTAACTGACAGCTGCTCCTGCCCCGCTCCATTACCACAGATGGCTATACCAACATCTAGCAGTTGTTCTATCCCTCATCTAGTTTACTTCCGCCTGTCATGTTAGTGACATCCCCAGCCACAACAGAAGTTGCTCCCCAGAGCCACATTTGTGACTTCCTTACATTAATACTCACAGTGGCCCTTATATAACAATCTCACACTGCCTCTTACCACTGCCTCTTTATAGCTTGCTGTGATATCCCTCTCATCTGCCTCGTAGTAACTGGAAAGCTTGTTGTGCTCTTGCAGCTATACAGAATGTTTATTGCAAACTGTAGAAGGACATGTAAAAGGTGTAAATGTATATTTACATGCATTTTATTCCTTTTCGTCACAGTTGGTGGTTACTTTTAACTTCCCCTATTAAACAAATCTTTTTGTTGTTGATTCCCCTCCCTGAGGCGTTCCACTCATCTGGTTAGATACATTTATTCTAAGAAGTGGTGTTGTATCTTGGAATGGACTCTCTGAGCTTAACGCGGGAAAATTCCCATTGTTGTGCTGCTGAAACATTGATATATATGAGTTTGTGCATCTGTCTGTCTGTTTGTGAGTCTGTCTGTCCATCTATGAGTCTTCCCCTCAGCAGTAAGAGATAGGACCACCAAATTTGGTATGCAGCTTCCTTTTCTCCTAACTTAAAGCAAGATCAGGGTTTGGTGGCTCCAGGAAAACAGGATGTGCTTGGAATCCAGTTGTTTTCAGTGACATGGAAAGGGAAAGGTTTGAGAGCAGGGACAGTTATGCTCTGCAATGACCACTAGGGGCAGAGAGCATGGGGGACAGTTATACTACAGTGTGTCCACAGCAGGGAGGCTACACCAGCAAGAGAGTGGTCGGTTGGGGTTTGGGCTCTCCATATTGCCAGCCACCAGCCACAGGTAAGTGGCCCCCCGTTCCAAGCCCTTCCCACCCAGCGCTCCGATGCAGCATCAGATGTAGGGGGAGCCCTACTGGTCAGTGGCCCTGCCTCCTCAGCCTCCCTCCCCGCCTGGGGAGCATCACCAGGGTTGGGCTGCACAGCCCCAGACCCCTGTAGGAGCATCACAGGTGCCGGGCAGCACAGCCCCTCCCCCAGGAGGAGCTGGAGGGGGCAGACAGCTGCCACTGTGGGTGGCCCTAGTGAGCCCCAAAGACCTGCCAACCATCTCTCCTGAGCCCCCTAGCCTGAGCCTTCCATCTCCTCCCCTGAATACTTCACTCCCACCCACTGCCCTGGCACCCTCAATCTCTGCCCTTACTCCTGCACCCGCACACACACACACACACACACACTGCCAGCTACCTGCCCTGAAGGACCCAGGCAATACAGGGTAAGTCTTCTAGTCATTACATAAATGCAGTGTTTTACTGCATTAACAAAAACACATGATTGTTTAACAGAGTCCATTACAGAAGATGGAGGCTTTAATGATCTCTATGGATTTTTAGTTTGTAAGAGGACATTATGAAGCTGTCTTGGTAGGGTGCTGTTTTTATATGTGAAAGAAGTTGCCAGCATTGTACAGCATTTTTATATCTTGTTGCCTAGCAACATATCATAGTGCCCTTATTGCAAAAGTGTCTGCTTTCTCATTAAAAATCTTCATGTTGTTCCTTAATTCTGCTAACTTAGCCTTGTTATTGATCTTATGCTGCTTCTTCCTATGGACTGAGGTTCCATCCATTAGCTTCTTAAGAAATATAGCAGGTCTTAACTGATTTGGTTTCACAACTAGGAGACATGTATTAGTGCTAATCTTTGGTTTCCCTGTTCATCGCCATTTGTTTTCAATCAGGAAAACTTTGTATTCAGAATCAGAAAGGTCATTGATGTGGTGATATATTTAATAGATGGATCACAAAAGTTAAAAAAAACCCAACAATGATTACATTGGACTTTCTGCAAAAGACTTAACATTTCCACGGCATTTTTTCCCTTTAAAATAATATGCAGCTTCTGCTTCAGTTCAGTATTGCTGCACACCCTTATTATTGTATCATTGTAAAAGGGCACTTTATACTTTGGATTTGCTAAGGTTACGCAAGATGTTGAGGTCTGGGAAAACTTACTCCTTCCAAAGTATGACTTTTTTCCCCTTTGTGAAAAACAGATGTATTTAAAAGTGCACTTTGTAAAAACAAGTGGCAGCATTTATAAGCATCTGCACCATAACAAAACACTGTCTACAGGAGGAACATTTATTCATGTCAGCACAATTCCTGGTTAACTCCTTGAGTAAAAGCTCGGTCTTCCTGCACTCCACGTGCTATCTAGACACATGCTGTGATTCAAGCACGTGTCCTACAGATGCTTCTTCAGACTCACATGGAACAAGATCACATGGACTGCATGAAAGAACAGTCAAGCTTTGGAATTGCCATGCTCAGGAAACAAGGAGCTTCCTGCATCCTTCATATACAGTAAATGATACTTATTATACTCACCCTTAACCCTTTACTTACTAGCTTATTTTAATTGTATTCATTAATCAGACTTTAATACATTGGTGATGGTCAGTAGAGATACTGTAAAGTTGAGGTGAGCAGTATTATTATAATACCTGTTCTTAATTAAACTATTTTGGATTAAACTTGATATGTTTAAACCACTTAAAATAAATTCTGCTCTCCCTACACATACATACACAGCTTCTTTTAAGCAATAGATGTGCATTTCTGAGAGCTGAATCTGTGTATCAGAGGACAGAATTTGGCACATAATGTCAGAGCAGTCATTTTTTTCAAAGTTGTGTGTGTGAAGAGACAGAGACTTAATGGTAATCCAGTCAGCTGTTTTTAAGCTGCAAAACAAATTATAAGACTGGGTTATGTTCTAAAACTTTAGAGAGTGCTAATTGTTTAAAAGAAACATTGTAAGTAATTAATGTAAGATGTGGACTAATTAGTTTTGTCATCAAAAAGAAGTGAAAATTGTGAAGACCAAAATATTTAACTTCGCAATTACCTACTGCACATACATGAAACTTTTTCCAATAATTTTCACAACTTTTAAAAACAAGTAATTACATGCTCTAATTATGTAATTATGCATACTAATTATGTCATTAAATCTAATTATAGTGATTATGTAATTATACAATAATTGATACATAACTGACATGCAAAAACCTGCATATGTATTATTTCACAAACAGAACAGGTTCCATATTAGCCATTTGAGACTATTAAAACCATGTGGCTTTATTGGCGGGCCTGAGGAAGGGATTTGGGCCAGTCGCTCATTTTCTAAATCTCTTTGTTTCTCGCGATTGGTGCTGAAAAAATTTCTTTTTCTCATAAGTGTGTGCAGCTGCCTCCCACTAATTTCAACAGAAGCCATATGTGAGCATCCAGTGATGGAATTTAGCCCTAAGAGCAAAAGAAAACATGGGCCTCCAGTATATATTGACACAAGAGACTTGGACTAGATAAATATTTGTCACTCAATAATCACAAAATGCTGCAACCTGATTTAATTAATTTCTTCATATTGGTATGGCTGTAGTATCAATATAAGTGTTCGAAAACAGAGAGCCTGCTTGAAGACTGTGGAAAAATATATATTGACTTTAGTAGGAGCAGGAGCCTGTCCCATGGAAGGGTTATGGCTACTTCCTCTGTACACCTCATATATATATATATATATATTATTTAATTTTAAAAGATGCCTGTCTTTTTGTCAATTACATGTACACACAGATCTTCTTGAGCAGGCACAACTCATAGGATTGCCAGGTGTCCGGTATTTTCACCTTCTGTCCAGTAAAAAAAATCTGAAAATACTGGACCTAAAATGTCTGGTATTTTCTGATTTTTTTCCCCTGCCAGGAGGCAAAAATACCAGACACCTGGCAACCCTACCACACTCAGCAACTGGGCCCAGCTCCCAGGCGCCCCTGACCCAGCCCCTGGGCCCCTCTTGGACCTTCCCCCCCCAACCTCTCCGAATCCCCACTCCTCCCCACTTACCTGGTTCCGCAGGGGAGATCTCTTCCCGCACAGAGTAAGAAAACAAGATGACCACCGGCAAAAAAAGAAAAACCTCAAAGGCCTTAAAGGTGCCACGCTGGGTTTTTTTGTATTTTTTGGTTTTTTTGTTTTTTGGGGTTTTTTTTTTTTTGCTTAATAACTTTCAGGGTCCTTTTTTTTCCCCTCAACAACTTTGGTTCCCCCCCCCATATTTTTTTCTCCACAGTGTTTTTTTGAGGGGGAGGGGAATGTTTGGTATTTTTGGTTAAACCATCTGGCAACCCTAGGCACAGGCCTATCAGGACTCCACATGGGGTTGCCAGGTATCCTGTTTTGGACCAGAAAGTGATGTTGAAAAGGGGATCTGGCAGTATTCAGCCAGGTGTACTGTTGACCAGACACTAACTGAAAAACTTAAAAAATAACAAATAGTTCTGCAGCACCTTAGAGACTAACAAAACATGTAGATGGAATCATAGTTTTCGTTGGCACAACCCACTTCTTCAGATGAATGGAGTTAAGGGTAAGGTTGCCAGATACTTTCCCCAAAAATACCGAACATGGCAAGGAATGTCCCAAGTGGCTTTCCATCCGAGACAAACAGAAAATAGCATGTTCGGTATTGTCTGGTTGTTTTTTTTTTAACCAAAAAGAGGCTGCAGATACTGGCCTGTCTGGGCCAATACTGGACACCTGGCAACCCTAGGATGTGGTCCAGGGCCTCAAAGTGGGGGCAGGCCTCTGGGTCGGCCCCTGGCTGGCAGGCCCAGGAGTAGGCAAAAATACCAGCTACACAGCCCTTAATTCTAACGACTTAATTCGAACTAGGGGTTAGTCCTCGTAGAATGAGGTTTACCTAGTTCGAATTAAGCACTCCGCTAGTTCGAATTAAGTTCGAACTAGCGGTTTGTATGTGTAGCGCATATTAAAGTTAATTTGAACTAACGGCTGTTAGTTCGAATTAACTTTGTAGTGTAGACATACCCTGAGAAAGAGAGGGAATTGAGGGTGGGAGGATTGTCAATTAGAGTGTCCAGGCTAAATAAAGCTGATGGAGTGGGTACTAAATGATCTTAAGTACCCTGTGCTTGGTTTTTTATGTCATTAGGATGTGGAATATAGTGGGCCATATATGCAAGGTCTTTGTTCAGACCTCTGTTGCATCAAACTTGTAAATGAAATTAAGTTCTGAAGATTTTTAGTTTGTGAGAGGACACTATGAAGTTGTCTTGGTAGATTACGGTTTTTATTTGTGAAAGAAGTGACTGTCCTCCTCCCTCCACCCAATGTGTTATATAATTCCTATAAGTATTTGCTGATCCCACCACAGAGGTGGCTGAATTTCAGTGATGTTTTATCCTTTGTATGGAAAACACCCCGGGAACAAAGATGTAAATAATTATAAAATGTTATTACTAATATTTGATGTGTATCTATGCAAAAGAATGAAACTTCCACTACTGTGTTATCTCTTTCTCTGGGTACGTCTACACTACAGCGCTAGTTCGAACTAACTTAGTTCGAATTAGTTAATTCGAACTAAGCTAGTTCGAACTAACGCATCTAGAACTAAAAACTAGTTCGAACTAGCGTTTTGCTAGTTCGAACTAGTAAGTCCACATTGAGTGGACTCTGGACAGGGCTTAAGGATGGCCGGAAGCAGTGCCGGCAGGGCATAAAAGGAGGACTTAGAGCATGGAGATGCTGTCTCAGGCTAGCCGAGGGCTGCGCTTAAAGGGTCCCGACCCCCACCCCGGACACACAGTTCTAAGGGGTGCCCCGCTTGCAAAGAAGTTCTGGCTTGGAGTGCCCTGAGTGCCCACACTGGGCACATCACACCACTCGGCCATCAGCCCGGCTGCACTTGCCGCAGGCTGCCATCTGGGGAGAGGGAGTAATTGGGGGGCTGCAGGAGAGCTTCCACCCCCAGAAGCCCGCAGAGCCAGCCCAGTCCTCCCCATCGGGGGCTCGTACCCCATTCCTCCCTCACCTCCTTCCACTTACCCTTCCCTAGCCCCCCTTCTTATTGATGTACAAAATAAAGATAACGTTTCTTCCAACATTGACTCTGTCTTTATTGAACAAAACTGGGGGAGACTGGGAAAAGGAGGTGGGAGAGGGGAAGAGAAAGGCTGGGAGAGGGGAGGGCAACTAACATGATCAGGGGTTGGGAACAGGTCCCAGATGAAGAAAGGCTACAGAGACTGGGACTGTTCAGCTTAGAAAAGAGGAGACGGAGAGGGGACAGGATAGAGGTCTCTAAAAGAAGGGGTTGGGTGGAGAGGGTGCATTCAGAAAAGTTCTTCCTGAGTTCCCATAAAGCAGGACTAGAGGACACCAAAGGAAAGGAATGGGTAGCAGGCTTGAAACTAGTAAGAGAAAGTTGTTGTTCTTGACAAAGCAAATAGTTAACCTGTGGAACTCCTTGCTGCAGGAGGCTGTGAAGGCTACAACTAGAACAGAGTTTAAAGGGAAGTGAGATCAAGTCATGGAGGTTGGGGCCATGGAGTCCTATTAGCCAGAGGGTAGGAGTGGTGTCCCTGCCCAAAGTTTGTGGAAGGCTGGAGAGGGATGGCACGAGACAAATGGCTTGGTCATTGTCTTCGGTCCATCCCCTCCAGGGTCCCTAGGGTTGGCCGCTGTTGGCAGACAGGCTACTGGGCTAGATGGACCTTTGGTCTGACCCAGGACGGCCATTGTAAGCTCAGGGCTCAGTGTCGGGGGTCTCAGTGGACCCCCTTGATTTTCATGCACACCTGGTCCTGGGTGGCCAGGCTGGCAGCTCTCCTGCCCTAGACGGCCACTTTCCTGTGCCTAGTGCGGAGATCGTGGACGAGGTCCACGATGTCCGCACTAGCCCAGGAAGGTGCCCGCCTCTTGCGGTCCAGGGCAAACTCCCGGGAGCCGCCAGCCTGGTCCCGGCAAGAGGGGGTGGGCTGGGGGGCATCGGGTGGGTGTCTCTGTGCCGTGCCAGGTGCAGGGTCTGCTAGCTGGGTGCTGGCAGGCTTGCACCTGGCACGGGCACCGTAGCCAGCCCGTGCCCCTTTAAGGGGTCCGGGGCCGGGAGGGGGGCATAGAGTTTCCCTGGTGTTGGCCAGAGTGGCCACCAGGGAAACCTGGGGAGGGCTAGCCTCCCACTAGTTCGAACTAAAGGGCTACACAGCCCTTAGTTCGAACTAGCTAGTTCGAACTAGGCGTTAGTCCTCGTAAAATGAGGTTTACCTAGTTCGAACTAAGCGCTCCGCTAGTTCGATTCAAATTCGAACTAGCGGAGCGCTAGTGTAGCGCATAGGAAAGTTAGTTCGAACTAACGTCCGTTAGTTCGAACTAACTTTCTAGTGTAGACATACCCTCTGTCTCTACTACCTATGCAAACATTTTGGATGAGATACATTATCTTGCAATATTTTGTATGGCAAGTCTATGTAAATGCCAAGCAGTGGTTTTTCATAAGCAAGGCGGTTTCAGAAGGGTAAGGATATATTTTCTGTTGAGTAATCACTTTCCATTTATTTTTCACACTATCTGATAACAAACATCTAGTTTTAAGTGTTATCATTCATATATGTAGAAGTGTAATTTTGATTTGATCCATATTCCTTTGAATGCTGAAATTGTTTGAAAAACTTTCTTCTTTGGTTCAAAATTCAAAGAATATCATATTACAATTATCTTTACATGTCACTGTTTGTATTACTAAAGTAAATGTTTGTATTACTACCAGTAATGTGTACTTTTCATGACAGGGACTGAGTATATGTAGAAAAGACTAAAACTGAACATTTATTTATTCATGGTGGGATAAATTCAGCTCTGAGAAGAGAAGCCACCCAAAGCCTATATTTACATCCCACTTATTTTGAAAGCTTCAGTGGGAATTACAAGATGAGTCAGTTTTATGCAGGCCTTCTGCTCAGGGGCAAACCTCACTCCAAAGAAAAATCCTCATACTTCAGTACTTTTTTGTCACCATCTTACCGATATCACAATTGTGTTTAGGGAAACTGACCAATCATAAGCACAGCATAGAGATTTGAATTTGTTTCTTAGATAGGGTACTGCCTTACCTAGACTCCTAGCTCAGGGCTGGGCAATAATTTTTGCCCGGGGGCCACTTCAAACATTTTTGAAGTAGTTTCGGGGCTTAAATGGGAAGGGAAGGGGCTGCCCCACCCACAGACCATGATTGGTCTAGGAGTGGAGGAGCCTCTTTGCTCCCCCCCCCACTAGGCACCCATGGCCTGGAAGACGCTTGGGGATGGGGCCTGGGGATGGGGGAGCGCGGGAAGCTTCCTGCCCTGCAAGGAGCCCGTGGCACTTTGAAGTGCTGCGGGCTCCTCGCAGGGCCAGGACAGAGCGAAGAAAGCTTCATGCAGCTCCCCTGCCCCCAGGCCCTGATTGGCCTAGGGGTGGGGAGCAGCAGGGCCTCTGTGGGCCAGATCCACTGCTTGGCAGGCTGGATCCAGCCTGCAGAGGCCCCTGTCCTAGGGGTTGGGAATGCTGCAGAGCCTGAGGTAAAAGACATGTGTAATGAAATCCAGTGGCATCTATGGATTTCAAAGAGAGCTCAATCCATCTGTCTTCAGTCAGAGGGAGGGTTGTAGTGATGACTTAGGCCTTGTCTATACTACAAGATGAGGTCCAATATGTTAAGGTGGATTTTTAGCATCTGATTTTGCAAAGTCCAAGATGCATATTCCCACCGCATACCAGAATTCTATGTAGTTCAATATAGTGCATTCCCAACGGGCTGGCTACTATCAACTTTGACAGCGATGTGCTGTGAGTTGCTATCCTACAGTTCCTAGGCTCCCAGTGCCCAGTGGGACCAAAACAATTCGGTGGGTGGTTCTGAGTACATGTCATCAGTATCCCATAATGTACTCATCTCCTCTTTCCCTCCCCCCTCCTCCACCCACTTGAAAGCAATCATAGAATACTAGAACTAGAAGGGACCTCAAGAGATCATCAAGTCCAGTCCACTGCCCTCATGGCAGAACCAAGTAAGGTCTATATCATCCCTGATAAATGTCTGTCTAACCTTGTCTCAAATATCTCCAGTGATGGAGATTCTACAACCTCCCCAGGCAATTTATTCCAGTGTTTAACAACCCTGATAGTTAAGAAGTTTTTCCTAATGTCCAACCTAAACCTCCATTACTGCAGTTTAAGCCCATTGCTTCTTGTCCTGTCATCAGAGGCCAAGGACAATTTTCCCCCTCCTCTCTGTGGCTAAGTCCACATTGTAGCCTTTTTTCGGAAAAAGCTACTCAAATTGCTCTCTGCATAGCTTTTTCCGATTGTTTTTCTGGAAGAGGCTTTTCCGCCATTTGGCCCCATCTAGAAAAGCCTCCTCTTTCGGAGGAGCCCTTATTCCTCATAGAACGAGGTATACAGGGCTCCCCAAAACAGTGCATTTGCTCTTCTGCAAAAAAAAGCGGAAGAGCAAACACATTCCCTGGACGTAGCAGTATCCCAGAAAATCCCCGTCGTCTAGATGTACCCTGTGACACCATTTTAGATACCTGAAAACTGCTATCACATCCCCTCTCAGTCTTCTCTTTTTGGGTATGTCTACACTACAGTGTTATTTCAAAATATCTTATTTCGAAATAGTTAATTCGAAATAAGTTATTTTGAAATAATGCATCTACACATAAAGTGCATTTTGAAATAGTGTTTTGCTATTTCGAAATAGCTCGTTTACACTGATTGGACGCTGAATCGCATTTAAGGCCAGCTGAAACCGGTTCCAGCAGGGCATCAGGTCAGTAGTTGCTTTGTGTGGCTGCTGTCTGAGGCTATCTGAGGCTTGTGCTTAAAGGGACCCCCTGGACAGCCGGTTCTCAGCTTTCCCTGCTTGCTTGCCAACCTCGCTGAGGGACAGCAAAGCATTTTTCTCTCTGACTGTTTGGTTGCCCTCACTTGGGACACCACAGCACTTGGCACCATGGAGCCAGAGCAGCCCCTGGGCACTCTGCTGCTTCTTTTGGATCTTTTGCTGCAAGCCTGGCAGCAAGTTCTGGAGGCTGCCTGGCAACTTCTGCGGCAGCCCAACCCCCAGGTCCTCTTCCAGACCCCCCTGGGAGCCGTGGAGGAGCAGTGGCCGGATGCCAGTGTGCCCCGCCGCGTCTGCACACCAGCAGCGACTGGTGGGACCACATCGTCCTGGAGTTCTGGGGAGACCAACAGTGGACCCACAACTTCAGGATGAAGAAGGACACCTTCCTCGAGCTCTGTGAGTGGCTCGCCGCTGCTCTGCCATTCCCCTCCACAAGCGTGTGGCCGTCGCCCTATGGAAGCTATCCATGCCGGATAGCTACCAATCCGTTGGCAACCAGTTCGGCGTGGGGAGATCCACCGTCGGAGCAATGCTCATGCAGGTATGGCAGTCTCCGGCCATTGTGCCAGGGGATGGGGGCAAGAGGAGGGGATGGGCTGCCCCAGGGAAAAGGCGGGGAGGGGGTGCAAGTCTCCTCCATTGGAGGGTTTGTTCTGTCCCAGCCGCATTTCGGACTGCCCGCAATGGCCAGGATTGCGGGGGGGAGGAGGGTTGCTCCTGAGGAGTGGGGATGCGGGGCAGTGGTGGGGAAGGAACACTCTTAGCCACCCTGGTACCCCAGTGACTCTCGGTTTTGTGTGTCCCTCTGCAGGTGGTCAAGGCCATCAACAGAGTGCTGCTCCTCAGAGTCATCCGCTTCACGGATTTGGACGCGGTCATCGAGGGGTTTGGCGCCCTGGGCTTCCCCAACTGCGGGAGGGCAATTGATGGGACACACATCCCCATCCGTGCCCCGGAACACCAGGCCTCCCTCTACATTAACCGGAAGGGATACTTCTTGGTCATCCTGCAGGCCATGTCTGACCACCAGGGCCGCTTCCTGGACATCAACATGGGCTGGTCCAGCAAAGCACACGACGCGTGGGTGTACCGCAACTCCTCTGTGTGTCAGAGGCTGCACGCTGGGACCTTCTTTCCTGACCGCCACATCAGGGTCGGGGATGTGGACATGCCTGTCTGCCTGGTGAGGCATGCAGCCTACACGCTGCAACCCTGGCTCATGAAGCCCTACACAGGACACCTCAACCCCTCCTGGCAGGCCTTTAATGCCAGGCTCAGCAGGGCCCGTGTTGTGATGGAGGGGGCCTTTGGCCAGCTGAAGGCCCAGTTTTGATGTCTTCTCACCCACCTATACCTCTCCGAGAAGAATATTCCGCACGTGGTGGTGACGTGCTGTGTGCTGCACAATTTGTTTGAGCGGAAGGGGAAGGCTTTGCTGCCAGGCTGGATGGCAGAGGCCGACCACTTGGCTGGCTTGTACACACAGCCCTGCACGGCTGCCAGCCGGGAGGCCCATCGGGAGGCTACCGGTATCCGGGAGGCCCCATGGGAAAGTTTCCAGACAGAGGAGGACTAAAGTCCCCTTGGCGTGCCCTACCAGGGCCTTGTGCTCTATTCTACCCTCATGTCCTTTCACTTTTCCCTCCCTAATCCCCCTTCCTTATGTCAAATAAAAACACGTGTTGCCAAAAAAACCTCTATTTATTGACCATAACTGGGGTAGGCAGTGATGAGGGTGGGAGAAGGGAGGAGGAAACCTGGGAGCAGGGGGCTGGAAGCAGGAGGCAAGGGGAGGAAGGGGGAGGAGAAGCTCAGGGTTGGGGGTCTTGCCGGCCCACTGTGGGTGCGGGGGCCTTGGCGTCTCCGGGGGGGAACAGGTATGAAGGGGAGAGCAAGGGGGCAAGAAAGGAGTGGGAGAGGGAGCAGGAGTGGGAGGATGAGCAATAGCTGGAGCGGCAGCAGACAGCAATCTCTGCGCCATGACTGCAGGTGGTTGCGGATGGCACGGCCCTGGTCACGCAGCTCCTGCAACCTCTCCTGCCGCAGATGGAGGTCTTCCCTCACCCAGTGCTCCTGGCTGTGGACCTGCCTTTACAGTAACCCCAGGTGCTGCCGCTGGTATCCTTCCTGGTTCCAGGTGTGCCTGCTGGCCCGGGTGCGGGAGCATGTCCTGGGCAGGGTGGTGCGCCCTGCACTCACAGCTGGTGCAGCTGTGGAGAAACCAGAGAGGTGGTCAGTTAGTTATCCCTGGAGACACAGTGGGTAAAGCCCAGCCCCCCTCAGCAAGGTGAGGACAGCAGGTCTCCGCACCATCCTAAGTGGAGTACTTTGCATTTGTTTTTATTAAACTTCATGCTATTTATCTTAAACCATTTCTCCAGTTTGTCCAGATCATTTTGAACCCTATGCTCCAAAGCACTTGCAACTCCTCCCAGTTTGGTATCATCTGCTAACTTAATAAGCATACTCTCTGTGCCAAAGCAGACCCCTGCGGAATCCCACTTGTTATGCCTTTCCAGCATGACTGCAAACCATTAATAACTACTCTCTGAGAATGGTTATCCAGCCAGTTATGCACCCCCCTTATAGTAGGCCCATCTAAGTTGCTTGTGCCTAGTTGATAAGAAGGACATGCGAGACCGTATCAAATGGCAAACAATCTTTTCATGCTCTTATTTCCCTGGCTCTCCATGCAGATGCCATAACAAGGCAAGTACCGACAAAGTGCTATGGTAATCTTTGCAAACGTCTTGTGCCTTATGCTGCAGTATGTCCAGAACCTATTCAGGGCCTGTCAGAACAAGGAAGAATATCAGGCAGCCATGAAGCACTGTTTGATGCATCTGTGTGAAGTGCTCGAGTTGAACAATTAGTAGATGCTGGCAGCATTCGATCCTCTTGACACAGTGGAATGCTGGTTGTGGTGCTGTGAGACAAGCACAGACTGCCAGGACCACAGTTATACAGCTATGGGACAATCAACAGTGGCTGGAAAACTTTTGCATGCATAAGGCCACTTTCATGGAATTTTGCAAATTGCTTTCCCCCTCCCTGAAGTGCAAAAATACCAGAATGAGACCCGTTCTGACCGCTGAGAAGTGAATGGCAATAGCTCTGTGGAAGCTGGCAACGCTGAACAGTTACTAGTCAGTTGGAAATCAATGTGGAGTAGGGATGTAAAATCCTATGTAAATTGTTAACATGTTAAACTATAGGTTAACACGGCACGGTGGACGTGGCTGGGCTAAAGTGCTCCCTGAGGTTAGGCATGGGGGGCCTGGCTGGGCTGGAGCAGCCCCCACCTGCATCATGGGCTGCTCCAACCAGGCTGGATACCAATTAACCGGTTACCCTGGTAAGCATGCCAGTAAGGTAATGCTTGCTGGTTAACCAGGTAACAAGTTAACCCTTTACATTCCTAATCTGAAGTGGAGAAATCTACAGTGGATACCTAGAAGCTTGAAGGTAGGAGGGAGAGGGGGTCTCTATGTGGCAGCAAGACAGAGGCTCAAATTATGCTTTGTTGGGTATGAGCAAATGGAGATGTGCTGCCGGTGGCATTAGGTACATATACAGCTTCCCTGCTTCATCTGGGTTGCCGTGCACGGTATCAGTCTTCTCCAAATTACACAGAGTGGTCGGGAGCAAATGGTGACTGAATGTTGCCAGAAACCTGGATCTCATGCTGCAACGCTTTGTGCAGCAATGATACCAGATCACACTGCTGGCTTGGTGCAGAAAGGTGTCCTACCCTGGAGGATGGAATAAGCAGGCCTCCCCTGAAACCTTGTGAGGAGGATGAAAGCATTCCCCTGTGAGAGCTCTATAGAGATGTTCAGGGAGGATCCCCACTCTGTCTCTAGACACGTTAACAAGCTGTTCTGGGGAGCCCCCGCTATATAGCCAGGGTATGTCTACACTACAGAGTTAGTTCGAACTAACGGACGTTAGTTCGAACTAACTTTCCTAGGCGCTACACTAGCGCTCCGCTAGTTCGAATTTAATTCGAACTAGCGGAGCACTTAGTTTGAACTAGGTAAACCTCATTTTACGAGGATTAAGCCTAGTTCGAACTAGCTAGTTCGAATTAAGGGCTGTGTAGACCCTTAATTCGAACTAGTGGGAGGCTAAGGCTTCCCAGGTTTCCCTGGTGGCCACTCTGGCCAACACCAGGGAAACTCTATGCCTCCCTCCCGGCCCCGGACCCCTTAAAGGGGCACGGGCTGGCTACGGTGCCCGTTCCAGGTGCAAGCCTGCCAGCACCCAGCCAGCAGACCCTGCACCTGGCATGGATCGAGCAAGCCACCCAATGCTCCCCAGCCCACCCCCTCTTCCCGGGACCAGGCTGGCGGCTCCCGGGAGCTTACCCTTGAGGGGATGGACCGGAGACAGTGACCAAGCCATTTGTCTCGTGCCATCCCTCTCCAGCCTTCCACAAACTTTGGGCAGGGACACCACTTCTACCCCCTGGTAATACCACTCCACGGACCCAACCTCCATGACTTGATCTCACTTCCCTTTAAACTCTGTTCTAGTTCTAGCCTTCACAGCCTCCTGCAGCAAGGAATTCCACAGGTTGACTCTTTGCTTTGTGAAGAACAACTTTCTGTTACTAGTTTGAAGCCTGCTACCCATTCCTTTCCTTTGGTGTCCTCTAGTCCTTCTTTATGGGAACTAATGAAGAACTTTTCTGTATGCACCCTCTCCCCCCAACTCCTGCTTTTAGAGACCTCTATCCTGTCCCCCCTCCGTCTCCTCTTTTCTAAGCTGAGAAGTCCCAGTCTCTTTAGCCTCTCTTCATATGGGTCCTGTTCCCAACCCCTGATCATTTTAGTTGCCCTCCCCTCTCCCAGTCTCTCTCTTCCCCCTCCCACCTCCTTTTCCCAGTCTCCCCCAGGAGGCTGTGAAGGCTAGAACTAGAACAGAGTTTAAAAGGACGTGAGATCAAGTCATGGAGGTTGGGTCCATGGAGTGCTATTAGCCAGGGGGTAGGAGTGGTGTCCCTGCCCATGGTTTGTGGAAGGCTGGAGAGGGATGGCACGAGACAAATGTGTTGGTCACTGTCTCCAGGGTCCCTAGGGTTGGCCACTGTCGGCAGACAGGCTACTGGGCTAGATGGACCTTTGGTCTGACCCAGGACGGCCATTGTAAGCTCAGGGCTCAGGGTCGGGGGTCTCAGTGGACCCCCTTGATTTTCATGCACACCTGCTCCTGGGTGGCCAGGCTGGCAGCTCTCCTGCCCTAGATGGCCACCTTCCTGTGCCTAGTGCGGAGATCATGGACAAGGTCCACGATGTCCGCACTAGCCTAGGCGGGTGCCCGCCTCTTGCGGTCCCGGGCAAGCTCCCGGGAGCCGCCAGCCTGGTCCCGGGAAGAGGGGGAGGGCTGGGGAGCATCGGGTGGCTTGCTCGATCCATGCCAGGTGCTGGCAGGCTTGCACCTGGAACGGGCACCGTAGCCAGCCCGTGCCCCTTTAAGGGGTCCGGGGCCGGGAGGGAGGCATAGAGTTTCCCTGGTGTTGGCCAGAGTGGCCACCAGGGAAACCTGGGAAGCCTTAGCCTCCCACTAGTTCGAACTAGCGGAGCGCTAGTGTAGCGCCTAGGAAAGTTAGTTCGAACTAACGTCCGTTAGTTCGAACTAACTCTGTAGTGTAGACATACCCTGGCTATATAGCGGGGGCTCCCCAGAACAGCTTGTTAACGTGTCTAGAGACAGAGTGGGGATCCTCCCTGAACATCTCTATAGAGCTCTCACAGGGGAATGCTTTCATCCTCCTCACAAGGTCCACGATGTCCACACTAGCCCAGGCGGGTGCCTGCCTCTTGCGGTCCCGGGCAAGCTCCCGGGAGCCGCCAGCCTGGTCCCGGGAAGAGGGGGAGGGCTGGGGGGCATCGGGTGGGTGGCTCGATCCGTGCCAAGTGCAGGGTCTGCTGGCTGGGTGCTGGCAGGCTTGCACTTGGCACGGGCACCGTAGCCAGCCCGTGGCACTTTAAGGGGTCCGGGGCCGGGAGGGGGGCAATAGAGTTTCCCTGGTGTTGGCCAGAGTGGCCACCAGGGAAACCTGGGGAGGGCTAGCTTCCCACTAGTTCGAATTAAGGGTCTACACAGCCCTTAATTCGAACTAGTAAGTTCGAACTAGGCTTTATCCTCGTGGAATGAGGATTACCTAGTTCGAACTAAGCGCTCCGTTAGTTCGAATTAAGTTCGAACTAACGGAGCGCTAGTGTAGCACCTATGAAAGTTAGTTCGAACTAACGTCCGTTAGTTCGAACTAACTTTGTAGTGTAGACATACCCTATGATATGCCAAGTACTGCTGACTTTGGCCAAGGCTATAGTAATAGCCCTGGTACAGCTGAGCTCATTGCTCAGTGTTGTTGAAAAGAATATCTTTAAAAGAGGTATAACTGCCCGAATTACTACTCTTTTACATGTTTTTAAATGAGACAGTAAAGGCCAAGGGCATTTTCCCCCTTTAATATCATTAAATCCATCATTAAATCTCTCAGTGAATGCTGAACTTAATGGTGCCCTCAAGTATCAATACTGATGCTTAACTCTGCTAATATTGTTGTGTAGATACAGACACAATAAATAACATTCAGCTACAATGGTATTAGAATAATTATTGGATTTAACAATATAAATAGCAGGACTAATGAGACTAAGCATCAAAAACTAATGGCAGTGTGTGAACTCAGCCAGTGGGGCTAAGTGTGGATAAGGACTAACAGCATGGCACATTGACTCTATCAATAAAACCAGCCAGACTCTATTAAATGCTTTACTGCTATCTGGCATTAAAAGATTAATTTGAACATATAGTTTTAATGTTTTATTATCTCACTATATAACACCATAGCTTAAAACTCCAGGCTGCTTCTCATTAGCAATTATATTATGTATTGGCTTCCATTTGCTGAATTACCATCACAAAAATGGTGACACTCTATTTTACCTTCCCTTTCTTTAGACGCCGTTGTCCTTTGTGATATAATCCTGCATGGCTGATGATCAGAATGTTTACCACTCATGTCTTTTATACTCCGTATTTTGAAGATAGAATTTTCATTCTTTGTCAACTAAATGACAGTGTATTTCACCTTGTCTCAACATATTAGATGTTCAATATTTTCATTATCTTTGCATATTATTGTAAACATCTTGGCATATTTTGGATCCAGGTTGCTTTTCATGAAAAGCATATAATGATTGTGGGTACTTTGCTGTTCCCTGAGTTAAGTAATCTACAGATGTCTCCATCTTACTCTAGGGGAATATCTGATTTATTCTTTTGTCACCTGGATTCTCTACTAATGTAAAGCTCTGTTTTATGATTGCCCTGACAAAGTCCTGCATAGATTAAAAATAGTATAGAATTAGACATCCAGGGTGTGTTTTACTAGAGGATGAAAAGACTCATTCAGAATAAAAAAAGAAGCAACCTATGGGACTAACTGTAGTCAGTAAAGGTGAAGTACATCTATGTAGAATGCCCACTTAAGTCTTCAATAGAGTCCTTGTATGGTCTCTTGGGCAAAATTTCTCTCTCTGCCTAGACAGCCACATAATGAAATTTGATAGATCTTTTCAATAGAGAGCAAAATAAATGAACATTTGGTGTCATAAAACTCCCTGCAAGTATTTTAAATATTTTAAAGTTCCAAAGTTAAAATTGATCTTTCTGGTTCCCTACTAAAAGAATAATGGATCTGATTATTTAAAATAAAATCAGTCTCCACCAGGTAAAAGAAAACAGTGCTGTGCTAGATATACATTCCCATCTAAAAAGCTAAATTAAGTGAATGGTAAGGTTACATAGATAAGCACTCAGAAGTAAATAGATTAGTCACCCACAGTTAAATGAAAAATAAGCAAGCATTTACAACCTTAAGCCTATTTCCTTGTGAATATTCATTGTGACATACAATTTAATTTTATAAGCAGATACTGTTTGCTGGCATATTATTTTAGGAGTGTTTTAAAAACTTTTGTCAGTTTTTTTTTCATACCACTCCACCCTTAAAAAGCAAGATCTGTTTTTACTGAGGGTCCTTTTAGCAACAGCCTGAGAGCAACTAGAAATTCTGATGTAATCTATCAGGTTCACCAGTTTAAATTTAATCAGTTTTTTAAACAAATATAGTTAAACTGGTGCCAACCCCTGAATGGACACTGTTATTTCAGTTCAAGTGTCCACACAGCCCTTACCAGTGTTTTAACCAAATCAGTTTAAAATCATACCTTTTATTTAAATTCATTCAACTTTCTTGTGTGGATAAGCCCTACGTTAAGAGTAAGGTACTATTGTCTTTTGTGGTCACTAACTAAATGGACTTGAAAAAACTTAAAAAACAATGAATGGTCCTGCAGCACTTTAAGAGACTAACAAAGAAGTGGGTTGTGCCCACGAAAGCTCATGATACCATCTACATTTTTGCCTCTAAGGTTCTGCAGGACTAGTCATTGTTTTTTAAAGTTTTTTCAGTTGCTGACTAACATGGCTACCCCTCTAAAAAGTTAGATGGCATCATGAGCTTTCGTGGGCACAACCCACTTCTTCAGATGAATGCAGCAGGGAGTCCAGAGCTGCAAATAAATAGCAGAAAAAGAGGGGATGGGGAGGGAAAGGGAAGGGGATAAAATGGTCATTTAGAGTGACCATGTTAAATGAATGGGCTGTAAATGTCTAGTACTTAACTTGTAATGTCATTAGGGTTTTGAACAGAGCGCCCTACCAAGTAAAGTCTTTGTTCATACCTTGATTAAAGGTGTCAAATTTGCAGATGAAGGCGATTTCTGCAGCTTCCTTTTCCAGATGGTTTTTCAAATTGCTTTGTAACAGGATAGTCACTTTTAGATCCATTAATGAGTGCCTGGATAGGGTAAAATGTTCCCTAACAGGTTTCTGTGTGTTACCATTTCGAATATCTGATTTGTGTACATTAATGCTTTATTGAAAAAGACTGTCTAGTTTGGCCAGTGTACATGACAGAGGGGCGTGTTGCTGGCACTTGATGGCATAGATCACATTAGTGGATATGCAGTTGTGTGAGCTTCTGATGTGATGGCTTATGTGGTTAGGTCCTGTGATGATGTCACTTGTATAGATGTGTGGACAGAGTTGGCACTAGAGTTTATTGAGGTGATGGGTTCCTGGGTGGATATAATTGAAGTATGCTGTGTGGTTGCTGGAAAGAATTTATTTCAAGTTAGGGGGTTCTCTGTAAGCGAGGATTGGCCTGTGCCCCAAGGCCTGTACAAGTGAGGGGTCATTGTCCAGAATAAGTCGTAGATTGTTAATGATGTGCAGGAGGAGTTTAAATTGGGGGCTGTAAGTGATGACTAGTGGTGTTCTGTTATTTTGTTTCTTGGTCCTGTCTTGAAGAAACTGATGCCTGGGTACTCATCTGGCTCTGTCAGTTTGTTTTTTCCAGTTCCCCAGGTGAGTATTTTAGTCTTAAGAATGCCGGATAGAGATTCTGTAGGTGCTTGTCTCTGTGGGATTGGAACAAATCTGGTTATATCTTAGGCCTGGCTGTAAACAATGAATTGGGAAATGTGTCGTGGATGGATACTAGAGTCATGTAGGTAAGTATAATGGTCGGTAGGTTTCTGGTTTAAAGTGGTAGAAATGTGTCCGTCATGTAATTGTACTGTAGTGTCAAAGAAGTGGATCTTTTGTGTGGACTGATCCAGGCTAAGGTTGATGGTGTGGAAATTGTTGAAATCCCTGTGGAATTCTTCAAAGGTCTCTTTCCTGTGGGTCTATATGATGAAGAGGTCATCAATGTAGCATAAGTAGAATCATAGAATCATAGAGCTGGAAGAGACCTCAGGAGGTCATCAAGTCCAGCCTGCTGCCCAAGGCAGGACCAATCTCAACTAAATCAACCTAGCCAGGGCTTTGTCAAGCAGCGACTTAAAAACCCCTAGGGATGAAGATACCGCCACCTCCCTAGGTAACCCATTCCAGTGCCTCACCACCCTCCCAGTGAAATAGTTTTTCCTAATATCCAATCTAGACCTCCACCACTCTAACTTGAGACAATTGCTCCTTGTTCTCCCATCCGTCACTACTGTGAACAGCCTTTCTCCGTCCTCTTTGGAACCTCCCTTCAGGAAGTTGAAGGCTGCTACACTTGTCCTTGTTGAACCTCATCAGATTTCATTTGGCCCAATCCTCTGATCTGTCCAGCTCACTCTGGACCCTAACCCTGCCTTCCACCGTATCCATCTCTCCCCCTATCTTAGTGTCATCCGCGAACTTGCTGAGGGTGCAATCCATCCCCTCATCCAGGTCATTAATAAAGATGTTGAACAAAACCGGTCCAAGAACAGATCCTTGGGGCACTCTGCTAGAAACCAACCAGCAACCTGACATTGAGCCATTGATCACTACCTGTTGGGCCCGACAGTCTAGCCAGCTTTCTATCCATCTTACAGTCCATTTATCCAATCCATATTCCCTTAACTTGCTGGCAAGAATATTGTGGGAGACCGTATCAAAAGCTTTGCTACAGTCAAGGTATATCACAGCCACTGACTTTCCCATATCCACAGAGCCAGTTACCTCATCATAGAAGCTAATCAGATTGGTCAGGCAGGACTTGCCCTTTATGAATCCATGTTGACTATTCCTGATCACTTTTCCCTCTTCCAAGTGCTTCAAAATGGATTCCTTGAGGATCCCCTCCATGACTTTTCCAGGGACTGAGGTAAGGCTGACTGGTCTGTAGTTACCTGGATCGTCCTTTTTCCCTTTTTTAAAGATGGGCACTACATTTGCCTTTTTCCAATCATCTGGGATCTCTCCCAATCCCTACGAGTTTTCAAAGATAATAGCCAAAGGCTCCGCAATGACATTTGGCAACTCCCTCAGTACCCTCGGATGCATTAAATCCGGGCCCATGGATTCGTGTATGTTTAGCTTTTCTAAATAGCTCCTAACTTGTTCTTTCCACACCAAGGACATCTCATTTTTTGAGGGCTACATGATCTTTCAAAACGGGGCATTACTGTCGAAAGATACCCGTCTTGACTGCTTTTTTTCGAAAACCGGCTTTTCAGAAAAAAGCTTTGGCCACCATTATGCAAATGAAGCATGGGAAATTCAAATCCCGGCTTCATTTGCAATTTCAATATGTCTAATTTACATCCCTTTATTGAAAAATGGATGTAGTTTAGACATACCCGCTGGGTACTAAGGGATGAGAGCTGAGGAAACATTCAAGGTCAGCCTTAAAGATGTTGGCATATTGTGGAGCCATGGCAGTGCAGCTGACTTGAAGATATAAATTGTCCCCACATTGGAAATAGTTGTGGGTGAGGACAAAGTCACATAGGGTATGTCTACACTACCCTCGAGGTGTACCGGTAGTTCGGAATAGGAAGCCTAGTTCGAACTACCTAGTTTGAGCCCCGTGTAGCCGCACTGCACGGGGTTCGAACCAGTTGGGTTTTAAAAATGGCGGCTCCCCGCTTATGTAAATGAAGCCCGGGAAATTCAAATCCCGGGCTTCATTTGCAAGTGCGGTATGCCTACATTACCCCGCTAGTTCGAACTAGCGGGATAGTGTAGACATACCCAGAGTTCTGTTACCAGGTTTGCAGTGGTGTCATCAGGGATAATGTTCCTGCCAGTTTGTAATCCATCATTGTGTGGAATGTTGGTGTAACGAGCTTCTACATCTCTGGTTGCCAGGATGGTAATGGAAGAGTACGATTTTCTGAGTTGATTTCTGAATCTGAGGTGCAGGGGGGCGAATAAAGGGTTTTTTTTGGGTGACCTTACCATGTATTTTCACATTTTAGAATATTTTTGTAGTTTGCGGGGGGGGGGGGGGGGAGGGTGCTTGGTCATGTGGAACCTTAAATATGAATTTCTGGGCTGTCGATCATTTGTGGTTTTGAGAAAATTAGTGTTCAAGAATTTTTTTAAATGAAGTTTTTCAACCTTAATTCCTCATTTACGTTTTTTGTTTGTTTCTGTTTTTGTCTCGTAATAATATCATGATACTTACCTAGATTACAAGGATAGTGGGAGTCTGTAATATACCTACACATCTTCAGATGAAAGGCAGTGTCTGCTGAAAGCACTAAATATTATTATTTCAGGGCTTAAAGCTGACAGAGCTTGAGGCAATGATAGCTTTGAAGAATTATCTTAATATAAACAGTAGATAACAACTGTACAGTTACAGAGTGCCTAACTGTCTGGTGAGCATACTTGTGGCTAAATATAATATTACGGTTTTTTGGGTTTTTTAGAGAAAATGCTAGATTTATGCAGCCACAGGGGCGGGGGAGTACAAAATAGGAGTGACTGCTGGGACTGATCCATCTTGCTTCAGGATGTGTTGGAAAGAAGCTGGAACCATGGTGGGAGTTATATGGAGGCATATGGCCCAAGCTGGAGCTTGGGGGGAATTGTGCTTCTGGCAGGCACAATGTTTCATAGGAGGGCAAGAGGAATTTGGCTTCTGTGATACTCTTGAAGGTAATGCAGCATCTGATCCTCTCTGCTAGCCAGTTCAGTGGCCCTTCTTTAGAAACTCTCAGCTGCAGTGGTAGTTTAATGCCCTTCTTGTGCCTAGTCTCTGAGCAGGTCTGCAAGTAGGTGGAATGCACTCTTCCTCCAGCTGGCACCAGTACAGATGTTGTGTCCTAGGAACATTAAACAATATGTACATTAATTAAAAGCAGTCCATTTGTGTCTGCTCATTGTGTCTGCGACCCTGAGAAACTAAGAGCAGCAGCCACAACAATAATATAAGGACAGCATATTACCAACACATCTGAAATGATGTAAAAGGGCAGGATAAACAGGTTTCCTTTTCAATTGGTCAACCCCCACCTGCACCTCTCTCTTCAACATTTCCCCAAACCACCTCAAACATAGCAACAGGGCTTAGATATTATTATTTTCCAAGTGTTTCATTCTGCTGCTTTACAGAACAATATCTTCTTTTGAGTTACACTCAGTTTGCGTAAGCAGTTCTTCACAATCTCTGTGAGTAGGGTGACAAAATGTCCCAATTTTATAGGGACAGTCCCAATATTCAAGGCTTTGTGTTATATAGGTGCTTATTTTACTCTCTCTTTTTCTCCCTTTCCTGATTTTTCACACGTGATCTCTGGGTGGGATTTTCAAGAGTGCTTCAGGGATTTAGGAGCATAATTCTATTGAAAGCCAGCGAGACTCGTTCACCTAAATACTGATATGCTTTTCAAAATAACCTCCTCTTTAACATTTTGCTCTCTACGCAGATTTTCCGTGGAAGCATTGACATCAATCCTGTTAATAACTACCAAATTAAAAATAACCACAACACCCCCCAAAACAAACCATGAAGTGGTTTTGTTCAAATATGTATCTGTTGTCAAGCCATATGCTGATAACCGGGTGCAAATTTAGTGCAGTGAAACAATGGAATACTGTAGTTATTTTGGGGAAGTATGGTGTATTTGTGTTTAATTTCTTCATATGGAATTTTTGCCGTGTAACTTGTGTCAGTGAAGTAGTTTTCTACTACACGTGAATACCACTGTTAGACAAGGGCTTACACAAGTAATTCTCATTGGAGAGGATGGGTCTGATTCTCCAGTGCTTTGACATCTTGTGTTAGCATTTATACCTGTGAAAAGTGAGTGTAAAATAGTGCCAACATTATTATTTATAATTACTCATATTTCAATAATATCTGAGAACTCAATCAATTAGGGACCCCAGTCATAGACCAAGACTCCAATGTGTCAGGTTCTGTACAAACACAAAACAAAATGTCAGACCCTGTCCCAAGGAGCTTGCAGTCTAAGTAAATAATATTTTATTTGTGTTATCATAGCACCTAAGACACCTAGGCATGGACCTGGACCCCACTGTGTTAAGTGCTCTACGTACATCCACCAAAAAAAACGATCTCTGCCCCCAAAGAATAAGAGGCAACAGGTGGCTTAAATAAACAGACAAGGAGAACTTCGTGAGGAAACAGCAATTATCTGCATTTTTTGTTTAAAATAAATAAATAAATGCACCCTCTTAGTAATGAGTGCCATACAGATATAGATACAATAGGTCCTGAGTTTTATTTATTTATTTTTACACACACTATTAAATGATGTAAAAATGAAGAATTTTGAATGGACTTTTTTTTTAAAGAAACCCTAAATTTTAAGGAATGTGTCCTCGGTGTTAGTAACTGGAAACGAGTCTAAGGCCAAAAGGGACCAAGAGAACCCCTCCCTGCCAGCTGAAGCCCCAGTCACCTGCATTCCCCTCCCCCAAGCACTGAAGTCACAAGTCTTGATAATCTCTGCTTTGCTGAAAGCAGGAGTTGAGGGGCTGAAGTCCCGACCCTCACCCCACCAAAACTGAAGCCAGGAGTTGGCAGGGATGAATCCTGGATCCCCAGTGCTCCACGTGTGGCAGAAGCCCCTGAGGCCATGGGCAGAGCTGGGAAGTGCTGGGGATGTTGCTCACCCCAAAACATCAGTGGAAGTTCAGGGCAGTCCTGGAGGCAGACTTGCCCCTCCTCTTTCCTTGCTCTCTGGCCAGTTTGGAGACAGGAAGCCAGAGCCAAGCAGGGCAGAGCAGCTGCTCCTTTGGCTGGTGCCATGACACAGGCAGCTGTGTGTTCCCTCTTCTCCTGCCGCTCCTGTTGGTGCAGGGGGTTGCAAATGCCCCTCTGTCCCTTTTTATAGGTTGGCCAAATCAATCGAGAAGTTTAGTGTAACAGTAGGAGAGAAAAATGGTATTTCTTTATATAATGCCAGGTAGCTGTCTAATTATGTACCTTGGCAGGTGCTTGGCCCAATTTTTATATACAGGTTGTGCTTCGGTACTTATTACACATGGATGTGCTCTTCCTCAGGTACACAAAGCGGGTGCAATAAGTTTCTTACCATCTTGTTTCCTAGCTATAGAGACATCTTTTCCTATAGCCTCTGGGGGTTCAAATAGCCTGCAGGAGCTGTTGGAGGAATTGCCCCCGAAATTCTGTATAGCTAAATATGGCTCCTAACATGTACCATCTTCTCCTTTAAAACATAGTTGAGCCATATATGAGTAAAGAGAAGTTTTTATAAAACCTGTTTCAAAGCATTTGTAGTAAATATAAAAGTTTGTTCTGTGTTTTGACTGTTAATATAAGGGAAATCATAAACACATCAAGATTGCATCCTCCATGCTGGAAGAAATCAGTACAAGCTGAAAGATCCCATTTTGGGAACATTAGCTAACTAGGATCTGGGAGAAGAATGACGAAATCTGCCAACTGCCATATACCAATCTGTCACTCTGGTGCACAATCAGATGTTTGATCAACTGAATTTTCTAATGTAGATAAGGCCAGAGATAACCCTCCCCATACCACACCCCAGTAGTGAGGATATGTAGTTTCCACAATGTTCTCTCTTCATGCTTGCCTCGGGTGTGAGAAACTGAACTTGAGAAGAAATAAAATTTATTTGATCTTTTGTTTAGACTTTGACCTCTGAGATGGAATAGCTCACTAATACACCCATAAGAATATTAATTGGAGGCCAGCTTTCCATAACATTAATAAGCCGCCACGAATATTTTAAATAGAGGGGCGGGGTAAATTTTTTTTAAATAAACAAATTAAATAATGAATAAATTTCTCCACAACAAGTTATGCTTTGATTTCATTATTTCGACTAACTGAATTATTCTGTCTAAACTAAGGAAAATTTTACATCAGAATATAAGATGTTTTTGGTGCAGATAAGATGACCATACTCATGTGTAATATGTTTCTGCATGGCTAAATATTGATCCATTTACCATATGCTAACTTGAAACATTTTCTCCACTAATGTACTGAATTTGAAATTTTGGGCATTTTTTACCACTTCTTTGTCCATGTAAATACAGTCATTTGTCAGTTCCAGGTAAACAGCCTAACCCATATAGCTTGCTCTTTATTTTTATCCCCTTTGTTTTAATTCCTGGACATTTTCCCAAGGTAATCCTGAATCTACCATGCTGTTGCTTTGTTAATAAAATGCAAAAATAGCATGTTTACTAGGGTCTCAAAAATGCCTACCCTGTGCACTTTTTTCATTATTATTTGAAACCATGCAGAGATCTGGACCTTGAACTATCCTAGGTCTTTTCCCCCTCTTACTTTTCCTCCTCCTGCTCCCAAGAGACCCAAGAGGCAGCCATTTGTCTTCATTATCCACTTCTGCTAGCTTGCTGCCAACTGAGACCAGAAAACTAGCTGCATCAGTCTTGCATGGCAATTCAAGAATTAGAATCCATAGTCCTTGGGTGCATGAGGTTAATGCACTAATAAAGATTGTACCTTTATTAACCACATAATCGCAGCGTGCCTGTGCAAGGCTAGTTTTCAGACAATTGTCACATCACATGGCCTACTGCATTCATTTGAGCACATAACTTCCTAAATAGATGCAGAGATTGAACATAGGAAATAAGTAAGTGATTCATTCCTCTTTTGATATATGATAAATATGCCAACTATTTCTGAGCAAGCTTCTAGACTCTGGTGGTTTAGCTTGACAGAGTTTGGTTTTTCTAATTGTCAGAGGTGGGAAATCTTCATTACTTAAATTATTATATCAGAGATCTAAGTATAGTATATATCCTAACTAGAATACAGTACTTGCAAATTTTAACTCTTTTAAGTCTTCCTGGTCTCAACTGGGCTTAATAGCTCCGGGTATGTCTACACTACAAAGTTAGTTCGAACTAACTTAGTTCGAATTAGTTAATTCGAACTAAGCTAGTTCGAACTAACGCGTCTAGAACTAAAAACTAGTTCGAACTAGCGTTTTGCTAGTTCGAACTAGCAAGTCCACATTGAGTGGACTCTGAACAGGGCTTAAGGATGGCCGGAAGCAGTGCCGGCAGGGCATAAAAGGAGGACTTAGAGCATGGAGATGCTGTCTCAGGCTAGCCGAGGGCTGCGCTTAAAGGGTCCCGACCCCCACCCCGGACACACAGTTCTAAGGGGTGCCCCGCTTGCAAAGAAGTTCTGGCTTGGAGTGCCCTGAGTGCTCACACTGGGCACATCACACCACTCGGCCATCAGCCCGGCTGCACTTGCCGCAGGCTGCCATCTGGGGAGAGGGAGTAATTGGGGGGCTGCAGGAGAGCTTCCATCCCCAGAAGCCCGCAGAGCCAGCCCAGTCCTCCCCATCGGGGGCTCATACCCCATTCCTCCCTCACCTCCTTCCACTTACCCTTCCTTAGCCCCCCTTCTTATTGATGTACAAAATAAAGATAACGTTTCTTCCAACATTGACTCTGTCTTTATTGAAAAAAAACTGGGGGAGACTGGGAAAAGGAGGTGGGAGAGGGGAAGAGAAAGGCTGGGAGAGGGGAGGGCAACTAACATGATCAGGGGTTGGGAACAGGTCCCAGATGAAGAGAGGCTACAGAGACTGGGACTGTTCAGCTTAGAAAAGAGGAGACGGAGGGGGGACAGGATAGAGGTCTCTAAAAGCAGGGGTTGGGTGGAGAGGGTGCATCCAGAAAAGTTCTTCCTGAGTTCCCATAAAGAAGGACTAGAGGACACCAAAGGAAAGGAATGGGTAGCAGGCTTCAAACTAGTAAGAGAAAGTTGTTCTTCTTCACAAAGCAAATAGTTAACCTGCGGAACTCCTTGCTGCAGGAGGCTGTGAAGGCTACAACTAGAACAGAGTTTAAAGGGAAGTGAGATAAAGTGATGGAGGTTGGGTCCATGGAGTCCTATTAGCCAGAGGGTAGGAATGGTGTCCCTGCCCAAAGTTTGTGGAAGGCTGGAGAGGGATGGCACGAGACAAATGGCTTGGTCATTGTCTTCGGTCCATCCCCTCCAGGGTCCCTAGGGTTGGCCTCTGTCGGCAGACAGGCTACTGGGCTAGATGGACCTTTGGTCTGACCCAGTACGGCCATTGTAAGCTCAGGGCTCAGTGTCGGGGGTCTCAGTGGACCCCCTTGATTTTCATGCACACCTGGTCCTGGGTGGCCAGGCTGGCAGCTCTCCTGCCCTAGACGGCCACTTTCCTGTGCCTAGTGCGGAGATCGTGGACGAGGTCCACGATGTCCGCACTAGCCCAGGAAGGTGCCCGCCTCTTGCGGTCCAGGGCAAGCTCCCGGGAGCCGCCAGCCTGGTCCCGGCAAGAGGGGGTGGGCTGGGGGGCATCGGGTGGGTGGCTCTGTGCCGTGCCAGGTGCAGGGTCTGCTAGCTGGGTGCTGGCAGGCTTGCACCTGGCACGGGCACCGTAGCCAGCCCGTGCCCCTTTAAGGGGTCCGGGGCCGGGAGGGGGGCATAGAGTTTCCCTGGTGTTGGCCAGAGTGGCCACCAGGGAAACCTGGGGAGGGCTAGCCTCCCACTAGTTCGAACTAAAGGGCTACACAGCCCTTAGTTCGAACTAGCTAGTTCGAACTAGGCGTTAGTCCTCGTAAAATGAGGTTTTCCTAGTTCGAACTAAGCGCTCCGCTAGTTCGATTCAAATTCGAACTAGCGGAGCGCTAGTGTAGCACCTATTAAAGTTAGTTCGAACTAACGTCCGTTAGTTCGAACTAACTTTGTAGTGTAGACATACCCTCCCTTAGTTAAAAACAGAACAAAACTATCAACCCTGGATTTAAAAAATATAATCATAAACAATTTAAATGAATCCATGTGAGAAATAAATTGTCACTGCACTGGTTTGTATTTATCAAGTTGTCTATTGTGAAGTATGGATTAAATATTGTAGAATAGGTAATTTGCTGTACAGTTCCAGCAACACAGTGAAACCACATTCCAAAATGAAAGTTTACCATACAGGCATTTGTGATTTGTCATAGAATGAGTTGATCCACAGATCACATTACAAACATTCATGATTTGGAGTTATTTCATTCTGTAGAATGCCACAGAAACCAAACATCTGGAGATTTAATGCTGAAGGTAATTATGCTGTAGTCTGCAAAATCTCTGACCTTCCCTCCTTTCCAAGGGCTTAATTCCTCTCTCTCTCCTCTTTTTCTGTGAGAGAGGGAAGGGTGCTGGGGAGGTGATGTAAATCAGAGATAGCTCCATTTAACACAGTAGCATTACAACAGTGTAGAAACAACAGTGTGGTCAGAATCAGGGCCCAAGTCTCTGCCCTTCCTCCTCTCAGATCTACCTAAAGACAAAAATATTGAGCAGCAGACAGATTTTTCAAGCATATCTGTAGATGGCACAGCATTGGAGAGTTACAAGAGGGGATTTGTTTATAAGTGTGGGTTTTTTTGTTTATTTGAAATGAAGAAAAAATAATCCTTTAGTGAAGTTTGTCTTTATTGGTTCTCGTCATGCTCTCTAGTTTTTGAGCCCCACTGGTATGATGAATTGAAATTGAAAGATGTAAAGGTGTTTTCTCCTTTACAAAATACACAATGTAGATAAGACAAACTGAAGGATAGTCAGGTCACTACAGATGATTAGGAAAATCTCCTTTACATAAAAAGGAGATTGGGCTGTGGAATAAATAAAAAAAAAAAGCCAGGGAAGCCGAAGTATGAAACATATTAAAGAGAGACATGAGAATTGAAACTCACATTTAGCGGCACCTTACTCTGTGATTAATTCACTGTTCCAGTGGTACCAGTCATGGGGTAAGCTATCACTCAGCATGAGTTAGGATGGTCCTTAGTGGGGAAAGTGAGTAATGGATGGACCTCAGAAAGTGTGTTGGATTGGTACTCCAGAGTTTGGATACTCAGCCAAATAGCTTCTTTGAGGCTGCATCTTCATCTCTCCAAGTGAGCCTTTAATAGTTCCCTAGCTCTTCCCTCCATCAGTAGATGAATGGAATCGACTGGATATAATAGGTCTGGATTTTAATAATGCATTTGACACTGTAAAACACTGAGAAATTAATTACAATTTAAAATAGGTGGATTAAAAACTAAGAGATCATAAACAGCTGGTGCTAAATTTCAATAAACCAAGTCGGTCAGTGGTGACTTAATAGTGTGCCATTAGTTTCAGTATAGGGACCTTATTTAACAGCTTTATTAAGATCTGGAAGAGGTAGTAAACAGCACATTAATGAAATTCACAGATTATACTATTAACGAGATACAAGCAGCAGTTAAAACAGAAAAATACTATAAAGTGACCTATAGAAGTTAGAAATAAGGGCAGAAAAGGATAAAATGAAAATCATCTTGGAGAAATGCAAACTAACCTAGCTGTTGAAAAAGTATCCACAGTGCATACATGCAAGGCAAGGGAGAAACCTGGGAAGCAATAGCCCTGTAAGGGATGGTAATGCACAGAAAATTAGACATCAATCTGCAACATGATATGACTGCAGAAGGAATATGCTTTCTAGGCTTGCATAAAACAGGCCTTCATGGGATTGATCTTGTAAGGTACCAAGTGCCTTCCAATCCCACTGACTTTAGTATGAGTTGAGGGTGCTCAGTTCTTTACTTACTTGGATTCATATAATGCCATGAGGTACCAAGTCCTATGTAACTTTAATCCAAGCATTCCCAAAATCTTGCATTAAGTTTCAGGCACCATGTTATCAGAAATATGACAAACTAGAAGGTGCTCAGAGATAAGGAATAAAAAAATATCGAGGAATTAGATGAAGTGATAAGTGAAGACGGAATAGAGTTTCTAGGTATGTACAGCTTGGCTCAGGAACAAATACAGGGATGGGAACATAACTATATTATGTATATTTGAAGAGTCTAAAGATCTAGACATGGGTGGAATTGTTTAACATAATACACTGGGGAAGTAACTGGCATTAATGAAATAAAATTAATAAAAAGAAAATATGTATTAATTTGTTTGATCAGACCAAACATTCAGCAAGGGAAGTGCTTTAGGCTTTGAAATATTCCCCCAGGAGAAATGGTGTCAGCCTCATTACTTTGGATGTTGGAAGCTAGCACTAAAGCACTGAGGGTGTAGCCGGCTCTTCAGCTGGTGTCAATCAATATGGCTCCACTGAAATTATTGGATGTAGGCCAGCTGACACCAGCTCAGCATTTGGCCTCTGTTATAGAGAACAGTTTTATAACAACAACAAGGACTAGATTAGAGTTTTTCAAACTCTGATCTGTGAAGAACTTGCTGCTGATTCAAGGAGACCTTGCTTCTCTACCCATTTCCAGCCGATAGATTGTATTAAAAGTCAGCTCAAATTCATCAGATACTTCCCTAATATTATTCCTCTGTCTAACAATTACTGTTGTGTCCCCAGGGATATTATGGGATTGTTGTAGGAAAGAGAGATGGTCTGTGCAGTCATGTAGTAGGGGGAAGGTGATATATGCTCTAACCAATACAGTTTCAGCAAAGGAAAATTATGTCCACTAATCTCTTAGAATTCTTTAAACATGTCATAGAGTAGTGGATAAAGGAGAACTGGTTGACATAAATGGAATTCCTAAGGGCCTTCATCAAGCTCCCACAGAAGAGACTACTGAACGAGTTTCATGGGGATAGCCATCTTAGTCTGTTTCAGCAGAAACAAGGAGTCCTGTGGCACCTTAAAGTCTAACACATGTATTTGGGCATAAGTTTCCATGGGCTGGAACTGACTTTATCAGATACATGTGATGAACTGGGTTCCAGCCCACAACAACTTATGTCCAAATACATGTGTTAGTATTTAAGTTGCCACAGGACTTCTGGTTGTTTTTGAAGAAGCTCAGTAATTGAGCAGAGAGATTAAATATTGTCATGGATCAAGAACTGGGTAGGAGGTAAAGTAAAGAATAGGCTTAAAGGGTCAATTTTCATAATGGAAATGGTTAATGGACAGGTGTCTAAGGGTATGTCTACACTACAGGACAAAGTCAAATTAAGATGCACAACTTCAGCTACGTTAATTGTGTAGCTGAAGTTGAAGTAGCTTAACTCGGCTTTTGGTGCTGTAAACACTGCAGGGAGTCAAAGGAAGAACACTCTCCCTTCAACTTCCCTTACTCCTCATGAAAGCAGGGTTACTGGCATCAACTGGTGTGCCCCTCTAACTTCGAATTAGCTGTTTTACCTAGACCACTTATTCGAACCCTGGACGATCAATAGCGGCAGCTTCGATCTTCGTCTGTAGTGTAGACGTACCTAAAGGTCTGTAGTACATCCCATGTTATTTAACTAAGGCCCATGTCTTAGTTAGCAATGACTTAACAACATTGCAAAAATAACAGTTATTAAGTTACAGAGGATGAGACAGGTCTATGAAGCTCTCTAGAGAGACCTAAATAAATTAGGCGACAAATGTACATTGGAGGCAAAACATTCTGCTATTTTTATATCTTACGGGGTTCTAAATCAACTTTATAAACTTGAGAAAGGGATCAGCATTACTGCATAGAGCTACATGAAAA
Organism: Pelodiscus sinensis; assembly: GCF_049634645.1. Lineage (NCBI taxonomy): Eukaryota > Metazoa > Chordata > Testudines > Trionychidae > Pelodiscus > Pelodiscus sinensis. The sequence continues at coordinate 229,786,848 of NC_134711.1, read as the reverse complement.
ATTCTGCTCGATGTGCAGCTGCAGTCTAAAAAGCAAACACAATGTTAGATTGCACAAAGAATGGGATGATGAATAATACAGAACAGAATATTCTAAAGTCTTTATATAAATCAATAGCATGGCTTCATCTGAGTTTTGTGTACAGGACTGGTCACCACATCTGAAAAAATTAATGATACAGAGATGGTAGATTGGGAACTTCTGTTTTCCCTGTTTCATAACACAATACAAGGAGATATTTGATTAAATAAAAAGTGGGGAAACTCTAAACTGATAAAAATAAAATATACTTTTCCACATAACATATAATTGAAACTGTGGTGCTTATTGACAAAGGACGTTACAGAGACCAAGACTTAATTCAAAGTGACTGGATGTTTATATTATAACAAGATTATCCAGAGCTGACATAATGAATGATAAAACAGTTTTATGGGGGATATTAAACATCTTTCGTGACTTAAACCAATCTCTAATGAATAGATATTAGGATGAGACCTAATGTGTATGTAGGAGGAGGGGGTTAAGTTACTCCACATTTGTTATTGTAGGGTTCTTATACCTTTCCCTGCAGAGTGTGGTGCTGCTTATTTTTGGAAACAGAATAGGGAATGAGATTGGTGTTGAATGTGATCAAGTCCTATGTTTTATTCACTAGATTGGATGAGCCTATAGGTCTCTTCCACTTCTAGTGCCTATGAGTCTGTGCTTTTTCTCATGACCCTTAACAGCCGTTTACCTCCTCTTTTCTGTCCTTCATGAATTAGTCTTTATTCTTGGTTATCTCCTCGTCCCCTGAATTTCCCTTACTCTTTTTATGCTATTGGCATTAGAACCTTTTAACACATTCTCCTAACTTCTTCTTGAACCTTCAGTGAGAAAGTTTGATAGGTAACAACTGGCCATATTTTTGACTATGAAGCAAACAAATACTGCAGTAAATAGGGGAAGTTAGTCCCAAGTAAATCCACTGAAAACTTGAATTCACCACTTTTTATTAAACTAGAAGTTTTCTGAACCTTTTCACCTACATAAACATTACTGGTTTCAAATGCCATACAGAGAGATGGATAGTGCTAGATAGGGAGCATTGCATTCAGTCTAGAATCATTACTGTTACATATTTACCACTGCACAGTACTTTTTCTGAAAACTAATTACAAGTTAGGCATACAGAAGAAAACATTGCATAACTAGTTATTATTCTACAAGAAATGCCTTCTTACTCAGTTATTTTTGCTTAAACTAATTTTACAGTTAGGGTAAATATTGTGGATTTTTTTTCATCCGAAGGTTTCCTCTTCAATCTGAATAAAAGCTGAGTTTGCATGTTGTCTGACATTACCTGCTTCTGACTACAAAACTGAACATTTGTATTCAATTAGGCTACGTCTACACTGGCCCCTTTTCTGGAAGGGGCATGTAAATTTCACTAGTCGTCGTAGGGAAATCCGCGGGGGATTTAAATATCTCCCGCGGCATTTAAATAAAAATGTCCGCCGCTTTTTTCCGGCTTTTAAAAAAGCCGGAAAAGAGCGTCTAGACTGGCCCCGATCCTCCGGAAAAAGTGCCCTTTTCCGGAGGCTCTTATTCTTACTTTGAAGAATAAGCCAGTCTAGACGCTCTTTTCCGGCTTTTTTAAAAGCCGGAAAAAAGCGGCGGACATTTTTATTTAAATGCCGCGGGAGATATTTAAATCCCCCGCGGATTTCCCTACAACGACTAGTGAAATTTACATGCCCCTTCCGGAAAAGGGGCCAGTGTAGACGTAGCCTTACTGAATTCTGATTTACAATAGGTGGAAAGGAAAATAGTTATAGTATAATATGCATTTGTGCGTAAAATAATACAATGTGTCAGTATGCACCTATGAATGAATTTGAACCTATGTAAAATAAATGCTTAGTAATACAGCATCTAGTATACCCGGTAATCTGCTGCATTATGTATGTGAATAATTACTGAATATAAAGATGTAAGAGTCACGGCATTTTTTTTTCTAATTTAGAAATTATATGAAATTTTAGAATGGTAGAAATGTAGGGTTGATAGAAGCATCAGAGATCCTTTAATCCAGTTTCCGGCACTGTGGCAGATTCAAGTATAGGTAGACCATCACTGACAGGTGTTTTGTCTAACCTGTTACAAAAAACTTCAAATGACAGAAGTTCTACAATCTCCCTTGGAAGCCTATTCCAGTGCTTAACTGTTCTTACAACTGGAAAGTTTTTTCTAATTTCTAATTGAAATCACCTGTTCTGCAAATTAATATGATATCATCTTACCCTACCTTCTGTGGACAGTGTCTTCCACAGCTTCAGTACATTTAACAGCACTTTTAATATTATTGCACCTGTAGTATATATTATTTCTTAACAGTCCAAAACAGTGTGTTTGAAATATTGCTTTCAGGCCTGCATACAATGCATATCTATATTGTAACCCCATGCATTCAAAATCATGAGTAATGAAACCCTCTCTCTCTCTCTCAAAAAAGAAAGAAAGAAAAAAGATTTGCTTTATAACCATGAGGTTTTTAAAAACAAGTATTGGATGTGTTTTTTTATTTGCCTTCTGGTTTTGGGTGTGTGTGTGTCATGTTTTCAAGCATTCATTCACAGCTACAAGGGCTGGAAACTTTCTGTTTTAAAAGGAAAGTGATAGTCTCATATATTAACTGTATTTCAAGAGCTGTTTTATCACATGCATCAAATATCATGAGACCAGTCCCAGAATGGTGAGAGAACTGGCAATTTTCTGCAACATTTTCAAGAGATCTGACAGTATTAAGTGTGTTGGCCAAGGATTATATGTAACTCCATTGGGGAGGGTAACCAAAGACTCCCCAGGGACTAAGAGTTGGGGCAGAGGATAGGCAAATTAACACAGTTTTCAATACTTAGAGAGAGGTGCCAACAACTGAGGGAGTTTTCATGTTCTAGTTCAGACTCGATTCTCCAGAGACCAAGAGACAAAGAAAGAAACGTTTGGATAATTAGCCTGAATTTAAACTTTAGGACTTCTTTCTGATAGAGCAAATGGACAGGAACTTCTCTTCCAGAAGTGTCCCAGGGTTGTAAGGACTTTGGCCCAATGAGGCCTCAAGACTGATGGGTGGTAACCTTAGAAGCACACACGTAGGTTCTTCTTTTCTTCTAAAATGTTTTCTCTGTTATACTTTCACTTGAAAAATAAATGTACCTGCTTAGAAGGAGTCGTTTGCAATTTAACTGTGGGCAGTTGCACTATTTATTGCCTCTGAGGAGAAAGCAAGGTTTGTTCAGGCAGTCTGGCTTGCTGAAGACCAGATAGTGTTGGCAGGGAGCTGTGCAGACTGGAAAAAACTTGATTAGGATAGACCTATATTTCCATCCAAGAGAGGAGACAATTGATGAGCTGAGAGACTACTATGGATGCCTTGGTGTCCACAAAGACAGAGACCTACAGATGCAGTTGTCCTGAACTGTGACCACATTCTCAAGTGTATATTTCTAGATTTATTTGACATTGAACTTGTAACATCTGAAATTTTGTGGTATACAATATTTGTTCCAGTTTTCAAGATTTTTTGACTGGTATTCTCAAAGGGTATGTCTACACAGCAAAGTTATTTCAAAATAACAGCCATTATTTCTAAATAACTTTCCTAGCGTCCACGCAGCCAAACCGCTATTTTGAAATTAATTTGAAATAGCGGATTGCTTATTTCGAATTTGGTAAATCTCATTCTATGAGGAATAATGCCAAATTCAAAATAGCTAATTCGAAATAAGCGCTGAGTAGATGCTTATTTCGAAATAGGGGGGCTCCAGCCCTTCCCAGGGTGCCCTGGTGGCCACTCTGAGCACAACCAGGAAAACTTCCTTTCCTCTCCTCTCCGCCAGCCCCGGAGCCCTTAAAGGGGTAGACTCTGGCCACAGTGCCTGTGCCAGCTCCAGGCCTGCCAGCACAGAGCCTGCAGTCACTGCCCCTGACCCAGTGACCCCACCATGAGCCAGGCAGCCAGTGTCAGCCAGCCCTCCACTGCTCCCCGGGCCCAGTCCCCCAGCTCCCAGGAGCCTACCAGGGGCCAGAGAAGGCAAATGCCTTCCTGGTCTAGTGCAGAGATCATGGACTTGATTGAGGTTTGGGGGGATGTCTCCAACGTCCAAGATCTCTACACTAGATGGAGGAATGTGACTGTCTACAGGAGGATGGCTGACAGCCTGGCCACCAAAGGCCACATGCGCACCCAGGAGCAAGTGCGCATGAAAATCAAGGAGCTGCGGCAGGCCTATGACAGGGCCATAGGAGGTAGGTCCCAAACAGGGGCAGACACCTGTCCCTATTTTGGCACCCTGGACCACATCCTGGGGGGTGGGATGGTCCGTGCCATCCCAGGGGTCATTGATCCTGGAGCAAATGGCCCTGACCAGGGCATGTAGGAGGAGCGCCAGCAACTGCAGGAACCCAGAGGGAGCGTGCCACGCAGCCAGGACCCCTGAGCCATCCCAGCAGACGCATCACCAGTGTCATCCGGGGAGGCAACAATATGTGAGTGCCATCACTGTCTCCTTATTGGGGGGCGGGGAGGGAGACCAGGGACGCATGGGCCTTGCTTACCACAAATCACGCAGCAACCTGTGCATGTGAGAGCATGTGCCGTGCCACCCCTGGGCACGTGGCCCCAGCTGGCTGCCACACAGGCCTTGGCCTGTTAGCCATACACATGTGTGAAGAGACATGACATGCTCCTGACCTCGGGGTGGGACACAGCAGGACGCCCTCCCTTCACAAGGCCATTGTACACAGAGGCAGGGGACATCTCCCCCCACCTCACCCACACTATACACAGCAGAAGGGCATGGGTACGGTCTCGAGACAGCTCCCGCTCCTGGGGATAGCAGGACATTCCGAACATGGCCCGTGTGCAAGTACATTGGCTCTGATGGTGCAGGCACGGTCATCCTCACGTAGAAGAAAGGGGCTGGGCTTCACCCACTGTCCCCCCAGGGAGAACTGACCACTTCTCTTCTTTCTTCACAGCCGCACCAGCTGCACGTGCAGAGTGCACCACCCCGCCTGGGACATGCTCCCACACCAAAGGGCTCCGCAGACCCACCCGTGCAGTGGAGGGGTATTGACAGCAGCACCTGGGGGCACTGCGAGCCCTACACCGCACCCTCCAGAACTGGGTGCAAGAAGACCTGCAGCTGCAGCAGGAGCAGCTTGCCCAGGGCCATGCCATCTGCCAACACCTGCAGACCCTGGTGCAGAGTGTGCTGCCTCCTGCCGCTCCAGTTCCTGCTGCCTATCCAGCTACCGCTCCTCCTCCCACTCCTTCTCCCCCATCCGCTTCTCCCTCCACACCCTCCATTCCCTCCCTACTTTCTGTCTACTCCCTATCCCCACTGGGAACGCCGAGGCCCCCACATCCACAGTGCTGGGAGACAGTTGGCCCAGCGAGACCCCCACCTCTGAGCATCCCCTCCCCCTTCTTCCCCTTGCTTCCCCCTTCTAGCTCCCTCCTCCCAGGTTTCCTCCTCCCCTCTCTCACCCTCTCTCCTCCCTTCTCCCACCTCATTTCCCCAGTCTCACCAGAGTTTCATTCCTCCCCTTTATTTAGTTTTGTTAAATAAAGACAGTTCATGTTTATGAAAAAATGTGTATTTTATTTTACATCAGGAAGGGAGGTTGGGGGGAGGGCTAAGTGGAAGGACGAGGAATGAAGCATAAGCCCCCAGTGGGGCAGACCAGGGAGGCCCTTAGTGCTCCTCAGGGTGGAAGCTCTCCCGCAGGGCCTCCTGGATACTGCCAGCCCCCTGATGGATCTCCTGGATGGCAGCTTGCAGAAAGTGCAGCCAGGCTCACAGCAACGCATCCAAGAGAAGCAGCACAGTGCCCAGAGGCAGCTCTGGCTCCATGTTGCAGAGTGCTGTGGTGTCCCGAGTGAGGGCAACCAGAGCATGCAGAGACAAAATGCTTTGCTGTCCCTCATTGAGGTAGGCAAGCAAGCAGGGAAACCTGAGAACCAGCTGCCCAGGGGGTGGTGGTGTCCCTTTAAGCACAAGCCTCAGATAGCCTCAGGCAACAGCCACACAAATAAACTCCTGACCTGATGTCCTGCCGGACCTGGTTCCGGCCGGCCTTAAATGCAATTCAGTGTCCACTCAATGTGGACGCGCTATTTTGAAATAGCAAAATGCTATTTCGAATTGCATTTTGTGTGTAGACATGTTATTTCGAAATAGCGCTGTAGTGTAGACATACCCAAACAGTATTAAGAAGAAATAAATGTTTTCGTTTTACAAAATCTCTTTTAAATTTATTTAGCCATTTCTGGGCCGTCAGCATTAAAAATTAGTTACTATCTTGTGGCATAAAGCTTATAAGAGAGAGGATTGATTTATCATAACAATTTTGTCCTTTTTATTAATTTTTTAATTTTTTTTATAATTGGAAATTCAAATTTAGTCAAAAATATGCCACCTAATCCCAATGTAAAATATCAGTACAATAAAGGCAAATTTGGAGGGGTAAGATAAAATGGATTTCCTTGAGTAAACATCAGAGTTTCTATGAATTCTGTGTCACAATGGGTTTTATCTCAAACTAAAATTATGTACCAAAGCAGAAAGTAAATAGTAGAGAAACTAGTAGAAAAAGGCCATCAAAACCATTTTTGTGAAACTGTGGATAAGAAATAATCCTAAGAAAAATATGAAAGATTTTAACATCTTCAATAAGGTCGCCCCCGCTTTTAATGAACACTCTGATTCTCTCCATGGTTAGAAGTTTCATTGCCAAATCCAGGAAGATGATGTGGGAGGACAAAGCTATCCTGCTGTAACAGATTGGTTTCTATACACTGAATAGCAGACTTCTCAGAAGATGTTTCTGTTGACACTGAGAATTCAGCAGTCATATAACCCAGGAGAATTGGCTCTTAGACAAATAAAAATTTTAAGGGCTGAGAAGCATATCTTAGAAATGTCCTAGCTTTAGGGCAGAATTACTAGCAATGCTTTCTATCTGCATTCCTAGTTCCACAGCTGCAAGAGCTGAAGTGAAGCATTCCCCCCCCCTTAGGAAGATCCTGGGTATATTTTTGAGCTAAGTGTTTCTTTCTTGGTTTCTGTGGGGTCTGAATTCTGCTGAACTTTATCCCCTGGAGGAAGCAAATATACCTTTTGTTCATAAATGAAAATGGGTGTGATAGGCAAAGAACCCCCAACTTTTAAATGTAAGTAATTTAATTCTTTGGTGCGATGGGATGAGATAGTGGCCCAGGGTCTGGCCTGGGAAGGTGTTTAGTGTTTAGGTCACACAGTTATAGGCCTGGTGAACCGTACTACAGTTCTCCATTCTGTAAAGATATAACCATAATAAACCATTACTGTAAGAATTCATTTTTCAAAAAAATTTGTTTTTCAAAATGCGTCTTGATGAAGTGGGTCTTTGCCCACGAAAGCTTATGCTGCAGTACATCTGTTAGTCTATAAGGTGCCACAGGACTCCTTGTCATGTTTCAAAATGTAATTAATTGATCTTTTGAAAAATTATTCCTTGCATCAGGCACTCATAGCAATAAGGAATAGTTCTCGTGTATAGCCAGCTGTACAGTGGTTGGCTGTCTGTGTGTAAAGGATTTGCTGTATAATAAAAATTACTGTGTACAGCTGTTGGTGGCACTTATCTGATAAGAGAGTCATACGATGAACAATCTGCCTGAAAGAGCTGAAAGGCACAGCAATTCTATAGTGAAACTTCAAACCAGATGATGCTCTGATTAGAGGCACCCACAGAGATTACACAGGTATAATAAATCATTTGAGATTTTAACTTCAAATAACATAAAAGAATGCAGTTTTTATTAGAAAATAAACTGTTTATCAAGAACATTTTGAAGGTGACATTTATAACTCATAAACCATCTTGGAATGGTTAGTTAGATTACTTCATTGGCAGAACACTCAGAGACTTTGTTCTGAAAAAGAATTAAGGCAGGCCATGAAATAGCCATTGTTATTGAGCAAGAATGCACAGCTTGTTTATACCTATTTCTTTTTTCAAATAAAAACATTTCATATTTTTTTAAAAGTGGTGATTTATAGAACTGTAACAGTGGTGTTACTAAGTATTAAATACAATTCTCAGCACAACTGACTAGTATAATATGGAGTGACTGTAACTGCCACAGAGCAGGTTTGAACCTGGGAGACTTAGTGTAGGAGCCTCTACAGCTTGAGCTATAAAGCCAGCTGCCTCTCAGTTTAAGCTGTAGAGCTCCCTTATTCTTATCTCTCCCTGTAAGCGGTCTAAGTGCCACTGCATGAGACAGCGAACCACATTAAGGCTATGTCTACACTGCACCTCTCTTGCGCAAAAGCGTATGCAAATGAAGTATGGATTAGCATATTGCCATGCTTAATTTGCATAATTAATTAGGGTCCGTTTTTGCACAAGAGACTTTTGCGCAAAAAGGAACGGTGTAGACTGCTTCTTTTTGCACAAAAACCCCTCTTGTGCAAGAGAAGTTCTTCCTCATCTTTTCAGGAAGAATAGCTCTTGCACAAGAGGGGAGGTTTGTGCAGAAAGGAGCCATCTACACAGCTCCTTTTTGGGCAAAAGCCTCTTGCGCAAAAATGGCCCCTAATTAGCAATATGCTAATCCACACTTCATTTGCATAGGCTTTTGCACAAGAGAAGTGCAGTGTAGACATAGCCTAGGTGTGTGGGTTACATGGCAACAGTACATTCAATTAATGAAACAAAACAGAGAAGTGTAAAACCTTCAGAAAAAATTCTCCTCGTGGTAGCGAGTGATACTGAGGCAAAACATTGCTTGCTAAGCAATGTTTGGGTCATGCTGATTAACCTGTCATGCTTGTTGCATGCACATAATTTTTAGTATTAATTTTATTAATCCAGAGTGCACCTAACATCATGGCTCATTTAAACAAATATCAATCTATGAGTGCCTGCAATGGGCAGCAGTACTAACCCTTTCTCCATAAAGCATCAACCCATAAGGAAAGAGTTCAGAATAATAGGTAAAGACTGTGCCTTAGTTTAGACCTTTCTGGTAAAGAATTTGCCAAAAAGAGCAACCTTCAACCACCCTTTGAAGTCTAACTCTCTCAGACTTGAATGATGAAGGATCTGCTTACTTAGAAGGTGCTCTTCCAATTCTATATGCAGCCAGAAGAAGGTATACACATCTCCTTACTAAAACAAACTAACTAATTTGGTAAATGTAGAGAGAGGACAAAAAGCTGAGTGGAAGACAACTTGTGTGAAAGTACGTTTACACTGCAGCGTTAATTCGAGTTAACTTAATTCAAAATAGTTAATTTGAATTAAGCTAATTCAAATTAGTGCATCTACACACAAAACCTATTTCGAAATAGCGTTTTGCTGTTTCAAAATAGTGCGTCCACACTGAGTGGACCCTGAACCGAAGTTAAGGCTGGCCAGAACCAGTGCTGGCAGGGCATCAGGTTAGGACTTAGTGTGTGGGGCTGCTGCCTGAGGCTAACTGAGCTCTGTGCTTAAAGGGACCCTACCCCCACCCGGACAGATAGTTCTCAGGATTCCGCACTTGCTTGTCTACCTCGATGAGGGACAGCAAAGCAGTTCTGCCCTGGAGTGCCGTGAGTGCCCGAACTCGGGACACCACAGCACTTGGCCACATGGAGTCAGAGCTGCCCCTGGGCACGCCAGTGCTTCTCGTGGGGTCGTTGCCATCAGCCCGGCTGCACTTGCTGCAGGCTGCCACCCGGGGGGTCAGTCGGGGAGCTGTCAGGATCCAGGAGGCCCTGCAGGAGAACGTCCATCCTAAGGAGCGCCCAGAGCCACCCCAGTCCTTCCCACCAGGGGCTCGTGCCCCATTCCTTCCTCACATCCTTCCACTTACCCCTCCCTAGCCCCCCTTCCTGATGTCAAACAAAAGACATGTATGTTCAAAAATAGAAACTGGGTTTATTGAACAAAACTGGGGTGGGGGAGGGGATGAACCTCTGGGGAGACTGGGAAAAGGAGGTGGGAGAGGGAAAGAGAGATTGTGGAAGAGGGGAGGGAGAAACCTGGGAGGAGGGAGCTGGAAGGGGGAAGCCAGGGGAAGAAGGGCCAGGGGAAGCTCAGGGCCCAGGATTGAGGGTCTCGCTGGACCAACTTGATTTTCATACAAACCTACTCCTGGGTTCGCATGTGGCTTTTGGTGGCCAGGCTAGCAGTTATCCTGCCATAGACGGCCACATTCCTCTATCTAGTGTGGAGTAACGGTAGTTCAAATTAGGATCTTTAATTCGAACTACCTACTCCATGCTGCGTGTAGCTGCGGGCACGGAGTTCGGACTAAGGGGGATTTTAAAATGGCGGTGCCCGGGAACATGCAAATGAAGCCCGGGATATTTAAATCCCGGGTTTCATTTGCAACTCTGCTTTCCCTCATTACCTTACCTAGCTCAAACTAACAAGCTAGTGTAGATGTACCCTAAGAGACTGACAGGACATTGAATAGAGGATATTAAGGCCCTGCTGAAGTAAAATGGCAATTGCAGGTATAGCAGAATTTCAGAGATACAAACACCAGAGTTACAGAGTGACTGGTCAACCACATACCTCATTCCACACTGGAAATATGCAACCAGGCAGCAGCAACGAAAAAGAAAACCCAAAACCAAATGCAATACAGTGTTAAACATATACTACTTTGCCTCTATTTTTTTTTGTGGTGTATTTCTTCTGCACAATAATGTTTCAAAGCTGTACTAAGTCATTGTTCAGTTGTAAACTTTTGAAAGAACAACCATAGCATTTTGTTCAGAGTTAGAGATTACAGTTACTCATACAGAACAATCTGGATCATGGGGCACCAGCAGACATAATTTACTGAATTACTGTAGTTATTTTGTTTTAACAAGGAGATGTTTCAGTACTGTTATATGTAAATGTGCACATTTAGGAACAAAGAACATAGGCTGCAATGATAGGATGGGGGATTCTTTCTGGGAAGCAGTGTCTCTCGGATTTTGAGGATGGTGGTAGATAATTTCCAAAAAATGGGCTTCCAGTGCAATGCTGTGGCCAGTAGGACCAGTGCTATCTTTACATGCATGAAGAGAGGAATCTCAAGTAGGAGCAGAGTGGTTATTTTACCTCTGTATTTGGCACTTCTATATTCGGCTCTCATACAGTGTCCAGCTCTGTCACAATTCAAGAAAGATGTTGATACATGGGAGAGGGCTCTAAAAAGATCCATGAGAACTATTGAAGGTTTAGAAAACAAGCTTTATAGGGAGGAACTCAAGGAGCTCAATCTTTTTAGCTTAACAAAGAGATAGTAAAGGCATGACATCAATACAATCAGCAAGTGTCTGCAAGGAAAACAAATATATAATCAGTCTAGCAGAGAGAGGTATAACACAATCCAGTGGCTGGAAGCTGAAGCTAGACAAATTCAGACTAGAAATGAGTTGTAAAAATGTTAACAGTGAAGTTAATGAACTATTGGAACAGTTAACCAGGAGTCATGATGGATTCTCCTTCACTAGCAATGTTTAAATCAAGATTGAATGTTAGCCCATATTTCATACCTAATTACTTGGCCATTAACTGCAATTTCTCTTCCTTTTACTACAAGTAGGGAAATAATCTTTTGTGTTTCTTTTATTCTCACTAACCTGTATTTGTTGTAGGCCATTCACAGAATACGTAGCATGACTGAAGCTTAAATGCAGTTCATCAGACAATCACACTTCTTGCACTCAAGAAACATTAACCATTGGAAAAAATCAAACTCCTTTTAAAAACATGCCCCCAACAATCTTTGATTAATAATGCAACTCATTGTTAACTAGATTATATATAAACTAGATGTATCCCAGAAATTAAAATGTATCTGCTGAAAGTTACATATATATGCCACTATCCATCGCTGCTACTATGCCTTGTATTATACTGCTTTTTAAAATATTGTTTAAAGTACAATATTATTTTCTAGGAGATGACCCATTCCTGGCCTCCACCACTCTCAGCTATTCACACACCTGGAAAAGTGGAACAGGGAAAGTTTCCATTTCTGAACAAGGTAAGAAATTCTATATAGTCTAGAAACCCATCTCCCCCTTCACCTGAATATGCAGCCTCAACTCTGATCCCCCAAAAACCTTATTCTGCCACTAGCTAGACTGCTATGTATATATTTGCAGAAGACAGAGAGAGAGTATATGGGGTAGTGCTGTAAAAGTTATTGCATGAGTCTGGGGTAAGTGTGAGGCATGTGCTGGAGCTGTGGGGAAGTGATCCAGGGAATTAGAGCAGCAATGCAGTTATGTAAGAGGATATTGCAGACAGCTGTTAAATCAGGGGTGGGCAATCATTTTTGATGGGGGGCCACTCCAAGAATTTGGTAAGTGATGGAGGGCTGCACTCTTCCATAATATTAATGGAGGAAGTGAGGGGCCTGGGATAGAGGTTGGGTGCGGAAGAGAGGTAAGGGTAAGGAATTGGAGTGCAGGAGGGTGTGTGGGGTCTGGGAGGCAGTTTGGATGGAAGTAGTTGTGACCTGGGACACTGGACTAGGGTGCAGGGGTTTGAGTTGTGCCTGGGACAGGAAAAGGTTGTAACCTGGGGTGCAGGGGTTTGGGTTGGGAGCTAGGGCAGGGGACTGGGTTGCAGGAGCTTGAGATGTGACCTAGAATGGGGGGGGGGGGGGGGTTGTTACCTTGTCCAGGGGATTGGGATACAGGAGGGGGTGCAGGGATTTGGGTTGGGACCTAAGGCAGGAGGGGATTGTGATTTGGAGCAGGAGATTGGGGTGTCATCTGGGAGGAAATATGGGTGTAGGAGAGGGCCAGAGGATTTGGGTTATGTGAGGTAGAGGGGCAGGAGTGGGGGACAGAGGGTTGGGAGAAGGAGGAGGCTGAGGTGCCAGAGGTAGGCTCTGGCTCGGAGACTTACCTGGGTGATTCCCAGCCAGCAGCCCAGCACATTTCTGAGGTAGCCTGCCTGCCTGCCCCGCTGCAGGGTCCATGTATGTGGAGGGGAGGGGAGCATAGTGCTTCGTGTGCTGCCTGTTAGTCAAACAGAAACTGACCAATGGGATTGTGCTGGGGACGAAGCAGAGCATGAAGCCTTCTCCCCCTTCCCCTCTGGGCTTACAGTTGTGAAAGGGAAACTGCCTGGCAGCTGCTTTTCTGAGCGGCGTGCAGGTGGGGTGAGGCAAGCAGGGAGCCTGTCTGGGGCTCCCCGCCACATCCGCAGGCTGGATCTGGTGGGTTGGCAGGCCGGATCCAGCCTGCGGGACATATTTTGCCCAGTCCTGTGCTATATACAGGGGCCCTAGATTGGGACACAGAGTAAGGAGTGGGCTGGGTCCCCCTTAAGCCTCATTAGCCACTGGAGGGGAAGAGGGCTGGACTCTGAGCCAACCCAGAAGGGGAACAGAACTATAGTAGCCTAAAGCTGGAGAGTTGTGGCCAGAAAGGCCTTAAGAGGGCGAAGACATTGCCTCCAAGAAAGGAGGCCTCACCCCACCTGCATGCTGCTCTGTTACGGATAGGGGACACGCTGAAAGACAGTAGAGGGTCCTGAGAGAAGCCCCTGTTCGACTTTTATCCTATAAGGGGTTTGATTTGTTTTACAAACTGTGTGAGACTTGGCCAGAGGGCTGAGTCACTGAAGAGCCACTACAAACAGAGAGTGCAGGCACACGCACTTGGCCAGGGACCACTCACGAGAGGTGAGTGCGACCCCATTACTATGTAGAAAAAATATTTAAAATCATATTAAGGCATTTCTCTGACTCCCTCTGAGTCTCCATAATTATGTGTTTTGTAGACTCAGAAATACAGAGATTTAAATAATTTTATAAAGTTCCTAAAACATGCATAAACTATTTTATTTTCTCTAACAGAATGTGACATATGCATAGATCAGACAATGGTCTTGTGTAGCTTCCCCATTCGTGAGCACTGTGATTATCCCAAATTCTTAAAACCTCTCTAAGCATACCAGAAATCTGTGGATTACATACACACATGTGCCTGGCAATCTAACAGCAACACAAGGATAAGTGAGGGATATAAAGATCTAAATGCAAGGATCTAAATGCAGGATATAAGCTTTGTTACTTACTTTCAGCAGATATGCAGAGATTAGGATGCTGAAGGCATCTTGTTCGTTTTCTGTGGAATGGTGTGAGATCAGTACAGGTCATTTTTAGTGACTTCTTCAGTCAACTCAAGGGACAGTATTGATGGACTCCAGAAGAAGTACCAGCATACCATCCCTCTTCAGCACAGGGAATATCCCAGTGTCTGAGAGTATTTTTGAGTTAGGGAAGGGGAAACAGAGAGAAATTGCCTCATGGTTATGATCTTGGAGAACTCCTTCCTCCTTCAAAGTATACAAAGTAATTTTGCTCATGCTCAGTCTTTTCATAGTAATAAAATATCAGCATTTTTAATTCTAATACACACTGAACTATTCTTAATCTGTATCTCAACTGATTAGTGATAGGACAGCATGAGACTTGCAATTTATTAATTAGACTATTAAAGTTTCAGGGATTATAAAAATTGCAGCCAGGCTGGATTTGGAATCGTTCTAGAAATTAAAGCTAAATTATATCTATCTATATCGATATAATGATATATTAAGAGAGAGAGCAAGAAAGAGAGAGAATACACAGCACAAAAATTAAACCTATATTAATGTTAAAGGTCCAAGTTAAATCTTCAAGGAAAGGAAATTCAGTGTCAAATTTGAAATGTGCAGACTGTGTTGGATATCCTCCATCCCCTCACGACAATGAGAGTTCATTAAAATATCAGATCAGAAACATCTCTTTATCTAGAAGAAGGTTTAAAGATCCATTTTATTCTTAATTTTGAATTTCCTTTCTTTGTGGGATTAATCTGTACTCTATAGTTCCTTTATTTTTCATTTTTCAAACCTTAAAGATAATTGAATCCGTGCATAATAGGACAACCCATATATTCCTCTACTATCTTTACGAGACTTTGTTAGGTACAAATGATCATGCATTATCGTATTGCAGTTTTATTACAAACATCTTTAAAAATAAAATGTAAATGAATAATTAAATCTGCTAAATAAGAGCATGCTGGAATAAGGCATAAGAAAACTAAGCTACATCTTAGAGCCCCACAGTATCAGAAGCCTCTAAAAAAGAAAGAACTGATTCCCTTTCAAATGTTATTAAAATTGGTTGATAAATAAAGGAGAGATGGGGAAAAGAAGATTCTTACTAAATATAGGCATTTTTGTTCAAATATGACAGAAATAAATACATGTAGCACAAATACCCTTACCCTGCCCTAATCCTTCATTAATTGTTCATTATTGATATGTGGGAGGCCAGGGCTGAGTTAAAAAATGGTAACTGCATTGTAAAATTAGTATTTCTAAGAGTAAGTCTGCTATAATCTCCTAAGGCAGCATATTGCTGGCCATGGACAACTGGTAAAATTCTGACTATGCCTTCATAACTTATTTAAACAAACAGATAGACAAACAAACAAACTCACTGCTGGGGAAAACGTGAAGTGTCATACAGCATTCACACCAAGCTCAGACTCATATGGGAGTCAGCCTAGGAATGAGCTCATGCATAGCATGTCCCTTGGCTGGTATATGTTGGACCTCCCTGATCTGGCACCTTGGAACCTGCGTGGATGAGGGATTTTGCCAGACTAGGGGAGATCATTTCTGGTCCCCTTGCCACCAGCCCCCAGTCTGGCTCTGCTCCTAGGCTGGCCTCTTACCCAGCTTCCTCTCCACCACCAGCCCTGCTTACCCCAACAGCCCTGCCATGGAAGCTCATGGTCCCACCACTGGGGCTCCCATCCCCGCTGTGTTACACCACTGCTCTGTGGCTCGCACTCCCATCCCACCCATAGCTGACCACCCCCGTCACTGGGGTTCCCAGCCCCATGAGCCCTGTCACGGCAGCACTGGCCCTGCCAGCCCTCAGTCTCACTACTGGAGGTCCTGGCCCCACCACAACAGAACAATTCTCCGTTGCCAGGGCTCTCAGTTCTAGCAGCCCTGCAGCAGCTGCACCGCTGCCACTGCCATGTCTCCTGGCCCTGCCACAGCAGACGACTGCTCTGCTGGAGCCCACTAGCATTACTGTTGCCGGCTCAGCTGGACTCCCGCAGAAGGAATCCCAGCCTCTGAGCCCCCTGAAGCCAGCCTGGCTGGGCTCCTACTTCTGGCCCTCCACCGGGACTTTCTGGTCCAGCACAAAACTTTGTGTGGATACATTTTTTATTTCCTTAACAAAATTAAACAATTTTTTCATTTATTCATATAAAAAGGGTAATTTTCCTTATTTGTGGGGTCATCTCTCTCTCTTTCTCTCTCTCTTTAAGTCATAATCCAAGATAAGATTTGGTTGGCATTCCCTATTGTAGAAACAATTTTGTGTCTTTTTTTAGTCTAACTTTTTTTAGTTAGATTATTATTCTATTTTTACAGTTTAGTCTTTGTATATATGCAAATATAAAGCTCTTGTATTTATATATTTAGTGTCTTTTTTGTCACAATAATAAATTCATTTTTTATGGAATGGGGCTTCTTACATTTGACTTAGCTTAGGTCCACAATATCATAATCTTGCCCTGCTTGTGAGAAAGAGCTTTCATGTTCATGTTTACTCTGTTGTGTGAAAAGAGGATGCAGTAAATTCTGGGGATTGCGTGGTTCTTTTGCTTCGTTTTTGAAAGAAAGAAAGAAAGAAAGAAAGAAAGAAAGAAAGAAAGAAAGAAAGAAAGAAAGAAAGAAAGAAAGAAAGAAAGAAAGAAAGAAAGAAAGAAAGAAAGAAAATTAAGTACTCCATGTCTATGTAGCTATGTACAATTGTATGAGGTCACTATAATGTTGGTGTTTGGGGACTATTTTCTCCACTCTCAGAGAACCTGTCTCTCTTCACAAGTGTGTTACATACACATTCTTAACAGAAGCTTAAATATTGAGGTCAAGTGATCCCTCCCCGGTCACCAATTTTCAGCCTCTGACAGACAGAGGCGAGGGGCACAGTTCCTACCCATCCTAGCTAATAAGTATTGATCAGGGGCGGGCAATAATTTTGATGGGGGGCCACTCCAAGAATTTGTAAAGTGGTTTGTGGCTGCACTCTTCCGTGAAATTAATGGAGGAAGTGTGGGGGTCTGAGATGGAGGTTGGATGCAGAAGGAAGCTTGGGGTAAGGAAGGGAGTTTGGGTGAAGGAGGCAGTTGTGACCTGGGGCACTGGACTGGGGTTGGATTATGACCTAGGGTGGAGAATTGGGGGTACAGGAGGGGGTGCAGGGATTTGGGTTGTGACCTAGGGCAGGAAGGGACAGGGAATTGGGGTGCCAGATCTGGGAGGGGGTATGGGTGCAGGAGGGGGGCAGAAGATTTGGGTACATAGAATGGGGGGCAGAGGGTTGGGAAAGAGAAGGGATGGGGTGCCAGAGGCAGGGTCTGGTCAAGAGACTTACCAGCTAACAGCCCTTTCCTGAATCAGCCTCCCTGCCAGCCAGTGTTCCCTTGCAGGGAGCCCTGAGCCTCTGACTGGGCGGGTCTGATTAATCACCTGTGAAGCTGTCCTGCTGTGAATCTTAGAGGGAACACTGCTGCCTACCCTCCCCCTCCCCATCCCTCCTCTCTCCCCCAGGCTGCAGCTATGTGCTCTGGAACCCCTTGTGCTTCATGGCTGTCTGTTATTGAAAGCAGCCAGGAACTGGCCAATGGGATTGTACTGGGGGTGAGCACAGCTCATAAAGCTTTCCCCCCTACCCTCCAGACTCACAGTTTTTAAAGAGAAACCACCCTGCAGCCTCATTTCTTGGCAGTGTGTGGGTGGGGCGAGGCAAACGGGGAGCCTGCCTGGGGCTCCTCTCAGTGTCTGCAGGCTGGATCCGGTGGCTTGGCCCAAGCCTGGTATTGATGGACTTATTCTCTGTGAATTTATCTAGTTCTTTTTTGAACCTGTTAAAGTCTTGGTTTTCACAACATCCTCTGGCAAGGAGTTCCACAGGTTGACTGTGTGCTGTGTGAAGAAATACTTCCTATTGTTTGTTTTATGCCTGCTATCTATTAGATGTGAATGGCTCACCTTTACCACATATAATTGCTTTTTAAGAATTGAAAAAAAATGATGCCTGGAAAGTTAGATAGTTTGATTGCATGCTAGAGTAGCATTTGAATTCAAAGATATCTCTCATCACATCACTGCCGCAAACTGCTCCTGCTTATTTTGTGATTATACTCCAAAAGACATAAGGGGGCAAGCTTTTATATAAGGATGTGAGGAGTTGTCAACTACCCAGTAAGCCTAGGCATATGAGGTAGTCGGGTCGACTACTTGCTTCCTCCTCCCCCTTGCTGCCTCTGTGGCCCCAGGTCCCGGGCACGCAGCGCCCCTTACAGCTGCCATCAGGCACCCCCCATAGGTTGGTGCCCTGGGCAGCTGCCTGGTTAGCCCCCCCTTAATCCGGCCCTGGCTGGGACCCCCCATGGACAGGGCTGCTGGACCTGGTGCAAGCTCAGCTTAGTCCCATCTCACGCTGGGTCTGGGTCCTACTCCCACTGTGCCTCTGCATTTTAAATGTTGTAGAAGCTGGGTCGCCTGCACAACTGGCTGTTAACTACATTTAAACTGCAGAGCCACCGCAGACTTCCCTTATGACTAATCATGTAGTTCAATTAGTGGATGACCTGCCTCTTAACATCCTTACTTTTATACCTCTTCATCAGAAGTAATAGTAATTGGGGCAGATCCCCCAAAGTAGACAGTTTAAAATATAAAACGTGTTGCCATATTGTGAAGTGTAGCACAGATGATAGCTTATAAATCTTATCTATAAATCTCTTAGGATAGCATTGAAATTTAAGAATCTGCTCAGCCTGGTCCAGGTGAGAGGAAGGATTTAACTGCACCAAGACATGGGCATAAATAAATAGTCCCCTTCTTATTTGGTTATCTGGGGGAATGGGTCAGTGTCCTGAAACTGACATGGTACAGAGCTGCCTTCCTGTGGCAAGTTAGTTTCTGGCTCTCTAGCCTCCCTTAAAGGAGCAATACTGCTTTTTTGAAAAGTCAGAGAAAAATCCACACCACGTAATGTGCAGTGAGATCATATCTGGTATGTAGTTTGGCTGTGAATAACAGATTCATATTATAGGTGTGTAAATTGCAAACCGAAACCCTGCAGTCTGGCAACTTACATTTCTAGAGTTGATTTAGGGCTGACCCTTCAAGATTCTGATTGCTCCCATTTTAGTGACCCTGGTTTACTTGCAAGTTGAAGTTGCTGAGATGTGCTATGAGCTTAAGTGTTTACGTTTTCAACCGTGCTCCTATTCAACTCAATGGAAAAGCTCCTTTTGATTTTAATGAAGCAAGATCACTTCCTTAGTGGATTTAAGTGTGAATTTCTGCATTTTCATTCTGTTTATTTCAGTAAACTTAACTTTAAATGCCCAAGCTTCTTTGTGTTTTTAATTTTTAGGAAAAACTATACTCTTCTTGATTGCTTTTTTCCTTCAATAATTAATAAAGATTTACTGACATAACCACAGCATAACGACATTTTTAGCCTGGAAATAAAAATAATAATTGCATGTTATATTGAGCCCGTCTGTTAGCTCAGAACTCCCATCAGGACTAAAGTTTTAGCTGCAAATCTAACTTCTTCTTTGAAAGTAACATATGTATTAGTATGTTTGCCTGTTATCTCAATGTTGCTGTCTTTATTGTCATAATTGAGGAACACACCAAAATGGTATAGTGTTATAAAGTTTATTTCATACATAATTGGAGTTCTGCATGGAATGTTTGCCCTCCTTAGCTCATAATCCATTTCTCTTGTGTCTCCTCCACCCAATGATGGCTACCCTGCATGACAGTCAGAGACACCTGTCTTTATTATTTTTTGAAAAGAAGGGTGGAAATACTTCAAATGATTTGGAACCATTAAGTTGACTTAATGTTTGTTAAAACTTGGTGATGCAGTTCAAAGTGCTCAAAATGTTTTTGGAGAAATTGCTAAACTGAAAATTATATGATATAAGTGCTGTGCCATACTTATGGTAACTAAGATTCCATCTTTAGCTATTGTAGAAGGCACCCAAAGAACAAGAATCCATAAATAATACACAGTAATACAGCACCAATATGATGTTAGTACATATCATACTTTACAACCTTTTTCATATATTAAGCCTGAAAATAGTGCATAATTGCAATGAATTATTTAAAACAACCAATCTAAACTAACCTACTTGGAAGATTTAATGCACGGCAGACTATCGGTGTTTTTCTAAAAGGTTCTAAATGTTTCACTAGAAATGTTTTAGGTGCTTTTGTGAAGTTCAGTTACAAAACCACTTCTGATAAATATGTATCTGCTGGTCCACTGAATACTATCTTGAGTGACAGAGATAATGTACCAAGGCTATGTTTGAAAACTAGGTGTTGATTTAGTTTGGTTTTTATTTTAGCCTAATATTTCAGTATGTCTAGTAGCTAAAAGAACTAGACTCAGGAGAAGGGTCTAAACTTCCATTCTCCAGTGCTGTGGGTATCAATTTCCTGATCCATTATGGACGTGGCTCTTGGGATCCTCGAGGTGAGGAGAAAAGATTAGCTGTGCTGCTCCCAGAACAATCTGATGGCCTATGAAATGATATTGGCAAGAACTTCAGAAATAATCATTTGTCTGCCTGTCTGTCTTCTTACCTAGCCTGGTAGAAAGTAATAGCCCCTTGTGTGCTAGTTCAGTAATAAGTGAATAATAAGCTGGAGATTGATAGTGAAGATAGAAAAAATATACTATTAAAGGGTCATGGTTGAGAGATAAGTATAAAAAGCCTAGAGTAAATGCATTTTCGAGGGAATATTTGATTTTCTTCTTATAGTTGGAAATGATGCTCTGTGATTAGGATGAATGAATGATTAACAACACTGTTTAGCAGTATTACATTAACTTACATTCAAACTACTCTTTCCTTTAAAAATTACCAAAAAAATAATACATGATATGCTTTTCTTTATTATTTTAGGAGTCGCAGCAGGTATCTACAGGACACAGCACTCCAAGTAAGAATTGCCTGAATTTACACCTGGATTTGGTGAAGATGCTGATTGTGAATGTGAGAAATAAGGGAACCAAGGGCTAGATAAGAAAAAATAGAAACATGAATCATATTGGTCCAGGATCTCAGTTGGCAGACTACTGTTTTGTCCAAATGTGGAATCTTGGGAGTCTCAATCACTATCGACCTATATTGTGGAAGGGGAGGGAACAATCCCTTTAGGTTGACAATGGAAGGAACAATTTGCTGCTTCATTTTAAGTTCCACTGAATATGTGAGAGAATTTAAAGGGAAAAACAGTTGCTTCTCTAAAATGATAAGAAGTGGGTTTAAACTCTATTTATACACATACATGTGCGCACAACACTAATCTCCAAACTGTCTAAAATTCTTGAGAGTTTGGTTTGTTATTTTTTTTATGTATTTATATCCCACGGCACTGTCAATATATATGGTGCTATATAATACATGAAGTATGCCAAAGAAATAACAGATGCTGCTTCAATGAGCATTTAGTTTTGGGCTTTCTTTTGTGTATACATTTTGGCAAGGATGAGGTGTAGAGAGTTTACTTTGCTCCCATCCTTGCCTGTCCTCAGACTAAGTGCACAGACCATGTTACAAAACAGTAGTACTTTAATTACATTTAATTACTGGTAAAACACTTAGCAGCTGTGTTTCAAAACAAGGACTGAGTTGTTCTATGAAACAAAGTATTAATCCTCTCTTCTCTGACCCCTGTGACTGGTATTAATGTTCTCTAGTACAGATTAAAAATACATGGCCCTATCCTGTTCGTGACATGAAAGCATCCCAACCAAAGACTCTATTTTGTTAGCTTCATGACCTGTCAGCTAGCACGGGGCACTATTTGCAAATTACAAAGCTGTGTTTGAAGATGACAAATGCTCTGAGCAGTAGACATGGCTTTGAAACCGACTGGTCACCCACTGGGTGCAGGAAGCAGACACCCAGAGGAAAATGGTAGGGGACTTCAGGCCATTAATACGGTATGGCACTTTGCTAAGGGAGGTTCAGGACAGTGGAAGATGATGTGGAGAACAAGCAGGAGGTGGTGCCACTTAATTGCCAGCATCAGTTTGCTATTGCTGTGAGCACCAGTACTAAGGAAGTAATAAAAAGGCAAAGAGAATGGGGTTCTCTAGAAAAAATAATGAATGCAGTAATGAGAGAAGGAAGCACTAAAGAGCCATAATAGATAAGGCTGTGCAAACACTTGAGGAATTCTGAGCATTATAAACACAAGAGCGGAACTAGAGTGGTTTGTGATGACATCGGAATGTCACAATGTTTACAATACCTTTGGTCATCATTATCCAGTGTTTTATTTTACCTATTTCATAGTCTTTGCAAAATATTCATAGTAAAGATGATTCAAATTGAAGTGGGTAGCAAGGTTGAGGGAATAAGACACTCTCACAGCCAGGTCTTTGCCCAGAACACCTCTTGAAACTGTGAGCTTGTTTTGAGGATTTGGGATATTCTAACAAATGACTCCTGGGGGAGCAGGGGACAAGTGTCAACATAGCCGCTATCCTGTTATACCCAGTCACAAATCTTTGATGTTCCAATTAGCTGATAGACTTCATATTATCTGGTTTACTTTGGGGGTGATCTGAAGCTTGTTGTTAAAGATATTTTGGCTTCAGCTGTTAAAACCACTTTCACCATAAATATTAATAATTTTGCATTTCAGTAGTGTCTTCCAAGGCTCTCAAAAGACTTTACAAACATTAATATGTTTCATTACTGTGATGACTGGTATGTATGTTGCCTTCCTGCTCCATATTCCTATTTGTTTCCTCGTTTCAGCTCCCTGAACTCAGTGTTCTAGCTCCTGTTCTTCTGGTGGCATGTTGCGGGAGGATGGTAGATAGTATTTGGGGTGAAGTTACTCAGGGCCTGTGGCTACATATCTGCCATTGGGACAGTTATGTTTTGTTCAGACTGTTGATGACTCACCGATTTCTCTGGAGGTGGGTGACAGGGGAAGGAACATGTGAGGATTACCTGTTGTGATCCCTCTCTCTGTAATAGGAGGATCACCTGTTGTGATGCCTCCCTCTGCCATTGGCCACTGTTGGCAGACAGGATACTGGGCTAGATGGACCTTTGATCTGACCCAGTATGGCTGTTCTTGTGTTCGTTTGTTCTTATGGTTATTACATGTTTTGATTATGTATCTACATCTTACATCGTATTCCTTGTGTTTTTCTGATTAAATTCAGGGATGCATCAGAGTGTAAAATTATGGCAATAAGCATTCCTATTCTTCAACTGTTAAGTGACAATACTTTATTCAGAATTTTCAGAACTGTGTGCAAAACCTCTATGATGCTGCTAAGGTTACTCTTGCAGCAGAACAGCTTAGGTTGTGATGGCATTGATATTTATTAGGGCTGTTTGATTAATCTCAGTTTTAATCATACTGTTAAACAATAGAATGCCAACTGAAATTTATTAAACATTTTGGGTGTTTTTTGGCACTTTCAGATATATTGATTTCAGTTATAACACTGAATACAAATTGTATAGTGCTCAATTTATATTTTTATATGTATTACAATTTATTTGCACTCTAAAAATGACAAAATAATATTTTTCAAATCACCTCATGCAAGTACTGTAATGCAATCTCTATGATGAAAGAGCAAGTTATGAATGGAGAGTTTTGTGTTATTAGATAAGTGCGCTCAAAAGCAAAACAGTGTAAAACTTCAGAGCATACAAGTCCTGCTTCTTGTTCAGCCTATCACTAAGGGTACATCTACATTGCACCCTCAAATTGAAATAAGATACACAATTTGCGCTATGCAAATTGTGTATCTTATTTCGATTTTATTTCTAAATAGGCTATTTAGAAATTTGGGGTATCTACACAGTGCCATATTTTGAAATAAAGTGCTATTTCAAGCCATCCCTTATCCCTCATGCAATGAGGTTTACAGGGATGGTGAAATAGCGTGTCTGTTATTTCGAAAATTATTTTGAAATAGCAGACGCATTCCTTGGCTGCGGGGTATCTATTTTGGGATACCACTGGTATCCCGAAATAACACTGCAGTGTAGACGTACCCTATGACAAACAAGTTTGTTTACCTTTACAAGCGATAATGCTGACCACTTATTTATAATGTCACCTGAAAATGAGAAAAGATGTTTGCATGGCACTTTAGTAGACATCATAGCAAGGTATTAACATACCAGATATGCTAAACATTCATATGTCCCTTCATACATTGGCCACTTTTCCAGAGAAATGCTTCCATGCTGATGACACTCATTAAAAATTCATTAATAAATTTGTGACTCAACTCCTTGAGGAGAATTGAATGTCTCCTTTGTTTTATCCATATTCTGCTGTGTATTTCATATTATAGCAGCTTTTGATGATGCTCCAGCACATGTTCATTTTAAAAACACTTTCACTGCAGATTTGACAAAACTCAAAGAAGGTACCAATGTGAGATTTCTAAAGATAGTTAAAGCACTCAGCCCAAGATTTAAAAATCTGATGTGCCTTCTAAAATCGGAGAGGGATGAGATGTGGAACATGCCTCCAGAAGTCTGAAAAGTGCAGCACTCCAGTGCAAAAACTACAGAAGCCAAACCACCAGAAAAGAAAATCAACCTTCTGCTGGTGGCAACTGACACAGTTTATGAAAACGAACATGTATCAATCTGTACTGTTTTGGATCATTGAGCAGAACTGTTATCAGCATGGATGCATGTCCTATGGAATAATGGTTGAAGCATGAAGGGGCTTATGAATCTTTAGCATATCTGGCACATACATATTTTGTGAGGACATCTACAACTGTACCATGTAAATTCCTGTTCTCGCTTTCAGGTGACTTTATAAACAAGAAGTGAGCAGCATTACCTCCTGTAAATGTAACCACAGGTGTTTGAGCAATTGGTTGAACAAGAAGTAGGACTGAGTACACTTGTAAACTCTAAAGCTTTACATTTTTTTAAATTTTTGAATGCAGTTATTTTATGCATAATTCTACATTTGTAAGTTCAACTTTCATGATATAGAGATTGCACTGCAGTACATAGGTGAATTGATAATTCACCTAATATATTAGGTGAATTGAGAAATACTATTTTTTATTTGTATCATGCAACTATTTGTAATCAACATAAATATAAAGTGAACATTGTATACTTTGTATTTTATGTTGTAATTTACATCAATATATTTGAAAATGGTATTCTATTGTTTAACAGTACAATTAATAGCAATTAATATTTTAAATTACACAATCATTATTAAGTTTTGTAATGACTTAAAATCGCTAATATTTGTGATGAACTCAAAGAGCCAAAATCTTCCTTTGATGTGTTGATCCAGCTCCTCAACAAATGTAGGGAGTGGACATTCTGTTCTGTTAAAGAGGAAAACATTTTTAAAGCTTGCCCATCAAAGCAGTGGGTGAATCTGCATGTCATTTGTGGTGGATTGTCCTTGCCTTTGAATTCAGGGATGTTCTGACGATCAAGTTCAGGGATATCTTTGTGATTGGGATAGCCTGAGCAAAAGGCTACTGGCTGAAGATGCTAAGTTTTGAAGCCACAGTTGCTTCATAGAATGAGGTCGTTGAGAGGATTCAGGCTGGAAGGTGTTCTGTGTCTCAGACAGCTGCTAACTTTGGGTATGTCTACACTACCCCGCTAGTTCGAACTAGCGGGGTAGTGTAGACATACCCTTTGTGTCTACATTTAAACTCCCATTAGCTGCTTATCCAAGTTCCAAGTTGTACAATGCTACCTACTGCTCCACTCTTTGGCCTCAGCAGAGAAAGTTGCCAGCTCCTCACTGTTTCTGCTCTGGCAGTACAGGTCACTTAGCCAATTTCTCTGCCTGTGTGGCTAGAATTGCTCTGTGACATGCTTGTGTGAGGGAAAGAAACTTTAAGCCAGTCTGTTACAGCGCACTGGTTCACAAAGATGGGAAACCTGACGTTTATATTGTAAATGTGGAGATGCACAAAAACCATCTTTCCCAGGGACCAGATGTTTCCTTTAGGACAATCTCCTCATGAGGCAAGGCACTAAAGCTGGAATCCCATAGTGTAATGGTCATCTTTGCTGAGACCCTTCCTGAGCATACTGCTATTTTGAACTAGGGCTAACCTGACTGTAGCAAGCAGTTTTTGACCTTCTAGAGAGCCATCTTTCAGACTGAGACACTTTCTGATGAGTGTCTTGCTCAGCGGGTAAATCAGTCTTTTTGAAGGAAGTAGAGAGATAGCAGGCCTGCAAAAACGTAGGACATTTTTTAGGATTCTTGGCAAACTTTAAAAAGGATTGAGGTAGGTGGGGAAGAAAATGTCTCATCACCTGCTCAGAAAATGATACCCTGAGTTGAACAGGATTAGCTGTTTGTTGAATTGCCTGTACCCCACAATAGTACCTTCAACTAAGAGGAAGCCAGAGCAAATTGGTTGTTGAAGTTTGTAGGAGGACTTTGAAGAGGAGGATCTCAGAGTGTGCATAAGTGTAGGATCAAACAGCTCAGGTAGTTCAGATAAGCAACACCCTTTTATTATGCTTAACAAGCTAAATCTAATTTCCAAATCTTTAAATATTATATATGCTTTGCACATACATGCTGTCTTGAATTTCTGTGGCTCATTGACGTAATGGTGCAGTTTGCTTTCTGTGGACGAAGTAAGGCATTAATTTTCCATTCTCCCTTACTCCTCTATTCAGTAAAATTGCTCTTATCCCTGAAATGTTAAGTGATTGTCAGCATTAAAGCTGCTGCAAACATTCACTGTAGAGTAATTCATTAATATCCTGTTTGGCTAAATAGCATCCCTGCTACAGAACCTAGTCTGCTTTCCTTATTGCCACAACACTAAGCGCTGCTAAGAGCCAAACTAACGTAATGAAGCTTTTCCAGTTGCAGTACACAGCTAACAAATCACTCAGGACTTCACACCCCATTTTCCTGCAAACCCACCAACGTTCACTGTACTAATGTGATATTAACTAAAGTATTAGTTACAAATAGATTATCTGTGTTGAACTATTATTTGTTTTGGGATGTGGATTTGGTATTGCCCAATATTTCAGGGCAGATTGTTGCTAAGCCAGTCTATGCACAGTATATCCAGTGACAGGCATAAAGCCACACAGAACAAGAAAGAACACCTGAACTTTGGGAAATTCAGAGCCAAATTTCCCAGCTCCAACTTGTCAACTGAATCTGAGCACCACAAGACTTAAGAAATTTGGATTCAAATTTGCACATCACTGGCCCATGTCTAGTCACGCCCAAATACAGACTTTATCTCCCCCTCAATTTCCTCCCCCCAAAATTAACCCCATTTTCTTGGGGAGAAAATGATGACACAGGTACTTATATTTTAATTAAAGCAACTGTGTAGGGAGGCATCTAAGGGTGCATCTAGACCATGTTGCTCTTTCAGGATACCAGAAGTATCCCAAAATAGCAACAGTGTGTCTTTAAAAGCCCCCGCTATTTCCTAAAATAGCAGCCGTGCTATTCCAGTGTCCCTGTAACCCTTGTTCCGCAAGGGTTAAGGTTTTTGTCGGAATAGTGCCTTATTTTGAAATTTGGCTCTGTGTAGACAGTGACAAATTTCAAAATAAGCTCTTTCGATTTTGACTCTGAATAAAGCGCAAATTGCGTAGCTTATTCCGACAGATGGATGCTGTCTAGACACACCCTAATAGTTACAACTGGGAGTCAGTATTCCTGAGTTCTAATTCCTGTCCCAGACAGTAAGTTACTGTATGATTTTGAATAACAACTTCAACAGCTCTTTCTTTTAATCAGGCCTCTAAAATGGGTTTATAGGATGTTGGGTCTTAATTAATGTAATTATATAACAATGTAATTATACAATGTAATTATATAACATATAAAAATTATTTTATGATCATTCTGTGTGTAGAATTATAGAATACTACAATTGGAAGGGACCTCTAGAGGTCATCAAGTCCAGCCCCCTGCCCTCACAGCAGGACCAAGCACAATCTAGATCATTGCCGATAGATGTCTGTCTAACCTGCCCTTAAATATCTCCAGTGATGAAGATTCCACAAACTCCCTAGCCAATTTATTCCAGTATGTAACCACAAGTACTGGAAATCTAAACCCTTAAAACATATTTACAAGAGTAATATCTGTAAGTTTTTCCTAATGTCCAACCTAAACATTCCTTGCTGCAGTTTAGACCCATTGCTTCTTGTCCTATCATCAGAAGCCAAGGAGAACAATTTTCTCCCTCCTCCTTATAACACCCTCTTAGATACTTGTAAACTTCTATCATGTCCCCTCTCAGTCTTCTCTTTTCTAAACTAAACAATCCCAGTTGCAAAAGCTTGATAAAAATAGATATGACAAGCTTCATGTCAATGCTTCTGATTGGTTTAAAATCATGGATCTGTTTTTAAGGCTGGTGATAAGAACAACTTTTCCCTTCCTTCCAAAGGTAAACAATATTTCAGTCCTCTCCCCCTCCCCCACTTAGCCTAGAAGGTCTAGAAACATCTGTTACATGTTACCAAAGCATCATGGAACAAGTATGTAAGCTAAGCAAAATCTCCTTTCCTAGACCCCTGCTCAAACAACTATTTCAGCTTGTCTCAAGATTGCACTGGGAAAATACCAGGAGTGAAATCCAGTTAAGTCAATGGCAAACCTCCCATTGACTTCAAGGGGCTAAAATTTCTCCTCAGAGGTTCATTTCATACCTTAAGTCTTTCCTCGTTTGGAAGTGGAAATCAAACTTGAGAATTTTGGCAACAGCAATTAAATATGTAACACGGAAATTCTTGTAATGTCTTGGGAGTCTTATCCAAAGCCCTTCAAAGTCAATTAGGGTATGTCTACACTACAGCACTATTTCAAAATAACTCGCGGTATTCTGAAATAACTTAGTCTGCGTCTACACAGCAGACAGTTATTTCGAAATAATGTCAAAATACTATCAAACTAGAGGACTTCTTACTCTGACTCCTATAAACCTCATTGTACGAGGAATAAGAGAAGTCGGAGGAAGAGTGCTTCATTTCTAAATAAGTGCTGCGTGGACGCTCCCTATTTCTAAATAAGCTATTTTGAAATAAGGTACGCAATTGACTTAGCTCAATTTGCGTAGCTTATTTTGAGTTAAGCCCTGCAATGTAGACATACCCTTAGAGATTTTGTATGGAGTTCAATGGGTGTGAATCAGGTGTGTCACTCAAGAAAACACTGAAGCAATTTGACGAAGGAAAGCATTTTACCCCTCACATTGCAAAGGATATCACAGAATACAAACAAATTTTAATTTGACAAAACTCATTAAAACTGAATGGAAGAACACTCACACAGCACATCAGTGACCATTGATAAAGAAGTAACTAGGCTGTTGGCTTAGCACAGAAACAAAATTTTGCATGTAGACTATAAATAAGTACAAGCAAGGTGGTACAATTCCAAAAACAATACAAAAATCCAACCCTCTCAAGGCTGCAGCCACAGTTATTTGCGTAGCCTTAAAGTCAAGTTCTAGATAGCCTAGCCCAAAGATGGCTGTGTACCCTCCACAATTGTGTTAGAACTAGGGACTGTCTAACACTGGGGTTCCTTGGGTTATTCAGAGAGAGTATTCACAAGGTGAATCAAACAGTTTATTTTGGAGCACGGGGGAGAGGAGAGATCCCAAAACCCATCAGACTGATCTGTCACCTCAGGCCTATAATGATTAGGTCCCCAAAGCATTCTGTTTTTCTGTCTTGCCGGCAGCTAATCTTACAGTTTCCTGTCTTCTTGCTAGGGATCTTATAGGCATGAAATTGTCAGACCTGCTTTACAACTTGTCACTAAGCACATGTGCATGTGACAGGACAAGTCATATTAGAGTTAACTCCCAGTTTGCAAGTTCTCAGGTAGTACCCTAACTGTTTGCCATAAGGTATTTAAAAAGCATTCTTCTGCACACTTTGAAAGTGTTAAAATTAGCATGATAATGTATTGACCTCTAGCACCATAAAGATTTTTACATTCACTCATTTTTCATATTATTTTTCTTCTTTTTTAAGGGAAAGACGATACTGAGCAAAAGAATACAGAAAACAGTGCATCACATACATCGTAAGTCAGTTTTATGTTTGTGATCAGAGATGATTGCTATGTTTTTATCTGCTTTATCATGCCAAATGGTGTGTTTGTTTTCATTAAGATGAAGCTCTTTTGCTGATGCTATTCTTTAAAAGGCTTTTAAGTAATGATATATAGTTAATTGCTCATAAATCATTAGCATCCTTTAATGTGAAAGATCTTGAAAAGTGAGATGGCTCTGTATCGAGCTGATATCAACAATATTAAATTGTTTTTGGTGGAGTGAGTGAATGAGGTTGGCTTTTACAACTGGAGAGGTCCAACATTATCTTAAAGCTGCAGAAGTTTTTCACATTTTCCAGAAAATATCATGTCACCTATGCCTTTGATGTACTGATGTAATTTTAAAAGTCTGCAGTCTGCAACTTCACCTCTGAATTACTTGAAATCCAATTATAGCTACCTCTGGTCTCTCTCAATTTTGTTGATGTTTTTGAATTAACAAAAGCAGTTGAGAAACATATGAGAGCAGGCATTTGCAATATATCAGTGTTCACCTTTACTTTAATGTAACAGTAAAAGTTTTCCCAGCTTTTTTTTTTTTAAGTCTACAAGGAAATTAACTGATTTACTGTTACCAGAATAAACCAACTCTTCAGAGGGACACAAAAAACAAAATACAGGCTAGGTCAGCAAACTTGATTTCTCTCACATGAGTTAGGAGAGGTTTGAATTTCTACAAAATCACTCACCCTTTCAATCCCGTTTGAGTGGGAGAGGAATTCTTTTCAAAGTGCAGTCATATGAATTTTAGAGAGTGTCTCATCTGCAATTTGTGTCCTCTAGCTCCTGTTATTTAAATTCAGAGTGTTAGATCATGTAAGTCTTTCAAAGTGTCATTATTTGTTGCACGGCCGAAAGTAGCCACAGAAAGTACAATGTGCGATTATTGAATGTTTTGATTTCTGATATAAATATATATTTAAAATATCCTGAAAATGAATCTAAAAACACGTTTGACATATTGTATGAATGACTTGTGCTGTAGATGTTTCTGTAGAATGTAATTACAATATGTTATATTTAGTCAAACGTGTTTAATAAACAAAGCACTCGTTCCATTATGTCTTCTGATAATATGACTGTTGGGAATGGTTAATGTTGTAGGTTGGTATAGAATGCTTCCAATAGTTGCCATTAAAAAAAATGATATTACAATGAAGACTTAAAGGAGAAGAGTTTTAATGCCATCTGGAGGTATCATGGAGAAATGAACACTTATTTTTGCTAATATTTAATATGTAAAACATAAGCAGACATAATCTTGGGGTTGGGTCATATTTTAGTGGGGATATATACGAGGTTTACTTATTCTTTTTAGTAAAATTTCTTGAAAATTCTGTAAATTGTATTATGTGAATGCAGAACTTCCTACAAGTGTTTGTGGCAGACTAGTTAAAGTGTCATTAGCAGACTGTAGTACAGGCAGTCCCCGGGTTACGTACAAGATAGGGACTGTAGGTTTGTTCTTAAGTTGAATCTGTATGTAAGTCGGAACTGGCATCCAGATTCAGCCGCTGAATCTATACACCAGTTCTGACTTACATACAGATTCAACTTAAGAACCCCAGGCGTTCCCAACTTAAGAACCCCTAGCTACTGAAACTGATCAGCAGCTGATTCCAGGAAGCCTGGGGCAGAGCAACTCTTCCTCGGGCTTCCTGTAGTCAGCCGCTGGTCAGTTTCAGCAACGGCTAACTTGGGGACGCCTGGGGTAGAGCAGCTCGGGTGCTGCTGGGTTGGTCCAGTAGCGCGGCCGCTCCTCGGCGCTACTGGACCAACCCAGCAGCACCCCAGCTGCTCTGCCCCAGGCGTCCTGATTCAGCCACTGCTGACACCGATCAGCAGCGGCTGAATCAGGACTCCTGGGGCTGAGCAGCTGGGGTGCTGCCGGGTTGGTCCAGTAGCGCCAAGGAGCGGTGCTGCGGGACCAACCGGCAGCGCCCCACCTGCTCTACCACAGGCCCCGGGCTTTCCTCCACATCTCCCTGGTCTGCTGGGGGGGGGCACTAGCTGTGTCCCCCCCCAGCAGACTAGGGAGACGCAGAGCAAAGCAGCGGAGAACCCGGGCCGGACCGCGGCGCTTCCAGATCAGCGCCGCGGTCCGGCCCGGGTCCTCCGCGGCTTTGCTCAGTGTCTCCCTGGTCTGCAGATCTGGAAGCGGCCGCGGGTCCGGCCCCGGGTCCTCCGCCGCTTTGCTCCCCGTCTCCCTGGTCTGCTGGCTCCCACAGCAGACCAGGGAGACGGGGAGCAGCTTTTCTCGCCCCGGAGGAGGCGGGCGGTGGGACCAGGCGTCCCGCCGCTTGAGTCCTCCGGGGCGAGAAAATCCCCGTTCGTAACTGCGGATCCGACATAAGTCGGATCCGCGTAACTCGGGGACTACCTGTAAATAAATTGCACTAGAATGTGACCTTATTCGTATTAAATAGTATGTTTCCCAATGGGTGGTTGTCTTGTTGAACCCCATTGAAACTGTATACTCCTCTACTTCATAGATTCAGAGATTCCAAGGCCAAAAGGAACCACTGTGATCATCAAGTCTAATGTTCACTATAACACAGGCCAGAGAACTTCCCTAAAATAATTCCTAGATGTATCTTTTAGAAAAGCATCCAATTTTGATTTACAATTGTCAGTGATGGAGAATCCACTACAGCCCATGGTAAATTGTTCCAATGGTTACTTATGCTCACTGTTAGAATTTTACACCTTATTTCCAGCATGAATCTGTCTAGCTTCAACTTCCAGCTATTAGATCATTGAATACCTTTTCTGCTAGATAAATGAGCCCATTATTAAATATTTGTTCCCCATGTAGGTATCTGTAGACTGTAAACAGCTAACCCCTTAATCTTCTCTTTGTGCATCTAAATAGATTGAACTCCTTGAGTCTTATCACTATAAGGCATGCTTTCAGATGTAGTACAGATTGAACCTCCCTGGTCCAGCCCCCTTGGGACATGACTGGTCCTAAATGAGGGAGTTTACCGGACCAGGTGAGGTCAATTCCATCCCTTTCCTGATGGATCTCAGGCTCTTCCAGGGTTCATTAGCAGACCTAATGGAACTCTGTCCCCCAGCCGCTGGCTCCCAGCTTTGCTGCCCAGTCCCTGCCGCTGCAGCTCTGCTGCCCTGGGACCATCAGGCTCTGCTCACCCTAGGGCTGCCATAGCTCCAGTGCCCAGGGACTGCTGTGACTCCACTGTCCCTGGGTTGCTGTGGCTCTCATGCACTGACACTGCCACAGCTCCAGGATGTCAGGGCTGCTGGACTCCATTATTCCAGGGTTGACGCAGCTTCCCGGCTCCAGCGCTGCCAGGGCTCCACTCCTTGAGGCCGCCACAGCTTCTGCAGCTTTGCTACCCTGGGCCGTCGGAGCTGCTGCTGTGGATCTGCTGCTCTGTAGCCACTGGGGCTCCACTGCTCCGGCCAGCCCCATGGCCACCCAGCCTCCCGGATTTCCCTATGCTGACTTACCTGATTTGCATCCCTTTTCCGGAATTTGGGGCCAGTCTAGACGTAGCCTAATTGACTTATTCTCCCCCTACAGATCACTGTAGCTTGTAGCTGAACTATATCTCCTGGACCGGTTTTCCAACTGGCAAAGAAATCTTGAAAAAATGCCAGACCAGAGTGTGAGCCTTCACATTAGAACCCAGAACCTGCAAAGACAGAAGCAAGGATGAGGAAACCATTGTGATTAGTTTGAATGAGTGTTTAGCTGGTGAGGTGGAAGGAGCATGAATCTTTGCTGGGCAGAACTGTAAGGGACCCTTGAGCTTAAGAACATTAAGAACTACTTTTCGGGGGAAGGTTATCATTCCTGGGGAAGGTTTCAGAGCAGTCCAGTAGGAGTCATTAGCCTGCTCATCTCAGTAGAGAACAAGTGGTATTTCTGAGACTGAGGGAAGAAGCATAAAGAGCTTTAAAGGTTTCTCATCTTTAAAAAAATCCATAAAACAATTCACATTGGCCTTGATAAAAGTGAGAGAGAAAAAATGGGAGGAACAACTTAATTGTTTTTTCCCTTAACTAAAGTCTTTTTTTGGCTTGTTACAAGCCACAGGTACAAATCTAATGCACATGGTTACAATGGCAGTTTATTCATCCTTTTCCTACATTTACTGCCTCCCTATAATATAATGGAGATTGCCTATCTCCTAGAGCTGAAAGGGACTTTGAAAGATCATTGAGTCCAGCCCCCTGCTTTCACAGCAGGACCAAGGACCATCCCTCACAAATTTTTGCCCCAAATCCCTAAATGGCCTCCACAAGGATTGAACTCACAACCCTGGGTTTAGCAGGCCAATGCTCAAACCACTGAGCTATCCCTCCCCTCAACATTATTCACACAGCTTGGAAAGGACAGGTTTATCACCCCTCTGAATCAGGCAGAAATATTGAATTGAACATTTACATGAAGTCTTTCTCAGAGATTACCACTCATTGAGCCAGTATTCTCCAGGACAGCAAAAACAATCACATAACTTGTCTGGATTTCTCCTGAGTCACTTGACCAAAGGAAGTATCTGCAACCTTTCAAAGCAGAGAAGACTGCAGTATATTTTTAGTAAACATACAGCCAATGTTAAGCAAGTTTTATTTCTGCCTGTATTATCTCTCTATGTTTCTGCAGGAATTATCTCTAGTAATAATATTTACCACTTAAAAGAGCTTTATAACATTAGCTTACTGACTGGATCTTTGAAGACCTCAGGAAGTAGATGAATAAGCATACTTATCCTAGTGTTACAGATAAACTGGGGCAAATATCAGTGTGTGACTTACCCAAGACTATACAGGAAGCCAGTGAAAGGTGATATTCTGCATACGGACATGCCAGGATGACTGTAAGAAATGGCCTAAAGATTGCATTGACATGAGCAGTCAGTAAGGAGGATTTAAGCACACCAGAATTTTCTCCACATAGATTCATGTTACTTGTGACTAGGAAGACCCATACTTAAATATAGATTTTAAATCAAAAGCACTCTGGATCGGAGGAGCTTCATTTTACATTATCTTATTACATAGAGAAGTTCATGGATGACCTGATCAAAGCTTCCCTGAATGTTTAAAAGCTATACATCTCAAGAAGGAATTTTTCATGGCTGGTTGAAAATTTTGGTTTTGTTATGGGGTTGGCTTTTGTTGACCAGTTAGTTGTTTTTTTTTAATCGGGTTTTCAACCAAATTAATATATTTTCAGAAAGTTTCTGTTTAAAACAAAAAACAAACAAAAAAATCCCCAGAAAACTTAAATCTTTATTCCCCCATGATTGGCAATTACTGTCTGAAATTAGTTTAGTGCTTGGCAATTTTCAGGTAAAATACTCAATTTTGCC
Organism: Pelodiscus sinensis; assembly: GCF_049634645.1. Taxonomy (NCBI): domain Eukaryota; kingdom Metazoa; phylum Chordata; order Testudines; family Trionychidae; genus Pelodiscus; species Pelodiscus sinensis. Next base: position 229,751,251 of record NC_134711.1, on the reverse strand, counting down.
AGCCAAAAACTTTAAAAGATTTGTTTTCTTGACATAAGTAAAAAAAAAAAAAATGTGATCCAAGTGGGAAAAAAATCATTTTGATTACCAGGGTCTGTGCCCCATGCATGCCACACTCACTGATCTCCCTCTCTCTTGGGAGTAGGTGTCTGGCCGGGGGAAGAGGGCAGGAGCAGGCTGGGGGGATAGGTATCTGATTCGGGGGAGGGTGCAGGAGTAGGCTGGCGGTACATGTCAGGCTGGGTGGGGAGGGTACAAGGAGCAGGCTGGGGGTAAGTGTCTGGCCTGGAGTCCATATGCTCGAAAAGGTTGGGAACCACTGGTTTAGGGGATCTCTTTTAGCAGTGTGAAATATATCAATACTCCCTTCTCTCAAAAAGTGACACTGCAGTCCCATAGGGCCAGGATTTCATGCCAAAAGTCTGAATCAGAGCAGATGGGACGCAGTTAATGTGAAATTCCACTTGTATTAAAAATGACATAGTTTACATTGGTCTCTGGGACTTTTTTCTTTTGAAAACAACTTTGTGTCATATCACTTACTGCTTTGATGTTTTTGAAAGGTATGTCTCTCAGGGTATGTCTACACTATCCTCCTAATTCGAACCAGGAGGGTAATGTAGGCATACCTCACTTGCAAATGAAGCCCGGGATTTGAATTTCCCGGGCTTCATTTGCATGAAGCCAGCTGGCGCTATTTTTAAATGCCGGCAGTTCGAACCCCGTGCCGTGCGGCTACACGCGGCATGGAGTAGCTAGTTCGGATTAGGCTTCCTAATCCGAACTAGCTGTACTCGTGGAATGAGGAGTACAGCTAGTTTGGATTAGGAAGCCTAATCCGAACTAGCTACTCCGTGCCGCATGTAGCCGCGCGGCACGGGGTTCGAACTGCCGTCATTTAAAAAAGGCGCCGGCCGGCTTCATGCAAATGAAGCCCGGGAAATTCAAATCCCGGGCTTCATTTGCAAGTGTGGTATGCCTACATTGCCCTCCTAGTTCGAATTAGGAGGGTAGTGTAGACATACCCTCAGAGATCTTAGAGAAAAAAAATGTATCTTTTTATAATAAACGAACCTAGTGTTTCTCAGAGTGATGGAGATGCTGAAAATTGTCGAGATTAAACTCTGGTATTTATCAATGAACCAAGTTCCTGGCCAAAGGAAGATGCTGGCTTTGCTGCACTGTTTCACCTGTTTCCAGGCTAACCTTCTAACAGAGCCAGATTTTATTTCTGTTAGTCTGGTCATCCAGTCCAGCAATGATGTCTAGAACTTAAAAAATATATTACCAAGCTTCCAAATTCCTGTATCCTCTTCCAACTAGTTTTTCATTTATTGTTTCTCTCCACACTCCCTATCAGTTCAAGCTGATGATTGCAGAACTTCACAAAATGTGCCTTTTTTACTCCTCCTTGTTTGCTTCCTTATCTGACAGATGCATTCTGCCACTTTCTAGGAACTTGCCTTCCAGGGTACATCTGCAGAAGCAAAAGGAGCAAAACACAATGTGCACTCACAAAGTTTGAATCATACAAGATACATCCATCTCTTCCTCACTTTCTCTCAGCAAGCATGTAGCATAATCACAGCACTAAACATGGTGAGTTTGACCCTGGGGAGATGGTGCAATACGGGACAAAGATCTCAGGAATTTCAGAAGGTGGCTCAGTACAAGCACCTACGAACACTATTCTAAATAGTGGCACCATTTTCCACAGGCAGGGGCAATTGAATCTGAAATCACACTATTGAGGGGTAACCAAAGATGCAAGGGAACATCTCTTGCATTGGTGCAGCTGCAGATTGGGTCCTTATGCTGCTTGATTGTGTGCTGCTTTGGTTCTTCCAGAAGTAATTGCTCCTTGGCACAACAAAGTTTCCTACGATGGATGAAGAAACAAAGCCTCTTTGTCATGGAACCGTAGGCAGAGGATTGCAGAGCAGCCGCGGGAAAGTTTCCTAGAGATCCCTATGAACATTTCCTGTAAGATTTTGGTGTCTATCTTTGAACTTTTCCACAAGACCCCCATTGCATAGCTGCACAATGGGATACAAAGTGGATGCGAAGAGTACCTACTCTTGTTAATTTCAATACCATCTCCCATGCTCAGCACGTAACAAAATAAATGATACCTCTAGCTCATGTCACCAAGCAAAATCAAAGCAAAATAAGTACTTACCAGAGCTCTCCTCTCCTGCTTCAGGCATTCCAGAACCAGACTCTTGATTGGCTAGACCCCTCCTGAGTCAAAAAGAAGACCTGGTTTGCCATGTCATTGCATGACCCTTTCGCCAGTTCCACATCCCCCTCCAGTTTGATTTCCTCATCCATTGCTTTGTCCTCAGGATTGACTCTGCTGACCACCGTTTCCTGTCCCCCCTCCAAAGTATCCATAGAGTTCTTGGCATTGGAGGAGGGCTTGCTGCAGAGGATGTCATTCAGCTCTTTGTAGAAACTTTGCATATTTTCAGTGTCACATTAGAGTGATGGTTGGCCTCCCAGGTTGCCTTCTGGCATGCCTGCTTCAGACCCTTGATTTTAGCACAGTAGTGCTTCAGGTCCCTTTTGTGCCCCTTCACATCCATGCCACGAACAATCTGTGGGCAGGTGTCAAAGTACCTATGGCTGGATCAGCACTGCAATTGCACAGCCACCTCACTCCACAGTCACAAAAGATCCAGAAACTTTGTTGTATACCAGGCAGGAGAGTGTTTGTTGCAGAAAGCCTGCATGGGTCGGTGGGAAGATGCGATGTGAGATGTCCACGCTGAGCAAACAGGAAGTGGAATTTCAAAAATTCCCTGGACTGTAAAGGGGAAGAGACACAACCTGGCTGCAGGGAAGTAGACAAAAAATTTCTTACCAGAGCGGCCATAATGGGAATTATGGGACGTTTCTTGGAGGCCACTTAGGGCAAGCTAAGCAAGAGCAATGCCTATTCTGACGCTGCGTTGCTCTAACTTCGTTGCAAAAAGCTCTATGCTACTTGGTGAAGTGGTTTTATTTTGTCAGTGTAGCAGGAGAGTTGACTAGGTGGGAGGAGCATTGCTGTGTGAACACCTCCAGGCTGTGTCTAGACTGCAAATTAGACACATCGCAATTGCAAATGAAGCGGGGTTTTAAATCCTCCCCTCTTAAAATAAGGAATAAGGGATCTTTTGGAAAAGGCTTTATTTTCCAAAAGATCCGCGTCTAGACTGGCACTTTTTTCCGGCAAAGCTCAGAGCCGGAAAAAGCGGCAGCCATGTTTATGCAAATGAAGCGGGGGGATTTAAATCCCCGCTTCATTTGCAATTGCGATGTGTCTAATTTTCATCCCTTTTATGGAAAAGAGATGCAGTCTAGACACAGCCCCACTATTTTGTGACAAAACCTGACTTTTATTGTCAAAACTGTAGTGTAGACAATGCCTTCGTAACTTCGTATGTTCTTTCATCCTAGGATCTAATGTGTTTATACATCCTAGGATCTAATGTGTTTTGATTAGTAACCTCCCAGGTATAATAGCTACTCATTTATTATCTATCTTTACCATGCCTGTTGCACATAAAAGTAATTACAATCACTAGAAGCTGCCCTTATGTTGAATCTACTCTTGACTCAGAACAGCAGGGGAAGAAATTTAATTTAATAAGTGACACAGCTTGTAAATAAATAATGATATAGAGAGACTTTTGTCAGTTTTAAAATTTCCCACAATATTCAGCATTATTTCAAACTCTATGCAAAAAGCCAAGAGACATGTTTGATAGGTTTGCGTAAATTGTGGATTAATTTATGTTTGAAGAAATTCACTTGGAATAAAATTAGCCAATTTAAACAGCTAAAATATAATATTACATAAGGAAATGGACTTCTTTAAGTAACCAGAAGTATATCTTTATCTTACCTTTACTTTTATCTTACCACTATTTTAGTTGGACTTCTTTTGGGAGCGGTTCATTGAGTATTTTGAATGTAGGATTACCTCTAAATATCATGGTGGTTAATGAGGCGATATCAGGAAATCCTGGAGGTATACTGTCCTATGGAAAATTATATTTTATGTGAACTACTTTCAGAAATGTATGCATGGTCCAACTTGCTCACCCTCTCTCAAGAAAGTGATAAATTGACTCATAGACTCTTACAAGTTTTTTGTTGCTGAATTAAGATTCCTTGTTGCCTTGGTAACCAGTTTTGGAACGACTGTACTCTGGGTGACTGCTGTCTGAAATCTGAAACCCTCTGCTGTACTGTGGAGTTTGGGTTGATACTCAGTTTGTACATTGTCATCAGTTGTATGTAGTATGCTGCTGTTTTGTCCAGTGAGTTTAAGGGAAAGAGAAATAAAATGAAATAAAATCACTACTAAAGAAAATTAATGCAAAGATAACTTTTCAGTATTTTGGGCTCATGTTCATATATGTATTACTTCTTTTCCCCCACTAGTTACTTTTGGTCAAGGAAGGCTTTAATGTGAATCAATGCTGAATCAGTGGTTCGTGGAGAGTTGAGGTAGGTGGGGGGTGGAAGAGAGAGAGAGATAGAATTCTGTCAAGCTTCCAAATAAAATAAACTATCATTTTGTAAGAAAGAAATGCTAAGACTGAGGTCATGGTATGGAAAAAGTCTGTTTCACAGACTCTTTAGTGTGATTTTGGGCCATTTTTTTCAATGGAGATATTCCATTAACATTTGAACACTAAAGCTCATCTAGGAATGGAAAGATTTTGGAATTTGAAGATTGTTCATTTTCTACTTTGTGCATTTATTATTTTAATTGCAAAAAAGATTTTTTTTGAATGAGATGCTTCTTGGTCTGTTTAATTATTTAAAAATCATGAAGACCTTATTAAGGAAATTTAAATAAACGACAAGGCAGTGAGCTCACAAAGCGACTTCATAAGCTTGGCAGATGACTTTTTATTTGCTATCCACTGAAATACAGAAAGATATTGAAACCTGAAATTGAGATGAATTTACTACTGTTGAAATGTCCTGCTGTTCAGCTATGAATAGTTAAGACTTTTTTAACCATAAAAATTAATTTGCTGACAGTTTCAACATAAGTTAATTTGTCATAGCTAACCAGGCAAATTAGTAAAGTTCTCTTGCCTTAATTTCTGGACTTGGATCTGACAGTCATAGAGCATTAAACTATTTTTAGCTGTATGGGAACAAATAACTCTTTGAATCTTATGAGAATGTTATTACAAGCAAGATTACTGGTTTTTGATTTGCTAAGCTACAACTAGAGTCTGCCTTCTTCAGGGTAAGAATATTTCCATATTATTATTATGACACCTTTAGTATCTAAAGAGTAAGGATATTGTATACCTTGTGTACGTTGACTTTAACCATATCATTTTTTGTTAGTATGCAGACAACGTGCATTTCCCAAGAGATGTAGAATGAATGTATTGGCAGTATGAGATTTGTGATAGGCTTGAGGAGTCAAGAAGATGACACACTGAAGTGATCAAACTAGAAATTGACCCGGCCAAAAGTTTGGATGAAGACAGTTGTTCCAAAGTTTATTTTAAAGGGTTGTATTACAGATTGTTTCCAAATCAAATCTTTGCCTCTGATTTACAAAGATAAAAGCAAACTTTTAGTCCTAAGTAGAAGACAGCATTTGGTCCAAGAAGTAAATATAACTGGGTCATTTGGAAATAGTGACCATAATGTAGTAAAATTTAACATCCCTGTGGCAGGAAAAACACCTCAGCAGCCCAATACTTTGGCATTTAATTTCAGAAAGGGGAACTACACAAAAATGAGGAGGTTAGTTAAACAGAAATTAAAAGATAGAGCGCCAAATAGTAAAATCCCTGCAAACTGCATGGAGACTTTTCAAAGACACCATAAGAGAGGGCCAATTTAAAGGTATACCCTAAATTAAAAAACACAGTAAGAGAACAAAAAAGTGCTACCGTGGCTTAACAACCAAGTAAAAGAAGCAGTAAGAGATAAAACGGCATAGTTTAAAAAGTGAAAGTTAATCCTAGTGAGAAAAATAAAAAGGAGCATAAACTCTGTCAAATTAAATATAAAAATATAATAAGGAAAGCCAAAAAAGAGTTTCAAGAACAGCTAGCCAAAACCTCAAAAAGTAATAGCAAAATGTTTTCTAAGTACATCAGAAGCAGGAAACCTGCTAAAACAGTGGAAACCCGGATGATTGAGATGCTAGAGGAGCACTCAAAGACGATAAGGTCATTGCAAAGAAACTAAATTAATTCTTTGCTTCAGTCTTCATGGCTGAGGATATTAGGGAGATTCCCAAACCCGAGCCATTCTTTTTAGGTGACAAATCTGAGGAATTGTCCCAGATTGAGGTGTTATTAGAGGAGGTTTTGGAACAAATTGATAAACTTAACAGTAACAAGTTACCAGAACCAGATGGCATGCACCCAAGCGTTCTGAAAGAACTCAAATGTGAAATTGCAGAACTGTTAACTTTCTTTTATAACCTATCCTTTAAATCAGCTTATGTACCTAATGACTGGAAGATAATGAACATGACACTAATATTTAAAAAGAGCTTTAGAGGTGATCCTGGGAATTATAGACCAATAAATCTAACATCAGTATTGGGCAAATTAGCTGAAACTGTCATTAAGAAGAGAATTATCAGACACATAGATGAACATAATTTGTTGGGGGAAAGTCAACATGGATTCTGTAAAGGGAAATCATGCCTTACTAATCTACTAGAGTTCTTTGAGGGGGGTCAACAAGCATGTAGACAACGGGGAATCCAGTGGATATAGTGTACTTAGATTTTCAGAAAGTCTTTGACAAGATCCCTCACCAATGGCTCTTAAGTAAAGTAAGTTGTCATAGGACAAGAAGGTAGGTTCTCTCATGGATTCACAACCAGTTAAAAGACAAGAAACAAAGGGTAGGAATAAATGGACAGAGGTAACTAATGGTGTCTTCCAACGGTCCATACTGGGACCAATCCTATTTATAAATGATCTGGAGAAAGTGGTAAACAATGAGGTGGCAAAATTTGCAGATGATACTAAACTGCTCAAGATAAAACAAAACAGACTGTGAAGAACTTCAAAAGGATCTCACAAAACTAGGTGATTGGGCAACAAAATGGCAGATGAATGTTAATATTCATAAATGCAAAGTAATGCCCATTTGAAAAACAATGGCAACTGTACTTACAAAATGATGGGGACTATTTTAGCTATAACCACTCAAGAGAGAGATCTTTGAGTCATTGTGGATAGTTCTCTGAAAACATCCATTCAATGTGCAGCGGCAGTCAAAAAAGCAAACAATGTTAGGAATAATTAAAAAAGGGATAGAGAATAATAAAGAGTCTATTTTATTGCCTCTATATAAAACCATAGTACGCCCACATATTGAATACTGTGTACAGATGTGGTCACCTTATCTCAAAAAAGATATATTGGCATTAGAAAGGGTTCAGAAAAGGACAATAAAAAAAACAGGGGTTTGGAACAGGTCTGTACTGGTTCCTGTCAGTGGGAGGCCATGGTCCTGTTCAGGGCAGGGAAAAAACAGTCAAGCAGTAGCTTTTGGGTAAGCCGAGTGGCAATTTATGAGCCCAAGCCCTTGATCAGGGCGGGGCAACAAACAGTAAAGTAGTTTAACAGTCCAAAACCCAGGCCAGTCTGCAGGATGACCCCGGGGTTGGTTCTCCTTGCTGGCGGAGAGCCAACTAGTGCAAGGGTTTCTCTTCCTACCTGGGGAACCTGCCACCCAAGGGAAGAGGTGCAGGGAGGATGCGGGCCCACACGCTCAGCTGTGTCCCAGCCCAGATCCCTGACAATGGCAGCACGGTGGCCACTGGGTCAGCGGGGTTACGGACCACAATACGCTGACCAGGGCTGTGAGTCAGCGGAGATCCAAGCCGCAACCTGCTGCCCAACCAACCTCCAGAGGGAGAATTGAGTGCTGAAAGTGATATGTGATCACTGCAGTGGGGAGGAACCCAGAAGAATGGAGAGAAGGTTCTTCAGCTGCATAGCCTGAGATACAAACAGAATTACTTGGATAAAGAGGAACATTCATTAACAGGTGACTTGACAGCTAAATAGGATCTCAGGGGTTTAATAGTTATGTGCAGTGCATACAGTATAAATACATTTATATCTTTAAATGGTGAGAGAAGTGCACATATGTGAACAGTGATTGTTACATTGATTGAGGGGCCTAAATGGCTGGTAACAATCTCAAGCTGCACATAGTTCACTATGATCACATCGGCTGAGAACCAATTAGCAATCTTTATAGTCAGACATGGTGAAAAGAAAATAAGTAGCCGCAATTCCTCCTTTTCAAAATTATATTTATTCATTTTAATTGACTTAAATTGCCAAGTTCATCCTCAGTACAAGCCCATTTACTGCAATGAAAGCACCACCAGCTATGAATTTGGCATAAAATGAACAAGTTCCTGTGTCTTTAAAAACCTAAAATCTTTTGTGCCTGGCTGAAAAGCAAACACCTTGAGCTGGAGCCCTGAGCAAGTTTTAATCTCATCTTGATTCTGTATATGCATGTGTCATTTGGATGCGCTCTCAGATACATACTCTCTGGCTTGCTTTGAGGAGTGTCTTTAACCCATGTTTCATTAAAAACTCAGCAGACACAGAATGATTCCAGCTGGAACACTTGGTCTCTAGCAGGGAAGTGAATAAATATTCTGGGTGCAAGTGAAATCTTAACTTAGAACTCCATAGCGGAGTTAATTATTGTTTAACATTGAGAGGCCCTGTAAGGCATAAAGGGAGGGGAAGCTGCTGGGCCCATTCCCTCACTCTGGCCACAACATCCAACAAGCTTCTGAGGAATTACGATAATCAGCCCATGTTTTATATAAAGTCATTAAGTGTCCCAAAGAGCTGTGCATGAAAATTAAATAACACAAGAAACTGACCCCACAGTCACTGGAATGTAGAACAATGTGTGTCATTAACATGCCAAGAAGCATGTGCATCCTGCTGTATTGTGGACCCAGCACCTATGGGAAGAGTTCTGTGGACAGCCTGGAAGCCCCAGTCCTGCAGAGCTTCTCTGCAGCCCTCCTGGAATCACTTAGCTTTCCAGAACTTTTCTTCGGACTCTGGGTACTATATAGTTTCTGCTAGCTCATTTTTTTCTTATCTCCTTTATGCCTCTCTTCATCTGCTATATTTCCACTGCTTCCAGAAGCGATATAGCATAAGCATGAAATGTTAGCTTTAGTTAATAATTTTCTTCCTGTTATAGGTTTAATATAGGCCTTTTTCAATATTGGCAAGCAGAGCTATTTTATCAAATGGCCTGTTATGTTGGTGCATTTTAATTCATTAATTTTAGTAGGAAGGAACGAGAAACTCTGACACACTCTTGTGTTCTCCTTTTCACATTAGGAATCTGTTTAATTTCAATGAAAAGTTTAGGGACTAGTAGTATCAGTGAAGTCCCAGCACAATATCTTCTGTGATGATCTGAGCAAAGCAGAAGGAGCTAGGATTTCACCAGGGAAGGAGATGTTTAAGAAAAGTGAAGTTAAAACTTATTTTTGTGCTGAGTATCCCCTACAGCCTGGTTGGGGCAGGCATTCAGCACACATTTCTGGGATCAATTCAGTTTTGATTTTAGCTTTGCAATTCAACAAAATCAACAACTAAATCTTTATGAAATGCCTTGTTATCAATAAGCCAGGTTATATCTACTTTTTATTTTGATATTAGGACCTAGAAAACTTTCCCTACTTTTCTAGCAACATGCTGTAGGGGTCTGTTCATTCTCTATGAAAGACAAAACATAATATATTGGCAATTTTCATCATTTAGATTAAAGGGATTAAAGGGAAGACTCTCTTTGTACAGGGAACAAAGCCCTTAGCTATGATATTAATCTGGGTTTTCATCATTCCTAATGTAGTTTTGCAGTTTACCTTTAAATGAATTTGCTTTAAACTTCTGAGTAGGTTATTATACAGCAGATTGTCTGGACATGGAGGCGTGGAATGTTTGGCTCTGGCCAGAGAGACATGTTTTCACGGGGTTCCACTCCATTTAAAATTCTTTCCGTTTTGCCATTTCATGGAGGCCCACTTAAATAAATAACTGATAAATGCATAAAACATTCTAATTGGTACATTTTTTAAGGACCAAGACTTTTTATGTGACCCTGAGTGAGAACGGCGTTTGTTAAATGAATTGCTTTTTAAATGAAACACATAAAGAGAATTTTTTAAATCCTTCATTGTTCTTCAAAATGTTTTAGTGCCTCATTAATTCTTGATTAGTCTGGTTGTTAAGAGGCCGTTATTATGTGGTAATAAGGTGTAAGAAATTACCTCTGGAACTGCAATAGTATCATATAAATGGGCTATAATTAGTACCTCATCAGGTGTTGAGGCCAGGTTTGATGGGTATAAATCAGTGATACTCTAAGGGTGGCCTGTGGCCCACCAGTTGCCTGCATAACCTTTCCAAATGGCCTGCTGAATGAAATGTTAAGATAACAAAGCAATGGAGCCTTGGTTGAGGAGGAGATATGTATGAGGCACTCTCTCTCCTACAGAGGGCTCCTCAGAATGAAAAGGATTGGTAAAAATTAACACTCTCAGCAGCTTGCTGTACTTCAGGAGTTCACCAATCTTATCTGTTTATGATCTGAATAATTAAAATTAAGTTGCAATAACATTTATGTCTAGAATTTCCGAAGTTGTCTGGTGGTCATATAAATAAAGCCAAATCTTAATGCCAACATCTGTATGTAAGAAAGAACAATTGGAGCTTTTGGTGTAAACATAGCCTACAAGAGATGTCCATAATGCCACAGTTTAAGTGAATGTAAGAACAAAAGAGGTCCCATCCAGCCCAGAAGCCTGTCTTGCAACAGGGGTGAATGCCAGGTGCTTCAAAGGGAATGAACAGAACAGTATTTGTATGAAGAAATACTTCCTTTTGTTTGTTTTAAACCTGCTGACTATTCATTTCATTTCTGACCTGTAGGTCTCATGTTATACTTCTTTATTTACTTTCTTCACGCTAGTCATGATGTTATAGACCTCTATCATATATCCTTAGTCATCTCTTTTCCAAGCTGAAAAGTTCTTGTCTTATTAATCCCTCATCATACGGAAGCCATTCCATATCCCCTAATAATTTTTGTTGCCCTTCTCTGCACCTTTTTCAATTCCAATATATCTTTTTTGAAATGGGGAGATCATATTTGCACACATTATTCAAGAGATGGGTGTATCATGAATTTATATAAAAGCAATATGATATTTTCTGTCTTATTATCTATGCATTTTATAACGATTCCCACATTGTTAGTTTTTTTTTTAACCGCTGCTACAGATTGAGTGTTTCAGAAAACTATCCATAATGACTCCAAGATCTTTCTTGAGTGGTAACAATTAATGTAGATGCTATCACTTTATATTTCCCAATGTACATTTATCAACATTGGATTTCATCTGCCATTTCATTGCCCACTCAGTTTTATGAGGTCCCTTTGTAATTTTTTGCCATCTGTTGGACTTAACTATCTTGAGTAGTTTTGTACCATCTTCAAATTTTGCCACCTCACTGTTTACCCCTTTTTCCAGATCATTTATGAATAGTATTGGTTCCAGTACAGACTCCATGGGGATACTACTGATTCATCAGGAGCATCTTCCCTCTTATCCTATGACAATTTACATAATATCCCTTGGTGAAAAACCTTGTCAAAATCTTTCTGAAAAATCTAAATAAACTATATCCACTGGATTCCCCTTGTCTACATGCTTGTTGCCCCCCTCAAAAAATTCTAGTGGATTGGTGAGGCGTGATTTCCTTTTACAAAAACCATGTTGACTTTTCAGCAAAAAATTGTGTTCATTTTAATGTCTGACCATTTTATTCTTTACTATAGTTTCAGCCAACTTGCCTGGTACTTAAATTAGGCTTACTTGCCTGTAATGACCAGGATTGCCACTGGAACCTTTTTAAGATATTGGCATCATATTAGCTATTCTCTAGTCATCTGGGACAGAAGCTAATTAAAATGTTCATCAGAATTCATAGAACCAGCAGCCATTATATATTATTAGTATTTTTGTACAACTTCACAAGCTCAAAGCATTGTGCAGATATTAACTAATCAATCCGCATGACTCCCCTGTAAGTAGGTGGTTAAATATCATTACCCTATTTTACAGATGAGGAAACTGACAGAAAATAATTTGTTCAAGATTGTGCTGAGAGTCCATAGCAGATCTAGCATTAAAAGTCAGAACTTCCAATTCTACGATTGTCCCATCCCTCCAGACCAGACTGCTCTCCAGCTTGTAGACCCACAGGATTAGAAGACCTCAAACATATATTTATTATGGTTTAGCCAGACATTGTGGTGTTACGTGCAAGCTTTGATCAATTTACTATGAGAATTAACAAAGTAGCTTTCATTCTAACTGTGTAGAAGAGATGTGAGTGTTGAGACAGTAGGACAAAATGAAGTTTTGAATATTTCTAATTAATGGCATAGTAAAATTCAATAAAGTATTGCAATTCAAAAGAATTATTTAACAATCAGGTGAGGACATATGCCATTAGGTTTCTGGGCTTGCCTGCATGCATCGAGGGGTGTGATTTGGTTAGAGGATTTTAAGGTGTATTGGTGTACTTCTTTTGGGAAAAAAAATCATAAGAACAGAGAGATAATTGTGGGAAAGAACAATCATCTTTTAAATGCTAACTTTGGTAGACTTGTACATAAATGGAAACCTGCAGGAGGAAAGATATTCTTTTATGAAAACTCAAGAACTTTACAATTATTTTTCCTGTTTCCTCTTTTTAATTTTGCTAAATTCTTGGGCTCATCATGTGAGTTTCAATACTGAATTTAATACTGTGTGAAAAATATTTGCTTGTATCAGTTTAGAATTTGTCACCTTTCAATTTTATTTAATATCCCTTTGTTCCTGTGTTCTGAGTCAGAGGGAATGGAAGCTGTCAATCTACCCTCTCTCATCTTGTTCATACAACAAAATTTTGCAAGCACAGCTATATTGGTTGGGAGCATTAAAAAAAATCACACACTCTCTGGCCAATATATTTATGCCAGTAAAATCTCCAGTCTGAGTGCAACTATGCTAACAGAAGAGTGATTTTGTTAGCATAACTAAAGTTGTGAGGGAGGTGGTATAGCTATGCCTGCAGAAGAACTCTTTGGGTGTGTCTAGACTACAGAGTTTTGTCGACAAAAGTGGACTTTTGCCGACAAAACTATACCTGCGTCCACACTACCGCTGAGTTCTGTCGACATAACGTCGACAGAACTCAGCAGTTTTGTCGACGTATGTAAACCTCATTTTACGAGGAATAACACCTTCTGTCGACAGAGTTTCTGTCAACAGAAGGTGTTATTGAATGGAAACTGTCCTTTGCGTCCAGACTACCATGTCGACAAAAGCAGCTTGCTTTGTCAACAGAACTCAATGTAGTCTGGACGCGCTTTGTCGACAGAAGTTTTGTCGACAGTATCTGTCGACAAAACTTCTGTCGACAGAAGCCTGTAGTCTAGACGTACCCTTTCTGTCTACATATACTGTGTGTCCATTAAGGGTATGTCTACATAGCAAAAAACAGTCATGGCAGCAGGGCTCAGTGCCTGGGACTATGAATTTGGGCTTGTACTGCAGCACTAAAAATAGCTGTGTAGGCATTCAGGTTCAGGCAGGACTTGGACTCTGAAGATTTGGGAGTGGAGCAGGTTTCAGACCCAAAGCCCAAATGTCTCCAAAGCTGTTTTAGTGCCAAGGCATGAGCCCCATAAGTTGAAGTCTACAAACCCAAACTCTGAGTGTCACTGCTGGTTTTGTTTTGTTTTGTTTTTTGGGGGGGGGGGTTTGCCATATAGACATACTCTCAGGGGCTTAGCCACTTTAACTAGACCAGCTAAGGTGCAATAGTGTAGACATGAGCCAAATATTACTCAGGCTTGTATAAACTTTTTATGCCCTCCCTAAAGTAAACAATACAAGTAATTTCAGTCATGGGCTCTTTTAAAACATCCTGTCATGTCTCCAGATATTGGACCTGTGACTCCATAGTTTAACAAGCTCACTTTCGAGCTTCCTAAAGCTGTCTCTTTTTTGAGTTAACATGACATCATTACATCATCGGGACTATGCAAGGGCCTTAAGCCCCATGGCTCCCCACCAACATAGCTTTGTTAGTCATTGCAAAGTGGAAGCTATAGTGTATACAGGAATCACATTTTTACCTCTATGGGTACGTCTACACTACAGCACTAGTGTTGTACCAAATAAAAGCAAGCAGGATCTTATGAGGGGGATAAGGCAAAAAGCCACATTTATTGTAAAGATAATAATAAAAAATAAAGAAAAGATAGAAGCAAACAACGTTGTTTAACTACTTATTCCTAACACTACTTAACCCTTATACACTTATATATATATATATATATATATATATATATAAACCATTCATTCATACATCCATTCATTCAAGTTCTGTGTATAGTTACCAGCCTGGAAGTTGCTTGTGACAGGATACTGGCCAGGTACTCTGTACACAAGTGATGGTAGTGGGGAGCGAAGTCCTGATCAGATGCGCATCTGAAGCTCCTGGTAGGCTGGCAGCAGAACCTTGGACTCTGATTCCATAGTTTTTTAGTCCAGTTCTTATAGGAATTTCTTCCTATGCCAGTCTATGGAAATTGCTGTATCATGCTGATGTCTCCAGGGTGGCTGCCAGGTGCTCATCAGTGATCTCATCGGGTGGACCTCCAGTTTCTCCACTTGACACCTTTTGGTTGCACTGGCACCTGACGCCTTCTTCAGCCCTTTGTTGCTGTATTCTCAGGCTGGCACCTCTCAGAGCCATTCATTCATCATCCAAGCACTCTCTCATACATTCATACAGTATTTTGTATAATAATAAAAGTTGTAGTTACAGAAAGTTTCTGGGTGGTATTGCTTAAAACATTCTCTGACTGCTAAGTAAAGTTAACAATGCCCTTAGACAATTACAGGGCTTGGCTCCCATAGCAGAGTTAGTGGCTTGACAATGCATTGTTACAATGTATCTCTGCAATGTCAATTTCAAGCAGCCCCTTGCACAAGCTTGCGCATGCCCTGGAGCACAGAGAGGGGGGGGGCTGTTTCTGGCTACATAGGATTATATTCTTAACAGTTCTGAGTTACATGAGCTAATACATTATATTCTAAAGGGACAATAATAATAATAAATCTAAACATTTAACAATCTTAACAAATAATAATAATAATAATAATAAGAAGAAGAATTAATAATAAATCTAAACACTAAGTTGTGGGGAACAAATTATGGGGAGTCACTTCCATTTGGAGGAATCACATTTTTAATACATTAATATGTTACCCCTACATACTCCCCCTTTTGACACTACGATATCTGGTATACTCGTAGTGTCACTTTGTATTTAATCTGTTTAAGAGAAGGTATCGTGAGGCAACATGTGTTTGTGATTGTAATGTAACAAATATTCTTTTTTTTTTTTTATCCAGGTTAGGTGACTTTGCCCAGAGGGAGAGAAAAAATAGTGATTTTATCCAGGGCAGCTTGGGCAACAGTCTGAAACCCAATTAACAGTGCATGAATGTATATGCTCTTATCCCACATAGTGTAGGCATTTTTGCATTTAGCCCTGAAAACAAAATTGGTGGTGTGCCTCAGTTTCCCTTTTTACATCACACACCAATTTTGGAATTCCCCTTTCTTAGGTGAGAAGCTTCAACACTAATTACAAGTATGAACAGTAAAATACCAGTGTAACAAGGCTTTTGAACATACAATGTGCTCTTGGGTACAATTTTTTTTTTAACCATTTCCAGGGTTTTGGTACAAAATCCTGCACATTGAACATTGTTACATTCTTAGTAACTGCAGTACAGTGGTTATGAAAGTTAGCATAAGTAGCAGGAACAAATTCATCCCAAGTGTACGCTGACAATTTTGGGTTTTTAGGTTGGAAAACCTGCAGCCTTCCTTGGCCACATAAGTCTTGCCTCATTGCCCTGTGGTTTTAAATGCAAAGCTCCCTCTTTCAAAGACAAAAGGCCTGACTGGGTGTGCCTCCCCTGGGAACACTCCTGTCCCAAATACACTGACTTCCCAGCAAGCTGGTCATACTCAGTTACTTGGTTGCCAGACTGCTCCAATTCCCTGGGTGATTCTGCCTCTTCTGAAACAACTATTAGTCCCTTTGAGATCTCTCCACAGCCATCCACACTGGGTTTTTCTAAATGCAGTTAACATGTTTAATGCTTATTGAACCTTTCCTGCCTAGGGCAGATTATCTTTAACATAGTATACTAGTTAGTAAGACAGACAGACATGAGACAAACACAAAACATAAAACAATCTTTGTTGCAACAATACATCCATGGTGTTGTAGGGTATTTAGCTGGTACCAGCTTGTCCTGATTTTCTGAAAGACAAAACAAGAACATGCTTCTACCCCTTTGGGGGTGGCATTATTATTTACATACTTTCTCTTTTACAAATATGTTTTTATTCCTCTCTGCTTACACTTACTCCTATAGTTAAATATTTTTGTTTTGTAGGCAAAACAGGTTTTAATGGTTTTTACCCCTTCTTGTGGGTGAATTACCCCACTGTGTAATTATTAAATTTAGGAGGTGTACTTTAGTTTTTCTCTTATACAGCAGACTAAGTTAGTAAGTTTCTGCTGTGTTAGGTTTATGAATAGAGAGTAGCCAAGAAGCACTATTACTATAATGCTGGGAGGGTTTTAAGTGTGAGATGTGTTTCCAATGATTATTTTAACATTTTAAAGGTTTTTTTTTTTTTAAAGAAAATCATGTACATATTACAGGGTTACTTATGAACATTAGCATCAAATAACAAGTAGCCCTGTGGATCTTACCAATAGGTGTTTAAGTATCCTGTGATAGCATGCCTTTTATTTAGACAACTTAGCTTTGAGACCAGTGTGTTTAAAACCATCTTGAAATTTTTCCATATGCAGACCCCTTTTTGTTCTGGTCTCAGGGAGTTTGCTAATCAAACTATTTATTTACCTGCAAACATTTTTTTTTTTTTGTGTGCTGCCAGCTAGGGCATTTGCACCACAGACACTTTCTGGCTTGCTTTTAGATTAAAAGCTGTTTGTAGCTTTGTCTTAAAAAGGGACACAATAACTTTTGCCAGAGATTTACAGTTTTGAGTTTTTACTTTAAGTTCTGCTTTCTCACACAGCAACCTGAAAAGGAAATTACAACCTGTTGTGGCTCCTGGAGCCTTCACAGGATTTTGATTTGTTTCCAGTTTTTACCTCCTTCTACAATATACATTGCTTGTCACAGGAAAATGTGCATTCTTTGTTTATAATGTTATTTAGCCATATTAATTTTTGCATCGGGTGTAACTATTTCTTTTATGCTCACTGAGTTTTCCTATACTTTTATTAAACAACTTGGTATGAAATGGCTTTACTAAAAACAAAACAAACCAATTTATTTTAAGCATACAAAACAGTTTATTAACCTACAAAACAGGAGTTCTGGATCTTAAAAACTTCACCTACTATTTACACTATATTTACACACAGATACATGCATATATTCTCTGAATATTTTTAACACTATTTTTACATTCCTGTACAAAGATTACATTCACTTTTATTTATTTGGGGGTAGTTAAGTTCCCAATAGTACCCTCTTGAAGTTTTTTAGTTAAATTTGCCTGGATTATTTACAGACACTCTTTTGGAAAAGGGCCCCTTTTTCCTTCAGAATGGCTGCAAAGAAACCAAGAATTTTTTTCCTATAACATTTTAGCATTTTTACAACTGCTCAATTTCTTCCATACTCTGTAGAGTTAACTTTTTTTGTGTTTTTTTTTTCTTAAAACACTTTCTTATTTCTTAAAATGAAAACTGGCCTTGCTTCAGATATTACTTCTTGTAAGTATTGTTTTAAGAATTTAGATTTTCAGTGCCTGTACTTACTGCTTTTTCCCAGTTTTACAAGGCCTTTAATTTATCTTTTGCCTGCCTGCTTGTCTGGGCCTGATCCTGTTTTTCTTGCTGAATGGCCCTTTTCCATGGACACAGGCTTTGTCCCATTACCAGTTTAGTAAGGAGGGTGGCCTTGTTCACTAAACCCCACACCTCCTGGTCCTTTTTTTTTTTAAAGCATATTCCTGAAAACTTTGAGAGTGCTACTTTAACTCTCAGTACCCATCCTTAAGGGACTCTAACTGTGTCTGGGTACTGAGGGACAGACATTTCCAACTTTTTGCTTTTGCAGCAGAGGCTTTTACATTTTGCAGTTTCCTATTTGAATGTTTATAATTAGTTAATTTGAGGAACACCTCATTACAGGTTTCATAGGAGCCAAATTGAAGTTGTGGGTTTTTTTTCCCCTTTTTCTTTTGGGTTTAGCTTTTTCTGCAGAGAGAGATTTTTTTTTTCTTTGCAGGTAGCTAAGTGGAGGTAACTGTTATTACATGCCTCCCATAATCATTAAATTGCTGCTGCATATCCTTTGGCAGCATTAGAAGGTTTGTACATGAGGATATACTGTGCCAATCTATCCTCTAGGTCCAAAACATTACAAACATTTTCGAGGGCTTGTCCAAGGACTGTGCCCATATCTCTGAAGGATTTGTTTAAAGGGTGTTATTTCTTTATGAAAGGTGAGGTTAGAGCTCCTTCAAACTCTATTCCTCCCTCTGAGACTGCTTTTCCTGGACTTTTCTTAAACATCTTTAATACTTGTGTAGTTTCCTTTATCACCCCTGAACCCTTGCAGCGAGTGACACAGCCTAGACTATTAATTAATAATCGTAGCTTCTTTTTACAGCCTAAATTATTTTAATAATTGTAGCTTCTAGTTACACAGCCTAGATTATTCCAATGAATAATCGTAGCTTCTTACACAGCCTAGATTATTCCAATAATAGTCGTAGCTTCTATTTACAGCCTAAATTATTTCAATAATTGTAGCTTCTAGTTACACAGCCTAGATTATTCCAATGAATAATCGTAGCTTCTTACACAGCCTAGATTATTTCAATGAATAACCATAGCTTCTATTTACAGCCTAAATTATTTCAATAATTGTAGCTTCTTTTTACTATGAGCTCTTTTGTGAAGCCTCTACCCTCTGGAGGTCAGCAGGCTTTGGTTAACCGAACTAAAAAGAAAGAAAAAAAAATAGAACTGCTCTTTGTAGAGTCAGCTGTGTGCACACTAATGTTCACAATACCTGAGGCTTTTTACCAATATTCCCCCTTTCGCATTCTCCACCAAAATGTTGTACCAAATAAAAGCAAGCAGGATCTTATGAGGGGGATAAGGCAAAAAGCCACATTTATTGTAAAGATAATAATAAAAAATAAAGAAAAGATAGAAGCAAACAACGTTGTTTAACTACTTATTCCTAACACTACTTAACCCTTATACACTTATATATATATATATATATATATATATAAACCATTCATTCATACATCCATTCATTCAAGTTCTGTGTATAGTTACCAGCCTGGAAGTTGCTTGTGACAGGATACTGGCCAGGTACTCTGTACACAAGTGATGGTAGTGGGGAGCGAAGTCCTGATCAGATGCGCATCTGAAGCTCCTGGTAGGCTGGCAGCAGAACCTTGGACTCTGATTCCATAGTTTTTTAGTCCAGTTCTTATAGGAATTTCTTCCTATGCCAGTCTATGGAAATTGCTGTATCATGCTGATGTCTCCAGGGTGGCTGCCAGGTGCTCATCAGTGATCTCATCGGGTGGACCTCCAGTTTCTCCACTTGACACCTTTTGGTTGCACTGGCACCTGACGCCTTCTTCAGCCCTTTGTTGCTGTATTCTCAGGCTGGCACCTCTCAGAGCCATTCATTCATCATCCAAGCACTCTCTCATACATTCATACAGTATTTTGTATAATAATAAAAGTTGTAGTTACAGAAAGTTTCTGGGTGGTATTGCTTAAAACATTCTCTGACTGCTAAGTAAAGTTAACAATGCCCTTAGACAATTACAGGGCTTGGCTCCCATAGCAGAGTTAGTGGCTTGACAATGCATTGTTACAATGTATCTCTGCAATGTCAATTTCAAGCAGCCCCTTGCACAAGCTTGCGCATGCCCTGGAGCACAGAGGGGGGGGGGCTGTTTCTGGCTACATAGGATTATATTCTTAACAGTTCTGAGTTATATGAGCTAATACATTATATTCTAAAGGGACAATAATAATAATAAATCTAAACATTTAACAATCTTAACAAATAATAATAATAATAATAATAAGAAGAAGAATTAATAATAAATCTAAACACTAAGTTGTGGGGAACAAATTATGGGGAGTCACTTCCATTTGGAGGAATCACATTTTTAATACATTAATATGTTACCCCTACACTAGTTCGAACTAACTTAGTTCGAATTAGTTAATTCGAACTAAGCTAGTTCGAACTAACGCATCTAGAACTAAAAACTAGTTCGAACTAGCGTTTTGCTAGTTCGAACTAGCAAGTCCACATTGAGTGGACTCTGAACAGGGCTTAAGGATGGCCGGAAGCAGTGCCGGCAGGGCATAAAAGGAGGACTTAGAGCATGGAGATGCTGTCTCAGGCTAGCCGAGGGCTGCGCTTAAAGGGTCCCGACCCCCACCCCGGACACACAGTTCTAAGGGGTGCCCCGCTTGCAAAGAAGTTCTGGCTTGGAGTGCCCTGAGTGCCCACACTGGGCACATCACACCACTCGGCCATCAGCCCGGCTGCACTTGCCGCAGGCTGCCCCAGAAGCCCGCAGAGCCAGCCCAGTCCTCCCCATCGGGGGCTCGTACCCCATTCCTCCCTCACCTCCTTCCACTTACCCTTCCTTAGCCCCCCTTCTTATTGATGTACAAAATAAAGATAACGTTTCTTCCAACATTGACTCTGTCTTTATTGAAAAAAAACTGGGGGAGACTGGGAAAAGGAGGTGGGAGAGGGGAAGAGAAAGGCTGGGAGAGGGGAGGGCAACTAACATGATCAGGGATTGGGAACAGGTCCCAGATGAAGAAAGGCTACAGAGACTGGGACTGTTCAGCTTAGAAAAGAGGAGACGGAGGGGGGACAGGATAGAGGTCTCTAAAAGCAGGGGTTGGGTGGAGAGGGTGCATTCAGAAAAGTTCTTCCTGAGTTCCCATAAAGAAGGACTAGAGGACACCAAAGGAAAGGAATGGGTAGCAGGCTTGAAACTAGTAAGAGAAAGTTGTTCTTGACAAAGCAAATAGTTAACCTGTGGAACTCCTTGCTGTAGGAGGCTGTGAAGGCTACAACTAGAACAGAGTTGAAAGGGAAGTGAGATCAAGTGATGGAGGTTGGGTCCATGGAGTCCTATTAGCCAGAGGGTAGGAGTGGTGTCCATGCCCAAAGTTTGTGGAAGGCTGGAGAGGGATGGCACGAGACAAATGGCTTGGTCATTGTCTTCGGTCCATCCCCTCCAGGGTCCCTAGGGTTGGCCGCTGTCGGCAGACAGGCTACTGGGCTAGATGGACCTTTGGTCTGACCCAGGACGGCCATTGTAAGCTCAGGGCTCAGTGTCGGGGGTCTCAGTGG
Source organism: Pelodiscus sinensis (assembly GCF_049634645.1). Lineage (NCBI taxonomy): Eukaryota > Metazoa > Chordata > Testudines > Trionychidae > Pelodiscus > Pelodiscus sinensis. The sequence goes on along the minus strand of NC_134711.1, from coordinate 229,729,665 downwards.
ACCCCCTTGATTTTCATGCACACCTGGTCCTGGGTGGCCAGGCTGGCAGCTCTCCTGCCCTAGACGGCCACTTTCCTGTGCCTAGTGCGGAGATCGTGGACGAGGTCCACGATGTCCGCACTAGCCCAGGAAGGTGCCCGCCTCTTGTGGTCCAGGGCAAGCTCCCGGGAGCCGCCAGCCTGGTCCCGGCAAGAGGGGGTGGGCTGGGGGGCATCGGGTGGGTGGCTCTGTGCCGTGCCAGGTGCAGGGTCTGCTAGCTGGGTGCTGGCAGGCTTGCACCTGGCACGGGCACCGTAGCCAGCCCGTGCCCCTTTAAGGGGTCCGGGGCCGGGAGGGGGGCATAGAGTTTCCCTGGTGTTGGCCAGAGTGGCCACCAGGGAAACCTGGGGAGGGCTAGCCTCCCACTAGTTCGAACTAAAGGGCTACACAGCCCTTAGTTCGAACTAGCTAGTTCGAACTAGGCGTTAGTCCTCGTAAAATGAGGTTTACCTAGTTCGAACTAAGCGCTCCGCTAGTTCGATTCAAATTCGAACTAGCGGAGCGCTAGTGTAGCACCTATTAAAGTTAGTTCGAACTAACGTCTGTTAGTTCGAACTAACTTTGTAGTGTAGACATACCCTATGTTGTCTCAGCCACCCCCGAGCCTTGTTGCTGACGGGCCATGTCAGCCCTTTCCTGCTGATGTGAAGGCTCCAGGGGGACTAGCTTAATATTGCCATGATTCATCTAAAAAATAGGCTATACAACTTGAGCTACGCTAATTGTGTAGCTTAAGTCAAAATAGTTTATTTTAACTTTTGGCGCTGTCTAGACAGCAGTTATTTTCAAAATAGACCACTCTTCCCCCACTTCCCTTACTCCTCATACAACCAGGTTTACAGAAGTTGGAGTAAGAAGCCCGTTATTTCGAATTTATTTCAAAATAACAGGCTCACTGTGTAGACACACCCTTTGTACTCTGAGGATTGGACGCTATGTGGTGCTGACCACCCCTGACCCCACTGAAGCTAATGTGAGGTGAGGGTTCTCACAACCTCATACGATCAGGGTCAGAGCAAAGATAGGTGCCCTGCAGATATTGAAACATAAACCAGTGTAGATAACTATTAAATAAAACTGCTTCACTTCTTTCCGTATGAATGTGCCACTAGCATTGTAACCCACCGTGTTCAAAAACCCCACCATATACAAGCAAAAATAACACATCTCTATTATGGAGTAATCATCTGCCAAATGTAACTTTAAAAAACCAAGTTTTGATAGAAATCTGTAAATGCGCCAAAACTATATTGAAATTTGAAGGTTATTTTAGCCTAGTGTCCTGGGGCTCACTGCGGAGTAGCGACCCCAGCAGCCCTGAGGAAGCGGAGCCTCAGCAGCCCAGGAGACACTGAGCCACAGTGGCCCAGGAACTCCAGCGATCCTTGTAGCCCTGGGGCAGCAGAGCCCCAGGGCAGGAGGGGAACCAGACTGGCTGGCAGCAGAGCCAGGTGGGGAGCCTGGTGGAGTCTGACGATGGATCTCTGACGATGAGTTCATCACCACAGGGGCAAGTCCCCCTAGTCCGGCAAAATCTCTCGTTCGGGACTGATCAGGCTTGCCTTGATCCAGCCCCTCAGGCTCAGCCTCCTCCAGCACTGGGGTCCCCACATTGACACTCCAACCCCAGTGCTCCTCCATGGGGCTAGAGCACACAAAATCTACCCTAGGTCCCCCTAGGCGCTGGTGTGCAAGGGGAATGTGGGGAATGCCTTTCTCCTTCTTAAGCTTCAGAGGGATAGCCAAGTTAGTCTGTAACTGGAAAAACTTAAGAATAAGGGGTATGTTTACACTACAAAGTTAGTTCGAACTAACAGATGTTAGTTCGAACTAACTTTCATAGGCGCTACACTAGCGCTCCGTTAGTTCGAACTTAATTAGAACTAGCGGAGCGCTTAGTTCGAACTAGGTAATCCTCATTCCACGAAGATTAAGCCTAGTTCGAACTAGCTAGTTCGAATTAAGGGCTGTGTAGCCCCTTAATTCGAACTAGTGGGAGGCTAGCCCTCCCCAGCTTTCCCTGGTGGCCACTATGGGCACCACCAGGGAAACTCTTCTGCCCTCCTCCCAGCCCCGGAGCCCTTAAAGGGGCACGGGCTGGCTACGGTGCCTGTGCCAGGTGCAAGGCTGCCAGCACCCAGCCAGCAGACCCTGCACCTGGCACGGATCGAGCCACCCACCCAATGCCCCCCAGCCCTCCCCCTCTTCCCAGGACCAGGCTGGCGGCTCCCAGGAGCTTGCCCGGGACCGCAAGAGGCGGGCACCCGCCTGGGCTAGTGCGGACATCGTGGACCTCGTCCACGACCTCCGCACTAGGCACAGGAAAGTGGCCGGCTAGGGCAGGAGAGCTGCCAGCCTGGCCACCCAGGAGCAGGTGTGCAAGAGAATCAAGGGGGTCCACTGAGACCCCCAACCCTGAGTCCTGAGCTTACAGTGACCGTACTGGGTCAGACCAAAGGTCCATCTAGCCCAGTAGCCTGTCTGCCGACAGCGGCCATCCCTAGGGACCTTGGAGGGGATGGACCGAAGACAGTGACCAAGCCATTTGTCTCGTGCCATCCCTCTCCAGCCTTCCACAAACCTTGGGCAGGGACACCACTTCTATCCCCTGTCTAATACCACTCCATGGACCCAACCTCCATGACTTGATCTCACTTCCCTTTAAACTCTGTTCCAGTTCTAGCCTTCACAGCCTCCTGCAGCAAGGAGTTCCACAGGTTAACTATTTGCTTTGTGAAGAAGAATTTTCTGTTACTAGTTTGAAGCCTGCTACCCATTCCTTTCCTTTGGTGTCCTCTAGTCCTTCTTTATGGGAACTAATGAAGAACTTTTCTGTATGCACCCTCTCCACCCAACTCCTTCTTTTAGAGACCTCTATCCTGTCCCCCCTCCGTCTCCTCTTTTCTAAGCTGAAAAGTCCCAGTCTCTTTAGCCTCTCTTCATATGGGACCTGTTCCCAACCCCTGATCATTTTAGTTGCCCTCCCCTCTCCCAGCCTCTCTCTTCCCCTCTCCCACCTCCTTTTCCCAGTCTCCCCCAGTTTTGTTCAATAAAGACAGATTCCATTTTGGAAGACACGTTATCTTTATTTTGTACATCAAGAAGAGGGGCTAGGGAAGGGTAAGTGGAAGGAGGTGAGGGAGGAATGGGGCACGAGCCCCCGATGGGGAGGACTGGGCTGGCTCTGCGGGCTTCTGGGGGTGGAAGCTCTCCTGCAGCCCCCCAATTGCGTGTGCTCCAAAGGTTAACAGTCACTCCTGTAATATTTTAAATTGACTGTAAACTGCAAACACATAAGAATTTTACGAAAATATTTTGAAAGCTGTTTGTTAAGTCTTTTCAATAGTAACAACTTCTGTTGCTGTGATTTTGAGGATAATGGTACACTGAATATACAGAGTGATTTATATATATATCCCTCATTTTTGTCCATTTTATCTCCACTGTGTTCAGAGTACTAAATACATTTAAAAGACTAAGAAACTCTCTATAACTGAAATCTTTACTCTTAGCAGTAAAATTATGTCTGAAGTTAATGTAAGGGGCCAAATTAATTGGTGATGTAATTCCATTTTTACTTTAAGGAAATGACACCAGCAACTAAACTGACCCAGTGTATTTAATTAGGTGATCTGCTTTGATTATTAAGGTTGTCAGTATTAATGATCCCCTTTAGAATTCATGTAAAGTGCACATTATACACACACACACAGTATATCTGCATTAAAAGTATATTTATTTGTATACAGGCAGTCCCCGAGTTACGCGGATCCGACTTATGAACTGGGCTTTCTCGCCCCGGAGCTCGCAGGCAGCGGGACCGCCCAGAGTGCAGCGGTCCCGCCACCTCGACCTCCGGGGCGAGAAAAGCTGCTCCGGGTGCCCCTGGTCTGCTGGGGACCGTCTCCAGCAGACCAGGGACACCTGGAGCAAAGCCGGGGAGGCGGAAGGGTTCCGTGCCTCCCCAGCTTTGCCACAGCAAAACCTCAGAGGCGCGGGACCCCTCCGCCTCCCCGGCTTTGCTCCGGGTGTCCCTGGTCTGCTGGAGACCGTCTCTAGCAGACCAGGGACACCGGGAGCAAAGCCGCAGCGGCGGCGGGGTTCCGCGCCTCTGAGGCTTTGCCAGAGCAAAGCTTCAGAGGCGCGGAACCCCGCCGGCGCTGCGGTTTTGCTCCCGGTGCCTCTGGTCTGCTGGGGACTGTCTCCAGCAGACCAGGGACACGGGGAGCAAAGCCACAGCGGCGGCGGGGTGCCGCGCCTCTGAGGTTTTGCTGTGGCTGCTCCCCGTGTCCCTGGTCTGCTGGGGGGGGGGGGGTGCAGCTAGTGCGCCTCCCGCCCCCAGCAGACCAGGCTTTTGTTGTGGACCCTGGGGTAGAGCAGCTGGGGTGCTGCGGGGTTGGTCCTGCAGGGACCTACCTGGCAGCCCAGCTGTTCTGTCCCAGGCTCGAGATTCAGCCGGTGTTGAAACTGATCAGTGGCTGATTCCAGGAAGCTGAGGGCAGAGCAATTCTGCCTCCAGCTTCCTGTAGTCATCCCCTCGTCAGTTTCAGCAGCAGCGACTGAATCTGGACGCCAGTTCCGACTTACATACAAATTCAACTTAAGAACAAACCTATAGTCCCTATCTTGTACGTAACCCGGGGACTGCCTGTACGTTCCTTTTTATTTAAATACCAAAAAGATACCTATCCACAGCTCTGAGTGCCCTAACCATTATTTAAAATAACTACACTCCTAAGGGATAACTGCCCAACAGCACAACAAAATCTTAGTCACAATAACAAAACTAATTTATCTTCCAGTAATTCAAAGTACCCGAATATATCCCAACCCTCTCAAAAGCCCCATCAACCTATAGCCTGAGTTCTTCCCAAAAATGTCATCTCTGAAATGTGTTCCATAGGTTATCAGTTTCTGGATATTTTGGACCAAGAGAAGAAGGACAAGGTTTTAGAGTCAAGGGGCTCTCACAGAGAATTGTAATCCAGGCAGTTTATTGTCTCGTTCTCTTTCCTGTACCAAGAGGCTGCAGTTTGACTCTTCTGGTTATAGCAGCTATGGCAGTGGCATGCTGGGAGAGACAGAGCAGTGCCGGATTCATGCACAAGCTAAGCAAGCTACATCTTAGGAACTCAAATTATGAGGGGCTACAAAAAAAATTACCTAAGAGAGGCCTCTTAATTTTGACGTAGTTTAGGGCCTCAGCATGTCATAATCCAGCACTAAGACAGAGTCTCTGAGACAGTCATAAGCCATTTTTTAGCCCTTCATTCTTTAAAACTAACTCCTTAAATTGCACTCCAAAATCAATAGGCAGCCAGCACAGATCCTGCATCACTGTGCTCGTGTGGCAAGTGGTTGTCTCATTCTGCACCAATTCCAGTGTCTGAATGAATTTAAGATGTAGCTTCATTGTAGGACAGATCACAAGAGACTAATCATGAGGTGACAAAGGAAAAGCTTTGAAAAAGGCAGCAAGTTATGAATTGAAAAGAAAAGCTTGCAACCTCCTGGCCAGGTGCTGATGGAAAAACAACTGCCCCTGGACACTGTGGTGACATGGCAATTGAAAAGCAATTGTTTGATATGATGCTAGCTCTGAGTTACAAACTTAAGCAACCAGTGGTGGATACGCACCTTCAAAGATGCCACCTGTGTGTTGCCATAACCTCAAGCTCATTTCCTCAACCATGATCAGCAGAAAACTTGGCCCCATTTTACTCCCGTTTCAACCAGAAACTGCTTGACTTTATCACTGTGGTCAGGCCATATGTCTACTTGCTTTACTAGTAGTAGTAGTAGGAGGAGGAGGAGGAGTATTTATTACATCTACAAGCCCCTAGCAAGACCAGGACCCTGTTGAGCTTAGCACTTTACAAACACAGAACCAAATCAGCCCCTACCCCAAAGATCTTGCAATCGAGGTCTAAGACAAGAGACAAAGGATTAATACAGACAGACTGATGGTGAGTTTACAAGGAAATAAAGAGACATTACTGGTAAGCAAAATTAGCATATCTGCAGACTAACCATTGTCAGGATTTTTTTATTTTTATTGTATGAACCTCACAGCAGAGGAGGATTTTGAAGGGGGACAAAGAGTTAGTTTTGCTGATGTTAATGTGGAGCTTCTCCCAGATATGAGGGGGAGTTTGGAGAAAGCACAAAAATGCTTGCTTGTAAATTTTACCCACTGGGCGATGGAAGCTGACCTCACTGGTTACTCAGAGGCAGGAGTTCACCTTTTGATATTGTATGCCATCTGATAGGTAAGGCGGGGATAAGGTCATGAAGGGCCTTGAAAGTGAATTCAAGCAGCTTTTGTTTGATGCGATGGAGAAGCGGGAGCCAATGAAGGGATGCAAAGAGGCAGGTCAAAGCCACAGGCAAGAAAAATGGTTGTAGCAGCAGCACTCTGAATAGATGTCAGCAGGGCAAGACCGCATTTGTCAAGGGTGGGGAGAAGGATACAGTTATTGTTGAGATGCAAGATGATGGGGCCTTGGATGAGAGTTTTAGCTGTGTAGATGGATAGGAAAGGCAGTACCTGAAGAGTGTTCTGAGGGAAAAAATCCACAAGACTTAGAGACAGCCTGGATGTGAGGACTTAGAAGTCTGGTCTCAGAGGAGAAAATAAGAATGGTTGTGAAATAGAAGCTTATTGAACCTTACAGTATGGAGAAGTGGAAGTGGAGCAACCTCCCTGGGGAATTGGAACAATTGCTCTCAATTACCCTATGTAATTTTTAGTTTTTTTAGACTAGAAATATTGATCATGCTACATCCTGTCTGGCTCCTCAATGTGCATGTTACATGTCTCCTTTCCACGCCACAAGTACTTCCAGATGTAGACATACAACTATCACTTTGATTAAACTTGCTTCCACTTAAAAATGAAATAGTAATTGTGGTCAGTCAGTCATAGAAGCAGGGTTAGGGCAAGGGTTAGGGGATTTTAAGATCCTAGTGATTTTAACACCTCTAAAAATTGGGCAGGGCTCTGGATTTCAGCCACTTGGGGGTTGGAACTGCAACCTCAGACGGGCCACCAGGGCTCAGGGCTTTAGCTGTGAGGTTCCCTGCAGTTTAAGGATCCAGATTTCAACCCCAGCACTATTCTGCAACTGACCCTCTGAGCTCTGGCATTCCTCCCCTGGCTGAAGCAGAAGTGGAGCCATGAGGAGCCCTGAGCCGTGGCACCCCCTGAAAGGCTGAAACCAGGAACATAGCTGCGGGGCTGACCCCCAAGCTCCAGTGCTCCCCCTAAGTCTAAAGCTCTGAGCCCTGGTCTCCTATGGGGCAGAAGCCAGGAGCCCTAATGCCCCAAAAGTCAGAAGATCTGAGCCCCTTCCCAGAACCCTGTTCTTCTTCTCCCTCCCTCCACCCCCATGCACTACCAATTCCAAACTGCCCTTCACACAGCCCCGTGGCTGAAGTTGTAATGTCTTGTTCAGAGTTACAAACCTTTCAGAGTTATGAACAACCTCCATTCCTGAGTTGTCTGTCACTCTGTGGTTCTACTGTAGTACCTGACATCCAACAGATTCAAACTGCCTTACATCCATACCTTACTCCTTCAACTTACTAGTCTTGCAACATTTATGTGATATAAAGTTAGAGCTTTATTAGCTCCTAGCCCATCTTTGTGGACCACAGTGTGAGTACAAATGAGAGCAAAATATAAAAATCACTTTGCAGAAAGCTTCACTTAACAGTTCATGAGCAGAAAAAAATCAAAGAAATTAGTGTTGATTCCTGGATGCAGTTCAGATGCTGAGGTTAATTTCAAGCACTTTAGCAATCTGAGTCAGCCTAGATGATGCAGTGCTACATCTCACAAGATTATAACTAGAATTTGTCCATATCCAAAACGAATTTCTGGGTTATTTTGAGATTATTCACCTTTTTTCAAAGATTTTACCCATTAGAAGTGAGCTGATTTAGGGAAAGGTGTTATCAGGTGTCATTTACACTTATGGGTTGATTTCAGATAGCGAATGGTTGGGTGGTCGGGCTCAGCTGCCAGTCAAAACACAACTTTTTATACCACAGTCTTATTAGTTAAAAAGTCATATTTTCTTCAAGTGACATTACAGACCTGAAATATCACTTTTGAGCCATGTAATGGCCCTGAAATATGACTTTTTCTCACAAACCACTAGTGTGGTATTGCCAACATGCCAAGCTAGTGTCCAGAGGAAAATTTAAGAGTGGTGATAAAAAGGAAAAAAAAACAGAAAACAGAGGTTTATAATGGAAATGCTGACACAAGCGTGAATGATGAGAGATGAAAATTCATAATAGCGTCTAGAAGTGTAACATGCAATCCAATTGATTTCCACATATGAAAGAATGACCTATAACTCAGAAGATACTGGATGTCAACTGAGTTATGAGAGTTGTTCCCTTGTGTATATTTAAAGTGAGATATTAAAATGAAATCATAACATGATTTAATGTATGAGAGATAATGTCCTGATTTGACCAAAATTAATTTGTAAAGTAAAATATGCTAAATATTTTCTGGTGGATACTACATACTAGGTAGTGTAACTCTGCATTCCATGTATAGCCTGTAAATGGTAGGAATAAAACCCTTCCAATATCAGAAGGAGCAATCATCAGTTACTTATTTCTGCTGCTGTAGGGTTTGAAAGAGTTTGTTACTGACAAATGGGCAATTACCCATTTTCACCCACCAAAAATGATATATTTAAAGAATTGCATGGTGATATCAGCACCGTATGAACAAGAGACACTCCGAGGTGCACAGGGTTGCTACAGCCAAGATGTTGTGGGGTGACTGATACCCATATGCCCCCACCAACCTGGGTTTCAACTGCAATAAGGAATTTTAACAACAAACTCATATCAGTACTACAACCAGGTTAGCTGCCATGGTAGCCATGCTGGTGCAAGTCCTAGTGTAGACCAGGCTCCAGCAGATTTCAAGCACTTTTACCATCGCATCGATTAACCCTGCTAGCCTATGGTACCGTGCACTTCCTGTTGATATCAGCTCTCATCTTCAGAACACTTGCTCTTTCAATGCAGTTCCCTGGAAACATACTCTGATGCCTATGATAGCCAGTGGCACTGTTTGAACAGCTCACTTTTCTATTACTATCCATAGCGATTCTGTTGAGCACGTTGATTCACTTAATATTTTTATTTCATTTGATTCTACATTATCTTTCACATACAGTGCCACTCCGCCACCCACCCGGCCTGCTCTATCCTTTTGATATATTTTATATCCCGGTATGATTGTGTCCCACAGATTTTCCTCATTCCACCAGGTTTCAGTGATGCCTATTATGTCTATCTCCTCATTTAATACGAGATTAATGGCACATTTAATACGAGGTACTCTAGTTCACCCATCTTATTAGTCAGACTCCTAGCATTTGTGTAGAAGCACTTTAAAAGTCTGCCACTGCTTATTTGTCTGCCCTTCCCTGATGCATTGGATTCCTTTGTATGCGGTTGTTTGTCTGCTCTGGCCCATGGTTTGCTCTCTCCCCTCCTTTCTTTTACGCAATTAAGTTGCGTAGCTTAATTTGACTTTTGCCTTTCTGTGTAGACATACTCTAAGAGATCATCATAAGTCCATTCCCATATTTTGGGTAGAGCTGTTGGAAATCAAGCTGAAAACTCAGGAGAGAGAAAAAATCACTAATGTACAGTCTTCTGATGTGTTTTTATTAGTGTATCACATTTGTGAAAATGTCTAAAATGCAACCAGTCTATATGGGAACACCTGCAGTGTGAACTGAATACATTAACTCCTGAAACTTGGAACCTATTCCATACAGGCAAACCCCTCTGCCTAGGTAAACTCCACCGAAGTCAGCACAGCTCTTTGCCAGCAATGAGATCTGCTTGCACGGACTTCACTGGGAATCCACATAGGCAGAGAGTTCCATAGAGCAGAGAAGCTTGCATGATTAGGGTGTGTCTGCCCTTCAAAAACAAAACCACAGCCACCCATCACTACAAAACAGCAACACATCGGCCTGCCGCACTGCAAATCTTCTTTACATCATGTTCCCTTTCCTCATGTCATGCCATGAATTAAGTATTTCACACCATATTATTTCAGTAATGAAATATAACAACAATTTGGAAATGGCAGGTATTATGAAATGATAATAGTATTGAGATGATTTTAGCAATGAGATTTTTATTAGAATTGTATTATTTCGAAAGTGTTGTGGAATTGCTCTTTCTAGTTTATGTGCAACCCAAGTCTGTGAGTGAACAGGAAAGCAATAAAAGTCCATTCTTGTGCCAAATGCCTTTTATACTCCTTTAGAAATATGCAGAGAGGCTCTACTCTTTTTACATTATGAAAATGTTACTGTATGTTTTATTTTAAAAATAATTTTCTCTCAGTCTGATCAAATAAACCAGTGGGCTCAGTGTGCGCAATGTGGAGCTTTTCCAACTACTACCTTATCTCTCTACTGATAATACTGACAGAAGGGATAATTGCTTGCATTGTCAAGAGTACTGTTTATATAAATGAGAGACAAATGCCTGTTGAAACTTTACTTGTGTATACAGAATAGTGAGAGGGGTTTTGATAGCAGCTCTAATTACCAGAACTGGGATGGGAGGGGGTTCCAAAGAGGATGGAAAGAGGCTGTTCTCAGTGGTGACAGATGACAGAAGAGGAGCAATGGTCTCAAGTTGCAGTGGGGGAGGTCTAGGTCTTGTACTCCTGGGCACCAGAGCTCTCTGGACCAGTAATCTCTGTGGTCCTGCTGGGCCACTGATGTCAGATCAGACAGTTCTCAATTTAGGAGGTTCGACTTGTACAAAAACCTAAGAATCCATCTCCTAAAAAATGTGCAAACTTAATCCTAATGCACTGTTCTTACTAATAGCTATAGAAGAGTGATATTTCACCTCATACATAATGACATCTGTGTTTCCAGTAACCCTTGACTTCCCAAGCATAGCAGAACTCTTATGAATTAGTTCATGATCAAAACAATGGTGAAATCCATGCAAAGGTTCCTACTGACCCCAATGGGCTTTGCATCAGAATTTTAGGAGACTTTAAAAAAAAACATATTTTGTTATATAACATAGCCCTTTTTGAACCACATGGCTAGTAAAAGTCAGGGGATGTTCCCATTTATTTCCAGGGAATGTACAAAGTCCTGATTTCTGAATAAAGTTCGAACCGAGAACCAGGGATAGCTTCTTTGCTTGCAGCCCAAGTATCTTTACCAGACTCAAAAGACAAGGCTTCTCTTACACTCTGAGCATAGTGTGAGCCTACGTCTACACAGGGAGAAAAGACTCATGGAATGGCCATGACTGGCTTGAGTCAGCTGTGGGGTTAAAAATCACTTTAGAGTGTAGGGACATGTCTACACTAGGAAATTGTTTTGAACTAACTAAAATTAACATAACCCCTGATTTAACAATACCACATGTCCCCACTACAGGTATGCATTGGAAATGGTTAGAATTATTCCTAAGTAACATATACACACTGATTGGAGTCTGCCTTGGACTTAGAGCCCCTGAAAGTGTAAGTGCCACCTGGTAGATTTAAACCTGGGCCCTTTGGAGCTTATTGTAAGAGCCTATACAGCTTGAGCTGTAGAGCCAGCTTAGGCTGTAGAGCTCCCTTATTCTTATCTCTCGCAGTAAGTGGTCTAAGTACCACTACATGGGACAGTGACCCACACCCCATAGGTGAGTGGGTTACAGAAGCACTCTGGGGAGGGCACCAGGAGGGCAGATAAGTCCTGTGGCTGCTTCATCAGGCAAGCTGCAACGTGTGCTTTCAGGAGCTCCTCTCTACAGCTGCATCTCACATGCCACTCCTCCATGCCTCCATCCTAATGGGACCCAAAGGGATGCAGTAGGAACATGTCTTCTCATGCTCTGGTTACCCTTGCGGATGCCACAGCACTCTCAGCATGGAACCAGAGCTGCTGCAAAGCAGTGCAAGACTTACAGGCCTTCCAGAGTGCCCGCATGTTGTTCCAGAAGGACAAGGGCCAGGACCTGAAGGACGAACCCCAACGTGGGCTGCAGCTCCTGCTGCTGTGCATGCCCCTCAATCCCCTGGACACCATGAAATGATGCTTCTGTCAGAAGCAGACAAGTTTGGACTGGCGAGGCTGCATCGTTTTGCAGCGATGAGACAAACAGCAGTGGCTCTAAAACTTCCACATGCAGAAGATCACCTTCTTGGAGCTCGGCAAGTGGCTTGCCCCTGCCCTCAGGTGACAGGACACCCACATGCGACCCACCATCCCCAGGTAGAAGCATGTGGCCATCGCCTTGTGGAAGCTTGCCATACCCGACAGCTACAACTCTGTCAGGAACCAGTTCGGCATGGGGAAATCCACAGCTGGGGCCATGCCCCTGCAGTTAGCCAAGGCCATCGACCACGCGCTGCTATGGAGGGTGGTCACTCTGGGAAACGTGGACAGCATCATCAATGGCTTTGCCACCCTGGGCTTCCTCAACAGTGGGGGGGCCATAAACAGCACCCACATCCCTATCCTGGCCCCCAACCACCATGCCTGAAACTTTATCAACAGGAAGGGGTACTTCTCTATGGCACTGCAGGCCCTCATGGATCACAAGGGACACGTCACCAACATCTTACCCTACATCCCTCCACCAAAAGGTGCACAAACCTTGCATCTTCCAGAACTCCTGCCTTTTCCAAAAGATGCACACCAGCACTTTTTTCCCCGACCACAGCATTAGACTCGGGGACGTGGACGTGCCCATCATCATCCTAGGTGACACAGCCTACCCCTTGCCCCCCTGACTCATGAAGTCTGGACCCAACCAAGGAGCACTTCAGCACCAGGCTGAGTAGGTGCTGCATGGTCGTGGAATGCGCGTTAGGTTGTTTAAAGGGGAGTTTCAGGAGTCTCTTCACCCATCTGGACATCAGTGAGCACAACATCCCCTTTGTGGTGGGGGCCTGCTGTGTGTTTCATAACCTAAGTGAGAGCAAGGGGAGACTTTTCTGCCAAGGTGAGGGCTGAGGCGGAACGGCTGGCCAGAGTATTTGAGCAACTGGACACCAGTGCCGTAAGCAATCCACATCAGGGTGCTGTGCTCATCAGGGAGACCTTGAGGGAGAGTTTTGTCCAAGGCCAGTTGGGAGACTCTCCTCCAAGACTCTCCACAAGGGGCCCCTTCGTTCTTTGTGTGTGTGTTTCCTCCCCCACCCCTGTCTTCCCCTGCCCTTCCTTTCTACCTTTCTCTCTCCCCTGCAGAGCAAATAATAAAGACATGTTTCTTGAAAAAACATGACTCTTTATTGGGGAGACACATAACAAGAGAGGGACTAGGGAAAGAACCTGGAATGGGAGAGGGGGCTCAGGGATAGGGGCTGAGACTGACGCCTGCCTCTGGGGAGTCAGGGGCCTTTGGCTACCCCAGAGGTTCCACCACTCCATGTTATAGGGCCCTGGCAGCCCCTGGGGATCCTTGGAGGGGAAGCCGTGGGGAGGCTGGCAAGGAGGTGGCTTGTGGCCCACTCCATGCACGATGCCATGCACTCCATCACCACATCGTGTTAGTGTGCCAGCTGGTCCCAGACAGCCTTCCTTTCCCAGTCGGCCTGGCACTTCTCCCAGTCAGCGACCCACATCTGGCACTCATCCTTGAGCCCCCGGATGAGGGACTGCAGTCAGGCCATTTGCTCCTGCATCAGGTCCTCAGGGGTTTTTCTCCTCTGGTGGATCCCGCAGAGCTGGGTAGATAGCATGGGCGGCGGGGGATGCACCAAGCTTGAAGCTTGCCCGTTTTTGAAGAAAAGTGACCAGGGCAGTCATCACAGGAGACAACGGCTATGTCTACACTGGCACCCTTTTCCAGAAATGCTTAAAACGGAACAGTTTTCCGTTCTAAGTATTTCCAGAAAAAGTGCGTCTACATTGGCAGGATGCTTTTCCGGAAAAGCACTTTTCCCGGAAAAGCGTCCGTGGCCAATGTAGACGCGCTTTTCCGCAAAAAAGCCCCCATCGTCATTTTCGCGATCGGGGCTTTTTTGCGGAAAAGACTACTGTGCAGTCTACACTGGCCCTTTTCCGGAACAGTTTTTCCGGAAAAGGACTTTTGCCTGAACGGGAGCAGCATAGTTTTTCCGGAAAAGCACTGACAATTTTACGGTAGATCGTCATTGCTTTTCCGGAAAAGCAAGCGGCCAGTGTAGACAGCTGGCAAATTATTCCGGAAAAGCAGCTGCTTTTCCGGAATAAGTGGCCCAGTGTAGACACAGCCAGCGTGTATAAAGCCTAGCCCACATCTCTAAGCCGACACCAAAGATCTCAGTTCAGACAAAGGTAATGTGGTTTGAGCAAGGCCATACGTTGCCTAGACAGTGGGCACTTTCCAGCAAGGGCACAGATGTCCCAGGGGAGCATCGCAACACCCATGGCGCAGGGACAAGCAGGTATGGGAAGGTGCCAGCCAGGCAAGGAGCCTGTGGATGAGAAGAGGGGACGGGGTGTCCCTGCTTCCTACTGTGTCCTGCACAAGCCAGGTCCAGCTCTTGCAGCATCCTTCAAAGAGAGAGAACCTCTATCCCTGCCTGCTAGAGGATGGTGGGCATGTTGGGGGAGGCGTGTGTGAGCAGCAGACGCTGCTTGCCAGAGAGCGTGCTATTTGATTCTCCTCGCTTCCTCCCAACAAAGACAGTGGGGGACATGACCAGCCCTGCTCCCATAATAGCAGCAGCTGTGTGGTGCTACCCCGGAGTATCCACTCTGCTCCTTCTGGTAGGCTTGCTGCAGCTTTTTTATTTTCATCTGGCACTGATCAATTGTCCAGGTGTGCCTTTTGTCACCTAGGATGGCAAGGCTGGCAGCAATCTGGCCACAGATCTCGGCATTTCTCTTTCTGGTGTGAAGATCCTGGAGGTTGGTCTCCGCTCCCCAGACCTCAATGAGGTCCAGGATCTCTGTGCTGGTCCAGGCCAGAGCTCTCTTGCGTCGCTGGCCATTGGCAGCTGAAGGAGCAGCAGGAGTGCTGGCACCCATGGGAGGGTCTGCTGGACCGTTGGGGTCACTGGTGGCTACCTCACTTGCTGCTGTGTCACATGGGGCTTTCACAGCTTACCACGTGGGACAAGCCTGTCTCCTGCTGCCAGGAATTTTAAGCTCTGTAGGAGGAGGGGAGCAGTGGAGATGCTGGGTGTCGCTAGAGCAGTCAGAGCTGCAGCTGCGAGAGGCCTCCGGGAGATCAATTATTTTGAATTAGCAGCACTGGAGTGTCCACACTAATGCTATTTTGAAATAAGTGGCCTGTTGTTTCAATATATCGGGCTTGGTGGTGTGAATGCTCTGCTTATAAATTCGGCCTAAGAGGAGTTATTTCTAAATAACAACTTAGTATAGACCAGGACTAGATGTTCAGGCTCTGGGCTGCAGCCTGAGTCTGAATGTCTGTGCAGCCATTTTTAAGCTCCAGAGCCCAAGCCCTGCAAACCTGAGTCAGCTGATCCAAGTCAGCTGCAGGCTTTTTAATTTCTAAATAGAAATCACCATAGACTCCTGCTTGGATATTTTTTCTGGCTGGCTCCTTCTCTCTCTCTCTTTCTGTGCTTCTGTCTTCACCTTCCTCTACATATAGACACGCACACACACTCCCTTACACAAAAGAGTACTCAGCAAAAGCTGTACTACACATACACTTCAAAATTCCAAGGCAGGGTTACATCTTTTTGGTCTAAGGTGGGGCTTCTGATTAATGCATCCTTATAGGTACGTTCATTTATTGTGTACCTTAATTAAAAGTGTCCAAAAAAAGGACAATCATATCTCATGCTTCAAGGCCTATACTTGATGACCTTTCAGAACCAGGAAGAATTTGTTCTATGGATAAGAGCTCGTCAAGGGTAGCTTCATTCATACATTCAGATATTGGTGTTCTATGTATTTGCAGCTGCCAAAGGTAGAAAGCTGGATTAGGCAAGCTAGTTGTTCTATTTAGCATAGCAAGTCCAATGCTGTCCTAGAATGTTAGAAGATTTCTGAGAATTTAATACAGCTATTAAACATGTTCACTGTAGAAATCTAGTATTTGGTTTACACTCAGCATCACAGAAAACCAGGCCCTCCAATGGGAGAGGGAGCAAAGTAAGCAGTCATCCCCTGGCCTGGTGATTCAAAGGGCCCCAGGGCTCATGGCTGTGGCTACTGCGGAGGAGGCTAGAGCCTCAGGCCCTTTAAATCACCACCAGAGCATCGCATGTCTCTAAAATCTCCACTCTCCCATCAGCATAGAACAATTACATAAAAGACCTACCACTGATGCAGTCTCAGACACACATGTATTAATGGTTGGTACAAGCACGGGTTGATTTTTTTTTTAATGTTGCTCATTGTATGTGCCCAGATAGATGGACAGAGGGTTGACATGCCTGACTTTGTATGGAGAGGCTGTGAGTTCAACTGTGGTACCCAAAAGTGTACAATCCATAATAATTTAATATACTCTGATTTCCACTCAATCCAATGGGTAGAGCAAGTTGAAAACCAGGGGTGGGCAGAAATGATTTTTTTTAAAAGTTTAAAAACATTTTCATTTTGGAAAAAATTCACCTTGAGCAAGTTGATGAATTTTTTATTGAAATTTACTGGGGTTTGGTTTTTTGTTCCCTCCCCTCCTTCCTCTCATTTTATCCTATTTTTCTTTTTTGTTAGTTTTGTATTGAAAAACTCAAAAGGCATTGTGGGTGTTATGTAAATTGCCTGTTCACCAATAAAACTAACTTGGGGATGGAAATGCTGTAGCTCATGCAGCAATGTAATGACTATTTAATGGCTTTTATACCATAAATAGCTAGATTTTCTCCTCTTCTTTCTATTTGCATGCTCAGTGTTTAATGCATCTGCAATACATTGCTAAGTAGTCTGGATAATTACATTCTTATTTAGTCACAAGCTGCATGCAGTGCAGGGCTGTATGTGCCAGAGGCTGGGTGGCTCAAAGGACTAGTGATAGGATATGGAGCTTTTCATTTGCAGGTCATGGGAATTGGAATATGATCCATATAATAATCCATATAAATGCTACTGTGGGTGTAAAATCCGGGGCTGGCAGGGCTAAGTACAATAAAAAGGAGAGGGTTTTGAATATGTTCAGAACAAAAGACATGCTTGCAATGGGAATATGCCCATTATTAAAAGAAGATGGTAAAATTGTTAATACACATTAAGAAAAGGCCGAAGAGTTAAATACTTCTGACTGTTGTATATTTGGAAAGAAGCAGCATGATGTGTTCGTAGCACATGAGGATGAGGATGTACCTTCCAGATCACTAATAATCCAGGAGGATGTTCAACAATGTCTATGAGGGATAACACTTTTTCTAGCTGAAGACCCAAAGAGTTCTTAAAGAACAGGCTGAGGAGATCTCTGATATTCATTTAGATTAACTTGTTATATACCAGGAAAATTCTAGAAGATTAAAAGAATAACTGATGTTGTGCCATTATTCAAAAATGGCAAGCATGATGTCCTGGGTAATTAGAAGCCAGTTATCCTGACATTAGTGCTAAGCAAAATAATGGGAAACCTGATATGGGATATAGTTGAAAAGTATATTTAATAACAATAATGCCAGCCAACATAATTGTATGGACCTTGTCAAACAGCCCTGATCTCACTTCTACAGGCGATTAGAAGTTTGATTGATATTGATATCTATATAGATATAGTAGGCTTTTATAAGATGTTTGCCATATTGTAGCGTTTCTGAAACTTTTTAAGACCGAGGAACACCAAACAATTTTTTTTTATGGGGAACACCAAGGATTTTTTTATTTTTTTTAGACCAAAAAAAAAAACGGCCGGGGGAAAACTGTTCCGGAAAAGGGCCAGTGTAGACAGCACAGTAATGTTTTCCGCAAAAAAGCCCCGATCGCGAAAATGACTATCGGGGCTCTTTTGCGGAAAACCGCATCTAGATTGGCCACGGACGCTTGTCTGGAAAAAGTGCTTTTCCGGAAAAGCGCCCTGCCAATCTAGACGCGCTTTTCTGAAAATGCTTTTAACGGAAAACTTTTCTGTTAAAAGCATTTCCGGAAAATCATGCCAGTGTAGAAGTAGCCTTGTTGTATAAAGCAACTGATCTTACATTTTTGTGTTAACAAATAAGCTTATTTGAAATACTTGTTTTGGTTATAATTGAGCATTAGCTGTACCTAGCCATCTGTTTAGTATAGGTAATCAAGATCATAATACCATGTGTGTCTCTTTTCTAAAAGGAAAGAAACATGTATCTGTTTCTCATGAAGTGTTCATGATTTTTACCAGGTGAATTTCTTCCTTCAATTAATTTAAAACGACGAAGGCTGAAGTTACATTTGTGGTATTAGTGTCCCAAACCTGTAACCTTAACTCACAGGAGTATTGATGACTTATGAAAATAATCCCTTTAACATCAGCAGGGCTGTTTACATGAGTAAGGTCTCATGATATAAGGATTACAGAACCAGGTACAGATTTCCCACTTTTCTGGTAACAGAGGCAAAGTTTTCTAAAATGTGCTTCCAGTAAAGATTTTCTGTCAGGAATCTGGAGTTATTTTTCTTCTCCCTGTATCAGAGTATGAAATTTTTTGAAGCAAATATACAGCAGACTTGAGCACCTGCCATTTATGGTAGATGTTAAATACAGAACGTAAAGCAGTACAGGCTGGACCTCCCCCGTCCGGCACCCTCGAGACCTGACTGGTCCCAACAAGGGGATCTGCCAAACAAGGGGAGGTCCCTCCCAACATGGCTGGTGCTGACCCCAGCGAGGACTCCAGCCAAACTCCGCTGCTGCCTATCCGGCTGGAGTTCCGGGGCTGCTGGGGCTCTCTGGCTGCTGTGGTTTCTGGGCAATATTACAGGTGAAAGGAATAAGATAATTTGCCCCCTTAAAATATTTTTCAGCTGAGTAAGTGTACCAATGTACACTGAAATGAGCAGTCAGTTGACAGATTTTTGCATTGAACACCTCCTCTCCACGGCAGCAAAATGAAGACAGGCCCATGCATGGAATTTAATGGCAGGCCATGGCTTTTATTCAACTTGAACACAAAGGAGGTGTGCTACCCACCAATCACCCTACTCTCCTATACCAGGCATTTAATTGGTTCCAGTGTGGGTTACAGGGCTCCTCACCATAGAATCTAAAACACAGAATAGGATCTTCTCAGCTTATGCCCCCCAGGTCTCAGTCCTCTCTGAATCCTTGCACCTTTACCCTCTGCTAGGGGAACACAGTGTGCAGAAGTATGGAGACCTCTGCCCACAAGGGCCATGAAGTCTGACCTCAATCTTATCCCATAAGCCCAACACCCATCACCAAAATCCCAGATTTTTTACCTCTGGGAATCATGTATTTTATCCCTACAACTACACTGGCAACCCACCACAAGTTGAAAGGAATAAACAGCTCCATCCCAGCATCTCAGATAGGTATGGAGTGTTTTCATCCTTAACCCCCTGTTGCTTGATGGTGCTGTGAGGAAGGGTATAAGGCCCCTGGTCCTCTACCAACAAGCCCGGGGAGAAAAAATTCCTTTTTAGCCCCCAAATGGATAGACCCCTGTGCAGATACAAAATTTGTATCTGCATCCACATCTGTATCTGCAAAAACGAGCTGCTGATATCCACGTCCGCAGATGCAGCCACCCATGGATATTAAGCGGCTATCCACTGATTTGTGGGGCTCTACAAATGGGTGATCAGCTAGACCCACAGCATCTGTCAGGCTCTATTCCCATTCCTAGTTCAGGTGAGTAGGGTGAGGCTTAGGGTTCCCTCTAAGCTGCACGCCTGAGCAGCTGCGCACAAAATGTTTTAGGTCCACCCATCTCTCCTGCAGAGCTGCACAACAGCACTCACAACCACTCACTTTCCTGCTGGACAGGAAGGTGAGTGGTGGTGGCGGTGGTTGTGTGGTGGGGCTACTTGGCGTGAGCGGCTGGCCTGTCCCGCCCCCCACTTGCTCCAGCTGGTGCTGGGGCACGGTGAGGCTGACCCTACTTGGCCAACCTCACTGACTCCAGTTCTGGCTACGGCTGGTGGGGTGCTGCAACCCAGTCGTGACCGGAGCCGCATGCCAAGCAGCAGCTGGTCGGATGTCCCCAGCTGGGACCGGAGCTGCCACCTGGTAGGAGGCGGCTGGTCGGGCAGCCCCAGACAGAACTGGAGCCATCACATGGTGGGAGGCGGCTGGTTGGCAGCCCCAGGGAGCAGAACCGTCATATGGTGGGAGGCGGCTGATCAGGCAGCCTTGGTTGGGACCATAGCTGCTGCATGGCAGGTGGCAGCCGGTCAGGTGACTCTGGCCGGGACCAGAGTTACTAAGTGGTGGGTGGCAGCAGCAGCTGCTCTGGGCTGGAGCAGGAGCCGCCAGTTGGTGGGTGACAGCAGTAGCTAGTTGGGCAGGCGCCAGGCAGCAGCCCTGGTACCCTTACCCCAGGAGCTGCCAGCCAGCCAGCTGGGAATGTGGGGCAGTGCAGCCCTAGCTCGCCCCTCACCCACCAGGTGAGGGAGCTGGGCCACCCAGTCCTACTTCTCCCCCATCGAGTAGCTTCCTTAGGGGCCAGACAGCCCAGTCCCGGGCCCACCCCCTGCAAGAATGGGCAGCAGATTCAGCCTTCCCCCAGCAAGGAGCTGTCACTTCCCTGACCTCTCAATCCCCCATCCTGAGTTCCCCCCTGCACTCCTGCGCCACCCCATATCTCCCACCCCCTGCAGGCCCGGGTCATGCATCGTGTGTGTGTGTGGGGGGGAGGGGAACCTGGTGGGTGTCATGGTGGTGCACATCTGAACAAGCACACATTATGTCAATGTTGGTGTACAAGACAAAACTCATTCTGCTCACAGCTGGGAAATCTTAGAGGGAACACTGATGGGGCTCCACATGACCTGGGAACAGGTGAATGATGGCTAATCAGCACCCCTTCTCCCACCTCATCCTTGGGTGCCAGAGAATCCTCATGGGAGGAGCCACATAATATCCCTTAGTGAGTGTCTCCGTCCTTTGCTTCTGGGACTGTCCCCTTTCACCACTGGCCCCATCCAGTTCCCTCTCCAGTTGAGGCAGGTTGAAGTCATTTTTGCTGAGGTATTCTTCAACTGAGTGAAATCGCACCATTTCCCCCTACTTTTATTGCATTGGTACTCAAAAAGTAGAAATAAGAAAAATAAATGATAGAAGTGCTTCAATTCAAATGCATAGACTGTCATTTATTCACTTGGCCCTGGTCCACACTAGGGAGTTATTTTGAAATAACCCCCCGTAGGTCAAATTGCAGACTGTCCACAGTACCAAGCCTGTTATTTCAAAATAATGGACGGGTTATTTCAAAATCTGTACTCCTGCTTTCCTTAGGGAATAATGCTAATTTCAAAATCGTTATTTTGAATAGAATTAGTGTGGATGCTCTGGTGCTGCTAATTCAAAATAATTGGCCTCCAGAGGCCTCTCACAGCTGCAGTTCTAACCACTTTGGACACACCTGGCATCTCCACTGCTCCCCTTCTCCTGCGGAGCTAAAACTCCAGGCTGCAGAAGGGCTTCTTGCATGTTGGAAAGCAGTGAGAGCTACATGTGAGACAGCAGCCAGCGAGGGAGCCATGACGGACCCCAATGCTCCCTCAAAGCCTCCCATGGTTGCCAGCACTCCTGCTGCCACCTTGGCTGCCACTGGCCAGGGGTGCAGGAGAGATCCAGCCTAGACTGGTGCGGAAATTGTGGACCTCATTGAAGTATGTGGGGGAGGAGACCAACCTCCAGGCTCTCTGCACCAGGAAGAGAAATGTGAACATCTATATCTAGATTGCCACCAGCCCGGCTGACAAAGGCCACAACCGGAACCGGGACCAGGTCCACATGAAGATCAAAGAACTCCAGCAGGCCTACCACAAGGCCAGGGAGCAAAGCAGGCACTCCAGAGTGGTACCGCAAACCTGCCACTACTTTGGCCACCTGGATGCCATCTTGGGGGGGAGGGCGGTCGCCTCCTCCCCCTCACCCCGTCATCGTGTAGTCCAGCAATGACAGGCCCGGCATCAGCCTCCGGGAGGACAGGGTGGCAGATGACGCCGACGAGGAAGAGGAGGAGGAGGAGACCTTCGATATTTGGATGTTTAGCTCCCATTGAAATTAATGAAAATTGGGTGTCCAAATCCCTTAGGGTGCATGTACACAGCAGTGCTTAACTCAAAATAAGATACGCAAATTGAGCTATGTCAATTGCATAGCTTATTTTGAAATAGCTTTTTTCGAGTTTTGGTGCTATCTACACAGCACTTATTTTGAAATAGAGCACTCTTCCTCTGACTTCTCTTACTCTTCATAAAATAAAGGTTACAGGAGTCATAGTAAGAAGTCCTCCAGATTGACAATATTTCAACATTATGTCAAAATAGCTGCCGGCTGTGTAGATGCGAACTATGTTATTTCGAAATAAGTAGCATTATTTTGAAATAATGTTGCTGTGTAGATATTGCCTTAGAAGGCTATTATTATTCCACTCACTTTGTTTCTGTTTCTCATTATATCAAAGTCTTTCTCTGTCCCCCTCTCTCCCCATAGCATCTGAGTGATAGAGGCACTCACAGTTGAAACCACTTGACTGGATAATGTAGAAACTAAACAGCTGGTTGACCAGACATTTTTCAGTGTCCAGAACTGTTGCTCACCTCGTTTCATTATATCTGCACCTGTTGTAATTCATTGCAGAAAAATAAATAGATACATTGTTTAATTACAGAGCATGATAAACTCTAACTTGAGTCTTTTAAAGCCTTTTCAATGGTCTAGCACAGATTCCATGAAGGATTTATAATGAAGTGCTCATACCTAACTGTTTTATCACAAAGGTCTCTCCAGATGAACCTCTGGTGTAAAATCCATAAATTCTGTTTCTCAGATAACTTCTTTGTTCTCCACTTTTCTTTGTTCTTCATTTGCAGAGTTTTATTTTTCTTGTCTCTTGAGCTGGTCATGGGCATGGTGATGTTAACTGCTCTATGAAAACCTCAAAATGTGGGACTAGTGATATCATGAACTGGACTATATTGCCTGTATATTGAAAATGGCCAATAGTGTTTGTAATTATAGATGGTGTTAAAATGTCTGTATTTATACTGTTAGTATTTCTCACCCCTCCTTACCCATCACCATAAGTCTTAAAGGGAAACAAGATGACTTTCTATAAATATATTAGAAGCAAGAGGAAGACTGAGGACCGGGTAGGCCCATTGCTCAGTGAGGAGGGAGAAACAATAACAGGAAACTTGGAAATGACACATTTTTTAATGACTTCTTAGTTTCGGTCTTCACCGAGAAGTCTGATGATGAAGAAATGCCTAACATAGTAAATGCTAGTGTGAATGTGGTTGGTTTAGAAGATAACATACAAAAAGAACAAGTTAAAAATCACTTAGAAATGTTAGATGTCTGCAAGTCACCAGGGCCTGATTGAAATGCATCCTAGAATACTCAAGGAGCTGATAAAGGAGGTATCTGAGCCTTTAGCTATCATCTATGAAAAATTATGGAAGACAGGAGAGATTCCAGAAGACTGGAAAAGAGCAAATATAGTGCCCATCTATAAAAAGGAAAATAAGAACAACCCAGGAAACTACGGACCAGTCATTTTAGCTTCTGTGTCAGGAAAGATAATGGAGCAAGCAATTAAGGAATTCATCTGCAAACATCTGGAAGATAATAAGGTGATAGGTTACAGCCAACATAGATTTGTAAAGAACAAATCATGTCAAACCAATCTGATAGCTCTCTTTGATAGGATAACGAGTCTTGTAGATAAGGGAGAAGCGGTGGACGTCATATACCTAGACTTTAGCAAGGCATTTGATACAGCCTTGCATGATCAATTAACTAGGCAAATACAACTTAAATGGGACTACTATAAGGTGGATGCATAACTGGCTGGATAACTGTTCTCCGAGAGTAATTATTAATGGTTCACTATCCTGCTGGAAAGGCATAACACGTGGAGATCCACAGGGGTCTGTTTTAGGACCGGTTTCTGTTCAATATCTTCATCAATGTTTTAGTGAGTATGCTTCTTAAGTTTGCAGATGATACCAAGCTGGGAGAGGTTGCAACTGCTTTGGAAGATAGCGTCAAAATTCAAAATGATCTGGACAAACTGGATAAATGGTCTGAGGTAAACAGGATGAAGTTCAATAAGGACAAATGCAAAGTACTCCACTTAGACAGGAACACTCAGTTTCACACATACAGAATGGGAAGCAACTGTCTAGGAAGCAGTACTGCAGAAAGAGATCTAGGGGTCATAGTGGACCACAAGCTAAATATGAGCCAACAGTGTGATGATGTTGGAAAAAAAGCAAACATGATTCTGGGATGCCTTAACAGGAGTGTTGTGATAAAGACTCAAGATGTCATTCTTTCACTCTACTTTGCACTGATTAGGCCTCAATTTTGAGTATTGTGTCCATTTCTGGGCACCACATTTCAGGAAAGATGTGGAGAAATTGGAGAAGGTCCAGAGAAGAGCAACAAGAATGATTAAAGGTCTAAAGAACATGACCTATGAAGGAAGACTGAAAGAACTGGGCTTGTTTAGTTTGGAAAGGAGAAGACAGAGACGGGGCATGATAGCGGTCTTCAGGTATCTAAAAGGGTGTCACAAGGAGGGAGAAAAATTGTTCTCCTTGGCCTCTGATGATGGAACAAGAAGCAATGGGTCTAAATTGCAGTAAGGGAGGTTGAGGTTGGACAGTAGGAAAAACCTCCTACCTGTCAGGGTGGTTAAACACTGGAATAAATTGCCTAGGGAGGTTGTGGAATCTCCAACTCTGGAGATATTTAAGAGCAGGTTAGATAAACATCTATCAGGGATGGTCTAGATGGTACTGGGTCCTGCCGTGAGGGCAGGGGACTGGACTCGATGACCTCTCACGGTCCCTTCCAGTTCTAGTATTCTATGGTTCTATGATTCATCAAAGCACATGCCTAAGTATCATTCTGAATAAGGATGAATGTAAGCATGATCTGCACCTGGGCACTTTACAGATAAGATAAATTAGATACACAAAGGCAAGGACCCTTTTGGACTTTATGTATTTTTCTTGTCTTCTGCCATCCTTGCTTAAAGGAAGAGGTGCCTAGGGTTTGTTTGTTTGTTCATTTATCATGCCAGTTACAATGGAAATGTTTTGTTAAAGAAAAGGCTCTTCAAGCATGCCAAAAAAAAAACCAGAGTAATTAAAATGTACATTGTGCAAATATTTTGCTGTATGTATATATTCAGAGAGGGAGAAATGATTACATTGTTTAAAATTATGGGCATTCTTTATATAAGGCCATGTCCAAAGAATGTGTCTGCTTTTTTGGAAAAGTTTCCGAAAAAGCGGATGTGTTCTTTCGGCATCCCTGAATTCCTCTCGGTGAGAGGAATAAGGGATGTTCTGAAAGAGGTGTTTTTTCCTAAATTTGGAAGGGTTTTTCTTGTGCAAGAAGGGGCAGTGTAGACACTCCTTCTTGTGCAAGAGCCTCTTCTGAAAAAAATGGTGGCTCATTAGGTATTCAAATGAGGCTCGGTGATATTCCACGCTTAGCCTCATTTGCATATTACTTGTGAAAGAAGCCGTGAGTGTAGACATAGCCCTAGTGTGGTTACTGAGCAATGCAAGTGGTATCCAGACCACAGCAACACTTAAGATCAAGAGATTTCTACAGCATGGGCTGGGCACCAGCTGGCTTTTAGCTCAGAGGGTAGAGGCTCCTATACTCCACTTCAGAGGTCCCAGGTTCAAATCCACCTGGTGGCAGTTACATAGGTATTTACATAATAGTAGAAACTGAATGTAGGTGTACAGACTCTTGGTTGATATGAGCTTACTGAATCTCATCTCTGGCTCAGTCTATATCAGCCATACTTCAGTATGGCTCGGGAGAAGAGGGGAGCCAGGCCCACACACTGCTCTGGGTCCCATCCCAGGAATCCTCTCTCAGCAGCCATCTTTTGCCTTCCTTCATTCTCCCTTTACTGTCTCCTATTCTCTGGGCCACTTCCCCTGTGACACTTGGATCTTCTTGGCCCTTGCATCAAGGCCGCAACCTGGCCAGTGTCAGGCCCGTGTCTGTCTGTCTCTTTATCTCCCCTAAGCCTGCCCAGTACTGTTGTCTCCAAGGTGCTTCTTCACTGGGAAGCCGTCCTGCACTCACCCTGGTCAGGACCTAACTGCCTTCTGCACTGCTGAGTAGCTTCTTATAACAGGGCTACCCCCAGCAAGTTGCTCTCCAATAAGCCCTTTCCTAATTGGCCAGGGTTCTGTGAAGGCTCCCTCCAGCCTACTTTAACCCCTTCCCTGCAGGAATGGGGCAAACGCACCACTACAAGGCTAAGTGGGAGGGGGAGAGAAGGGTACTTCAAATCAGAGAAGATTTGAAGGAGCATTTTGACAATGAGCCCCAGGAATATGTCCTTCTGTAATACAGTGAGCCAGGCACCATTTTTTTCCACTATAGTATGACCCTTTTAATGATTGCTGTGTGTGCATTCAGTGTACTCTGCAAATGATCCTATTGACACTCTATGTGAATTACAGATGTAACCACCATGTGCAGGAGACCAATAAAGGTTCATTTTCTTTCTGTACATTCATTTTTATTTAACAGCTATGCAAACATTTCTATACTTACAAGAAACTAGACAATGAAGAGCACTTTTTAATGAAGCTTTCATCACTGGGTATATGTCCAGCTGTCAGTGTGAAACATATCTCTAAGGGCTTGTCTTCATTACACGGTGAATCAACGTTGCAGTGATCAATCCACTTGCAGACGATTTATCATGTCTGCTTAGATGCGATAAATCAACCTCCAAGTGCTCTCCTGTCAACTCTAGTACTCCACCAGGATGAGAAGAGTAGCCAGAGTTGAAGGGAGAGCAGCCCCCGCCAACCTTATCATGTGTAAGACACCGTAGTATGTACGTGGACTTTGGCTGTGCTATTTGCGTAGCTGAAGTTGTGTAGGTTAGATTGATGGGGGGTGTAATGTAGACTAGGCCTAAAGGTGAGATACAGCAGTGGGCCAAGAACATGTGAGGAATGTGTGGGGGAACATGAAAGGGAGTTCTGAATTGAGTTGCAGAGGGAGGCAAGCAGTCAGGATAAACCTTAGCATGTCTGTTTGGTCCTCAAGTAACTGTATCATCTGCTTCTGCTCATTTCCTCTCCTCGCTCTCTGTTCTCAGTGCACACAGC
The DNA here is from genome assembly GCF_049634645.1 of Pelodiscus sinensis. Taxonomy (NCBI): domain Eukaryota; kingdom Metazoa; phylum Chordata; order Testudines; family Trionychidae; genus Pelodiscus; species Pelodiscus sinensis. The sequence goes on along the minus strand of NC_134711.1, from coordinate 229,702,366 downwards.
ATGTCAAAAGCCCTAACCATCATGAGCTGGGCACGAGTGGGAGGGGGTAAAATGGGACAAAGGGAGGGGGCTCAGGAAGAGAACCTTACAAGTGTCTAGAGATGCTATTTTGAAAACTGGCACCATTTTCCACAGTCAGGTGATAGAAGATAATATCTCACTTCTGAGTGTCACTGAGGGTGCAGACAGGATCTATATCAGTGGTCCCCAACGCGGTGCCCGCGGGCGCCATGGCGCCCGCCGGGGCATTTGTATGCGCCCGCCGACAACCTGGGCCAGCCCTGCCCCCGGCGCACTGGAGACACCGGCCCCAGGCGCGCGACATGCACTGGCGCCTGGTGCGCGGCGCTTGGGCAGCCCCAGCCCTGGGGCACATGCGGGCATGCGGCTCCGGTGCCGGCCTCAGGCGCGTGGCTTGGGCGGCGGCGCCGGCCCCGGGCCCACGGCACAAGGCGCTCGGGTGGCCCCGGCCCCGGCGCACATGCCGGCGCCGGGTGCAAGGGCATCCCCGCCCCTGGCGTGCCCCAGGACGCACGGCCCCACCCCCGTGCACCCGGCGCATGAGTGGCCCCGCCCCGGGCGCCCAGCGCATGAGTGGCCCTGCCCCCGGGGCGCCCGGGACCCTCTAAAGGTTGGGGACCACTGGTCTATATAGTGTTCACCTGTGTTCTGCTTTGGTGCTTGCAGACAAAATGGCTGACAGACACAGAAGGAACAAAACAGGAGTCCTGAGGAATCTTCAGCAGAGGATTTCAGAGTACCCCCTTCCCCAAAAAAAGTTTCCTAGAGATCAATACCGAGTACTCCTGATACAACCTGGTGTGCATCAACAAACTTTTCCACGGGGCTCCCTCTAGCTACACAGAGGAATGAGACGCAGATGGATACACTGACATTGCAGCACTTTAACTTCATTGAAAAAAACTGCATGCCTCTCATCATAGAATCATAGAACCATAGAGCTGGAAGAGACCTCAGAAGGTCATCAAGTCCAGCCCCCTGCCCAAGGCAGGACCAGTCCCAACTAAATCAACCCAGCCAGGGCTTTGTGAAGCCGAGACTTTAAAATCTCTAGGGGTGGATACTCCACTACTTCCCTAGGTAACCCAGTCCAGTGCTTCACCACTTTCCTAGTGAAATAGTTTTTCCTAATATCCAACCTGGACCTTTCCCACCGCAACTTGAGACCATTGCTCCTTGTTCTGCCATTCATCACTACTGAGAACAGCCTTTCTCCAGCCTCTTTGGAACCTCCCTTCAGGAAGTTGAAGGCTGATATCGAATCCCCCCTCACTCTTCGCTTCTGCAGACTAAACAGACCCAACTCCCTCAGCCTCTCCTCATAGGTCATATACTCCAGCCCCCTAATCATTTTGGTCGCCCTCTGCTGGACCCTCTCCAATGCATCCACATCCTTTTTGTAGTGGGGGGCCCAGAACTGGAAACAATACTCCAGATGTGGCCTCACAAGAGCTGAATAAAGGGGAATAATCACATCTCTGGATCTGCTGGCAATACTCCTCCTAATGCAACCTAATATGCCATTAGCCTTCTTGGCTACAAGGGCACACTGTTGACTCATATCCAGATTCTCATCCACTGTAATCCTCAGGTCCTTTTCTGCAGAACTGCTACTTAGCTGGTTGGTCCCCAGCCTGGAACAATGCTTGGGATTCTTCTGTCCCAAGTGCAGGACTCTGCACTTGTCCTTTTTGATCCTCATCCAAGTGGTTTTATTATGTCAGCATAGCAAGAGAGTTAAATCAGCAGGAGGAGCACTACAATGTGTTCCCCTCCATTGTTTTGTCAGTGAAAGCTAACTTTTGCCCATGAAACTGAAGTGTAGACTAAGGATGTTAAAATGCGAATATCTAGATAATCATATAGGCGATACAATTTGTATCAATACATGATTAGTCGATCAGAGCCACAGAGGGGTAACTCCAGGAGCCGACTCCAGCCAGGAATGAGCAATCCCAGCTCATGCCAGCTCTGGAGTCACCAGTGCTGCGGCGCTGCATTTTAAATGCAGTAAGAGTCTTTGGGCTCTTACTACATTTACAATGCAGAGGTGCAGTGATCAGCGTGAGCCAGGACTGCTCTGTTCCGGCTTGTGCTGAGTCCTGCAGCCCCTATTTGCATCAGACAGCCCTGGCCAATGAGTATAGGGGCTGCTTGGTGGCAACAGCTTATCTCTATGGGGGTGAGGGTGGTCTAGCTCCCATCTGGGACTCCTGTGGATAGGGATTGCTTCACAGCAGCATCACCCGTCCCCCCTCCCACTGCCTCTAATAGAGGCAATGGGGAGGGAGGGCAGGCAGCACCCTGTAGACAGTGCCAGGGGGAACTAGCTTTTAAGCCGGCTCCCCCCAGCACCAGCTCCTGTCCCCCCGCACCTTGCTGCCTCTAATAGAGGCAGCAAGCAGGGGGGCTCACCATAGAGAGCACGGGGGAGCGGCAATTGCTTGAGTCCCTGCTCACCCCGCACTCCCTGCGGCACTTCTGCTTTTGAAATGTAGAAGAGCCCCTGAGGACTCTTGTACATTTCAAAACCAGAAGTGCCTGCAGTGGGAACAGCACGAGCAGGGACTTAAGCAGTTCCACTGCCCCTTTGCCCCTCTGCCCCTCTGCCTCCCCTGCCTCCTACAGAGACGGTGCTGGAGGGAACTCACTTAAAGCTGGTTCCCCCCAGCACTGGCTCCTGCTTCTCCCCTTGTTGCCTCTCTCTGGGGCTACGTTTGCTTTTTGTGGAAGAGGAAATGCAAATGAAGCACTCATTTGCAAACCTCGTGCTCTCATTTGCATATTTTCTACTGATCCTTTTTGCGGAAGAGGTTTTTGTGAAAAAAAGGCAGTGTAGACGGGGCCATTTTTCGGGAAAAAAAACCTTTTGCACAAGTTCCTTTATTCCTCAAAAAATGAGGTTTTCAGGATCTTGTGCAAAAGGTTTTTTTTTTCTGAAAAATGGCCCCATCTACGCTGTGCGTTTTTTTCCGTAAAAACCTCTTCTGCAAAAAGGATCGGAAGAGAATATGCAAATAAGAGCACGAGATTTGCAAACGAGTGCTTCATTTGCATTTCCTCTTCCACAAAAAACAAACAATGTAGATGTAGCTTGATAGAGCCATCAAGGGGGGAGGAAGTGACTAGCATTTGCTTATCAGATAGTCAACTAGTCAACTAGTCACTAACATCCCTAGTGTAGACGTGGGCTCAGTTTGCAGCCAGATATTGCTGAAGCTGGCATTTCAGTTTTAAACCTCTACAACAGAGGCAGAACTTTAAATATATAACAGTAAATCCAGAAAAAAAAGCATCAGGGTTAATTGTGGGATAATAGGAGTTACCCTTTACAGTCCAACTTTCCACTACTGGAGTTGGAGGTAGCATCAGCCTTTCCAACCTTGTAAAGAGCATGAATTAACCTGGAAGCTGAAACCGAGCTATTTCTCCAGCAATGAGGTTCTCTGTGTTCTGTAGCTGCAGTGGGTAAACCAGTGGTGTCAGTAGTGAACTAGTGAACCGTAGCTGCAAGTCTTATACAAGGATAGGTAAGCTATGTGCTCCTTTTGGCTATGGTGTTCCTTTGCTTCTTTGTGATCTTGTGAAATATACACCCTGCTACCCATTTAAGAATTAGATTTTTCAGCTGCCTTCTCAGGAGATTAGGCACAAGTACAAGGAGGTGGTTTGAGATGATTACATATGTCTCCTTTTATATATTTACTCTCTGGGATCACCCACATTGCAGAATGCGTTTAGATTTTTCACCAAACTTTCTTTTGGAGGCAACACTAAATTACAGATTCACCTTTCCCAGACTACAAGAAAACGAGCTACTATTCCAATGACTATTATTAGAGACTTTTTAAAAGACATAAATCCCTTCACTGGAGACCTTTCAAAGAGTGGATCCCCTCACACTTCTTAAATTCCTTTAATTGCCAGTTCAAGGTTGCAATACAATTCTAAGAGGTTAAAAACAAGCTATTTTTTTGCAAGAAAATTTAAACATTTTGCGGGTGGTTTGGGAACAGGGGCGTGAAATCCCCCTTAGAAAAGGTGAGTTCTTGTCTATTTTCAAATGAGAGGGATAAATTCTCCTGAGCATTGTGGCTTTATAGTATTGTTTAATTATTTCAATTGAGAAGTCAACATTACTTCAAGCCTAAAACAGAACAAACACATGGCCTTTGTGAAACATGAGGTCACCCTCATTTGATGTCACAACGCTGCCAGTGTAAATAGCTACTAGAAAGAGCTTTGAAAATTCTAACTCTAGTGTAGTAATCTTTTCCTCTTTTGGGAAATTCCCACCTATCAGCATCAATAATGGTCTTTTATAGAATTCAAAATTGGTCATATATTTCTTCTAATTACAATAATCTTCTCAAACTCAGTTGCTACAGTAGTAATCAATTGATTTCCTCAAGTATTGATGGTCAGCAAGTTAACAAGCTAGTCAGCAACAAATAAAATATGTTATGTCTTAATTATTTGGGTGTTTTAAATGTATTTTTTCTATTATTTTTTCTCTAGAATGCTAGAAGATGACCTCAAATTAAGTAGCGATGAAGAAGAGAATGACCAGGTATGAGCTACTGAATGCAAATGTAACCTGTAGAATGTTTAGATACAAAGACTGATTTATTCAAGTAGTATTACACTATTACTCTTTGGAGTATGCATACAGGTTATTAAAATAGTTTAAAGTACTATGGAAAAACAGGTTTGCTTGTTTCATGCCAGGTTGTTTGTTTTCTGTATTTAATGAAAATGTGCTACATGGTTCTTGATTTATTAGCTTGTAATGCAGAAATATTTCTGGATAAGTCTGTTTTTAAAATAAAGAAAGAAGTAAACATTCAGGTCAAAATCTTCACACTTGGATGGTCAGGGCAAGGGTTCTAAATCTATACATGACACCAAAACCAAAAATGGCCTGATTTTCAAAAGGTGCTCTGCTCCTGTGTCTATCATTGAAGTCCTATGTTGGTACTCAAATGTAAGGCATAAATTTAGGTGCGCTGGTGTGAAAAGGTTGATCTAATTGCTTTTCATTTCTCTTTAGTTTGGCTTCTTCTCCACTTATGCTACATCTATACTGTAGCCTTCTTACGGAAAAGCATATGCAAATGAAGCGTGGCGTGGAATATCGCCATGCTTCATTTGCATAAGTAATGAGCAGCCATTTTTGTGCAAGAGGCTTTTGCGCAAAAACGAGCCATGTAAATGGCTCCTTTTTGCGTAAAAATCCCCTCTCGCTCAAAAGCCTTTCATCCTCATTTTTTGAGGAAGAACGATATTCCATACCGCGCTTCATTTGCATATGCTTTTCCGCAAGAAGGCTACAGTATAGACATAGCGTTAGAGATGGGGCATGATTCCCAGTTCATTGAGACATAGTCATGCTAACTCTTATTGAACTGGAGCAGTGATTTTCACTCTGTTGTCTCTGGATTCCCCCAGAGTCTACAGACTATGTCTAAGATTTCCAAAGAGGTGTGCACCTCCATTTGAGATGTTTTTGTGGTCTACACATGAAAAAAGGTTGAAAAACACTGACCCTAAGGCAGTTTTTCTCATTGCCCAGTCTATGGACCAGTGCCAGTTCCTGAGATCTCCCTGACACAGTTTAAAAAGGCAGCAAGCCAGTCCCTGGTATTGAAAAGGTTGAGACACACTGAGCTAGAGCACTAAAAATAGTAGCACATACACAACAGCACAGACAGCACTGAGCAGCAACATGGGCTAGCCACCGAGAATGCAAACCTGCCTGAGCAGATGGGTGTCCATGCTACTGCAGCTACTCTACTGGTTGTAATGCTCTGGCTCTTGACAGCTACTGTGAGTATGTTTATACAAGCTCAAAATCACACCCCTCGCTCATAGTGTAGACACAGACTAAGTGTCTGTATTTTAAAACATGCTGCAAGCTATTAACAAGTCAATAGCTCTTGATACTTATATTGGACTAACTTTTCACCAATTTTGAATAAAACTTGAGTAAAACGTGGGTGTTAAGAAGATTCCATGCCCGGATTTAAGTTGCATACAGTATATATAATAATTATTTTTGTTCAATGTATTTCATATGAGGGATTTCAAAACATTTCTGAGTTAATTATTGTTCTTGCATATCTAGAAAAGTTAATGTGCAGTATATAGAGAGACTAGGGCAAAGTGAAATAAGGGACAGAGCAAAGGCTTTGGGAACAGTAATTGAGTGAAAGGAATTGTTGGTTCAAGGAGCAGGATTTAGGAGAAAAAGTTAAGGACTTAGGAGTCATAGTAAACTGCTGAGATAAGAAAGAAGAGTCGAGTCTCAATAAGGATGGGATTTGGAATCATGATAACTGGGGACGGGGTAGCTGTTTCTGAAAATGGAAGAAAATAGGCATGTGGATCTATATCTTCCAATGCAGCTAGACATAGGAATAAGAAGGTGTATGCTAGTCAGGGAATTTACAGTATAAGAACATAATACATTTGGAGGAGAGGAAAGTTGCTGTTAATTCCTGACTCCTTCCCCCACAGACTTGGCATCCTTTTTTCTCCCAGTGCCACAACATCTTCAAGCTAATAATACCTTTCCCGTGCTCAGTAACTGATATTGTGAATGTTAGCTTCTGGAATACTAAGTACTGAACAATAGAATATTATAGTATCATCTCTTTGTTTTGTATACTCTCTCCGGGTATGTCTACACTACAAAGTTAGTTCGAACTAATGGACGTTAGTTCGAACTAACTTTAATAGGTGCTACACTAGCGCTCCGCTAGTTCCAATTTGAATCGAACTAGCGGAGCGCTTAGTTCGAACTAGGTAAACCTCATTTTACGAGGACTAACGCCTAGTTCGAACTAGCTAGTTCGAACTAAGGGCTGTGTAGCCCTTTAGTTCGAACTAGTGGGAGGCTAGCCCTCCCCAGGTTTCCCTGGTGGCCACTCTGGCCAACACCAGGGAAACTCTATGCCCCCCTCCCGGCCCCGGACCCCTTAAAGGGGCACGGGCTGGCTACGGTGCCCGTGCCAGGTGCAAGCCTGCCAGCACCCAGCCAGCAGACCCTGCACCTGGCACGGCACAGAGCCACCCATCCGATGCCCCCCAGCCCACCCCCTCTTGCCGGGACCAGGCTGGCGGCTCCCGGGAGCTTGCCCTGGACCGCAAGAGGCGGGCACCTTCCTGGGCTAGTGCGGACATCGTGGACCTCGTCCACGATCTCCGCACTAGGCACAGGAAAGTGGCCGTCTAGGGCAGGAGAGCTGCCAGCCTGGCCACCCAGGACCAGGTGTGCATGAAAATCAAGGGGGTCCACTGAGACCCCCGACACTGAGCCCTGAGCTTACAATGGCCGTCCTGGGTCAGACCAAAGGTCCATCTAGCCCAGTAGCCTGTCTGCCAACAGCGGCCAACCCTAGGGACCCTGGAGGGGATGGACCGAAGACAATGACCAAGCCATTTGTCTCGTGCCATCCCTCTCCAGCCTTCCACAAACTTTGGGCAGGGACACCACTCCTACCCTCTGGCTAATAGGACTCCATGGACCCAACCTCCATCACTTGATCTCACTTCCCTTTCAACTCTGTTCTAGTTGTAGCCTTCACAGCCTCCTGCAGCAAGGAGTTCCACAGGTTAACTATTTGCTTTGTCAACAACAACAACAACTTTCTCTTACTAGTTTCAAGCCTGCTACCCATTCCTTTCCTTTGGTGTCCTCTAGTCCTTCTTTATGGGAACTCAGGAAGAACTTTTCTGAATGCACCCTCTCCACCCAACCCCTGCTTTTAGAGACCTCTATCCTGTCCCCCCTCCGTCTCCTCTTTTCTAAGCTGAACAGTCCCAGTCTCTGTAGCCTCTCTTCATCTGGGACCTGTTCCCAACCCCTGATCATGTTAGTTGCCCTCCCCTCTCCCAGCCTCTCTCTTCCCCTCTCCCACCTCCTTTTCCCAGTCTCCCCCAGTTTTTTTTCAATAAAGACAGAGTCAATGTTGGAAGAAACGTTATCTTTATTTTGTACATCAATAAGAAGGGGGGCTAAGGAAGGGTAAGTGGAAGGAGGTGAGGGAGGAATGGGGTACGAGCCCCCGATGGGGAGGACTGGGCTGGCTCTGCGGGCTTCTGGGGGTGGAAGCTCTCCTGCAGCCCCCCAATTACTCCCTCTCCCCAGATGGCAGCCTGCGGCAAGTGCAGCCGGGCTGATGGCCGAGTGGTGTGATGTGCCCAGTGTGGGCACTCAGGGCACTCCAAGCCAGAACTTCGTTGCAAGCGGGGCACCCCTTAGAACTGTGTGTCCGGGGTGGGGGTCGGGACCCTTTAAGCGCAGCCCTCGGCTAGCCTGAGACAGCATCTCCATGCTCTAAGTCCTCCTTTTATGCCCTGCCGGCACTGCTTCCGGCCATCCTTAAGCCCTGTTCAGAGTCCACTCAATGTGGACTTGCTAGTTCGAACTAGCAAAATGCTAGTTCGAACTAGTTTTTAGTTCTAGATGCGTTAGTTCGAACTAGCTTAGTTCCAATTAACTAATTCGAACTAAGTTAGTTCGAACTAGCGCTGTAGTGTAGACGTACCCCCCGTGTTTAGAGCAGTTAATATATTTTTTTCCTTTTTAACTATTTGTGTGTAGTGCATTAATCATTTCAATACCTTTACTCTGTTGTCGCATTTTCCTGATCAGTGTGCTGGAAGATAGATCCAGCAGATGGCAAAAGGAAGTCAGTGTCTAAAAATATAAAATAATTAGTCTTAGATGAAGGAACCATTCCAGGGAAGATGTATTAAATGGAGCTATCAGTCAGATCATCTATATGCATCATTATTTCTTAATCAGAATTCCCGAAGTTCGTGATCCCAATCCTGGGCTTCACCCATGATCCAAACTATGCTTGATGCTACTTTTGCCCTCTTTCCCACTAGTCCTCTGGGAGGCCAGGAGTTGAGATGTTCCTCAATGTCAATTAGAGCATCTTCAAGGGTGTTCTGGTGTATATCATCTCCTTATGGCCTCTAGGGTCCTTTGCGAATGGCAGAATATTGTACACGTATGTAAGTGTTGTAGAAGTTCCATGACTTTGTCCTCCTTCCCTGGATAAATGTTCTATAAAAGGGGCCAGGAAATGTAACTGCTATGGTGGTTCTTTGCCACCCAAGAATTTCTCTGACATGTCGGCTGCATCTAGACTGGCATGATTTTGCGGAAATACTTTTAACGGAAAAGTTTTTCCGTTAAAAGTATTTGCGCAAAAGCATGTCTAGATTGGCACGGATGCTTTTGCGCAAAAAGTGCTTTTGCACAAAAGCATCCATGGCCAATCTAGATGCGATTTTGCGCAAGAAAGCCCCAATCATCATTTTAGCCATCGAGGCTTTTTTGCGCAAAACAGTTCTTCGCTGTCTACACTGGCCCTGTTGAGCAAGTATTCTTGCGCAAGAGGGTTTTTTCCCGAGCAGGAGTGTGAAAGTATTTGCGCAAGAAGCACTGATTTTGTACATTACAAAGTCAGTGTTCTTGCGCAAATTCAAGCGGCCAGTGTAGACAGCTGGCAAGTTTTTGCACAAAAGCAGGTGCTTTTGCGCAAAATCTTGCCAGTCTAGATGCACCCTAGATGGGTAAGAGCATTATAGCAGCTTTGTGCCAACAAAGAGGTATACATCAACTGCAGCAGGGCTGAGAATGTAGTTCCCTTTTCTGAAAGACTTCAGCTAAATAATTTGTATATATTGTAAACAATTGATTTCTTAAAACACTTCCCATTGGAAAACTGATCTTGTGGTTAAGACACTAGACTGAAACTGATGTGGTTGAGTTCAGTTCCTGGTTTTACTAAAGACTCTCTGAGTGATCTTGAGCAAGTTGCTGAATCTCTCTATGACTTGGCTCCTTATTTGTAAAGTGGAAATAATCATACTTCTTTACTCCCATGCATTATCAATTTTGTATACTTAGATCGTAGGATCTTCAGGAAATGGTCTCTTTATTGACGTGTATTTATACAGTGCCTCGCAATATGGGGCCTTCGGGTATTACCATAATACAAATAATCCTTAGTGATTTCCCTTTTTGATGAGAAGAGTAGTAGCTGTTCATCTGACTAGCAGGAGAGGGGCTTAAATGAGAGCAATCACTCTTCAACCAGATTCAGAAATACCTTTCTCCATCTGAACTTCATGGTTTCATCCCATGCCTCTAGCTGACATTCGTCCTTGGCTCTTTACCAGGCTTTTACCCAGAAGCCTACTTTACTTTCCATCTTACTTTACCCACTAATCTCAGATTTGAGTCAGAGGAACAGGAAGGAATGGAGACAGAGAAAAATATATGAATGAATTTCAAGTTTTTATATAACTATTTATATTATCCTTCAGAATAATTATAACCATGTAGTTAATTTAGGGGATATTTTACAAGAACTGGAAAGCTTTTATTTTTTGCCATTATTTAAATCACAAAAAAATATATTTTTTTTAACAAGAATTCAGAATTTAGAGGGAGATTTTATACTTGGTTTTGAAACAGCCAAGTCAATGAAAAATGCAGAGGTTATACAAATGAAGCAAGAACTGACACATTTCAAAACTGATGTTTGGAGAACTGTGACAAAGCAAGACAAAGTGAATGATGAGAATTCAGAGGTCAAGATGGTAAATGGGTACATGAATAAGTAGAGGAGTGACCAAGGCTTTGTTGAGTGTGGACTGCATTCCAGGGAATACAACAGGCGAGATTTCCAGACTTGGTAGGTACAGGGAGGCAAAAAAGAATGGTACTGAACTGTGTGTGTGTGTGTGTGTGTGTGTGTGTGTGTGTGTGTGTGTGTGTGTGTATGTAAGCTAGCCTACAGTAATTACATTATCCACACATATTAAACAGTCAATTTTAATTACATAAATGTATTTTTTCCTTTAATGATCATAGTTTATCCATTTAAACTGATCATTTTAATTTTACAGGCAGTGATCTGTAAAAATAGGACTGATATGTAGAAGGAAAATTTCCAGTTGGCATATTTTACTTCATACACATTGAAGAAAATTTTCCTTTTAATCCCCAATCAATATTTAAAGAGCACACAATTAACAGATAGCTCAGTAGTTAACATAAATCTGCACGTTAAAGAGCCACTTCCTTTTGATTTATAATGCATAGAGTAATAATTTTGTCATCATCTCTCTGAGAAAGTGTCTGACGCTTTGTAGCATGAAGATGTCAAAAGTGTAGTTAAGATTGTTCAGTGTACGGAATTGTGGTGGTTATTGCCTCTTGGTTCCCTGAAGTGTGGAATGGCACATGAAACATTCCCATTAGAATACTCTGCTCTTCATTGTAGAGGTCACTGGATAACTTAAATCAGTCTTGAGTGTAATATTAAAAGGAGATTGCCAGTTGTAATGTGAGCAGTTCATTTTTTTCTTCTTTGTCCTTTTACAATATGAACATTTCCTAACAGAAAGCAAAGATTTTAAAGGGGAAAAAACATTCTGAATTCATTTATGCAATTCATATCAATCAATGGACAAATACATTAACTAATTGCTATACATACATGAAATAAGAATCTAACATATTTTTGCAACCTAAGTCTGTTTCCTTGAATGCATTTTTCTCCTTGGGATCAGATTGGTTGTCGCTGAAGTTCTGTAGCTGTGAAAATTTATTACCCACAGAGTCAATCTACATTCGGGCTGCCAAGTCTGAATAAATAGAGTCATTGTACTTGTCTGGAATATGTAACCAAAGTTCAACTAGTCAGCTTGACTTTCATATCCTAAGAGATTCATAAAAGCCAACACCCTGGTATGCGCTTGTGATTCCTGCCAAAATTTTGTAAAATTGTAGAAACAGAAGTTGAAGAAGCAGTCAGAACCTGGTCTGAGAACATGGCTACAAACTCAAACCCCTGATATATTTGAAATAAAAAAATTGAGTTCTAATACTTTGCTTAATAATAATATGAATAGCAAACGCAGGTAAATATGGAGATTAAAGAGCTGTATAGAGGGTACATAGGAAATCAATGAATGATTATCTCGAACACTCCTTAATACACAAAAGGAAAAATTAGAGCAGCTTTTACATGTAAATAGCTCCCTTCTTTAGGCACTGATACCAATAGACAGATACTGCATGATCATGCTTCAGTATTAGAGTAATAGAAATGTATGTTTTCTTCCATTTAAATATACACTATTGATGCTTAGCTTTAATATAATCCTAAATGAATATACTGCTGTCAGGATTCTCAGTAGCACAGGAATTTAGACAACACTAGTGGAAAGCTAATAACCCTTTGCTGTCCTTGTGAATGAAGCAATAGTACATTAGTCCAGTCACTCAGTCACAATCAATACAGCTATATCTCCCCCGTCAGAAAAGAATTTGTTTTTAGAAGGCCTGAAGCTATCCTTAGTGAATATGTTTTACTATAGCCTATATTATCAATATATGCAGTATTTGAATCTGCCACATCTGCCTTTGGAACACAGACATTTCCAACAAAGACTGGATTGATGAAAACGTTGACATTCTCAGGCTTCTTCTTGAAGAAAAAAACAAGGCTTTTCTGAACAACATAAGGAATCCATCACAAAGTTCAAGAGATCAGCTCTGCCATACAAGATCTGTTCTTCAAGGAGAATCCAGGCGGTGTGCGAACAAGTATTGGGCTGATCTGTGTTCTGGAATTCAAAAAGCATTCGATATGGGCTACCTGGAAACCATGTATGATGGACTGAAGAAAACACTTGGACCAAACATTACCGAAGTTGCTCCACTGAAACATCTAAATGGACAGGTGATTACAGATAAAAATCAACAGATGTCCCGATGGGTGGAACACTACTCAAGAATTTACTCCCGTGAGCGTACAATATATCCTGAACTTGATAACCTCATTCCAACTCTTCCAGAAACGTTAGAGCTCGATGTAGAGCCTACAGTGGAAGAGCTTTCCCAAGTGGAAAAGCACCAGGTAACGATGGGATTCCAGCTGAAGTCCTGAAGGCTAACAAGGCTGTCCTCATCCCCATCCTCTATGACTTATTTATAAAATGTTGGCAAGTGGGAGTGGTCCCTCATGATATGAGGGACACAAACATCATTACTCTCTATAAAAACAAAGGTGATAAGGGGTATTGTAACAAGTACAGAGGCATCTCTTTGCTAAGCATTAGAGGTAAAGCATTTGTCCGTGTCATTTTTAATCGCCTGCAAAAACTCGCAAATCGAGTCTATCCAGAAACACAGTGTGGCTTCAGGGCTGGCAGGTCAACAATGGACATGATTTTTTCTCTTCGACAACTACAAGAAAAATGCAGAGAACAAGGATAGCCACTGTTTATAGCATTTGTGGACTTAGCAAAGGCGTTTGATACAGTCAGTAGATCAGGACTGTACAAAACGTTAACTAAGATTGGCTGTCCATCAACTCTACTCAAGCTAATAATATCTTTTCATGAAGATATGAAAGCAACAGTGTACTATGATGGATCTGTATCTGAATCCTTTATGGTGAAGAGAGTCAAACAGGAGTCAAACAGGGATGTTTCCTTGCTCCTACCCTCTTTGGTATATTCTTCTCAGTTCTATTAAATCGTGCATTTCTAAACTCACACAGTGATGTATTTCTCCATACAAGGTTAGATGGTTCTCTTTACAACCTAACATGACTCAAGGCTAAAACTAAGGTCAAGAAAGTTCTTATTAGAGAACTCCTATTCGCAGATGATGAGGCGCTTGTCACACATAATGAAGACACGCTACATGCACTGATGGATTCTCTGTCCAGAGTTAGTAAACTGTTCTCTCTTGACATAAGTGTGAAGAAAACTGTTGAATTTACTCAAGGTGTATCTTAACCACCCAAAGTCATTCTGAATAACAGTCCATTAGAGATGGTTCAACAATTCTGTTACCTTGGGTCTACTGTCACCATAAATCTCTCCATGGACGAAGAACTGAACATCGGAATTGGGAAGGCAGCCACAACATTTGGCAGACTTACGAAACGAGCATGGAACAATCCCAAATGGACATTGAAAACAAAGATACTGATATACTAAGCATGCGTATTAAGTGTCTTGCTTTATGGATCTGAGACCTAGACTACCTATTCATGCCAAGAGAAAAAATTGAGCAGTTTCCACTTTCGCTGCCTTCGCAGAATCATGAATATTAAGTGGCAAGACAAAGTTTCAAAATGTAGATGTCCTATTAAGAGCTGGCATACCCAGTCTCATAGCAATCCTTAACAACAGAAGACTCCGGTGGCTTGGCCATGTGAGAAGAATGAGTGATAAACGCCTTCCCAAAGAAATTCTCTTTGGTGAACTAACAAGTGGAGCAAGGGCAAGAGGAAGGCCAAAGTTAAGATTCAAGAATATATGTAAAAACACTATGAAAAGGTTTAACATCAATCCAAGCTCTTGGAATCTACATCATCAGAATGCAAATTATTACAACAGAGCACGTCATTTTTCGATAGGACCTGTGCAAGTCATGCAAAAGAACTCCACCTCAGAAGGAAAAAGTCTCACTCATGAAAATGAAAGTAGACTGACATGTAGCTATTATAATCAACTATGCAAATCCAATATTGGATGCATAAGCCATGAAAGAAATTGCAGATCCAGGCACAACTCATAGATTGTCACTGCCGCTGCTTACCACCGTCTCTCGAGACAAATGGCCCATATATATACATATTATCATACAACACTATTTCTTGAATTTCTAGACATGTATTCACAATCAGTACAATATTAAAAGAAAAGGCCATGCAAATATAATTCTCCAGAATCAAATAATTTTTAACAAAACTAAATAAATCTAATTATAGCTTCTACATTTTAATGTGAATGTCCCAGATCATTTGAAAAAATTACTTATTTCAATCTGTAATGAGTTCCAAAATTGGAAGTTAAATGGCTACATGTGGTTCCCCCTCCCTCCCCCCCATAAGATTTTAGATCAACATTTTTCAATCTTGCCATTTGTTTCACTGCAGGTAAAATTGGTTAAAAAAAAATCCAAAAATGTAATCAAAACCTATCTGTCCTTTCCAAACTAATTTGGTTCTCCAAGATGTTCTGGAAAGCTTGTAAAAAAACAACTTTCCTTTGGGTAGGACAAGAAACCTATCTCATGGTATTTTGACACACCTGCTTTTGGTCCTGACCTGAACTGAGAAGAACAGAGATGAGCAAAAATGGAAGTAAAAACAAAAAAGTTTGGTTTGAAGGATAGATGAGGTCTCAGGCCCATTCTTACTTACTCTGGACTGGTTTATTCATCCCTCTGCTTTGTAGATAATGTTGCTGTATTTCTTGATTGGAAAAAAATGACCCTCATTATTAATATGAGCCTTACTTACCCAGGGTAAGTCCATTATTTTCTGCATGAAAGAAATGACACTTTGGCATCAAACCAAACCAAAATCTGGAACAAAATTTAAGTAAGTCAATGGAGCCAATTTTCAGCAACACCCTGGTTTGCCAGAACTGATTTTGAAAGCTTTGTGACATCTAAACTTGCACTTTAGTGAGAAATGACAAGACTAAGATTGCCTCACTGAAACTGACCGATAAAAGAACATCAGAGTTCCGTCAGGTCATGTCAAACTTGGCTCACATCATGGCCTGTCTTACAAAATCAGATTCCATGTATGGAAGTCAGGATCAAGTTCTAAATCTGAATACAGTTGTCATGACTCACAGTGGTAACATAAACTTGAGATTGGCCTAAATCACAAACTTCGCCAAAGTTTGGGAAAGATCACAATAGATGGCATTGTGATTTAGGATCTTCTCTGGTAGCAAATACTTTAAAATACACGGCAAATTAAACAAATGCAAGCACATCTTTCTTCTCTCCCCATACCAATGCTGTTGCTAAATAAAGTTGTTTCTTTGCAAAATCTCCAAATTTTGTCTAGTCCTACTATCACAACTGTTGTCCAAACCTGAGGATTTCACACCTCCTCATTGCTAAAACCTGGCCTTGTTGTTATCAAAAACTCTTCCACTGAAATGATCTATTTTACTGGCTATCTGACTGTGTCAGCCCCAGTCAGTAAGGGCCCTTCTACACTATGCAGAAGAATCCAGTCAATATTCTGGGTTCAGTTTAGTGGATCTAGTATAGACCCGCTAGATCAAACTCAAAGAGCGCGCCCATGGGCACCGATGCTTCTGCTTCTCACAAGGAGTAAGGGAAGCTAACAGGTGCGTTTGCTCCAATTAGCCTCCCTCTCTGTGGATGGTGTGGAAACACAATGTAATTTACATAGCCAGAGTTGTGTATCTTACTTTGACCTTCCCATGTAGTGTAGACCAGGCCTAAGAAGCTGATCTGAAAACCATTAAATCCCTTCAGAAACTCCTGCTAACTTTACAAGGCCTTGGATCAAACATGAAATCTTTTTGCTAGTTTTTTTCTTGCCTTCCACGTCAAATTTAAATCAAAACCCTTTACAAACTAGCCCCTGCACCTCCCATTTCTCTAACATCTCCGCTAAAAACTGCACAATCCACCTCTGCCTCCCATGCCCTCCTCCCCTGCCATTTCCATTCCTTCTTCCATGTGAACAACTATACATGAAACCGAGGCCATGTTTCAATCCTCTGCTCATCTCCTTAAAACACACTTCTTCTATGAAGACCAAAAATCCCAGTGGTCCTGTCAAAGTACAGTTAACAGGCAGTAATAAATAATTAAAATTACATAACTTTTTTTTTTAATGAAGCTTACAAGTCAGTAACTCCACCACCCAGTTACTTGCATACTGCTGCATTCCATCCACCATTCCATTTACCTGTCTATGTCTACTTAGTATAACTCAATATTTCCTGTTCTGGGGGAGTAAGCTCTCCATCCAGAGGCAAGAGACTAATCAGGAAGAGGCATGAAGTGAAGAAGATGAGTATGGCTGAGAAAATCTGCAGAAGCCCTGATCTTTCCCTCCCAGTCACTGCAAAAGTGCTATCATGTCTGCAGATTACATCATAGGCAGCGTCTTGAAAACCACCTATTTTCCTTCCTCACCCTGCACTCTCCCATATTTATTTATTATTTATTTAAAATAATTTTACGCTGTCTATTTCAAAAATTCAAGGCAGCTTACAAAAAATATTAAAACACAATAAATAAATGTATAGAAAGTAAAATACAAGACCCCAAATTGGGGGGATCATAAAACCTGCTAAAACAGGAACTGTCTGTAGGCGCATCCTACATATTCAAGCCAAAAGACTCCATCTGCCACCAAGCTACATTTCTCTGCATCTGTGTATGTAACCCAAGCTTGGTGTGGTATCACTTTTGGCAGTGCACCTTTTTATTCCTGTTTAAATAACCTCCTCATTTCTGCGTAGTTCCCCTTAAATGTTACAATGATGGCCTGCTGTGGTATTTTTCTTTCCACCGGGATGTTAAATTTACTTATATGATGGTCACTATTTGGTCTGGCCCATATTTGATTATTTATCAGAAGAAAAATTAGAATATTAGCCAAAACACCCACAATATTTTAGTGATAAATCGTGAAGGTATTCAAATTCTCTCCATGACAAATTTTAAACTAGTTGCTTAGTCCTTATTCTTTCAACCAGCTCAATCACTTCTAGGAATTATGAATAACATTTAACATACTCTCATCTTCTTTCTTGATGGATGATGAGTTGTCTTCAATAAAGTTGTTAATGATGTAAAATAAAATGCAAATTAAATAGCACAATCAAAATCAAACTATTAAAAATAGTGGCAGAAGCAATAGATGATACTAAATACAGTACTACCCTTTTCCCTGTATCATTAAGCAGATAATACTGGCATATTTAGAAGCATGGTAAATCACAGAACTATTCCTGTAATCTCATTGGTAGAATATCCTGCAGTCACGCAACAAATTATTTTCCTTGTACAATTTCATACCAGCTTGATCCAGGTGAGATATTTGTGAGAAGTGTCAGATGAAAGCAAATTGAATTTTTCTATAATTGTATTCAAACATATTTTCAAATGGTCATTGCAAACATTTATTTCTCGGAGGGGGTAGCAATTTAAAACAACTTGCAACTTCTACCTCTCTGGAATACAGGAAGCTTTCTGGGCCTTTTTTTCCCCTTCACTCTGCAGTATGTCCTGCCTCACAGTCTCAGAGGGAGTTCTGCACAGGTCAGCAGGGGGCAGCAACATCCAAGAGGCTCAGACAGGAATGCGGGACTTGCGAGTCAGCAATGGTCTTCTTTTCTTTTCTTTTCTTTTCTTTTCTTTTCTTTTTTGGTTCTTTCAGTCCTGCTGCTCTCTGAAATCATTCTGTTCCCAGAAAGGGCCACCTCTTCGGATCTCCTTTTCAAAGCTGGCTACAGGCAGATGGGCTACCTCAGTAGGTGCACGGGGGGCCAGCTGGCAGGACTGGATGCAGTGCATTCAGGTCACGGGAGATATGGGGAATTCGGATACCACCTTGATGAGCACAGTATGAGCACATAAAAAATAGAATAAAGAGGAGCATTGTTCAGTCCATCTTCATCCTTCATCTAGCCATCTCTGTAGAGATCAGCCTCTGTCTAACCTTGAAGGGAAATGAGTCAGACCTCTTCTTCTCTCAAAACAGCCCCTAGTCTTGGGAGTTAGGGAGTGGAATGGGCACTAGATGGTCCTCTCCCACTTCCCATCCCCACCAAGTATCCTTAAGCATGGTCAGGGACCCATCTCCCTCTCTCCACTTAGCCATAATGGCAGTGAGTGAAAAGGCTGCATGACTCAACTCTAACCAGTATGCATTCTGACCGTCAGAGCAAAAATTGACTAACCCTTAGGGCACTTGGCTTTTCTCACAGAAAAGGTTTTGTCCAACAATGATGTGCCAGAAGAGGGAGACTTGTTCTGATGGTGTCTTTTCTAATACACTGGAAAGTGCAGGGCTTGTTGTCCATCCAGGCAGTCCATATTGCAAGATCTCTCAGAGTTGATTGGCTGAGATGTCTGGAGCTGTGTCTAGGAAAATGGGCCTTAATCCCAAAGACCTTTCAGACAGGGCGTGCCCAGTAGGAGATCTCCAAAAGTGGATAGCAGAGAATTTCATATTCTCAGACTCTGTTTTTTCCTAAGAAACTACAGGCCTCTGCCATGGACATGCTCTTATTTAGCTTGAGAGGACCACTGACCCACAGCATGGCACTCCTTCCCATATATTCCCTGGGCCCCGCAAAAGGTTTAGACTGTAAAAGAAACTCTCATCCTGACCAGACAGCCAAGGTATTTTGGATGTGGTATATAGAGTTGGGCACTTTCTACATCAACTGACAAAACATCTGGTGACATCTGCTCTAGAAAAAACGCCATTTAAGATCCCCGATATTCCTGAGGTGGCACTCATTTGACCTGATACGTGTCACCAATCCCAAATCATCCCTATCTAAAACAAGCCTGGGACAAGTAGAACTACAAATGTGCGGGGCGATGATGTACAGGCAGGTCCTACTCCATCCCTCAGGTCCTAGGATGCCTATAGGGGTGTTCAGAAAGGGAGCATCCCTTAGTACCTTAAAAGAAAAGCATCCTCTAGAATGTTTTCTAATAGGCTCTCACTTGCTAATCATCCAAGTTTTTGGGGGTGGTGGTGAGAGGGGAATAAAAATATGCTATGCTGACACCAATTGTATTTGTATGTCAATTTACAATAGTACTCTTCAAGTTATCTTAATCCACCCTTGAAGCCCTGAGCATTGGGTTCTTTGTTCTTGCTTTCCCCTTACTGAGTACTGATTGCTATTTCTATCCTGGTAGCATCCAGTGAATTTCTATTATGGAAACACCAATACCCAGCCAGATTGGAGAGCTCATTGTGCTAGAAGTTATATAAACTTCTAGAACTTGCAGAAGTTGTATAAACTTATAGGCAGATATGGACTATATGCCAGACACGTGAGTGATCTGGCTGTGAATCACATGAAGATGCCCGTTCCCTAATTATTCCTAACAACAGGGTCCCAGGACAGTCCTTTCTTTATTCCTGTCATAAACTCTAGTTTCCATAGGAGTCAAATCTTTAACCTTCCTTCATTCTCTTCTCTCCCATAACAGGGAAGCTCATGGTACTCGATAATTGGGGCTAGTGAATCGTTATACAGGAGTCAATATTTTTGCACTCTTTTTAAGGGATCAGAGAAGGAGAATGGTTTAGTGGCTAGTTTTATGTATGGAAGAAGCCTGCATATCCAGACTCCCATAGCTACTAAGTACTAAAGATCACTCCCCCAAAACTATAGCTATCTCATCAGCAGTGAGGCGCTCAGCCTCCATGGACTACAAGGCATCAATTTGGAAGCTGCTCTATTTTTTTCTTGTCATTACAGTGTGAAGTTTAACCTGTCTGTAGAGCCTTTCAGACAACAGGTTCTGAAAATCAGAGCCCAAGACATTGCCACCTAACTCTCCACTTGTACTATGCCATCCAGTGATGATAACATGTAATGCTAGGAATTAACCGTTGTAGACTAGTGACTATCCTTTCACAGAAATGACTTCAGTGTTGCCTTATAAACTAAGCTGTGCAGTGGCAGATGACCAGTTAGTAAGCCCTGTGTTTTCTCTGTTGCATTGTGTGAGATGCTAAGTTATCAGTGATAACTAAGAGGCAAGCCAGAAGGACAGGTTGCACAAATTCCCTGACAGCAGAGATAGCTACCTGTATGCAAGTAATCAAGGAGGTGCAGAACATTCCAGATTGGTCATCCCTCTGAACAGAAATTTGCTTTAGGACAGTCAAAATTACAGTTCAGCAAGCCAGAGTGTGAATCTCTACAGCTCACCACAAAACAAGACTAAAATCTTCCTTTTCTCCCATAAGGAAAAAATGCTGTGTACTCCTACCTAAGGATCATTTTCACTGTTCTCACCCTGCCTGTCAAGGCCACCTTTCCGCCCAATATCACAGCTTTTGATTGGCTAGAATGGTTTCTGGTGAACTGTACAAGTCACTTGCTTTCCAGCAAATCCCTCAGAAGCCAAACATCAATCTGAGAACTATTTCTAAATGTACTAATCTGATAAATGCAAAGGCAAAATTCCTATTTAACACACTGCCCCTTGACTCTATATTCTACTTAGCCAGGTGCTTCTCTTGTTCCACCTCTCTAATCCTAAAAGAGGGAACAAACTAGACATATACAATTATATTATAGCCAAGACCTTAAAATGTATCATCAGAACATTACAGATTTTATAGTAGCTTGCAGTTAGTTACTGTGCGGTAGCCATGTAACCACCACCTGAAATGATTCAAATGGGGGAAAAGAATAATAATAAAGAGGCAAGCTAGCTCATCGGCAGGCTTGTAGGTCCTATTAGATTTGAAAGGATATGATTTCTATTCCTAAAACTGCCAGTTAACATAATAACAAGCACCGTGTTTCCTCACTCCATCCAAAGACTTGTAATAGGCAAGAATTGGGAGCCAAAACAACAACAGGTCTGTCCTGTATGGTGTAGTCATAAGTTGCCAGCAAGTAATTATGGCAGTGGTCTTGAAAAGCCTGCAGCAGCTCTGGCAGCCTTTGCTAAATGTTTAAGTATAGCCACAGCCTCCATCACAAAAGGAACCAAATATATGATATTTGTTTCTGTGGAAGAATGGGAGGAGACTAATGGTGAAGGAGGGAGCAGTACTGGAGGTGAGGGGAAAGAAAACTAAGTCTTCCAGGGTTTTCAGAGACCTGTAGAAAATCATCTAAATCGAGTGGTTCATACCTCAGATATTGTGCACTGCTTTGACAGTCCTCTGGTTTATGGCGTACTTAACAAAGTCTTATATTTACTAGACTGGAATGTCCATTTTACTAGATGCTTTCTGCTATTTTACTAGTACTTTAAAATTTGGACACGTGACAAAAATGTGCGTAACACATTTTTTAAGTGTTGATTGCGCTCATAATTTTAAAGTCAGAATATAAAATAAACATCTCTGCCCTTTCTTCCAGCAGGCAGCACAGAGATCTGCTCTCCGCATTCTGTCTGACAGGTACATTTTGTCATTTTTATGAACTATAAATTGCTTTATGAAACGTTGAGCTCTATTTATTGTGGCATATAACTCATAATCGGATTTTGTCCCCAAAGTATCTATGAATTGGGATGTTAAACATTTTGCATGCTTGGATTTGTCATGCATGTGTGGAGTTTATTACTGCAAAAATCACAGACTTCTTGTATTTCATACAGAATATGCAGAATCCCTTGCTGTGATACCAAGCAAGAGATAAGAAACTTACTGGAGAAGGCATGAATGATGCAGTAAATTCTGAGCTTTAGAGTATGCTGAGATATATTTAAGCTCATTTTTCAGCAATAAGTACTTAATTTATTTTGACTTTTGCCAGAGCCATTCACTGGGAATTACTCTTGTTTTGTTGAGATTTTCTCAACATTAATTTATGAAGGATTGGGTTTTGGCTGCAGAGGTATTTATTTTATATTTGGATGGTAACTGTTGCTTTAGCCAGAAAAACAAAGGGACAAATCCTTATATTCTTATTTCATTTTTACTCAGTCTCTTTTCATGTAAAATTCCCATTGACTTTAGCAGTAGTCTATTCTAAATATGGAATTCAGGATCCACACCATACTAAATATTATTAGGCTGTCGTCCACTACAGGTATTTCTACTAACTGACCATTCTGAAAGAGGATTGATTGAAATGCAAAGAAGCTTTCTGAGGTAGTCCTGATTTATTTTTATCCCATTTTGGGAATGGCAAAGATGGTACATTTTAGTGTCTATGAAAAAGATCTAGCAGATTTACATTTATCCACAAATGAGGTACTGTGTCATGCAGAGTGACACAAAGTAAATTTCCTCATGCCTCTTTGGCAGCCACCTCTACTCCATCTAACCCACTCTTCCCCCTCCTCCCTGGGAATAAGCAGTAATTGACTCAGTAAGCCAGCTAAGTCTGGGCTTCTCCAGAGCAGAGCCTGTCACTTAGGCTGAATTATATGTTGTGCATGGGTGAATAACGTTTCTCTATACCCTGAGGCAGAGACAGCCAAAATTATCCCTCCTCGGTATACAAACACTGTTTTGTTTAGTTTCTTTTAAAAGAAGAAAAACTTTATCCTAACAAGCTGAGTGCATCACACATGCTGTTAGCTAAGTCAAGTCCTCAGTTGTTGGGCATGAAAGGCACACAGATATCGGCCAGATTTGGCCAAAAGACAGGCAAGAAAAAAAGCCTGAACAGCATCATGCTCCTATACCTCAATACATGAAAGCTCTTCCACATAAACAAAATGTCTTTGAGGTTCTGTGGGCATTTGTAGGTGTTGCCGCAAGGAATGTTTAGGAATGTCTCATGATAGGACTTTTCAGCAGGGGTTGTAAGTCACAACTTAGGTGCATTGACAAAGTTACAGAAGAAGATAGAAGAGAGCAGGCCTAGAGAATTCAAGCAAACATAATCAGTCAAACATAATCAGCTTTTAAAATTCATAAGTGATGAAATTATCCTTAGCATTCAGGAAATGAGAGGCTGGTGGGGTGGGGAGGGAGAAAACGTTCTTCTCTTCCAGAAAATACTAGCAGTTTTTCCATCAGCCATAGGTTATATTTCTTGCCATATTACAGCCAAAACAATACCTATACCTAGGGCCCTACCAAATTCACAGTACATTTTGCTCAGTTTCATGGTCATGGGATTTTTAAAATCCTAAATTTCACTATTTCAGCTATTTAAAGGTGAAATGTTATGGTGTAATTGTAGGGGTCTTGACCCAAAAAGGAGGTGTGGGGAGGGATCACAGTGTTATTGTAGGGGAGGTTGCGCTATTGCTACCCTGACTTCTATGCTCCTGCTGGCAGTGGTGCTGCATTCAGAGAGGGGTAGCTGGAGAGCAGTGGCTGCTGACCAGAATCACATCTCAAAATCACAAACAGCAGCACAGAGGTAAAGGTGGCACGGCATGGTCTTGCCATCCATACTTCTGTGTTGCTGCTGGAGCGAGGCACCCAAGCAACAATCACCGCTCTTTGGACACTCATCTCTGAAGTCAACATAGGATATGTCTTCACTGCAGAGAAAAGTTGGAAAAGGATATACAAATAGCGAACCGCAATTTGCGTGTCTTTTTCTGTTTTTTCCAAAAGAGGCTTTTCCAAAATTTGGCCAATCTATACGGGGCCAAATTTTGGAAAAAAACTCCTCTTTTGGAACATCCCTTATTCCTTTCACTGAGAGAAATACAGGGATGCTGAAAGAACACGTCCGCTTTTTCGGAAACTGTTCCGAAAAAGCGGATGCATTCCTTGGATGCGGCATAGTTTTTCCGGGTTACCTCTGGTATCCCGGAAAAGCTCTGCAGTCTAGACATAGCCATACAAGAAAGGGTGACAATATTGTCATTTCCTAAAATAACCTTGTGATCCTCCCCTTTTGGGTCAAGCCCCCAAATTGAGAAACACTGCTCTTCCCCATTAAATCTGTATAGTACAGTATAGGGTAAATTTGGTAAAAGCACACAAAAGACCAGATTTCATGGAAGCAGACCAAATTTCACAGTCCATGACCTATTTTTCACGGCTATGAATTTGGCAGGACCCTACCCATACCCGCTGGTCTATTCCTTACCCTTCTCAAAAGTGGTCCTAGTGACATTTGAGGAGGCGAGGGAAAATTAATGTTCTAGTTAAGAGAAATTATAGTGCTTTTAAAAGACCTTAAAAAGCTATTTGCTAAAAGAGAGAGGGGTAATTCTTTTAACCTTGTATGTGTGTATCCCCACCAGTTGTCAGCTTCTTTTGACAATAGTTTGTAATGAATTTATGGGTGGATAATTGCTGTAGGGGGTGGAGCATTGATATGCTTGTCTCTATATTAATAAGGAAGAGAGGCAGGCATGGTTGCTTTCTGGAAATGTGAAGAATATGCAAAGTGCTGTTGGGAAGAAGAGTTTCTATGTGTGTAGCATATGAAGTGCCTCGGCATATGATTAACTTCACTGGGTATGTAATAAATAGTAGATAACTGTGATCAAAAAAGTATTTGTGTGATTTATCAAGCTGAGCAACTGTACATTTTGCAGTGAAGCAGGAGGTCAATCCTGAAATCTAGGGCAAGCAGAGCAATAGAAAATTGCAGGGACTAAGAAGTTAATCATACCCTTTGACTGTTTCCATCTGTTTTTGAAAGACAGAGTCAGTATAGTGCTAGCAAGGATGTTTCACAGCACCAGATCAGGAATTAATTTTTTCAGTGAATCTTCAAATATCATTTGCAGTAACATGGGCTTATAAAAATGTAATTTAATTTCATGGGGATAAATCATATAGGACAAGAAGTGTGAGCATTTTTTTAAATGTGTGTATCTAAAAAGGAGAAGCAGTAAAACACCAAGAGGAAAACAGACATTAACAGCATGGAACTATGAGAATATAAGTGGTTGTGTGGTTAAATTGTGCGTGTAATCGTCTTTGAGGAATCAGCTAGCAACTGGGAAACTCTTATATTTTTATGATCTTTTGAGGGATATTTTTCAGTGACCTATCTAACCATCTTGCATTAGCTTGGGTCAAAGGGGAATTTACTTGAAGTATTGTTGAACTGCTGCTCTGAACAGTGACTCCCATGTCTGAGGACTAAATGCTTGTCAGTGGCCAATGGGAATATTAATGAAAATTCTGTAATTTCTGTATCAGTTTTGAAACTTCTCAGTGCATTTCATTGATACACACATGAATAGTACACTCCCTTTGGACAATGACATTCTCTTTGGGCACTGAACATGATATATAAGACAAAGGGGATTTTCACTTTCATAATGGCTCCAGTAAATGAAATTACTCCTCCCACTGGAAGGGATAAGGACATAATTAGTTGATATTAGGTTGTTCTTCAGGACGGTCTCACAGGCTATGTCTACACTGCAAAACTACTTTGGGGTAGCTCTGGTATCCCAAAATAGCTATTCCACATCTTATATCAAAATATAACAGGTTCACTATCCCCACATCCCTGTAAACCTCATTGCACGAGGATTAAGGGATGTTTCAGAATAGCACTTTATTTTGAAATTTGGTGTTGTGTAGACAGCAGAAGTAAACAGCTACCATCCTAGATGTAGGCAATGCTACACAGGAGGAGCAGTACTATGGCCGGTTTCTTCACAGGCAGCAGGAGGAGAGTAGGTACAAGGAAAGACAGATCCTGGTCCCTAGGATTACTGCATGGCTGAATCGGGTCTGCTGCTTTTCTTTTAGGTGATATTGGGGCCTTATTCTGATGTATTCCTCTCCCACCAGTGGAGGCTCTCTGTATTTTCTCATAGCTGTTTGGCTTTGGAATAGGCTACAGAAAATCCTTCACTCTTCCCCACCCCTTCATGTCCCATCTTTACTGTAGGCTCTGATTACAAGAGGATCATGTTGAACTGCCATTCGGGCAGGTACTGTCTTTGAACAGGCAAATTCTTAGATATTTTGTGGAAGGTAAGCTGCTGACTGAGAGAAAGTTATTTTTTTCTTTTTCTTTTTCCGTTTGTTTCTTTTCCTTCTCTCTCTCTCTCTCTCTCTCTCTCTCTCTCTTTAGCTTTGAGGGCAAGACATTTCTCCTCAAAGTGGGCCACTGCTTGATGAAAGATACGGCGCCATTGGGTTCAGTTGGGGACTTGCTCCTCCCAGCTTGTGTTGCCCACATCAGTTTTCTTAAGATATACTTTCAGTGTGTTTTTGTAGCCTTTTCTCTGATCTCTGACCATGGGTAAGCTGAGAGCAAAGGACTTGTTTTGGGAGGCAAGAGTCTGGTATCTACATACAATGTCCAGCCTAGAAAAGTTAGGGCATGAGGCTCCTTGTTTCAGTACTGGTGACATTAGTTTCAGTGAGGATACAGGCATCAGTGCAGTGGTCTCGTCACTTGACACAAAGGATCTTCCAGAGGCATCATTGGAGGCACCTCTCTAGACTCTTGAGGTGCTATCAATAGGTCACCCAGGTTTCACAGCCCCTAAAGGAGTGTAGGAACAATAGTTATCTTGTAGACCTGGATCTTGGTGTCCCGACATAGCTCACGGTCCATGAAAATGTGTCAGAGCAGTTTCCCAAATGAAGCCCTAGCACACTGGATCCTATGCTGGACCTCACTGTTGATTCTTGCCTTTTGAAAAAGTTGGCTGCTTAGTAGCAAAAGTGCTCAGCTGTCTCCAAAATCTGACCCTCGAGGGTGATTTGTGGTGGGTCATGTGCACGGCCTGAAGCAGGTTGACAGCTTCAGTAAGCATGTGTGAGGAAATCCAGTTTGGAGTGAAGGTCAGTCTCAGTGTGAGAGAGAATGACACAGTAATCAACATACCGAAGATCAGTAATGGAGGCCCTGAAGACTTTAGACTTCAAGCAGAGATGTTGAAACTTCAAGAGCCATCCTTCATTCTGCATGGGATGTCAACTACATTGAGGAGGTGAACTTTAGCAAGGACCAAAATGACTACTTAATAGATGGGGGGCAATAACCCATCCTTGCTTAATCTGAGTTTTGATGATGAAAGTTTCCATCTCAAGGACATTGCAAAGAACTGTGGCAGTCATCTGACCATGAGGAAGTCTTAGAGTCTTAACAAATGTTGAAAGACAGCCAAATCTGGCCAGCACCTTCCATAGGACTTCGTGATTGACAGTCAAAGGCCTTTGTCAAATTGATGAAGGCCATGTACAGGTTCTGATTTTGCTCCCAAGTCTTTTCTTGGTTTTGACAAGCCATGAAGATCATGTTGGTGGTCTAAAATGGCACTGAGATTCTGGCAATATTTCCTCATTTTGGGAGTGCATGGATGCAACATCAGGCCATAGGTTGGAGCTGTTTAAAAAAGGAATAAACGGTCACCAGGCACATGAAAGGTCTGTTATGCAGGCATCAGGAAGAAGCTACATGTTTGTATACTTTGAAGCAGTGTTCATCAGTCAATTTTGCATGCAAAACTTCTGGTTTACTCAAATAGAGTACATCAGTGGGGAGCATTTTTTCATGAAAATGTGGAATATAAATAGAAAAAGTACCAGGGTTTTGGTTTAGTTTGACTGGGGGATTTTTTGCATAAAATCAAAGCTGAAATCATTCATTTCAAATGTTTCAAATTGTGGTTCATAGATTACCATAAGCAGTGTGCATTAGCAATATTTCTTAATTTATAGCAATTCTACACTTTGAACTCTGTACTAAAGTTAAGTGACCAGATTCTCAGCTGGTATAAGCTGAAGTATTGCCACCAACTTCAGTGGAGGTACAGGAGATTTCACCATCTGAGAGACTGACTCCAGGAGGTTTGCAACATTTCCGGTTTTTTAAAAGCACATTGTTGAATTTATTTAGACGATTGTACACCAAACCGGCATTTAAAGTTAAAAATGCAGTTTTGTCCTCTGTCATTAATTAAATTATAAGGCACTGTACTACAGTCAAAACTGTTTTTAGCATTCCCTAAAACAGAGGTCTCTCCTTTTCTTGTGCAGTTGGAATGTTAATGAGATTCATGTGAGATAATTACTGAGCATGAAAGGCACTCTGCTTTATTTATAGAGCCGGTTGGAGATTCTCTAGTGGAATGGTTTTCCATCAGAGAATGCAGATTTGTTCAAATTGGAATGTTGTGGCGAGAGGGTTTAATTTTGACTAAGGTCAGATGGGGATCAGGCAGGTCTGCAGTGGAACCCTCAGGCAAATTTTGAATCCTACTTAATTTCCATTTGAATCCTTTCCTAATTTTCCTATCAGCTCCTCCGGAGCTCACCTGGTGGGTTACCAAGGAACCCAGGCTTCCAGACTCCCAAATCTTCAGCCACCTGCCTGGTTTATGGTGGGAAGCTGATGCCCTGGGAACTACCAAGTTCTGTGTGTCTCAACTCAGTGGGCAGTCCCATGGCTTGCAGACCTCCTGGCTCCCTATCAGCTTGCCAGGATGAATTTTATTTTAAAATAATCAAAACACACAGTTTATGCATTCCAAAATGAATTTTTGTTGTTGTTTCACCCCAAATGTTTTTAAAAAATTGGGTTTACTTCCAAATTGAAATGAAACCAAATTTTGAAAGTCAGAACTCCTCAGCAAAACAGAATTACTGTTCTCTGCGCAGCTTGATTTATCCATAGTGGGGTGTCCTACTGAAAAACCAGCAAGTGAAACCAAACCTGAGACCTTTGGTGCTTAATGCTTGAGCTGAAAGCCAGCTGGCTCTCAATTAAGGCTGTAGAACCGTGATCACCAACCCATCAATCGTGATCAACTGTTCGATTTTGGGGCGTTTGTGAGTAATTGCAGCCCCCCCCCCCCCCGAAGTAGCTTGTGTTGGTGCTATCTCCTGGGATAGCACCGGCTTCCTGTGGCATGGGGATAGAAGTCTCACAGCTGCGCGCCAGATCCAGCATCTCAGGAAGCACGAGGGCTGCTCCTTCCCTCCCCCAAACAGCTGCCATGCTTCCTGAAAAGCTGGGTCTGGTGCACTCCCTTTCCCCTGCTGCCTGCCTTCCTGTGCTGGCGGGAGAGAGGGGAAAGAAGGGAAGTCCTGGGCTGAGGATCCTCCTCCCATGCAGGAAAGCAGCATGAGGAAGGAAGTCCCTGGCTGTGCACCAGACCTGGCTTTTCAGGAAGCACACCGGATGTTTGGGGGAGGGGAGGAGCAGTGCATTCCACAGGATCCCCGGGCACCAGTCAAGCTGTGAGGGTATGTCTACACTAGCCCCCTAGTTCGAGCGGAGTAACAGTAGTTCAAATTAGAGATCCTAATTCGAGCTACCTACTCCGTGCCGCATGTAGCCGCGGGCACGGAGTTCGGACTAAGGGACATTTAAAAATGGCAGCACCCTGGAAGATTCAAATGAAGCCTGGGATATTTAAATCCTGGGCTTCATTTGCAACTTCGAATGCCTACATTAGCCTCCCTAGTTAGAACTAGGGGGCTAGTGTAGACATACCCTTACTGTCCCTGCCCCCTGGCCAGACCTCCCAAGAGTACCCTGCCCCCTCCCCCTGCCCAGTCCCCCACGAATACCCTGCCCCTACCCCCACCAGCACTCTGCCCCAGTCCCCACCAGCACCCTACCCCCTGGCCAGACCCCCACCAGCACCTTGCCCCGATCCCTGGCCATCTCCCACCTGCCCCAGCCCCCACCAGAACCCTTCCTTCTTCCCCGGCCCCCACTGGCACTCTACTCCCTGGACAGAATCTGGCCAGACCCCCACCAGCACCCTGCCCTGCCTCATAGCCAGACCCCCATCCAGCACCCTGCCCCTGCCCAGAGCCCCCTCTGCTACCCCACTCCTGCCCCAACACCCACCAGCACCCCGCCCTTGCCCCCTGGCCAGACACCCACCAGGACCCTGCTCCTGTCCCTCCCTCCTGGCCAGACACCTACCCCCAGCTTGCTCCTGTACCTTATTTTCCACCCAGATTCTGCCCCCCCCCCCATCCCTATTCCACTCACTGTCAGCTCTGTCCCGCACACTGGATTCCTCATTTTTGCCCCCACCTCAGAGTGTAGAGGGACCCACAAATTCCACTAACCTTGGAACCCCAAAAGAATTAATCTGTCCTGAGGCCTTGAACCTCAGTCCTACCTACCCTCCCCCATATGGGAGAGGGTAGGTAGCATACCCCCTTTTAGCATAATTTAAACTATACAATCTATAGATACTATGTTCCACTGTCTTTGCAATTTGCTTTTCATACTAATCTGAATGCTGTAAGGATGGGTCTCTTCTATACTTTATGCATAAACATAGCTTCTATTCATACTTTAGGAACTCTATAGGGGTGTCTAGACTACAGGGTATTTTCGAAAAAAGTGGCCTTTTTTCAAAAAAACTTTCCCTTCGTCTAGACTGCCACCGCATTCTTTCAAAATTAAATCGAAAGAACTCAGTGGTTTTTTCGACCATGGTAAACTGCATTTTACAATGAAGAACGCCTTTTTTCGAAAGTGCTCTTTCAAAAAAAGGCATTCTTGAATGCAAATAGGGCTTTTTCGAAAGACAGCATCCAGACTGCCTAGGTGCTCTCTTTCAAAAAAGCGGCTTACTTTTTCGCAAGAAGTGATTGCAGTCTAGACGCTCTCTTTTGAAAGAAGCTTTTTTGAAAGGTTCTTTTGAAAAAGCCTCTTTCGAAAGAGGCTTGTAGTCTAGACGTAGCCCTTTCATGCGCATATGCTAATGGCATGAACAGGGACATTGGCTGGTTCTCACAGTACCTTCCACATCTTAATGACTTAACCAAACAATGGAGGTGCTAATTGTTTTATCAGCTTCTTGTAATTACTTGAACCATCTACTCACGGTCTCTCTCTTTTTTACCCTCCTTTTTTCTCTTTTCTTTTTTCCTCCGCCCCTCCCCCCTCCATTATTTATTCTTGGATCTTGACTTCTAATACTCCAGTCATCTGAAGCAGTGAGATGCACCCATGAAAGCTCATGATACTACTTACTTGTTTTGTTAGTCTTTAAAGTGCTAATAGACTGTTTGTTGTTTTTTATGTTTTTCCTGTTACAGACTAACTCAACTACCCCTCTGAAGCTCTCATATACATACAAAGGGAAGAACAGACCCCTCCGTGTGGAAGTGCGTCAGCCAAATAACTCACAATCTGTGCTCCCTTATTATTTATTGACACAGTAGAGTATAAGTGTGCCAACGAAGTAAATAGATGATCAAGAAAAACCTTTTTTTTTTAAAATTCCCTTGTTCTGATTTACACAATAGATCAAAATGATTCTAGAAAAGTCATCGAGACCTGGCAAGTAAATCACACTCTTCCTAATTACCTTTTCAGACATTTACTGCGCTTTTGTGAGTGCGTGAACTGACCCTGGCTTTATATAGTATACATTTCAAGTTCTGCATTGTTTTAAAACTAAGTGATTACTTCCAACAGTGACAATGCTGGTTGCTGTGTAGGGCCCCGCCTGACGAACTTCGTGAAACACTCTCTGTTCTACTGCATTGCCTCATTGTCCTTATCCTCTGTGTTTCTCCTGCCCTTCTAACATTTTGGAGTGAGGAGAGGAGCAGGAGATACAGATCCCCTAACGTAGCTGGCTTCCCAGTGTTACCGTTTTTTTTGGCTCTCCAACCCTCACCTTATTTTCCCCCTTTTTGTTCCCCCTATGCAGCTTCACTTCCAAGCCTTTCCCTCCTGAGATGTTTGGTTCCCTGACCCTCCTTCACTGTTTCTTCTTTTCTTGCTCCCCAGGAGCCTTCCTACCTGACATGCTTTGCCAATGCCTGCTCCATCAACTGCTCAGGCCCAGCTGCCCAGTGAGAGACAGGTTTATATTGGCTCATGGTGTCACATTAAACTCTTTTGGAACCTAGCCAACTCACCACCCGCTGCTGAAAGGTTAATGTGTCCTGCACAGTTAGAGTGAATTGACCTCTTTTTTTCCCTCCCCCTTTAACAATTTTATGTGAATCTGGCCCTTCTCCAAATGCATGATTCATAGCATTGGCTAGAACCAGCTGTAGTTCAAGCAGGCTTCCCCCTCATAGCTGTGTTAATGCTTTGCAGCCTCACATGCTAAATACCTCCTTTGGCAGGATTGTGCTCTTTCTGAGCAGAGACTCACTGTGGTCCTGGATGGTTTGGTGTTTTTTTTATGATACAGACAAGTGTCCTTTCATTTGCCAGGTGACCTCAGCAGAAATTAATCCAGGCCAACAGTGGTGGATTAATGCATCCTGCCACTTACCCTATTAACTGAAATGACCTTTGTCTTCAGACCATGAAGGTGCACAAAGGACACTCAATCAGACATGACAATTAGTAGGAATTGTTTATACTTTGTAAATCCTCTATTCTGCTTCCCTGACTGTCCACTACTGCCCCACCCTCACAATCCCTTCAAATAGTTATTTCCTGAGGTAGCTTCCTTTAAGGTCATGAAGTCCCTTTTCTCAAATCTTACATGTTTGATATTGAACAATGACACCATGTGGAGATAACAGGATTTGTAAACATTTGATACTTCAGTGTGACTATCTGAAAATAGATGATGGAACTATTCTACCCCCATCACCCAATAAAAAAACACTTTGAGGATCATTTAGGAGTCTTGACTGAGCTAGAATAGTTGCCGACGGGAAAAGGGGAAACCTTGGGAAATTAACAGTCTTTTTAAAGTTCTCAGAGAAAAAGCCTTTTGCCCTAAATCTTTGCCCTGAAAAGAGTTCCAGGCATGACTTACTATAAATCTCATGGGGTCTTTTTAACCCTCACAGAGCTCTGCTTAAAAGCACTGAACCACGCCAAACTGCTAGGACATCAGGATGGTGTTGCGGTTTTTCCCTTTCAAGCTTGTCTATTGTCTTCGTAGCGTATTGCCAGTGTTCACAGGGCCAAATGAGATCCTGCCCTTTCCTTTAATGTACTCAGTGCTCTTTAGTTTACAATCTGTGAGGTCAATAGGAAAACACAGAAAGAAATCGCCACCAAATGCCGACCTTTACTGGTTTCCTTGTCCATTTCTGATTTCTTATCCCAATTGTTCTTACTTAATTGAACGTGGCTTTTCTTCTATTCTAAAAACTAGCTAAAGTGATTATTACAATAATTCTCAAGAAATGAGCAATTCTAGAGGCTCTGTCAGGGTCCTACTGCACTGATTTCCAGGATGGGGAAAACTCATTTTACCTATTTGAAACTTTACTAGAGCAAATTTCTCATTTGAACAATTTGGTATTCCTATGCTGCTTGCAGAAGGAGGTATATGGAAGCAAGGTGCTGCTCAGATCAGCATATCAGGTTCTCGTAAAAGGGCAGGCCTGCCAACAGTGGGGGCTGACCCGGCAATTCAAAAGGGCCTGGGGCTTCCAGCCACCTTTAAATCATTGCCGGAGCACCATGTGGTGCACTCTGGGTAGCTGCAAGGACTGAGAAGGTTGGGGTGTACTGTGGTCCAGGCAGCACTGAGGGCTGGTTGCCCTGGCCCTACCCCTTCTGCTTGAGGCCCCGCCCCTTGCAAGAGCGTGGAGCCAGTTCCCCCCACCTTCCCCAAAGGTCCAGTGAGACCATTGACTCCTTTGTAGAAAGGTCGGGTCTGGCCCACGAAAGCTCATCATCTAATAAACCATCTTGTTAGTCTTTAAAGTGCTACATTGTCCTGCATTTTGCTTCAACTACCCCAGACTAACACGGCTACATTTCTGTCACAAATATTGATCTTCTAAGTAGAGATGGTCAGAAATTTTCAACAAAACAATGTTTCATCGGAAAATGCTAATTTGTCAAACTCAAAATGATCCATGAAAACATCTTGGGTATGACAAACTTTTGTGGAATCAGAGGAAGGGTTCTGATGGAAACAATTTCCTGGGAAGCACATAGCTTTTCAAAACCACCATGAGTTTCCAAAAGAATATTTCTTTTCCTGAGTTTCTATTTCATGAGAAATTTTGGGGAAAAAAATGATTTTGGTCCAAATAGAACCAAAAAACAATTTTCAAAATGTTGAAATTTCCTATGAAGTGAAACTTCCAAGTCTCATCCAGTTCTCATTGTAAGATACCCAGCGCAGAAGAAGAACTAGTTGTTTTCCCTGTTCTCAGGATCAGACCCACCATTCTTCTGTCTCCTGCTGCTGGAGAGAATCTCGGCACTGCTCTTGGATTTAAATTACAGAGGAAAAACATTTGTCAGTTTTGCAAATCCAAAAAGAAAAAAGAAAAAAAAAATTCAAGAAGTTAGCAAGCCCTAAATTCTTCTGGGATTGTCCATGCCTGATTGAAACAGGGATGTGCTGTGATCTTTAGCTCAACCATAATTTTAAAATCATTATCTGCATCTGCATTCCATCTGCTGCCAAGTGTTCTTTAATTTAAATCTAAGACCATTTATATTTGCAAACACGTTTTAAAATGCCCCTTTTTCTGTATTTGTGAAGTGAAATGAGGACTGGGGACAATTGGTAGCTCTGGAGACTGAAGAGCTCCCATGTCATGTCATGTCTTTATTGTCAGGAAAGAGTAAATGCCCAGTTGCTATAGCACTTACGCAATAATATTGTTTGCTTCCTGTGTAGAAACTATACATATCTCATATCCCTGCAGTCAGAGGGGAAGTCCTTATAATGAGGGCTTTAGTCTCCATCATCTTGTTGTTTGTATTTCGAAGGCAGTCAGACTTTAAAAGTGCACTAGTGCTGCATACCTTTGATACGGTTAGCTAAGCTGAGCCAAATCCACATTATCGAGATTTGAATGCTGATATTCTGCTCTCTCTACATTCACATATCTCTAAAGGGAGCAAAATACCAGAGCAAGTAGCCCCCCTGAGCAGAATTTGGCCTTACTGTAGGAATTCTGGTGTTACAATGCATTAGTGAAGAAGCAAATTTGCCTGTGGTAGTGTCCCATTTGTGTAGCAGGAATTTATTAATGTAACCTTTTAATACATACAGTAGAACCTGAGAGTTACAAATACCTCAGGAAGAGAGTCTTTTTATAACTCTGAAATGTTCATAGCTCTGAACAAAACGCTATGGTTATTTCAAAAGTTTACAACTGAACATGGACTTAATGCAGTACTGAAACTTTAGTGTACAGAAGAAAAATTATGCTTTACCACCTTTTTAAGGTAATTTGCTTTTAACAAAGTATTTTACTATATTTGACTCATATTTGCCTTCCCCCTACCCCTGATCTCTGCTGCTACCTGATTGTGTACTTCTGGGTCTAAGGCAGATGTGTTGTTGGCTGGTCAGTTTGTAACTCTGGTATTCGTAACTCGGAGATTCTAATGTAGCAGCAAATCCTGCCCACACACTACTACTCTCTTGAGCTCTGGCAGGGCTGGAGCACAGTGGAAGCAGTGTATTTCCACTGCACTGGATGGAAAATAGAAGACCTCCCAGATGCAGAGCCAGCACGCCTCTTTGTCCACATTAAAGTTCAGCTCTGTGAAGGCATCACATGCCCCAATGCATAGGCATTCTAGTGAGAGAGGAGTTTGGGAAGGGCTGGTTAATTCCCAATTACACAATCTCACTAGCAACCTTCTCGGGGCAAAGCATCAACTGTGAAGCAGCATTAGCTGTGGTGGCGAATGCAGCTTGTATAGTCAATGTATGAAGAGCGGGGGGGGGGGGATGAATTCTGAAAGAGAAGATAACTCTTTTTAATTATGAAAATCTGAGCAGTCTTTTTTAAGATCATCATCATTATCTGAACCTATACCATTGCCTCAACTAACATATTTCATTATATTGTCAAACAGTGATAGGCTGCAGATTGGTTGAGCCAAAGCTTAACTAGTTTTGATATCTCCGACATTTCATAAAATGCTCTTTCTGTGCAAAATAATTACCAAAATAGTGGCACTTTTCTTGTTTAGACATTATTCTTGGCTCACATGGCTTTTGCAAGACACTAAAATTAACAGCATATGTTTCCAGTGCTGCAATGTAAACAGTTTTTGTTTACTTGGGCAGTGATTGCCTAAGGTTTGTTTTGAATTTAAGCCAGAATTTGTAAAAGGCAATATTCTAATCTTGATTTTTTTTATTTGATCTTTGTAACATGGTGGACTCTCCTCTGTGGCACCTCCCACTGGATATCCTGGGAATTAGCTCCATCTTTGTGTAGGGCACTCTCCTCTGGTGCTGTCTCACTGCTGTCTCTTCACTTCTGGGCCCACATTTCTCCCTGGACCATGGTGTCTCCTTTCTAGGCATTGCCATCTGAGTGTGCTATGCTTTATTGTCTCTTCCCCCTTCTGAGGGAGTAGCAATGCACTATCCTATCGCTCATCTCAGTGGCCCATTGCAGTCATCAGTCTAGCCCCCTGCAAATTGCAGTCTCACTTGTCCACTCTCATCCTTGGCAAGTGTGGGAAGAAAATGGGGAGGGTAGGGGGAACAAGCCTGTCTGCTACTCTGAGTCCTGACCTAGGAACCCTCCAGTGGCAGCTTCTCTCTGCCCTCCTCTGACTCTCCCCTCTTTCATTCTCCCATTTCCCCATCATAGCCCCTGGCACCTTCCCTTCCTGTGCCTCCGGGCCCTCAATTAAAAGTCCTCTTGCTGCCCAGTATTGTACTCTCCATGGTCTTAATGGTGTCCTCCCTTATTGGGACCCAGCTTCTTCTCTCTGAGCACCCTTGAGGGAACTGAACTCCTCCATCCCTCAGTTCCTGTTATACAGGGCTTGTTTGGCTCTAATTGGCTGTTTTTCAATCTTCCTTCCTATTGGCTTCTTCTGATCTACTCTCCTATTGGCTGTCTGTGATACAGTCTCTCTGGGACTGCCTTTAATCATTGCATAGGGCCCTGTCACAATAATTTATAATATAATATTTTAAAAGATCGTTACTTATTCTTTTTCTTCTCATAAAATCAGTTTTCACACCCTTAAAATTTAGTTGCTGCATTTCTTATATCAGATCTATACTTAATTACAGTTAGTTCTCCTGCTTGTCATTTGGTCTGGAATCATATCCTAAAATGTTGGAGAAAACTGAATACATTTGCAAAGTTTTAGTCCATGAGATCATCCAGCAATTTGTAACTGCAGATGCTGTCTGTCTAACTTCATTTCCCCATCTTAAATAATTATGATATTGTTTCTTTAAAATCCGTGATAACAAAAGCCAAAGTGATTTTAAATAATCCAGAGACATATGGAATTGTTCGGGATAAGAAAATAACAAAGTGCTGTGACTCTTTAAACATGGAAATCTACCACAGAAACCACAGCAGCCTCTTTGACAGGCTGCTGTAAAACCTTTCATTTACTTTGAAGTTTGGTGTTATTTATGCCCTTTTGAGGTTTGCAGACTAAGGAAATAATCTATTTTAATAATGTGAAGCCTTCTTGTGACCACCAGTGATGGGAATTTCTGCCATTTCCTGTGCCTCAATGACAGGGCCAATGGGAGCTTTTTTTAAAAACTTTTAATGTTGCTAGTGATCAATGGCATGACATCACCTACTGTTAACAAAAGTCTGTCAGATTAATACTTGACTCTCATTCATAGGATTACATGGTTAGTGAGACTCTTTTGTGTCCTCTCTTTATAGTGATGTTATTTTATTATATTAATAATTCAGAGCAATGACTGGCATTGTATATTTAATTCAAACTTATTTTAATTATGACTGTTGATCTACCAATTTTTAATTTTTTCCCAAGTTTCTTGCCACTATGGTATCACCTCTTGGTAACTGCAGCTCTCTTCAGGCCAGCTAACAAAGGGAAAATTAAAACAGTGTCTCAGGCAGGAACAGAAAATATATGTTCCTGCCTGAAAGCTTCTCACCTCCTAATTACCCTGCAATTGCGAGGTTTAAAATCTAATTTATGAGCGTGGACAGAATGCCTACATTAGTCCATTATTTCATTATGATCTTTCATTACGGATGTCAGGAATACAGTTCTCAGTGCCACAATGTTATCAGCTGTTCTAGATAACATTGCTGTAACACACCCACATTGGAGAGAAGCTTTGAAAAAGTTCAGAACAGTCTCCAAACAATAACATTTTATAGAAGGTGTGAGATGAAACCCTAACATTGAAAAACTGATGGCCTGTTAAAGATTCTTCAGTATTCTTACCAAAATGGAAAACAAACACAGAAATGTCTGGAACAAAAGGCAGTTTCACAGTTTGCTGCTCTAATATCTCACACACTGTATAAAGCATACCAAACACTACCATTCATCAAATAAGCTGTTACGTATGATTTCAAAGCACTGCAACAAAGACTGCAATAAGCTAGTTGATGTACTTGTAGAAGTGGTGCACAGTGAGTGGCAACATAGATCTTTAGGGTGTCAAACACGTGTAGAGAGGGCTAAATACTGTAGAGGGGGCTAAATTCCATTTTTAATTATGGCGTAAAAAATTATGATTACATGTATCCACAATCCACTAGGGTCTCCAATTGGCATCAATAGATTGTTTGCACTGTGCACAAAAGTAAACTATGGCCTTCATGTCGTAACAAAACTATTAGGGTTCGTTTATGTATTTTGTGTTCAGTACTTGATTACTGTATTCAGTATTGCTCAGTGGAAGACTATGCTCACATTTACAACCATGACTATTGATGCCCTTTGCTTCTCTTCTTTCTCCATCTTGTTTCTGTTCCTCTTCCCTATGTGTACTTCCTCTCCCATCTCTTCTCTGCATATCCTTACCTACAACTACTCCCTGTTCCTCTCCTCCACTCACAGGCTTCTTTCTGGTACGTCTAGACTACATGCCTCTGGCGACAGAGGCATGTAGATTAGGCTACCCGACAGAGTAAAATGAAGCGGCGATTTAAATAATCGCCGCTTCATTTAAATTTACATGGCTGCCGCGTTGAGCCGACAAACAGCTGATCAGCTGTTTGTCGGCTCAGCGCGATAGTCTGGACGCTCCCCTGCCGACATCAAAGGGAGTTGTCGACAACCCAGGTATGCCTTCCCCATGCCACAGCTCAAATAGGCAATTTAGTAACTAATGCTTACATTTAAAGTGCCATTAGGTTTTCGAGTCAACAGCTCAATGAGATCCATGGTAGGTGGAGAAGTTCCCACACCTCATTGCTTGAGACTGTCTGCATGCTCTGGCAGACAACAATGTAGCAGTTTATACTTATTCATTTTTGAAGGATGTTTTTGCAGCTGTGAGGAATAGAAAACTTAGTTTCATTTTTTTTTAAAGGTAGATGCTTCAGATTTTGAATATATTACAAACATAGCATGTGGGCTTGATGTTTGAAACCTGTGAGCTAGACAGAAAATCTGAAACCCCACTAACACATCAGCATCCTTCTTAATCACAGTGAAGGAGGACAGGAAATGTTCCTTCCACTCATGAGAAGGTTGTTAATAATATCGTTTAGGGTTTTTTTAACATTTTTACTTTTACTCTATTTCTTGTTATCTGGGAATGTATTACAACTTGAAAGAGCCAGTACATATGTTCTCACAGTTGGACAGCCCACTTCCCTCCATCCAAGTGGCAGCTTTGGATGCAGGCTTCAACACCTTTAAAAGCTTCTCTCTGGATCCTGCTGCTAAATTTAAATTCTGTGTGATATGGGGATATACGCTACATTACACTGCACATCCGATATCATGGAAGATATTAGCAAAGCTGTAACCAGGAGGAGTCTGTAAGAAGTACTAAGCCTGTGATGATAAAAGCTCCTGAAAGAAAAGAGGCCTTTATGTTTGTTAAATTGCATGGAGAAGAAGCTAGCAGCTTCTTGTGGACATTGTGAGGGAGAATCATCTTTGTTGAACTATCCCCATCTGTCACTGATAGGGAGAGGCAGGAAAAACAAACTTTCCAAACCCTGAAAAAGGACAGACTGAAGAACAGACTAAATAAGATACACATGAGTTCCTAGTACTGTAAGAAACTTAAAAATATGTGTGGCTGTTAGGAACAGCAAAACACATGAGGTACAGGATGATTTACTCAAAAATATATCTAGGACTGGGGCAATCTGAGCCTATAAAGACAATTACATCAAAACACAGCATGGTTTAAGACCAAAATGTTTATTAAAATGTCATACAATTCTAGTGCTGTTTTCCTTCTATTAAGCAGCACTTTTAATATAACAAAGGATTAATAATATGCTGCGTGAAGGTGCATTCCGGGAACCGCTGTGACTAAACACGAGTCCCACTCTGGATTAATAAATAAAATTATACAGGCAGTCCCCGAGTTACATGGATCCGACTTACGTGCGGGGCTTTTCTTACGTGCGGGACGCCCAGATGTGCCACGGTCCCGCCGCTCGCGTCCTCCGGGGCGAGAAAAGCTGCTCTGCGTCTCCCTGGTCTGCTGGGAGGGAGTCCCCACCCCCCAGCAGACCAGGGAGACATGGAGCAAAGCCGTGGAGCACGCGGGCAGCGGGACAACCCAGACACGCCGCGGCTGTCCCGCTGCCCACGTGCTCCGCGGCTTTGCTCCGCGTCTCCCTGGTCAGCTGGAGGACCGGGGGGGGGCTCCCCCCAGCAGACCAGGGAGATGGGGAGCAAAGCCCCAGAGCACGCCGGCAGCGGAACAGCTGCGGCGCGTCTGGGCTGTCCCGCTGCCCAAGTGCTCCGCGGCTTTGCTCCGCGTCTCCCTGGTCTGCTGGGGGGGAGCGCAGCTATTGCGCCCCCCCCCCCAGCAGACCAGGCTTTTCTCACCGACGACGCCTGGGGTAGAGCAGCTGGGGCGCTGCCGGGTTGGTCCCGCAGCGCCGCTCCTCGGCACTACTGGACCAACCCGGCAGCACCCCAGCTGCTCTGCCCCAGGCGTCCCCAAGTCAGCCGCTGCTGAAACTGACCAGCGGCTGACTACAGGAAGCCCGAGGCAGAGTTGCTCTGCCCTGGCTTCCTGGAATCAGCCGCTGATCAGTTTCAGCAGCGGCTGACTTAGGGACACCTGGGGTAGAGCAGCTGGGGTGCTGCCGGGTTGGTCCCCGCAGCGCTGAGGTGCGGCGCTGCGGGGACCTACCGGGCAGTGCCCCAGCTGCTCTGTCCCAGGCGTCCAAATTCAGCCGCTGTTGAAACTGATCAGCGGCTGATTCCAGGAAGCCAGGGCAGGGCAACTCTGCCTCGGGCTTCCTGTAGTCAGCCGCTGGTTAGTTTCAGCAGCGGCTGAATCTGGACGCCAGTTCCGACTTACATACAAATTCAACTTGAGAACAAACCTACAGTCCCTATCTTGTACGTAACCCGGGGACTGCCTGTACTAATCAATTTTTAGCTTATTTCTCCCTCCCCATTTATTTTGTTCATGAACAAACAAACCTTCCACACTGTTTTCCATGGACAGCATATACAAATTGATTCAATTCACATTTGGATCTTACTTTATTATTTGAAATATGAAGTACCATTGTTTCTTAATATAGATTTAATCTACTATATATTTGAAGGTGTTTGTCTGTAAGTGAGAGATTCTGTTTGTCTACCTGACAGTTTATTCAAGAATTGCTCCTAAATATTAAGAGCTAGGGCCACCAAATTTGATATGCAGTTTCCTCTTATTATAACTTAAAGCAAGCTAAGGGTTTGGTTGTGCCAGGACAAAGGGGTGTGCCTGGAATGTGATTGTTTGTCATAATGCAGAAAGGGAGGGCTCTGCTTGCAGGGACATTTATACTGCATAATGACTACAGAGGGACAGCAATGGGCCAGAGATATAGGGCTCCACCATTATTCTGAAATTATACTTTCAGGACTGAAACTTTATGATGGTGTGTCACGATGGGCTGGGTTCCAGTCCCCTCACTCAAGTGGAATATTGCATTGCTCCACAAGTACTTCTATTAAAATTGTGGTGTAAACTACTAAACCAAAATAAAAGTATCAGCATCTGCCTTGTGGACTGTGACTTTGGGATCCTTCCCCCAGTATCAGACCCTGAAACCAACCCACATGCAAATATTCTGCATCTTCTGAGCATTTCTTCCTGTATTGTTTCTTGAGTTTCTTGGGGTATGAGATGCAAATGAAATCTCACATGCAGCTCCTTTGAAAACACATGCTACAGTTGTTTTGCACATGGCAGAAAATAGTTTGTGCTTAGTGAAACAGAGAAAGTATTTGGAGAACCTTTAAAGGGATGCTGCCAGTTTCAAAATTATTGGCTTTTAGCCACTGCTACTCTCGGCTTTGTTAGTTGCTCTCTTTGGCCCTTCCCCAGACTGTTTAATGCCTTGTGTGATGATAAACAACTATGTATTTGAGCATTTATAATTTTTTACAGCATCTCAGAGACAGCTCTTTGATCCAGTGTAGACTAACCGAAAACAGAATGGTATTCAGCATAAGAAATTATGTACAGAGACAAGTGGTAAAATTTAAAACCTCTCTGTATAGTTCTTTAGGCAGAGCAGAGCTAGTTACAATAAACTCTTTCACAGGACATACTGTAAATTTCAAGACCGTGTGTAGACTAGAGCAGACAGGCTGAGAAAGTCCTTTGGGAGATGACAGAATATGGCTTGAGTTAAAGCGTAACACAAAAACTAGCAGTATCAGTGCTAAGAGTCAGCACACTTCATCGTGTATTTAAATTTATTACACCCACTCGAACAGTTATTACAGTAGTTAGTAATTTTATCTGCACAAGTTCATAAATATTTAGACTTTCAGAGCATAGAGACTGATGTTTCTGGACAAAGCCATTTTCACAGTCCTGTTGATTTGAAGCCAAAGGCTGAACTGTTGTTGTGTGACACATTGTGACACTATGTGTGGAAGCGATAAGAAATTCTTTTTTTTTTTTTAGATTGTGAAATACGGGGTTGGGCTTGTTAGTAATACTCTGACACAAGTTGCCAGTGTGCCAAAACAAAAAGAGTGAGACAGATGCCTCTCTGGGTGCATAATATGGGCCAAACTTCCCCTAATAGGACATTTAGGGTACGTCTACACTGAACGCTTATTTCAAAATAAGCTATTCCAGAATAGTTGTTCCAAAATAGCTTATTTTGAAATAGCATGTCTATACTTCAGGAAAGCCACAAAATTAGTTGGAGGCAGGCTTCCCTAATGTAGACAGACATGCTATCTCGATTTAGAGCTCTAGGTGGCACTAGAGAGGAATAACTTAGAATGGCCCTGGTGAGGGGCTATTTCGAAATAGCAGAAGTGGAGCATCTACACACGCCTTATTTCGAAATAGCTATTTCGGAATAGGTATTATTCCTTGTAGAATGCGGTTTACAGATTTTTGAATAAGCCATCCATTATTTTGAAATTATTTCGAAATAACGGAATGGCTGTGTAGATGCTCATATTGTTATTTTGAAATAATGCTAGTTATCTCGAAATAACAGTGCAGTGTAGTTGCACTCTTGGAAGGACAGCAAAACACAGTTGATACTATTCTGTATTTGAGTGATAAATGCAAAATTGACCTCAAATTCTTTAAACTGATTTTTCCCCAGATGATATAAGTCACTGAGAATGAATCCGTGCCACTAGAGTCTAAGTTTTTAAGACAGTGGGATTTTTGAAAATGTAATCTGCATTTTTAATCAAGTAGCACAACTGATTAAGGAATATCCAGGA
The DNA here is from genome assembly GCF_049634645.1 of Pelodiscus sinensis. Lineage (NCBI taxonomy): Eukaryota > Metazoa > Chordata > Testudines > Trionychidae > Pelodiscus > Pelodiscus sinensis. The sequence goes on along the minus strand of NC_134711.1, from coordinate 229,658,335 downwards.
ATTCTATTTTCTTCGACTAAATCCAAGTCATAGTTTTCTGCAGTCCAGAAGAACAATATTTCATTCTAACCCTTTTCCTGAAAAGCGCTCCATTTGCCCAAATGCATTCTTTGATATAATTGGAATCAGACTATAAGCAGAAGTCTAAAATACAATGGCTAGGAGCAGCAGGTGCTTTCCTCGCTTTCAGATTCTTGAACCTGATTAGAGATCCCAGTATCTTAGCAAGATAGTCTAAAGCAGAATTTTTCAAACTTGGATCGAGGTGCCATCAAGGTAAGATGCTGCCAAGCCTGTGCCGTTTTGTTTATTTAATGCATCAGTTGCCACAGAGCTTCACAGCTACCATTGGTTGTGGTTTGATATTTCCAGCCAATGGGAGCTGTAAGGATCCGTGGCTATGGACATGTTAAGTAAACAAAGCGGTGCTGGCCTACCGGTGGTTTACCCTGGCAGCCCCACAATCCACGTTTGAAAAGCAATCCACGTTTGGACAGTATAGGTTAGCGATGATTGTTCAATGTAATGCCCAGAATGTAAGTAAAACCTAAGAATTATGAACAGCTCAGGAATGGAGAGTGTTCTGAAATGCTTAAACAAAGCATTATGGTTGTTCTTCCAAAAGCTTACAACTAAACAGTGACTTAATACAGCTTTGAAACTTTACTGTTCAGAAGAAAAATGCTGCTTTCTCTTTAATTTTTTGTGTTTACATTTAACACACTGCAGTACTGTCTTATAATGGATATTGCCTATCTCCTAGAACTGGAAGGGACCTTGAGAGGTCATTGAGTCCAGTCCACTGCCTTCACAGCAGGACCAAGTACCATCCCTGACAAATTTTTGCCCCAAATCCCTAAATGGCCTCTGCAAGGATTGAACTCACAACCCTGGGTTTAGCAGGCCAATGCTCAAACCACTAAGCGATCTCATCCCATCTCCTTCCCCTCCAGTATTGGGGGCACTGTATTTGCTTTCTTTCTCTCTCTCTCTCTCTCTGTGCTGCTCTCTGGTTGCAAACTTCCAGTTTCAAATAAGGTGTATGCATGACTGGTCATTTTGGAACTCTGGTGCTCAGAAGCCTGATGTTCTGCTGTATAGGAAGTTCTGGTTCCAGTGTTTTGGTGTGACCACATGGGCAACAGTCCATCTCTCAGTTTTGTAATCTTATCTTTACTGCAGTCTCTGCCAACCTGCAACCTTCATTATTTCTCTCCTCCCCGTTGCTGTCTTTCTCAGGTTTCACACCTACTGCTTCAACTTCCTGGTGTCACTGTTCCTCCCACCTTGTGCGCTTACTGCTTTCAAATTCTCAGGCTGAAATTATACATGCTCAGATTGATAGCTGGTGCTGTCCTGGTCTAGTTGACCCCTTTTCTCACAAAAGGTCAGGAACAAAACATTGTTCTCATTTGCCATAATTTACTGGAATCTAGTTTATATAAAACTTGGCCCATTTTCCTAGTGATTTGATCCTTCAGTTTAGAATTCAGACTCCCTAGCTATCTAGTCTGTATCTCTATCTGCAGTTTTATAGCACATTTATCACTGGTGATACACTATCTTTCCACAGTGGCCAATCCTAAGAGGATGTGACCACTAGACAGTATTATTGCTATTCCTCAATCTGCCTCAGTCCTGCCTGATTAAATGGTGGTCTTTTTTACAGTGTGCGCCAGTCCTTCCCAGATACATCTACTACTATAGAAATCACTCCTTTTAGCTCACAGAGCCAGGTTGCTATTGTTTTCAGACAACACTCTGTAGCTCAGTCCTAGTGAATCGTTCTCTCTTATGTCTTTTAGAAAATGACAGCTCTCCATTCCCTTAACTGGTGACGGCATTCCTTTCTTTTTAAAGGGAGCCCTACAGTAGTTCCTTGATTTCTTCCTTTTCTGAGGGGAATCCTCAGTGTATCCTCACTTGCCCTCCTCTTCCCCGGCAGTCCCAGATATAAAAAATATTCTTTGAACCAATGTGTGCCTAACAGTGCTGTACACTTTGGGGCCTTCCACCAGGCAAAAGGACTTGGATCTCTATTACTGTGCTTCATTTTTTTCTGCTGACCAAAAAGAAACCATGTTGAGCTCCAAACCTTGTATTCATAGCTGAGTCATCTCTTCTTTTATCTCTGGCTTATCAGCCACGTTACCTAAGAATATGACGCAGGGCTGGATTACCTAATAGGCAGACTAAGCACATGCTTAGGGAACCAGCAAAGCAGGGGCACATAAAAAATGTGATTTTACGGTATAGTATTGTTTTTATTTTGAATTACAAATGGGGGGCACCATAATGTGGAGACCATGGGACTCTGTTCCGGGCGCAAGGATTGTTAGGAAGAGATGGGATCCACCTAACAAAGAGAGGAAGGAGCATCTTTGCGGGCAGGCTTGCAAACCTAGTGAGGAGGGCTTTAAACTAGGTTCGTCGGGGGACGGTGACCAAAACCCTGAGGGGAGTGGGAAAGTCGGATACCGGGAAGAAATGCAGAGAGGAAGGGGCAAGAAAGGAGGACCCATGTTTCGAATGGAGAAGATAGGACGATCAACTGGTTACCTGAAGTGTTTGTACACTAATGCGAGAAGCCTGGGCAACAAACAGGAAGAACTGGAGGCCCTGGCCCAGACCAAGAAAAATGATTTAATTGGGATAACAGAGACTTGGTGGGATGACTCACATGACTGGAGCGCTGTCATGGAAGGGTATAGACTGTTCAGGAACAACAGGCAGGGGAGAAAAGGAGGAGTTGCACTATATGTAAGAGAGCACTACGATTGCTCTGAACTCCAGTATAAAGAGGGAGAAAAACCTGTTGAGAGTCTATGGGTTAAGTTTAAAGGAGCAAACAACAGCATTGATGTTGTGGTTGGTGTTTGCTACAGGCCACCGAATCAGGTGGATGAGGTAGATGAGGCTTTCTTCGGACAACTGAGCGAAGCTTCTAGATCGCAGGCCCTGGTTCTCGTGGGGGACTTTAATCACCCTGACATCTGCTGGGAAATCTATACGGCAGTACACAGGCAATCCAGGAAGTTTTTGGAGAATGTTGGGGATAACTTCTTGACACAGGTGCTGAAGGATCCGACCAGGGGCCGTGCGCAGCGTGACCTTCTGCTCACAAACAGGGAGGAACTAATAGGGGAAGTGGAGGTGGGTGACAACCTGGGAAGCAGTGATCATGAGATGGTAGATTTCAGGATCCTGACGAAAGGAAGAAAAGAGAGTAGTAAAATACACACCTTGGACTTCAAAAAAGCAGATTTTGACTCCCTCCGAGATCTGATGGGCAGAATCCCCTGGGATGTTAACATGAAGGGGAAAGGAGTCCAGGACAGCTGGCAGTATTTTAAAGAAGCCTTATTGAAGGCACAGAAAGAAACCATCCCGACACGTAGCAAGAGAGGCAAACATGGTAGGAGACCGGACTGGCTTACAGGGGAAATCCTTGGTGAACTTAAGCACAAAAAGGAAGCTTACAAAGAGTGGAAACTTGGTCAAATGACCAGGAAGGAGTTTAAAGGTATAGCTCGAGAATGCCGGGGGGTTATCAGGAAGGCGAAAGCGCAAATGGAATTGCGACTGACTAAGGATGTGAAGGATAACAAGAAAGGTTTCTACAGGCATGTTAACAAGAAGAAGATGATCAGAGAGGGTGTGCGGCCCCTAATGGATGAAGGAGGTAACCTAGTGACAGATGATGTGGGGAAAGCTGAAGTACTCAATGCTTTCTTTGCCTCTGTATTCACGGACAAGGTCGGCTCCTGGACTTCTGCGCCAAGTGACGCAAGATGGGATGAAGATGGACAGCCCATGGTGGGTAAAGAACAGGTTAGGAACTATTTAGAAAAGCTAAACGTACATAAATCCATGGGTCCGGACTTAGTGCATCCGAGGGTAATAAGGGAGTTGGCAAATGTCATTGTGGAGCCTTTGGCTATTATCTTTGAAAAGTCGTGGAGATCGGGAGAAATCCCGGATGACTGGAAAAAGGCAAATGTAGTGCCCATCTTCAAAAAAGGGAAGAAGGATGATCCAGGGAACTATAGGCCGGTCAGTCTTACCTCGGTTCCTGGAAAAATCATGGAAGGGATCCTTAAGGAATCCATATTGAGGCACTTGGATGAGAGGAAAGTGATTAGGAATAGTCAGCATGGATTCAAGAAGGGCAAGTCGTGCCTGACCAATCTGATTAGCTTCTATGATGAGGTAACTGGGTCGGTGGACATGGGGAAGTCAGTGGATGTTATATACCTTGACTTTAGCAAGGCTTTTGATACGGTCTCCCACAATATTCTTGCCAGCAAGTTAAGGGATTGTGGATTAGATAAATGGACGGTAAGATGGATAGAAAGATGGCTAGAAGGCTGGGCCCAGCGGGTAGTGATCAATGGCTCGATGTCAGGATGGCGGTCGGTTTCTAGCGGAGTGCCCCAAGGTTCGGTTCTAGGACCGGTTTTGTTCAATATCTTTATTAATGACCTGGATGAGGGGATGGATTGCACCCTCAGCAAGTTTGCGGATGACACTAAGCTGGGGGGAGAGGTAGATACACTTAAGGGCAGAGATAGGGTACAGAATGACTTAGACAAATTGGAGGATTGGGCCACAAGAAATCTGATGAGGTTCAACAAGGATAAGTGTAGAGTCCTGCACTTGGGACGGAAGAATCCCAAGCATAGTTACAAGCTGGGGACCAACCGGTTAAGTAGTAGTTCTGCAGAAAAGGACCTGGGGGTTACAGTGGATGAGAAGCTAGATATGAGTCAACAGTGTGCCCTTGTAACCAAGAAGGCTAATGGCATATTAGGTTGCATTAAGAGGAGCATTGCCAGCAGATCCAGAGATGTCATCATTCCCCTTTATTCGGCTTTGGTGAGGCCGCATCTGGAGTATTGTGTCCAGTTCTGGGCCCCCCACTACAAAAAGGATGTGGACGCATTGGAGAGGGTCCAGCGGAGGGCAACCAAAATGATTAGGGGGCTGGAGCATATGACTTATGAGGAGAGGCTGAGGGACTTGGGTCTGTTTAGTCTGCAGAAGCGAAGAGTGAGGGGGGATTTGATAGCAGCCTTCAACTTCCTGAAGGGAGGTTCCAAAAGGGATGGAGAGAGGCTGTTCTCAGTAGTGACAGATGGCAGAACAAGGAGCAATGGTCTCAAGTTGTGGTGGGAAAGGTCCAGGTTGGATATTAGGAAAAATTATTTCACTAGGAGGGTGGTGAAGCACTGGAATGGGTTACCTAGGGAAGTAGTGGAGTCTCCATCCCTAGAGGTGTTTAAGTCTCGGCTTGACAAAGCCCTGGCTGGGTTGATTTAGTTGGAATTGGTCCTGCCTAGAGCAGGGGGCTGGACTTGATGACCTTCTGAGGTCTCTTCCAGTTCTATGATTCTATGATTCTATAATCTTTTCAGTGCTTAGGGCCTCTAAAGATCTTAATCCGGCCCTGAATATGGGTAGTTTTTACCCAGGGAGGGGGGGATAGATACCCTTACTCCAATTGTGTTACCTTCTTCTGTGAGCCTTAGTATGATCTCAGAAGGGCAGAGAAACTTATAACAGGAAGGAAAGAGGAATTTGCATGGAGGATGATACATGCAGTTCCTCATAAGTGGGACTAAAATGTGTTTATAAGGTACAGTCTTGCTGCCCTCATGAGGTAGGAAGTGGGGTTTGAGGAACACATGGTATGTGGAGTCTGAAAATAGCAAACTCCCAGAATTTATTTCTTTTTTCTAGAGGAACTCCAAGAGCTGTAGAAAAGTGCCCGAAGCGTTGATACTATTTGATTCAAAAAATACAACTGACCTCTACTGCAAACACTAAACACGATAAATCTACAGGTGCTCATGGGTATGATTGTCTTTTTCCCATGCAGCAATATGGACCAACTGTCTTACCCACTGCCCAGAAGAAGTTGGGAAGGCAAACAATATGTTACATTCTTTTTTTTTTTTAAATGGAGATTGCCTATCTCCTAGAACTAGAAGGGACCTTGAAAGGTCATCAAGTCCAGTCCCCTGCCTATACAGCAGGACCAAGTATCACCCCTGATAAATTTTTGCCCCAAATGGCCTCTACAAGGATTGAACTCACAACCCCGGGTTTAGCAGGCCAATGCTCAAACCACTGAGTTATCCCTCCCCTGCTGGCTCTCACATGCAGCAGGATTGCTGAAGCCATATATATAGCATATTACTTCATTAACTTACCCTCCCCACACTCTGTCCCCCATCCCCTGCCTAGAACATGAAAAAACACAATGGTTATCATATGGCATCACACATACTTTTTAAGTCCAAGCCCACCTTGCCAGCTCCGCAAGTGCCAAGCAGCATGAAGCTGAACTGGCTAAAACAAAACTGCCAGTGTAGTATAAAGCTCAAAATTACTTTAAAATACTATTGATGGAGGATGGTCTGCACAGAAAATTCTGTTCCATCCTGAGACCTCGTGAGGAAGCCACACAAGTGAAAAGCTACAAGGCTGATCTCAGCCAGGGCATCTCTTCTTGTCTGCTTGTGGAAGAGGAAAAAAGAGCCTTTGAGTGATGATGCTACTGCAGCCTGTTTGGTTTGATAGAACATTAGTCACAATGAAAGAGGATCCTCACATAAAGCACATCAAAGATTGGGAGAGTATTTCCTAGCTACAGTTTTAGATCTCTAATTCAAAGACACCATGCCTGCTTTCCTCCCAGTGTGCAAGGTTGGGCCAGACAACTACAGAAGATTCTTAGATATAAGGTTCCTAACTGTGTATAAGAGTGGATTAATGAGGTAGAAAGAGAAAAGACAGTCTGTGGGGACTGGATGAAGGAATAATAACAAAAGCCATCAAAACCCTTAAGTCATAGGGAGCAGATATGCAGTGCTATATTATTCTTGGTTCACAACTTCTTTCACATGCAACCCACTCTCCTACATGCCCAGAAAAATCTCTTCAGGAATGGCTCCCAGATTTACTCTGAAAAAGGGAGGATAACAGGAATTGATAGAGTATCTCTGTGTGGTTTCAAAGCGTATTGTAAATCCTCAACCCATTAATCCTGAGAGGTGCATGTGAAATGTGAGACACTGTCTGTAGTGTTTTCTTTTCCTGTTGCAGTATTTACGGTTTTTAGGAGACTAGTTATTACCATTGGGAAGATATTTGAAGGCCCAGACTGGAAAGAGTTAACTTTCCTGGACCAGGGAATCTTGCTGCTCATATTCAGCTGATGCAAGGTCAATGACAAACACACGGAGGAAGTCAGAGTTGCTTTATTTTTCTTGTGAGCAGGTCAAATAAAACACTGCTGATGCTCCATTTATCTGGTGAGACAAGCAAACACTTGGCAGCTGAGGAAAGCATACATTGGAATCTGGCACCAGTCTCCCAGCACAGCTGTCAGCCTGCTGAGTAATCACTTCATCTCAAGTTAATGCAACTGCAGGTTTTTAGCACCCTTTCATCTCACGTGCCCAGGCACACAGCCTTCTGCCAGAGCGACAGATACCTGCAATGCTATTATTAATTTCTTTTGTCTTTTTGGCAAGAGGGCACTTATTTTGGCTGGTTTCTTCTGTATTTCTTTTTCTAATCCTTACAATATCCTTTCAAGGTGGGAGCTGCCATTTCACACTGCTGCTTGTAGTAACAATCAAACCACAAATGGGGGGGCTGATAAAAAAGGTTAGACTGAATTTCCTTTTTTCTGTGAGTTTGAAAGATTTTTTTTAAATATTATTTTCAAGGGAGGGGGTTATTTGTTTGGGGAGTTCATATTTTAGCAATTACAAGTATCATAAATGCCATAGACCTCATTCTGTAGGGACAGCTGATTTCCCATAGGTTTGCATTTTTGGATAATACCTGCAGCCTTGTCCACACAAACTATTTAAGCAACTCCCAAGGACAGTGTTAAAATATAGGTGGAGTCTTTGAACTCCATTCTTAGCAGCTGTACTTCACTAGCTGTCCTGTGCCAAGATGGTACTGCTAAGAGAATGTAGCACTTTTACAGAAGCATTATGTATTGCAGCAAGCCAAACAACCTCCAGGACTCTCACTCATCATGACTCCCCTTTCAGATCTCATCCATTACATCAGTGGTCTCAAACCTTTCTTATGCCAAAGATCAACCCAGGATCTATCCTGCCCCTTCCCTGAGGCCCAACCAATTTCTCCAAAGCCCCATCTATTCAACCCCATTCTCTTCCTCGCTCTCCACTCCCCATCACTCATTTTCATCTGCCTGGGACTGAGGGTAACCATGCAAGAGAAGGTGAGGGTTGCAGGTTTGGGTGCTAGGAGGGACACCAGGTGGGGGCAAAGTGTTAGGATGCAGGAGTGAGGAGGTCAAGCTCTGGGAATGAGTTTTTTCCAGCCTAAAGCCACCTCCTGCACCCAAACTTTCTCCCAACGCCCATATGCCTCACTCCTTCCAGCTCTGAGAGGGAGTTTGGGTGCTGGAGAGGGCTCCAGATGGGAGCAGAGTGTTGGGTGCAGGAAGGTGTGAGGACAGTGGGCTCTGGGAGGGAGTTTGGCTTTTGGCTCAGGGCTGGCACAGGGGGTAAGGGTGCAGGTTGCAGCTGGGGAGCACTTACTACAGATGGTTGCATGCTGCTCCTGGAAATGATGGCTGGCTAAGGTCAGGTAACCTCTCCGAGCTGCCCCTAGAGGAAGGGGGTCTCCATATGTTGCACTGCTGGTGAACACCTGCAAGTGCTACCCCTTTTGGTCAACTCGCAGCCAATGGAAGATGTTTTGATAGTGCTAGAGGCAGCACAGAGCTGCCTTACCCCCCAGGGAGAAGCATGGGGCTAGGTAGAGGCAGCCTACTTGAGGATCACGATCGACTGACAGAGGCTCCAGGATTTACCAATTGATCGCGATCAACAGGTTGGTGACTCCTGCATTATATGAGTAAAATATGAAAATATGTTTCTGTTTTCTAAAGATATCACTAGACTTGTGGGAACAGCTCTGCTGAAGAAAGGGGAGTGATTAGGTCTGTTTTGTGCATTCAGTCCCAAATAGAAGGCCATGGCAGGGCTACCCACTCTGTCTTTAGTACACCATTTTTAAAGGTCAGAAAATGAATTAATTTGATACCTAAAATCAGTCACTAATTATACCACAGGATGTATCAGCAGCTAGGTAATTTGCTGAATATGTAATATGCATTTCTGTACTGCTTTCTAGCTTAAGATATGAAAGTGTTTTACAAAGTACAGTGAATTGAACCTCATAACACACTGTAAAACAGGTAAATGTTATTGTCCCATTTTGAAGATGATGAAACTGAGGGGACGTCTACTCTTCATGGCTCTTTCAAAATAAGCTATTCCGGAATAGTTTATTTCAAAATAGCATGTCTACCCTGCAGGGAAGCCTCAAAATTAGTCCTAGGCAGGCTTCCCTAATGCAGATGTGCTATCTCGATTTAGAGCCCCAGGAGGCCCCGGGGAAGAATAACTTAGAATGGTCTCAGTGAGGGGCTATTTTGAAATAGCGGCAGTGGTGCATCCACACATGCCTTATTTTGAAATAGCTATTTTGGAATAGGTGTTATTCCTCATAGAATGAGGCTTACAGATTTCAGAATAAGCCGTCCATTATTTCAAAGTTATTTTGAAATAACAGTATGCCTGTGTAGATGCTCACTTTGTTATCTCGAAATAAGTGTGCAGTGTAGACACAGTGTGAGGCACCAAGAGGTCAATTAGCCAGATCAGGATCACTTATGTAGTCCATGGACGAGCTGAAAATAAAATAGAGGATTCCTGACTCTCAGTTTTGTGCTTTAGCCCCAAATACATCTTTCATATATGAAAACCTGGGGACAGTTGGCAATTTGCAGGTGGGACCACTGAAAACATTTTCCAGCAGGGATGCTGAAAGGCTAGTATTCCATTACTGTTCCTTTGTATATATACTGCCTCCTAGAACCAGTATTTCAAGAAATTGTTACAAGAGTGGAATGGCCCAATACTCAAGTACAAAGGTTCGAGTGTGTTTTAAATAGATAGACACTGAAGGGTATTTGAAAGATGCATGTGGATGCTAGCAAGAAAGGAGCACTTCTTGCTGCCTATCCCTGTGATTCATTGCTAATTATTAGCGCTAAGGCATTCCCAACTGCATGCATGAGAGACTCTCACTATCTTTCCTGTCAGGCATTAATGATAATGAAACAAATTTTGGCACAAAGCTATCAGTTTGTACTTTGAGGAACTACCATGCAGAATTTGCTCCCCACAAAGAAGGAATGTGTTTTAATGAACCCTAACTGGTTTTAAGGATTAGGAAGGATGCTACTGTACTACAGAAGCATGTGTCGGGGGAGGGGGAATAAATTACGCTAGAAGCAGGGTTCCTTTAAAATTAGGGGCATACTTTATCACTGTGTCTGAAACAATATTACATATACTAGGCAAGAGCCTTAATTAATGTAACTTAATTGAAGTCAGTGAAGCTATGTCAGTTTACACTACTGGAGGACCTGACCTTCAAGTATTGCTTTTTTACTGACACTCTTGTCTGGCATATTTCTTCTTGATTTTTAAACTTCTTTGAGGCTGGAAATAGATTTTCTGAACCTTGGGAACATTTGAAGTCTCTTTACTCTCTCCTGGCTGTTTCCCAAATCTCTGACATTCTCAGACTCAGAGCAACTTCTTTTCTTGGTAACGCATTTATTTCTCAAAGCTAGCCTGATCCCCAGAAGTGTCATTTGTTTACCAAAGGCAGCTCTTCTCACTGCTTGTTCCATTGTGCCCCCTCACCCTACCCACAGAGACTCCTGAATATATACATAGGCCAGAATTTCCCCACTGACATTGTTTATCTCAACATTCCTCTTTTAGTGGTGCAAATTAGCTCTCTTTTGCTGGCTCAAAGGTTGTGGCAGTCTTGAACATTAAATAAGATTTTGCTTTATCCAATTGTACAGAGAAATTCAAGACTGATTTCTTACCTGCAATATTTGTTTAAGTTCCTAGAAAACATGGTGGCACACCCTGAAGATATTGATCTGTAAGCTAAATTGCAGTCTGCCCCCTTCAGAGTCATCTGTGATGTGCAAACCATCATGTTTAAAAGTGTCCTATCCTTCTTGATGCTTTATGACCCATGTGACGGCGCGTTGGGGGTTCCCCGTCTCCTGCACCCCGAAATGGCACAAACAGACTGCACCAGCCAGTGGAATTGAGGGTGGTTTATTGCTCCTCCAGCACAGCGCAGAACAGATGTAATCTGGTTACAGGAACTGGGCTAGGATGCCTCAGGCCCCCTTGAGATGGGGGAGACTGGGCCCCTAAACTCCAGCCCCTTCCCCTAGGCTCTCCTCCATGCCCTCCGACAGCCAGCAACCAACTCCCTAACTTCCAGCCCTGCCCCCCAGCCAAGGCAGCATTCCACCTTCCTTTGTTCCTCTCCATGGGGGGTGTCTGGCCACTGGTTTGCATAGTGACTCATCCTGTTTTGCTGGGTCGTGGTCCCCACGACAGCCAGTGGGGGTTACCCCAGAGCCAGCAGCATAGAAACCAGCCAGGTACCCCCACTACGTCACAGTTCTCCCCCCTCCGAGAGCGAACTGAGCAGGGTCACTCCGCTCGTGACCTAGGGAAGTTCGGGTCCTCTGCGTGGGAACCCGCCCTGGGGACATGGGTGCTCCCCTTGACTCGGGCCGGCCGTGGCGAGGCCCCACATGAATTGGCTTCCCTCTGTCCACTCGCCGCCCCGCTCCAGGGCGACTGGCACAGGCCTGTCCTCGGGGGTCGCACCCACCCTTCCACTGGCCTTGATCTCTGGCCAGGGTCTCTCGGGCCGGGGCCATGAGCCCAGCGAGCCTTCTCTGGACAGCCAGGACGGCTTCCACCCCCGATGCTCCATCCAGGGAGGACTTCCCCTCCCATAACTCTCTCAGCAAGCCCAGAGGGTCTATCTGGGGTAGAGACCCCCAAGCCGCTTTCCTCCTGTCTTGGGCCTTCCCGCCCCTCTGGCAGGAGTCACAGGACCGGCAGTACCGCTGCACGGCTGTAAAGATTCCCGGCCAATAGAAGTGCTGGAGCAGCTTCAGCCGGGTGCTCCGGATCCCCCGGTGGCCCCCAACGGGGACATCGTGGGCCAAATACAGCAGCTTGAGGCGATACTTTCGGGGGACGACCAGCTGCCGCTGGACACCCCATGCCCTCGCCTTCCTGGGGGGGAGCCACTCACGGAACAGGAGCCCACGCTCCCGCAGGAATCTCTCCTGGCCACCTCTCCCCCGGGGCTGAGCTGCACGGAGGCCAGCCTGGTCCCTCAGCCTCTGCAAGGAGGGGTCTGCCTGCACCTCAGCCTGGAATTCAGCTGCTGAGGCAGGGATCGGGACCTGTTCCCCACCTTTGTCTAGGTCCGGAGTCCCAGCCTGGCTGGACCCCGTGTCCACTGGGATGGGACCCTGAGGACGCTGCCAGGAGTCCTTCCCTGGACCCACGTTGTCAGCCCCCCGCTGGCTCTGGCTCCGGGTAGTGACTAGAGCCCGCTGGGATTCATGGGGCCACTCCTCTAGGTCATTCCCCATCAGCACCTTGGTGGGCAAGTGCGGGTGCACCCCCACTTCCTTGAGGCCTTCCTTCGCCCCCCATTTCAGATGCACCCGGGCTACAGGCACCTTAAACGGGGACCCATCTATGCCCTTCAGGGTCAGCTGCGCGTGGGGTAGTATCCGCTCCGGGGCCACTATGTCGGATCGGGCCAGAGTCACCTCCGCCCCCGTGTCCCAGAAGCCCGTCACCTTCCTACCATCCACCTCCAGGGGTATGAGGCACTCGCTCCGCAGGGGCCGTCCTGCCCCCACCCGGTACACGGAGAAATCCGCCTCCTGAGAATCAGACCTCCCAGGGGAGGTGCACTGAGCATCCTTCCCCTCTCTCTGAGCTGAGGTTTGCCTGCCAGCCCCTGCCTCTGGGGCAGCCTGCCCTTCCCCCCGCCCCAGCCAGTTAACCCTGGAAAGTCCCCGGTCCTGGGACCTGGTGCACTGAGCCCTCTTGTGGCCTTTTTGCCCACAGCGATGGCAAGTTAGGCTTTGGGCTGTCTCTGTCCAGGCCCTGGCTGGTTCTCTGGGGCGCAGACGACCTGTTCCTTGGTCTCGCCCCGTAGTTGACTCCCTCCGTCGCTCAGCCGAGATCCGGCCTCTGCGCGGTTCCCTCTCTCTCCGGGACTCCCGCTCACACCCGGACCGGCTCTCCGTGAACTCATCCGCCAGTCTCCCGGCCTCCTGGGGGTTCTCTGGTCTCCGGTCCTTGAGCCACAGCCTCAGTTTGGGTGGGCACGCTTCATAGAACTGCTCCATCATGACCAGCTTGAGCAGCTCCTCTGCGGTCTGGGCTCCGACTCCAGACACCCACTTGTGGCCGTATTGCGCCAGGCGGGAGGCCAGGTCCACATAGGTCTCCCGTGGCCCTTTCTGTACCCCCCGGAACTTTTTCCTGTACATCTCGGGGGTCAGCCCGAACTTGTGCAGCAGGGCCTCCTTGACTCGGTTGTAATCCCCTGGCTGTAGGTCCTCCAGCTGACTGAGCACTCCGGCCGCCTCCTGGCTCAGTGCGGGGATGAGCTCCTGCAGCCAGTCAGCTGGGGGAACCCGTTGCAGTCCACAGGCCCTCTCAAAGGAGCTGAGGAACCCGTCTATGTCGCCCATGTCCTTCAATTGGGCCACCACGAGCCTCTCCACGCGCCTGGCAGTCCTGGGACCCTGGGGCCCATCCGCACTTGGCGCAGCCAGTGCCCCGCCGGTTCTCCGCTCTGCCATGGCCAGCTCATGCTGCCGCTGCCTCTCTCGGTCCTGGCGCTCCTTCTCTCGGTCCTCTACTTCCAATTCCCTGATCCGCAGCTGGATCTCCAGCCGCCGCAGCTCCGCTTGGCTGGCCCCTGCCCTAGATGGGCTACGGCTTGCAGGCCTCCCGGGAGACGCTGTCTCATCTCTCCGGTGGGTTCCAGCGCTCCTCCCCCTCTCTGAGCCTGACACACTCTCAGGGGGGGTCTGGCTGCTTCCCCTGGGGACAAGATCCTGGCCCTGTGGCTGGTCATTCTCTTCCAGCTGGGTAATCAGCTGGGCCTTGGTTGCTTTCCGCACAGGCAAGCCCCTCTCTCTGCACAGCCCCACCAGCTCTGCCTTCAAGAGTCGGGCGTAGGCCATCTGCCCGCTGGTCCCCTTGGTGCAGACTCACCAGTCTAGTGCTGCAGCGCCCCACGATTCCCAGGAACCGCTTCGCTCTGTCTCCAGCACGCCTGGCTCCAGGGCTCTTGCTTCTACTGCGCCTTGTCGCTTGCCGCTGGGAGCTTCATCCACGGGGTGCAGTGCATCCCACTTCTGACACCAGTGTGACGGCGCGTTGGGGGTTCCCCGTCTCCTGCACCCCGAAATGGCACAAACAGACTGCACCAGCCAGTGGAATTGAGGGTGGTTTATTGCTCCTCCAGCACAGCGCAGAACAGATGTAATCTGGTTACAGGAACTGGGCTAGGATGCCTCAGGCCCCCTTGAGATGGGGGAGACTGGGCCCCTAAACTCCAGCCCCTTCCCCTAGGCTCTCCTCCATGCCCTCCGACAGCCAGCAACCAACTCCCTAACTTCCAGCCCTGCCCCCCAGCCAAGGCAGCATTCCACCTTCCTTTGTTCCTCTCCATGGGGGGTGTCTGGCCACTGGTTTGCATAGTGACTCATCCTGTTTTGCTGGGTCGTGGTCCCCACGACAGCCAGTGGGGGTTACCCCAGAGCCAGCAGCATAGAAACCAGCCAGGTACCCCCACTACGTCACAACCCATCAGCATCCTTTGGCCTGTTTGGTCATCAGATCCAGTTGAACTAGCTGAAGAACAGGTTGGTTATGACCGTTTTGTTATAGTATTACTAGAAGATTTACCTGACATTGCTCGGATCCTTAACTCAAATATGTTTTGTTTTCTTCAATTAAATCGTTGTTCTAGAATGGGTCAGGGGATGATGGGTTCAGTATTTGGGCTGCCGCAGGGAGAGAGGACAACCCCAGCCCTCTCACACTGAAGCAGCTTGGGGCGAGGTGAGAAGCACCTATCCATGTCTGCTGCAGCTCCAGCAGGCACAGTCAAGGGAGGGATGCATATTACCTGGCTAGGGGACAGACAGACACACAAACAGACAAACTTCTGAAATATATAGTTGATAGCTGTCCTTTTCTCCACCCCCTGCTGGCCCAATGGGGTTATAACTGTCCCAGTCCCCATCTCTGGCCCCTTGCTGCCCCCGTGTTCATTATGCAGTATAACTGCCCTCCTGCTAGGCTCCTCCCTTTCCATTTTATGACAAACAATCAAATTGCATGCACATCCCATTATCCTGGCACATCCAAACCCTGGCCTTGCTGTAAGTTATGATAAGAGGAAGCTGTATACTAAATGTGATGGTCCTCGCTCTTACCATTTAGCAAGCATTCTTGAACAAACAGACTCACAGACAGACAGATGGATAGACAAACAGATGTACATTTCTGAAATATATAGTAAGATGATAGTATGTAATAAACTGCATGTTGGTCATATCCCATTGATTAGTCTCCGTAATTTTCATTGGGAGAATTGTCTTGAGAATTCTACTCAACGTTTTTTATGTGTGTATTTCTATTTTTTAATAGACTTTCTTCTCTGGCATTCATCATGGTAGTATCTAGTGGCTGGAACACTTTTGGAGTTTCCCATGGTTCTGCTCTGGTTGTGATGCTTTTCATGCTGCTTTGTATATAGCTAGAGTCAGATTTAGAGAAAGAATAGTTTAGATTCTCACTGCTATGCAGATGGCACTAGTTATATATTTGCGGTTTTCAGCTGTGAACCATAAAAGGGACTGTGTTACTACTGAGCAAGATAGCAAGTTGCAAGCAAAAATCTGGATAAAATTAAATCTTAGCAAAGTGAAACTATACAGACCTGTTGGGGTTGAAAGTATGAAGAATGGACATTTTCCTGGCCTTCCCTTTGATGGGAAAATGTGTCACAGGGTCAGTCTGTCAAGTAGCCTTGGCATGGTCCTTGATCAGAGTCTAATACTGAGATTCAGGGGGCCTGATTCTCTACTACCTTGTAATCTTGGATCTCATTTGTTGCTCTTCAGAGTGGGCAGAAAACACTATCAAAATACAAGGCACTGGCGAAACAGGTTCAAGATTGGGTCAGCGGTAGTCAGCGCTGGTTTACTTCCTTTTAATCAGTTTAATAAGGTTGTCGCACTGCAACTTCTTCTCTGGCATCTCGATACCCATAATGCATATCTTTGTAACCCTGAGGTTGGATTACTGCAATGCATTCAATGTTCTCTCTAAGGACTGTTCTACACTAAAGGAGAAAGTCGACTTATGATATGCAACTCCAGCTATGATAATTACATAGCTGGAATCGAAATATCTTAAATCGCATTTTGGCACTGTCCACACAGTGGGAGGTCAATGGGAGCACATTCTCCCTTTGACTTCCCTCACACCTCATAGAAGTAGGAGTACCAGTGCTGATGGGAGCGCCCTCTCAGTTTGAATTCACTAGACCCATTAATTCAAACCTTGGAAAATAGACTGCGGCAGCTTCGATCATCTCTGTAGTGTAGACAAGCCCTAAGAGTCACATATGGCCGATGCAGAATACAGTGACACGACTGTTAGTAAAGGTAAGGGTTGTGTAGTTGTCTGCACTGTGTTTACATTGGCGTGAACTAGGTTTAAGAGTTTAATTTTACATTTAAGGCTGCATTTGTGCTATGAGGCAAGGGTGAGATTCCCAGCTCATACAGACGTATGCTAGCTCTCATCAGAGCTTGTGTACTAAAAATAGTATTGTAATCACGGTAGTGCAGACTGCAGCAGCACCATGATGTTAGCTGCCTCGAGTACAAACCTGCCTCAAGGTCCAAAGTATGTACATGGGGCTGTTAGCCGGATCTTATGCTACTACACCTACACGACTATTTTTAGCATGCTAACTCAATCTGGGAATCACACCTCTGGCTCGCTGTGTAGATGTAGCCTAAATACCTTACGGAGCTTTTGGAGCCCTCTGTATAGTGATCTCTTGCTCTCTTAGGTCAGGCAGAGTGGGTATTCTTATTGCAGGACTTTTTGAGTGTGTCTAGACTACAGGGTTTTTTTAAAAAAAAGTGGCCTTTTTTAAAAGAAAACTTCCCCTGCATCTAGACTGCTGCCGCATTCTTTCGAAATTAAATTGAAAGAACACGGAGTTTTTTTCGACCGCAGTAAACCTCGTTTTACGAGGAAGAACGCCTTTTTTCAAAAGTGCTCTTTTGAAAAAAGGCATTCTTGAATGCAAACAGGGCTTTTTTGAAAGAGAGCATCCAGACTGCCTGGGTGCTCTCTTTCGAAAAAGTGGCTCGCTTTTTTGAAAGAAATAGTTGCAATCAAGATGCTCTCTTTCGAAAGAGGCTTGTAGTCTAGATGTAGCCTTTAAGGGTAGTTACTTCCCAGATTTTTGTTTAGGTGCTTTAAATAAAAATACCATTTCCAATATGCAATTATTTACTCTAAGTAAGACATAAGTCCATATACTACTCTGTGTGTTATTTGCCACACAGATTAAAATACACGTCTGTTTTATTTTGACAGCATGCATTAGCATGCTTAAGCAAGAGACGTTCAAAATAACATTAATTGAGCCATATTCACGGTTGATGTTTTTTAAAAAGAAAGTAAAAAAGAAATGTGCAAGAGTTTTCACAGTGAACCACCAAAGTCCAATGAACACTTTTCAAAAACATGGTGTATTCTCAGCCAGGGAGATAGTAGGAGGATAGGAGATTATCATATATTCATTGAAAATAGAAAAAACATTTGTATGGTTTAATTTTTTTAACATATTGGCTATCATTATAGCTGCAAATATAGATTTACAGATGTTTGTAAAGAGTTCAACAGTAAATTTTATATGTTTGGCTGTAGTAATGATTTCTATTCCACAGCCTAGAAAAAGCATTACATGTCACAAGAAAGAAATATTACTGTTTTTTATCCCTCATCCCCTGTCTAGGAATTCTGAATACTTTAATCAATGCCAAACAAAAATGATGGGCTAGAAATTAAAACCACAACCACCAGAGGCAGGACATAAATGTGCAGATGTTCTCTGATGTTGGGGAAGCTTGTCAGAAAGACATGGATAATGGTTTTCTGAGAGAGCCTAAGAATCTAGTCAAGTAGGATGCTCTCAGAACACTGACTCCCTTAACCGCTTCTTCAGAAAATGCACTTGTCTTTTCAGATTTCATAGTGACTTGCCTTGTTCTTACCATTTCATTAGCAAGGCTAATAACTAGAATCTATTACTAGAAGTAAATAAAGTGAGAAATGCCCATCTCTGATTTACTGGACCTCTCACACGTGTACACTGCCGATCAGTCCCAAAGTAGTGACAAAACTCAGGAGTCCTTTTACAGTCAGGCTTCTTTATCAAGTACAGGTTGGACCTCTCTGGTCCAGCATCCTCGAGACGTGACTGGTCCCAAACGAGAGGATTTGCCGGACCAAGGGAGATCTCTCCCCTAATGGCCTGTGTTGCCCCAGTGCCCCAGCCTGGCCCTGCTGCTACCCTAACCCCTGGGGGTTCTCTAGCTGCCACCAGCTCAGCTGCTGCCAGGGCCGGAGCTCCTACTGCTGCCACTGGGGCTAGAGCTCTGCAGCCACCTGGCTCTGCAGGTGGGACCGGTGCTCCACATTTGGGGCCAGGGCCACAGCTCCCTGACTGTGGCTCAGGCTGGATTTCCCCAGCCGCTGGGGCCAGAACAGGGCTGGAGCTTCCTGGCCACTGGGGCCAGAACTCCCCATTGCACTGCCTTCCGCCCCCCCCCCCCCCCCCCCCCCGGGACATGGGAGTCCTGGCTCAGTTGTCCCCCCACCACACACACCATGCCCCTACCTTACCACCAGACCTTCTTGTCCTTGGGCTCTCTGGTCCAGGAACATACATAGTCTTGCTGGACCATGGATGTTGCCGGATCAGAGAGTCCCAGTTTGGGGAGAGACAACCTGCATCTGCATATCTCTTTTCAGTGTTGTACAAATGGGTGCCCTGAAAATCTTGTGGCTTCCACATTTAAACAATTACAGAAGGAGACATTACAAATAACAGCACACACCATTCGTAGTGAGTTTTTAAAGGCAGTCACTGTGTCTGGGTACATGTTCGGACATGATAATAAACACATCACCACAGAAATGGGATTGTATACTCTCCTTTACTAGTCTCTGCAGCACTAGGCTACCTAACTGGTGTGGGCCTCTGTTAATATACAATTTCTGCCTCTGAAAGGGGAGCCCTGATTGGAGTTCTTCAGCAAAAGTAAATACATCCCAGCTGCGCCTGCTGCGTTCACTACCTTTTATTTATTGTTTCAATCAAAACATACAGGGCCAGATTTCCTATGTGGTCTGGTTCCTTTTTGCCTCGGGCAGTGTGAGGCGGCTTGATACTGAGACGAGAATTCTCCCAGTGCAGAGAGTGCTCAGCTATCATAAAGTCTGTGGAACCAGCTCCTTCACTGGCCCTTGGCTAGGTAGGGGACATGCCAAGGGGGCAGGAAGGCAGTACATAACTTGTGCAAGAGGATGAGCACCTCTGGGCTTGCCTCATCAGTTACGAAACTTGCTTGAGCCACGGCACCTAGTTTCTTGAGCCCCAGCACCTCTTTTATTACCAATTAAGCACTGCAGAAAGGGGATATATTAGGGGTGAGAGAATAACTAGGTACAGAAAGTGCTGCTGCACCAGTCCACATCAGGCAAATGGTCCCTTGTAGACCTTTAACAGCTGGCCTAAGTGGGAGCCTCCTGTTGGGACTGGGGCCAGCAGCTCCACAGAGCAGAAGAGCAGGAAGTTACAAATGCCTTTCTGACAGCCTTCCGCTTTCCTACACTGAGTGCATCTCAGTTTCGGAAAAAATCTTACCCACAAATTTCTTGTCTTACAAGGCTTGCATCAAGTATCAGATCATTGCTTTCTAGGTAGGGATGTAATAGTGTAATTGCTTTCTAGGTAGGGATGCAAAAGCGTATAGGTTAATGCTATAGACTACACGCATTCTCTCTCCATCCCTGCCTTTCCCAGTACATTTTTTAGCAGGCTGGCCAGCAGCTCAGAGCAGTCCCAGCTTGGTTTGGGTCCAGAACTTACCCTCACTGCAGCTCTACATTTAAAGTGTATTAAGAGCCAGAACCTGGCTCAGTTCTGACTCGCACTGCACCCAAGAGCTCAGACCCCCACTTTGGACAGAGGCAGCAGCACGAAGTGACAGGCAGCCAGTCAACGAGGGAGCTGGGTTTTAAGCTGGTTCCCCTCGTGGACCAGCTCCTGCCTGGCACCCCACGCTCCTGCTCCTGACAGAGACGCAGCAGTGTGAGGGGGCAGGAGGCTCCCTGGGAGTGGGACCAGAGAGCACTGGCTGCCAGCCCCACCTCTGGGGACTATTGAATAGTCGACTAACCAATAAGAATTCATGAGGTTAACCAACTATTCAATTAACCAATATTTAACATCCTTATTTCTAGGTGGTATTAGTGGATGAAAAGAAAGCACTAGATGTAGTATATTTGAATTGAAATTAATTATTTGACACAAAATATCCCTGAAATGAATTCTTATTAGCTTGAATAAAGAGACGAAGATATGAGCCAGTATGGACTGAAGGATGTAAACAAGGGCAATGATAAAGAGTGGTGTTTTGAGCGGGGAGAATATGATTATTGGGGTACCAGGGTGTTTGGCTTGGACTCATTTAACATCCTTATTACTGGTCTGGAAGAGGAAGTGAACAGCCATTTAATTCAGTTTGCATTTGATACTAAATTAGGAGCTGTGGCAGACACCAGTGAAAGCAGAGAAATAAATCAAAAGCACCTGGAAACATGGGCAATAAATAACAAAATGAGATTCAGTTTGAAAAAATGCAAGCTAATATCTTTGGAAGCACACCATCCAAAATACAGCCATTAGGTGAGAGAATCCTGGAAGCAGTAATTCTGAAAGAGATACAAGGGTGTTAAGGAGCAGCAAACTACATGAGTTTGAAATATGATATTACTGCCAAAAAGTCAATGTAATTTAGGTGCACATATGCAGGGGGAGTGCATCAAGGAACGACAAGGAAATGGTCCATCTTTATATGGCTGTGGTGTGAACACACCTGCAATATCATGTTCAGTTTTGGGCTTCTCATTATCAGAAAGATACAGATAAATTGGAATGAGTTCAGAAAAGAGCTATAAAAATGATCCAGCACCTGGAGGAACTGTTGACTTATGAGGAAAGATCAGAGAAGCTATATACATATAACTTGGCTGAGAGATGGCTGCAAGGGGACAGAAAAACAGTCTACAAATATTTGATGGGTATAAACACCAAGGGGGAAGGAGAATGGTTTAAGGGGATCGCTATGAGTAATGAGATTAAATAATAAACAGCAACAATAATTTAAGAGGACAAATTTAAATGGAATAGGAGGAAAAACTTATAGCAGTGAGATCTGTGAGCTGCAGAGTAGTTTCCCATGGGATGAGGTGAAAGCTCCATTTATATGAGTCACTTAACACCAGACTGGACAAATCACTAGAAAATGTACTGTACTATAGGGAGGCTTCCATTGCCTGAGGAATGGATTGGATGTCTTAACAGTCTCAAATATTTATGGCTGTATGGTACTTTAATATGTTTGGTCAATTAGTTACCTGTGAAAAGAATATATTTTCCTATTGTGTGGGGATCCAGAATTTAATGACCCAATCCTGTAAAACTTATGGGTGTGCTTAACTTTTAAGACTGTAAGTAGTCCTATTGACTGCTCACGTGTTTAAGCATATGCTTAAGTTTCTGCAGGATCAGAACCTTAGATCTAGCAGAGTTCTGCGTAAACATTGTACATATAGCTAACTAAATCATCTCTATTTAATATATGGAAAGAATACAAAAGAGTGGTGTCAGCAGGAAGCCCTGAAGAAAAGTTACTCTAGGGCAGGGGTTCTCAAACTTTGTGATACCGTGACCCCCTCTAAGTTGCTCGTGACCCCCTGGGGGATTGGGACCCACACTTTGAGAAACGCGGCTCTAGGGGATTTTTTTTTAGTTGACCAGTAATATGGAGTACATCCTAGTTTAATAACCGTTAATCTTTGCCATCTTGCTGCTTTCCATTCTGGGAAAATGAGTATTCAGCAGACATTGGGAGACTGTTTTCTATAGTCCAGTTTTACCAAAATTTGATCTTTTTGAGTGGTCTGACTTGGAGATGTACTGTTAAAACTACTGTTAAATATGGAAAAGGCAACTTGAAAACACGATCTTTCCTCATACAAGGCAGAGGTGCAGTGGCATATTAGTATAGAACTAATATTTATTCAACCTGGATATTTTTCCTATTAAATGAAAGTTATTTTCAGCCCATCTTATCCTTAAAATCAGCAAAGCCCAGGTTGCCAATATTCAGGCAGCTGTGAGTTATATATACTCTCTATAACAGCAGAAAGTGGAACTGCCTTTTTTTGGTTTGTTTTATGTTTGTTTGTTTGTTTGTTTTTCTTTCCCCCTTGGTGGGTTGTGCGTGGGGCTGGCAGCGTTGTCGTGCCACAACCCAGTAGCAGAACCTCAGGACTCTCCAGCAAGAGGTCAAGTAGCAGCAGCTCCAGTGAATCCGAGAGCAGTTCAGAATCTGACTCAGAGAGTGAAAGCAGTTCCAGTGAGAGTGACGGCAGCAAACCCTCTCATTACTCCAGCCCAGAGGTAAGGACTCCTGCTCTTTATGATTCAGGGAAGCAGCTGAGATTATACCCACTCGGGCCCTTAGCTAGCTAAGAAAACACAGGGAATCTGTAAGTAGGCCAAACAAACAAACAAATGGGAATGGAGGAGGCCCAGGGAGCCCTATCTCTAGGTCTTTCTGAAATAAATTCCTCCACAAAAGCAGCCCCCAAAAGGTATCAAACTAGGGAATTGTGATCTAGATTAAATTATCATAACTGATTTAAAGACTGTACTCAAAGAGTAGCTTTCAGTGTTTCACTGTCAAACTGGGAGAATGTATCTATTGAGATGCTGCACGGGTATGGCTTGACTGCGGTATTATTCAGTATTTTCATTATGCATGACTTGGATAAGAAAGTTAAGAGTGTGCTGATAAAATGTGTGGATGACACCAAGATGAGAGGGCTTCCATGCATTTAGGGGTACAGGGTTAGAATTCAAAATGATTTTGACACATGGGAACATTGGTCTAAAATCAAGGAGATGAAATTCAGTAGGTCAAATGCAAAATAATACACTTGGGAACAGTGGTGGGGGAACAATTTTTAGGGGCGGGGGCGGGGCCAGGGCCGGATTAAGACCTTTAGAGGCCCTAAGCACTGAAAATATTATGGTGCCCCCCATATGTAATTCAAAATAAAAACAATACTATACCGTAAAATCTCTTTTTTTTTTTTTTTTTTTTTTTTTTTGGTGCCCCTGCTTTGCTGGTGCCCTAAGCACGTGCTTAGTCTGCCTATTGGGTAATCCAGCCCTGGCACAGGGCTGTAGAGCTACACATCCCTCCACCTAACCCCCTCCGCGCCCCTCACCATGCCAGGCTGGGGCCACAGATGAGGGCAGCTGCAGAGCCTCTGGCTGACCATTGGAGCCCCAGGGCCTGCAGCAGAGCTGCTGGGACCCTGAGGGGCAGCAGACCTCTCAGCAGCTGGGACCAATGGCAAAAGCAGAATCCACAGGCCCAGGAGCCCCAGAGGCAACGGGGGACCGTTGGAGCTGGCTGCTGAGTCTCTGAGCAGCAGCGGAGTCCCTGGGCATGGGCTGGCAGCTGGGACCCTAGTGCGGGGTGCAAAATCGGGCGGTGTTGCAACACTGCTAAGTCCCTACTTCACATGCCTATGCCTGGGAAGAGAAGATCAAATGTATAACTACAAAATGGGGAGTAACTGGCTAGGGTATAGTTCTGCTGAAAAGGTATGTGAAGGCTATGAGCCCTGGTCTACACTAGGGAGTTATTTCAGAATAACTCCCCTTATTTTGAAATAACAAGTGGAGTGTCCATACTACCAAGCCCATTATTTTGAAATAAGGGACTGGTTATTTCGAAATCTGTACACCTGCTTTCCACAGAGAATAAGCTTACTTCAAAATAGTTATTTCAGGAGTTATGATTTCAACATACGTTATTTTGAAATAATTTCCTAGTGTAGACATGCCCTAGAAGATCACAAATGGAATATGAATCAGTAGTTTGATGCAATTGCAGAAAAGGCTAATCTTCTGGGATGTATTACCAGGCATGTAAGGTTTGTAGTAATTGTGCCTCTCTACTCAGCACTGGTAGGGTCTCAACCAGTTCTGCACATCATATTTTAGGAAAGATGTGTACAAACTGGAGAAAGAGAGTCCAGCGAAAAGAGAAAAAAGTTTAGAAAACTTAAGGTAAGGTTAAAAAAACAACAGGGTATGTTTAGTCCTGAGAAAAGAACTTTCAGGAGGGGGAATATGATAATTATGTTAAGAGGACTCTGATCAAAATTGTTGTCCATATCCATTGAAGGTAGGATATGAAGTAATTGTCTTAATCTGCATCAAGACAAATTGAAATAGCTACTAGGAAACGCTTTCCAACTATAGGGAAACACTGGAACAGGCTTTCAAGGGAGGTTGTGGAATCCCCCATCACTGGAGATTTTTAAGATTAGGTTAGACAAGCACCAGTTGGAATGGACTAGGTCAGGGGCAGGCAAGTACCAGCCCATGGGCTGGATCTGGTCCACCGTGATTAGCCCTTGGCAGGCTGCTGTTGCTATATTTACGTACACCTCTGCAGGTACAGATGATTGCAGCTCCCCTTGGCTGCAAATTGCCATTCCCAACCAATGGGAGCTGCAGGAATCAATGTCCTGAACCATCACTGTTCTGTTGCCCACCCCTGATATAGGGATACTTGGTCCTGTCTTTGTGAAGGAGGCTTGGCTGGAAAATCTCTTAAGGCTGCCAATACCTCAGACCTACCCAAACGTAGGCTACAGCTACACTGCGAACATTTTCCGGAAGAGGAAATGCAAATGGAGCACTCATTAGCATTTCTTGTGCTCTCATTTGCATATTCTCTTCCGATCCTTTTTGCGGAAAATATTTTTGTGCAAAAAAGCACTGTGTAGACGGCGCCTTTTTGCACAAAAACCCCCTTTTGCGCAAGAATGCTTATTGACTCATTTTTTGAAGAGAATACGCAAATGAGAGCACGAGAAATACTTATGAGTGCTCCATTTGCATTTCCTCTTCCGGAAAAAATTCGTAATGTGTAGCCATAGCCCTACACACACACACGCGCGTATTCAAAAATCCAGCATCAGATTGCAAACACACATGAATCTCAGACAAATAATTCTGCTTTACCATACAACACTGGATTTTGACAACTATGTCTCTCAATCTCTCCTCATCTTAAAGAAGTAAATTCCCTTGTTATAAAATCAAGAATACACTAAGTATGCTATGTAACATTTTGGCATTACATTTTCCACCAATCAAATACAAAAGTTCCAAAAGCACACCTATGGCGTGATTCCCTTGGTTTTGTTGTTCTTGTTTTACTCAACAATGTTCTTGCCTTCTCTCTGCCTCTCAGTATTTTTCATATTCATTTTCAGTTAATTTTTCATTTCTCCTTTCCCCTTCCCCACATCTCTTCATCCAGTCTTCCCTTTTCTTTCCTCTTTCTTCTACATTCCTGGGCTTTTCCCCATGTCTCTCTTTTTGCTGTCCTATTTCCGCCTCTACTCATTGGTTTCTTTCCACTCAAGTTCTCATTCTTTCCCAGCAGATTCTAGTCTCTTTCTCCAGTTCCCTACTGCAGACATCTGACTTAATGCCTCAATCTTCTCTTCCATATGGAGTTTCAACAAACCTTCTATTTGGGAGGGTAGGGGCAAGAACAGGAAAGGGGGATTCATAGGCAAGCAGGTGGCAAAGGAGAAGAAAAAGTAGAAAAGTCTGGTGACCTATGTGGGGAAATGGAGAGGAAGAAATTGGTGTGCAGGCAAAAAAAGAGCATGGTGAGCACCCAACACATGTCAAAATGGAAGTATGTCTGTTTCCTTGTCGGTGAAGTATGGAATTGAAAATAGTTAATTCTCTTTTCCTCAGGTAAAGAGCATAAGGGGAGGGAAGCTAATTGATGGTGTCAGGCTAGAGTTTTCACGATGCTGGGCAGAAAGGATGTTAATCCGGACCAAGGATCATGTGACCTTGGAGGAACACACCCTATCCAAATCTGTAGGGCCAACTCTATGTGTGTTGAAGGTATCGATACTTGTGGTCATCAGGTGATTGTACTGTTCCGACAGATAGCTGGCCCCTTGTCATTACAGCATGCGGTTTGCCTTTCCAGAGCTTGCTCAAACTGTAACTTTTTCCAAGTAGTTCTGGGGAAGGCCATGACATTAACCTGTATGACGTGGTGGTTGATCCAGCTGAGCAGGCCATTTGTGATGCCCTCAGTGTCCACTACTATATCAGGTCCAACATGTATCTGGCTGTGTGCATACCTTCCGAGACTGCCTGTGTGAAATCCAGGGGGTTTTCTATTGGACAAAAAATCAGCTGCTAACATGTCTTTGTCAGCGTCTATGTAGAAGTGATCTCTCCAAGCACCATGAACCTGGGTATTGCAGCCCTATTCTGGGCATCCGGTCTGTGAGTTCATAAGGGACCAGGATAGGGATTTCATATTAGGGATGTAAAATCCCATTTAATCAGTTAACCAGTTAAAAATTACTTTTAACTGATTAACCAATTAAGCGGGATCCCACTGTGCTGCTAGCTCCTGACCCCATGGGGCTGCTGGCTCCTGGTCCCTGGCCCCCATGGCTACCGACTCCTGGCTGGCTGGCCTCATGGGGCTCTTAACTGCCAGCCCCAGGAGCTCCCCGCTGCTAACCCCCAGTCTTGCAGTGCTGTTGGTTAACCAGTTACTAGTAAGCATCATCCAATAAGGGTGATGCTTACCATGAAACCAGTTATTTCATATGGAGAGCTGTAGACCACAAGCAGTCTTAGGTTCCTTTTTATCCCTCACCACACAGATCATAAGTACATATTCAAATATTTTTATTTCCGGAGTGGGGTATCTTCTGCATTTGCATTTAGAGGGAAGGAGGATTGCTGCTCTACCTCCTCTTTTATTTTTCTAGCTCATTTTGGGATATTTGTGCATTGAGTAAACTAAAACTTACTTTAACTGAGTAAACTAAGGTTTCCCTCCAACCAGGTTTCAGTGATGCAGGTCAGGATAGATGTCTCATCAAATATCACAGTATAAGTGGGCCTAGTTTTATTGACTACCAAACATGCACTTGCCATCAAGAAGTTGAGGGTTTGAGCCTCTTTCTCTGTTGAGGCCAGGAACGAGTGTGTTGGTGATGGCGCTGACTTCATGTGTCTAGTTGAAGGACTGATGTCATGTGCGGCATCCTTGAGCGAGGTCTGCTCATCCCAGTGACAATTTTGGGTTTGGGATGGTGAAGGATAACTGGATCTGAGGTCCCTTGAAGGGCCAAAGCTTCCTACTCTCCAGATTCTAGGAATCTGGCATTGTTGTGCTTTCCTCCAATAAGTGATCATAGTGGTCTCTGTAAGGGAGATATTGGTTAGAAAGATTGCAGAAGTAATAGATTGGGGGGAGGGGAAGAAAGTTGTAATTGGTCAGTTAGCTGTTTTGGAGAGGGAAGGGCATAATTCCCTGCCATCTAATTGAAGCACTAAACTACTAGCATGCAGTTTCCAGTTATCATTCCATCCCTTCCACAGGATTTATTATCCCCACCCTGGTGGATCTTCCTGCTTCCCGAGGCATCTCACTTTCAATGGCTTCTCCCACTCATCCCTCTAGATTTCCCCCCCTACCTCCTACCCCACTCACCCCAAGGAGAACATTTTCTGTTTGCCATCCCTTCCCTGTCACTTCAAATTTAAGTGGGAGCTGTGGGGAGGGAAGAGAGTGTTGAGGCAGCCTCTTCTCTGAGCCTCCTCCAGTTCCCACTGTGCATTATGAGTCTATATTTCCTGACTTTTGAAATCTGTAAGTAGGAATAGGGGCTGAGAAGGTTTGTATTAGCATTAGGGATAGTTCAGTTCTACTAACATTCCTTGTTCAGTGTTAGAAGAAAACATGACTCTTTTTGTGAGCCTTTATCATTGTCACATGATCTACTGCTGTGAAGCACAGAAGGAAGAGGAGCGGCTGGGGGAGAAGTGGAGAAGCAGCTGGCTGGGACAGAAATACACTGGCAGCTACAGCACAGCTGCCCTTCATAACAACACAAAAAATATGGATTTATCTGTCCTGTTTTGTACTGAACTAGGCCCAGCCACCTGAAAAGGCTGTGAAAAGTAAACGTCCCTCCGGCTTCTCTGTAATGACTAACATACACCAGCTGCATAGTTCTTTTCTTTTCAAGTGTCCTAAAAGCGTTTTTCGTGACACTGTTGTCCCAGGAGGTAATGTTGGGTCTTAGGCCTTGTCCAGCACCTGTCAAAGCTAACAAGACTTGCAGGGCTTTGCCCTCCCCACATCAGCAGGGTGTGACCAAGGCTATGTCTACACTGCAGAGCTATTTCAGGATACCAGATGTATCCCAAAATAGCTATTCTGCATCTTTAAAGCAGCCCATTATTTCAAAATAGATTTCAAAATACCGGGTGCATTATTCCAGCATCCCTGTAGCCCTCATTCCACAAGGGTTAAAGGACATTTCAGAATAGCGCTTTATTTTGAAATTACTTCAAAATAAGATGTGCAATTTGCATAGCACAAATTACGCTCCCTGTGTGTTCTTGGTGTTCCCTCAGATCTTATATATCAGTGTCATTGACCCACTTCTCTGTTGCTACGTGTGCAGCGGAAGCTACAGCTGTGATTCCCAGCTCACATACACATAGCGAGCACAAGGATAAATAGTGGTTTAGCCGCAGTACCACAGGGAGCTGCAGCACCGAACATGAATCCACCTAACCCTTATGGACATGTCCTCAGCCTTGCCAAGCCTTTCCACCACTGCCTGCCCTATTGCAGCTGCACTATTCCATATACTCCTGTGTCTCTTAGTGAGCTGGGCCAGCATGCATAGACAAGTTGGGAATTACACCCCACCGTAGGCACCAAGTTATAAGGATCTGTTTCGCCTGTGCTCCACCAGTGTTTGGTCTTATATTTTCAGAGCCATCCTGCCCCCGGCCCCATGCTTCAGGGTGACCCAGTGTCCAGCGCAGCTTGGGGCATTAGTGGCCTGGCGCCAGCCATAGTAAGGAACCCAGCCTCACCCACTCTACTCTGCCTCTGCCCACCCCTAAAAACTCCCCAATGTAGTGTGGGGGAGTATAGACACCTACACCTTTCTAAAGAGAGCAGAATATTCCCCTGACTAATGCTGTGCTGGCAAGTGCAAAGAGGGGTACAGAGGTGATATAAGTTGGATGCCTATGATTTGCTAGGGGGTCACTGTAATCTAGTGAATCAGGTGTGGGCCATGTTTTTCCCTGTCCTCTTCCCCACAAATAATTGAAATTTCTAGGGGGTACTATTGAATTGATGGAAAGTTTCCAGTGAAATTTTGCAAACATTTTCTCCCATTTCACCATACCAATCATCACATGCCATTGCAAAACAGTCTTCCTGAGGTTCTTGTATATGATTTTTTTAACTCCACGGCTTTTCTTTGGGTGCAATTGGATTCCAATTGTATATTTAATTCAAAGGTGCAGTATTGCTGACTGCATGCATTCAGAAATCATGTCCAGCCCCCAGAGTCATTGGCTTAAAAAGTATGAATTGTTCAAAACAATGTTTTGGAGAATGACAGTATCTAAGGTTCATAAGTATAGCCACTTAAAAAAATTGTGGGTGACCAGTTCCATTCAGAAGATTGAGTGGGACATCAGTAGGATAATACAAAGTTGGCATGATATTTCCTGAGAACTTTTACCGCTGGTTGTTGACTAATGAGAAAAATTAGATAAGAGTAAAATTCTTCATGGTCTAACCAAGGGCAGAATTTAGCCTGGTGATGGTTTTCAAGTCAGCTATGTAACATGCACAGTGATTAATCATTTCAAATTTAATGTAATACAGAAACAAATTTTGTGTCACTGAGGACTTCAAGAGATTTTCCCACTGATTTCAGTGGGGTCAGAATTTAGCTTTTTATGTCTTCTGCCACAAAAGACAGCTCATATATGAGTGAAGCTGTATCCAAACCTCATCTTCAGTGTGGTTTTAGTGGTATAATTAAAGATACTATTTAGTGGTATAATTAAAGATACTGTGTCATTTTTTCCATACATTCTTATTCCACCACCACTTGTTTCGTTTCATTCAAATTACCGATTGAAAGAAGTACTAAGAAGCATTTGGGCATTTTTTCTTAGCCATAGCTGCATTTGAAATAATGATGCTTCTTAGAGTGCTGTCCCTGTGGGTACGCTACTCTAGATGCTGGTCAAGGTTCCCTCTAAGCTGTGCAGCAGCACACCCCCACAGCTGTTTAATCAGCCCTGCCCAGTCAGGCAGCTCTATGCATGGAGCCCTGAGCCTCTGACTGAGCGGGGCTGATTAGGCAGCTGTGGGGTTGTGCGGCCATGCAGCTTAGAAGGAACTTTGATGCTGGTGCATTCTTGCACCAGCGATCGGAGACTTTTCATAGCAGTGCCCTAGCTATGCATCACGAATGCACAGTCAGCATCTGTTAGAGTCATTGGTGTCCATTGACTGCATGAACAGCATAGCTCCCTGAGTTCCTTTTCTATTGTCCTTGGCAGCCGATGGAGCTCGCCACGGTTACCCTTTCTTCACCTGAAACGACACAAGGGATAGAGATTTCCTTTCATTTTCCTCATCCCAGTTGTTCTACCTTTCCTACGACCTTCTTTGTTTAAAATTATTTTTTTCTTCTTTGGGATTTCCCAACAGTTGGACCTTTGTTTTTCCCCCAATTCTACAATGGCTAGTCACAGTGCCTGGCGCACCAGGATTTAAAAAGTGTGATTCTTGTAGAGACTTCTGATGGACATTCCTCCTGTGTTAAATGCCTAGGAGAGGCCACCTCTCCCTCCAGTGCCCTCATTGCTCCAACTTACTGGCCAGAGCGAGACATGACAGGGAGGTCCCTCTCAAAATGATTTTGTTGGAGAAATCTCTCCATCCCTCTGACGATGATCCTGCCACCGCTCACAGGGCATCTACCAAGGACGAGACCTCTATCACATCCAGGAAAAATCCTTCCTCTCCAACCAACAAAAGCTGGGCTAAGCCCAGGACTTCTCCTACCAGGTCCCTACTGCTGGTGCTGAACTCTACTAGACTCAACACTGTAGATAAGCTGGGTATCTCCAGCACTGCACTGACATGGGCACAGATGGCGCAGAAACACTCACACTTGGATCTGCAACATAAGGCCTCTGCACTGGCACCGAATGCATCGGCACAGTATCCGGCACCATAGTCAGCACTGAAGTTGGCCCGTGCCAACATACCGCCCCCACTGGCATCAGTGTCAATGCAGTCCTCAGCACTGCTACCCCAACCACCAGCACTGCTCAAACCGGCACTACAAAAGAGTACGCTAAAGCAGTCGTTGGCACTGGTGCAGTTCCTCCAGCATAGTAACATTGAAGTTCACCCGGTGCCACGATCACCGGTCTTCCGCACCAAACAAACTGTTCATTCTCTTCCATCTCTGGCATCATCCATTTCCTATAGTGATCCAGACACAGGACCACAGGATAGCAGATTTTCCTCCCAACATTCTTCCCCCACTCACAGAAGACCACCTGAAGAACTGGGACCGATGAAGCAAACCCATAGAGCTCCTCCACTTCACTGGTACAGATAGCCCTAGCCATATGCACAACCCTCATATCCTTGTCAGTGGCCAAACTGGGACCCAAGGTCCTTCTACAGACATCACTATATGACACTATCAACACCAGCCAGAAGAGCTATTACATCTTCCCCGCACCAAACCCAGGACATTCATTCTATAGGCCAAGAAAAGGAACTTTCTGAGGATGATAAGCATGAACCAATTGAAAAAGAACAGAGGTCCCCACTCCATAACTCTTCTTTGTCACTGGATGATACAGTGATTCCAACAACCCCTACTCCCATATATGAATTGAAACACTTTCAAGAGCTCTTTAAGAGGGTGGCTATGGCTCAAGAAATAGATCTCCAGGAAGCCCAGGAAAAACAACACAGACTTCTGAGTATCCTGCAGCCCTCTACCAGTATGAGGACCACCCTTCCCATGGACAAAGCCATTTTAAATCCTGCTGATACAATTTGGCAGACACCTGCATCAATCATGCCCACAAACAAGAGAGCCGATAGGAAGTTCTTTGTACCTGGTGACGACGTGGACTTTTTATTTTCTCATCCACAACCCAACTCCCTTATTGTGGATGTAGTCCATCACAGAGCCAAATACTTACAGTTCCACTCTATATCTCAGGATAAAGACCATAAATGCCTCGATATTTTTGGGAGGAAAGTATATTCTTCTGCAACCCTACAACTCCATATAGCCAACTACTCTGCACTACTAGCAGACTATGACCAAACAAACTATAGGAAACCCCTGCCTTATGACGGCCTGAGTTGCAACCCCCCCCCCCCCCCCCCGCACCTACAGCCATTTTTTAAAGTGCAGAAGGGTCTGAAAACCCCCAACTTACATCCTCAGCCTGCATTTACAACGGCACCTATCGTAAATGTGGGTTCAAATTATGACGCCCCTGACTTGTGACACTATCCCAGGAACCGATCGTGTCGCAAATCGGGGGCAGCCTGTACTCCAAACTCCAGGATCTTTTAGAGCACATCCCAGATCAAAAACATCAACAACTTTAGGCAGTTATACAAGAAGGTCAGGCGATTTCCCATACAGCCCTCCAAGCAGCCTTTGACATGGCAGACACAGCAGCCGGTAGAATGGCAACTGCTAGCATTATGAGGAGAGCTTCATGGCTACCAGCCTTCAGTATTCCATGCAAGACTCTCATACTATACTCTTGGCATGTACACTCCCCCTAACAAACGAAGGACGTACACCTCCTATCTCAAACCTCGGGACACCTGTAGACAGAATCAGAGACCATTTGACTTCAGACACAAACAACAACCACAAAACACAGGCCACAAAGACAGGCTTTTACATCTCAGTCACCCACTTCCAATCAGCAATTCTGAAGGCTTGCTGGGAGGGCATGAGCAACTTCTCCACAGCACCACAAATAAACATCACACAACCTTCAATTTGCTCATTGTCTGTGGCCCTTTTCCCACCACTGGCCCAATAAACATCAGACTGATGGGCCTTGGAAAGAATCAAATTTGGCTATTCCATCCCCTTTACTTCTATCCGTCCTACTGATCCCCCTGCCCTGCTCTTCAGGGACCCTTCCCACGAGAACCTCTTACACTTGGAAGGTCAGAATCTACTAAAAATAGGTTCTGTGGAAATTGTTCCATCTCGTTACTAAGGAAGGGGGTTTTATTCCAAATATTTCCTCTCACAAAAGAAAACAGGAGGCTTGAGATTGATACTTGATCTCAGAAGATTAAACAAGTACATACGCAACTAAAGGTTAAAGATAGTGATACTTGCCACAATTATACTGGTACTAGACAAAGGAGACTGGTTCTCAGCCCTTGACCTGAAGGACACTTATTGTCATGTAACAGTCTATCTAGCTCACAGATGTTTCCTATACTCTGCCGTTGGCACAGACCACTACCAGTGTTGAGTTCTGCCATTTGGCTTATCAACAGCTTGAAGAGTCCTTTCCAAGTCACTGGCAGCAGTCATAGCTCAGCTCCAATTCATCTCATACAGCACAGTAGGGATATGCCTCCAAATTCTTGGCCATATGGCTGCCACAACATATGTCGTTATGTTTGCAAGGTTACATATGAGATGCTTTCAGACCTGGCTTGCCACTGTACATGTCCCTTCTAGAGATCCCCTACACAAAAAGATATCTGTCCCACAATTTGTACTTTCTTCTCTAGACTGATGGCCCAATATACTCCAAGGGGTTCCCTTTCATCAACATGCACCAGTTTGCACCATAACTGCAGATGCCTCCCTCCTGGGTCAGGGAGTACATCTAGAGAGTGACACCGCCCATAGAAAGTGATCTTTTCAAAAAACCAAGTTACACATCAACATACTGGAACTCAGAGTGGTCTGCAATGTCTGCCAACACTTCCTCCTATATATCCAGAACAAGTGATCTGAATCCTTATGGACAACATCACCTATATCTACTATAGCAATCACCAAGAAGGGGCCTGATCAAACGTCCTCTGTACAGAGGCAGTTAAGCTATAGAACTGATGCATCCAACACTGTATCACAGTCACAGTGACTTACCTGCTCAGGTCCCTCAACACCATGCACACGCTCTTGGCCATATGTTTTCTGAACAACACCAGTGGGAGATAAATGCTATTGCTGTTCACAGCATATTCCACAGCTGGGGATACCCTCAGATTGACTCTTTGTGATCCTTACAACTGCAAATGTTGCCTCTTCTGCTCCAGAATGGACCTTGGGAAAGGGTCACTTGACAACACCTTCCTTCTCTAGTGGAAAGCACCTCTCCTATATGGTTTCCCCCAATACTCCTTATTCTCCATGTTATTCAGAAAATATGAGAAGACCAAGCACATATCATAGTCATAGTACTATCATGGT
This sequence comes from Pelodiscus sinensis, assembly GCF_049634645.1. NCBI lineage: Eukaryota > Metazoa > Chordata > Testudines > Trionychidae > Pelodiscus > Pelodiscus sinensis. The sequence continues at coordinate 229,623,563 of NC_134711.1, read as the reverse complement.
CAAGACAAACTTGGTTTCCATACCTTGGCTGACTAGCTTTCTGCAAACTCTGCCATAACACCCTAATCTCCTGTTTCAGGATCATGGTTGCACACCACATCTAGACCTAACAATGCTGCATCTCAAGGCATGGTTACTCCATGGCTCCATGATGCTGAAAACATCTGCTCAGATAGAGTGAAACAAATATTAATAAATAGCCCATGCCTCACTACCAGGCATACTTACACATACAAATGGAAACAGTTCTCCCTATAGTGCCAATGCAGGCAACACATTTCACCCACCGCAATACCTCTCTCTGATATACTTGATATCCTATTGGACTTAAAGGAATCTGGGTTATTCCTTATCTCACTAAAAGTCCATCGAGCCACTATCACGGCATTTCATGACCAGAAGATGGCTTCTCTCATGCCATCACCAAGCGCTTCAGTATTGGCATTCAGAATACATCTCCCATGGTCAGACCTTCTACCCCAGCCTGGAACTTCAATGACGTCCTCAAGAGTCTCACAAGACCCTCTTTGAGCCAGTATCCACATGCTCTCTTCTTCACCTTTCTCATTGCAATGACATCAGACAGATGTGTTGGAGAAATAGCCGCCCTCATCCTCCCCATACACATTATTTTCACCAATTCAAGGTAACCTTATGACCTCATCCCAAGTTCCTCCCTAAAGAACTGTCCTTCCACATCAACAAACCGATTCACCTACCTACCTTCTTCCCTAAACCACATGACAATGCAGGCATCCCTCCATACACTCGACGTTTGATGGGCTATTATCTTCTACTTTGACAGAACTAAACCCTGAAGAAAGTCTATGAGGCTTTTCTTTTCAATAGCTCAGGGTATGTCTACACTACAAAGTTAGTTCGAACTAATGGACGTTAGTTCGAACTAACTTTCCTAGGCGCTACACTAGCGCTCCGTTAGTTCGAACTTAATTCGAACTAACGGAGCGCTTAGTTCGAACTAGGTAAACCTCATTTTACGAGGATTAAGCCTGCTTTTAGAGACCTCTATCCTGTCCCCCCTCCGTCTCCTCTTTTCTAAGCTGAACAGTCCCAGTCTCTGTAGCCTTTCTTCATCTGGGACCTGTTCCCAACCCCTGATCATGTTAGTTGCCCTCCCTTCTCCCAGCCTTTCTCTTCCCCTCTCCCACCTCCTTTTCCCAGTCTCCCCCAGTTTTTTTCAATAAAGACAGAGTCAATGTTGGAAGAAACGTTATCTTTATTTTGTACATCAATAAGAAGGGGGGCTAGGGAAGGGTAAGTGGAAGGAGGTGAGGGAGGAATGGGGTACGAGCCCCCGATGGGGACGACTGGGCTGGCTCTGCGGGCTTCTGGGGGTGGAAGCTCTCCTGCAGCCCCCCAATTGTCCCCTCTCCCCAGATGGCAGCCTGCGGCAAGTGCAGCCGGGCTGATATCCGAGTGGTGTGATGTGCCCAGTGTGGGTACTCCGGGCACTCCAAGCCAGAACTTCTTTGCAAGCGGGGCACCCCTTAGAACTGTGTGTCCGGGGTGGGGGTCGGGACCCTTTAAGCGCAGCCCTCGGCTAGCCTGAGATAGCATCTCCATGCTCTAAGTCCTCCTTTTATGCCCTGACTGCACTGCTTCCGGCCATCCTTAAGCCCTGTTCAGAGTCCACTCAATGTGGACTTGCTAGTTCGAATTAGCAAAACGCTAATTCGAACTAGTTTTTAGTTCTAGACGCGTTAGTTAACTAATTCGAACTAAGTTAGTTCGAACTAGCGCTGTAGTGTAGACGTACCCTCAGCGATTAAAGATCAGGGCATATCTCCCCAATATCTTTCTAAATGGATCTTCTTATGCATCCATACTTGTTATACCTCTCACAATAAACAACCACCACAAGTAAAAACAGCTCATTCCTCCAGAGCTGTAGTCACAACTACAGCCTTCCTCAGTGATGTCCTACTGGCCAACATCTGTCGAGCTGCCACCTGTTCCTCCTACCATACCTTTGTTAAACATGTCATACCAACTGGACCAATCCCTGCAGCCATAGCAGGTCTAGCTGTACTCTCAACCCTGTCCGGAACACAGCTCCAAAGCCTACCTCCTGAAACCAGACACTGCTCTTCAGACACCTAGGTTACATCTACACTGTAGTCTTCTTGTGGAAAAGCTTATGCAAATTAAGCTTGGTGTGGAATATTGCCATGCTTCATTTGCTTAATTAATTAGCAGTTGTTTTTGTGCAAGAGGCTCCTTTTGTGCAAAAAAACCCCATGCGCAAAAACGGCTGTTCATTAGTTATGCAAATGAAGTGAGGTGATATTCCACACCGAGCTTCATTTAAATAAGCTTTTCTACAAGAAGGCTACAGTGTAGACATAGCCCTAGAGTGGAGCACTGACAGGGACCAGCACTTGAAGAAGAAGAGGAAGTTACTCACCTTGTGCAGTAATGATAGTTCTTCAAGATGTGTGTCCCTGTAGATGTTCCACTACCCTTTTTCCTCCCCTACTTTGGAGATCAGACAGCTCTTTCCACAATAGAGAAGGAACAGAGAAAGCCATATCACTCATGGAGTCAGCATACACCGATGGCTCTAACAGAAGCCAACTGCACATGTGTGACCAGGCAGGGGACTGCTATGAAAAGTCTCTGATTGCCAATGCGAGCACGCACCGACACCTAAAGTGGATCACCCACAGTGATATACATCTCAAAGAACCATCTTGACTGCACAAGGTAACTTCCTCTTATTCTACTTCTTCACTGTTCAAACACCATTGTGATTTAGATGCATGCTTAAAACTTGAGCATGTTATGATACAAATGAGGAGAAAAATTAATAGCTACACAATACATGTTAAATGATGAACTGGCAATATCTCCACACTCAAAAATGTTTGGATTATCTTGCATGATTCTAGCATTTGTATACCAGGCTGGGCGGGGGGGGGGGACAGCAGTATCTACAAAGTTAGCTAAATAATGCAATTAAAACTCCCTTCTAGTGCCTAAATATCTTGTCTTTACTAGCAATGTTATAAGACACAAAATCTATCTCCCTTTTTTACTGCCTATTCTTTATTCTGTAGTCTTTTTTTCTGTCTTTCTATCATCATTATATTTTCTTTCATTTGGAAAGTTGGAAGCATTTCCCAGTAAAGTGGATGTCAATAGCTCACTGCATGAATCACCTTTTAAGAAGTATGAATCACAGTAGCTGTCCTCCTTCCCAACCTCATTCAAAACTGAAAAATACCACTTCTGCAGCACACCCTGTCTCTAACAGACTGAACTTTCGTCATTCTGTTCTGTTCCTAACGTCAAGGCCCCCATGAATAGCAGAGGAATTTTATTTAACTCCATCACTGGGTACTCTAATAAATGTAGTACATTTAAAGAGAGCACTAGCTTTACACTCTCTATGGGTATGTCTACACTACCCTCCTAATTCGAAGTAGGAGGGTAATGTAGGCATACCGCACTTGCAAATGAAGCCCGGGATTTGAATTTCCCGGGCTTCATTTGCTTGAAGCCGGCCGGTGCCATTTTTAAATGCCGGCAGTTCGAACCCCGTGCCGCGCGGCTACACGCGGCACGGAGTAGCTAGTTCGGATTAGGCTTCCTAATCCGAACTAGCTATACTCCTCATTCCACTTTGAATTAGGAGGGTAGTGTAGACATGCCCTATCTGTCTTTTATGTCATTGGGTTTTTTTCTTTGATTCCACCACATTGGTGGCAAGGCTTCTCTCATATTCTAAGGTACCAGGTAAAAAGAAGTATTAATTCCAGAAGCTGAACCCTTACCTTGTCCAGTGAGACCAGCATAGCCACAGTTTTAGATAAAACACAATGTGAGCCCTGTGGTTTAGTTATTTTCACTCGGAGCTTATACAGCATCTATACCAATACAGACTGTGACATTCCTCACAGTTGGAAATGTATTAAACACTGTTTTGTTTGATTTGCTTTCAGCCTGAGCAGCCATCATCAAACAAGTGGCAACTGGATAAGTGGCTAAATAAAGTTAATCCTCACAAAACACCTATTCTTAACCAAAATGATAACCATGGACTGGAGAGCAATCAGTATTATAGCAGGATAAAGGATAAAGGACAGGAGTGTGAGAAAATACCAGCTATTTGCCAAACTGACCTTAGAGACAAGGAAATTAAGAACCCCAGCAAAGAGGAGCTGAGGCTTAGAACTGCTAGTAAAGCACCAGGAAATAAAGGAGGGAAACAGAAATCACCTTCTACCACTGGAGCTGTTTCTGGAGACAGTGGCCCTCTGAAAAGGACGACTTGTAAAAAGCAGCCAAGAAGAACAGAGAGGACCTCTGGTGGGGATGCCTTGAACTGCCATGCATCTGAGGATCTCGCCTTGAGCCAAATATTTTTGGAAAATAACATCTGTGAACAACCTAAAGCCAGGCCCTACAGCAGCAGAACTGGGCACAGAAAGGAATCCCGCTCTGCCGCTGCATGCGAAAAGAGACGCACCAGAGGACCAAGCAAAACTGCACCCAAATCCAAGGAATTTATTGAGACAGAGTCATCGTCTTCATCATCATCTTCAGATTCAGAATCTGAACAAGAGGAATATCCTGTGCACAAACCTCAAACTGTGGCCTTTGCTTCAGGGGGAAACGACCAGAGGTTGAAGGACTCCGTGATCAGTAACACCAACAAAACTAACAGCAGCTGCAGTGCCTTTGGCTCCATTAATGCCAGGACTAGTAATGATATAGCAAAGGAGCTGGAGGAACAGTTTTACACGCTGGTTCCTTTTGGCAGGAATGAGCTCCTGTCTCCTCTGAAAGACAATGATGAGGTAAAATCACTGTGGGTCAAAATTGATTTGACTCTTTTGTCCAGAATTCCAGAGCATTTACCTGAGGAGCCATTGGCAATGAGCACTGGAGCAAAAGAAGAAGCTAGCCTTCAGCAGAGTAATAGTACAGACCCACCAGCAGAAAAGGTTGTGCCAAAATCCAGAAGGAAACGCAAGGTAAGCTGTATTGGGTTTCTTTGATTTTGGAGGGGCTGTACGGGAAAGCCTGTTTTGTGTATTCCTATCTGTCTGTCTATATGATCTATTTACCCAAACAGTATAACGTGTATGTATGATGCATTTAACAATAATACCTTATTTGAATTCGACTTTCTGAAGCAGTGTTTCATCACAACTCAGTCCCCTACTGTGTGCGTCTTTGAACTAACAACAGTCCTTTAAGGAACAGGAGAGGAAAAATACTGATAAGCAAAAGTAAAATTTCTAGCCAGCAGGGGTCAAAGTTGCCAGAGCCCACAATGCATTTCCAGTTGACACATTGTCATTCCCCCCTCATGAAAACAGTGCCCTTTACAGGTTTTTTCTCAAAATGTGGACATCTGAAATGGATGCCTATCAGGAAATGAGGAGAATGTAGCAGTGTGAGCAAAAGCAATACTGAGTCTTCACTGTGTGGGAGGGCAGGAGAAGGGAGATAGTGAATAGCATCTGTGTCATCTCAAGATGTTGATAAAGGGCCCGATCCTGCAAAGGTACCACATGTAGCTTAACTTATGGTGTGCTGGTAAATTCATGATCCATTTGGGCTGATCATTTTTCTCAGTTATATCAGTACAATCCTGTGTAACTCAGTGGGTATAACTGAGTCCAGACTTTAGCCCAGTAGCAGCCATTACACCAGCCAGGGATAGACTGAGTGCAGCACCTCTCTGGTTATGTCTTTCCTGCAGCCAAGACTTACCTATATTTCTCACTCTGCCAAAATGCACCAGCTTTACACCAGCTGAGGATTTCCAATCCCCATCTGTCCAGTGAGAACAGCTTTCTAGTGCAGCTCTCACTCCATGGCTACATCTACACTGCAGGAATTTGTTGGCAGAGGCAATGCAAATGAAGCGCCCATTTGCATTTCTCGTGCTCTTATTTGCATAGTCTCCTCTGATCTGTTTTGCGGAAGAGGTTTTTGCGGAAAAAAACGCAGTGTAGACGGAGCCATTTTGTGCCAAAAAAAATAAACTCTTTGGCACAAGATCCCTTATCCCTCAAAAAAGGAGGTATACAGGATCTTGCACAAAAGGGGGTTTTGCCCTGTCTACACTGTGTTTTTTTTCCACAAAAACCTCTTCCAAAAAATGGATCAGAAGAGACTATGCACATCAGAGTGCAAGAAATGCTAATGAGCACTTCATTTGCATTGCCTGTGCTGACAAATTCCTGCCATGTAGCCATAACCCATGTGTAATTCTGAACACAGCTCAAACATCGTACAGAGAGACCCACTGAGCTTCCCTTCTTTCACAGGAATGTCTGCATTTCATCTGGTTTGTACTGCCTAGAAAGTAGTATGCAGTAATCGTGGGAGAGTGACCAGGAATGGTCAAAGAATGGCAGAAGCATAACCATAGCTGTGCCACTATGACCCAGGAAGGGTCAATGGGATATTACCTTCTTGTGTACACTAGAGAAGACAGAAAGGCACAATGAAAAAGGATAAAAAAGGGCAGAAGACAAGGAAACAGCACCTGACCCATTATAGATGAATGTCATAAGGGTACAGCAGGCACATTGGTATAAGCAGAAACAGGTTTAACTGCTGCAACCCATCACTATTTTCTAAAAACATGGGTAAACTAGCAACACAAAGAATGTACTAAAGATGTAGGATGATCATCATTCCCAATGAAGGAAGGCCAAGCTATAGACACAATACTAATGCCGAAACACCAGGCCTGCCTGTATTATGTAAATAGACAGAATGCTGTTGCCATGAAGGAAAGCAATGAGTGAAGCCCACCCAATGGGTAACAGAAGGAACTCAGTCCTGTAGGAGACTGGACCCTTGATAACAATGGAAATGGATATGGAGTTCGTAGGCAGGAAGGCGAGCAATAAGAACATCTGGAGAAACCCTAAGAAAAAGAGAGATAGTAGGACTTATGAAACAATGACAAGGGACTAGGCCCACTAACATGGGGGTAAAGAGGGCAACAGCCCTGGGGCCCCACAATTCAGAGGGGACCAGGACTCCCAGACAATACCGTTGCTACTGCGGCAGTAGCGGAAGTCAGCACTCTGGGCCCTTTAAATCGCTGTGAGTTCTGTGCAGATCTGAAGACTGAGAGGGGCATGTTATGCTCCAGGGAGTCCAGAGGACCCCTTCCACGCGAAGCCCTGCCCCTTCCTGGAGTGCGGAGCCCAGGGGCCCACAGAGGCTGTCGGTGCCCCTGCAAAGGACATGGGACCCATAGAAGAAAGTAGGGGAAAGAAAGGAAGAAAGTGAAAGGAGACCAGTCTGGGTGTGAGTAAGAGATGTAGAGGAAATTAACAAAACAGATATAAAAAGATAATGTCTAGAGATGAATGGAGATAAATGGTTAAAATAATTGTCACTTTTCTTTCCTACTCCTTTGCTTGCAAGTTGTCTATAAAAATGTTGGGCATTTCAGGGCAGTGAACTGTCTTTCTGCATGTCTGTATAAACTGTGGACTATATAAATAAAATTAAATAATAATAGTTAACACTGGGTTACATCAAACTACAGGCCCCAATTTATTGTAATACCCAGGAATCTTTTGCATCTGTACATGCGAGTTGTGTCACCTATAAAATTCAAAAGATGATCATTTTTCTCTTCATTCAGTGTGAAAATGAAGAAGAGGATAGGGAGATCAAAAAGACTCATTTAGAGCGAGATTGTTCTTCACGATTAATTGCCTCTGCCCCAGGTACTTCAGCAGCAAATCATTGCAACAAGAATGAACATAGGTATGCAATTTCCTTGTTATTTAAAATTTAGTCTCTACAATTAACTAAACCATAATATGATCTGTTCCTTGGCATTTGATAGTGTAGATTTTTTTTAATTATCACATTTTATGTATAAAAATTATCCTAATTAATTTTCTCTCTCTCTTGCTCTCTCTCTCTCTCTCTTTTATTTTTTTTTATATATATATATATATATATATATATATATATATATTATGAATAGTTATAATATGCTCCTAACATAATTGTACTCATATTTTTATTCTGTTACATAAAGAAGTTGTGAGTTCCCAAATGTTTGGATCCAGGAATAAATAATTATAGCAACAAAAGGACAGTAAACTGAAACGTTACAGTATTCCTAGGAATTGTGTTCTGGACATCATTCCAACTAGGTTATCATGCTTATTCCTTTTTACCCACCACCACATTGTTATGAGTTTCAAAATCAGACTTTGCTTATTATATATCTCATTTCAATATAATAATTAAGCAGTGTACCCTGAGGACAAAATAAAGAAAAGTACTCGAATTGATGCTTGGAATTCTCAACTCTTGCATACTTTAAGCACCAGACAATCTAAAGATTACAGGCAAATATTTTCTATACTATTTGGTATGTTTAGGACACACAACTTGTTGTGACTATAAAAACAGCCAAAATTCCAAAGGATACAAAGCATGAAATGAGTGATGAAAATCCACCTATCTGTTTGCAGAGATTTGTGCAAGCTGTCTTACTATCATTCTGTCAGTTCTATCATGCACAGTTTCTTCCTAGATTGCTAGCAAGAAATTTGAGTCATGTATCACCTTAGATTTCAATTGCATGCTGCTTAATACAGCCAGGTTATTGAGATATTAAAAAAAATCCTTTTCATTATATTTTACAGGGCAAATGCAAAGAGGTACCTTAAAATTGATTATTTTTTAATATTAAATCATAATTAGTATTCCTTGTATATTCATTTATGTATACTTATTTCTCTTTTCAGCATTGTAGGTTCTGAACAATTCTTATTTATAATATTGAACAAATGCAAAGGAACAACTTCAGATACATTTTGTATATTTAAAATATGCATTTAAAATATCTGTCTTCCTATAACTAGCCTATGTTACATAAAATAAAAATATCACATGTAGTAGTGTATTTTATTGTGGTTGATAGGATGCAAGTATACCATTCCTATTACCAATGTATCCTACAATTTTACATCACTGTCATTCTCAAAATGATCATCAAAGTCTGACATGTTTACCATTCTCTGAACCAGTTTTTTCCTGGAGTTAATTCCACACCTCCTAAAAGTGATAGAATGTGTGTCACATGTAATACAAGCAGAGTTTCCAATACCAATCGCATATAAAAAAGACACCAAATAAGTTCTTAAATGCTCCTTCCCCATCCCCTATTCTTTTTTCCTTTCCCCTCCCTTCAAGGTAATTATGTAGATTGTATTACCATAACATCTCCCAATCCTTAATGTTTTTATCTTCAGAACCTTTCTGTGAAGTAGGGCAGTCCTGTTATCTCCATTTTACAAATGGGAGAACAAGGCACAGTGAGTTTAGTGACTTGCCCAATGTCATGCAGAAACTCATACAGCATGTTACTAAACACAAGTCATCCTGAGTTCCATGCTAATAACCTAACCACTTGATTATCCTTCCCCATGCTGTTACACTTCAAAGCAGCTGCAGCTTCTTCAGGCTACTTTATCCTTACCCCCTGGTAATGAGAGGGCCCCTACCAAATGCACGGTCCATTTTGGTCAATTTTATGGTCATAGGATTTTATAAATCATGAATGTCATGTTTTCAGCTATTTAAATCTGACATTTCTAGAAACTTCATTTTTGTAATTGTAGGGGTCCCGACCAAAAAAGGAGTTGCAGGGGGGGTGTCACAAGGTTAGCCTGGGGGAGGTGTCCTTGCTATTCTTACTTGTACACTGTTGCTGGTGGCAGCACTTCCTTCAGAACTGGGCAGCTGCAGAGTGATGGCTGCTGGCTGGATGCCCAGCTCTGAAGCCAGAGCCACTGCCTGCAGCAGCAGCGCAGAAGTAAGGATGTCAGGGTATGGTATCCCCACCCTTCTGCACTGCTGCTGGCAGGGCACTGCCTTCAGAGCTGAGTGCCTAGCCAACAGCTGCCACTTTCTGGTCACCCATCTCTGAAGACAGCGTAGAAGTAAGGGTGGCAACATTCTGAACCATGCTAAAATAACCTTGTAGTTCTCTCTGCCCCTGGAAATTTGTTTTGGGTCAGGACCCCCAATTTAAGAAACAATGCTCTCCACTGTGAAATCTGTATGGCACAGGGTAAAAGCACACAAAAGACCAGATTTTACGGAATGGGCAGCACCAGATTTCACATCTCTGATGTATTTTTCATGGCTGTGAATTTGGTAGGGTTCTGATAATGATGTAGGAACCCAGCTGATCAGGACAGAGCTTCTAGTTGAAAAAAAATAAAGTTGGAGTATCAGCAAGAGGCTCCTAAATATTTTAAATTAATTTTAAAATCCATTATCTTTTCTTCCCAAAAAATGACTATTGACCATTTGCTCACCTTGACTGTCTCTTTCATATGAAGTGTAGGCCCTTAAAAAAAACCTTTAGCCATACTTTAAAAGTTCCACCTTATGAGCCCACAAAGGTATAAATAATGAGCTATGGTTTCTGCCTCCTCAAGTTTTTAAAGACTCATAAGATAAATGAATAAGTATTTGGTAGCCTAATGTTTAATTAGTCCTGGTCTCTGAAATGATGTGGTGAAACATAGTGTATTTTGTATCTTATTCACTTTTGAGACAATCTATATTAAGGGTCTAGTGTCTAATACACTACCTATAAAGAAGTGCAAACTGTACAAAGGAATAAGCTGAGTGAAGGGAATGTGCATTAGAATATTCTATCTACTCAGTCTCGAATTTAGTAACAATGCAAAATTATCTCCCTTAAAAATGTTTATACTCTGTTGGTTTAATTTTTCAGTTAAGTATTTTCTTCAATTCAGTACATGGAAAGTTTCTTTATAGTTTATTGTTGTTGTTGCTACTTGCTTGGTTTTCCTATTTGTGGCTTCTCTTAAAATGGCTTCTGTAATGCAGCCTTCTCTTTTAGTGGATGTAGTAATGCACATTGTCTTGTTTTCATTGTGAGCTTACCAGCACATATTTCTTTGTCTTCCAAACCTGCCCCAAATTACTGTAAATTAAATTACCAAAACCTGGTTATTGAGAACAGAGACATCTTCTAGCACATTCCCTGTTTAATTCACATATGGTTTTATTGCTGGGGCCTATAAATTGTCACCTGTTATTGTGAAATAGGACTCCATAACCTAAAGTTACACGTTAGAGCCTCATCTCCTTCTCCAAGTAACCCTTAAAAGACAGTGAGCAATTGCCCATTTATCTCCTTATTTTTTCAAGTACTCTGACAGAGACTTCGTAATAACCCCAGAATGAGTATTTACCCTGGAGGGAAAGAGAAGAAACATGATCCAAATTTGTAAATGAACTCTAGGTCCTGATACTGTAAAGTTGTTTCCAGACATCAATAGACTTCATCTTGCCAGCAGGTTTAAGGTTTTAAAATTCAAAGTTTTGATAATATATAAAACATTTGCCTTTCTCAAAGTCAGCTTTCTGACACTCTATTACTGTAATTTCCATTTCTAGCTTGGCAATACCAATAAATAAAAATGAGAAAATGCTTCAGTCGCCCATCTCACCCCTCTCTGATGCATCAAAACACAAATACTCCAACGATGATTTAACTTCTTCCTGTAGACCTAATGGCAGCAGTCTATTACCTTCCATGTCCTCCAGCAAAAAACATAAGAGTGAAATCCAACCACAGCCACATCCTTCAGACTTCAATGTAAGTTTATGTTGTTGATCAAGAGCCTATATCTGGCAGCAGGAAACTGAATTTTAGCCTGAGCCTCCTCAAGTCACTTCTGCTCAGGGCAACTGGCCTGTTCCAGAAAGGGGTGAAGAGGGGGAAGAGATGGGGGGAAGTAATTATTTCTGATCTAACTTTGAGATGTTTTGTTTAAATATGTTGTTCTAAATTAGTTAGGTGTTTCTAGAGTCTCTCACAAATACACTTAATAAACAGAAAGAAAGAAAATTAATTATTTGAAAAACAGCCTCTATAAAGGGCCTTGAAAAGGCATTTTTAATGTATTGGACTGACCAATTTCTCTTTGTAAATGTACATTTTTAAACACCATTGGTTATGGACTCATTTGGTGTTGTAATTATTTGATATCTGGAAAATAATTTAAATTCCTTCCAAGATAAATGTGTTGGGAACTGGAAGTAAAAAGTCATTACTTTATGATCCAGACCTTTAGCTAATGCATTCCACTGCAGTTTTCTGCATAGCCTGTCACTGCTTCATTTGTTCAACATTTTAATAGTCCTTAAGTTTTATGTATCTGAATATTCATCTGAAAATATCCCACTGAACTTATCTGGGTGTCCCATACAGAAGTTGAGAGCTCATGAACTGTAAATGTCAAGGTTGGCTTTGGTTTAGCAAATCTGCCAATCTGTCCTAACTACCAAGACCACGTGATAGTGTGGATTACTTACAGAGAATGCAAGGTGTTAGATCATGGAGCTTTCTATGGAGACCATCATTCAATTGTCTAAAGCAGGAGGAATTTCTTTTGTCTGAAGCAGAAGGAATTTTGTTCTGTTGCAATTACTGTCAAATAAGAATAGCAGCCCAAATTGGTGTACATTACAGCAACAACAACAAAATCCAGTCAAGACATTGAAACATGGCTGGACATGTGGAATAACAACAACTGGTCTATGATTTAATAACTATACTCATTGTGTTTTGGCCCTTCAACTAGTAACTAATAATTCTGTTTCTTCTTCATATCATCTTGAAACTAGAAAGCTGTTTACAAATAACGGCTAGCAATATCTGTGAATTTGTGGCTATCAGTGACAAGTTAGTTACGTGTCCTCCCTGTTGAAATAGTGAGCAAACCAATATGCAGACAAACTTCCATTGTTTATTAGTTGCATTTTCCAACTCAGTGGTCAAATTCTCAATGTGTTCTGTATTGTTTGTTGTAGAAAACGGTTACCATAAATTCAGAAAATGTTCTCTGCAACAAGCCACACTCCCAAACAGAGACTTGGCCATCTTTATCCTGTGCACACAAAGACTGCAGAAAAACAAAGCTCATCGTCGATGATATGTAAGTACAAATGCCTTTTTTTTAAAAGCTACTGTTTTATGAAATAAAAATAAATCATGCCCAAAAATAGCTCAGGCATGGCCAATGCCATCATGGTATGATACATTTTTAGCTCACTGAATTGTAAATTGAACATATTGTACAACTCCTGTTATTGTTATTGCAAGTTACACATCTACTTCTCCAAACACTGAACTAGATCCCTACACCATCAAGTTTGGTAAGAGGTCATTTGATTTGCTTCTTGAACCTGAAATATATTTGAATCCAGAGGTTGTGTTGTTTCATTGTTTTTTTTAAAAAGGTCACTTGCTATTTATAGTCAGAGAGAGGAAAGATTGGGAATTGTGCTGGTTTGGATATTGTAAAGCCAAAAACCAAAAAGGATTTAACTCTGTTTATTCAAATTCCCCATTGCTCCTTATAAAAAATGGCTCCACCGTGCAGTCATCACTCATTTAAAGGATTTTTAATGGCTTGTTCATTTTTCAAGGTACTTTATCATGTTACATATCAAAATAAAGTTTAAATTCCCATTGGTTCAAATAGACCCGTTACCTTGCAATGACCTGATCTTTGAATATTTGTCTTTCTGAATAAAAGGGGTGAGATTCTGTGTAAATTACAGTAGTCTCCCAGGACTGCTTTTCCCTAGGAAAAAGCTCATCAGTATGAATTAGAAGACAAAATGCAATCAAGAAACAGTTACAATACAACTGTTGTACCTCGGTCTGATGCTTCCTCAACCTGCTGATAAGAAACGGAGTGAGGTTTTTTTTTTCAGAATGCTGTCACAGGCTCTAAGACTGTTTTTTCACTATCTCCATCAACTCAGAGGCTTTTATCACTTGCTTTCTCCATTAGTGATACATGTGACTTTTTCTGGCAGACATCTGCAATAAAACTGCTTAACCTTTTCAGAGAGAGCAATACAATAAAAGCTGTTCCCGTGTAGTGCCTTCCATGCAGCATGTCCCTAAGCAATTTGCAGCCCATAAAAATAAAAAATAAAAGCAATCTAAAAAGCAGAAATAGATAAACAACAGAAAATAAATATATCTTAATTTTCCCCTTAAAAATAGTACAATAGGCAGCTACTATTTATAAGTAAAGCATTTCCACAATTATCCTCTGAGCCCTTTGTCTAGGTATCATCAGAAATCCTTGACCTTCAATCCCAAAATGGTACGTATGGAGGTCACTGAAATGGGGTGGATTAGACTGATTGCAAATATCCAAAATTAGCAAAATTGACTCACACATCAGAAAGATCAAATTAGCAAACAGAATTTTTCAAATTCCTCTGATACCGTATCATGGGTTTTGAAGAAATGCAACACATAATTTTAAACCTACTCTATCTAATGCCCCTAACGATGGCTTTCCCCAAAAAATTATGCCCAAAGAAAATTCCAGCTATTAAAGAACAAAACTCTAATTACAGTAATCCAGCTGTAGATTATATTGTCCGCTTTAATCAGCGATCATACTATAGAGAGAGAAAATCCCACAAATTTGATTTAAAACAACCTCTCTGATTTGCTTCAACCATTCAAGAACTCTTCACTTTTTTCCCCAACTTGTTTTCCTCAGATCATTGAAAACAGTTATATCTAATGATACATCGGATCACAATTAGGTGAATGAAAAGTATCTTGCTGAGCAGAGTACCTATTATGAAACTGGATTTGCCTAAATTAAAATGCAAGCAAAAATCTGCTTTCTCTGCATGTTGTGAATATGCTTCAAGACGTGCTATGAAAATTATGTGGGGAAGTTCTGTGGCCTGTGTTGTTCACAGCAGGACCGATAGCACCATGGGGCAAGGGATGGGGAGGGCCAGATCTGCCTCAGAAGGGGTGTGGCCTCAGCCAGAAAGGGTAGATGTGGGGTAGCCAGCCCTCAATGCCACCCAAAGCATGATGCACACCCACACATACCCAGCCTTCAGAGCCACATGGAGTGGTGCTCTGGCAGCGATTCAAAGGGGGCCAGGGCTCCAGCTGCTACCACCACTGCTGCAGTAGCAGCAGTGGTGATCAGGCACCCAGGCCCTTTAGAATCACTGGGCCTTGGGGCAATTGCCCCATTTGCCTCCCCGCACTGCCACCGTCAGTGGGCCTGGTTATTCAGGAGGTCAGACTAGTTGATCACAGTGGTCCCTTCTGGCCTGAGGATCTATGACTCTGACATGTCAGGCATAGAAAGTGACTTCTGAGGGATATATGAGTTACTGTTTTCCACACTGTATACTTCACTCAGATGTACAGGATTTGTTAGCCATTTGAAATGTACGCAACGGTATACATTTTAGAGGCTGTGTAATAACATCACAGATTTGTCTATACTGCAGTGTAAGCCAGAGGTTAATAGGACTCGAATCGGCTGATCTGTGTTAGAGAACCTGAGGCTTGAGTGTCCATATTAATTCTTAACCCTGTGCTGAGAATTTTCTAATGTAGGTTCAAAGAATTGGGGGCTTTGGTGTCCACCCTCAGCACACAGACTCGAGTCACACTAAAGATATCTCACACTGCCAACACGTGGCCACTTTAGCCCTTCACTTGTGGTGCACTGTGGGAAAGCTTTACTGTCCACCCTGCCCATTACAGGAAGTTTAAACAGCCTGCCTTCACAGTCTGCCGAGCAACATGGAGAAGTTTTCTTGCTTGTATTTTCACTCTGTATCAGAAGAGCTTCTATGAGACTCTGATGGACATTTCAACAGCATTTTCTTACCTAGGAAAGGCATCTGAGAGAGTTTTGGCTGGAGTGGGATAAGGAATCAAAAGAGGACGAGTACCCTGGCATGGCAGACTCATAGCAGCTCTATTAGCTTTTTAACTTTAATTCCAGGGATTCCTTCCCTAACTCCTCCACCCCACCCCCACCCACAAAAACCCAACAACAATAAAAAAGCCCCAGGGTATTGCATTTACCTGGTTCTGGTGCAGAATTAAATGACTTCCATGCCAAACAATCAATATTAAGGTTTGGCCTTCTCCAGCCTAACCCCTAGCACCTCTGAATCCACTCATCCTCTCCCAGTGAGGGGAAATGACCATTCTCATTAAGATTGCCTCAGTCTGAAGACTTAGGCTACGTCTACACTGGCATGATCTTGTGCAAAAACTCTTTAGCACAAGAGTTCTTGCGTTAAAGTAGTTGTGCAAGAGAGCGTCTACACTGGCATGTGCTTTTGCACAAGAGATATGCTTTTGCACAAGAGCATCCATGCAGAGTGTAGACACTCTCTTGTGCAAGAAAGCTCTGATGGCCATTTTAACTACAGGCAGTCCCCGACTTACGCGGATCCGACTTATGTCGGATCCGCACTTACGAACGGGGCTTTCTCGCCCCGGAGGTCGGGGCGAGAAAGCCCCGTTCGTAAGCTGCTCCGGTGCCCCTGGTCTGCTGGAGACCGTCTCCAGCAGACCAGGGGCACCGGGCGGGTTCCCGCGCCTCTGAGGCTTTGCCAGAGCAAAGCCTCAGAGGCGCGGGGAACCGCCGCTGCTGCCGCTTCAGTCTGGGTGCCTGTGGTCTGCTGGGGACCGTCCCCAGCAGACCACAGGCACCCAGACTGAAGCCGCAGCCGCGGCGGGGTCCCTCACCTCTGAGGCTTTGCCAGAGCAAAGCCTCAGAGGCGCGGCACCCCGCTGCCGCTGCGGCTCTGCTCCCCGTGTCCCTGGTCTGCTGGGGGGGGGGGCGCAGCTAGTGTGCTCCCCCCTCCCCCAGCAGACCAGGCTTTTGTTTTGGACTCTGGGGCAGAGCAGCTGGGGCGCTGCCAATTGGTCCTGCAGCGCCCGCTCTGGGCACTACTGGACCAACCTGGCAGCACCCCAGCTGCTCTGCCCCAGGCGTCCCCAAGTCAGCTTCTGCTGAAACTGACCAGCGCTGACTACAGGAAGCCCCAGGCAGAGTTCTTAAGTTGATTCTGTATGTAAGTCAGAACTGGAGGTCAGTTTCAGCAGTGTCTGAATCTGGACGCCAGTTCCGACTTACATACAGATTCAACTTAAGAACAAACCTACAGTCCCTATCTTGTACGTAACCCGGGGACTGCCTGTATAGGGTTTTCTTGCGCAAGAAATTCATGTTGCCTGTCTACACTGGCCTCTTGCGCAAGAACAATTGCGCAAAAGGGCTTATTCCTGAGCGGGAGCATCATAGTTCTTGCACAAGAAGCCCTGATTTCATACAGTAGAACGTCAGTTTACTTGCGCAACAACACACGGCCAGTGTAGACAGGCAGCAAGTTTTTGCGCAAGAGCAGCCTCTTTGGTGCAAGATCGCGCCAGTGTAGACACAGCCCTAATGTCTCCCCTGCATTCTCCAGGCTAATAGGCTCTATCAGGTTTGTTTCAGGCCTCGTGTTTATCTCTGAGAATTGGTCTTTTCAAGCCTCTCACCTGCAAATTGTAATGAAATTACAATTTCAAATACCACTTTCAAGTCATGCCCTTACTCCTTATTAATGTAAATTAATTAATGCAGTCTCCAGATTGCTACAAAGAAGACCAAAATGAATACCCCAAACAAAACATGGACATTGTCAAAATTGACCCCTTGCTGAGCATTTAAAGGGCCGAGAAGCAGCTGCAGCAAGGTGGCTGGTGCATGCTCTGAGGGCTTCACATCGAAGAAGAGGGATACAGGACACCCAATCAATTCTTCCATCAGCTCTACAGACCAGACAACAGCAACAGGGAGATGCAGAGAAATCACTTCTTCTCTGCCTTCCCTTGTGTGTGATGCATGGAAAGGGAAAGACTCAGAGCTGCCACTTTTGGTTCTTTACTGGAGGAGCAATAGCTCAGCATTTTGAGCATTGGCCTGATAAACCCAGCGTTGTGAGTTCAATCCTTGAGGGAGCCATTTAGCAGTCTGGGACAAATCTGTAAGGTATGGTACTTGGTCCTGCTGTGAGGGCAGGGGACTAGATTGTATGACCTCTTGAGGTCCCTTCCAGCTGTGAGATAGGTATATCTCCATATATATTATCTTTCCTCTCAGGCCCACAATCAAACATCACCTCTCCGACACAAGGGTAGGACATTAAGAGTATTTTATTGCAGGGAATACACTGTTTTCTGTTAATAAGCAGTTCTTTGCAAATTGCAAGAGGAAAAGTGACATGTACAAGGTGGGAGAGGGTTACATTGTCAATTATAAAAACATTCTATATACATGTAACAAACATGGTCTGTGGTTAGTGCACTGGACTGGGACTTAAGGAATACAGCTGGTCAAATTACAATTTTTTCAGTTCTCTAGCAACTCAAAAATATTGGAAATGGGGAGGAACTGTTTTAGGTCAAACGGAAATGAAAATGTTGATGACTTGAATGGTAAAAAAAATTGATCTAAGGTTGCATGATTTTTTTTATCATTTTTAAACAATTTTGAGTAACTTTATTTAAAAAACAAAGGATTGTTTTAAACAAAAAGTTACCTTGAAGCAAAATAATTAAAACATTTGATTTTGGAAACATAAAATGAAACTTTATGAATATTTAAGGTTTTCTTTTGGCCAAAACAATTCCATGAAATCAACACAAATTCTTGAAGTTTTTGGTCAACCTAAATCTGCCTTTTTCAATGCAAAATGATGTCAGCCAAAATATTTCAACCAGATCTAGACCAGAACAAAGTAGAAAAACTAGGTTTTAGCTAGGGATATTAAAATGTGTGTAAATAAGTAACCATGTAATGGAAGAAAATTTCAGCCATTACATGGTTACACACAGGGTGGGAGTCAGCTGTATTAGAGGCAACAGGAGAGAAGGAGACGGGAGCTGTTATGTATGGGGAGTGGGCTTTTAAGCTGGATTCCTGCGTGTACCAGCTTCTGCAGAGTTACTTGCCTTCTCCCCCCCCCCTATAGAGGCAGCAGCACAGGGGCAGGGGCAGGCAAGAGCCAGTGCTTATAGGGAGCCAGTTTTTAGCTGCCTGTCCTCCACACAGCTGCCTCTGATGTAGAGACAGCGGGGCCAGAGAACAGAAGCTGGTGCTTGTGGGAAGATGGCTTAAAAGCCAGCTCCCCGTGAGCACTGGCTCCCGCTTCTCCCCCTCACCACGTTTAAGCATGTAACTGAAAAATTCAGCAATTACACATTTACGCAAATGCACACATTTTGACATCCCTAGTTATAAGTACCTCAGAGGCCCAGTTTGGTAAAAATCCTGACATAACAAACACAATTTAGTAATGCCAATATAAAACAGCTAGGAATACCAAGTACAGATCATTATTTGGTTTAGGGCGCAATAGTCTATGCGAAGGCATAGCATCCTCTCCTTTTTTCTTACCAAATGTCAGGATCCTAGGCTGGGCAGATGGAGCAGTGGATGAAGCAAAGTGCACCATCCTTAGGTAAATATGGCTCTGCGTTTAGAATGATGATTTAAGTTGTTTTATTACATGCAGTTATGAAAGTCCTAGTCTGGCTTTTATAATACTTCAGTAATGCTCTCTCTGAAGAACATTAAAATATGCACTTGGCTACAGTTTTGATGGTTAATTGAACTTTTACTACCTGCTTTAATGTATCCTCATAAAGCACCATACACAGCGAGAAATAATGTACAAATGGTAAATTATGTAAATAAAACAGAAAACTACACAATATATAAACCTAGATGGAAAATATGTTAAAATGCGGTTATAATTAAAATTGTATATTGGAATCTAAGCTATGTAGTACTTGATAAATCCAATAATGTTGACTTCCAAAGAGATTGTTTTTGTAAATACTGCTAGCTTATTTTGTGAAGAACTGCTTTTATTGATTTGCTTTGTATGATTCATTTTTGCCTGCATTAATTTGCATTTCTTTTGCTAAATTATCTTCTACACTACCTATAATTCACAGACGAAAACAGATGACCGAGATGGTAAAGGGAGGTTCTCAGACCTGTTGTGATCTGTCACATATGTACAGTACATAGAGAAATAGACACACAAATATTCATTTCACCTGAATAGTAACACCATTCTTAGGCTCTCAGCAGTCTGGAAATTCTAAAAAGCTGCTATTAGAAGGAGAGTGATTATAATGCCTGAAGCCACGTTACCTCATGCTGTGATCATGTGCAACGTAAGAAGTAATGGACATGCTGTATTTCCTGATGGCTTTTGACAAGTTCCTAAAGAAAGTGGTGGGCTTTCTGGACAGTAGTGAATTGTTTGACCAGTTTTATCCAGGAGTCAGACACAGACATGGTACCGAGATTGCCCTTGAAAGTTACGCATGCTCTGCATACCACTGTGGAAAAAGAAGCCTGTCCTTGTTGTTCTATCAGAACTCTCAGTGAGGTTTTTTTATTTTGTAAATGGCTGGATTCTTTGGCACTGCCTAGGTGACTAGCTAGATGTGACTGAGAATGTGTTGAACTGGTTCCAGCAACGCTTGATGGAGCTACCCAGGCAGTGTGGTTGGGTCAGTTTTCATCAAGAGGAGTTGATTTTATATAATGCCGTATTATCCCAGCTCATTCCAATGAGAATTCACCCCGGTTCCTGAGTTGGCGTCGATGCTTAGCAGTCTGTCTGTTGCCTTTCAAAGAGTAATGTGATATAGTCCATGTTGTAATTCATCTCTGCTTTGCTGAAGAAGTCTATAGCCATATCAATATTGTGATATTCAGGAGTAAAGTTTGACATACAGGTAAATTTGTAACTAGATTGTCCATAAGTTAGTTATACACGCAGGCTGATGTCAAGCATTTGCTGAAAAACAAGGAGACAATTTTGTTTTTACTTATTTTGCAAGCACAGATTCCAACACCTTCTGGCAGAGAATGCCCAGGGCATCCCTTAGGCTAAGAATCCAAAGTGGGTTTGGGCTCAGACCTTCCTTTGATTTCTCCTCAGAGATCAAAGTATTTCTTATTTCACCTCAGGATGCCTCCCAACAGCAACATCCAAAACATCCAACAACTCAAAATAAAAGGAAGTTTATTCCATGTAGGAAAAAGAGAGAAGCCATGGGAATAAAAAATCTGAGATTACCACAAATACTGGTATTGCTACAAATCTCTTTGGGAGGGGGACCCAGTCACAGAGGAAGGTTAGGTAAATGGAAATGATCTTAAAAGATGCACAGATTTAAAATCATTATACATCGATAGGCTCTAGAAAACCTTTAGCATACTCTGTTGTGAATTTCACAGGTAATCATGTGCATCATTTGAGAAAGGTATAATATATAAAGTGCACAGGATCTGAGCTAGAGATGCTGAATAATTAAATTGTCCATGGATTCTGCACAGTAGAGAAGGGATGTGACAAGGTTTCTAAATTCTTCAGACCATAATAATCCATTGTGGGCCTGAGATACTGTATCTGCTAGAAGTGCACAGAACATTCTGAAGATTTCACTGCAGAACATCATAATTTGTAAATGACCTGTAATGCTGTATTTAAAGGGCCAAAAGGCACTTGTGTGCAAAATGTGAACTAAACATGAAACTTCAAACCTTCCTTGTATTGGAAAAATGTCATAATAAAAATCATTAGATAAATTGTAAACCCTCCAAAAAACAAAATATTGGCCTGTGTCTTAAAAACAAAATGGCTAATTTACATAAAATCTAACCAGAAATTTCATCTTCAAACTTTTTCACAGCATACACATTTGTAAGCTGATTAGCATGTTTGAAGATTTGTGGCATTGGATTGCAAAATTATAGTTATACTTGAAGGTCAGGCACATTTTTCACTATGGAGAGTTGAGTGCTTCTCTATTGGTATGTGTTTATTGACAATGTAGAATCTAGACATACACATATTTCTTTAAAAATTCCCTTAATGATAATATCTTGAAGAAATTTAAATGTGCTGTATTTGTGGATTTATGAATATGGACTTTTCTCCTTGAATGGGGGACAATATCACAATTTATAAAAATATGTTTTAATTCAGCCTTACAGTCCCCAAAGTCACATTAAATGACATAAATTAAATCTGTATGAATTAGACCTAGCTATAAAAATTAATATTCAATTATTTTTAAAAATCAATAATTCAATTAATGCCTAAAAATAAACTGCCAAAAATCAACGTTTTTGCACTGCAAATAATAGGGATGTCAGCGTGTAAACCACTACATGATAAACCAATAAGCCTGGGTTTATTGGTTAATCTTGTTGACTACAGGCACTGCCCCCTTCCCCCCCATACTGCTGCCTCTCTATCAGAGGCAGCAGTGTGGGGGGGAGTGGAAGCCAGTGCCTGTGAGGAGCTGGCTTAAAAACTAGCTCCCCATGAGCACTGGATCTGCCTGCCCCTTCACCCCCATTCTGCTGCCTGATAGAAAGGCAGCAGCACGAGATGGCAGGTGGGAGCCAGTCTGTGAGGGAAGCCAGTTTAAAAACCTGCTTCCTGTGCAGACTGACTCCCATCTACCACCTATGATACAGAGGCAGCAGTGTGGGGTGGCAGAAGCCCCTGTCCACAAGGGGGGGAACTGAGCTCCCCACAGACAGAGGCTGCTCCACAGCAGCAGTACAGTGTGACAGGGGGCTCCCCGGGAATGGACTGGGAGCGTGATAGCTGCCGACCTCACCCCCCAGGGGCTATCAAATAGTCGTATAACCACTAAAATGTCACTATCCAATTACACATATCTAACATCCCTAGTAAATAAAGAGGGGGCCCAAGTTAATACCCCGCATCCAGCTCAGCTCAAATTTAGGGAGCCTATTGTCTTTTCCATTTTGCACCTATCTATATAAATGGCCCTAATTGAAACTCTAACTCTCAACATGCTGAAACTTGGGGAAAGTTCAGTTGCAGCCTCCAGTCCACATTTTACAATTTGGGCCTTTCTATAAATAGTGCCAAGCTCTGCTACCCTTCCTCCTGTGGGGTAGCACCCTGCTGTACAAGTAGTCCCATTGACTTTAGAAGAGTGATATAAAGAGTAACCCACAATTACTGTTTGAAAGTGAAATATATTAAAGCACACTAGGGTACATTTAGTACACACCAACAGGGTCTGCATACACTAATAAATGAGCAACACGTTAGTGTGCTTTAGAAATCGCATTCCTATAATAGCGACGAGGAGTCCTGTGGCACCTTATAGACTAACTGAAGTGTTGGAGCATGCAAGTGGGTCTTTGCCCACGAAAGCTTATGGCTCCAACACTTCAGTTAGTCTATAAGGTGCCACAGGACTCCTCGCCGCTTTTGCAGATTCAGACTTACACGGCTACCCCTCTGATACTTGATTCCTATAATGCGCATTATCCCACAGACTACACGAGCCATTTGGCTCAGTGCATTGTGACAGAACCTGCAAAGGTGGAAATTATTACTTAAATAATGTGCATGTCTCATGTTAATATTTTCATTGCTAATCATAACTGCAGAATAACTTGCTAATCATAACTCTGGAGCAGTATTACAAGCTAGTGAGCCATTTACAAGTTTTACCATTAATTTCTATGTAAGTAGAATATAATTACATTGCCTATCTTACTTGGTTTTTGTAGGCTGCCAGGACACTTTAAACAAAATATACACATAGAGAAAGATTGTGCATGGTGGTGTGTGGTAGAAGAAAAATGTTAAAGATATGAGTTTGGGACGATCTTGCAAATGACAAAAGTGATAAATCCAAACGTTGGCCATCACTTGCTATTATATATTTTGTTTCATAGAATCATAGAAATTTAGGGCTGTAAAGGTGCATCTGCACAGCAGGGCTTAACTCAACATAAACTACGCAAATTGAACTACGTCAATTGCGTAGCTTATTGAGAAATAGCTTATTTCTAATTTGGGAGCGTCTACACAGCATTTATTTCAAAATAGAGCACTCTTCTTCCGACTTCCATTACTCCTTGCACAATGAGGGTTACAGGAGTCAGAGTAAGAAGTCCTCCAGCTTGACAGAATTTCAACATTATTTCAAAATTACTGCCTGCTGTGTAGATGCAGACTAAGTTATTTCAAAATAACACTAGTTATTCCAAAATAATGTTGCTGTGTAGATGTACCCTTAGAGACCTCAAGAGGTAATCTATTCCAATGTTTCTCAACATCCGGTCCATGGACCAGTGCTGATCTCTGAGATCTCCTGATGTAGTTTAGAAAGGCAGCAACCTCATCTCTGAGGCTATGTCTAGGCATCAGTGCTATTTTGGGATAGCAGAAGTATCTCAAAATAGCAATTCTGCTTCTTTAAACATGCCCGTTATTTCGAAATATATTTCAAAATAACGGGTGCGGCATTCTGGTGTCCCTGTAACCTTTGTTTCATGAGGATTAAGGAGCTTATCTGAATAGCTCTTTATTTCAAAATTTGGTTCTTTGTAGACAGCGCCAAATTTTGAAATAAGGTATTTTGGAATTACCTCAAAATACGCTATGCAAATTGCGTAGCGTAAATTACGTAGCTTATTTCGAGGTAAGGGTGCTATGCAGACACACCCTGATATCAAAATGGTTGAGGAACACTGATTTCTAGTCCATCACCTCTGGGCTATGTCTACACTGGCATGATTTTCCGGAAATGCTTTTAACGGAAAAGTTTTCCGTTAAAAGCATTTTCGGAAAATCGTGTCTAGATTGGCAGGACGCTTTTCCGCAAAAGCACTTTTTTGTGGAAAAGCGTCCGTGGCCAATATAGACACGCTTTTCCGCAAAAAAGCCCCGATCGCCATTTTAGCCATCGGGGCTTTTTTGCGGAAAACAGCACTGTGCTGTCTACACTGGCCCTCTTGCGCAAATCATTTGCCCGAACGGGAGCAGCACAGTATTTCCACAAGAACACTGACGATCTTACATGAGATCGTCAGTGTTCTTGCGGAAATTCAAGCGGCCAGTGTAGACAGCTGGCAAGTTTTTCTGCAAAATCAGATGATTTTGTGGAAAAACTTGCCAGTCTAAACACAGCCATGCTGAGGCAGGCTTCAGTATACCTAAACCCATTGTGACTGTTGTCTCTCTAATATGATATTTAAAATCTCAAATGATGACGATTAGTCCAGCCCTGTAATCTTGGAAAAAGAAACATTGTAAATCTGGGGTGAAATTCCACATTAAGGGGATTTTGAACCAAGATGGTGTCTCTTCTTCTTTTTTTTCTTTTTCATTTTGATGTCATTTGATGGAAAAGTGGTAGACTGCAACCAGCTCCCATTCTCGAGCATTTTTAACTTACCTATATCTGTGAAAATGGCTAGATGTATTAAAAAAGCAAAGGCTCTGTTACATTTGAAGAAAATCTGTCAAATATTTTTTATCAGTGTAATTAAAAATTAACCAGATTTTACTTCTGTCTAACCTCACTTAGTCTCCCGTTAGCTCAAAACCAGTGCATCATTATCCCTCCAAGCTATAGTTAAATCTCCTGGAAAATATACGCAGCCACCTGCATTTGAAAGAAACAGGTTAAACAAGTTTATTATTAAATTGCAACATTTCTTTATTCTAAATTAAGCACAGTGATTAATTGGAAGGGAGGGGACTCAATGTTGTTTCTTTTGGTTTCCTTAGCTGTTATGGGTCCAGTACCACCTGTGTAATTGTCATTGGCAGCTTTTGACTCATTCCATCCTCCTAATGTAAAAATGTTAAATCTGCATCTTCGCTGAGATACATAAAAGGAAGCCTGTTTTTAAAAAATCTTGGGAAATTCCTATGATGCTGGCAGACCAGATGCCAGCTCTCCAAGGTGCCTAGGCCTCATTGAACACTGACAAATGCGTAGCTGGAGAAGCCTGTGTGTTAGTGTTGTAAAAATAGGTGTTCAGCGTATAAAAATAGGTGTTCAGTGTTCAGATTTTATTAAATGCTTGTAGGGTGCTGCATGTATTATGCTTACTTAAAATATCTATACTCCATGTCATAAGGTTATTTTAAGCATTTGCATTATAATCATCTATAATTGTGTAAGTCACCAAGCAAGAAAGCAGCACCAATTAATGCAGAAATGCATACTTTCTACAGAAGGTGTTAAGTTCTGGCCAGTTAGGCTATGTCTAAACTACAGGCTTCTTTGGAAGAAGCTTTTTTTGGAAGACAGCATCCACACTTCAAAAGTGCATAAAATGAGGATTACCAATGCCTGAAAACGGCTGGTTTTCTGACAAAACTCTGTAGTGTAGACATACCCTAAGAAGGCCCATTGAGTCAAATGACCCATTGTGAAATATTAAAGAACAAAGACATTGATGATTGCCCCCCCCCCCCAATATCCATAAAGAGATGTGAAGATGGATTCATCCCATCATCTTGAACTAGATAAGAACATAAGAATAGCCATACTGGGTCAGACCAAAGGTCCATCTAGCCCAGTAGCCAACAGTGGCCCGCACTAGGTGCCCCGGAGGGGGTGGACCAAAGGCAATGATCAAGTGATTTGTCTCCTGCCATCCTTCTCCAGCCTCTGACAAACAGAGGTCAGAGACACCATTTCTATCCCCTGGCTAATAGCCTTTTATGGACCTAACCTCCATGAAATTAGCTAGCTTCTCTTTAAACTCTGTTACAGTCCTAGCCTTCACAGCCTCCTCTGGCAAGGAGTTCTACACACTGAGGCTATGTTTAGACTGCAAGCCTCTTTCGAAAGAGGCTTTTTCGAAAGATACTTTAGAAAAAGCCTTTTTCGAAAAAGAGCATCTAGACTGCAAGCAGAACTTTCGAAAAAGCAAGCCGCTTTTTCGAAAGAGAGCACCCAGGCAGTCTGGATGCTCTCCTTCGAAAAACCCCTGTTTGCATTCAAGAACGCCTTTTTTCGAAAGAGCACTTTCGAAAAAAGGCGTTCTTCCTCATGAAATTAGATTTACCGCCGTCGAAAGAAAAGCCGCGTTCTTTCGATTTAATTTCGGCTACTTTTTTTGAAAAAAACCCTGAGTCTGGACACAGCCTGAAAGAATGGAATAAAAATCCCTGACAAGAAGGAATTTGTCTCTATGTGGATTGAGTTCTGAGTGGTGAAGCTTCTTAAGCATAAGCAAAATATCCCTAGCTGTTTTTCCTGAGTTAGTCCTAGAGGACTTACAGAGCTGGCATATAACAGCAGTTTAGATTACCTTTTGGAACCTAATATTATAACTCACCTGTGTGTGAATCTCGCTCTGCTTTAACCTGGTAAATAACTCTCTTTTTTAAGTTAGTAGGTCTTTAATTAGTTTATTATAGGATTGGCTACAAGTACTGTCTTTGATATAAAAGTCTCAGAGGGGTAGTTGTGTTAGTCTGTAACTTCAAAAATGAATAGTCCTGTAGCTCCTTAAAGACTAACAAAAATATATAGTATCAGAGCTTATGTGGCCAAAACCCACTTCTTCAGATGAAGTGCTACAGGACCATTGTTTTTTAAGTTTCTTCAGATGAGATGATCTTGAGTGGAGGAAAAAAAAGGGAACCCTCAGAATAAGAAGGGAGAGGGAGAAAAAATGTACCTGTCAATTGTAGTCCTGGTGTTAATTAGGTTAATTAAGTAGTGGTCAATAGGGTGTTGAATGTAAGAAAAGTTGTTTTTATAATATGTGTATCAATTCAAGTCTTTGTTCAGGCTGAGGGAGACAGTGTCAAATTTGCATATGAAGGTCCATTCTGCACTCTCTCTCTGTAGCTGGGGTGAGGTGGAGGTGGGGGGGGGAGTTTGTGCTGCGTGTCCTGGGGTAAGGTAGGGGAGGGGTGGGGAGTTGGTTTGTGCTGTGTATCCTGCAAATGTGAGAAGCAGGATTTTATCCCCACCCCTGGCTGGGCTGTGGGGGAGCAGATTGCACAGGGGTAGGTGGGGGAAAGGGTGGTGGGTAGGTGCTGGCATCTGTGCTGTGAAGTGGAGGCAGGGGCAGTTTGTTTCGGGTCTCCTGACTCACTCACCGCAGTCCTTTCTGTCAGGGTGCCAGGGTGTGTGCCAGGACATTGCATGATTACATTTCAAACAAAGTTTACATAGGTGTTAATGGCTTACTGTAAGAAAGAAAAAGATTCTTTAACAAATATTTTTGGAGTGTTGCAGATATCTAAAACTCTGATCTTAATGATTTTTAAAATCCTGTGTTACTAATTAATACATGGCATATTGTATTGCATTGAGGCCAAATCTATGCTATGTGGTAGAGTTCTGGCTCTTATGAGTCAGAAGTAGCAAGTACTATGTGTGATGCTAGTTATTTTGTAGGCTGAAACCTTATTTGCAAGCTCTTTGACACATGTATCTGTCTACAAACCATGAAGTCATGTGTTAATTTGCTCTGGAGCTTCTACTCTTTGAGTTGGTGACACACACAAGATAAAGGTTTCAAACCATGAGAACTTTTTTCTGTTTTTACAGCATTGGTCCTAAACATTCCCCAGAGAAACTATATAAACCTTAGTGAATGCCTTTTACTCTCCTTTCCAGTGTCAGTAAATGTATTAGTCATGCTCTCCTTGCAAATACTATTTCTAGTTGGCTCATAGATTTGTTTAGCATCTTAAAGCTGAGCTATGTGGGTATAATATGCATTTTAGTGTGTTTACTAGCTTGAGTTATTAGGAAGGATGATGATACATGTACTCCAAAGATAGTGTTCATTTTCTTTTTCTTTTTTTTATTTCACATTAAATGTCATAAGCATTTCTCCTTTTTAACTATTTCTAGTTAAAAAGGAACAATGCTTACGATATTTAATATGAAATCAAATAAAAAATGTGCACCAACAATACAAACAATAATATGTGTGTGTGTGCTTGTTTGTATTGGTGGTACACATCCACACAGTACCTCAATATTGATGTTGCACATAAGAAATTTCAAGCCACCCAAGGATAGAAAATGTTGGCGGGAACACTGGTCAAAAGACTTAGTAAGATCAACAATAATTACATATAGGTCTTCATCTTGCTCACACCACTTCTTCTGAACTTTCTGGACTGCAAAGATCTTGTGTGAAGTACCGTGCCCAGGGCAGAGGCCATAAAGGCTTTCAGGCAATATCTTCTCTGCAAAGTGATCAATTAGCTGGTTTAGCATGGCCCAGGTAAGTGTTTTTCATGCAATGTCAAAGAGTGAGATGCCACAATGGTTACTGAAAGAGAACTGGTTGCCTTTCCTTTTGTGTAGCTGAATGATACTGACATCTTTAAATTCCTGTGGTGCAGCATCACGTTCCCAAACTTTAGGTAGAAGCCAGTGAGTTTCCTGATCAGCCCATTCTTAACCCGTTGCTGTACCACGTTACATTGGCTTTCTAAGCAGCACATAACAACTGTGTTAAAAGAACATTATTAAGGTTGCCAAGTCCAGCACTCAAAAGACAGGAATTGCCAGAATTCAGGTTGTCTTTGCAACCTAATTCAGCCCACTAGTGTGTATGCATTATGATACAATCTTTAATGGCATGATCACATGTATTTTTTCCATATGACCACGCTGCCTCATTCAGTGGACAGCACTCAGTTAATGAGCAGCTCTTCGATATTTGCTTTATCCTGATTGTTCAGCGTGTGAACCGATGCCTTATTCATTGCAAATTATTCAAACCCTGTTCTGAAGACTGAATTATTAATTTCCTCATGGACTTTCACAAACATTAATTTATTTTCACAACACCTCCATGAGATGACAGGGTATTATGGGTCAATATTGGCTTGAGATACGCAATTCCAGCTACATAAATAACATAGGTGGAGTTGACATACATTAAGCTGAGCTAGAGTGCCATCCTCACCACAGGAGGTTAATGGGAGAAATGCTCCCATCAACTTCCCTTACTCCTCTTGACAGTGAGACGTACCTATGTCAGCAGGAGTGCCCTCGGTGTTTGATTTAGCATGTCCTCACTAGACCCGCTAAAATCAAACGCCAGAAGATCAACCACCAGAGTGTCGATCTTCCCAATAAAGTAGACATGCCCCGAGGCACAAAGAGATCATCTAAAGTATCCACTTATATAGGGTGCCCAGTTGGAGATACCTACAATTTTATTTTTCAGGATATGTAGTATTATATAGCACAAGCACTGGTGCCATTAAGTTCACCTGGATCTGTGAGTACTCCACACTTCCAAATGCCAAATCCCTGGGTCTCTGGTAAGGCACCCAGAAAATGAAGAACACACAATTAGTGATGACCTGTAAAAAGTTTGGTTTAAGTGACTTGCCCAGAATTATGCAGGGATTATGTGGTAGAGGCAGTTCTCCAAGACAGCAGTCACCTTATCCATGAAATCATCCTTTCTGTTCCTCCAAGTCCCTGCCTCATTCATGACAGTCTTCCATATTCTGCAACATAATGAAGCAGGGGTCCATATACAAATAGTCCCCTTCATTACACAACCCTGATTCATTCCCAAGCATGTCCAACCTATACACTAAATGAGGTTGGGATTCTTGGAAAAAATAGTAGGTGATGATGTAATTAAAATCTATACCTTAATGCATAAGCACAAAGGGGCCAAACAGATTGGATGGATGGATGGATGGATGGATGGATGGATGGATGGAGGCAGTTTATTAGAGATTTGGACCATTAGGGGTGTCCTGACAAATATGGTGGGCATTGTGTAATGAGACAGTCAGATATGAAAATGAATATTCTGTATCACGTGGGTGCCAAACTTAAGGAAATATATCACATTTTCAGCACTACTGAATGGATACTTCATAAAACATCTTTCATTTAAATGGAGAAAGAATTTTCTTGTGTCCAAATATGATCTAAAAGTTTTCATCTGACTTTTTTACTTTCTTCCCTATGTATCTATTTTCATTTACTTGCTCTGTTCAGTACCTGTGTCTGTTTTGCAGATCAAAACTGCACTAATTTGGGAAGCAGTTTATATCAGCCATAAAAACAAATGTTATTAACTTTCTTTCCTTTGAATTATTAACTTCTCAAAAATAAGAACAGCCATAAATGCTTTTGTCTCTATAGGGAGCAATCTGGAAATACAAAATGCATTTTTCCATATTAAGTGCATATTCTTTGCAAACATGTTTGCAAATCAGGGACAAAATAAAACTGAAAATATTTTGCACTTCAAAAATAATGAAATATATTCTTATTCTGCCATTGTAGACCACGCAATGCAGATCAGTTTATGCAAGAAGCTAAGCGGAAGAAGCATAAAGCAGATGCGATGGTGAGCACATTTTATTTTCAGTTATGTTGCTCCATATTATTTTTTGTAATGGCTCTTCTTCAGTGCAACATAGCTAGGGTAATTATAAAATCTATTATCAGGATGACTGGACTTGGTAAATTAAGAAGTGTTTATACAATCAAGTTGTCATAGCCTAATAAACTATGACTTAAATAACAACCTACTAACATCAGCTCTTGGATAAATGAAAATTTCCATTTATTCTTTTGCTTTAATTAGTAACTATAGTAACAGGTCAAAATTTTGAAAGGTATTTAGGTGCCATGGCTGTCATTGTTGCAGCACCTAATTGAGTTAGGAACCCAAATCTCATTTTCAAAAGGATTTAGGAACCTAAAAGACACTCTTTGTCAATAGCGCCTTTTGAAAATGAGACTTAGGCTCCTAAATCAACTGGGCATAGCAATGCTGAGCACAAATACTTTTAAAAATCTGGGTCATAACAACGCTATCAGATTTTCAAAATGTCTTTTTTTCCTGTAGAGCTAGCCATCTAGCCACTGGCTTGACATACCTCACTGTGACCAGTGGACTGGTCCAAAGATCGTAGAAACTAAAGGAAAGACTCCCATTGATCTCAAAGTACTTTGGATTAAGTACTTTGGATTAAGTACTTTGGATTAAGTACTTTGCTCTCAGGCCAGAAGAGTCCTGGTTTTATTACAGATATTTCCATCCAAAATAATGTCAGTACACAGATAATCATTTCTCTGTTTGATCTCTAGGAAATTCCAGTGTAACCACCCTGGCACAACTGACCAATGCAGTAACAAATTCCTGACCCTAGCTTTGTCTACTCTCATGGGCAGCCACGGTTTCCCTATAACAAAGTGGTGGCTGAGGCTGTATGTGGAACTGAGGCACTCTTCCCCCCACCTCAAAGAACAGCGGAAGGAACATGCTGGGGATAGGACAGAGCACACAGTGCTCTGACAGCTCTTTAGCTAGCACAGCAAGTCCCTTTGGCTGCTCTTAGGGAGGCATGTTGCCAATGCTGCCCAGTATCAGGGGAGCAGAAATGTGACTTGGAGTCCACATTCTTTGGCTATGCTGAGCCTAAGTTGCCCAAGGAAGCAGAAGCAGGGGTATGTCTACACTACCCCGCTAGTCGAACTAGCGGGGGTAATGTAGTCATCCGCAATTGCAACTGAAGCCCGGGATTTGAATTTCCCGGGCTTCATTTGCATAAAGCTGGCCGGCGCCATTTTTAAATGCCGGCTAGTTCGAACCCCGTGCTGCGCGGCTACACACGGCACGGAGTAGCTAGTTCTAATCCGAACTAGCTGTACTCCTCATCAGGTTTTTCCTGATGTCCAACCTAAACCTCCCTTGCTGCAATTTAAGCCCATTGCTTCCTGTCCTAATCTTTTGATTGATCTCCTTCTGGATCTTGACAGAAACCAACTAGTGCAAATGCATGCTAAATCTGGACAAGAAAAGGAATTAAAAATAACTTCACACGTTAAAACCTCAGAGCTTTGATCCACGTCTCATTTGTATTTTAGGGGGAAATTTCATCCTCATGATCATTTTCTAGATCTTACCTGCCTTGATTATTTTCCTGTAGCCCTCTGGCAAGAACTCAACAAAACTCCAACATTATGTTCCTTATTTCTCTTAGTTAGAAGCTAGTCATTCCCTTTCTTTGTTCAGCATGGAAAAATTGTATTTACATCCAAGCATGATGAGTGATAAGCCTTTTGGGTCATTATGTTTTTCTCTGGTTCTTTTTTCTCCTCCTGCTCCTTCTTTTGTTATTTTATCCAAAACAGTTTGCTCAACTTTAGCATACATTTCCTTGATGTTAACTTTTTCTTTGTTGTAGTGTCGCTTCCTCACAACCATATTTGTCACTTAGAATTGGAAGGTCTGTTCTGTGTCAGCTTGCATCTACCATACTTTGGTGTAATTTGTTTTGCTGCTGTTTGTAACCATAGATTGGTGACTCCAGTGTTTCTCTGTATCCTTATTTTATCTGCCAGGTGGAGAAATTTGGAAAGGCACTGAATTATGCTGAAGCAGCATTATCATTTATTGAATGTGGAAATGCCATGGAACAAGGCCCGATGGAATCTAAATCCCCTTATATGATGTATTCAGAAACAGTTGAACTTATCAGGTAAGTTAGTAGGGAACAATAGTCCTGTTTGGGTATATTTCCGTCGGGAGAACATACCTTAATGCCTTTAAACATGGATAGAAATTAGAGATGGAAATATATTTTTTAAAAATCAAAAACAAGGAACCCCAGAACAGCAATAATCATCATTTGGGGTTATCAGTACTAATCCAAGCCAGATTGGTAGTGATTAAAAATCAATGCGATCCCATTGCTGTTTGTTAGTCCATGTGAAATACATTGGTAATCGCAATCCTGTTCCTGCTGGACAAGCATTCACATCACAGCCCTCCTCTCTTATCATAGCTGGCATTAACAGGAATCCTTACTGACAGTCTCAGCTAAGAAAGGAAAAGATTGAATCAACTTTGAATCAACTGAGCTTTTTTTCTCATCCAAAGAATTGGTCCGTCCAGCTGGTGAAGAAAATGTGCACGGCTGGTGGCCATGTTATTCTTTCTCTGTAGGTAGAGACTTTCATTCCCCAGAGCAGTTGGCGATGCAGCTTTCACTCACACTAATTTCTCTTTCCAAATGTAATATTTCTAACATCATAGCTCTTTTAAAACAATTGTTTTCTTCCAGATTTCTCTGCTGATCTAGCCATATTCTCATTTGTGTAAACAATTCCACTGTATTGTGCTCGCAGTTTGGGATTGCTTCTCATGCTCTTTAGTCATAGTAAAGCAAACTCAGCCAGCTGACTCTGACAAGAAGGAATGACATGAGACAAAATACCTTTTACCCACCACTATAAAGCTCTCTATACTTTGTCCTACCCCTCCCCCACCCAAGCAGCACAGTTGCCCTTCTCCCTCTGCTTTCTCTTCTCTACAGTATATTTATGGTCATGTCTCTGTGCCTGAATTTTGTTTAGAGCTCCATCTATTCATGCAGCAAGGATTTAGTAGTTATAAAATGCTTAAGAGCTGCCTGCTAGGTGTAGTCCAAAAAAGTAACTGATATATCACGACAAGTGCTTATTGAAATAAGGTGCAGATTATCATGCACACGTGTATTTGCACTGATGTCAGAATTAGAGTTTGATAACAAAGAGGATGATGAAATACAATCAGCTCATTACAGAAAACATGTTTTTTTTTCTGGAAACAAGCCCAGAGGTATTGTATGTTGCTCTAAGCTTGACAAGTGCTTAGGGGCTGAACCAGAAGCTGAGATTTCCATGAATTGATCTGGCACTGGATAGCACATAGATTCTTGAAATAGCAATACTACAATTGTAGATCTTTGAAGAATTTGAACGTCATAGGAGCAAAATAAGTGTGAGCCAACTGCTGCCCTCTGCTGCACAGTGCTTAGAGGAGCAAAACCGGACAGACATGCTCAAAATTTGCAGTATGAGGACATCATTGTCTCCATGGTAGTCTCTCTTCTGCTCTCAAATCCTGTGGAAGCCTTTTTGCAGAGTTGGGGTTCCACAGGGCTGGAAAATATTTTGAGAGGGTTACACAGGGCAAATCAAGAAGCATTAACGTGACAAAGCAGGATCCCCTTAATGCTGTCTGGATTTCCAAGGGATTTACTGCTGGTTGAAGAGCGTTTATTAGACAAGGAGGGAGAGAGAACTATTGATGGAACGGCTCCAAAGCGTGGACTGAAAAACGCAATGTGCATCTGTGGAGACTGAAAGAATAAATATAGTGGGGCACATTGTGAGCTGCTGTAAATCAGTATAGCCTCATGAATCCAGAATATGATCAACAGCAAAGTAAGGGCTGTTCACACACACTGGCCTTAATGCTGGATTTTCCCCTTTTTTTAAGGTATGCTGTGAGATTAAAAACCCACTCAGGCCCTAATGCCACTCCGGAGGACAAACAGCTAGCAGCATTATGGTTAGTAGATCATTATTTACTCAAAGATGACTTTGATGCAGTGAATCAGTCCTTGAAAATCAAATACTTAATGCTGTCAGGTAGAAGGCTTGGTTTTGTGTTGTCGTTGACAGAGAGAGAATACTTCCTGATCCAAGAAGATTCAGACCTCTGTTATCTGCTTTTCCTTGTATTACTGTGCCTGGTCTGAGTTCTGTTTCTGTAAATAAGCAATTCATATTTATTGGCTGTGACAGGACAGCTATGGCATCTCAGTATAATTAATTTTTAAGTGCCTGATGGTCTGTGTTTTTATGACTGATGCGCTTTCCTTGTAACAGCGTCTCAGTAATTTCTTCAGTGTATAACATTTTAGGTTCAGTCATCATAAATTATACTCATATTGTATGAAGGGTTAGTAAGTTGATAATTAAACAATTTGGATTCACTCTCAGAATGAAGATTTCCAGATATATGCATTTAACTTTGATTCTTTAAAACATTTGTTGAACACTAATAATAATGTTATTAAATTTAAATGTAAATGTTAACAACTGTATAGTTAACATAAATCGTATCTATTACATGTTTATGGATTCTTCGTAAATGGGTTTTACAACAATTTGTTCTTAACACCTGTAAAAATGTATATTTAGAATCTATAAATTAAACAATATTAATGTATCATTTTATATAAAAAGAAAACACTCTTTAGTGATCTATTTTTAATTAAAATATGTCCTTTGTCATTGCTTTGATATACAATTGGCTGCACAAATTAGATTAACAACAATATGTTTTTAAAATCCTTAAGTGACTAAAAATAGTTTTAAAAATTGTCGACCATGTCTATTTCTGAGTTTTGTAACGTTTTCCAGAACAGACATAGTGTTTTAGCATGTGCAATTTAATTCAGATTCATAAAGCCACTGCCTCTGTTTAAGCAGAAAGGTCACAGTGAGGGAAAGTAGGCAGAGGACTCCTTCAGCACAGAATAGCAACCCTAACTCATTTTCTGCCACATAGCAGATGAGTAGACATCATTTGCATATGTACTGTAACCTATGAAGGTGACAGTATGAGAATTATGAGGACTGTAAGTCCATTGTATCCTTTGGCTCTGTACAATGCAAACTGGGCATGCTGCCATGCAACTAGTTTATCTGATTCTGATCTCCTAAGGAGAGACTGGCCTCTGGTGGTAAAAGAGGAAATTTCAAGGCTGCAGATCTAAAAATAGGCAAACACTATGAAAGAGAATTATAACAACCCTGGCTAAAATTTGCGACTGTGGCTAGTGATTCTGGGTGCTTTGATTTGATTTGGGTGGCCCAATTCATTTTAAGTGGGTGAGATTATCAGAAGGTAAGAACACTGCACTTTCAGGATGCTTTTAAGTATCTCAGAATGGACATCCAATACCACAAATAACTTTCATAATCTTGGCCTCTGTTACCAAAAGTAAACAAGCATAATGGATTTTTGTTGTGTTACATACTGTTGAACAATCCTCCCTCCCCCCCCCCCCCCCCCATGTTGTGAATACTCAAAAACCTGATAGCAAAGATAAAACATTGTGAATGTATCATTTATTTGTCCATTATGGTTGTTAGGTGTGTTATGTAGATGGAGGATTGTAGAATCCCCACCATTGGAGGTTCTAAGAACAGGTTAGACAAATATCTGTTCTGGGATGGTTTAGGTACACTCAGTCCTGCTTCAGTGCAAGGGGAAGCTAGACTAGAGGATCTTTTAAGATGCCTTCTTGCTCTTCATTCTGTGACTGTATAATTATTATTAATTACATTATTGTTTATGCATAATAAAGGTGCCTAATGCTCTACAGAAACCTTAGAGGCAATGGCCAGATCTTCCCCTAGGCTTCCCTTTTGTTTTAGTTATTACTGCTTAGCATGCTCTTTGTACAGGAATCCTCAGGCAGAATAAATTCTTTTTAGCATCCTCTAGTCCGCAGGGAAGGCATAAAACTAGGGAAGTGTAGCCAGGTTAAGGGCATCCCTGTTCCCTGGCAATCTCCAGTTACTAGAAAACTCCGCTGGGAATCACAGGCCTGAGACTGTTCTTATTTACTCTATTGATGAGGCTATTCCTGGGGTACCAGGGTCACGGGTCACAAAGGGCACCTTTATGCTTTCAAAGTACTATAATACATTTTATATTGTGTCATCTTTCTGTTTGTCCTAGTTATCGCTGTTTGGCACTTCTATACTGGAGAATGTTCCGACTCAAGAGAGACCATGCTGTAAAATATTCAAAAGCACTTATTGATTATTTCAAGGTATTTTCATGTTATATTACATTTTCAATTTGCTAATAATTATGTGAAATAATGTATCTTTTTTAAAAAGAGTAGTCCACTTAGACCCAATCCTACTCCCACTGGAGTTTTGACATCCACTGCTTCAGTGGAAGCTGTTAATTTCCAGTCTGCTGTTCTTTATTCACCAAAGCACATGCCTCTAATCTACAAAATGTATAACTTGCTGAAGGAAGTGAAGCTCACCATGTCCATGAAACTGACATATCCTGCCCATTTTCCAGTTTCTTGATTGTCTGATATGATTCATGATGCTCTGCAATGAATAGGTTTTACACCATTCACAACAGGAATCCACTTCAGGATGCACTTCAGGCTAGATTTGGGGACTTTGAGCTAGCTTCGTATTTGGAATAACTTGTAGAATTCCTATTTATGGACATCAGCATGTAAGAAAAGGCAAAGGGACAAATTCTTCTCTATGGTACTGGGCTGGAGTCCACATTGGCTTCAGTGGGAGTTGCATACAAGTATCTGTGGTCAGAATATATACCAGCTCGGCACACCTATGATTGCCTCCGCTATCTATATTGTTTTCTCCAAAGAGTCCCTTCAGTTCTCCACTCTCTCATAATAAAGTGTGCCATTTTATTTTTAAGATAGAAAGTCATTTGATTCTTAAAATTTCTTCCAAAGTGACAATATTTCATTGGAAAACATCTGGAAATCAAAACATTCCACATAGATCTATAATAGAGTTGGTCAAATATTTGGCCTACAAATATAATCTTTGTATTTCTAGATGAAAAAACAAAAATTGTTGGCTGCTGCTACCCTACAAGTCCTTTTTATATCCTGAGATATAAATCAGAGATCAGTGAGGGTATAAATGCTCAACAGTGCTGATTTTCTTTGGGGACCCTATGTAGTCATTTGGCTTGGGTATTTTAGTATATTTTTTAATTTGGAGGAAAGGGGAAAGAGCTTGTATCTTCCTATACATCAAATAGAAGTAAATTTTCAGCACAGATATTTTCATGACCAAATTATAAACCCATGAAAATAGACAGGAAAGGAGACAAATCTTTTACTATCAAAGTGAAATTGGTGTCACCAAAAGTGGATGTAAATCCTGAGTAATATTTAATTAAAACTGTTGTG
The DNA here is from genome assembly GCF_049634645.1 of Pelodiscus sinensis. Classification (NCBI taxonomy): domain Eukaryota; kingdom Metazoa; phylum Chordata; order Testudines; family Trionychidae; genus Pelodiscus; species Pelodiscus sinensis. Next base: position 229,585,061 of record NC_134711.1, on the reverse strand, counting down.
TTTCTCTAATAATCATCTTTACTTTATTGATAAGAAATCAGTATATATTTTAATGCTGTAATCTGCCAATTCAAATAACATCTGTAGTAAAAATTGGAAATTCAGTCCCACAATCATGTGAAATGCTTCTTAAAAGAAGAAAGAGTGCTTTCTACAGAGAACAAAGGTGATGTTTATTCGTTATTATACTAACATAAAGGTCATAAAAAAAAGTGTGGGGGTTGTTTTGCAGGCATTCTGCTGGTATAATAATTCTATAGATTCTCATTCAAAAGTAAAGTAAAACATAAAAAATTGTTCATTTGTCAACTTTTGCAGTAGAAAACAAACCAATTCTAGACTTTCATATATTTGAGTCTCAAATCTTAGAAAATCATTTAACATGACACTCTAGCTGCATTAAAAATCTGTCAGATATACTGTCAAATAAGGAAACATCTCAAAATTTGTCACACATTTCCAGAGTAAATTAGATATCTCTTTCTTTTAAAAAAGAACAAATATTTAAATCTTCTTTTAAACTTTTTATTTCCATTTTCAAAAAAAAATAATAAAGCAGCGATTTTTAAGAAGTCACAGACATTTGGGAGTTAAAGATTTTTTAAGAACATGAGAGATTCCTTTTGGGTCGTGAAAGCAGAATAAAGCTCAGAGTAGAATCAGTGGTGAGGGAGAAGGAGCTGTAAGTTAGACTCAATTATGCTTTCTGAGAGCTACTTTCCTCCTCATACTGGTGTCCAACACAATATAAACTAAATAGGACATCGGCTATTTTAATGTACATTGTAAGTGTACCGTACCTTCTTCCAGCTCCTCGATGTGTAAATTACTTGTTCTTAGGGTACATCTAAATTACATCCCTCTTTCGACAGAGAGATGTAAATTAGGCACTTTGAAATTGCAAATGAAGCCAGGATTTGAATTTCTTGCACTTCATTTGCATAATCACATAATGGCGCTCTTTCAAAAAAGCGCTATTTTGAAAGTAAAACCGCGGTTCTTTCGAAAAGGGAAGGCTTTTTCGAAAGATCCTATAAACCTTGATCCTGTTAAGCCTTTCCTTTTCGAAAGAACTGCGTCTAGACTGCGGTTTTACTTTCAAAATAGCGCTTTTTCAAAAGAGCGCCATTACGTAATTATGCAAATGAAATTCAAATCCCAGCTTCATTTGCAATTTTGAAGTGCCTAATTTACATCTCTCTGTCGAAAGAGGGATGTAGTCTAGACGTACCCTTAGACTCTCTTACCCATCAGCATGATGGACCCTAAGTGGTTTTGAGGGAATCTAGCGGAATCTTAAATGGATCTCTGAAACCAAGGTGAGGACAGTCTGGTCTGGATGTTGGAGACAAGAGTCAGAGCCAGAATCAGGAGTCAAGAGTAGTATTGGGACAAGATAAGAGCAGGGCAGGAGCAGGACTAGGGACAACACTGGAATAAGGCCAGGTCTGGAGCAGGCTGAGTGCCGGGGAATCTGTCACCCCTATTGGGCAAAGGAGAGTTCCAAGGCATGAAGCAACATTGATCGATACTCAGCTGGTGTTGTGCCTCTGAGGCTTGTAGACCCACTCTGAAAGTCACCAGATCAGCTCCTTGTTTGTGGATTGGCTGGAGCCTAACACAGGACTGGCTCATCCCTGCATGTGGCTTAATCAGGCTCTGGTTCAGGGCAGACTCATTGCCTCATACTGAAAATAAGGGAGTCCCTCTGACATCACCCTTTGTTCCACCTCTCAATTTGACCCAGTGGACTTTATGGCATCAGGGGACTTGAATGCACTTTCCACACATATCACCTCTACTTTTTTGCACCCCATCTTTACATTCTCTTTGCTGACATTAATTTCGCAATCTGTTTAAATTAAAAGTTTGTACATTTTTTTGTTCCGTTTACAGAATTCATCAAAAGCTGCCCAGGCCCCATCTCCATGGGGTGCCAGTGGAAAGTAAGTTCACTCATCATACAGAAATTATGTCTGAATAGCAGTGAGAAATGGTGTTTGCTAACTTCTGCTATTTTCATGTTTATCCATGTCACCCTAACATGGCTATAATGTTCTGTTTCAGGAGCACAGGAACTCCATCCCCCATGTCTCCTAGTCCTTCTCCTGTCAGCTCTGTAGGGTCCCAGGGGAGCACTGGGGCCCCTTCTCCCTCTTCCACCATCAGCATTCCACAGCGTATTCATCAGATGGCAGCCAATCACGTCAGTATTACCAACAGCATCCTGCACAGTTACGACTACTGGGAAATGGCTGACAATCTAGCCAAGGAAAACAGAGGTATGTAATCTAACACACTAAAACCTGGTATATGTCTTTTAAAAACCTGCCAATAAGACAAAATATTGACCGACTTTGACCATGGTCCTAGTGAAAGGTTTACACTAAATCCTGGATTACAGAGGTGTATTCTTTACTCCTATTCATGGCCTGTCCCATAAATTAACATAAACGGTTTTATCAGCAGTCCTACTCAGAAAGAGGAAAATCTTACTCTACCTATAAAAAAACTTTTTCATCACCAGCATTCCCTCTAAGCTGCGGGGCAGCAAAGCTTCACAGATGAGTAATCAGCCCTTCCTCCCCACCCCAGTCAGTCAGCTGCCTGCACAGAGCCCTGAGCCTCTGACTGAGAGGGCCTGATTAATCACCTTTGAAGCTCTGCAGCCCTGCAGCTTAGAGGGAACAGTGCTCATCACTTCACTCTGGCATCCCGCAGCCCCTCTCACCCTTTTCCCCAGCGCTGTCTGCTTGGCCGCCAGGAGGAGAGTGTGGGGCTGCCCAGGCCTCGGAAAGCCTCCCCCTCCCCCTCTGACAGCCATGAGGATAGCGCAGGGCACACGAGGCCTGGGAGTGCCCCACCACCCCCTCCAGCAGCCAGGAGGAGAGCGCTGGGCACACAAGGCCTCAGGGCAAACCTCCTCCCCCTCCAACAACCTGTGCCAGGAGAGGGGGGTTTAAGGTTAGGCCGGTGGGGGGGAGAGAAAGGGTCCTGGCTGGCACAACTTGAGGGGGGCTGAAGAGGGAACCTGGACTGGAGCAACACCCACCCCTCCCTGGTGGCCAGGGGGAGAGCCAGGCCTGCCTATCCCCACAGAAAAAGGGTTGGTGAGTGTAGCAAGCAGTGGGCACCACTCCTTAGTATCACTAATTTCTCTTTCATTTGTCTCTCTAGCTCTCACCCTTTTCCAGGGATAGAGTCACAGATAAATGACAGCCAATCAGGAATTAAATTTATCTTTTGAGTTCATTTTAATTCTCCTTCACAGAATTGAAATATCTTGTGTCAGAGCTGTAGAAATGGCTCTTTTTGGTCTTTTGTTCTTATTTTGCAAGAGAAAACAAATCAAATGCACGGATGACAGTCTCTAGTGATGGTGACTGCTACATAGACTCATATTTTAGCATGTATAAGGCATTAACGTACAGCTGTAGCACTCAGTTGTCTGTGGACATGTAGGACACCTCCCCTCTGACTATGCAGAGCCTGTGCAAACATCTATGGTGTAAATCCCATTACTCTACCTTAGCTCTGACACGGACAATTAAATCGTAGATCATCATTACATGGCAACTGGATAAACATGCAAGGCTAGGTTCTGTTCTGATCACATGAGGGTTTGAAGGTTGGTGGGGGAATAGCAGAGTTTCACCTCCTGTCTGTGGCTTAGGTAAGCAGCATGGATGCTCCTTGCCTATGCTATTCTGTCAGGCCCTATAAACTACAGCTGGCCCCTGCTTGGCATAGCTCTTGCAGGAGCAGTGCCTCCTGGGACTTTCTCAATTATCACTTCCTCTAGAATCCACCTTCAGTGGTGTGGCAGCAATAGCATAAGAAATATAGCTACAGGCTGAATTCATTTCCACTTATGTACATCATGAATTTTAGGCAGCTTCCCTTGTTCACCTCCTCCAGCATCATGGAGCCACATGGCATCAAGATTCAAAAGGGCCTGCATGACATGAGGATTCAAACATGCCAGAGGGTAGGATCACCTCCCATCTCCTCCAAGTTCTGACTTCCCTCCACATACAGACTTAGACAGGACGAAGGTGTCAATAGTTTTTACTTAGTCCATCTTCAGGCAAAGTTCCCTCATGGTTTAAATAGAAGTTTACCTGAAAATTATCTCAAGATTTGGCCTACCCTCACCCATATAGTTTCATTTTGAAAAGTGTTTAGGTCACGATAATTTGTGTATTTGAACTATAAATTATGTCTTTTTTTTAAGGATGCCACTGGCAAGTAACTCTTTTACACATGGTCTCAATAAGTGACAATGAAAGAAAGAATCAAGGAATTAGCTGTTTAATTTTTAAAATGAAATTGTTGGGAATACTCTGTTCATTGACCATAGAAGCCTTCAATAAGCCCATTAACCCTAAACTTTTTTTTTTTTTTATAAAATATACAGTGGGATTTAATTGGTTAATAATAGCTGTTACCTAGTGATAAATAGAAATGTGACTTTCAGTATTCTCATGCTTAATATTTTTCCATAGAATTTTTTAATGACTTGGATGCATTGATGGGACCTGTCACCCTACACAGCAGTATGGAACATTTAGTTCAGTACACTCAGCAAGGACTTCACTGGGTACGGAATAGCGCTCATGCAAAAGACTGTGTGCCATTCAAATGAACTATATAATCTCCCATGGACAATTCAGTTATTCTGGACACTGTGCTACAGAAATAATCCACCATAGCATTGACCCAAACAAAGGTGAATATTTCCTCAATGTTGAACAATGTTTTTTCAGAGTGTGGGCATATATGTGTGTATACAGCTATATCTCTTCAAAATGCATTGTTCCATAGCAATCTCCAAACATCCTCGTACCCTGGACTGAACTGACCACAGATGTCTTAATAAACATACATATTTCCTATACCCGTGCTTAGAAAAAACTCAGAAACCAAAATCTTAGGGGTTAATTGAACCAAGTGCAATAAACACAATGGCTCCTAATCAGGAACGCACTTAAGTGTGTGTTTAACTGTAATCATGTGCTTAAAAGCAATTACTTCAGTAAAATTTAAGCATGCACTTAGGTGCTTTCCTGAACTGAGGACAATGAGAGGCTGATGGGCCGTTTGGCAGCTCCATAGAACTTTCAGTGCGAGTGCACCCCCTCTCTCCTAATTCCTAATTGGGGTGTATGGATGAATTGTGTAGTCTGAAAAAATGTGGAGCGAGAACGCATTAACTTTTGTGCAATAAGTTTCAATAGCTTGCATTGTTGTTGTTTTTAATTTCTCATTCTTTTAAATCGCCTTACTTCCTGTTCAGCTTCTTTTAATCAACATTATTATCAAGGAAACAGCCTGAAAAATGGAAGTATTGGTAACAAGAAACTAGAAGAGAGTCTGGAAAATTGGACTGTCATTACAGGAAAGAAGTTAAAACAAAAATACTGCAACCCAGTTAGCAAAGTCCATTTATTGCATATACACACACATCTGTAACATTTATTTGCTTTGTGCACTGAGGCTTCACCTTACTGGCTCTGGCTTTGATATCTCTTCCATCTTAAAGTAGCTTGTTTGCAGTTTCTTGTAGGCTGTATCATGCCATTACATGAAATTCCCTTTATCTTGGAAAGCTGGGTTTGCTGCTCACCAGACTAAGCACTGTGTCCTATCATAATCCTCTCACTCTTCATGCATAATCCTCAACTAGGCTTTAATGTTTCTTGATTTATGGGGTGTTTTCAGACCCTGTTGACAGGCTGTGTCTTTTGTGCCAAGGGAATTAATTCTGAAGTAATTGCAGTTTAATTTGGATCCGCTGAGGTCATGGCCAGTTCATAACTAATGTGTTGTGCATTTTTATTCTTGGTTAATTTCATTTTCACTCATCTGGAAACATTTGATTGTTTTTATCTGAAATGTAATTTTATTGGTTATTTTGCACCCAGCTCTATTGCTGTTACTCATGCATGTAGCTACAAAACCTTCCATTGGATCACACAAATAAGAGCCAATAAATGTCTGTCTTCACTGCTACATTCTATTCAGATGTATCTCAACATTAATACGATGCTGGTGCAAAAAAATCACCAATAGCAGTTACATATCAAGAAAGAAAAATAGCCACTTTTGTAGTTGCCTTATATACTGTAATATCCATCTCTGATGCATTGTATTTAAAACTGTATATTGGATAATTTTGCCAGAGGCAGATTAAGGTTTGCTGGGGCATTGGCCCTTCCTACCCTTTCTACCTGTGGTCCTGCCCCCATTCTGCCCCCTCCACATGTGACCAGCCCACAGCCCTACCTTTGTCTGCCTTTTCTCCAGGCCCTGCTCTTGCTTCAGCCCCGGTCCACACCATTTCACTGCAGCCCCAGGACTGGAGAAGCTCTGCCCCCACACCACAGACCCAGACCACAGAGAGAGTGAGAGCTTTCCCAGTCCTGAGGTGCAGCAGGTAGCAAGAGTTCCTCCAGTACCAGAACCACAGACAGGCTTCCACTGCCAGCCTCTGGCTTCTGTTGGGAAAGGGTCAGAGGGTGCTAGGAGTGTCCCCTGGCTCCTGCCAGGGATGGGGCCAGGAGGCGCTGGAGGCTTCCTCTGTGGTCAACCAGCTTCTGCCGGGATTGGGAAGCACTGAGGGCTTCCTTCACTGCCAAGCCTGCCTTGCCTGCCTGGCACTGCCGCTGGAATGAGGGGCATGGGGTTGCAGGCATGGGGTTTCCCCACTGCTGCGCCCTGCGCTGCTGCCAGAGAACAGGGTCAGGGATACCAGAGGGCTTCCCCTGCTGCTGCCCTGCCCAGCGCTGCTACCTAGGAGTGGTCAGGGTACGGGGGCTTTCTCCACCTGCCCAGGGCTTCACAGCCCCCATAGTTAGCCAGGGCCCCTGAGCATTCATCCGATAGGCCCAGTGGTAAATCTGCTGTTGGATTTAGCTTGTTACCCATTGTCTTACCATACATCTTTTAATGTGGTATGTCGACACTACCACTACAGATGTAATGTCCTGTTAGTAGTTACGCATGCACTACCTTTGATCAAGCTAACACATCAAATGTAGCAGAGGAGCAATCCCAACTGAGAACCCCAGTAATACTCTGGCAGCTAGCCCACTCTGCCATGGCTACTGCTATCTTTGGTGTACAAGCTCCAACAAAGCAAGTGAATACATCTATCTGAGCTGGGAATTATACATCCAGCTGCAGTGCAGACACACCCCATGTCATGTCCAGATTTCACTTTGCTTGTTGCCTGTTGGAAAAGAAATAATGCCATGTTGCCTGTTGGAAAAGAAATAATGCCAATAGTTCAGTTACAGTTGTTGGAATATAACTTAATCAGTGCTTCTCTGATTATTACCTGCCTGATGTCTGCTTGTGAGAGTCTGCTGGTGATTTCCTAGATGAAGAAGTGATTTAAATTATCTTAACACTGTGAGTAATTTGGTTCTATTCAGATACCTGTGTGAGAATTTCTGTCCAAGCAGACAAGTTAGATTTGCCTCTGCTTTCTTTGGTGGTTGCTTTAACATTTGTCGTGTGTGTGTGTGTGTGTGTGTGTGTGTGTGTGTTTGGGAATTATCATCTCTAATTTATGCTGGTTAAATTTAGAAACTTATATTTCTTGCCTTACGCAGATTTTAATGTGGCATTGGCATTTCATGTAAGGAACTTTGAATCATAACCCTTCCGCTATGACTGGGGATAATTTTTTGGAATTTCTTTGGCCACAATATATATGGCAATTTTACAGAAATTCAGGAAAAGTTAATGTCCTGTCATTGTAACATGTTTCCTGACTCCTAAGGGTTTCTTGGATATTTGTGCCCTGTCTTGTAAAGACGCGTTTATGCTGAATCCTTCCAGCTAAAATACACATCAAAGGCCATGGAAATGGTACATTGATTGTAGTTTTTGTGCTGGAATTACTTATGCTGAGCTCATGTAAACAGAAGAAACTCCATTGAAATCAACAGAGCAGGACCCATGTAGCCCAACAGAGAACTAGACTTCTGTCCACAATGCTCCTTACAGCTGGTCAGTTTGATGTCTTAGAGCATGCTCTTCAGCCACAGACATGTGTTTCATTTGTACAGTCTGCTTTTTGTCATGATTGCTGCTCTTTAAATAATTACAGATTCATGTAGTATGAATGACATCCAAAGACACTTCATTTCATTCAATTGGGGCCTGATCCTGATCAGTGCTGTGGGGCCTCAGGATCTGATCCAGCAAAGTCCTTAGTACAAGCAACACTTTAAGTACATTAGTCGTCCCATTGATTTCAGTGTGAGCTGAGGCTTCTGAGCACGTTGCGAGATCAGGCCCTCAGAGACCGCCCTTATTTTGCTAGCCACTTGCAAAGTCATGCCTTGTTTGTTTTAACTCATTGTTTCAAGTCCATGCACGTGATAAAGGTTCTCTTCTCTTGTATTAGAGATATCATTTCTATATTTCAGAGGTGAAGATGTCAGATGGTACAAACCCCACTCAAAAGTGAGATTATGCCTGGAGAGAGAGGTTTGGTAAAAATCAGAAATTTCTGAATGTGACAGATAGCTACTCTGCCAGCTGAAGAGCACAAATCCACTGAAATAGTATCCAGTAAAATGTGTGCCACAGTTGGACACAACAATGGCAGTACAATAAGGTTGTTTTTGCATTCAAAATGCCCTGAGGCGCTCTGAGATATTCACACTTAGGCCCTGGTCCTGTAAGATACACACCAGGGAGTGCAAGGATGAGCGGAAGATATGCATAGGTTCAGATATGGCTGAACACCGAGCATAGTCATCCATCTTATGTGGCGATAAATCCCAAGCCCGTTCCATAGTCCCCTCTTAATTCTAAATATCACAGGGTTTAACATGAAGGGGCATAGGCAGATGTTGGGCATATCTGAGGAGACATGGTATTCCCTGTATGCACAGTTCCTCTCAGATATTTAGTCCCCTAACTCCCATTTATTTCCATGGGAATTAAGTACCTTGGAGGATCTGGACCGTATCCCTCAGGATGCAAAATTACTGCTTATCTGGGCTTTCCTTTTGCTACTAGAAGTAACTTGGCACCCTGGGAAGCAGTAGTCACATTAATGCAGAATCAGATTCCCTGCTCTCCCAGTACAGCTCATTGCTTTTCACCTGTCACTTATACATGCAGAACACTTCATCTGTCCTGTACAGAATCAAGCCCTCGGTGTCAATATGCACCCATCCCTGTACACTTTATATCAAAATTATGAAAAAGCCCTATCAGTACAAAGGATATTACTAGTGTCTCCCATTGATCGAGTACATGTCACTGAATGGCTGTATCACCTCAGAAGAGCAGTAATTGTTATCAAGATAATGTGTGCAGCTAATTGATTTGTAAGACTCTCACCTTGGCAATGGTGCAGTAGTATCTCTTTCGTAATACCAATGTTCACCCATTTTTCATGGCTGTGATATAAATCTGCATCACTAAAATGCCAGGATATTTTTTAAGACGACATTCTCTTAGATCTGGCTAATCTGTGCTTAGTTTATCTACTCAAGAGACTTTACTAGTCACCAGCCTTAATGCATATACAGTATTGAGTGACTGAGTCACAGTGTTTAATCCTAATGAAACTGGAATTTGCAAATTGACTTGGATTAACTGTGTCTGCTACTGCTAGGTTATAGATGTGACATTAAATGATTATGGTTTTAAACAAAAGAGGTTGAATTTTATGTAAAGAACAGTGACTGGATTCCTTAATCTTTTTAGAAGATTTTTTAAATAACATGTTGTCAAAGTAATATGTTTTTTAACTTTCCTAGAATTTCGGAAGGGTTGCTGGTTCATGGTCATAGCTGTGTTAATGACATTTCCCTTCTACACTCTGTCTAGCCTTTACATAATCTGCTTAATACTTAATATGTCAAAAAAGAAATGTTTCTTTTTCAGAATGATTGCCAGCACTCTCCTCCCCCAGTTCAGTTGAAAGCCCTCAGACTAAAGAATAAAATCTCCTTGCACATGCTGACCCCATACAAATAACAATGATGGAATGAATTTCTTACACGGAAGACAGAAGTATGGCTGGCACAGATGAAAAATGTCTTTCCTTTTGATAAATTTTTTGTTATGCAATGAATTCAAACTCTTTCCTTACTTATATGGAGAGAATTATCTGACCTGCATCATCTCAGCAAAAACCAAAATCATGGCAGTGAGTCTCAGAATCCACATCAAGTGACTCAGCTTCATGGAGTGAACGTTATGGGCAGTGGTGCAGACATCTGGAGCCGGGGCTCTGGGAACTTCCTCCTTAACATGTGGGGGAGGAGGCCTGCTGTGTAGATGTACCCAGTGAAGTCTAGGGCAAAATTTCCTTCAACAGAGCCAAGATTTCACACTATTTATCAGTTAACGTGTTATAAGCTGTTTACAAGATCATTGGGAAAATCTTCCCATACGCCTGGATAATCCACCCGAGATCTGAAATTCCCCACAGTTTTTACCCATGATTCTCTCAAGAAAGCATTGTTTGTCACACAATCTATGTCTACACAACAGAGCTTTTTTGGAAAATGGTTTTTTTTCCGAAAAATCTTCACTTACGTCCACGCTACAATTGCGTTCTTTCGAAAAAAAAGTCAAAAGAACAGAGGGGTTTTTCCAACATTGGTAAACCTCTTTCTATGAGGAATAAGCCTTTTTCCAAAAGAGCTCTTTCGGAAAAAGGCATGTGTGGACGGGGAAGAGGGAGTTCTTTAGAAAGAAGAGGAAAGAGGAAAAAGCACAGCTGCCCTGGTGGCCACTCTGTCCGTAGCAAACACAGCTTAAATGTGAGATAGTGTCCATTCAGTGTGGATGCTATCTTTCAAAAAAGCGATCTGCTTTTTTGAAAGATCACTTTGGCAATGTGGATGCTGTCTTTTGGAAGAAGTTTTTTTGGAAGATCTCTTCTGGAAAATCTGCTTCCAAAAGAAGCCTGCAGTCTAGACGTAGCCACAGAAAGAAGTCGGGGTCCCCCCACCTCTTTTACATGGGGATATTAGATATCTCCCATATCGTCCCTTTGCCTCCTTTCTGCCATCTGATCCCAGCAACTGCTTCTAACCCCTGGATGTTCCCATGTGTCCAGAGCTTTCCCTACAGAGACTGACTCGAAACCCATCCTCAGAGTGGGGGTTGCACAGCACAGAGGGGAAAGTAGTGCAAGTAATCATGGACTCCATCCATTAACTTACACAGCTTTTCCCGGCAGGGCTAGCCAGGGCAAACTCAGAGGAACATGCCAGCCTCTCTCCACTTCCAGCTCTGTGGAAATCGAATTCCACAGAGCTCCCCAGAAAAGGCATTTATGGGGTCAAGAGGAGTGTCCAAGAGGTGGCATTTCCTCCAAGGGCACAGGCTCCTTTCTGTGCATGAACACAGAGGGGGACAAAGTGCTGACGTTTCCCAATGTGTAAAATGGGGATGCTAATAAGTCAAGTTTTGTAAAGCACTTTGCAATTTTCAGGTGGGAGGTGCTACAGAAGTGCTCAGCCTTGTAAAATGTTGAGCCATATGAGTGAATTTCACTCCTGGGCAGTGGAGCTAATACATCACTTACATCTCAAAATAGGTTCCCTTCACACTCACAAAATAGGATTGAATTGTGGCATAAGCTATGTGGGGCCTTTGCATAGGAGTGAATTACACCCTGTATAAAAATGCCAAATATTATTAGCATTACTAGCTAGTTTCATTTGGATCAAAAATAGCATGAAGACATACATTCTTGACATATTTATATTTTTGATCTTAGTAGAAACCAAGCCATACTAACAAACGTAAATAGGACAAAAAAAGTTAACCAAAATAACTGTCTGTCCTTCAAAATGTTCAAATGGACTTTTAATTTCTCTGTGTCAGTTTGTCCTTCCCTGAAAGAAATATTTTTCAGTACTTACGGTCTTTAACCAATAACATCATAAATGCTCAGATTGTTTGTTTTCCCAAATCCCCAGCTTCCCGTTACTCTCAGTCCTAGCCTGAATGTTGTCTTTCAGAGCAGTGCCTTGCAGAATGGACTAATCTCTTTATTTGGCATAAGAAAAATTATGTAACTCTCACAAAATATTTCCATCTGTCCATGAGTCATCTGAGCTAATTGGTATGGCAAGTCAATTAGGGATACATTTTCAGCATAATGCACAGGGAGTTAGATTCCCGACTTCCATTAACGTTAATGAGAATCCCAGGGTTAAATGCCCAGGCTCCACATTACCAATTTCCTTCTAAAGGTCAATAGCAAAACACTTTGATTCTGAGGAATAAATACCAGTCATATCAGCAATGGACACTCTATTACTGCTCAAACCTCAGTAAGCAGAAGAGATTATAAACTGATGTGCCTCTCTAGCTGCTGATGTTATTGGTGTTGCTTAAAAATCCAACCATATTAGTCTTCCTTTTCTTAGCAAGATCATTTTTCATAGTTTTCCCTGGGGTGGTCTCTTCTACCTGCAACTCTGGACTCATCATCCCAAGAGATCTTAGAAAGAAAACTTTTCCTATGGGAGGAAATTAGTAAGGTTACATTTCCCCACAGAAAAGTAATTGTTTACTCTTTTCTGTTCTGTTATTGAAAGATGTGTTTTTAATAAGCACTTTCACCCCATTGCCTGGATTATTATACCTGCCTACATCCTGTTACAAAACAAGCAGATTTTCAATTTGCATAGAGCACTGTCTGAAGACACCAGGGCTTCTAGTGTCTCCCTAAAAACATACACCCCAATGAATTAATTCATTCTGTTCCCTACTCTGAGCCTCCCAGCAATTAATTTTGCTTCACCTCAGCCCCCCATAATCTCCCCCCCCCCCCCCCAGCACAGCTCCACTTCTCCTGCAGCACCAGAGATTTTCTTCACATTTTCCAGGCCTTGGGCTGCAAGGATAAAGAGAAGAAAAGGGGAGGAACCAGCATATCATCCTCAAGAAGAGAAGGGGGAAGAGGGAGCAGAGCCTCTCTGAAACGCTGAACTATTTCTGTTCCCCTTTCCTTCTCAGTCCCTTTGTATCACCTTTTCCCTCTAGCTCTACCAAAAAACTTTGGTTCTCTCCTGAGGAGAAAGAGAGAGCTTGGCTTGTCACATGCAAAAGTTCTGATTGGTTGCCCCTCTCCAGGAGGCAGGGAAATGTTGAAGGAGGGGTTCCCTGCAGAGCTGTAGAAGGGACTGAAATCCTCAGAATTGGCAAGGCTGGATACTCCATGTGATATTGCAGGCACTGTAGTCAGGAAGATTGAGGTGATACCTCCACCACCTAACACACATACATGGGCTTGCCTCGTGCCATGATTTTTTCTTAAATAGACATTGCTATTTTATGAATCTGCACAAAGATCACTGGACGTTGCCTATGCAAAGACTTATTATTTTATGTCTTAGATGTCATACATTCCGCATCATGAATTCTCAGCAAGATTAAACAAAAAGATAAAGAGGAATGGGAGTCCAACTTTAAATACAAAGGGACTAATTCTGTATCTGCAGTGATTGTGGAATTTCCATAGACATCAATACACGTCCTGTGTTGCAGAATGAGGTTCAGATAACTTTGGGAACTAGGATGTTATGAAAAATTGCAAAAATACATATAAAAAGTAAATACCTTTTTGCTTGATGTTTTCAAGGGCATTCTCAAATATACTAGACATAGGTCAGTTTTGGAATAAGTGAGCACAAATCCAGTGAGATTAGTAGTTACGCCCAGGCTGAATGTGAGCCTTGATGCCATTAAGGTGACTATGTGTTGCAGTTTAGCAATGTAGGGCTAGTACACTATTTCTTCATACATGTACACCTTGCTTTCTATAAACAGGTCAAGAAGCTTTTGTGTGAGCCATAAAAAAAAGATTTGGGCTATTTTCATCACAGACCTGTATTATGTGAATTCTGGTACTCTATAACTGAGATGTACATTGCATCTTTTTATGGAAACTGAGAGGCATGTTTTGATTCATCATGCAGCACATGAGCACAAACCCAGCTGGACAAAACTGTGAGTTTCTCCTTGCTGAACAACTGAGCATTAATGGTGGGCTCTACATGATCCTTATAGCACTCCAATTCAAGTCAATAGAAGTTTTGTGTACAACTAACAGCTAGAACATGGCCTTCAGATTTTAATATTTTGTGAATTAATCTTTGTATGTAGTTCCATTAAATACTGGCCATACTAGATTCATTTAAACCCACTGTTGGAAAGTATGGCTGTTAAAACATTCAAACTTCACTTACATCAGTTTTCTTCTTGTTCCTATATTTACTATTATGATTAATTAACATTTGTATTGCAGTGGTGCCTATGGGCTTCAACCACGTCAGGATCTCTTTGCATTAGGCAGTGGTAAAGATAGAGGGAATGACAGTGCCTACCCCCCAAAGAGCCTCCATTCTGAAAAATAATACATTACAGGTGTATGAGACAAACAAGTAAATGGGAGGGAGCGAGGATAACAAAAACAGGATGCTTTAACATAGACTGGCTGTATGTGCAATTTTTAAACCAATCTGTAGCAATAATCACAGTAGCAGTAACTTTCCTGTCTGTTATGTTAACTAATGGTAGAACCAGTCTGTAACTGATAGTGGCTGTCTGACCTAGTTGTACAGTCTCCTGTTTTATGACTAGAATTATTTTTGTACCCAGATGTAGAGAGCGTAATTCCAAATCTCATTTATGCCAACTGTGAGCAAATTCCTGTATATCATAATATTATTAGAATCAATATCAGTTTAGCTCTGCTCCTATAAATGTTGGTTTATGTGTCTCTCCAATGGTGCTCTAGTTTTGTACTGGAGCCATCACCCAGACAGCCAAAGCAATACTGCAGCAAATTTCAAGAGAGCATTCTGGACTTTACATTTTTTAGTACCTACACAACATAAGTACCACCCCTCCACATGTCCCTGTATAAAAGGCAATATTGTTTACACAACTGAACAATTTAGTAAATGGGAATATTCTGTACAGTAATTTATGCTGTAAAATATGTACATATATCCTTGTAGCATTCATGAATGGTTTGAATTGCTTTATTTATTAGATCAAGTGGCATTTTCTCCTCATTCTAGAATACTTTAAATTATTTTTTCTGATGGATTAATTTTTGACTATTTGCCGCTACATTTTGACCCAATTATGAAAAAAATATGATTTACGGTAAATAGCTATTTTTTTACATTTAAGTAGAAATAGTAAATTGACTGTCCATCCAAATAATATATATCTGATTATGACTAAAAGTAAAAATCAAATACTCGTATCTGTGTATTATAGTATATAATAGAAATCATGTGCCACATGTGATTAATATGAACAGCAAGAGCTTTAGTAGCTTTCATATGCTCCATTTTTTCCTCTCTGAGACCAAAAACAATAAACCATTTAATCTCAAATGATCCTCAAGAGAGCCCTATTTTCATTTCTTCCTCGGGCATAACTCTCATTGGTTTCAGTGGGAATTTTGTCTAGTAAACATGCAACATAGGGACCTCGAAAAATTAATGTCTTGCTTCTGAACATTGCTTGTTCTTGGTAGTCATTCAGTTTTTTTTTTTTTTGTAAGAAATATAAAGTAACTACTACATCTGTACCATCCAGTAACTCTCTCTTTTCATGCTGTAAAAGGGAGGCATGGGGAAAAAATTACATTAATAAACAACTGTATTTGTTCCATTTCAATGGCTAAAATAGGAAACTTTTTAAGTGTATCAGTTCCATTTCAGGCTAAAACAAAACAAAGGGTTTTTTTGGATTTCCGTTGCTTTACACAATTCAAGTTCAAATGTACAAAAATTATGAATTCCTTGACAAGTTGTTTTACTATTTGGAGATTTTGCTGTTTCTACAGTTAATTTGAAAGTCACGTAGCACAGTTTCTGGAATGATGAAAAATCCTACTGTAATGTAACAGAATGAGCCTTAAGGATTTGTAAGAATAAGCACTTTTATATTAAAAAGTAAATATTAATTCATCAGTAAGATTACTTTTTTAATGTGACAATAAACCATGAAATCAACATCCTTCTCTCTCAATTTTGTCTCAGCTGTCTTTCTTACACATTTTTCAGAGTGAAAAAATACCATATTTTATGTTTTTTGCTTAGCAGTATGATCATCTGTATTACTGATTAAGATTTGTACCCTTGTCCACGCTTCAGATAGAGATGAAGTCATTTGAAATTATGGTGTGAATAAAGACATTTTCAAGTGGGTCATCATGTTAACAAGGAAGTGGAAATGAAGCTGTGTGATCTCCCAAAGGAAAAAATACTTTAAAATGCAACTACTTTTTTGGTGGGAGGGGGATTTGAGGCGGAGGGGGTTAGGATGGGAGATTGGATTTGTTTATAGAGTGAGGAGCATGGTGAACAAATAATCAATCTCAAGTTTTTAGCAAGTTACATTTCATTTAGATTTAAGGATGCAAGAGCTATTAATGGCTCCGTTCCCTGCTGAAACTTGTAGTGGGAGGTGGAGTTGTACTATCCCTATCATGGACTAAGGAAAGGCTACCCGCAAAGAGATGATGGCAGTCTACAGCTACAGATTAGCAATGTGATATATGTACAACAAAGGCTAAAGTAAATCAGCCCTTTCACTGATCATTTAACTGGTGCCTACTGTCTTCCCAGCATTTGGTTACCCTCCCATGGAAACTTTTCTGGAACTGGTCCTTTAAATTTGGCAGAGCCCTTACATGGCCATTTTGGCAGAGCCCTTACATGACCATTGTGCAAGCCCTCACTGCTGGCTGGTAAGTAGTTCTGGTTTGCCTTTCCTACTGAGGAGGAAATAATATGATCTCACAAGCAACATGTGTGTTGGAAAGGGAAACATCTGGCCCTACCACCTGGCTGCTGGTGGATGGGTGCTGGCAGAAAGAAGCTGTACTGTGGGAGGTAGCTGGGCAAGAAGCAAGAAAGAGCAACAGACGGAGTAGTTGGTCCCTGAAGCTGGCAGTCAGGAGTTCAAATAATTTTCCCAGCAGACTATCCATAGAGGGAAATACTAGCTCAGGGATATCATGGGCAACAAAAAAATAGTATGTAGCATACATGTGTACACCAGATAAACAAGTTTTATACTTTGCAATTACACGACTCATGAACTGGTATGACAGAGACGCTTTTCTATTAATCTTCACACAAAGAAAATCTAGTAGTTATGAGCTGATCCCACCACCCAGATATACCTTTGTCCATTGTACATGGGAGGGCGTGTTCATCTGGGCCAGGCTTCTCAGGTAGGGTTGCCAGGTGTCCGGTTTTGAACTGTACAGTCCACTATTTGAGCTTTCTGTTCGGGAAACAAATTGAGAAAATAGAACTGTCCAGTATTTTCTAAATAAGATGTAATGTAGATTGTGATGTAATGTCAAGTGTGTCCAGTATTTTTGTTGAAACCATCTGGCAACCCTATTCTCGGGCTTCTGTCACAGAGGCCAGGTGGTTCCCAGAAGGAATTCCAAGGCATCCAGGACTGGATTGAGCATCATCTGCCATGAAGTATAAGGAGTACAGTGGTGAGTATGCTGTTTGACTGCCATTCACATATGCCCACAGCTAATTGGACTTTAGTGCCATGTTTCTGATGATAGCAGATAGTTCCACAGTTGGACAAAATTCAAAGGATATTGTTTTCAGCAGAACTACATCTGCTTAAGTTAGGAGTGCATTTGGCCCCTTAAATACATTTGTTCAACTTCAAGATCAGAAGTGGCTTTGCTGTTTGGGTTCTGTAGCCCTGTATAGTATATGTGTGGTCCTTACAATTCCTAATTCAGCTAATAGCTGCATTGCCTTATCAGTTTTGTCCATTCAACGTCAGACAAAAGAGATAGGCACCATAGATGTTCACAGAAGCAAAAGAGGGCATGGCTCAGCATTTGTGTTGTGTTCCCTGTCAGTACCCAACCCAGGATGGGGAAGCTAATGAGCCAACCAATGAACCACAGTCAGTGATTAATCTGGTCATGTGCCACCTGAGATACCTTGCTCGTATACTAAGAAGAAGATAGAGTCAAAGACCAGAAAAGACCATTACAATGAGCTAGTTTTACCAGCTTCATAAAACAAGCCATAGAATTTCACACAGGGATTCCTTCCTCAAAGGCTACTAAAGATAAGCTAGAAAGACATCTAATCTTGATTGGGAGACTCAGTATTACTGGGAGAATTTACCTCATCCTTTGGTAATCAGTTCTAGTGGATAATGATGCTAATTTTAAAAAATTGTTTTAGTTCCATTTTGAATGTTATTAAACTCAATTGCTGATCCAGACTAAAATCAGAAGCTGGAAATGGAATGTATATTTAAAGAAAAAGGTTTCAGGAAAGAAAATTGCAATGTAGAAGAATATCTTGGATACAATTGAATTTAACCAAGTTTAACAAAGGATGTGATCTTGTTTTCTAATCTAGCATTCCAAGCTCTAGTCTACACTAAGGAGTTATTTCAAAATACCCCCCTCCTTATTTTGAAATAATAAGTAGAGCGTCCACACTACCAAGCCCATTTATTTCAAAATAACAGGCTGGTTATTTCAAAATCTGTACTCCTGTTTTCATCAGGGAATAATGCTTATTTCAAAATAGCATTAGTCTGGATGCTCTGCTGCTGCTATTTTGAAATAACTATTTCCCAGGGTAATTTGAAGTAATTAATCCCCAGTGCTTCCTGGGGCTCTAAGTCAAGGTAGCGCATCCACAATAACAGCACCTGACTTAGACTAATTTTGAGTCTCCTGTGTTGTGAGAACATGCTATTTCGTTTTAGTTATTTCAGAATAATTTCCTACTGTAGACGTGCCCCAAATTAACTACCTAAACAGAAAATATAGCTCCAAGTGCAGCTACAGTGTGGAACCAGTCATGGGCCATATTTCCCCCTTTTGTTCCAAAGTTATATTCATGTCAGTAGAAGATATGTATTCTGAGAAAAATATGAATCACTATTACAGACTGCTTTTGTTTCTTAAAATAAAATTCTATATACTGTAAAGATTGTTTGTTTCAGGAATCCTGTAACATAAGTAACAAGTCAATAAAGGAGTAATGTAAGTATCTACCAGGACTACATACTAGCAGATATTGGGCAGGTGACTTTCCCCACTGTGATGGATCAGGCGTGGTCTGAGCACTGCTGAATTGCTCAAAACCAGGGCTACTTACAGCCCTCGACTGGAGATCTTTCCCAAATAGGCCACAAACCAGTCACACAGAGCACTTCAGCTGCCAATCTGGCCAGCAGGGAAGCCTCACAAGCAAAACCCTCAGGCACCCCAGCTTTCCCTGTGCCACAATCAGCCCCAGACCTTGCACACAGGTGAGAGGTTATAAAACCCAATCTTACCAACTCTGAACAGATCCTCCTGGTCCCAAAGAATCAGCCACTGTCCCAGGTCAATTTACACTTTACATCTTACCCACAAGAGCATGCTGGGCCTTTAGAATCTAAAATCTAAAGATTTATTAATAAAAGAATGAAAAGGTTGAGAGTAAGATTGTTAAGGAGAGTACATTACATACATCAGTCACCAAGTTCTTGATGCAGTGAGATGTTACAAACTGCTAGTTTAAAAGTCTCTGCTGTACATCCTGTATTGGGATGGGTCAGCACTCCTTCCCGGCTCTCTGTCCCTAGCAAGGATGCATCTGGAATCAGGAGCAAGACTGAAGACAAGATGGAGACAGCCTCATGGGATTTTTATATTCCTGGTGTCTCCCAAACTGGAGCTGGTCACATGATCAAGTGACCTATCTCTGTTTCACATGCAAGTAGCGATTATGCACTGGCTAGTCTGCAGGCTTCCAGACTCATTCCTCAGGTGTGTATTGGCAACTCTGAAAGCCATTGTCCTTGGAACAGTGCTAATTAACACAGCTATTCACTGAACAATCCTTCCTCACAATAGGCAGTCAGGTGCATTGCTCCCTCCTAGCCAGAGAACATTTTAAATACAAGAATAGAGCCCATATTCATAACTTCACATACAAAAATCAAATAAGTACATGAGTGTCATACGTAGAATCAGTAGAACATAAGCTTCCATGGCCCACTTGGTACAGAATTTGGGGCAAACACCACCCGTGAGTGTAACAGTGATCTGTCTGCTCACTTTAAAATCCAATAATGTGACACCTACCATGAGCTTTGTCCAGTCATTTACTAGACACCATTGCTGCACAAAAGGAAGGGCTTTGTGTGAAAAGCTACCACTGGTGTAAGTGTGTAAGAAATTCTGATTTAGTAGCATGCATGCCTACACTGCACTCATTTTACATTATTGTAAGTGACTAAAGTAACAACTTATGTTAAGCAAGTTCTCCTCCCACTCTTTCATCTCAAAATATAAACATGTCTTAGTCTCTCTCATCTTAAAAATACTCTAACTACCACCCTTTGCCTGTCCATCTCTAAGCTCATCAGAAATGTTGCTCACAATTGCAATACCGGAAGTCCTCTCCTGCAAGTCCAACCTAGATCCTCTCCAGTTCAGCTTTGTCAATTCTCCTGACTGGTTTTCCCTTTTTTGTGACTCTGTCCTCTCATGATTTCCCTCTTATCTCTCTAAGCCCTCCTTCAGTGGGTCTTTCAGTGGGTCTTCCTCTTCCCTCCACCCCCCCCCCCCCAAACCTGTGGAAGTAACACAGGGCTCTGTCTTTGGATCCCTTCTCCTCTTCTTCTGCACCTTGTCAGGGTAATCTCTTCTGTGAACAGAGTCAATACCATCTCTATGCAGCAGTTGCACAACGCTATCTTTCTACACCAGATGTATCTGCCTCTGCCCAAAGTGAAATTCCATTTCAGTACCTCATATGTCTAGTTATCTGCTCATGTTCGTCCTGGCTAATGTAGAGCTCTTAGACTTCTCTCCACTCCCATAATGCACTGCTACCTCTTTTCACAATCACTGTGGACATCTGCATTCTACCTATCACTCCAGTCTATACCTGGGAATCCCCTTCAATTCAGACCTCTCACTAGTTTCCCTTAGTACTTCCCCACACCCAGTCTGGGTCTAAATCTTGATTATTCTTTCCATATGTTTCTAATATATGGCCTTTCCTAACCTCCCACACAGTCAAAATTCTGATCCAAGCTCTACCTGTCTTGCATCTCAATTACTGCAAAATCCTTCTCTCTGGCCCTTAGAAATGCCAGCTTGCTCACTCAGAATGCTGCTCCAAACATCATTCACCAAACTTGTCACCTCTCTCTTTTAATCTGTCCTCTGGCTCTCTCCCTTTTCCATCACTTCAAACAGAATCTGCCTGCCTTCACTCTCAAGGCATTTAATGATCTATCCCCAGTGTCCATTCCCACCTCTGATGGGCCCACAATGTCAGCTTCCATTGCCCGCTTGTTAAACTGTCAAACTAACAGTCATGCTTTCTCCCATGCTGCCCTGACACTTGGAAATACTCCCCGTAAGCACTCCCTTCCTTTCCAAAGATGCCTACAAAAAACTTGACACTGGCTTGGCTGCTGGTGCTCTGCTATCACTGCCTGTCATGCCAACCAACAGTCTCCTTGTTTCCCTGGACTTCCTAAGCTTCCTAAGCTGTCCATCTCTGTCTCTTGTTTTATATTCAGCATATAAACTCTCAGTGACAGGCACTGCCTTTTTGTTCAGTGCCTAGCATAAAGGGTTGTTGGTCTGTGACTCTGGCTCCAGCCCCACCCCAAACACCTCAGTTCCAGCCCCAGCCAGAGCCCTCACCCCCTCCAACACTCCAACTCCCTACTCCAGCCCAGTGAAAGTGAGGGAGGGTGGGGAAGAGTGAGCCACGGAGGTGAAGGAATGTAGAGAGCAGGGGCACAGCCTCAGAGAAGGGGCAAGGCCTTGGGGAAGCGGCAGGCTCGGGTGTTTGGTTTTGTGCAGTTAGAAAATAGGCAGCCCTCCCCTGCTCACACAATGTGCCTGCTTCTCGAATGCCTTGTAGGAGGTCTAACTGCAGAAATGAACAGTGACTAGTCAAGGTGAATGCAACAGTATCATCTAGCTGGGCAACTGGCAGCAGTCTAGCTAGTGGAGTTGCAGCTTGTGCAGATTCAACTCATTATTTTTATGGCTAGCCTCATGATGTCGTGTCTGACGGAGGGAAATTGGAATGGGACAAAGATAAGTCTTACAAACTACCCTAAGCTTTGTCAAGATTAGAACTGAGGTATGTGATTTGGCCACGTTTTCTAGTTTGTTTTTACTAACAGCTAAAACTCTAGTCACGACAAGGCACATTGGAACTTTAAGGTGTGTTAAGCTGGTCAAGTTAAACCCTGTGGTGGGTAAAGCATTAGGCTTTAACTTAGCCAGCTTAGCCCATAATGAAGTACAACTTGCCTTGTTTTGACTAGCAATTTTGAAGAAGTAAATATGAACTAAGAACACGGCTATCTCCTAGGCTATGTCTAGACTACTCTGAAGTGTCAAAAGGGGAGCTTTCGAAAATGAAAATAGTCAGGACACGTCTTTTTTTCAGAAAAGCCCCCCCCCCCTTTTCGTAATGCCGCTTTTCCTCAAAAATGAGGTTTACGCGGCTTTTCGAAAAAGGAGGGGGTTTGCCAAAAAAAACTATATCCAGGCTACTTTCACTTTTGAAAGTTCTGCTTTCAAAAGTGAGATTGGAAGAAGATTTGCAAATGTCCTGTTTTGACACTTTAGTGTAGTCTAGATGAGCCTCTCGCCGAAACAAAGCCAGATGGAGGGAGGGCTCAACTATGCTTTGACTGAAGGAGGACACTTCAGATGAGATGGAGTGGTCAGCAACTCTGAGCAGATGTGCATTTCTTAGTGGCTGTTACAAAATTAAGCTCTAACCTGCAAGATAAACAGGGATTTTTAGCTTCACTGTATTAAATTACATTTTCATCAGGGAATTTTTTTCCAACTGTACATCACCGTCCTCCTCTGGAAATAGAGAAGCCTGCATGGAAAAAAAGAGAACAGAAGACATACATCGGGAGTTTTGGTGAATATTACCTGTGCCTCAAGGCTTTTTCTGACTCGGATCATCTCTCTTAACTTCTCTGTGCCTCATTTGCACCACCTGTAACAGCACCACTTATCTACTTCACAAAAGCTGTTGGTTAATTAATGTTGATGGAGAGCTTTAAGCTCCTTTAATGGAAGGCAAAATATTGTTGAGATTACACCATTTTTCACACGTTATGAAAATAGTATAGAAATGTAACAGTTTTACCCAAGTTTTACCCATTTTGGACTGCCTATTCACTTTCTGGTTCCAAGGAGCCATTTTTTTAAGACATGCGGGTGGTTTGCCAGGCACAGCTGATATACTGTTGGCATTCAGATGAAACTGTAATTCTTTTAGCAATTAAAGAGAGATGATGCTAACTGGTGTTTTCCTTATTTTTTTAACAGAATTGCAGTGTTATTCCCATCCTGGCTGTAATAGTCTCTAAATATCTTTTGTTAATTGGTTAGATACTTCCCAATGTCTCTAATAAATATTCTCTTTTGGTTAGAAAGCCAGAATTACATGTGTGTACAAAATAATGAAACTTAAGCATTAAATCGCTCCTATGGGCCAAATCCCTAGGTCATCACTTAGCTTTTCTTATGCAAGCTTTCACAGTCCTCACTGGGAGTTCCACTGAGTCAGATCTGACTTTAATAAAAGAAGTTGTTGTACCCTGCTTTCTAATTTAGCAAAAAAATAGACTAACGACTTTTTTTGCTCCTTACATTTTGTAAAGACGTGTTCCATGGCCATTGTAGCAAAGAGGGGTGGTTCCTTCGGAGACTGACAGTGAGGGAATGCCAGACACCCCGACAGGACAGCCACACCTGCCATGCCAGAAGCAGAGGGATGGGACAGATGCAGGTAGTATAAAAGACGGGTGCTGTGCAGCTCATTTGGGCCACTGAGAGAGGCAGAGCCCACTGAGGACTTCTGCTGCCCCAGGGACTTGTCTTGAACTGTCCAAATTACCAGACCCACCCACTACTGAGGAGTGGCTGGGATAACCATTGCAATGTACCCAGGGCAGTGTACCAAAGCATTTGTGGGGCCTAAAGTGTCATGCTGGGCAGCTCGCAGTCAGGGCATTGAGCGAGGGGACAGACAGACAGGCACTGGGCAGCACGGGGCCCAAGGAATCACTTTGCTCACCTTGCCCTAAGTCCGGGCCTGTCAATGTGTTGTGGCTGGATCCCTGCTGAGCCAATGGCAGATCTCTCTGCCAGTTAGGGCCCTGGGATGGGCAGTGGTGGAGTCATGTGGGCCCACACACCTCAACCTTCTGCCTCCCTATTAACATTCCCACTGATCTTTTCCATCCGTGTCCGGATTTTTTCCATCCATGTGCAGAATAAATGTTATGTGCACCAAGGCACTTGTGAATGTGCACCAGTAGTAGAAACACAAAACCTAGCTGTGGGCGCCCTGCTAATCAGCTGGGCAGCATTTTAATCTCTCTTGAGAGCTGGTCAAGTGCACAGCTTACAGGGAACACTGCTCCTGACCCCTGGGTTGGCCGCCTCTTCATCTTCCAGTAGGAGGCCTACATGAGTCTACTGTGTGTGCAGAGCTAGGACTCTAGACTCTGTTTGGCGCTCTCCCTGCCTCAGAGCTGGAACCCTAGAGCGATGGTGCCCCACCCTGCTTGAGGGCTAGATTCCTGGTTTATTTACTGCTTTGCCCTGCCTGAGAGTTGGGGCCCTAGACTGCATTTGGTACCCTACCCTGTCTGAGGGGCTGGGATCCTGAGCTATACCTGGCTCTACCCTGCCTGAGGGTTGGGCTTTACACTGTTTGCTGTCCCATACAGCCTGAGGGCTAGGGCCCTTGTACCACTAACTGCTGTATCTTGTTGGGGGGCTTGAGTCCTGTGACTGCTAAGATCCCCCTTATCTGAGACTGTTTTCCAGGGCTACGTCTACACTGTAGCCTTCTTGTGGAAAAGCGTATGCAAACGAAGCTCGGTGTGGAATATCGCCACGCTTCATTTGCATAATTAATGAGCAGCCATTTTTGCACAAGAGGCTTTTGCGCACAAGAGCTGCAAAAAGGAGCCATCTACACAGCTCCTTTTTGCACAAAAGCCTCTTGTGCGAAAACAGATAGGTAGATAATCCCAAAATGACCTAAAGACCCCTTTATGGTTACATGGCAGAAGTTGCTCTTCAGGAGGGTTTTGAATGCTGAGGGAACAGCAATCTTAAGAATCAGATCAGAAAAAGCATCTTGCGTGAGCCGGCAGAGGAAAGGCGGGCAAGAAGTGTCTCAAAGCTGGCATCGCTGGTGACACAAAGGGACATGGGGATAACATGGTATGAAAAAGAGCAGATGAATAGTGAGGGGTGGAATTATGTAGGGGCTTGAAAGCAAGGACATGAAATTTGCGTTTGATGCAGTGGACCAAAGAAAGCCAAGAGCAGGATTCAAAGCTGGGAGGATATGGTCAGACTGATGGGCAGTGGAGTCTTCTCTGGCAGCAGTGTTTGTACAGAATGAAGTGAGGCAATGTGTGCATTCAGGATGCCAGCGATAAGGAGGTTGCGGTAATAAAGACATGAGATGACAAGCTACGTATTGACTGTCTGAACCTCACTGTAGCTAGCTCAATAAAGACATCTGCTCAATGTGCAGCTGCAGTCGAAAAAGCGAACCAGGTGTTAGACTGCATAAAGAATGTGATGGAGAATAATGCAGAGCATATTATAATTCTTTTATATAAATCAATGGTGCCGTCTCATCTACAATTCTGCATGCGGCACTGGTCAACCATATGTCAGAAAGGCTACTGCAGAACTAGATGGGGTTTCAGAGAAAGGCAACAAAAATGATCAAGGGCATGGAAAGAATGTCACCTAAAGAGAGACTGCAAAGATGAGGATTGTTTATCTTGGGACACTAAGAGGAGACATCATAACCATACATAAAATAATGGTCTAGACCATAAACGAGGAACTTCTATTTGTGCTGCCTCAGATCACAGGAACAAAGCTACATTCAGGGTGTGTCTAGACTACATGCCTCCGTCGACGGAGGCATGTAGATTAGCCAGATCGGCAGAGGGAAATGAAGCCGCGATTAAAATAATCGTGGCTTCATTTAAATTTAAATGGCTGCCCCGCTCTGCCGATCAGCTGTTTGTCGGCAGATCGGGGCAGTCTGGACGCGCCGCGCCGACAAAGAAGCCTTTCTTGATCGGCACAGGTAAACCTGGTTTCACGAGGCATACCTGTGCCGATCAAGAAAGGCTTCTTTGTCGGCGCGGCGCGTCCAGATTGCCCCGATCTGCCAACAAACAGCTGATCGGCAGAGCGGGGCAGCCATTTAAATTTAAATGAAGCCGCGATTATTTTAATCGCAGCTTCATTTCCCTCTGCCGATCTGGCTAATCTACATGCCTCCGTCGATGGAGGCATGTAGTTTAGACGTACCCTCAGTGAAATTAAAAGGCAGGGAATTCAAGGCCAATAAACAGAAATACGTCTCTACTAGTGCAGCTCCACTGGCGAACCTCAGAATCTGATAGAGCAGTGCAAGGCATTTTTACCACCTTGTCATCCAACTCTGAGCTGCTGCCATGCATAGGGTACACACCTGGTGAACTGTGGCTATGACGTTTGCTAATGTAGTACAGCATCAGTGTGCACTTGATTCAGGCTTGAAATGTAAAGGCAAAAAATTTTTCTTTGTAATTACAAGATTCTGACGATGCTGATCAGCTCCTGTGCTTACCCCTCAAGCCCTGCCACAGACTCCTCTCACAAACCCACAGCTTGCTCTAAGCCAGCAGGTCTCAAACTTCATTGCACCATGACCTGCTTCTCACAGTTAACATTACTACACAACCCTGGGAGTGGGGAACCAAAGCCTGAGCCAACCCAACCCCAAGCCAAACCCAAACCCTGTGCAGGGAGGGGGAGGCAAAGCTTGAACCCCACCATACCAGGAAGAGCATCCAAAGCCGACGTCTAAGTGCTTCAGTCCCACACAGGAGGCCCATGATCTGAGGCCTGCTGCCCAGTTCTGAAGCTGAAACCCTGCTGCCCAGGAATTAAACCCCGGGGTTTCATCTTTGGCCCTAGCGATGAAGCTAGGCTTTGGCCGTGGGTCTCAGCCAGTCTAACACCAGCCCTGGTGACCACATTAAAACAGGGTTGTGACTCACTTTGGGGACTCTGCTGTAAACACACCTCATGCCTCTAGTCTATCTTACAGCTTGCAGTCAAGTGATGTGCATGGACTGTCTTCCTCAGTCCTTCCTACTCTCAGTCATCAGTAGTTAATGCCTCAATAGCTTTCATCACAGTATAGTTTTGACAGGTGCCCTTGCCCTTGCCCTGCCCCTCCCCTGGTGGGCCCTTCCCCCCCCCCCGTGGGTCCTGCCCCTACACCCGCCCCCTTCCCATGGTGCCTCCTAACCACGTCCCTTCCATGGTCCCTCGCAGCTCCACCCTCCACGAGGCTTCCAAGGTGGCAGGACGGAGCCATTTTGGACGTGGGCTTTCCAGGTCAGGGAAAATGGAGGCCGGCTTATCCGTCTAAAAAGAAAAGAAACAGAAAAAAGGGAAGAGAGAGAAATCGGGGGAAATGGAATAACCCCACAACCTGCACACAGCTTCCAAGATGGCTCCCACTAGGTGTCCGTCCCCATCAGCAACCAGAATGGTAGGAGGCGAGATGGAGAGCCCTAGGAACCGGCCCTCCCTTTAGGCGCATCCAATAGATTTTCAGCTCCAAGCTATAGACCGGACCAATAGAATTTAGCAGGGCGAGCCCCTGCGGGGACCAATGAGAGACAGAGAGCCGTTTTCCATTTCAGATATAGGCTTATTTAAAAAAAGCCGCCCAACGGCCATTTGTCCTCGTCTATAAAAGCTGGCTTTTTTCACAATGTGTGGTTTTAAGGTCAGGCAATACAGCCCTATGGCCGGTGTCAAGACTCATTCAGATGGTGAGGAAACCGAACGCCTCTACGGTGCCCTGAGGGCCACTCTGCTGTCTCAAATAAACATATTGTATGTTGGAGAGACAGAACCAAAAAAGCGGGGAGTATTGATGCCTGTGAAAGAGATGAAGAGCAGCAGGTGGAAAAACCCAATGCCCCCTATGGCGGATTGTCATGATCATGAGGGTTAGCCAGCAGCCTGGGGATTAAGGGGTTAACATTACCTAACCCAGGTAGAGTTGGCCAATAGGAATGTAGGTAGGAATTTCAAACTGGGACAAAGGAATTTTGGTTTCTCCCTCCTTTGTCCTGGGCAGTTTCTCTCCAGCTACTGAGGGAGTCAGACAGAATGTCTCCCGCTAAGAATAGACTCTTCACTCTTCTGTAAGTAGGGCGGGGAATTCCATTAGGTTTTATTGGTTTATGGTTTGAGAAATGGGATCCGATGTCTGTGCACTTTTTAAAAATGTCTTTTTTGCTCTCCTTTGTAACTAAGTTCTAGGCCCATGGTGGGGTTCCTCCACCAGGAGTATTACTTTGTGACTTTTCCATCTAGTCATGATGCTTGCAACAGGAATATTGTGGTGATAATAAAAAGGGCTGGGCTAGGAGACACCATGGGAAAGGGATAGGGGAGGGGTGGTACCCATGAGTGGAGGGCCCACCAGAGGCGGGGCGGGGCAAGGAGCAGGGCACCTGTCAAAACTATACGGTGATGAAAGCTATGGAGGCATTAACTACTGTCATCCTGTTTGTTGCCATGTCTCTTCAGAATACCCTGACTCCAGGTGTCCAGGTGCCTTGCCGATCTCTCCCCACTGACCAAGCCCCTATTGCTCACTTGTGTTTTTCATTAGCAACAGCTAGATTGCTTTCTTCTCAGTGCTCTCACTGAGAACCTGGTTCTCCCCTGCTGCTTTGTAACATGTTTCCCATATGCTCTAAGTGGCCTACTGCAAGAGGAGGTACAACCCTGGGGGCCATTCTCTTAATATCCCAAGGTATCCACCCATTTTCCTCCTGCTCTTTCCCCTTCTGCCCAACCTACATCCTTCATGTGTCATATGGCACTCATATAATGAACTTCTACAACTAAAAAAGGGGCGAGGAGTCCTGTGGCACCTTATAGACTAATTGAAGTTTTGGAGCATAAGCTTTCGTGGGCAAAGACCCACTTTGTCAGATGCATGTAGTGCACTACATCTGACGAAGTGGGTCTTTGCCCACAAAAGCTTATGCTCCAACACTTCGGTCAGTCTATAAGGTGCCACAGGACTCCTCGTCGCTTTTGCAGATTCAGACTAACACGGCCACCCCTCTGATACTTGTACAACTAAGACTCTGCATAAATCAAAAAATTATTGAAGCTGAAATGTTAGTGTGTCCCCCTACCCCCCCCCCCCCCCGACCTGCCCAATAACCCACTTTACTGTTTATCTGTAGGTCCTTCACTGGTCTGCTTGTCCTGAAATGAATCTATGTATCACAAGCTAATATATCGTTTTGCTTCATACACTGACCATGGTGACATGTTCCCTGGGCCATATTAATCCCTGATGTAATTCAGCATATGTTACGTGCTCTTTTTGTGAAGTAGCTGCATTTGTGTTCTCTGTTCTCTGTTTGGTGCTGCTTTCCTAATTTTTAACCCATTAGCAACAGTCTATTGACAGTAATTATTAAGATCATCATTTGAAAACTATTGTGTCTCTTTTCAACCTGAGTGAATAATCCCTCTAACATTAACCTTAGAACTGAAATCATGCAAACTATTTGACCTCAGTTGCCTCATGCAGCGCCTGCTCCAAATCTAACCTTTCTGAGACAACCTTAAAAAACAATAAATAGAATTGCAGCACCTCAGAGACTAACAAAACATGTAGATGGTACCATGAGCGTTTGTGGGCACAGCCCATTTCTTCAGATGCCTATGAAAGCTCATGATACCGATCTACATGTTTTGTTAGTCTTTAAGGTGCTGCAAGATTATTTGTTGTTTTCTAAGTTTTTCCAGTTACAGACTAACTCCACTACCCCTCTGAAGCTTCCTGAGACAGTGGCCCAAACTGCATGTGCCATTCTAGAGAGGTGTAATAATTGTCTTTCAAAGTGCTGGTATTGCTTATTTTGTGTGGTTCACTGCTCCATCAGTCTAGTATCTTGTTGCCTTTTTATTGCAGCTGTGCACGGAAGTGGCCATTTCTATAATGTTTTCTCCACAATAACCCCCAATTCTTTCTCTGATCAGCGTGCTGTATTTAGCACACATTCCCTGCTTTTGCTCTTTGTTCCCAGACTAATTACTTTTCATTTTCTATACTGAGCAGCATTTGCCATCTGCTGGCTCATCAACTAAACGATCCAAATCCCTTTTGAATACGCTTCCATTGTTCCTTATTTTCTCTGTCTTCAGTTTTACCTTCAGAATAGTACAGACTTCCTATAAACAGCTCAGCTGATCTACTTTTGCAGCAGGAGCCTGGGACCCCATAGAATTCTCTTACTCACTCTGACATCTCTCACTGGCTCTACACCTTCCTCCATTCATAAAGCAGACTGTCAGTTGTGGCGCAGACTATCCAACCCACATATGCTTCACGCTGTTTAAGATAAATGATGGCTTGAAGCCCTGGCCTTGCACTGGGGATGGTGCAGAGCAGTGGGTTGTGAGACAGCAGATAGGTTGGAAAGCTGGTGCTTCCAGGGTGCATGGCTGCTGTGTGCCATCCTCAGTGTGGCATGCTCTTCCCTGCAAGGCTCCGCAGCTCTGCTACCTGGCACTGAAGGGACAGGGCGTCACTGAGCCCTGTGTGTCAAGCAAAGCCTATTGGTTGGTGCACCCCACACACAAATGGAGGGCCTCCCTGTGGGATCAGACAATTGGAATAAGGAGAGCTTAGGACCCCGGGTGGGGGCTGAGCAAACAAACAGTTGCAGCCCTTGGGAAGGGCAAAGCAAAGGGTCCATTGCCCCAGGGCCTCCTGGCTGGTACAGACATTAGCATTTGGGGATTCTGACTGCCTGAGCAAGGCAGAACAAGCAGCCTGTAGTCCCTGGGCAGGGCAAAGCAAACAAACAGCCACCTCTAGTGGGAAGGGGGGCAGGAAGGAGAAACCCAGGCCCACCCTACTGTACCTACAGCCCTTTCAAGGAGGGAAATGCCCAGTTACAGGTTAAAATATTGGCTTCTAATATATTCCCTGAGTCACTTTCTACTGTAAAGTACATCTCAGGCAGCTTCTTAGCTGGCAGTGGCCTGGTGTCCCAGTCAGTTTTCACAGTGAGTTGGTCATCTGCCACATAGTCCAGGTTGACAGTTCCTACTGCTTGGAGGGTCACAGGCACCTATGTCCTATGTCCTTCCTCCTCCTCAGGCAGCCCCGACTGAATGGTCCTTTTACCTGCAGCATGTGCAGAAGGGATAAGGAGGTGTGATCTGATTGATCAGGCCGCCTGGCCCAATGCAGGGTTGTGCACCGAACTCACAGGGCCACAACCTTGCCTCTCCCCTGACCCTTTTGGGGTAGTTATTGGACCTAACTAGGGGAGTACAAGGATTGCAGTTGTGTCTTGCTTTCTATAGGACATAAAAGGGTCTCACCCCAAATGAGCCACTAGTGCAGGGATGGCAACAATTTGGTCCCTCAGGGTACACCCATTTTTCTCAGGCCCCACAATGCAATTTCAAGATCTAAGAAACTCATCTTCATGGCTAAAATCATACAAGGAATCCAGTAGCCCCTTCAAAAATGTCAGCTGTGTGGGAGGTGCTATATGGGGTGCAGCCAGGTTTTGTTTTTAATTGTCTTTGGGTATGTCTACACTACCCCGCTCATTCGAACACTGTGCCGCGCGGCTACACGGGGCACGAACTAGGTAGTTCGAACTAGGCTTCCTAGTTCGAACTACCATTACTCCTCGTGGAATGAGGAGTAACAGTAGTTCGAACTAGGAAGCCTAGTTCGAACTACCTAGTTCGTGCCCCGTGTAGCCGCGCGGCACAGGGTTAGAACGAGCGGGGTTTTAAAAATGGCGGAGCCCCGCTTATGCAAATGAAGCCCGGGAAATTCAAATCCCGGGCTTCATTTGCAAGTGCAGTATGCCTACATTACCCTCCTAGTTCGAACTAGGAGGGTAGTGTAGACATACCCTTTGTGGGCAAGTTGTGAAAGAATGGTGCAGGTGCTACTACCATTGGAAAGCAGCATGCCTTTCACTTCGCTGATATGGATTCCACACTCCACACTGTTTTCTGTAGGAAACTGTCTACTTTGCAACAGCAAACCTGATCTAGAGGATTCCAGTTGTGCTTTTTCTTTGGTGTGTGCCTCATCTGGGATATTGTACAGGTAAATAATCTGTTGGTTTATCTGCTGTGAAACAATATCTATTGCTGTTAGAATCATATCTGGGGTACGTGCAGGTAAGAGAAGAATTTAAAAACTACTAATCAGAAGACTTTTGGTAGGAGTGACCATCTGATGGGCATGCGACAACCTTCAGAAGTTCAAGAGCCAGGGTGGACCTGCTGGGGTTTGAGATGCCTGCCAGGAGACAGGCTTCAGCCCTGTTCCTGCTGAAGCCCCAAGCTCCACCAGGCATGTCCCATGGTACTGAAATCCCAAGATTCACCATGGCTGGGAAGAAGCTGGAGGTGACATGTGGAGGGCACATGCCCCCGGGATTTTTGCCAGAGTTAGCTGACCCCAGGGGCAACTGGTGCTTTGGGGGGAGGGTTCAAGGAAAGCTACCCAGAGGGGAATGGAGGGGACATGTGGGAGCATATGGGGCTGTGCACCTCCTGAGTGCTTCCATGAGTCACCTATGGCTGGCTTGGCTCTGTCACGTGGTGCCAATAAACCCCTCTGTCCACAGCAGCTGTTGGAGCTATCAAGCTGGGACCTGTGGCCATGGAGAAAGGCAGCAGCAAACAGCTAGGAGTTGCAGGATGGAGAATGGGGCGAGGGGCTCTGCAAGCCACACTTTAATTGTAAAAGAGCCCCATTTGCTTACAACCCACAGTTTGGCCATCCCTGCTCTAGGCCTCATTCTCCACTGCCTGCACACTGTATGGCTACGTCTAGACTGGCCCCTTCTCCGGAAGAGGAATGCAAAGCAGGCAAGTCAGAATAGGGAAATCTGCGGGGGATTTAAATATCCTCCGCAGGATTTAAATAAACATGGCCGCCGCTTTTTTTCCGGCTTGGGGAAAAGCCGGAAAAGAGCGTCTAGACTGGCGCGATCCTCCGGAATAAGAGCATCTAGACTGGCGCGATCCTCTGGAATAAAGCCTTTTTCCGGAGGATCTCTTATTCCTACTTGCAAGTAGGAATAAGAGATCCTCCGGAAAAGGGCTTTATTCCAGAGGATCGTGCCAGTCTAGACGCTCTTTTCCGGCTTTTCCCCAAGCCGGAAAAAAAGCGGCGGCCATGTTTATTTAAATCCCGCAGGGGATATTTAAATCCCCCGCGGATTTCCCTATTCTGACTTGCCTGCTTTGTATGCCTCTTCCGGAGAAGCCTATATTCCTTAATTTATGTGCAAAACAAGCACAACAAGCACAACAAGAGTGTAAAACTCTACTGAATCAAAATGAAAGCATTGTACATAGCATTATGTTCACGAGGAACATGCAAGAAGCAAAGCAACAGAGAATCAGGCCCCGTGGTTTGCAAATGGAATAAGATGCTTTGTACACCGACCCTCACCTATGTATGGTCCCTGATCTCAGACTGCTTTTTTATATGGCTCAAAATCTTTTTTAGGGACTATATCTAATTTATTTTCTTCAACCTGCGTATTTCCATTTCCTCAAATTCCACATAAATGGGAGATAATTTGAAAATGTATTGTATTTCATAGCCAAGTCTTAATAGGATCCTATAATTAACTGAAGATACTGCTTGAATCATTCTCTCTTCCTTGGACTAAATAGCCAGTTCAGTATCTTGAAAAAAAATCCTACTGTAAATAATTCCATCTGAGTGTCTAATTTAAGAGACTTTGGGGCTGAATTTCAGAGCTGTTACATATTCACTTTTCCTATTAACATCCTCTCCCTTGTAGGATAAAATGGCACTTACAAAAGATAGTTGCTTATCCTTAGAGATACTGTTCTGCTAGTGACTACACTTAAGCTGGAGAAGTTATTTACAAATATAGATGGAAATCCTTCCCATAGTTCTCCTCCTGGACCCAGATTTTCACAGACAGTTTCATGTTACAGACATGACATAATTCAGTCACATTTCCCCTGAGTAGAGAGGTACAAAAGAGACATGCCAGGCCATTGATAACTGAAGTTAGCATTTATTTAAGAATAAAACTGGACTGCTTTGAATGTCCTTGTCCAAAATATTAGCCAAGTTTGTCAGGCCTTATGCTCCACTGTCAGCATTCATCTGCCAGTCTGAAATGCAATAACTTCTGAGCACTGAATCCCATCCATTGCAAAATTTCAGGGAACATCCCAGTCATCGATTGCCTGAACTCTACTGATTTTGGAGATAACTGTAATAGCAAAGATACAAACCATGGTATCCATGGAGCCACTGGTGTCTGCTGATAGACCCCATTAACACCCTGCAGCATAACTAGATCCCTGGGCATCCTCATATAGATTTGACATGCTGCAACCCAGAATGACAGAGGAGAAAAAAATTGTTCTCCTTGCTTGTTTACTCAGCCAGCAGGGGTAGTCAGAGGCAGAGGAGAAAAAAGAGCTTCATTAATTCCTTCTTCCTTTCTAACAGCTAGCCTCCTCAACTCCTGCTCCTGGTGGGGGAGACAGTACCAGACATTCACCTTACCTTGCAATCTGAAAGGAAGGATGAAATGTAATACATGGGGAGTTGGAGAGTTACTAAGCGCTCCTGGCATGGTGTGAGACTGGGGGATCCTGCTGTAGATTGAGGGGGCAAACAGAACCTCAGGTAATGGGATTGGGGGACCCAGGTGTGACAGGTTCAATCACACAGTTTCCCCCATGAGACTGTCACTCGATGTTCTGGTCATGCCACTGAGCCTGCCTACCTGCCCTCTGGAGCTCCGCACCACCCTGTCCTTCTGGGCCAGAAGCTCTAGTCTCCCCTCAGCAAAGGCACAGAATTGGGGTAACAGCCCCCCAGCAGTGCAACTTAGCGGGTGAACCACCTCAGCTTGATAATAAGCAAAAAGTGTTTTCATTAAGTGTAAAAGTAGAATGTAAGTGGTTGCAAGTGAAAACAGATCAAAATAAGTTACTAAGCCAAAATAAACAAAACACACCAGCTAATCCTAATACATTAAGAAACTTGTTACATGCAAATTCTTGCTCTGTTGTTCTAATCATCTCTTTCACAAGCTAGGCAGCCTTCTAGCTTGGACCCAATCCTTCCCTCTGTTCAATCTTAGATGTTTCCAGCAGGCATCTTGAGTGGTAAGGGGGGGGGGAGGGTCTCCTGGCATCTGTGAACTACTACAATTATTTGATTTCTCTTTTTATATCCCTTTTGCCGAAGGCAGGAAATCTTTGTACTCAGTTCAAATTTTTCTCACCTTTAGTGGAAAAGTGCCAGATCCAAAGGTTCCCAGGATCAGGTGGCCTGGCCACATGTCCTGGCATGACCACCCACAGTTCAGGATTACAGGAAACACAAAACCATTCACAGATTGCTACCTTGTGCACTGGGCCATTAGGTTTCCAGAGTAACAGTGATGGCCCTCATTAGTACATTTAGATTATATCTACACTGTGGGGGTTTTCTGGGATACCGCTGGTATCCCAGAAAAACTCCGCCATGGCCAGGGAACGTGTTTGCTCTTCCGCTTTTTTTTTTCAGAAGAGCAAACAAGTTCTTTTGGGGAACCCTGTATACCTCGTTCTACAAGGAATAAGGGCTCCTCCAAAAGAAGAGGCTTTTCCAGAAAAGCAATCAGAAAAAGCGATAGTGTAGACCTAGCCTAAGAATGATAAACAGATCCACACTTCATATTTCTAATTTCACATAGAAGAATGATACAAGCACAAGAATAGAATATACACATTTATCAGATTGTAACTTTTAAAATATGTTACATGATGCATTTTTCCTAAAGAATTTTTGAGTTATGCATATTCATAATCTAATTTTCATGAACCATGGGGGGCATGACACCTGGCATCGGGAGAAACGGTGTGGGGTTACAGAGAGACCCTGGTGAGGACTAGGGATATAAAGGGATGTGAAGGCAGGGACCGATCCGTCGTTTCAGCTGGTGAATCCCCTGCCTGTGGCAGGGGGTGTATTCCAGCCCAGCAACAGGCAGGGGCCCACTCCAGCCAGGATGGAGTGGCCCCCTCTGCTTGCCCCCCTTTAATCAGTTAAGCAGTTAAATAATATGTTTAGCCAGTTAAATGGGATTATACATCTCTAGTGGAGACCCTGGCATGGTGGGGAATGGGAGCACACAAAAGCATAGTGGATGGGGGAGGGATCGAGGGACATTGGTATAGGAGACACAAAGAGACTCTAGCAGGATGGAGATGGTTGGAATTGGGGGAGAGGTACATGGAAGGCATGGGGGAAGTGGGAACAGGGGTACAGACAAAGACACTGGCTTGAAGGGACCTGATATGAAAAGAGAAAAGAGTTGGAGGCTCACAGAACCAGTGCCAGAGGGAAATGGGATGGGGGTTGCAGACAGTCCCTGAAACAGAGGGGAAAGGGTGGCACGGAGGGAGCTTGTGGAGGCCATGGGGACAAGCAGCCCCCGGTGTCTGCAATAAGTTTGGCCTACAGAAGCTGTGCAGTGCACAATCCCTTAGCATAGGCGTGATGAACAATATACATCCTGCACTGTCCTTGTAGAAAGCGTCTTGAGTAACCAATTAAAACTGTCTCTCTGAAACTCTTGAAAGCTTCTTGTGCACAACATTCAGGCCAAGCCAGACATGCCCTCTGCTGCCAAAAGTGCCTCCAATTTCATTGCACCAGACAATGAAACAAGCCCACGTTCCCTCTATGAGCATGCAGCCTCCTCAGCCCACTACTGGGTCTTCAGGTAGTAGTTAATGCAACTGCAATTACCCCATAACAACCACACAGGCCTTTTTGCCTATACGTACCAACAATGTTCATTGAGATAGCATCACCCCTAGTCCCACAACACCCAGGACCACATCCCAACTCCCAAGCCCCCGGTACCATTTTTCTTTTATTGTTTTTAAATAATAGCTGTTGTGTCAGCTCTAACATTCCTGCCATTTCTTCCTGCTGACACTCTGCTCTGTCTGTCCTATATTATCACACACTTTCTTACCTGGCTTTGCTTATTCATTTGGTAAACATTATGGCTGGCATGATTTTCCGAAAATGCTTTTAACGGAAAACTTTTCCGTTAAAAGCATTTTCAGAAAAGCGCGTCTAGATTGGCAGGATGCTTGTCCGCAAAAGAACTTTTTGCGGAAAAGTGTCCATGGCCAATCTAGACGCAGTTTTCCACAAAAAAAGCCCCGATCGCCATTTTCACATGGCATAAATCAGCCACTCTATTATAAGTGTTCTAGTATTTGTAGACAGCGCAATCACTTTTCCTTCTCCAGTTTCCTTCTCCATTGCCCCTTCTCCCTACCTTTCCTGCATCATTTGCTAGAAAAACAGAGCCAAATCTGAACTCATATATACCAAAGTCTAACTCCATGTCATAAAAGTATCATGCACAAGAGAGACTGACTTTTCATTTCTGGACCCAGTCACATAGATCAGTATTCATTGATTTCACTAGCTGTTGTTACACTATGAAATAACTTGACTTCAGTGGTGATTCTACACATTTTTCTCCACCCTCCCTTACCTCCATGCAGTTATAGATCCCATGGTGGACTTGTTCACAAGAATGTGCCAGATCAAATGACATCCAAGGACTTCTATTCTGCAGGCATAAGTTTTCCTACAGATTTGCCCTATGCCGGGTCGGCCCACAACATTTTGGCACCTGAGGCGGGGAGCTCAAATGACACCCCTATGCCCCTTCACGGCACCAGCAGCAGACACAATTTTCTACACTCTGGGTCCTTGTGGCGCCCCCTCCCACAGTCTGGCACCTGAGGTGGCCGACTCATGGTAAAGCCAGCCCTGTCCCTATGTATGACGCTTAGAAATTTTAGGCTGATCTAAAATTCCAGGGCTATTGTTGTTGGAAGGGCTGCTCAGACCACTGTTCAGCTTACTGATCACAGAGAACTGCAAAGCAACCTTATGCACTACTTCTTTACTCTGAACATTCTGAGATAGTACATTGGTGCAAGGGGACAATTAAGAGTTTAATTGACATGTGGACAGAAGACAATGTTCAAGCCAGTTGAGTTCTGCCAAATGCAATCACCAGATCTATTGTCACCTTATGGAAAGTGGGATCCAAGAGACTGCAGGGTAGTGACAGAAGAAAATAAAGTCTATGGAGGTTTGACACAATTGGGTGAAAATCTCAGGTAAAGTCTGGCAATACTGAACCACTTGATCCTATTTCAAGGAGCTGAAGCAGGTGCTAACATTCACCCTGACCACTGAACCCATTAATCTAGTGGACAACAAGGACACTGAATTTGTGGAGTCAGTGAAGGAGGAGAGGGAAAATGAAACTGAGGAAGTGCTCTGGCAACAGAACAAGGAGCAGCCTTATTCAGGTATTGTGCAAGCTCTGAATTATTACTCTGTGATGTGAGTGCAATTTGTGGATCTGTCACTAAGGCTGGGAATGGAGCCAGGGCTCCTGAGGCAAGCATGTGGGTTTGTTATGGTTCTGGTGCATGCTATCCTTCAGTGTGATAAAAAAAACTCTTGCTGCTATTTCCACCTTTGAATGTGCCCTGCTGAGAACAATATTTCCTCTAGCTCTGAGTATCTGAGCAATTAGTAGTGTCAGTAACACACACACACATACATCCAGCCCCCTTTCTCCAAGACTAAATGAATTACAAAACTGATTACAGCATGGCTGCACTTCTTCATGCTTGTGATGGTCAAAGAGGCATCTAGTAAGTTCATTGATACGCTCTTTTATGCTTCTAGATCATTGGCCCATTTTCCCATAATGGCTAATGCAAGCAAACCATTCCAAATATATGGGGGGTGGAAGGAAATGATTTTATACAGTGCAATTAATACATTTGTGTAATTTGGTCTGGATGTCCACTAAATTGATGAGTAATATAAGATGGCCCACTCCATCTATTATATATTTTGAATAATTTGTTTGTAGATTTGTTTGTGCAAAATAAAGTCATACTTCTCAATTACCTACAGATACCAAATTTGGCATAAACAATCCTGCCACTTAAATTAGCTGAATGCACTACATTTTACACTGGAATATGCCAGGTGAAAGGTTTAAATAATGGTTTTTGTTTTTCTTCAGAAAAAAGTCATTACTATTATGATTAGAGTTCATAAAAATATTTACTAACAAAATTAGAAGTGAGCTGCCTACTCAACTGTCCTTTCAGTGCAAAGAAAATGTTTACTGTTACAAATCACAAAATAATTCAAATTAGTTACAGATAGAGTAATGGATGCTTTACGAGTTTCTGATTCAAATTTACTATGTAGGTAATTATTTAATAAAATGAATAATGTTTGAAGTTGAAAGTCTCCAAATTTAAAACTATTCTTTTAGGGTATGTCTACTCTACCCCGCTAGTTCGAACTAGCGGGGGTAATGTAGTCATCCGCAATTGCAAATGAAGCCCAGGATTTGAATTTCCCGGGCTTCATTTGCATAAAGCCGCCCGGCGCCATTTTTAAAATCCCGGCTAGTTCAAACCCCGTGCCGCGCGGCTACACGCGGCACGGAGTAGCTAGTTCGGATTAGGCTTCTAATCCGAACTAGCTGTACTCCTCGTGGAATGAGGAGTACAGCTAGTTCGGATTAGGAAGCCTAATCCGAACTAGCTACTCCGTGCCGCGTGTAGCCGCGAGGCAAGGGGTTCGAACTAGCCGGCATTTAAAAATGGCGCCGGCCGGCTTTATGCAAATGAAGCCTGGGAAATTCAAATCCTGGGCTTCATTTGCAATTGCGGATGACTACATTACCCCCGCTAGTTCGAACTAGCGGGGTAGTGTAGACATACCCCTACTTCCCTTTTGCAAGCACATTAACAAAAACATGTATTACATATATTTAATTTCTTGAACTTTCTTATAAGTGTAGTTTGCACAAAATGACTTTGCCTGGTCAATGACAGACCTCACCTTTTTATATACATATTTTCCCTAATACAACTAAATTTTCCCTTTAATCATATCTGCCTTATACAATCTTGACTGTATTTAGGTTGGATTCCATAGTCTACTCTGGCCACTTTGCATCACTCACAAATTAAGAGACACTCCCCACTGGTGCAATGCCATCAGGGAGAGGCAAAACCACCAGCTGCCTTGCCTTTACCCCACCCTAGAGGAGTGGAAGGGGAGGATCAAACAGAGGCTGAGGCTGAATGTATCTTCATTATGCCAGTTCTTCATTGAGGGAAAGCCCCTCACATTATTGGTGTAAATCACAGTACTTCTTGGCTGTTCTATTTATGCTAGGATGAGGTTAAAGCTGTGATAGAGAGCTGCAACCAGCTTCTTCATGTCATCCCATACACCAAGCAGACCTTTGATGTACTTATGATTATTTCCTACTAGCAGAAATAGCCGGTGTGGCCCGGGGAATGTAGTAAAAGGTGTGATGAATGAACTACGTCAATGACATTAATATAGCATATTTTACTGGAAATACTTTTCTCTTATATATTACTTTACGAAATTAACATAGCTAGTACTTTTTCGGTTATCATAGGGAAAGAATCTCTTAGTTGCAGTTTATGTGACACGCTTAACAGAAGAGTCCAGCAAATGCCTATGATCAGGCACCACTAAAAGCTAATTAGTGGCCCAATTGCGGCTCTGGGGGAACCGATTTTGAGATATAACCAATCCAGTTATTTAAGTTAGGAAATCCGTAGTATCCGTGCAAAATGTTGTGTTTCTATGATCAGGCGCTACTAAAAGCTAATTTATCAGTGGGCCCAATTGGAGCTCTGGGGGAACCAGGGAAACCAATTTTGAGATATAACCAATCCAGTTATTTAAGTTAGGAAATCAATAGTATCCGTGCAAAATTTGGTGTTTCTAACTCTTACCGTTTCGGAGATCTTTCAGAACAAACAAACAAACAAACTTTTGGAAATATTTATAAGAAGATTTTCTTTGCAGTTCTGTGCTAATTACTTTGCTAGCTTCTGTCTTCTGACCAGATCCCTTTCTTTTATAAGACACTCTTTTCACCCAAGCCCCAACTGTTGGCTGCCATTCTTTCTCATAATGCTGACCTCTCCTCTTTTCCTTCCTTCAGTTGTATTTCAGTATTATTCACCACAATTAGAATGCCTATATTGCTTTAATGTATATTATGTTGCATATATTTCTATTTTCATGGATTTTTAATATGGTGAAAACCAAAGCAAAAATGAATGTTGACTACCTTACTGGAATAGCTACTTGTGAGTTAAAGCCCAGGGATAGAAATCTCTGATAAGTTTTCTTACTCTTGAAGGACCAATAAGTATTGTTCCCCAGCAGGACTGATAAAATAATAAAACATGCATTACTTCTAAAAATCTGATGTTATGGTGTTTTAGAAAATAACGACTAGACTAATCATGATGAAGGGTATATGCAAGTGGCGATGTGTACTATATTATATAGTGACAAGGAGTCCTGTGGCACCTTATAGACTAACATTCATCAGAGCATAAGCTTTCGTGAGCAAAGACCCACTTTGTCAGATGCATGTAGTGGAAATTCCAGAGGCAGGTATAAATATACAGGCATAAGAAAAGAGTACCAATCAAGAGTAAGGCTAGAGATAACAAGGTTAATTCAGTCAGCGAGGGTGAGGCCCACTTCTAGCAGCTGATGTGGAGGTCTGAACACCAAGAGAAGAGAAACTGCTTTTGTAGTTGGCTAGCCATTCACAGTCTTTGTTTAATCCTAAACTGACGGTGTCAAATTTGCAGATGAACTGTAGCTCTGCAGTTTCTCTTTGAAGTCTGTTCTTGAAGTTTTTTTATTGCAGGATGGCTACTTTTAAATCTGCTACTGTGTGTCCAGGGAGATTGAAGTGTTCTCCTACAGGTTTTTGTATATGACCATTCCTGATATCTGATTTGTGTCCATTTATTCTTTTACGTAGGGACTGTCCAGTTTGGCCGATGTGCATGGGAGAGGGGCATTGTTGGCACATGATGGCATATATTACATTGGTAGATGTGCAGGTGAATGAGTCCATGATGGTGTGTCTGATGTGGTTAGGTCCTGTGATGGTGTGGCTGGTGTAGATATGTGGGCAGAGTTGGCATAGAGGTTTGTTGCAAGGTTTGATTCCTGAGTTAGAGTTACTGTGGTGTGGTGAATAGTAATTGGTGAGAATTTGCTTCAGGTTGGCGGGTTGTCTGTGGGCGAGGACGAGCCTGCCTCCCAAGGCCTGTGAAAGTGAGAGATCATTGTCCAGGATAGGTTGTAGATCACTGATGATGCGTTGGAGAGGTTTTAGCTGGGGACTGTAGGTGATGTTGGTGTTCTGTTGGTTTCTTTGTTGGGCTTGTCTTGTAGTAGGAGTCTTCTGGGTACACGTCTGGCTCTGTTAATCTGTTTCCTCACTTCCTCAGGTGGGTGTTGTAGTTTCAAGAATGCTTGGTGAAGATCTTGTAGGTGTTTGTCTCTGTCTGAGGGGTTGGAGCAAATGTGGTTGTACCTTAGTGAGTGGCTGTAGACAATGAATTGTGTGGTGTTTCTGAGATGGAAGCTGGAGGCATGAAGGTAGGCATAGCGGTCCGTAGGTTTTCAGTATAGGGTGGTGTTTATGTGACCATCACTTATTTGCACTGTAGTGTCCAAAAAGTGGATTTCCTGTGTAGATTGGTCCAGGCTGAGGTTGATGATGGGGTGGAATTTGTTGAAATCATGGTGTAATTCTTCCAGAGCCTCCTTCCCATGGGTCCAGATGATGAAGATGTCATCAATGTAGCGTAAGTAGAGAAGGTGTGCTAGTGGATGAGAGCTTAGGAAGCGTTCCAGGTCAGCCATAAAAATGTTGGCATATTGTGGGGCCTTGCAGGTGCTCATAGTGGTGCCACTGATTTGAAGATATAAATTGTCACCAAATCTGAAATAGTTGTGTGTGAGGATAAAGTCACAGAGCTCAGCCACCGGTTGTGCTGTGGCATCATCAGGGTTACAGTTCCTGACAGCTGGTATTACATGTGTGGGATGTTGGTATAGAGAGCCTCTACATCCAGGATGGCTAGGATGGTGTTTTATGGAAGACCACCAATGCATTGTAGCTTCCTCAGGAAGTCAGTGGTGTCTCAGAGATAGCTGGGAGTGCTGGTGGCATAGGGTCTGAGTAGAGAGCCCACATACCCGGACAGTCCTTCAGTGAGAGTGCCAGTGCCCAAGATGATGGGGCATCCAGGATTTCCAGGTTTGTGGATCTTGGGTAGTAGATAGAATAATGCCAGTCAGGACTCTAAGGGTGTGTGTGTGTAGATTTGTTCCTGTGCTTGTGTAGAGAGTGTCTTGAGCAGATGATGCAGTTTCTTAGTATATTCCTCAGCGGGATCTGAGGAAAGTGGCCTGTAGAATGTGGTATTGGAGAATTGTCTGGCAGCCTGCTTTTGGTAGTCGGACCTATTCATGAAGACAACAGCACCTCCTTTATCAGCCTCTTTGATTATAATGTCAGAGTGGCTGGCATTGTGTTCCGCACAGCTGAGGTTATGGGGCAAGTGATGCTGCTTTTCCACAATTTCTGCCTGTGCACGTTGGTGGAAGTGTTCTATGTATAGGTCCAGACTGTCATTTCGACCCTCAGGAGGAGTCCATGCAGAGTTCTTCTTCTTG
Source organism: Pelodiscus sinensis (assembly GCF_049634645.1). NCBI lineage: Eukaryota > Metazoa > Chordata > Testudines > Trionychidae > Pelodiscus > Pelodiscus sinensis. The sequence continues at coordinate 229,541,223 of NC_134711.1, read as the reverse complement.
TGCTGTTGGTGGGAGGGTATCTGTGTGTCAGTGTGCTGTTCAGTGTTGTGTTGAAAGTATTCCTTGAGTCGGAAACGGCGGAAGTAGGTTTCCAGATCACCGCAGAACTGTATCATGTTTGTGGGAGTGGTGGGGCAAAAAGAGAGTCCCCGAGATAGGACAGACTCTTTTGCCAGGCTAAGTGTGTAGCTGGATAGATTGATGATATTGCTGGGTGAGTTAAGGGTACCACTATTGTGGCCCCATGTGTTAGGTAGAAGTTTAGACAGCTTACAGTCCTTTTTCCTCTATAGAGAAGTGAAGTGTGTAATGTAAATATCCCGTCTTATTTTAGTAAAGTCCAGCCATGTGGACGTTTATGTGGAAGGTTGTTTTTTTATGAAAGTCTCCAGATTTGAGAGCTCTCTTTTGATGTTTTCCTGTTTCCTGTAGAGGATGCTGATCAGGTAGTTCCTCAGTTTCTTTGAGAGTATATGGCATAATCTCTCACAATAGTCTGTGCAGTATGTCAATTGCAATGGATTTTTCACCTTCAGTCCATTTGGTATGATTTCCATCCATTTGCATTTGGAGAGAAAGATGATATCTATCTGTACTTGTGCAAGTTTCTTCATGAGGTTGAAGGATTTCCACATTATATAGTTAAGTTACATTCCGCATTATTTAGTTAAGTTGTAACTAAGCTATGAGACAATAACACTTTTATTATTTGTCTCTAAACAGTAGTAGGTCAAGGAAACCGCTGCAGTAATCCTATGGCTATTATAAGTCTAATGGAGGCATCACAATAATAGTCTGTATTAATATGGCAATGTATAGGTTCTGAAATGTCTGAGTGATTATTAACTGCCATTGGGACATAGTAGATCTCTTCTGTAGATCTCACTATAGGTCCTTGCTCTTTTACTGCATCCATGGCTGATATTTACTATCTCTGGTGCTGTCTTTAAAAGCCCTGTGATGTTTTCAAGGAATACCATAAAATACAGTGTGTAAATTTTGTTGAGAACTCATCTACAGCTGACTTTATCCTATAAAGTGAGACTGTTTTCAGACTGGGGAAACTCAGTAATATGGGCTGTCCCTGCAGTCTTTCTCCCTTGCCACTAGATGTCAGCACAAGCTAGTTGCATTCAGAAGGTGAATCTTTCAATCCTTTATTTCACTTAGTTGCATTTTGTTAAAACATAATTATCCTTGCACTTTAATCCCAGAGTGCAACCATTTCTAACCAGAGCCATTGTGGTAAATGGCTAAGACTGTCCTTCAGTAGATGGTACTGATGAAGCAGGGTACAAAAACAGAGGATGATGAGATATCTAGAATGGTTGTATGCAGACTGTTTGGGCTGTCTGCAATGCAGCACCATCTCTAAGAGATGTGACTAGATTGATTTCAAGTTAGTGCAGCATGCGCTCCCCTTGCAATGTGTTCATCTCCCCATTAGGTGCCGCTAGTGTGCGACAGAGTCAGTTACAGATCCGTCAATGCTGTGCAGTAATATCCTTTACCGAGCTGCAGGGCTGTCAGCAAGAGACACAGGCTTGAAGTTGTTGCAGTGCTGATTGGAAGTGTCTGTGCAATGATCCTCTTCCATGAGAATTGACTCTGGCTATGCATTCCTTATATCAATAGCAGTTTTATTTAATAAACCCAGAAGAGTCCCTGCAGGGAGGATTGAATGTATTACTTCTAAAATGCCAAAGGGCCCCACTCAATATTAGGGGTAGATTCTCTTTACTGTTCTGTCCCCTGTGTACTGCCTGCATGGAAAATGCATGCAGGTCCAGTGCTAGGGATTCCACCAGCATGGTGGTTTCATGAAGACAGGAAATAGCCAGAGCATGTTGTGTTTGGGCTAAACCTATCCTAGCTAACCTAAGTTAATGCTCCTGCTTGTCATTCAGCCTTCTGCTCCAGAACTGCCACCTCCCCCCCCCCCCCCCTTCCAGACCTAGATCTAAGAGGGAAACATAATAATAAAAATAATACTATCAGCCAATCACATAGCACCTTTAAAAATTCATCAGGCTGAAGATGACAGGGGGTGTGAGGGAAAAGATGGGAAACATTATACTGAGAGAGATTTAGGCCTCGATGCTGCAGCTGTATCCACCTTGCTGGAGACTCAGCCATTTGGCCAAACTGGAAATGGAGCAAACTTTTATGGGACACTTTGAACTACCCAGTGGCCATTGTGTCTGTGCTTGTTATATCCCTAAATTAGTGTCCCTCAAATAATATGTCAAATAATATGATAAAACATATTGCATCCAGAGAGTCCTAAAATTATTTGTCGTAAATTACTCAAGGGTTCAGGTAATTCCCTGGAGGTATGTTCAGAAGGACTAATTATCTCAACACACAAAAAGACAAGATGTTGTCAGATCAAACTAGAAAGGTATGCAGTGAAACCTTTGTTATCCGGCACTCTGTTAACCAGAAAACTTTGTTATTGCCCCCAGCCACAATGCTGTCACATTTTCAGGCACTAGGCCTGGCTTGGTTTACCATGATTGGCTTAACAATTTTTTATTTAAGAAGCACTAATCATCTTTAATTCAAAATAGAATGTGAGACCAACTGCCTTGCACTACAAAACTACCAATATTAAAAAACTTGAGTTTTACTATTATTGTCCATTGTTTTCTCCTAGGTTGATGGGACCCTCAGATAACCGGACTTTTTAGATAACTGGAACGCCCTAATCCCTGAGTGTGCCGGATAACACAGGTTTTACTGTATCCGCATTAGCAGTAGCAGCATAGGCGTGCGCAGCACATTTCATTAGGGTGTGAACCTAGGGAATTTTATTTTTTATTTTTTTAAAGGTGGACATTTATTGAATACTCAGTCATAAAGGACATTATTTTTATTCATCAAACAAACCAAAGAAACTAAAACTTAACTAAACTTATTTTTTTTAAAATTAACTACTAAACTTTACTTAAAAAATACAAACTTAAGTATGGGACATTGTACTTCTTAGTTTGTTTTTTACACGTGCGATTCGGCGCTTATTGCATAATACAGCAATCCATACTTTACAACTAAAAGAGTGTATCAAGAGATTAAATTAAAATGCAAAGTCTTTTTTTTTGGTGACATTATAGGGTTACCAGGTAGTCTTAAAAAAAAACGGACACGCTTCATGGGGGGGGAGACACCGGCCGGGAGGGGAGTGGGGCTGGCCCAGGAAGCAGAGCTGACGGGGGGGGGAGTGTCGGGGCTGGCCAGGGGAGATGGGGGGGGGCAACGGGAAGCAGAGCTGGTCGGTGGAGGGGGGGCGGAGTGGGGCTGGCCGGGGGAGTGGGGCTGGAGGAGTGGGGCTGGTGGGGGGAAGGAGGAGTGGCCGGGGGAGCTCAGGAGGAGGAGGGGAGAACTGGTTGTTGGAAGCAGCATTGGCAGGGGTGCAGCAGGGCTGGCCGGGGAAAATCGGGAGGAGAAGTGCGGGAGAATCAACTGGCCGGCCAGGAAGGGGTAGGGGAGAGGAGCGTATCAGCCAGTGGGGAGCGGGACTGACCCAAGCAGTGCAGATCCCAGGGTGTTCCCGCCCCCTGCACAGTCCAGGCGAAGCACGAGTCAGTCCGGCTGCGGCTCCACCACATGCTTGACCAGTGCGCAGGAGCACAGACTGGGCTGCCCCTCCTCTTCACATGAAACCAGGGCTCCCAGAGCTGATTGTGCCCCGCCTCCCAGCCAATCCCCCCACCAGGCTTCCGGGCGCCCAGTCGGAAAACCAGAAAATACCCGACATTGCACATGTCCGGTATTTTCTGAATTTTTTTTTACCAGACACAGCCCCAAAAAACGGGACTGTCTGGTAGAAAACCAGACACCTGGCAATCCTAAGACACATGCCAGTGAGTAGCAGCAACAAACTATTCTATAGCACCCTCAATAAAAGAATGAAGCAATGGTGTGCATTCTGTGCAAGGGAATTCTTTGCTGGCCTAAGGCTGGCTCCTGAGAGTATGTCTGCACTACGGAGAAGAGCAAAGCTGCTGCTGTCGATCTTCCAAGGTTCAAGTTAGTGGGTCTAGTTAAGACATCTAATTTGAACTGAGAGGGGCACTCCTGTCGATGCTGATAGTCCTGTTTCCATAAGGGGTAATGGAAGTTGAAGGGAGCGTTCTCCCTTCGACTTCTTGCTGTGTGGACAGTGCCAAAAGTCGAGTTAAGATACTTAGGGTGTGTCTAGACTACAGGGTTTTGTCGACAAAAGTGGACTTTTGTCGACAAAACTATACCTGCGTCCACACTACTGCTGAGTTCTGTCGACATAACATCGACAGAACTCAGCAGTTTTGTCGACACTGGTAAACCTCATTTTACGAGGCATAACGTCTTCTGTCGACAGAGTTCTGTCGACAGAAGGTGTTATTGCATGTAAACTGTCCTTTGCGTCTACACTACCATGTCGACACAGCAGCTTGCTTTGTCAACAGAACTGAATGTAGTGTAGACGCTCTTTGTCGACAGAAGTTTTGTCGACAGTATCTGTCGACAAAACTTCTGTCGACAAAAGCCTGTAGTCTAGACGTACCCTTAGACTTCAGCTACAGAATTAACATATCTGAAGTTGCATCTCTTAATTCAACCTTATCCCGTAGTGTAAGCATAGTGAGTTAGCAGTTTCCCTGCTCCTGCATGAGGAGTATATCATTGGATGAAGCATGGTTCCACTATGCCAATTCTTTGTTGGATGCAGGATCTCTGAAGCCCCCTTGAACCAGTCTTACCCCTAGGGATATGCAGGGACCCTCCAGGATGTACATCAATTTGTCTAGATATCTGCCTAGTTTTACAAAATAAAAAAACACTAGAGCAATGGGAACACACTAACATTTCAGAGACAATGCCTTGTGTATACTGCGCTGTATCCTGTGCGCTGAAATGCACTATTTATACTCCAACTGATGTATTTAATAACAGGTGACCCGCACGCCCAAGGTGCGGAGTGCAGACCCGTGCCTGAGCCGCTTGTCTGGGTGCACCCGGCGCCCCGTGCGGGGTATCAGTCTCGGGCCGCGCTGAGCCGCTGCGCACGTGGGCTCCGGCGCCCTGGCAGGCCAGAGAGTCACTTGGCGCAGCCGTCCCTGAAACAGCCGCCTGTCATTTAACTGCGGCGCGGCAGAGCAGCCCTCGGCCCGCTAGGGGGCGCCTCTGGCTCCCCTCCCCGCCCGCGCAGCCACCGAGCGTGGGAGAGAGGCGTAGAAACAGGATCAGCGCGAGCTTTTTTTTTTTTTTTCCTTCCCCTCCTTGCTTTCCAGACGGTCACGTGCCTAGGAGTCCTCTCGGCGGCGACTGCTGCGCCGCACGCGACTTCTCCGAAGGCGCGCGCCGCTAGGGGGCGCTCTGCGCAGCTGGCGCGAGCCTTGTTGACCGAGCGGCGGTTGGCCGCGCCGTGTGTGTGTGCGTGTGGGGGGTGTGTGACGCGTTCACAGGAAGAAGCGGGGGCGGGCGGGAGGAGCTGGGGACACCGAGAGGGGAGGGGGGCGAGCGAGGGAGCGCGCGCGGGCCGGGGCTGCCTGAGCGGAGCGAGGCCGGGCGGGAGGGGGAGCGCGATGTGAATCCCGTTGTACGGCCCGGCCGGGCAGGCGGCGCCACCTGGGAATGTGCGACTGGCAGGCACGGCGACAGGTGAGGCCCGGGGCGGCTGAGCGAGCCGGGCCCCTTCCCCCGCGCGGTGCATCCCGGCCCCGCGAGCGCCCGGCGCGAGGAGAGGCGGCCGGGCCGCGGCCTGCCCCTAACTGCCGGGGACTCTGGCGGCGCTTCCTTGCCCGCGGGCCCCGCGGCGGCCGCAGGGGGTGGGCGCGGGGCCGCGTAACCGCCCCCCCCCCCAAGACACACACTAGTTGCCCGCGCGGGGAGGGGGCGGCAGGGGTCGCGGGCAGGGGGCGGGGCGCGCGAGCTGCAACTTGCCCGGGGCCGGGCGTGCTGCTGTGAAACCTGCCAGTGTGGGTCAGCCCCGCACCCGCCCGTGTCACATGGGGCCTCTGCCCTCAGACACAACACCGGCCGGGCAGGGCCACGCAGCGCGGGGCGGAGAGGAGCCCCTGGCACGGGGCTAACCCTCCCCCAGTGCCGCAGCACCCATTCGTCCGGGCCCCGAGCTAGGGCGCCGCGCGCTTGTCTGCGGCTTCCCCGCCTGCCCGTCACAGCGATGAGCCCGGGTGTGAATGTGGCACAGCCGAAAGGAAGGGGGAATTCACGCTCAGTGTGTTTCCTGACGCCACTCTCCTCCGCTCCCCCTGCTTCTTTTTGCTGCCGCCTTAGCATTGACTCGACCCAGGATAGTAAGCAACAGCTGCTGGGAGGGCGGGCGAGCGCATTACTTGCTACTCCTAAATGGGGAGGGATGGTGGGAGGGGAAGACTGGTCGGTTTCCTGAGTGATTAGGGGTTTGTTGACAAAAATCGAACACTTCAAGATTTTATTGTTTTTAGCGTGTTACTGTTCGTGTGTCAGCTACAACAAAATGAGAGAGTAAGATGTAAAGATTCCTGGTGCGTGATTGCAGATGAAATGCAGATGTTTGTTCTTGAAGCACTTTTCTTCTCCTTTTTTGGTTTGTGTGTTTGACTTAAGAGCCAGGTCTAATGTGAAAATTCAGTACCATAGTCCAAAAAAGCAGAAGACTATTGATGATAATTATGTCCAAGATGTGTAGAAAAATAAGCTCACGTAGAGGTGGTTTAATTATCAGTAACTGCCAGAGGTCATAGTTAACATAGAACTATTTCAGAGACTAGCCTATTAAGAGTTGAGATAATTAACACTCAAATCCAAAATCTCTGCAGACCTCTTCCTTTGCTATCTTGTCTCCAGAGTGTTGTTAGTGGCTCCACATGACATTGGTCTTTTGTGCCATCACTTTCTTTCACTGGATTGTTTGACTGAATCTCTTAACTTGTTAGTAAATAATTCCATCCTGTCAAACTGGAGGTCATTGGTAGGACAGCATTAGGAAGCACCTTCCAGCACCTGCCTTATTTCTGGCTTGTAAATAATTGAAGATTATTCACTACTTAGCACATGTTTGTTTTTAAGCTGTAAGAATTCAAATAGTATTTGTTACAACATTTTTCTTAGTGTCCTTAGAGTAAAATGTCTAACCACTTGTGTAATGCATACTTGTTTTCAAGGTGTTATTCATTAGATCATTGTCCCCTGTATTACTGGTCAAATAAAGCAATGGTCTGGGCTTTTTGGGTGGCTTATTTGATTTTCCTTTCCCATTGATCAATGAAATATAGGAATATTGTAGGGGCATAATTTGGTGTAGCCTGAAGCCCAATGCCCAGATATCTTACTGCTGACTCCCTTGACTTAGTACATATGTGGTCTAGAGAAGTGAGAGATCAGATTTTTAACCTTGCTACTGTTTCAGCTTCTCTAAAGAACAAATATTAAAAGTTAAGTTTAAAAAAAAATAGGATTTACAACAGGAAGAGAAAATTAGTTACCCTGATGAGGAAAATTAAATTGACTTGTCCTCAACAATTAGTGGAAGATAAATATGGTTGATCCCATTATGTTTTCCAATTTAATCTTTGTTAAATAGTAATAACTTTAACTAGAATTAGTAACTACTAGTAGTAAATTAAAGAATATTTTCCCTCCTGGAATTAGTACTTGGGGGAAAATTAATGACAGATATATATTCCTTTTTGAGATCGCTTAACTCCTATTAGTAGTAGTTTTGGGCAGTAGGTGTGTAGCAAGGGAATTAAATTTTATAATACTGAAAATTCTCCATTGAAGAAATACTATTGGAACAAGTCTGGTGGTAGTTCTGTGCTCTCCACAGGGAGCAGCAGAACAAGAAATACTGGAAGAAGAAAGGGAGCAGGAAAAAATGAGAACTGCCATGGAACTGTTCAGGGCCTTGAAGGATAGCAGCTTGAATGCAGAAGGTAAGGGGAGGAAGTAAAGGCCTGAGCACCATGCAAGAAAGATGATTTGTGGAACCCTATATAAAGGCATTATGTGAGTTGCTCTAGGTATTTCATTGAGAAAAAAACTGTATTGCATTTACTGTACTTCGTTGTGCCTATCTTCTCCATTTTGGAAAGCACAATTGAAAACATTGCTGTTGTCTGGAATGGAGTATCCTTGTTATATGCTGTCATCTATGATGGAAGATGGTGCCTTGACAGTTTTGTAGTGTAGAAACCCAAATTAATATAATATTTGAGTCTGGGGGAGAAAGAGCTGGTCTTTGCACGTGGCAGTTCCTTCAGGAGAATGCAAAGGAATGTACAAGCTTTAAATTCTATGGGTTGGAGTGCACATCCATTACGGGCCTTTGTTCTCAAAACTGACTGAAAAGTATCACTACTTTGGAGTTGTGCCTTGTGGCTATTCTATTTGATTCACCTGACTAATATCTCAATTGGAATGCTTCCTGATGAGCTTTCACTCATTGTGATATAATTGACTAGCAGAGGTTATCCACAGTCACTTCGTGGAGCACTTCAGAATTTGACAGAGGAGGCTAAAAAGTGGTGACTTGTGAAATTTAGGGCTTGTCTGCATTTACAGGTGTGTTGCTGTAGTGCTTAGTGCAGATGCTGCCTGTACTGACAGAAAAATTTCTCCTAATAGGCAGTAACTTTGTCAAGAAACTCTGAGCAATGTAATTATACTAGGGATTTTAAACAGGATTTTACAAGTTAACTGGTTAAATATGTTTAATTAGCAAACCAGGAACCTGTGGGTGGTCAGCCTAGCCATGCTGGAGTAGCTTACCGGTTAACCCTTTCCATCTCTTAAGTTATACTGAAATTAATTTGTAGTGTAGACAAAACTTGGTTGTCATTCTAAAGCTTTGAGTCTTCCACTTGATGGTTTATATGTGCCACAGTCCTGAGACTATCTGTCAGAAACCAGACTGCTTTGCTGTAAGAAGAGAGAGCTAACTGTATTACTTGGGTTTTAGGTCCTTTGTATGTTCATTGCCGTGTCCCTTAACCATTGGTATCTGGTCAAATCATAACTCCAGGGGGTATTTCATTATCTGGCTTGTCTGAATTCAGCTTCCACTTTCTGTGGCACAGAAAATCATCACAGTACCAAAGCAGCTGTGCCTTTACAAGCACCCAGGGACTCTGGCAGCTGGAAAAGATACAACTGTCTTTTTCCAAATGGCTCTGTGCCAAGAGGAAGAGCTCTGCTAGCATTTGCACGTGTGGATTGGCTCATGAGGTCAGCCTTCCTGCAAAGAAAAGGACTTCCTTAGATCTGGGTCACATGGTACTTTCTCTGCACATCGATTACATGGAGTTCATGTGCCTGCACTCTTAAAAGTTGAACTCTTAGAACCCTGTTGGATGGGATGATAGAAGAGATGGGTTAAACTGTCCTTTGCGCTGAACACAGTGATTCTAAAACTGTTTTTCTATCTTAGGAGATTTTGGAAAGAATATTATACATGGATGGAAGCATGCCTCCTAGCACCAGATGATTGTAAAGTCCTCCTTAAAGGTGTCGTGCAAAGATAGGGGGAGTGCAGTTTATGCCATTTGGGTCTGATGCATGTTTGTTTCGGCTGTATTACGGAAAAGTGGTGTGAAAGATTTGTTTTATCTGTTCGTGTTTTATGTTAGAAATTTGGGTCACAGTTGCTTTCTTGGGCTGGAGAGCTGGTAGGACTGGCAGATAACTCATGAGTAAAATCAGATTTGAGAGCAGAAGCCATTTTTATTCAGACTATTTAAAGAGGTGCTGTCAAGCTGCATTTCTGGAATTATCCAGTTTAAAACTCAGTTTCAAATAAAGCCATTTTTAAATATTGTAAGAATGACCATATTGTGTCAGACTAATGGTCCACCTAGCTTAGTTTTGTGGCTTATGACAGTAGCTATTGCCAGATGATTGAAAGAGAATGAACAGAATAATGAAATGGAGTGATCCATTCCCTATCACAGGGTTGAGCAAGACACTGTCAGTGGGCAGCATCCAGCCTGCCTAGCCCTTTCATCTCAGCTGTGGCAGCTCCCAGCCCCAAACCCTAATGCGTTGCCTGGAAGGCACAAGCCCTTACAACTCCTGCTATTTAAAGGGCTCGCGTCTTCCAGGCGGCTGCCAGGAAATGCATTAGTAGCCACGCGGAAGGTGCAAGCCCTTTAAATAGTAGGAGTTGAAAGGTCTCGTGCGTCCCTGGTGGCTCCCAGGCAATGCATTAGCTTAGGCCAGGAGCTGCAAGTCCTTTCAATTGCTTCTGTTTAAAAGGCTTGTGCCTTTCAGGTAGCCTATGGCGTAAGCCTTTTAAATAGAAGCAATTGTGAAAGGGCTTGCGGCTCCCAGCCCCGCCACGTTGCCTGGGAGCCGTTTGGAGGCACAAGCCCTTTCACTTGCTTCTATTTAAAGGGCTCGTGCCCTCAGGACACGTGTTAAGATGTGCAAGCCCTTTACATAGGAGAACTTAAAAGGGCTCACAACTCCCGGCCCTGCCGCTAACATGTTGCCTGGGAGTCGCAGGGGAGGCGGGAGCTCTTTCAGCACTTGCTATTGCTAGAAAAATTGGCTATGGGGCCCTGTTTGTCTGTGGACAGATGTGAACCTGGGGGAAGGTGGGGAGAGGCTTTGCACATTGTCCCCATCCCCAGCACAATCTTAAAACTCCCATTGGCTGGCTTTCAGCCGATAGGAGCTGTCTGTTTGAAGAACAGGAAGCAAGCAAAATACCCTTGCTTCCACTCCCCTCAGGCCTGCAGCTGTTCACAGATGCACATGGGTCTGAGCAGCCTGCTGGGGTTTGGAAGGCAGGGAACCTGATGGGCTGCCTGCCAGAAGTTGTTCAGGTAAGTGTCTCCTGACCAAAGCCTGATTCTGGCGCTCCAGCCCCTTCCTCCTCCCAGCCCTCTGCCCCCTGTCCCGTTCCTGATCCCAAACCACACATAACCTAAACTCTCTGCCCCCCCCCCCCATCCTGCACTCAGACCCTCTCCCAGGCCCTACATCCCAGTCATCTGCCCAAGATCACATCCCCCTCCTGCACCTAAACTCCCCCCTAGATCCCACACCCATGTTGTGGGAAGGAATTAAGGAGTAGAGGGGAACCTCAGGTTTGTGGGAATAGGGCAGGGATACCTTGGGTTAGTTAGAGAAGCCCCTACTCAACAAAATGTCTGAGCAAGCCTGACTGCTGACAGGCTGACGATCCTCTCACTGGCAACTTCATGCTCCACCCTAGTGTGGGAGAGATGAATGGCTGGGGAGGGCACCATCCGCAGTCTGCAATGTACTCTGTCTGTCTGTCTCTGCATGTGTAAGGAGGGGTTTCCTAGCACAGATAGCAGTGTCAGGAGTGGGGAAGGAAATAGGTCATTGCTGTGAAGAGAGAGGTCTCCCAACCACCCACCGCAAAACAGTACAGCTACACCTCACTGCTGGCAACCAAAATGAAGCGGGCAGCCAGTACTGGGGAAAGAGGAGGGTCTCTGATACTCCTCTTTGCAAAATAGTAAACACACTGCTAACTTGCCTTTTGCTGCTTGCAAGCCAGACGCTAAGGATGGAGGAGGAGGAAACCTTTCAACTGTGCCTCTGCTGCTCCCCTGACCCCAGCGTCTCCCCACCTCAAAAAATCCCTCTGCTCCAGACCCTTTCCTCAGACTTCCTGATACACAAGTGCTCCACGTAGTCGCTGTCAGGCAGAGCAAGTGGATGGGGCTGTGTGCTCTCTGCTGAAGGGCCGAGGTCAAGAGGGGAGTAGAAAGATGCAGTTTGGGGGGTCCTGTGTGCCCTCTCCAGTCTTTGTCCTTGGAGGTGATGTGTCAGTGTCACAAATGTTGGTTTTATGTAGCAACTATGTTGCTGTTACTAACTGGACAACTCACAGTAGGGAAAGTATTCCCAGGGGAAATGTGTAAGCAGCGGTTGCTCTTACCGGGTGTTGATATAAACATCTACTGTAGTTCTTTGTATTTGTTTTAAAACTGCTGCCTATTTCGTTAGGTGATTCCAGGTTCTTAGGTTGTGTAAGGGTATGTCTTTTTTAACCTCTTCTCATGTAGAAGCTATTCCATATCCCTGGTCATTTTTGTTGTGCTTTTTTAAGATGAGATGACTTGAATTATACATAGTACTCAAGGTGTGAGCATACCATGGATTTATGTAATGGTATTGTGATTTTTTTTGTCATCTTATCTGTCCCTTTCCTAATGACCCATCATTATTGTATGTAGATTGGAAAAATCATCCCAATTAGGGATGTAAGTAACTAATCGACTAGTCAACTATCCGATGAGCAAAAGCTTATTGGATAGTTGACACACTAGTCAACTAATCACTTTCCCCCTTGTTGCCTCTATCAGAAAGAGGCAGCAAAGGGGGGAGAAGAGGAGGGGATGCTTGGGGGAGTTGTCTTAAAGGCCGGTTTCCTCCATCTCCGTGGGAGACGACAGTGGTGCAGTGGCAGCGTTCCATCTTTGAAATGTACAAGAGTCACCACTGGGGCTCTTGTGCATTTCAAAGGCAGAACATTGCGTGGCACTTCCACCTAGGAAACGTAGCAAAAACCGCACAGGCTCTTGCTACATTTCAAAGTGGAAGTACCCTTACCAGTTAATCAAATAGTTGATGGAATTTCCATTGACTATTCGATTAGTTGATTAATCTCATTTTAACATCCCTAATCCCTATGTACATTTCTTTGCACTTAACACTGAATGTCGTCTGCCATTGTTGCTTAGTCACACTGTTTTGTAAGAATCCTTTGTGACTCTTACTCATTTCACTGTTTGCTCCTTTTTTCACATCATTTATAAATATGTTGAACAACACAGGACTCAGTACAGATCCTTGAAGGATCCTAGGATTTACCTCTCTGGAAACTGGTCATTTATTCCTGCCATCTGTTTTTCTTGTCTTTTAACTAGGTACTGAGACATAAAAAGACTTTGCCTCTGATCCCAGTGCTGTCTATTTTGCTTAAGAGTCTTTAGTGAGAGACCTTGTCAAAAGCTTTCTGAAAGTCCAAATACACTGTATCCAATGGATCTCCCTTGTCCACATATTTGACCCTCCTCTACCAAAATACAGGTTGAAACTCTCTTTACCGGGATTCTCTGGTCCAGCAACATCCATGGTCCGGCACAGATGTTGCAGGGCCAGAGAGTCCCAGTGGAGGGTCAGTGAGAAGGATCCCTTCAGCATTGGTAGGGCAGTGGACTGCCCACAGCGAGCCAACAGTGGGGATGCCCAGCGCGTGAGAGAAGGGATGCTCAATGGGGTTGGAAGACCCAGCATGTGGTCTGGGAGCCGTGGTAGCTCAGTGGACCAGGGAGATGCAGTGAACGGATGCCTGGAGGATCCCAAAGCCCCAGTGTGGCACATGTGGCTGCCCTGCAGGTCCTGGAGCCCCAGCACAGTGCATGTAGCTGCTCAGCAGGTCTCAGAAATCCACTGCAGTGCACATGGCTACCCAGTAGTTCTTGGAGCCCTAGCATGGAGCTGTCCGGCAGGTCCAGGAGCCATAGCAGCGATAGCTACTCCATGGAGTCGGCAGGAAGTGGGGAGCTGGCCAGGAGGCCAGTGGTAGGGGTCCAGAAATGACCTCTCCTGGTTCGGAAAAAACCCTCATCCAGGTCCAGTCAGGTCCCAAGGGTGCTGGACCAGGGAGGTACAACCTGTAATTGTAATAGATCAGTGAGGCATAATTTCCTTTTTCTAGAGCTCTGTTGACTCTTTCCCAGCATATTGCATTCATCTATGTATCAGATAATTTCTTTCTTTTAAAACAATGGAAGTCTCTCCCATGAATGTAAACAAACTTGTTTGTTAGTAGGGATGTTACATGTCGATTAATTGAATAATCATATAACCATATCAAATTTTAGTGGTTACACGATTATTTGATAGTCCCCAGGAATAGGGACAGCAGCCAGAACACTCCTGGTCTCTACTGATACAGAGGCAGCAGTGCACAGTTCCCCATGGATAGAGGCTGTGCTGGCATCTCACAGAGCAGTCTCTGTCCATGGCAAGTCCAGGTCCACAGTGGACAGAGGCTGCTCCGTGGCAACCTCCCCTGCCCTCCCCCTCCTTGCTGTTGCCTCTGATAGAGGCGGCTGTGGGTGAGGGGAGAGAGCAGGCAGCTCCATGAAGCTGGTGCTTGGGGAACCAGCTTAAAAGCAGCTCTGGTTCCTGCTTGTCCCCTCCCCCCCACTGCCTCTGTGGGAGGCAGCAAGTGGGTGGGGGGCAGGTTGCTCTGCGGGATCCAAGAGGCGGGTGGAGGGGAGCATGTAATTGATAGGATTAATTGATAAGCCAAGGTTTATTGGTTAATTGTTTAGTCAACTACACATGAACATCCCTATTTATTAGTGATATATGCTGAACAAGAAGTAGGACTGAGTGGACTTGTAGGTGCTAGAGTTTTAGTTTTTTTAGTGTGCTGTTATGTAATAAAAATCTGCATTTGTAAGTTACACTTTTATGATAGCGATTGCACTACAGTTCTTATTCTGAGGTGAACTGAAAAATACTATTTTTACAGTGCAAATGTCTAATAAAATAATATAAAGTGAGCACTCTATACTTTGTATGCTGTGTTGTAATAGAAATCAATATTTGAAAATGTAGAAAAGCATCCAAAATTAATTTCAATTGGTATTCTGTTTAGTAGTGCAATTTAAACATGATTAATTTTTTAATTGTGATTAATTTGTTTTGAGTTAATGGCATGAGTTAACTGTAATTAATCAACAGCTCTAATTTTAACTGATTTCCAAGCCAAGAATCATTGAGACTTGAGTATCATTTGGAGGCTTTGAGGTCTGAGGAGCTCTGCTTTCTCCAAAGAGTTTAAGGTGATGTCTTCAAGACAGAGATCACTGTATATACTAATTTTAAAGGTTTTTCTCCTTTCCTGTAGAGGAAAAACTAACTCAATTTTTTAAGTGCCTAAATTAAATAAACTGTGGGAAAAGTCCTCAAGCAAAACCAGGGCCATTTACTGTTATCTCTAATGTAAAAAGCAAGCAGAAACACAATCTCCCATAGTTTAAATGAACCTTCTTTATGTTTGGGCTTCCAAATCTGATGAGCTAAATTTAGTATCTTTGATAATGTATTCCTTGTTTGACAAGAAGTTCTTGTGCTCACTCCTTTTAATCTTTTGAATGGTCAGCAGGCTGTCTATTGATATCATTTTAGGAAGGTTCTGTCATCCTTAAAATCCGTATTTTCTTTCTCATTCGGGAGGGAGAAAGGCTTCAGTCAAACTGGCTTATAACTTTCCTTCCTTCTCACAAAAAATGGCAGGAGTGAATCTATCTTCTCGGACCTGCCTTCATCAATAGAAAGCAAGTTAGAAACTGTTTAAAAATATGAATGGCTTGAGAAGAGAGTGTTGAGGGAGAGGGGGAAGAGAGATTATGTATATAAAAGTTATATTAGAAGATGACACCCAGGAAAGCTGCAAGTTGTGTGCTTTATCTGGGGAAAGGCCATTTTAACTAGAGGCATTCCTGCATCTGTCTCCTCAAAACAAAGATGTGGCTGTGTTCTGGATACTGTTTTAGGCATCTACTTTAAGGTAGACTCCTTCAAACCTCTCCAGGTCAAGAATCATTGATACTGGAGGCTTTGAGGTCTAGTGAGCTCTGCTTTATCCAAAGAGATTAAGATGATATCTTCAAGAGCAGAGACCACTGTATAAACTTAAGGAACGTGATGTCTCTGAATATCACTTCCATTGAATCTGGAAGAGACTATCAGACAGAAATAATTTCCATATGCTGAGAAAAGGTCCTGAAAAAAATACTTTAGGATGAGAATACAACACTTCAAAATAAGCATAGAGGCATGCTGTATTGAGAAGGCTGTATGGATGGTCTGTGATTGGGGTAGTAACAAGCCTGAAAGAGCTGCTGACACTTCAGCTCTTAAACACATTGAACCAAGTAACTAAAAGTATCAAAGGAATTTCTGGAAAGAGACACTCTGAAAGACTGCAAAAACAAGGGTAAGAGAGAAAAAACACGTTTTGTTGAAACTCAAGATGAAATCCTCAGGAACAGATCAGAAAACTGTTGCTGGCTACACAGCTGCAATTGTGATGAGCTCCTAAGCGGACTGTGGCAAGCAATGATCAGAAACACTTGTTCCTAGAGTAGTGATAGAAATGTATCTGTGTTAGTCTGGGGTAGCTGAAGCAAAATGCAGGACAATGTAGCACTTTAAAGACTAACAAGATAGTTTATTAGATGATGAGCTTTCGTGGGCCAGACCCACTTCCTCAGACCAAATAGTGGAAGAAAATAGTCACAACCATATATACCAAAGGATACAATTAAAAAAAATGAAAAAAAAAAGTGTTCATTTTTTTTAATTGTATCCTTTGGTATATATGGTTGTGACTATTTTCTTCCACTATTTGATCTGAGGAAGTGGGTCTGGCCCACGAAAGCTCATCATCTAATAAACCATCTTGTTAGTCTTTAAAGTGCTACATTGTCCTGCATTTTGCTTCTTGTTCCTAGAGGGCAGTGAGACATAGGGTGTGTCTAGACTACCTAGTTTTGTCGACAAAAGTGGACTTTTGTCGACAAAACTATACCAGCGTCTACACTACCGCTGAGTTCTGTCGACATAACGTTGACAGAACTCAGCAGTTTTGTCGACGCTGGTATACCTCATTTTACGAGGCATAACACCTTCTGTCGACAGAACTCTGTCGACAGAAGGTGTTATTGCCTGTAACGTTGCATCCAGACTATGGAGTTCTGTTGACAAAGCATCTTGCTTTGTCGACAGAACTCAATGTGTCTGGACGCTCTTTGTCGACGGAAGTTTTGTCGACAGTATCTGTCGACAAAACTTCCGTCGACAAAACGTGGTAGTCTGGATGTACCCATAGGCACTTGGTCTCAGAGTAAGTTCAGCCTACTTGTAGTATGGACAGCTAAGGGTTTGATGCAGTACACAACAATCAAATTAATATCTTGTCTAAACGTGGCTTGCACAACATCTCAACAGCCTGTATTCATTGTTGCATGATCTGTCTTTCAGCCTGACTCATGTTGACTAGAGCTGTTGCATATTCATCCCCACAATTCCCGAAGTTGCTTTTATTCTTAGTGTATCACAATCAGTTCTCCCAGATTCCAAGTGTACTGTGTCAGTGTACAAAGTTTCTCATTCTACACAGCTCTGATGCATACAGATACTACTTCAACATAAGACCTGTCTATGGCTCCATCAGCAAATATAATAATAAACCTAAGTTCCTGTAGTCAAACTTATGTAAGAGACTTTATAATGGCTTGCTGTGATAAATACAACAATTTCCTACAATATCTTCTGGAGATATTACTCTATTAAGTATATGTATCACTTTGGCCAGGAATTTGATTTATTTCCATGGCAGGTTGCGGGATGACTGCAGCCTTCCAGTATGCAAGAATAGTGGGTGGAGATTAGGCAAAATCACTCATGGTGCACTGTCTGCAGTTGGCAAAACTCTCATATGCTAGTTCAGACAGGATTCTTCAGAGACCATCAGGCAAAGAGAGGTCTTTTGGATAATAGCTTGAGTTTAAACTGACTAAGGATCATCTTTTTGATCTAGCAAATATACACAATATTCTGTGTAAGGGGTCAAACCCCAGTGGTTATTAAAGTCTTGGAAGGATTGACACCTGCCAAAGCCTGAGATTGGAGTTGTGAGGATTTTTTTTTAAAAGCATGCACATAGATTATTTTTAATGTTTTGTCTGTAATCCTTTTATTTTAAGAAAAAATGTGGTAACTCATAACTGCTGTGGAAGTTATGCTGGTCATAACTTTTTGAAGAGTAGCAAAGTGGAACTCTGATACTTGTATGTACAGTCTTTCATTTCAGGATTATTCTAAGAGGGGTGGGTGATTCTGTGGCCTGCATTGTGCAGGGGGGTCAGACTAGATGATCATAATGGTCCCGTCTGACCTTAAAGTCTATGAATCTATGAATTTCTTGACCTTTAACATAGATAGATCCAAGATTAAGGTCAGGTAGGCAAACTGCAGACAATTTCAAAATCTCAGAATTTGAAAGTATTCCGCAACATTGTGTAGAACTTTTGTATCTCTTTGTGTTGGATTTTCTGGAGCAAAATAACATCCTGCTACCATGTATTTCACATACATAGAGGTAGAGGGAATTAATTTTAAAGGACTTGAGTATTCATGATTTTTGCAAATTATACATTTCACCTTTCTGACACAAGACTGGATGTTCAGCTTTCTATGCAGTCTGAAAAGTGAGTTTTACTATTAACTTCTCATACTCGTTAGCTTGGTTTTTGTGTCACATGCTTTATGCATTCAGGATTTTCAGATTTATCTTCTGATTCATGCTTGTTGGCCTTTTTACTCCAAACTCTCTCCTTTTACAGCTTCTACCCACAAGTAAAACTTTTCAAATGTTTTTAGTCAGCCACTTCTGTGCATGTAATATTTATACAAATGCGGGTAAAATACCGTAGTAGTCAGGGATTGATTGGAATAAAATTGCCTGACATCAGCAATCACTTGCGATTGCAAATGACTGTAACAGTATTAGAGGTCATTCCCTCCTAAAATCAGTTCAAACTACAGTACTCTATAACAGAATCAAGTAATGAAGTTTATAGTTTATTTTGTTATAAAATGATACTTTTAACCCTAGAACTTCAAAAGTAATGAAAATATATATATTTTTAAATTGTCTCCCTACCAATAATTATATGTTGTCCCCCTTTTGCCCCAATCCTCAATTTAGGGTTACTAATACTCAGAAGTGTGTTATAGCACAATTTTTGTCTCCTGATGGAGCAGCCCTTGTTATAGAAGACCCAACCAAGAATGGGTCTGCATTGTGCTAGGCATTGTGCAAGTCCATAGTAAGAGTGTACTTGCCCCAAGAGCCTGTAGTATAGTGCCAAACGCAGTAATGGTTTTGTGAAGTGGAAGCTAGAACTGAGATCCCTGAAGCACATATAGGCCACAAAATATCCATTAGATGGAAACAATTTTTAATCTTTGCTGAGCTCAATTCAAAGTGTTGAGCTACATAAAGAAGGCTCTATAACTCATTAGCAGTATCATGAGAAGTCCAATCTCCGACAAGGAGGAGGCATGCATTCTGGAACGATGCATTTACCAAATGTATTTAGACCTTTATGGAGTTTGTCCCTGTTTGTCGACACTGGAAATCTCCCATACATTCCTGTCAGTCTTTATGCGCTGGATAATAAAATGCTGCACTTTGTCTTAAAGGAACAGCTCTCATTAACCAGAATGCCAAATACCACAACACCCAGTTTAGTTCTGCATACATTGTTTTGTTGTATAATATTTCAACAGTTGCTCCAGGGTTTGTACTAGAACTAGTCGTGAATTTTCTGATGAATCCTTTTTTAGTTGGAAAATGCTAATTCATTGAAACTGAAACATTTCCTGGGAGCATAACCGTTTCAGAGAAACTTTCTTAGGGCCAGCATGGAATTTCTGGTGAAAACCAGAGAGAGCATGCAACCAACCCAGATAGCCAATAGCCTGTGTTCAGGGTACTCACCTGGAATGTGGGAGATTTCAGGCTCAAATCCTGGGTCTTCCAGATTCAGACCAGAAACTTGGACTTAAGTTTCCCACATCCTAGATTAGTGTGTCAGGGACCATGGTTCTTAAATGCTAGCCGAAAGAGCTTATCGATTACAGGGGTGGGCAATACTTTTTGATAGAGTGGCGGCACTCCATGAATTTGATAAATGATCAAGGGGATGCACTCTTCATTGATGGTAATAGAGGAATGCAGGATGGGGTGTGGAATCTGTGAGAGAGTTTGAGAAGGGTTGTGACCTGGGTCAGGAGACTGGCATGAAGGATTGGGTGCAGAGGGTTTGAGTTCTGACCTAGGGCAGGATAGAGTTCTGGGCTGGCGATTGCGGTGCAAGGTCTAGGAAAAGGTATGGGTGCAGGATCAGAATCTATGCGGAGGGTTTGGGTTATGTGGAGTATGAGTGCAGGATGAGGGGCGGAGGGTTTGGGTTACATGGGGTAGGAGGGCAAGAGAGGGAGAGGTAGTGGGTATGGGTTACATGGAATAGAGGAGCAGAGGAACAGGATTGGGGGGAGGGAGGAGTTGGAGTGCCAGAAGCAGGCTTTGGATGAGAGATGCTTACCTATGCAACTCCAGGCCAGCAGCTTCCTTCAGCCAGCCTCCTTGCCTTCCGTGACCCTGCAGACTGTTCAGAGCAGTCAACTGCAGGGGCCATGTGTACTGTTCTGATGGCTGCGAGCCCAAGGGGAGGGGCACTTCACGTGCTGCCTTTTCTTCAAATAGGCAACTCCCATTGGCCAAAGCTATGAGATTGTACTGAGGGTGGTGGCAGCGTGTCAAGCCTCTCCTCCCTCTCTCCTGGGCTCGCAGAGTTCAGAGCTGCTCAGAGTAGCATGCGGGGGCAGAGGGGCAGGAAACCTGTCTGAGGCTCTGGCGGGCTGAATCTAGCCCACCCCAGCTTTAGTAATTTCCAGCCTACCACCCAGTGACCTAACTGTTGCCAAAACTAAATGCTGAACTCGGACAGGGATCCATATTTGTATTTAAACCAAGAACAAGAAGTTGTCCCTGTGACTGGCTTCTCCCTGCTTACAGCTGCTTCTGCATGATCACTCATCCTGCCTCCTGACTGCTACTCCTGCATTGCTCTCTAGTCTGTCTCATTTCTGTGTATCTCATCTGGGTTGAGTTCCTGTTCCAACCTGTAAGTCTGATAGCCTGTGTCCCAAAATACAGGCAGTCCCCGAGTTACGCGGATCCGACTTATGTCGGATCCGCAGTTACGAACGGGGCCCTCCCTCTCCCTGGTCTCCAGCAGACCAGGGAGAGGAAGCAAAGCGGCGGAACACGCGGGCAGAGGACAGGGCTGTCCGCTGCCCGCGTGCTCCGCAGCTTTGCTCTGCTTTGCTCCCCGTCCCCCTGGTCTGCAGACCAGGGGGACGGGGAGCAAAGCAGAGCAAAGCCGCGGAGCAGGCGGCCAGCTGACAGCCCAGATGCGTCTGGGCTGTCAGCTGCCCGCGTGCTCCGCGGCTTTGCTCTGCTTTGCTCCCCGTCCCCCTGGTCTGCAGACCAGCGGGACAGGGAGCAAAGCAGAGCAAAGCCGCGGGCAGCGGACAGCTCAGACGCGTCTGGGCTGTCCGCTGCCCGCGTGTTCCGCCGCTTTGTTCCGCCGTGTTCCGCGTGTTCCGCCGCTTTGCTCCCCGTCTCCTTGGTCTGCAGACCAGGGGGACGGGGAGCAAAGCAGAGCAAAGCCACGGAGCCTGAGGGCAGCAGGACAGCCACGGCGCGTCTGGGCTGTCCCGCTGCCCCCATGCTCCGCAGTTTTGCTCCGGACGCCTGTGGTACAGCAGCTGGGGTGCTGCCGGTTGGTCCCGTAGCGCCGCTCTGGGCGCTACTGGACCAACCCGGCAGCACCCCAACTGCTCTGCCCCAGGTGTCCTGATTCAGCCACTGCTGGTCAGTTTCAGCAGCGGTTGAATCAGGACGCCTGGGGCAGAGCAGCTTGGGTGCTGCTGGGTTGGTCCAGTAGCCGCTGATCAGTTTCAGCAGCAGCTGACTTGGGGATGCCTGGGGTTCTTAAGTTGAATCTGTATGTAAGTCAGAACTGGCGTCCAGATTCAGCCGCTGTTGAAACTGATCAGTTTCGGCAGTGGCTGAATCTGGACTCCAGTTCCGACTTACATACAGATTCAACTTAAGAACAAACCTACAGTCCCTATCTTGTATGTAACCCGGGGACTGCCTGTAGTTCTAACCGTTTAGGAGGTATGTCTCTGTCTTCAGTGGGAGCTGTTTCCCTTTGTATGTTTAACTAATTAATCATTTGGAGGGAGACTGACTTTATAGTCACCAAATTGGGCAGAGCATAGAGCTAACTAAACTTTAGTCTTGCACATTGCAGGCGAGTGCTCGCACTAACTTTCATGCATAAATTTTCTCTCAAATGGATAATCAGCAAGGTTTAAACCAATAGCCTTCAGATCTACAGCATATACCTTTTCCACTTGAGTAGTAAGAGTAATTGGGTGGGGGAGAGTGTAGTGTTTCTTTCTCTCTCTCTCTCTGTGAACCAGCTCATACAGGGACATAGAGCACATGCTTTACCACTGGGTTACGTAAGTATTTGAGAGAGAGTAGAAGAATGCTGGGCATCATAATTTTGATATCTATTCCTGGTTTGGGTAGCAGCATTTTCTAGTGGTCATGGTAGTTGTGGTATGTTTTCACCAAAGGATATTCTGCCTCTGCATCTGATCTGTGAAGAGTCATTCTGGGGTCAATGGAGCTTCTGGAAGAAGGAGTTGTTATAAATCTCAGGAAATTAACCCTCTCTCTGAAATATGTCCACCCATGATCAATCTTCAAGCCCTGGCATCTTCTCCTTTCACGCACATCCCCCCTCCTCCCCCCACTTCCAGGACAATCTTGTGGCAGCTCAGAATAAGAAGTCAAACACACATCTGTTCAAAATGATTTTCCATATAGTGAGCATCATGTCATCTTTCATAGCTCTGATCCCCTGAACCAGTAAACATGCACATCCCTTCCTTTACCTACTTTTCTGGCTCAGTATATGCGTGTACAGGGAAAGATCAGTTAGTTCTAACAGTCCAGTATTGCTGGAAGAAGGCCAGTGAATTTTTCCAAGAGATATCACTGCTGGCTTCTTGGGCCATCAGTCATCACCAGAGCTGCAAAATTATAGGGATTCTTTCTCAGCCCAGGAATCTCTCTGACCCCACCCACTGGCTTCTGGCCAGGTGGGTCATCTAGGTGCAGCCCACCAAGGCTCTGGGAGTGGTGCTTCCCCTTCTGGGTCAGTGGGCAGCCACTCCGACCCACTGCAGTCACTGACTAGCAATATTGTACATGGGTGGTAGCAATTGTGTTTAAATAGTTTTATTAATTATCTGTATAAAGTGTATGTTAGACAATAAAAGTTTAGTAAGTTACTGTAGATATTGAACACTATAATGCTGCGTGTAATTGCAAGAAGAAAATACTACATTCATCAAGGGTTGCCTTGCATATTAAAAATGTACACACTTGGACTGAAGTGGAGATGAACGTAGGAGATAACCCAGAGACTCTCTACACAGCTAAGCTAAAAGGGGTAAAAAATGAGGGTGATGTCATGCTAGGAGTCTACTACAGGCCTCCTAGCCAGGTGGAAGAGGTGGATGAGGCCTTTTTAAACAATTAACAAAACT
This sequence comes from Pelodiscus sinensis, assembly GCF_049634645.1. Taxonomy (NCBI): domain Eukaryota; kingdom Metazoa; phylum Chordata; order Testudines; family Trionychidae; genus Pelodiscus; species Pelodiscus sinensis. The sequence goes on along the minus strand of NC_134711.1, from coordinate 229,517,982 downwards.
ATCCAAAGCCCAAGATTTTGTGGTGATGGGGGACTTCAACTATCCAGACATATGTTGGGAAACTAACACAGCAGGGCGCACAGGCTATCCAGTAAGTTTCTGGACTGCATTGGAGGCAACTTTCTGTTTCAGAAGGTTGAAAAAGCTACCAGATGAGAAGCTGTTCTGGATTTGATTTTAACAAATAGGGAGGAACTAGTTGAGAACTTGAAAGTGGAAGACCGTATGGGGGACAGTGATCATGAAATAATAGAGTTCATGATCTTAAGGAAAGGTAGAAGGGAGACCAGCACAATTGAGGTAATGGATTTCAGGAAGGCAGATTTTGATAAGCTCAGAGAACTTGTAGGTAAGGTCCCATGGGAAGCAAGACTGAAGGGAAAAACAACTGAGGAGAGTTGGAAGTATTTCAAAGGGACGTTGTTAAAGGCCCAAAAGCAAACAATTCCGCAGTGTAGGAAAGATAGAAAATATGGCAAAAGACCAGCTTGGCTTAACAAGGAGATCTTGCATGATCTCAAAATAAAAAAGGAGTCATATAAAAAATGGAAACTAGGGCAAATAACAAAGGATGAATATAGGCAAGCAACACGGGAATGCAGGGGCAAGATTAGAAAGGCAAAGGCACAAAATGAGATCAAACTAGCTACAGGCATAAAGGGAAACAAGAAGACCTTTTATAAATTCATTAGAAGCAAGAGGAAGACTAAGGACAGGGTAGGCCCACTGCTCAGTGAGGCGGGAGAAGCAGTAACAGGAAACTTGGAAATGGCGGAGATGCTCAATGACTTCTTTGTTTTGGTCTTCACCAAGAAGTCTGGAGGTGTGCCTAACATAGTGAATACAAGCAGAGAGAGGGTAAGTTTAGAAGATAGGATACACAAAGAACAAGTTAAAAATCACTTAGGAAAGTTAGATGTCAGCAAGTCACCAGGTCCTGATGAAATGCATCCCAGGATACTCAAGGAGCTGATAGAGGAGGTATCTGAGCCTTTAGCTATGATCTTTGAAAAATCATGGCAGACAGGGGAGATTCCAGAAGACTGGAAAAGGGCAAATATTGTGCCCATCTATAAAAAGGGGAATAAGAACAACCCAGGAAACTACAGACCAGTCAGTTTAACGTCTGTCCCAGGGAAGATAATGGAGCAGGTAATCAAGGAAATCATATGCAAACACTTGGAAGGTAATAAAGTGATAGGGAATAGCCAGCATGGGTTTGTGAAGAACAAGCCATGCCAAACTAATCTGATAGCTTTCTTTGATAGGATAACGAGCCTTGTGGATAAGGGAGAAGCGGTGGATGTCATATACCTAGACTTTAGTAAGGCATTTGATACGGTCTCGCATGATATTCTTATTGATAAACTAGGCAAATATAACTTAGGGCCACAATAAGGTGGGTGCATAATTGGCTGGATAACCGTAGTCAGAGAATTGTTGTTAACGGTGCTAAATCCTGCTGGAAAGGGATAACAAGTGGAGTTCCGCAAGGGTCTGTTTTGGGACCTGTACTGTTCAATATCTTCATCAATGATGTAGATATTGGGATAGAGAGTACGCTTATTAAGTTTGCAGATGATACCAAACTGGGAGGGGTTGCAACTTCTTTGGAGGATAGGAACATAATTCAAAATGACCTTAGCAAGTTAGAGAAATGGTCAGAGGTAAACAGGATGAAATTTAATAAAGAGAAATGCAAAGTGCTCCACTTAGGAAGGAACAATCAGTTCCATACATACAAGATGGGAAGCGACTGTCTAGGAAGGAGCATGGCGGAAAGGGATCTAGGGGTCATAGTGGATCGCAAGTTGAATATGAGTCAACAGTGTGATGCTGTTGCAAAAAAAGCAAATATGATTCTAGGTTGTATCAACAGGTGTGTTGTAAGCAAAACTCGTGAAGTCATTCTGCCGCTCTACTCTGCACTAGTTGGGCCTCAGCTGGAGTACTGTGTCCAGTTCTGGGCGCCACATTTCAAGAAAGATGTGGAGAAATTGGAAAGGGTACAGAGAAGAGCGACAAGAATGATTAAAGGTTTAGAGAACATGACCTATGAAGCCAGGCTTCATGAACTGGGCTTGTTTAGTTTGGAAAAAAGAAGATTAAGGGGGGACATGATAGCGGTTTTCAAATATCTAAAAGGGTGTCACAAGGAGGAAGGAGAAAATTTGTTCCTCTTGGTTTCTGAGGACAGGACAAGGAGTAATGGGCTTAAAGTGCAGCAGGGGAGGTTTAGATTGGACATTAGGAAAAAATTCCTAACTGTCAGGGTGGTCAAATATTGGAATAAATTGCTAAGGGAGGTGGTGGAATCTCCCTCTCTGGAGATATTTAAGAACAGGTTAGATAGACATCTGTCAGGGATGGTGTAGACGGAGCTTGGTCCTGCCTTGAGGGTGGGGGGCTGGACTCGATGACCTCTCGAGGTCCCTTCCAGTCCTATGATTCTATGATCATAGGACATAGCATGTGCCCTGAGGACTTACTATGGTAGATGCCTCATATCTCATAAATAAAGGGTTGTTTTATATATCTCTTTTCTGAGGATGCAATTTGCAGCTTCTGCCTTTATTTTAGGTTTTGATTATGCGCGTGATCTGTTTGTTTGGAATCACCTAAGTGGAATTGGAAATCCTGCTAAAAATCAAACCAATTATGCCTTTGTTTTTTATTTCGTAAACAGAAGCTTCACTATGAGGCGAGGTGGATGGAGGAAACGAGCCAGCAATGAAGATGGCTGGGGGATATGGGTATGTTTAAAACCAAAAAGCTTTTTATTGGAAGGGGAAATAAATGCTATGTTCTTAAAGCTATTTTCATTTTTTTTAAAATACAGGTTGAACTTCTCTAGTAACATCCATGTTTTATGGCCTGCTTTTAGTTAGCCAGTTGTCTGCTTATGGGTGTGGCCAAGTTTCTCAAGGTCCTGTAAAGTTTTTTTACCGCCACCAATCCTGGCTCTCAGTATTTTGTGCTATTATTTAGCTCTAAATGACCCCAAATGTCTTCTAAGAAACCAGCAAGCAATGGAAGTGTTGGTAATGCTGCTAAGCGTGAACATGTTTTTATGCTTTATCTACTTATTTGCTTGTGCCAATATAGTACATTTGTGTAATAACACTAACACTTTATGAAGAGAATTTTATAAGCTTTGGGTAGGCATAGGCTTATACAGAGTGCATCAGTACAGTCAAACATTATTAAGCAGCATTGCAAACATAGTTCCATTTAATCAGCTCACTACAATATTGATCTCCTGTGGTTCGGCAAATTCTCTGGCTCTGGACCTGCTAGGTGCCGAAGGTGCTAGACTAGAGAGGTTCAACCTGTATGTGCATGCATGCAAAGGGCCTCAAAACATGCAGAAATATATTTGTTCCACTTGAGACTGTCAGGTTAAAAATTATTCAAAAAAATGTCCTGACTTCAGTGAAGGCTGTCCAATGAATTGCACTTATTTACTAGTCCATTCCAAACTGTTGAGCAATTTCAAACAGCCTGCAGTTAAAAAAAAAAAAAAAGAACAACCTATTAAACGAGTTAATGCTTTCTTCATTCTTTTCTCTGCCCTTCCCCCTTGGAAAAAATAATAATAAACATTAAACTACAGATGGGCTGTTCAATGTTTTTTAACCCTGTAAAGTAGAAATAGGAGCTTTTTTTGCCTTTGGGGAGATTGTTTGATAGGTCTGTTTTGAGATATTTGAAGTTTTCCTCTTTATATAAGTCCTTTATAGTTGGACATGTAATAACTAAGGCACATAAATTTAGACAATTACATACCACACCACTCTGTGTCCTGTATGTGTAGAAAGAAAGAAGTCATGAATTATTTGAGGAAAACTCTATGGCCTGTATTATACAGGAGGTCAGACCAGATGGTCACAGTGGTCCCTCCTAGCCTTGCAATCTCTGAAGGTTAATGGGTTTGAGTCTCTACTTACCCTTAGAGCACATAGGCCATGAATTACCATCCAAGATCACCCTCTGTGGCTGTATTCATTTTCATTTTACTTTATTAGTAACTCATACAATAAGAAAACAAACTCCAGCCTAAGCTTCCTCTCTGAGCTTGACTTTCCCTGGGGTTTCTCCAGAATTTCCTGTGAATTAGGTCATTCTCCCTTAGAGAGCCACTCCTCTACCCCCTCCCCCCCATCATATCCTTTACCGACAGAGAAGAGGTAACAAGCACACCTTTATAGCAGGTCTGCACACAATCCTTTGTGGGATTCTCACACCTGCCACCCACATAAGTAAAATGAAGAGCCCTGCTACATTGCTGTCATAGTACAGTAGACTTCTGATAATCTGGAATCTTTGGGACCTAGGTGGTGCCAGATTATCAGATATGCCGGACTATCAGGAGGTACTATAAGATGGTTATAGATACATACAGTATATACTGTATACAAAGTGTTTTTAACCTTTTTTATTGTAACACAAGCACTATCCAGTATCACACAATGCCAGTGGCAGACTGACTCGGTCCCATCTGGTTTCGCTTGGTTCAGCTCCTGCCTCTGCTGCCTTGTAACTCGTTTTTTGCCAAAGCTTACTCACTAGGCTCTTGCCCTTTTGATGCTGGACTATTGGGAGTGCCGTACAATTGGATGCCAGACTATTGGAGTTTTACTGTACAGCTGTTTAATCAGCAAGAGTTTGGATGAAATGTATTACTCATGATTGCAGTGAAAACATATGAATTTGGCTGTTCATCCAAAATTAGTTTAGGGAGGTAAAATGAAATTTACACCAACTATTTTATGAAGGGTATATCTGAGTTTTCAATTTTGTTGAAAATGATCTGTGGGTATGTCTGCACTACAGCGCTATTTTGAATTAACTTATTTCGAATTAGTTAATTCGAAATAAGCTAATTTGAAATAACGCATCTAGACCCAAAAACTAATTCGAAATAGCGTTTTTCTAATTCGAAATAGCGTTTTTCTAATTCGAAATAGCGCGTCCACATTTAGTGGACCCTGAATCGAAGGTAAGGCTGGCTGGAACCAGTGCCAAAAGGGCATCAGGGTCGGACTTAGTGTGTGTGGCTGCTGCCTCAGGCTAGCTGAGGTCGGTGCTTAAAGGGACCTGACCCCCTATCCCAGACAGACAGTTCTCAGGTTTCTCTGCTTGCTGGTCCACCTCACTGAGGGACAGCAAAGCATTTGTGTCCCCAAATGCTCTCTTGCCCTCACTCGGGACACCACAGCACTCTGCAACATGGAACCAGACCTGTCCCTGGGCACGCCGGTGCGTCTTGTGGTGTCGTGGCCATCAGCCTGGCTGCACTCGTTGCAGGTTGCCATCTGGGAGGTCCATCGGGGGGCTGTCAGGATCTTGGAGGCCCTGCGGGAGAGTGTCCACCTCGAGGAGCCCTCAGAGCTACCCCATTCCTCCCTCTCGTCCTTCCACTTACCCTTCCCTAGCCCCCCCCTTCCTGATGTAAAATAAAAGACACATATTTTCAAAAATATAACCTGTCTTTATTTAACACAACTGGGGAGGGGGGATGAAACTCTGGGGAGACGGGGGAAAGGAGGCGGGAGAGGGCAGGAAAGAGGGTGAGAGAGGGGATGGGGAAAACTGGGTAGAGGGAGCTGGAAGGGGGAAGCAAGGGGAAGAAGGGAGAGGCAAAGCTCAGGGCTGGGGGTCTCGCCGGGCCAACCGCCTCCCAGCACGGCGGAGGAGGGAGCCTCGGCTTCCCCGGGGGGATGGGGAGGAGAGTGCGGAGGATGAGGTGGGGGGTGTGGACGTTGAGGAGGAAGCAGTGGGAGGGGGGCAGGAGTGGGAGGAGGGACAGTAGGGGGTAGCAGGTGCAGAACCGGCACGGGGCACCATGCTATGCAGCAGGGCCTGCAGGTTAGAGTTCAGCGCTCAGTCCTGAGCAAGCTGCTCCCAGTGGAGCTGCAGGTCCTCCAGCATCCAGGCCTGGATGGTGCGGTGCAGGGCTCGCAGGACCCCCAGGTGCTGGTCTCAGTACTCCTGCCGTATGCTGGTGGTCTGGAGCAGGCCGCGGGTGTGGGAACATTTCCTGGGCGGGGTGGTGTGCCCTGCATGAGCAGCTGGTGCAGCAGTAGAGAAAGAAGAAAAGTGTTCAGTTCTCACTGGGGACACAGTGGATGATGCCCAGCTTTCCCCTCCATCCCGCCCCCCCAGGACGTGAGGGCAACTGTGCCCTGCACCATCAGAGTCGATGTGCTTGCGCAGAGGCCATGGTCAGGATGTCTGGCTCTCCGTGGGACTGGGAGCTGCCCCAAGACCGCATCCATGCCCCTGTGCAGTGTATAGTTGGCCGGGGCTGGGGGGAGATGTCCTCTGCCTCTGTGTAGAGGGTGTGTGTGAAGGGAGAGCATCCTGCTGGGTACCGCCAGGTCTCTTCACACACGCATGTGCCTATTGGGCCACGGCCTCTGGGTGTCACGCATCTGGAGCCATCTGCCCAAGGCTGGCATGGCATGTGTTCGCATGTGCACAGGTGGCTGCGTGATCCGTGGGAGGCATGGCCCACGCGCGCAGTATCTGGTATCCCTCTCCCCCGGGTAGGAGACAGTGGTATCCCTCTCCCCCGGGTAGGGGACACTTACCTGGTATGGCCTCCCTGGACGACCCTGCCGACTCCGGTGCCAGAACAGCTGGCGGTTGTCCCTCTGGTGTGCCTGTGTCGGGGCCCTCCAGTCCCGGCTCGCTGAAGGAGTCGGTCGAGGGCGGGGAAGTAGGGGCAGGTGTCAGCCCCTGATGTGGCCCTGGTGTACAACTGCCACAGCTCCTTGACTTTCAGGCGCACCTGCTCCTGGGTGCGCCTGTGTTCCTTTCTGGCCATGGTGGCCACTATGTGGCTGTAGACGGCCGCGTTCCTCCACCTAGTGCGGAGATCATGGACGTTGGGAGCCTCCCCCCCCAAACCTCAGTGTGGTCCATGACCTCCGTGCTAGTCCAGGAGGTCGCACGCCGTCAACAACCCCTGGCTGGCCCCTGGGCGCTGGAGGACTGGGCGGGGGACAGTTGGCTGCCACTGGCTGCCATCGTGTGGCCACTGGCTGAGGGTCTGCGACTGCTGGCAGGCCTGGCTCTTGCACATGCCCAGTGGCAAGAGTCTGCTCCTTTAAGAGCCCCGGGGCTGGGGGAGAGGAGAGGAGTTTTCCTGGTTTGGCCCAGAGTGGCCACCAGGGGGAACTGGAAAGGGCTGGAAGCCCCCTAATTCGAAATAAGTGTCTACACGGCACTTATTTCAAATTAGCTATTTCGAATTAGGCATTATTCCTTGTAGAATGAGGTTTACCTAATTCGAAATAAGGGCTCCTCTATTTTGAATTTATTTTGAAATAGCGGTTTGTATGTGTAGACAGCTATTACAGTTAATTCGAAATAATGTCTAACTCTGTAGTGTAGACATACCCTGTTTCATGCCTAGGCATCCGAAAATGAAAATAGTCATTGCTTTGGTTCATGTTTAAACTTCTCTTTTAATTAAATTCTAGGGAGGGTACATGTCTGCAAAGGTCCAGAAACTGGAGGATCAGTTCCAGTCAGATGCAGTTATACAGCATCATAAGGATGGAAAATCATCCAATATCTTTAGCGGAGTTGCCATCTATGTCAATGGCTTTACAGGTAAAGTTTTGATTTTTCTCAAAAACGTTGGGTGTTTCTCATTTATCCTAATGCCTGTGTACACTGCTGGTGTGGTCTAAAGGAGTCTTATTGTAAATGAGAATCAAGCTTTAAATATGTGATTCTGAATAAGAAGCTACAGTGGTATAAATACAACTTAGGTATGGTTGTAAAATATTGCATGGAACTTTGATTAAGGCTCAGGTGGCTTTCCATACAAAATCATTTTCTTCAACTAGTCATAATTGTTCTAGTTGAAACTTTGGTGGCCAGGCTGGCAGCTATCCTGCCATAGATCGTCGTGTTCCTCCGTCTAGTGCGGAAATCATGGACGTTGGGGGCATCCCCCCCACCCAAACCTGAATAAGGTCCGTGATCTCTACCCTGGTCCAGGAAGGCGCCCGCCTTCTCCGGGCCCTGGAAGGCTCCTGGGAGCTGGCAGACTGCTCCTGGGGAGCGGTGGAGGGCTGGCTGCCAGTGGCTTGCTGGTTCATATTCTGGGTCAGGGGCAGTGACTGCTGGCTCTGGGCTGGCAGGCTTGCAGCTGGCACAGGCACTGTGGCCAGAGTCAACCCCTTTAAGGGCTCCGGGGACGGGGAAGGGAGTGGAGTGTTCTTGGTTGAGGCTGGAGTGGCCACCAGAGCGCCCTGGAAAGGCTGGAGGCCCCCTATTTTGATATAAGTGTCTACGCCATAGTTATTTCGAAATAGCTATTTCAAATTTGGTGTTATTCCTCGTGGAATGAGGTTTACCAAATTCAAAATAAGCGCTCCGTTATTTCGATTTAATTTTGAAATAGTGGTTTGGCTGTGTAGACGCTAGTAAAGTTATTTTGATATAATGGCTGTATTTCAAAATAACTTTGCTGTGTAGACATACCGTCTGTCTCTGTGTCTCTGTCTCTGTCTCTTGCTCCTGGCTCTCGACTCTCGGCTCCCGGCTGAGTTGTCGGTGCCCCTTACAGTGCCTCTGGCCTGCTTCCGCCAGAGCTCCCTCTTCCTTCGCTCCGTAGTCCAGGAACATCCATGGTCTTTACTGGACCAGAGAGTCATGATTAAGGGAGGTACAACCTGTACTAAGTTGGATGGCGTTTTGCATACAAGTCAGAACTTTATTTAAGAAACTGAAACTTGATTAGTCATTTTAGGGTTAATAATTTTGTCTAAGATGTTTTAAAAGGACCGCCATCAGCCATCAAATCAGAATAAAAAAAGATGCCATCAGTAGTCATTTTTTCACCATTTAATAACATGTATTACCATTGACATTGTCATTAAGCGAGATGTGGAGAAATTGGAGAGAGTCAGGAATGGGGAACAAAAACAATACAAAGTTTAGAAACAGCCTAGGAAGAAGGGTTAAAAAGGCATATTTAGTTTTGAGAGAAGATGACTGAGGGGAAATCTGACAGGTTTTCAAATATGTTAAAGACTATTATAATATTGTGATCAGTTATTCTCCATGTCCACTGAATGTGGGAAAAGATTTAATCAGCTAATCTGCAGCAAGATTAGATGTAAGGATAGTTAAGGAGTGGAACAGGTTACAAGGGAGCTTGTTATTGGAGTTTTTTAAAAACAGCTCAGACAAATATCTGTCGGGGATGGTTCAGATATACCTGATCCTATCTCAGTGCAGTGGAAAGGCTTGATATGAGACCCTTAAAAGTTCTTTCTAGTCCTTTATTTTTCTGATTTTGAGATTATTGGCAGTAAATGTTTTTCTTTTTATCTGTGTCATGAATTATTTTTTAAATTGAATTTAGAGTTCTGGAAATGCAATATGTTTATATAATTTCTAAAGAACTTTGAATTCTGCATCCATGCTAATCCTAACTTTGTATTTCCAAACTATCACATCATGGAGTATCCCAGTCACATTGTCAGGTAGCAGATATGTGGGTATGATGATCAAATTTATATTTTGATAGATAAGTGGGCTCTTCAGTGCATCTTGGCTGAAGCAGGCTTAAGAATTGAATAAGTAATAACACATGAGTATATTGCTATTAATGGGCAATTAAGATAAAATAGTCTGTGATTAGGTTAGTAAATATGTATTATGGAGAGTAGGGTTGTAAGATTCATCTACAGAATTGAGGTGCATATTTCTCCTGAATTACACAAAGAAACCCAGAAGTGTTTTTGAAATCTTCCAGAAGCCACTGTTTCAGGGACCCATTCACTGGAATATGGGATAGTTTCCCGTTCGGTAGTAGATTGCAATGGCGTTGAGCAGCACTAGTGTGTACGTTGGGCAAAACTGAAACAGATGCGAACACAAAATAACATCGACGAAGACATGAATCCAAAGTAACATAGCTGGCATGGTCTGCATTGCTGGCATGTAATTTAGTATACTGACTCTGGTTCAGTTTTTAGTGTACTAAAACTGGCCTATTAGTTGAAATCTTTTGTGTGTGTTTTTTTTAAAAAATGGCTCTCAAACTTTCCAGAAAACTAAAACCCCTTCCAGGAATCTGATTTGCCTTACATACCCCCAGTTTCACCTCATTTAAAACATACTTGCTTAAAAATCAGACATAAAAATACAAAGTGGCACAGCACTCTCTTACTGAAAAATTGCTTACTTTCTAACTTTTACCATACAACTATAAACTAATAAACCAATTAGAATATAAATATTGTACTTTCATTTCAGTGTGTAATGTATACAGCAGTATAAATAAGCCATTGCTTATTATGAAATTTTAATTTGTTCTGACTTTGCTAGTACTTTTAGTACTGCTGTCTATTAATTGCAGTTAACATTTTTTAGCTAATCGCATGAGTTATCACAAGTAATTGCACTCTTCAAACAACAAAATATCACTTGGAATTTATTAAATTTTTGCATGTTTTTCTACATCTTCAAATATATATTGTGTTGTAATAGAAATTAAAGTGTAGAATGTTCACTTAGTATTTTTATTACAAATATTTGCACTATAAAAACGATAAATGAAATAAATAGTATTTTTCAGTTAACCTCATGCAAGTACTCTAGTACAAACTCTTTATCAGATATTTTTTGTTCCATAACTTCATTCAAAGCCAAAACAATGTAAAACGTAGTGCCTAGAAGTTCACTCAGTCCTAATTCTTCTTCAGCTAATCACTTAGAACAAGGTCAGGCAAAAATGTTGCCTGTGGGCTGGATCCAGCCTGCCACCATCCCGTGGACCAGCAGGACCCTCGGACAGACTACCTACCCGTTGTGGCTCCACATGGCACTCAAAGCAGCTGGCCGTAGAGGTCCTATGTATTTCTGCATGATTCATATCCCTTGAGGGACAAGGACTCCTCACACTGCTTTCCTCCCCATCTTCCCCAGAAGGTAGAAACCGATCTTCCAATGACGCGCACTGTGCAGAGACACACAAAGAAGGTACCAATATGAGACTTTTAAAAATAGCTACAGCCCTCCACCCAAAATTTAAGAATCTGAAGTGCCACCCAAAATTTGAAAGGGACAATGTGTGGATTATGCTTTCTGAAGTTTTAAAAGAGCAGCACACTCTGATATAGAAACTACAGACCCCGAACCACTAAAAAAGAAAATACACTTTCTGATAGTGGCATTTGACTCAGATGATAAAAGTGAACATGTGTTGATCAGCTGTGCTTTCAATCGGTATTGAGCAGAGTCTGTCATAAGCATGTACATATGTGAACACCTATTCTCACTTTCAGGTGAGATTGTAGGATAATGTTGCTTGCTGCTGTTTTGCAAATTGTGACCGAACTTGTTTAAGCAATTGGGTAAACAAGAAGTAGGTTTGAGTGGAGAAGTAGGCTCAAAAATTGGTGTTTTCTAACTTCAATGTACCACAACCTCATTCTGGCAACAAAAATTACTACACAACTCAATTTTTTTTTGATTGCTCAATTAATTTTTTTGGTCACGTGACAGCCCTTTTGTGGACCTAGGCAGATATCTAGATGAGTTATTGTACCTCCTGAGTTGAGAATCACTGCCTTAAATAATGGAAAAATGTACCTATAATTTTTCTTTTCAGATATTTTCAGGTAGGCTTCCCCTAGTTTCATTTTGGATTTTTAATTTTTTTTTTTGAGGTGATATAGCCTTTTGTATTTGGCTGTTCCTTAAGAATATTTCTTGTTTTACATGATTGGTTTTTGATTTTTAGAGAACTCCTTGCTTTCTATACAATTCAGGAATTGAATGGGCAGATTCTAATTGGAAGTGACTATTTATTGGCAGTTGGTCAGTGATGCATGTAAGCAAAGAGAAGGCACTCCCTCAGCTACTAGTATTTCAGAGAGCCAAAAGCTGTAGAGCTTGAAGGGAGTTTCTCACGTAAGCTGGAATTTCAAAATTAGGAATCCTGTGGTAATATAAAAAAGAGTTATAAGCAAGTAATTTCTCTTATTTCCTAGGAATAAACTGTTTTAATCAAGGTCACATACAGAATGTCATTAATTCCATGTTGGGAAAATACCAATCAAAAGATGTAAAGCAAATTCACTTGATTTTGTTGTATGTTAATGATTTTGAGAAAGGGGCCCTGCTTAAATACTTAACTGTTTTAATTGAACCTGATAATGAAATCTTTGTTTTTGAAATTCTCATTTCTGGAAAGACTATTTGCCTAAATTTCTTGTGGCTTTGTTTACTTATATTCTGAAGAAATTACTTAAGTTTCCTAAGAAATTATTGGGTTTTCAGGAAAAAGTTGCTCTGCATTTTAATCAACCGTTGTTCTAGATATCTGTGATTCTGGAAGTGTACTTAGAGACAAAAATGCAGGAATACTTTTTCTACTAGTGGATTTTTGTTAATTTTACAGATCCTTCAGCTGATGAATTAAGGAGGTTAATGATGTTGCATGGTGGCCAGTACCATGTATACTATTCCAGATCCAAAACAACGCACATCATTGCTACAAATCTTCCAAATGCCAAAATAAAAGAACTGAAAGGGGAAAAGGTAGTTCGACCAGAATGGATCATAGAAAGGTAAAATTAGAAGGCTGGTGATCTGACTGTTTAGTTTTGCATTTGGTGCATTTCATTAAAAAAGAAAATGCCTAGAAATACTACATCCTGAAAGTTGTATTACAAGTAGTTTATGGTTTTATTTTTAACTGAGTATTGTATTTTTATAGCAATCCAGTTTGGTTTTTAATTAACAGATCGTGTGCTAAAAAACCAAAAATTTTAAAGTTCGTATTTCTGTATTTGGTGGTTGGTGTCAAAACAGAGAAACCTAAAGGTCTGGCGGGGACTTCAAGATGCCATCTAGTCCATCCTCTCCATACTGGGGCTGGACCAACTATAGCTAGACCATCTCTGACATTTGTTTGCTCTATTCTTAAACACCTGCAGTGAATTCTTCCTTTGTAACTTATTCCATTACTTAAATGTATAGTTAGTAAATGTTTCCTAATACATAATCATAGAATCATAGAATAATAGGACTGGAAGGGACCTCGAGAGGTCATCGAGTCCAGCCCCCCGCCCTCAAGGCAGGACCAAGCTCCGTCTACACCATCCCTGACAGATGTCTATCTAACCTGTTCTTAAATATCTCCAGAGAGGGAGATTCCACCACCTCCCTTGGCAATTTTTTTCCAATATTTGACCACCCTGACAGTTAGGAATTTTTTCCTAATGTCCAATCTAAACCTCCCCTGCTGCACTTTAAGCCCATTACTCCTTGTCCTGTCCTCAGAAACCAAGAGGAACAAATTTTCTCCTTCCTCCTTGTGACACCCTTTTAGATATTTGAAAACCGCTATCATGTCCCCCCTTAATCTTCTTTTTTCCAAACTAAACAAGCCCAGTTCATGAAGCCTGGCTTCATAGGTCATGTTCTCTAAACCTTTAATCATTCTTGTCGCTCTTCTCTGTACCCTTTCCAATTTCTCCACATCTTTCTTGAAATGTGGCGCCCAGAACTGGACACAGTACTCCAGCTGAGGCCTAACTAGTGCAGAGTAGAGCGGCAGAATGACTTCACGAGTTTTGCTTACAACACACCTGTTGATACAACCTAGAATCATATTTGCTTTTTTTGCAACAGCATCACACTGTTGACTCATATTCAACTTGTGGTCCACAATGACCCCTAGATCCCTTTCCGCCATGCTCCTTCCTAGACAGTCGCTTCCCATCTTGTATGTATGGAACTGATTGTTCCTTCCTAAGTGGAGCACTTTGCATTTCTCTTTATTAAATTTCATCCTGTTTACCTCTGACCATTTCTCTAACTTGCTAAGGTCATTTTGAATTATGTTCCTATCCTCCAAAGAAGTTGCAACCCCTCCCAGTTTGGTATCATCTGCAAACTTAATAAGCGTACTCTCTATCCCAATATCTACATCATTGATGAAGATATTGAACAGTACAGGTCCCAAAACAGACCCTTGCGGAACTCCACTTGTTATCCCTTTCCAGCAGGATTTAGCACCGTTAACAACAATTCTCTGACTACGGTTATCCAGCCAATTATGCACCCACCTTATTGTGGCCCTAAGTTATATTTGCCTAGTTTATCAATAAGAATATCATGCGAGACCGTATCAAATGCCTTACTAAAGTCTAGGTATATGACATCCACCGCTTCTCCCTTATCCACAAGGCTCGTTATCTTATCAAAGAAAGCTATCAGATTAGTTTGGCATGACTTGTTCTTCATAAACCCATGCTGGCTATTCCCTATCACTTTATTACCTTCCAAGTGTTTGCATATGATTTCCTTAATTACCTGCTCCATTATCTTCCCTGGGACAGACGTTAAACTGACTGGTCTGTAGTTTCCTGGGTTGTTCTTATTCCCCTTTTTATAGATGGGCACAATATTTGCCCTTTTCCAGTCTTCTGGAATCTCCCCTGTCTGCCATGATTTTTCAAAGATCATAGCTAAAGGCTCAGATACCTCCTCTATCAGCTCCTTGAGTATCCTGGGATGCATTTCATCAGGACCTGGTGACTTGCTGACATCTAACTTTCCTAAGTGATTTTTAACTTGTTCTTTGTGTATCCTATCTTCTAAACTTACCCTCTCTCTGCTTGTATTCACTACGTTTGGCACACCTCCAGACTTCTTGGTGAAGACCAAAACAAAGAAGTCATTGAGCATCTCCGCCATTTCCAAGTTTCCTGTTACTGTTTCTCCCTCCTCACTAGGCAGTGGGCCTACCCTGTCCTTAGTCTTCCTCTTGCTTTTAATGTATTTATAAAAGGTCTTCTTGTTTCCCTTTATGCCTGTAGCTAGTTTGATCTCATTTTGTGCCTTTGCCTTTCTAATCTTGCCCCTGCATTCCCGTGTTGCTTGCCTATATTCATCCTTTGTTATTTGTCCTAGTTTCCATTTTTTATATGACTCCTTTTTTATTTTGAGATCGTGCAAGATCTCCTTGTTAAGCCAAGCTGGTCTTTTGCCATATTTTCTATCTTTCCTACACAGCGGAATTGTTTGCTTTTGGGCCCTTAACAACGTCCCTTTGAAATACTTCCAACTCTCCTCAGTTGTTTTTCCCTTCAGTCTTGCTTCCCATGGGACCTTACCTACAAGTTCTCTGAGCTTATCAAAATCTGCCTTCCTGAAATCCATTACCTCAATTGTGCTGGTCTCCCTTCTACCTTTCCTTAAGATCATGAACTCTATTATTTCGTGATCACTGTCCCCTATACTGTCTTCCACTTTCAAGTTCTCAACTAGTTCCTCCCTATTTGTTAAAACCAAATCCAGAACAGCTTCTCCTCTGGTAGCTTTTTCAACCTTCTGAAACCGAAAGTTGTCTCCAATGCAGTCCAGAAACTTATTGGATAGCTTGTGCCTCGCTGTGTTAGTTTCCCATCATATGTCTGGATAGTTGAAGTCCCCCATCACCACAAAATCTTGGGCTTTGGATAGTTTTGTTAATTGTTTAAAAAAGGCCTCATCCACCTCTTCCACCTGGCTAAGTGGCCTGTAGTAGACTCCTAGCATGATATCACCCTCGTTTTTTACTCCTTTTAGCTTAACCCAGAGACTCTCTACACGGCTATCTCCTACGTTCATCTCCACTTCAGTCCAAGTGTGTACATTTTTAATATACAAGGCAACCCCTCCTCCCTTTTTTCCCTGTCTGTCCTTCCTGAGCAAGCCGTACCCTTCCATACCAACATTCCAATCATGCGACCCATCCCACCAGGTTTCTGTAATACCAATGATATCATAGTTGTATTTATTGGTTAGCAATTCCAGTTCTTCCTGCTTATTACCCATACTTCTCGCATTTGTATATAGGCATCTAAGATACTGATTTGATCTTGCCTCCCTGTTGTGCCCTGACCCTCCTTTCTCCTTGCCATTATAGGCCGTAGTCCCCCCCATTTCCAACCCATCTCCCAGTCCCGCACATGCAGCACTTACCTGTGGGCTTTGCTCACCTGCCCCCGTCAAACCTAGTTTAAAGCCCTCCTCACAAGGTTAGCCAGTCTGTGTCCAAACAAGGCCTTCCCGCTCCTGGAAAGGTGAACTCCATCTCCGCCAAGCAGTCCTTCCTGGAAGAGCACCCCGTGATCAAGGAAGCCGAATCCCTCCTGGTGACACCATCGTCGCAGCCAGGCATTCACCTCCAGGATGCACCTCTCTCTGCCCGGGCCCCTACCTTTGACAGGAAGGATAGAAGAGAATACCACCTGCACTCCAAACTCCTTCACCCGTACTCCCAAAGCCCAGTAGTCACACTTGATCTGCTCAGTGTCACACCTGGCAGTATCATTTGTGCCCACATGGATGAGTAGCATGGGGTAGTAGTCAGAGGGCCGGATAATCCTCGACAATGCCTCCGTAACATCTCGGATACGGGCCCCTGGCAGACAGCATACCTCTCGAGACGAGCTGTCAGGGCGACAGATGGGTGCCTCCGTTCCCCTTAGAAGAGAGTCTCCAACCACCACTACCCTACGTTTCCTACTCGCAGTGGTGGCAGGAGACTGCTTAACCTTGGTGGTGCAAGGCCTGGTCTCCTCCACTGTGGGGGGTGACTCCTTGTCTCCTGCTGAAAGTAAAGTGTAACGGTTATGTAACAACAGAGTGGGAGGGTTAGGAGCAGGGGTGGAACACTGCCTGCTGCCGGAAGTAACCAGCTGCCAGTGCTCACCCTGCACCACCGCCTCTTCCATAAGTGGCTGGTCAACAGTCCCACATCCTAGGACAGTGACCTCCGTGGACTCTACAGGAATACTATCCAGGAATTCCTCATGGCTTCGAATGCTCCTCAGCCTGGCCACCACCTCCTGTAGCTCTCCCACCTGCTGCCTGAGAGATTCCACCAGCAGGCACCTTTCACAATGGTTGTCTCCCCCAGCCTGGAGATCACTCAGTGGGAATTGCAAGCCACAAATACAGCAAGACCACACCAGGACCTGGGTAGAGGCATCCATGCTCAGGTTCTCTGTCTGGATACAGGCACAGGTGGAGGAGACAGGAGAAGTACTGGCAGAAGCGCTACGGGTCTTCATCACCATCAGTCACTCCCTCTTCAACTCACCTGTCTGCAGTCCCCTGTCCGCTTCGCTCCCCTAGTCGCACTGCTCTGGCTTTTTAAAGCCTGCTTGCCTAGGTCAGGCCTGCCCCCTTCTGAGTCACACAGGGGAAGGCTGAGCCTGAGGCTAATCAGAGGCAATCAAGGGAACAATGGCAGGCTCTCAGTCCCAACTGCCACAGAAGCTGAAACTGAAACTGCTAGCACTCACCTGGATTCAGACTCTCAATTCACACTTCAAACTGTAAAATTCAAACAGTCTGGCGCACACACACTCACACCACAGCTTGTACTCTCACCGGGTAGCCTCTTCGGCGGTGGGGTCGCTTTGCTCTCCCTCTTCAACTTCCCTGTCTGCAGTCCCCTTTGCCACAGATAAAGACTTCAGTGGACATAGTGAATAGCTGATCATAATTCTCTTTAAAAGAGCCTTTTACATATTTAGAGACTCTTAAATTTCTGCCCCAGTCTTCTCTTCTCTTTGGACTAAACTTACCCCAGTATTCTTAACATTTTCTCAGGTCATGTTTTCTAAATATATCTTTTCAGCTTCTCTCCTCTGGTTTCTCTCCAACTTACACACTTCTTTCTTGAAGTGTGACACCCAAAACAGGACACATCAGTATATGTCAGTCCTCATGGGTGCTATGGGGAGCAGAATAATTTTGGTGGAGTGATATGTTGTTTGTTCTTTTTCTCCACAGTTTATGGATATTGTGTGTTTTTAATCCCATGTATGGTTTACTTAATATGTTTTAACTTGAATGTGAGAACTATAGGTTGAACTTTTCTGGTCTAGGACTCTCTGGTCTGGCAGGACCACAGATGTTACTGGACCAGAGAGCCCATGGACCAGAGCCCTGGCTTGGGGCTGCAGATCCCCGACAGCCCTGACTTGGGGCTGCAGAGCCTGGCAATCTGCTGACAGACCCCGGGAGAGCCCTCAGTCAGTCAGCAGAGAGGGGCTGATCTTCCCTGGTCCAGCAAACTCCCTCCTTTGGGACGGGTCAGGTCCTGAAGCTGCCAGACTAGGGCATGTAATCCATTTCTGGTTCTGCTATAGTCAGATATTGTCTAGGAGCAATCTCCTTTTGCCACCATTAAATAAATGAAAAGCAGTTTACCTTACATAAAATATTAGATGGTTCTGAATAATCTGACAGGGTACATTTACCTGAATAAGTGGATTTTTTTATTTTCATTGCCACTGTGGGTTGATATAAATCACCAATTTCAGTAGTGATTTAAATTAGCAAGCAGGAAATCAGTTATTAATTTGGAACAGTGAGTGTGATTAACCTGTGGTTTAAACAACCATTTTAGTTTCTTGTATCTTCAACACAAAACACCTTTTTGGAAAATATGCTTTGTTCAGACAAGTAACTAGGCTCAATATAGAGATAACTGGATGAAATTTAATGGCCTTTGATATGCAGGTGAGGCTGGGTAATCTAATAGTCCCTTCTGGGCTTCAAATCTACATATCATTGAGTGTTCTCTGACTGTTGGGATCAAAGATCTCAAAATACTGACATAAAATAGAACTAAACCTAAACCTAATTCAGTTTTATCAGTCTAAGGGAAATAGTGAAGATACCTAAGAAGTGAGATCTTCTTAAATCTTTTTAAAGATTGGAAATATGCCACCATAATACATACATGTCTTTAAAAAAAATTGTCAGGAGATTCCGGAAATTAGTCTGGTGAGACTTACCTAATTTCCAGGGGGAACCTCTGCTCCTGATTTGTAATTAAGGATAAGTAAAATACTTAGAAAAAATATGAATTGGTACAGTTAAACCCATTCAAGTTTTTAAGGGATATTGTGATTGTCCAACATATTAGTTTTTTGAAATCTGGAATAAAATAGAAAAAATTTACTTGAAGGATAAAATTCAACAGCTTTTAATGTCATATTAATGTCATAAGAAAAATTAGAATATAATGGTGTGATAAAGGAAATATTATGGCAAGGTTAAGTTGTGGGGAGGAGAAAAGCCCAGTAAACAATTCTTTATAGTAAAGACCATTTACTAATAGGTTGCACTTAAGGTTGGGACTGTTAATATACTAAGGCTTGATCCTTTACGGCACCTAGTGACTCAAATGTGAATTGGGAATGCAGCATCTTGAGAGATCGGAATCTTGATTGGCAAAAAAAAGTAAATAGAAAACTGAAGTTTGATAACTTACTTTTGTTTAGTAAAATCTTCAGAGGTTTGAGAGACATTCTGGGTAGATTTTAACACATACAGGAATTGATGGGCATCATTGCAGATGAAATATATTAGTTATAAATGTAAAGCAATACCCTTGAGCTGAAATTATCAAAACATCTCAGCAATTGAAGAAAATATGCTTCTGCACTTTGAAATGGATGTTGTGTTATAGTACAAAATATGTGTTACAAAATAATGAAATATTGGAAAACCTCTCAAAAGAAAGTTACATTGTAGGTTATAAAGATCCTGAATATGATGATACAAAAGAAGAGGTTTTAAATATGAAAATAGATTATAAAAGTTTAGATTTCATCTTGAAGGCAGAAGTTAGAGAGGAACTGCAGTATTCGTATATTGTAAGGAGACACTAGAAATTGACCATGTGTCCCATGGGATTTTTAATCTCATTTGATACTATAAGAATAAGGAGAAAAAGAAAATAACGGGAAAGTCTCTTTAGAATAGCCTCACAAAATTCGGCTCTTCAATAGAGGTAGATAGGTTTTTTTTTTTTTTGTTCTTTGTTTTCTTTTTCCTGATGAGTGAATAAAAAGACACTTTTTCACCATCCTAATAGTAAAGGGTGGGATAAGAGATGCTGTCCCTAGGCTAATACACTTTCATGGTCATTTTTTAAAGTTGTAATAAAAGGAAGTATTGTTTCATGAAGCATATAATCAACCCATAGAATTCATTGCTCCAGGAGATCATTGGTATGTCTAGACTGCATTTTAAAACTTGTGACAGAGAGCTTCAGGTTCTGGGTCTACAGGCTTGAGCTTGCATTAGAGCTTTACGAAGAGCTGTGTAGACCTTTGGGCCCAACCCCAAACATCTATGCAGCTGTTTTTACTGTTGTATCAAGAGATTAGGACTATAGACAAGGGCTCTGAGGCTTACGATGGATTTTAAAATGCAGCCTAGGTATACTCCAACCCATTGGGGTCTATTCTTCACTGAGATTTTAACTGTTAATGCAGCGTAATACAGTTTACAATTAGTCTGAGCTATTGCAGTGTAGACAGTGTCTGTGGTTGGTGAGTGGCTGATGCAACTATATCAATAAGTTAATCTCAGCATAGAAGATATAATTTTTAAGTACCATTTTTTAATTCAAAGTTGACAGAAAAACTTTGTAACTATTGTCACTTTGGATTATTCAAATTCATGTGATGCCGTGGAAAAAAACTTCATACTGCAGGAGTATAAATGCTTAGATGTAACACCTATCCTTTCAGATATAATCAATGATACTTCAACATTTTTATTTTTAACTGTATTGGTTAATTCACATTATTCATAAAGGACTATCATTTAAGTTTTGTAAATGTATCAAAATATATTCAATTAATCTGTTGTTGGGAATTTCCCTATTGTAGTTGTTTTGATTACACTTTTCCCTAGAAACCTTCCCAGTTCTTTCTCAAAATTCTAACTAGCTAGTTTCTCTAATTGAGTAACATGATCTCCCTTTACATTCTTCCCTAATTGTAACTTAGGCAGCCAAGAGAGGCTTTTCCCCCCAACTAAGCCCCTTAGCAGAATACAGGTCTCAGCTAGTTAGGAAATATAGAGAAAGAAGTATTGAGGTGTTCGTAATAAATGGTTTTGATAAATCCTCTATCTCTGAGTCCTCTTTTAAAAGCTTTGAATGTACTCTGATCATTTGATTCTCAAATCCATCTCACCCTTCCCTGTCATAAAAAGGATTTCCACGTGAACAACACCTTTGTTCCAAAGTGCAATATGGAGATCCACCTGTGTCTAGAGAAAGCGATAGTTGCTAGGAAAGGAGTATGGTGTCCACCAGCATGAACAGAGGTCAGGAGGGAAAGATAAAATCTTATTCAGATGGATTTTTGTGGTTTGGATCCCGCTCTCGAAGGCCCAATAGTGTGGTGGGTAGAAGCAGGGCATACCAGAAGCATGGAACTGGGATAATCAAGGACAAATCTTAAGGAGAAGAACCTCTGGAGACTTTCTCTTTTTTAGTCCCTGCTATGTATTCCCTCACAAGAGGGGACAGTTGAGCTTGTAGAATTGTGGATACTTTAGGAACTTCTAATAAGTGAATCAGATTCTGGTGAAACACCCTTTCTGATTTTACATGGTTTTTTTTTCTGGAGTTTATCTATCTGTTTCAGTGCTCAGAGTTAAATGGGTCTCCCAGCACAGCATTGAACTGAGACATCTAGTTGATAATATTTCTGTAATATTGTGAATATGCTGTACTTAAAGTCCAGAATTTGGAACTGAAGTATTGATGTTCATTAGACCAATAAACTAAAATTTGTATACTCTCCTTAAAGCTATTTAAGTTTCTCGGTGAGACTATACGTGTGTACGTATGCAAAATGTTGTATGTGAATAAAATATATATTCATAAACACAGTTTTGCTAAATGAATATTTGTTGCTTATTTTTGGTTATACTTGTAGAGCTGTTATTGTGGTAAGAGGGCTTAATTTTGGTCTATTGTACTTCAGATAAAATGACTTTCACATTTTACATGTTATCTTTCTAGACTTCTTGAACAATTAAATTTCTTAGCAGTTGAGACTGTGTAAAGCATTTATCAATTTTACTGTCATCTTAGTTACTCAATCCTTGTTACATATCTTGCACTTAATTTTTTTAAAATTTAAAATGATTTTTCCCCATTTAGGTACATTTTACATCAACTCTTTACAGGGTCAGATAACACAACTGAAATATAGACAGCTAAAGGACTGGGGGGGGGGGGGGGGAGAAGCATGTATAGCAAGACAGCAAATTGTAATGTTCAAAGTATTAGCTTAATATAACTAAGATAACATTAGTTTGCTTTTTTTCTGAAAGCCTTTAGTGATAAACTTTTTTGCTTCTTTTCTGTTTCAGCATAAAAGCCGGGCGTCTCCTCTCATACATTCCATATCAGCTTTACACCAAGCAGTCAAGTGTTCAGAAAGGTCTCAATTTTAATACCATATGCAAACCTGAAGATCCCATGCCAGGTCCTAGCAATATAGCTAAAGAGCTCAACAACAGGGTGTAAGTGTTTCCAGTCTGTTGAAGCTGTTGATTTGCCAGCTATAATCAGTTTTAAATAAGTGATAAAATGCTATACAAATATTATCTCAAAGCATTTTACAAAGGAAGTTGTGTGTCACTGTCCACATTTTACAGATGGAAAATTAGAGGCATAGAGAGATTGAAATAAGTTGTCTAGGATCCCATAGCTAGAACTAGAAGAACCCATATCTCCTGTTTTTGATTCCATTGCCTTGGCTCCTGTACCATAGTGTTTCTGTTATAGGATGTAGTGAACATACTACACAACTGTATGAAAACAATGTGTGTTTCACACATTAAGGCTACGTCCAGACTACAAGCCTCTTTCGAAAAAGCAAGCCCCTTTTTCGAAAGAGAGCACCCAGGCAGTCTGGATGCTGTCTTTTGAAAAAGCCCTGTTTGCATTCAAGAACGCCTTTTTTTGAAAGAGCACTTTTGAAAAAAGGCATTCTTCCTCATAAAATGAGGTTTTTCTGTGGTTGAAAAAACTGCCACATTCTTTCGATTTAATTTCAAAAGCAATCTAGACGCAGGTGAAGTTTTTTTGAAAAAAGGCCACTTTTTTTCGAAAAAACCCTGTTGTCTAGACACACCCTAAGAGAATCTGGTCAGATATACAGAAATTATGTCTTTGATTTAAGATGATTATTCCTTTTGATAAAGGTTTGGAGCAAGTATGAATTAGGGATGTTAAATCCCATTTAATTTTTTAACTGGGGCAGATGGGGGCCGAGGGGTTCCTATGGCGGGCAGGGAGCCCCACTGATTAACCAGAACTGCTATGCGGGTGATGCTTACCAGATAATTGGTTAACCTTGCATGTCCCTGTATAAATGAATATAGTTAATAATATGTTTGAAAATAAGTTTAAAATGCAGAACTAGCTTGTAGACATTGTTGCAACTGAAAATTTAGCAAACCTCAAAGGGTGGATACGTATGCATAAGGAAAAGTAATTGTATTATGAAGCATTTTAAAAAAAGAACAAAATTGGAGGGAAAATAGACTCTAGCAGCTGTCGTTATAAGTCAGTCTCTAAGGGTATGTCTACACTGCTACCCTAGTTTGAACTAGGATGGCTAATGTAGGCATTCGAACTTGTAAATGAAGCCCGGGATTTAAATATCCCGGGCTTCATTTGCATGTTCCTGGGCGGGCGTCATTTTTAAATGCCTGTAGTTCGAACTACCTGCCCGCGGCTACACGCGGCATGGACTAGGTAGTTCGAATTAAAGCTCCTAATTTGAACTACCGTTACTCCCGTTATTCCTCCTGCAATAAGGAGTAACGGTAGTTCAAATTAGGAGCTTTAATTCGAACTACCTAGTCCATGCCGCGTGTAGCCGCGGGCAGGTAGTTCGAACTACAGGCATTTAAAAATGGTGCCTGCCCAGGAACATGCAAATGAAGCCTGGGATATTTAAATTACGGGCTTCATTTGCAAGTTCAAATGCCTACATTAGCCACCCTAAATTCAAACTAGGGTGGCAGTGTAGACATACCCTAACAGATTTGAGAGGGAGTGAGGCTAAGAAAAAATTTCCTCCATGGGCAGATTATTCCATAATTGCCCGCTTTGGGTGTCTTGCAGATTTCCTCTGACATCTAGTATTGGCTAGAGCCCTAGAAAGGATATTGGATTAGATGGGCCTCAGGTCAGATTCAGAATGATGGTTGTTTCTATATGTCACACACAACATCATTTAATACTTGTTTTAGTAGATTATAGACCCGGCATAGCAACTCTCAAGTATGTTTCAGTTTATTATGAAATTGGTGACAAATGAAAGTGCTATAGTATGCACATACATAACATTTCTTTTTTTCCTTACATCCATATGTGATATTATAGTCATCTGAACCCTATTTTAATGTTGATGGTAATTTGGGGATGAAAAGAATATTCATACTTTTATAAATATCTGTTTAACATGGCTATTATGAATGTTAAAACTTACTTGGATACTATGACTATTAAATAAGTGCCACTGGGAAAAACATTTTTACAAACACATAGCTATTTGAAAATATTGTTGATCTGTATAATGTAGTTTATAATTGCAGTAATCTTAAATGAATTACTGTCTCAACTAATTGGCTTTCTGGTCTTATTTACATATCAGGTAGCTAATTACCAATTGCTTTTTGGATGTGTGTTTAAATGGCTTTCTGTGGGAGTATGTAGACCAAGAAGCCACTTAATTTTGGAAAAGTCTAATTTTAAACCCTCTTATGTTCATTGGTATTATTATAATATTTCTTTTTGAGGTAAAAGTTTTGTGTTCACACAGTATCAAGGTAAAAGTAAAGAGCTAATATACCTGTGGTACAACACTTGTTTTTTGTTTTTTTTAATATCCATAACGTGCAAACAGTGTTTCTTAAAGAAAACAAATCTCTAAAAGCCATAACTATTGAGTTTATAGATCTGGAACAAGTTTTAGCTAGGAGAAGATGAGATGGATTTCAGCAAACTATTTTAAATCTCCTAAAAGGAGAAATAGATTTTTGATCTTTGCACTGAACACTTTCTGTTATACAAGGGTATAAAAATTACATCTTAGATAAAAATGGAAGTCATTCCCTTCCAGTAACCTTACATTATTAGCTTCAGTCAGGTAGCCGAGTTAGTCTGTAACAAGAAAAACTTAAAAAACAACAAATTGTAGCACCTTAAAAACTAACAAAACATGTAAATGGTATCATGAGCTTTCGTGGGTACAACCCACTTCTTCAAATGACAGGAGTGTTAGAAGTCCAGATCCAAGAATAAATAAGGGAAGGAGAAGGGAAAAAAAACAGGAAAAAAGAAGAGACAGTACATTATTAGTGCTTTCCAACCAGTGGTTAATTTTTTTCCAAATTATTGTGTTGCTCATGTTATTTCATCAAATTTTATCTTACTGAACAGCTAGTGAAAGTTTTTTCTAATAAGAGAACATTATTAATACAGGAGTAATCTTTAACTCTTATATTAATAATACTATAGCAAATCTGCAAAAGTTTGTACACAAAATTCTGACCTTTTGTGGTGAAAGATCATAGTTCAAACTCAGAAATTAAAGCCATGTAATCTTCTGGTAGATTATTAGAGGTAGGAGTTTGCATTTGAGCATTCAGAATCCCTAAATTATGTATATTATTTGTAGATGGATATGTAAACACTTAAGTTACTTCTTAATTAACTGATATTTGTTTTCTGTAAGATTATTAACTGACACTTTCTTATCTGTTTTAGAAATTGCATAATAAAAATGTATGAGACTGAAAATGAGATCAAAGCTAATGGAATCAATAGCTGGAATGAGGAAGAAAAAGAAGAAAATGAAGATTTAGTTTTTATGGAGCTGGAGCAAGTCTTTCCTGGGAGGAAACAAAATGGAATTCAACATCACAAAGACAGTGCTGCCATTTTTAATGGACACACTCCCAATTCTACCAGTGCCTTACAGACACAGGATTGTGTGGTGCCCTCTGGCAACAGAGTTGCAAGCAGGTTCTCTCCAGGCTCTCTGCAGGAGGACGGAAAGACTGAAAAAGGCATCATTGACTTTAGAGACTGCACAATGCAGCAGTTGCAGGAAAGCAACAAAAACACAGACCTTTTAAAGAATCCACATAGGACTATGAGTAATTCATTCTCATCTTCATCTTTGCACAGTAATACTAAAATAAATGGTGCTCACCACTCCACTGTTCAGGGGCCTTTAAGCACAAAAAGCACTTCTTCAGTACCTACTCATAGCAAGGCCACTACCTTATCATTGTCCAAACCTTTGGACTGCAGTTTTATTTCTGACTTTTATTCTCGTTCAAGATTGCATCACATATCTACATGGAAGTGTGAATTGACAGAATTTGTCAATGCCCTGCAGAGAAAAAACAATGGTGTCTTCCCGGGAAGGGAAAAATTAAAAAAATTGAAAGCAGGCAGGTCTGCACTTATGATAGCTGACACAGGTAGATATTTAAGACAGCTTACTTAAAGATATCCTGTTCCTTCAGTCTTATAGTAGGCAGCTGATTAAGATTAGACATGTTAGCTTTCTGTATTCGACACATTGAGGTTATATGAAATAGTTATTTATGTGATTTTTTTTTTTTTTTTGTAAATCAAAGTCTAAAGGACCTTCATTTTTTAGTTTTAAAAGCAAATTATGATTTAGTATGAAATTCAGTTGTAAATAAAAATCTTTACTGCAGAATTAATTAATTTTTCCAGAGCTTGCCAAGCTATTTTGGATTCCTGAGGATAAACACTTTTATCTTACAAAGGATTGTTTTGACTGCCTGTGCTAAGGTTTGTGTCTGTGTAGGTACACTGGGGACCAAAATTCCCATTATAGGGAAGGTTTAAAGTCATTCAACACTTCTTCTCTTGTGAGCAGAGAAGAGATTATTGAGAGAGAAGGACTGCTCTGATCCATGATCAAAAAGTGAAGACACTTTCCATTGCAGATTGAATTTTAAAACGATTAAAACTTAGTTATTCGTATATATAGTAACTCCTGGAAATAGACTTGTTTTTGTAGGATGAAGAATGTTAATTGTGAGAACGTAAAAAAAGGGATAACATGGCTATGATGTCTCACTTAGTAGACATTACATTTTGTTTTTAAACTTATAGCTACATTTCCACAATATTCTTATTCTATTGTATTCTATTCCACAATATTGTATTCTGTTTAGTGCATTTAATAGTACATTTTATTTTTTCTTGAAAGGCGGTCAAATAGTTGGGTGGGGTAGGTTATGAAAAAACTGCTATATTTGGAAACATCTTTATAAGTCCT
Organism: Pelodiscus sinensis; assembly: GCF_049634645.1. NCBI lineage: Eukaryota > Metazoa > Chordata > Testudines > Trionychidae > Pelodiscus > Pelodiscus sinensis. The sequence goes on along the minus strand of NC_134711.1, from coordinate 229,490,797 downwards.
TGATAACTAACATGAGTACTGCAAAAATTTGTAAATTAGGTTTCAAAATTTTGTTTGTATTTGTTTATACCAGGTAATGTTTCTGTCTTAAGTTCATCCAAGCATCAGCGCTGTATAATGCACATGGATATGGATTGCTTCTTTGTATCAGTGGGTATTCGAAATAGGCCTGATCTCAAAGGTCAGTTTTCATATATTTTTAAATGTCAGAAATTAGTTAGGCAACACTGAAAATGCACTTGCTGACAACAAGAAAAATAGATTGGGTGAGTGCTTTTCTTCTAATAATTTTACCTGGTGGTGTGAGAGTACTGCTGTCATATTGCCAGGTTGTACTGCTCAGTGCCCCACACTCAGTGGATACATGTGGAAGGAAAAAGTGGAATTTTCCTTGTTGCCTCCTTTCCAGCATGTAGTACCACAGGAAAAAAAGAAAATAGTTTTTTTCCACTCTCAGCAGTTAAAAGTGTGAAAAGTAGAGATATATTACCCCTTCAAAATTAGAAATGGGGAGAGAGCTCAGCTGTATCTGAACCCTGTTGGGATGACTTATCTTTTATTATTAAGTATAGGCAACCTGAATTTGAGTGTTTTCTAATTTAGAAGTGCCTGATTTTTGCAAACCTAAATGGTCTTTTAGCATGTTATTTCCTATTTAAATTCCTAGTGTTTTTATTGGTGGGCGGAGGGATGTTAAAACTAAAGAACAGAAATTACATCACATGGAACGGTTTTGAACCTCTCCTGCATGAGTCGTCAGCAGACTGAGTGCACTTGTAGATCCACAGCACAGATCTCTCCCTGACAAACTAAAGGAGTAACTGGTAGCAAAACTAGGCAGTTATTTTTTCCAGTGTCCTAAAGGGGTCACGGATGTCTTCCCGTGGGGTTGCCGGCTGGGGGCTGAGCCCAGCTGTTGGTGGCCACGCGGTACTTAGATCCGGACAGGGTCTGGGCATGCAGCATGGCACAGCATTTAGATCCGGTTGGCTAGTGGCTGGGCCCAGCAGTTGGTGGGCCCCGCTATGCGGGGATCACAGATCTAAAAAGGTTGCACACCACTGTCTTACACAACTGTTTGCCAGAGAGCAATATTGGTAATCAGAAATCCTGAGGTTACGTCCTGGCTGTGGAAGGAGAAGTGGTCACACAGTTACAAACAGGACAGATAATTGTATAGATCTGGCAGACACATTCTGGAAGTCAGTGTGTATACCAAAAGTGATTTTCTTTTTGTTATCCCAGCTGTAAATAGTAAGAATGATACTTGCCTGTCTTCTAAGGTAAGAAATATGTGACCTTGCTTAATAAGGACTGTCAATTGGAAAAGGAGAGAATAGAACTTATTGTCTCCTTGGCCCTAGCTCAGATATCTTCCCCACAGAACAAAAGACATTTTACTGCCCTGCATATACAGGCCTTTTTTCCTTTACTACGCAGAAGTCTATGGGGTTTGGGAGAAAATGCATACAGAAGGACGTTGAGGCAAGGAATCATGCTCAATGCAGATGGAATGTTCAGAGATTTTAGCATTTAGATGTACTGTGCAAATGGCAATTTTATTAAGTTTATATATCTACCAGTTCTGGATATATTTTCATAGGGATGTGGGTGCCTCTTGGATACTAGGGTTATTCCCCTCCCAAATTTCAAATATCTGTTCCAAAGTATGGAGAGATGATCTAGAGTTTCAGTTCATATATATTGCACTGTTTATGCTGAAGTGTTTGAAAAACTTCAGCCTGAGAGAGACAAGCATGGAAAAGTTTAGAGATGATTAAAATTGCAAAAGTTCAGACCTGAATGGCTGACTTAAGTGTTGGTGTGATCTTGCACCATTTTAGTTAAATTGTTTCAGATGTGTTTTACTCTCTCACTCTCACTCTCACTCTCACACAACCTGGGTTAAATGACAGGGGCAAATAAAATGATTTAAGACGGCAATGCATAGAAGTTGCAATGGTTTGACTAAATTGGTACAATATCAGATGTCTAGTTAAGCTCTGAATCTTCTGCTTAGGGAAGCCATTCCACAGAAACTAACATAGTTGAAATCCTTTGAAACAAAAACTGAAAATTCTTTCCCCTCCCTCTCCCTTTGACCTGAAATTCTAACCAGTTAAGTAACTTGATGTTTCTAATATATGTCACTTCCTTAACTGCTGATTCCTTAGTGCCAGATTATATAACTCTGAAAGAATGGTGTTGAAATAAATGAAAAAAATTAAACATTGTTAGAAACTTTGCCTTGGCATGATATTACTATAAATGTTTATTATATACTGATTTTAATTATTCTTCATAGGAAAACCAGTGGCTGTTACCAGCAACAGAGGAGCAGGAAGGGCACCCCTTCGGCCTGGTGCAAACCCACTACTGGAATGGCAATATTACCAGAATAAGATATTGAATGGCAAAGCAGGTACAAATAAGACTGATTTTTTTAAATCACAGTACTGCTGAAGAATCTTACTGAATTTTTTTTTTTTAAATTTAGGATAAGTACTTTTCATTGAGTTGACCTCAGAAAGAGGGAGAAATTTAATTTTTTATAAGATGGTGTTCTCTAGCAACAATATAAATTTCTTCTGTAATAGTTTGCTATCATGACATTCTGCTAATTAATTTAGTTGAGAATGGGGATATATTTTAAGGTAATTTATTTATTTCCTTTTTTGGTTAAGGGTGGGAATAAAGTATATTGTTTCAGTAAATGTGTGTGTTCTATTTTAAAATAACATAAGCATGTAACAGGGGTGGGCAAGAAACGGCCCATGGGCCATTTCCAGCCCACCACACTGTTTGATCTGGCCTGCCCTGTTGCACCCCTGCCACCAGGCCAGCCGAGATGTGGAGGCGGACACACGAAGTCTCCTCCTCCCGCCAGGAGTGCGTGGCACCAAAACAGTTTGCAGTTCCTTCTACGTGTCGTGTGCTCCGACCAGGTGGGGCTGAGAGACTTTGCGCACTCCTCTGTCCTCAGGCCAGTTGGGGTTTGAGGGCAGGGGAGCATGCACAGTCCTCTTCTCTACTGCCCAAAGACGTGCAGCACCAGAGGGATCTTCCAGCTGTTCAAAATGGCTGGCAGTTCCCTCTAAGCGGGAGGGTGAGACCTCCTGTGCCTCCCCTGCTCCATGGGGAGTGCAAAAGTCTCTCTGCCCCGGCATGTGACTCCTAGAGGGCCCTGCCCCTTCTACCGGAGGCTCTGCCCCTTCCAGGGCTGGCTCACAGCCACTGCCAACATTAGTGAAGTGGCCTCCCTATAAGAATTATTGCCTACCCCTGACATAAACCATCTATGATCACTTACACCTGAGTCAGTGTATCACAGAGGAGCTAGTACAAATTATCAAAAGTTAAGGTTGCTAAAAAGACTTATTAGAAAGCAGAGGAGAGATGTAGAAACAGCAGCATGTTACCAATGAGAAACTGGCTGCTTAAATATAATTATAGACCTTAAAGCTATATATGTTTGAAACCGTAGACTTAATGTAGCTTCCTTTTAGAATAGTTTAGTTGCTGGAAAGCCTGTGAAGAATTCAGTTAATTCTGTCCTCGCTTCAATATTATTTCCTCCAATGGACAAACGTCTGATATTGATTATCAAAGAATTTATCCTTCTCCCACAATACTTTAGACATTGTTTTTCTTACATTTTATATTCTGAAATAGCAATATACAAGTGTCAACAATAAATTACTGTTAACATTTAAGACTAGGTGTATTATTCAATCTGAAGTATTTTTAGTATGAAAAAGTGGAACATTAAAAATAAATAACTTGCTTTATATTTATTCTCCTGGCTATATTGTTAATTTTCTTAGTTCTTCTTCAAGTGATGTCCCCATGTGTGCTCCATGTTGGTATCGGGCTCGTCCCAGCGCCATGGATCAGAGACTTTTACAGTAGTGTCCAGTTGGGCTGCACATGCACTACAGGCAGGTGGTTTTCCTGCCTTTGAAGTTAGCACACGTAGCCTGACTCCTCTCAGTTCCTTCTTTGCTGCCCTCTGCTATGGATGGAGCTCCAACCTCTCTCTTCCACATGTCATTTCTGTGGAAGAAAAGAAAGAAAATTAGATAAATATTGTAGACTTACCTGTTCCTGCTTGTTTTTCTTTTGTTAAACAGTTCATAGTTTAAAAAAAACCAGTTTTTACTTCACCTTTATATAGTTAATAAAGATAACAGCTTACTGCCGTACAGCAGCAAGCTGCAGTGAGCTACAAACCCCCTTCCCCCCGCCCAAAAAAATAAGAGAGCGCTTTACTCATCAATAAAAGCGACGAGGAGTCCTGTGGCACCTTATAGACTAACTGAAGTGTAGGAGCATAAGCTTTCGTGGGCAAAGACCCACTTCGTCAGATGCATCTGACGAAGTGGGTCTTTGCCCACGAAAGCTTATGCTCCTACACTTCAGTTAGTCTATAAGGTGCTACAGGTCTCCTCATCGCTTTTGCAGATTCAGACTAACACGGCTACCCCTCTGATACTTTACTCATCAATAAGAGTCACAGCAGCAAGCGGCATAGTTTACCACCTGACGAAATGCTGGGCTCTCCCAGCTTCAAAAAATGTGAGAAATGCTGGGACACTATGCCAGCCTCTGATAGCCAAAGCAAATGCATAAGCTATCTGGGAGAGACGCATGTTTCACAAAAATGAATTCATTGTCGCAGTCTGACCGAGAGTTTGCAAGGACAGAGATCTCAGAATGTTTATGCCGTCCTTTGATAAAGCCCTAGCTGGACCCCCATCCACATAGCTGGGGCAATAAGGGCTTGGACACAACCTCCCCCCAGGGGAACCTCTCAAGCCCTTCACTGCAAAGAGCGCATTCAAAAATGAAGTCCCCACCAGCCCGCTCCCTCCCGTCACGAATTAGTAAGGGAGATGAACCAGGCACCTCAGACATTGAAAAATCGCAAGCCTCCTCACTAATAGGCTCAAAAACACAGATTGGAGACTTTTACAGCAGTGACCAGTCGGACTGCACATGAGCAAGAGGCACGTGATGTTCCCGCCTTTGAAGTTAGCGCACACAGCCCACCCAAACTCAGGCACAGAACCTGGTGGGGTGCCCTTCCACCAAGATCAATCATCCAAACAAATCACTTGGGCGCCTCGCTTCTAGATAAGGATGCCTGCTTGCAGCAACAATATGTGCAAATGAAGTGGTCCAGCAATGAGTCCAGGTTTCATTTCAACCTGCTAGAGCTTCGAGCAGTTCACAACACATGCAAACACTTCCTCCCATACATTCAAGGATCTTCAGTGCGTATCCTTACCGACAATATGACCACAATGTTCTACATGAACCACCAAGGGGGCACCAGATCCCCTTCCATAAGTGCTGAGGTGATTTGGCTCTGGAATTGGTGTATTCGCTACAACATAACCATCACAGCGGCATGCCTACCTGGGTACAAGAATATCATGGCTGATACCCTTAGCTGTCACTTTGTCACAGAGAACCTATGTGAATTGAACAGTCGAGTCACCCATGTTCTATTCCAACTTCTGGGTTCACCGCAGCTAGACCTCTTTGCCACCAGTCAAAATTCCAAATGCTCCCAATACTGTTCAAGAGCGGGCATAGAGCACAACTGTTTGGGAGACGCAATGCTCTTCTCATGGAATACTCGCCTCTTAAATGCCTTTCCTCATGTCCCTCTGATCCCCAGAATTCACCACAAGATACAGACAGACGGGGCCCATGTAATTCTAATAGCCCCAGCTTGGTCTCGGCAGACATGGTTTCCAAGTTTTTATCAACTATCTCTACGACCTCCCTGCCCACTTCTGATTTGCCCGGATCGCCTCTCCCAGAGTGAGGGTGTGATCCTTCATCTCCAGCCACAAACACTGTACCTGATGGCATCGTCTCTATCTGGTCCTCGGAAGTGAAGCCACAGTGCTTGCAACAAGTAAGAACTGTACTAGTACATAGCAGAAGACAAACTATACGTAATACTTATCTGCTGAAATGGCAACCATTTATACAGTAGTGCACCTCTCAAGGGAGTCCAGCATTCTATGGCTCCACTCCACTTAATCCTGGAATTCATCATGCACCTAAAACAAAAATTTATCTCTCTTATCACTCAGAGTTCACCTGGCTGCTATCATGGCTTTTTACCCCCGATAGATTCTCCATATTTGCCCACCCCATCTCTAAGAAGTTTTGGAAAGGCCTAAAGAACCTTCACGCACCACGTACACCCATACCTTCCATGTGGGATTTAGAGCTGGTCTTCCACTCACTCACAAAACCACCCTTCGAACCAATGGCACTTTCATCACTTACCTTTCTCATCATGAAAATGCTGTTCCTGCTGGCAGTCACGTCTGCAAGAAGGGTTAGTGAACTTACAGCTCTCATGGCCCCACATCCATAAGCAAACTTTCACAAAAAATTATTCTACAATCCCACCCCTCTTTCTTATCCAAAATTTTTTCTGAATTTCATATCAATGAACCAATAGTTCTTCCCACTTTCTACTCCAAACCGCATCACTTCAGGGACAAAACCATATTGCGCACACTGGATGTGAGAAGGGCCATTGCCTTCTATTTAGACAGGACTCAGTCTTTTTGACTATCATGGAGACTGCTTGTGTCTATGGCCAAAAGGTCTAAGGGAAAACCACTCTCTTCCCAGCATACATCAGAACTATGTCCTGTCTTACCACTTGCTACTCATTCCAGAATAGAGCATTACCCATGACTCCCAAAGCTCATTCCACCAGAGCGATGCAATGTTAGCTGTCTTCCTCAGGGGAATGTCGCTCCATGAAATATGTCAAGCAGCCACGTGGTCGTCTAACCACCTATTTATGAAGCACTGTGCAATTCTACCATGACTGACATCGGAAACCGCAGTAGCTACTATGATCCTCTCCATGGCCTGCAACAAGTAGCTGAAGCCCGCTTACCATTTAACTGGGCACTGCTACATAGTCACCAACAGTGGAGCACCATGGGAACATCACTCGAAGAAAGAGAAGTTACTCATTCGGTGCAGTAAAAATGGTTCTTCGAGATATGTGCTCCGTGGGTGCTCCCCTACCCACCCTCTTCCCCACTTCTTCGGGCATTAACAACTTGCCAGAAAGGCATCAAAGAAGAAACAGAGAGGATTTGGGCTGCGTGCACTAACTTCAGAGGCGGGAACACCCACGTGCCTCTTGCTCATGTGCAGTCTGACTGGTCACTGCTGTAAAAGTCTCCGATCTGTGGCAATGGGACGAGCCCGACCCCAACAGAGGAGCACCCACAGGGACTCTCATCTCAAAGAACCATCATTACTGCATTGAGTAAGTAACTTATTTTGTAAACGTTTAAAGAAGTTTTTAACCATTACCATTTAATTTCAGCTTGATTTCTAGAAATCAGATTTTTTTTTTAACTTCTTATATCATCAGCAGATGCAACAAGTAGTGTTGGATTAGAATACATACCACAGTAACTTGTTGATGTGCAAGGTAGAATAGAATAGAATATTCCACAACTATGTTGTTTCTGTAGTATTAAGAGTAAAAAGTTGTCTTTGTCAATAAATTAAGCAGATCTTGGGGGGAAAAATAGAAAGCAGATATCTGCCATAATAAATTCCTTGTATTTGTTGTTTTGCAGTAGCATAATCGCAACCTAAATCAGAAAGAAAGTAAAAAAAAATTAGAACCATTGGCCCTTCATCTTTTCTTAGTGCCTTTTAGGATATTCAGTACTAAGTCTAATGGATTCGTAGCCTCATGTGTAAGACTTGAGTTGTTTATAATAAGGACAGTTATTGTTTATAGGGATTTACCCTTGTTGAACTATAGTTTGTCAGTGAACAGTTGGTAACATAGTTCTAAATATGGGAATGCTAATACTTTCTAAGGCACTGTACTTTGATTAGAAGGTAATTTGTTACACTTTGGAAGCGTCTTGGAAAGCTAAATAGCTAGATACAATTAAGGAAGATTAGCTAACATACTGGGTGATACACACATTCAACCCTAACTCATCTATGATATTTAGTGTGCTGGTTTCAGAGTGTGTCAGGTTCCATATGTTACAAACTCATTGTTCCTTATTACAGCAGTTTTTCTTGGAAGACCTCAAATTCACTCCTTTTACTTCAGCATCCCCTCTTGCAGGCAGGCAGGCAAGCAGCTCTTTTTCTTTCTTAATGCACAGCCTGACTATACAAACTATAATTTGCCAAAAGGGTTTTTCTCCCTAACACACTTTTTAAGCTTATTAACTACAGGTTCATTGCATTTTTAAAAAGCCTTTTTTATTAATTTTTGTCTCCACATAACTTTTACCAATAATATTAAGAGAGATTATTATGGATTTTCATAAAAATGTATCTGGTTGTCGTCTTCTTGAGGAGAACAAAATTAATTTAGTGCTTGATGACTACTTTGTAGCTTTAAGTGAAAAAGTTGTACTGCAAAATGCATAGGCCACTTTAACTTTGCTAAACTTTGCTATATCCTAGATAATGTTCATGAAACACTTCACAGCAGGAACAAACTGCACTGTTCAGTGCTTGATAATATGGTCCAGTAGGCACAAGGGATCATGTGAAATAAACCTATTTTAAAAAAAAATTAAAAAGTCAAATTGTGCTCTATTAAACATGTGCAACCTGTTGGGGACTTACTTGTTGAGGACATGAGAAGAAAATTGGGCCCAAATATTCTTTTATTTAAATTCATTTTACATCTATTCTCAGTGTAGAGCAAACTTCATTGTGTCATGCTATCTAAACTGATCTCTGATCTTGCTTTCTTCTGAACTTTCTTCTTGGATATAATATGGGGAAAGGGGGAGAAGTAAATCCATGTGACTCACTTAGCTTGACCATTTACAGAATCCTTCCGCTTCAACTACTGCTTTTGCAGATTGCTTCTTCAAATGATACTGGTTCTTGCTTTTTGGTCTTTATTGCTGGACAGATATCTAGGAATAGTAAAATCTTGGATACTCTGTGAAATATTTCTATTCTTTTTTGGATTCATCCAAAACTATACAACTTTTACATTTTAAAATTTGTTGTCTTTCTCACTCCATAGTCCAATTTGGAGTAGCTTCCTGAATGGTAGAAATTACACTCTATATTAATATCTTTAAAATTTGTGCCCCAAAACTAAGGGATTAGTTTACACGCACAATTCAGAGATTGAGGTGTCTTTTTCCTAACCAGGATTCACAAGATGTGAATGTTTTAGTCTTTCTTTCCCTACCTGCCAGTATCTCCAGTTTTCATTCTATACAGCAGTGGTTTTAACTATCACATTAGTTATAAATTTATTCTCAGCGATTTCTTTTTCACAGACTATGGGTCCTGGCCTCTGATTTCTCCATTTGTTGCTCCATATTCACCATGCACTGTCTGGTTTCCCAGCTTTTGATGAGCGATTCTCTACCTTGCCTTCCAGTGAGGACAATGTGTTCTGCATTGCCCAGAATTTCATATGAAGTGACTTCATCAGCTCATGGGATGATCTGCTCTGCTACGCTGTGGAAAAGGTTGGCGAGCCCAGTGAAGATAGACAAGATGACAACAACATCTCAGGCCAGGGCACAGGAAGGCACAGACTAAATACACTGTTCTTGTCATTCTTATCTTTATTTAGGGCATAATTTTGCTCTTTGTAAAATTGCAACTTCAGACATCTTAGGTAACTTAATGAGTACCAAACAATTTTTTAAGAAATAAAACAATAAGTAAATTAGCAGAAGTTCCATAAAAAGGCAGATGCACATGAGTCAGGTTTTGTCCTCCATTACAACATTTCCTTTGGTCTGGTAACCACCTTTTAAGTGGAGATAGCAACATACTTCTTTTCAAACTAAAATTGTTAATTTGTAAGCTGTTACTGCCATACAATATTATTGTTCAGTGTGGGACTCCACAGCAATAACTTGTATACGGTATTACATTGCAAATATCTATTGTATTAAATAGACTACAGTAATGAAAACCAAATCTAAGTTATACTTTTATTTTAAAGCCAACAGTAGCTTTTTGTCCATATGATATTTCACCACTTAGAGTTCAGCTCTTGATTCAGAGCTTTGGGTTTGGGTTTTTTGTAGCTACTCACTTTTTTCTGGCTGATGTACAGTTTGAGTCAGTGTGTTTATCTAAGGATCCTTAGAATCATGTTGAGGTGCAGTGAAAAAGAATCTGAACAGAATGGGGAATGCTTTACTTTATCCCAATTTCCTGTATCTCTCTGTCATACATTTCTCCAAATGTATGTAGTACTCAGCTGGATTGATTCAGGTCTTTTTAACTTAGCTCAAAGTAGGATTTACAGAATTAGCTAAGGATCTGTCTCATCCTCTTCTTTAATAGTTTGACACTGAAGTATTTATTTAGCATTGCATCATTTTGGTCCAACAGAACTTTGGAATGCTGTATTAAATTAGATGCTTCGAATCCCAGTAAGCGAATCATCAGAGGCCAGTAACTGAAACTTTGTCAATGAGTTTAACAATGAAGCTGAAAGTTGTGAATGATATAGAAGTATACAGCAAGACTTATATCTGTTCTTATTTCCATGATCTGAAAATATTCTTGGTATTTCATTTAACTTTTAAAATTCTGATTTGAGGTGTGTAAGTGGAGTTACTTGATGATGCTTTGATTAAACAAGTAGAGAGATTACACTAAGTTACAAGAAGGCTGATCTGTAGAATTTCATTTTAAGTTAATATTCTAAATTTCTGTACTTTTTAGCTTTTAAAAAAAGCGTGTAAATATGGCAAGCTAATGATAAGCTTTGAGAGTCTTGCATGTAGCTTATAGGTTGCTTAAAGAAATCTCTGAAGTTTGGCATTTAAATCTTTTTTTACAACCATGTTAAGGTTATTGATGGCTCTCTCGACTCACAGTATTATAGTATGTATTTTACTGGCCACTCGCCATCTACATGTTGGTCTTGGATATTATGGAAAAAAAAGTATAGTTATTCGGCAATAGCATCATATTTTATTGTCCTTCAGAGATCAACCCCATAAATGGGTGTTAATAGATGGGTAAGTTATTACAGGATATGAACCAATATATTGTGAAGAATTTTCTTACCCTAAAATATGAGCACAGAAACTGCTGAAAAATTTCAGTTGTGATGCATTGATTATTTCTGATTAATACAATAATATAAAAACAAATATAAATTATTATTTTTCAAACAGAACATAGAGTTCCTGATGAACTGGACTCATCACCCTGGGAGAATCCAGATTCTGCCCAGATGAATGGAGGTGAATTGGATATTTCTGGTTTGTCAATGGCTGAAATTGCATCTTGTAGTTATGAGGCCAGGTAGGTAGAAATTATTTGTCATAGTGGTTGTAAAATTCTGTCATACAGTGCTTGCAGATGGAAGGTGAAATATCTATTTACATTGCTTTTATTAATCAAAACATGGAATGCTTAGTCTTTGTTTCAGAAAATTACATTTAAATAAGTTATGCTAGGCATCAGCACAAGAAGGGAAAATATTTCCTCTCCCTTTTTACTTTAATGACATGTTTTAAGCTGTGATCTAATCAGGTCTCACAAGCTAAGCATATTTCAGTTGGGCCACAACCACGAAAGGAAATCCAAGGTTCCATATGAAGTGATGTTGTTAATTTAACAGGTACTGTCCTTCTCTCTGAAACTGACCCAATATTTTTTCATGGCATTAGAAATGTACTGTAGGAGGTCTCCCTCAGATGAGGTATAAAGTTAAAATATTGACTGCTTATGATCACTAAATCTAATGGTGCTTTTTGTACAAATTGCGCTGAATTCCCTATGTAGCCTGGTCAAGAAGGGAATATCCACTGCCTATAATAACTTATTTTCAGTATAATCTTAGACATGAAGTAAATTGGTTTCTGTTGCAAATAGCATCCTAATGTTCATTATCCTGACGGAACCCTGGCTGGAGTGTTGTTGGGCAGGAGCTGCTTTTTCTCATGGCTTGGTTTTGCAAAGATTTTATTTGCTTTATATCTCAATACAAAACTTTACACAATTGTACCATTTTAATAAAATATACCACATATATCCTTTCCTTCTGTATGTTCTAGCAGAGTTATCCTGTTGTCCATAGTACATATTCTGTCATAGCTTGAGCAAGGAGATGGCAGCAAGTTCTGTCTGAAATATTCTCTCTCTCTCTCTCTCTCTCTCTCTCTCTGATTTACCCAATGTTGATTGGGTCCTTAATTCATAGAAGTATTGCTTTTCTTCATTTAAGTCATTGCTCTGGGTTGGGCAGGCTGCCTTCAGGAGAGAGGACAACCCTAGCCCTCTCTCACCGCAGCAGCTTGGAGCCAGGTGAGAAGCTCCTGTTCATGGCTGCTGCAGCAGCAGACACTGCCAGGGGGGCGGTGCATGTCCTCTGGATGGGAGACAAATAGACAGACAGACAGACACACAACTAGACAAATTCTCTGAAATATATAGTAGATAGCTGTTCCTTTCTCCGCCCCTGCCAGTCCAGTGCAAGCCCACACAGCTTCCCATAGCTCACCTTGATTGGAAAAGGGAAACCGCCGCTAATGGGAGCAGCTAGGCTCTGTGCCTATAGACACTTTGATAAACAAAACATCTCACAGCCCCCCAGTGGCTTACCTTTGAAAACCCCTGTGTTATAACATGTTCATGGGTGGAGAAAACTCCTGTATATTTGTTCTTTGTCTTAAGTAGTGGTGTGGGAACTTATACATATTATTATTTATTTGTATTATGCCATTTATGATACTTAGGTGGTGCCCGCACACACCTTTAAATATCTGAATCTTTGAGATTTTTGTGAAGAGCAACTCTATGTAATTTACTTGATTTTATTTTATTTTAGACAAGTTGGTATAAAGAATGGAATGTTTTTTGGCCAAGCAAAACAGCTATGTCCAAGTCTTCAAGCAGTTCCATATGACTTCCATGCATACAAAGAAGTTACACAGACAGTGTATGAGACATTGGCAAGGTAAAATTCATTCAGTATTATATACTCTTTTGCAGTGGTTAAGCATGTTTTCATTTGCCACATTCCCAAATGCCATCATGTGGTATAGGATTTTCATCTTCATGGGTCTGTTTTCCCCATTTCCCTTCCCACTTCCAAACAATTCCCATTTCAGATCTTCCTTTTGTAGTAACTTTCTGTCTTGGCAAGATAGTGGAGGATAGTCAGCTTAGATGAGATTGCCCCCTGTTCTGCTCTGTATCTTAAGGTCAAATCCTGCAAAATGATCAACATGTGAATCCTATAAAAGTCAGTGTCAGAACTTCCACAGACTTCAGTGGGGAAAAAGACTGGCTTTCAGTTAACAAATGTTGTAGATGCTGCTGCCCTTCTAAGACACCAACATTTCTTTAGATACATTTTCAAGAATTGAATTTTAGAATAAATTTAAAGAAAATTTTACTTCATTTCAATGTGGGGGGAAAAAGGGGGGCAATTATTTTAAGGTGAAGAATAAAATATTTAGCTTTCCTTCTCTAACTACTCTTTTAAAAGTATGATGCATACTAAAATTAGTCCTAGACAGTAGTGTTACTATAATTTGCTATACTAATATTTTAAAATGCATAACTAAGTGGTGAGAATAAAATGAAAATAAAATAATAGGAAATACCACCACAAAAGGAAGACTTTACGTGCTACATATTTGTTTTAACAGATGGTGAGCTGTTGCTGCTGTTTCACCTCCTTTACTTTGTGTTGTTAGCTATACTCATAACATCGAAGCAGTCAGTTGTGATGAAGCACTAGTAGATATCACTGAAATCCTTGCAGAGACCAGAATGACTCCTGATGAATTTGCAAGTGCTATCCGCACCGAAATCAAAGACCAGACTAAATGTGCTGCCTCTATTGGGATGGGTTAGTACTTTATTTCATATTTACTTACAAGTGTCACGTGCCATCCTTGGGTATATCAAAATTACATAAGGGACTGCTAAAACAATGAGTTTTCATGAAATACAGAAAACATTGCCATTAAAATAAATTTTTTAAAAGTATCTTAGATGGAAAATGTTAAGCAAACTAACTTTAGTGGTTACTACCAGTTCGATTTATAGTACTGACAGTGTGGAAGAACTTTACTTCTGGGACACTTGGTGTTCATTTTTAAATAAATATTAAGATATCTTTTTTTAGTAGATTGATAAATGAAAGCAGGTTAAAACATATTCAGTTACCATCCCATATAAAAAGGGAAAGTAATAAAGAGCTGTAGGATGGCATGATCTAGTATAGCCCATAAAAGGTGTTCACTAAAAATAGAGTTAGTCAGTTTCATAAGCGGTACACTATATGAATTCACATCTTTGAAAATTTTCCATGCTTGCTTTTTCTTTTGCCTTGTCCCCCTTTCTCTGTTCTCCCTTTTTCTCTGTTCATAATCACTATTACAGATTGAACTTCTCTAGTCTGGCAGCCTCAGGTCCTGACCAGTGCCGAACCAGATAATTTGCCAAACCCCGGGAGGTCAATATTGTGTAGCACCATTACCAACGTTCCCATTGCTCACCTGGCTCTTAGAAGACATTGAGGGGTAAATTAGAACTAAACAACAGCACAGAGACTGGTGACTGTAAACAAACTTTATAGGACAGTGGGAAATTTGGCAAAACCCATGGTAAATGGACATCCACTAACTAAAATCATGCTGGACCAGAGAGTGCCAGACTAGAGAGGTTTAACCTGCATAGAAATGAGAATCTGGGAATAAATATTTTGAGACAAAATTCATTTCTGATTTAAGTTGAAATCCATTACTGTAGGTCTTTGAACTTAGACTTCTCCCATTATCTCTTATTCGTTGTAATTAAATTAAACATAATTCTCCAGATTCCTGTTTGTGCCATGCTTTGCCTTGAGACATATTTGGAACCTTTTATAGCCCTATTTAATGTGTTTATTCTTTGTTTTAAAATAATATTTTTACATTTTCTGAGCATACCTTTATATTCTGATTTCAATTTTGTACCACACTCCTCTAGTCAAATATTTGTTCCAGAAATAAGCATATATCAAAGTTTTAAAAGGAAATCAGTCTGCAATCACTGTGTATCCAGTAGTTTTCTAAAATTCCATATTATGGGAACAGTACAAGGACTTCAACCTTAGACTAGAATAAAACAATGGAAACAAAAGATATGTGGCCCAAAGCCTATGACTTGAAAGAGACCTGAGTTCAGTTCTTTGTTCTGCTACATACTTTGTGTGACCTTGAACAAGTAATGTAGGCCGTCTCTCCTTGGGAAGGTTGCAGCAATTTAACGTAAGATGTGAATTTAAACTGATTATATAGCTCAACTAGAGCAAAATCCTGTGTTGGGCACGCCTGTTCCTGATATAGGGTGTGTTTGAGTGCGCTTATCTCTGCTATAATAGTGTCCTTTTGGTTTAATTTAATTCAGTTGGGAACAGATATAAGTTAGATTGGAATAAGAGCATTTGCACAGAGATTTCACTGGCTTAATTAAGCCATTTTATTAAATTAAAACATGTGAATATTGGTAAAAAAGGCCTTAGTTTTTAAGTGTCTCAATTTTCCATCTTGTAAAATAGTACAATCGTATTTCCCACTTCACATAATGCTGTGAGGCTATATACAGTAAAGATTGTGTGTCACTTAGATACTACAGTAATGGGTGTGGGCCATATAAATACCTGACACAGATAGAATGGTGGGAATATTAAATGACATATTACAGGCAGAAGATGGGACACCAAAGGAAAATGCGACATGGAATCTTTTATTGATGTCATAAATTTAAATCTTATCATGGTTCTCATGATGTCTGCATTGCTATTATTGACCAAAAAGACATTAAATAATGTAAAGCTTGTAGGGCAGAAGAGACAGCGCACAAATTGTAAAGGGTGACATTTACCTAACTTTTTGTAGTTTACCATATCCTACAGCAAGGTGTTTTGGTAGCAGTGGCATCACAGAATAAGACGTGCTAGTGCACCATATTGGAGTGGTAGCTGGCTGGACATGAAGAAATCTGTAATCAGAAAAAAATTGTTGAATGTGTGCTAAATGTCCCCCTCACTCTGATTTTTGTGGGACATTTCAATAGCAAAACTAAGGGAGTTTTATTCTTTTTGTTCTTTAGTAGGTAACAGGGTTCAGAAATGCCCATTTTTATCATATAATTCACTTTTTAGGAAGGTTGACAGTTTATTATACTTACATTGAATGCAGCATCTTTTCAAAATGATCTACAGCATTTGATACACAGACCTCACAAGTTCAGTAGTCAAATTAGTGATCATCATTACACAAGAGTTGCAATGGTATGAATTCATTGGTTCATATACTGTATAATTCTCACAGCAAATTACCGACCATATATTTTTTATCATCTATAATTGGCTTATTACATATTAGAAGCATCCTTGGTTAATAACTTAGTTTAGCTAATAATTAATTCACATTTTAATAACGTGCTGCAAAGAGCCACAAGAGACACATTAGAGAGAGACTTGTGGCTCATCAGCCTGTCTGAGTGTCTATGATGTACAATACAAAGATGCTGTAATTTTACTTTTTAACTATTTTGATAGTTATGTTATCTATTTCTACAATTGTAGAGTATTCACTGCAGTTTAGTGCATTAATGTATTTTGTAATGGATGTGTTTTTAGTTTAATATTGCAAGTAGAAGTTAATAACGTAAAGAAACCCTTTTTTCCCTGAATCTTGCCAATTACCAGAATGGAAACATGGACTACAGAAACAAATAAATGCTTAAAAACCCAAAGTGTTGTTTGGGGAAAGATTGAACTATGGCAATATGCGTCTGTGCCTTTCTCCACATCCTTTGACTAGGAAAATGCTGTTTATGATGGCAGAAATCAGCATAGGCATCCTTTAATTACTTGTTCATTTTTACAGGTTCCAATATTCTGCTGGCCAGAATGGCAACTCGCAAAGCAAAACCAGATGGACAGTATCACTTAAAACCAGAGGAAGTGGATGATTTTATTAGAGGTCAGCTAGTTAGCAATCTTCCAGGTATGTTTTTAAATGGAATTCTTCATCTCCTTCTTTTACAAGGATTATTTTTTAGACTGACATTAGAATTTGCTGTCTTCTACAAATTGATGTCCAGTATCAATTAAGGAACAAATTATTTTTCCGAAATCTCATGTAAAAGAGATTAGTCGTTATTTAAGGTTATTTGATCGGCAGTATAAAAATATTTCATCTTTAGGACTATGTGCCGAATGCTGCTGTCTGCTGGAATGCTCCTTTTCGTTTCTCTTGTCATTTTACATGTTTCTCTTTGAATCTTCTTTAAGAATAGAATCCATATTAAAAATCTTCTGAAGCCATACAGTATGATGAGTTGGCAAGGGATGGACTCAGCTTAGTATTTCAGGCAGCCTGACACTTTGCCTTCTTATTTCTTGAGTGTGACATCTCAGAGTTCATGCTGAGTTGTTACACACAGGGCTGAGGACAGAAATACGCGGGCGGGATGGAAGGGTAGCTTTGGGCCCTCCCAGAACGGGCAGAGCTTAGAGCTAGCCAGCCCTTCTGCACTGTCCAGGCATTGCTGCCTATGACTCCAGTGGCAATTTAAAGACCCCGGAGCTCCTGCAGGTAGCCGGGAGCTCTGAGCCCTTTTAAATATCTGGGCCCTTTGCCCTCCCCCACCTCAGCCCCGTTGACAGCCATGGTTACACATGGGTAGTTACTGTTAGGAGTGTAATGGAAAAGTCTCTTAATATTATGTGCTTGTCCAATTGGTTAGTTGGCTCTGTTATGAATGGTTAATGTCAGGATCAAGGGAATAATTTTTAGAAGGGGGCGTGCACGAGAAGAATTGTAAAATTTGGGGGAGTACCAGAGAAAGGGTATGTCCACACTACAGAGTTAGTTCGAACTAACGGACATTAGTTCGAACTAACTTTCATAGGCGCTACACAAGTTCGAACTAGCGGAGCGCTAAATTCGAACTAGCAGAGTGCTTAGTACGAACTAGGAAAACCTCATTTTACGAGGATTAAGCCTAGTTCGAACTAGCTAGTTCGAATTAAGGGGTGTGTAGCCCCTTAATTCGAACTAGTGGGAGGCTAGCCCTCCCCAGGTTTCCCTGGTGGCCACTCTGGCCAACACCAGGGAAACTCGTCTGCCCCCCTCCCGGCCCCGGACCCCTTAAAGGGGCACGGGCTGGCTACAGTGCCCGTGCCAGGTGCAAGCCTGCCAGCACCCACCCAGCAGACCCTGCACCTGGCACGGCTCGAGCCAGCGACCCGATGCCCCCCAGCCCTCCCCCTCTTCCCGGGACCAGGCTGGCGGCTCCCGGGAGCTTGCCCGGGACCACAAGAGGCGGGCACCCGCCTGGGCTAGTGCGGACATCGTGGACCTCGTCCACGATCTCCGCACTAGGCACAGGAAAGTGGCAGTATAGGGCAGGAGAGCTGCCAGCCTGGCCACCCAGGAGCAGGTGTGCATGAAAATCAAGGGGGTCCACTGAGACCCCCGACCCTGAGCCCTGAGCTTCCAATGGCCATCCTGGGTCAGACCAAAGGTCCATCTAGCCCAGTAGCCTGTCTGCCGACAGCGGCCAACCCATAGGGACCCTGGAGGGGATGGACCGAAGACAGTGACCAAGCCATTTGTCTCATGCCATCCCTCTCCAGCCTTCCACAAACTTTGGGCAGGGACACCACTCCTACCCCCTGGCTAATAGCACTCCATGGACCCAACCTCCATGACTTGATCTCACTTCCCTTTAAACTCTGTTCTAGTTCTAGCCTTCACAGCCTCCTGCAGCAAGGAGTTCCACAGGTTGACTCTTTGCTTTCTGAAGAACAACTTTCTGTTACTAGTTTGAAGCCTGCTACCCATTCCTTTCCTTTGGTGTCCTCTAGTCCTTCTTTATGGGAACTAATGAAGAACTTTTCTGTATGCACCCTCTCCACCCAACTCCTGCTTTTAGAGACCTCTATCCTGTCCCCCCTCTGTCTCCTCTTTTCTAAGCTGAAAAGTCCCAGTCTCTTTAGCCTCTCTTCATATGGGACCTGTTCCCAACCCCTGCTCATTGTAGTTGCCCTCCCCTCTCCCAGCCTCTCTCTTCCCCTCTCCCACCTCCTTTTCCCAGTCTCCCCGAGTTTTGTTCAATAAAGAGAGATTCTATTTTTGACCACATGTTTTCTTTATTTTGTACATCAGGAAGGGGGCTAGGGAAGGGTAAGTGGAAGGAGGTGAGGGAGGAATGGGGTACGAGCCCCCGATGGGGAGGACTGGGCTGGCTCTGCGGGCTTCTGGGGGTGGAAGCTGTCCTGCAGCCCCCCAATTGCCCCCTCTCCCCAGATGGCAGCCTGCGGCAAGTGCAGCCGGTCTTATGGCCAAGTGCTGTGATGTGCCCAGTGTGGGCACTCAGGGCACTCCAAGCCAGGACTGCTTTGCAAGCGGGGCACCCCTGAGAACTGTCTGTCCGGGGTGGGGGTCGGGTCCCTTTAAGCTCAGCCCTTGGCTAGCCTGAGGCAGCAGCTCCACGCTCTAAGTCCTCATCTGATGCCCTGCTGGCACTGTTTCCGGCCATCCTTAACCCCAGTTCAGGGTCCACTTAATGTGGACATGCTAGTTCGCATTAGCAAAACGCTAATTTGAACTAGTTTTTTAGTCTGGATCTGTTAGTTTGAATTAGCTTAGTTCGAATTAACTAATTCGAACTAAGTTAGTTCAAATTAGCGCTGTAGTGTAGACATACCCAAAGGGAGTTTATAAATATGAAGAGACATGAATAAACAATAGGAGAGGAAAGAGGATAAAAAGAAGAATGGCTTTTTAAAAACTTGTTGATATTAAGAAATTCCCACTGAAAGAAGGGTTGGAGAAAAATGAGGAAGATGGAGAAATAACAAGTTGGTAAGTGGAATGTAGAAGAAGAGATCTTGGAAAACTGGGTATTCTTGAGTTGAAAGAAGGAAGTATTCCTTGAAATTAGCCAACAGAAGGATGGAATAGTCAAAATGAGTGGAGAATACAATGGAAATGAACTACAACACATTAACATTTTGTTGTACACTGTCTAGCCATAATGGACTTAGAAGTATGACTTACAGAATTATCTTTCGTTGAATTTACTGTTTATAAAGATCTTCAGTTATTTAAAACACTAAATTTGAGTTACAGGAATCTGTGTAGAGTGTGCCTTGAGAGAATAGTAGAAATTTGCTAATTTGTGGCAATTAAATGTATGCAATTGTAAGCCAAAGTGCTTTTTTTGTATGTAACAAGATAGCATTATATTTTTATAACTACCCACCATTTACAGGCAATTAACTTTTAGAAGCTTCATTTTTTTCTTCATACGTAATTTTAGTATTTTCCATAGTATAATGTAGTATGCTTTAATTTAAAAGTCCTTGAAAGTTTTTTTGTGTGTTATTTGCATTTAGTATTTTTCCTGACTTAAGCACTCCCTTCTCACTCTGCCTTGCACATGTAGTAGGAAGATCCTGGGAGCAGGTCAGCTGAAGGGCAGAGCAAGGGTGGGTGCAGGGGCAGTTGAACACACTCTGCCCAGTTGAGCAGGCCAGATAGAACTGCTAGGCAAGCTGGATCCGGCTTATGGGCCATATTTTGTCCACCCCTGCTAAAATAGCAAAATTAACACTTTTGGATACCAAGTGGTTGGTAACTCACCTCATATAATTTGAGCTATCTTTCCCTTCTGAAATACCATGTTTCCAACCAAGTAGCAAATGAAAATAGAATTTTTCTGGTTTCCTTTTGGGTGCCAACGCTTCTGTACGGTTTAAAATATCTCATTTGTTTTATTTTTGCATTGCTAAAATGTGCTAATCAGACTACTGTCTTAATACTGCCCTTTTGCTCAGTATTGTACAAAGTGTAGAAGACAATGTCATTATCCAAAGGGTTACAAGTTAAAAGCAGTATTTTATGTTAGTGAGACTTCACACTGGAAAAAGCATATTAATAGCAGTAACTGCAGAATTCAGGTCTTACTAAATTTCAGTACAAACTAAACAAATACTGTACACAATACAAAAATTGTAGGTCAAATCATAATGCAGCCAACCCCCGCTATAAACTTTGAATTGGATATGAGGCAACTTAAGAGTGAAAGAGCATGGAAGTGCTTTAAAACTAATGAACTGTGGATTGTGTAGACTTAACAGAAAAAAATTATTTATTCTCTTGTTAGGAGTTGGTAGGTCAATGGAATCCAAGTTGGCATCTTTGGGAATTAAAACTTGTGGAGACTTACAATATCTTACTATGTCAAAACTCCAAAAGGAATTTGGTCCAAAAACAGGACAGATGCTCTACAGATTCTGTCGTGGTTTGGATGACAGACCTGTTCGAACAGAAAAGGAAAGAAAATCTGTTTCGGCTGAGATCAATTATGGTATAAGATTTACACAGGTAAACTAAAACTCTCTCTTGTTTTTGAGGATTAAATATTTATTATATTTGAAAGACTTCCTCTCACGGCAGAAGATCCTCTGTGTTTCACATGAGTATTTTGAATGCCCTCATTTAGACTTTGTTTTGGGCATCACAGCCACAATCTTAGCAGTCATATTGATAAACCATTATTCTCCCCTTAACATTTTGTTCCTGGGACTGATTCATCACTGAAATTCAAATTCTGGTTACTCATGTGGCAATACCTAGTACCATACCTAGACTCTTGTGCGGATTAACTAATTTCTGTCTTTTAAAATACTGAATTTTTGAAATCTTTTTTTAACTATAACAATGCTAAAATAATGATTACCTTCAGAAAGAAGGCTAGTATACTATTGATTGACAAATTAAATATGTATGAAAATTATGCAAATTAAGACCACATTTTCAAATCTGGATGCCCAAAGCTAGACTACACATCCATAGTTAGTCTCCTAAACAAAAAGCCTACTGGGAGAAGGAATGAGTCCTTGCATTTTCATTGACTTTAGAATCAATACAGGAATCTAGGGTTTTGTCTATATACACACTAATCTACTCCCATTTCAAAGCAGGGTCCATTATAGCAGTGGTTTTCTACCAGGGTTGAGATCCAGGTATGTGGAGATATTTGCCTAGTTTTACAACAGACTACATAGAAACACTAGTGCAGACAGCACAAAGTAAAATGTCATATAGACAGTGACTTGTTTATATTTCTCTATATACTGTACACTGAAATTTAAAGACAGTATTTGTATTCCAAATGATATATTTTATAATTATATGGTAAAAATTAGAAAATTACACTGTCACTGTGTCCTATTCAGTAGTGTGCTCTGACACGTTTTTATGTTTGTCTGATTTTGTAAGCAAGTAGATTTTAAGCAATGTGGAACTTGGCGGTTTTGAAAGGGGCACAATAGTCTTGAAAGGTTGAGACACACAGGGTTTTTAAAGCATGCTAGAGAATGGGTAGATCATCATAGCCAATTTCTGAGAGTCCAGAAAATTTTTCTTTTTGTAATTTCCTGATGTAAGTGTTTGATTTCTCAAACTTTCTGCATCAGTGTTGGGAGTCAGTGTTGGAAGTTTTTCATTTAATTTTGGAATTTCTTTTTTTAAAGGGTAAAATATTAAATGGAGAAAAATGGAATGAAATGTTGCTAAATGTTCACTGAGGAACCCTTAAGTAAAGTCACTGAAATTTAGGTCCAGCTTGCCATGGAGTACATACAACTTTGGCAGTGATCCTCAGCAGAAGTACTGCAATTGTTTCAGACTTAAAGACTTTAAGAAGATCTCTTGAAAGTTTAGAACAGCAATAAGAGATTGAGCATTCATTTCTAATTGTGCAGAAATTGGCAGCTTAGGCTCCTATGTGTATCAAAGAAAATCTTCCAAATTTCTCCAGGTAGTGCCTTTATGGGTGCTCCACTGTAGGTGTATCTTTGCCTGTAATTGGAAGTTTTAGGTAGCAGTGTCCTTGCAATATTCCTTCTTCATGATCTGCCTTGAGTGTTGGCAATCTCCCCTTAGTTCCCTCTTGACTGTCTTCCCTGTTGAATGATCCAGCAGTTGTTTCTTCCTTATCTGTGTCATTAGCATAATTATTCATTGTTTTTGTTTCTTTTGTTCTCCTTAGGAGTTAGTGTTTCCATTTTATCCCATTGGGATAAAAAAAATGAACTTTACCTTTTGTTTCCTGGCCCCAGGACATTTAGAGGACTCTTCTTTCCGTTACAAAAAAAAAATTAGGGGCAAGAACTTTCTTCTGCCTTCCTCACTGCTTGAAGGTGTTACTTCCCTCCCCCAGGAGAATGCTCTGCTTCAAGAAGTGCGTTATAGCTGAAGCTGTAAAGTCTCATGCATTAAGCTGCAGAGGTCCAGGTTCCATTCTGCCTGCTGGTGGTTACACAGACACTTGAAGGTTTTTTGAGAAAGGGTAGCTGCCTCCAGACATTCACATGTCCTAGAATGAGTTGATTCCTGCAATGGACAGACTCTGTCACTGTATCCCATTCCTGGAAGAGTTCCATATCCTTTAGAATTGCTCCCTATGACACTAGCTAATGCTGAGGTCTTGGATGAGCAGGGAGCTGAAATTAAAACTCTTCCTTATGGAGAAGACACTTCAGCTTCTAGGGGACTCTAGTGCTAATCCTGGGTCATTCCCAGAGCATTCAACTTCAACATCAGGGTACTTCTGCTATGAGAGCTGCCATACTGCCTACTCGCACTTTGGTCTCAAGCTCCAAGGTTGTGGTACTGTCCCCTAAGGACAAAGCCAAATACTGTACTGCCTCCAAAGGAGCAGCATCAAGAAACTCTTTGGTACTGAGTGCGATAAAGCTCCCATCTAGGGAATGTTGTGCACTTTCACAGCCATCATACCACCGACACTCTTCAATGGTACCAAGTGAGCCAATGGTACTTCAAAAGCTTCAGTATCCTAGAGACCTGACATTTGGGGAAGAACCACTATTCCCATTATTTGATACAGGGACCTTGCTACTTTGCACATCCTGGAACCCAGAATCACCATAAGCACTAGTCTGTGTACCACCCTTTCCCGGTAACAAGTCTGACAGTGAACAGGAGGATGTCATTTTCCTAGCCTTTCATCCTGGCCTGCCATCAGAATACAAGGGTCTTCCTTAATTCCATTGAGCTCCTTGGGCATTCCCACCACTCATTCTCCCTTCCCCTCCCCACAGCATGGCTGTATTGAGATCTTTGGGCAAAGTACAAATCCCATATTTGAGGGCATTTAGTGTCTCAGAGACTGCCTGATGATCTACAGCAGGGGTCTCCAAACTTTTCAGCCCGAGGGCCGCATTAACTATCAAACAGCAGTTCGGGGGCCGACTACACACTTGAGGTCCAAATAAAAAACAATCAAAACATGGATGTTGTTTTTAATTATTTATTTAATATTATTTTATTCAGTTATTATTTAATAACACATTGATACACTACACATGAACACCTGTATTAGTGTGAATGGTGAAATTGTTTCCTGGATGCCAAAATAGCAGACATTTTTTCCGTAGACAAAAAGGTCTCCACGGGCCGGATGAGAGGGCCTCGCGGGCCGCATCCGGCCCGCGGGCCGTAGTTTGGAGTCCCCTGATCTACAGCATCACTGTCCAGACCCCCTGAACCAGAGAAGGAAACTTGAGGAAAAGGAGGAAAGGTTTGAAGGAGAAGCTACCCCTTCAGCAAACTTCTTATCTTCGCTAGATGAGGCTGTACTGCCCTCCTAGTCTCCCACACCATCACTAGTTGCTGATTTCAAGAACTTCCAAGATATTATTAAGATGGTGTTATGTGAGCTATAGAGTTCCTTGCAGGAAGTGGCAAATACAGATCACACACTGGTGGATATCCTGCATACCACCTCTTACCCAGAATTGCTCTCCCAATTAATGAGGCAGTTCTGTATCCTACCAACATCATCTGGCAGACATGAACTGGCAAGAGAGCCAATGAAAAATACTGCATCCTTCCCAAAGAGGCAGATTTCCTGTTTCAACATCCACATTCCAACTCTGTCATAGTGAATGTGGTTAATGCATGTCATGCCAATTCAACCCCATGTGATTGGAATTGGAAAAGGTTAGATCTCTGAGAAAGGTGTATTTGTCAGTGACATTTCAGTTTAGAATCACAAACTACCAAAGCTATGGTGGCCAAATTATTGTTATATTAATTATAAAAAACTTAATGCATTTTTAGAACATTTACCAGAGAAACAAAAGGAATACTT
The DNA here is from genome assembly GCF_049634645.1 of Pelodiscus sinensis. Taxonomy (NCBI): domain Eukaryota; kingdom Metazoa; phylum Chordata; order Testudines; family Trionychidae; genus Pelodiscus; species Pelodiscus sinensis. The sequence continues at coordinate 229,465,579 of NC_134711.1, read as the reverse complement.
TCAAGTGATTGTCAGAGAGAGCCAGTCACTAGCCTGAATGGTGTTACAGAAGGCACTCGACAAAGCTGATACAATCGGTTGCTTAGTCTCCATTAGGGATGTAAACAGCCATTAAAACAGTTAACCAGTTAACAATTGCAAAGCATGTGCAAAGCAGCTAGGGCTTGGGTCCCACCAGGGTTTTGGTTCTGCTGCCTCAGTGGGGCAGGAGTCCTGCCTGCCAGATGTGCAGGGGGCTGCTCCAGGCCGATCCTCCAGGGCAGGGGATTGCTCCTGGGGTCGGTCTGATGGGGTTTGAATAGATCTGGTTGACCAATAACCTGGTAAGCATTGTTTGTACATCCCTAGTCTCCATAGTAGTGGTAATGAGGCAGTCTTATTGGCTACACCTCATTGTAGAGCTGCAGACTACAATGGAAGAATTTCCACTCCTGCATCCCAAGCTTCAGCCCTGAGCTTACACTCTGTATCCCTTATTGCAACCCATATCCCCTCCTGCATCCCAAACCCCTGTCCTGAGCCCTTTTCCAGAGGAGCACCCCGTACCACCTCCATATCCCCATAACCAACTCTGGACTCCTCATCCCAGAGCCTCTTCTACCCCAACACTGCTCCAGCCTGGATTTCCCCCCTGCACCCAAACACTCTTCTAGACCTTGCACCCTTCAGTCCTTCCTCTACCCCAGCCTCCTGTCTCTGGAGCCCTTCCATGCTGCAAAGTCCTCGGCCACAGCCCAGAGAGCCTGTACACACTCAGCAACCCCTGCTCCAGCTTAGTGAAAGCCTAGTGAGTGAGCATGGAGGTAGGAGAGGGCATGGAGTAAATGGGAGAGGAAGAGCTTGTGGATGTGGTTCTCACATTGGCAAAAAAAACTTTAAATGGCTCCCACTTCAAAAATAGTGAAGAGCAATGCACTATAGAGAGTCACTACCCTCACAAGTCTCAGAGCAACAGGCCAAGCCTCATATTGGCTAGGAACTGTCTGCAGCTGGTAGGTCATATGATAACATGTGTCTTTGTCACTCCAAACACCAGATGTTCATGAAATGTTTTGAGATGTGGCTTACTCTGTCTATTCCCTGCACAGAGACAGACTAACCAAACTGCTATCACTGCTTTCTTCAGTATATCACTCCCTGGACTGGTGGAAAGAGCTATTCAGTGTCCAAACAGGCATTCTCTTCATGCATCCACCACCAATGCTGTTTTTAATGACACGTGCCTCCCTGATAGGCTGGGGAGCTAACCTTCACACCATAAGGTTCAAGACAGATGGTCTTCCAGAGAAGTGACCCTCCATTACAATCTTTTAGAATTAAAGGCTCTCTGGACTCGTGTTACCTTTCATCAAGAATGCTCAAAGGTCATGATGGACACAGTGGTTTTGGAGAGGGGAACAGAGGTCTCTGCATGCTGCTCCTGACTGCAAGCTCTGCCCCCAGCATGTTTTACATAAATTGCTAGGGAGGGAGTGCCAGATATGCTGCTTCTCTGCATGGAATCACTCAAATATTGGCATTGATGCATACATCACAACATTCTCATCTCAGCTGTCTGTCTATTGGGAATACAGAATGTGACAGCCAACAGACTGTTGGAACTTTTTGCATGACCGTGAATGGGAACTGAACTCTAATTATACATTTGAATGTTTTGTATATATTACATCAGAATTTTATTATAAGGGTAAGGGAAGTTAACTCAGAGGTGTTATAAGACATATCTGCCCTTTGGGGATCTCCAATTACAGATCTGGAACAAGAAATGTCCTTGTTACTGCGCCAGGGCCATCCCAAGTAAACATTCACTTGGGAGGTGCCCTCCTTCTCCAATAGGACTAGGACTTCTTGTGTGCCTTTCTGCCATTTCCTCTTCTGTCCCAGGTCCTGTTTCAATTCAGTTAAACAAATTGTGAGTTATTCTGAATGTACCCTCCTGGCCAAGATAGGACCGATTCCTGCACCCGACAGAGATGGCAGTTCCTCTTCTGCTCATTCCCCAGTTTCTTTCTCAAAGCAACAGGCTGATCATTCACCCCAATCTGCAGTTCCTTCACCTCCATGCTTGGCTCCTTCTTGGTGCCAGTCTTATAAGGTAGAATGCTCTGACAAAGTGAAAGACATGTTGCTGCACAGCCGCAAGTCAATCATTTACTTTGTACTTACCTACAAAAGTGGAAACTGTTATAACTTTGATGTCATACTAAGAACACAGAACCAATCTCATCTTCCTTCCCTCTCTTTTTAGATCTCAAGAAGTCAAAACTCTAAACTGCCTTAATGTATACCTTACAGCCATAACAGCTTTCCACCATTAGGTTGATGGGCACAGTATGTTCACTTACCTGTTGACACGTAGATTCCTTAAGAGCATTGGGAAATATCTTCCCTTACTTTATCTCTTCCCACCCACGCCAATCTGGGATCTTAACCTTGACCAGACCTCCCTTGAGCTCATAGCAATTTGCTCTTTGTTACACCTGTCCATGGAGACAAACTTTCTAACTGCCGTCATCTCAGTTAGGCACAAAGGAGAAATCATGACCTTCATTGTACACCCAACTTGTCTTTTTAAAGACAAGTAACTCGGAGGCCACATCCCAAGTTTCTCCCTAAAATTGCATCAACTTTCGATGTAAATCAACAGCTCCATCTTCTTCAACCACATTGCAACAATAGGGAGGAGTTTCTATATATTCTAGATCTTAGAAAAGCACTAGCATTTTTCTTAGATAGGATTAAGGATTTCAGGAAGTCCTCTAAACTCTTTCTTTCATTCATAGAAAGATCTAAAGGCTCCAAAATATCGTTTAACACTGCCCAAACGTGTCTTGAGTTGTATTAATCACTGTTATCAAGGGTTTCATCTGTATTCCTATTGCTTCCATCTGTATTCTGTAGACATCTGTATGATGGTCATTCAAGATGTGTGTTCCTATAGATACTCCATAACCTATCCGTGATGGGGTGTAGTCACAGAAGGCCCCTTGGGGGTGCATCCTAGAGTCCTGACAAAGCCACTGACACTCACCTTCTCGCTCTCTGGGGCTTCTCATCGCCCTGACCAACTGGGCCGGATCTCCTAGTTTCCCCCAGCCAAGGCACAGAGCTGAGATTACAGCCCCCTCTGCCACCCAAAGAGCAATACAGACACTGAATCTTTTCAGGTCTGTGGTGAATGTAGTTTTGGGCCCAGCTTCCAGGAGCCCACTTCCTAAATGGGATCAGATAAATAAATCATACAGGTAAGCTCCCTTTAACAATGAAAGAAGGATGTGCACACTGATTGCTCCCCCCAGTTAACAGTTATTTACACTGGGCTTGATAGTAAATAAAAGTGATTTTATTAAGTATAAGCAGTAAGATTTAAGTGGTTGCAAGTGAAAACTGGCAAAGCAAAGTAGGTTATTGATTTAAAATAACAGAAAAAACAGCTAGTAGTTTTAACACTAAAAGCTCAGTACAAATTTTCCCTAAAACTGTTCTTATTTCAGCTAAGCCTCCAAACCAGGGAAGATCTTTTTCTTGGGGTTCTCTGGTCGTCTCTTGGGAGTGACATGCCAACCAAAGACAAAGGGGCAGCTTGCTTCCCATTGTTTTATAGATTCCACTTTGGGAGGGAACTTTGAGTTCTTCCCCCACCTTCTACGGAAAATTACCTGGTCAGACCCTACCACTTGGGGTTATCACATGTCTTCCTAAGACCAACCACTGCTTAGACTCAAAGGACAAAAAAGAGTCTGTTTACTGGTGATCACTCAGATAGTGAGGAAAACACCCTTGGTGGCTTTCATTTACACATTTAAAACCATAAACCATTCCATGCCCCGTATTTGAATCTTTACATACGAGACTGATACATACACCAAAATAAGATATACAAATCCAGCAGATTGTGACATTAAAATTGATGGGTTAAATGAGGTATTTTGTCCAAAGCATCTTTGAGTTATGCATATCTGTATTCATAAGTCAATTTCATAAAGCACAGGGGGTGGGGTGAAAATGTCACACTACCCTCCTCCCCTCTACTTGTTAATTCTCTAAGAGATAGTCTTGAGGGAGGGAGAAAGAGCACATGTGTAGTCTGAACTGACACCGCTACCTAAAACCTCTGATTAGAGGTGCAAATACACCTACAGTAGAGCATCCAGGGAAACACATCTCAAATAACTAATGTTGATTCCCATTGAATGTCCTGTCTTCAGGGTTCATGCTAGTTGTCATCAAAATATCTTGAATAAAGCAACTTGAACTTAAAATGGCTCTATAAAGAAGTTGCACTTTTTAGTAGGAAAATAAAACTAATTTTTCAATGTTCCACATCCCCAAAGTGTGTATGGTTTACCTCAGAACATTCTTCTATGAATACATATTACAAAATATGAAATTTGCATCCTGAAACTTGTCATACATCAGAATATCAGTATGCATGTAATGAAAATTATCCTATTCAGGGGCAAAACAGGTTAAGTTCAAAGAGGCATTTTTACCTATGAATTTTCTTGCTGTTGTTAGTTGACTGTGCTCTTTTTAAATTGTTTTTAAAACTTAGTGTCAAGATTTTAGCTTCATGCCAAAACTGCATAAAGTATATTAATTTAACTTAAATACTTTTAATCTTTAAAGGTATTCAATAGATTTCATTATTATCTGCATGAGAGAAAGTGATAAAGTACTTTCCCCCTTCCTTTTAGCCTAAGGAAGCAGAAGCTTTCCTTCTGAGTCTTTCAGAAGAGATCCAACATAGACTGGAAGCTGCTGGTATGAAAGGCAAACGACTAACTCTTAAAATCATGGTCAGAAAGGCTGGGGCCCCTGTAGAGCCTGCAAAATATGGAGGTCATGGAATTTGTGACAACATTGCCAGGTAACCTTGCATAGAATTAAAAATGAATCGTAGGTATGCATGTACCTCAGAAACACTTTAACTGGCCGCTTGTTTGTTTATTGTTTGTTTATGAACTGGCGCCGCGGCCACGGGGCCTCGTGGCTCCCATTGCCTCCATTTTGTCCTTTGCAGCCAAGGGGAGCTTCAGGAAGTGGTGGCTCGGCCCACGCCACTTCCCACAGCTCCCCTTGGCTGCAAAGGACGAAACAGAGCCAATGGGAGCCAGGGAGGCCAGTTAGTGTTTCTGAAAGTTGTTTCCACGTTACACTTTCAGAAACACTGATATAAAAGGTATTAAAGATTCTCAGTGCCTTTCAGAATTGGGCTTTATATGGTACATAGTATCTCTAATAGCTGCAGTAGTGTTTTCAGACTTCATATACATTTTGCTTAATACAGTTCTAGGTGGTGGTCTTTTTTCCTGTAGCAACATAATTAGACTTTATGATGTTCATGCAAAACAAATCTTAAATACATTTTCCTCTGATAATCTTAGCACAGTTTAAAGACTAATATCTCTCCTTCAAGTCTCCTTTATAAGGAGAAAAATAATTTCATTATGATGACCTTGAAATAAGCAGAAGTTGTTTGGACTAGAAAGTTTTCTTTAAAAGGCTTACATCCACAAAATCCACTAACCCTGGAAACTCATAAGAGTAAATCTGGCCTCAGGCCTTGAACCTCAGTCCTCTCTAACCCTGCCCCACCATAGGGCTGGAACACCAGGGAAGTGAGGTGTTTCAGTTGAGGGCCACATCAGTGAGCGTTGGGGGGTTTTGGAGGGAGGTTTTTGCTTCTCACTTGTGTGGTCCCCAACTGATTTTTTTCTGTAGGTTTGGCCCGACACAAAAAAGGTTCTTCAGCCCTGCCGTAAATAAAAACAATGTTGAAACCTTTTGTGTTGGACATAATATTTTACTTCATTTAAAATTAAGCCAGACCAGCAATCTCCCAACTGGAGCCCAGACCCCATCTGGCCACAGCGTCATAACACTCCTGTAAACCCCCCCCCCACACACACACCCCAACTCTGAGCCCATAATACACCTGAACTCTGCCCTGAGCCCCTCCTGCCCCCACATACCCAGACTCCTGTACCCCCACATCCTCACTCCCCTGCCATAACACTCCTGTACCCCCACACACCACAACTTTATGCCGAGTGCATCATATACCCAAATCCCATGCTCTGAGCCCCTCATATACCCCAACCCAGACTCTTGCACCCCCACATCCGCAGCCCCGATCATAAGACTGATAGACAGCCTGAATGCGTGCATGAAGCTGGATTTGGCCAGTTATGGTGTAAACTTCAAAGTAATGTGCCAAAAGATGCAGCAGCAGACGTCCCATTAAATAAAGTCTTTGGCTACGTTTAGACTGGCATGATTTTCCGCAAATGCTTTTAACAGAAAAGTTTTCCGTTAAAAGCATTTGCGGAAAAGAGTGTCTAGATTGTGTTTGTCTGTTTGGTTTGATTGTTTGTTTGAAGGAGCTTCTAAAAGGTTTGAAATCTAGAAGCCTCTGTTAATTGGCTGAGCCTCAGTCAGGGGCTACCAGAGCTATATAAGCCGGTGACTCAGCGATGAGGGAGCTTGCGAACATGAACAGCTAACAGGAGAGTTTGGAGAGGGAGGTTAGAGGGCACTACTGACTTCAGACCTTTTTAAAAACATAACTCTTAAAATCTATATTACAGAGGTTTAAAAAGAATCCCAGATTACACTTAAACTTATTCATTAGAAAAATGGAGAGAGAAGCCCAGCAGCAGAGTGGGGGCTATCCTGTTTATTGCGTCGAGTGTAACATGTATGATTACCTGCCCTGTGGGCGGGTGGCGTATGTGTGCACTCGTTGCAAGGAGCTCCTGACCCTCAGAGACCGAGTTCAGGCTTTGGAGGCCAGGGTGGCTGAACTGGAGGAGCTAAGGGAGGCAGAGAGCTATGTTGATGAGACTTTCCGGGACACTGTAGTACTGTCCCACCTCCAGTCTGAGAGCCCCAGTGCTCTTAAGGAGGATGAAAGTCTCAAGGGAACAGAGCATTCAATGGGAGCAGAGGGAAATCATCCCGTAGTTGGGACCCTCCTCCCAGAGGATGTTGCGGTATCTTCTCGCACTGAGGATACCTCTGAGGGGGAGGGAGTGCCAGTTAGGAAGAGGCAGGTGTTAGTAGTAGGTGATTCGATCGTTAGAAACATAGATAGCTGGGTTTGTGATGACCGGGAGAACCGTATGGTCACTTGCCTGCCTGGTGCGAAGGTTGCGGATCTCTCGAGGCATCTAGATAGACTTATGTGTAGTGCTGGGGAGGAGCCGGTGGTCGTGGTACATGTTGGTACCAATGACATAGGGAAGGGTAGGAGAGAGGTCCTGGAGGCTAAATTTAGGCTGCTAGGAAAGAGACTGAAATCCAGGACCTCTATGATGGCATTCTCGGAAATGCTTCCAGTTCCCCGCGCAGGGCCAGGTAGGCAGGCAGAGCTTCAGAGTCTCAATGCGTGGATGAGACGATGGTGTAGGGAAGAGGGGTTTAGATTTATTAGGAACTGGGGACACTTCTGGGAGAGGGGGAGCCTATACAGGAAGGATGGGCTCCACCTAAACCAGGGTGGAACCAGACTGCTGGCACTAAACATTAAAAAGGCCGTAGAGCAGTTTTTAAACTAAGAGATGGGGGAAAGCCGATTGGTGCGGAGATGCATGTAAATCGGAAGGAGACTTCTCTTAGAGGAGAATCCATTGATAGAGATTCTCTAAGCTGTAATCAGAAAGAGAGGAGGGGAGAGGACAAACCATGGGCCAGAGCAGACAAACAACCGCATTCTAAGGAATCCAATGCATCAGGGAAGGGCAGACAAATAAGCAGTGGCAAATTTTTAAAGTGCTTCTACACAAATGCTAGGAGTCTGACTAATAAGTTGGGTGAACTGGAGTATCTCGTATTAAATGAGGAGATTGACATAATAGGCATCACTGAAACCTGGTGGAATGAGGAAAATCTGTGGGACACAATCATACCGGGATATAAAATATATAGAAAGGATAGAGCAGGTCGGGTGGGTGGCGGAGTGGCACTGTATGTGAAAGATAATGTAGAATCAAATGAAATAAAAATATTAAATGAATCAACCACATTCCATAGAATCGCTATGGATAGTAATTCCATGCTCCAATTATAAGAAATTAGCAGTAGGGATATATTACCAACCACCTGACCAGGACAGCGATACTGACATTGAAATGCTGAGGGAGATTAGAGAGGCTACCAAAATAGAGAACTTTATAATAATGGGGGATTTTAATTACCCCCATATTGACTGGATACATGTCACCTCAGGAATAGAAGCAGAGATAAAATTTCTCAATGGCTTAAATGACTGCTTCTTGAAGCAGCTGGTACAGGAACCCACAAGGGGAGAGGCAATTCTCGATTTAGTCCTGAGTGGAGCGCAGGATCAGGTCCAGGAAATAACCGTTACAGGACCGCTTGGGAATAGTGACCATAATATAATAACATTCAACATTCCTGTGGTCGGAAGAACACCTCATCAGTCCAGCACCCTGGCATTTAATTTCAAAAAGGGGAATTACACAAAAATGAGGCGGTTAAACAGAAATTAAAAGGCACAGTGACTAGAGCCAAATCCCTGAAAGCGGCACGGAAACTTTTTAAAGACACCATAATAGAGGCCCAACTTAAATGTATACCCCAAATTAAAAAACATAGCAAGAGACCTAAAACAGTGTCACCGTGGCTTAACCACCACGTTAAAGAAGCAGTGAGGGACAAAAAGGTATCTTTTAAGAAGTGGAAGTCCAATCCTAGTGAGATAAATAGAAAGGAACATAAACACTGTCAAATCAAGTGTAAAAATGTAATAAGAAAAGCAAAAAAAGATTTTGAGGAACAGCTAGCCAAAAACTCAAAAAGAAATAACAAAATGTTTTTTAAGTACATTAGAAGCAGGAAGCCTGCTAAAAAACCTGTGGGTCCCCTAGATGATCGAGCTATAAAAGGAGCAATCAAGGACGATAAAGCCATTGCAGAGAAATTAAATGATTTATTTGCTTCAGTCTTCACGGCTGAGGACGTAGGGGAGATTCCCGAATCTACACCGTCCTTTGTGGGTGATGAATCTGAGGAACTGTCCCGAATTGAAGTGTCATTAGAGGAGGTTTTGGAACAAATAGAAAAACTTAATGTTAACAAATCTCTGGGACCGGATGGCATTCATCCAAGGGTTCTAAAAGAACTCAAATGGGAAATTGCTGAGCTATTTTCTGTGGTTTGTAACCTATCCTTTAAATCGGCTTCCGTACACAATGACTGGAAGGTAGCCAACGTGACACCAATATTTAAAAAGGGCTCTAGAGGCGATCCTGGCAATTACAGGCCGGTAAGTCTAACTTCCGTACCGGGCAAATTAGTCGAAACAATAGTAAAGAATAAAATTGTGAAGCATGTAGAAGAACATAATTTGTTGGACAAAAGTCAACATGGTTTCTGTAAAGGGAAATCCTGTCTTACTAATCTATTAGGGTGTGTCTAGACTACAGAGTTTTGTCGACAAAAGTGGACTTTTGTCGACAAAACTATACCTGCGTCCACACTACCGCTGAGTTCTGTCGACATAATGTCGACAGAACTCAGCAGTTTTGTCGACGTATGTAAACCTCATTTTACGAGGAATAACACCTTCTGTCGACAGAGTTTCTGTCGACAGAAGGTGTTATTGAATGGAAACTGTCCTTTGCGTCCAGACTACCATGTCGACAAAAGCAGCTTGCTTTGTCGACAGAACTCAATGTAGTCTGGACGCGCTTTGTCGACAGAAGTTTTGTCGACAGTATCTGTCGACAAAACTTCTGTCGACAGAAGCCTGTAGTCTAGACGTACCCTTAGAGTTCTTTGAAGGGGTTAACAAGCATGCAGATCAGGGGGATCCAGTAGATATAGTATACTTGGATTTTCAGAAAGCCTTTGACAAGGTCCCTCACCAAAGGCTCTTGTGTAAATTACATGGCCATGGGATAAGAGGGAAGGTCCTTTCTTGGATTGAGAACTGGTTAAAAGACAGGAAACAAAGGGTAGGAATAAATGGTAAATTTTCAGATTGGAGAGGGGTAACTAGTGGTGTCCCCCAAGGGTCAGTCCTGGGACCAATCCTTTTCAACTTACTCATAAATGATCTGGAGAAAGGGGTAAGCAGTGAGGTAGTAAAGTTTGCAGATGATACCAAACTGTTTAGGATAGTCAAGACAGAAGCTGACTGTGAGGGACTCCAAGAAGATCTCACCAAACTGAGTGATTGGGCAGCAAAATGGCAAATGAAATTTAATGTGGATAAGTGTAAAGTAATGCACATTGGGAAAAATAACCCCAACTATATGTACAGTATGATGGGGGCTAATTTGGCTACGACAGATCAGGAAAGGGATCTTGGAGTTATCGTGGACAGTTCTCTGAAAACTTCCACACAGAGTGTAGCGGCAGTCAAAAAGGCAAATAGGATGCTAGGAATTATTAGGAAAGGGATAGAAAATAAGACCCAGAATATCTTACTGCCCCTGTATAAAACTATGGTACGCCCACATCTTGAACACTGTGTACAGATGTGGTCTCCTCACCTCAAAAAAGATATTTTGGCCTTGGAAAGGGTTCAGAAAAGGGCAACTAAAATGATTAGGGGTTTGGAACGGGTCCCATATGAGGAGAGGTTAAAGCGACTGGGACTTTTCAGTTTAGAAAAGAGGAGACTGAGGGGGGATATGATAGAGATATATAAAATCATGAGTGGTGTGTAGAGGGCCAATAAAAAAAAAGTTATTTATTAGTTCCCTAAATAGAAGAACTAGAGGACACCAAATGAAATTAATGGGGAGCAGCTTTAAAACTAATAAAAGAAAGTTCTTCTTTACACAGCGTGTAGTCAACCTGTGGAACTCCTTGCCAGAGGAGGCTGTGAAGGCTAGGACTATAATAGAGTTTAAAGAGAAGCTAGATAATTTAATGGAGGTTAGGTCCATAAAAGGCTATTAGCCGGGGGATAAAATGGTGTCCTTGGCCTCTGTTTTTCAGAGGCTGGAGAGATGGCAGGAGACAAATCGCTTGATCATTGTCTTCGGTCCACCCTCTCTGGGGCACCTGGTGCTGGCCACTGTCGGTAGACAGGATACTGGGCTAGAAGGACCTTTGGTCTGACCCAGTATGGCCGTTCTTATGTTCTTAGATTGGCATGGACGCTTTTCCGCAAAAGCACTTTTTGTGGAAAAGCGTCCGTGCCAATCTAGATGCGCTTTTCTGCAAAAAAGCCTTGATCGCCATTTTTGCGATCGGGGATTTTTTGCGCAACACAAATCTGAGCTGTCTACACTGGCTTTTGCCCGAATGGGAGCAGCATAGTATTTCCGCAAGAAGCACTGATTTCTTACATGAGATCATCAGTGCTTTTGCAGAAATTCAAGCGGCCAGTGTAGACAGCTGGCAAGGTTTTCCGCAAATTGCGGAAAAACTTGCCAGTCTAGACACAGCCTTTGAGTACAATGTTTCATTTATGATATTATTAATCATTGTCAGTTATTAATAATATTAAATTGTATATTTTCAGTCATGCAAATGGACATTCTTATATGGCTCTTTGTTCGCCACTTATTCTGAATTTTGATATAGTTTGGTTCTTTGGTTTAAAAAGATTGCTGACCCTTGATCTAGTGTTAAAGGGAGAAGTAAAGCAGAAATGAGAATCAGCTAGGGTTGTCAGGTGTCCGGTTTTGAACCGGACAGTCCAGTATTTGAGCTTTCTGTTCATGAAACTAAAAACTGAACTAATCTAGGATAAAAATGGAAAATATAGGAGGAAGGAAGGAGAGCTAAAGATGTCCAAATCAGAAATAAAGGGAAACAAAGAATATTAAGAACAATATACTTACACAAACAGGGAGGAAAGGGGAACAGAATATACTTCAGATGTTAGAATGTTGAGACTTGTTGTGTTTTATATGTATTATTATAGCACTTAAATGCTTTAATTTTAGACTAGGGTCCAGTTATGTTTTGTGCTGTACAAACAGAAAACAAAGAAACTTACAATATTAGGCATTGTCTACACTACAAAGTTTTCTAGGCAAAAGTTACGCCACGTAAAGTACTTTAATTAAAACTGCTATTACATGTGCACGCTAGCTCCCTTGTTTGTAGAGTGCATCCACACTACAGTTCTTGCAGTGCACTGTGGTAGCAAATGGCCACAGAGTGCTTTGGGAAGTGTTTGCAATGCCTTATGAAGCAGGTACAGCATTACATCATACAGGTTTCTTAATCCCAAAGTTACAGGGGCATTCTAGTAGGTTGTCAGCTGCTTTTTCAACTAAAGTGGGAGTGGGGGGAGGAAGGGAACTAAGCAGGCTGCGTGTCCTATCCTGGGGAAAGGGAACAGCACCATTCCCACACAGCCTCTTGCTCTGCCGCAGTCTCTCTCGAAGGAGCCTATTGTGCTTGCCTGCCTATGATTCTGTGATTCTCTCTGGCTACGTCTATACTACAGACTTCTTGTGCAAGAAGCCTTTTGCACTAGAGTTTTTGCGCAAAAACTTCTTGCGCAAGAGCACGTGCACACTTCAAAGCACAGGGCGGAAGCGATGTGCTTTTGTACAAGAGAGCGTCCACACTGCTGGACCCTCTTGTGCAAGAAAGCTCTGATGACCATTCTGTGAATGGCCATCAGAGCACCAGTGCTTTTTTCCATAGGGGTTTTTTGCTCAAATGTTCACATTAGCCTTTTTGTGCAATAGTTGTAGCGCTAAAAGCAGTTATGTCTCAGAAAAGGTGGTTTACCTATGGTGGAAAAAGTCCTCTGTTCTGCCGTTTAACTGTCCATTTAATTACGCAAGAGCTCATTTGAAGTGTGGATGCTCCCTAGGTTTTTGAGAAAAAACAGCTGGTTTTGCGCAAAAACCTTGTAGTGTAGACATAGCCTCAGAGTTTTTCCACAGCTTCCTCAGCTGCCAGGAACAGCATTAAGAGTAGCTTTGTGAGCTCTCTGGGGTGAGAAATGTCCAAGCAGTACTGCAGTCTCTCCCCCCAGTCTGCCTGCTGCAGGTATTCCAAGTACAGGCTAGAAAATGAGCATTCCAATGATTTTTCTCTGTTCCCCAAAAGGAGAAGCATGATCAATTGACAGATATTTCCTAGAGTTTTGAAAAGGGAGGAGCACATGCCTGCATAGAAGCAGAGATCAAAACGGTGAACAGAGCAATCAGGACAGGCATTGTGGGATACTGGCAGAAGCTAGTTCTGTCAACAAAACAAACAGCAGTGTCTTCACTGATGCTTCATCGTTTTATCTTTTCCACAAAAGATGTTATGCCTCCTGCTAAGATGATTTTTTTTGTTAGCAAAACAGCATTGTTTTTCTGTCAAAAGTAGCTTTGTAGTGTGTACACCTCCTCTGTTTTGTCAATAAAAGGCAGCTTTTGCTGACAAAACAGTGTAGTGTAGACAAGGCCTAACTACAAGACAACAGGTTGATACAGACCAAGCAACAGAGAAGTATAAGTGTGCAATGAGACAATAATGAGAGGAGATAGCATGTGGTATATGAGACAGAAGTGGGAAAGGAGGAGTCTGTGACACCAGTGCATCTTTCAGGGCTTGAAAGAAAGCAGACTACCTTGGATTTTGTTGTTTCCAGTCCAGCTCATCTGAGTAAGTGGGTTTTACCAGTGAAACTCATGATCCTATGTATTTGTTGGTCTCTAAGGTGCCACAGGACTACTCATTGGTTTCAGAATTACTAACATAGCTACCCCTCAGCAACTTGCAACTGAAAGAGTTTAGCTACAGACTACTGTATGCCTCTCGCTACTACATGTATGTTAGGGTGATTTTAATAAATAAATTAATGGAGATTACCTATCTCCTAGAACGGGAAGGGACTTTGACAGGTCATTGAATCCAGTCCCCTGCCTTCACAGCAGGACCAAGTACCATCCCTGACAGATTTTTGCCCCAAATCCCTAAATGGCCTTTACAAGGATTGAACTCACAACCCTGGGTTTAGTAGCCTAATACTCAAACCACTGAGCTATCCCTCCCCCATAAAATGATCTATTAGATCTTTAATGTTAGTTAGTTATTAAAGACAAGAATGTATTCCCTCTTCCTCTCTAACCTAATAATCCAGAAATTTTTTAAATGATCTCAGACTGATAATCATCTCTCATAAGTATTTATTTTAGTAAATGTTTCTATAGTGATTTCTCCTGGTTTTCTGAAAAATTATTGTTCCAGTTTTGTGGACTGAGAAATTACTTTTCTCCGTGGTACAAATAGTATATATTTCTTTGAAGTGATGTCTGGAATTAATAGCATAAAGTTGCTTTAAGACTTGATAACACATCTTTTCTTTAACTGTATTTTATTTGCAGAACTGTAACTCTAGACCATGCAACAGATAGCGCAAAAGTAATTGGGAAAGAAACACTAAACATGTTTCACACAATGAAACTGAACATATCAGATATGCGAGGGGTGAGTTAATAAAACTGAGAATTCAAGTTTCTGTTTTTTTACTTTCCCATTCTGTGTTGATATAGTTTATGCAACTTTGTTTGGCTGCACACATTTAGATTGATATTAAAAGAGTAATAGTTGCACATACGAAGAAGTACAACTTCAGTATTTGGAAAGTTAGTAAAGTTTTCATAGTTTCACAGTTGAATATCACAATTACAGTTAACAGATTGGCAGTGAATAATATACTAGCTATGTAAATGTAGAAAAAGGCCTAGTAGCCATCCATTCACCACCTATTTCATGCTGTGTGGCCAGTCATACACTATCTCAGGATTTCTCTCCCAAGATTTTAGAAAATTTGCAGGTAAACCTGCAAATGGTACTACGCACCCTTGAAGTGTACAAAATATGTTTTTAAATATCTGTAGATTTATTTTGGGTGTTACTTTGGACTAAATTTAAAGGTGAGGGGAGCTTTTCTGGGCAGGGAATATACCTCATAGAAAATAAAAGTCTGTTAAGTTTGTTACTATCTCACTTTGGGGGAACCCTGCTCTTGTGCACTTGGCATTTACCTTCACTGTTTGATATTCAGGAACTGAAGTGGTAAGTGTAACATAGAATCTAAATTGTTCATGTAGTTCTGTTGACATAGCCTTTTTCTTTACCCCAGAGAAATGAAGAAGGTGGCACTTTTGTAATGTCTTAGCCGTTGACATGGGGCTGATTTTATTTTTTAGTGTCCGCAGAATATTTTTCCTGTAAAAATAAGTGGATGTTTTTGGTCAAGAGGGCTGGAGGAGTTTATACATTTTTTTAAAACCTCCATTAAATTAATGACTGCTTAAGTTACACTTCTTAGTTATTGTTCTTGATTTTGTGATTAGAAATAAGGATACAAATGTGTTTTTGTTTTGAGGTTGGAATTCAGGTTCATCAGTTAGTTCCCATCAATAAAACCGCTTCAGCTGTTTCCTCTCGCTCATCAGTACCATCTGGACATTTACCTGGGGGATCCCATTCAGTTATTGATCTTCTTCATGTTCAGAAACCTAAGAAACATTTGGAAGAAGACCATAAAGAAGGTCAGTAGCTACTTATACTGAACAACCTGTTCTACCTCGTATTTAGCTGTGATATTCTTAGAGCTCTTCTTTAGGTCTGGAAAATATACTGTGTAAGCTGGAAATTTGTTTTTTTCACCAACAGAAGTTGCTTAATAAAAGGTATTACCTCACCCACCTTGTTTCTCTAATATCGAGGACAACACTGCATGCTTTAAATTGCTATGGTTAGTTATATTTTGTGTTTGTGAAAGTATTGGCTTCCTTTTGGGAAACAACTCAATTTACCATGATTTTGCATCTGAACATTTTTTAACAAAAATTCAGTGCAAGTTAATGTAAGCAATAAAGACTTTGAGTGCATATTTTGCTCTAAGTCCCCCCTTCCCTCCCGAAAAAGAGCGACATACATCTTAGTTTAGAATCAGAACGTCTAAAATCTTGAAAAGTTAGTTGGATAGCTTAAAGTAGATATTTAAAGCAGCAAAAGGTTCTCATTAGCCATTTCCATTATTGCACAAACTACCAAATGTTTTTCAGTAGAAATATGGGGTAACTCAAATTCCATACCATGCAAAAATATGTTTTTGAACTTTTAAGAGAATCTCTCTATGTATTGCTTTCTACATTTAAAGTATTTGTGGCGGCTATGGATCTCGAAATATCGTCTGCATCAAGAACGTGCTCTTTTTTGCCATCTCTCACTACCCATGTGACATCCGGTCTCAATCCAATTACCAGCAAAGTTGAGTCTGCAGCCAAATGGAATGGTTTACACAATCCTAGAAGTGTAAAATCAAGACTTAATTTAAGTATTGAGGTTCCTTCACCGTCCCAGGTAAATATGAGGGTTACAGAACTTCTGATATATGTTTGGAATTTATTGTACAGGAATGCAGTTCCTATTTTTGGTGGAATTAACACAAGCAGGAAAAACTGTCATTCTTCCAGTATTTTTCTTCCTTTGTACAATGTCAGAGAATAAAACTGGGACTAAAAAGAAGATACTCTGAAATCAGGGTATTGAATAGATTACCCTACACTCAGCAACTCTGAAGCTCTTTAAAGAAATAAAAACCTTGGTTTTAAAAATCACAAAGTTCTGAAAACTTAACTCAATCTTGTGATACTTTTTTGTGATAATGCTAGTATATGATAAAAATTAAAATGTTAGGAATTTAAATATGTATTTTAAATTATGTATTATGTACTGATCTTATGTTATTAATAGAGACTATTTTCCATGTAGACTAACTGTTAAAGGGGATTTTTACGAAGTCCCGTTTATGTTTTCATGAAGGTAGAACCCTTAAGCACTGTTAGTATCCTTTTGTTATTGTCCTGTTCATCCTAATATCTTAGTAGAGCTAAATAAGAGTTCTGCTCTACACTAATTAATTGTCATGGTAATTTTGCTTAACATATTAAAGTTATATAATACAAAAGATGAAAATATATTTAGGTACAAAACTGAGTGATCAAGTTGCTGTATTGCTGAATGATCAGTTCAACTTGCTTTAAACCAGACAGTAGACAGATGTTTAAATCAATATACATGTTGCCCATATTTTATTTGTATTGGTTATTTAGGGTTATAATGCAGATTAAATAGATGTAAAGGAAAGTTTATTATAGAAGATATTTATTTATTATGTTAAATACTATTTGTAAATATACAAAACTAAGCACTTGCATCTACTGGGCAGCTTATAATGTTAGGCATTTTCCCTTTTACTTCATACAGCTGCCACAACTGTTAGTACAGTCATATTCCAAGGTAGCTTCTGTTATACAAATTAGGGTGTCAATTGTGTTACAATTTCTTCTAATTTCAGTTTAAAGAGTCATAGTATTTATTTTATAATCTTCCCAGAAAAATCTAATGGCCTTTTTATTTTTATTTTATTTGCAGTTAGATCTGTCTGTCTTGGAAGCACTGCCATCTGATCTCAGAGAACAAGTAGAGCAAATGTACACCATTCAACAGGGAGAGACTTATAGTGATAGTAAAAAAGAGCCCATAAATGGGTGTAACAGTGAGTTTCTGCCACAGCCAGTTGGAGCAGTTCTCCTACAAATATCAGACCTCCAAGAGCCAAACAGTAATGCAGGAATTAATGTAATTGCCCTACCAGCATTCTCGCAGGTAGAGTATACTCTAAAATAAGTGGGTTTTAACATGGTGTCAAAAAATATGAGCTTTGAATCTATAGTAATAAATAATTAACAAATTAATTTATCCAGGCAAAATTATTATAATTTGAGTCCTTCAGAACATATCCACTAAGGCCACTAAGTATTGAGCTCTGCAACTTTAGAATTTTTATCCTGGGCTCAAAGTATAATATATGTAAATGAATTATAGTCGCCAGTATTTCAGCATCTGTGACTTGGGGAAAAAAATTGACATACAGGTTCTGCAATTACTCCTAATTTTGAAATAAAATGAGATGTAGGACCAGTTTTTTCCTTGCACTTCTGCTGTCTTGGGTTATACGAATAGTGCAAAGCAGTTCTAAAATAAGCATAGCTAGCCACTAAAGGATCAGCTCCTTGTAGATAGATTGTTTGTTGGCATAAAGCTAGAGTAGTAACTCCCAGGCCATACGTAACATGCCGACCAATTTAGTGTGTGTTTGTGATGGGAAGGAGGAGGAATGACAAAAGTTTCCATGTGTCCCAGCAATTCCCAGATGCTTTATTTGTTGCTTGAGGCTGCTATTGCAAATTAGAGAAGCCTAAGGACTTCTGAATCATGAAGACTCCTGGACTGGTGCATGGTAGGACCAAGATTAGGGGAGTGCAAAAGTGGCTTTATAGGATGATAACTTGAAGTGGTGGATGAATGCTGTTCATCTTCTCTTCAATCCCAGTCTAAGATGGATCAGATGGGAGCTAATTCTATATTCACTGTTCTCAGGATACTATACTTGACTAAACATCCCATTAGGTGAGGGGGGGAATTGAACTAGGATCTCCTACACACTGGCTGAGTACCCTAACCACAGGATTAAAGGTTGTAATAGAGGCCTTTCTCCCCAGCTATTTTGTGTGGAATTGCAAAAACAGCTTCGCCTCCTAAGCTGTGTAACTCCAAAAAAGGGGAGTTGAGTTCCCAGCTGTAGATTGCAAACAGAGATAGATGTTTCACTCCAGCCTTGACTTAGGTGCTGAAGTTGCTGAGGGGTAGGGCTTATTCTTCTCATTACCATTTCCAATTTTCTAGCTTACACTGTCCAGTGTCCTGGCTTTTGTGCATCCTGTTCTGAAGTGTGTAACTCAGACTTTGTGGGTTCCAGTGATTTTTTCTATGCATCTAATTGTTAGGTATTAGGGTTGGATCTACAAAGGGACTTTGCCACAAGTTCTCAAAACTTAAAGTAACATGAGTTCAACAAATCTTAAATCTGTTACTATTGGTAGCTTAATGTAAAACAATATGTGGTCTTGCCTAAAATGCCTTCGTGTCATAAACTATATTGTAATGAGAGAATATACCCTAGACACATTGATCATCATCCTATTTATAGCAATTGTTAATATGTTGGAAGATAGTTATCCGGTCCCACCTCCATCTCCTTTTCTCAAAACTAAAAATGCCCAATATTTTTTCTTTTCTCATAAACCAGATTTTCTAAATGCTTTCCAATTTGTCCATATGTGTAAAAGAAAAGTTATTTATATTTGAAATTATTAATGAATCTGTACAGTAGAACGCTCCAAAAATTGAAATATTATGATTGTTATACTGCAGGTGTGGAGTATTTTAGCTATAACAGCTCAGCAGATGTAAATTATTACAAATTTATGCCCTGCAATTACTTCTTAAGTTATTTGTTTTTCAACTCTACCTCACTTTTGTCTGAATGAGAGGGTGCCTGATTAATCAGCTGTTTGGTTTTGTTCATTTGGAAATTTGTGGGAAGTTTTCACTTATTAGTTCTGAGGTTCATGTTGTAAGAATCCATATAGGTTTAATTCATTTGTTAGCCTCCGTAATAGTCATTTGCAATATAGAAAAAGCTATACGATATGTAATGTTTGAAGTTTAAAGCGGAGTAGTTAAGTAGTAATGAATACAGGTTTTTACGTATATTTATAACCTAATGACATGTGTTTGCTGTATTGAAGTTAGTTCTTTGTGTGCTTACTCATGTCCTTTCCACATTAGGTGTTCGCATGCCGCAAGAACAGTTGCTGGAGGTTTTTCACTCCATGATATCTGCTGGGCTAGTTCTAATGCCGTGTGTTCTTGTGCCAGTATGAGACCTTGCATCCCCTCAGTTCTTTCTTACTACCCATGATGGTTGCTGGAACAACTTCTCTTGCCTTGGCAAGACATTCAGTCAGTGGTTCTGTTGTTCCTTCCTTTCTTTCACAAGTCTAGTTACCGTCAGTTATTTCTTTTAGTAGTAGTATACATAGTGATAGCCTCCACATTTAGCTCAGAAGGGCATCCTACACTCCTGGGGCTGGGCATGCCTTATTCTCTGGGCTTCAATCCTTGTGCCTCCTGTGGCAAGCCCATGCCAGTGGGGAACCTACACTGCAGCTGTCTGAAGTGTCTGGGGGGTGGATTACATTTGAGAGCATTGCCAGATCAAGCCTCATGAGTGAGGACAGGAAGGTTAAGCTAACTTCTATCCTAATGGAAGCCAGGAGTAGACAAGTGTTGGAACAGAGCTGGTCAGACATTGGTAGGGTGTGCTTCTCCAATGGAACAAGTGTCCTGGCTCTGTTTCCTTATACTAGTACTGAGGAAGAAACAAAGATCCAAGAGGAGACTTTTCCCAGAACTGAGGAAGAATAAACTTGGGAAGTGCACCACTTCTTTACTCCCACTCTGGCACCTTCGACTGAATCCTGCTTGGAGGTGCGGTTGAGTCTAGTACAAGACTGTACACCAACATCAAGGGGTCGTCATAGCACCAACTGGATTTCCGTGTAATCCACCTTGGAGGGATTTGCAGTGGCCAGGGACCAATTGGTTCTCCCAGTACTGCCAACCCTGGCAGAACAAGTTCTGGAACGAGCAAGGTCATCAAGCAAGAGTGAGTACCTTGCCTCAAACTCTTATTCTGGCACTGACTCCACTGGTACTGACCACAGAGGAAGAAACTACTGATGTCTGCAAAGTGTTCACTCCTCTGACACCATTCCCTGGACTCTCAGCACCAACTGATAAAGGTTACCAGCCCTATGGTCCCTCCATGCTGATTTGTCCTTGGGGTCAGAAGTGAAGTTGTACAGCCAACCAGAGGGCCAATACTAGTACCTAATATGTTTTGTGAGATTCTGGTGCTGAGGCTCCTCCAGTCACCTGTCCTCATGGACAGTGGCATTTGCAGGAATCCATAGGGTTTTCTCCTGGTACTTGGGAGCATCTTCTAGCCATTCATACAAGGCAGTGTTTGAGAGAAGGTCTTCTCTACTGTGCCACCCAGACTCAAATACTGAGTGCACTATTGATACTCAGGAATTACAGCTGCACGATGTCAAAGCAACATGCATGAGTCTAACTTTATCTCAAAAACTGGCTGATCAATACCTGGTCAGAGGTCCAGGAGAGAGCCAGCATCAGTCTGGTCCAAGCTATCTTCCAAGCTCTGGGTCTGTTGGTAAATGAGCATGTCAACTCTCATCCCTGTGTAGCGGATAGAGCTTATTGGTGCAGTGCTTGATTTTATCCGGACTAGAGACTTCCTCCTACAAGCAAGCTGTCAGACAATGTTGGCTCTGATATCAAAGATCAAGGCGCACTGCATCACAACAGCCAGTTTCTGCCTCAAGCTTTAAGATCACTTGACAGCGTGCACCTACGTGGTACAGCATGCAAGATTGTTCCTCAGACCCTTTTTTTATTCCAATGGCCTCAGTGTTCTCACCGAGTTGTGTTACAGTTCCTGCCCTATCCTCAGCTCCCTCAGCTGATAGAGGAATCCTGATCAATAAGGGCAGCATCCTTTTGTCACATCCCAGACTCAGTACCTCTAATCTCGGACTTGTCCAGTCTAGTTGGGAGACTCACCTTAAGCATCTTAGAGTTCAAGATCTGTGGTCCCAGGTGGAACCCCCTTGCATATAAACATCCGCTCACAGCAGCCTGCGTACGATGCCAGGTGTTTCTACCCCAGATCACAGGCAAAGCTGTGCAAGTACTCATAACAGCCATGTTTTACATCAGCAGGCAGGGAGGAGCTATTGGATGCTTGTTGGACTACTGTACAAAGCATTCCATCCACTTCAAAATTTCTCGCCTTCGGGAGCCTGGAACACTAGGATAGATCATCACCTCTGCAGACCTTTCTTTTCTCACCATGAGTGGTTCCTTAATCCTGATGCAGCAATATTCATCTTTCAGAGGTGGAGTTTTCTCCTTGTAGACTTGTTTGCACCCAAGCAGAACAGGATATGTCAGCAGTTTTGCTCTCTACCCTTTCACAGCCCTTGTTCACTCACAGTGTTGTACCAATAAAAGCAAGCAGGATCTTATGAGGGGGATAAGGCAAAAAGCCACATTTATTGTAAAGATAATAATAAAAAAATAAAGAAAAGATAGAAGCAAACAACGTTGTTTAACTATTTAACCCTTATACATATAAACATTCATTCATCCATTCATTCAGGTTCTGTGTATTTGTTATAGTTACCAGCCTGGAAGTTGCTTGTGACAGAATACTGGCCAGGTATTCTGTACACAAGTGATGGTAGTGGGGAGCGAAGTCCTGATCAGATGCGCATCTGAAGCTCCTGGTAGGCTGGCAGCAGAACCTTGGACTCCAATTCCATAGTCTTTTAGTCCAGTTCTTATAGGAATTTCTTCCTATGCCAGTCTATGGAAATTGCTGCATCATGCTGATGTCTCCAGGGTGGCTGCCAGGTGCTCGTCAGTGATCTCATTGGGTGGACCTCCAGTACTTGGTTTTCTCCACTTGACACCTTTTGGTTGCACTGGCACCTGATGCCTTCTTCAGCCCTTTGTTGCTGTATTCTCAGGCTGGCACCTCTCAGAACCATTCACTCATCATCCAAGCACTCTCTCTCTTACATACATTCCTTAATTAATGTTTCCCATACAATATTTTTGTATAATAATAACTTTACATATATCAGAGTTGTAGTTACAAAAAGTTTCTGGGTGGTATTGCTTAAAACATTCTCTGAGTGCTGAGTAAAGTTACAATGTTTTAAAGAGAACAAGCCTCAATTATGTAACAATGCCCTTAGTCAATTACAGGGCTTGGCTCCCATAGCAGAGTTAGTGGCTTGACAATGCATTGTTACAATGTATCTCTGCAATGTCAATTTCAAGCAGCCCCTTGCACAAGCTTGAGCATGCCCTGGGGCACAGAGGGGGGGCTGTTTCTGGCTACATAGGATTATATTCTTAACAGTTTTAAGTTACATGACCTAATACATTATATTCTAAAGGGGCAATAATAATAAATCTAAACATTTAACAATCTTAACTAATAATAAGAAGAATTAATAATAAATCTAAACGCTTTAAGTTGTGGGGAACAAATTATGGGGAGTCACTTCCATTTGGGGGAATAATTTTCAATACATTAATATGTTATCCCTACAACAGATGTCTTCCTACTCCTATGGACAGAGTACCTGTTCATTGTGTTTCCCCTCCATTTCTCTTGTGCACAAGGTCCTACTGAACATAAAATGAGCATTCTTATAGCCTTTGCATGGCTGCATCAACACTGGTTTGGCATGCTAGTGGATCTGTCAGTATCATCCCCATTGCTGCTCTTTCCTCTCCTGGACCTTTCTGCTCCATTGACTGTGATAGCTCCATAGTTGAAGCTGGCCCGTTCAGAGCAAGTCTGCAAGGTCTTCTAGTGGGAAACCATCTTCTAGAACAGCTTAGTTCACAAGTGGAAGTATTTTTCAATGTGGTTATCTCAGTGAGGTTTCTCACTGACTCAGTCATCCCTCCATTCTTTGTTGGAGTACGTGCTCCATCTGAAACAATAGTTGTCAGCCATTTCATCAAGCAAGGCACAGATAGCAGCAGTTTTAGCCTTCCACTCAAACTCACTAACACATTTCTCTATAGGACCTAAATCTGGTCCTGTCAAGACTCTCAGGCCCCTCTTAGAGCCACTGGCATCATGTCCTGCATTTGAACTTCTCCTGAAAGAGCACATTCCTGATGATTACCTTGGCCAGGAGAGTCTCAGAAATCAGAGCCTTTACATCAGAACTCCAGTGTATGCCATTCTTTATTAACTAGATTCAACTGTGGTCCCATCCAGCATTCTTTCAAAGATGGTCTTACAGTTTCATAGAAATCAGGCTATTTTCTTCAGGAAATCATACAAGAATTCAGAGAAGCAGCATTTCCACACATTCGATGTGAGACATGCCTTGGCCTTCTATCTTGAGAGGACCAAGCCATTCCATAAATCCATACAGCTCTTTATGGCAGTAGCAGACTGGATGAAAGGTCTACTGGTTTCACTTGGGAGAACTTCATTCTAGATCAATTCTTGTGTGTGTACATGCTAAGAGCAGGTGGGAATCCTACCTCCTGCCAAATTCACTGCCCATTTAGCGAGAACTCAGGCTTCATTTCTGGCAAAGGTCCTCATCCAACACATCTGCAGAGATGTGATGTGGTCTTTGGTATATACCTTGTCCTCCAACTATGTTATCCCCAGAAGGGTGGAGATGATGCCAAGTTTAGGTAGAACATTGTTGCAGGCCATATATCAATGAATTTCGAGTCCATCTCCTTGTATGCTGCTTAAGAGGTACCTAACATAGTATGGACATGAGCGAGCACTAAAAGAAGAAAAACGATTACTTGCCTTTTCACAACTGTTGTTCAAGATGTATTGCTCGTGTCCATTCGATGATCCATCCTCCTTGCCCATATGTCAGAATTAGCTGTCAAAAAGAAGCTGAAAGGGTGCGAATATGTTTGGGTCCCTTATACCAGTGTATGAGTGCTTAGCACCAGAGAGCACTAGAGCTAGCCAATGGATGCCATTGAGGAAGAAAATCTCAGGCGACTGTACACATGTTGCATATACACCTAGGCTGTGTCTACACTGGCATGAATTTCCAGAACTGCTTAAAACGGAATACTATTCCGTTTTAAGTTTTTCC
Source organism: Pelodiscus sinensis (assembly GCF_049634645.1). Lineage (NCBI taxonomy): Eukaryota > Metazoa > Chordata > Testudines > Trionychidae > Pelodiscus > Pelodiscus sinensis. The sequence goes on along the minus strand of NC_134711.1, from coordinate 229,440,983 downwards.
AGAAAAGGAGCGTCTACATTGGCAGGCTGCTTTTCCGGAAAAGCCCTTTTTCCGGAAAAGCATCTGTGGCCAATGTAGACGCGCTTTTCCGGAAAAGAGCCCTGATCGTCATTTTCGCGATCGGGGCTTTTTTCCGGAAAAGACTAATGGGCTGTCTACACTGGCCCTTTTCCGGAACAGTGTTCCGGAATAAGGACTTATGCCCGAGCGGGAGCAGAATAGTTTTTCCAGAATAGCGGCTGATTTTGTACAGTAGAGCATCGTTGCTTTTCCGGAAGTTCAAAGGCCAGTGTAGACAGCTCGCAGCTTATTCCGGAAAAGCGGCTTATTTTCCAGAATAAGTGGCCCAGTGTAGACACAGCCCTAATGTGGAATGGACATGAGCAGCATGTCTTGAAGAAAAGCAGTTATGCAAAGGTTAGTGACTGATGTTTAGTATGATGAGTTAATAAGGAAAGTTCATTTATAAGATCTTAACTTTACAAGAGATTTGTTTTGTCTCAAAGTTTCATCACCATATTAATAATTTATTACAGATATAAAGACCAACATAAAGTTTGAAACCTTTGCAAGGTTAACTTTCTGTTTAGTTTTTTAAGCTATGTTTAAGACATTCAGGATACACAGATAATTACTTAAGTGTCAGGCAATTAGTTAATTTTGTACATACAACCTTTAGTGTGGATTTCTATCTTAGTACAACTTACGAAGTGCTACTTTAAGCAATGAAAGCAGAGATGCATATGCACAAGTTAAAAACAAAATAAAATATTCTGTATATGATTTTATTTGAGAAGTTATGAGAGGCTATTATTAGACTGTTGCAAAGCATATACACAAAGAGACTGTGTTCATACTTTATGTGCAAATTCCTGATTCTTGGGGTGCTTAACCATTCAGCTTTTAACTTTTCAAAAAATATTTTAATAGAAATGCCTATGTTTTTAAAAGTAATTCCAAGTTCTGGAAATTTTCGGCTGGATTCCACTGTTATGTGCTATAAATACAAGGTGTGCATTCAGTAAAGCCAGGACTTCATCCAAGGCTTACCTTATTTACTGCACGTCTTATGTGTTGAAAACTTTGTGCTGGGCATGAAGATTTCAAATCTGAAAAAAATCTGTGCCAAGTGCATCAAGATTTACCTTTGTAAGCAGATGCACAGTTTATATGATGTGAGTATTCATTAGAGAGGTAAGTTAGTATGTGTGAACAGTGCAGCCTGTCTTCTGTACAAATATTTGTAGATCTCAGTTGAAGATCTTGAAAAACAACAAGACTTGGCAGAATCGTTTGTAATTATTTTTATAATTCTGATGAATAATATCAGTGTTTATTTTTCATCATTTTTTCAATTTTTATTGATTTTTTTTTTTAATTTTCATAGTGGCACAAAAATTTGCATTTTCAGCATTTTTAACTTTTTTTAATCATTTGTAAATTTTCACAATTATGGGAAGTTATGGAAGGGGCCAGACAATAATTAATGACAAAAGACACTGAGATTCAAAAAGTTAAAGCTTTATAATTGTTAAAACACAAATTGTCATCGTCTTGTGTGAAAATACACATAGTATGCTCAATTCAAACTCTGATACGTTCTTAAGCACCATTTTTCTTATCTTTCCTGCTTGTACATTTCTGTTATTCTTGATGCAAGTATATTTTCATCAGTTTGTGTGTGTGCAGATAAATTGTTGGTTTAGCAACACTTACAAATAAAATTCTAACCTTCTAAGCCTAAAAACATGTAATTCTCATACATGAAGGTTGTTTTTTCCAAAGCCTTGTAATTTCACCAGAATCTAACAATTTTCACTGGGAAAACTTAAAGCCAATTCTCAGTAAAATCTGTCTCCCTACCAAATTAATTTTTGTCCTCACCCATTTTCGCTTTTAGACCATTTCAAAAGGGTCACAAGAATTTTTTTGTAATGGAGGAAAGTGTACATTTCACCCTGAGTGAAAATAGCGCTCTTTTTTTTTTTCCACTAAAAACTTGCAAAGGCAAGTATTTGAAACTTTCAGAACATTGAGCAACTCAAAACTGGAGAATAATAGCGTATATAGTATTTCTACTGGCTCATGAAACTTCATCTGAATGTTCAAAGAAAAATCTAGAATACACTACACTGTTATCTTGACTTTCTGAAACCCTGTTATCTGTACTCTGCATTACCTGAGTCCCTTCCCTGTAGAGGATAGGTGCAGAGCTTTGGATAATAGACCAGAGACACCGCTCCCAGCAGCCCGGAGGCCATGCTGCTGCTGAATGGCTCCTGCAGCAACATGGGAAATCCGCTATAGCTCCCCCCATCATGACCCTTTTTACTTGCTCCTATGGTTCCAGAGGGCTCTCTGCATTGATGCAGTACTGGTGACATCCTATTGTTGCAAGCCTATGATGCAGGGAATTGTGGGGTTGTAGCAGAGTAAAGCACTATCCTAGCCAAGGGTCTGCTTTCTGCCTTACCTTGAGCACAACCTCTTCTTCTCACACATGCACCTTGTGCCTGCTGTAATCAAAAGGGCGCAAGAGTGGCATCAAAGGGAGGCTTCTCCAGCCCTGCTGTCATGAGGAGTAAGTGAATGGAGCCATGATGTTAGAGTTGAAGAGGTCTTCCTTTGCTGCTCCTCCTTTCCTCTGGTCTACTATCAAATTCCCAGGTCACCAAATAAAATCCAAGTTCTCCATTCTATTTGAATAATCAGAAATATACTCTATGGGCACGTTTAAACTAAGTTCCTCTTCCAAAAGAGGAATGTAAATGAGCCCAATTGAAAATGCAAATGAAGCACAGATTTACAAATCTCGCACTTCATTTACATAATTGCGTGAGAGTTCTTTTTTGAAAAAGGGTTTTTCGCAAAAGAAATCTCAGTCTAGATGAGATTCTTTCAGGGAAAAAACTCCTTTTTTGAAAGAACCCGTACTCATTTTTTCAGGAGTGCAGGTTCTTTCAAAAAAGGGTTTTTTCCCTAAAGAACCCCATCTAGTCTGCAGTTCCTTTTTTGAAAAACCCTTTTTCGAAAAAGCATGCTCACATGATTATGCAAATGAAGTGCAAGATTTGTAAATCTATGCTTCATTTGCATTTTCGATCGGGCTCATTTACATTCCTCTTTCGGAAGAGGAATGTAGTTTAGACATAGCCTATATCTGTGTTCCAAGCTCTGGCCAGATCAAGATGGTAATGAATGACAGAAAATTATTCATCCCAAAAGTAAAAATCTGTATAATCAAAGGGGGGCTAGTTTAGGGAGGAAGAAAGGCTACTACCCCCCTCCAAATCTAGTAAAACTCAGGTAGCTAGATAAATGTATAGACCCTGCACTCAAGGAAATGCAAGTTGCTTCCAAGATGCTCCATTTGGGAAGCATCATATTTAAAAAACTGCAGGGTGCAAGAATTAGGAGGAACCAGATGTCATCCCTACTAGCATTGAGGATAAGGGTGAGCAAGGAATGCTTCTGGGTGTCTGTCCCTGGACAAAAGTTGTTTTGCACGTGCTCCCATTACACATATGTGTGTGTTTTAAAGGCACAGCTTAGCCCAAAACATTCAGCTAGTATTTCCTTAAATTGATTATTTTCATAATATAAGTATTTTATTGAATTGGTACTCTGAATGTGATATTTAAATTGACTTGATTATAAATGCGACTAAATAAATTAGTTCTAAAATAAATTGCATTTAAAATGCAATTGAAAGAAAAATAATTTAAGCTTTTCTCTCATCAGAAATGTATATAGAAATGCAAATAAGATATCTTACAATATTTTGAATTTATCTGAACACAATAGACACAGAGCGCGAACGCCTTTCTCATGTGGGTAAACAAGAAAAAGTAAACATCAAACACTCTTCCTTATCAGTAGATAAACCTCTAATGAATTATTTCTCATTGTTCAGGTGGACCCTGAGGTTTTTGCTGCACTCCCTACAGAGCTGCAAGAGGAACTAAAAGATGCGTATGATCAAAGGCAAAAGCAGCCAGAGAACATCATTCATCAGCAACCCATCAGCACCTTTGGTGAGTCATTTAAAAAAAAAAAAATTATATTAGTCTTATATCTGGAGCGTTGTAAGTTTTGAAGGGACTTTTTGCAATCCTGAAGAAAATTTAAAAATGCAACTAATTCATCTAAAAGCACACCAGAGTCTAAAATCACTCCTATACATTTTGGCCCTGCCCCAATCCTACTGTCCAATCCACGTTTTTTATAAGTTTAAGCATGAGTGTGTTCTGAATTTTGATAGGGACTTGAATAGTTTCTGCGTAGCTCCAGGATCAAGGCAGCATAAAGAAGACTTAAAGATCCTCTCTTCCCCTGTTCGTTAAAGGAGCATGGCTAACTGTATTGGTAGATCTAGCCTTCTGGCAATAAAAAGGGAAAAGAGTAGGTAGGTAAGTATAGATTGAATGCATATGTATGCCTAAAATATGAGATGACTAAGGGCTGCTATGGATTGTGTCGCTTCTGATCTACATTCCAACTAGTTTTTGTTAGGGGCTATTTTATCTGGTCTCAGAGTGACTAAGTAGAAGGACAAGCCAGCTTTCTCCAAAAACTGCCCAAAGAAGCAAGTTGGTGTAGTACAAAGCAGAGAAGCTAAGACAGATGTTTGTATCGTTAGAAATGACTTTTACACTGTCACTGTTGCACTATATCTTCAGTTGGATCACTGCCTTTGTTTTTGATACTGTTTGTCCTTTTCATATGTGTTCCTTTTTGTAAAATTGTATCCTTTGGTATATCTGGTTGTGACAGTTTTCTTCCACTATTTGATCTGAGGAAGTGGGTCTGGCCCACGAAAGCTCATCAGCTAATAATCCATCTTGTTAGTCTTTAAAGTGCTACATTATCCTGTTTTTTGTTTCAGCTACACCAGACTAACACAGCTACATTTCTATCACTATCCATGTATGTGTGCTTGCAGAATGAGAACCTAATTTTAGATGCTTCTTTGCATTTCCCATGACTTGAAGATAGAATTCACCATTTAGTTTAACTTATATGTTCAGTGTCTATTTATAGATTGGGGACAGAGCACTGACTTGGACACACGAGACCTAGTTTCTATCCCTGACTCTCTGGCTTATCTGCTGAATGATTTTGAGAAAGTCATTTCAACTCCCTGTGCCTCATTTTTCCCATCTCTAAAACAAGGATAGTGGGCTTTTACATCAATTTAAAAGCAATTTGAGATCTGCTGATGAAAAGCTCTATAAAAGAGCTTAAAGCTGTTTTCATTGTTTGTGATATATGCCACCAGATGTTTTGGTTTTACGCAGTTGGTTCCAGTTAGAATCTGGAAATTCAGTTTTGAAAAATGTTGTTCCCAACTTTTCAGTTGGAGACTGGATCCCTTCTTTTGTCCACATAGTGTATTTTGCCATTGACTTTCAGTAGAGTCTGGATTACACCTCTCATGACCTTTAAACTTGACCTAGTATTGTGTGTGGACCAAGTAAAGTAATCAAAGCATCATAGTGGCTATTTAGTTAGTCTGCTGCATTTTGCTCCAGTTGGAATTTTTTGTGCGTCTCTCTGGTTTCGTTCCAAATTACACAGTACATTATACTAATCAGACCTTGAATTCACAATTCATGGGTCCCTCTATTAGGTTTGAATCAAATGGGAGTGAGTATAGTTTCTTGGCTTGCCAGAGGCAAAAGAATAAATTTTTATGCTGTTTCTAACGGGTGGGCATTATTATTGAGGACTCTACAATTTCCCTAGGTTGCCTGCTTCTTTGAGAACAGAGAAGCAGTTTGCCTGATTAAAAGCCACTATAGTGCTGACTAGGTGAGGTTCAGCATTTGCCATTAAAAAGAATACTAAGCTGAGCATCATCTATGTGCACTAACTTAATAAATTAATAAAAATGTCCTTTAAAAAGTTTTGCATGAAACACTATCAACGACTGGAATGATAGGTACAGATAAGTCATCTTGTGTATGAATAAAGCTCTTCATTTAGGGTTTTTATTTTTTTATGCTCTTCTGGGAATTAATCTGTGTTTTATTATAAAAATTTTAAAATGAGTAAAAATCGGTGCAAACAATTAAATTCACAGTATTCTGGGTAAATAGCTGGGTTAATATTGGGGGAGTGGGAAGACAGAAAAAAGAAACAAGTGGGGAAAACTAAGAGTACTGAATGTTAAAAGCAGCTCTTCAAGTGATTACTCATAAGCATTCCAATGTGTGCGCACATGCGCAACATGCACTATCCTTGGAAGACTTTTCCCTAGCATCCCCAGTGATGATGCTTCACGGCATTGTGTATATATCCCTGCACACCAACTCCTGCTTCAGTTCTTTCTTTCTTTTTTCCAGTGAGGGTGGTGGGAGTTTCTGACTCGTTTAGCAACTAGTTTTTCCCTAGTGCGCAGTTTCAGAGTTTTGTTGTATAGATAGAGCTATCAGTTAGATTAGATAGCTAGCTCTTCTGTTGGGATTTCCTCCTCTGCTATCTGAAAAGGCTGTGGGACATGCAGTGTCCCCGAGAGTTTAAACTCTTCCTAAGTGTGGGAAGAGTGTGCCTAGAGAGGCAACCCACATGTTGCGTGTTTACAGTGTCTTGGAGTAGGCCATCAGCAAGACAAGTGAGGGGTTTTAAGCCCTGTACTAAACATGAGAGGGATCAGAGAGTTATAATGGAGTTGACAATTCCGCCCAGTCATGCAGCTTCAACTCCTTCAGTGCATAGCACACTGGTGTTGGTGTGGGATGCGTCCGCACCAAAACAGTAGGAACAACAGGATCACCAGCACTGATCCTTGTGTATAAGGTAATTCCTTGGTATGGCACTGTTCCCCCTCACTGTTATCTTAAAAACACAACAACCGACCGAGGACACGCTCCCTCCAGGAGGTCTAGTAAGGCTGTGGAGGCTGCCGTAGTTCCAGCACCGTTGGCTTCAGCGCCCAAGGCAGGCCCATCTAGTCTGATGTTGGTGGACCCTCTGGAGCCTTTGGTGGTGGAGGACCTGGATTCGCCCTGCACCCTGATACCTTTTGAGGACACATGGAACCTCATTGAGTTTCAAGCACCGATGATGGTTGAACAGCCCCACCATCTGCAGGTGGCACTGCTGACAATAGCAGCACCACTTGTGGCTTCCCCTCCTGGTCTGGTCTCGGTGCCCCCTGTGTTTATGTCTGAGGCACTGCATAGTACTTTGCAGTTGGCACCAGTGACAGCTACTACAGTGTCATATGCAGCCACTGCTATGGCTCACCCAGTACCTTCAGCATTGGGCCCCTTCTCTGCACAGCCAAAACTGAAATACTGTGGCAAGCCCGCAGTCATGAGCCAACATGGAAACTCATCACAGCACTGTTTGCTGGCACTGTCGGTTTCTGCTCTCCCATGGGTGGTGTCGGATTACACATCAGGTTCCTATGTGGAGTCCTTTGTGTCCCACGGTTTTTAGTATCAGTCTCACTCTTGGCACCGGCCATGGCATAGAGATTCCTTGACAGCACTAGTGCAGTCTTGGCCACCCCAGTGGCAGATGCTGATGTAATTGCCCTTCTGGAATCTGTGGGCATACCACCAGAGTTGCCTCGGTGGTACTGTCAGCTAGAGTGGCACCATCAGCAGCATCTTCAATGTAGGCCTTTCCCTCCAGTGCCGGAGGCACAGGCCAGGCCAGGCGACCAAGTATCAGTGATACCATGCCTGAACCAATCCCTCAGGACCAGCCACAGGATGGAAAAGCAGCGGAGGACCTGCTGGCGGGAGGGAATCCTCCACTCCCGGTGGCAACCTTGTCATAGTCTTTGAATGAAGCAGTAGTGGGCATGTCCTTGTCTCGTGCCCACCAGAACCACCTTCAGCAAGTGGCCCAGAACCTAGCCTGCAGGTGGAGGAGGTGGTGGAAGAGGCGGACCCTATTGTGGGTGTCCTATCACCTGCAGGTCTAACCAGGGTTACCCTTCCCAATATCAAGTCTGTCCAAACGACCTCCAAGCTCCTGTGACAGCCCACTTTGTGCTACAGCGGGACTATGAGCACCTATTCACGCACCCCCAAGCCAGGTCTCTGATGGTGAACGTAGTGAACCACAGGGAGTGACAACGACAGTTGGTTGTGTGTGCCCAAAAACAAAGAGGGTGAGGCGCTGGATCTGATTGGGTGTAAGGTGTATTCCACCGGCAGCCTTCAGTTCAGGTTCTCAAACCAACAGGCACTCTTTAATCAATATTTCAACTCCTGGAATGTCCTCTCAAAATTCCAGAAGCTCCTGCCTTCAGAGGCAAGGCAGGAATTTGCAGCAGTGGTGCAGGAGAGCTGCATGGTGTCTGGAAACGGTGCTGCAGGTAGCCCTGGATGCAGCAGACTCGGTGGCCTATATGATGGCCGTGGGGATTGCCATGCGATGAAACTCATGACTGAAGATGTCAGGTCTCCCACCTGATGTGCAACGCACCATCCAGGACCTGTCATTTGATGGCTTGGTTCTGTTTGCAGAGAAAAGAGGCTCCTGCCTGCATAACTTATTCCATGGTCACCCTTAAATCACTAGGGAACCATATTCCCTCCCTTCAGTGCAAACATTTTAGGCCTTAGCTACAACCCCACCCTGCCTGTCTGCCCAAGATGGTGTCACTGTCAGTCAGGACATTTTTCTCCCAATATTCTTCTCAAAGCCACATACCACTGATGAGGAACAGCAGGGTGCTTTCTAGATGTCAGGCATTTTATCTGGAGTATACTAAACTGTTCCAGCTTTTCATTTCTCTTTTGGACCATATAAAGGGTCTCCCAATTATGTCACAGTGCCTCACACTGTGCTATCACTTGGCTAGAGTGCAGGCCCCAATTATCACAGCCCACAACACTCAAGAACAAGCCTCATGAGCACACATCCCCATTCAGGACATCTGCAGGTCAGCTACCTGATCCTCTTTTCAAACCTTCATGTCTCATTACGCCCTCACCCAGCAGTCCTGTTATGCCCATACAAAGCACACAAGATCTTTTATAGGGGAGAAGGCAGCATTCCACATTTATTGAGAATACAACAGTTAGCATATGCTTTTCAGTCACCCACACATACACACACCACGCACACAGTCCTGCCAGTTGATGTTATAGTTACCAGTCCAGAGTCTGGATCAATCTAGTGGCTGGCTAGACTGGTCACAGAGGCGAGCTGGGCTTTGTTAATCACGATCCAATCTTCTGGAGTTGGTGGCAAGACGAACCCAAAGTCCCATGGCAAAGCACCCTGTTTTTATAGTCCTTTGTCTCTGTTGAAATCTATGGATTTTGGTGTGTCAGTTTGTGACCGATTACTCCTTAATTGGTGTTATCTTTTGATGTTAACACTCCACAACACCTCCAAGAGGGTCATCCTGTCCTGTATTGAGTTAATCAGTTGTCTTTAGGGATGCCAGCTTCCACCTTAGGGTCACCAATCTGCCCTTTCTTAATCGTGGATGCGCGTTGATGGTTCTCTGGCGTCGATAAGTCTCATTAAATTTCTTCACCCTTCCTCTCTTGACCATCTGGTTTTAAAAATGGCCTTCACGCCTTATCTTTTTCTGATGCATACATTCCTCATTCACACAGTCTTTTACAGAGACCTTCAAAGGTATGGAAACAGCAGTATTTTATTTTGAGCAATAAAAAAAGCATTGTAAATTAAACCTTACTAAATCTTGTAATCAAAATAGTTCACATTTGTGGCCCGGACCTTCAGCATTCCTCTAATCTTTTAAAATAGACACAATACAAGATCCTGTCTCTTACTTACAATACCTTAAAAAAAAGAAAGGTAAATTTAACTAAAGGGCATAATGGTCTGTCCCTGTCTTAACATCAGTACAGACACTGGCAGTCTGTCAGATGCGTTTCTACCAGTGCCCCAGAGGGTCACAAAAAAGGGTGGCTGGCAGGATGAAATTAAGTTATACATTACTACATTATTAAACCTGAAATGTATATATAAAATCCCACTCTTACAGTCCTGGCATGATGCAGTATTCAGCAGAGCTGTGTTGTGCTTGGCAACAAGTTATGGTCTGACCCCTCCTCCATACGAACTGCTGGTAAGTCATATATTGGAATGCACATGAGCAATCACTTGAAGAAAGGTTACTTACCTTTGTAACTTGTTCTTTGAGGTGTGTTGCTCATGTGCCTTCCAGACCCACCCACCTCCCCCGTTAGACTGTTCTGGCAAGAAGAAACTGAAATGGGAGTCAGGTCAGCAGGGGTATATGAACAACACTGTGTGGCGTCTCCACAGCAGGCACCGCAGCTGACCCAATTGGTACCGCTAGGTAAAAGTCTTCCGATGATCATGCACGCAGCCCGCGCACACATTGGAATGGACATAATCAACACATCTCAAAAAACAACAGTTACAAAGGTAAGTAACTGTTCCTTTCATGCTGTGGTCTATTTAATGAACTGTAGTTAGCTGCATCATACATAATGCCTCTAGTTGGTACTGAGCCTGTTGTAGCCCAAATACTGTAACATATAGAATTTTATGTGAATTAAATTGAACTCAAAGCCACTACACAGTACCTCTACTAAATGTAACGTAGAGGACTGTCTTAACACAATCACTATTTTCATTTACTTCAGTGGTTCAATGTTAGCTTTTGTGGAACTTGGGAATTATTTTAGCAGAAATCAAAAACCAACAGGCTTTGTCTGTGATAAATTGGATGATTGCGCTGTAGATTTCACATAAATGTTATGATTCTTGATTTCCATTAAAAAATATAAGAAAGTTAATGATCACATATATTCCTGCTTTTTCAGTATCAAAGAATCCTTTATTACAATTGAAGCAAGCAACAGTGAAAACTAAGAAAAAAACCAGGAAAAAAAATCAACACAGTCCTGTGAAAAAGATTCAAAGTCCTTTGAAAAACAAACTCTTGGCTAGCCCTGCAAAACACATGGTGGCTTCTTCTGGAAGCCCACAGAAGCTAATAGATGGTTTCTTAAATCAGGAAGGTACAGCCACTGGTAAATCTCAGGTAATTTTAACAGAAGTAAAAGTTTTCAGTAAATGATCTTTTTATTTTAATGAATGCTGTTTAGAATCAGTCTTTGTTAAGAGTTATTATTGTAGCTGCTTAACGTACTAAGTAGGACTTGTGCTGCTTTTCTTCCCTCTTGTATTTGTTTTTCAAAGTATTAAGAGTTGTTTTGCAGTATTTTGCTCAGAAAACATAGCTGTTACATATTTGAAAATCACTCTGATAAACTTTGAAGCATTTGGATAATATTACTTTTTTCTGAATAGGTGGAACCAGTTCCATCAACCTCAAATACTTCAGGCCCATCAGCTTTGCAGACAGCACAGTCTGGCTCAGTTAGACCACAGGTACCAAATCTAGCTGGAGCTGTTGAATTTAGTGATGTAAAGACCTTGCTCAAAGAATGGATTACAACTATTTCAGGTAAATTGTAATTCATATAATTTGGTTTTCAAACATACCTGTGATGATGATTCTGCGTACATCACATGAACAACTACATGGAAAAACTAAATTTCTATACCAATCTGCTTTGTGCTCCAGTGTCTCTTGCTGTTGTCTTTTCCAGTTGTCCTGGTCTCTCTCTTCCTCACAACATTGGGATAATTAGATTACTTCCATTCTTTCTTGCATCTATGCTTTTGCCAAACTTTATTGAATCTCTTTTTATAACACTTCTAAAAGCTACCCCTTTTGTCTCAGACATTGTTTGTGCCTTGGTACAACCTAATTTATTGTGGCTATTCTTCATTCTGTCCAACATTGCACCTTACCACATTTAAAGTGAAAGTTTCTTCTATGGAAAGTATTTTTTATCAGAAAGGTGAACTGGGAGGTTTCTTAGTACATCTTGTAATTCTTTTATAAGATTGCAGAAGAGCAAAAGTATAAAACAATTGTTAAAACCTGTACTTTAATATAATTGGAGACAATTTTGCCACCACCTTGATATCCTGAAAAATCTGAGCTGGCTTCATTACCAGTGTTTTGAAACATATATTCCATTATAAATGCATATCTCTTTTACCTTTCTGTAATAGCTGTGCTGTCACTTGTTCTTATAGAGAAAAAAAAACAGGTCTGCTGTCCAGATTTCTCAGTATCATGCAGTCATTGCATATGCAAAACTTCAGAAGACTTCAGTGGGAGATGGGAGGAATGAAGGGCTGCAAGATCAGGCTCCCAAATACTAGACACAGCAGAATTTATTTGATTCCACATATGCTTGAAAAAAAGTTCCCTATAATATCTGTATTTTTATTATAGATCCTATGGAGGAAGACATTCTACAGGTTGTGAAGTACTGTACTGATCTGATAGAAGAAAAAGATTTGGAAAAGTTAGATCTGGTCATCAAGTATATGAAAAGGTAGCTTAATTTTGTGTGTCAGTGCGTGTATTTTAGAGAGTTTGTGCATCTGCATGTGTCTGTCTCCATCTGAGAGTCCATTTATTCAAGAATTCCTCCTAAATGGTAAGAGCTAGAACCACCAAATTAGATATGCACTTTCCTCTTATCCTAACTTAAAGCAAGGTCAGGGTTTGGTTGTGCCAGAACAATGGGATGTGCCTGGAGTTTGAGTGTTTCTTATAAAATGGAAAGGGAGGGGTCTAGCAGGAGGTAGGCAGGAGCCTGGAGGCTTGGGAAAGAGATCAAGAAGTGGCAGAGGGGATTGAAATTGACTGGACTGGGAGGTGGAACTTACTGGGTAAGGAGAATGGATAAGAAACTTGTAGTGGAAATTGGAACTAACTAGATCAGAAGAATGGATTGAGATGAGGAATCAGTGATGGGATAGAGATGGGACAGGTTGGAAAGGATGGAGCAAAGGGATCAAGCTTGGGGTAAATAGGCAGAAGAGACAGTCCATTGGGGAGTACATTTCCCTTCTAAAATTTGAAATGGAAATCAATATCCCTGAATCAGTGTCACTGTTTCTCTGTCTCGGCAAATATTTGTGAAACCCATTAGCGAGGTGTCTCATTCTTGCTAACCAGTGGTGTCCCCCAAGCATCTGTCCTGTGACCAATCCTGTTCATAAATGATCTGGAGAAAGGAATAAACAGTGAGGTGGCAAAATTTGCAGATGATACCAAACTGCTCAAGATAATTAAGATCAAAGCAGACTTAAAAAGGATCTCACAAAACTTAGTGATGGGCAACAAAATAGCAAATGAAATTTAATGTTGATAAATACAAAGTAATGCACATGGGAAAAAATAACCCCAGTTATACATGCAGGGGGATGGGCACTAAATTGGCTACTACCACTCCAAGAGAGATCTTGGAGTCATTGCGGATAGTTCTCTGAAAACATCCAGTCAGTGTACAGCAGCAGTCAAAAAAGCAAACAATGTTATGAATCATTTAAAAAGGAATAGAGAATAAAACAGAATATCTTACTGCCTCTATCTAAATCCATAGTACGCCTATATCTTGAATACAGGCAGTCCCCGGATTACGTACAAGATAGGGACTGTAGGTTTGTTCTTAAGTTGAATTTGTACGTAAGTCGGAACTGGTACATATTGTACCCCTGGTGTCCCCGATTCAGCCGCTGCTGAAACTGACCAGCAGCTGACTACAGGAAGCCCGAGGCAGAGCTGCTTTGCCCCGGGCTTCCTGGAATCAGCGACTGATCAGTTTCAGCAGCAGCTGACTTGGGGACGCCTGGGACAGAGCAGCTGGGGTGCTGCCAGGTTGGTCCCCGCAGTGCCAAAGTGCGGCACTGCAGGGACCAACCCAGCAGTGCCCCAGCTGCTCTCTCCCAGGCGTCCAGATTCAGCCACTGTTGAAACTGACCAGCAGCGGCTGAATCGGACACGCCTGGGACAGAGCAGCTGGAGTGCTGTTGGGTTGGTCTGGTAGCGCCGACCCTTGGCGAGAAAAGCCTGATCTGTTGGGGGGGGGGGGGGCGCGGAGGATGTGGGTGGCAGGACCGCAGCGCGTCTCAGCGGTCCTGCCGCCCGCGTCCTCCATGGCGAGAAAAGCCGCTCCGCGTCTCCCTGGTCTGCTGGGGGGAAGCGCCCCCCGCGCTGCCGGAGGTGGCGACAGTGGGGGAGGCACCCCGCACTAGCTGCACCCGCCTTTCCCCCCCGTTCGTAACTAGGGGTCCGACTTACGTCGGATTGACGTAACCCGGGGACTTACTGTACTGCAAACAGATGTGTTCATCTGATCTCAAAAATGATATTTTGGCATTAGAAAATGTTCAGAAAGGGGCAACAAAAATGTTAAGGGGCTTGGAACGGGTCCCATATGAAGAGATTTAAAAGATTGGGACTTTTCAATTTAGAAAAGAGCAGACAAAGGGGGGGGGGGGTATGATAGAAGTCTATAAAATCATGACTGGTGTGGAAAAAGTGAATAAGGTAAAATTATTTATTTGTTCCCAAAGCATAAGAACCAAGGGTCACCAAATGTAATTTACTGGCAGCAAGTTTTAAACAAACAAAAGGAAGCTTTTCTTCACGCAGTGCACAGTCAATCTGTAGAACTCCTTGCCAGAGGGTGTTGTGAAGACCAGGACTTTAACAGGGTTCAAAAAAGAACTAGATAAATTTATGGAGGGTAGATCCATCAATGGCTGTTAGACAGGATGGATAGGAATAGTATCCTTAGCCTCTGTTTGTCAGAAGCTGGTAATGGATGACAGAAGAGGGATCACTTGATGATTGCCTGTTCTGTTCATTCCCTCTGGGGCATCTCGCATTGGCCACTGTCGGCAGACAGAATACTGGGCTAGGTGGACCATTGGTCTGAACTAGTATGGCCGTTATGTTCCTCCTCACTGTCTTATAAAGGATGGCAACCTACTACTCTCATCAGTTACCAGTTGGCTTAGTACAGGAGGTTTATGTGAATATAAAAATTCAAAGGCTGCTCATGAGTTAAAGGGGTGTGTCAGTATAATGATACATTGTGGAAATGGGGGCGGGGCTGTTCTTTTTTACAAACATAGTAAATTACAGACAAAAAAGCTATATTAAAAGAACATTATTAAGGTAGTAAACTCCAAAGTTAGGAAATGCTAGAGGTTGTACAGGCAAGCTTTACTTATATTCTTTAGTTAATGACTACTATCGTAATGCATATGGCTAAAGTAGCCAAATTAAGGTGCTAAAGTAGCCAAATCTGGCATAGGTATTCATTAGAAATCTAGAAAAAAAATATTGTTTTTGAAATAAAAACTAGTCCAAACACTGTTTATGTTGAGCTGCTGTGACTAATTGCTAGTGGTTTTTTTTTATAGTTTGATATTGGAAACACACTGGTATATATGGATTTGGGAAAGATGCTGCTGTATTTTTCTAAATATGTCCACAAATTTTTTTCTTCCCAGGTTAATGCAGCAGTCTGTGGAATCTGTTTGGAATATGGCATTTGACTTCATTCTTGACAACGTTCAGGTGGTTCTACAACAAACTTACGGAAGCACATTAAAAGTTATCTGAACTTAACTTGTAATAAAGAGCTTGAGGGGAGCCTGGAGGTTTCTGCTAGCCGTGCCATAAGTGCTTGTGAGGTATTTGCAAAGTGCATGATAGTAAGGCTCTGAGTTTTTTATAATTTTCCATTTCTTTTTAAACAAAAAAGTGTTTTGTACATTTCTTTTCAAAAAGTGCCAAATTTGTCAGTATTGCATGTAAATAATTGTGTTCAAATTCTTTTATTGTAGTATAGACTCTATTTGCAAAATGTTTGTTTATAAAGTTTTATGGATTTTTACAGTGAAGTGTTTACAGTTGTTTAATAAAGAACTGTATGTATATTTTTGTACTGATTCCATTTTGTCAGTGCTTCAGTTTGAATATAGCTAACCCTTTATTAAACCTATAGCGTTGAGTCATTTTACTAATCTCTGCAGTGGTCAGCATTAAGTTCTCAAACAATTTGAGAAAAATGCATCAATACCTGTTTATACAGTAGTCTAGAATACACAGTGTGACATCTTAAAACTACATGTGATGCTTTGGGTTGAATCTTACTTGCCTTTGGGATTATAAAGCCAATGCTTATAAACTAATGCATAAACTGTGTTCTGTACCTTTGTAGATCCACGGAGTATGAAAGCAAAAGTCCCATACACTCTGTACCTCACACACTTAACCAGAGGAGGGCGAGATGCGGTCTGCAGACCAGATTGTGACCACCAAGCCATTTGATTAAGCCTGTGGCTGCCCTGCCACTCCACCACCCCAAAGCCAATCGAGACCTGGAAATGGGGGACATGCAAAGTCTCTTCCCCTCCACCAGGCCCACAGAGGGAACTGCCAACTGTTTTGAACAGTTCCCTCCAGATGCTGTGTGCCCCTTGCAGAGCAGGGAAAGACTTTGGCCTGGGAGCAAGGGAGCATGCAAAGTGTCCTTCCCCCACCAGGGTAGGCTGCGCTGAGAGGGAACACCCCCCCCCCTTTTTTACCTGAGGCCCTGCCCCTTTGGGGGTGGCCCGTAACCACTTCCAAAATTTGTGAACTGGCCCTTGCAAAAATTGCCCCCACCCCCACTCTATTGGCCACAAAAATAAATCACAGCAGTTTTGTGTCTCAATCAGAAAAGAAACTATTACAGTAGTGTTCAGAAATGTTTAAAATTATTTGCATATATGTTTAACATTTCACATCCAGGGTTGGTATACTGGGGTCACTGCTCACTTCTTTTCTCATTAGCTAGGAGAGCAGTATCAGAGTGAGAGACATGCTTGGGTAGCTCAGAAAAAGTTGGAAGAGCGTGCTCTTGGCAAATTCAGCTTCCACCCTGATTCCTTCTCAGGTTTTTCATTAGTTGGGAAGTGCCAACTGTGGGATTTTAGTAAACTTATCATATTGTGGAGTATGTTACACTTAAAACCACTATGGGATGTTTCCATTGTTTTGGGGAGTGTAAGACATGCAGTGAGCACGAAATGGCAGATGAATGCAACAATTAACACAGCATATTTTATACAGAAGCTGATGCAAATAGTAAAATCTATAAAGGCAACTTTATTTCATGTCCTAAGCATGTTCAGTGTTAGTTTTCAGCCCTGAGTTGCACATACCACCAAGCTGGGAGGGGTTGCAAGTGCTCTGGAGAATAGGGTCAAAATTCAAAATGATCTGGACAAACTAGAGAAATGGTCTGAGGTAAACAGGATGAATGCAAAAAGTACTCCACTTAGGAAGGAACAATCAGACTATGTCTACACTACAGAGGGTTTTTTTGGAAAAATGGCCATTTTTCTGAAAAAACTTGTGATGCGTCCAGTATGTTTTTGCGCAAAAAAAATCGAAAACAGGGTTTTTTCCAGTGTAGGTATTGCTCATTCTACAAGGAACACCTTTTTGCAAAAGAGCTCATGTTATTTTGTGCAGAAAGAGGAAAAAGCACAGATGCCCTGGTGGCCATTCTGTGCATAGCAATCAGAGCTTACTTTTGAGAGAGCATCTATGTAATGTGAACGTGCTCTTTTGTAGAACATCTCTTCCGAGGGTAAAAGCACTCAAGCTACAGCTGCCTACACAGCCTTCCTGAACAATGTCCCTCTAAGAGAGGTTTTTAGAGCTGCAATGTGGTCCTCAGACCACACATTGGTGAAACACTATGCAATACTATTACAACTAGCCCCTGATTCAGCAGTGGCCACTGCAGTCTTGTCCACCGCTGCCAAACAAATCGAATACTGCTCTATAGTCACCAACTGTGGAGTACCCTCCAGGACATCATTTGAAGAAGAAAGGGGAGTTACTCACTGCTCCATGACTCTCCCTTCTTCCCCTTTACTCTGACGTGGAAGAAGAACTGAAAGAGAGGGTCTGGGATGCACGTGTCAGGCACTCAGGAGGCAGTGGTGCAAGATGCCTCTTGTGCTTGCATAGCCCAAGGGGGAGGGGGGAAAACTGATTTGCATTTCTGGGTGACCTGTCACCCACAGGGACACATCTTGAAGAACCATCCTTACTCTGCACCAAGTGAGTAACCCCCTTAGCTCAATCATTTAAACTCTTAGTTGTCCATTTTCCAAACTGAAAAATCCCAGGCTTATTAGTCTTCTCTTACAGAAGCTGAAAATATTCCCTAACCATTTTAAGGAGCCCATTCAGGAACTGGGCAACCAAGTTTTTTGTCTGCCTAAAGATTTGGATTGTCATGTAACTAATTGTGGATTTGTCCAGCTTACCCTGCTTTCCTTCTCAACAGCAAGGGAAGACACTTCCTAATTCTTAGGCACAATAGTGTGGTGATGGCCCTATACTGCAAACAGAAATTTCATTAATGCCCCTTCCCATCTATGCAAAAGGTGTTCCTGCTATCTCAAAACAGCTCACCTTCTGAGTATAGAGAACTATCTGGCAGAATGCTTTAGCAGCTCTCTCACCAGAAGTGGTCACTCTGCTTCAATATAGTCAGATACTTTGACCTGGCTGACACAGCAGGAAGTGTCCTCAGAGTCCATGTTCTCTGATGGCCTTTTCCTGGTGTGGTAGAAAAAGAATCTTATGTATGCTCACCCTCCTACCTAAGTGTTCAAAAACTAAAAGAGCACTATGCTTATGAGCACCTGTGTGGCCTTGCCAGCATTGAGTCAGCAGAGAGGAATACCATTCAGCTCAGACCTGGTCACAGGACCACAGTTACTCTCATTGAATAGCTGAAAACCACTGTCCAGGTCCACCTTCCTACTGAGGTGGAAAAGATTCTTCTACTGAACTTGAACTGGTTCCAGAGTCCCCAGATGCCAGCCCTGCCATACCTGCTGAACTACTTTTGATAAGTTGAAAGGTCTTCACATTACATGCAGTCCCCCCAGTTACGCGGATCCAACTTACGTCGGATCCGCAGTTATGAACGGGCCCTCCCTCTCCCTGGTCTCCAGCAGACCAGGGAGAGGAAGCAAACCCGCAGAGCACGCGGGCAGCTGACAGCCCAGACACGTATGGGCTGTCCACTGCCCGTGTGTTCTGCTGCTTTGCTCCCCGTCCCCCTGGTCTGCAGACCAGGGGGACGGGGAGCAAAGCAGAGCAAACCCACGGAGCCCGAGGGCAGCAGGACAGCCATGGCGCGTCTGAGCTGTCCCGCTGCCCCCGTGCTCCGCGGCTCTGCTCCGGCCGCCTGTGGTACAGCAGCTGGGGTGCTGCCGGTTGGTCCCGTAGTGCCGCTCTGGGTGCTACGGGACCAACCCAGCAGCACCCCAGCTGCTCTGTCCCAGGCGTCCCCAAGTCAGCCGCTGTTGAAACTGACCAGCAGCTGACTACAAGAAGCCCCTGCCCCGGGCTTCCTGGAATCAGCTGCTGATCAGTTTCAGCAGCAGCTGAATCTGGACGCCAGTTCCGACTTACATACAGATTCAACTTGAGAACACACCTACATTCCCTGGGGACTGCCTGTAGTTCATCATTGTAAACCAGCCCCTCCCTCTACAATTCTGGGTGAAGAAATTACCAGACACTTTATATCCTTGAACAAAGGTGCCTATTCCCCCATTGGGACTTACACCTGGTATTAGCACAGTAGTTTCCACCTGTTCAACCAATGCTTGAGGATTCTTTTTTGATAAAGGTTAAAAAAAATGTTGGCAGCTATTCTCTCTACAGGCAAAGTAAGAAAATTGAGCAGCCTGGTATCTGACTCACCATTTATCATCTCATGTAAAGAGAAGGTCTGACTTTCCCTTCATCCAAAATTTCTCAAATTAGTTTCTTTCTTCCTCAGAGCTCTTTGGTTCAGGTGAGATTCTACATATGGAATACTAGGAGACTGTTAGCATTTTACTTGGATAGGACTAAGTTAGTTATACTATCCCCACAACTGTCCACAGAGACAGAATGAAGTTGACATTCATACATCTCTTGTGGATTTCCTCTAGTATGTCTGTGCGTTATTCCTTCATACCATGTGACTTGAAACTCATGCATTTAGCTCCAGCAAGGCCCAGTTTCTGTCTACTAAGGACTGGAATCAGTCAGTGTTACAACTTTGTCTTCAGCACTGACTTCTGCTTCTCATTTATATAATCTCCCAGTCTGGAAGGAAATCCAGATTAGTAACAATTCTCCCTTTCCCCATATAAAGGTAAAGATGCCCAATATCGGCTGTAGGAAAAGCACTGGAATTTTAACCAAGCTCAGCATATAACAAAACATAGCCCTTCCCACAAATGATCTTGAAGGTCCTGAATGTCATCTGGTTGCTGCATGTTTAATGAAGAAAAAAAAAAACATGCTTACTTCTGGATCCTCTTACAAAGAATGTTCAAGCTATCTCCACTGCCCCCATAGTCCAAAACAATGTCTGAGAACAGAGTAGTTAAATCCAGGGATATTACAATTAGGTTATTTTAGTAATCCAGAAAACACAATTTTTGTCAACTTTTATAGGGGAAGGCAGTCAGCAGTGTCCTAGCCAGGCCCAAACCCACTGTGGCTTGGCAATTTAAAAGGGAACAGGAGCCCGGAAGCCTGCCTTCCCCTCTCCCCTCCGCATTTTAAATTGCTGAACCAGTCAACTTGGCCGTGAAGCCTAAAAGTCTGGCTCAGCTGCTAGACTGAAAGCACACTTACTGCATCTTGTCTGCCTCTGGGGACACTTTATCCCTATTTAACACTACTTGAATAAAACCCCAGAAGTTCTCTCAGAGCTCCTCTTATGGCAGACTTTTTGGTGCTTTCAATATCACAGGGGTCCCACAACGAAACCAGTAAAACTTATGACCTTTTTCTGTGCTGGTGGGGGTTGGCAGCACAGCAGAAAACCACTTTTAAAATGGACCCATACAAATTGTTATCTGTTGGTAGTATAAGATGTAAACTTCACCTTTACAGAACAGCCCATAAACAGATGCTTTATTTATTGAAACAAGTTATAACAAAAGGGCTAATGTGTCCATTTCCTTTATTTGTGGCTCTGCTTTGTAATGATTACAGATTAAGTTGACTTTCATGAACTGTACAAGCAATAAAAGATGGCCCAGTATGCTTTACATCATTGTTTCACACAAAGCAAATACAGAAAGATCTGATTACCTAATTTTCTATTTTAAAAAATTCCTATAGGCACAAAGCAGAATAGGGAGGGGGCAATCAAGGAAAGAGGTATGCATAAATAAAGAAGTATTTCTTACATCAAAAATGTCCAAGAACCAAAGTCTGCAGAAGCTTGGATAATCAAATACTGCAGTACTGAGATCAATATAAAAGTGAAAGTTTCAGTTCTGTAATAAAAATTCAGTATTTATTTGTTGATTGGGGGGTGGAAAAGGGCAAACTTTAAAACAGCAGCCACTAAAAGGGAAGGGCCATGGGGAGAAGTGAACAGGCACAGTGGAACCGTGGGGACATGTAAATTGAGCACTGTCAAACCAGTGTAAGTTTCTTGGTTTCTCATGGAAAACATTTTAACCACAGATTTTCCTCCCAAACGCAAGTCCAACAGTCTCTTCAGTACTCTGACTTTGTTGGCGATTTTAGAACAGGAATAATGAGTAATATTCCAGCCTGCCCATTACTTGAAAAAAATAAAAAGACTAGATTATTTCGAACACTTTCTTCAGTTCTACAATAAGTTGCCAGTCAGATTTCTGCATTTCGTCTCTGAACCAGTCCTTTAGGGCATCAATGGACTGACGACTAATCTGCAAATATACAAATTATGAATATTAGAACATACAAGGGTTTTAATGACATTATTCCCCAAAATAATGGAGGTCTAAAGGACAGCACCAGGCTAACTGTGAGGAAAGTTCTAATAGCAGCTTTGCCCTGATGTGCTGCTTCACTGGGCAATCCACTTTGCCTCAGTTTCCCTTCCCATCCTTTTGCCTACTTGTCTGGAGTTTAATCCCTTTGGAACAGTGGAGGGGACAGTGCTGAAAATTTTAGAATTCCACAGCCTCAAAGCAACCTCTACTTCGAGTCAAGTTACCAACACACCACCATTACCTATTCAAATAGAACAGCATTTCTCTCTAGGAAATTTTTACCTTACTGACAAGGATATCTGTTGCTTCAAAGTGTCGCCCATACATTTTAGGAGATTCACCAGGAATAGGTTCGATTTTAACACAGACTTCTTGGCCTTTTTTTGCAACATCCACTTGTTTGTGGTTCACTTCAATACTTGTAACTATTCCGATTTCAACGAACTGTAATACAACATAGAAGCTGTTAAACATGCAAAGGGAACTCCACACAAATCTCACCACGATTCTGTGGCTTCTCACATTAAATTCTGTGCATCTATTTTCAAGACTGCAACATAACCCTACAGTAGCGATGCGAGTAATACATACATTTACATTTAGAACTCATGCAATATCAAAAACTGGGTTTAAAATTGATTTAGAAGATCAGCATTTTTTTTTTAAAGCAAAGGTGCGTTCACCTCCTCTTGCCAGCTACAAAGAAGTTCATTTTGATCACTGTAATTAGAGCCTTACCAAATAGTCCACTGTGGTCAATTTCACAGACATAGGATTTTAAAAATGTCATGATTTCAGCTATTTTAATCTGAAGTTTCACAACGTTGAATTTCTAGGAATCCTGACCCAAAAAGGAGCTATGGAGTGGTCGCAAGATTTTATAGGGGGTTGTGATGCTGTTACCTTTATTTCAGTGCCACTGCCTTAAGATCTCAGCAGCTGGAGAACAGTGACCACTGGCAGGCATCCCAGGTCTGAAGCAGAGCCACCACCCACAGCAGCACAGAAGGATGGCATGGTATGGTATTGCCATCCTTGTGCACCACTGCCTGCAGAGCTGGGCCCTCAGTCAGCAGCCAACTCTCCTGCCACCCAGCTCTGAAAGCAGCAATATAAAAACAAGGGTAGCATGGTACAATAATTGCCACCCTTACTTCTGCACTGTTGCTGGTAGAGTGCTGCCTTCAGAGTGGCAACACTACAACCCCTCTAAAATAACCTTGGGGCCCCCCTGAAACTCCCTTTTGGGTCAGAACCCCCAGTTTGAGAAAGGCTGGTCCCTGTAAAATCTCTAGGGTAAAAGCCCACAAAAGACCAGATTTAACGGGGTGGGAGTGGGGAGGATGTCTGGATTTCACTGTCCAGGACACATTTTTCATGACTGTGAATTTGGTAGGGCCTTAACTATAATTTGGTGCTGTGCCATAGACACTGCTGGGGAGGGCTTTAATAACATAGCCTCTCTCAACTTATCAGGTAGTCCTGCTTCTTAGCCTCGTGCTGTTTCCTCTGCTACATCCCAAAGTCACATAACCAGCAGAAGCATATACACTCACTCCAAGCCATGCTCCAACACTGGCCTATCGTTAGAAAAGAGGCTCATTGTAGGGGAGAGAGCAGCGTCCTTGCAGAGATTCTGTCCTTGTGAGATGCATATTTAGCATGTTGCCCTGCCGACTTCATCAGGCCAAAACTTATATTGTGCTGATGATAGAAAGATAAAAATGCTACTTACATTTTTGCTAGGTACACATATGAGAGTCCCCTGCTTCACCTGGCCTGCTTCCACCGTTACACCCATCACTATTGGGTCACGAGAGTTGAAAATAAACTGAGGGAGTATTTTCATCTTGCAAGGAAATACTGCAATATGCCTAAGAAAGAACAGGGAAGGAGCATTTTGAAATGTTTATTGGAACATTGTGCATAGTGACATTTACACACATGTGCAAACCCACTATTTTAGAGAAGAATATTCAGCCAGTAAGAACATATTCTAACTCAGTGGTTCTCAAACTTTTCTAGTGGGGAGTCCCTTATAAATTAAAAAGGCTTTTTTGTATTTAACATCATAAATGCTGAAGGCAAAGCTGGGTTTTGGGTGGAGGCTGATAGCTCACAACCCTGCCTCCTCCAAATAACATTGCAACTCACTGAGGAGGTCACGACCCCAGTTTGAGAACCTCTCTTCTAAAGAGGCAAGACTCCTCCCCAAGCTGATGGTTGCCAGACACCAGCCAATACCAGATTTTGTTTATCTCTAGTCTGCTTTTAGTCAAATCAGATCACATAGGACAGTAGTTTGAGAGAGCTTGATTTTGACTAGCTTGAGCAACAGAGAACAAAAGAAACTACAAGAATACCAATTAAAATGCAATTGTCTTTAAAAAGTAGATGCAATACTGCAAGGGTCTCACATTTGCCACAATGGCCTTCTGATCAAATTTACTTATTTTACCCATTTTTACAAAGCAAATATCTTTTTAATTGCTAGCTCTGCAAACTCAATGAGAGATCCGAGGAGCAAACTGTGTTCTTGCTTGTTTGCACAACACCAGCAATATGGATTCTGTGGGTCAAATATGGCCTACTAGTCACCTCTGCCATCTGTCAGGGATGGTGTAGACGGAGTTTGGTCCTGCCTTGAGGGCGGGGGGCTGGACTCGATGACCTCTCGAGTTCCCTTCCAGTCCTATTATTCTATGATCTTTGTTTCACCAGGCTGAGAAATAGCCCTACAATGGAACCTGGCTAACAATTGCATAAAATGTGCAAGTAGTAAAACCCAACTCACTCAGTCCTTGTTTTCCTGGCTCTGCAAGTCTAGTCAAAGCGAGCAGTTACACTGCTTTTGTCACAAACAGAAAAGATCCCTAAACCCATATTCCTGAGGGAATTCTGCTCAGTGAAGAGACAACCCTCTGCTCCCGGACACGCAGCACTCTGACAGCGCAAGGACTGGGCCTGCCCCAGATATCTGTGTCCCAGGGAAGCTGGTGGGGAGAAGGGTTTGCAGGGTGATGTTCCATTGCGATGCTGGAGAATCCACATTTATTTATTGACAAATAAAACTTGCCACATTTTAAAATACTGTAGGTAGAATTTTTAACTTGGTGCAGAATTCCCTCTGGTGACAACTCAGCAGGATTAGCAGCCCCGCATTAGGTGTGGGCAAGCAGGCTCAACCCAGACATGGAGGGTTAACGCGCATGTGTGGGGGGGGGAGGGAGGCAGGAGGAGAAGAGAGGGGAAGAATCCAGGTGAAGGACGAGAGGGTTCTGCGTGGGCCAATCCGGGTACAGGCAGCTCAGCAGGAGATGCAGCAGGGAGCTGAATGCACAGGGGTAATGGGATTCTTCTGTAACCATAATATAATAAAATGTAACATCCCTGTGGTGGGAAAAACACCTCAGCAGCCCAACACTGTGGCATTTAATTTCAAAAAAGGGGAACTACACAAAAATGAGGAAGTTAAAACAGAAATTAGAAGGTACAGTAAAAAAGAAAATCTCTGCAAGCTGCATGGAAACTTTTCAAAGATATCATAATAGAGGCCCAACATAAATGTATACCCCTAATTAAAAAACACACTAAAAGAACTAAAAAAAGAGTCACCGTGGCTTAGTGAGGTAAAAGAAGCAGTGAGAGATAAAAAGTCATCTTTTTAAAAGTGGAAGTCAAATCCTAGTGAAGAAAATAGAAAGGACCATAAATTGTGTCAAATTAAGTATAAAAATATAATAAGAAAAGCCAAGAAGGAATATGAAGAAAGTTAGCCAAAAATTCAAGTAGTAATAGTAAAATGTTTAAGTACATCAGAAGCAGTAAGCCAGCTAAACAACCAGTGGGGCCCTTGGACGATCGAGATGCTAAAAGAGCACTCAAAGATGATAAAGTCATAGCAGAGAAGCTAAATGAATTCTTTGCTTCAGTCTTCACATCTGTGGATTTTGGGGAGATTCTCAAACCTGAGCCATTCTTTTTAGTGACCAATCTGAGGAATTGTCCCAGATTGAAGTGTCATTAGAGGAAGTTTTGGAATTAATTGATAAACTTAACAGTAACAAGTCACTGGGACCAGATGGCATTCACCCAAGAGTTCTGAAAACTCAAATGGGAAATCGCAGAGCTATTAACTATGGTTGTAACCTATCCTTTAAATTGGCTTCCATACCTAATGATTGTAAAGCAGCTAACGTGACACCAATATTTAAAAAGGACTCTAGAGGTGATCCTGGCAATTACTAATGTTAGACTTACCAGTCTGTATCAGGCAAATTAGTTGAAGCTATAGTAAAGAATAAAACCTGTCAGACACATGGATGAACATGATTTAGGGCGTGGGGGAGGGGGAGTCAACATGGTTTCTGTAAAGGGAAATCATGCCTTACTAATCTGCTAGAGTTCTTTGAGGGAGGTCAACAAGCATGTGGACAAGGGGGATCCAGTGGATATACTATACTTAGATTCCCAGAAAGCCTTTGACAAGGTCCCTCACCAAAGGCTCTTAAGTAAGATGTCATGGGGTAATAGGGAAGGTCCTTTTGTGGACTGATAACTGGTTAAAAGGAGGAAACAAAGGGTAAGTATAAATGGTAAGTTTTCAGAGTGAAGAGCGGTAACTAGTGGTATTTCCCAACCGTCTGCCTGGGACCAATCCTATTCAACTTATTTATAAATGATCTAGAGACAGGGTAACGAATGAGGTGGCAACATTTGCAGATAATACCAAACTGCTCAAGATCATTAAGATCAAAGCAGACTGTGAAGAGCTTCAAAAAAGATCTCACCAAATTAAGTGATTGGGCAACAAAATGGCAAATGAAATTAAATGTTGATAAATGTAAAGTACAGGCAGTCCCCGACTTACGCGGATCCGACTTATGTCGGATCCGCAGTTACGAACGGGGCTGCCCCAAAGTACACGGACTGCGGGACCTCGCGGTCCTGCCGCCCGTGTACTCTGGGGCTTTGCTCTGCGTCTCCCTGGTCTGCAGACCAGGAAGACGCAGAGCAAAGCCGCGGAGAAGACGGTGGCGGGGCTGCCCAGACGCCCCGCGGCTGTCCCGCTGCCGACGTCCTCAGAGGCTTTGCTGCCCGTCTCTTCCTGGTCTGCTGGGGCGGGGGGGGCGCAGCTAGTATGCCCCCCCCCCCCCCCAGCAGACTAGGCTTTCCTCCGGACGCCTGTGGCAGAGCAGCTGGGGTGCTGCCGGTTGGTCCCGCAGCGCCACTCTGGGCGCTACTGGTCCAACCCAGCAGCACCCCAGCTGCTCTGGTCCTGATTCAGCCGCTGCTGGTCAGTTTCAGCAGCGGCTGAATCAGGACGCCTGGGGCAGAGCAGATGGGATGCTGCTGGGTTGGTCCAGTAGTGCCGAGGAGCGGCGCTACTGGACCAACCCAGCAGCACCCCAGCTGCTCTGCCCCAGGCGTCCTGATTCAGCCGCTGCTGAAACTGACCAGCGCTGACTACAGGAAGCCCGAGGCAGAGTTGCTCTGCCCCGGGCTTCCTGGAATCAGCTGCTGATCAGTTTCAGCAGCAGCTGACTTGGGGACGCTTGGGGTTCTTAAGTTGATTCTGTATGTAAGTCAGAACTGGCGGTCAGTTTCAGCAGCGGCTGAATCTGGACGTCAGTTCCGACTTACATACAGATTCAACTTAAGAACAAACCTACAGTCCCTATCTTGTACGTAACCCGGGGACTGCCTGTAATGCACATTGGAAAAAATAATCTCAACTATATATACACAATATGATGGGGGCTAATTTGGCTACAACTACTCAAGAGAAAGATCTTGGAGTCATGTGTGGAGAGTTCTCTGAAAACATCCACTCAGTGTGCAGCGGCAGTCAAAAAAGCAAATAGAATGTTAGGAATCATTAAAAAAGGGATAGAGAATAAGACAGGGAATATCTTATTGCCTATATATATAAAACCATGCTACGCTCACATCTTGAATACTACGTACAGATGTGGTCGCCTCATCTCAAAAAAGGCTGGGGGCAGGGCCCAGAGGCAGGCAGATGCTAGTCAGGGGCACACAACAATTGAGCCACCGCTCCCCCTCCCCACAGCGATCAGGGCTCCTGGGGATGCCAAATGACACGATGACAGTCATTTCCTCTGTTGTCCCACAGGAAAAGTTTTTTTTTGTTTTATTTTACACACACACACACACACACACACACACACACACACACACACACACACACACACACGTTTAAGGACAACTCTCACTTACTTGAACTCTTCCTGTTTCTGTTTTTTGTAGTCTTGCCTGTATTTTGTAAAGGCATCAAATAAATGATATATTATTTCTGCACTAAAAATTCGAACTCCTAAGCTATCGGCCATCTCCTGGGCATCTCGCTCAATCCGCACATCAAATGCCAAAATTACTGCATACCTGCAAGTTAAAATTTTAAAAAAAGTAAGCTGTGCAGTATCCTATAGAACAAGTAATAGCAGAAAGGAAAGAGTCTTTCAGAAACTATCATATACTGTCATGAACACAGCAGCATAAGAAAATGCTACTTACTGTGGATCATGTTCCAGCATCACTGAGGCCTTCATAACATCCTTTTTATGGACAGGGCCTATGTTAATTCCAGCATACTGTGGGGGAAAAAGCAATCCATTACTATCATGCTCTTCCTCTACTGGCATTTTAAAGACTAACAAGATGGTTTATTAAGTGATGAGCTTTTGTGGGCCAGACCCACTTCCTCAGATCAAGTAGTGGAAGAAAATTGGCACAACCATATATACAAAGATAGCTTCCCCAATTATCACCCCTCATGTAATTACCTCAGAGATACTAACCTTCCCCACTCACCCCCACTCTGTTCTAAAATTTGATTTGTCTATTTCATGTGTGCTCATTTTTTTTATTGTATCCCTTTGGTATATATGGTTGTGCCAATTTTCTTCCACAAATTGATCTGAGGAAGTGGGTCTGGCCCACGAAAGCTCATCATCTAATAAACCATCTTGTTAGTCTTTAAAGTGCTACATAGTCCTGTTTTTTGTTTCAGCTAGACCAGACTAACCCAGCTGCATCTCCATCGCTATTCCTCTACTAGAGGAGCAGAGTTACGGTGTGAAATGTAACAAAAAAAAAAAATAAAAAAATCAGAAAAGCCACCAGGTACTTACTGGCACTTCGGATGTTTTAAGAAATTCAAGTAGTGCCTCCAAAGAGCCTAAAGTAGAAGCCTGGACATAAACGCCTTTCTCTTCTAACTTGATAGCATTCAGTGTTTGCTTCAGTTCATGTATTAATTCATCCTTTAAAAGAAAAACAAGTTTTTAGAAAAGCAAGTTTTTAGCAATCTTACCAAAGTTGGAGCCTGCTAAGCTCCAAAATTCCTCTATATCCATCCGTGGCCTCATAATGCACCAATCCATCAATAAGGTGTCTTGCTACCATGTGCCAAATTATATAACTGGCCCTTCCACTTTACCATTCCCTGGCTCAATAACTGATGTGTCTGTCTGAATAAAGAGAAGTGTCTTCTCCCCTATCTCCTGAATAATAGCTGCAAGAATCATTAGTCCCCATGGAATCCTACCATATCACAAAGCTTTGCAAGAGGGTAGATTTTGTATTGCTATTGAGTCAATTTTCTTAAAGTGTCTCTGGGCAGGGCACTTAAAGTATTCTATTTGTAAGTACTCTAAAGAGAGGCCACAGGGAGCTAGACACTCAGGATTACAACAGCACCCATCACAGACAACAGCATTTACTGCATCCTCAGTTCTCCTTGGATTGGTGGCAAACATGACCATTGTCAACTCAGTAGTCCGCCCCACAGTTTATCCATAGTGCAGGGGCATCATGTACCAGCTCAAACTGCACAACGTCATTGACACGACTAGGATCCTTGGTACCAACACAGACACTGATGCAGTCTGCATCTGCTGGGCTGGGACCAGTTCCATTTTCAATACTGATGCTTGTTTTGAGCCCAGTAGGAGTTTGGAGCAGATACCAGTATTCAACAACTGTTCCTTTGGTAAGGATGGCACTATGTAATTAGGCTATGGGTGGTGCTGAATGCTAGAAGCTCTGCCAGGAGTGGCTCCACTGCCAAGCTATTTGGAGACATCCTCACAGTTGAGTTTAGGGGCTTGTTTCCCACCTCACTCTTGATCATGAAGGTTGCTGAGACACAGTGGCAGTTATAGGGGGTAATGGAATCGGTACTGTTCCAAAAGTAGAGACAAAGGATCATGGCCTAGTTCTAACTTCTCGCTAATCTGTATCCTTATCCAGCAGCTTCCCTAGAAAGACCCGCAGTGAAGTCCCAAGTCTGCTAACTCTAGAATAACGACATGTATTTTCCAGTAGGATCCCGGACAGAACCGCCTATCCTATAGCCACCAGCAGAGGGAGCTCCTTCTCCATTAGGACATCGTGAAGCTTTGGGACAGTCAAATATCATTCCACAAGAACTCCAGTGGCTCCAGCACCAGACAATGCAGTAAGTACCTGAGTCCTCCAACACTGAGGATCACAGATTGCACGAGGATCTGCTCAGATGCATGGTGTTAGTCTCAGGTTCTCAGGCCAGGTTTGTGCACAAAAATTACCCTTATATTGGGCCATTGGCTTTAGAGAGTTCCCCTCCCTAAAGGAAGCAATACTGAAGCCTGCTAAACCTTACAAAATGTGTGGTATGATACTGTCACCCTCACTTCTGTGATGCACTACAAACAGGGGTGCTGCCGTCCAAGCTAGGCGCCCAGCCAACAGCCACTGCTCAATGGATGCCCAGCTCAGTGTGCACAGGAAATCTGTATTCCCCCCCTAAAGCTTCTATATTAGAGTTACAGATTACAGTGTTAACACAAAACTATTACATGTTACAGAACTTACAGAACTGTTTTAGATACAACCAAAATGGCTAAGTTTTCTGCATACTGAAATAATGACTGTGATCATAAATTCCTGTTTAGAAGATTTTCATTCTGTTACTTTTAATCATTCAGTGGCTTTTCATGTTACTTGGCATTCCATTACAGATCCTCCTGGATCTGTATATGTTCAGCAATACCTCACCTTAAGAACTGGGATCTCATCCTCTTGATGAGCCACAAGCAGGGGCAAACCAGCCAATGTTTTCTCTAAGTCTTTCCCAAGAATCTTTACACCCTGGGCTGCAATAACTTCTTTGTGTTTTTCATACTGGTTCTGAAGAAAGAAAAAAAATATATATGCATTTAAGAGTTCAGGTGGATGATTAGTAGCACACAGTATGGGTTTAGCTACTCAGCACAGATCACTTGGTCATACGTCCCTCTTTTTCCATGCCATCAAAAAAATAGTCAAAGATGCCCGAGATACGCCACTTTCCATGATTCCCCTTGGCTGCAAAGGACGAAACTGAGCCAACGAGAGCCGTGAGGCTCCGTGTCTGCAGCACCAGTAAATAAACAAACTGGGGCAGCCAGTTAAAGTGTTTCTGAAAGTGTTTCCATGGTACATTTTCAGAAAAACTGGACTAGGATTTTATAATGGTTCCTCTGGGCTTAGGTCTATGAAATGCTTCAGACGCTTACTGCCTTCATTTCAAGTAGAGTAACAGAGAAAAGCTTGCCTACTGCTCATCAGGTTCTAGCTTCTCCTCCTCTTCTCATAAGTCAGCCTTTTCACTTCTATGGCTCTTCAGAATGAGCCAGAAGAGAAGATTCTAACATTCCTGTCTACTCCCTAGCTACACAATCCTACTGAGATCAGGCTGGCCCAGTTTCCTATCCCTCCTATAGCACAATACAGGCTGCAGCACCATGCAAGAGTTTCATTCACGTTGTCTCAGGACACCTTGTCCCGCCACCAGGACACTATAAATTACTGATGCACTGGTTCAGTAATTTCACTCCACATTTGAATGCTATTGTTTAAGAAGTCTTTCTACACGTTGTGTGCACATTTTACAGTCTCTCCCCTCCACATTATGCATAAACCTGGATAACCAGAAGGAGTACACTTTGATGCTTAATATACATAGGTGCGGCTATTCTTTTATCCTTGCCCTGAACCACATCCACAATTAGACATCAGTGGGAATACGGATGCACTGTAACCTGCAACTTCCATTTATTTCCCTCACTTTAATTCAGTCATCTTTGGTAACTTGCTACTGTGATGTAACGTGTATTGAATACTGTACTCATCTGGGTTCCCTATTCTTCTAAATAGTTTGTTCTAATTCTTAACGCTTCCCTAACAATGCCACCTGCATCATGCTGTTCCCATACCTTAACTCGGAGTTCCTTCATAGGGGGAGGTAGCAGAAGACCTCTAATCTGAGTTACTATAGGACCTTCTACTCCAGGGACAATAATGGTATCACCTTCCTTCAGACGTCCATTAATCAAAATTACATCTATGGTAGTACCCATGCCTGGAAGTGCCTTGACCTAAGAGATGTGAGAGAAGAAAAATTAAACACTTATATCACCCACAAAAAGGATAAAAGTCTGACAGATAAATATGCTAAAGCATGCACATTGTCTTACCTCCATGACCTGAGCTCTCAGTTCCTCACACTGGGCCAGTCTCTTGTTCAGCATGGTTTGTGTCAATTCAACAAGAAGGGTTATCAGACTCCCCATGCCATCCCCAGTATGAGCAGAGGTAGGTACCAGAGAAACAAAAGTGCGGGGATCCTTATTCTCATAGTACAAAGCAGCATTCAAGCCCTAGAACCAGGACAAAGTACAGATGCACAGAAAATTACATCACCAGTAACAGTTAGCATGTAACGAGATTAAATGGTTCGATAACACATTTCAAATCTTGAATTCAAGTCATAGCTTCATTTCAGTAGCATCTTAATAATGCAACCTCTAATTTCACACTTAAAGGAACAAAAGAGGGCAAAAGACAACAACAGCTCAGAATAAGAGTAAAGTATAGAAAGCTAGTTACTATATTTTAAGCTTATAAGCAGCTTCTATGCAATCGGTAAGAGGCTGAGAAAACTAAGTATTGCTGCCCTACAATCATACTGGTTTGAGGAAAAAGAGGGGATTCCAAAGAGGGGGAGTGTGCAGAAAACCCAGTCCGTTTTTGCTGCCCTCACTGATGCTACATTCTCATCAAAGTGCACAAGGACTGGAATGGGGTGTAGAGAAAGAAGTTTTTAACCAAAATAAAGCAGATTTTCTATTTTAGTTTCATTGGTTATGTTTTTTTTCTGACCCTTCATTTGTGTGTTAGTCTGCTACTCATATACAGGCAGTCCCCAGGTTACATGGATCCGACTTATATCGGATCCCTACTTACAAACGGGGTGAGGCAACCCCGCACTAGCTGCTTCCCCCCAACAGACCAGGGAGACGCGGAGCTTGAGAATAAAGGACTGAGGGAAATGAGGTGTGGGAGAATAAAACTGAGCTCTGGAGAAATGTTTGGCTAGAGTTTCCCCTACAATATGTACCAGTTCCGACTTACGTACAAATTCAGCTTAAGAACAAACCTACAGTCCCTATCTTGTACGTAACCCGGGGACTGCCTGTACTATAAACTCTCTCTTAAAGCCTGACTCAAAGCAAGCCAAAAAGTCATTCACCTCTTCTCACTTCTGTTAACAGAAGAAAGTTAAATAATCCACCAGCCTACCTGTTGTGCAAATTCCACTATGATAGCTTTTGCACGTTCCTCAAATTCATCTTTTGTATTTTTCTTCTGCTTCTTTAATGTTGCAGCTACATCTGTATCAGGGCTTTTTTTCCAGTCATATAACCTATCAATCTTGAAAACAATTTTAATACAGTTATGTCATGCCTTGCAATGTTCAGAAGTGAATTCTTTGGTTATACCTGCAGAAGTCAACTGTCATCTATCTTATATATTCATACTTATGAGAAAGTTTAATTATTGTATCCAGATGCCAATTTATCCTATTTACCATATGTAATTTTCAAATATAAAAAGAATTCCAGCACACATGTATCCGATATTGTAATGGAAAAATAAAGTGTACTGGAGAATATTTCCCAAGTGTAATAATTACATATTTTTAAAATCACAGACAGTTACTGTCTTTCAATATATGTTTGAAGTATTTTTATACCGAAAAGGTAATTTAATTACATGTATTTCATCAAGTTAAAGACTAAACAAGATTTTAGCTTCCTGAAAACATGACTCTCTGAAGTCATGACTTTTTTTTAAATAAAAAACATTCTTGGTGTTTATATAAAGTGAAGAAAGGATACACAAAGCTCTTGAGTAAAGGATATTTAATTGTTTATAAATGTATTTTAAAGCTTGTTAGTGAACTTGGAATTCCTTTCGTGCAGCAGCACAACAGAAACAATATCAATAGCAATTTTTTTGGTTTAAGGTGTTTAGAACAAGCACCGAAAACAATGGTATTACAGAATTTAGGGCAATTCCCAAGGAAATTTTAAAAGTAGGTCAAGGTTAGTGCAAGGAATTATGCTCATTTATTGCAAACCCCTACTTAAGAACTGCTTCTTTCACAATGCTTATAAAAGTTATGTACATTAAGATAGTTTTAACTAGGCCACAAAGTAGTACACATACCTACACTGAGTAACATGATTTTATTGCTGTGACTATCTTCATCACCCTATACATTCTTACCTCTTTTAACCCTCACACATTGCATCACATTTAAAAAAAGTTAGGACTATGGAGGTCTTTGAGAACAGGACCTTATCTTAAGGTACTTTATGAAACAGACAGAACATGGAGGTGTTTAGAAAAAAATATCTGATGGCCTCCACTATTAAGGTTTAAAACACTTTAAAGGTCAATGCCATCCGCCAGTAGGCAAGAGTCCTTTCAGTAATTGCACAGAGGTTTCTCAACTCCCTGCCACCCTTAATTCTTAATACTTTGAAATCATAATGCAGTTCTTTTGCAATATGCATTAACACCCATTTAAAAAAAACCACTGCTGGTATGTCACATAATATATGGCAAAGCAAATCTATCAATACAATTTCGTTTTCTTGGCACTATCTGTATAGCCCACTTCAAAATTCATGCTATCTAGTACATCAGGATTTCCTCAGTGTCTGTTTTTCTTCCCATACAAATATTTCACTAAAATGTACACAGCGATGTAGCTTTTATCTTTATTTTGTAAGAAATAAAAATGTCTATCAGCATACCTGATAATGCTGGCTAATTATTCAGTTCTAAAGACAAACTGATGTTAGTTTAAAAGTCCCACATCAGTGAAAGAGGAAACAATCGCACTCCATCTTTCAATTTTTGCAACGTAATAAAGAAAAGACCAAAAAACTACTTCCAGGAATGTGAACAAAACGGAAGAGCTATGAAATGAACTAATAATAAACACTTCTTTAAGGAGACTCCTTAAACTCCTCTGCAAAGCTAAAGATGAAACTCAACTGAAAGAAAACTAAAAACCACTGCTTCAGCTCCTACAATGACACTGTTCATACACACAATTCAATGAATGGACAAAACAGCACAGTATATAATTTTATACTGAATTTCCTACATGAATCCTTGAAAGGCCATCTTACCTTGTTGAGAGCTACTATAAAGGGACATTTCTTGGCTTTAAGCAGGTTTATAGATTCAATTGTCTGGGGCTCCAAACCATGCATGATATCGACTACTAGAATAGCAATATCACAAAGTGAGCTTCCCCGATTTCTTAGGTTGCTGTGGCGTTAGGAAAGAAAGAAAGAAAATCATTCATACAGTAATCTGAATATTCCATACAATTTTTGTTAGAAAATCATTTTTTTAATATTAGGGTCAATTGATGTTCACCCCCCAAAAAAGTGAAAATCTTGTGATTTCCATCAAGACACTGCCATGTTACTCACTCTTTCCAACAAATGCAAAAACTGATTAAACAACATACCAGCTATATACCATTAATAGAGCATCATTTCCAAAATGTATTAGTGCAATCAATATTAGCTAACACACTGTTCCTACCTTGCCCTTTCCGAATAAGATTATTAAGAAGATGATAGAGCAATTTTCAAAAGCCCTAAATCAGATCACTCTACTCCAGTTTTAAACTTAAGTGTGGGCAGAGACTTTAAACCAGGGGTCGGCAACCTTTTCAAAACAAAGAGCCAAACTACATCGAAATTGAGAACAAGTGGTCAACAAAGAGCCGTATAAGAATGCCCATTTGCATGACTGAAAATATCCAACTTAATATGATTGATAATTGACATAATGATTAATAATAGCATAAATGAAACACTGTACTCACAGACTTTATTTAACGGGACTTCTGCTGTTGCATGTTTTCACATGTTTCCATAACTGTTCAAATCCAGCTCCATGCTCGCATTCAGGCTTTCAATCTTATGGCAAAGGATGGGGATGTGGAGTGTGCAGGAGTATTAGAATGTAGGGATAAAAGGGGCTCAGGTATCTGAGGGGCTCGGGGTTGGTGTGTATGTGGGACTGCAGGAGTGTTATGATGCTGCAGCCAGATGGGGATTGGGCCCCAACTGGAGGTTTGTCAGCCAGGCTTCATTTTTAAATAGAGTAAAATATTATGTCCAACACAAAAGGTTTCAACATTGTCTTTATTTATGGCAGGGG
The DNA here is from genome assembly GCF_049634645.1 of Pelodiscus sinensis. NCBI lineage: Eukaryota > Metazoa > Chordata > Testudines > Trionychidae > Pelodiscus > Pelodiscus sinensis. The sequence goes on along the minus strand of NC_134711.1, from coordinate 229,404,716 downwards.
TGGGGAACCTTTCTTGTGTTAGGGGCCACTGCCCATGGAAAAAAAAAACCAACCCCTCCAGAAACCTCCAGCCTCCATTGATGTGGCCCCCAACTGGTATACCTCACTCCCCTGGTACTCCAGCATCAAGGGAGGGGGATGGGAGAGAAGGGCAGAGAGTATTGAGGTTCAAAGTTTCAGGTCAAGTTAACTCTAGGGTTCCAGGGTTACTGGGTTTTGGTGCCCTACCCCCACCCCCAGGTTCTGGGGTGGGGCCAAAATGAGGGGTCCAGTGTACAGGACAGAGTTGCCAGTGAATGGTATAGGGATGGGGGTGCAGAATCTGGGTAGGAGATAGAGTGTAGGAGCAAACAGGGAGTAGGTGGCTGAAGCATGGTACTGGTGGATGTCTGGCCAGGAGTTTGGATTGTGACTCAAGGCAGAGGATTGGGGTGCAGTGTGTAGGAGGTGGTATAGGCTCAGGAGAGGGGTAGAGGGTTTCGGTTATGTGGGGTAGTAGTGGGGGGGAGGAGGAGAATGCTGGAGTGGGAAGGAGGAGGGGTTGGGGTGCCAGAGGCAAGCTCTGTCCGGGATACTTACCAGTGAGACTTGCAGCTCAGCACATTTCTCCAGCAAGAGCAGCTCCTCCCTCCACAGGCTGCCTGGCCATGTGCTTGGTGACTAAGAGCCTGAGAGGAGTGGTGATTGGTGGGTCACATGCTGCCTGTTCTTGAAAACAGGCATCTGCCATTGGCCAGAACCAGCCAACGGGATTGTGCTGGGGGTGGGAGCAGCCATGAGGCGCTGCTTCCCCCTCCCCTGCCTGCTCACAGCATGTGGAAACAAAGGACCCTGCAGCATAGGGGTGGGCAAAAGGGCCTCTGCGAGCTGCATCTGGCCTGCCAAGCGGGTTGATCTGGCCCATAGAGTCCCTCTGCTGCTCTGCCCCCAGGCCAATTAGAGCCTGGGGGTGGGAGCGCACACAAAACTTCCTCCTGCCCTGGCAGGACCACGCAGCGCTTTGAAACGCCACGCGCTGCTTGCAGGATGGGAGATGTCACACACGCCCTCGCCCCCAAGCCCTGATTGGCCTGGGGGTGGGGGAGAGCGTGTGAAGTTTCCTCTGCCCTCCCCCATGCCCTGCAAGGAGAGTGCAGCACTTCAAAGTGCCGTATGCTCTCACAGGGCGGGGATGGGTGAAAGAAGCTTCACGCAGCTCCCCCGCCTCCAGACCTTGATTGGCCTGCGGGTAGGGGAGCGTGCGAAGCCTCTTCCCGCCCTGCCAGGGGCATGGGTGCCTAGTGGGAAGGGGGGTGAAGGGACTCCTCCACTCCCAGACCAATCATGCTCTGTGGGTATGGCAGCCCGGAAGCATTCTGGCCCCACCCCTTCCAGGGCAGCCTGGGGCCACTTCAAAAATTTTTGAAGCGGCTTCCGGCCAAAAATTATTGCCCACCTCTGCTGCAGCAGCTTTGTGTGTTGTGCATGGAGCGGGGCAAGCTGGGGAGTCTGCCTGGGGACAGGCCCATTCCAGCTAGCGAAGGGTGTTTTGCCCTAGCCTGCTGTAGCGCCAATGTGGGCTACCCGCTGCAAGGGACAGTATGGGGGGGGGGGGGGGGCGCGCACGCTGGGCTCAAGCTTCAAAAGAAGCTTATCTGGCTCCCTCTTGAGCCATATTTGGCTCATGAGCCATAGGTTATCGACCCCTGCTTTAAACCTTTAGTGCCCTAGAAACAGAGTTCAGGTAACCTGTGCAGAGTTATCACATCATCAGTCTCTAACCACATTAAGAGGTCAGCTACTCCTATTTCTCTCAGAAAGTTAACACACTGTACAATCATCTTACCCATACATTGATGCTAGCTGTTTACTCACATTGCTGAGCTTATAATGGAGGTTTATGTTACATACTGTGTGGAATGTAGCATGTTTTTTATATTTGTTGGTGTAGAAGGAGGTTTGTTATGAAGATGCTGAGTTTTTCCACCTTTGGTAGGAATGTGGTGTGTAGGTATTAGAGTACAGCTAAAAGGCATCCTAGAACTTATAAGAGTGCTGTTGGAGGATGTCCCCTTTAACCAACCCTAATTCCGTTTATGTTACGTTTTAGTTAGAGATTCATAAGGATCCTAAAATCAGTAAGTAAAATGTATATGAAACCTTTTAAGAAAGTTAGCTTTCATAATCTCTAATGTCCAGACTCATTTAGGCTCTATAACAAGCCATAATTTAGATCACTGACTATTTATCTAGAGACTAAGATGGGAAAAGGTCTTTTCCCTAAGATTTCAGATAAGCATTTTCTCCCAGGCAAGTTTTTATATTTACTATTCAAAGATAAATATTGATATTTTAGATAGTTTGACCAAGGATGGGAAAATTATACATAAAATGTTTCACCCAACAGTGATTAGCCCCATTCAAAAGGCAAGTGTTAAAAAACAAAACAAAAGCAAAAAAAAAAAAAAAAAACAAGCATGCCCACATAGCCCAGGTCAAATATAAAAATTATTATTTTTTTAAATATAAAGTAGCAAATTCATCCTAAATTCTACAACTCAATTAAGCATCTATGTCTATAATAACAGTTAAGTTTTAATTAGTTATTAGCAAGACCTTTTAAATCATAACAATAAAAGTTACCTGAAAGACTCATGTCCTGGAGTATCAATTATCAGCATTCCTGGAATTTTTATGTTCTCTCTGTCAAACTAACATTTTCAAATATTAGCCATCTTGAGTAAAATATATAAGAAAATAAATGTAGAGCCTTAGCAGTAGTCATGAATATCCAACTAAGCATTTTGAGAATGGAAGACACCCTTATCCTAACAACAGCTCTTAAAAATGTCATCATGTCACAATAAAAGCAAAGCCAGTTGGGTACGGGACACTCAGATGAGGACATCATATAAGGAGAAGTTACTTGCCTTGTACAGTAATTGGAGGTCTTTGAGATGCGTCCTACTCTGTGTGTCTACTTCAGGATGTGTGCACACCATGGACTCTTGATCAGAGATTTTATCAGCATTGCTGGCAGGTGTCCTAGATAGTTTCATGTTCTGGTACAAGCATGGTGGGAAGAGGAGGGCTTATCCATTGCCACTCCAGTTCCCCCTGAACCACAAAAGTCCAGCAAGAAGACTAAGGAAAGGGGGAAAGAGTGGCTAGTGGAACACTCATAGGGGGACACATCTCAAAGAGCTCTAGTCACTCTACAAGGTAAGTAACCTTTCCTCCTTCAAGTAGCATACCTATGGATGCTCCACTTCAAGGAGATTCCCAAGCAGTTCCTCAATTACTGAATGGAGTGCCAATGAGGTGATTCAGTACAAACCATAGAACAGGATCACCAAAAGGCACACCAGCACTGGGGAAGCAAGCATAACAGAACTGTGTTAGGAAAATTTGTGCAGCAAAGACCAGATGGCTGCTGTGTAGATGTGAGAGACAGGTATGTTTTTAGTATAGTCACAGAGGTAGAATGAGCTCTGGTGGAATGGACAATCCCCACCTCCCTACCTTCAGGGAGCCCCTTATCCTGCCTTCCTTGTGGGGCAGCTGGTGCTGGCCATGGTGACACTCCCCGAGTGGGTGGGGCTCGAACCCACAACCCTGAGGTCCCCAGGCCTAAGAGAGGGACAAGTCTGAAATTTTATAAGATGAAACCCATTTGGGGGACAATCTTTGGGTAGAGACTGGGTGATCCATGATCGAGATGAAAAGCCTAGGAGAAGTCCTAAAGGACGTATTACTGTCAAAGTGAAAGGTGACAGCCCTTCTTGCATCCAGTCTATGGAGGCTCACTTCTTCTCTTGAAAAGTGAGGCTTAGGATAAAACACATACACATGAATCTCCTGATTAAATGTGGAATTCTGAAGAAACACATAAGTGAGGATGTGAACATAATGTTACTTTATCATGACAGCCATGTACAGTGGGGGGGACCTCCCACTCTTCTGGTCAAGTGATCACTATAGGCGGAATGAGGACTTGAGGGACAAACGGAGGAGGAAACAGTGCCCCATATGTGGGCCTCCTCAGCACACTGAGGACTAAACTGAGGTCTCATGGAGGAGTTTGCTCTTTGATAGGAGGGGAAAAAAATTAAACAGGCCTATAATAAACATGGTAGTGGAAGGGTGAGTGAAGACTAAAAATCTCTCAACTGTGGACAATGAAAAACAGCTTGGTGAACCTCAATTAAACTCAATGACAATTCTTCTGGTTTTTAAACTGAACAGGCAAATTAAGAATGCACACCAGGCAGGATTTAAGTACAGGTACAGATCAGTAGCTGCTCCAATCTGGGAAGTGTTTTCACTTCTGCAAATAAGTGTTTTCCTTGTTGATGGCTTTAAGCTATTAAGTACAGGCAGTCCCCGGGTAATGCGAATCCGACTTACGTCGGATCTGTACTTACGAACGGGGCTTTTCTCGCCCCGGAGGACACGGGCAGCGGGGACCGCCCAGACGCGCCGCGGTCCCGCTGCCCGTGTCCTCCGGGGCGAGAAAAGCTGCACCGCGTCTCCCTAGTCTGCTGGAGGAGCCCCCCAGCAGACCAGGGAGACGCGGAGCAAAGCCCCGGAGGACCCAGGTGGCGGGACCGCGGTGTGTCTCGGTCCCGCCGCCAGCGTCTCCCTGGTCTGCTGGGGGGGGGGGGCGTGCAGCTAGTGCACCCCCCCAGCAGACCAGGCTTTTCTCGCAGACGCCTGTGGTAGAGCAGCTGGGGCGCTGCTGGTTGGTCCCGTAGCACCGCTCCTCGGCACTACTGGACCAACCCGGCAGCACCCCAGCTGCTCTGCCCCAGGCATCCTGTAGTCAGCCGCTGGTCAGTTTCAGCAGCAGCTGAATCTGGACGCCAGTTCCGACTTACGTACAAATTCAACTTAAGAACAAACCTACAGTCCCTATCTTGTACGTAACCCAGAGACTGCCTGTAGTACCTTTTGTATCTCTGAGGAACAGTCTTGTTCTCTAACAGAAAGTCATCAAATAGGCGGTTTTTGAAATTAAGTGCTAAGAACCTGGAGTGGGTGATAGATATTGACTCCTCAAAGAGATCTGCTGCTATCAGAGGGTGAAGAAGCAGTTAAGACTTGCACACATGCTCTGATAACCAGACCTTTCTCTGCCACAGCAGGGTTACAAGACTTGCTACTCATTTCTCCTGTTGCAACTTGTTTAGGACTTTGAGCAGTAACGGTCTTGCATATAGCAAAATACAAGTCCAACGGATGACAAGAGCATCTCCTGTCAAGTTGCAGACGTGCCCTCTCAAATAGAATCATCAGCCTTTTATATTGGATGGTGTCTCAAAAGAGATCTCTATCTCCACATCAACCCTGGTAAGACATGTCCTTCAGAATACATTGCTGTTCAGCTGCCTCTCAGGACTGAGATGGAAATGCCAGCAGAACAAGCCCACCGTGTTCTGCAGGATTGGTATATAAACTGCTGAGACCTGTTTGTGTTGTGATACACAGCAGTTTTATTCTGATAGGGCAGCTCCTAATGTGGGTCTGGAAGCATTGTCAAGCATAAAAAACCACTCTGAACTCCATAATATGCAGAATCACTTCCTAAGGGGTCCGGAGTGGCAATTGTTGGCTAGGCATCCAGCTCTGAAGGCAACATCCTGCCAATAGCAGAGCAGAAATAATGATGGAAATACCATACTGTGCTCTTTCCTTCTGATGGTGGCTTTCCCTTCAGAGCTTGGATCTCTTTTTTTGGATTGGGACCCCTACAATTACACTATTGTGAAATTTCAGATTTAAATAGCTGACATTTATGATTTTTTAAATACTAGGACCATGAAATTGACTGAAGCGCACTGTGAATTTGATAGGGCCCTGGCGACGGAACATGCAGTCATATTACTGGCATTGAGTGAAGCCTGGATAGATGACTAGGTGACTGTCTGGCCTTCCAAGGATTTCATATTGTCTGGTCCTGAGGCAAGTGCTCAATAAAAAATGAGAGCTTCAAAGAATTGATGAAATTATGATTTTACCACTAAGGCATTATAACTGGCTACTCTGAACTGCAAAGAGGCAGAGGAGGAATTCTTGAAGACCGGAAGGCCCAGCAATTTCAGCTGGTTGTTGGGTGGCGTTGAACAGGGTGCATGCTGTCCTTTTCATTTGATAACTGCCTCGACCACCAGGGTAGCAGATGTAGGGTGATAGACTCAGGTTCTTCAGAGTACAAACATCCTTGTAGGAAAGGAACTTGGGAAATACTGGGTATTCCCAACAACCTCAATCATTAGTACTTCAGGTCGAACTGGAAATGGTACTGAAGAACAATCTGTGCGCTCTTGTCTGCTGGCTATGGAAGATGGTGCAGATGACATTTTTGGCTTAACCTTAGAGTCACTGTGCTTCAGAAGCACCAGGTGCAGTGCTGGTTTTAGTGCCACCGCAGATTAACATCTCTAGCTTCTTGGTTTAGGACATGGTTTTCTTGATGATGAAGAATCAGGTACTCTTTTCAAGGCACAAGGGTAACTTTCCCCTTCTTTTATCTTATTACTCCGAACAGGGTCTCTTTTTGAATAGTCTGGGCACTCTTTATTGGTCCCTTGGGTCTTTACTTACCATAGTAACAGTGATTCAATTGCACATGCTCTATGAACAACTGATTCCAATTTACAGGGAGGTGACTTCAACCCCACAGGTATCAGGGCACTCTTCATCAACAGAAGTTTTACATTGTCCTCTCAGTTTTTCAGACATATTTCTGAAATTAAGTTGCTCTTACATTTGGAGGTAATGAGAGTCTCTCCAGAGGCAGCTCAAGTACCCATCACTGTTGGAAAAAACACCTGTGGAGGATTTGACAGGGTTTGAAGGCCAGGGTTTTGATCATAATACCTTATTTGAGGTTGTGGATTAGTGCCAGAGTTAAAAAAGCCCCAAATCAGTGAGACGAAAAAAATCCGCAAAAAAGTGAGAGAAAGGGAAGCCCCACTCTTACAAAAACACAAATTGTGCTAAATAACTGAAAAAGAAATTTTAAAAAATTAAATAATAAAATAAGTGAAAGAGTGGCAAGCCACATAGCTAGCAAAGGGAGCTGTGATGTTCCATCTCAAGCCACAGATGACAGACGGGAAATGAAGATGTGGTGTTCTTCCCCTATACATGCTCATACCAGAGAATGAGGATCTCTTGGGCACAGACAAAGGCTTTGCTGATGAAAACTCCCACCTTGACGTGAAGCACCCATAAGAACACAAAGGAAACTTTCAGAAACCATATTTCATGCAGATATCTTCTAGCTTTTGAGAACCCATGCTATTGCTTTAAGAAGACACATGAATTTAGGATTTCTATTGCATTAAACCCAACTAAAGGAAACAGACCGTTTTTGCCATCTCAACCATCTTGTACTTCCTGCATCTGAGAAACAACATCCCAATAGATTTTTTTAAATACTGTCAAAAATAGTTTTGTATAAATCACTTCTGGAAAAGTTGTTTTAAGTTGCTGTTGGTGATATGAAGAACAGCTCTCCTTCAACTTATGATTGGTCTTCAGACCAGACAAATGTAGTAGGATTGCATTTTTTTAAATAATAAAAATAGACGGTTTAGTGGTTATCTAGATAAATTGAAACTGAAATATTTAATTTATGGGAAAATGAATGTCCCTTGAAAAATGACTTTCAATGGCAACATCAGTTTCTAATATTACAGTTTTAAAATTAAAGTTTGTTGCCTGATGATACAACTTAGCTTGTGACTGCATGCACTGAAATTAAGTAGAAACCATTTTACATTTCTTCAATAGGTTTTAATAAAGATGTTCAATATATTTTAGCTTCCAGGAGTAGTCCCAATTTCTAACCAAGTGACTATGTTGACAAAATACCGACAACATACATAGGCATAAGTGCATTTTCTTGAATGGAGCAGATGGCGGATAGGAGGGATTTTTTTTAAGAACAGAAATTACAAGTTGCAGGGCAATGTTGTTACTTGAATTCAAAAATTAGAGAATTTCTTTAAAAAAGTCAGGGAGAAGAATAAACTCAATACAAATAACTGTATGCCAGCTAGGTTTTTTACATACACAAAAGTGGAAAAGTTTCACAGAAACTATCATGCCACATCATCTAATAAGTAAGCAGATCACTTTATGAACTTTTGGACCTCAATCGAAGGTCTTCAAAAATGCTATTACTTACATTTTTCACCATCTTAGTTTGTTCATTAATGGCTTCCAGGGGAACATTAGTTGCTCCAATCTGCTGAGTGATACCACCTGCTTCACCGTCTTGTACATGAGTATGACGGAGCTATGAAACCAAAGAAAACAAAGGAAGTATGAATGCACAGAGGAAAACAGAAACAGGACCTGCTTACAGAAGGGAACAGAACATCTTATCTGGGAAGGCTCATTAATTATTTCTCACTTATTTTGTAGTGTGCGAGTTTTTATTTAAGAAGTTATAACTAGGGATGTAAAATCCCCTTTAATTAGCTAACCTGTTAAACATATTGTTTAAACAGATAACCAATTAAAGAAGAACAAGAGGGGGAGCCTCTGCGGCCTGGCTGGAACAGCCCCCTTGCCCACAGCTGGACTGGACCCTCCCACTGCCGCAGGCAGGGGTTGCTCCAGCCCAGACAGGAGAGCCCCTGCCTACGACTCTCCCTTTGCATCTCTGGTCATAACACATGCAAGAACGTAAGGAAGGGTCAGACAAAAGATTCACCCAGTCCAATATCCTGACTTCCAACAAGAGAGCACCAGATGCTTCAGAGGGAGTGAACAGACTATTGCAAATGAGTGACCCATCCCTTTGTCATTCCATCCCAGGTTCTGGCTATCAGAGGCTATGGGACACGCAGACCATGGGATTGCTTCTCTGACTCTTGGTTAACATCCACTGCTGGACCCATCCTATATGAACATATTAGTTCTTTTTTGAATCCCAATATACTTTTGGCCTTCACAAACAAGCTCCACAAGTTGACTGAAGTACTTCCCTATGTTTGGTTATTTTAAACCTGATGCCTATTAATTTCATCAGGTGATCACTGGTTCTTGCATTATCTGAAGAGGCAAATAATTCCTTATTCACTTTCTCCACAACATGTGTATTTTATAGACTACCGTATCTTCCCTCGGACATGTCTTTTCTAAATGTACACAGTCTTTTAATCTTCTCATATACAGGAGCAATTTCATACTCCTAATCGTTTTTACTGCCCCCTCCAATTCTAATCTCTCTTTTTGGAAATGGGATACCACAGCTGCACATAATACTGAAGGCCTGGTAATACCATAGAATTATATAGTGACATTATATTTACTGTCTTATTACCTATCCCTTTCCTACTGGTTTCCAACATTTTTTGTGGTTTGCTTTGACTGCACATTGAATAGATGTTTTCATAGACCTATTCATGTTTACCCCAAAAATTACTCTCGACTGGTAGCACCTAATTTAGAACCCATTATTTAGCACATGGGATGGACAAAAGCAGCCCATAGGCCAGACACAGTTTGCCAGTTAGCCCCGGTGGGCCACCAGACACTGTTCACATACACACCTACAGGTACAGCCACTCACAGTTTCCTTTGGCTGTGCCTGAACCAATTCTCACAGCACCAGCAAACTGTGGCCAACAAGAGCTGCAAGAGCTGTGGGCATGCAATAAAGACTCTGGGAGCCTGCCAAAGGTTAATCCTTGCAAAGTGCATCCAGCCTGAGGGCCACTTATTGCCCATTCCTGATTTAGCACGTATAGTTGAGGTTATTTCTCCCCTATGTGCATTACTTCGCACTTATCAGTGTTGAATTTAATCTGACATTTTGTTGCCCAACCACCCAGTTTTGTGAGATTCCTTTGTATCTCTTCAGTTAGCTTTGGATTTCACTATCTTGAGTAATTTTACAGCTCATCTGCAAATCTTGCCATTTCACTATTTACCCTTTTCCAGGTAATTTATAAATATGCAGTACAGCACAGATCACAGAATTACATTATGTTTACTATTACTGAGTGTTCGAGATATATACACTTCTTGGATCATACCCTACCTGTGCAATGATTATTGTATTGTCTCTGAAATTTACAACAGTAAACTTTTGTTTAGAACAACATTATACAGTAATATAATTCTGGGCTCTATTTAATAGGGTGTTACCATGTTACAGAATTAGTATATTTACAACGTAACAGGTCATTTCTTGTGATTTTTATTTAACTTAATGGACTTTCCAATTACATATTTAACAAAATCAGGCAGGTCCATCAAATGCCAATATTAAAATAATTGGACAGCTGTGGAAGATTATTTTGCAGATAAAAGTACACTAAGTATTAAATAAAAAGCAACCCCCTTAAGTAGCTATTTCTCTCTGTTTTACTAGGAACATAATTTTTCCATAACCACCAATCTCCCTTCCTTCTCTTGACTCTCCTCCCCCATTTCCCTACAGTTGGATTCCTTTTCTTTTTTTCCGGTGCAATGTGGTTTTAGTTGTATACTACACTTAGTTGCTACTATCAGACAAAAGACTAATTATTCATTTCTCTTTGTGTAACCATTTCTGCTAGGAATCCCCAGGAGGATTTCAAAAAGATGATCTGACAATAGATATCCAATAATTTGTGGTATCTGACAATGAACTGCAGCATCCCAGTGTTCTTTAAGGACTAGACAAAGTCATAAAATCTCTTCACAATTTTCCCAATATTTATCTCCACTCATTTTTTAAACCTGAATAGTACAAGGTACCACTGAAACATTATCTTAAGAAAGCTTTCCTCTATGGTGCTATATATTTTATTGAGGTTGCTGGTCATCTTCTAGAGAACACCCTAGAAGAATGGAGTTATCCATCTATCTATATCCCTTTCCCAATGTGTCATATTTGGACTATTTTGGTTAGGAAAGTTATCTTCCACTGTATATTTATAAGCATTCTAGGATTACTGCAGCTTATTTCAGGTAGTAACAGTTACATTACATTACATTATTGACAAACCAGAAACTTGACAGTAAACAGACACAAACATATCATACTCTAAATCAGTGTTTCTCAAACTGTGCTCCGCGGAGCCCCAGGACTCCACAAGACATCTCCAGGGGCTCCACGAGGTTGACAAACTAGAAACATTGATAGGTACAACACATACAATCAGTGGACAGCTGGAGCTCTGCGTAAATTTACATGCATGTAAAGGGCTCTAGAGCCCAAAAAGTTTGAGAACCACTGCTCTAAATCTTACCTTATCTAGAATTTTGGTCTTTCCTGTGTCTACGTGTCCAAGTACACAGATAACTGGCGCTCTCAGCTTTTCAGTGTTTACATTTTTGTTATTTTCAATACGTCGTTTCTAGCGTGAGAACAAAATGAGACATGTTATATATTAATCTCTAGCTTTTAAAGTATTGCAAACAAACAAGTGGAGAATTACCTAACGTTTTCAGCAGCACCTTAAGGAAAAGCTGGCAAGGCTTTTGCACTAGTTCTCCAAGCTAAAATTCAAATTCCATGAGAAGAAGGCAATGCAGATGGTGTGTTAAAAAAAACAGTTATTATTTTAACCCTGTAGCAGTTAAAAAGTTTAGCAGTTACAGGATCACATGCTGGCTCCCTGAGACAAGGGCCAGAAGCCGGTGTGCTTCCAGCTGCTAGCCCTACTCCCAGGGTGTACCACTCTGCACTGCAGACTCTCATATGGAGGCAGTGGTGTGGGGCAGCATCCAGCTCCCTGGGAGCCGGATCAGGCGGCGGCATGTAACCATTTGCGTAACCAATAAGCTCTTGCTTATCAGTGATCCATGTAAACAGTTACATTCTTACGTCCCTGCTGGACAGAGGTTTTTCTAGTTCAAGTATAATTTTCATCATCTGCATCTGGATTCAATATATGTTGAGCTAGATTATTTATATTCAAGGAGAACATCTGAGGTCCTGAGAGCTAATCTACGTGCAATAAGGCTAACTTGCCCCTTTTGTCCAGCTCCTTGACATTGTTTAGAAATCAGAATTAAAGGTTAGCATCTGGGCCAGATCTAATTACATTGATTAAACTGTATTTCAGCAGATTGAAATTAACATTCTCAATTTTAAAAGCAACAATCTTGTGACTTCCCCCCCAAACACAATTCCTTTTTTTGGTCCGAACCCTACAACATGATGAAATTTCAAATTTAAATAGATAAAATTGTGAAATTTACTATTTTTAAAACTCTAGGACCATGAAATTAACCAAAATGGACCATGAATTTGATATCGTCCTCTGTATGTGTGTGTCCAGGATGTATAGCAACAATGTGATTTGGGACAGCTAGTATGGTTTGGAGTATGTTTTATTATGCATACTAGGAATGTGAACAACTAGTCGACTATCCAATAAGCAAAAGCTTATCAGACAGTTGACTAATCACTTCTGCCCCTTTGCTGCTTCCATAAGAAAGAGGAGCAGATGCTTCAAAGCGGCAGTGCTATGTGAAGCCTGGGACCAGACCCCAAGCTCCACACGTCACTGCCTCTTTGAAATGCCGCATGAAGTGTGATGCCGGGTTTCCCGCAGCATTTCAAAGCAGCAGCGCCACATGGAGCTTGGGCCATTCAGAGTCCCCAGCCAATAAGCAGTCACTTTGAAATGCTACAGGGAGCATGGGGCCAGCAGGGGACTGCTTGAGTCCCCCACTGGCCCCTTCTCCCCGCAGCACTTTCAACTTTGAAGTGTCGGAACAGTCCTGGGGCTGTTCCTACACTTCAAAGATGGAAGTGCCCATATCAACTATTCGATTAGTGAAATAATCGAAATTTTACATCCCTAATGCATACATTTCAAAATTTCCTTAGCAGATGTAACCAATTATTAGGTATGCATTAATGAAAATTACAACTGCTAAATCTATTGTGCAATATCCTGAAAGGGGAGGGGGAAGCCAATATAAAATGTTAGTAATTGAAAAAACAAAAAACAAAAACAAAACAAAAAAAACAAACACACCACACAAAAACCACAACCCTTAACTGTAGAAATCTATTAAAATTCGAACAGAATTTACAAAAGATGGAGTCATTAGTGGTGATGCAGCATATTTCCACCCTTCAAGGAAGCTTTCCTTTGGAAAAAAGGATACTCTTAGCCATATTGAAGGAGATTATACTCCGTACAGTACAGGAGTTATATGAGTTTTAAGTGAAGACCCATCCAAGTAAGTCTAAATGCATTAATAAAAAAATGAAGCTGTGTTAAGTACTGTTGAAAAATCTTAATTTTTTGCAGAGAAATTAATTGCAAGTCTATAGACCGTCAATAAGTTCACTGAAGATGGCTATGGATACGTGCACTAATATATTGCTTGCAGTGTTATTGTAGCCATGTCTGTCTCAAGATATTAGAGTGTGTCTAGACTACAGGGTTTTTTCGAAAAACTTCCCCTGCATCTAGACTGCTGCCACGTTCTTTCGAAAGTAAATCGAAAGAACGTGGCAGTTTTTTCGACCGTGGAAAACCTCATTTGAAAGTGCTCTTTTGAAAAAAGGTGCTATGTAACAGAGTTCTTGACTCGAGTCCCACGACTTGAACCCAAATCCGACTTAAGTAGCTTGGTTGACTCGACTTGGGTTCATTGTTTGTGACTTGAGACTCGACTTGAGACTTGCTAATTCTGTTAAATTGACTTGGTGAAAAAATTGTCCAAAAATGCCGATATTAATGGCTTGTACAAAAGTGACTTGACATTTTTTAAATTAAGACTTGAGACTCAACTTGGAACTTGAACTATAGTGACTAGACTTGGACTTGACAATGTGACTTGAAGACAACACTGCTATGTAATGCAAACTGTGCTTTTTCGAAAGAGCATCCAGACTGTCTGGGTGTTCTCTTTTGAAGAAGTGGGTTGCTTTTTCAAAAGTACTGGTTGTAGTCTAGATGCTCTTTTTCGAAAGAGGCTTTTTCGAAAGTATCTTTCGAAAAAGCCTCTTTTGAAAGAGGCTTGAGGTCTAGATGTAGCCTTAGAGACACAAGGAAAGAGAGATAATTTTATAGGACCAACTCTTGTTACTGAAAGACACAAGCTTTTGAGCTCACTGAGACATGAAAAAAAGCTTTTGATCTTATATAAAGCACTTTTTCATCTCTCTAAAGTTCAAAAGCTTGTCTTTCATCAACAAGAATTGGCCCTATAAAATATATTACTTAACCCACCTATAGATTAGCAATTATATTATAGTATTATTTTAAGAAGCTTCAGGGGATAGCCGAGTTAAGTCTATAAAGTGCTACCAGACCATTTGTTGTTTAAGTTTATCCTGTACAGACTAACAAAACATGTATATGGTAAACTCCAGTCATCTGTAGAAGTGGGCTGGGCCCAAGAAAGCTCATGATACCATCTACATGTTTTGTTAGTCTATAAAGTGCTACCAGACCATTTGTTGTTTTTTTAAGTTTATAATTTTAAGGTGAATTTAGAAGAAAGTATGGCTGAAAGTCCACTAAAATTCATAACGTTTTCATGCCACAGATGAAAAACTTCAAAGACAAAGCTGCATCCAGATACCTCAATTCTCCGCTTAGCTTTGTCATAAGCGCGCTCTTCTTTTGTACGATCATCATCAGAATCATATTCAGAACCAGAGCTTATTTCTTTGCTTAGCTTTTTCTCCGAATGTTTTCCAACAGCTTGAGACTCTGTTTCTCTCTCATCTGAAGTTTTTTCATCTTCATCTTCACTTCCCTCACTTTCTCCAACATCAGACTCTTCACTCTCTTCCTCCTCCTCTTCCTCATCATCATCATCCTCTTCCTCATCTTCCTCCTCCAGTTCATGGTGTTCCTTGACTTCAATGTGCACAGGTTTTCCCTCTGGCAAGAGAAGAGATAAAACTAAAGTAAAATACTTTGTCCAGATCACATCCCCCAAATCCAACATAAACAGGAGTTGTAACTGTGATCAGATTTCATTCTATAAACATAACATGGCCTAATTTTGGTTTATCCATATGAAAGAATAGTCAGCTAGACAAAATATGGGAATAAATGTGTAAGTTTAAAATATAAAACAATGTAATATTGTCAGTGTACTTACCTCCAAGAACAAATCTGGCTGATCTAAGGAACCCTTTTCCAAATACAGGCAGTCCCCGGGTTACATGGATCCGACTTACATCGGATCCCTACTTACAAACGGGGTGAGGCAACCCCACACTAGCTGCTTCCCCCCAGCAGACCAGGGAGACAAGAAACTAGCGCCCCCTCCCCAGCAGACCAGGGAGACGCAGAGCGGCTTTTCTCAGCAGACACCTCAGCTTGAGAATAAAGGACTGAGGGAAGTGAGGTGTGGGAGAATAAAACTGAGCTCTGGAGAAATGTTTGGCTAGAGTTTCCCCTACAATATGTACCAGTTCCGACTTACATACAAATTCAACTTAAGGACAAACCTACAGTCCCTATCTTGTACGTAACCCGGGGACTGCCTGTATTAGGAGGAATAATACACACCATGCACTTCACTTGTAAATACACATATAGTCAGTGTAGGCAAGAAATAATGCTCCAAACCTAACAAGTTCAATTTGGAGTCGATCAATTTTTCCATCAGAAAGATGTGTTTTAAGTTTTCTAAAACTTCAGGAATTTACAATTAGCATAGAAGTGACTAAATCTTTATAACATTGTCAAAATTGTAAAACATTATAAAGAATGTATATTTTCCAGTAGAATTCCCTTGTAAAGGGAGGTTTGTTATCAATTACAGTTTTTTTTGAAAGATGTATGTGTGTGTTCATACTTGTGTAATATGACACTCGCCATTGGCGATGAACTACAGCAAGGGTGGGCAATAATTTTTGAAGGGGGAGCACTTCATGAATGTCATAAGTGGTTGCAGACTGCCAGGGGCCAGGCTGCAGGCGGAAGGAGTGGGGCCAGAGACTTCACGTGCTCCTCCACCCACAGACCATGACTGGCCTGGAGAGTACATAAAATCTTTACCCCTGCCCTGCAGGGGGGCATGTGGCATCAGAGGGAACCACCAGCTGTTGGTGGGGGAGGAGACTTTGTGCACTCCCTTGTCCCTAGGTCTCAATTATCCTGGGGGAGGGGCAAAACAGCAAAGTGACCACAGGCTGGATGAAAAAGCTCGGCCGGGCCACAACTGGTCTGCAGAGGCTATCTTGCTCAACTCTGAAGTACAGAACCTTGGGGAGGAGGGGAGGTTGTAACCTGAGGCAGGAGTGCAGGCAGGGATGCAGGGATTTGGGCTGTGACCTGGAATAGCAGATTGAGATGCAAGGCTTGGGAGTGGGTTATGACCAGAGGAGTGATATAGGAGGAGATGAAGAGTCTGGAAAGACATATGGGAGCTGGAGAAGGGATGCAGAAGGTTTGGGTTACATGGGGTACAGATGCAGGAGGCAGCAGAGGGGTAGAGAGAGGGAGGGGCTGGGGTGCCGGAGGCAGGCTCTGCCTGGGAGACCTTACCTGGATGGCTCCCAGCCAGCAGCCCAGCAGGTTCTTTAACCAGGCTTCCTGCCTTCCATGCCCTTGTACTATGGATGTAAGAGTGTAGTCAATTAACCGATAAGCAAAAGCTTATAGGTTAATGCTATAGACTACACACATTTCCCCCCCGCTTGCCAGTAAATTTTTTAGCAGTCTGGCCAGTAGCCCAGCTCAGTCCTGGCTTGTGCCAGGTGTGGGACCTACTCCTGCTGTGGCTCTGCATTTAAAGTGTATTAGAAGGCAGGCAGGTAACCAAGCTCAGTCCTGGCTCACACTGGGTCCGGGACCTATCCCCACTGCGGCTCTGCATTTCAAGTGTATTAGGAGCTATGCGGACAGGCAGTCTGACTCATTCTGGCTCGCATCGGGTCCAGAAGCTCAGAAACTCCTCCCCCAAGGACGGGGGCTCCTGCCACCCTGCGCTGCTGCCTCTGTATCAGAGGCAGCAGCACAGGGCAGCAGGCCAGCGAGGGGAGCTGTTTTTTAAACTGGCTGCCTCTGATACAGAGGCAGCAGTGCAGAGTGGTACAGGGCTCCTCAGGAGTGGGGAGAGCACACTGGCTGCTGGCCTTACCCCCAGAGACTATAGAATAGTCGAGTAACCAATAAGAATTCATGAGATTAATCGACTATTCAGTTAACTGATATTTAACATCCCTACCATGTACTGCTCAAGGCAGCTACAGGGACCACGTGAGCCTGAAGGATGGGGTGGGAGGGGCACTTCACATGCTGCCTGTCCTGCAAACAGGCAGCTGCTATTGGCCAGAGACTGGCCAATGGGAGCTAGTGGGGGCGGGAGGAGTGAGAGAAGCCTTTCCCCTGGACTCTCAGCATTTACAGAAGCACATGGCCCTGCAGCAGCTGGCTCCACTGAATGCCTGAGTGTGGGCGAGGCAGGCCTAGAGCCAGCTGAGGTTCTCGTGGGCCTGATCAGGCGGCTTGGCAGGTTTTGCCCAGCCCTGAACTACAGAGCTCTCTTCAAAGCTGCATCTGCTGAAGAGGTGTGTAAGTGCACTCTTGTGACACTGACATTTGAAGTCTGAGCTGTATAAGGAAGTGCACACCCAAACCTCCTTCTTAGTATTGTAGTTTAAGAGAAGGTACTAAGTACATACAAGAAATCTCAAGATAGAGGAAGGCAGGAAATGTGGATACACACAGGAGACTTAAGAGGTTGCTTGCTAGTATCAGTTGCTTTATACGGGGTTTTCTGAGCTTTCTTAATTGTTCGAGACTAGCAAATAGTACTGCCCAGAATGAATCTTGGTGAGGAGTTTATATGGAACTATGCTCTGTACTATCATTCTCCCAAACAGATCACTGGAGCATGATGTAAGTACAAACAGCAGCACTTGGAGGTGGGATACATCAACTTCACATTGCTCTACTTAACTACACTAGTGAGTTGTGCTTAACATATTCTACACAAGCTACAGTGTCCCTAATCAAGTCAGTCCTCAACCCTGTAAAAAACTGGTCCTTCAAGTTCTATATAACTCAGATAATTTGTATAGAAACAGGCTCTCCCTGACTTAACCCACATGTTAGATAGCTTGTCTAATGGGTTTTGTTTATTTGAGGTAAAAACAAAGGGTTCTTTTTTCATATAAAATAGGACAATTTATTTCCTCTGGGTAGGCATATGGTCAGCTCATGAGGCACAAATAGCTCTCTAATGTGTCACCTGCAGCTCTTTGAAGCACATGGTATTAAAATACTGATTTAATTATTAACCAGTCAGGATCCTTTTACTATGTTATTAACCACCTATAGTTGATGACAATACTAGATGAGTCACTTCGCAAACCTAACTATTTCCTGTCCCACTATTTAAATACGAATGTATAGTACTAGTAAATGAAGTAAATATCACTGCAAGTGGGTACTTATGCACCCCAGACAACAGATGTGGCTTTGAAGAGGGTCCCAACACCTTGATGCCAAATCTCCCAAGGGAATACAAGAATTAACAGTCGTGGTTTGACTGGGACTCTGCATACTGGGATTGTTCCCAAGAATTTAGCCCCTGCCACTGTCCCAAACACTGTGCAGCTGAAAGCAACTCTATCACTGCTGTATACACCAGCTTCCCAGCTGCTCAGGCAACATGTGAACAGCTTGTTGCTAAGCCTGCTGATTGCCCACAACTATGTCACTGCAATGCACCAAGCCAGTCACTTCACATCTATTCTCAGTGGGAGCTCAAGACAGCTACTTCCACTGAAGAGCAGATGCCCAATGACATTTCTAGGAATCTACACTAGTGAAAAAGAAGCAAGATGGGGAGAACTCTGTATTTGGCAGAATTCTCCACTTTGATGGGAAACAAGGGAGTATTGTTACAGGATTAAGCAAGACAGACGGAATTTTTTCATTATTTATCTGTAATAGAACAGTTTCAAAAGGAGCAAATTGAGAGAGCCCCTCCTCAGATTTCCACCACTAGGCTAAATTCCAAAGGAGGTCCTTCTTCTTCCTCTCCCATTCCTTCTAAAACAGTGTAGGTGACTAACACCAAGGGAGGGTTTTCAGATGAGAATCCCAAAGGAAGGGACCTCCCTGAAGCCTGGACTCTATCACTGAGAGGTGGTAGGAGTTAGTACATACCCTATATGCTTGGCACCTCCCACTGGGAACACCAGGCAAGGAGCTGCCAAGATTTTGTATATCTCATTGTAAGGCACCTGTTTCTCCTGGTTCATTGTACAGGGATCCCAGGCTTAACAGTTGGTTAACTAATTAAAGAGGATCTTACATTCCTATCTGGAGTAGTCAATCTCAATAAAAAGTATCTTAAATTCTCATCCTATAGCAGTTTCTTTATCTTTCACTTCCTTTTCTCCTTAAGGAGAGGAGGAGGGAGAGATACAATTCTTTAGTTAAATGATAGGTAGATTAATCTGATGTGGTCATAATAATCAGCACGTACTGTTAAGGAACAATGTTAAACTTCTCTTGGATATAAAAATACTACCAGACCTCTATTTACTCTCACATACCCACCTTTTTCTCTCTCTTCATCACTGATCATTGCTTCCCAGTCATCCAAACCCGCATCTGCCGTTTCTTCTTCTTCCTCCTTTTCTTCTGAAACTGAACAAAATCCATGTCTGACTAAAATCCGCACTAGGATTACAATATCCATCTTACACAGAAGTGCAAGAAATACCAACAGATGATCACAATAAAAACTGAGACACTTATTTCTCTTCTGACAAAGTGGCAGGTAAAACTTTTAAGCTCACAAAACTAGCATTACAGCAAAGCTGCAGAAATGTCAGATTCCAGAGTTGCTGGACTCCCCAGAAAATTCATTATGGTTAAAAGTGGGGGAAATTACAGAGTTAGACCTTCAGTATATGCAGTAGTCCTCCGTAACAGGTTATACTCCCAAACAATAAATCCACTCTTTTGTGAGACCACAAAATCCCAGCATTTTGGGGAACAGATCCATTCTACTCATGAGTTTGGGACAGTCTATCACTCAACAACTCTTACTTATATTAGTGGTGTAAAATCCTAAATAATTCATTAACGGGTTTAATATGACGTTTAACTGGTTAGCTGATTAAAGAGGGGCAGGTGGAGGCAGGCAGCTCCCACCAGTTAACCGGAACTGGTGGGCATCACCTATTAGGAGTGATGCTTACTGATTTTAACCTTTCACATCCCTAACTTCAGTCTCAGGGGACTCATCTCTAAAGGTCTCCATTCTTTGGACAAGATTTCTTTATTGTTCTAGTATTTGGCTGCCATATCATATACACTTATGTCAAGACCAACATGTCTTTAATAGACTAGTCCCCATTAATAAATTATCCACATGTAAGAGAAATTAGAAGATTTTGATTCCATGGTGAGTTTGAGGGTCTGTTTTTGGCATATGCCTATTTAAATTAAAAAAGTGGTAGATAAACAGATGCTTATTCAAAGCTCTATACATCTCAAGACATTATTTGTACACCACAACAAAACCCCCTGATATTAAAATAAATTATTCCAATAGGAAATCAGACAGATACTCAATAACTGAGATGCCTTCCCATCTTTTATCATTATGGGAAGTTACTTTTAGATTTGACAGTAGCCTTCAACTACCTGAAGGGGTGTTCCAAAGAGCATGGAGCTAGACTGTTAGCAGTGGTGAGAGATGACAGAACAAGTTGCAATGGCGGGGGAGGTCTAGGGTGGATATTAGGAAAAACTATTTAATCGTTTCACTAGGTTAAGCATTAGAATGGTTCTCTCAGGTGAATTGAAGGTGGTTCAAAACTTCAAGGGTTTTAAGGCTAGACGTGACAAAGCCTTGGCTTGAACAATTTAGTTAGGGTTGGCCCTGCTTTGAGCAAGGTGTTCAGACTAGATGACCTCCTGAGGTATCTTCCAACCTCCTCTTCTATGCTTCTTTGAGAGAACATGGTTTGGAAGACTGATCAGACCCTTTCAAAGGCCTGGTCTGTAGTATACACCTTAGGACTACTGAAATGCAATTTATAAGTGGACACAATAGTATAAATTATTTGAAAAATCTTAAATTTATTGTGAATTGTGTGTTTATACATTGATTTATAATTTCAAGGTATTTTCGCACTATACAGAAAGGGAGATGTGCCTTGGTTATAGAATATCTGGTCCTCATAATAATCAAAGGAGAAGATGATGATGCAGCAACACGTTCAAAAAAATGAAGTAAGCTTCTTAAAGCATGGCTCTGTGTTTTACTAAGTGATCCACTTTTAAAGTTTGTGATGAGTAATAAATAGAGTGAGGACAACAAACACAATCATGAGTTTAATACTTCATTACAAAGACCTCATCTTAAAAGCTTTGTGCTCTGCACACCAGTGGAGTACATTCTCACTCTACACCTGTTTAGTTTCCCATGCCAATCAATACAAACTGCTGAGCATTTGTGAAAACAAATCTGTGGAATCGAGACCTCCTGACAATGAGAACCAAAAAGCAAACAAAAATCTAAAAAAAAAACTTCTCTAGCACCAACTCTTCAAGCAATGCAGAGTTCTGAGACTATTTTAAAGTGACTGTGTCAGGCAACCTATATTTTATTACTTGTTTCAGCCAACTGTTTGATATTACTACTGACCTGGTTCTGAAAAAGGAATCTCTTCTTGTACAGGTGTAACTGGTTCTACAACTTCTTCAGGTGGAGAGGTTACCTCCTGGGTTTCTGAGATTGCAAGGAAATAAACAAAATCACTGCTACATTGTCTCTGTCTGAGAACACCACCTGGAGGTATACTGTCAACTTAGTAAAATACATTTTATCTCTAGATTCCATTTTAAAGCTGAACTGTTACCAAGAAAACAGACTCACCATTATACTTTAGTAAGACCAAGCCAAAAATGCATGAACTCCTGCCTATTGATCTAAAATAGAAGGCTAAACAGTTCCCAAAGAATGCATTTCTCAAACATTAACAGGCTTGAAAATGGATACATAAATATTTTGTCAAGTATTGGCTAATCAGGATTGTCACCAATTCAAAAACATCAAGATTCACCTCATTTATCAAAGAGATACAATAAAATGTTATAATACAAATATGTTATCAGATCTCTCTCTATGCATCCAAACAAAGAAGGAGAAAATAATTACTGAAGTGTAATCTAAGTTGGTGGTTACTTTCTCAATTACCAAAGTACTATCCTCACAAAGGAAATATAGCTGCTTACCTTTCAGCATAATTAAAAAGACACAAAAATCAAAGAATATTTTAGATGTTAAAATTGTTTACATATTTCAATTTACAAAACTCTTTTTGGCATAACACAGATATTATTCTGAAAAACCTGTAATAATCATAAACACAGAAGAACTGTAAAGCAGAAAAATTATATGCAATCTGTTAGATATCTATATCCAACTGCTCTGACAGACTCCAATGATTCAAGAATGAGCATCCTCCCTCATCTCTTTCATGGAAAATGAAAGTTTCTTGCAATTAGTTGGAAAGATTGTGAAAAAAATGCACAACTGAAATAACACTGTCTTAGAAAAAGATCACCTTTCATCTTCAATAGGGTGTTCTCTCAAGCCTAATGATACATATCAGATTCTCAGACTATTTGGGTACACAAATTTGTGTCCCTGATCTGCACACACAATTATTGCAAATGTGCTTGCAAATTATAGATGCAAACTGAATGTAAAAATGGCCAAAAGGCAAAAGAGAGCTGGCCTTAACCATAACTGCATCACTCTCTCACAGACAGGACCAGATTTCCAATTTGGCACGTACCTGGGGTGCCTAAAAGTTAAAAGCAAATTAAAAGTTTGACTTTTAATGGAAAACACAATAGGTCAGATATAGGCAGGGGGAAGGGCAGTTAAAGATGCTGTGCCTAGGAGTGCATAAGATGTAAATCCAGGCTTGCTCACAGGACAATAGTTTTATTAACTGAAGTTTATGGTGTGGACGGGAGGTTAAAGCCAAATGCTACCATTACTCTTTGTGCACACTTTCCTTGGTCATTAGTGAATAATCATCATGACCTGAAATAAGTGCACGGCTATAACTTTGTAGCTCGAGCCATGGACCACAATTAAAAAAAAAAAAAAAAAAAAAAAGGTTATTTTGAGCAGCGTGCCAAAGGAGCAACCCATAAGGTTGCCAGATAGTTTCGACAAAAATACCGGACACACTTGACATTACATCATAATCTACATTACATCTTATTTAGAAAATGCCAGACATTTTTATTTTCTCAATTTGTTTCCCTAATAGAAAACTCAAATACTGGACTGTCCAGTTCAAAACCAGACACCTGCCAACCCCAGCAACAGAATATATCAATTTTCCTTGATTAAACAATTTATCATGTCTGTATTACAAAAGCTGTTTTTCCGCTTAAAAGATCTAGTCATTCCACAAATAACTAGCTCAGGGACAAATTTTAAAGTGTATTTACCAATTT
Source organism: Pelodiscus sinensis (assembly GCF_049634645.1). Classification (NCBI taxonomy): domain Eukaryota; kingdom Metazoa; phylum Chordata; order Testudines; family Trionychidae; genus Pelodiscus; species Pelodiscus sinensis. The sequence goes on along the minus strand of NC_134711.1, from coordinate 229,381,302 downwards.
TCAGAGTTCAAAAAAGGTTTTCTTCTGCATCAGTAATCTGATCTTTCATTGATAAAAGGCTCAAAAGTAAATCAAAAGGCAATAAATCTTTATCCTAAATAAATATGACTCACTCACTTCAGAAATATCAGTAAATATAGATTATAATCTTTGATGTTGATCCTCAGGCCATAAAATAATGCCATCTACTGAGTCTTCATGATACATTTGGGGAACATAAGTTTTGCTCTACAGTTCATTTTCACATCACCAATATTGTTAGTGAACAAGAGGTAAAGAAAATGAATCTATATTAGAGTCAATGATGAAAATAATGGCAACAAAAATGTGAAATGAAAGACTGAGCTAATTTTGTTGACTATTATATGAAGTAAGAATTTTTTACTAAAGACAGACACTCACCTTCTTTGTTTTCCTGTTGCTGCTGTTGCTTCTTTTTCTTCTTGTCTTCATAAATTGGCCTCTTCTTTGGCACAGAATCTTTGGATGGCACTTCAACACCTGCAAAATGAGAATTAAAACAATTCAAATACTAAAATTAATAGAGCTAACCTGGTAAATAAGTAACCAAGATGGCAAACTAAAATAAAGGTAATGTTTGATTTAAAATTAAAGATCAAAGTTTTCTAAACATGCCTAAAAATTAGGCTAAGTTTATATTTAGACATTTTAGGGGCCTGATTTTCAAAAAGGGGCCAGTGACATGCATCTTCATGTGGCATATCATAGCTTTGGGGGTTAGGGGGAGAGAGAGAGAGAGAGAGAGAGTCAGATCGCTTATGCTCAGGAGTCTAATTTTAGATTTTAAACTTTTGACTGCAGGTTTGTTTGTTTTTTTAAATGGAGATTGCCTATCTCCTAGAACTGGAAGAGACCTTGAAAGATCATTGAGTCCAGTCCCCTGCCTACACAGCAGGACCAAGTACCACCCCTGATGAATTTTTGCCCCAAATTTCTAAATGGCCTCCACAAGGATTGAATTCACAACCCTGGGTTTAGCAGGCCAATGCTCAAACCACTGAGCTATCCCTCCCCCCAAGTTTACATTTGGTCCCATAGGTAGACACATTTCAAATTTAGCAAGCAATTAGAAATAATCAGTAAATGATCCTTTATTCTGGAATTTCACTTCCAACAGGCCTGACAACAAACCTAGTATTTTAGGTCTTAAGTAAAAAAAAGAAGGCAGGGAAGAAACCTAAATACTTTAAAGAAGGCTAAGTAGGTAGTACTTTACCTGTTAATAGCAGTATTGTGCTTCTAAAGTTACATAAATAAAACATGAACATCGATGCCTTCATTTTATACCTCATTGGAAAGACAGGGCCTCCAGTGGAACTCTTCCCTGATTTACTATAAGTTAACTTTCTAGCATGAGAGTAGAAAGTTGACTTAGTACAAAAGGAGGGGGAAGGATTGCCACTGAAGTACCAAGTATTTGTTGCAACATCCTAGGTTCCTCTTATATGCCTTCCACTTTGTTTTCAAAGCCAAACCCTGCAAAGTTTGAGACCTGGCACAATTACACAGAGGTATGCAATTTTGCAATGAATCAGCAGGATTCCAGAGAAAATTAGTTATAAACCATAGCAGTAAATATAGAGACACCATGGGTCTTAATGAAGAGTTTTTCATTTTAAAAAAATCCATCAAATCTTGCATAAATCCCTAAATGCTTTGAATCTTGACTACCTGAGATTGCAGTCTATTGTGCTAAAAGAAAAACCATTATGATCAGGGGAGATACTCAAGCTAGTTCTCTCCAGATTTAAAAAAGGCAAGGGCCTTCACCTATGGAATTCACTTCCTCTTGTAGTCTGCTAGGAACAAAATCACTTACTTTCAATACATGCTGAAAGACACATCTAATTTTTCTGGTCTTTGAGATGTGGGTGTCAAAGAAAGTGATACATCATAGGGATTTATTTTTGGCTGTACCTGATACATAGATTGAGGTGGCAAATATAATGTATTAGACATTTTTCCCTTCTTGTTCTATAGTTATATTTCATTACCTGCAGAAGCGCCTAGAAGCACTGGTTTAACTATTGTTAAGGATACAGTTCTCTCTAAGAGACCATGGATTCCATGACTTTCTAGGACTACTTCTGGAGCCACCATCCACTGCAGCCATCAAGGGGAATGGAGGATGACAAAACAACTGGCCCTCCAGTGTCACAGTCCTGGTCCATCGGAGCCGCAGCTGCCAGTCACTGCAAGCCCTGCCAGCATTTTGTTTGTGCCTTCTCCAACCCTCCTCCCCCACCTTTTGGTTACTAAAAAGGAATCAGGGACAGCTCATAGGGGTTCGTGAATTTTTTTTAATTGTCCACAACCTATCCCTGACAGAATCAGATTTATTAACAATATTTATAGTTAAATACAAATATTGCCTTGCTTGCCCACAGAAACATAGTAGTTTCCCACATGGCTTATTTGGCATATTCTGCTTGAACCAGTACTGCATGTGACAACAGAAGATAAAATCTGCAAAGTTTACCTTGAGCATAACTGATCAAAGAATTTAGACCTTTAGGAAGACTACTTACCCTGAGCTTGGAGTAGTTTAAGAGTAGCCTCTGCTCTGGCTCTAGCTTCTCGCTGGGATTTAGTTAAAAGCTTTCCCTCCTTTTTCAAACGCTCTTTTCGTTCCTTCTCTTTTTGTTTCTTCCTTTCTTTTCTTTCTTGTTCCAATCGTTCCTATGAAAATAAACAGTGTTACAAAAATGCATAGTAATATTTTTTTCTATGATTTAGAGAGAATTTTTAAACTACAAGGATTTATTAAGACATTTTATAGCTGGCAAGCAGGTGGCCTACTACTACTTCCAGTGGGTTTTGACTATATTGAATCATAGGGTTGGAAGAGAACTCAGGAGGTCATCAAGTCCAGCCTCCTGCCCAAAGCAAGACCAATCCCAACTAAATCATCCGAGCCATCTCTAGGGATGGAGATTCCACCACCAACCTAGGTAACCCATTCCAGTGCTTCACCACCCTCCTAGGCTATGTCTAGACTGCAGGCTTCTTTCGAAAGAGGCTCTTTCGAAAGCATCTTTCGAAAGAGCATCTTTTGAAAGATCGCGTCTAGACTGCAGGCGGATCTTTTGAAAGAGAAATCCGCTTTTTCGAAAGAGAGCACCCAGCGAGTCTGGATGCTCTCTTTCGAAGACGGCCTCTTTACATTGAAGAACGCCTTCCTTCGAAAGAGGAACTTTCGAAGGAAGGCGTTCTTCCTCGTGAAACGAGGTTTACCGCCATCGAAAGAAAAGCCGCGTTCTTTCGAAATAATTTCGAAAGAACGCGGCTTGAGTCTGGACGCAGGGGAAGTTTTTTCGGGAAAAGGCTACTTTTCCCGAAAAAACCCCTGAGTCTGGACACAGCCCTAATGAAATAGTTTTTCCTAATATCCAACCTAGACTTCCCTCCTTCCCCCCCCCCCCCCCAACTATAACTTGAGACGATTGCTCCTCATTCTGTCATCTGTCACTACTGAGAACAGCCTCTCTCCATCCTCTTTGGAACCCCCCCTTCTGGTAGTTAAAGGCTGCTGTTGAATCCTGCCTCACTCTTCTCTTCTGTAGACTAAATAAGACCAAATCCATCAGCCTCTTCTCATAAATCATGTGTTCCAGTCCCCTAATCATTTTGGTTACCCTCCATTGGACTTTCGCCAACGTGTCCACATTCTTTCTGTAATAGGGGCGGGCTACAGAATTGGGCACAATACTCTAGATGTGGTCTCACCAGAGCTAAATAAAAGGAAATAATCACTTCTCTAGATCTGCTGGAAATGCTCCTCCTAATGCACCCTAATATGCCATTAGCCTTTTTGGCTACAAGGGCACACTGTTGACTCATATCCAGCTTCTCATCCACTGTAATCCCCAGGTCCTTTTCCGCCAACAGCTGCTTAACCAATTGGCCCCCAGCCTGTAACAATGCTTGGGATTCTTCTATCCCAAGTGCAGGACTCTGCACTTGTCCTTATTGAACCTCATCAGATTTCTTTTAGCCCATTCCGCCGATTTGTTTAGATCCCTACCCTCCGTATGCATCTACCTCTCTCCCTACCTTCAGGTCATCTGCGAACTTGCTGAGGGTACAATCCATTCCCTCAACCAGGTCATTAATAAAGAAGTTGAACAAAACCAGCCCTAGAACTGACCTTCTGGGCACTCTGCTTGATACTGATTGCCAACAGACATTCGGGATGTGAACGACTAGTCAACTATCTGATAAGCAAATGCTTAACTGACAGTCAACAGGCTAGTCGACTAGTCACTTCCTCCCCCCCCTCCCGCCCCTTGCTTCCTCTATCAGAAAGAGGCATCAAGGGATGGGGGAAAAAGGAGGGGGGGGCTTCAAAGCGGCAGCACCGCTTGGAGCCTGGGACTAGACCCCAGGCTCCATACAGTGCTGCTGCTTTGAAACCATGCTCCCCAAGGCGCTTTTACCTTTGAAGTGCCCTTACTGACTAATCAAATAAGCCAATGCAGATTGCATTGGCTATTCGATTAGCCAAATAATCAAAATTGTACATTCCTACCAGACATCAAGCCATTGATCACTACCCGTTGAGCTTGACAATCTAGTCAGCTTCCTATCCACCTTACAGTCCATTTATCCAATCCATACTTCCTTAACTTGCTGGCAAGAATATTGTGGGAGACCATATAAAAAATAAGACCCTAATCCTGCAACCTACTGAATGAGTTTTTACCTTTTCCCTACCCCTCACCCATACCCATCTGAAAACATGCAGTACCTCCTCTTTACGTTTAGCTTCTAGTTCCTCAAGTCGCTTTAAGCGCTCTTCCTCCTCTCTCTTTGCCCTTTCCTCCTCCTCTTTCATTTTAGCCAAGGCTTCTTGCATAGCTTTCACTGTGGCTTTACTGGGACCCTTTTTCTTCTCTTTCTCTTTCTCTTCTCTCTCACCCTTCTTTTTCTTTTTGTCTTTTTTCTTTTTGTCCCCTTCATTATCATCAGCTGCATAAGAAAAAGATGGATATTCAGGGTTATCAGAAATTCAATTAATTTTTTTCAGATTGTTGTGTTTTTGCTTAATTCTAGATCTGAGAAACATTGCCGATTCTGATTTCATAGTAAAAAAGAAAAAATGCCTATTAAAATCATAGCAGTAAGACCCTAAAACGTTCATATAATAGAGGTCTAAGAATAATCAAGGGGTGAAAAAATATGTTTGCACTACAGAGCTATAAATATATAATGCAGTGAGAATTCACCATCTGGCACTTGCTTTCTATACACCTGGACAACAAAGGCCAGGGAAAATGCCCATGGATAAACTACATACAAGAAAAAGCATGTGTATACGCAGCTAATACACTTCTATTACTGACTAAGGAAAAAACTGACATCTTCACAGGTTTGCCAGTTTTTGGCTCATTAAAATGGGGGGACAGGGGAAATCTGATTGCATCAAATGTTACTCTTCTAAAATTACTAACCTTCTACTGTTGTGGGCGCTTCTCCCTTTTCCCCGGAGGCAGCAGCTGGTGTAGATTCAGGAGGAGCTGCCTCTTCCGCTTTCTTTGGAACCTCTTTCTGCTTCACCTGTTCTTTTCCAACTTCCAATTCTTCCTTTTCCTTCTGTTTTCTCAGCTTAGCTTTTTCCTCCTCACGTTTTTTCCTCTCACGCTCTTTTTTTTCTGCTTTCTTTTGAGCCACTGTTTTTATTTTGAATGAAGACTCCTCTTCCTCTTCCCCACTTTCAGCATTAAGAGCAGGCTTTCCCTTTTGGTTTTTCTTTTGACCCTTTTTAGATTGGGAGAAGTCATCCGATTCATCATCACTCTCCCCCGAGGACACTGCTCGTGTACTCTCTTTATTTTTCTTAATGTTAGCTTCATCCTCTTCTGAAAGGTCTGGCTTTTTATTTGATTTCTGAGTTCTTCCTTTGCCTTTCTTAAGCAATAACTCACAATCGTCATCACTGCCAGAGTGCATTTCAGTTTTTGGTTTCTGAGTCTTTTTAGATTTTGTATCCTTACCTTCCATTTCTTCACTGTCATCGTCATTATCAAAGCTGATTTTTTTACTCTTCCCTCTCTTTTTTTTGTCTTGTTTTGAGAAGCTGAATTCTTTGTCATCATTCTCTACTGTCTGGTTATCAAACAAATTATGTTTATTTTTCTATGGAAAATTAAATATTTTGAAATGCAAAGTTCAGAGATCATATAACACTCCTCTTACTGAGGGTATAGTTTAAATAATAGTAAAAGAATACCTGAACTAAACCAAAGACAGCCCACAATAAAGAACACTGTATTTATTCACTATTTTTTCTAATGCTTCTATTGTGTGAAAGAGTGGTTTAAGCTATCACTGTTTGCATCTAATGCAGAAGTGTCATTAAAAGCAATTGTTATTTTAAAAGATTAGTAAATTTTCATTTAAGGCCTCCTACAATACAACAGCACCAAAACTGTTACGTAATCTGAGAGTAAAGGCTTAGACTACCCAAAACCCACCCCTTTCAAAAGGCTTTCTATTTGTCAACAGCCCCTCAACTTTCACCTTTTCTGAAGCAGGTTCTTTGTCACCCTTCCCATCTTGTGCCTCTAGAGATAGTTCTTCCAGCTCTTTTAGGATATCATCTTCACTAAGAAAAAAAGAAAGAAAGTTACAAATCACTTAAATATTTGATTATTTGTAAATAAATAAAATAATGAAAGGGACAAAAATTACTTACTCAAACTCTTGTTTTTTCTTTTCTTTTTTCTTTTTGCCTTTAGATTTTTGTGGTTCCTGCTCCTTCGCAGCACCTGCTCCCTCTATTTCAGCAGCAAGAGCATCAAGGTCAATGTCATCTTTGGCACTAAAAAGAAAAATAAAACAATTTTACTGAAAGCTAAAATTAAAAGGAAGTCATCTAAAGGAGCGAGTCACCAAGATTAGTACACTTAATAATGTCCAGACACCTCGAAATGAAACATATAATTGGGATGTTAAATCACATTTAATTAGCTAACAGGTTAAACATTAAGTTTAACTGGTTAACTGATTAAATAGGGCAAGCAGGGAAGCCCCTGTCGTGATGAACCCCAGGCCAGGCCCAATGCAGATGGGGGCTAGGCCAGCCGGACTAGAGCGCCCTTGCCCGTGGTTGCCTATTTTCTAACAAATTCAAAAGAAAGCCTATCCAGAGCTCTAAGCACACTAGTTGTCAAGAAAAATATACAAATTATTTATAGGATGAAAATAAAGTGGTAACGTTTCTCCTTCAGCATTTACATCACCAAAGCATAACAATACAGGGATTCTCAAGCTTATCTAATCATGTGCCCTTTCTCTGTGCCTACAGTGGTTTGTCCTCAGTGCTCCAACCCCTACCCTATGTCCAGCCCACAGCCACTGCTCTCCAGTGATCCAGAGTGGTGGCTATTGGCTGGGCACCTAGGTCTGAAGGCATCACCACAACCAGCAAAGAAATTATTGTGGCAATAACATAGTAGGTCATCCTTTATTTCTCCTCTGCTGCCAGCAGTGGCATTATCTTGGGACATCTGGAGTCTGGCATCCAACCAACCGCTACCACCAGCGCTCTCCAATCTCCCAGCAAATTTGGTTTTTTGTCCTAAAGCTTCTCATGTCCCCTCCCCCACAGCTTCTCCCGGAATACTTTCCATAAGTAATACACACACACACACTGGGGAGATTCCCTCCAGTTTGAACATCTTGGACGTAGCATGATTTACTTTGTGATAAGTCCACAAGTTCATCTTTACCTCAACCACAGAAGTTGCAGAAAGAAAAGATCCTTTACATCAGGGCTGGGGAACCCTTTTTGGGTTGGGGGACAACCACCCAGAGGGGGGGAAAAAAATCAGTTGGGGGCCGCACACAAGTGAGAAGCAAAAAACCAAAAACCATCCCTCACTGATGAGGCCCCTAACAGAGAAGGAGAAAGACACTCCCCACATTCCCCTCACACACCAGAGCCTAGGGGGCTCAACCTAATAGATTTTGTGTGCTCCAGCCTCACGGTGAGGTAGCAGGAGGACAGGAGCACCAGTGTGGGCTCCCCAATGCTGCCGGCCCCTCCCCCCTCTCATGAGCCTCTCACCCTTGCTTTATATCATATAGCTCATCTCTCAGCCAGTGCCACACACTTCCCTGTATCACATTCTATAATATTTTCCTCAGTCTAATCTTAGGAGTCCAAGTTTCCACCACCTTTTTTTGAATTATTGCTAGTTAAACTGTACTTTAATATTGGTTTTTAAAACTTTCCTCCTAATTCAATCCCATTACCTAAAGTTATATTTTCTTGTACCACTCTAATTCCTCTCCATTCTGAGTAACCCTCTGTAAGCATACAAATTAATTCTTTCAATCTTTCCTCAATTCAATCTCTCCAGCCTCAGCAATTTTTTGTTCATTTCTTCTATTGAGACATCTGAAGGAGACCTTTATGAAAGTATCATGTCCAGCAATTAATATTCCCAGAGGGGAAATTCTATTACCTTAACTCCCTGCCTCATGACAAAGAATTTGGGTATTCAACTCAAAAACCCCTAACCTTACCATTTTCTTTTTTTGACATTGCAAGCACTTGTCTAATTTTCTACTTGTGCCTCTTCTAGCAGTCAGCATCTTCACCTGAAATAGCAGGATTTGCTGTACCACAGACATGTCCCTCACACACTAGGTCCAAATGCAATCACCTCAATTATATTCTGAAATGCCTGCCTATTTCATGGATTCATGAGTACTACTGAAATTGGACACAAAGTGTCAGACTCCCTATATCTAAAAAAATATCACAAAAGGAAATGCACTTTTTAAAACCAGATTTTCCAAGACAGCAAATTTCAGAATTATCAGTATTGACAAGCTCAATCATTCCAAAAGCCAAACAAACAAAAACCCAAGAATCAGTACCCATCGAATTATGAGATTTTAAAAATATAGTTTCAGTCCTTTTTGTTCGCCATTGGGCGTTTTAGCCAAGTTTTCTACATTTCTATAAAAGCTAGGAAGGCAAAAATTTGTTTTAATTAAATCAGATTCTCACAAAACTTCTTGACTCCAGGAACTAGGACTTGGGGGGAGGGGGGGGGAACAAATATTGTAAAACTTGTTATAAAACAGTGCTGGCATAATTATAACATTTGAACATTCAAAATGTTGCTACTCTTTTCTTAATGACAGCCTGCTTTACTAAAAGGCTTCGCCTACACAGCAAGATCTTCTGGCAAAAATATGCTAATGCAGGACTCATTTGCATGAGTTGCAATCTCATTAGCATATTTTCTGCCATTTCTTTTTGCACAAGGGGTTTTTGCACAAAAAGCAGTGTGGATGGGGTTCTTAAGGACATTACTTTTATCCTTTCTTGGCAGTCCATGACTCCCAGGGAGGGTGGGTATTGAACCCACCATCCTCAGCTTCCCAGGTGAATGTCCTATTCTCTAAGCCATGCCACCACAAAACCCACCTCGCTCCCTTCAGGAAGTCCCTTATATCCTGTCTTGGCAGTCTCTGGCTCAAAAGGCATAAGGATCTTGTACAAAACGGGATTGGGGGAGTCCACACTGCTTCTTTTTGCACAAAAATCCTTTGCGCAAAAAGAAACGGCACATAATATGCTAATGAGAGCACAACTCATGCAAACAAGTCACACATTCGCATATTTTTTGCCGGAAGATCTCACAGTGTAGACATAGCCAGAGTTATTTGGTTTTGATTTTGTTTTGTTTTTTTAAATTGATGTGACCAAGCAGTATTCTGGAACGCGACAGAAGTAATTATTTTCACTTCAACTTTTCCTTCTCTGTGATGGACATGAGAGAGTCAAGGAAGGGCCTCACTCGCTTAGGACTTTATCAGCAGTAAAGATAGACTATTATATTGCTAAAAATAAATACTAATAAATACTGCTGAACAAGTAAGTCACAAGAATATATTAGGAATGTTAACATGTAGTCGACTACACGATTAACAGATAAACCTGGACTTACAGATTAATCCTATCAACTACACTAGGGATAGACAAAAGGGCCTCCGTAGGCCAGATCCAGCCCACCAAGTGGGATAGTTTGCTCTTGTGACCTTCATTATGTCAATTGGAAAAACTGTTAACTCTCTAAAAGTGTTTTCCTCCTTTTAGTTTCTTCCAATGGGATTTTACCTACCAACTCTGAGTTTCTGAAAGTCTGCCATTATAAACTCCATTATTTTTATTGTCCTAGTTTCCTTCCTACCATTTCTTTGAATAATGAATTTTACCATTTCATGATCACTTTCACTTAATTGCCTCCCCTTTCAAATTGTCCTAAGCTGAGACCATATGACAACTTAAGCAATTGTGAGAGGATCCCAAGTGTGCAACCTAGATTGTGGGACCAATGAGCCCTCTATCCCATTAACCTGGGGTATCCCTCTCACACTGATTGTGTCAAGTAGGGATGAGAAAGGTTACCAAGTTACTGGTTCCAGCCCTTTCTGGTTAACCAGAACAGCTCCCCATTCCCCTCTTTACTGCAGAATCACCACCCTGGGAGCGGATCTGGCACAGCCCAGCCACCAATACAAGCTTTAGAAGACATTTGGGAGCTTCTAGGACCCTACCCTCAAACCCTTTAGCCTCTGCATACATATTATGCCTCTCCCTCATTTCCCTCCCCCAAATTTTTACATAGCTTGGGGGTCTCTGCAGCCTCAAACTCAGTAAGGCTTGCTGGGCTCTAAAACCTACAAAGACTCATGGGATTTGGCCTCCAGAGATCCTCTTAAAACTCACAGAAGGTGGTGGGCTCCCAGCAACCCTAAGGTTTACACCGGGGTGAGGAACCTTTTTTGGCTTGGAGGCCACACAGGAGAAGTTTAAAAAACAAAAACAAAAAAACAAAAACAAAACCAAAAAAACCCACACAACCCTCAGTGATATGGCCCCTAACTAAGAAGGAGAAAGACAATCCCCACATTCCACATGCATACCAGAGCGTAGGGTGGTCCAGGCTAGTAGATTGTGCGCGCTCCAGTTTCACAGTGGGGCGGCAGTGGAGCTGGAGTGTCCAATGCTGGGAGGGCAAGCAAGCCCCGAGCCTCAGGAGCTAGACCCAGGCAAGCTGGGAACCATATCCAGCCACTGAGCCTTTGTTTCCCCACCACTGATTTACACAATGGCCTGGTGAGAAGCTAGTAAGCTTTAAGAATCTCAATGAGGACTTCCTGAGGTCTGGAGAAATAGTAAGTGCAGAGAAAATAAAGGAAGAGAAGGAATCCTCAGAGCCACCACACACAAACATTCCCCAGTGTCATTAGATCAGTGTTTCCCAAATAGTGCTCCCAGGAATCCTAGGGTTCTGCCAAGTGAAAGTAAGGGTTCCGCAAGAACCCAATCACTCCCCCTCCCCGAGCCAGAGTGAACCCAATCACGCCCCGCCCTGCACCCCCCCGCCCCCAAAGCCCATTTTCAAGGGGCTGCCAACTGCTGCGGTCTTAGGGGCAGACTGGTGTTTTTTTGGTTTTTTGCTTGACAGTCCACCTCCCCCCTTTTTTTTGGTCAACTAGTTTCCCCCAGAGTTTTTTTTTTTTTAAAAGGGGTTCCGTGGCCAAATCAGATTGGGAAACACTGCATTAGATCTTCTAAATTAGGCCTTACTTCCTATCTGATTTGTTGAATGTACAGGTGCAGCAGCATAGGTGTGGGGACAGAAAGAGGAGTTTTGGTTTGATACAAAAAGAACAGGAACCATTTATATCTCCCCTTTACCTAGGTTCTGCACAGGAAAATTAGCAATGGAACCTCTTTCCCAGCTGGCTTCTTCTAATTCCCAGCTCTGTTTTTCATCCTGAGATAGAACTCTGATTCAATCTCCTATCCTGATATTATTTAAAGTTAAAGTTATAATCTGAACATCTATTCTTTAGTTCTATACATTTGATCTACAGATACAACTGACAATTTTTCCAGTACTAACTGGATTCAAGCAAAAGTTCCTTTGATAATTTTTTTGCCAGGGCAAAAATCTGGGGCATATTCACTCACACTCAATTGCAAACTAAACTATGAAGCTGCTACTATTATTCCACAATCAGCTTGCAAAGATTTAATATTACATCTTAGTTTAAGAGTCATATTTGTTTGTAGTTGGGACACACTGAAATAAAAATAGCAATTAGTCGAGTTAACTTTGAGAATTATATCATTTAAGCTTTTTGAAGGTTTCTGGCTCAAAAGTCCCCTTATATTTTCTACTTTAATATTTTATACTAAGTAACACAATGTTCCAAAATTATGCATGTTGTTATAGCCATTTACTGAAGTGTAATGTTTTTACTAAATTTCCCCCAAAAAATCTTGCATACAGGAATCAAATCATTAACTCACCATTCTGGAAAGTATTTCAAACAGAAAACTTAAGTAAAGATACAGCAACTCTCTCTGGTCAAACAGCTATAGAAGAACTGTCCAATAGCTCTTGTACTTATAGGATTCCAAGCAGTTGCAAGCTATTGAGTCAGAAAAGTGGAAAATCCCTAGTGATAATCATGTGACCTGAGAAAAGTTATCTGAGAGGCTTGTCCAAGGGCAAGAGACAATTTTGCTTTAAAAAATTAAGTATTGGTATGAACTCACTTCAACAAAACAAGAAATGTGGTGAAAACAAACACTCAAGGCAGGCCAAATAATTTTTGTGGAAGTGGTTACATTAAAAAAAAAAAGCACTCTGTGAAAAAAGTCCTTTTCTGATGTAACATCTTGCAACAACAGCAATCTTGAAGTTCCACACTCAAGTCATGAAGAAATCACAGTTAATCACAACTCAGGTTCATTAAATCCATAAATTATGTTCTAGCATGTATTTATCTCAGTTTTAACATGCCATGATATCGGTCTTCTTTTAATGGAATTTTTATATAATATTTTGGTTACAGACAACACTGCAGCAGTTTTACACTTTGTTGATGCTTGGAATGGTGTTATCTTTGTAAAGGCTAGAAACTTGGGAGGGAGGTTGTTTGGCTTTTTAAACAGAAGTCTAGGATTCTGCAGAGGTTGATAGGTATAGATCTACACCAGCAAAAGCAAAGATTAAGCTTTTTACAAAATGTACACTTTTGAATTTAAAAGTAACAAGATAAAAGCATAACATGTTTTCCTATAACATAGCATAACACGTTAGCCCAAAATGTTGTGAAATAATTTCACACTCATTTCACTCATTTCTTTTAAACTTCCATTTGAAAATTAGGGATATTAGATATCAATTAAATAATCATGTAACCTCATCAAATCTTAGCGATTACATGATTATTAAATAGTCCCAGGGGACAGAGCCAGTAGCCAGTGCACTCTGGCCCCCCACTCACAGAGGAAGCAGCACTGGAGGGCAGGGGAGTCCCTGGATTAGAGGAAGCAGCACGGGGTGGCAGGTGGGAACCAGTTTGTAAGGAAAGCCCATTTAAAACCAGCTCCCCACACAGACCAGCTCCCGCCTATCACCCCACACTGCTGCCTCTGATACAGATGCAGCAGCACCTGTTCACAGAGGGGCTAAACTCCCTGGGGATAGAGACTGCAGCAGCATCTCAAGGAGCAGCCTGTATCTGCTGCTTTTAAGCTGGCTCCCCCCAGCACCAGCTCCTATTCCCCTCCACCTTGCTGCCTCTATGTTAGCTGATTATTTAGCCAATATATGTAACTTTTATTCAAGGAGCAACTGAGGTGGGGGGAGGGGGAGAACGTGAGTAGTCAGTAAATCATTGACATCCCTAGCAGTAGCAAATACTTAAATATAGCTAGAGTCTTAATACCACAAAGATCCTTGGGTGTAAGTCTCAATACTTGTGATCTAAGTATGACAAATAATTAAATCACCTTTAGGTCAACAAAACCTAAAAGACACAAAGTTAAGTGACTTGCCAAATATTCCACAATGATCCCTTAGCAGAAATAAGAGACGAACACAAGGCCGAACTTTCACTACAAGGATGGTAAAATTCTATAAGCTCTCCCTTGATCATTGAGCTTTTGTCACTTGTATTTACACTTGCCCTTCCTCATCTAACACTCTCCTCAAGCTAACTGACTGGAACCTGGGTGGGTAAGTATTGTGTGCCAATGGGATAGCAAGGGCACTCCACAGCTGCCCCTTGAATAAAAGATACATATATTGGCTAAATAATCAGCTAACATTTCATCTTCTATTTTCTTTTCTAAGGCTTTACGCTAGAACCAGTACTTTCTGGTTCTAATTCAGGAGTGAGCAATAGTTTTTGGTGGGGGAGCCATTCCAAGAATTTGATAAGTGGTCAGGGGTCACACACTAAGATATTAATGGAGGAGGTTCGGGCTGTGGGATGGAGGCTGGGTCTAGAAGGAAGCTTGGGGTAGAGGATTGGCGTGCAGGAGAGCGTAGAGTCTGAGTAAGTTTGAGTGAAGGAGTAGGTTGTGACCTGGGGCAGGGGATAGGGATGCAGGAGGGGGTGCAAGGGTTTGGGATGTTACCTGGAGCAGGAAATTGAGGTGCAAGAGGGGGTATGGGTGCAGGTGCAAAGGGTTTAGGTTGTGACTGCTGTCAGGAAGTTGGGGTGCAAGGTGCAGACTCCCAGCCAGCAGCCCAAAAGGAATATCAGGTAGGCTCCTTGCCTGCCATACCCTGCACACTATTCAAAGTGTCCAGTTGCAGGGTCCACGTGCACTGCTGCACGCCCCTTAGAGGGGAGGAAGGCCTCCGTACAATGCCTGCATTGCAAGCAGGGACCAGAGAGCTCCCATTAGCCAGTTTTCGGCCAATGGGAGCCGCAAGGTTGTGCCAGGGCAACAAGCAAAGCTCCCCTTCAGAGGTGCGCAATGGCCTCCGCCACTTCGAGTGATGTTAGAGGGCACAGCAGGCAGGAAGCCTGTCCAAAGCTTTTGCTGGGCCGTGGGACAATGACAGGCCGGATATGACCCACGGACTGTATTTTGCCTACTCCTTTCCCAATTAGAGTTTCCATTTCAGATTTTTAATCTTTTTCAAATACTATCTCTCTCAAACGTGAAGACTAGAAGTCAGATTATGTAAGACACATCTTGGACAGATCTGTTCCCTTGCTCAGCAAGTATTAAACTAAATAAAAAAGAAAAAGCCATTCAGCCATGCATGAACTGAGCAACTGGAGCAGTAGAGTTTATCAGCATTGTTGGGAAGAGGGGCCAAATTCTCATGGGCTATATCAATTCAGATCCATTAAAGTTAATTAATGGAATTATACCAGAGTAACTTATTGTTTCAAACAATGAGCAGTCCTATGGCACCTCTGGCTGCGTCTGGATTGCTTTCCTTTTCCAAAAGAGGAAATGCAAATGAGGAAAAAGGAAATGCAAATGAAGCACGCATTAGCATGTTCATGTGCTTCATTTGCATATCCTCTTCCGATCCTTTTTTCAGAAGAGGTTTTTTGCAAAAAAGCAGTCTAGACAGCCTCAGAGATTAACATGAGCTTTTGTGAGTAAAACTCACTCCATCAGATGAGCTGAAGAAGTTACAGAATATTTTTTACACACACACAAACACACACACCCTCATCCTAGATCGGGGTGGCCAACCCATTAAACAAAGAGAGCCGAACCAGAGGTGGAAAAAATGCGAAGGGCTGCACCAGAATAGAGAAGAAAAGACTCTGCCCCTTTAAAAACCACGGATTAGGCTTTTTGGCCACATCAGGCTCCCACCAGCCAATGCCATCTTACTGATGCTGTTCTGCCACAGCGGATGGCTCCCTTGCACCCGGTGAGCACAGGGAGCTGGGGGTCGTTTGTAGGGGCACATAGGGCAACTTCGCAAGCCACCGGGTAAGCTTCGCAAGCTGCACTTTCAGGGGTTAAGAGCCACACGTGGCTCATGAGCCGCAGGTTGGCCACCCCGCCCTAGATTCTGTAATTCCGCTCCAGCTCATCTGATGAAGTGGGTTTTATCCACAAAAGCTCATTACCTAATAAATTAGTTAATCTCTAATACTACATCTACACTGCACCTCTCTTGCACAAGCGCCACTGCAAATGAAGCGCAGATTAGCATATTGCCACGCTTCATTTGCATACTTAATTAGGGGCCATTTTTGCACAAGAGGTTTTTTGCGCAAAAAGGAGCTGTGTAGATGGCTCCTTTTGCACAAAAACCCCCCTCTTGCGCAAGAGCCATTCTTCTCTTTTTCAGGAAGAATGGCTCTTGTACAGGAGGGGATTTTTGCGCAAAAAAAGAGCCATCTACACAGCTCCTTTTTGCGCAAAAACTGACCCTAATTAATTATGCAAATGAAGTGCGGCAATATGCTAATCAACGCTTCACTTGCATAAGCTTTTGCGCAAGAGAGGTGCAGTGCAGATGTAGCCCATGGTGCCACAGGACTTCTTGTTTTTTTAAAAGTTACAGATTACCACATCTACCCCTCTAAGACTACTTTTTCAAATCCAGCATCCCAAGACAGGTATACAATTCCAGTTTCTACATCAACAAGCAGAGCCAAGAGGAAACATATTACCTATTATCCAGTGAAACTAAAGCAGAGGTTCAACATGACGAGTGCTCTGCATCAAGCAGCCTTTCACCAAAAGTCTGGGAAATGCAAACATGATCATTGAAGTGTGTCTTTTTCTTTGCAAGTGCTACAGGTAACAAGCTATGCATCTGACTACAGACAAATGAACAATTCTTGCTCAACACTTTCTAGTTTAAAAAAATTAAAAACAGTTCTGTGTAAAATAAGCACAACTTTAAAGGCTTTCCAGTTTTTAAAACAAAAGAGTACAGTAAACCAATAAAACAAGAAAGCTGCATCACTAGACAATAGTGCACTCATTGCTCATGTTTCTAAAAGGAAGCGTTTATGAGAATGATTTTGCTGAAGCAACTCATGATATCATGGCATAATTTCAGTTATATCAGCACTGCTCCAAGTGAATTAAAGAAACACTAGCCATTTTAAATAGTCACTCCTGCCTTTTTACCTTTAATATTTACTACAAGTTTTCCAGGAACACAGGGAAAGAGGAAAAACAATGTACATGTATGTATCTTAATTTTGCATCTAGTGACCTTCACCATGTTTTTGGTATACAGGCAGTCCCCAGGTTACATACAAGATAGGGACTGTAGGTTTGTTCTTAAGTTGAATGTGTATGTAAGTCGGAACTGGTACATATTGTAGGGGAAACTCTAGCCAAACATTTCTCCAGAGCTCAGTTTTATTCTCCCACACCTCACTTCCCTCAGTCCTTTATTCTCAAGCTGAGGTGTCTGCTGAGAAAAGCAGCTCCACGTCTCCCTGGTCTGCTGGGGGCGGGGGGGGGGGCGCTAACTTCGCATCTCCCTGGTCTGCTAGGGGGAAGCAGCTAGTGCGGGGTTGCCTCACCCCGTTTGTAAGTAGGGATTCGATGTAAGTCATATCCATGTAACCGGGGGACTGCCTGTAGTATAGTGTTTTGGGGGGCTCATACCCAGCAGCAGAGAAAAACATTTAAAAACAATGAATTGTTTGCAAGGCTATGAAATTGACAAGAGTACATGTATTACCAGGAACTACTTTTAGGCTTTTAGAACTAGTAAGATTTCAAGTTGATGGTAGCTCTTCAAGGAAATAACCACAGAATAATTAATTTACAGTACATGAAAACTTTTTCCCATTAGAAGTCTGAAATTAAATCAAACTTTTCAGAGTGTGCAAACAGCACACCAATTTTCTTGTTTCTTATTTTTAAGTGGAATATGCCTGTGTTATCTTACTAAATGAGACTTACCATCTAGCTTTGGAATGCCATTAAAGACATTCAGATACTGTCCTTGGTCCAGATCTCCTCAGACAAGGGCGAGAAACACTAAGGAAGCATTACTTTACTTACAGAGTAAGAAGGGTAAGAAAGTTATTTTCAAACACTAATGCACCCCCTTCTTGCAACACTAAGCATAACATGAAAAAAAATGGCTGTTATCTTCTGTGTGTGGGTATATAGAGTAGAAATGTAAAATCCTGTTTATTCGGTTTACTGGTTAAACATTAAGCTTAGCCAATAAACCCATTAAATGGGGGGGGGGGTTTCCACAGCACACACCAGCCCCTACCAATTAACCATAATCAGTTAATCATTAACTTCTTTAATACAGAGATGGCCTGGAAGGTCTTTCTCTTCTTACTTCTGATATTAGAAATCTAGGCCTTTTTAATTAATCTCTGGGTGCATCTACACAGCAGGGCTTAAACTTGAAATAAGCTATGCAAACTGAGCTACGTAAATTGCACAGCTTATTTTGAAATAGCTTATTTCGAAATGGAGCACTCTACCTCCACCTTTCCTTGCTCCTCATACAATGAGGGTTACAGGAATCGGAGTGAGAAGTCTTCCAGCTTGACAGTATTTCAACATTTATTTAGAAATAACTAGCACTATTTTGAAATAACTTAGTCCGTGTCTACACAGCAGGCAGTTATTTTGAAATAATGTTGCTGTGTAGACGTAACCTTATTCTAGAAAACCACGGTTGACAGCAGAAGCTAAGAAGCAAACAAAACCTAAGAAAATATGCAAATTTTGCTCCAATTCTTTAAAAGGGAGTCAGACTCATGACATATTTAATAGCTGGAAAAATAAGTAACTACAGAACCAACACTTCTAGACCTTAGAATCATAGAGCTGGAGTAGACCTCAGGAGGTCATCAAGTACAGCCCCCTGCCCAAGGCAGGATCAATCTCAACTAAATCAACCCAGCCAGGGCTTTGTCAAGCTGAGTTTAAAGCTCAGAGAACTCCTAATCTACTGTGGATCATCTAAGCAAAACCTGGTGAGAAAAATAAGAACTTGTATTTAAGTACTGTGGGGTTGTCTTTTAAAAAGTAGAAACTCTTTCCGCACCTTGTTGACACATCCTGCAAAGATGCATAAGCTTCCCCTCTGACACACACATTCCTTCACACATCAGATTTAAAGAAAATGATGGTGCAAAGTTATAGCTAGGCAAAGTTAAAAATGAAACACTGACAGAAGAACTAGATACCAAGCAACAACAATACAAACTCTCTTGTTAACAGAGGATAGAGCTGCCGAATCATCTTACTACGTTAGGAACGTTAACTGTAACAATAAGGCTTCGTTTATTATAAGCACAATGAATAAAAACCAATGTGTTTTAAATTGATTTAAAAAACCTGCTCAAAAGTAGGTTAAAAGTAGGACGTTAAATTGTGTTTATTTTTGTAAATGTGTAATCGCTGAAAATTAAGTGGTTAAATGTTTATATGCAAGGGGAGAGGTGGGAACCAGTGTTCACTGGGATCCAGCTTAAAAGCTGGCTCATTGCAAGCACCAGCTCCTATTTCTCTCCCACACCGTGCTGCGGTGGGTGGCTACATGTAACCATGAGAGTTAACCAATGAGCCCAGGCTCATCGGTTAACCGTTTCTATGTGTTCACATCCCTACTTAAAAACAGGCTCCCCAAGAGCACCAGCTCCCACTTGCTTCTTCCATCCCCCCCGAAGGTTAATCGTGTATCCTAATACATCCTTATTATGGACATCACAATAGTTTTTTGGGGTGCATCAGAAACACCAATACTATAAAAGAAGCACAAGAGCAAAAACTAGTTAAATGACACTTGCCTATTTAAAACTAGTTAAATGACACTTGCTTAATTGCAATACACAATACTATGTTATACTGTAACTCTTAATTTATCTAGTTTATCTGCAAAATCACCTTTGTACAGTAAAACTCCGATGGTCCGGCACTCCTGATGGTCCAGCACCATCAGGAACCCGGAAGTGCTCCGGGCAGCCGGACCATTGGAGCTACTCTGCCCCCAGCTTCCCGGATTCAGCCGTTGCTAAAACTGACCAGCGGCTGAATCCGTGAAGCCGGGGGCAGAGCAGCTGGAGTGCTGCCGGGTAGGTACTGTAGCGCTGCCCCTCGGGGCTGCGGAACCAACCTGGCAGCCCCCCATCTGTCCCCGATTCAGCTGCTGTTGAAACTGACCAGCAGCTGACTACAGAAAGCCAGGGGCAGAGCAGCTCTGCCTGGGGCTTCCTGGAGTCAGCCGCTGATCAGTTTCAGCAGTGGCTGACTTGGGGACACCTGGGGCAGAGCAGCTGGGGTGCTGCCGGGTTGATCCAGTAGCGCAGCTCCTTGGTGCTGTGGGACCAACATGGCAGCCCCCCAGATGCTCTGCCCCAGGAGTCCTGATTCAGCCACTGCTGAAACTGACCAGCGGCTGACTCCAGGAAGCCTGGGGCAGAGCAGCTGGGGGGCTGCCGGGTTGGTCCAGTAGCGCCGAGGAGCGGTGCTGCCGGACCAACCCAACAGCACCCCAGCTGCTCTGCCCCAGGCGTCCCCAAGAGCAGCTGGGGTGCTGCCGGGTTGGTCTCGCCGCGCCAATAGTTGGCGCTACCGGACGAACCCGGCAGCACTCCAGCTGCTCTGCTGCAGGCGTCCTGATTCAGCCTCTGCTGAAACTGACCAGCAACGCCTGAATCAGGGACGCCTGGGGCAGAGCCGGACTATCGGAAGGGGGGGCTATGAGAGGCCTGGGGCCAGACCCCTCATAGCCCCCCCTTCTGATAGTCCGGCATATCTGATAATCCGGCACCCCCTGGGTCCTAAAGATGCCGGATTATCAGAAGTTTACTGTAGTAGGGATATTAAATATCGGACAACTAAATAGACCTTCTCCTTCCCAAATTAAATAGTCCTTCTCCTTTCCAAAATCCACTGATCCTGTTCTTTCACATCAATCTTAACTTCAACTGATCTGGACAATATAGCCTCTATAGACATATTCACAGAAAAAAAATATCTAAAGTCAGCTGTGGAAGTATGATGCTCAGAATTAAAATTTTTGCATAAGTGTAATGCAGAAGAATTTGATGTATTCATTAGTTATAAGATAGAATTAAATGTTCATATGAAAATCATTGTTGAAAATAATTTTTTGGAGAGCTGTAGACAAATTAGAAAGAATCCAGAGAAGAGCAACAATTAAGGGTAAAAAGGTTAAAAACTGGACACATTTAGTCTCGAGAAAAAGACAACTAAGGGGAACCTGAAAACCACCTTCAAATATGTTAAGTAAGAGCTGTTAAGAAAAGAATGATGATCAGTTGTTCTCTGAAGGTAGGCTAAATAAATAATGGGCTTAATCTTCAGCAAAGGAAATTTAAATTAGATATTAGGAAATACTCTCCAACTATAAAGCATAGTTAAACATTGGAATAGCCTTCTCAGGAAGGTCATGGAATCCTCACAACAGGAGGTTTTTATGAGCTGGCTAGACAAAACACCTTATAGGGATGATCTGGGCTTACTTGGTACTGCTTCCGTGCAGGGCACTGATGTTAAAGCCTTTAAGATTCTGTCCAGCCCTACATTTCTATGATACTATTATTATTATCCACGTGAATAACTTAGTTTTGATATTACTGTCTTTCCTAGGTCTTCTTGAAGAGTTCCAGTACTCCCATTTCTCACCCTCCCATAGCTGTTTGTTGCAGTAAAATCCCCACAAAGCCTTACTTCCAAAACTCCCTCTAAATTTTTCCACTTATGGTCAGAATAAATTTTGTACGTGAATTAAGGCATACACAGATGTGCACTACCAGTAGAAACACGCTGTGGGCATCTGATAATCAACTGGGTGGCATTTGAATCTCTTCTGGGCAGCCACCCAAGTACACAGCTTACAGAAAACATGGCTACTTCCTTCCCCAGTCTTCTCTCCCCACTGGCATATACTGCTCCTCCTGCTGCATTCTTCTCCTGAGATGCACTCACCAGAATGTTCCCCTGACGTGTGCATGCATAGGCACCCCTAGCTTGCTACCAAACATATATAATACTGTATTCAACAGGATCCTGAACTGATATGGAGTCGGAATGGGGAAGGGAATTGGATAAGGAGAAGAGAGGAGTCTGAATTGCAAGGCTAGAAGGAAAGAAGAGCTGCATTTTGAGAGATCACAGGAGGGGAGTCAAGTAGGAGTTTCTTTCTCTTCTACTTCTGCCACCTCACACATCCTCAACCCTTGCTCAAGCCCCACAGGAAATTTGTAGGAAACCCAAGGTTGAGGAAACAGTGAGTCTACACAAGGCACATCATCCCAGCTTTTATTTTAGCCAGAAGTGTAAAACACAGATATTTGAAAAATAGTACTAGGATTGAGAAAGGACTCTGTTGACCAACCAAACTGCTTTGAAGTGACAAAAATACCTCATTCCCACCTATGTAACTACAGTCTAACTTTTAGCAGTAGACACCAACCTTTTAAAGCTCATTAACATTTTTTAATTTGAGGCAATCCAGGATCTACCTCAAACCCAAATACCTCTGTCCCACTATCTTCCCCACCTGTTCTCCAAGGCCTTGCTCACTGTGTGGAGATAGGACACAGGAGTGGAGGGCACCCTAACATCAGTGCCTCTCTCCTCTGTCTCCCCCACCCTGCACAGGAAGCAGGAAGCTGGAAGAGCAGGTTTAGGGCAGAGGGCAGGAGCAGCACTGTAGTGGTGCACGGTTGAGGAGGGAAGGGAGAGAGGGAAGGACCGCTGACATGTGGCCACTTGATGGCCTCCCAGCCAAAGGAGTCAGGATCACCTGTCAGAGACTCCAGGATCGGTGACCTCAGCTTTACAGGAAGGAGTATATTCAATGCCATCAATAGTGTGTGATCAACCCCAAGAGCCTTGCACCTACAGACATTTCTTCCCCCTCAGAGCTGCAAAACCCAAGGCAGATGTTTCAGCTTTGGTCGGATCCGGTACAGCCCATCTTGAAAGACACGTATCCAAGTGTCTCTGGAGAACGAGAGCAGCTCAGAGAACATGCAAGTGTCGCTCTGGAGCAGCGCTTCCCCTTTGGCCCCCGCGCTCTGCCCCGCTTGCAGGCCGGGCTCGGGGATGTGGGAGGCCGATCAAACCGGTGCGGCGGGGGGCAGGCGGCTGGCAAGTCC
The DNA here is from genome assembly GCF_049634645.1 of Pelodiscus sinensis. Taxonomy (NCBI): domain Eukaryota; kingdom Metazoa; phylum Chordata; order Testudines; family Trionychidae; genus Pelodiscus; species Pelodiscus sinensis. The sequence goes on along the minus strand of NC_134711.1, from coordinate 229,358,352 downwards.
CACACGCGCTGGTCTGCGCGGCCAGCGCCGCTCCGCGCATCGCTCAGCAGCCCCGCGAGGCGGCGCCAGTCACCCCGCGCTGGGCCGGGCGCCCCCGCGGCGGCTCCCAGGCGGGGGGGACACGACACCGCGCGCGGGGACCCGCCCGGGGTCGATGGCGGCTGGGAGGGGCCGGTGCGCGCGCGGGCAGCTCCGGCCCCGCAGCCCGGGCACGGGGGTGGAGAAGGCCCCGCGCTGTCACCGCCCCGCCCCGGCCACGAGCCCGCCCGCCCGGGGGGAGGGGGCAGCCCGGGCCGCTACCTGTCCTCGCTCTTGCTCTTCTGCTTCTTGCCCATGGCGGCGCTGGCTGGTCACCGCGCGCGCGCGCGCCCGCTCGCCTCAGCAGGGTCCGGCCGGCCACATCCACAGGCACCTGGGTGCATATGGGGGAGAGGCCGCAGTGCGCAGGCGCCTTCACCCCGAGACCTGACGCGACGGCGGCCTGCGGAAAGGGCGCGAGACCAGGGCGCGGGAGGGACCCGCAGGAGCTGCGCGAGGCGCCAACGGCTGCTGCCAGCGCCCCCTCGGGCCGGAGGGGGAACTGCGGCGCCAGGCGCCCCCTCCCCTCTCACTGCCGGCCCCGCCCCAGGCTGCCCAGCCCTGGGCCCCTCTACTGCCCCCTGCTGCCAAGGGCCAGAGGAGGAAATGCCCCGCCCCTTCCCACTACAGAGCAGGGAGCCAATGGGATCCAACAGCCCTTGTTTCCCCTCCCTGCCCCTCTGTGCCTGGGCCCAGCGCTGCCTCCTGTGGCACAGGGCGGAGGAGAAAAGGGGGGTGGGGTTGAGAGGATTCATATTTGTAAAGCACTTGGCTATTACTGGGCAGCAAACAGTTACTGCCAGTATGCAGGCCCAATATAAAGTCCCCCCATGGTAAGACTTACCTTCTAAATCAGTGCCTACTCTGGCTGCCCAGCTTTTTGGGACACCACAGCTTTTTTTGTTAGTGCCATGGAACCGGAGCTGCCCCAGGGCATGCGATGGCCCCACACGGCCACGCTGTAGTTTCTGGAGTGTGCAAACTGCCTTCCTGGCCCTGTCTGAGCTCCACTCAGAGCTCGTGCAGGGCCAGCAGGACCTGTGCATCCGCACACTGCAGTGGAGAGGCATTTTTGGAGGCGGGGCACCAGGTCTGACTAGTGGGACCAGCTGGTCATGGAGCAGTGGGATGACCAGCAGTGGCACCAAAACTTCTGCATGCAGAAGGCCACATTTTGGAGTTGTGTGCCTAGCTTGCCCCTGCCAGTGATACAACACCTTCCAGTGATGCAACACCCACCTGTGGCCCACCATCCCCCAGAGAAGCAGGTTGCAATTGCCATCTGTAAGCTCGCCAACCCCAGATAGCTACCAGTCGGTGGGCAACCAGTTCAGCATGGGAAAGTCCATGTCAGGGCCCTTGGAGGTAAGGGACTCTCAGGCTGTAGTCCCTGCAAAGGTGGGGGAGTCCTGGAAAAGGGGGACCCTCGGGAAAGAGGGCCTGGGGGGGTGAGGAGTCGGGGGGGTGAGGAGTCGGGAGGGGAAGCCCTGTCCCCAAGGGTTGTGTTGTCCCGCCCTCACTCCATCCTGCTCTGGGGGGCAGCCTCATAGGGGGTGACTCCAGGGGCTTATGGGGGAGGGGAGGAGGCAGGCACTTCCCAAGGGCATAGGCACTCCCTCTCATTCTCTGTTTTGTGGCTTTGTCTCCTTCTGCAGGTTGTGAGGGCCATCAACTTCATCCTGCTGCACAGGCTCATTGCCTGGGAGATCTGGACCCGATTGTCACAGGATTTGCTGCCCTGGGGTTCCCGAACTGTGGGAGAGCTATAGATGGGATCCACATTCTGATCTGCACACCTGAACATTGAGCGGCCTAGTATATCAACCGCAAGGGCTACTTTTCAATGGTGTTGCAGGCCCTGGTTGACCACCATGGACTATTTACAGATATGCTTGTCAGGTGGTCGGGCAGGGCACATGATGCCCACATTTTTCGGAACTCCAGCCTCTACGGGAAGCTGAAGATGGGCACATTCTTCCCCCGCCGTGACTTGATAGTTGAGGATGTGCAGATGCCACTAAGCATTGTGGGGGATGCCGCCTACCCCCTGATGCTGTTGCTAATTAAGCCTGATACCAGCCACCTGGACCCCTGCAGGGACCAATTTAATGCCCACCTCAACTGAGCCAAGATTCAGATTGAGTGCGCTTTTGGCTGTCACTTATTTTGCCTGTTTGTCCATGCAGTTAACAGGTGTTTTATCCTGTACAGGATGATTGGACTGTACAGGATGATTATGGAAGCTTGGGAAATGCAGGAAGTTTAGTTTGAAGGCACTTGGTTTGGCAGATGAAAGTGCTTTCAGTGTAGGCACTTGCCGTAAGGAGAGTATATTATAGAAGATGGTTGCTAGACAAACTATCTGATATGAGGTACTTGTTATTGAACACATTCTCTGGATCTTTATCTCGTCCTCCATATCCTCAATTCTTCTTTCCCCCCTAACGCACCTCTATCCTTTTCCTTTGCAATGGCATCTCTGTATTTACAACGTTACCTTGTAGTTAAACTGCATATTACAGATTCCAAATTCCACTGTTCTGTAATTTGGCCCCATACTACATTGCATGTCAGATAAGGCATAATTCAGGGGACAGAAACTGTGCTAGGGATCAGCATAAAGGCAGGTGATGCACAACTCAGCTTTTATATGTCTGAACTGACTGGTGGGGAATAAGGAGGTTTGCCTGTCAGCTAGCCTGTGATACAGAAACTTTTTAAAATACCACAGTAAATTAGGAAGATTGGTCAGTGCAGGAGTACAACTAGAACAGTGGTACCTTTTTTAATTCGTGACCCTCGGAACAGGGAAAATTTTTGTTGAGGAAAAAAAAGCCGGTAAAATTTTGGTTGACCAAAAAAACCCCCAAACAAACCAACAACACGCTGGGAATATTTTGTTGCAGCCCCTTTAATTGTTATGCCAGTCTGCTTGCCCTGCCATTCCCCTCACCCCCACTGCGCATACGCCAAGCCAGGAAAAGGAAATACCGGCCAGCCCAGATCAAAGCGCTGCGACCCCCCCAGGAAGCCAGCCGTGACTCCCTTCAGCACCCTCTCACTCAGAAATGACTTGCTTGATTATTGGTCAGCTTTTGGAAATCTTACAATTCCACTCTACATTAGTACCTTTTAAAGAATTACAGTGTTTTTAAAGAAAAAAAGGACAAAGGTCACGGAGAAAATTTCTTGGCAAAGATAGAGGAGAAAGGTCTGTGGTTCTGACAGCTTGTGTACTCAGTAACACCAATCTAATCATGAGAAACACACTCTAGTAAAATGGGTCGAGTCTCTTGTTCATTACACAAAAATGTAAAGGAATGCAAATCCTAGAAGGTACCAGAATTTAAAGCAAACTTTGAAGCTCTTATTAATGGCACCCAAATGTGAAGAGTAACTAGGAGCTGAAAGGCTGTGCTGGCACACTGGCGTACATTTGTATTCTGTAAAAAAAAAAAAAATCACTGAGAATTTATAGCTGGCTAGTAAGAGACTACAAAAAATCCCAATGATAACTAAACCTGGTGATATGCTAAACAAAAAATAAAGTTTCTCAACCACACTTGGAACTCTTTCCATTGCTTCACTGACTCAGATATTCTACGTTTCAGAGTGAGTGTGTGCTGTCTGTGTCACTTGTTTGCAGGGGTTGTGTTGGGGGATTTTGAATTGATTTCTGAAGGTGGAAAATGAGGGGTGTGTGCTGCTGTGAGAGGTTGTATGTGTTTGGGATTATCGTACTCTATGGATGTGTTATTTCCTTGTGCTAGGAGAGTGGCATAGATTTGTGGAGGTGGTAAATGCAGGGTGCATGTTGCATTGTGACAGATGGGCCAAGTGAGCCATCATCCCTTACATAACCAATATAATTGTTGCATGCAAATTAGCTATATTAGCTGCATGGTGATTGGTTGGGTTACCTCTGACATTAGAACAGCCTAGGACTCTTGGCATGGCATATACATGCCGGGGTAGCTGGGAAGTGATGGCAATTGGTCAGGTGCCCAACTTAGATGGCAACCCAACTGGCAGCAGCACAGAAAGAAGGATAGGATTTTATGGTTATTGCCACCCTTTCTTCTGTGCTGCTGCTGGTGAGGCTCTAACTTCTAAACTGGGTAGCGACAGAGCCTGGGCACCAACCACACAAGGCAGTCTGCCGCCTACAGCAGCGCAGAAGGTCTGCTACTACCATTGTTCCTTTTACGCCAATGCACGTAGTAGCACTGCTTTCCCAGCTGAGAAGTTAGAGAGTAGCAGCTGCTGACAGGACACACAACTCAGAAGTCAGAAGAGAAGCAGAAACATCACTGCAGAGAGTGCCGCAGAAACAATGCTGGTTTCCTACCAGGTCACTACCCCCGATGCCAACACATTCAGATGGGCACCTAAGATACTCCACATATCTCTGGCACCGCTGAGTCCCAAACGAAGGTGATGGAGTTGGGACATCATGGAGACATGATGACTCAAACCTCACCTGTAAGGGTCTCGATGTTGCATATCTTCCAAAGCATCATGCCTCTGCCTCCGGCACTGATCTTGCAGTCAACCCCGGTAGAGAAAGCCAAATTGGCACTAGCTGCACTGATTAAAACCCCACAATATCTGATGGCAGCAGTGCATCAGCACTAGTGAAAGTATTTGCTTATCAAATAGTCGACTAATTAACTAGTACTTAACATTCTTAGTCAAGACATTCTGTTGGATGAACATACACTGGCCCAAATTTTACAAAGTTGCAATTAGGGATGTGAACAGTAACTGATTAACCTGGTACCTGGTACCAGGAGCAGCTCCCCACCTGCATGGGCTGGAAGCTGGCAGTCCCACATGCACAGGCTGTCAGGGAGCCGTCTGCCCCTCCACACGGCTCCCCCTGTACACCAGTTCCTGGGGAGCTGACTGCCCCCTTCCCGCCTCGTATGTAACTGCATTACCGCTGAAATTTTCAGTGGTTACATGGTTACTTAATTAAATGCATTTTAACATCCCTAGTATGCAGTGTCTGCAGATATTTCCTAACACACTTAAAGAATGAATCAATTCACACCAACAACATTGACTGTATGTTTTACATCAATCGCTGGGAGAAAAGGGAGTCTCAATCACACTCATTATGCATCAAAATCATGAAACTATGGAACTGGTGTACACACCCCCATGTAAACTTTTTGGCCTTGTACCTTCCCAGGTGTCAGAACTCGATGGTGAACATGCTAAGTAAATACTTCTCTCAAGAACACAAACGGGAAATAAACAAGGGAGTCCTGCAATCCATATTCCACCCAATAGGGCACTCATCTCATTGACTTATTTGCATCCCCAATTAACTACAAATGCTCAGTGTTCTGCTCCAGAGCAGGAGTGGGACCATGATCATCAGGGGACACCTTTCTCATCACATGGGACACATGGAGATGATGTACGCATTCCCACCAATCCCCTTGATATCACGCATAATATACAAGACACAAATTGGCAAGGCCTACTCATCCTGCGTATCTTTTTCCACTTTTCTTTTGAAAGAGGCTTTTCCGAAATTTGGCACTTCTACACAGCATGAAAATTCAGAAAAATCTCCTCTTTCGACACATCCATTCTTCCTCATAAAATGAGATTTACAGGGATGGCAAAAGAGCAAGTCTGCTTTTCTGAAATTCCAGAGCCAAGGTCTCCTCGTGCCCCCCCATTGCAATGCACTCATCCCTCCCCATGAGCCAGGCATCCCCAGTGCCCAGAGCACCCTGCCCCATTCAAGTCCCTCCCCCCGCCCCCCGAGCCAGGCACCGGACGAACAGGACAGCTGGGTAAGTTAATCTTACTTTTAAAGTCGCTGCTCCTGCCGCCTGGCCCAGCTGCCTCAGCTCACATTGTGTAGAGGGAGGCATCACATGGCCAGCTCCCAGATCTCTGCTGGTCACGTGGGCCAGAGCAGCATGTGCTCCGCTCCCACCCCAGCCCGGCGACCCCCTAGCATGGTGCCTGGCAAGTGCCCTCTCCTGCCCCCCTTTGCTACGACTCTGCTGCGCTCCTCACTCCCCCGCCCTCACCAGATGTGGCAGGGGAAAATTGTTGCCGCTGGGCTTCCATCCAAGGGAAACAGGAAATACTGGACATGTCTCATGTCCGGTATTTCCTGTGGGTTTTTTTACCGGACGGAGCCCGCAAATACCAGGCTGTCCGGGTGAATACCGGACACCTGGCAACCCTAGCTCCACTTCAAGTGACTGTAGCGTAGTTCCCCTCAGAGATAAGGAGAGACTTCAGGTTAATCTGTGCTATAAGTACCTTGTTTAGGAATGCTATTGAGGTCAATAATAATGCTCCCACCTTCCCACCAAATGAGACTGCAGCAGCTGCATCATCTAGCTATGGGGAACCCTGCTCTACCTGCAATCCCTGTGCAACTGATGCTTCAAGTCTCATCTCCTACCCCACATGGGAGCTCCTGCACCATCCTTCAGAGAGACTCCCCTGCCTAAGCCTCACCCTGAAGGAACAGAGGAGAGCAGTGCAGCACCCACAGACAGCAGTGCCTGGGCCTCGGCAGGTGTTGCAGGATGGTGTACTGTTCTGCTCCACGCTAGCGTGTGACTTGTGAGTGTTTGAACATTATCTTTGAAAAATCATGGAGATCGGGAGAGATCCCGAATGATTGGAAAAAGGCAAATGTAGTGCCCATCTTCAAAAACGGGAAGAAGGACGATTCAGGGAACTATAGGCTGGTCAGTCTTACCTCGGTTCCTGGAAAAATCATGGAAGGGATCCTTAAGGAATCTATTTTGACGCACTTGGAAGAGAGGAAAGTGATTAGGAATAGTCAGCATGGATTCACAAAGGACAAGTCGTGCCTGACCAATCCGATTAGCTTCTATGATGAGGTAACTGGCTCTGTAGACATGGGAAAGTCAGTGGATGTGATATACATTGACTTTAGCAAGGCTTTTGATATGGTCTCTCCCAATATTCTTGCCAGCAAGTTAAGGGAATGTGGATTGGATAAATGGACAGTAAGATGGATAGAAAGCTGGCTAGAAGGCTAGGCCCAGTGGATAGTGATCAATGGCTCGATGTCAGGATGGCGGTTGGTTTCTAGAGGAGTGCCCCAAGGTTCGGTTCTAGGACCAGTTTTCTTCAATATCTTTATTAATGACCTGGATGAGGGGTTGGATTGCACCCTCAGCAAGTTTGCAGATGACACTAAGCTAGGGGGAGAGGTAGTTACGCTTGAGGGCAGAGATAGGGTCCAGAGTGACTTAGACAAATTGGAGGATTGGGCCACAAGAAATCTGATGAGGTTCAACAAGGACAAGTACAGAGTCCTGCACTTGGGATAGAAGAATCCCAAGCATAGTTACAAGCTGGGGACCAACCAGCTAAGTAGTAGTTCTGCAGAAAAGGACCTGGGGGTTACAGTGGATGAGAAGCTGGATATGAGTCAACAGTGTGCCCTTGTAACCAAGAAGGCTAATGGAATATTAGGTTGCATTAAGAGAAGCATTGTCAGCAGATCCAGAGATGTCGTTATTCCCCTTTATTCGGCTCTAGTGAGGCCACATCTGGAGTATTGTGTCCAGTTGTGGACCCCCCACTACAAAAAGGATGTGGACGCATTGGAGAGGGTCCAGCGGAGGGCAACCAAAATGATTAGTGGCCTGGAGCATATGACCTATGAGGAGAGGCTGAGGGAGTTGGGTCTGTTTAGTCTGCAGAAGAGAAGAGTGAGGGGGGATTCGATAGCAGCCTTCAACTTCCTGAAGGGAGGTTCCAAAGAGGCTGGAGAGAGGCTGTTCACAGTAGTGACAGATGGTAGAACAAGGAGCAATGGTCTCAATTTGTGGTGGGAGAGGTCCAGGTTGGATATTAGGAAAAACTATTTCACTAGGAGGGTAGTGAAGCACTGGAATGGGTTACCTAGGGAAGTAGTGGAGTCTCCATCCCTAGAGATGTTTAAGTCTCAGCTTGACAAAGCCGGGCCGGGTTGATTTAGTTGGGATTGGTCCTGCCTTGGGCAGGGGGCTGGACTTGATGACCTTCTGAGGTCTCTTCCAGCCCTATGGTTCTATGATTCTATGTTGGGAGAAGAGATTTCACTGCCAGCCACTCTCCCTGGCTGTCCAGTGACCTCAAAGTGCTTGACAAACGCGAATCCTCTCAGCCCCGCTCCCGGTGAAGCCGGAGGCGGCTGCTGGGCGCATGGTACAGAGGGGAAGGAGAGGTGCAGGGAGAGAAATCAAGTTGCTCGAGTCAGGCAGCAGCTGGGTGGTGGGGCTGTTGGACCCTTTGCTGGCTCCCTGTTCTCTGCTCTGCCCGCTGGGCCACCCCAGGGAATCAGGGTCTTTGTTTTGTGCTGTGTGCAGCGCCCGCCCCCATTTCCTCCTCTGGCCCTCAGCAGAACGGGGAGCCAAGGACTGGGCAGCCCGGAGCAGGGGCTGGGGGAGGGGCAAGCCTGGGTTGAGTGAGCAGTGAGAGGGGAGGGGGCGCTTGGCGCCGCAGTTCCCCCTCCGGCCCGAGAGGGCGCTGGCAGCAGCAGTGCGCTCTTCGCGCAGCGGCGGCAGGTCCCTCTTGCGCCCTGGTTTCGTGCCCTCTGCGCAGGCCGCCGTAGCATCCGGTCGCGGATGAAGGCGCCTGCGCACTGTGGCTTCTCCCTTCCCTAGCCGGACCCGGTGCGTAGTGAGCCAACGGTCATCGTTGCCGCCGGGCACGAGCTGCGGCGCGAGACTCACGGCCGCTACACGCGCGCGGACAAGGTGAGGGAGCGGGGCCTGCGAGCAGCCCGGCCTGACCAGTAGCGTTTCCTTCGTCAGACCAGGGGCCAGCTGCGGGCCGTGTTCCGGGGGGAGGCCCGGTATTGTTACCGACCGTTTGGGGGAGCGGGGGCGTTGCTGGTAACGCTCGCAAGCCGCGCATGCGCAGTAGTCCGTGTTTACTTCTGCAGTCCTTCCTCCCGCTGGGGTGTGGCACCTGTCGGGGCGTGGGGGGGGGGGGACAGCAGTCTCTCCTTGGCTCAGGGCCCTGTCGCACCGTGTCCACGCTGTGTTAGTGACACTCTGCACTGGGCCGAAGTTGCAAAGGGGTTACCCAGCGGGAGGGGGGCGTAGCACGTCGCCCCCCCCCCACACACACACACATTCCCCTCATCTGCACTGGTGGGACACGGAGCTGCTGTGAGGTTTGGATCCTGCTCTCACCTTCAGGGGCAGAATTATTCAGAAAAGCAGTTTCACTTCACTCTTGTTTAAGCACCCAAACATGCTTGTCTTGCCCCTCCCCTGAGGACCTATCCTGGTCCTTCCCTTGCTCCTCCCATCCCCCCTCCACCCATCACTTACTCGCTTTCTCCAGGTTGAGGTGGGGGTTGGGTTGTGGGAGGGGGTTCTGCGCTGGGCAAGGGGCTAGATATAGGAGGGCATGCTGGCTCTGGGAGGAGTTTGGGTGTAGAGGGGCTCAGGTGGGGTTTGGTATACAAAGGGGTTGGGGGTGTGGGTTCTGGGAGGAGGGTCAAGCTAGGCCTTAGGCACAAGAGAGCTATCTAGACACCTAAAGGGAGGCATCAGTGCACATGACCAAAGACAAAAGCATGAGTAGGGGATTGAACTCTGAAAATTTAGCTAGTTTAGACACCTACAGAGTTAGGCAGAAGCCAGTGACTGGTGTTGTGGATCACAGTGGTGCCTGAGATTGAAGTGCCTTTTGTGAATCTGGACCCTCCCTATCTAAGAATCTGAATGTGCTATTTTAGCATCTGACCTATGGAATCAGAGAATAGGATATGACTGGTGAGTGCATGTGTGATCTTCCTGAAGAAAACTGTCTGTATATTATTTCCTAATAGGACAAGGTCAGTCTCGCTTTTCCTAACATTTGATTTTGCTACAGAGCACTTAGAATCATAGAGTACTAGGACTGGAAGGGACCTCGAGAGGTCATAGAGTCCAGTCCCCTTCCCTCATAGCAGGACCCAGTAATGTCTAGACCATCCCTGATAAACATTTATCTAACCTACTCTTAAATATCTCCACAGATGGAGATTCCACAACCTCCCTGGGCAGTTTATTCCAGTGTTTAACCATCTTGACAGTTGGGAACTTTTTCCTAATATACAACCTAAACCTCCCTTGCTGCAGTTTAAGCCCATTGCTTCTTGTTCTATCTTCAGAGGCCAGGAAAAACAAGTTTTCTCCCTCCTCCTTGTGACACCCTTTTAGATACCTGAAAACCACTATCATGTTCCCTCTCAGTCTTCTCTTTTTCCAAACTAAACATGCCCAATTCTTTCAGTCTTCCTTCATAGGTCATGTTCTCTAGACCTTTAATAATTCTTGTTGCTCTTCTCTGAACCTTCTCCAGTTTCTCCATATCTTTCTTGAAATGTGGTGCCCAAAACTGGACACAATTCTCCAATTGAGGCCTAATCAGCTCAGAGTAGAGCGGAAGAATGACTTCTCGTGAATTGCTCACAACACACCTGTTAATGCATCCTAGAATCATGTTGGCTTTTTTTGCAACAGTGTCACACTGTGGAATCATATTTAGCTTGCGGTCCACTATAACCCCTTGATCCCTTTCTGTTGTACTCCTTCCTAGACAGTCGCTTCCTATTCTGTATGTGTGAAAATGATTGTTCCTAAGTGGAGCACTTTGCATTTGTCCTTATTAAACTTCATCCTGTTTACCTCAGACCATTTCTCCAATTTGTCCAGATCCTTTTGAATTATAATTCTATCCTCCAAAGCAGTTGCAATCCCTCCAAGCTTGGTATCATCCACAAACGTAATAAGCGTACTCTGTGCTGATATCTAAACCGTTGATGAACATGTTGAACAGAACCGGTCCCAAAACAGACCCTTGCAGAACCCCACTTGTTACTCCTTTCCAGCCCGATTGTGAAATGCTAATAATTACTCTCTGGGAACGATTATCCAGCCAGTTATGCACCCACCTTATAGTAGCCCCATCCAGGTTGTATTTGCTTAATTTATTGATAAGAATATCACGCGAGACCATATCAAATGCCTTACTAAAGTCTAGGTATACCACGTCCACTGCTTCTCCCTTATCCACAAGACTTATTATCCTATCAAAGAAAGCTATCAGATTGCTTTGACATGATTTGTTCTTTACAAATCCACGCTGGCTGTTCCGTATGGTCTTCCAAGTGTTTGCAGATTTCCTTAATTACTTCCTCCATTATCTTTCCTGACACAGAAGTTAAACTGACTGGTCTGCAGTTTCCTGGGTTGTTTTTATTTCCCTTTTTGTAGATGGGCACTATTTTTCCCCTTTTCCAATCTTCTGGAATCTCTCTTGTCTTCCATGATTTTCCAAAGGTGAAAGCTAAAGGCTCAGAGATCTCCTCTATCAGCTCCTTAAGTATTCTAGGATGCATTTCATCAGGCTCTGGTGACTTTCAGACATCTAACTTTTCTAAGTGATTTTTAACTTGTTCTTTTTTTATTTTATCTTCTAAACCTACCCTTTCCCACTAGCATTCACTATGTCAGGCATCCCTTCATCAGACTTCTCGGTGAAGACCGAAGCAAACAAGTCATTAAGCATCTCTGCCATTTCCAAGATTCCTGTTACTGTTTCCCCCTCCTCATTGATGAATGGGCCTATCCTGTCCTTGGTCTTCCTCTTGTTTCTAATATATTTATAGAATGTCTTCCTGTTTCCCTTTATGCCTGTAGCTAGTTTGAGCTTGTTTTGGGCCTTTGCCTTTCTAATCTTGCCCCTGCATTCCTGTATTGTTTGCCTATATTCATCCTTTGTAATTTGTCCTAGTTTCCATTTTTTATATGACTCCTTTTTTATTTTTAGATCGTGTAAGATCTCCTGGTTGATCCAAGGTGGTCTTTTGCCATGTTTTCTATCTTTCCTACGCAGCTGAATAGCTTGCTTTTGAGCCTTTAACTATGTCCCTTTGAAAAACTGCCAACACTATTCAGTTTTTTCCCTCTGTCTTGCTTCCCATGGGACCTTGCCTACCAGTTCTGTGAGCTTACCGAAATCTGCCTTCCTGAAATCCATTGTCTCTAATTTGCCATTCTCCCTTCTACCATATCTTAGAAATGTGGTCCCCAATCTTTTGGTGCTGCCGGGCGCCTGGGGACGGGGCCACTTGTGTGCCCGGGATAGTGCCGCGCATGCGCCACGCGGCTGGGGGCAGGGTCGCTCATGTGCCTGGGAGTGGGGCCGCGCGTGCGCCTTTCAGCCAGGGGCGGTGCTGTGCATGCGCCACTCACCCAGCAGCTGGGCAGCACATGTGCCTTGCACCCAGTGGCAGGGGCCACGCACCATGGGCTCGGGGCGCAAGAATGGCTTGGGCCTTCCCTGGTCACTCTGCGGGTACACATAAATGCCCCAGCGGGCTCCAGGACACCCACGGGCACCGCCTTGGGGATCACTGCCTTAGAATCATGAACTCTATGATTTCATGATCATTTTCACCCAAGCTGCCTTCCGCTTTCAAATTCTCAACCAGTTCCTCCCTATTTGTTAAAATCAAGTCTAGAACAGCTCCCCTCCCCCCTCCAATAGCTTTTTCAACCTTCTGAAATAAAAAGTTGTCTTCAATGCAGTCCAAGAACTTAGTGGATAATCTGTGCCCTGCTATGTTAGGTTCCCAACATATATCTGGATAGTTGAAGTCCCCCATCACCACCAAATCCTTAGCTTTGGATGATTTTGTTAGTTTATAAAAAGCCTCATCCACCTCTTCTGCCTGGGTAGGTGGGCTGTAGTAGATGTCTAGCATGACATCACCCTTGTTTTGTTTTGTTTTTTTTAACACGTAAAAGACTGGCCCGATCAGGATATAAACTAAAGACTTACTAGATATTGTTTTATGACAGCCTTCTCTGATTTCATGTATTTTGAAGTTTTAAGGAGTGTATTGTATAGCCAGAAGAATGGCTGCTGATACATCTGTTGAAAGACTTTCAAAAGTTCTGGAAAATCAAATGCTTCAGACTACTCAAGTAGTGGAAGAACAGCTGGATGCTGAGATCCAGAAATTGGACCAAATGGATGAAGATGAATTAGAACGCCTTAAAGAAAGGAGGCTTGAAGCCCTAAAGAAATCCCAGCAACAGAAACAGGTAATTTTCTGGCAGCATTTTAGATTGTCAACTTCAAAGAATGGCATTTGATACTTTATGCACTATAGCAAAGAGTACCATAGTTCACTCTGTTTGTGTTTTGATAGAAAATCTCAGCGAAGGGTAGGTGTGTTAATAGCTGTACATTTGTGCTGTGGCCTGAAATTTGGCATAAATCATAAAATACAACATGTCTAACATATTTGAATTTTTGGCCTCGATTACATCTATAGAGGGGTGTATTTTGCTTAAACTGGATTAAGAGAAGATTAAGCAAATAAACTGATATTGGGATTTGATTGTGTTAATATTTAAGTGATTGAGACCTCAAATATTATTAATTGAAAACACCAATAATGCATACTAGATATGTGAAATAGTGATAGAGATGCAACCGTGTTACTCTGGTGTAGCTGAAACGAGAGAGAGCTACGTAGCACTTTAAAGACTAACAAGATGGTTTATTAGATGATGAGCTTTCGTAGGCCAGTCCCGCTTCCTCAGATCAATATGTGGAAGAAAATTGGCACAACCATGTATACCAAAGTGATACAATCAAAAAAATGAACGCATGTGAAATTGACAAATCAAATTTTAGAATAGAGTGGGGGTGAACGGGGAAGGTTAGTGTCTGTGAGGTAATGACATTAGGGGTGATAATTGGGGAAGCTATCTTCATAATGGGTGAGATAATTAGAGTCTTTGTTTAAACGCATACATAAAGTGTCAAATTTAAGCATGAATGATTCACGGTAGATTTTGCCATAGTTTGTCAAGCCCTGATTATAGATGTCATTTAAGTTTTCAAGTGGCAGCATTTATAAAAATATATTCATATTAAATACAAATGTGCCGTGTTAGGAAGTTCTCTCTAAGTAATGTTGCTCTCCTAACAGATTAAATACAATTAAGAAATAGTGTACTAACTTTTTGTTTTCTCGTGATTAGGATTGGCTTTCAAAAGGACATGGAGAATACAGAGAAATCCCAAGTGAGAGAGACTTTTTCCGAGAAGTCAAAGAGAGTCAAAATGTGGTTTGCCATTTCTATAAAGATACATCCTTCAGGTACAATGAATGCCTTATTTTAAAGAGATTCTTGTGATGCTAAAATGTGTAAAAGTAAATGAACTATGCCAAAAGCAGCAAGTGGAATTGAATTTAGAGGCTGTAAAATCAACAAACCTTAAATCTCAATGGGAAAGGGGGGGGGGGTCTGCAATTAGTAATTTTTCATCTAAAACCAAATAAACATCCTGAACGTTTAACCTGGGGCTCATTTTATAATACCATCAGATTGTGTTGACTAGCTTGGTAAATTGATATCTGAAAATATTCACTACAGTCTGTAGACAGAATTTCTAGAGAACTGTTTTGCTTCACATCTGCTTAGCTTTGAGGCAGGCAGCTCATTACTGTTGAGCTGAGCAACTAAGAAAGGAGCATAGACTAAGGGAACTAGGTATTCATTTTGGAATAACAGGTTTGCTATTGGAAAACTTAGTAGCAGAGCGAAAAAATTCGCTGGTGATTGTTACATCTCTAATTTATACAGTGATTAACAGTGTAGTTGATTAACTGATAAACAAAAGCTTACAGGTTAATGCTATAGACTACACGCATTTCCCTCCTCCCCATCCCCCCTGCCAGTACTTTTTTTAGCAGGCTGGCCAGCAGTTTGGCTCAGTCTTGGCTGGTGATGGGTCTGCCCCTACCCCAGACAGGGGCTGCTGCTACCCCACGCTGCTGCCTTTTTATCAGAGGCAGCAGCACAGAGCAACAGGCAGCCAGTCCACGAGGAGAGCTGGTTTTTAAACTCCCAGCTCAGAGTGGCAGGGTGCTCCTCAGGAGTGAGGACGGAGCGCACTGGCTACTAGCCCCGCCCCCAGGAACTATAGAATAGTCGACTAACCAATAAGAATTCATGAGGTTACTTGACTATTCAATTAACTGATACTTAACATCGCTAGTATAAACCTCACTAACTTTACTTCTTTAAAACTTGGGCTTCATCTTGTTCCTGTTGAAGTTCAATAAAGAAATTACCAAATACTTCAGTGGGAGCATGAACCATCCCCAATAAAAGATGAGTGTTCTCTATGAACTGCCAGAAGCCAGAGGTTTCAAGGAAGTAGCGTATTGTCCCGAGTTCCCCAGCCACAATGTCAGTTGCTTATCTTGAAATCCAGATAATGTAAGCTGAAACTGTTAGTTACTAGTAAAATAAGGAAAAATAAAATATTCCAAACTTGTTACTCTTCCCCCCTCCTTACCCCCTCTATAATGTTGGTTCTTAAAGTATGACTTTTAAGGAATAAAGCACTGAAGTGGACTTAAACGATTTATGGTGTTTGTAATACCTATTTTAATTTTTGTTTTTGTTTTTTCACAGATGTGTGGTATTAGATAAGCATTTGGCAACATTAGCAAAAAAACACATTGAAACAAAATTCCTGAAATTAAATGCTGAAAAATCTCCATTCCTGTGTGAGAGATTGCACATCAAAGTAATTCCCACTCTAGCATTAGTAAAAGATGGAAAAACACAAGATTTTATTGTTGGCTTTACTGATCTTGGTAATACGGATGACTTTACCACAGAAACCTTAGAATGGAGATTAGGCTGTTCGGCCATAATTAATTACAGGTAAGTAATAATATTTGTGTTTAATATGGGAGAGTTATGTTTACAGATTCTTTTTTGCATAAAGACTATTGATCATGTTGATATTTAGTGTGTGCAGTACCCAGGTGAGCTAATAATCCAGCTGTTACAGGAAAACAAAGAACTGCCTCTCTGAAAGTATTGGGAAAACTTCCTTTTCTCAAGAATAGTGAAAACAAAGATCTGAATTTTGGGCTTTAGAGTAATCCGTTCCAACCCACTCTCTTTACGGCTGCTTCTTAACGAGTCACAGCTGAAGGCCCAGCCTTGCTTCCCAAACTGACTACTGTGTAATTCAGTCTTTTCATGATACCTTTACATTTCAGTGAATGGATTTGACCCTTGCACTGTTCAGCTAAATATGAGGCATGTGCTTATCCAAGATGATAGCAAAATATAGGTTAAATATAATTTGACTTTAAAAAGTCTCTTACTGAAAGTGCAAATGATTTCTATTATGTTGCATTTGTGTCACATAGCTGGTGTCTTATATCTCTTTTTATATCAAACAATTTTTTCTGCGGGACAACAGAGTAACATCATCGTGTCACCCCACCTCCAGCTCCAGGCACCTCCTCTGGCCCTTACATTGCTCCCCTATGGGGGGGGGGGGGCAGTCATTTTAGGCCACCAGCACCAGCTCCTGCCTCTACCTCCTGGCCCCAGCTACCTTCTGCATTGACAGCTTCCCCCTCCCCCCCCCCAGCAGCCTGCAGACCCTCTTTGTTCCACACTACCATTGCCACTAGCCAGATCAAGCCCAGAACGCACACCTCCACCTTTCACACCGACAGGTTGGCTGCAGCCACTCCTTGCGCCAGGTTACCATCGCCATTAGCTACCTGGGCCTGCCCCCATGCTCTGGCTACCTTTCCTGCTGACTGGCCTCTTCACCCGCATCCCTACTGGCTGCAGCCCCTCCTTGCACCACGCAAGCCAAGACCCCGTACTTCCAACCTGCTCAATCACTGCCTTCCTGAAACCCTGCAGCTCCAGCCCCCTCACACACTGTAGTTCTACCGCCTCCTTCCCCCGCCTCAAGGTTGAAGCGCTGGCTTCTTACAGGGGCGGGTTGGAGAAAGCCCCAAGACTCCTCCTGTGCTGCTGCTTCCATTCCCCCTCCCCCAACTGGGGGGATAGCAGTGGGGAAAGCACTTTCCTGCACTGCTGTTCACCCAGCTGGAAGAGGGGGAAGGGAAGTGGCAGCTCACAGGAAGCCTCAGGGCATGCTCTCACCCACCCCCACCCCCTGCAGGAAGCCAGCACTGGCAATTCAATCTCGCTGGGTGTGGGGTGAGGCTGGAGTGCCGGTGCAACCTTCCTGCTGCAGGGAGGCAGAAGGGGGGGCTGAGCTGGAGCAGGTGAATAAGGGGAGAGGGTATGAGGGAGGGGATTGGGGGCGCAGGGTCTTGGCAAGTCAGTGGGTGAGGGGGTTGGGGTTTGGAGTCTCAGCTTGTGGCGGGCCCCAAGGCTGGAGCACCAACGTGGGCTCCCAGCATGGTTCCAGCCTGCTCTTCACCACCCTGCTAAGAGTGTGCACCCCCAGCTCCCTTCCTCATACCCCTCAAAACTGAAACCACGAACCCCCAACCCCCTGACACAGCCCCTCCCGTGAGATCCTGCACCTCCTTACACATCCCTTTCACCAAGCCCCCGCATCCCCAGCCTGCTCATGTCCTCTCCCCCCTAGCCAGACACCTACCCTCAGAGAGGGAGGGTTGGTGAGTGCAGCTCTCTCGCTCTCTGGCCACAAAAGTTGCCAGAGAGAGGGGTTTGGCAAGCATAGTGAACAGGGGACGCAGCCCCCTAGTGATCACTAATGAAAATAAATGGATAGTAAAAACCAGGGGTAGAGTTCAGATTATTGTGGGATCTGCAATTTGAATTTAGTAACTTGTGGTTAAAAGGTCAACCTTGATATCACATTGATATAGCTTCTTTTGATTTAAATATTCTTGGCTTTTTTTTAAAGCCAAGCTATTAAGAATAGGGAAAGTATTCCATTAAACTAATCTGCATTTATTCAGATGTATCACCAAATTGTAGAATGTATTTACTCTACTTTTTTTTAAAAAAAGAGGGATTCCATCTGGAATGAGAGGAATATATTGTAGTCTTCTGGGAGCTGAACCATCGTTCTCATACTCAGTGCCTACGCATTATATTTTTTCAGTACATTTTATAGAGCTTTGGGATTTTTTTTTTTTTTTTTTTGGTATTTCATTACTGCTATAAGGGTGTGCCTACACAGCACAGTTATTTCAGAATAATGGCCGTTATTCCAAAATAACAATTTGAACATTTACACAGCAATTCCGTTATTTTGAAATAAATGCAAAATAACAGACGACTTATTCCAACTTCTGTAAACCTCATTCCACAAGGAATAACTTTTCTTCCGAAATAGTGGTAGTGCGGACACTCCACTACTGCTATTTCAAAAAAGATCCTTAGCAGGGGCCATTCCAAGTAATTACTCCCCAGTGCTTCCTGGGCCTCTAAATTGAGGTAGTGCGTCCACATTAGGGGAGCCTGCCTTGAACTAATTTTGAGGTTTCTCTGTAGCATAGATCTGCTATTTCGAAATAAAGTATTTTGGAGTATTTCTTCTGGAATAGCTTATTTTGAAATAAGCGTGCAGTGTAGACTTACCCTAAGAGAGTCTGGGGGAATGTCTGCTTTGTCTTCCCTTTCTTCCACATCAGTAACAAGCAAGTACAAAGAGGGTGACCAAAGAGAATATATTAGCAGGATCCAACAACTGAGGAACAAGTAGACTTGCTTTATTATAACATATATCGGAAAACCTATTTTGTGAATGTTATAGTGTCTTGAATCTAGTAAATATTGATGAGCTGGCTCATTCCTCATGTGGTAAAACTTAGAGGAAGAGATGAGGGTGGGAGGAAACCTGTATTAGGCTCTCTTTACAAAGTTTCTCCCATCGGGCTACATTAGCCCTCCCTCTGCAAAATGAGTCACAAACCCTACAGACCCCCAGAGATCCCCTGTAGGCTACAGCCATGTGTGGCTGTGCATGCCCACAGTACTCTGGAATCCTAGTTTCCTGTGTCTTGCTTTCTGGGCTCCTGACTGTGATTCTCCTCACGACTCTTCAGGAAGAGGAGGCAGCTGCATAAGCAATGTAATGCTTTCTCTGATAATCTCTGGCTATGTTTACATTGCAGGCTTCTTGCGCAAGAACAGCTGTTCTTGCGCAAAACTTGCAGAGCATCTACACTGCACACGCATTCTTGCACAAATAAATTTACAGTCAAGCGTCAGAAAACGGGGCTTCTTGTGCAAGAGCTCTGATGCTTCGTATGCAGAAGAAGCCTTCTTGATCAAGCGGGCAGTGTGGACAGGCAGCCAAGAGATTTTGCACAAGAACTGGCCTCCCAGGAAAAAACGCAGGTGGCTGCTTGGACACTACGTACCTGGATTCATAGCTCACTACTTCCTGCTTGCTGGACCCCCCCTCTTAAAGGCACACACAGGCTGCAGATGCCGTGCGGCAGCATCAGCACAGCCAGCAGCTCCACCATGTGGCTCTGTCCTGCTGCACCCAGGGGTCCCAGGATGTCTGCTCCAGAGGCACCCCGAGACCCTGCACCCGCCTCCCAGCAGCCACACCAGGGCTCCCAGCAGGCCCGGAGGGGCACTAAGCGGCACGCACCATGCTGGTCTGGGGCTGAAGTCAAGGCTCTCCTGGACTTTTGGGCACAGGAGGAATCCCTTCACAATCCTGGTGCCCATCACCGCAAGGCTGATACCTTCAGCTGCATGGTCCAGGTGCTCTCGGACCAGGGACATCCAGCCTGGACCCTTGAACAAGTCCGGGCCAAGGTTAAGGAGCTGCGCCTGGGCTATGTCCAGGCCACTGAGGGCAAAGGGGCAGGAGCCGACACCTGCCCCCACTATGAGCACCTGCACACCATCCTCAGCGAGACAGCAGTCCAAGGGTCCTCGCTGGCAGTGGACACCGTACTGCACACCCTCGTGGTCAGGCCACCTGGTCTGGAGGAAGAGGACAGCCTGACCACTGGCTCCAAGGACGAGGGAGAGGACCGCCCCATCACCCTCCACCTCGAGCCAGTGCCCAGCAGCTGGGATGCTTCCTGGGCCTTGTCTGAGGCCAGCAACCAATCCTCTGGTGAGTGTAGTGCTTCTTCCACACAGGGGAAGGGGGCAGCATCAGTCAGGCAGTTCAAGCTTACGCAGCACATGCAACCTTGTGCACCTTGACTGTGTGGCACGTGGACACAGCAGGCAGCTCCAGGGTATGCCTGGGACCCTGCTGCTCATACACATCCTGCCCCGGGCGGGTGAGCCAAGCCAAGCCCCAAGGGCACAGACCACACCCCACACATCCCAAAGGTTGCCGCACACAGACCGCAGGCAACCATGCTTGCCCATGTGACACAGCAGTTGCTCCTGTGGAAAGTGCAGTGAGCCAGCCCTGTGAGCACAGCCCCAATGGAGCCCCTCGGCTGTCCCTGAGGGAAGCCCCCACTGTGGCCACACACTTCCCAGGGCTACTGGTCTGAGGTCAGGGGAGCAGGGAAGCGGCCAGCCCAGGCCTCTGGGCCACTGAGTCTTGCTGCAGGAACAGTACACTCCCCAGTAACCCTGGCTGCGTCTCTGAGGAAATCAATGACAGTAGTCTGAGAATCCAGATCTCGTCTGCCACACTTGCTCCCATGTAATGTGGGGATGTGTACGCAAACATAACTACAGCATCAATGGTGTGTGCTCACAGCCAGTGACAAGAGAAGAAGCTATGTGCTCTAAGTTGGAGAGGAAGTTTGCACAGTGCTATGCAGACACACTGCATGCCAAGTAGCTAGGACACAGACAAAGGGGTCTTCATTCACAGTGATGTCTCCCAAGGGTTACAATCCATGCAGGATCACTTCATTCCCAGGATTTTGAGCTAGTCCTTTATGCGAACATACACACGGGACCGATTGGACCCAAGCTATAGTTGTGTGGTGTTATGTGGGGCTCAGGGACAGTGTGGGCAGGGCTGACTGACCCCTTCGTTGTTTTCTGTGTTCTCTGCAGCAGGACCAGCTGGGAGCGAGGGACCCTCCAGTCCTGCGGCGGTGGCAGCACCAACCACCCAGGCACCAGTCCAGTAGGCCAAGCAGTGTGACCAGCTCCTCTGGCGGCAAGTCCAGGCCATGGAGAGGATGGAGGCGGCAGTCACCACCAAGCTGCAGGCTGACCTGGAGTGGCGGCAGCAGGCATGGGAGCAGTTCCTCCAGAGGTGCGACAGGATGTGCAATACAATCTCCATTCTCACGTCGCACATTGGCCATCAGTATGGCCTTGCCACATCCTCCTACCCTCCCTGCTGTGCCCATGCTCCCTCTAGCCACTTCTCCTGCTGCCTCTACCATGCCTGCTCCTGCTGCACCCCGTTCTGCCCACCTCCCCATGCTGTCTGCCCCAACCTAGCCTGAAGAACTCTGAGGCCTCTGCATTCGCAGAGGCACTGGCAGAAGCAGCCGCTCCCAACAATAGTTCCCCCTCCCAGTTCAGAGGCCCCTCCCACTCGCCCCCCTTCTTTCCCATTGTAAATAAAATTACTGTTTACTCTTGTTTAAACTAAAAACTATTTTGTTTATTGGGAGGTGAGAGGAGGGAAGGGTTGGGAATGGGAGGGAGATGTGGACAGGAGACAGAAGCGACCCTACTGTGGGCCTGGGAGAACATGTCCTTCAGGGCCTCCTGGATGCACAGCCCATTGTGGTGCGCCTGTCAGGTGGCGGCTGTGTGGGGCTGCTGAAATGCCTGGCTCTCACCTGCCCTCCCCTTCGACTCCACTATGTTGTGCAGCACACAACATGCTGCCACAACCTCAGCGATGTTCTGCTCACCCATTTTGAGACGAGTGAGCAGACAACAGAATCACTCCTTCAGCCGTCCAAAGGCATGCTCAACCTGGTTCAGGTGGTGGTTGAAACATTCCTGCCCAGGGTCCATCCATCCGGTGTACGGCCACATCAGCCAGGGCATGAGGGGGTAGGCCACGTCCCCCACAATGAAGAGTGTCATGCGGATGTCCCCAGCCATCAATTCCTTCTGGGAAAAGAAAGTGCCTGCCTCCATCCTGCGATACAGGCTGGAGTTTCTCAGGATGCAAGCGTAATTTGCCTGACTGGACCACCCCGCATAGATGTCTGTGAAGCGGCCGCATTGGTCCACGAGGGCCTGGAGCACCATTGAAAAGTACCCTTCCGATTGATGAAATGGTCTGCTCAATGCTCCGGTGCCAGGATGGGGATGTGGGTCCCATCAACGGCTCCCCTGCAGCTGGGGAACCCCAGGGCAGCAAAGCCAGCCACGGTTGCATTCACCTCCCGCAGTCAGATGACTCTCTTGAGCAGGATGTCGTTGATGGAGGGAGTGTGGGCTATACTAGCAGAGAGAAAGAAAAGGGACAAGCCAGAACTGAGAGGCAAGATCAAATCAGTATTTTAAATGCCTATATACAAATGCAAGAAGTATAGGTAATAAGCAGGAAAAACCGGAAGTGCTAATAAATAAATACAACTATGACATTGTTGGCATCACAAAGATGTGGTGGGATAATATACATGATTGGAATATTGGTATAGAAGGGTACAGCTTACTCAGGAAGGACAGGTGGGGAAAAAAAGGAGGAGGTGTTGCCTTATTAAAAATGTACATACTTGGACTGAGCTGGAGATGGGCATAGAAAATGTGCATGTTGAGAGTCTCTGGATTAGGCTAAAAGGGGTAAAAAAACAAGGGTGATGTCATGCTAGGGGTCTACTACAGGCTGCCTACCCAGGCGAAAGAGGTGGATGAGGCTTTTTTTAAACAACTAACAAAATTATAGAAAGCACGGGATTTGGTGGTGATGGGGGACTTCAACTATCCAGATATATGTTGAGAAACTAACATAGCGGGGCACAGACTATCCAATAAGTTCTTGGACTGTATTGAAGACAACTTTTTATTTCAGAAGATTGAAAAAGCTATTGGGGGGAAGCTGTTCTAGACTTGATTTTAACAAATAGGGAGGAACTGGTTGAGAATTTGAAAGTAGAAGGCAGCTTGGGTGAAAGTCATCCTTGATAGGATAATGAGTCTTGTGGATAAGGGAGAAGCTGGGGATGTGGGTGCATAACTGGCTGGATAAGCGTTCCCAGAGAGTAGTTATTAATGGTTCACAATCCTGCTGGAACGGAGTAACAACTGTCTAGGAAGGAGTACAGCAGAAAGGGACCAAGGGGTTATAGTGGACCGCAAGCTAAATATGAGTCCATAGTGTGACGCTGTTGCAAAAAAAGCCAACATGATTCTAGGATGCATTAACAGGTATGTTGTGAACAAGACAAGAAGAGAAATTCTTCCACTCTACTCTGTGCTGTTTAGGCCTCAGTTGGAGAATTGTGTCCAGTTTTGGGCACCACATTTCAAGTAAGATGTGGAGAAACTGGAGAAGGTTCAGAGAAGAGCAACAAGAATTATTAAAGGTCTAGAGAACATGACCTATGAAGGAAGACTGAAAGAATTGGGCTTGTTTAGTTTGGAAAAGAGAAGACTGAGAGGGGACATGATAGTGGTTTTCAGGTATCTAAAAGGGTGTCACAAAGAGGAGGGAGAAAACTTGTTCTTCCTGGTCTCTGAGGGTAGAACAAGAAGCAATGGGCTTAAACTGCAGCAAGGGAGGTTTAGGTTGGACATTAGGAAAAAGTTCCTAACTGTCAGGGTGGTTAAACACTGGAATAAATTGCCCAGGGAGGTTGTGGAATCTCCATCTGTGGAGATATTTAAGAGTAGGTTAGATAAATGTCTATCAGGGATGGTCTAGTCATTCATGGGTCCTGCCATGGGGGCAGGGGACTGGACTCGATGACCTCTCAAGGTTCCTTCCAGTCCTAGTATTCTATGATTCCATGGCGTGGACAACCTGCAGAAGGGCGCACAGAAACACAGGGAACACACCGAATGAGACAGGGCAGGTGCATGAGCCCTTGGGGCGGGGGGTGCTCACTCCCGTGTGATGCCCTGCGGTGCCCTTTCCCCACAAATACACCATGGCCCCCTCGGCATTCCTCCCCTCCCCATACCAGCAGGCCTGTGTGAGGGATGGCCGGCACAAATCCCTGGGTGATGGGGCCTCCCCCCTCCAGCCTGTAGACTTCCCTTCCCCCGGACAGGGAGTACAGCTCCCCCGAGGGCCTTGCCTGCATCAAAACAGCACCTACTTTGGACCTGCCCATCCCGAACTGGTGTGCCACCAAGCAGTAGCTGTCTGGGTGGCCAGCTTCCACAGGGCAATGGTGACCCTCTTGTTCATGGTGGTGGCGGGCCGCAGCTGGGTGTCACGTCTCAGGAGCACAGGGGCTAGCCAGCCACGCAGTTCCAGGAACGTCTGCTTCTGTATCCTGAAATTCTGGAGCCACTTCTGGTCATCCCATTGCTCAAGGACCAGCCGGTTCCACCAGTCGTAACTGGTGTTGAGTCTCTAGTAACACCTCTCCATGGTCGGGTAGGGATGCCACAGCGAATCCACCGCATCTGGGGAGAGGGAGTCCAGAGTGAGCTCGGCGTCAAGCTCGTGCAGGAGTAGCGAGGCAGCATGGAGCAGCAGTTGCATGCACTCCAAAATGGCCATGTGGGGCCAGAGCAGGCACAGTGTTACCTCTGGTTCCATGGCATAGCAAGGAGAAGGCAAAAATCCACAAAAGCACTAAGGCACAAGCTGTGGTGTCCAAAGAGGCACAGGGCAACCACAACAGGCACTGCTACAGCTTTCAGTCCCTACAAGAGGTCCCAAAGCACGCAGCAGCAGAGAAACGGCGGTCCAGGGAGATCCCTTTAAGCACGTGTCTCAGAGGAGCTCTAGCCTCTGCCCCTGGAAGGTCCTGGTGCCCTTTTGCCCTGTCCAAAGTAGTTCCGAGGAGAAGTCTTTGTGCAAGAGCATCCTGCCAGTGTGGAAGCTGTCTTGCTCAAAAGTGCATGGCTTTTGCAATGCGCTTTGTCCAGTGTGGACGTGCTTTTGCACAAGAACTTTTGCGCGAAACAGTTCTTGCACAAGAAGTCTGCATTGTAGATGTAGCCTCTCGGTTTAGTGATGGGGAAGATTGAGGATATAGAAGGAATATGCTCCTTCTACCTGCTATTGATCTCAGTCCCCCTGTCTTTAAACAGATGTGTCCAACTAGCTGATTCTCTGGGTCTGTGCTCTTGTCTGTTAATTTATCTTGCCTTTTAGTTTTAAACAGCAACATTTTATTTTTTTCTAGTGGAAACTTGATGGACCCACCTTTTCAGAGCCAAAAGAAATTTGGAACCAGTGTCACAAAGCTGGATAAGAAAACCATCAGAGGAAAGAAATACGATTCAGATTCTGATGATGACTAAACACTCAGCTAGAAATCTTTGTATATCATTCTTTGTTTAAACTGGATACATTTCTAGGAATGTTTTTCTAGTCTATTGATTTCAGTATGTTTGCACATAATACTCCATTTTTCTGTACAATTTATAAACAAAATCACATTTTGAAGACATTCCAAATATTTGTTTATTTTTAAATGTCATTTATAGGTTGAAAATCTGAGCCCCTTTGAACCAGGTATCATCTGAGAACTGACTATATACATTTAATTCGTTTCAAAACATTTCAGTAATCTGTACTTCAGTGGTATATGTTTTATACCATTTATCATATTTTCAATAAAGGAAACTTTAAAGGGTCAAGAATTGCAAAGAACTTGATGGTGCAATGTATCTTACAGCATTGCTTGCCTTATAGTGCCATAGTGTAGCATTGACTAATTTAACTACATTGGACTAGGAACTGTAAAAACAATTTTAGCTTTTGTTATTTTTCGATTAGACCCTCAAAAGAAATTCCCATTTACCAAGAATGTACACTGCGTGTTGCAGCTTGCACCAGCAGGTAATAGTACACAACAAGTGTACAGAAAACACCTTGCCTGCAGAGTTATCTGATATGAAAATTCTGCGATTGTGAATTTTAGATGATTGTATAAGAGATTAGGCAGAATAAGAACAGCAAGAGAGACAATGTTTGTTAGTTTGTTTTTAAATTTGATGCAGTACAGTTTATTGCTCTGTTGCGCTTTAGTAACCAATAAGAGATCTTCAAATAATTGTAGCTGAGTTACAGATAAAACAAGGGAAACTGCAGAAAAATAATTAATAGAATTTTCATAATAGCAGTAATTTGGAAAAGGTGCAGTAGACCTGTTTCTTGGCGTGATATAAATAGTCAACTACTATGCTTTGCCTGTGGAGTTTTTTTTATAACCAGACAACTTTATGCAACTATATTACATTCATTTTAAAAAAGTGATGAGTACAATATAAAATTAAGAAAACAATGTCTAATACAACTACTATAGAAATCAAGGCAAGTCATTTTAGCCTTTTACATTTTGTAGGCATTAAATGTTAGTGCAGTACACCCTGCTACAGTGGTCTCCTTCATGGCCTCTCCTAGCTTTGTGAAAACTTGTCCATACTGAGATACTATTTGCTTAGCATCCACAGAATTAGGCAAGATCAATAGTGATTGTTTTGTTGTCTCTGAAGATCATTGAAGTACGAATGGAAGAAAAAGTGTGTTGCAAACCTCAAAATGTATGCAAAATTGTGGACTGTGCAAAGTAAGCTAATTTAAAACAAAATTGCAATGGAAGCCTAATATTTAAAAGTTGCAATTTCCACAATATCGCAAGCGAAGTAGGATTTTAGTAATAGAAGTATCTTTTTTCAGAAGAAGTCTCTCTCTGTGAAGCTCTGAGGCCAGCATGCAGTTCAATTTGCCTAGCTGAGGAAAGGATGAGTTTTTTCCTTCAGTGTTCATAAACACTAGTTCTTAATTTCCTCTTGGGAAATAAGCATCGTTGGCAATTCCAGCTTCTTTTGGCCCATCAAGCAAGATGAAGACTGAAAATCTAATCAGTCTCACTGCTTAGTAGTGAAGAATACTTACCAATGGGCCAGCCCACCAATATATTTCTCTTAAGTCTGTAAAACGTAATTATATTTTGTTTCAATTCATGTACATTGAAATAAAGTTATTTGAAATCAGATAGTTTAGCTTGTTTGTAATGCTTTTTATCCAGAGAGCTGTGTGCCAGTCACACATTTTAAGTTTCTTTTGACTTTTTAAGAGAGCATCTGCTAGTTAAAATTTTATCTTAGCAGTGGCACACTTATTTTGTTGAAAGAACAATACATCCACTTGAGACCAAATCAAGTGCTAAAAATTATTTTCTCTGTTGGAGGAAGAGAAGTGCCAAAACAGGTTTTCTGTGCATTCAAATCTCATGTCAGTATACAGTGTTTGGTGGTGTGATCTTAAAATATAGTTGCAGAGAGAAGAGTCCTGTTCTTGCATCTAGTTTTGCTCGAATGAATGAATGTAATAGTTCACTAGTAGTTTCACATACCACAACAATAATCAGACATTTGTAGGCTGAGTTCTGCTGCTTTGAGTAGACTGGGAAAACATGCAACTCTTAGGGTACGTCTACACTAGTCCCGTAGATCAATCTAGGGAGGCTAATGAGGGCGACCGAAATGGCAAATTAAGCCCGGGATTTAAATATCCCGTGCTTGATTTGCCTGTTCCCAGCCGGTCGCCATTTTAGAAATTGACTAGCCTGAAGTAACTGCCCGTGTCTACACGCGGCAGTGAAACGGGATTCCGATTTAAAGCCCTAACTCGAATTAACTGGTATTCCTCCTGCAATGAGGTTTACCAGCTAATTTGATTTAGGGGCTTTAAATCGGAATCTCTTTTCACTGCCGCGTGTAGATGCTGGCAGTTACTTTGGGCTAGTCAATTTCTAAAATGGCGACCGGCCGGGAACATGCAAATCAAGCATGGGATATCTAAATCCCGGGCTTGATTTGCAATTTCGTTCGCCATCATTAGCCTCCCTAGATGGATGTAGGGGGCTAGTGTAGCTTTACCCTTAGTCATCATCCTGAGCGCTACATCCTGGCTGCGTCTAGTTTGGCATGATTTTCCGGAAAAGTTTTCCGTTAAAAGCATTTTTGGAACAGAGCGTCTAGATGGGCACAGACGCTTTTCCGCAAAAGCACTTTTTGCAGAAAAGCGTCCATGCCAATCTAGACGTGCTTTTGTGCAAAAAAGCCCCGATCGCCATTTTCGCGATCGGGGCTTTTTTGCGGAAAACAAATCTCAGCTGTCTACACTGGCCCTTTTGCACAAAAGCTTTGCACAAAAGGGACTTTTGCCTGAACGGGAGCAGAATAGTATTTCCGCAAGAAGCACTGATTTCTTACAGTAGGAAGTCAGTGCTTTTGCGGAAATTCAAGCTGCCAGTGTAGACAGCTGGCAAGTTTTTCCAGAAAAGTGGCTGCTTTTCCGGAAAAACTGGCTAGTCTAGACACAGCTCCTCTGTGTAGGCCTTAGGAAAAGTAAAACTGTTACCATGAGTGCAATCCTGGCATCTATGGTTATTCATTCAGTTTGTCTCACTTTCAGAGTATGCATCATAGTCTGTTTACAATATGAACATCTGATATACAATTGTGTATTTCAGGTGTACACCTGTAGGATTATGCTTCTTTTATATTCCTTCTTAAATTACAGATTGAAACTGATAAACAAAACCAAAAATAGGCTGGCCCTTTTTATAAGATGCAAGTGATTCCATCCCCTTAAAGAAGTGTTCTGAGTAAATATGAAATTTAAGGTGTCTCAATCAACGGAGTAGGAAGTGGAGTTGAAGTATCTATAGCATAGAAAGCGTAAATGAAAATAATTTTTTACTGGGACTGGTCTATACATTTAAAAACCCAAATGAATGACAGAACAATTGTTTAAATCTTTGAAATTGGCTTTTTCAAAACAAGAGAATACAAAATTAGCAAGGAACAAAGATAACGCACCTCTCAAACAGTATTGGAAATACACAAGAAAATTTTCCCTATTGATAAGAATGAAGACTGGGATTGGAGGATGGAGGAGAAAAAGTAATTAATGACACTTTCAATTTCCTCTGTACCTGTGTGTATGGTAGTCTGATACATGAGTTGATGGAGGAAAACAGTCTTTGGAGCAATAAAACCTGCACTAAGCCCTGATTCCTCCAAGAAGGGTAGTCAGTTACTGCAACCCAATTCAAGGAAATACAATTCTGTATTACTACATGTTCAAATAATGTCTAAAAGTGATGATGTAGATGTGAAAAAAAATGTAAGGTGAACTTCAAATCAACTATATTTTGCTCGTTCATCCGACAAGTCGGCAGGCACATCTCTTTTCTAGGGTCTGTTGCACTTGTTGCTAGGTAAGGCATGAACCCTGTAGTTTAAAGAAAGCTTCTTTAGGGACTAGATGTTATTTTTAAAGTGTTTCAGATCTTTCCCACTTCTGAAGGTTTTTGCATCTGCCCCTGTGGCAGTTATCCAGAATGCTTGCTCTTTAAGGGTAAACTTCACTAAAAAAGTTTAGATGGGGTGGATTTTACTGCAGACATATCTACATTTACAGTTGTCCAAGACTTGGCTGAGAGAGGAGACACTGTCAGAGTAAAGCTATTGCTTTGAAATAGCCCACACAGCATCATCTAGGCTAGGTGGTGATATGGTTGCGGTACTCTGCTTCTGAGACTTTCTACCCTGAATGATTATTGCTAATTGAGATTTTTCTCAGGTGTATTTGAGACTGTTTCAGCTAACCAATTTAATGAGCTCTATGGCTTGCAAGTGCTTTCCCGTGTATCACATGTGCATAAAAATTAGATTATTGTAAAGCACAAAAGCAAAATAACTCCCTCACAGTCGTCCCTCCTTATTAATTACTTGTTAATTATATAGTGTGCTGCCCTAAAAAAAGTTTGAGATTATTTCCTTTATGTGGTTTCCAAAATGTTGACTATCTTTTAAATGCAGCTTTTATAATAATGGGTTGTAGCCTTCATCTAAGCATGATAAAACTGTAAGACATATCCTTAAATTAATAATATAACCTTGAAGTGTCATATATTGCAATTGTGTCATTTACAACAATGTAAAGTCATTTGGTAATTACATGTTTATCAGTGGCAAACTATTACTTCCTACAACTGCAACTCATGCTTTGTAATATAATTCAGGGCATGTTACTTAGTAAACTTATGATTTTTAAATGGGTGTTTCCTCTTTGACCATATAATTGCAGAAATTGTAAAACTCAAGAGTGCAATCTGAGCAATGTGTTAGAAAAATTAAATATTTTCTTGTTTCTTTTTAAATATAGACACTTGTAAGAGAAGCAAAACATTCTCTGGACTATTTTTGAGTATTGATTTTTCACATGAATACATACAATACATAATTCTATGTTTTCTTTCATTAGAAACAGAACACTCTGTATGTGAAAACAAAGATACTGTGTGCCCAAGGATCTTAAAAAATATGAATCTGAGTGTGCAACACAGGCTTCTTAAGTAGATCTGTAGACAGATTCTTGTTTATCTCTAGGAGCTGTGAAAAAGCTGGGCCCTGGTTGACACTTGATCTAAAAAACTTCTCAGTGACTGTACCGCTACAGATCTAGATAGCATGACATTATATCACATGAGCTGATAAAATGTTTATGCTTGGCTGAAGGCGTAACCAGTCTCACTGAACTGTTTACCAAAATTAGATGCTCCCAGACTTAAAACAGCCATAAACAGCATTTCTCAAACACAGCCTGGGGCTCCCCTTACATTGTGCTTTCTTTAAAGAGATCTCATACTTGCACCTCTAATTGTTTTTGAGGATGTTCCTGTCTCCCAGATGCCAGACTGCTTTCCCTACATCTGTTCCAAAGGAAGGCACGTTCACAAGCGACAGCACTGAAATTTTATTAGTGAGATGATATTTACTTCCAGATAATTGGTAGAGATATTGAATAATACTGGGCCCAGAACTGATCTCTGTGGAACCCCACAGACGAGGGATGGGAATCCTCTGGCATGCTGGTTACACACAATACATCAGGGTTAGCCTCTGGTGGGCCATGATACGATTAGTTTACATGAGCATCTATAAGCATCGAGGTCTACAACTCCTAGTGTGCGCTTTTCTCCGTTCCTTGCCAATGGAAGCTGTGGAAAGCGACATAGGCCCTGCCACTGCTTCCTAAAGTACCCACTGGTTGGAAATGGGGAGCCACAGCCACTGGAAGCTGTCTGGCTCTGTGCCTGTGGATACTCAAGTAAACAAACCATCTGACAGCCCACCAGTGGCTAACGGTGACAAACCATGTGCAGCCCATTCAGAAGGCTCCCCACCCTTGTGCGCACCACCTTTTGATGTTGATCCCCCATTAAGAACATAAGACCAGCCATACTTGGTTAGACCAAAGGTTCATCTAGTGGTGGCCAATGCCAGGTGCCCCAGAGGGAATGAACAGAATAGGTAATCATCAAGTGTTATGTTCTTATGTATGCAGTTACCTTTATCAAACAAACTTGTAATTTCCTTGCAGAATAAAGTCAAGTTTGTTTGACAAGAGCTATTTTCCATAAACCTGTGCTGATTAGTATTAATTACATTTATAGCCTTTAATTCCTTATTGATTGGATCCCATATCAGCTCGTTCATTTTTTCCCCCTGGGATTAATGTCAGGCTAACTGATATGCAGTTAGTCCGGTCATCCTTGCTCTTTTAGAAGTTTGATGCAACATTATTAGTCTTCCAGAATGTCCCCAATGTTCGAAGTTTTACAATTTGAAATGTAACATCAGTAGGCCAGAGACCTCCTCAGCTAGGCAATCTAGGGATGTACAGTATGAAAATAATAGCATTCTGAATCAGTTGTGACCTTTCCTACTGACTCACTGCTATACTTTGTGCAAGTCACTTGTACATCAGCTATAAAAAAGGCTATAATACTTACTTCACTGGGGTGTTCTGAGGTTTAATAAAATAATGAGGGGCAACACTTTGAGATCCTTGGATGAAAGGCATTATATGAGTTCAAAGCATTACTATTATTATAATTTTAAACTTTACAAGACATGTCATTACTCTAAGTAGAACTCAACATTCCCAAAGCCAGAAGGTGGGTCATCTTAGTATATATATATAAAGCTCTTTACGTGCTTGATCTTGCAGGACAAAGCAGATTGAAGACTGGTGAGTCTGAACTCATTCATATTGTATTCTCTTGGAGTATAAGGAATCTTCAGTTTTACTCATAGTAGCGTTCTGTTTGTAGTAATCTAGTGACTGTCGTGTATTTAAGGATAGCGAAGCAATCAGCGGACTTTTAAAATTATTTTTATAAAAGGAATCTTTGAAGAAAAAAGTATGTTAAAAAGTGACTATATGACCAATAGTGTTCATGGAAATATCAATGATGTGCCAAAAAGTCTGCTCATTATTGCCCTGATCTATGAAAATGTTTGCTATTGATTTAATGGGTACAGAGACAGACTATCATCGTCTCATCCTTCAAAAGCTATCAAGCATGGGGCTTGTTACACTGAAGTCCATAAGTGATAAGCCCTGACCTAGAAAGTGCTGGTAAAAAGTCAATGAGCCTATGTTTGGATGTGGTTTGAGTAAAATCTTCCATTTGTGTGTTTGACCTTTTACTTAGTAATATTGCAAACTTTCTTAAATTCTTCGTGTTTGCAGAGTTTGATTTTCAGACAGTCTTGGGTGCCTGAGAAGAGCCATCCTCATGCTACTAACACTGATGTTTCTGGGTCTTGCCGCCCTTGTTGGTGAGTTAAGGGACATTATTTCTATTTCACTAGTCAAAAGCAACACTGGAAAGAGATTATTGTAGAGTTGGGAGAATGTAATCAGATCTGAGTTCTTCTACTATATAGAACTGTAAAATCTACCATATGAGTGACTCTTTTTGCGGGTTTGAGGTTCCTTGCTTACCATGTAAGCATATTAAACTATAAATGCTAAAGTACGAATCAGATACGAGACTAGAATCACAAAAAAATAACTTCCTATGTTTATTCTCAGCTAAGGTCATAAATGCTCTTGGTTGGCTGATGGCTTCAGTTAATTTCCAACTTTCTAGAAAGTAGAACAATTTGGTAATGCTAGGGCTAGTGATTCATTGTTTTTCCTTCAGAATTTCACTTAGTGCTTGCAACACTCTGAACAATACAGTCTTAAGATCTTATTTTATTTTAAATACCTCCCTTTAACTTTTTAGCTCCTTCTGCAAGTTATGGATGTTATGGTGATTTACATACTATGGAAACCCCTGTGATTTCCTGCAGGCCTGTACAAACCCCAACTTGTGGTAGGTAACATTCACTGCTTGATGGTTTGTACTTCAGGGCACACAGCTATTTGCACATGATGGAGGAACATTTTTATATCCTATTGTGACTAAGTTAAACTTTCTAGAGCTCCCTATTCAGTTAGTCAAGGGGGGAAAACCCTGTAGTTGCTACAAACCTTCTATTTGTGCTTCAAAATAAAGTGCTCTTTGGAGGGCACAGACAGTGATACTGAGTCTACAAAACAAACTGAGGGGAACTGCCAAGTGTTAAGGGCTACTCTTTGCAAATGTCTTTTGTCTCTGTCTGTGACGAAATGCCCTTTCAAGGTCCCACCTTTACAGCAAACATACTCTGAACAAAGAGAAGCAGACATAATCCCTTTCCAGTCAACACAGCTCCTTAATCACCTAAGCTTTTAGTGGCATTATCTCCACACAGGTGCTGAGCACACACATTCCTCAGCACTCCCAGACACCTCCTATTCTGGGAAAGAAGATTCCTGGAATCAAACTTGAGTCTTGACATCCTGAGCAAACTGGCCATTTGTGACATGCCAGATAAATACTGTACAGGACAAGGCCCAGATCAAAGGAAGACAGCTCTAGAGCTGTGATGATCCTTCTCCTTTGGGTGTCCCGTTTTGGGAATTCTCTCCCAATTTCCTGGGCATTTGTTTGAGGAGATTAAGTTTTGTGGGTGAGAAGTCTTTTTACTTGCGCTCCTGTTTGTAAAAGAAGATGTGTTAGAAAAAGAAAAGGAAATTGCAGCATTTTATTTCAGCATGTAGAAAACATCCAATATTTTCCTAGTCCCACCGAGAGTCAATGCCAAAAGTCCCATTGACTTGAATGGAGCTAATATTTCTCCTCGTGTAATATCTTGAAGATCTGAAGATAAACTTGGAAGATTAAGTACGAGGTGCATTGGTCTGTGGGCTCTATTTAAAGCCAATCAGGTTTCAAGGGGGAAGATTCCAATTTTTTTGCTTTCATTCCAATTCCCATTCATGATATAACTATGCCATCATCAGGCTAGGTAGAAGCTTGCAAAAGAGGCCTACAAGGAGCATTAAGGAAGGAAAATGATTGAATAGATAGCTCTCTTTCCTCCAAGTCAGTAATGATCCAATGATCCAGAATGCATTAAGAGGCTGGAGGTAACTTTTTGGAGATGCGATATATAAAAGAGTTCCCTTCCACCTTCAGTCGTGAAAGATGCCAGAGCACTTTTGTAAGAAGAAGGATGCTATACCTATTGTCTTGATCAAGCTCCGAGTTGGATCATTCCATTTTGTGTATTTATATATCTAAATTCCCCTTTGCTATATTGATTGGATACAGTATTCTCCACTTTCTGTCCTGCATTATTGCCATATGCTTTTAAATAGCCGCTTTACTTCTGAGTAGAGGTGACTAGAGTGATTCCTGTATATAGCGTAGTAAATTCATAAAACTTTTGTCGCTGAAAATTGCTACATAGTGTTAAGTTATGTTAAATACATGTATCAACTGTTTTAAAGCTTGCTGGGGAACTAGACAGTTAATATAGTTTCCTATGTTGCTTTTTAAAAATA
Source organism: Pelodiscus sinensis (assembly GCF_049634645.1). NCBI lineage: Eukaryota > Metazoa > Chordata > Testudines > Trionychidae > Pelodiscus > Pelodiscus sinensis. The sequence goes on along the minus strand of NC_134711.1, from coordinate 229,323,663 downwards.
CAAATATTTTGACATATTTATCTTTGTGTTGTTTCTTATCATTTTATGGATAGTTTTTCAGAAGTCATTTAGAATCTATGACCTGCAGGTGCTTAGCACTTCTGAAAATCAGTCTTGTCAATTTTTTATTGAAAAGGAAATATGAAAAAAGACAGGATCAGGAAAATGATAGGGAGGAAGGAGATGTCAAGGACTGCTTCCCCATCCCTTTGTTACTGATTCAGAGATATAGAAAGATATATATTTATTGCCTTCCAGATTTCAAAAACTATGAACCATATTCCGAAATCAATAGGATTGCACCTGCTTTTCAAATATGTTGATCCATATTAAATAGCTGCAGTTTTCTAAACAGAAAATGATGTATTTGGAATTCTAACTGTCATTGTAAAACTGTTAAAACTGATTTTAACAAAATTACATGCAGAAATCACATTCACCTTTGCATTTGCTACAGGTGTGCTTACGGCACAAAAGATTGCTGAAATAGATATTGTACGTCTAAGGGCCTATCAAGCCCCTATTATGAGGGTTGCCAGAAAGACGTGCTTAGATCCAGCACTGGTTGGTGCAATCATATCTGTGGAGAGTCGTGTTGGAGCTGCTCTTCATGATGGCTGGAACCGTGAAAGAAACCGATTTGGCTTGATGCAGGTACAGAAGGAAGACCAGAAAAATAAAACTCCCAAAGAGTGAAATAGAAATATTATGCATTAAGATGTCAAGCCACTCTGCTAGCTTTCTTTGATAGGATATCAAGCCTTGTGGATAAGGGAGAAGCAGTGGATGTGGTATACTTAGACTTTAGTAAGGCATTTGACGTGGTCTCACATGACCTTCTTATCAATAAACTAGGGAAATACAACCTAGATAGGGGTACTATAAGGTGGGTGCATAACTGGCTGGATAACCATTCTCAAGGAGTATTTATTAATGTTCACAATCATGCTGGAAGGGCATAACAAGTGGGGTTATGCAGGGGTCTGTTTTGGGACCAGTTCTGTTCAGTATCTTCATCCGCGCTTTAGTGAGTATGATTATTAAGTTTGCAGATGATTCCAAGCTGGGAGGGGCTGCAAGTGTTTTGGAGGATAGGGTCAAAATTCAAAATGATCTGAACAAACTAAAGAAATGGCCTGAGGTAAATAGGATGAAGTTTGATAAGGGCAAATGCAAAGTAGTACTCTACTTAGGAAGAAACAATCAGTTTCATACATACAGAATGGGAAGGAACTGTCCAGGAAGGAGTACTGCAGAAAGTGATGTGGGGTCATAGTGGACCACAAGGTAAATATGAGTCAACAGTGTGACACCGTTGCAAAAAAAGCAAACATGATTCTAGGATGCATTAACAGAAGTGTTGTGAGCAAGACACGATAAGTCATTCCTCCATTCTACTCTGCACTGATAAGGCCTCAATTGGAATATTTCATTCCAAGAAATATCACATTTCAAGAAAGATGAGGAGAAATTGTAGAAGGTCCAGAGAAGAGCAACAAAAATGATTAAAGATCTAGAAAACATGTGCTATGAGGAAAGACTGAAAGAATTGGGCTTGTTTTGTTTATAAAAGAGAAGACTGAGATGGGACATCATAGCAGTTTTCAAGTATCTAAAGGGGTGTTACAAGGAGAAAGGAGAAAAATTGTTCTCCTTGGCCTCTGATAATAGGACAAGACGCAGTGAGCTTAAACTGCCTCAAGGGAGGTTTAGGTTGGACATTAGGAAAAACTTTCTGCCTGTCAGGGTGGTTAAACACTGGAATAAATTTTGTAGGAAGGTTGTGGAATCTCCATCACTGGAGATATTTAAGAGCAGATTGGATACACGTCTATCAGGGATGATCTAGACAGTTCTTGGTCCTGCCATGAGGGCAGGGGACTGGACTTGATGACCTCTCAAGGTCCCTTTCAGTTCTAGCATTCTATGATTCTATGTTTCTATGTTTACTTTAAGAAATAACATTATACTTTACCTTATTTAGCACATTGGGACTGCACTTATATACATACTTAAGTCTGTTCCTGTGCAGGAAAACATCTAAGCACGTGCTTACCTGTTGTCCCAAATAAGGATACATCCTTGAATTGTGGTCTAAAAGTATAAAGAAGAGAAACCAAAAGAGTGGTTTTGTTTCTAAGGAGAATGAAATTTTTTGTCTCTATCTTCTAGATTCCTGTAAACTACAATTTGGTTCCTGTAGCCTGGAACAGTGAAGATCATATAGCTCAAGGTGCAAATATTCTAGTTACTGGGCTAGAGGATATAAAGAGAAGGTTCCCTACCTGGCAATGGCAACAACACCTCAGAGGTACAGTATGTGCTGTATAACGTCCAGAAGTTAAAGGGACACTCTAGAGATAAAACATGATATTTGCTGATAAAACATGTTTTGCTGCATTATTAAGATTTTAATAGCTGCAGATTTTTAAAGCTGAAATTAATATAACGATATGATTTACTTTCCACCGTGTTTTTTCAGTTTACTTTTTGTATTCAATATGGGGGAGTATGACAGTTTTGTGTTGGACTATATTTTCTGGTTCTCATGCACTGCAGAGTGCGGTTGTGCTGGATTTCCAAAACCGTAGCAGACATTTTACATGGAAACAGATGTTTCCTTTTTATTGCAATTTAAATATCAAGAACATTTCTATTCATATTTCATCCCATAAAATTATTTCCATAAAAACATGATTTATTATTTGTATTACAGTTCCACATGGAGGGAAAGGGGGCCCACTGTTCCAGGAACAGCACAAAAACAGACTCAACAAGCTTACAATCCAAACAAGTCAGAAAGGAAGGAGAGAAAAGAGAAGCACAGAGCAGTGAAATGGCTTGTCCTGTGTCTCAGAGCAAGCCAATGACTCGACTCTCAGTGCAGGGCCCTCACCAATAGAGGACAGAGTCTCCACCAAAATCCATAACCTACATTTGGATTCTTAAGTATCAGGTGTAGGTTTGATCTAGCTTCCGCTGAGCTGAATGACAATAATCAAGTGACTTCTGTGGATGACGGTTCAGGCCTTAGCTGACTAGGCTATGTCTGCATTTCAAAGAAAGAGTCACATCACTGAGTCTTAGAGCCAGGTGAATTGACTTATGCTTCTGAAGCTCAGCGTGCAGGCCTGCTGACTTGGAGGGGGTGAGGAAAGGGAGCAATTGCCACCAGGCCCGGCGATTCAAAGGCGTCTGGGGCTCTGGCTGCCACTTCTCCGGCAGCAGTAGCAGCAGCCAGAGGCCTGGGCCTTTAAATTGCTTCCAGGCCACTTGCTCTGGGCAGCCCTAAGAGTTGGGGGTGGGGGTGTGCCACACTCCAGGTGGTGCTAAGGGCCAGCTGCCCTTGGCACTGCCCCTTCTATTCTTGGCACTACCACTTCTATCCTTGGCTCCGCCCCTTCTGGGAACACATTGCTGGGCCTCCCCAGTTTCCTCAGGGGCTGGCAGAGGCTGTTGGCTCTACTGTCGGCACGGGGGGCCCAAAACCAGTAGATAGTCCCACTCAGGCTGTAGCCTGGCCTCCAACACCCTGCTAGTTTTTACTCTATAATGCGTGCACCATGAGCCCAAGTCAGTTGACCCAGGCTCTGAGGCTTCTTGCTGGGAGCTTTTTTTTTTTCTGTGTGGATCTATCCACTGGCAAGGTTGCCAGATAGTTTAAGCAAAAATACCGGACACACTTGACATTACATCACAATCTACATTACATCTTGTTTAGAAAATACTGGACATTGATATTTTCTCATTTATATTTTCTCAATTTGTTTCCCAAACAGAAAGCTCAGATACTGCTGTCCGGTTCAAACCAGACACCTGGCAACCTTATCCACTGGCTCTAATACTAAGACAGTGTAAAAACATTTCCATTGAGTCTAGTGGAGCTGAATCAGGCTTTAAGTCTCTCCTCATCTGTCTGTCTTAGAAGTGAACTGGATATTAAGTGCATGGAAGAGGTCATATGTTGTAGTAGAGTATAAGGGCCCTGGAACTTAAACAGAGACTCAGATCCTTTTCCTGACATGTCTTTTTAGACTGTGAGCACATTGGGGCCATTTTTGTACTGTACCTGTCACGGGGGGGGAGGCCCATTATTGATTAAGACCTCCATGCAGTACTGTAATACAAATAATATATGCTATTTTAAAGCAAAGTTACATGATTAATTATGAATAGAAATGTTCTTTGATATGTAAATGTCTATAAAAAAGAAAGGTGGTAGGTAGGTAGGTGATGTAGTTAAATTGTGAACACAAGAGTGGGAATGGGGGAACTTATAATGAACAAAATGTGGTTATTTCAGGTGTATGTTGTATCTCATTACTTCATCCTTCATTTGTCCTGGCCATTTTAGAGTCTAGATTTTTTAAGGCAAATACTGTGTTGCCATCTGCATTCAGAGAGCACCAACCATGTTTTGGATGTTATTGCAATGTAAATAATAAATAAACAAATAATAAGCTGTTTGCAAACTTCATGCTAAGAATCAAGTACTCTCTAAATGCAGCTACACAATACCACAATTCGTCATTTTTCAATTAGATGGATTTTCACTGAAGCCACAATTTCTGGCTGAGATTTATTTGTTTTTCATTTGATTTAATGTATTTGTATTAACTACTTTGTGTCTTGTTTCAGGTGGGATTTGTTCCTATTATAACAAGGTTAGGAACATCCAGGTCAATGATGGAATGGACATTTGCAATTCGAACGATGATTACGTTAATAATGTTATTATTCGAGCCAAGACTCTGCAGAATAATGGATTTAGAATTTTAGAGTAATGTCGGCTTCCGGCTCTTTTCAGATAAATCATAATTCTCGTTATTATCAACCTGATCATGAGAGATCTGTATATCTGGAGAAAATAAATGTTTAATGTAGTAATCAAATAGTGATTGTAACCACAAAATAAATTGTTCCAGGGCTTTTCCCAACAATAGTGGAGCTGGAAGAACTTGTAAATTAATTCCACCAACACTCCATCTAAGCACCTATCATTAGTTTCAGTTTTTTCACTTGCTAGAGTTGCATGGACAACAGATGTTACTATAGATGTAGGAGTTAATTAATCCCTTCTCTAGGATTCCAATGGGTTGTGTGTGGGAGAAACCCAAGACCTCGGTGCCATTAGGCAAAAACAAAACAAAAACCTACAGGCCAGCAAAATCTTTACCTGTTGAGCCGGGGAGGCCTCTTGTACATTCTATTGTACAAAAGTGAGTTTGGAACTGCTCGTGCATCATCTAGATGGGAGGATGTGTGGTTTTCCTTTTATGTCTACTCTTGTACTTTTTTCATTCTCATGCCTCCCCTCCCCCAACAGGGAGGAAGAAGTCTTCAGCTCCATGGGCTCCTTCTCTTTACCTTATCCTGCTATTTTGTAAACACATTCAAGGAACTTCACTCTGTATTCTCAACCCAAGTTGATGTCTTTGCTAGCTGGCTCATCAATTGGCCAGTGAAGAAGCCAACCAGGCTAGTATACTGGAGGGCACACTGAGCATGCTCAGTATATCTTCTACATTAATTTTCATTAGCCAGACTCCTTCCAGTGGCAGATTAAGTTAACTATATAAGGTCAAAATCAGCTTTACATGGCCATATCCAAAAGGGAATATCTAGGTAGCCCAGAAGTCATGCAGAGCCTCTCTGGGGGGGACAATCCCAAAAGCATCCATTTAGTGAGTTTCCTGAGAACTATATGACGGTGACACTGCTTAGTAGTACAACATTGACAGCTTTAACTTTGTTGCAGTTAGATTGGCACCTTTGAGTATTTAAACGTGGATGTTTCAGTATCTGCTTCACTATTATGAAAACAAAACCAAAGAAATACTCTAGAAGCATCTATTTTTAACTGAAAAGATCATACCTGATGTTTAAGATTATTCTGTTTGAAAGTTTATTTTTCATTGTGGTTATATTTGGATATGTACATTTACTGACTAAATGAATAAAGGAAAGTGGTATATTAAAATGTTTTGGCAAATGAAACAAGACTCCATCTTTTCAGTTTCATGACCAAAAATGGGCAGCAATTTCAATTACCTAGAAATGGTCTAAAATTAATTTAAAAATATATGGTGGGTACAACTCCTGAAGTTTCTCTGAATTCAGAAGTCTTAGTATCCCTTATTAAACATAAAAGATGTACAACCCCAGTGACAATGATAATACTCTGTGGCTTGTCTGCACATTAGAACATGAAAAAATATGGAGTTCCGGCAAATAGTTTTTCTCCCTCTGCCTTGTAACAACCTTTTATATACAGACCACAGGACTACTAATTGTTTTTAAAGTTAGACTAACATGGCTCCCCTTCTGAGACTTTCCTTCATGTTATATTGTGCAATGCACAACATACCCCAATACATGGAAAGAAGTAAAGAATTTTGACCAAGAATGTGTTGTAGATCTGTACTGACAGCCTAGTCTACCAATAACCCTGCCCAGAGCCCCTAACCCATCCATCATGAAATTGTTTGAAGTAGTGCTGATCACTTGCATCAAGTTATTGTCCTTGGCCTTCCAGTACGGATGCTTAATATTCTTGACTTTGTTCTGGCTGTGGTGGAGCCCTTGCTCTGTCAGCTTCTTGGAGATGTGATCACAGACGATGAATTCCAGGTCTCAAGTCTCAGAATCAGCTTCCTTGCCTCTCAGCTGATTAGCGGAGTGTCTACAGCCAGCAGCATATGTTTCTACTGGTGGTGCACATCCACACATGACTTGGTGCATATAATAAATGTATTCTGCATGTGGATGGAAAAATGTAGAAGGAGCATTGATGCTGATGCTTGCACTGAAAGCTATGTGTGAATGTAGTTTTCAGACACAACTTGCTTAGATGAACAGCTTGGAGATGGGGGAGAGGAAAGGATTATGGAAAGGCATTGGAAGACTTGTGGTACACAAATAATGTTAGTCTGCATCAACACTGCAGACTTCCTCAGTCAGGGTGGGCTTACTCAGTCTTTAGCCTATGCCACTCTTAGGTAAGCCAACTTGAGTTAAAAGAATCACAAAACTTGAAAGAGTAGCTTTTGTGTGTGCACATGTCAAGAGTTTGGAGCATCTCTTGAATTGAAGTGAAGACAAAGTGAAATGGAGGTAAATGCTGACCTTAGCAGGGAAGAGGCAACTTGTGGAAGGCACTGCAGTAAAACTAGAACTGACAGGCCATTTTTTGCAAGTTTAAAAGTCACAAACATCTCATTACGAATAATTTCTTGTTTTATTTCATTAATGCTTAACCTGATTGAAAAATCTTACAGAAATCTGACCATGGGAATTACCGTCCAGTGTTTCCAAGGCACCTCATCTCCTTTTCTGGGAAGCCTGATGGCCTGCGTTGTTGTGAGAATAGTACAGTTGCACAATCTTAATTCTGAATTCTGTTGATAAAATGCATGGTGTGGGCATGACCTTGAGTCCAAGTTTTCTGCAAAGCTACTAATCTCACGGCAAGGATGTTGTGAAGTTAAAGGCAAAGCCAATTACTCACTGAATAAATAACAATTATATTTGCATAATTTCTTCCTTCAAGTTTAAAACAGAACTTCCCTGAACTGATGATTCCTGGTGACACTGCTACCATTAACAGAAATATTTTCCTCCTTTTCATCCTTGAGTTGTCTCTGCATTCTCAGGAAGTACATCCCAAACAGTGTGATCATGTATCTTGGTGTATGAATATTATTTAAACAAAAGACACACCAAATTGCAGGAGAACCCAAAAGTAGAACATCACTTCATATGCAGATGTGTTAGTTATCCAATAGTTACTGGCAGCATAATGAAAATGTTGTCAGTGACAGGGAGACACCCAAACTTGAATATCCTCACAAAAGCTGGAAGAAAATCCCCATTAATCGATGATATCAGAGCCAGTGATCAGTGGACAGAACCACAATATTGCCATAAATGAAAGTCACAGGCACCTTGTATGCAAGGCAGACACCACTTAGGGTATGTCTACACTTATAAGGGTATTTTGAAATACGTTATTTCGGAATAAGAACTTCTGAAATAACTATTTTGAAACCGCACATCTACACTACAGCGAAGCGTTGAAATTAGTCCAAGGCGGGTTCCCTTAATGTGCACATGCTACCTTGATTTAGAGCCCTAGGAGGCACTGGAGAGTAATTACATAGCCTGAGAGGGGTCTTGAAGTCTGCTTCTCAGTTCAGGAAAAGGGTCTAAGATAACAGCTAAATAAATAAATGGAGATTGCTTATCTTCTAGAACTGGAAGGGACCTTGAAAGGTCATTGAGTCCAGTCCCCTGCCTTCACAGCAGGACCAAGTACCATCCATGATAAATTTTTGCCCCAAATCCCTAAATGGCCTTTATAAGGATTGAACTCACAAGCCTGGGTTTAGCAGGCCAATGCTCAAACCACTGAACTATCTCCCCCAATAAATGCCAACTCCCCATAAATACCAACTCAGGGTCAAGAAAGGGTCACGGTTGATACATGATAGATGGAGATGGACTAATCAGATCATGAGGCACAAGGTGATTGGTGGTAGCCTGGCAACATCAGAGGGTGACAACCTTACATGTCAGCAGTGGTGTGTTTGTACCTGTATATAAGGTGGTGTCTTGGGGTATCTTCTTTGAATGACTCAGGGGGGCAATGGAAGTGTTTCATTATTTTGAACCATTTAATTGTTACAGGGTACAAATGTATAGTGGTTCAGTAGAGTCTATTGATAACTATTAATGTACTTTGCTTAACAATAAACATGGCCTGGCACCTTCGATCTATATCTGGTTTGTGGTCTTTGGGGGCTCTCTTGGAGTCTGCTGTGAAGACTAAGTGCACATGTCTACATGAGACACATCACTGAGCGCACACACAAGCAGCCTTCTGGTTCTCATCATCAATGGAGCCAGAGACGCATGAGGATATTGTGACAGTGAATCCTGACCCCTGCTAACTAACAGCATTGCTGGACAGTTGCATGAGTAACAACAGAAGACAGTGGGGTTTTAACCCACACTCTCATTCACCAGCTGATTCCCACCCCACTGCACCAAATCCTGCTAATCCAATCCATCGTATGCCTTCCCCAACTCAACAACCTTCAAGGTAATCCAACCAACTCCAACGCCCTCACATCCTAGACTGAGAATCCTCGCTGCTGTCGTAGCTGACAGCTTACTGTGACTTTGGCCATGTAAGAAATATTGAGACAAATTAAATGATGGCGTTTGGATGTTAGGAGATAACTTTTGAGCACCGTAGCTGATCACTTCTAAAATTCCAGGCATGTTCTAGGCATCAATAGGCAGAGATAGGGAAGTTAAATTTCTAGAAATTTTGAAGACATGGGGGAAAAAACAACCCTTATTTCCATGGAAATGGAAATTCTGGAAAAATTGAAAAATCTGCGGTAGCTATTTATTTATCAAAACTAAACTTTATTTACTTCTTCAAAATTCAGAATTGTATCTTGTGTAACTCAGCTAGCACATAAAAAGTTCAGTTTGGTATATTAATGAAATAGATAAGTATAGATTCTTTAGTTTTAATGCAAATAATAATGGTGAATATAGTTAATGCTAGGAATAGAGAAGCAGATTCACACTAAGACATTTAAATGCATTTTTTTTAGCTCTTGGCACATAAGAAACAAATACAAAATGTTGAAATTAGAAATACACAGGGAATAACTGGAACTATAGCTCATTCACAATCTCCATTCTCACACCCATGAACTTAAGGTTATAATCTTCGGGCTCAAAGTCAAATGTAAATAGACCTGACCTGACATTATCATGCAGCTATAGACAAAACTCATGTTTTTAGAGAAATATTTATTTTACATTCTTATTGGTTATTATTAGAAAGCATTTTGAAGGCCTGATGGGCAGAGTAACAATAACCTCACCGCAAAATATAATGGACAAACTGGACAGTCCCTACAGGAAAGAATTAATGGACACAAATCAGATATCCGTAAAGGGACCATACAAAAACCTGTTGGAGAACACTTTAATCTCCCTGGGCATTCATTAACAAATCTTCAAGTAGCTGTTTTGTTACAAACCAATTCCACAAGCCAAATACACAGGGAAGAACTGGAACTACAGCTTATTCACAAGTTCCATTCTCACACCCATGGACTGAATAAGGATACTGGATGGCTGGGTCATCATCAACCTACCAAACAATGAAGGCGACAATGGTTCCTTGTCTATGTAGAATCTCATGATACCATCTATATGTTTTGTCAGTCTTTAAATGCTACCTAACCATTTGTTTGCTAATTAATGGTTCTTATCTGCCTCTTTTGACTATCTAGCCTTTAGGTACTTAGAAACTATTTGTTTTTCCTATTACATTCCAGCTCAGCTTTCCCCTTGATATTTTTTACCCACTGCCTCTTCTTCTCCCCCCCCTCCCCCCCTGCCCTATTTATTTTGTTCCTGGACATCCAACACTGAAGAAGTGGGCTATGCCCATGAAAGCTCATGATACCATCTACATGTTTTGTTAGTCTTTAAAGTGCTACCAGACTATTTGTTGTTGTTTTAAGTTAATATTATTTTAAACATTCCTCTAAGCGTGTTTTCACTATTAATTCTGAGAGAGAATATTTCACATACCAAGGAGTCCTGTGGCACTTTAAAGACTGACACATTTATTAGGGTATTAGCGCATAAGCTTTCGTGAGCTACAACTCAGATGCTGAAGAGAGAAAGAAAAAGGAAACAGTGATGGGACTGTGCGATCAGTGCTAATTAAATCAGAGAGGCTGTGGCTCATCTCCAACAGAGATGAGAAGATGAGAGTACCTGAATGGGAAATTACCTATTGTAATGGGAGAAACACTCCAGGTGTTTGTTTAGGCCTTGGTTCAGGGTGTCAAATTTGCATATGAATTCCAACCCAGCAGTTTCTCTCTGCAGTCTGTTTTTGAAGTTCTTCTGTCTGAAAATGGCACCTAGCAAATTCAAAACCATGTGCGCAGAGATATTAAAATGTTCCCAGTCTTAATATCTGATTTGTGTCCATTTATTCTTTTGTGTAGAGACAGTCCGGTTTGTCTGATGTACATGGGAGAGGGGCATTGTTGGCACATGATGGCATATATCACACCAGTATCCCTGAATGAAGGACTAAACAAACACATGGAGTAGTTCTCCCATTACAATAAGTAATTTCCCTACTCAAGTATGCTCAACTTCTCACTACTGATGGAGATGAGCCACATCCATTCTGATTAGCACTGATGTCACAGTTCCATCTCTATATTTTTCTTTTCTTTTCTTTTCACTCACACCCCTATACAGCTCTATTACCCGAGGCTCGTGACTGACTGACATCTTCCTCTTTGCCCAGCACTCTCTGCCTTCTGTGCCTGGCTGGACCCCTAAGATGGATCCACATATGCTGGCACTGCATCTTTCCAAGGCAACATGTGTGTGTGTGTGGGGGGGGGGGGGGGGCACACAGGGACACATGTCAGCCACACCAGATTTCTGTCAGGTTTTGTACTAAAATGTGACCAGCAGCAGCCTTTCAGCCCTGCGTGGGAGGGTAGGGATGGGAACTGCATCCAACTGCAGGGGATGAGATGACCTGGGCTGTGTCTTTGCAGAATTCTTCTCTCCTCCAACCCTTGCTCCTTCCCCACAATGTGTGTGTCCCCTTCCTACTTACACAGGGTAGAAAGGCAGCTAGCACCTCCTGCGCTGGCCACTGACATAACCCAACTACCTCCTGTATCCTGGCTACAGCATGTGCCCCAGGGCCCAGGGATCCTGACTATAGGGTCTTCAGCAAAAATGACCAGGGAGATATCTGAGCAGAGGAGGTATCTAGGCAATGGAGCAGCCCTGCACTCCCCTGGGACAGTACCCAGGCAAGGGGTAGGAGACAGGCATGGGTGAAGAGGATACTAAGCCCCTGCCGCAGAGGCTGCTATGGAATCTGCAAGTTTGGGGCATGAGCAGACTGGAAATCGCCTCCCTTCACTCTCCCCCACTGCTCCAGAGCGTAGCTGAGGGGTGGAGAGGCTTCCTCATACTAGTGTTGTGTGGGGCTTTGGCACATGCAGAGATTTGCTCCTCTTAGCCAGCACCGTGAGCCAGAGGGTGTTAGGTTTTCCCAAGGTCCCAGCCCAGCCAGAGAGGCAGTGGGAGAAAGAAGGAGCCTGCTGGAGCATTCTTATCAGGGGCTGGTTTTCTGCACAGTACTAGCAGTGGGACACCCTGGCAAGGACACACAGGAGCTGTGGGGATGGGGCTAGGGGGAAGGGGCAAAGCAGGGAGAGGGGAGCATGTAAAGAGCTGGTGGGTGGGAAGCAGAGGGAAAGTGAAGCCACTACCTGGCTCCTGCCCATGCTCATCAGCCACTGCAGCTCACACCCCATGCCAGCTGGAAACGGGACACAGCAGGGGCTGCACTGATGGCTTCATGGGGAAGTGGCCAGCCCTTGATGCACTTCATTTTGCTTTACCACCAGCCTTGCACACCCATCCCCACCACCAGCTACTAGACGCTCCCACTCACCACTGGCAGGTGGGCAGCTGGTGAACAGGGATTCAGCCAGCAGCAGAATCCACCAGTACTGGTGTGTGTGGGGAGGAAGAGATAGAAAATGCCAGACAATTTGCCCTTTTTAAAGAAAAAGTCAGGACACTTTCAGGAGGGCTTAAATATAGGACTGTCCCTTTAAAAACGGGACATCTGGTCACCCTAGCCATTAGTTGCCACTGTTTTTTCTTTGTTTTTTCTTTGTTTTCACAGTCGCTCCTGAAAAGGTCTGTGACATCAGAACAGGACAGGGTGTGTTAGTCTGTAAGGGTATGTCTACACTACCCCCCTAGTTCGAACTAGGGGGGTAATGTATGCATACCGAACTTGCTAATGAAGCCCGGGATTTGAATTTCCCGGGCTTCATTAGCATAAAGCCGGCGCCGCCATTTTTAAAAGCCGGCTACTGCGAACCCCGTGCCGCCCCGTTCCACGAGGCGTACAGATAGTTCGGATTAGAAGCCTAATCCGAACTATCTAGTCCGTGCCGCGTGTAGCCGCGCGGCACGGGGTTCGCAGTAGCCGGCTTTTAAAAATGGCGGCGCTGGCTTTATGCTAACGAAGCCCGGGAAATTCAAATCCCGGGCTTCATTAGCAAGTTCGGTATGCATACATTACCCCCCTAGTTCGAACTAGGGGGGTAGTGTAGACATACCCTTACTGTAAACACAAGAAGGAGACCTGTGGTGCCTTAGCAGCTAACAAATGTATTAATTTAGTAATTATTAGTAACTATTTATTAACTAATAAATGCGTTAGCCTCTAATGTCTACGCAGCAACATTATTTCAAAATAACATAGTCCGCATCTACACAGCTGGCAGTTATTTCGACATGTCGAAATACTGTCAAGCTGGAGGACTTCTTACTCCTATTCCTGTAACCCTCATTGCATGAGGAATAAGGGAAGTCAGAGGAAGAGTGCTCTATTTCAAAATAAGTGCTGGGTAGACAAGCACCAAAACTCAAAATAAACTATTTTTAAATGAGTTACACAATTGACATAGCTCAATTTGTGCAGCTTATTGTGCAATTGCACCCTAAGGTGCCACAGAACTCCTCATTGCTTTTGCTTTGCTTTGGATTTTGTCACCAACTGCAGGGACAGGAAGCGAATGAAAAAGAGAACATGGGGAAGGGGAAATTCTTTACATAAGCTCTTAAAATTACATACTCATACCCTTCCTTAAGGATGTGGTGGTAAGAGACAACAGGCCTCTCTCTAGCATGCCAATGCATCTGATGGGCCAAATTTGAAATTTAAATCTTGCTACTGGGTTACACCTTTCCTAAATCAAGTCTCATAATGACAGACTCTGGTTTGTTTTAATTATAAACTTGAAACTATTTAATCACAGCTGATATAGTTGTTTTGAATAGAGGGAAGGAACCTTCCATGGTATATAAAGGTCTTCAAAACAAAACAACCATTTTCTAGGAGCAGAGAAACTGAAAACAGGTGAGTGTATTACCAAGCTTATTCAGAGCGGGACCTAATCTCTATTCTACTCATTAGTAAAATCCTTAAAAAACAAAAACTGGTCTGGTAGCACTTGTATTGACTAACACAACATATAGATGGTTTCATGAGCTTTCGTGGGCACAGCCCACTTCTTCAGATGACTGAGGTTTTGAGTTTAGGATGTGCAGACCTAAAATAAATAGGGGAGAAAGAAGAGGGAAAGGAAAAAAAGGAGGGGGAGCGGGAAACAAGGAGCAGACAGTATGGAAATATCAAAGGGAAAAACAGGAAGGCAGAACTGGCAATCAGTAAGCTCCTGAAGATTGGATAGTTAAAATGAAGCAGATAAGGATCAAAGGCAATAAATAGGGAGGGTACTGATGCAAGAATCTACACGCAAAGAGCTGTTTGCACCTTCAATAAATCCCTCATCCCGATTGAGGCCATTATCATGAGAATTGAACTTGCGGATGAACTGGAATTCCAACACCTCTCTGTGTATTTGATTGGCATAATCTGTTTGCCACAAGACAGTCACCTGGAGATCTTTTAAAAAGTGATTAGGTAGATTGAAATGCTGTCCAACAGGTTTCTGTATGTTCCCTTTACATGTATCTGATTTGTGTCCATTGATTTTTTCTCGTAGGGACTGTCCAGTTTGTCCAATATATATAGCTGTGGGGTATTGCTGGCATTTGATGGCATAGATCAGATTACTGGATGTGCAGTTGAATGATCCCTTGATTTGGTAGCTTATGTTGTTGGCTCCAGTGATTAATTCACTTGTATAGATATGTAGGCAGAGTTGGCATCACGGTTGATTGCAGGGCTGGGTTCCTGGATGCTTATGATGTGGTTGTGTAGCATGGTTACTGGAAAGAATTCGTTTCAGGTTGGGGGGGGTTGTCTGTAAGCGAAAATAGGCTTTTCCCCAAAGACCTCTGAGAGTGAGGGATCATTTTCCAAAATGGGTTGCAGATTGTGTATAATGTGTTGGAGGGGTTTGAGTTGTGGACTATACATAATGGCTACGTCTACATTTGCCTCTATTACGAAACAGGCATGCTAATGTAGCACTTGGGAAGAGGCAAATCCGCGGGGGATTTAAATATCCCCCGCGGCATTTGCATTTTCATGGCTGCCGCTTTTTTCCGGCTTGGAGATAAGCCGGAGAAAAGCGTCCAGACTGGCGCGATCCTCCGGAATAAAGCCCTATTCTGGAGGATCTCTTATTCCTACTTGCAAGTAGGAATAAGAGATCCTCCAGAATAGGGCTTTATTCCGGAGGATCGCGCCAGTCTGGACGCTTTTCTCCGGCTTATCTCCAAGCCGGAAAAAAGCGGCAGCCATGAAAATGCAAATGCCGCGGGGGATATTTAAATCCCCCGCGGATTTGCCTCTTCCCAAGTGCTACATTAGCATGCCTATTTCGTAATAGGGACCAATGTAGACGTAGCCAAAAAGAAGTGGAATTCTGTTATTCTCCTTTTTGGGCCTATCTTGAAGTGGTTCATGTCTGGGTACTTTTTTGGCTCTGTCAATCTGTTGTTTCACTTCTCCAGGTGGGTATTTCATTTTTAGGAATGTTCTATAAAGATTCTGTAGGTGTTTGTCTCTGTGGGTATGTCTAGACTATACCTCTCTGTTGACAGAGAGATGTAGATTAGGCACATCAAAATTGCTAATGAAGCAGGGATTTAAATATCCCATGCTTCATTAACATAAACATGGCTGCCACTTTTTTCAAAACAGTTTAAAAAAAAAAGGCAGTGTAGACACAGATCTTTCGAAAATAAACCCTTTTTTGAAAGATCCTGTAAACCTCATTTTTTGAGGAATACAGGATCTTTCAAAAAAAGGTTTATTTTCGAAAGATCCGCGTCTAGACTGCCATTTTAAAAAAAAAACCCTCCGTTTCGAAAAAAAAGCGGTGGTTGTGTTTATGATAATGAAGTGCGGGATATTTAAATCCCTGCTTCATTAGCAATTTCAACATGCCTAATCTACATCTCTCTGTCGACAGAGAGTTGTAGTCTAGACACCGCCTGTCTGTGGGATCAGAGCAAATCTGGTTGTTTCTTAGGGCTTGGCTGTATACAATAGATGGAGAAATGTGTCTGGGATGGAAGCTGGAGGCAGAAAGGTAAATGTAGCAATTGATGGGTTTCCAGTATAGGGTGGTGGAGAATTGTCCATCATTCAGTTGTACTGTAGTGTCCAGGAAGTGGATTTCTCATGTGGACTGGTCCAGGCTGAGGTTGATGATGGGATGGAAGTTGTTGAAATCCTTGTGAAATTCTTCAAGAGTCTCTTTTCCATGGGTCCATATGATGAAGATGTCATCGATGTAGCCTAAGTAAAGTAGGGGTGATAGGGGGCGAAAGTTGAGGAAACATTGTTCAAGGTCAGCCATAAAGATGTTGGCATATTGTGGTGTCATGCGGGTGCCCATACTAGGGTTTGTATTATAAATGAGCCATTAAGATTGGTCACAAAAAATGAATTACGAACGTCAGCAAAGATGAATTATTGCATCTTGATTCTGAATTTATTCTCCTAGCTTTCTTCAATAGTGTAACAACCTAATTTGTGTGAAAAAGGAAGACCTACTGTTATGGTCTCAGTCCTAGTATTTATATACAGAATTATTTTCTGTCTCAGTGTTTGCACATTCAGCCAAGAGCAACACTCCATCATTTCAAACATGGTTTCTTTGTACTGTAGCGCACATGGGCTAGCTGCCCTTTGTTATATTCACTGCCTTGCTTTTGGCATAGTCAGCTCAAATGCTGCATTGCCTTCCCCAGCCTGCTCCTGCACCCTACCTTCCTCACCCCCACATTTCTTTTGAACTGTATCTCCTGCTCAGACCTGCACCATGCCGTAGCCCATTCCCTGGCAAACTCCTCCTGCACACCGAACCTAGTCTTTTGGCCCCACCCTAAAAGTTAGGAGGGCCCCACAAAATCTACCAGGGCCAGGTAGGTTCCTAGAAGAGTTACTCCAGACCCAGGGAGAAGCCCTGAACCTTGGTGCCTTTTTTCTCCATCCTCATAGGGCTGAGAGAGGAGTGAGGTGAGCATCTTTATTTTTTCTGCATCTCAGTTGGGGGACATGTCTGTGAGAGGTTTTTTCTCCTTTTCACTTGGACACCAGATCTTTAAGGTTTGTTTGTTTTGCATCTTACTTATGTGTGGCCCCAACTGATTTTTCTGTGGGTCAGTGGCCCCCAACCCCAAAACCGTCTCTGCTGTAAGACATTTAGCTGAAGCAAATTAGCATAAATACAGTCAAGTATAACAGGCTGAACTCTAGATAAATGGCCTAACAATTACCTTTAGATGGCTCAACAGAAGGAGTTAAAATTTACCAGTAAATGCTACCACAAGGAACATCAAAATACTAACCACCAATCCAACTATAGAAAGGGTATAATGGATACAATAATGTGCTTGGATGGCAGTTACATGGATCAGTATGTTATCCTATCAAATCTGAACACCACAATAGTAGGTGGGTGAAAAGGCTAAATCTGGTCATGGAGCATGAGCTGATGGTGCGCTGGCCCTATAATAGGGCAGCCACCATATGGTTAAGAGTTCTTTCTGGGCTTCTTGCATCACTATCGCAGGGGTGGCCCTAGACTAGCTGCCAGTAACTGGCGCCTTAGGCAAACCATGCAATCGGTGCCCCCACCTCCAAACCCCTCAATGATATTGCGCCACCATTTGGCGCCCCATTTAACTTGGCACCTAGGCGACTGCCTAGTTCACCTATATGTACGGGCCACCCCTGACTATCTGTTTTCCACTGCTTAACCCTTCAGCTCACTGAGGAACTTGGTCCATCAGACACAGTGGCACGCTAGTGACAGAGCTGGTCTGTTGTATCGTACTACAAGGTCCTTAAGGAAGGGTGTGAGTATATAATTCTATGAGATTATGTAAAGAGTGGGGGAAGAACCGTATCGCAGTCCAATCAATTGGCCATCATTAAAATCATCATTACCCTCTGGAAGGGTCAGACAACAGCACTTCTTCTCACTTAGATATTTTGATTTCTATGCAGACATGGATTTATTTTCAGACTCTCTTGGGTGCTTGAGAAGAACCATCCCCATGCTACTCACACTGATGATTCTGGGCCTCATTGGTGAGTCTGGAGTCTCTTTCTATTTCACTGAGCTCACTGCCAAAGCAACTGTGGAAGTAGATAACTGTGGGGATGGGATGTGGGATAGGTTTTACCTCTCTGGCACCCCTGGGAGGAGGGAAGCCCTTCTCTCATGCTGGACATCCTTCTCTGGACAGCATCTTGACTGTAGCCTTGGCTCCAGATTTGGGGTACAGCCTCTGGCTTTGCCTCTTTGGGACTCTGCTCCCTGCTGGCACCTGGAGTCAAAGAAGTCCAAGATAAAAAGATAAAATATTTCCCACAGCCAAGCAAAGGACCAGTTCCCCACAGTCTCATGCAGGATACAGGCCAATAGGGAGGAAGGGTTGGGCTGCTTGTCCCTTGTGTGTCCAAACAACTGAGGCTGAATTCCAGGGCTTCAAAAATAAAAGCTGGTTCTGTTGCTTCTTGTATGGGACAAATGAGTCTGGTTCATGAGCAAATGGAATATAAATAAACCATTTCTGACTAATTTGGATAACTCTTTCAAGAAGTGGCAACCCTTGCCAAAAGTGGTAATAGGATGTTCTGCGTGAGGGGCACCTGATATAGAGGGAAAGAGGTTTTCATCTTTAGCCTCTTTTAGAGCCAAATTAAAACAGATCTCACTTTGCACAAGACTTCTCCTTCACAGAGGTTCTGACTCCTGGCTAGCAAGTTCTGCGCTCCCAGAAAACTCAACCCAGATCCCGCAACCTATGACACAAAACCCATCTGAGAGCGGAGCAGTGTCTGATTCATGACTTTGAATCTTTTCACTTTACTTATGTTTATGAAAAGTTCTTAAATTAAAATATCTCCATTCAATTTTTCAGGTACTTCTGAAAGTCAGACTGGATGCTATGGTGACATAAACAAAGTTGATACCACAGGGGCTTCCTGTAAAACTGCAAGAGCAGAAGGCCTAAGCTACTGTGGTGAGTAATGGCTGCTGTTTGGTTGCTGTATTTTAGCACGCAGAGTCGTCACAATGATGCACAGTATTTCACTTCTGTAAAGTACTTTGCAAGTATTCTTTGATTAAACCTCATAACATTCCTCTTGGCTAAACACCATTGTCCTCATTTTACAGAGACAGAGAGGAGGACTTACACTAAAATTTAGTAACACCAATGTCTTCAGTGGAGTTTCACTACAAATGATTTTGGCTCAGAAACAGATAGTTAGTTTTTTCCACGAGTGACTTTTTTTAAGGTGCCCAACATGAACCATTTAGGGGCTGATTTTCAGAACCACTCATGTAAGTGCCTCTAATTAAAAGGATTGGGAACTGTGGGCACTGTGTGATAGGTCAGTTAAGCTCTTTTACAGTTCATTGTCTCTTGCTGATGGGCCATCGGCACTATACCCACTTTTATTGTTGTGTCAGCAGTGGGTGCAACCCAAAGTAGCAAATATGAAATTACAGATAGTCACATCAGCATTGCTAACTTCATTTACCTAAATGATACAGGCATACAAATGGGATAATCCTATTCAGTTAATCACAACATCTCCAATTATATGTTACATGAGCCACCTTACATTAGTAATGATGACATATTCATATCATAAGCTTATTTTCATAAAGCATGTAAAATACCCTGTCCTACTCTGAACCCTCAGATACCAGGCTCAAGGTGTCCCTGTTTGGAACATCCAAATTTAACAATTACTTGTTAAACTTTGGCCCAACTGAAATTTCTAAAGCCAAAATTGGGATTAGTACTAAGAAATTCCTGACTCTCAGACTTGTGTTGAGTTCTCGCTATTTCACATGCACCTCAGATCAACAATTTATCTGGTATTGCTGGTAAAAATAGAAGGAGCTCCCTAGTCTTTTACTCTACAAATACAATCAGACTTAATGCCAATCCTCCCCATGTTGAGTAGAATTGAAATTTCCTCCTAATGTGGGAAGAAACAGTGCTCAGATGCCAAATGAAACTGAGAGGAAAGTGCAATTATTGAGATGTATCTCAAATTACAGTTCTCCCAGCATAAGTCTTCTGCCTCTACCTGTAAGAATTCCATCATTTTGAATCCACCTCTTGACTTTGAAGCCCCATATTACAGTCCTGTTTTTCTGGCCATAAAGGGGAGATGTGACTCCTCTCAGCTACTGCCACCATCACCCTTACATCATTCAGAGGGTGACAGGAAGCAGCTAATTCTTCCACTCTACCTGCTCAGCAAGCCCCTTCACCTTCACCTTCACCTTGGGGCCTAAGAATTAAATCCAGACTCTGCACATTATTTGAAGACACACTTTTTTTTGTCTTGAGACATTAGTAAAATTCATAATTCAAAATCCACAATACACATGACTTGCACAAGGGCTATCAGAGAGTAGAACGGAGCTCTGTACTTAAGAAATCTCTTGCTGATATAACAGTTATTAAGGAGACATCTTTACTCTCCCACTTACTCCAGGAATTAATGCTTCAGCAAAGATGGCGGAGAAAGACTTACCTACTATGAATAATTATAAAGCCATCATTAAGAACGCTAGCAGAGCAATTTGTATGGATCCAGCTGTGATCACTGGCATCATCTCCCGAGAGTCAAATGCTGGAACCCTCCTAAAGGATGGCTGGGATGAACTTGGAAATAAATTTGGTTTGATGCAGGTCAGTAATTGTCAATAAACTAAGCGTACAGCCAACTGCTTGGCAGGGAACCAGCTGCATTTCTCAATAGTGCAGCTTAGGCAAAGATTGAAATTTGGCCCACTGCTATTGTTGAGGCATCAACTCATGGCACGGGGGTATGTCAGACCTGTCATTAAAGAGGCTGCTGCTTATGCTGTAGTTTGAACATCAATTATTTCCATGAGCTCATGGAAGTACCTAATGAGCCTGAATTTTTCACCCCTCCACCCAGAAACTCTTTTTCTTGTTTTTAATATTTATTTATTTAGGAAGGATTATCTGTCTGTCTGTCTATCTATCTATTTTGGAATGTGTCTGTCTGTCTGTCTGTGCATCTGTTTGCTCATTTGTTCAAGAGCTCCTCCTAAGCCAGAGCTAGGACTACCAAATTTTGCCTGCAGCTTTATCTTACCCTCACTTGAAACCAAAGTCAGGGTTTGGTTGTGTCTGGACAACGGAAAGTACTGGACATGGGACTATTTCCGATAACATGGAAAAGGAGGCAGCAGAGAAGAGAGGGATGTGAAAGGGAGGGACACAGAGAGGAGGGACGCAATAATGAGAATGGCCACTGGGGGCAGCACAAAGTCAGTGGCCATGAGGGCTGGGACTCCTCCCTCTTGCCTGACTCCAGACCAGTAAAGAGCCTCCCTGCCCCAAGCCCAGAGCCCCCCACCTCACCCATGGAGTGCCTGTAGGACATGGGCAGGAACCACTGAAGGAGGGGGCAGCCCCCAGAGCCTCACCCACCCCCCACAACAGTATGCAGGCCATAGGAGGCTACTGGAGGGAGGCAGCTGGAGTGGGGGCAGTCCCCAGAGCCTGGCCCCTCCCCAGACAGCTTACAGACTGTGGGGCAGAGGGGCTGGAGAAGGGGGCAGCCCACCATGGAGCTCCTCTCCTCTCCCCCCCCCTCAGGCTTGCAGGCTGTGGAGGAGCTGTTGGAGAGTGGGGCCAGCCCAAAAGCACCACCCACCTCCACAGGCTGCAGGACAGGGTGGCTACTGCTCCAAGCAAAGCCACCCCTCAGAGCAGCTGTAGGCTGGGGTGGGGAGTAGCTGCAGGCTGAGGCTGACTGCAGAGCCCCAACCCCCACTCAATGAGTGTGCAGACCCAACCCACACCCAATGAGTGCGCAGCCCTGGATCCACCCTTTCAGGGTAGAGCCACCCTCCAGAAGTGCAACCCTGGCCTCTTGAGAGGAGCCGCTGGCAGAGAGCACTGCCATGGCCCCCTGGGAAGGTGTCTGTGATAAGCCCTCCCCCACCTCCCAGTCTCCTGTCCTGAGCCCCCTGCCCTGAGTCTTGCACCTTCCATCTGCCTTGACTTCTGCACCCCCACTTCCTTCCCTGTGAGTCCACCCTACTTTCCCCTGCCCTGAGGCTACCAACTCCTGTCTTGACCCCCTTACACCTCCCAACCCTTTGCTCTAAGACTCTCTCCTTGATGCAGAACCCTCACTCCAGCTTTAATTTTCTTTCATTTAAAAAAATATATAATAATTGACATAAAGCATGGATGTTTTTAATTTATTTTCCAAAAACATCAAAACTTTACTTCAGTTAAAGACCCGAGCAAAACTGGGTACATCGGCTAGTATTCAACATAAAAGCACACCTTTGCTGCTTTTGTTGCAGGTGGATGTAATCTGGGTGTTAAACAAATGCTAACTAAACAACTAAGTATTATACTTGATTTATTTGGCTGGGTACATAACAGATGCACCCTCCCATATTTTTGAACGATTCCTCAAGGACTGCACTATTTCTTTTGTCCACTAAGAGGTATCAGTAGCCCAGTAGTTAATAGCAGATGAGAGATTCATTCTTCATTTCCCTTTTGTGTGACCAATTCTATTAGGAAGACCCAGGAGGATCCCAAAGGGTCATTTGGTAAAATATCTAACGATATTTGGTTACAAATTGTGTTTCAATACTAGCTAATAACCATAGGTGTATAAAATCTCCTCTTTCACTACAAAAAACAACGAATGGTCCTGCAGCACCTTAGGGTATGTCTAGACTACATGGCTCCGTCGACAGAGCCATGTAAACTAGTTTACCCGGCATAGTCAATGAAGCAGGGATTTAAATAATCCCCGCTTCATTAAAATTAAAATGGCTGCTGCACTGTGCCGACGATCAATTGATCTGGCACAGAGCAGCAGTCTAGACGCGGCGCGGTCGACAAGGGAAGCCTTTGTCGACCGCTCTGGTATGACCGGGGGCTTCCCTTGTCGACCGCGCCCCATCTAGACTGCTGCGCTGTGCCAGATCAGCTGATTGTTGGCACAGCACGGCGGCCATTTTTATTTTATTGAAGCGTCGACAGAGCCATGTAGTCTAGACGTACCCTTCGAGACTAACCAAAAATGTAGTCTAAGGTGCTGCAGGACCATTAGTTGTTTTTTAAGTTTTTTTCAGTTACAGACTAACAGGCTACCCTACCCCTCTGAGACTCTTTCACTACAGTTTCTCCAGTGCTTATACCCATCTATAAAAATCTCTGCTTTCACTATTATTTCTCCAACACACCTCTGTCTCCCAATCCCTCTATCCCCATTCCTCTGGGATTATTTATCTATACAGCTCCTATTCCCAGTGTGTCATATAACCAGGGTTTAAATACTCTTGAAGTTTTCCAGTTTTTTCCAACTCTCTACTTTTTTAGTGAATGCTAGTACCCCAGTGTGGCCATTTAGTCCACCATTTAGTTCCACTTGTCTGAAGGAGTCCATCCTTGCGAACAATGAGATTTGGGCCAGGTCCATAGGCTGTGGCAGAGAAACAGATTCCTCTGTGAATGCCTGGATTTTACCAAATCTCCCCAGAGCAGGGCGGCACTTTTCTGTGACATTTTTCCTAGATACCTTCTGAGGAGCTGTTACCCCTCAACTTCTATCCTCAAACAGCAATTGAGCAGCTTTCTGCTGTATCTCCTCTTCCAGCAGGTGAATAGTCTTATCTTCTGTTGTACTTCCTGTTTAACATTTCTGGGGGTAGCAGAGTCTCACAAACCTGAGTACATATCAGTGAGTTTCATGGAGGTGATGTTTACTTTATCAAATCCTTACTGCAACACACTAGAACACGGGTTCCCAAACTGGGAGGTGTGCCCCCCTGGGGGGAGGCATGAAGAAACTCTGGGGGTGGGGGCGCGAGGTAACCCAGCCTCTTCCCCCCATCAAGTTTTGCTGCCCTGTTCAGTTCCTTTTTTCCTTTTTTTTCCCCTCAACAAGTTTTGCTGCTATTTTGGGGGGGGAGGGGCGTGAGGGTTTTTCAAAAATCAAAAAGGAGGGCGTGATGCCAAAAAGTTTGGGAACCACTGCACTAGAAAACTCATTCCAACTTAATCCTTTCTATTTATCATAACTAGTTGCACAAACCTTTTAGGGAACATAACCCTAAGCCAATCTGAACAATTTGTATGATTGGACTGCCAAAATGTGTCTGTTATAGATCTATACTGCTAGCATCCATCATTTAATTATACTCTAGATAGTGATTCTTTTTAAAGATATAGACTATAGTGTTAAAAATTGTTTACATAAATAGATCAGGCTACTTTGGGGCTAATTTTTAAGTTACTGTGCACTATTGACAGAGTAGAAAATAGCCCTGGGAAATGCAGTTAAATTTTCCCCTTTCCACCAAAATCTGAAATGGCAGCCCTGTCTTTTAGGTCATAATTTCCAAGACCAGAATGAGCCTTCTGGATGAACTCCTAACCTTGGACCGGACACTTAGCTCACCCTTGTGACTTCCCTCCCAAAGTGCAGGAAAATGAAAGAATCAGGTAGCTGTTGCCACTGAGCTACTCACACCTTGCACAGCTGCTGCTCCACCTGTCCACACTGGCTGACTGCACCATTCCTGCTCTGCGTTAGCAAGAGGAGTAACCTCTCTCTGCAGGATCCAGCGAGCCCTGCAGTAGCCTCTGTCGAGGATAGCAGTCCAATCTTAGCAGCTGAGGCTACCAGCAAGGACAATATTTAGCAGCAGATAGAACATCAGACAGCGTGTACTAGGCATTTTGCATACAAGTTCATGCATGCCTGGGCAGGACCATGTGTTCTTTAAAATGGCGTTCCTCATCACATGGAACCTCATGCTCATCATGCCGTCAGAGGCAGGGGTGCACAACAGAGGCAGGCCCTGGCTCTAATCTCTGGGTCTATAATTATTAGGCCCAGATTGGAAGGTGCAATGCCCTACATGTCCTCTCCACTTTCACTTTTTCCAGAGAGCTCAGATTTCATAACTCCATACTTAAAGTTTTCACAAACAGGAATGGGTTTCGTCCTGCAGCATTTTCAGGTGGTCACTTAATTCTGATGTTCCTTTAATGATCTCTCTTCTGATTCATCCAGTTTAAGATGCCCCTCTTTCTTTCATCAATGCTGTGTAGCTCTACAGCTCTCAGTCCCCCTCTCACTTTCTTCTCTGAGGCCAGTCTCTAGAACAGTGGCTGAACTTTCTATGGCAATAACTTCCTTCTTTACTGTTAGCAGCTTAGTTATCAGATCATCTTTTATGGCCTTAATCTCAGAGATCAACTTCCAAATGTCAGTTTTGGTAGCCATTTGATTTTCTTCAGCCCTTGGCATTTCTTCCTGATTTGGCAGCCATGTGCTCATTTGGAACTTGAGAGATTTCTTCACACAGCGAGCAAGAAACACTCCTAGGCTGTGTCTAAACTACGTCCCTCTTTCAACAGAGGGATGTAAATTAGACACTTCGAAATTGCAAATGAAGTGGGGATTTAAATATCCCACACTTCATTTGCATAATCACATCATGGCGCTCTTTTGAACAAACGCCATTTCGAACGCTCTACTCTGCACTAGTTAGGCCTCAGCTGGAGTACTGTGTCCAGTTCTGGGCGCCACATTTCAAGAAAGATGTGGAGAAATTGGAAAGGGTACAGAGAAGAGCGACAAGAATGATTAAAGGTCTAGAGAACATGACCTATGAAGCCAGGCTTCATGATCTGGGCTTGTTTAGTTTGGAAAAAGGAAGATTAAGGGGGGACGTGATAGCAGTTTTCAAATATCTAAAAGGGTGTCACAAGGAGGAAGGAGAAAATTTGTTCCTCTTGGTTTCTGAGGACAGGACAAGGAGTAATGGGCTTAAAGTGCAGCAAGGGAGGTTTAGATTGGATATAAGGAAAAAATTCCTAACTGTCAGGGTGGTCAAATATTGGAATAAATTGCCAAGGGAGGTGGTGGAATCTCCCTCTCTGGAGATATTTAAGAACAGGTTGGATAGACATCTGTCAGGGATGGTGTAGACAGAGCTTGGTCCTGCCTTGAGGGCGGGGGGCTGGACTCGATGACCTCTCGAGGTCTCTTCCAGTCCTATGATTCTATGATTCTATGAAGTGTCTAATTTACATCCCTCTGTCGAAAGAGGGATGTAGTCTAGACATAGCCCCAGTTAGATCTATTTTGTGGGGGCGGGAGAGAGGGGAAATCCACCTTCTGCATCTTAAGCTCCATATTATGGGGGGAGTTTACTAAGCTGAGGAGTGGATGGAAGTAGATTTCTATCCCCTCAGACTTCAAGCTTCAGGCAGCCATTTCAGTTCATCCCCCTGCTCGTTTGATGAAATTCAATTTCTTAGTGGCATCAGCTAACTGGGGAAAAGTCTCAGGCCAAGGTGAAAACCACCACAAACTCGTCCCACAAAGACCTGAGGGACAACAATGGATTTTTAGAATATTCACCTAACACAGGGGTGGGCATTAAAAAAATGGCAGCCCAGCAGGGTTAGTTCATGGTAGGCCACCACCGCTATATTTACCTGTGTCTCTGCAGGTATCAGTCGATTGCAGCTCTCATTGCCTACAGCTCTCTGTATGTGGCCAACAGGAGCAATTGGAAGTGTCATGGACCGGGACAAATCTTCCTACCACTCCCATTGGCCACAAACTGCAAGGCATGACCAACAAGAGCTGCAATCTTCCAATATCTACAGAGGCATAGGTAAATAAAGAGGTGGGGGACCACCAGGGATTAGCTCTGTATATCGGATCTGGCACACAGGATAGATTTTGCCCACCCTTGACCTAACATCTTAAAGCACAGGCTGCTTCTGCCAAGCCTGTCAGTGATAATCCAATAGTGACTTAAGTGTGCTGGTATATGGTGGCAGCAGCAGGCACCTCAGCAGAGCTGAATATCATCATTTATGGCTATAAGTGATATGGCACAGAAAACGCATTTTAAGATAAACCCTTTTTATTAGAAGAGTCCAGTGTACTAGTCCTTAATGTCTGTGTTGGGATTGCAGCAAGAAGTTCAGTAAATATGAAATACTGATTAATTTCTCAACCATGTCATGTGGAATATGCTGAGAGGAAAGAACAGCATAAACACATCATCTTTTTCAGAAGTAATGGTCTCTCTGTCCCTTCTAGATTGATAAACACAAACATCAACTGTTTGGACCATGGAATAGCAAAGTGCACCTCATTCAGGGCACAGGCATCCTTGCTGATAATATTAAATTAATCCAGAAAAAATTCCCCAGATGGACCAAGGAACAACAGCTGAAAGGTACAGCATAGACTATATTCAGTAGAGGAGCTAAGGGAACTTTTAGCACAAAAATCATGTTAAAGATTTTTTTGTTACTGATATTTTAAATGCTTTTTATTTCTAAGTATCATTTTTTCACCACTGATTCAGTTTGTCTATTTTGCATAGTTTGGGCAGTGAAACTAGATGGGTGTGTCTAGACTAGATGGCTCCGTCGACAGAGCCATGTAGATGAATTTACCTGGCAAAGGGAAATGAAGCGGTGATTTAAATAATCGCCACTTCATTTACATCAAAATGGCCACTGCACTGTGCTGATCAGCTGTTTGTCAGCACAGTGCGGCAGTCTAGACGGGGATCTGCCGACCCCAAAACCTTCGTCAGCAGATCCTTTATGCCTCGTGAAAGAAGAGTTAATTTGGCCTATCGGAAGCCCTGCACCTCAGTCTTCTCTGTCCCCCTCAGTCCTTGGGGCTGGAGTACCAGTGGAGTAAGGTGTCTCAGTTGGGGGCCACATCAGTGAGGGTTGGGGTTTTTTGGAGGGCTTTTTTTTTTTTTGCTTTTCACTTGTGTGGTCCCTGACTGATTTTTCTGTGGGTCAGTGGCCCTTGACCCAAAAAAAGTTTCCCCTTCCCTGCTATAAATAAAGACAATGTTGAAACCTTTTGTGTTGGACATAAATTAATATTTTACTTTATTTAAAATAAAGTTTGGTAAACTAACACAAGAAAGTTAAAGAGCTTAATCTGCTTAATAATTTCAATTCATATTTCCTTTCTTGCTGGTTAAATTAAAACATTCTTCCTATCTACAACACTAGCAAAATGGCTCGGATGTAATTATATAATTAACAGAGAGTTTCCATTAGCAACTGATGGGTTTTGGAAATATTTGAGTTGAGACAGGTGGGCCATGGGCCAAAAGGTTTGAGAACCACTCGCTGGAATTTTTATTTGTTTTTTAATTTTAAGTCTCTTTTTAAAAATTCCCCTTTTTTGTTTCAGGTGGAATTTCTGTCTATAATGCAGGACTAGAAAATGTCCAATCCTATGATAAAACAGATATTGGTACAACCAACAATGACTATGCCAACGATATAGTTGCACGAGCCAAGTATTTTAAGAGAAATGGATATTGAATATGAGAGTTTTTATTTTCAGATACATTGTGGTTCTTACAATAACAGGAATTCAGGAGAGAGACCTTATATTTGGGGAAGATTAGAAGCTGGAACCTGCAAACCTTAATCATGTAAATATGGCCATTGACTGCACTGAGAACTTGCTGAAATAAGGGTTTGCATTCTAAGGGTACATCTACACTGCAAGCTTCTTTCAGAACTAGCCAATTAGGCCGTCATAAGATGGGATTTTCAGGTCTCTTCTCCACATCGGTCTTCTCTCCTGAGCCTTTGGTCTCTCGCTCCGTGTGTTTGTGTGTCTCTCTCTTTCCTCCTCCTACTGCCTCCCTCCCTCTCTCTCTCAGCTCTCCTCTGCCTCCTGCCTCTCTGTCTCTCTCTTTCTCTTCTCCTCCCGCTCCTGCCTCTCACTCGGGGGACCGCGGAGCCCAAATGGCCGCTTGCGCCGCTTGTTCCCCTGCGGCGGCGCGGCTGAGCGGCACAGAAGTCAGCTGAGCGTCATGACAAGAGATGAAGGACATGAGTCAGGCAACAGTGCTGCCCAGAGGGAAGAAGCCAGCATTTCAGCGTTACAGAGTCACAGACATTGGGCTACTATATATATGATAAGCTTTTCCGGAATATAGTATCCACACTACAGAGAAGCCTCAAAATTAGTCCGAGGCAGGCTCCCTTAATATGGACGTGCTATCTTGACTTAGAGCCCCAAGAAGCCTTGGGGAGGAATAACTTTAGAATGGCCCTGATGAGAAGCTATTTCAACACAGAACCCGTGAAGCATCTACACACGCCCTCTTCTGAAAAAGCTTTGTCGGAAAAGGGCTTATTCCTCATGGAATGAGGTTTACTGATATTAGAAAAAGTCATCCGTTATTTCAACTTTCTGTCAAAATAATGCAATTGCAATGTGGACACCAATATTGTTTTTCTGGAATAATGGCTGGAATAACAACATTCTATTTGGGTTTTTAAAACTTTTTTTAACAATCACTCCAAGATCTCTTCTTGAGTGGTAACAACTAATCTAGACCCCAAACTTTTATATGTATAGTTGTGGCTATGTTTTCCAATTTGCATTACTTTGCATTCATCTGCCATTTTGTAACCCACTCACCCAATTTTGTGAGGTCCCTTTGTAACTTTTTTACAGTCAGTTTTGGAGTTAACTATTTTGAGTAGTTTTGTACCATCTGCAAATGTTTAAACCTTATAGTTTATCCTCCTTTCCAGATTATATATTCATAAGTATGTTGAAAAGTATTGGTCCAAATATCAGTGATATCCCTTCGGTGATATCCCTATTTACTTCTCTCTATTCTGAAAAATGTCAATTTATTTGTATTCTTTGTGTCTTGCCTTTTAACCCATAACTGATCCTTGAGAGGACCTTGCCTCTTGTCCCATGATAACTGGATCACCTTTGTCCACATGCCTGTTGACCCCCTCAAAGAATTCTAGTAGATTGGTAAGGCATGATTTCCCCTTACAAAAAACATGATGATTCTTCACAAACTACTCATTTTCACCTATGTGTCTGATAATCCTGTTCTTCACTATTGTTTCAACCAGTTTGCCCTGGACTGAAGTTAGGCTTATCAGCCTGTAATATCCAGGATTGTCTCTAGAGGCTTTTTTAAAAATTGACATCACGTTAGCTATCTTCCAGGTCCACCAACCATCAACACCCCCATTTCAGTATCAGAAAAGGATTGTTCTGGCCTGTACCACTTGGAAGGGTCACAGATACTACAGTTGCCCCTCTTTTCCCCATGCTGGCCAATGATAAGAGTAGCTCAACAAACAGCAAGCTGGTGCCTTAGAGGAAGTGTCTAAACAGAGGGCTTCTGTGAATCTCTGAGGCAAGCAATCCACCTGAAAGAGCAGGACCCACCAAGGTTGAGGGGGAGCTTTGTCACAATATTTAATGCTGTCCAACTCCATCCTTGGGCTATGTCCTATCTGAGCTCTCAGGCAGGTTCCTTCAGCTCACCTGGATACTTGGAAGCTGGCAGTCTAGGCAGATCCAGCTACTCCTTGGCATCAGGTTCCTCGAGGTGCCAGTTGGCTCCTCTGGCTTTGTCTGGCTACTCAGCCACCAGTAGTCCCTGTAGCTCTGGCTCTGTCTCAGCATCAGGCTGCCTGGCTCTTCCAGCTCATCTGAGTACTCAGCCACTGGCAGCAATCCCAATAACTCCAGTTCTTCCTCATTTGAGGTGCAGGCCACTGCGAGGCTGGTGGGCAGGTGCCAGTAGCCTGCATCTGGTTCCTTCCATGGCTCACTCCCAATTGTGCGAGAGGCACCATTTTTTATGCTTTCTGCTCTGCCACTGCATTTCCAGAGGCTGGGGCAAGCTCAGCCTGGCTATGCCCATGTGCACAGAGAGAGTGGTTTCTTCCCTTCTGGCTTGGAGGGAAGCCACATTGCCTCATTATAGCACCCATGACTTTGCAAAAAATATACTTCCAATAAATCACAAGGTTCCTCTTGAGTAAGTGCAGACACATGTATTATCATGTTCCCTAATTGCTGTACCAACTGGTCAAAATAGGATAGCTGTGATCTAGTTATTGTGAACGTTGCCAATAACTTAGCTATTGTATGGTAATTGATGCTCCAGTATCAATAATAAATAGAATTTGGCAGGAAGCTTACCAATGCTGATGCTACGGGTAACTCATTAGCACCTCTACTGTAAAGGGCTACATCACAGCATGGTGCCCTTTGGCATCATGTGATCTCTTCTTCTTCCCCTCTGGACTTCCATACTCCATAGAGGGAGTTGAAGTCCAGGATAATGCTCCAGCAACTCTGGCAATGGGTTCAGTTGGAGTGGATTGGCAACCTAAAACCACTGAACTCATTGCTGCTACGTTTCCTGTATGTCACACTTCTGAGTGTCTAGAGTTGTCCTATCTGGTGAAGTTCTTTAATAATCATGACCAGTGTAGGAACGGGTTAGGTATTTTGGGACAGGGCAATAATGATTTATATCTGGCATAAAATGTT
Source organism: Pelodiscus sinensis (assembly GCF_049634645.1). NCBI lineage: Eukaryota > Metazoa > Chordata > Testudines > Trionychidae > Pelodiscus > Pelodiscus sinensis. The sequence continues at coordinate 229,292,162 of NC_134711.1, read as the reverse complement.
TCCTGTCTGTAGTCGGTGAAGATGCAACCATGGTCCTTCATTTATGTTTCTTTGTTATGTGACGGTTCACCTCTCCCATCCTTTATGAAATGGACTTATGGACATAAACATACATAACTCAGAGGTGCTTTGAGAAAATTACTTCATGTAACCTATCAATCTTCAGGTCTTAATCCACTGGATCTGTTTATCTTATTTTTGGTGTATGTATCATTCTTGTGTGTAAAATTAGACACATGGAGTAGGGAATACGTTATGGACTTTAAATGTGTGAATGAAAGTCATCAAGGGAGGCATCAGTGTCTGGACAATCATATGCAAATGGCCTTAAGACCTTAAGTCTTAGCAGTAGTTGGTAGGGACAGACCAGGTGACTCCCTATGCACTAAGGGAATCTTTAAAAACAATAGGAAAGTAGGAGTCTTTTGTCTTTGACTGGCACACCCGAGGGAAGGAACCAAAGACCCCAGGGTGAGGAACAGCCCTGGTTTTGGAAGGCTTGGTCAGGAAAGAAACAATTTTAGGGTGAGTTTGTAGTAAGTTTTTGTAATAAGTTTGTACTGACATTTTAGTGTAGAAGTATCTAAGTGTTTCTATTATTTTGAGTTTGTAATCTACTTTGCTCTGCTTGTTCTCACCTATTACCACTTAAATCCTACTGCTTGTACTTAATAAAATCACTTTTATTTTCTGTCAAACCCAGTGTTAATAATTGTTACATGGGGGAGCAGTCAGTGTGTACATTCCCCTTCCGTTGTTAAAGGGGGCTTACTCAAATAATTCATCGGGGGGGAAGGGTTGATCCTATTTGGGGAGTGGTATTCCAGGAAGCTGGGCCCAAAACTGCATTTTCTTTGGACCTAGAGATTCAGTGTCTGCATTGCTTTTTGGGGGGCATTATTCTCAGCTCTGTGCATTGGCTGGAGGAGACCAGGGAACTAGCCCAGCAGGATAGGGCAGCAAGAAGTCCCAGAGAGCAAAAGGATGGTGGCAGTGGCCTTGTCAGCACCTCGGGAATCACCCCCAATGGGTCATTTGTGATTTCACCCCATCACAAATTATATTATGGCATTTAGGAGTGCTCATTAACCGCTTAATTTTCCTGTTTAAATTGAGACATTCCAATTAAAGAGGGGTTTGACTATGTTTATTAGATAAGGTTGCCATTTTGTTTGGTTATAACAACAAGGGTCTGCTATGTTGGGCAAGGTTCTTGTTCCTCCCAGAGAAGGAAAAAAGGTGGAAAGTTTAGAAAGAGAGGGAAAGAGAAGTTGGGAGTTGCTAGGAGAATGGGGAATCTCTATAAGGAGACTCGCGCTCTCATTTGTGGGGGAGGTGTCTCCAGATTACATCTTGGAAAGAGTGATCTTGTGACAGGCACCTCCCTGAGAAAAAATCTACTTCCCTCTCTTTCTCTGGAAGTATGCGGTAACTGTCAGCCTAAAGCAGCTGAATAGTTGGAATAGAATATCTTGGTGTTTGTTATTTTACTAGGGGTACACACACTTACTTGCAGATTCATTTTGGTTAGGAGAGCTTACCTGCACGCAAGAAGGTGCAAAAGGAGATTGGGTGGAGGTTCTTTAGGGAATCCTAATCTGCTTTTGTTCCAGTCAACATCCATCATTGTTCACTCAGCGGAGGTGGTGATTGCCAGCAGGCCACGGTACCAACTATGTGAGATAAGGCAGAAAGCTTCAATTGTTTCTCCTTTGTACTTACCTGTGTTTTTTATGTGTGGTAGTTCTAGCCCTCCATTTTCATCCTCCTATCCCTTCCTTTTCTACCTCAGTTCATTGTATTCATCCATCCTCTTTCCCCTAGTAACTAAAGAGATTTCGCAGCACTTTATAGACTAACGAAACATGTAGATGGTATCATGAGCTTTCGTGGGCACAGCCCACTTCTTCAGATCATCTGTGCCCAAGAAAGCTCATGATACCATCTACATGTTTCGTTAGTCTATAAAGTGCTACCAGACCATTTGTTGTTTTTTCTGTGACAGACTAGCTCAGCTACCCCTGAAACTCCTAAAGAGACTTCGGTTTAACATCTGGTGGGCTATATTTTATTTACAAGGTAAGCTCTTATGCCTTGCAGGAGGCATAAGGGGTCTGTTAAAAAAGGCTTTCTCTCTCGACAGATCCCCCTCTAGACTGCCACTTTTTGCCGACAAATTTTTTATGCAAATTAGGCATGGGATATTTAAATCCCTTCCTCATTTGCAATGTCGACCTGCCTAATCTGCATCCCTCAGCTGACTGAGGGATGCAGTCTCGACATACCCATAGTGTTTTCACAGACAATACATCATCCTAAATATGTTGATGTAAGGGCTGCGCCTCTCATGGAGGTGGAATTATTGAGTTGATGTGGTGGGTGACCTTTATTAACAGGAGCACCACTGTAGTGTAGACACATAGGTAAGCTGCCTTAAGTCGACCTTCCTCATGAAGATCAGGCCATAATGTGTCACTTATCTCTTGCTGCTGGAATTAATCTTGTCTTGCCTCATACAACTATTCTAGTTTTTTCTTCAAATTTATTCTCAGGGAATTTCATGCACTAAATACGCAACCCATGGGTATTACTTTTACCTCGTTTGGTGTTTTCTTTAACTTTTCTTCCTCAAAGAGGAACATGAAGTTCCACAGATCTTGATGTTCAGCAAGGATCTGGTTACTTTATTTTTTTGCTACTCCCCACCCAGATTTCAATATAATCTTGCACAAAAGCTTCAGGGGGTGTCTGGGAGATCATTGGGGTGTCTGAATTGGTCTGTTCCATAATTCATTTAGTAAATCACACTTCAGAAAGTGCCTCTTGCTTGCTCCCTATGCCAAAAAATATGGTAGGGGGATTTTCCCTACTGAGGCATAATTGTGGTGCTTACTTCCTCTTCAGCTGTTAACAACCAAAGTACACTAGGGCTGCGTCTAGACTGGCAAGATTTTGCGCAAAAGCACTTGCTTTTGCGCAAAATCTTGCCGCCTATCTACACTGGCCGCAAATATTTGCGCAAGAACACTGACTTTGTACTGTACAGGATAAGCCCAGAGGGCCAGTGTAGACAGCCACGTTGATTTCTTGCGCAAGAAAGCCCGATGGCTAAAATGGCCATCGGAGCTTTCTTGTGCAAGAGAGCGTCTACACTGGCACGGATGCTTTTGCGCAAAAGCAAATCTTTTGCGCAAAGGCACATGCCAGTATAGACGCTCTCTTGCCCAAATACTTTTAATGGAAAAACTTTTCCATTAAAAGTATTTGCGCAAAATCATGCCAGTCTAGATGCAACCTAAGAGGAGAGGCAGTGATCCAGATTACTCCACAAAGTTTTCCTTGATCCTTCATCAATAATGCAATCCAGAAGATTCCAATGTTTCGGGAGCTTGTTATGAGAGTTTTAGGGAGCTTATTAATGATGACTGTTTGACTCACTCTGCCACACCTTTTAGAATCTCATACACACAAGTGCTATTATCTATTTCGCACTACTAAAATACTTTTTCATTTGAATTTTTTCTAAGCTCAGTTCTTACAACTTTACATAAACAGACAAGTGAAACCACACAATAATTCAACAAGAAGCCTAAGTGAAAAAAGAAAGTTCCCTCTTCTAGTTACTGTAATCATAACACATAAGTTTTGTCTACATAAAATGATTTTTCATCAACTAGTTACACACATATAGTCTAAAGCAATCTTTCTCTCCATTGTCTTTTCTGTGTTTTCTCAAACATTGTGTGCCATTTGTAGCCTTTTACTTTATTCATAATAGATTTTGTGATGCTATCTTGCACCATGATGGGTTCAGCTCTGTTCATTACAGTTTCAAGTTCAACTAAAACACCTCTGTCACCCTCTTCAGATTTAAAGCCTATAGGAACCTAGGAAGACCAAAAAGAGAGACATACATTCACAAGTACCATTTCTAGTCTGTCTTACAAGTTTTATCAGACTCGCTAACAAGGTTATGTTTATCCGAGCATACATCAGTCCCAAACACCCCTGCACAAGTTACAAATATAGTCATACTCACAGCCCCAAAGATGTTCTTAGGCCACATCTATACTTATAGCTAAATCACCTTTTCTGAGTTCAGCACAGGGCATCAGTTTAGCAGGTCTTGTGAAGACACCGTTAGTTGATGGCAGGGCACTTTCTTCTTACCCCAGCTCCCCAAAAAGTGTAATGTTGATTGGTGGGAGAGCATCTCCTGTTGACATAGAACAGCATGGACACTGCTGTAAGTCAACCTAAGTTAGATTAACTTCAGGTACATTAGTGAAGTGGTATAACATAGGTCCACTTACAGCTGTAGTGTAGACTAGCCCTTAGGGTCTGATGAATTCTTCAGCAATTGATTATCAACAGAGGGATGGTTCTTGCTGGGATTTTCCTGGAGGTTCCAACTGTACACACCTGAGAGCCCTCTTTTATAGTGATTTTGACTACACCTAACACTGTATGTTTGTACATGAAAGCATCAATCCGCCTTTACTTATCTAATTTCTGCACTCCAAAATTAGTGAGAGGCCCTGTTTTTTATCCTATTTTCATCAGCATCTATCCACAATAGGTGCTCTGCAGTCAGGACTTACTATAAACAATGTTATAGAAAGTATCTTGTAAGTTGGTACATGATTAAAGCAAAACATTGCCCAACAATAAATGAAAAGAACATGAAGTAATTGGTTACACCCTTTGGGCTGCAGTGTGTGTCAAACCTTTCATGTTATATTGTGCAGAGCACAGCATATCTCAGGCTATATCCCAGAGGTATCCCAGAAAAGCTCTGCCGCATCCAGGGAATGTGTCTGCCGAAAAAGTGAGCGCGTTCTTTCAGCATCCTTGTATTCCTCTCGGTGAGAGGAATAAGGGATGTACGAAAAGAGGTCTTTCTTAAATTTAGCCCAGTGTAGATGGATGAAATTTCAGAAAAGCCTCTTCTGAAAAAAAAAACCCACAAAAAGATACACAAAGATACACAAGAAATTTGCATATATTTTTCCGATAAAACTCTGCAGTCCAGATGTAGCCTCAATATCTGAGAAGAAGTAAAAGCACTTTGGTCAAGAATGGGCTGTAGATTGTGCTGATACGAGTGCCCTGTACTGTCTGCCTGGTCTATCAACAACCCTGCCTAGAGCTCTTAAAAACTGGGCTCTGTGTTTGGAAGAGTGCTGATCCCTCTCATGGAGTTGCCAGACATGAAGTTATTGTCCTTGGCCTTCCAGTACTGACTCTTAATACTCCTGACCATCTACTGGCACAAAGATCCCATTTGGTGGAGCCCTGGCTCTGCCAACTTCTTGCAGATGTCATCATAGAACAATGAATTCCAGGTCTCAATCTCAGAATCATCTTTCTTGCTGGCCTCACAGCAGAGGCCCAGCAGACCCTGGGCGTCAGCCTATGGTCAGCTGGCCACATGCTAAGAAGAGGTCTTTTTAGCTGCCAGTCCAATCAGAGAGTTCAGTACCAGAGCTGGAGACATGCTGATGCTTCTACTGAAAGCAACATGTGAATGTGGATTTCAACACTGAGCCTGCTCAGTTGAGCTGCCCAGTGGGGGTGGGTGGAAGAGGATTATGGGAAGGCATTGGAAGGCAATCAAGTTATGGTAGCCTGCATCAACACTGCAGACTTGCTCCATAAGGTTAAGCTTAATCAAGCTTTAGCCTATACTATTCTTAGGAAAGCCAAGTTGAGCTAAAAGAATCAACAAACTTGAGGCAGTGGTTTTTGTGTGTGGCAGGTCAAGAGTTAATCTGAAGCGAAGACAAAACTCAGTGGAGGCAGCGGCTGTCTTTTAGTAGGGAAGAGGAAGCTTGTGCGCGGTACTGCAATAAAACTAGAACTAAGAGGTCTATTTCTGCAAGTTTTAAAGAGACACACCTCTCATTAAGGATAGCTTTTCTCTTTATATTTCATGTATCGATTGAACATCTTATAGAAATTTGACCCTGGGAATTATCATCCAGTCTTTCCAAGGCCTCTCCTCTCCTTTTCTGGAAAGCCTGACAGTCTGTGTGGTTGTGAGTTGCACAATCTTAACTCTGTTAATAAATTTCATTGAGGGGGAGTGACCTGGAGTCCAACTATTATACAAAGCTACTAATTTCTCAGCAGGGATGTTCTGAAGCTAAAGGCAAAGCCAAGCACTTGCTGATCAGAACTTCCCTGACCTGATGATTCCTGGTGACACTGTGCCCACAATAGTGATGCCAACAGAATTGCTGTGCCCCTGGGCAAGGTGGATGGTTCTATGTTCCCAGAATACATGGGGCCTCAGGTGGAAGGTGTGAGGTTGGGGGCAGGCAGCCCTCAGTACCACCTGCAGCGCCCTGCCCAGTGTTTCAGTGGTGATTTAAAGCACCAGGGACTTCGGCTGTTGCCGCTCCAGCAGTAGCAGCAACAGTGGCCGGGAGCCCGGGGCCCTTTTGAATCAACAGGCTCCAGGGCGACTGCCCTGTTTGCACCCTCTGGTGCACTCCTAATTTGCACCCCCTGGTTTGCACCTCCTGGGCATAGGGGTACAGGAGATACATGGCTCCACGTACTTCCCCTCTCTGCTGGTGTAACCCACACACTTAGCGAGTGTGATTCACTGTCCCATGTAGTGGTACTGAGACCACTTACAGGGAGAAATAAGAACAAGTGCGCTCTATAGCCTAAGCTGAGAGCCAGCTGGCTTTATAGCTCAAGCTGTAGACCCGTGGTTCCCAAACTTTTCTGCATCACTCCTCCTTTTTGATTTTTGAGAAACCCTCAACCCTCCCCTCCCCCCCCAAAAAAATAGCAGAAAAACTTGTTGAGGGGGAAAAAAAGGAACTGCCCGCATATGAGAAACAAAAATAGCAGCAAAACTTGTTGAGGAAAAAAAAAAGGAACTGACCAAGGATGAGAAACAAAAATAGCAGCAAAACTTGGGGGGGAGGAGGAGGAGAGATTGATGGGGACGGTAGGGGCTGGGTCACCTTGCGCCCCTTTGGAATATCTTCACATCTCTCCCCCCCCCCCACATGGGGCACGCCTGCCAGTTTGAGAACCCAGGCTTGAGAGGCACTAAGGGTATGTCTACACTACCCTCCTAATTCGAACTAGGAGGGTAATGTAGGCATACCGCACTTGTAAATGAAGCCCGGGATTTGAATTTCCCGGGCTTCATTTGCATGAAGCCGGCCGGCACCATTTTTAAATGCCGGCAGTTCGAACCCCGTGCCGCGCGGCTACACGCAGCACGGAGTCGCTAGTTCAGATTAGGCTTCCTAATCCGAACTAGCTGTACTCCTCGTGGAATGAGGAGTACAGCTAGTTCAGATTAGGAAACCTAATCCGAACTAGCTACTCCGTGTTGCGTGTAGCCGTGCGGCACGGGGTTCGAACTGCCGGCATTTAAAAATGGTGCCGGCCGGCTTCATGCAAATGAAGCCCGGGAAATTCAAATCCCGGGCTTCATTTGCAAGTGCGGTATGCCTACATTACCCTCCTACTTCGAATTAGGAGGGTAGCGTAGACATACCCTAATATACTAAGCTCCAGAAGTCCCAAGTTCAAATCTACCCGGTGGTGGATATACTAACACTGCCCCCTCAGAGGAAGTGCACTGTTTCTGAGATTTCTTCAGTTCAGAGTCTCTCTCTCTCTCTCTCTCTCTCTCTCTCTCTCTTTCACATACACACACACACAGAGAGAAAGACTCTGAGCAGAGGGAATTTTCCGAAACAGTGCACTTCCTCTTTCAGAAGGCAGTCAGTCACACACACACACACATGCAGGCTATGTCTACACTACAGGGCTTTTGCGTAAAAAGCTTTTTGCAGACGAGATCTTCTGCAAAAACTTCTTGCACAAAAGCACGTCCAAACCTCAAAAGCACAACGAAAAAGCAATGTACTTTTGTGCCAGAGAGCATCCACACTGTATGGAGACTCTTGCACAAGAAAGTTCTGATGGCCATTCTGTGAATGGCCATCAGAGCACCTGTGCTTTTTGTGGTAGGCTCTTTTTGCGCAAGAAACCCCTGTGGAGCATCCACACACACCTTTTTGCACAAGAGTTCTTGCGCAAAAAGGAGTTATGCCTTGTAGAAGAGGTATACCTACACCGCAAAAAGCCCTCTGTTCTGTCAATTGACTGTAGATTTTCTTGTGCAAAAATGCGTTTGAGGTGTGGATGCTCCACGGGGTTTTGTGCAAAAACCCTGTAGTGTAGACATAGCCTCAGAGTTCAATTTCAGTGAAGACTGCTCTGAGTCCTCCTGAGCCACCTGTGCTCTCCCCTTTTCCCTGCTCTGCAGAGATGGGGTACAGGAGCACGGGGACACCCTGACATCAGTGCCTCCCTTCCCCTACCTCATTCTACACAGCCAGAGGGGGCTCTGGCAAGAAAGAGCAGTGTGGGTGGTGGGGAAAGGCACCTAAGCATATGCTGCTGGCCGTGCTTACTCTGCTTTCAGCAAACCTGTCTTACTGCCGCAGATTGATATCTATTGGGAGAGTCTCCAGGATCGACTAGTCATTCATGATCAACCTGATTGTGACCACTGCTCTACACTAACCCAACCTGTTTACATTCCCAGCCTGATAATCCTCCCTTTTGTCGTACCTGACAGTTTCAACCCACCCCTGTTGGCTCACATGCCTCTCCCACACCTCAATACACACACACACCCACCCAATGCTGCCATGCTCATGTAACCCTTCTGCCAGGCCGAGTAAATAGCAGCAGCAAGGGCCAGGTTCAGTATCTAGGGGTCTCCTCCCAACGAGGTAATACAACACCGGCTCGAGCCCCCACCCAGTGACCTGGGAAATCTTACATACACCTCTGGGTGCCTCAAAAGAGGCAATGCTTCCCCTCTCGCAAGCACAGAGCCCCAGTATAGTAGCAAACCTTTAATAACATGAGGTAACCGACATCTGCATTAAATTGGGGAAACACCACAACTCGGATTTACCAACCAAACAATGAGCAAAGGCCCTCCCCCCAGCCACAAATCTCCCCAAGTCCCAAAAGTCCAACACCCCAAGAGTCTCAGCCCTGGGTCAGTGCCGTCCCAGGGTTCAAAAGTCCACCCTCCACCCGGCAGGGTTTCACCATCCCAACCTGGAGGGGTGGGGGATCGATGCACCTTACGTGGCCCGGCGGTGGCTCTGCCTCTCCGTGCCGCCGCCCCGGGCTGCCAGCTGGTTGCTCCTGCTGCTGCTGCTGCTGCTGCTGCTGCTCTGCCAGCTGCCGCTCTTACCAGCCGCAGGCCGCCATCAGCCACTCCACTGTCTGCCCTCAGGTTGCCCCGCCAGCTGCACCTACTGTCCACCTGCACTTGCTGGTTGCCCCTTGCAAACTGCTCTGCTAGCAGCACAGCACCAGGCTCCCCTCAGCAACAGTGATTTCAGCTCTTGTCCACAGCTCAGCAACAGTGATTTCAGCTCTTGTCCACAGCACAGCGCCAGGCTCCCCTCAGCAACAGTGATTTCAGCTCTCATAGCACTGGCCCACAGCAAAGTTAGCGCCACAGCTCACAACTAGACCCCTAATGGAATCTAAATTAACTCTGATATTCCACAGTGGAGAGAGGAGGGAGTGCAATCAGTGTTGTTTAGGCCCTCAGACAAGGCCCCACCACCAGGTACCAAGACCTGTCCCCAACCTCTCTCAATTTGACTGGGTTTGGAACCCATGCCCCTTGTCTAGCGAGTGCTACTTAGTTTATGGCAAATCCCTCTGTCATAAACAGTTCCACCATTCCATTGTCCTTGATTCGCATAATCAGGGTAACAACACTTTTATCCCCTCTGCCTCAATAAGAGAGAGACTGGGGCTCCCACAGTGGCCAAAGTGACAATTTGGGCTGCTGTGGCACATACTAGACAGGGTGGGTGTGTCTATGCAAATTGGGCTCAGCCCCTGAAGTCTCTTTGCACCACTTGCCACAGTTCGCCACTAGATGTCAGGATAGAGTTTACCCTGACCCTGCTTACACTCAGAAAAACATTTCTTCTTACCTGGCATCCACCATCACCAGGTTCAGGAAAAAAAATGCTCAAAAATCCCCACTCCTGCTCCTCCTCCTCGTTAGGCTTAGAGAAGCAGGATCAGAGGCAGCAGGAGAAAACTGTGGGAGCAAGGAGCCATATACCCTGTCTCTACATGGTGACTCTGAATTAGCGCCACTGGAGCTTGTGTGACCCACTCTGTGCCTCCTACCCACCATCTATGCCAGGGCTACTCAACATGCGGCCCACGGCCTGTTTGTTTGCAACCCGCAGTGCAGTTTGGGTTTATGCAGGATTCAACATGTGGCCTGTGGGTTGGATCCTTTGAACATGGCCTCCACTGGAACATGATCCACAGAGGTGAGGCATCTCCCAGGCAGGGTGAGCACTGAAAGATGCAAGCAGATGGGCTGGCTGGAATAGATGGGTACAGGGTGTCAGCATTTCTAGCCCCCGGGGAAGAGATGCCAGGAGTGCAGGGGCATTGTGGGAAGTGCTGGCTGCTTAGCCTTGTGGGCAGAGCCTGAGAGGTGCTGACTGACTCACATGGCCACGTTTGGGTCCAGCATTGCATCTTAAGGCTTAATCTTTGTATTCATGCCCATCAGTGTGAAAGAAGCTATTTGCATATATATATATATATATATATGAATGTATATGAAACCACACTTAAGTTGTGGCCCTTGGCATGTGCTGTGAGTATCATTGTGGCCCCCTGTAGCCAGACAGCCACACCCCATCTCATCCATCTTATTTGCCTCTCTGAAGCATACAGGACAGAGAAGGAGCAGTAAAATCAGCATAATCTATGCTGGCTCATCTGATCCTGAGAAGCTGAAACATAGATATGAGGAGAGATCAGGATATGCGAGACTGCCACCGGCTGGCGCCTATGTTGATTCGAACACACACACAGTCCCTGGAAGAGGAATTTCCCACTGAGAAAAGAATCCCCAGTAATTCCAATTTAGTTATCTCTCTTACAAGTGTAAATTAAGTTCACAACTCCCTTGTAAGAACTGGTCTCACAAAAGACAGACCAGCCCCATTTGGCATGACAGACAAGAAAGAGAAATACGTGACCCCATGGGTATATAAGATGGGCCCAGCACACACTCACTTTGAGTGTCATTCTACCCTCTACCTGCTGGTCGGGTTAGGTGTTTGACCTCCCGAGGTTCTATGGGGACGCCCACCTCGTATTTTCGTCTTTCCTAGGAATTGAGGGACCGGCCCTGGCCTGACATGCTGGAGTCGAGAGGCACAGAAGGGGGTAAAAATTGTACCTGGATGTGGTCCTCTGTCTTAAGTGTACACATAGAAAGAGTAAGCTGTTACTTGGTACCATTATTTCTATTTTTCTATCTTTATCTTCTTTGTAACCATTTTTAAGATCTATATTTTGCTAGCAGTATCTATATTTTGCTAGTAGTTAAGAAATAGAGCAATAGCCATTGTAACCATATGATTTATAAGCTTCTTTAATAAACCTGTAACTGTTTAAGTTTTAACCTGACTCCTTCAGTTGCTGTAACAGAACCAAGCACAATTTAAAAGAACTTCAGCCGGTCTTAAGGGACAGATATAGGGAGCCCTGACCGTCGGCTGACACCCCCGGGGCTTCCAAAGTTGAATAGCCTCGATCTATGCGCTCTAGAGACTCCTGCCATATTGCTGGCCACAAGACCTAGTGCAGCTTCCATTGGGACAAGAGTCCCCTATCCACAGCAGGTATAGTCATGCTACGCAGTGTCTGCAACATGGCTGACAAATGTGCCATATCTGGTGGGGATTTGGCCAGGTAAGAGCTACTGAAGTGCATGAAGTGGTGCCCCACACTCAACTTGGTGGCGTTTGTCAGGATGTAAGGAGATAACTTTTGAGCAACACATTTGATCACTTCTAAAACTCTGGGAAACGTTCTAGGCATCAATAGGCAGAGTGAAGGAAGTAAAATTTCCTGAAATTTTGGAGGAATGGAAAAAACCAGCTCCCTTTTCCCATGAAAATGGAAATTCTGAAAAAAATTGAAGTATCTGCAGTAGTTACTTGCTTATTAAAACTAAACTTTATTTACTTCTTTAAGAAGGAGAAATATATTCTGTATAATTTAACTAGCACATAAAAGGTACTGTTGAATATATTAATGAAATAGATAAGTACCGATTCTTTAGTTTAAATTCAGATGATAATGATGAACATAGTTAGTATTAGGAAAGAAGCTGCAACTTCACACTAAGGTATTTAAGTGTATTTTTTAACCTCTTGGCACATAGGAAACTATTATAAAATGTTGAAAATACAAAGCACCACTATTGTTACAAACTAAAGGGAAGATTATATTTCACAAAGGGTATGTAAACAGACCTGGCTTAACATTATCATGCAGACAGTGGCACCATTTCAGCTTTTGGTGGGGGAAGAAGGGAGTGAGAGCCAGGGGAACGGACTGAACAGACAGAGGACAGAGACTTCAGCAGTGTTACTGAGTATGCTCAGTACAAGCCAAGCACCAAATGGAGGGTGAGGGGAGAACCAACCTCATCCGCCCTTCCTCACACATCATCTCTATCCAGGGGCTACTAAGGCATTGAAAAACTCATTCCCTACCCATTTTTGCTAATAGCCATTGATGGACCTTGAACTTATTTTGTTCTTATTGGAACCCTGTTATGGATTGGGCCTTTCCACCATCTCCGGGAAGATTTCCACAAGTTAACTATGAAAAAATAATTTTGTTTGTGTTAAGTCTGCTGCCTATAACTTTAATTGGGTCAGCTTCTTGGGTTCTGTTAGTGAAGGAATGAATAACATATCCTTATTCTATTTTTCTACTCCGTTCATGATTTTCTACACATCTGGCATATCCCCTCACCCTTTAGTCAGTTCTTTTCCAAGCTGAAAATTCAGTCTTATTAATCTCTCCTCATATAGAAGCTGTTCCTTACCACTAATTATTTCTGTTGTCCTTTCTGTAGCTTTTCCAAATACAATCTATCTTTTTTTACAGGGGGTGACCAGATCTGTCTACAATATTCAAGATGTCGGCATAAAATGACTTTATAGAGAAGCAATATGCTATTTTGTGTTATCTATTTTTTCCCCCCTAAGGATTCCCAATATTCTGTTAGCTTTTTAGTTTTTAGACTGCCATTGCACATTGAACAAATGTTTTCAAGAACTATCCACAAAGATTCCAAGATCTCTTTCTTGAGTAGTAACAGCTATTTTAGAACCCAGAATTTTGGATATATAGTTAGGATTATATTTTCCCATGTGCATTACTTTGCAGTTATCAACACTGAATTCTATCTTCCCTTGTGTTGCCCAGTCACCTGGTTTTGTGAAATTCCTTTGTAACTCTTTGCACTCAGCTTTGGATTAGTCGCTGTTCACCCCTTTTTCACAAACATTTATAAGTTTGAAAGCATTGATCCAAAAGCAAATCCCAGCAGCGCAACTCTCAATCCTACTCTTTTTTTCCTCCTAGCTCTTAAGTGAAGTACCCAGCAATGATTTGAAGATGATGAAATGATCCTTCAATTATTTGAATGCCAAGCCTTTTCTTATTCTTAATCACCGTGCCTCCCTCTTTTTATAACAAACTCCCTGCCCCATGGGCAAAACTGTAAGCAGCTCAAACTCTGTTGCAGTTAAGATTTACCTCTGGAGTCAGGGCATGAAGCTTAAAGCAGACCTCAAGTATGAAATCCAGGGGTTTTAAATTCAAGAGGGGGGCTATTGTCCCCCCAGAGCCCAATAAATGGTGCCCTTACATGCAGATATAAACAACATTTATGTTTCTACAAGGGTTTCAATTCATCACAGTCATCTCATGTGATTAAGTCAAAAAATGAATCATGATTAAGCACAGTTTTAATCATGCAATTAAACAATAGATTACCAATTGACATTTATTAAATATTTAGGATGCTTTTCTACATTTCCAAATATATTTATTTCAATTGGAATACAAAATACAAAGTTTACAGTATTCACTTTGTATTATTTTTATTACAAATATTTGCATTATAAAAATGATGAACAAAATAAATATATTTCAGTTGACCTTGCACAAGTCAACTGTAGTGCAATCTCTTTATTGTGCAAGTGAAACTTACAAATGTAGATTTATTTTTGTTACATAATTGAACTCAGAAATAAAACAATGTAAAACTTTAGAGCCCATAATGCCACTTTTTCAGGCACTCACTACGAGAAACAAGTTTGTTTACCTTTACTGGAAATAATGCTGCCTTGGGGAAGAGTTGTATGTCTCCTGCTCTGTGTTTTACCCACATTCTGCCATATATTTCACATTACAGCAGTTTTGGATGCTGACCCAGCATATGCTGTCCATATTAAGAATATTTTTACTGCAGATTTGACAAAATGCAAAGAAGATATCTGAGACAGGTTGGATCATAGAAATCCCCTTGGAATTGTCCCCCAGTGTGCTGATCAAGCCTCTGATGCTCACCTTCCTGCTCTTTGGGGCTTCCCACCACTCTGTCCTAGTGGGCCAGAAGTTCTGGTTTCCCCCTGACGATGCTGAAGCAGTTCAGCTTTAAGAGGATTCAGCTATATAATCCAGGAACCACCCCCAAAATAGACCAAAACCCCAAATAAATCCATCTTATTCGGTGTAAAACTTTTACACTGAGAAAGCTTATAAGGTCACCTCCTTTTATCAATGAGAGACATGGACAGTGGTTGTTCTTCTGGCAGGTAATAATTATTTACACTGGGCTTGATAATAAACAAAAGTGTTTTTATTGCATATAAAACATAGGATTTAAGTGGTTGCAAGTAAAAACAAACAGATCAAAGTAAGTTACTAAGTTAAAATAAACAAAAAATGCCAACTAGTTCTAATCCACTAAGAAACTTGTTACAGGCAAATTCTTACCCGAAACATCTGTTCTTATCTCAGACAGAGTATTTCAGGTCAGTGTTGATCTTTATTCTGGCCTGGGTCTACAGCTTTTTTCAGAGTTCTTTGTTGCCAAGTTTCTTCACATGTATCCTTTTAGGGTGGGTGAGAAAGTTTCACGGGACAGCTGAAGACAAAGACCTGATAGCTTTCCATTCCTTAAACAGACTTTCCCTCAGTGGGGCGACGTGGACGGGGGAGGAGGGAGGTGAGAGGTGGGAAGACCCTTTCTTTAGACTGCCCATCCCTAAGGAAAAATACCAGATTACAGATGGATTCCAATACCAGGTGGCATAGTCACATGTCTTTCTGGAATCAACAACGGTTAGGGCTTACAGGACAAACAAGACCTTTCACAGGTTGTTGGTTTGAATACAGAAACATTAAGTTCCTAAAGTATCACTAATGCCCTTCATTAGCACATTTAGAATTAAAATCACATTCACAATTCACATATCTAACTTCACATACAAGAACGACACATGTATAAAAATAGGATATACAGATTCAGCACTACATTACTTGTATTAAGTGAACTGAAAAAGAATATTTCTTTTATTTTTACAGTGCAAATATTTATAATAAAAAAGTGAGGACCATACACTTTGTATTCTGTGTTGTAAAAAAAATCCAAAAACATATATATATTTTTGTATTCTGGATGTTTATATGGATTCCATTTTTTTAAGAGCACAGCATTTTTAAGAACACAATTAATTACATGATTAGTCACAATTCATTTCCTTAATCACTTGACAGTCCTCATTTCTAGGGAAATATTTATTCATTGTGCTTACTTATTATTAGAAAGCATTTTGAAGGCCTGATAGGCAGAAGTAATGATATTATTTTAAACGTTCCTTTAAATATTTATTCACTCGTCATTCTGAGAGAAAATACGTCATATTAACAGTTTCTTTTCAATCTTCCCCAAAATTTCCAATCATTCCAGAAAAAGCCTCAGAAAAGAAATGCCATAAAAATTTTCCCAGCAAGATTTCAATTGTTCTTCTGGATCTCACATTTGAAGAGCTCTACTGATTTTCCTAAAAATCAGAAAACTGGAAAAGCCCTGAATGTTGTTCCTTACTCTCTGTGCTGTGACTCACCTAACAGTGCTGGGGTGGATTCAGAGCCAGCAGAAGGAGTCAGAGGTAGAGGAGAGAAAAGGAGACTTTGTTCTTTCCACACATGCTGTCTCCATAAGCCTGCTCCATATTTAGCGAAAGAGAGGTCAAGAGGATACCAGCCATAGGCTTGTCCCTTTCCATCAATGGGCACTGATGGAATTAAGCCTCCTTCACTGGAGGCTGAGGATAGTGAAAAGTGAAGGACACGGAGTGCCTGGCACAAAGGGAAGGAGAGAATGTGGGTGCCAAATACAGCTCCTGGTGTGAGGCAGGAGAATGCATGGAGCCCTGAGATATGCAGTGATCTGATATGTATGTATTACAGGACCATTTCTGTGCTCCATAAATGCAGGATATGAGGTGTAACTGTCACCAGAGAGTGTTACTTCTTTAGCTCAAGCTGTAGTAGTTTATGCTTTTAGCGTTAGAAGTTCCCAGTTCAGTCCCTGATGTATCAGCCAAGAAGGCAGCCATCTCACACCTAGCTCATGGGGCAAATGCAAGTGCCTCTGGTATGTTCCATGAGCTTGGAGTATGGACACAATGACATGCACCACCCGCTACTGAATAGTTACCCCCTGCTTTTTATGTTTCGTCCTTTCCAGAGTCTCCCCTGAGGGGATCTTTGACACCAGAACAGGATAGGACATGTTAGTCTGTAACTATAAAAACAACCAGGACACCTGTGGCTCCTTAGAGACTAACACTGTATTAATTTATTAATCATGAGCAACTATTTATTACCTAATAACCGTGTTCATCTCTAAGTTGCAACAGGACTCCTTCCTTGTTCTCTTGCTTTGGATTTTGTCACCAACTGCAAGAAGAGGAAACTAATAAAAAGGAGAACACAAGGGAAGGGGAAATTTTTTCTTTTGAAATTTGAATCTTGCCACATAGTGAAATTAAACTTACACCTTATCACACACAACCGTCATAGTGACAGAAGCTAGTTTGTTTTAATTATAAACACCAAACTTAATCACGTCTGATAGGGCTATTTTGAATAAAGAGGGAAGGAACCTTCTAGGATATATAAAGCTCTTCAAAACAACCATCTTCTCAGAAAAGAGAAACTGAAGACAGGTGAGTGAAATACTAAGCTCATTAGGAGTGGGACTAGTCTCTATTCTACTCATTAGTAAAATCCAATGGGTGGTAATGGAAGGCCATTTCTTGTCTCATTTACTTCAATGAAACTCTGCCTGAGAAATGACTCCATCATTTGCTCTTTAATAGTTGTTAATGTGTCTCTGCTGGACATTGAGTTCTGGATAAGAGGCATCTGCTGATTATTCAGATTACTTTAGACTAGAAAACTAGATTCACAGAGCAGCTACAAAGGAGTTTAAAGATGATAATCCCCTCTGCACTGCTCAAATAAAAAGGTGAATTTAGCAAACATCTGCACAGAGTATGCAAGATATCACGACACAGAAAAAAGTGCATTTATAGCAGTAGTGGGTCATATTAACACCATGAAGAATTTAACGTCCTGATTGAATATTACAAGGGTTTGTATTTAGAAATAAGATAAAATAAGGAACTGGGGAAACTTTTGGGATAGGGGGAGCCTATATAGGAAGGATGGGCTCCACCTAAATCAAAGTGGATCCAGACTGCTGGTACTTACCATTAAAAAGGTCGCAGAGCAGTTTTTAAACTAAGAGATGGGGGAAAGCCTATTGGTGCAGAGGAACACATAGATTTGACAGAGGAGAGTCTATTGATAGATATTCTCTAGGTTTTAGTCAGCAGGAGAGGATGGAAGAGGATAAAGTATGAGCCAGATAAGACAAAAAACATTCATATAAAAAAGAATCTGACACATCAGAAAAGGGCAGACAAATAAACAGTGGCAAGTTTTTAAAGTGCTTGTACACAAATGCTAGAAGTCTAAAAAATAAGATGGGTGAATTAGAGTGCCTCGTGTTAAAGGAGGATACTGATATAATAGGCATCACAGAAACCTGGTGGAGTGAGGACAATCTATGGGACACAATCATTCTGGGGTACAAAATATATCAGAAGGACAGAACAGGTCGTATGGGTTGGGGAGTGGCACTATATGTGAAAGAAAATTTAGAATCAAATGAAGTAAAAATCTTAAATGAATCAACATGTTCCATAGAATCATTATGGATAGTAATTCCCTGCTCTAATAAGAATAAAGCAGTAGGGATCTATTATCGACCACCTGACCAGGACAGTAATAGTGACTATGAAATCCTAAGGGAGATTAGAGAGGCTACCAAAATAAAGAATTTAATAATAGTGGGGGATTTCAACTATCCCCATATTGACTGGGTACATGTCACCTCAGGACGAGATGCAGAGACAACATTTCTTGATACCTTAAATGGCTGCTTCTTGGACCAGCTGGTACAGGAACCCACAAGGGAAAAGGCAATTCTCAATTTAGTCCTGAGTGGAGTGCAGGATCTGGTCCAAGAGATAACTATAACAGGGCCTCTTGGAAATAGTGACCATAATATAATAACATTTAACATTACTGTTGTGGGAAAAACACCTCAGCAGCCCAACACTGAGGGATTTAATTTCAAAAAGGGGAACTATGTAAAAATGAGGAGCTTAGTTAAACAGAAATTAAAAGGTACAGTGACTAAAGTAAAATCCCTGAAAGCTGCATGGAAACTTTTCAAAGACACCATAATAGAAGCTCAAATTAAATATATACCCCAAATTTTCAAAAAATAGGAGAAGAACTAAAAAAGCGCCACCGTGGCTTAACAACCATGTAAAAGAAGCAGTGAGAGATAAAAAGACATCTTTTAAAAAGTGGAAGTCAAATCCTAGTGAGGTAAATAGAAAGGAGCATAAACACTGTCAAATTAAGTGTAAAAATGTAATAAGAAAATCCAAAAAGGAGTGTGAAGAACAGCTAGCCAAAAACTCAAAAGGTAATAGCAAAATGTTTTTCAAGTACACCATAAGCAGGAAGCCTGCTAAACAACCAGTGGGGCCACTGGACGATCAAGATACAAACGGAGCACTTAAGGACGATAAAGTCATTGTGGAGAAACTAAATGAATTATTTGCTTCAGTCTTCACAGCTGAGGATGTTGGGGAGATTCCCAGACCTGACCCGTCCTTTGTGGGTGACAAATCAGAGGAACTGTCACAGACTGAAGTGTCATTAGAGATGGTTTTAGAATTAATTGATAAGCTTAACAGTAACAAGTCACCGGGACTAGATGGCATTCACCCAAGAGTTCTAAAAGAACTCAAATGTGAAATTGCAGAACTATTAACTATGGTTTGTAACCTATCCTTTAAATCAGCTTCTGTACCCAATGACTGGAAGATAGCTAATGTAACATCAATATTTAAAAAGGGCTCTAGAGGCGATCCCAGCTGTTACACACTGGTAAGTCTAACATCAGTACCGGGCAAATTAGTTGAAACAATAGTAAAGAATAAAATTCTCAGACACTTAGAAGAAGATAATTTGTTCGGCAAAAGTCAACATGGTTTCTGTAAAGGGAAATCATGTCTTACTAATCTATTAGAGTTCTTTGAGGGGAGTCAACAAACATGTGGACAAGGGGGATCCAGTAGATATAGTGTATTTAGATTTCCAGAAAGCCTTTGACAAGGTCCCTCACCAAAGGCTCTTACGTAAATTAAGTTGTCATGGGATAAGAGGGAAGATCCTTTTATGGATTGAGAACTGGTTAAAAGACAGGAAACAAAGGGTAGGAATAAATGGTAAATTTTCAGAATTGAGAGGTGTAACTAGTGGTGTTTCCCAAAGGTCAGTCCTAGGACCAATCCTATTCAACTTATTCATAAATGATCTGGAGAAAGGGGTAAACAGTGCGGTGGCAAAGTTTGCAGACAATATTACACTGCTCAAGGTAGTTAAGACCAAAGCAGACTGTGAAGAACTTCAAAAAGATCTCACCAAACTAAGTGACTGGGCAACAAAATGGCAAATGAAATTTAATGTGGATAAATGTAAAATAATGCACATTGGAAAAAATAACCCCAACTATACATATAATATGATGGGGGCTAATTTAGCTATAACTAATCAGGAAAGAGATCTTGGAGTCATCATGGATCAGGAGCAGCCCAAGGCTGGTTGCAGCAGCTGGAGCCCTAGCCAGAGCGGCACAATCGGCGCCCCTGCCTGCACGGCCGTCAATGGCCATGATGTCATCATGGGGCACCCTGGCACCCCGTGACGTCATCATCGGGCGCCCGGGCCAGCGGCACCCTGGGCAGCTGCCTAGCTCACCTAGGCTCACGGGCTGCCCCTGTCATGGATAGTTCTCTGAAGACGTCCACGCAGTGTGCAGCGGCAGTCATAAAAGCAAACAGGATGTTAGGAATCATTAAAAAAGGGATAGAGAATAAGACGGAGAATTTCTTATTGTCATATAAATCCATGGTACGCCCACTTCTTGAATACTGAGTACTGATGTGGTCTCCTCATCTCAAAAAAAGATATACTGGCATTAGAAAAGGTTCAAAGAAGGGCAACTAAAATGATTGGGGTTTGGAATGGGTCCCATATGAGGAGAGATTAAAGAGACTGGGACTTTTCAGTTTGGAAAAGAAGAGACTAAGGGGGGATATGATAGAGGTCTATAAAATCATGAGTGGTGTGGAGAAAGTGAATAAGGAAAAGTTATTTATTTGTTCCCATAATATAAGAACTAGGGGCCACCAAATGAAACTAATGGGCAGCAGGTTTAAAGCAAATAAAAGGAAGTTCTTCTTCACATAGTGCATAGTCAATCTGTGGAACTCCTTGCTAGAGGACGCTGTGAAGGCTAGGACTATAACAGGGTTTAAAAAAGAACTAGATAAATTCATGGAGGTTAAGTCCATAAATGGCTATTAGCCAGTATGGGTAAGGAATGGTGTCCTAGCCTCTGGTTGTCAGAGGGTGGAGATGGATGGCAGGAGAGAGATCGCTTGATCATTATATGTTCGATTCACTCCCTCTGGGACACCTGGCATTGACCACTGTCGGCAGACAGGATACTGGGATGGATGGACCTTTGGTCTGGCCCAGTATGGCCATTTTTATGTTCTTATGTAAAATTAGCAATGGGGAATGAATTATGAATGTCAACAAATCTGAATTATTGCTGAATTCAGGATTCTGAATTTATTCTCCTGGCTCTCTTCTATAGTGTAATAACCTTATTTGTGTGAGAGAGGCAGAGCTACAGTTATGGCCTCAGTCCCAGTAGTTATACAGGCAGTCCCCGGGTTACGCGGATCCGACTTATGTCGGATCCGTACTTACGAATGGGGCTTTTCTTGCCCCGGAGGACATGGGTGGCAGGACCACCCAGATGCGCCACGGTCCCACCACCCGTGTCCTCTGGGGTGAGAAAAGCTGCTCTGCGTCTCCCTGGTCTGCTGGGGGGGGGCCCAGCAGACCAGGGAGATGCGGAACAAAGCCGCAGAGGACGCAGGCGGCGGGATCGCCCAGACGTGCCGCAGTCCCGCTGCCCATGTCCTCCGCAGCAAGAAAAACTGCTCCACATCTCCCTGGTCTGCTGGGGGGGCCCCCAGCAGACTAGGGAGATGCGGAGCAAAGACGTGGAGGATGTGGGCGGCGGGTCCCGCTGGCCACGTCTCCCTGGTCTGCTGGGGAGGGGGGGCGCTAGTGCCCCCCCCCCCAGCAGATTAGGCTTTTCTCGCTGACACCTGGGGTAGAGCAGCTGGGGTGCTGCCGGGTTGGTCCCTGCAGCGTTGAGGTGCGGTGCTGCGGGGACCTACCCGGCAGCGCCCCAGCTACTCTGTCCCAGGCGTCCAGATTCAGCCGCTGTTGAAGCTGATCAGCGGCTGATTCCAGGAAGCCCAGGGCAGAGCAACTCTGCCTCGGGCTTCCTGTAGTCAGCCGCTGGTCAGTTTCAGCAGCGGCTGAATCTGGACGCCAGTTCCGACTTACATACAAATTCAACTTAAGAACAAACCTACAGTCCCTATCTTGTACGTAACCCAGGGACTGCCTGTACACAGAATTCATTTCTGTCTCATTCAGTCAAGACAATGCCCCAGCATTTCAAACATGGTTTCTTTGTACTGTAACCCACAGAGGGTATGTCTACACTACAAAGTTAGTTCGAACTAACTTAGTTCGAATTAGTTAATTCGAACTAAGCTAGTTCGAACTAACGCATCTAGAACTAAAAACTAGTTCGAACTAGCGTTTTGCTAGTTCGAACTAGTAAGTCCACATTGAGTGGACTCTGAACAGGGCTTAAGGATGGCCGGAAGCAGTGCCGGCAGGGCATAAAAGGAGGACTTAGAGCATGGAGATGCTGTCTCAGGCTAGCCGAGGGCTGCGCTTAAAGGGTCCCGACCCCCACCCCGGACACACAGTTCTAAGGGGTGCCCCGCTTGCAAAGAAGTTCTGGCTTGGAGTGCCCTGAGTGCCCACACTGGGCACATCACACCACTCGGCCATCAGCCCGGCTGCACTTGCCGCAGGCTGCCATCTGGGGAGAGGGAGTAATTGGGGGGCTGCAGGAGAGCTTCCACCCCAGAAGCCCGCAGAGCCAGCCCAGTCCTCCCCATCGGGGGCTCGTACCCCATTCCTCCCTCACCTCCTTCCACTTACCCTTCCCTAGCCCCCCTTCTTATTGATGTACAAAATAAAGATAACGTTTCTTCCAACATTGACTCTGTCTTTATTGAAAAAAACTGGGGGAGACTGGGAAAAGGAGGTGGGAGAGGGGAAGAGAAAGGCTGGGAGAGGGGAGGGCAACTAACATGATCAGGGGTTGGGAACAGGTCCCAGATGAAGAAAGGCTACAGAGACTGGGACTGTTCAGCTTAGAAAAGAGGAGACGGAGGGGGGACAGGATAGAGGTCTCTAAAAGCAGGGGTTGGGTGGAGAGGGTGCATTCAGAAAAGTTCTTCCTGAGTTCCCATAAAGAAGGACTAGAGGACACCAAAGGAAAGGAATGGGTAGCAGGCTTGAAACTAGTAAGAGAAAGTTGTTGTTGTTGTTGACAAAGCAAATAGTTAACCTGTGGAACTCCTTGCTGCAGGAGGCTGTGAAGGCTACAACTAGAACAGAGTTTAAAGGGAAGTGAGATAAAGTGATGGAGGTTGGGTCAATGGAGTCCTATTAGCCAGAGGGTAGGAGTGGTGTCCCTGCCCAAAGTTTGTGGAAGGCTGGAGAGGGATGGCACGAGACAAATGGCTTGGTCATTGTCTTCGGTCCATCCCCTCCAGGGTCCCTAGGGTTGGCCGCTGTCGGCAGACAGGCTACTGGGCTAGATGGACCTTTGGTCTGACCCAGTACGGCCATTGTAAGCTCAGGGCTCAGTGTCGGGGGTCTCAGTGGACCCCCTTGATTTTCATGCACACCTGGTCCTGGGTGGCCAGGCTGGCAGCTCTCCTGCCCTAGATGGCCACTTTCCTGTGCCTAGTGAGGAGATCGTGGACGAGGTCCACGATGTCCGCACTAGCCCAGGAAGGTGCCCGCCTCTTGCGGTCCAGGGCAAGCTCCCGGGAGCCGCCAGCCTGGTCCCGGCAAGAGAGGGTGGGCTGGGGGGCATCGGGTGGGTGGCTCTGTGCCGTGCCAGGTGCAGGGTCTGCTAGCTGGGTGCTGGCAGGCTTGCACCTGGCACGGGCACCGTAGCCAGCCCGTGCCCCTTTAAGGGGTCCGGGGCCGGGAGGGGGGCATAGAGTTTCCCTGGTGTTGGCCAGAGTGGCCACCAGGGAAACCTGGGGAGGGCTAGCCTCCCACTAGTTCGAACTAAAGGGCTACACAGCCCTTAGTTCGAACTAGCTAGTTCGAACTAGGCGTTAGTCCTCGTAAAATGAGGTTTACCTAGTTCGAACTAAGCGCTCCGCTAGTTCGATTCAAATTCGAACTAGCGGAGCGCTAGTGTAGCGCCTATTAAAGTTAGTTCGAACTAACGTCCGTTAGTTCGAACTAACTTTGTAGTGTAGACATACCCAGAGCTAGTTGCCCTTTGTTATATTCACTGCCTTGCTTTGGGTATATTCAGCTTTCATTTTATTCAGCTGTCATGCAAGAAAGCTACAGGCCTGTATGCTGTGAGGCATGTTGCTGAAGTGAGTTAACATAAGCAGGCATTAAGTATAATTAAGCATAACAGGCAACAAGCTTTGGCTTAGCTAAAGAGCCTAAGGGTTACATTTAGATTTAGAGAACTTAGGGGAGCTTGCTCAATGGTAGGAAGTAAAAATTTACCAGTAAATGCTGCCACAAGGAACATCAAAATAATAGCCACAAATCCATGTTTGGAAAGAGTAGCGGTTATGATAGTGAGCTCAGCGGTTATGATAGTGAGTGGCAGTTACATGGATCACTACATTAAGCAAATATATCATGACTCAGAGGGGTATCTGTGTTAATCTGTAACTTAAAAACCAACAAGTAGCCCTGTGGCAACTGAGAGTCTAACAAAATATACATAGTATCATATATAATATCCAGTGGGGTCCCCCAAGGATCTGTACTGGGACCCATCCTATTCAACTTATTTATGAGTGATCTAGAGAAAGGGGTAAACAGTGAGGTGGCAAAATTTGCAGATGATACCAAACTGCTCAAGATCATTAAGACCAGGGGTGTCCAAACTTTTTTCAAAGAGGGCCAGATTTGAAGAAGTGAACATGCGTGAGGGCCGACCATTTTGCCTGACATTCTTTGAACCATTAAAATTAAATGCAAATTAACTATTTTATGCAAAGTTTATTGCAAACGGCATACTTTTCATTTCGTCACATGGATGACAAATCTAAACAGGTGTTAAATCACTCTGCCTTTCATATCTGAAGGCCAGATGAAAAAAAAATCCAGGAAGCTGAAATATATGTCAGGAACGTTGTAAAGTACATTATATATTATCAACTTTTAAGTTCAAAAAATATGAACAGGAACATAACACCAACTATACATGTTGTGTCCAAATATATTTATAACTGATTTAGACCAACTGACATTAACTGAGATTTTACAATGTATTCATCTCAATTGAAAAAAAAAACTTGCCTACACTAATGTGAAGGGTGAAACTGAGATCTGGACTGCAGCACAGGAGAGCGCAGGGCACGCTGGCCTCACGGTGGCACGGGGGCAGGGCGAACCCGCAGCCAAGCGGGGGAGCGGGGCTGCGGACGTGCCCTACAGGGCAGGGTCTAGGACTGCGGTGGCGGCGGCAGCGCGGCCCAAAGCGGCGCGCTGCGCTGCGCGCGCCAGTTAAAAGGAACACCGGGGAGCCGGGAGAAGCGGGGGCCATATTAAATCCGACCGCGGGCCGCAATTGGCCCGCGGGCTGGACTTTGGACATGCCTGATTAAGACCAAAGCAGACTGTGAAGAGCTTCAAAAAGATCTCACAAAACTAGGTGATTGAGCAACAAAATGGCAACTGAAATTTAATATTGATAAATGTAAAATAATGCACATTGGAAAATATAATCCCAACTACACTTACAATATGATGGGGACTAATCTGGCTACAACTACTCAAGATCTTGGAGTCATCATGGATAGTTCTCTGAAAACATCCACTCAGTGTGCAGCGGCAGTCAAAAAAGCAAAGAGAATGTTAGGAATCATTAAAAAGGGGATAGCAAATAAGACTTATTGCCTCTATATAAATCCATGTTACTCCTGCATCTTGAATACTGCTTATAGATGTGGTCGCCTCATGTAAAAAATGATATATTGGAAAGGGTTCAGAAAAGGGCAACAAAAATGATTAGGGGTTTAGAACAGGTCCCATATGAAGAGAGATTAAAAAGACTTGGACTTTTCAGCTTAGAAAAGAAGAGACTAAGGAGGGATATGATAGAGGTCTATAAAATCAGGATTGGTATGGAAATAGTGAATAAGGGAAAGTTGTATGCTTATTCCACAAGATAAGAACTAGAGTCACGAAATGAAATTAAGAGGCAGCAAGTTTAAAACAAACAAAAGGAAGTTTTTCTTCACTCAGCACACAGTCAACCAGTGGAACTCCTTTCCAGAGAACTTGGTGAAGGCTAGGACTTTAACAGAGTTTAAAAAAGATCTAGCTTGATTCTTGGAGGTTAGGTCCATCAATGGCTGTTAGCCAAGATGACTAAGAATAGTGCCCCTAGCCTCTGTTTCTCTGTAAATGGATGACAGGGTGGCGGGGAGGGCTCACATGAAGATTACCTGTTGTGATCCCTCCCTCTGGGGTATCTGGTATTGGCCACTGTCAGCATATAAGATACTGGGCTAGATGGACCTTTGATCTGACCTAGAATGGCCGTTCTTATGTTCTTATGACCCTTCAGCTCACTGATGAACTTGGTGCATTGCACAAAGTGGCATGGTACAGATAGTTCTGGTCTGTTGTCTCTTACCACAAAGTCCTTAAGGAAGGGTGTGAGTATGTAAGTCTAAAAGCTTATGTAAAGAGTGATACTGCCGAAAGCCCCTACACTGTATTATCTATATGGTTTTATGTAGCTTAGATTTTTATTGGCTTTGTTCCTTATTTATTTCCACAATTTATTTGGTCCTCAGGGTGAGTTTCCCTGCCATCCACCCTGAGGCTCCCCAAAAGTGCCCAAAAGCAAACTCCATAGTTTAATTCTGTAGCCTGTGAGGAAAGAACTTATTACAGTCAGAACAATTGGCCATCATACAGTCATTATTAACTTCTAAAGGGCCAGACAACATAACTTCTTCACACTAGTACTGCACGGTGAGATATTTTGATTTCTTTGCAGATTTGGATTTATTTTCTCACTCCCTTGGGTGCTTGAGAAGAACCGTCCCCATGCTATTCACGCTGATGATTCTGGGCCTTGCTGCCCTTTTTGGTGAGTCTGGGGTCTCTTTCTATTTCACTGAGCTCACTGAGAAAGCAACTGTGTAAGATTGTTGTGGCGATGAAGTGTGGGATAGGTTTTATCTCTCTGGCATCCCCAGGAGAAGGGAGCCCCTCTCTCACACGGAACATCCTTCTCTGGACAGCAGCTTGACTGTAGCCTTTGCTCCAGACTGGGGGTCCAGCCCATGGAAACTGCCTCTTTGGGGCTTGGCTCCCTGCTGGCTCATGAGGTCAAAGCAGTCCAAGAGAAAAAGGCAAAACACTCCCGATAGCCAACTAATGGACCAGTTCCCCATAGTCTCATGTAGGGTACAGGCCAATAGGGAGGAAGGGTTGGGCTGCTTGTCCCTTGTGTGTCCAAACAACTGAGGCTGAGTCTCAGGGCTCCAAAAATAAAAGCGGGTCCTGCTGTTTCCTCAGAGGACTCAGGCAGCTTCTGTGTAAGAGAAATGAGTTTGGTTCAAGAGCAAATGGAATATAAATAAACTGTTTCTGACTAATTTGGCTCTTCATATCAATATATTGTCAGAAGTGGTAATAGGATGTTTTGCATGACGGGCACCTAACACAGAGGGCAAGAGGTTTTAATCTCTAGCCTATTTTAAAGATCTCACTTTGCACAGGCAGTGACTCCTGGCTAGCAAGACCTCCACTCCCAGAGAACTCAAACCAGACCCCACAACCTATGACACAGAACCCATCTGAGAGCGGGGCAGAGTCTGATTCTTGACTTTGAATCTTTTCACTGTACTTGTGTTAATTAAAATATCTCCATTTAATTTTTCAGGTACTTCTGAAAGTCAGTCTGGATGCTATGGTGACATAAAAAGAGTCGATGCCACTGGGGCTTCCTGTGCAACTGCAAGACCAGAAGGCTTAAGCTACTGTGGTGAGTAATGGCCGCTGTTTGGTTGCTGTATTATAGCACACAGAGTCATCACAGCGGTGCACAGTATTTTACTTCTGTAAAGTACTTTCCAAGAATTAATTGATTAAACCTCATAACATTCATTTACAGATGAAGAAATTAAGACAGAGAGTAGGACTTAATAAGATTTTGGTATAACGCCACCGTCTTTAATGCAGTTACACTAGGAATGATTTTGGCACAGAGAGGTGATGGTCAATTTTTTCACATGTGGCTCCTGGCTTTCTTTTCAGGAGTGCAACTCAGACACTTAGGTCTGATTTCCAGCAGTGCTGACACAAGCACCTCTTGTTAAAGTTATCAGGAGCTGTGAATATTTCTATCCCTCAACAACTAGACCCAAGGTGTCTCTGAAGAATCCAGAATTAACAACCACTTATTAAAATATGGCCCAACTGACTTTCTCAAGGCTTATCACAAATCAGTAGCAGAGGGGGATTGGCAGGGAGGAATTTCCTCACTCCCCGACTTTTGTTTAGTCCTTGCTGTTTTACACCCGCTACATGTACATCAGATCAACAGTTTATCTGGTATTGCTGGTAAAAAATGAAGGAACTCCCTGGTCTTTCACTCTAGAAACGAAACTGGACTGACTGCCAGACCCGCCCCTGCTGAGTAGGATTGAAATTCCCTCCTAATGCAGGATGAAATGGTGCTGAGACTCCCCTGCCCCCGCCATTCAAAAGGGCCCAGGGCTCCCAGCCACCACCACCACTAACACAGGAACTGTGGTGGCCGAAGCCTCAGGCCCTTTAAATTGCTGCTGGAGCGCTGTGGGGTGCGCTCCAAGCATTTCTTATGGATGCGGGAGGTGCTGGAGTAGTAGTGCTCTGGGCAGAGCTGAGGGCTGGCTTCCCCAGCCCCGCCCATTCTGAGAGCACGGAGCTATCCCTCCCCCATTTAATGGCCTAGCATGTCTGTCAGCCCTTCACTCTACATCTGTCCCTAGGAATCCCACTCTTTTGAATTCACCTCCCAACTTTGAAGCCCCGTATCACAGTCTTGTCTCTCTGGCCGTACGTAGATGGGTAGATGTCACTCCTCTTAGCCCTTATCTACATCACCCCTGCGTCATCCAGAGAGTGAGGCCTACTGAAATAAGAATTAAATCCAGATTTCACAAATTATTTCCAGGCACAATTTATTTTTCCTAGATACATCATTAACATTCATAATATGTAAAATGCAGAACACGCAAGTTGCACACGAGCAATGAGAGAGGAGAATGAAGCTCTGTGCTTAGGAAATCTCTTGCGGCTATTGCAATAAGAAACCATCTGATGACTTTTCCACTTACTACAGGAGTTCGTGCTTCAGCAGAGATTGCTCGGAAGGACTTGAGTAGAATGAACAGATATAAAACCATCATTAAGAGCGCTGCCAAAAAGTACTGTGTGGATCCATCTGTGGTTGCTGGTATCATCTCCCGAGAGTCACATGCTGGAGCTGCCCTAAAAGATGGCTGGGGTGATGGTGGAAATGGATTTGGTTTGATGCAGGTCAGTAATTGTCAATACACTAAGACCAAGCACAGCCAAGCACTTGGCAGAGAGCTAGGTGCATTTTCCGTACTGCAGCCCAGACAGAGATTGATACTTGGCCCACTGCCAGAAAATGCATTAGTGTTGAGGCACCAATGCATTGCTCTGGCATGTGTCAGACCGGGCAGTAGAGAGGCTGCCTCTTGTTCAACCTAAGCAAGTTCAACATTTTACCTTTCCACACAGAAGTTCCATTTCTCATTTGTATTATTTACTTAGGCGGCATTAACAGGGTTGCAAATCCCTGCTGTGTAAATACCAGAACAAAACAACAGTCATTAAAGTCTCAAGCTTTCATTTAAAGAGACACTATGCAGTAGTCCAGACATCTGACCTCTGTATTTGTTACCATATTGCCTCATTACAGCATCTATGATGGCACTGGTACTGATTTTATTAAACAGAGTGGAATCTCTGATTGCAGACATTCCCCAGAGCAGGAATAGGTATTAATTGTAATATTCAAGGAAACTGGACAGCTGTGCTGTTTGTTGATGGTGGGTGTACTCTGAGTGTTGACCACATCATAACTAAACATCTAAGTATCTGTTTGTCTTTGGTTTCTTTGGCTGGGTACATAATAGGTCCATTAATTTTTCCATAACAACTTCCCATGCCCATAACATTTCTTGAGGGCTTCACTATTTTTGTTTCTCAGCTGAGAGGTATCAATAGTCAGCAGCTATGAGCAGATGAAAGGTTCGTTCTTCATTTGCTTTCATGTGGCTAGTTCTACTAGGAAGGCTCTAGCCGTATTCCAAAGGATTATACAGAAATGATTTGTTGATATTTGGTTACAAATTGTATCTCAGTACTAGCCAGTGACCATATTGCACACATTTTCCTTCACCAGTTTGTCCAATACTTATCCCCTACCTATAAAAAATCCTCTTTCACTACTATTTCTCCAACACTTCTCTGTCTCCCAGTCTCCTTAACCCAGTTCTTTTAGTGTTAATTAGCTATACAGAATCTTTTCCCAGTGTGTCATATACAGACTTTTGTTGTTGTTAAGAAAGCTGGCTATGAAGGTTGATATTAATTTGTTATAACTTTTTTGTTTCATAATTGACCAGTTGCCATGGCTTCTATTAGAGTTATGTTTCTGTATAAAACAGCTTTCTTAGAAAGTTGAAAACATAATTCCCTAACTTTAGAGTACTGGTACCATGGAAGAATGGGCCAGTTAATGTTAGTTTTGTTATCTAAATGTGTTTAAAAAGTTTCTTTATTGAACAGATGTCCAACCATATGCATTCTATGGCTCTCCCAATTTTTAAAAATCATAGAATGCTAGACCTGGAAGGGACCTTGTGAAGTCATCAAGTCCAGTCCCCTGCCCTCACGGCAGTTCCAAACACCATCTAGATAGGCGTCTGTCGAACCTCCTCTTAAATATCTTCTCTGATGGAGATTCCACAACATCCCTAGGCAATTTATTCCACTGTTTAACCACCCATGTCTAGCCTAAACCTCCCTTGCTGCATTTTAAGCCTATTGCTTCTTGTCCTATCATTAGAGGCCAAGAAAAACAATTTTTCTCCCTCCTCCTCGTAACATCCTTTAGATACTTGAAAACCACTATCATGTCCCCTCTCAGTCTTCTCCTTTCCAAACTCAACAAGCCCAGTTTTTTCAGTCTTCCCTCATAGCTCATGTTCTCTAAACCTTGAATCATTCTTGTTGATCTTCTCTGGACCTTCACTGGTTTGTGATCTAGATTATTTGCAAGGGTATCATTAGAGAGGAGGAATAATTATCTTCTTTCT
This sequence comes from Pelodiscus sinensis, assembly GCF_049634645.1. Lineage (NCBI taxonomy): Eukaryota > Metazoa > Chordata > Testudines > Trionychidae > Pelodiscus > Pelodiscus sinensis. The sequence continues at coordinate 229,261,029 of NC_134711.1, read as the reverse complement.
AGTTCAATCCCAAATGTTTAGAATAGCCTTTGCTCTAGCATGTGTGTGATTCCTGGAGGGTGTGATTTTTTAAAAAATTAATCCATGATAAACTAGGGATGTTTTCACTGCCACATTAACTGGATGTTGCATTGTAAAGCCAGTCTCCCCTGCATTTAACACTTCACTTTTACATCAAAAGCTAAGTATGGGACACTTCCAGTCCACTTAATTAGCCTCACTAGTACAAGTCCTATAATTGACAGGTACCCTTTTTTCCTCATTATAAAATACTTGGTTTCTGACTGTTATTCTTCTCTGGTTCATTATCTGATAAAGAGTGTCTTATCTACAAAAGTGATAGAAATGTAGCCGTGTTAGTCTGGTGTAGCTGAAACAAAATGCAGGACTATGTAGCACTTTAAAGACTAACAAGATGGTTTATTAGATGATGAGCTTTCGTGGGCCAGACCCACTTCCTCAGATCAAATAGTGGAAGAAAATAGTCACAGCCATATATACCAAAGGATACAATTTTAAAAAAATGAACACATATGAAAAGGACAAATCACATTTCTGTTCTGATGTGTAGGAGATGCAAAGTCAGATGCAAAGTGGGTCTTTGCCCACGAAAGCTTATGCTCCTACACTTCAGTTAGTCTATAAGGTGCCACAGGACTCCTCACCACTTTTGCAGATTCAGACTAACACAGCTACCCCGCTGATACTATTTCAAAATAGCGAGTCCACACTGAGTGGACCCTGAACCGAAGTTAAGGCTGGCTGGAACCAGTGCCGGCAGGGCATCAGGTTAGGACTTAGTGTGTGGGGCTGCTGCCTGAGGCTAACTGAGCTCTGTGCCTAAAGGGACCCTACCCCACTCCGGACAGACAGTTCTCAGGGTTCCCCGCTTGCTTGTCTACCTGATGAGGGACAGCAAAGCAGTTCTGTCTTGGAGTGCCCTGAGTGACCGAACTCGGGACACCACATCACTTGGCCATATGGAGCCAGAGCTGCCCCTGGGCACACCGGTGCATCTTGTGGGGTTGTTGCCATCAGGCCGGCTGCACTTGCTGCAAGCTGCCATCGTGGGGGGGTCCATCGGGGAGCTGTCAGGATCCAGGGGGCCCTGCAGGAGAGCATCCACCCCAAGGAGCCTTAAGAGCCACTCCAGTCCTCCCCACCAGGGCTCGTGTCCCATTCCTCCCTCAGGGTATGTCTACACTACCCTCCTATTTTGAAATAGGAGGGTAATGTAGGCATACCGCAATTGCAAATGAAGCCCGGGATTTGAATTTCCCGGGCTTCATTTGCATAAGCGGGGCGCCGCCATTTTTAAATCCCCGCTCGTTCAAACCCCGTGCCGCGTGTAGCACGGGGCTTCATTTGCAATTGCGATATGCCTACATTACCCCGCTAGTTCGAACTAGCGGGGTAGTGTAGACATACCCTCACATCCTTCCACATACCCTCCCTAGCCCCCTTCTTGATGTCAAACAAAAGACACGTATGTTCAAAAATAGAAACTGGGTATATTGAACAAAACTGGGGGGGGGGGGAATGAACCTCTGGGGAGACTGGGAAAAGGAGGTGAGAGAGGGGAAGAGAGACGGTGGGAGAGGGGAGGGGGAAACCTGAGAGGAGGGAGCTTGAATGGGGAAGCAAGGGGAAGAAGGGGGAGGGGAAGCTCAGGGCTCAGGGTTGGGGGTCTCGCCAGACCAACTTGATTTTCATACAAACCTGCTCCTGGATTCGCATGTGGCCTTTGGTAGCCAGGCTGGCAGCTATCCTGTCAAAGATGGCCGCATTCCTCCGTCTAGTGCGGAGATCATGGACGTTGGGGACATCCCCCCCAAACCTGAATAAGGTCCATGATCTCCACCCTGGAACAGGAAGGCACCCAGCTTCTCCAGCCCCTGTCAGGCTCCTGGGAGCTGGCAGACTGCTCCTGGGGAGCAGTGGAGGGCTGGCTGCCAGTGGCTTGCTGGCTAATGTTTTGGGGCCACTGGGTCAAGGGCCCCGGTGGCCACTGCTGGCTCTGGGCTGGCAGGCTTGGAGCTGGCACAGGCACTGTGGCCAGGGTCTACCCCTTTAATGGCTCTGGGGCTGGGAGACAGGAGAGTAAGTTTTCCTGGTTGTGGCCAGAGTGACCACCAGGGCTCCTTGGGAAGGGCTGGAGGCCCCCTATTTCGAATTAAGTGTTTACACAGCACTTAATTCGAAGTAGCTATTTCAAATTTGGTGTTACTCCTTGTAGAATGAGGTTTACCAACTTCGAATTAAGCACTCCGCTATTTCGAATTACAGGCAGTCCCCAACTTACGCGGATCCGACTTATGTCAGATCCGCACTTACGAACGGGGCTTTTCTCGCCCCGGAGCTCATAGGCGGCGGGTCGCCACCCGTGTCCTCTGGGGAAGAAAAGCTTCTCCCGGTCTCCCTGGTCTGCTGGGGGGGTCCAGCAAAGCCGCTGGACCCCCCCAGCAGACCAGGGGGACAGGAGCAAAGCCGCCCAGGCGGCGGGGATCCCGCCGCCTGTGCGGCTTTGCTCGGGTCTCCCTGATCTGCTGGGGGGAAGGGGGCGCAGCTAGTGCGCCCCCACCCCCCCAGCAGACCAGGCTTTTGTTGTGGGACGCCTCGGGTAGAGCAGCTGGGGTGCTGCCGGGTTGGTCCTGTGGGAACCTACCGGGCAGCGCCCCAGCTGTTCTCTCCCAGGCTCCAGATTCAGCAGCTGTTGAAACTGATCAGGCTGATTCCAGGAAGCTGGGGGCAGAGCAACTCTGCCTCCGGCTTCCTGTAGTCATCCCCTGGTCAGTTTCAGTGGCAGCAGCTGAATCTGGAGCCAGTTCCAACTTACATACAAATTCAACTTAAGAACAAACCTATAGTCCCTATCTTGTACGTAACCCGGGGACTGCCTATAATTTCGAAATAGGGGTTTGCATGTATAGACGCTATTAAAGTTAATTCGAAATAATGGCTGTTATTTCAAATTAATTTTGCAGTGTAGACATACCTAAGGTGCCATAGGACTACTTGTTGTTTTTACAGTTACAAACTAACATGAGACTTTTTAGCTCTTCAAAGGCAGTAACTTTCTTCTTTACTTGTTGTCAAATTAACTTTGTAGCCTTAATCTCAGGGATCAACTCCCAAATGTCCATTTTGGTAGTTGTTTGATTTTCTTCTGTACTTGGCATTTTTTCCTGATTTGGCTGCTATGTACTGTCTTGGAAGCTGAGAAGCTCATGCTCTGAGCCAGAAATACTGTCAGCGAGGTATCTTTTAAATGTTTAGATTTCGGGGTGGGGGAAATTGTGCTCCAAATTTGGGGGAGAATTTAGAAGGCTTAGGGGTGGATGGAGACAGATGTCTCTGCTATCCCCTCAGAATTCAGACTTCAGGTAGCCATGTTAGTCTAGCCCCTTGATGATCTCCATGCCCTCATTGTATATGCTTCTTGAGGCAGGACCAGTGGGACATATATACAGCAGCAGCAGGCATTGCTCAGTGCTAGCCAGTTAATTAATGACTATAACTTGAAATGGCAAAGAAGATGCATTTTAAAATAAATCCTTTTTCATTAGCACTATCCAGTGTATTATTCATCAGTGTTTATGCTGGGATTACAACAAGAAGTACCGTGAAGATGAAAACTTGACTAATTTCTCAACTGCAGTTTGAGACTTTAAGTTATGTACAGTGTGCTGGGAGGGAAGAATAGTATAAACACATTATCTTTTTCAGAAGTAATGTTCTCTCTGGCCCTTCTAGGTTGATAAACGCTCCCATAGACCAGTTGGAAAATGGAATAGCCAGGAACATCTCAATCAGGGGACAGGCATCCTTGTTAGTATGATAAATGGAATCAAAAGAAAGTTCCCTAAATGGACCAAGGAACAACAGCTGAAAGGTACAGTATAGACTGTATTCCGGACAGGAGCTAAGGGGACTTCTAGCACAAAAATCACGTTAACGATTTTTTTTGTTACTGATATTTTTAACATTTTACTGCTTATTATTCCAAGTACCCTGTATTATTTTTTTAACTATTGATGCTGTTTGTCTATTTTCTTATTTTGCATAGTTTGGGCAGTGAAACTAGATTAGTCAATTTTAGCATTTTTCCCCATTCTGTAGCATGGGTTTCCTTTCCAACACTAGATGGGGAACATTCATAAATTCTGCCCCCACCCACCCAATCTAGTTTATATTGACATTTGGGCCTCTACTGTTTCGCCATGAATGAAATCTGGTGCCTTTGAAGGCAATGAGAGTTTTGCAGTTTATTTGAATCAATTCAAAACTTCACCCCATATCTCTGTAGGTGTGTGGGTGTGGGTGCATTTTTAGGAAGTATACAGAGCTTCAGGGGACTGCAAAACTGTGTGGTACAACATGGAGCAGAGATTCAGAAAGGGGAGAAGAATGAAGTGCAAGCTCATGTTTTCACTTTCTCCCATATAGTTATTTGTAGGGCTGAATGTAAAGTAACATGGTAATTGGGTCTTATGTTCTATTAAGAACAGGCCTGGTACAAAGATGGAGGGCTTCTATTTGAACGTTCTGAGCCAAATGGTTCAGCAAGCTACTGACATTTGCTCACATCAAAACCAAAAAGCTCCCCGATCGTGGGTGGATTCAGACTTCTTTTATTCAGTCTCAGAGGGGTAGCTGTGTTAGTCTTCAACTAAAGAAACTTAAAAAACAACAACAGTCCTGTAGCACCTTAGAGATGAAAAATATATAGCTAGTACAATGAGCTTTTGTGGGCACAACCCACTTATTCAGATGCTAAAATATTTTGTCATCTGAAGAAGTGGGTTGTGCTCTCTAAAGCAGTGGTTCTCAACTGTGGGCCATATGGCTCCCAAGGGGCCACACCCTACCTCTAGGGGGCCACATGGAAAAAACGGATCATTAGGTAACTTATGTACCTTTTTTTCAACTAACAGTGGCTATGAGGGGGGCCACAGAGGTAAACAAGGCTCAGAAGGTGGCCAGGAGCAAAAAAAAAAGGTTGAGAAACACTGCTCTAAAGCTCCTGATACTATCTATCTAATAAAGACATTGGCTATGCATGAATTCTTCATTTATTTTGTTTGTAATAAGCTAAATCAAGACAGATCTGTCTGGAATTATTTGTGCTTTTTCATTTTAACACTGTTACTTTAAAATTCCCTTTTATTGTTTCAGGTGGGATTTCTGCCTACAATGCAGGAGTAGGAAACGTCCGAACCTATGCTGGAATGGATATTGGCACAACCCACAATGATTATGCCAATGATGTAGTTGAACGAGCCAAGTTTTATAAGAGAAATGGATATTGAATATGGGCGTTTTCTTTTCAGATATACAACGGTTCTTGCAGTGACTAGTGTTCAGGAAAGATACTATATATTTGGGGGAGATCAGAAGCTGGAACCTGCAAAATTTAATGCTGTAAATATTGTCATTGACTGAATGGGAAGACTTGCTTAAATAAGAGTTGACAGTCTCAGCCACCAAATTTTTACATTCTCCAGTCTTGGATATATGGTAATTTCAAAACAAATTTGGTCTTGGTCTTACTAAAAGGAATAGTAATAATCAGAGAGGATAGACCATTATTAAAATGCTTGTTTCTCTGGATTATTAAAGCTTCTCTATGTGACTATTGCTAATCATCTGCCTTCCAATTTTCAAGCAACAACATAAGATATTTCAATATCTGCTGCTGTCTTAACAATAAAAAAGGAAAGTAATCCATTGGGAAAGGAAGCCTGTATTTTCAATCTTTGTGGTTTATTTTGATCATATATTTTCCATTGCAGATGGACACAGGTGAGACAACAGACTCACTGGACAAGGGTGCCATTTATAGGAGACTAGGAGGGCAGTAGCCCCACTCTTGAGTTTGAACCCCCTGGATTTCATACTTGAGATCTGCTTAAATTCGCATGCCCTGATTCCAGATGTAGTTCCTAAATGCAACTGAATTTGAGCTGCTTGCAGCTTTGCCTTTGGGACAGGGAGTCTGTTATGAAAAGAGAGAGGGGTGGGGTGATTAAGAATAACAAAAGGCTGGGCATTCCAGTAACTGAGGAATCATTACATCATCATGAAAGCCTTGCTGGATACTCCACTTAAAAGATAAGGGGAAAAGAGTAGGAATGAGTGTTGTGCTGTAGGGATCTGCACTTGTATTACTGTGCAGTGACAGTCTAAAAACTAAAAAGCTAACAAAATAACAGGAATCATTAGGACATGAACAGATATTAAAACAAAATACCATATTGCCTCTAGATAAAGTCATTCTATGCCCACATCTTGAGTACTGTACGCAGATCTGGTCAACCCATCTGAAAAAAAGATAGATTGTATTTGGAAAAGGTACAGAAAGAACAAAAGAAATTATTAGGGGTAAGGAGCAGCTTCCATAGGAGGAGAGATTAACAAGACTGTGACTTTTCAGCTTGGAAAAGAAATGGCTAAAGGATGGGGGGATATGTCAGATGTCTAGAAAATCATGAATGGTGTGGGAAAAAGAATAAGGAACTGTTATTTATTTCTTCACTAACATAACACAAGAAGCTGACCCAATAAAATGTATAGGCAACAGATTTAAAACAAAGTAAATTATTTTTTCACAATCAATTTGTAGAACTCTTTGCCAGGAGATGGTGGAAAAGCCCAAACCATAACAGGATTCCAATAAGAACAAAATAAATTGAAGGAGGATAGGTCCATCAGTGGCTACTAGCCAGAATGGGCAGGGATTGGGTCCCTAGCTTCTGTTTGCCAGGCACTGGGAACGCATGACAGGTGATGGATCATGATGATTGCCTCTTCTCTTTATTTCTTCTGAAGCACCTGGCATTGGCCACTGTTGAAAGACAGGATACAGGGCTAGCAGGACCATTGGTCTGACCCAGTATGGCCATTCTGATGTTCTTATATAGAGATTAAATGTATCTGCCCCCTGCTGTAACCCACTGGACCCCACAACCCTTCCAGAGCTGAGATAGCGCCCAGCAGTCCTGACAGGGTCTGTCACCCTCCACAGAGTTAATAACAAAGTAAGAATATACATTAAAATATTAAGGCTAACCAGTGTCCCTTAAGTGACTTGCCACAAGATGTCAGAATATGTTCGTGTTCGAGCTGAGAGGATCTAATATTTAATTAATTGTATTTCTTTTACAGAAGAATTAGATACAGTGCTCCTGTCAGCTAAGTGCTAAGTTGTCTGCCAAAAAAAAAAATAGAGATTTCCAGGGCCTTCTCTCTTGGAGAGAGAAGATGTGTGTGTGTGGGGGGGGGGGACAGGGTGGATGGGGTTGGTCCCCCCCACTTGATGTCTGGCTTGTACCTGAGCATGCTCGGTAACACTGCTGAAGCCTCAGTCCGCTCCCCATTCTTTAACTCTTCCCCCCACTCTCCGCCTTCATCCTGGCATGCACAGGTCATCCCCTCCCCTTCCAAAATCTGAAATGGCACCCTTGTCACTGGGCCTCTGAGCAAGTTCGGGGTGGGGGAGGGGTGGGTGCTGCATTCCTGGAAGGGGTGGGATCTTTGCAGCTGAGATCTCTGGAGCACACTGCCTGGGTCTCTGCTGTGCATCACACAGGGCTTTGGCAGGGATTTAAAGGGCCCGCAGTTTTTGCCCCTCCCCTCCTGCCCTGTCAGCAGGCCTCACTGAACATGTGTCTAAACATATAGCATGTGGAGATTTTATCTATTATATTTTTGCTAGAAATGCCTGGAGACAGGACCGGATGCTTTTAATCAAACTGAAATAAGGATACAGACTGAATAAGAATTTTATTAGCAAATGCAGCAAGAGTCAAATATTCATCTTTCCAGCTGGAAAGTTCGCAAAGGTTGGATAATGATAATAGTCCGTGTAAAAGCAGATAAGCAAAGTAAAAAGCGCCTGTCACTGGCCCCTGCCAGAAAACAGGATACTGAGCTAGATGGACCATTGGTCTGACCCAGTGCGGTCATTCTTATGTTTACAGTAGTGAGAGGCTCAGCATGCTCAATAGGAGCATTTCCTGCTGTGCCTCAAGAAGTGAACCCAGGAACTCAGGTGGCTGGCTCACAAAGACGAGAAATCCGACACCTACTGGGTCTGTCAAAATTCAGTCCCAAAGAGGAGCCAAGGTGCATTTGTGCGGCTTCAGGAAGGCAGCAGTCACACTAGCAAGTGTGATCCTCTTGGGCAGCTCGAGTGGCCCCCTTCCATTCAGGAAAAGCTCAGGTATCCAACAGCCTTTGCCTGATGGCCGTCCTACAAAATGGTAAAAGAGGCCATTCTGGATAGACAAGGGCTGATACCAGATGCACACCAGCCCTACACTCCAGGAAAGCTTTCCCGTGGGAAATATACCGTTGTTTGGCGGCACTGTGGCTACGGTACCTGACAACAAAATGGGTCTAGCCCAACATGAATTCACTGGAAAAGGCAGAGGGCATTTTAATCATGGAATAATTTCTAAGGATCCTGCCTGGTGCTGTCCAAAGCTGGTTCCAGGTGTTTCAGTGATCTTCTACCAATGAGGCGGTAAGGAGAACAGAGGCCTATATGCAATTTGGTGATGCCTAGGCGGGAAACGCAGCAGGTAAGAGTATGGTAGGGAAGGGGAAGGAGATGGCAGCAGCAGCAAATCCAGAGCTTGGGCCTCTGGAGCCCAGGTAGGAGCCACGGGAAGAGAGGAAGAAAAGGGAAGGGAAGGGAAGGGCAGCAGCAGTCCCAGAACCCAGCAGACCTGATCCCAAGTAGGAGCCACAAGGGGGCAGAGAACAGATCCCCTGGAGCTTGAGTGCTCCAGGAACTGCAGGGGGAAGGAGAGGAGGAGCAGTGGCAGCCATCCCAGAGCTGGAGTTCTGAGCCCAGGCAGGACAGAAGCCCCGAGCTAGGCAGAAGTTGCAGGTATTGGAGCTGTGAGGTGGGGCAACCCTGAGCTGGAGCCATCCCCTGCAGGAGCTGCAGGGGGGAGAAGAGGCCTGAGCTTATGCAGGAGCCTGGAGCCTAGTTCTAGGGCTGCAGCAGCACAGAAATGACCTCACTGGAATGACCATAACAGAAATGACCTCACTTCTGTGCTGCCTGTAGAGATGTCATCTGATCTCCTTCCAATAACAGCTGAGAAGGGGAAATCCTGTCCCTCTCCAGCTTGGCTAGTTTCTGAGGGTATGTCTACACTACCACCCTACTTCGAACTAGGGTGGTTAATGTAGTCATACGAACTTGCAAATGAAGTCCGGGATTTGAATTTCCTGGGTTTCATTTGCATGTTGCCGGGCACCGCCATTTTTAAATGTCCGCTAGTGCAGACTCCGTGCCCGCGGCACGAACTAGATAGTTCGGACTAGGCTTCCTATTCCGAACTATCTGTACGCCTCGTGAAACGTGGAACAAGGTGTACAGATAGTTCGGAATAGGAAGCCTAATCCAAACTATCTAGTTCGTGCCACGTGTAGCCACGGGCACGGAGTCCGCACTAGCAGACATTTAAAAATGGCGGCGCCCGGCAACATGCAAATGAAGCCCAGGAAATTCAAATCCCGGGCTTCATTTGCAAGTTTGTATGACTACATTAACCACCCTAGTTAGAACTAGGGTGGTAGTGTAGACATACCCTGAGAGAGCAGACTTGATGGGGCAGAGCTAATTTCACTGTCCATGATATTTTTCATGGATGAAAATTGGTAGGGCCCTACCGATGATTAATGTTGCACAATTTCACTCTTACAATATAAATCTTTCCCCCTTTGGCCCTGGATATTCTCTATGGATCAGATTATTTCAGATCCTGAGTGCACCAACATTGTGATTTTCCAGCCATTGAAGTAATCAGACACATTAGCAGGTGTTTGGGCCGCTCTTCACATGGACTTTCTAATAGTTACTGATGATGACTAAGAAAATTCCTGTTTTCTTTGATGTGGCTTCCTTCTTCTTTGCAAATCCATGTCCATTGGCCATTGGCACTGCATTGGCTGCAAGTGTCATCTGAGCTGGGACCCACTTGGGAAACATTCTCTCTTAGCTGACCCCTGGGAGATCTGTGAATAGCTTACATCTGAGCCTCCTCCAATTTTTGAACCACTTCCTTTGCAATCTTTTTTCAATGAGCTGCTAAGAAGTTACTCTGGGGTTGGGAAATAACAGTCGATACTGATAGATTTAAGGAAACACCATTTTGCACTTTTTCAAGTCCTCATATCATCTGGTCCATAGCTAGCAGTTTATTTTCCTTCATCAGCAGATGATGAACTTATGAAGTTTCCCTGTTAAACCATTTATAATTGTCACCCAAGATTCTCTCATGGCTTGCACTGATCATAGGCCCCTCTCTGCATTGCCATCTCCAGATTAAGGCTTTACTCGAGCCATCTTCTGATCAGGTTGGGGTAGGAAAAATACAATCCATCTCCTAAATGCACACAAGTAACTATTCAGATGTTCCCCTCTTTGCTGCTTTGCCATTTCTTCAAGCATTTTAAAGAGGCCAATCCCACCTTATGTAAATGTTTACATAATAGGCTGTAAGAACCATGCTTTGCACTGGAAAACTGCTTTGTCATCACTATCTGTAATAGACAGGAGGAGTTCTGTCCTTTTCCGGGCATCCCAGTATTTGGTAACTAAAGGGTTAAAGTCAGGAAGCTAGGATGTGTTGGCAGGGAGCCAGGAGAGCCAAAGGAAGAAGGTGTTGAGATTTGAATTGAAAGGGACCCTGCTTGCCTTTTTTTCTTTGTGTGAGTTTAAACCAGGATCTGGGGGAACAAGATTAATTTAACCAGACAGGACTACCACGCCTACAAAAAATTCTGGGCATGGAAATGGACTGGACCTTGAAGCACAGATATGTGAGTAGATAGGGAATGGAATGTCTATTTAGATGTGATCGGTTATTTTCTTGGTTTCATTGTTTGGTTAAACTCTGTCCTAAGTCCATGTGTGCTCCCCATCCCCCATAAACTGTAATTTAAGTTGAATCCTAGGGATGGAAATCTGTTGTAATTTGCTCTTTTCTCAGTTGCTTTAAAATACCTAGCAAACAAGTATTCTTTACCAAGTATATTTTTTTGTTTTGTTAATAAAATCTCGGTTTTTTTAGGCTATGATTTGATTCCTATGTCTGGGAAGGTAATAGGAGGCCTATGTGTGCCTGCCTAAAACTCAGAGGTCAGTTATTAGGTTATGTCTACACTACAGCATTACTTCGAAATATCTTAATTCGAAATAGTTATTTCGAAATAACATTTCAAAATAATGCATCTAGACACAAAATTTAATTAGAAATAGCATTTTGCTATTTTGAAATAGCGCATCCACACTGACTGGACGCTGAATCGCATTTAAGGCCATCTGGAACTGGTTCTGGCAGAGTATCAGGTCAGGAGTTACCCTGTGCGGCTGCTGCCTGAGGCTATCTGAGGCCTGTGCTTAAAGTGACCTCCCCACCCTCCGCGGACAGCCAGTTCTCAGGTTTCCCTGCTTGCTTGACTACCTTGATGAGGGACAGCAAAGCATTTTGTCTCTGTGTGCTCTGGTTGCCCTCACTCAGGACACCACAGCACTCTGCAACATGGAGCCAGAGCTGCCCCCGGGCACTCTGGTGCTTCTTTTGGATGCGTTGCTGCGAGCCTGGCTGCACTTTCTGCAGGCTGCCATCTGGGAGGTCCATTGCAGGGCTGTCAGTATCCAGGAGGCCCTGTGGGAGAGCTTCCACCCTGAGGAGCACTAAGAGCCTCCTTGGTCTGCCCCCCTCGGGGCTTGTGCCTCATTCCTCCCTCAAATCCTTCCACTTTTCCCCCCAGCCCTCTTCCTGATGTAAAATAAAATACACGTATTTTCATGAACACAAACTGTCTTTACTTAACAAAACTGGGGGAGGGGAGGAATGAAACCCTAGTGAGACTGGGGAAAGGAGGCAGGATAGAGGAGGAGAGAGGGTGGGGGAGGGGAGGGGGAAACCTGGGAGGAGGGAGCTGAAAGGGGGAAGCAACAGAAAGAAGGGGGAGGGGAAGCTCAGGGTTGCGGGTCTCACTGGACCAACTTGATTTTCATGCAAACCTGTTCCTGGGTTCACATGTGGCCTTTGGTGGCCAGCTGGCAGCTATCCTGCCATAGACGACCGCGTTCCTCCATCTAGTGCAGAGATCATGGACGTTGGTGGCATCCCCCACAAACCTGAATAAGGTCCATGATCTCCACCCTGGACAAGGAAGGTGCCCACCTTCTCCAGGCCCTGGCAGGCTCCTGGGAGCTGGCAGACTGCTCCTCTGGAGCGGTGGAGGGCTGGCTGCCAGTGGCTTGCTGGCTCATGTTTTGGGGCCACTGGGTCAGAGGCAGTGACTGCTGACTCTGGGCTGGCAGGCCTGGAGCTGGCATAGGCACTGTGGCCAGAGTCAACCCCTTTAAGGGCTCCAGGGAGGGGGGAAGGAAGAGGCGTGTTCTTGGTTGAGGCTGAAGTGGCCACCAGGACACCCTGGGAAGGCCTGAGGCCCCCTATTTCGAAATACGTGTCTACACAGCACTTATTTCGAAATAGCTATTTCAAATTTGGCGTTTTTCCTCATGGAATGAGGTTTACCAAATTTGAAATAAGCGCTCTGCTATTTCATATTAATTTCAAAATAGCGGTTTGGCTGTGTAGATGCTAGTAAAGTTATTTCACAATAACGGCTGTTATTTCGAAATAACTTTGCTGTGTAAACATACCCTTTGAGAAAAAAGTTCGTTTACAGTTACAGGAGATAATACTGCCCACTTTGTATTTATAATGTCACCAAAAAGAGAGAACAGGCATTTACTTGGCAAATTTGTAGCAGGCATTGCAAGATATTTGCATACTTGATATAATGAACATGCATATGCCTCTTCATGTTTCATGCTTTGGACGCATTCCAATACAAGATGATGTTCATTAAAAATGCGTTCATTACATTTGTGACACAACTCTTCTGGGGAGAATCGTATCTCTCCGGCTCAGTTTTACCAACATTCTCCCATATGTTTCATGCAACAGCAGTGTCAGATGATGATGACCCAGCACATAGGTGACTAGTGAGAAGGGACAGAAAGGGGGCACTGGCCACGTGATCTCCCCACTGTCAAGTGACTCCTCCTGTGGTCTGGGTCTCCTCACCCCGCTTCCTCCCCATCCCATGTTACCTGCGTCAGGCTGTCTGTCTGTCCCAAAGCACTGCATCAGGCAGCAAACAGCATCCCAAGCAGCATGGTCAGAGGCTGCTTGGGACTGGTGAGAGTGCAGCTGGACCTCCCCATGCTTCCCCCCCCCCACCCCATTACTTGTCTAGGGTGCTGGGCTCTTTCTCTGCACCATGTGGACTGTGTCTCCTTTCCCCGGGTGTGAGCAGAGTGACCGGAGACTGCCTGGGAGAGTGCAGCAGCTGAGAAGCAGGGCTCATGGCATAGTGGGGGGGGAGGATCGGCCCTCCCTGACCCAGCACACATTTACTAGAGGGTAGTCTCAACCCTCGGGGGCCAAATCCAGTCAAGCCAGGGGCCATAACCAGCCCCTGGGCCATAGGTATCCCATCCCTTCTTTACAGCATTCAGTCCCCCGTACTGTAGCAGTGTAGAAAAAAACGCTGCAGGGGCTGGCAGGGCGAGCCAAGGCATTAGGACAGCTGCACTGTTTTAAGAGCACAAACAGGAAGCAGCCCTGTGCTCCCGCGCTGGTACGTTTCATCTGGAGAGAGGAAATAAAACCTCCTCTCTGCCCTCCTCTACTCCTGTTTTTGTACACTCCGCAGGTGGCTCATCTTCCTGGGTCACTGTTACCGCCTTTGCCTCTCTCTGTGTGAAGGCAACCTCCCCTCCCCTGAGGTGGACAGCACCTCCCCCCCAGCCAAACCCCAACTCCAATCATCCCCCATCTGATTTTTCCCTTCCAGTCCCTCTTCTGCCTCACCCTAAAGTTACCTGACCCCCCCCAGGCCACTTAATTTCTGCCCCCTGTTAATACTCTGCCCATCTCTCCACTGTGCCCTCTAAACTCCTTTTCAATGCTTGTAAAGAGCCAGAAATAGCATCTGAATCCATGTAAGGGCAGAGTGAAGGCAGTAGCAACAACAGCTCTTATTGAGCATGCTCAGTTTCAGTGTGCATGCTTACTACACACTAAGTATCAAATTCTGAGACTTCTGTCGCTGCACCCTCCCATTCTAGAAGAGAAACTGAAGACAGGTGAGTGAAATACTATGTCATATAAACTAGTCTTTATTTTACTCATTAGTAAAATCCTATGGGCAAGTATGCCGTTTAGGGGATTGGAGGCAGTAGCCCTCCTTCCTGAGTTTAGACCTGAAGTCTGCTTAAAGCTGCATGCCCTGACTCCAGAGGCAGTTTTTAAATGCAACAGAGTTTGAGCTGCTTTCAGTTTTGCCTTTGGGAAGGGGGTTTATTATAAAAAGAGGGAGGGGCAGGGTGATTAACAATAACAAAAGGCTGGGCATTCCAGTTGTGACAGACCGGGCCGGGTCTGGGCACGGCTGAGGGCATCCGCTCAGGGCGAATGGCTCAAACTCGGGGCTCCATACACCCCCAGACTGGAGGCCCTTCCCAAATAGGCCACAAACCAGTTGCACAGAGCACTTCAGCTGCCTGTCTGGCCAGCCAGAAGCCTCATGAACAAAACCCCTTTGAGACCTCAGCCCTATCTGTGCCCCTAACAGCCCAGGGCCTAACACACAGGTGCGGGGTTTAGAACCTAATCTCACCTTCTTAAAAAAGGTGTGAACAGGAACTAATCTAAAAATGACTGCAGAGTGATATAAGGATTTCATAAAATTGAGTGATTAGGCAACACAAAGGCAGATGGAATTCAGTGTTGATACATGCAAAGTAATGCACATGGAAAAATATAATCCTAACTATAGATACAAAATATCTGTTACCACTTAAGAAAGAGAGCTTGGAATTCCTGTGGATAGTTCCCTGAAAACATCTGTTCAATGTGCACTGGCTGTCTAAAAATTAAAAAGCTAATAGAATATTAGAAATCATTAGGAAAGGATTAGCTAATAAGACAAAATACCATATTGCAAAGATATATTGTATTTGGAAAAGGTACAGAAAGGACAACAGAAAATAATAGGGTATAGGAACAGTGCTCTTCACAGGTGATTAAGTAGCCTGCCCATGCACAGGGCCCGGAGCCTCTAACTGGGCAGGGCTGATTAATCACCTGTAAAGCTCTGTTGCCATGCATTTTAGAGGGAACATTGGTAAGGAACAGCCTCCATAGGAGTGAAGATTAACAAGACTAGGAATTTTCAACTTAGAAAAGAACTAACTAAAGGGGGGATATGTTAGATGACTAGAAAATCATGAACAGTGTGGAAAAGTAGAATAAGGAAATGTTAGTCATTCCTTCACAAACATAACACAGTAAGCTGACCCAATTACATTTATAGGCAGCAGATGTAAAAAAAACACAGTAAATTATTGTTTCACGTTCAACTTGAGGAACTCTTTACGAGGGGATGGTGGAAAGGCCCAAATCATAATAAGGTTCCAATAAGAACAAGGAAGTTCAAGGAAGATAGGTCCATCAATGGCTAATAACCAGAATGGGCAGGGATGGTGTTGCTAGGTTCTGTTTGCCAGAAGCTGGGAATGGGTGACAGAGGAGGGATCATGATGATTACCTCTTCTCTTTATTCCTTCTGAAGCACCTGACATTGGCTGCTGTTGGAGGACAGGATACTAGGTTGAAAGACCTTTTGTTTGACCCAGTATGGCCATTCTGATGTTCTTACATAGAGCTAAAATGTATCTGCCAACTTGCTGTAACCCACTAAATCCCAATCATCTTCCAGAGCTGAGCTAGAGTCCAAGAGTCTTGACAGGGTCTGTCTCTCTCCACAGAGTTAGTAACAAAGTAAGAATATATATTACAATGTTAAGGCTAACCAATGTCCCTTAAGTGACTTGCCACAAGATGTCAGAATATGTTAATGTTAGAGCTGAGTGGGTCTAATATTTCTTTAATTTTCTTTCTTATATACAGGGTATTCCCACTATACGTCTCCCCAGTATACATCCATTCCACACTAAGGTCATTGGCACTTGTAGGAACTGAGGGTATGTCTACACTACAGCACTAATTCGAACTAACTTAGTTCAAATTAGTTAATTCAAACTAAACTAATTCGAATTAGTGCATCTAGACTTAAAATCTAGTTTGAATTAGCGTTTTGCTAATTCGAACTAGCATGTCCACACTGAGTGGACCCTGAACTGAGGTTAAGGATGGCCAGAAGCAGTGCCGGCAGGGCATCAGATTAGGACTTAGAGCGTGCAGCTGCTGTCTCAGGCTAGCTGAGGGCTGTGCTTAAAGGGACCCAACCCCCACCCCGGACAGACAGTTCTCAGGGGTTCCCCGCTTGCAAAGCAGTCCTGGCTTGGAGTGCCCTGAGTGCCCACACTCGGCACATCACAGCACTCGGCCATCAGCCCGGCTGCATTTGCCGCAGGCTGCCATCCGGAGTGGGGTCAATCAAGGGGCTTCAGGAGAGCTTTCACCCCGAGGAGGCCGCAGAGCCACCCCAGTCCTCCCCATCGGGCGCTCGTACCCTATTCCTCCCTCACCTCCTTCCACTTACCCCTCCCTAGTCCCCCTTCCTGATGTACAAAATAAAGGACATGTGTGTTCAAAATAGAAACTCTCTTTATTGAACAAAACTCGGGGAGACTGGGAAAAGGAGGTGGGCGAGGGGAAGAGTGAGGGTGGGAGAGGGGAGGGCAACTAAAATGATCAGATGTTTGGAACAGGTCCCATATGAAGAGAGGCTAAAGAGACTGGGACTTTTCAGCTTGGAAAAGAGGAGACTGAGGGGGGATATGATAGAGGTCTATAGAAGCATGAGTGGTGTGGAGAGGGTGCATAAAGAAAAGTTCTTCATTAGTTCCCATAATAGAAGGACTAAAGGACACCAAATGAAAAGAATGGGTAACAGGCTTCAAACTAACAACAGAAAGTTCTTTTTCACAAAGCAAATAGTCAACCTGTGGAACTCCTTGCTGCAGGAGGCTGTGAAGGCTAGAACTATAACAGAGTTTAAAGAGAAGTGAGATAAAGTCATGGAGGTTGGGTCCATGGAGTGGTATTAGCCAGGGGGTAGAAATGGTGTCCCTGGCCTCTGTTTGTGGAAGGCTGGAGATGGATGGCACGAGACAAATGGCTTGGTCATTGTCTTCAGTCCATCCCCTCCAGGGTACCTAGTGTTGGCTGCTGTTGACAGACAGGCTACTGGGCTAGATGGACCTTTGGTCTGACCCAGTACAGCCATTCTAAGCTCAGGGTCGGGGGTCTCAGTGGACCACCTTGATTTTCATGCAAACCTGCTCCTAGGTGGCCAGGCTGGCAGCTCTCCTGCCCTAGACGGCCACTTTCCTGTGCCTAGTGCGGAGATCGTGGACAAGGTCCACGATGTCTGCACTAGACCAGGCGGGCGCCCACCTCTTGCGGACCTGGGCAGGCTCCTGGGAGCCGCCAGCCTGGTCCCGGGAAGAGGCGGAGGGCTGGGTGGCAGCGGGTGGCTGGCTCGAGCCGTGCCAGGTGCAGGGTCTGCTGGCTGGGTGCTGGCAGGCTTGCACCTGGCACAGGCACCATAGCCAGCCCATGCCCCTTTAAGGGGTCCGGGGCCGGGAGGGGGACAGAAGAGTTTCCCTGGTGGTGCCCAGAGTGGCCACCAGGGCAAGCTGGGGAGGGCTAGCCTCCCACTAGTTCGAATTAAGTGGCAACACAGCCCTTAATTCGAACTAGTTAATTCGAACTAGGCGTTAGTCCTCATGGAATGAGGTTTACCTAGTTCGAATTAAGCGCTCCGCTAGTTCGAATTAAGTTCGAACTAGCGGTTCGCGTGTATAGCGCCTATCAAAGTTAATTCGAACTAACGTCTTATTTCGAATTAACTTTGTAGTGTAGACATACCCTGATACATTATAAGTCCTCCCATTCCCCACTCTTAAGTCACTCAAAAAAACAAAATAAAAAAACAATTTGCACAAATGGAAGTCAGCCATAGGGAAAAAATTTAAGTTGTTTCGCTATAAATCCAAGTTTTTTGGAACGTATCATCTTGGATCTTATAGTGAGGACAGCCGGTATAGTAATTAGATACGGTGTTCCTGTCAACTAACTGCTAAGTTGTCTGCCAAAAAAAAAGTAGAATTTTCCAGTACTGTGGGAGCCACTGAACAAAGATGATGTGGGGTGGGTTGGTTCTCTATAAGCTGTGCACCTACATGGCTGCACAGCAGTTATCTAAGCTCCTCTCAGAAGCTCCATGCAGGCCAGGAGCTCAGCTGACCAGCAGGGGGAGAGGCATTGTTTCACTAAGCAAGCAGCTAATGGAGGGCAGCTGCATGCTTGAAACTGAGCAGCTCCCAGAGCATGTGAACAAGAGAGATAAGGAGAGAATAAGTGGCTGGGAAGCAAGCAAGAAAGGCAGGAAGCGAGTAATTGGCTGAGGGGGAGCCAGTGGGGAGGAGAGTTTAGAGAGTCTCATACACAAAAGGAGCGAGGCAGAAACTCACCACCCTCAAACCTCCTGGGAACGGGGAGATAAGATACTGACTTCTGATGTGAGTCTGGAGTTTGTTTGTCCTGTGGTGAGGTATGGATAATTTGTCTGTGCTCTTCCTGTCCTAATTCCCAGTTAGACTGCTGGTGCCTGCTACTTTGAGAAGAAACAGAAATTCTGCCCAAAGTGGGATCTATAAAACAATAGGAACCTAGCAGGCCTTTGTCTGGCAGGCATGACACACCCAAGGGAAGGAAGCAAAGACCCCGGGGGGAGGGAACTTCCCTGGGTTTGGAGGCTTAGCTGGAATACGAACAATTTGAGGGTGTGTGTGTAATAAGTTTGTACTGAGGTTTTAGTGTTAAAATTATCTAACTATTTTCTGTTATTTTAAATTTGTAACCTACTTTGCTCTGCCTCTTCTCACTTATAACCACTTAAATCCTACTTCTTGCCCTTAATAAAATCACTTATTTACTATCAATCCCAGTGTAAATAATTGTTACTTTGGGGAGCAGTCAGTGTACATTTCCCTTTCACTGTTAAAGGGGGGGTTACCTAAATAATTCATTTGGGGGTCTGATCCCATTTGGGGAGTGGTGTCCCAGGAAGCTAGGCCCAAAACTGCATTTTCCTGGTACTTAGAGTTTCAGTGTCTGTCCTGCTCCTTAGGGGAGGAGGAAAGAGGAGGGGGAGGGGGCATTGATCTCAGCTCTGTGCCTCGGCTGGGGAAGACCAGAGAGCTGTCCCAGCAGGACAGGGTAGCAAGAAGCCCCAGAGAGTAGGAAGGTGAGTGGCAGTGGCCTTGCCAGCACCCCGGTGCAGTAAGTTGAGGGTCAGTAACATGGAGTCAGCAGGCCTGAATAAAGGCCTGTAACATAAAAACAACAACAGGCCTTGAAACTAGCAAGCAAGTCTTTGGTTCAGTAACACAGGAGCCAAGAAAGAGACCCTATTGATAACTGTGTAAGTTAGGTTGAACATGGAAGGACACAGGGAGGCACCAGGTACAGGTTGTAAGCCAGAGGGGAGCAGCGGAACATCTTAAGAAATGACTTAATACCAAAGTAGAAAATGTTAGAGGAGGAAATGGGGTTCCTCCATCTCCATTTGGTGCTTGGCTTGTACTGACCATTCTCGGTAACACTGCTGAAGCCTCTGTCCTCAGTCTCCCCTTCCGCATACTTTCACTCTCCTCCTCCACCTCGTGGCATACACAAGACACCCCCCTCCACAAAATCTGAAATGGAGCCCCTTTCTATGGGTGGTAATAGGAGGCTATTTCTTTTCTCATTTACTTCAGTGAAACTCTGCCTGAGAAATGACTCCAGCATTTGCTCTTTAGTGGTTGTCCAGCAGAGACACATTAACAACCACTAAAGAGCAAATGCTGGAGTCATTTCTCAGGCAGAGTTTCACTGACATAAATGAGAAAAGAAGTGGCCTCCTATTACCACCTATGGGGCTAAATGTTGGAAAGCAATTGGAAAAAGCTGCACAAATTGTGTTCTGCAATCTGTGTAGCTTTTCTCTGGAGAAAAAAAAAAGCTATAGTGTAGACATACCTTTTGGGGAGCCTCAGGCTATCAAACTCCATAGTTTAAGTCTGGAGCCTAATTGTGGAGAAAAGAACCTTATTGCAGTCAGATCAATTGGCCATCATACAGTCGTTATTCACCTCCTAAATGGGTCCAACAACAGAACTTCTTCACACTAGTACTGCACAGTGAGATATTTTGATTTCTTTGCAGATTTGGATTTATTTTCTGACTCGCTTGGGAAGAACCATCCCTGTTCTGACAACCATGGGTCTCACTGGTGAGTCTGGGGTCTCTTTATATTTCATTGCACTCACTGCCAAAGAAACGATGTAAGATTGTTGTGAGGATGGGGTGTGGGATACATTTTACTTCTCTAGTATCTCCTAGGAGGAAGGGAGCCCCTCTCTCATGCTGGACATCTTTCTCTGGACAGAAGCTTGACTGTAGCCTTGGCTCCAGACTTGGGTTGCAGCCTCTGGCTCTGACTCTAGGACTCTTCTCCCTGCTATCATGTGGAGTCAGTAGTTCCAGAGAAAAAGGCAAAATACCACTATGGCCAACCAATGGACCAGTTCCCCCAAACTTAAACTGAGTACAGGCCAATAGGGAGGAAGGGTTGGGCTACTTGTCCCTTGTGTGTCCAAACAACTGAGGCTGAATCTCATGGCTCCAAAAATAAAAGTGGGCCCTGATGTTTCCTCAGGGGACTCGGGCAGCTCCTGTGTGGGATCAATGAATTTGCTTCAAGAGCAAATGGAATATAAATAAACCATTTCTGACTAATTTGGCTCTTAATATCCAGGGTGACTCTTCTCAGAAGTGGTAATAGGATGTTCTGCGTGAGGGGCTCTTGATATGGAGGGCAAGAGGTTTTAATCTCTAGCCTGTTTAAGAGCCAAATTAAAAGAGATCTCACTTTGCACAAGACTTCTTCACGCAGGCTGTGACTCCTGGCTAGCAAGTCCTCCACGCCCAGAGAATTCAACCCAGACCTCAAAACCAACGAAACAGAACCCATCTGAAACTGGAGCAAAATCTAATTAATGAGTTTGGATTATTTTTGCTTTACTTATGTTCACAAAACATCCTTAAACTACAATCTCTTCTTTTAATTTTTCAGGTTCTTCTGAAAGTGAAATTGAATGCAATGGAAACATAAATGACGTTGATACCACTGGGGCGTCCAGTACAACTGCAAGACCAGAAGGTTTAAACTATTCTGGTGAGTAATGGCTGCTGTTTGGTTGCTATATTTTAGCACACAGAGTCATCACAATGATGCACAGTATTTCACTTCTAATAAAGTACTTTACAGAATTAATTGATTAAACCTCATACCATTCCTGTTGGCCAAATACCATAGTCCTCATTTTACAGATGAAGAAATTAAGACAGACAGAAGGACTTAACATTTTGGTATAACTCCACTGTCTTTAATGCTGTTACTGAAGGAATGATTTTGGACAGAGAGGTAATGGTGGACTTTTTCACATTGACTTCAGCTTTTTTTTTTTTTCCCTTCAGGAGTGCAAATCAGACACTTAGGCTGCGTCTACACTGGCACGATTTTGCACAAAAGCAACTGCTTTTGTGCAAATTCTTGCCACCTGTCTACACTGGCCGTGAGTACAGGCAGTCCCCGGGTTACGTACAAGATAGGGACTGTAGGTTTGTTCTTAAGTTGAATTTGTATGTGAGTCGGAACTGGTACATATTGTAGGGGAAACTCTAGCCAAACATTTCTCCAGAACTCAGTTTTATTCTCCCACACCTCACTTCCCTCAGTCCTTTATTCTCAAGCTGAGGTGTCTGCTGAGAAAAGCTGCTCCCTGGTCTGCTGGGGGGGGGGCGCTAGTTTCGTGTCTCCCTGGTCTGCTGGGGGGAAGCAGCTAGTGCAGGGTTGCCTCACCCCGTTTGTAAGTAGGGATCTGATGTAAGTCAGATCCATGTAACCTGGGGACTGCTTGCATTTGCGCAAGAACACTGACTTTGTACTGTACAAAATCAATGGCTCTTGCGCAAATACTGCGGCGTTACAACTCAGGGATAAGCCCTCTTGCGCAAGAGGCCAGTGTAGACAGCCAAGTTAATTTCTTGCGCAAGAAAGCCCAATGGCTAAAATGGCCATCGGAGCTTTCTTGCGCAAGAGAGTGTCTACACTGCAACAGATGCTTTTGCGCAAAAGTATTTGTGCCAGTATAGATGCTCTCTTGCGCAAATACAGAAAAACTTTTCCGTTTAAAAGTGTTTGCGCAAAATCGTGTCAGTCTAGACGCAGCCATAGGTCTGATTTCCAGAAAGTTATCAGGAACTGTGAATACTTCCAACCCTCAAACTAGGCCCAAGGTGTCTCTGAAGCATTCAGAATTAACAGCCATTTAAAGTATTAAAGTTTGGCCCATGTGACTTAAATCAGTAGCAGAGGGGGATTGGCAGGGAGGAGGCTTTTGTTTAGTCCTTGCTGTTTTACACCCGCTACATGTACATCAGATCAACAGTTTATCTGGTATTGCTGGTAAAAAATGAAGGAACTCCCTGGTCTTTCACTCTAGAAACGAAACTGGACTGACTGCCAGACCCGCCCCTGCTGAGTAGGATTGAAATTCCCTCCTAATGCAGGATGAAATGGCACTGAGACTCCCCTGCCCCCGCCATTCAAAAGGGCCCAGGGCTCCCAGCCACCACCACCACTAACACAGGAACTGTGGTGACCGGAGCCTCAGGCCCTTTAAATTGCTGCCAGAGCTCTGTGGGGCGTGCTCTAGGCAGCTCTTAGAGATGAGGGAGGGGCTGGGGTAGCAGTGCTCTGGGCAGTGCTGAGGGCTCACTTCCCCAGCCCCGCCCATTCTGAGAGCGCACAGCTGCCCCTCCCCAGTCCAATGTCCTAGCAAGTCTGTCACCCCCCCCCCCCC
The DNA here is from genome assembly GCF_049634645.1 of Pelodiscus sinensis. Classification (NCBI taxonomy): domain Eukaryota; kingdom Metazoa; phylum Chordata; order Testudines; family Trionychidae; genus Pelodiscus; species Pelodiscus sinensis. The sequence continues at coordinate 229,238,048 of NC_134711.1, read as the reverse complement.
CCCCCCCCCATTCTGCATCTGTCTTTAGGAATCACTCTCTTGAATTCACCTCTGAACTTTGAAGCCCCGTATCACAGTCTTGCCTTTCTGGTCATAAAGGGTTCGATGTGACTCCTATTACCCCCTGTCAACATCACTCCTGCATTATCCACAGAGTGACAGGTTTCGGCTGATTTCGCTATTGTGTCTGAGCACACTCCCCCTCCAGCTCCTCGGGGAACCTGTTCACCTTCACCTGGCAACCTCAGGAAATAAGAATTAAACCCAGATTTTGAAAATTATTTCCAGACACAATTTATTTTGCCTGGACACGTCACTAACATCCATAATACTTAATGCAGAACACACAGGTTGCACAAGAGCTATTAGAGAGCAGAGTGGAGCTCTGTGTTTGGGAAATCTGTTGCTGATATTGCAGTAAGGAAATATCTGATGACTTTTCCACTTACTACAGGAGTCCGTGCTTCAGAGGAGATTGCTCGGAAGGACTTGGATAGAATGAAAGGATATAAACCCATGATTATTAGTGCTGCCAGAAAACACAATATGGATCCAGCTGTGATTGCTGGTATCATCTCCCGAGAGTCACATGCTGGACTTGTCCTAGAGAATGGCTGGGGTGATCATGGAAATGCATTTGGTTTGATGCAGGTGGGTAAATGTCAATCAACTAGGGATAGGTATTTTTCAGTACTGTAGCCCAGACAAGGATTGATACTTGGCCTATTGCTAGAAAATACAATAGTGTTGAAGCAGCAATGCATTGCTCTGGCATATGTCAGACAACGCAGTAGAGAGACTGACTCTTGTTCAACCTAACCAGGTTGAACATTTTACCTTTTCACCCAGAAGATTCATTTCTTATTTGTATTATTTATTTAGGAAATATTAACAGGGTTAAAACAGGATCTCCTGATAAATACATCAATGGCCCAAAGTTGCTTCATGACAACATGAAAGCAACTCTTCTGAGCTGCACTGGCTCCTAGAGTGATCCTTTCAAAATACAAACAGGGCTGTATTATCGCTTGAAGCATGTTTGCAGTTTTTATTGCCGTCATTTTTTTACCTCATTGCTGGGAAGCTCCCATCTGGTGTTGAAATCGTCTACAGAATGAATGGAAAACTGTTTAGGCTTAGCAGTCCGAAAGCTAACAGTAAGATTTCCACCACATCAAGCATGGAACTTCAGTATGCTGATGACAATGCAGTTTTAGGCTGAAGATCTAAGAGTGGCAATCTTGAATGTGTTTGCTGATGCTTATGTATGTCTGGGTCTCACCCTCAACATCAAGAAAACCAAAGTGCTCCATCAGCCCTCTCCAAATGAGATACTATGTGGCACACCTATTAAAATTGAGGGAGAGGCACTGGAGAATGTTGATCATTTTCTCTACCTTGGAGGTTATTTTTCATCCAAGGCAGATATTGGTGTAGAAATCCAATATCGTCTGAGCTGTGCCAGTGCAGCCTTTTCTCATTTTGAGGCATGGGATTTTTGAAGATCACGACATTCAAACAGTGATCAATCTTCTTTTCTATCAAGCCATCGTTCTCCCATAACTACTGTATGGGTCTGAAACCTGGACAACCTACAGACATCACTTAAATGTCCTTGAGAAGTATCACCAATGCTGCCCCTGGAAGATCTTGAAGATCAAATGGAAAGACAGGTGCACTAACTTCAGTGTTTTGGAAGAGGCAAAGACCACCTGTATTGAGGCAATGATCATCCATCAGCAACTTTTCTGGACCGGTCATGTTATTCAAATGCCAGACGATCACTTCCCAAAACAGAACATGTTTTCTCAGCTGAAAGAAGGATACCGTAATGTGGAAGGACAACAGAAGCCGTATAAAGACTTGCTAAAGAATAACTTGAAGTGCAACATTGACATTGATACTTGGGAGACACTTGCTCAGGATCACTCAAAATGGAGACTAGTCCTATGCAATGGCTCCTGGCATTTTATATTTGCCCACTGACAAGCCGAGGAGGGGAAGAGGCACAGAGGAAGGGGAGACTGGCTTCTATCATGGTCAGCAGCCTCCTGCTGTACCTGGAAACATTTGTCCTCGCTGTAATAAGGCCTATCCTTGAAACACAAGCTCTATCGCCCACCTGAGAGTCCATAACTCCCATGGAAGATGATCATACTTGACAACAAGTGGTCACCCATCATCATTAACAGGGTTACAAATCCCTGCTGTGTAAATACGAGAACAAATAACAGTCGTTAAAGTTGCATGCTTTTGTTTAGAGACATTATGAAGTAGTACATACATCTGACCTCTCTATTTATTACTATATTACATCATCTAAGATGGCATTGTTAGTGATTTATTTAAACAGAGTGGAATCTCTGATTGAAGACATTTTATAGAGCAGGAATACCTATTAATTGTAATATTCAAAGACACCAGACAGCTGTTCTGCTAATGTTGCTGGTGGATGTGCTCTGAGTGTTGAACAAATGGCAACTAAACATCTAAGCATCTATTTGTCTTCGGTTTCTTTGGCTGAGTACATAATAGGTCCATTAATTTTTCCATAACAACCTGCCATACCATTCTTTAAGGGCTTCACTCTTTTTCTTTCTCCGCTGAGATGTGTCAATATCCCAACTGCTGTGAGCATATGAAAAATTCATTCTTCATTTTCTTTTGTGTGACTAGTTCTTCTAGGAAGGCCCCAGGAGGATTCCAAATGATTGTTTGGAACTAAATAGCCAATGATTTCTTGATATTTGGGTGCAAATTGTGCCTCCGTACTAGCTTATGACCATATGTGTACACATTCTCATTCACCAGTTTGTCCAATGATTATCCCCTATCTATAAAAATGTCCTCATTCACTATTCTTTCTCCAACACTTGTCTGTGTCTCAGTCTCTCAAACCCCATTCGTTTAAGGTTATTCATCTACACAGAGCCTTCTTCCCATGTGTCATATACAAACTTTTTTAAAGAAAGTTGTCTTTTTTGTTTCATAATTGACCAGTTGCCATTGCTTGTATTATAGCTATGTTTCTGTATAAAACAGCTTTCTTTGCTGAAATCATGCCTAACTTTATTGTAGTGGCACCATGGAAGAATGGGCCACCTACTATTAGTTTTGCCCTCTAAATGGATTAGAAAAGTTTCTTTATTGATCGGCCGTCCAATCACATCCATCCCATAGCTCTCCCAATTTTTAAAGATCACTGGTTTGTGATCTAGATTATTTGCAAGGGTCTCACTAGTGAGTGAAATAATGTATCTTACTTCTAGTTCCATCCCATTTCCTAGCATGCATTTAATTTTTGGAGGGTGTGATTTTTTTTTTTTTTTTTTTTGGTATTAATATATAGTAATCCAGTGATCTCATTGCCACAATATTTTTGTCCAATAATGACCGGATGTTTGGCTGGGTTAGAGCCTTTCTCTCCCCCCAGAACACTACAGCTTTGAGCTGGCGGGCTTGATCATATCAGACTGTTTGGAACAGCTAATCCACTCTGTTCAGTGGGTCTGTACAATGTATCTGCATTTATTCTTGATATTTTCTTATTCTATAGGAATTCTTACAATGTTCTCTGTGTTCCTGCTAGGATTTTAGTTGGGAAGACTACAGAAAGATTTTGAAACAAGAAAGATATCCTGAGTAAAATGTGTATGTTGAGTGTGTCTATTCTTTTTCCAACCCAAAATAGCTTATGTCCTTCAGCATTTCACATCCTTTTTTTTCCTTTGTTGAAGTAGTGGTTTGATGTACAGGCAGTCCCCGGGTTACATGGATCCGACTTACATCGGCTCCCTACTTACAAACGGGGTGAGGCAACCCCGCACTAGCTGCTTCCCCCCAGCAGACCAGGGAGACGCGAAGCTAGCGCCTCCCCCCAGCAGACCAGGGAGACTTGGAGCAGCTTTTCTCAGCAGACACCTCAGCTTGAGAATAAAGGACTGAGGCAAGTGAGCTGTGGGAGAATAAAACTGAGCTCTGGAGAAATGTTTGGCTAGAGTTTCCCCTACAATATGTACCAGTTCCGACTTACATACAAATTCAACTTAAGAACAAACCTACAGTCCCTATCTTGTATGTAACCCGGGGACTGCCTGTACATCATGGAGCTTTTGTGGGCTGTTTGATATTTAAATTCCCAAGTGACATACTGAAATTACTGCCCATTTGAACCCAAATGTTTTCAGAAGGAATGACTTCTCAGAGTCTGGTAAATTGACAACTAGTATTTCAGGCTTGGCACAGTTTACTGTAAATCCAGATGTTCCCCAAGTCAGAGATTTTCTTAAAAATAATTGTAGTGTATGCAGCACTTGTTTCCAAGGGGTTTCTGCAAGCTTTATTGCTGTGAGAGATTTGCTGATCCTTTTTCTGTGTGCAGAAAGCTCCGTGGCCTGTGCAGAAAGTAAAGGAGACAATGGACAAGTCCCCCGTAATTCAAACACTGCCTCGCAGAGGACAGGTGTAAAGTGCAGTTATCTGATTAAGGAACTGGGAACCAGTGTGCACGTAAGATAGGACTTCCAACACTATTCTGTCAAAAACTCTTTCTGCTTCAGGTGACATTTTGCTGATCTGGCAATATGGGTGCTTCAAAGTACCAGGGCTACAGATGGCGGGGGAGAGGGAGTAAAGGGGGCTATCACCTCAGCCTGGAGTTTCAAAGGGGCCCGGAGCTCCCGGCTGCTACTGCAGCTACAGCGGTGGCCAAAACCCTAGGCCCTTTCAGGAAGGACAGGTAGGGCTGGCAGGGGAAGGCTAATCTCCAGCCCACCCCTTCTGCGTGAGGCCTTATTCCTTCCAGAAGGGTCCAGAGCCAGACCCCGTCCCCTTTCCCAGGGGTCTGGCATTTCTGTCCTTAGCCCTGTATTCTCAGAATATTGCCTGACTGACATTTGACCAGTGTTAAATGACTCCACTTTGATCTGGATTTATAGAAGATGAGAGCGTGGACTGCACTCAGTAGCTAGTATTTTGGCTAAAATACTTATGCCATGATTCAGCAGTAATATGGGCCAACCAGAGTTGCATACAGTCAGATCTGTTTCAACTTTAGAGAGAAAGACAGCCTACCATCTTTCATAGTTTGTGTAAGATCTTTCCCTAGAACAATAGCTGTTTCTCTCAACAGATCTACTAATGCCACTTTAAATGCCTTATATAATTCAACTAAAAGCCATCAGCCCTGGAGTTTAGGGCCAATAGACAGTATAAAAAGCAGATAAATGTCATCTTCTGTTATTTCTTTATTGAAAGTCTCATGGTCAATTTTGTTTCCCTTTGTCAAGCCAGCTATTTCCAGGTTTTTTTTCTGCATAAATCAAGAGCTTGGAGTATCTGAGCTAGAGAAGTTTTTAGAATCTTTCATTTTGGTGTATAACTCCCTTCTGCTGATGCTATTTAATAGAGGAATAATATATTGTTCTTGAATCTCTTAAGCCAGATGTTTCCAAATGTTGTCACAGGAGCCTCTCTAACTTAAGAAAAACAAAAAGTGTGTTCTTCTCTAGAGCTTATTAAGACACTAGAAAGCATTGAAAATAATATAATTTGTACCAATACGTGTCAGGTGCTTGATGCAGGAAAACTGGCTTTGTAATGCGACATCCAGTTAATGTTTTTGTTCAAACCCAGAGTAACAATATCAAATTTACAGATGGAAAATTTAACTGTTTTCCTAGTCTTGAACAAAGTCTATAAAGTGCCGCAGGACTACTCAGTGTTTTTAAAGTTGGTGTGCATCTGCACTGCACTGTAACTCGAAATAAGATATGCAATTTGAGTGACACAAATTGCGTATCTTATTTCAATGCTATTTCAAAAAAGCTTATTTCATTATTTGGCACTGTTTACACAAGTGCCAAATTTTGAAATAAAATGCTATTCCAAAACATCCCTTATTCCTAATAGAATGAGGCTTACAGGGACATTGGATTAATGAACCTGAACCTGGACTGCTGTGAAGACGTGAGAGTTACTTTAGGATATCTCGATATCCTGAAATAGCGGTGCAATGTAGATGTAGCCTTACAGACTAACACAGCTACTCCTCTCAGACTTTCTACATCTTCTAAGGCAGTAATTTTTTATTTCACTTGTTGTCAGATCATCTCTTGTGGCCTTAATCTCAGGGATCGCCTCCCATATATCCACTTTAGTAGCTATTTGATTGTCTTCTGCCCTTGGTATTTTTTCCTGATTTGGCTGCTATGTGCTCTCTTGGAAGCTGAGTGGTTTCTTCACACTGTGAGCCAGAAAGGCTATAAATGAGGAACCTCTTAAATGTTTAGATTTGGGCATGGGGGAAATCCATCTTCTGCAGTTTGTGCTCCCAGATTTTGGGGGGAATTTAGAAGTCATAGGGGTGGATGGAGGCAGATGTCTTTTGAAAGAGGGAATATCAAAGACCCTGTAAACCTTGATTTACAAGGAGTAAGGGATCTTTCGAAAAAGGGCTTTTTTCCAACATTTGGCCCCGTCTATGCCAAAGAAAAACCTCTGCAAAAAGGATTGGGAAAAGATATGCAAATGAGAGCGCACTTTGCATATCTTCTGTTGAAAAAAACAGCAGTCTAGACGTCGCTTCAGACTTCAGGCGGCCATTGTAGCCCATCCCCCTGCTGATCTCCATGCACTCACAGTATAGGCTTCTTGAATCAGGAGTTATGGTGCAGGTATACTGCAGCAGCAAGCATTGCTCAGTGCTAGCCAGATAACACTGTTCTACAGCCAAAATGTTTCTGAAATAAATGGTCAAACTTTACTAATTCTGGGTCACTGAAAATGATGCTTAAAATTGTTGATTGACTCTAGTTTTCAAGATATGCTATTAGGTCAGTATATACGACCCTTGACTTGCAAATGGTGGAGGATAAGTGAGTTATAAACCAGAAATGACTAAAATACATCTTTGACTGGATCTATGAATAAATCTATGACTGGGTTTGGACAGTACTTGCTTTTTAGGCAAAACAATGAATGATGTAATCTGAAGCTAGCATTGCATGATACATGATATGAATTGCATCATGTTATTCCCAAAAGTCATGGATGATGCAATCATAATGAAGCTTATATCACGCTGCTGAACAAATTGCCCTATATCGGCTCTAGAAATCATACAGTGTCGTGCTCTCTTATTTGTCAGTGTTTGATTTTGCAAAGGGACACATTTCTGTTTAGCCAAAGTGAGCAGAGATGCCTCATACTTGTGTGAACAGTGCAGATAACTTCTGCTATGTTTGTGGTGAAGTGACTCTTGCATCACACAAGCGCAGTAAAACCACTATGGTTAAGAGAGCCTATCACCTTTAGTTTGGCTGCAAAATTGGAGATCAGGACAAGAGGTGGGCCCTACACATATGTTGCAACACTTGTGCAACAAATCTTCGCCAGTGGTTGAACAGGAAAAGGAAATCTATGCCTTTTGCAGTGCCAGTGATTTGGAGAGAGCCAACAGATCATACCAGCAATTGTTACTTCTGCATGGTGCCTCCAGTTGGGAAAGGTGTGTCAAAGAAGAAAAAGTGGACTGTGCATTATCCAAACATTCCATCAGCTATATGTCCAGTACTCCACGGAGAAGGACTGCCGGTTCCTGATGCACCAGAATCATTCTCACTTGAGTCAGACGAGGAAGAGGATGAAACTTCTGGTCCTGAGCCATCAATGTCACAGGACCCACATTTTCTCCCATCCTCCTCCTCTGAACCACACCTCATAACACAAGGTGAACTGAATGACCTTGTCAGGAATTTGGAACTACCCAAGAGTAAGGCAGAGCTGTTGGGCTCCAGACTACAGCAGTGGAATCTCCTGGCAGGTGATGTTAGGGTTTCCATGTTCCGTGACCGTCAAAAGGATCTTGTCCCATTCTTCTTCATGGAAGGTGATCTTGTAGCCTGCAACAACATCGATGGTGTGATGGCAGCCCTCAACATCATTCACGATCCAGATTAGTGGGACTGTTCATTGAGTCATCAAAGACGAGTCTTAAAGCTGTTTTGCTGCATAATGGCAATGTTTTGCCATCAATTCCAGTTGGTCATGCAGTCCATATGAAGGAAATCTATGACAACATGAAACAACTTTTGAGGTGCATAAACTATGACCAACATCAGGGGCAGCTTTGTGGCGATTTGAAGGTTGTTGCTCTCTTGCTTGGTCTGCAGACTGGATACAGGCAGTCCCCGAGTTACGCGGATCCGACTGATGTCGGATCCGCACTTACGAACGGGGCTTTCTCGCCCCGGAGCTTGCAGGCAGCGGGACCGCCCAGAGCGCAGCGGTCCTGCCACCTCAACCTCCGGGATGAGAAAAGCTGCTCCGGGTGCCCTTGGTCTGCTGGGGACCGTCTCCAGCAGACCAGGGACACCTGGAGCAAAGCCGGGGAGGCGGAGGGGTCCTGCGCCTCTGAGGCTTTGCTGTGGCAAAGCCGGGGAGGCGCGGGACGCCGCCGCCGCTGCTGCTTTGCTCCCGGTGCCTCTGGTCTGGTCGGGACCGTCAGTTTCAACAGCAGCTGAATCTGGACGCCAGTTCTGACTTACATACAGATTCGTGAACTTCTTCGAGATGATGCATTTAACCATGCACTGCGTGGCAAGGAAAAGACAGCATGGAAAGCCTTTCAGTTAGTGGCAATAAATATTCTCGGAAACAACAAGGCAGACAACTACAGGTTGTTGGTGGAAAACCTCCTCAAGGCATGCAAAAGCCTTGGTTGCAACATGTCACTAAAGATTTTTTTTTTTTTTTCCACTGAACTGCGGAGCAGTGAGCAATGAGCACGGCAAGCGATTTCACCAGGACATTGCAACAATGGAGAAATGCTGTCAGGGCAAATGGAGCCCATCAGTGCTTGCGGACTATTGCTGGATAGTGACAAGAGATGCTCCATTTAATGAATACAAGAGACAAGCCAAGAAGCACCGAGTAGACACTGAATAGGACTAAACTATGTACATAATAGTTTTTTGCCTTTTTGTTTCATAATAAATTTTATTTATATAACCCTTTTGCTGATTTTTAAAGTGTTACATAAACCAGACAGGTGAAATATTATCATGTAAAGCAACCATAAACACATGAAAAGACTTAGGTTTACAATTTATGATTAAAACTCTATCTACACAATATACATAGACGTAAAATGTAAACTTAAATATATTGGAAACAGTAGCCAGTCAGTTGTTTTAATTGTCATATTTGAATTCAGCACATCAAAATACATAGTAAATAGCACATTTTTATCTCTGAAGCAGATGACATCTAAAAAATTGTAGACCAGTGTAATTAACGACTATAACTTGAAATGGTGAAGAAGATGCATATTAGGATAAACCCTTCTTCATTAGCAGTATCCAATGTACTCTCCCTCAGTGTTTGTTGGGATTACAGTGAGAAGTACAGTAAAGTTGAATATTTGAGTAATTTCTCAACCACGGTTTGAGACTGAGTCGCGTAGAGTGTTCTGGGAGGGAAGAACAGCAGAAATACATCATCTTTTTCAGTAGTAGTGTTCTCTCTGTACATCTAGGTTGATAAACGCTACCATACCCCAGTCGGATCATGGAATAGCCAGGAACATCTCGATCAGGGGACAGGCATCCTTGCTGATATGATTAACACAATTGAAGATAAGTTCCCTGAATGGACCACGGAACAACAGCTGAAAGGTACAATATAGACTGTTTTCAGGCCAGGAGCTAAGGAGATTTCTAGCACAAAAATCATGTTAGAGGGTTTTTTGTAACTGATATTTTAAATGCTTTTTATTTCTAAGTATCATTTTTTTTCACCATGGGCGCTGATTATCTTTCTGATTTTTTTGTTTGTTTGTTTGCATAGTTGGGCAGCGAAACTGGTTAGTCAGTTACAGCAGGGTTTTTTTGTTCTTTGACGCAATACTGAGTGGTGGGTTTCCAACACTGTGTAGGGAACATTTATAAATCCATTCCCACCCTCTCAATCTAGTTTATACAGAAATGTAGGCCTCTACTAATTCACCATCAGTAAAATCCTGGTGCCTTTGAAGGCAATGAGCACTTGCAGTTTATTTGAATCATTCCAGGAATTATCCCTATATCACTATAGGAATGTGGGTGTGGAGTGCATTTTTAGGAATGGGACAGAGCTTCAAGTAACTGCAAAATTGTGCACTGCAATATGGAGCAGAGATTCAGGAAAGGGAGTGGAATTAAATGCGAGTTCATGTTTTAATTTTCTCCCTTACTTTACATTCAGTCCTGCAAATAATTGTAATATGGTAATTGGAGCTTGTGTTCTATTAAAAATAGGCCTGGTTCAAAGATTTAGTGTGTCTATTTGAATGTGCTTAACCAAATGGTTCACCAAGCTCCTGCCACTTTTTTGACATAAAAACCCTAAAGCCCTCTAATTCTGCGTGGACTCAGCAGAGAGCCTCCTTTTTATTTAATTACAATGTAATAAAGAATTCATACACAGCCAATTTTTTTACTTTATTTAATATCCTAAATAAAAAGAAGAAAGATCTAGCTGGAATTTTTATTGTTTTTTTTTCTTTTTTCTGTATGTAATTTAAATTCCCTTTTAATGTTTCAGGTGGGATTTCTGCCTACAATACAGGACCAGGAAACGTCCATAATTATCCTGGAGTGGATAATGGCACAACTCACCAGGATTATGCCAATGATGTAGTTGCACGAGCCAAGTTTTATAAGAGAAATGGATATTGAATATGGGGAGTTCTCTTTTGCATACACAATAGCGCTTGCTTGCTTAAATAAGCAGGGTTGTAAAAAGGGTGGGGCAAGTGGGGCAATTTCCTCAGGTGCATCATAATCAGGGATGCAGAGACACAACAAGTAAAAATAATAAGCTGCAAAAATAAAGAGAGACATACGCTAACCCTTAGAGGTGGGGCATAATTAATATTTTGCCCCAGGTGCAAAAATTCCTAGTTACACTTCTGCAAATAAGAGTTTACAGACTCAGCCACCAAATTTTTCCAGTCTTGGTGTTATATGGTAACTTCAGAACAAATGTGGTCTTACCAAAAGGAATGGAAATAGGATAGAACATTATTAAAACTCTTATCTGATTGATTCTCTGAATTATTACAGCTGCTCTGTCTGGCTAGTCATAATCATCTGTCTTCCAATTTCGAGCAACGACATGAGATATTTCAGTATTTGCTGCTGTCTTAACAATAAAAGAGGAAAGTAATCAGTTGGGGGAAGGAAGCCTGAACTTTAAATTCCTGATTTCTTTTGATTAGTTTGTCCTTGCAACTATACATCTGCAAGCCAACAGACCCACCGGGCCTAGGCAAACTGGGGGCATGGTACCATACTCTAAGAGGTGGGGCCTTAATTGGAGGGGGCAGGGCCTTGGCAGTTGGCCCTTAGCACTCTCGGGAATGTGCCGCCCAAGGCTCTGTAGAGCACCTCACAGGGCTTTGGCATTGATTTAAAGGGTCCAAGGATGTTGCCCAGTCCTCTGTCAACGTGCTTGGCTGAACACATGTCTGTAAACAGACAATAGGTGGTGATGGATCCCTTTAATCAAACTGAAATAAGGATACAGACTGAATGGCTACATCTAGACTGGCATGATTTTCCGGAAATGCTTTTAACAGAAAAGTTTTCCGTTAAAAGCATTTTTGGAAAAGAGCGTGTAGATTGGCACAGACGCTTTTCCGCAAACGCACTTTTTGCGAAAAACGTCTATGGTCAATCTAGACGCGCTTTTGCACAAAAAAGCCCCAATCACCATTTTCGCGATCAGGGCTTTTTTGTGCAAAACAAATCTCAGCTGTCTATACTGGCCCTTTTGCTCAAAAGTTTTGCACAAAAGGGACTTTTGCCTGAACGGGAGCAGCATAGTATTTCCGCAAAAAGCACTGAATTCTTACAGTAGGAAGTCAGTGCTTTTGTGGAAATTCAAGTGGCCAGTGTAGACAGCTGGCAAGTTTTTCCAGAAAAGCGGCTGGTTTTCTGGAAAAACTGGCCAGTCTGGACACAGCCAATAAGAATAGTAGCAAATGCAGCAAGAGTCAAATATTTATCTTTCCAGTTGGAAAGTTAGCAAAGGTTGGATAATGATAATAGTCCATGTAAAACCAGAATAGCAAAGTAAAAAGTGCCTAGGACTGGCCCCTGCCAGAAAACAGGATACTGAGCTAGATGGACCATTGGTCTGACCCAGTGCGGTCATTCTTATGTTTACAGTAGTGAGACACTCAGCATATCCAATAGGAGCATTTCCTGCTGTGCCTCAAGAAGTGAACCCAGGAACTCAGGTGGCTGGCTCACAAAGAAGAGAAATCCAGCAGCTACTGGATCTGTCAAAATTCAGTCCCAATGATGAATTGTGCAGCTTTAAGAAGGCAGCAGTCACAACAGCAAGGACTAGATCCTCTTGGGCAGCTTGCATGGCTCCCTTCCTTTCAGGAAAAGCTCCTACCAGCCTTTGCTTGCTGACAATCCTACACAAATGGTAGAAAAAGCCATTCTAGATAAAACAGAGGCAGACTCCAGAACCACACCAGCCCTACACTAGAATAGAGCATTTCCCTGGGAAATTCACCTTTGTTCGGTGGCACCCTGGGCTATTGGCCATGGTACCTGGCAACAAAATGGTTCTAGGCCAACATGTCTTCATTGACTAAAGCAGAGAATATTATAATCATTGAATAATTTCTAAGGACCATCTTTAGTCCAAGGCAGGTTCCGGAGGACTTCTACTAATGAGGCTGTAATGAGCACACAGGCCTATGTGCAACTTGGTAATGCCAAATCACCCAAACAAGGAGTTAGATCATGGGCAGGCAATACTTTTTGATAGGGGGGGCACCTCAAGATTTTTGTAAGCGGTCCAGGGCCACACTCTTCCATGATATTCATGGAGGAGGCGTGGGGTCTGGGATGGAGGTTGGGTGCAAAAGGGATCTTGTGGTAAGGGATTTGTTGCAGGAAGGGATGTGAGGTCTGGGTGGGAGTTTGGATGAAAGGGGCAGTTGTGACTTGGGGCAGGGGACTAGACTGCACAAGAAGTTACAGGGGTTCTGATTGTGACCTGGGGCAGCAAGTGCTTGTGACCTGGGGCAAAGGATTGGGATACAGGGTTTGGGAGGGGGTATGGGTTCAGAAGGGGAACAGTGCATTTGGCTTATGTGGGGTTGAGGGAGGAACCGAGGGACTAGTGTGCCAGAGGCAGGCTCTGGCTGGGAGACTTACTTGGGTGACCCCAGCCCAGCATGTTTCTCATGCAGTGTCCCTGTTTGCCCTGCACCAGCTGCATGGTGTGTCAGTGAATAAGAGCCTCAGGAGAGAAGGAAGGGTGCTTCACATGCTACCTGATCTTCAAACAAGAAGCTCCCATTGGCCAGAAAGAGGCCAATGGGATTGTGTTGGGGGCAGGGGCCATGTATGAAGATTCAAATGACCCAGCAGCTGCTTTTCTGAGCAGCATATGGAGGGTTCCTGCTTAGGCTCTGGGCTGCTGCCCCCTTCCAATAGCTCCTACTAGGATTGGGGGAGTGCCTGGGCTCCAGCTGGCACTCAGGACTTCAACCCTATGCAGCTCCTCTCTGGGTTCAGGAGGCTACAGTCCCTTTGGAGCCCAGGCAAGAGCCATGGGAAGAGAGAGAGGGAGGGAGGGAGGGGAAAGCAAGGGCAGCAGCATTCCTGGAGCCCAGGTGATCTGATTCCAAGCAGGAGCCACAAGGGGGGAGAGAACAGATCCCCTGGAGCTTGAGTGCCCAGAGTCTCCCTCCCACCAGCAGGAACTGCAGGGGGAAGGAGAGGAGGAGCAGCGGCAGCCACCCCAGAGCTGGAGTTCTGAGCCCAGGCAGGAGCCAGAGGGAGAGCAAAGCCTGGAGCAAGGATGTTAAATGGCTAATCGAATAGCCAATAAGGGTGCCTCTGTCTCTGAAGTGTAGCAACTGCCTCAGGGCTGTTGCTATACTTCAAAGGCGACAGCGCAGCAGGGGACTCAAGCAGTCCTCTGCTGGCCTCATGCGCCCCGTGGCATTTGAAAGCGGCAGGGTCAGTGGGGGAGTCCCCAGCTGGCTCCTGGCTGCACACAACATTTCAAAGCAGCAGCGCGGCATGGAGCTCAGGATCTGGCCCCAGGCTCCACGCAGCACAGCCGCTTTGAATCATCCCCACCTCGTTCCCTCCCCTGCTGCCTCTTTCTGATAGAGGAGGCAAGGGGGTGGGGAGGGAGCAAGTAGTCAACTGATAAGCATTGCTTAATTGACTAGTCATTCACATCCCTAGCCCAGAGCTAGGCAGAACCTGCAGGGACTGGAGCTGTGGCAACCACAGCCCTGAGCCCTGGCTGAAGCCATCCCCTGCAGGGAAGGTTGCCCTGGCTTGTTCAGGAGCCTGAAGCCCAATTCTGTGGTTGCTGCAGCACAGAAATAACCTCGTGTGTGTGCTGCCCATGGAGGTGGGTCTGATCTTCCAATAACAGCCAAGAAGGGAAAGTCCTTTACTGCTTTCTCAGAAGTTCACTCCTTCATAAGGAATAAACATCTCAAAATCCAGACACCTCTGACCTGTGGAGGAGTCAAATAATGTCTAGGGTGAGAAATTATTAGTTGTAACTAGTTTCTTTGGTGAATTTAGAGTGGATTGTGGCTTTGTATTATTATTGTGTGCTTTATTCCATTTGCTACCTCTTTAGCCACTTAAATACATCTTTTCATAATTAGTAAACCTATTTCTGATTTATAATACAATCCAGTTCATGTAATTTCTTACTGGCAGGGGTGGGCAGAGATAGTCTGTGCATATCTTCCCTCACATTGTGGTGAACCTCATATAACTTTGAGTATGTACTACAAAGGGGAAGGGAAATCTGGGTGCTATAGTAAGTCCCTGAAGTTGAGGCTTCCTAGAACTGTTCTCAGTGATGGTATTTTCTGTAGCTGGCTGTGACCCTAGTTCTAAGCTTTGCTAGAGGAGGCTTTAGTGCCTGGCTTAGCAAGACAGCTTAAGCGGGGCCCAGGCTGATGAAATAGGCTGACTCAGTGGTATCTTAACACCTTAGCTGGCATCCCCAGGCTGCTCCCAAATGCTCACAACGTGCATATGACTCATTGGATCACTGCAAATCCCACATCAAGCACAGAGTTAGGACTGAACTTCCTGCTTTGTTGTCAGCTGCTGTGTGTGGTGTTCTCCCTATGTATCATCCCAGCACTGCACTGTACAGCTGGTTCAGCAGCCCTCAGCAGAACTACTCAGAAAGACCAGAGTCAGTTTGCTGATGAAGGCTCTCGGCCAGGTTTATTGTTAAAGAAGCACAGTCCCTAGTAGCCTCCAGCCTCTATGGGAAAACTCACTCAAATATGCCTGCCACAATGGACCAGCTCATTCACACCAGGATTTTCTGCTGTCCCCTCAGCTGGACAAAGGTGCCCCTCCTGCTATTTCTTTGGATACATTGGTGCAAAGAAGTTACATGTCACAATCCTGAGATAGTTACTGATCCTACCCATTGTATCTGTTGCTTTAAAAACAAAACAAAAACAAAAAAACCCACACATTTCTGTCCATGATCCTATCCTCATCTTACTTGGGAGCAGTGAGTTCCTGTACTATCTTTCAGGACTATATTTACATCTTAACTCTATATTGGGTTGCTCCCATACACCCCCCCTGGAATGTCTTCACATGAATACCCTGCACCTAATACCTCTGAGAAGTGCCTCTGATTTAGCAGCATTAGTCACGTCATTGTCAAGTTCATTGATCAAACAGTTACCTTGTAAGAAAGAATCTGTTTTATGATAAGACTCGACTTTTGCTCATAGCATGGCTTTTGCTGACTTTGATTCAGGCTTTTGACCTCACACCAGGCCTCATGCTGCAGGCTCTCTTTCTACTGTTTTGCTAAGCTGCCCACACCCCAGCCAAATACACTGTAACAACATATGCAACCACTTAACACTAAGATAAAGACTTAGTGCCAGCTATTGGTGGTGGTGATGTTCACAATCATTACAGAAAAAAAACCCAGCATAACAAATGTAAGCACAAGTGGGCAGATTGGAACCTGGGACACTTGAAAGTAAATATAGGAGCTTCTATAGCTAGTTCTCAGCTTAGGCTATAGAGCTCACTCATTGTTATTTCTTGCTGTAAGTTGTCTAAGAGCCACTACATCGGACAGTGAACCACATCCCATAGGCATGTGGGTTACACACACACACCTGGAAGATGATCATGTTATAACAGCTTACCAGCACAGGTTCTGCAAAGAAAAAAAAATCCACATCTCACTAATCACTAATTGACTGTCAGGAAAGTAATGGAGAAAAGAGGACGAGTTCACATCATTTAGTTAGACTTCAAAAAGCCCAGAGTCCCATACAGGAGGTACTAAATAAGTTGTCACGGTCTGAGTCTCAAAGTATCGTGGTAGATCAAAAATTAGCTAAAAAAGAAAGAAAGGGGTAGGATTAAACGGCCAGTTTCCATCATGCTAAAATGTTAATAAGTGGGCACCTCAAGTTTCCCAGTAAGACCCCATAATGCTTAATGCCTTTGTTAATAATCAGGGAAGGGATGTAAGCAGGTAGGCAGCAAAATATGCAGACAACACAGTTATTAAGGTTAGTAAGAACCAGGGATGACTGTGAGGAATTTCAGAGGGACATAAACAAAATAGAATAGTGATAGAGATGCAGCTGTGTTAGTCTGGTCTAGCTGAAACAAAAGCCAGAACTATGTAGCACTTTAAAGACTAACAAGATGGTTTATTAGGTGATGAGCTTTTGTGGGCCAGACCCACTTCCTCAGATCAATATGTGGAAGAAAACTGGCACAATCATATGTACCAAAGTGATACAATCAAAAAAAGTGAACACATATAAAAATGACGAATCAGGTTTAAGAACAGAGGAGCGGTGGGGGGGGGGGGGAGGTAAGTGTCTGTGAGGTAATGACATCAGGGGGTGATAATTGGGGAATTATCTCACCCTTTGTAATGGGTGAGATAATTATAATAGCATAGTTAGGTCCAATTGGAACTTTCCCTTACAACAAACCCCGGTGCCAGCTTTGTCCACATACAGGCAGTCCCCGAGTTACGCGGATCCGACTTATGTCCTCCGGGGCGAGAAAAGCTGCTCTGGGTGTCCCTGGTCTGCTGGGGGGGGGGGGGCGCAGCTAGTGCACCCCCCCCCCCCAGCAGACCAGGCTTTTGTTGTGGATGCCTGGGGTAGAGCAGCTGGGGTGCTGCCGGGTTGGTCCTGGGGGGACCTACCCGGCAGCGCCCCAGCTGTTGTGTCCCAGGCTCCAGATTCAGCCGCTGTTGAAACTGATCAGTGGCTGATTCCAGGAAGCTGGGGGCAGAGGAACTCTGCCTCAGGCTTCCTGTATTCAGCCCCTGGTCAGTTTCAGCAGCAGCGCTGAATCTGGAGCCAGTTCCGACTTACGTACAAATTCAACTTAAGAACAAACCTACAGTCCCTATCTTGTACGTAACCCGGGGACTGCCTGTAAATATTTACAGGCAGTCCCCGGGTTACGTACAAGATAGGGACTGTAGGTTTGTTCTTAAGTTGAATCTGTATGTAAGTCGGAACTGGCGTCCAGATTCAGACACTGCTGAAACTGACCGCCAGTTCTGACTTACATACAGAATCAACTTAAGAACCCCAGGCGTCCCCAAGTCAGCTGCTGCTGAAACTGATCAGCAGCTGATTCCAGGAAGCCCGGGGCAGAGCAACTCTGCCTGGGGCTTCCTGTAGTCAGCGCTGGTCAGTTTCAGCAGCAGCTGACTTGGGGACGCCTGGGGCAGAGCAGCTGGGGTGCTACTGGACCAACCCAGCAGCACCCCATCTGCTCTGCCCCAGACGTCCTGATTCAGCCGCTGCTGAAACTGACCAGCAGCGGCTGAATCAGGACCTGGGGCAGAGCAGCTGGGGTGCTGCCAGGTTGGTCCAGTAGTGCCCACGGGCGCTGCAGGACCAATCGGCAGCGCCCCAGCTGCTCTGCCCCAGAGTCCAAAACAAAAGCCTGGTCTGCTGGGGGGGGGAGCACACTAGCTGCGCCCCCCCCCCCCAGCAGACCAGGGACACGGGGAGCAGAGCCGCAGCGGCAGCGGGGTGCCGCGCCTCTGAGGCTTTGCTCTGGCAAAGCCTCAGAGGCGAGGGACCCCGCCACGGCTGCGGCTTCAGTCTGGGTGCCTGTGGTCTGCTGGGGACGGTCCCCAGCAGACCACAGGCACCCTGACTGAAGCCGCAGCCGCGGGGGGGTCCCGCGCCTCTGAGGCTTTGCCAGAGCAAAGCCTCAGAGGCGCGGGGAACCGCCGCTGCTGCCGCTCCAGTCTGGGTGCCTGTGGTCTGCTGGGGATGGTCCCCAGCAGACCACAGGCACCCGGACTGAAGCCGCAGCCGCGGGGGGGTCCCGCGCCTCTGAGGCTTTGCCAGAGCAAAGCCTCAGAGGCGCGGAGAACCGCCGCTGCTGCCGCTCCAGTCTGGGTGCCTGTGGTCTGCTGGGGACGGTCCCCAGCAGACCACAGGCACCCGGACTGAAGCCGCAGCCGCGGGGGGGTCCCGCGCCTCTGAGGCTTTGCTAGAGCAAAGCCTCAGAGGCGCGGGACCCCCCCGCGGCTGCGGCTTCAGTCCGGGTGCCTGTGGTCTGCTGGGGACCGTCCCCAGCAGACCACAGGCACCGGGTCTCAAGGGGCAGCAGCAGCGGTTCCCGCGCTTCTGAGGCTTTGCTCTGGCAAAGCCTCAGAAGCGCGGGAACCCGCCCGGTGCCCCTGGTCTGCTGGAGACGGTCTCCAGCAGACCAGGGGCACCGGAGCAGCTTACAAACGGGGCTTTCTCGCCCCGACTTCCGGGGCGAGAAAGCTCCGTTCGTAAGTGCGGATCCGACGTAAGTCGGATCCGCGTAAGTCGGGGACTGCCTGTACTCTTCTGACGTCATTATTTGACCTAACCATGCCTATTACAAGATCAAGAACACATATTCCTGTTCATCCAGAAATATAATCTATGCTATCATGTGCCTAAAGTGTCTGTCTGCCATGTACATTGGACAAACGTCTCAGACACTTCGCCAAAGAATCAATGCACATAAAACAGACATCAGACTCTCTCACAGAGAGAAAGCTGTTGCTTGCCATTTCAGCCAGGCTGACCATTCTCTCAATGACCTTAAAACGTGTATATTGCTTCAGAGCGATTTTAACTCCAGACTTCAAAGAGAAGCTTCAGAATTGTCATTCATGCTTAAATTTGACACTTTGGCTACGTCTACACTGGCCCCTTTTCCGGAAGGGGCATGTAAATTTCACTAGTCGTCGTAGGGAAATCCGCGGGGGATTTAAATATCCCCCGCGGCATTTAAATAAAAATGTCCGCCGCTTTTTTCCGGCTTTTAAAAAAGCCGGAAAAGAGCGTCTACACTGGCCCCGATCCTCCGGAAAAAGTGCCCTTTTCCGGAGGCTCTTATTCTTACTTCAAAGTAAGAATAAGAGCCTCCAGAAAAGGGCACTTTTTCCGGAGGATCGGGGCCAGTGTAGACGCTCTTTTCCGGCTTTTTTAAAAGCCGGAAAAAAGCGGCGGACATTTTTATTTAAATGCCGCGGGGGATATTTAAATCCCCCGCGGATTTCCCTACGACGACTAGTGAAATTTACATGCCCCTTCCGGAAAAGGGGCCAGTGTAGACGTAGCCTTTATGTATGGGTCTCAACAAAGATGCTAATTATCTCACCCATTACAAAGATAGCTTCCTCAGTTATCACCCCAATGTCATTACCTCACTTTTAAAAAAAATAAGATGCAGAAGGAAAGGGATGGAAAGCCACACCAAAACTTGTATAATGCCTTTATGTAAATCAATGGCATGGGCCCATCCGGAATGCAATGCACAGTGCAGGTCACCTCATCTCAAGAAAGATATTGCAGGTGGAGATTCAGAGAACAGCAATGCTAGTGTGACCAAGGGACTGGAAGAACTCTCATACGAAGAAAGACTGCAATTGTTCACCCTAAAATAGGAGCTGAACAAGAGGGAATATGATAGGTGTATAAAGATATTAATGGTCTAAAGAAAGCAGATCGGGGACCTCTGTTCTCCCTAACTCATAACATACAAACAAGGGGACCATTCAAAGAGATTAAAAGGCAGAGAAGCTGAAAACAATAAAAGGAAATACTTTTCCACGCAGTGTGTAATTGATCGATAGAACTGGCTGAAGAGGAAGTACACAAAGCCAAGGACATAACATAATTCAATAAGGGATTTACATGGATGTCAAGAATATCTGAAGTTATCGTAATGAAAACAAGAATTTTCAGAGGCAAGGGGGCCGAGCCCCCTGCTCGCTGCACTCGCCAACCCCCCTCTTAGTGTGGGTAGGCAGCCTCGGCTCTCCCCCCAGGTGTGGGGAGGGCCAGGCCAATGCCGCAATATGGCAGCCCCAGCCCGCCCTTCTCCCCGGCCACTGGGCCGAGGACACAGTGTGACAGCCCCAGCCCTGCTCACCCCAGCCATCAGACTGGGGCCACACCAGCCCCAGTTCTTCCTCCCCTGGCCAAGACCACGCCAGCCCCAGCTGTTGCCCTCTCACACCAGCTGCCAGGTTGAAGCTGCACCCACCCACCACCCACACATACGGACAAGGCTGTGCCAGTTCCAGCTTTCTCCGACTTGAACCACTAACTGAGGCTACAGCAGCCCTGACTGTCCCCCACTGAAAACAGGGAAGGAGGAGGCCATGCGGCTGAGGGTGGAGACAGGCAGCGAGACACTGAGTGACGTGATGAAGTCAATGTCAGCCAGCAGGAAAAATTTAATTAGATATAGCGGTAGAGAGAATAAACCTTCTGTTTCATATCTTAAGCCAGTCTCTTACTAGTAAAAACCTGGATCAAACCTACGTGGGCTACACTAGGCTCTTACATTACCCTCCTGCACATTAGTCTCTGTCCACTGGCAGGTACAGGATAGTGAATTACATGCACCTGGGTTGTAATCCAGTATGTCAAGTCCTATGTAGTCTGAATGTTATGCAAAAATCAAGGACTTCTGAGACATATGTGGAGATTCCTGTGGTAATTTATGAAGAGTGTACCTTGACTGGGTTGTTGTGATGTTTACATTGTGTGCATGTATTGTGTTAGCTCTACAGCAGAATTGCCAGAAAATGCATCCGAGGAACGAGAAATGACTACAGATATAGCTATCTTTGTTCTTCCCATGCCACGTCTGTACATTTGGTTTTAGTTGTGAGACAATACGACCTATTAACCAGAGTCAATAATCTATCCTTGTCTGCAGGGCTGGGTGGCCCACTGGCCAGTGTCAAACTCACTCCCTTGTCTGCAGGGCTGTGTGGCTCATTGCTTACAGACAGGAAATGGGGAAAGGAGTCTAGGCCCTCCCTCTCTACTGCACTCCAGCCAAAGGTTCTATTAGTCATTGTAGCTTGAACCACTGAGTTGGTGGGGAAGAGTTCTGACTGAAACATGCGATCTCTTGGCTTTGGCTCACTCACTGGTTTGCCACCATCTTCTCCTTGGTGGGCGCGTGTTTTTAGTTTGCCCATAGAATCGTCTGTGATGCCAAAACAGTGCTGAGGACTGGAAGAAAACATTTATGAATGCCTTGTCTTTGGTTTGGACCTTGCCACAGATCTTTTACAGAGGAGACTGTGAAACCAGAGAAAGATGGGGGAGGAGAGACTGCTGGGAATAGGAAGTTTTAATTTTGAAATTTGAATCATGCCAAATAATGAAAGATTATATTTTTCCTCATGCCAGCTCCTACAATGGCACACACTGCAGTTTGTGTTAGTTATGAAACTTGAACAAGCTGAGTAAACAAGGAAGTACTGGCAGGTGTATATAAAGCTCTTCAAAACCATCCATCTTCTAGGAGAAGAGAAATTGAAGACAGGTGAGTAAAATATTAAGCTAATTCAGAGAGGGAGCTATTCTGAATTCTGTTCCTTAGAAAAGTCCTGGGGGTAGTCATGTAAAGCCAAATTCTCATGCATTGACTTTAGTGAGAGTTCTGCTGGAGGAAAGTCTCCAGGAATTGTCTTTAGATAAACATCTATGTTATGAAGTAGGAGTGTAATTCCCAGCTCACATACACAGTCACTCACCCTTTTTGCTCGAGGGCACTTGTAATAGCATGCACGACTAGCTTCCCTTCCAGGCTCAGAAGGCTTCAGTGTAGTGGAACACACATGTCCTTTTTTCCTTCCCAGTTTCATCACCACCAGCGTCCAGCTAGATAGAAATGCTACAAAGTTTTGCTCATCTCCCAAGCAGAATCAGTCACCAGCTACAAGGCTTCTAACTCCCTCCCTCACTAACTTCTCCTTGCCTTTTGGCTCCCTCCCAGACTTTGTAACCTCTGGCTCCCAGGCCTACAGGCATTGCCAGTTTTCAGGCAGACACCAAGGTTTTCCACCAGCCCCAATCTGTTCCTCTTTTTAAGAATGTAAGAATGGCCATACTGGGTCAGACCAAAGGTCCATCCAGCCCAGTACCCTGTCTGCCGACAGTGGCCAATGCCAGGTGTCCCAGAGGGAGTGAATTGAACAGGTAATGATCAAGTGATCTCTCTCTTGCCATCCATCTCCAGCCTTTGACAAACAGAGGCACAAAGGAGGCAGGGATTAATGAGGTGGTAGCTTAAAGCAGCCAGTCAGGGCCCGGGTGGGCTGTATAAGAAGGACTTCACATCAGAAGAGTCAATGGAGGAACTCAGGGGTGGGCACTGTGAGAGGGCACTACCCAAAGGA
Organism: Pelodiscus sinensis; assembly: GCF_049634645.1. Lineage (NCBI taxonomy): Eukaryota > Metazoa > Chordata > Testudines > Trionychidae > Pelodiscus > Pelodiscus sinensis. The sequence goes on along the minus strand of NC_134711.1, from coordinate 229,215,287 downwards.
AAGGGTGCCCCAACCTGGGAGGAAGATAGCCCCCAATGTATTGGAGACCCTGAAAGAGATAGGTAACTACAGGCAGTCCCCGGGTTATGTACAAGATAGGGACTGTAGGTTTGTTCTTAAGTTGAATCTGTATGTAAGTCGGAACTGGCATCCAGATTCAGCCGCTGCTGAAACTGATCAGTTTCAACAGCGGCTGAATCTGGACGCCAGTTGTGACTTACATACAGATTCAACTTAAGAACCCCAGGCATCCCCAAGTCAGCTGCTGCTGAAACTGATCAGCAGCTGATTCCAGGAAGCCCAGGGCAGGGGCTTCCTGTAGTCAGCCACTGGTCAGTTTCAGCAGCGGCTGACTTGGGGACGCCTGGGGCAGAGCAGCTGGGGTGCTGCTGGGTTGGTCTAGTAGCGCCGCCACTCCTCAGCGCTACTGGACCAACCCAGCAGCACCCAAGCTGCTCTGCCCCAGGCGTCCTGATTCAGCCGCTGCTGAAACTGACCAGCAGTGGCTGAATCAGGACGCCTGGGGCAGAGCAGCTGGGGTGCTGCCGGGTTGGTCCAGTAGCGTCCAGAGCGGCGCTACGGGACCAACCGGCAGCGCCCCAGCTGCTGTACCACAGGCATCCGGAGCAAAGCCGTGGAGCACGGGGGCAGCGGGACAGCCCAGACGCGCCGTGGCTGTCCTGCTTCCCTCGGGCTCCGTGGCTTTGCTCTGCTTTGCCCCCCGTCCCCCTGGTCTGCAGACCAGGGGGATGGGGGGCAAAGCAGAGCAAAGCCGGGGAGCACGCGGGCAGCGGACAGCCCTGTCCGCTGCCCGCGTGTTCCGCCGCTTTGCTTCCTCTCCCTGGTCTGCTGGAGACCAGGGAGAGGGAGGGCCCCATTCGTAACTGCGGATCCGACATAAGTTGGATCCGCGTAACTCGGGGACTGCCTGTATTGCCAAGACACCACCAGAGGAGATTGCTCCTGGGTGGCAGAGCTAATTCTCGAGATAGACACAAGAGGTGCTGTGGTAGAGAGTACAGCCCTGTTACACTACTAAAATCAGTAGTGCAGTTGTGGGAACATGGACCATGGAAAGCAGCGATAGGGACTAGCAATGTGGAGTACTGACCTGCCCAACCCCATGGATATGTACTCCCCGTGCCACCACTCACCGCGGACTGTGGTCCTGCAGCCATGTCACTATTTTTAGTGCATTTAGTTAAGGAAAGCTAGCATGAGAATGTCTACGGAAGCTGGGAATCACAGCCCTAGTCCATGATGAAGACATATCCTTAGTAGCTGTTTAATGCTATAAAGTGCTGTATGCTGCATAGAAGAGATGAGGTATCTGATGATTATTTAGATTACTTTTTAGAAAATCAGCATCCTGGAATTGATGTAAAGAGTGGAGGGGATAATCTCTTCTATTCTGCTCATAGAAATAACAATTAGCAAACAACTGCCCCATGTGTATAGGAGACCCTGGCATAGAGTAAAGGTGCATGTATAGCCGTGGCAGGTACCTTCAACAGTATTATTTTTACTGATTCCAGATCAAATATTACTGGGGTTTGTACTTTGAAGTAAGCTACTAAGATGCTATGGGGCAAATTATGAATATGATCAAATTTAAATTATTACAATTTGCTGTGTTTAGTCTCCCAGATCTTTTTGACACTGAAATCTTTGTGTTCAGTGTCAAAAGAGACATAGGTATTATTGTGCCCACCATCCCAATATTTACACGAGTACACAAAATTCCCTTCGATCTAAGTATTTGCACATTCAGTGAAGAAAGACATCCCATCGTTTCTTTGTATTTCTTCACACCAGTATTTGCATATTTAGATATTTCAATTTTTCTGCAGACTTGGATTTATTTTCCAGCTCTCTTGGTCACTTGAGAAGAACTGTCCCCATGGTACTCACGCTGATGATTCTGGGCCTTGCTGCCCTTTTTGGTGAGTTTGAGGTCCATGTCTATTTCACTATTTCATGTCTAAACTCACTTCCAAAGCAACAATGTAAAGAGATGACTATGGGGAAGGGACAATATAAGAGATTAAGGCATTTTTCTGAACCTTCCTACAAAACCTAATTATGGACATGGAAGAATGAGTTTATGTTCACAACAGGTATTAATGTAAAATCACTCCATTTAATTTCAGGTACTTCTGCGAGTCAGACCAAATGCTATGGTGACATAACCAAGGTTGATACCATTGGGGCTTCCTGTAAAACTGCAAAAGCAGAAGGCTTAAGCTTCTGTGGTGAGTAGAATGCTGCTGTATCTCAGGACACAGAATCATTAAAATGATCTATAGTACTTTACACGCATGAATGGATTAAACCTCACAATATTTTAATCGACTAATTTCCTCATTTCACATGAGGAGAAAACTAAGACAGAGGAATATTAAATCTTTGGTGTAACTCCCCTGGTTTCAATGGAGCTACATTTGGGATGAAACCATCAGTGTTTACACAGGTGGCTTATGATTCTTTAGGCGTCCAACCTCAAATATTTCGGACCTAATTATCAGAAGTGCTCACATAAGCACCTCTAATTAAAGTTACCAGAAGCTGTGAATGTTCAAAATCTATGAAAATCAGGCCCAAGGTATCTCTTCTTGAAGCATTCAAAATTAACTGTCACTTATTAAAATTTGATCCAGGTGACTTTCCTGAGGCTGCTCAGCAAATCAGTGGCAGAGCTGGGATTGGTACTGAGGATTTCCTGTTCCCAGTTGCTCAGTTACACCTCATTACATTAAACTATTGATCTGGTGAATCTGGTATTTTAGACAACAAGGCATTCCCTATTCTTTTACTCTACAAAATAAATTGGACTTACTGCCAAAGTCTTCCATGCTGGTAGGATTGAGATTCCCTCCTAATGTAACATTAAATGGTGGTGAGATGGGAAATTCAAAATGCAGTTGTCCCCTTCTACCTTCTGCCTCTGTCACTAAGAATCCCACCAAGAATCCCCTTGGAACTTTGAAACCCCATAGTACAGTCCTAATCTGGCCACAGAAGGTAGATGTGACTCCTAGCTCCTCTCAACATCTCTCTTGCATCATCCAGACAATGACAAGTTGTTGCTAGTTTCTGCTCAGAGGCTGAGCATGCTCCTCCTCCCAAGCCCATTCACCTTCATCCTGGCACATAAAGAAAGAGGAATCAAACCAGCTTTTATATGTTGTTTCATGGCACAGTTCTTTTTTTACCTTGACACATTAACATTGACAGGGCAAAATTCACAATGCATGTAACTCTCAGATGGCAGAACAGAGCTCTGGGCTTCTGAAATCTCTCACATTGACTTAATCTTATAGAAAACACCCTTATTTTCACATTTACTATAGGAGTTCAAGCGTCAGAAAAGATCGCTGAGAAGGACTTAAATAATATGAACAAATACAAAGCCATCATTAAGAGCACTGGCCTAAAAACATGTGTGGATCCAGCTCTGATTGCTGGTATTATCTCTCGAGAGTCTCATGCTGGAGCTTCCCTGAAGAATGGCTGGGGTGATAATGGAAATGCTTTTGGTTTGATGCAGGTCAGTAACAATCCATAAAATACTATTGTGTAGCAAAGTGTTTCCACAGACTCAGCTTGTTTCTTGTCTCATTAGCCCCAGGCTGAGATCAATACATGACACTCTCCTACACGGTGCACCTTAGATGAGGCAGCAGCACATCACACTGTGTGACAGGGTGCTCGCCCTGCACTGGCCCTTTAAGGGCAGACCCCGGCCTGAACCAGGGCCAGGGAGTTTAGCCCAGCTGAGGCTGTACTAGTCCATTAGGGCCCAGCTGGGAGCTATAATAGAGGATGGGCTGCTGCTGTGAGGGGGAAGCAGTGAGAACCTGGCTGCTGAGGGAGGAGGAGGCTTCCTGGAGCTAGGGCAGGGCTGGGGGAGGCCAGGCAGGACTAGGGGAGCTCTGGCCAGCAAATCCTCAGACTGCAGGGCTTGAAAGTAGGCCCGATGAAGGAACATCGACCCCCGGAAGGGGGGCTCAGAGACAGACTTGAGCACTGCCGGAGGGCAGTGTGGCGAAGAGGACGCCGCAGCTGGGAGTAAAGAGGGGAGACACCACCCCAGAGAAGGCACCCTACCTGCCAAGGGAGCCAATTCCTGAGGACAGACGGCAGGGGGGTTACGGTGGTGAGTGCACCCCCCCTCACACACTGGCACATGCCAGGCCTGGGAGTGCAAAGGTTGCTTCTTGTGATGCAGTTTGAACGTCAGCTAATGCTATGGGTTAACAGAAGTTCCTGGAGAGGCTGCACATTTTACCTTTCTGTAGAAGAAAAGTGAAGTCCTTAGTGGCAGCAGCAAGTTAGGGGGAAAGCATCAGATAAAAAGACAAGGTGAAAACTGGCAGGTTCAGAATGACAGGGCAGGCTTTATCCACAAAGTCCTTAGGGATGATGATAGAATTTAAAACATGCACCTGTCTATCACCGCTTAGTGCACATTGCTTCTGTTAAGACTGTCAGTGATAATCCAACAACAAAAGAACAGAGTATAAATTTATGGTTCATTCTGAACTTTTGCATTTCTTTGAATTTAGCCAGGCCTTTGTCGTCTGTGGCAGTCCATGTTTATAATGAAGTCAATGAGACTATTCAGAAAGATTAAAGTCTTTAAGGATGAGAAATCAAGAAGATTTTTCCTAGATAAAACCCTTAACTTCCTCCTTGAGGCAAGAAGTGTGGCCCACAAACTGCAGCATCAGACATTGCAGCAGTAGAAGCCAAATACATAACTACAATTTGAAATGGAAAAGACGATGCATTATAAGACATCCTTTTTCATTAGCCCAGTCCAATGTACTATTCCGTGGAGTCCGCTCAGAGTACAACAGGAAATGCAATGAAGATCCATGGACATTACCAAAAATTGGTCTATCAAATAAAATTTGACAACTAAAATAACATAGATTATATTGAGAGAAATAGACAGTTTAAACACATCCTCTTTTTCCCCTCTGGCTTTTCTAGGTTGATAAAAACAATCATAAAATTGTTGGACGGTGGAATGATGAAGACCATCTGCTTGATGCAACACGAATCTTTATTGGCATGATAAATGGAATCAAGGCAAAGTTCCCCAAATGGACAATGGAACAACAGCTGAAAGGTACAGTATAGATTTGTGTTTATACCTGGAACTAAGGGAAAAATCTGACAACCCCATTTACAAGTTTGTGTTACTGAAACTTTAGAATAAGCATTTAAAAGAAAATCACAATTTTTCACCACTGATGCAGTTTGCTCAAACAATGGAAAAATCAAGAAGTAGACAGTGTCCCATTCTTTAGGACAGTGTTGTGTGGTAGATTTCCAAAACTGCACAGGAAATACTTGCATGGGCAGTGATTTATATGGGCTCGTGGTGCCCATGCTCCAGCAATATTCAGAGCCGGGGGCCCTGCTCCACCAATATTTGGAGCTGGGTCTCTCCCCCGTCCCTGCCAGGAGCAGACCCTGGCCCCCACCTGCCGGGGCCCCCACCTGCCAGCCCCCCCACGCATCCTCCCACCCCAGCCCCAGACTGACCCTGCTGTGCACAGCTTTCAGTCCGGCTCCCCCTTGCCGGCGCGCGCTGCCAGCTGCTGCTGCCATGCGCAGCATTTGCAGGTGAGCAGGGAGACGCCCGGGCGTGACATGACGGGGACAGGGTGGGAGCGGGGACAGGGTGATGCTGGGAGAGGAGAGAGTAAGAAGGGCATTGGCGGCTACAGGAGGGGGTGAAGGTGCTGGGAGAAGGCTTGAAAAAAGGGGTGGGCATGAGAAAGGTGGGAATGGAGCAAGGCATGTGTGAGGGCATAGAGGTGCATGAGAGGAACGGGGGCAGAGGGTGGTGAGGGGGTGAGCATCAGGGAAAAAGAGGGCAAAGGGGGCAGGGGCAGTGAGGGAAGGGGGAGGCACCAGAAGGGTGCAGGGGAAGGGAAGGTGCAGGTGCCAGTGGATTCTGGGGGTGAAGCAGAAGGGCAGACACCTTCAGAGGAAGGACCAGCACCAGAGGAGAGAGGCAGGGCAGGCGTGTAGAGGGAAGTGTTAGAAGAGGGGATGAGGAAGGGTAGCTCACATGATCAGAGTGGAGCTACTGGAGGAGTGGGCACAGAGGGGAGAGAAGGGCTGGTGGAGGGGGGCAGGTTGCAGGAGGGCTGAGGGCAGTGAGAAGGGCAGGAGTCAGGACAGCAGAGGAGGGTGAGGAGTTGGGGGGCAGCAGGCACGAGGGGAGCTGATGAAGCAAGGGGAGGAGACATGGCAGCAGACAGAAAAGGTAAAGGTTTATAAAAAAATGTATTAACAACTTGGGTGCCACAGTGGCACATCCAAACAAGCTACATGAACTCAGTACTGGTGCACAACACAATTCATTCTGCTCATGGGAGGAAACTCTTAGGCTATGTCTACACTGGTGCCTTCTTGAGCAATAACATCTTGAGCAAGGGTTCTTGTGCAAGAAGTCTTTTGCAAGAACACGTCCACACTGCCATGTGCGAGCTGTACTTTTTCGCAAGAGCATCCATGGCAGTGTGGACACTCCTGCGCAAGAAAGCTCCGATGGCCATTTTAGCCATAGGGGTTTCTTGTGCAAGAAATCCCTGCTGAGCATGCACACTGCCCTCTTGCGCAAGAGAGCTTACACCTGTTAGAAAAGAGCGTAGCTCTTGTGCAAGACACCCTCTCTTACTATGCCATACTGTAAAATTTCCTTGCACAAGAGCAGGCGGGCAGTGTGGATGCTCTGTGGGTTCTTGCGCAAGAACGGCTGTCCTTGCTCAAGAAGCCACGAGTGTAGACATAGCCTTGGAGGGAACATTTCCCCCAGCCTCTCTGCCCCTGAGTTAATGTCACACACATTGGGTTAATGCAATTGCAGGATAGTTGCATGAGGGGGGTTTGGTGGGGGCCAAACTAATCCCTGTTGGTAGGAGGATGGTGGGAAAAGTCCTTCGAGAGGGGTGACATGACACCTTTTACTTCTGGTCATATGTCCATATTGCCCCCAAAAATAAGCAAATGAAAATTGAACAAAAATGTGTTAGCAAATGCTCATCTTATCAGTTGCATTACCTTCAGAGGCCTGGCTAACGGGGGTCAGGGGGCGTGGTTAACAGGGGTCAGCAGTGTGGTTAATAGGGTTCAGGGGGTGTGGCTAATGGGGCACCACCAAAAATTATATAAACCTGCCACCCCTGAATACTTGTAATTCCTCCTTTCCCCAAAACTTGTTTCTATTAACTGTGCTCACTATTTTGGTGTTTTGTTTCAGGTGCAGTTTCTGCCTACAATGGAGGAATAGGAAATGTCCGAAGTTATGATAATATGGATATTGGCACACCTGGCAATGACTATGCCAGCGATGCCACTGCACGAGCCAAGTTTTTCAAAAAAGAGGGTTATTGAATCTGGAAATTCTCTTCTTTCAGATAATCGTAGTCACTACAATTTATCAATGTGATGTTAATGAGAGAGACTATGTTTGGGGAAAGATGAAAAGCTGTATCTATAAAATCCTTATTGATGCATGTTGGCCCATTGATGGCAGTGGTAAGACTTGCTTAAATATGGGTTTGCAATCTTGGACAACACACTTTAAATTCTGCAATCAGTAATACATTCATTATAGCTGGCTGTAATGGAAGCATTGATTCAGACCCTGCTCACCTTCAGTAACTTCAAAACATTTGGTCTCTAAGGAAACATTGATAATATCCTAGTCTGATTATTTCTTTGAGTTATTAAAACTGCTCTGTCTAGCTGTTAGTTTTCTAGCTTCCTAATTTTAATCATAGAAATTATATATCTTGTCTGCTGTTGGCATAACTAAAAAGAGAAGGTGATCTCTTCGAAAATAAATGCTTTCTTCCCCAATCTTTTAGTGATTTAATTTGACAATTTTTCACTGTAGCTGGACACACATCTGTAAACTTATTGCATGTGGGGATTTTATTGACACATCTTTTACTTTTTCATGGAAATGTCCATATCCTGGGATGAATGCTTTAATTGATCAAAAATTAGCAAATGAAAATTGAACAAAAATGTGTTAGCAAATGAAGTAAGATTCCAATGCTCATCTTATCAGTTGCATTAGTAAAGGTTGGATAAGTACAATGATATATTTAAAGCAAATCAAATAAAAAAAATCAAATGAAAGAAATTTGAGCTACATGAGACCATGGGTCTTCTCTCTTTTCAAAGGCCTTATAACACTTCCTTAAGTCCATGTCTACATTACGGGTAAGATAAAAGCAGCCACAGTTGATCTTCTGAGCTTCAAATTAGTGAGTCTAGTGAAGACATATTAATTCAAACTGAGAGGGTGATTCCATTGATACCACTAGTCCAGCTTCTATGAGGAGCAAGTCAAAGTGTGCTCCCTTCAACTTCCCACAGTACAGACATGGCCAAAATTCAAGTTAAGATACTTCGACTTAAGCAACGCAATTAATGTAGCTGGAGTTGCATAGCTTAATTCGAACTTATCCCTTAGTGTAGACCAGGTCTAAATGAAAAGTAATGATAAATGTCTTGAGAAAACATTAGTACTATCTGTAATGTAACAGGGGGTTTGGGACACCACTAAGAGGGTCAAATCAGGGCAAACTACTTAGAACCAGGGCTACTTACAGCCCAAGAATGGGGTCCTTCTGAAAAACCAGTCACACAGAGCACTCCAGCTGCCACTCTGGCAAGCAAGAATTTTCAAGAGCAATCTGCTTAGACACCTCAATTTTACGTGTGCCACAACCACCACCACTCCTTACACAGGGAGAAGGTTATAAAGCCAATATCACCAACTCTGAACAGGTTCTCCCGGTCCCAAAGGACCAACCGCGCTGTCCCAGGTCAATTTATACCTCCAACTTATCCAAGAAGTCCTTTAGAATCTAAATGCCAAAAGTTTATTAATAAAAAGAAAAGGTTGAGTGTAAGATTGTAAAAGAGAGCACATTACAAACATCAGTCACCAAGTTCTTGATGCAATCTCTTAGCAGAGATTTTACAAACTGCTACCTTAAAAGTCTTTGGTGTATATCCTATGCTAGGATGGATCAATGAATCCTTCTAGGCCCTATGTCCTTAGCAAAGGGGCTTCTGAAGCAGAGGGCAGGTGTGAAGAAAAAGATGGAGGCACCCCCTGGGATACTTTTATAATCATGCCCATGAGGCAGGAAATCCATTGTTCTCATGAGTGATGGCACCTCCCAAAATGGAGCTGATCACATGATCACCATGTCCTTTTTAGGCAAGGAGCCATGGAGTATCCAGGTATGTCCTAATTAGGCAAGGGGTCATTGTGTGCTCCTCAGGTATCAACTGGCAACATTTAAGAGCCATTGTCCATGCAGCATCCACTGGGTCGCCAAACCTCACAATAGGTGGGTGACACCTGGCACTATCTCCCAGACAGAAAACATTTAAAATATAAGTACAGAGCCCATACTCATAACTTTACATACAAAAACATACACCCATATGAGTAGCACAAACAGAATCAGCACAGCATAAGCTTTTATTAGATACCTCACATGGCCCACTTTGCACAGAATTTAGGGCAAACTCACAGTAGTGGGTGCAACAATGATCTACCTGGTCACATTAAAATCCAATAACGTGACACTATCCAACACAGCACGGTCTTACATTCTTGACTTTAATATCCAAATTGAGCACTTTTTCTGGAGTGCATTCATAGTTCACTTGCTCCCAGTGGGAGCTACAGGATAAGGAGAGTTTTTTTAAAACGGTGTCTTTGACTTGACCAAAAGAATCTGAACCAATGTCTATTGAGTCAATGGGAAGATGGTTTTACTATAAACAAAAAAAGTGAAAACATTCATGTTGGCATATGGAACCTCAACAATTTTACAGGTTTCTATATTCCTGAAAGCCTAGATAATCATTCTGGATTTGCGGACACGTTTTACAAACAAACAAAAAGATAACTCTACTGTTAATTATTCAATTGACAATACAACTGGTAGCTTGTTAGATTCCACTTGTCCAGTCAAACATTATAATTTCCCATATCATTAGTCTCCATTATCCATGTTTTCAATTAAAGTTAATTGTGAATATTTGTATCTTTCTTTAGATTCATAGAAGCATGTATAACCATGTTTCCTGGGAGTCTAACAAGAAACACTTAAACCAGGGGTCCCCAACGCAGTGTCCATGGGTGTCATGGCACCTGCCGGGGCATTTATGTGTGCCTGCAAGTGAACAGGGTCGGCCCAAGCCATTCTTGCACCCTGGGCGCCTGGCGCATGCGTGGTCCCCGCCCCGGGCATATGGTGCATGCACAGCCCCTGCCCCAGGCACACTGGCAACCCCAAAAGGTTGTGGACCACTGATTAACCAAATACACCAACTAAATGTTGTATTTCTTTTTTCTAAATGGAAAACCATCTTCACCAATGCATTTAGTAAGCACAGAAATACTAATCTGCATCCTCTTAATTTACATGCAAAGATTCTTGCAAACAGGCTGCAGTAGAACTGTCCTGTAAGCATGCCAAATCATAGGCTGTGTGTGTGATTTGTCTGTCTCTGCAATGGAGTGTAGTCAGCCATTGAAGTGTTGTTCTGGTGGCCCAGCAGTCATTTATAAAAGCAACATGTCCACACTACCAAGCCCATTGTTCTGTCATAAGGAGCTGCAGAAGTCAAATGCCATAGTCCTGCTTTTCACAAGGAATAACACTATTCTCAACCATTCATGTCCAAAATTATAGTGATAGAAATGAAGCCGTGTTAGTCTGGTCTAGCTGAAACAAAAAACAGGACTATGTATCACTTTAAAGACTAACAAGATGGTTTATTAGGTGATGAGCTTTTGTGGGCCAGACCCACTTCCTCAAATCAAATAGTGGAAAAAAATTGGCACAACCATATATACCAAAGGATACAATCAAAAAAATGAACACATATGAAAAGGACAAATCAAATTTCAGAACAGAAGGGAAATGGGGGGGGAGGTAAATGTCTGTGAGCTAATGATATTAGAGGTGATAATTGGGGAAGCTATCTTTGTAATGGGTAAGATAAGTAATGTCTTTGTTTATACCGAGATGTAAAGTGTCGAATTTAAGCATGAATGACAGTTCAGAGGATTCTCTTTCTAGTCTGGTGTGAAAAGGTCTTCGAAGCAGGAGGCAGGTAATCAAGTAGTTGGCGAATCAATGCCCACAAAAGAGATATTAGACAGGATCACAAAGAAAAAAGAGTTTCTTGCCATTTCAACCAGAAAGGGCATTGTCTCAACAACTTGATTACCTGCAGAAATGTCCATCCCATGTGGCCAGCTTCATAAGTCCTGTGCAAATGACCAGCATACGGAGACATGAATGCCCCCAATGCCCTCTTGGACTGCGAGCTCTTCTGCTCCCACAGTCTCTATTGAACAGGAATGCAGTGCACGGGAGATACTGGACCTCAGCAAGGTCTGAGAGGAAGGAGTCCATTCTCCACAACCTCCAGGCAAAGAAACAGAATGCTGACATCTACAGCAGGATCACCACCCACTTCACGGCCAAAGGACATACCAGGACTCTGAAGCAGTGTAGGCTCAAGATCAAGTTGCTCAGGCGGGCCTACCAGAAGGCCAAGGAGCAGAGCAGATGTTCTGGAGTGATACCTGCCACTTTTCTGACTAGCTGGATGCCATTCTAGTGGGGGTAGCCATTGCGCCTACCCTGGTCATTGAGTCTGCCCAAAACACACCTAGCATCACTCTGCAGGAGGGTGGGGTGGCAGAGCCACACAAGGAGGAGGAGACCAGCCAGACAACTATGCCCAAGATCCAGGAGCTGCTCTTCACCTTGGAGCTTGGTTCCCCCTCCCAGGGCATCTCTTTGGCCAGCAATGACTCCAGGGAGGGCACTTCTTCTGAGTTCTCTAATTACAGGTGGGATCAGGTAATAGGCTCTGGTGGGGCATGCTCTCTTTCAAACTACTGAGCAGGGGGGGTGCGGAACAGCTTCTACATGCATCTCAAGATGGAGTGCCAGTCATGAGTACTCAGTTCTATGAAGCTCTCACACAGGAACCCCTGATCCTTCTCACATTTCTGGGGAGGCCTGCTTAATTTCACATGGGGACCCGTAGTTCTTATATTGTGGGAATAAGTGAATAAGGAAAAGTTATTTACTTTTTCCATACTATTCATGATGTTATAGCCCTCTATCATATCCCCCCTCAGTCTCCTCTTTTCTAAGATGAAAAGTCCCAGTCTTTTTAATCTCTCTTCATAGGAAACATGTTCCAAACCCCTAATCATTTTTGTTGCCCTTTTCTGTACCTTTTTCAATGCCAATATATCTTTTTTGAGATGAGGCGACCACATCTGCACACAGTATTCAAAATGTGAGCATACCATGGTTTTAATGCCTCTACATAAGATATTCTCTGTCTTATTCTCTATCCCTTTTTTGATTCCTAACATTCTATTTGCTTTTTTGACTGCCGCTGCCCAGTGAGTGGATGTTTTCAGAGAACTATCCACAATGACTCCCAAGATCTCTCTCTTGAGTAGCTGTAACTAAATTAGTCTTCATCATATTGTACGTATTGTTGGGATTATTTTTTCCAATGTGCATTACTTTACATTTATCAACATTTAATTTCATTTTCCACTTTATTGCCCAATCACTTAGTTTGGTGAGATCTTTTTGAAGCTTGTCAAAATCTGTTTTGGTCTTAACTATCCTGAGCAGTTCAGTATCATCAGCAAATTTTGACACCTCACTGTTTAGCCCTTTCTCCAGATCATTTATAAATAAACTGAATAGGATTGGTCCCAGGACAGACCTCTGGGGGATCCCACTAGTAACCTCTCTCCATTCGGAAAACTTACCATTTATTCCTACCTTTTGTTTCCTGTCTTTTAACGAGTTATCAATCCACGAAAAGACCTTCCCTCTTCTCCCATGACAACTTACTTTACTTAACAGCCTTTGGTGAGGGACCTTGTCGAAGGCTTTCTGGAAATCTAAGTATTCTATATCCACTGGATCCCCCTTGTCCACTTGTTTGTTGACCCCCTCAAAGAACTGTAGATTAGTAAAGCATGATTTCCCTTTACAAAAACCATGATGACTTTCCACCAATAGATTATGTTCAGCTATGTGTTGAACAATTGTATTCCTTACTATAGTTTCAACAAATTTTCCCAGTACTGATGTTAAACTTACCGGTCTGTAATTGCCAGGATCACCTCTAGAGCCCTTTTTAAATATTGGCGTCATGTTAACTATCTTCCAGTCATTAGGCATGGAAGTTGATTTAAAGGATAGGTTACAAACCACAGTTAATAGTTCCGCAATTTCCCATTTGAGTTCTTTCAGAACTCTTGGGTGAATGCCATCTGGTCCTAGTGACTTGTAACAAATAAGTTTATCAATTTGTTACAAAACCTCCTCTAATAACACTTCAATCTGGGACAATTCCTCAGATGCGTCACCTAAAAAGAATGGCTCAGGTTTAGGAAGCTCCCCAATATCCTCAACCATGAAGACTGAAGCAAAGATAGAGACAGTAAGCTGTGCTTCTCATGGACAGATTGAGTTTCACTTTAATCATTCCTTAATACTTAAATTATTTAACTGATAAATTGGATTATTTTATAAAAGTGGGAATAGTCAGTGCATACTATGACATAATTGCTTTTTGTTCCACTGGTTTCAGACGCCGCCGAATTACTAATTCTCCCGTGCTCTTCAGGAAGGTATCTGACATTTCCTCTTCTGTTGGAATTCCATGAGGTAATTTCAGAGGTCGTATTCTATGGACAAGGGAATTTGTTTAAAACCTGGACAATGCTAACCGTTTCTTTTAATTGTTGCTGGTTAAAGGAACAGTTAACAAACCTTATCAGATGCTTTATGACTTTCAGTTTTGCATTCACAGCTGGGATATTTTTGTGCACTCTGGGCTGAAATCTCTGTAAACAATGCAAAATACAAACTCACTTCAAAAAGCAATATATGTCGGTAAGAAGTGAATATTAAACTGAAGCATTCATATATCAATAAAAGAAGATATATACACAAAATTAAACTACTTTGGGAAAATCACATCTTATTGAGAGTAAGTTAGTGAATCTCTTAAAGTTTAATGAATTTTAGCAGAAATTCACTAACATACCAGGGTTGCCCAATACTCATCAGCACGGATTAATATGACACCAGCATAAGAACGAGCATTCATAAATATATTTGAATTTTAATACATTAATTAAAGGCTAATAGGCAAAATTCTTCTCTGCCATGCATAGCAGTCTCAATGCTGGTGCTCTACTTTCCTTAAAAATGCATATTTCCTATTAATATCCACATATGTAGACTACAATTGTGCAAATGCCTACCTGTTGGCTCAACTTTACTATTGTGTGCAGTCCTTTTGATTTCAATGGGATTTCTCACTGTAGTCGCATTAAGCACATGCATAAACATTTGTGGAATCAGGATCAGATCTGAAAGAATTTTGTCCTAAATTTCTAGGCTAATTACTTTACTGATGTGCACGATAAACATGAAATAATTTAAAAAGCATACTTTATCCAGTCCAAAATCATGTATTATCTTCTTTTCCCAGTAGGGACGACCTATTCCACTTCTGATTCTAGTGATAAGATGCAATTTGTGAGGCTGCTGAGGATCACCTCCATACTTTTCATGATCTGAAGGTTGTAGCTGAAATACCTACAAATACAAGAAATATCTTTGTTTATTTTTAAACATTTACTGAATCCAAAAGTATCTTGCTGTAAGAATACTCTGCTAAAATATACTTTTGATCTTTCACAAAAAAGAAAACGGGGCAACTCTTGCTAAATTTCTAAAAATTGGTGATGGTGTTTCCTCATCACAGTTTGCAGAAAGACACAAAAAGTTTGGGATCATGATTCTACAATCGCATATCTGGGCATTTCAGTGGCCCCTGTACAAGAGCAAAGATCCAGTTATAGACCCAGGACTTGAATTTGTAAGATCACTGTGACAAGCTTATTATTCAAGAATGCCATATTTCAGAAATAAAATTAGCTACAATTGGATATTCACACAAGAACTTGAGTGCATATCTCTCTAGTTTAACAGAATTGTGCAGTACTCTTACAAATTAGTATTGAGAAAACTAAAAATAAAATCTAAACATGCTTTCAAATCCTTAAATATTGGGCTTACTGAAGCTGGAATTCTTGATTTAGTAAATTTATGGCGAATCCATCCTGTCCAGGTCAGTGACTCCATGCTGCTTTTTGCCAGATTCTAAACAAAACACAAAAAAATGGTACGTTGCGTCAAATATATTCAAGGATAAAGTTACCATTTGTATTGTGAATAAAAATGTATAATGACTAAATTAGGATCATGGTCCCATTGTTCAAACTAGAGATGTAAGATCCCAGTTAATCAGTTAACTGGTTAAACCAATTAACCGAGTAAGCAGGATCCTGCATGTGAGGGACCAGCTTCTGCTCCTGCCTTCCCCCTACACTTGGGGTTGCTGATGCTACCCTCCCCCTGAGCTTAGGGCTGTCTCCCCCTCCTCCACGTGGGGCAGCCAGTTCTCACCACCTGTTTCTGCAGGGATGGAGTAGCCCTCTGCCTATGGCAGGCAGCAGGTGGGGGGGCTGATCCTGAGTACGGGTTAACTGGTTACTGGTCAGCATCACCCGTTAACGGGTTACCCGTTTAGACTCCCAGTTTAAACAAAATAACGGACACACTGTTGTGCACTTATTGCATCAGCAGGGGCTCTGACTCTTAGAAATGTAGCCTATCCTCTCCGAAGGAAACCAAATGCTTCCGAATCCTTTTAAAGCCTGGGATTCTAGTGCCGGGGTCCTGGAACACGCGCGCCTGGCCCGAGCGCCCTGCAGAAGAAGACGGAAAACCTAAGCGGCCGGGACACGCTCTCGGGGAGCGCTCAGCCAGCGCAGCTCCCCGGGGGGTGGAATCAGGCTGCAGCGCGCCCTAGCGTGGCCCAGCAGGCCCGGAGAGGGGGGAGGCCCAGCCCCGCGCGAGGGGCCAGGGCAGCTGGCGGGAAGCAAAGCGCCGCCGCGGGGACCAGGGGCTGCGGGACGTCGCGCCCCCGCCAAATCAAAGGGACCCGCCGCGGCCCTGCGCCCCACTCACTCGCCAGGCGGCCAGGGGTCTCTTAGCAACGCAGCCCAGCACGGCCGCCGCCATGTTGGCCCCGGCCGCCGCTTCAGCGGCCACTAAAAGTCCGCGCGCAGAAACCGCCACAGTTTGGTTCCGAGGCGGGGAGGGGGAAGGAATAAAGCGAGACACCGCCGCCGCTTCCGGGGGGGGGGGGGGAGAAAACCACGTGACCTTATTTCCTCCGGGATCGCACCCGGCTGCCGCTTGTGGTGGCTGCTAACGCGCGTGCGCAGGCTTGGCCCAGCTGGGGTTCGATCCCCGCCCGGCGCGTGCCGCGCTGCTGCCCCCCGCGCCCCCTCCCAATGTCCCAGGATGGGCCGGGCGCGGTGGCCGCGCTGGAGCCCGCGGCGGTGGCGGCGCTGAGGCGGGCGGTGGAGCTGGACTCGGCGTCCCGCTTCCAGGAGTCGTTGGTGTGTTACCAGGAGGGGATCGACCTGCTGCTGCAGGTGCTGAAAGGTACCAACGGGCTGGACGCCGCCCACCTGCCCGGCCCGCTGCAGCCTCCCAGCCGGAGCTAACGCTGCTCGCCCCTGAGCTGGCGGGCGCTGGGGGCTGGGGACTGTCACGTTCTCTTGGGCTGCAGGGATGCATGGCACAAGGGAGCCCTGGTCTACACTAGAAAACTAAGTTGGCTTAATTGTATTGGTCAAGGGTGTGAAAAATCCCCCCTCCCCCACCGTCTGGTGTAGTTAAACCCAGCTAAATCCCTGTGTAGCCAGCGCTAGAAACATTCTTCTGGCAAGTTAGCGCTTGGGAGGTGGGTTAGCTATATTGTTGGAAGAATCCTCCCTCCTCCCCCCGAAGTGTCTATGCTGAAGGAGCACAGTTGTGCATTGCAGCTTTTTAAGAGTGGAGGAGCCCTAATGACTTTAACATAAAGGCAGTGAGGTGCATGTTATAGTTATTTTATGCGCCTGCCTTGGGCATCACTGTGAATAAATAAGGCTTAAGATTTTGTCATGGATATTTTACTAAAAGTCAGGGATAGGTCATGGTTAATAAAGAAAACTTCACAGAGGCTCATGTTCTGTCCCTGACTTTTACTAAAACTATCCATGATAACATGGCAATGGTTAACAGGCTACAGGGATTCCTTTGATGCCCTGCCACCTGTGCCAGGTACCCCTACTGCCCGTAGCAGCTCAGAGCTTGCCTGGTCCCTCTTGCCATGGGGGGTACACAGCTCCCTGCCACTGCAGGAAACCATGGGACCCTGCAGCTCCCAGCTGAAGTCATGGAGTCTTTGGAAGTCATATTCTGTGACAAAATTATGTCTTTATTCCTAAATGTCTAATGACTGGTCTACATTAGGAAATTAGGTCAGTAACTAAATCTCTGGGGTATTTACAATTAAAGCAGCCTAATCACTTGTGGACAGTTCTAGATGGATTAGAGCAGTGGTCTCCAACCTTTTACAGGATGAGATCGCTTTTTGAACATAAGTGCAATCCAGAATCTACCTCAAACACAAATATCTTTGCCCCGCCTCCTTCGTGCCTCTTCTCCAAAGCCCTGCCCCTGCTCACTCCATCATTCCTCCTTTCCATCAGGCAGGGGCAGAGGGTTGGGGTGCAGGCTCTGGTCTTGGGCTAAGGGATTTGGAGTGTAAGGGAGCTCTGAGCTGAGCCTTGGGCAGGAGTTGGGGTGCAGGAGGAGGTTCAGTGTAAAGCTCTGTAAGGGAGTTTGGGTTTAGGAGGGCTCAGGTCAGGGGCTTGAGGTACAGGAGAGGGTACATGACTGGCACAGGGATTCAGGATGCAGGCTCCAGCTGGACACTTCTTACTAGGGATGTTAAATATTGGTTAATTGATTAGTCGATCAACCTCATGAATTCTTATCGGTTAGTCAACTATTCTGTAGTCCCCAGGGATGGGTCTAGAAGCCAGTGCAGTCTGACCCCACTCCTGAGGAGCCCCCTACCACTCCACACTGCTGCCTCTGTATCAGAGCCATCAGCGTGAGGTGCTAGGCGGGAGCTGGTCTGCAAGAGGAGCCAGTTTAAAAATCCGCTCCCCTCGCAGACCAGCTATCTGTTGCCCTGGGCTGCTGCCTCTGGCATGAGCCAGAACTTAACCGGGCTGCCTGTCCACCTGACTCCTAATACACTTTAAATGCAGAGCCACAGTGGGGGTAGGTCCCAGACCCGGCATGAGCTAGAATTGAGCTGAGATGCTGGCCAGCCTGCTAAAAAATGTACTGGCAGGTGAGAGGTTTGGGGGGGGGGAGGAGGGGAAGGAATGAAGGTAGTATTAACCTATAAGCTTTTGCTTATCCATTAATCAATTATACTATTTGTGGCGGGTACCCCCCGATCCTGCACCCCGTTCTGACGTAGTGGGGGGTACCTTGCTGGTTGCTATGCTGGGCAGTGGGTTGTGAGTGACCTCCATTGGCTGCTGTCTGTAGCACGGCCCAGCAGGGCAGGGGATGAGTCATTATGCAAAGGGGACTTCGAACCTGTCTGACCAGTGATCTCCCAGGGAGCGAAACAATGGGAAGAAGGAGGATGGAGCCCTGGCTGGGGGCAGGGCTGGGAGCGAGTTAGTTTCTGTCTGGGATCATGGAGGAAGCAGCCTAGGCAATGGGCTGGGATTTAGGAGCCCAGGCTCCCCCATCTCAAGGGGGGCTGAGGCATCCTAGGCCTGCCCTGTAACCAGTTTACATTTGTGCTGTGCTGTATCCTGGAGAAGCAATAAACTCCCTCTATTCTACTGGCTGGTGAAGTCTGTCCATGCCATTACGGGGTGCAGGAGACAGGAAAACCCCAACGCGCTGTCACACCCATCTACACCAAGATGAGATTCCGCCAGCGAGTAGAAGGATGTATTGCTTCTGCAAGGTACAGCACAGCCTGGGTTCTATGTGGGCATCAAGGTGAGGGACCAGGTAGCCTCAGACTCTTTGGGGTAAGGGTCCACAGGCCCCCAAACTCCCAGTACTTAACTTAGTCTCTTCTCTCCATGTTTTCCCATGCAAGACCGACTCTTCCCCAAACCACACCCTTCCTTTGTTCAAACTCCTTCCCTCTCTGGTGAGAACCAGTTGGGCCATGGTCTACGTGACATGAGGGCCCTCAAGGCGACCCCCCCACTGGGAAGTGCTTACAGACAGAGACCACAGCCCACCATCCCAAGTATAGCGACCAGCGAGTGGACTGTACCCCCCACTACATCACACTATTACATCCCTCCTGCTTCCTACTACAGGTGGCTCCTTTGTGGTGGTACAGAGGGGCTAAGGCAGGCTCACCCCTTCCCTGGCCCTGCACAACTCTCAAAAGCAGCCAACAAACTCCCTGCACCCCAAACCCTGTTGTTCATCTCACCCCCATTCTGCGGAGATCGAATATAGGGTGACAGAGGGGGACAGCTCCAAGGCAAAGGGCAGGAGATGTGCAACAGTGGGGGAAGGGGTAGCTGAAGTGCTGTGCTTGAGAGCCTCTTGGCCAAACCAGTCAAGATCACCTGTCAGAGGCTCCAAGATCTACCAGTAGATCCTGATCACCTGGTTGGTGACCACTGGATTAGAGATTACCTACATCAGGGAGAAGTTCTCCCGGCAGAGTAGATAGCACTTCAGTGAAGTGCTACAGCAGCACTATTGAAGCATTTTGAGTGTAGGCAAGCCCCCTCTTACTTTTTTTTTTTTTAAAGAAACGCCATCTTTCTAGTACATACTTGTTAAATTCTCCTTGCTCTCTCATTCAGGCATCTGCTTGAAAACTTGATTTAAAGATACTAACTTTGTGTATTTTGACGTGATGTTAATAATTTCTAGGTTAACCATAAAAAATATCTTATTGAATCTCAACACCTAGTGTTGTTAAATAGTTGTTTTAACACCCTCCAGAGTTTTCCTGCAACTGTGAAAATTTTAAATTGATTAATGTTAAAAAGTGCTTAAAAATAAACCTTGAAAGTATCTGCCAAAATTAATTAAAAAAAAAAAATCTGCCACGCGTAGATATACACACAATAAAAAATACTGAGAACCAAACAATAAAGGGACTGAATCTTGGGCATGGATGTAGTTCCAGCCCAGGATTTCTCTCTTTTTCTGTACACTGTTAAATACAAAATATATCTGAGAATCTTTTATTGGTGGGACGATAGAAGATTAACTACCAGACATAGCTATCATCCTTTTTTGAGATATTATTTTTTATTTACAGGTACAAAAGATGAAACAAAAAAATCTCATTACAGACAAAAAATATCTGCCTACATGGAAAGAGCTGAAGCAATTAAAAAATGTATTGCAAAAGAGAGAGAAGGTATGAAGTTGTACTGGAATTTAAAAAAAAAATCATGAAATGATGCACTTGTACATCTGAAGTTATGATACAGTTACATAGGTTTTGCATAATACATATGTATGATTTGAACTGTCTTGTTGAGTGAAATATGCTTTTTTTAGATGGTAAATACCACAAGCAAATTAAAATTGAAGAGAATGCAACAGGTTTCAGCTATGAGAAGGTTTTCCAAGACTACCTTAATGAGACTGTTACAGAAGTTTGGGTAGAGGATCCATACATCAGGCATATTCACCAGGCAAGTGACTCTTGAATGTAGTCAGTCTCCTCCCTCTGTGTGTGTGTGTGTGTGTGTGTGTGTGTGTGTGTGTGTGTGTGTGTGTGTGAAACAATTATTTTAGTTATTAAATAATCTAACTCTTACAGTTGTACAACTTCTTACGATTCTGTGAGATGCTTGTTAAGGGGCCCTGCAAAGTGAGAACTATCCACCTCCGCACTTCCTATGATGATGTAAGTATCTAGACTTCTTGTATAAGATCTATTTATTCACATATACCAGTATTTGTCAGACCCTCTCTCTTTCAACAGGAGATGCAGGCAGGTCAAGAGGATTTAACAAACAGTGCAGTGAATAGTCTAACAGAATTTATTTACGTGGAATCCTAAGTGGAAGTATCCATGGAAAAAGAGATGTTTGTATTGTCATATTTGCCTGTCTACTGCACCATTTAAAAAAATTCTGCTGTGACACTAATAAGAAAGGGCTGGATACATTTTGATCTTTAAGGGTTATGACAAGTACAAACCTTCTCATTGTCATAGTACTCATTCTAGCCCAAATCTTAGTCTGAACACATAATCCTATGTATGTGGACACAGTACATCTAGTGGTTAGAGCATGGGACCAGAAGAGGGAATTGAGTCCTTATCTGTAATCTGTTGTGGTTTGCTATGTGTTCTTGGTCAAGGCAGTCATGGTGCCACAGTCATGCAATTTACAAAAATGAGGATAAATTATCTGCCTTTATAAAGCATGTTGAGTCTTGGACAAAATAACAAAGTGATGTTAGTGAATGACAGAAGATAAATGGACACAATCAGAACATGCATAGTGGAAAACAACTTTTACTCTTGAACAGGGCAATGGAAAGAATCAGCAGACAAGTTGCCTAGAAGAAATAAAGCAATCACTAAAGAACTATGGAATAACACTGAATGTCTCATTTTCATCTTCGATCCATGATCGAGAAATAAAGTGAGTGATGCAGAAAACTAATTAATTCAAGATTATTTAATCCTCACAAGTTGTCTCTGACCATGCTTACAAACCTCAATAAAAACAGCAGGCAGTTACTTTAGCCAGTAAAATAAGTTCTTCATAGTTTTACGTTGTATTCAACATTGAGACCCATAGGATATAGTTTAAATGCTTTTAAAAAGACACTACTGCATTACATAGTTGGCATCTACTTGAAGAAGTAATTGTGATTGAAATGGTAGGTGGAATTTGAATACCTTGTATTAAATGTATGAACAGTTTGCTACTCCATCTTCAAGTTTACAATGTGAATTTTTAAAATAGATTCAACAATGGATGGATGATTAAGATTGGAAGAGGGCTTGATTATTTTAAGAAACCACAAGTAAGTGTGTCTTTACTTTTGAATGCATTTGAACTACGTGATGACTTATTCTAAAACTGTGTTCCTTTCTGCAGGGTCGATTTTGTCTTGGATACTGTGACTTTGATTTGAGACCATGTCATGAAACAACAGTGGATGTCTTTCATACTAAACACACAAAGAAAACATGACCAAATATTTATATTTAATTACTGCTCTTCCAAGCTTAAAATGCCTGCTTTTAATGTCTCTCAATTATATGTACTGTATATTTTTATGGAATAAATTTTTATATTTTTGATTACTTGCAGTTTGTTTGAATCAAAATTTCTCTGTATATATAACAATTCTTCCTTCGGAACTACAAAATGACATCACATCACTCTGCATGCCTCCACCCTCATCTACGCAACCTCCTTCTTCATTCCTCCCCGTGCTCTGGAGAGCTGCAAGCTGTACTCCTTCCCTCCTCCCCGGTGCACAGGCATTGGACTTTCACTGTGGGCCAGAGGGGAGACATGGAGCAGCTGGCCACACACTGGCCCTTGTGCCTCACTCCTCAGCCCAAGTGATATGTGGAGTGGAACAGGGGGGAAAGCAGAAGCAGTCCAGGCCCTGCTCAGTGGCAGGTGTCCCATGGGGCCCGACAGATGGGAGAAGGGGCTACTTGCACACAGGAACAGTTTTAGCAACACTGGTTGTAGAACCCAAAGGGAAATCCGGGTAGGTCGTGTCTTTGCTTGTTGGGCTGCCCATTTGTTGGAGGGGCAGCATGTGCGTAGGGAGGGAGAAAGGGGCATAGGTGTATGTAGGGAGGGATGGTGAGATATAGGAATGGAGGCAGGAAGATGGGCAGTGTGAGGATGTAGAGGGGGAAGGGTTAGGGATGGATGGTGGGTGTACGAATGGAAGCAGGGGAATTGTGGTATAGAGATGGAGGTGGGGGGAAGGATGGAAGGAGGGGGGATGGGCAGTGGGCCATGGAGCTCCAGTATAAGGATTAGCAGCCCAGATTACCCCACTAGGATCTCTTCCAGTGTGACTCAAATCTTGTTTTCAGTAGGGCACAGGTGCACAAAGATGGAGACTCCTACATGGTTCCATGTCTGTCCATTGGGTCCTGTCCACATGGAGCATGTCCCAGCCCTGCAGCGGGAACTTGCTTGACAGCTGGAAGGGCACATCTCGAGCACTGCTGCCCTGTAAAGGCAGACAATAACTATGGAGAGCAGGGAATGCTCTCCCTACCTGGCCTCTAGCATGTAACCCTACCCTTGCCTCTCACTACCAGGAGCACCTGGAACAAAGGGGGTTTGCTTGGAGTTAGGCCCCATTTTACTGGTTTTCATTTACACGTGTGGTCCACAAGCCCATAGAACACAGCCCTCCCTGACATCACTTCCCCATAGACCCATGCTAGCTGCTAGGAGAGGCTACGAATTCTGCACATTAATGAACTATTTTATTGGTGGGTGGGGCAGGAGCAGAGGATGTGTGGGGGCAGGGAAGAAAAGCTGGCAACTGAAGGGCAGGATGGCTGAGAGTGTTCGGGGCTGTGGTGGGGCAGGAAGGAAGAAGGGTACAAGTGACTTGAGGCCATGGAAGCCACACAGCTGGGCTCAGTGCAAGATTAATAGGCTCTCTGACCACAAAAGTGGACAATGAGGGGAGGGGGGGTTGGGGCACATCGCTCTAGTAATTTCCAAAGAAATGAGTTAAAAGCAAGATACAGTAGAATCTCAGTTAAAGAGCAGGGCTATGTCTGCACTGGTGTGATTGTGTGCCAGAAGTATGCAAATGAGGCTAAGCATGCAATATCGCTGAGCCTCATTTGCATATCTAATGAGCCACCATTTTTGCAGAAGAGGCTCTTGCGCCAGAAGGAGCTGTGTACACTGCCCCTTCTTGCACAAGAAAAACCCTCTTGCACAATACCGTTATTCCTGAAAATAATCAGCGTAACGGCATTGCACAAGAGGGTTTTTCTTGCACAAGAAGGGGCAGTGTAGACAGCTCCTTCTGGCGCAAGAGCCTCTTCTGCAAAAATAGTGGCTCGTTAGATATGCAAATGAGACTTGGCGATATTCCACGCTTAGCCTCATTTGCATACTTCTGGCGCAAGATCACGCCAGTGTAGACATAGCCCAGGAGTTACAAACTGAGGATATATTTCCATTATGGGGTAAATAGACCCTATGCGGCTCACTTATTTCAACTCTGGTACTCCACAAGAACAAGATGTGTAACGGAAGTGGAAGAAAGTTTCTTCTATTGACCTAGCATACTGTGGACACTGCAGTAAGTTGATCTAAGCTACACTGATTTGAATTATACTAACATTCAAATTGTGTAACTTTGGGCATACTATGGCTACATCTAGACTGCCACTTTTTTCAGAAAACAGTACACAAATCGCACGCTGCATTTTGCATACCATTTTCTCAAATGTTTTTTTCGGACAAGACTTTTCCAAAATTTGGCCTGTCTACACTGGGCCAAGTTTCGCAAAAGCCTCCTCTTTTGGAAAAGCCCTTCTTCCTCGTGAAATGAGGAAGACAATTTCTAAAAGAGTGCATCTGCTCTTCCATAAAAAACATCAGAAGAGCAGATGCATTCCCTGGACGTGGCAGAGTGCCCAGCACCAGAGGAATCCCAGAAAAATTCTGTAGTCTAGACATAGTTTATGGGGATAAATCTGTCTATTAGGGCAGCTCTACAATACTTATTTTGAACTGAAGGTATGCAATTGGACAGCAGTATAGACAAACTCTCCTCCCCTTCCCCCTCCCCCCAAAAAAAGTACAATACTGTTTAAATTTAAGCTTTTAAAATGGGAAGTTGTAAAATACTGTCAAGGTAAATAAACTGTTTCTGTCCTTGTTTTGTTTATATTAAGATACAGTGAGCCCTCGCTACTTCGCGGTTCGACCATCGCGGATTCACGACTTCGCGGACTTTTTTCATTACATTATGTATATACGTGAATCCGCGATGGTCGAACCGCGAAGTAGCGAGGGCTCGCTGTATACATGTTAAATATACATGTCCCTACTTCGCGGATTTTCAACTATCGCGGTCGGGTTTGGAACCTATCTACCGCGATAAACGAGGGTTCACTGTAGCAGTATTTTTCTTCTATATTGTGAAGCCTCTTGTTGTAGTTGGCCTATGTTACTTTTGAAAGAACCGTAACATTGTCTAGAATTTAAAATTTCAGAATTAAACAGCCTTAATTACCAATGAGTTCAAAACTGAGGTTTTTCTGTATTCATGTCATGAATTAGCAATGCTGAAAGTTTAAATGCTTGAGACTAGTCGCATTTCTGTGAACTGTACATACACCATAAAGTTAGATCATTTTGTTCCAATGCAGAAAATCCAAATATATGGTGGTTAGGCATCATTCAGTGTCTTAATTTTAAAGAAAAATAGGACTTATGGAAAACATATTGTAGCTTAATTAGATACAGCCCAATTGTTTCCTTCTAAAACAGGCCTGGGCAAAATACAGCCCACAAGCCGCATCTGGCCTACCAAGCCCGGTGAGGCAGTGGGGAGCCCCCGGCAGCCTCCCCTACTTGGCCCACCGCCCACTCAAATGGAGCTATAGGGTGCTGTCTCTTTGTGTCCAGAGAGGAGGGGGAAGATTCAGATGCTGCTCCTGCCCCCAGCACAATCCTATGAGCCAGTTTCTGGACAGAAACTAGTCAGTGGGAGCTACCTGTTTGAATTACAGGCAGCCATGCTCCTGCTCACTCACTTAGGTACATAGCAGCAGGAAGAAACATTTTAAACTCTGTAAGCAGGCTGGTTTGGCTGCTAACTGGTAAGTAGTCTGGCCAGAACCTACCTCTGGTACCCCAGCTCCTCCCTCCCACAACCCTTTGCCCTCTATTCCCACCCTGCTATGCCACATGCACCTATACCCCCTCCCAGAACTGGCATCCCAGTCTCCTGTCTGAGATCACAATCCCCTCTTACTCTAGGTCACATCCCAAAACCTGCACCCCAGTTCCCTGGCCCATGTCACAATTGTGTCCTTCACCTAAACTCCCTCCCAGACTCCACTCTCCCTACTACACCCCAATCCCTTACCCCAAGCTCCCTTCTGCACCCACCTCCATCCCAGACCCCCCTGCCCTCCCACCTCTTATTAATATGGAAGAGGGTGGCCCTCAACCACTTTCAAAAATCTTAGAGTGGCCCCCCATCAAAAAATGCCTACCCCTGTTCTAAGACAAGGAGGAGAGCTGTAAAAATCAGTGAATACTATGCAGAGTCCTCTGAGTTACCAATTGGCCATCACACTGGAATTTAACAACTTTCAGAAGCCTTCTATTTCAGTGATAACTAATTTCAGTACTAATGGGAATACACATTTTGATAGGCTCAAATACCTGTAAATAGAAGATAGCCAAAACAAATGTGCCATACTTGATCAGGCTAATAATGTGTCCCTGCTTTATAGCCATTTATCCTTCTTGTTGAGAACCAGCCCTGAAAGCAAAAGCACAGGAATCCAAATCCAGTTCTGCATATCTGAGATGGTCACTGCGTTTTTACTTATTTTAAGACATCTTAACTATTTTTAATGTAGCCCACAAGATGGAAATCTAGAGTAAAGTTTAGTCCATAGCCTAAAATGTAGATAGAGGATACTCCATGTATAAGATTAACTTTTAAAGCTATCAAAGCACCACCTCATATTAGACTTGGGGCTTTACAGTCTTTTAAATATAAGTTTTCCTATCCAAATCCAGAATATCTTTGAATTCACTGTCTCTGAAATGTGAACTTTTAGCATATAAATCTGGTCTGAAGTATCTTCCTGTACTTGGATGACTATGTACATGTTCCATCTTAAGTAATTGAGTTTCATGTGACAACATATTTAGTTTTATGATCAGTCTAAGTTGTAGTTGCACAAACTAAAGCATAATCAACTTTTATAAAATAACCAGATTTTATTTTACATTTTTAGTAAATCATGTACTAGTCAATAGCAAAGATGTGACTGTATACACTTTCATTATTAAAATCACATTAGTGTCATCACAGTCTCACATAAGAGACTCCACTTGCTGTGCAACTCATAGTTTTGTGGACATACTCTCAGCAAAGTACTTGCTAATGCTGCGGTTTCACTTGGGCAAAGTTTACTGCCAGTTAGGTTCTTTTCTAGTTCACTGCACATTGCTGGTGGTAGCCACTGCTCCGGCAAATCTATGTTACAAGCTTCAATTCTTCCATGCTTTACTTGTATATCCACTTTAACTTCAAGGAGAGACTGTTTATACACCATGTTAAAGCAAGTTCTAATACTAAACTTTGGTGTCTTGCCATATATCCAGTCCCATGTTTGGAGTTCTTTGGTTTTCATGTTAATTCCAGGGAAAACTGTCTCATCACCTGGATTTATTAAAGTAATACAATGGTCAATTTTATGGCATCTCGCATATTCTGCAGCAATAGCATCCATGACAATCTCACATGTTAAACTAGGATCCTCTTCAAAGAGATTTTTCACTAACGCAGGCATGCTAGGAGTGGCATTGCTTTTTATCCCCTTGTAAGGACTCTTCAGCACAGAAGATAAAAGAAACCTATCCGCATTGCATAGTAAAGTGCAGTGATGGTAAGCTACAGTCCTTCCTAGCTTTGCAGCTGTACCTGAGATTTTAAAATTCCCATTTAGTAGCAGATCATATCTCTCGGTGGCACGCACATCAAACTGGGGTCGCAAGGCTTTTAGAGCCCTAACAACTAATTTTAGGTTTTCCATTCTTTCATATTTTTTCTTGGATGTGAAGAAAGTCAAATTGATATTGCCCAGATCATGGTAAACTGTCCCTCCCCCACTTCTCCTTCTGGCTAATTTTATGTTTTTTTCTCTCATTATCTTGAGATTACACTCTTGCCAGGGATTCTGGTGTCTCCCAATCACCACAGTGGGAGAATTTCTCCACATGAAAAGAACATGTCTATCCTCTAAAGTCATATTGTCATGAACCCAATCTTCGACTGCCAAATTCTGATAAATATCACTAGAAACAGACTGTATAATAAGTCCGGTGTTTGCTGAACACCTGAAGCCAGCTGCTGGAATCTTGAGGCCATAATGTAACTGAAAACAGTTCTTCAGGGATAACAGGATTACCATATTTTCAATACAATTCTCAGAAAATTTGCAGGAGACAGGTCTATCAAAATTAGGTGTGAGATGTTCATATTCTGCACTCTTTTAGTACAAACACATTACTAATGGCAGTCATGCCATAATCTCTTTCTTCCCTGGATACCAAAAATAGTGATGCCACTGCACTGAATGTTTTTACAAGGTGGTTTTCCTTCTTCCAAATCCAAGGATGGCACTGGGGCAGGGCCAATATCTAAGATGGGACTGCAGAAAGTGGCTTCCACTTGCTGCATGTTACTAGAAGCCTGCGGAGGAGAAAAATACAAAATCTGATATTGGTTTGTCCTCCCGCATGGAAGCTTTACAACACTGTCATTACCAGTAAATATTTAACAATACAATCTACCATTAATGGACAGGTTACTTTTTAAGACGTCAGTAAGGGGTCTAGCTCATTAGATGTAAATTGCCAGTGTGAAGGGTCTCTCGTCGTCTTATCACGACGCCCCCGCGCTGCCTCAGGGAGCGGCGCGGACCCAGTCCGGCTCCACGCCCCGTTGCTCGCCTGTCTGAGCTGGGCGCGGGCTCAGCGGCTCCCGGGCGGAACGTGCCCCGCCATTACCTACCGCCCAGGGGCCGGGCAGCGCTGGGACGCAGACACGCGGCGGGCCCGGGTCTGCCAGGAGAGCGGCCCTAGGCCTGGGCTGGGGGTGTCAGTCGTTTCCGGCTCCCCCACGTGTGCGCCGGGGCCCCTTATTTGAGCGTCTCTCCTGGGTGCGCTTCCCAAAGCCTTCCGGCCCCGCGCGGCAGCTGGGGCCTGACGTTCCCCTCCTCCCCCCGCGAATCGCCCGGTGACCTGGGGGAAGAGAGAAGAGGAGACACCGCATCCATCTCACGGGAAGGGGGCGGGGCTTGCCAGCCGAGCCCTGCAGGTCACATGATCGGGCGCGATCTTGGGCTGGGGGGAGCTGGCTCTGCAGAGCTGCTGTGGGTGGCCCCGGGCGCCGCGAGCTGCGCGGCTCTGCGTCTGCGGCATCGGCCCGGGCTGGGGTTAGGCGGGGGCTTTACGCTATGGGGGATCGGCCTCTGCTGGGGCAGGAGACAATCCCCTGTGGTTTGGCTAAAAACCCCAAACGAGAAAGGACGGGAAGAGCTTGGCCACTGGAGAGGAGTACTTGTTGCAAAGCCACCGCTCCATTCAGTCTTTGGCCTCCTGGGAAACTTGCACAACGGCTTCAATAAATGAACCTTGGAAATTGAGCTCATAGGCTGTGTCTAGACTGGCCAGTTTTTCCAGAAAATCAGCCGCTTTTCCGGAAAAACTTGCCAGCTGTCTACACTGGCGCTTGAATTTCTGCAAAAGCACTGACAATCTCATGTAAGATTGTCAGTGTTCTTGCAGAAATACTATGCTGCTCCCATTCAGGCAAAAGTCTTTTTGCGCAAAACTTTTGAGCAAAAGGGCCAGTGTAGACAGCTCGGATTTGTTTTCTGCAAAAAAGCCCCGATTGTGAAAATGGCAAGCGGGGCTTTTTTGCGGAAAAAGCGCGTCTAGATTGGCACGGATGCTTTTCCGCAAAAAGTGCTTTTGTGGAAAAGCGTCAGTGCCAATCTAGACTCTCTGTTCCGAAAATGCTTTTAATGGAAAACTTTTCCGTTAAAAGCATTTCTGGAAAATCATGCCAGTCTAGACGTAGCCATAATGTTTCCTGATCTTAAAACCCAGTCGAACCAATGACTTCATAGTTCATTACAACCATTTTCCACCCTACTAGCCTTCCTTTGGCCTATCATATATATAGTAGCCCAATGTCTGTGAGTCTGAAATGCTGGCTGTTTCCTCTGGGTGGCGCTGTTGCCTGAAATGCTGGCTGTTCCCTCTGGGTGGCTCATGCTGCATAGGGAGTGTGGGGCCCAAACGGGCAGCTGAGCAGCTCAGAAGTCAGCCAAGCGCCACGGCGGGAGGGGAAGGGAGGGCGGGACGGTGACGTGTGGCGTGACAGCGGCTGCAGGCCTCTCCCCCTGGCCATGAATGTCACTGCCCCGCCCCCCCTTTGCCTCCCGCCGTGGCACTCGGCTGACTTCTGCGCTGCTCAGCCGGGCCGCCGCGGGGGAGCAAGTGGTGCAAGCGACCGTTTGGGCTTCATGCTCCCCATGCAGCACGGGGAGTGCGGAGCCCAAACGGCTGTTTGAGCTCCATGGTCCCCCGAGTGAGAGGCAGGAGGGGGAGGAGAAGAGAAAGAGAGAGGCAGGAGGCAGAGGAGAGCTGAGAGAGAGAGAGAGGGAGGGAGGCAGGAGGAGGAGGAGGATAGGGAGAGAGAGAGAGAAGGAGCAAGAGACCAGAGGCTCAGGAGAGAAGACCGATGTGGAGGAGAGACCTGAAAATCCCGTCTTATGACGGACTAATTGGTTAGTCATATATATATATATATATATATATATATATATATATATATATATATAGTAGCCCAATATATATATATATATATATATATATATATATATATATATATAGTAGCCCAATGTCTGAGAGTCTGTAACAATGAAATGCTGGCTGTTCCCTCTGGGTGACGCTGTTGCCTGAAATGCTGGCTGTTCCCTCTGGGCAGCCCGTGCTGCATGGGGAGTGCAGGGCCCAAACGGCCGCTTGCGCCACTTGCTCCCCCCAGTGGCCCGGGTGAGCGGCGCAGAAGTCATCTGAGCGCCACAGCGGGAGGCAAAGAGGGGGCGGGGCGGTCACGTGCGGCATAACAGCAGATCCAGGCCCCACCCTCTGGCCGTGAACGTCACTGCTCCACCCCCCTTTGCCTCCCACTGTGGTGCTCGGATGACTTCTGTGCCGCTCAGCCAGGCCACTGCGTGGGAGCAAGTGGTGCAAGTGACCATTTGAGCTCCTCGCTCCCCATGCAGCATGGGGAGTGTGGAGCCCAAACAGCCGTTTGGGCTCCGCGGTCCCCTGAGAGGCAGGAGGAGGAGGAGAAGAGAAAGAGAGAGACAGGAGGCACAGGAGAGCTGAGAGAAAGGGAGGCAGGTGGAGGAGGAGGAGGAGCGAGAGACCGGAGGCTCAGGAGAGAAGACCGAAGTGGAGGAGAGAACTGAAAATCCTGTCTTATGACGGGCTAATTGACTAGTAACTGCAGAGTTGTTAATTGCCCATTTTATCCCGAATTATTTATTGCAGCCCCTTATGCCTGACAATATGTTCCACTTGTTTTTGTATTTGGTTGTGGCCCTCCAGTTACCATGCTGAGGCCTGAAGAAGAGTTTTGTATAGCTTAAAGCTCATCTCTTTCACCAACACAGTATGGATAAAAGGTATTATCTTGCCCTCTTTGTCTATCTCATATCCTGGGATCAACATAACTATAGTGTTTTTGAAATAGACATTTGAAATCTGTTTCCTTTTATTTTAAGTGTCCCTAATTCACTGTAGGAGTCTCTCTGATTCTGAATATGCCTCTAATTTTGCAAGTGTTGTCCAAATAATTTTTCACACTTTGCTTTCCCTATCTGTAAAATTGAGCCAGTAATCCTTCCAGTTTGTAACTGTTTTAAGATTAATCTTTGAAAAAACCTAAGTGCAAAGTATTCTTTATTAAAATAGCCTTAATTTGATAACCATTGTGTAGTTTCTCTATAAGCTTCTTCTCCCTTCAGGAATGTAACTTCAAGAGTTTATTTACTTTTGTGGAAAGGTAGGGATTTTTTGTTCTATCGCATTATAGATGATTGAGAAATTTGTTCATGAGTTTGTCTTCATTGTGTTAAAATATTAAAAATCAATAATGATCAGATATCTGATTGTAAAGTTCATATTCCACTAGGTCAGGGATGAGCAATATTTTTTTATTGGGGGCCAGTCCAATAATTTGGAAAGTGGCCAAAGGCCGCATTCTTCCATTATATTGATGGAGGAGGTGTGGGGTCTAGGTTAGAGGTTAGACACAAAAAGGAGCTTGGGGTAAAGGAGGGAGTCTGGGTGAAGGATGCAGTTGTGACCTGGGGCACTGGACTGGAGTGCAGGGGTTTGGATTGTGACCTAGGGCAGGGAATTGGAGTACAGGAGGATGTGCAGGAGTTTGGGTTGTGAATTAGGGCAGGAGGGACTGAAATCTGGGGCAGGGGATTCAGATGCCAGATCTGGGAGGGAGTATGGGTACATAATGGGGGCAGAGCATTTGAGTATGCGGAGTAGGGAGGCAGGAGTGGGAAAGGTAGGGGCTAGGGTGCCAGAAACAGGCTTTGGCCAGGAAACTTACCAGCCAGCAGCACATTCCTGAATTAGCCCCCTGCCTGCGCTGCCCCTGCATAGGCTGCAATCACGTGCTCTGTGAATAACTATGAGCTCCTTGTGCTTCATGACTGCCTGTTATTGAAACAGGCAGCTCCCATTGACCAGTTTCTGCCAGAAGCCGGCCAATAGGATTGTGCTGGGGGTGGGAGCAGTTCCTAAAGCTTCCCCCTCTCCCCTCTGGGCTCAGTTTTTAAAGTGGAACCACCCTTCAGATGTGTTTCTGAGTGGTGTGGGGGTGGGGCGAGGCAAGCGGATAACCTGCCCGCTCCCTGCAGCTTTCACAGGCTGGATCCAATGGCTTGGCAGGCCGGATCCGGCCCATGAGCCGTATTTTTCCCAGGCCTGCACTAGACAGTGGCAGATAGTAGAATATGGCTGTAAAGCAGTTCCCACAAGGGCTGCTAGAGTTTTGTCACCATTACTTTACTAGGACTGAAGCTGGCCAAGGCAGAAGGAATGCATCTTCACGTATGGTTTGATATAAGAAAATGAAGGAGGGAATGGTGGTTCAATATTCCACATTATCTAAAGATAATAGGTTATGGGATAGATTGAAACAAAAGATGAATGTGTGTGTGATGGGACATACTCTGTCCCACTGTCAGCAAGCCTAACAAGTGTCCCTGCATTCAAGTACAGTAAAACTCCAATGGTCCAGCACTCCTGATGGTCCGGCACCATCGGGAACCCGGAAGTGCTCCAGGCAGCCAGACAATTGGAGCTGCTCTGCCCCCAGCTTCCCCGATTCAGCCACTGCTGAAACTGACCAGCGGCTGACTCCGGGAAGCCCCACGGCAGCACCCAGCTGCTCTGCCCCGGGTCTGAGACGTTTGTCCAATGTACATAGCAGACGGACACTTTCGGCACATGATAGCATAAATTATATTTCTGGATGCGCAGGAATATGTGTTCTTGATCTTATAACTCACTTGGTTAGGTCCAATAATGGTATCAGCAGAATGAATATGTGGACAAAGCTGGCAACAGGGTTTGTTGCAAGGGAAGGTACCAGGGTTGGTATTAGTGTGGTATGTCCCGTGGTTGTTGGTAAGAATCATCTTGAGGTTAGGTGGTTGTCTATAGGAGACTATGGGTCTGTCTCCCAGAGCCTCTTGGAGTATGGTATCCTGTTCCAGTATAGGCTGTAGTTTATTGATAATGTGTTGGACAGGTTTAAGTTGGGGGTTGTAGGTGATGACAAGTGGTGTTCTATTGTTGGTTTTCTTGGGTCTGTCTTGAAGTAGATGGTTTCTAGGTATTCGTCTGGCTCTTTCAATTTGCTTTTTTATTTCTCCGGGTGGGTAGTTGAGATTTATAAATGCTTGGTAGAGATCCTAAAGCTTTTGGTCTCTGTCAGACACTTCACCAAAGGATTAATGCCCACAAAACAGATATCAGACAGGATCACAAAGAAAAAACAATTTCTTGCCATTTCAACCAGAAAGGACACTGTCTCAACGACTTAACTACCTGCATTCTGCTACAAAGACCTTTTACATCTGCACTTGAAAGGGAATCCTCTGAACTGTCATTCATGCTAAAATTCGACACTCTCCGGGGGGATTGAACAAAGACCCCAACTACCTTACCCATTACAAAGATAGGTTCCCCAATTATCACCTCTAATACCATTAGCTCACAGACATCTACCTTTCCCCACCTCTAATATCATTAACTGACAGACACTTACCTTCCTTCGCCCCCCCCCGTATCCCTGTTCTGTTCTGAAATGTGATTTGTCCTTTTCATATGTGTTCATTTTTTTAATTGTATCCTTTGGTATATATGGTTGTGATTATTTTCTTCCACTATTTGATCTGAAGAAGTGGGTCTGGACCACGAAAGCTCATCATCTAATAAACCATCTTGTTAGTCTTTAAAGTGCTACATAGTCCTGCATTTTGCTTCAGCTACACCAGACTAACACGGCTACATTTCTATTACTAGGTACATAGAGGCGTTCTACCCATTAGCTTCCCAGCATAGGATTCCTGAGCAGTATCATCCTGACATGGTTAAATCTGGCCAATATATGGGTTTAATACGTGCTCCGCTTCTCCCTCAATGTAAAGAGACCAAACACACTTGTGGTAACCAAGCTGAGATTTTCCCCAGACACCTTACTCCAATGCACACATTAAAATAAGTTTATTATCTACAAAAAATAGATTGTAAATGACAGCAAACAGATCAGAGCAGGTTACTTAACACATTAAAAAACTGCAAATTGAGCTTAATATGCTAGATAGGTAGTATATTAACAGGTTGAACCTCTCTTGTTCAGCAACTTTTTAGTTAGCTGGATGTCCAATTATCATGGGTGCTGCTAAGTTTCCCACAGTCTCATAAAGTTTGTTTACAGGCACCAGTCCTGGCTCTCAGTGTCCTGTGCTATTATTTTGCTTTAATTTACTCCTAAATGTCTTCTAAGAGCCCAGTAAGCAGTGGGTAAGTGGTGGCAATATTGCTATACAATATTGACCTCCCGTGGTTCAGCAAATTCTCTGGTTCGGCAACGGTCAGGTCCCAAAGGTGCCGGACTAGAAAGGATCAACCTGTAGCAAACTGTCTTTGCTTTGTAGCTTGGGTTTCCCAGGATTTCAAACACAGCCTAGAAATCCCTTTAGCCTGGGTCTATCACTTCCCCAGTTCAGGCTTTGTTCCTTAGGTGTCCCAGGTATGTTGTTGTAGGGAGAATGAGGAAAAATGATGTCATTTCCCTCTTTTGTATCTTCTTCCCACTTGCTGGAAAGGTTCTTTGTTGTGACCTGAGTCAAACAATTCCCATTGTGTAGTACTGTCTGAGATGTTTCTATTGTACCCAGTTTCTGGGGTAATCCTTGTGCTTGTGTGCATTTCTTCGACAAGCCATTTACATTGGCCTTTTTACTGTTGTACATGAAAAGCTGCTTGTGGATGTTTTCAGCCTCACATGTTTCAGTAACACATACATAGCCAAACTTCATAACTTCACATATGATAGCATATTCAATTCACGGAGATACTAATGTCTAGCAGATCAAGACTTTTAGAATAATACCTCACAAGGTGTACTTTGTGCCAAACATATCCTAATTATACAACAGTGTTCAACAAAATAAGGGAGTGCCAGAATGTCACAAGGTCTATATGTCCAATAGGTCAAAAGAACAAAATAGGAAAGGAAGTCTTTTTGACTGGGTATTTTATTTTGGTTCAGAATGTATCAAGATATATGCAAACTCTTCTCCATCAACAGAAGCCACTGAAGCAATTAACATTTTGGCAGGGGCATGAGGAGCGGTGCACCTCCTGAGGGCTACAATGGGTCACCTATATTCATCTGAGAGCTGATATATGATCCTATATGGGAGTCACCTGTGCTGAAGAAAAGAAGGATTTCTGTCCTTTGAAGGAAAGACATGCCAGGGTGTACCTCGCTGGTCTGGCACCTTCGGGACCTGACTGGTTCCAAATGAGGGCTACATCTACACAGCTTCCCTCTTCTGCAAAAACCTATGCAAATGAAGTGCGGATTAGCATATTACCACACTTAATTTGCATAATTAATTAGGAGCTGTTTTTGCACAAAAAGGCACCATCTACACAGCACCTTTTTGCACAAAACCCCCCTCTTGTGCAAGAGCAGTTCTTCCTGAAAAAATGAGGAAGAACGGCTCTTGCGCAAAAGGGGGGTTTTGCGCAAAAAGGTGCTGTGTAGACGGCACCTTTTTGTGCAAATACCTCTTGCACAAAAATGGCTCCTAATTAATTATGCAAATGAAGTACATCAATATGTAAGCCGTGCTTCATTTGCATAGGCTTTTGAGGAAGAGGGAAGCTGTGTAGACATAGCCAAGGATTTGCTGGACCAGGAAAGGTCCCTCCCTTCATGGCCATGCTACCATCAATGCTAGGGTTCCAGACTGCCCCCACTGCTGCCTCAGCCCCACTGCTGTTAGGGCCAGAGCTCCACAGCTGGGGCACAACTCCGCAGCTTCCTGGCTCTGCAGCTGGGGCTGGAGTTCTGCAGCCAAGGTGGAGGGATGGAGGCTGGAGGTCCACAGCCCGGCTAGAGCTCCCTGGATGCTGCTGGGGCTGGAGTGCCCCGGCCACTGGAGCCAGAATGTGGTGGAACTCCAGGGACACAGCCAGAGCTCCCTGGTTGCTGCTGGGGTCAGAGCTATCTGGCTGGGGCTGAAAGTCCACAGCCATGGCCAAGCTAGAGCTCCATGACCATTGGGGTCAGGGAGCTCCAGTGGGGTCAGAACTCCACACACACTCTCCACACACACATCCTCCACACACATCTTACGGCACTCCTGCCCCGCTGCCAGAGATCTCTCTTCCTGGGCTCTGTGGTCCAAGAACATCCATGGTCCATGCTGGACCATGGATGTTGCTGGACCAAGGAGTCCCAGTTAAGGGAGATACAACCTGTACCTCCCTGTAATAGAGTCCTCACAGGGCCAAGTGGTTCAGTAGGTAGTGCAGCCAATATCACCTCGCAGTGGGGAGTCCTGTCAGTCCAGTTCCTCACTTGAGCTGTCCGTGCCTTCTTCTTATCATGGAGGGACAAGGGGACACAAGATTGGAATGCGGTTTATTCCCCTCTTGCAGTTGGTAGAAGATCCCAGGCCCTTTGACTCCACTGAGCTCCCACAGGACTCTATGAGGATCAAAAGTGCCCTCAAAGATATCCTCCCTGGGTAACTTCTTACTTTCTGTCTCTTCCCATGGCTCCAAATCCAGTATAAGATAACAAAAGAAAAATGAAAGATAACAAAACTTTCTGTCCCTGTTGGTCTCAGCATGCAGCCCAGTTCCTCACAGGAATGCTTTTTCAACACCTTTGTCCAGGAGCTCTTAGGGCAGGTCTGTCATTCTCCCCACCCTCCTCCTTCTGAGCTTGGTAGTTTCCTGTAAACTACTTCTTCAGTTGAAAGATGCTCTACAGGTGGAGGGGTGGGGCTATTTAGATACAAATTGTTATTTGACCACTTTGGGACCAGTGTGTTTTTGTATACCCCATCACACTTCCATGAAGAATATTCTTTAAGACATTTGATCTGAGGTAGATGGGAAGAGTGAACATTCAACAATAATAACATTTACTCCAAAGATTGCCAAAATATAGGTTGTAATGCCAAAAGCACATTAGATAGGGTTATTTGACTCAACTATTAAACATTTTTTGGCTTTTATTTGGTAGATTAAATAGAATATTTTATGCCATATCCAATTGTTCAGGCTGGATCAAGTCCTGAATTATACCATCAAACTTTATTCCACATCAGTCATTTCTAACCCATCATTTTCTTTAACGTAAGTCACAGAGTGCAATGCATTACTAGAATAAGAATCTGTGTGAGTTTCTTCATTACTTCTAATGCTGTTTTCTGTCTCTTCAAACTTATTTTTTTCAGTATTTTGGAATAAGGCAGTCCTGGTTCCTAACTGGATTCCCTGAGTGTTTTGCAGTAAATAATCCTCTGTAGTATTCCCCATTTTTGGATCATTCTGTAGGACTAATATTGGAGTATTGGATTTACTGAAGCAGAAGCCCATGGTGCAATTTCAAGGCAAATCAGAGGAACATATACGGAGGCATCTTGAAGGTCAAAAAACAGGGTTAGCCAGGATGCTTTGCTTCAACTTGATTGTTATAAACATCCTATGCAGAATATTAGAAAAATATTTGAAAAAGATAAAGTATTAGGAAAAAATAGAATGAGTACAGGAACTCAGTTAACACAAATTAAAACAAAGGGGAAAAAATCTGCTTCTCAGCTGATATTAATGTCATGTTATTGGAAATAGGATAAGCATAAGAGTCCTGATGTACATTAAGTAGGAATTAACAGCTACATCTTGTTTACAATAAAAATTGTCATTATCTAAACCATGGGTTCCCAAACTGGGGGGTATGAAGAAATTCCAGGGGCGGGTGCGAGGTGACCCAGCCATATCCCTCTCACCCGTCAATCCCACCCCAAGTTTTGCTGCTATTTTTTTGGGAGTGGAGGTGTGAGGGTTTCTCAAAAATCAAAAAGGGGGGCATGATGCCAAAAAGTTTGGGA
This sequence comes from Pelodiscus sinensis, assembly GCF_049634645.1. Lineage (NCBI taxonomy): Eukaryota > Metazoa > Chordata > Testudines > Trionychidae > Pelodiscus > Pelodiscus sinensis. Next base: position 229,176,740 of record NC_134711.1, on the reverse strand, counting down.
ACCACTGATCTAAACTAAGGGCATATAGTATATTGATTTAGTTAAACTGTGGTAAACCCTTGCATGGACTTCTTAAATTGATGTAAACCTGTCTGATATCAATTTAGTTACATCAGTAAGGAATCATAGCAGGTTTGACTCACTATGTGTCACCTCCTTCTGGCCTGTCCTGGGAATTATCTTTCACCATCCAGAAATGTCCTCTTCTGGTTGGTGTTTCTCCTGCTGTTACCTGTCCCTTCACAATCTCGTCCCTCCCAGACAGCACTGCCCCTTCTCCTGGGTACTGTCCTGTGACAGCAGCCATATTCAGGAGTCCTCCCCTCCTAGGGAACTCAGTTACCCTTATGCCCATCACTTTCTTCAGTGACCCATTGCCATTCTTCATCTAGCCCCTTTCATCAGGACCAAACTGGTCGGAACTGGCAACTCACAATCAGCAACAGGGACGGACCTGCTTCCTATTCCTTTCTGGCTGTCCCTCTGCAGCCCTAGTACTTTCTTAGACCCATGTCTTTCAGCCTGGGAGTTAGGCCAGAACTTCTTTGGCTCCCCCTGGTGTTTCTCAGCACTGCTGTGCCCAAGGAACCTTTCCTTCAGTCCTTTTATTTCCAAAGTTGGAGCGAGATGAGCATGTCTATCTACACTAGGAAATTATTTTGAAATAACTAAATTTGAAATAATAACTCAAGAAATAACAGAATTGAAATAGTATGTCCCCACTACAGGGAGCCTCAAAATTAGTCCAAGGCAGACTATTGTGGATGCCCTACATTGACTAAGAGCCCCAGGAAGCACCGGGGAGTAATTACTTTGAATTTCTCTGGGGAGTAGTTATTTCGAAATAGCAGCAGCGGAGCGTCCACACTAAGGCTGTGTCCAGACTCCATGCCTCCGTCGACGGAGGCATGTAGATTAGCCAGCTCGGAAGAGGGAAATGAAGCCGCGATTAAAATAATCGCGGCTTCATTTAAATTTAAATGGCTGCCCCGATCTGCCGATCAGCTGTTTGTCGGCAGATCGGGAGAGTCTGGACGCGATGCCCCGACAAAGAAGCCTTTCTTCATCGACACAGGTAAACCTGGTTTCACGAGGCTTACCTGTGTCGATGAAGAAAGGCTTCTTTGTCGGGGCATCGCGTCCAGACTCTCCCGATCTGCCGACAAACAGCTGATCGGCAGATCGGGGCAGCCATTTAAATTTAAATGAAGCCGCGATTATTTTAATCGCGGCTTCATTTCCCTCTTCCGAGCTGGCTAATCTACATGCCTCCGTCGACGGAGGCATGGAGTCTGGACACAGCCTAACGCTATTTCAAACTAACTGTTTCAAAATAAACATTCCCCATGGAAAGCAGGAGCACAGATTTTGAAATAACCAATCCGTTATTTCAAAATAACGGGCTGAGTAGTGTGGACACTCTGCTTATTATTTCAAAATAAGGGGGTTATTTCAAAATAACTCCCTAGTGCAGGCCAGGGCAGAGTGAGCTCCCTCAGGCCAGCTGTCTTTTTATACAGGCCAGCAGAGCTCTCATTGCTGCCTCAAGCATCCCCCTCATTGGATGTTCAACCCCTTGTTCACCAGTGTGGTTGACCACCCCATTATAGGGATCAATTTAAGGATTGGGCCTTATTTATTAGCCCCCCAGGATAGTGTCCCATATCCTTTCTGCTTTGAAAGGAGCACCAACATATCTATATGCCAATAGACATATTAATATTAAGAATACCTTCTTCACTAAGTGCTCTGAGAAATTTACAATCTTCTTAATTTGGAAAGTCACTAATATATATTAGTATTAGTATTCCCGTACTGTTTTCGATCTAAGGGCCTCACTCTTTTTTGACCTCCTATGTAAAAGAGTACCCTTTCAATCTCTCCTACCACTAATGTTATCTGTTTATCTGTGTAAGTTTTTATCTATCTATATTTAAATAAAAAATATTATTTTTCTTTATGCTGCTTTTCCTGGTCAGGGTCATAGTGGCTGAATAGAGAGTAGGGAGGTCCTTATCTCGTTTTCCTCCCTAACAGGTTCCAGCTCTTCCCAGAGGGTATGTCTACACTACCCGCCTAGTTCGCACTAGGGTGGTTAATGTAGTCATACGGAGTTGCAAATGAAGCCCGGGATTTGAATTTCCCGGGCTTCATTTGCATGATCCCGGCCGGCGCCATTTTTAAATGCAGGCTAGTTCGGACTGTGTGCCGCGCGACTACATGCGGCACAAACTAGCTAGTTCGGATTAGTCTTCCTAATCTGAACTAGCTGTACACCTCATTCCACGAGGCATACAGCTAGTTCGGATTAGGAAGCCTAATCCGAACTAGCTAGTTTGTGCCGCGTGTAGTCGCGCGGCACGCAGTCCGAACTAGCCTGCATTTAAAAATGGCGCCGGCCGGGATCATGCAAATGAAGCCCGGGAAATTCAAATCCCGGGCTTCATTTGCAACTCCGTATGACTACATTAACCAACCTAGTGCGAACTAGGGTGGTAGTGTAGACATACCCAGAGAGATTCCCCAGAATTCTCAGGCTAGAAATATTATCCCTCCAGTATGTCATGGGTTAGCCTTGAGGCCTCTGCCCAATGGGATGTGACTAGTAGAGTTCCAACGGAAGCCTCCTAGATGGCATCCTTATCAGGTGCCCAAACCACATCAACTAGCTTCTCTCAGTCTGAAGGAATAGCAGCTCTACTCCTAGGGCCTCCCAAATAACTGCGCTCCTCACTCTATCTTGGATAGTAAGTCCAGCCACCCTGCAAAGAACCTCATTTCTGTCACTTGTACCCACAATTGGCGAGGGGGTGTAGGGTGTGTGTATGTATATACAAGATGTAAGGTGGGTATTCCACAATATGAAAATAATATTTACATAAAATAATATACTTATAAAAAGCTTTCAGTGTCCTAACACAACTAATACAACCAAAAAACAAACCAACCCCAACATCTTTAAAATAATAATATAACCTACAAAAAAAACCCTCTTCATCAATCTGGGAAGCATGCCCTCAAGTCCTTTCCAAACAGTCTCTCCAATAAATGTATTCTGCAGACCATCTACAAAAGTTGCCAAATTGGGGCTATTTTGGACCAATGTGGGGAGCAAACTCCTATCAAATAGTATCTATGAATTCCTTCTGCAATTATAAAGTGCACACAGTATTTCTCTCTCTCTTGTCATCATTTAGTAGGAACTGGACTTTGTATGAAGTTCTCTCTCTCTTTTAATGCAGTCTTCATACAGGAAGGTGAGGTCAAAGCCATCACTATGTTCCATCTCCTCTGTAAACAAAAGCATCTCTGCCTAACTGATGCTCTATCTACACTCATTTCTATCCTCCTGCTTCCTAATCCTCACAGATCACAGCTAATCACACCATCTCTGTCTTTCCTATCTTTCAAAAGTGCTGCTGTCACCTCTTCTCCTTCGGAAAACACTCTTCTGTATAGTGTCCAGTCTCCATTTCCTCACATTTTGGTTGGTGCACAGAAAATGCATTCTTTATTAGCACTGTTCCTTTAAGAGATACTCATTTTAGTTGGATTTCACTTAAGAGAAAAAAAAATCAAAAGTTCAAGAATAAAGCACAGATAAAAGATATTTCCCCTACAAATGAATTTTTCATAGTGAAGAATTTCACGGAAGGATATGAAATCATGTCCTGTAATTTCATTTCTATTTTGGAGACTAGATATTGTGTTAGATAATACAGATTTTCTTATCCTATACTTTCTGCTGCGACAGAGATAAAAAGCAATTTATTGATGCTAACCTGTCAGAGATGAAAACAAAGAGAGGAAGAGTGTTCCTGATACTGCCTGGAGGATTCTTGAGGTATAGTTGCTCAGGCTTCGCCCATGCTTTGTGGGTGGAGTTGTTTTTCAAAGATGCTGCTAGCTCCTAATCCCCAGGGGGGAATTGTCTCTGTCTAAATACAGGTATGTGTTTATACAGATGCTCGGTGGTGGCTAGCGGCAAACAGTTTGCCATGCAGAATGTCCTGGATACAAACTCCCTGTGCTAAAACCTGTTGGAGGAAGAGATGGTGCAAGTCTTTCCCATTCTCCATCAGCTCAGCTCTTGTAATCTTCAAAGAAGTTTGTCAGGAATGCCACCTTCACACTTTTTCTGGACAATGGCAGGCGTTAATGGTGCAAGAGGTCCCGGGGAATGACAAATCTTCTTGTCCCTTAACACCTCTGATGGTAGGGGGCAGGGCTCCACAGCATTGAGAGCCTGGGACTCATTTCCAGTTTGTCTTATGTTCCTAAAAGCTCATGCCTCAGAGTTTCAGCTGGCCACCTGCAGGATCTGGAAGAGATTTTTCTCCCAGTGTACTTGGGGTCATAAACTCATAAAATACTAGAACTGGAAGAGACCTTGAGAAGTCATCCAGTCCAATCCTCTGCCCTCACAGCAGGACCAAGCACCATCTAGACCAGTGTTTCTGAAAGTGTACCATGGAAACACTTTAATTGGCCTTTCCGGTTTATGTACAGGTGCTACAGCCACGGAGCCTCGCAGCTCCCATTGTTTCCTTTTCAGCCAAGGGGAGCCGCGGGAAGTGGTGTGAGAACCACTGACCTAGCCTCATGTATCCTGTATTCCATCAGCGATCAATGTCAGATGCACTGGCCACTGCCCTCTTACCACTGACCCTTTTACCTGCTCTTGCTCCACAGGCACGTTTCAATTCCTTCAGGCTGTGAGCGTTGAGCATAGGCTGTTCTGATGAACCAGCTCTTGCTTTGATAACTATTTTCAGTATCGCTCCTCCACAAGTGCAGCGGTGAGTCCCATGCACCAGGTGAGATAAATGCCAAGAGAGGGAGCTTAGTTGCGGGGGCAGGGAGGGACTATCAGAGCCACGGTCTCATCTCCAGGTGGGCATCAAAAGCATCTCTTGATTTTGTAAACTTCTGGCGGTTATTTCGGGGAGGGCGGGGGAGAGCTGACTCTCAAATGACCGACATAACAGTATCCAGCTCTCCCCCGCCCCTAGGCTCGGCACATTCAAGTCAATCGCAGCAGGCGGCTCTCAGGGCATTAAGGAATTGCCTTTGAAACCAAAAGCGCGTCTCATCTTCAGCCGCGCGGGCGCTGGCCAGAGCGCAGAGCGAAGGGGATTCATGCTGCGGTGGAAACTCCCTGGGCAGCTCCCCGCAGCCCCGAGACCGCAGGTGCAATTGTGCGTGGGGCTCTGAGGCTGGGGTTCTGCCCCCCCCCGCCCCATCCCGTGCATTACCGGGGCCGCAGCGAGCTCCCTGGCTCTGCAAAGGGGGGCTATACATAGCCATTGGCGCCCGGCTCTGCAGCGACGCTGCCCGCACGAGAGGCTGAAGGGCACGGGGCTAGCGCGCGCCTCACAACCCGCTGTGTGCGCGAGCGACGGTTGGGGGGGATGGAGCGCGCGGCTTAGAACGGGGCGGGGGCCGGGAGAGGAGCGCAGGGCAGCGAGGGGGTTAATGCAGCAGGTAACAGCAGAGGCGCAGGGGGTGGGGGGAGCCGGTGGCTCCGAGGGGCGGCTGGTCGCAGCCCGGGGCAGGTGGGGGAGCTCTCTGAGCAGTTGCCCCCCCCCCCCGGCCCGGGTGGCTGCGGGGCTCTCTGATTGGGCTGCCGGGCGGGAGCGGGAGAGGCGGGCGGCGAGGCGGGTAAGTGCGAGGGGGCGGCGGAGTCCGGCCAGAGCCGGGGGAGCCGCCGCCGCCATGAGCGCCAGAAAGTCCCCGGGGCGCAGGAGGAGGAAAGCGGCGCGTGCCCCACAGGTACAGACCCCCCCTCCCCGGATGGGGGGGGGAGCCGGGGACCCGCCCTGCGCTGCGCGGGGGTGGGGGGAGGCGCCGCCTGCGCTGGGAAGACCCCCCCTCGCCCCTCCCCCACCTGCCCTCTCCTGTAAGACCCGGCGCGGGGCGGGTTCCCAGAGCGCGCGGGGAGGGGGCAACAGCCTTTGCTCCCGCGCCGCCTGGGGAAGCGAGGCGCGGGGTAGCCCCGCAATCACCATGGTGACGGCTTGACTCTAGGCAGGGGGCATGGAGAGACGTTGGGCTTTGAGTGCCCGTAGCGTCCTGTGTGGCTAGACAACGATGGGTAAGCGCCTTGTCTTTACTGTACGGCCTCTTCTATGCAGACAGTGGAGTTCGCTTTAACACCCCCCCCCCCCCACCAAGCCATGGCCAAATCTGCACGGGGTTTGCAGAAATTTCAGAATATAGTAGCACGGGCACGAGAGCTGCTTGCTCACCGTAACAGTGATCAGGATGGAGAAAAGTTATTTTATTTACTGGTTAATCTCTGTCCCCCTCCAGTCACCCACAGCGGCTCAGGCAAAGAGAATCCCGAAAGGTTATTGCAGCAAGACCTTCTGGTCTAGTTACTTTCTCAAGACAGTGGATAGATAGAATGTTTCCCGCAATGAATAAGTTAGGAAGTTTCAGTAAGGGACTATGAAAGCATCACTTATGTTTTGTCGTGCCCCTCCCCCCCCAATAGATCTGATCTAGAAGTTTAGAAAGAAATAGCTAAAAGCAAATTTATCCAGGCTTTGTTAGATACTTTTAACATGTGAAAGGCTAGTTTTGCTTTTTTCATGGCTGGATCCAGTGATTTCTAATTTTTTTATAGCAGCAGACTCTAACCCTTATACAGTATTTTACATCTAATATCTTTCATTGCAATTTGTGATAAATACTATTTATTTTTACATTCAGTAACTGATTTTTATTTTTATGTGCTCATTACTAGGCAATCAGGGTGCATGTGTATTGTCTGTGATATAAAGTGTATCATTACATTTTCTTCCAAAGCATGACCACTTTTTTTAACTGAACCAATTTACCCCATTCATTTTTATAGCGCAATCCTGTTTCTTTGAAATTACCGTATTTTCCGGCGTATAAGACGACTTTTGATGTTAAAAAACATCCCCCCAAAATCGGGGGTCGTCTTATACGCCGGGTATGCGGCTTTGCAAAGCCGCGGAGGGGCTCCGGCGGCGGGGCAGCTCAGGCGCGCCTGGGATGCCCCGCCGCCGGCTTCCCCCGAGGCTTTGCAAAGCCGCGGAGGGGCTCCGGCGGCGGGGCAGCCCAGGCGCGCCGGGGCTGTCCCGCTGCCGGGGCATCCTCAGAGGCTTTGCTCCCGGTGTCCCTGGTCTGCTGGAGACGGTCCCCAGCAGACCAGAGGCACCAGGGGCAAAGCCGAAGCGGCGGCGGGGTGCCGCGCTTCTGAGGCTTTGCTCTGGCAAAGCCTCAGAGGCGCGGGACCCCGCCGCTGTTGCGGCTTTGCTCCCGGTGCCTCTGGTCTGCTGGGGACCGTCTCCAGCAGACCAGGGACACCGGGAGCAAAGGAGGTGGAGGGGCGCTGGGGTATAAGACGAAACCCTATCTTTTAACTAAAAAATTAGGGGATCGTCTTATACGCCCAGTCGCCTTATACGCCGGAAAATACGGTACTGGGGAAATTCAAATTTAATTGGAGTAGACTCAAACTCTTAGGCTATGTCTAAACTATGATCCTCCTCAGCAGGAGGAACTGCAAATGGAGCACTCATTTGCATATATCACACTCTCGTTTGCATTTCCTCCTCGGATTCCTTTTGTGCAGGCGGTTTTTGTGCAAAAAGCACTGTGTAGATGGCTCCTTTTTGCGCAGAAAAACCCTTTTGAGCAAGATCCTTATGCCTCCCGCTGACATAGATGTAGCCTTAATTACTAGCATTTGTCTTATTTTTTAGTTTGTTTAAAATGCTGAATACATGTGGTCAGTTTTGCCATTTTTTATTACAAAAACGTTTCTAATAATTTGACTCTGTAGAGCTGGTTCTCTACTAAATTTGTCGTCCTATAAAATTATAATAATCTACCCACTACTGCCTCAAAGAGTTTGTTGTATGTTTTGAGATCCTTGGGCTTATTACTAATGATTCATTACTAATAATCTTGTTTATTGTGGTGATGCCATAAAGCCAACGAGGCCTCACAGTGATAGCCTCTGCCCTGAAGAGTTTACAGTCTAATGGACAAGATAGTTTTGATTTTTCAGGACTAGATGTAGTGGTTATTTCAGTACTATTCCAGTTGGTAGGTGGAGCTGCACAAATAGACTTTTGGGCTTTTAGGGCACAACTACACTGCAGTCAATTGTATAGCTGAAGTAGAAATAGCTTAATTTGGTCTTTGGCACAGCAGGAAGTCAAAGGAAAAACGTTCTTCTTTCAATTTTGACTTCTCATACTCCTCATGAAATGGGTGTTACAGGAGTCCGAGTAAGAAGTCCTCCATCCCAAAATTATTTTGAAATAACGGCTTGCTGTGTATATGTGCACTTTGTTACTCTGAAATAACATCAGGGTATGTGTACACTAGCCACCCTAGTTCGAACTAGGGTGGCTAATGTAGTCATTCGAACTTGCAAATGAAGCCCGGGATTTAAATATCCTGGGCTTCATTTGCATGTTCCCAGACACCACCATTTTTAAATGCCCAGTAATTTGAACTACCTGCCCGCGGCTACACGCAGCACGGGCTAGGTAGTTCGAATTAAAGCTCCTAATTCGAACTACTGTTACTCCTCCTGCAATGAGGAGTATTATTTAAATCCCGGGCTCAGATATTTAAATCCCAGGCTTCATTTGAAAGTTCGAATGACATCATTAGCCTCCCTAGTTCGAACTAGAGTGGCTAGTGTAGACATACCCTCAGTTATTCCAAAAGAACACTGCTGTATAGATGTACTCCAACTTTCTGCAGTTTTGACTAGACTTTCTCCATCCCATTCTGTTTGCTCTAAACCTCTTTTTCTCACAGTGCATTCAGTTTCCTCTTCTTCCCTGCCCCATCACTTTCACCTCCATACCCTTTTCTTTGCATTCACTTTATCCCCTCAGAAGGAACACCCCTTAAAAACAACTGTAAAATTAACATAGTATGACGTCTTCTGCCATCACATTGTTCACTTTGCTTGCTTGTTATACTCTTTTATTCTGGGGTGTCTCTAGCTGGCTTCTCTCTATTTCTTTTTTCTATAATTTTTGACACAACTGATAGGTGCATTGCACTTCATTTGTGTAGGAGGCCCCAATCCTGCAAATACATTGAAAGTTACGTGCTTGTGGAAGAGTTTGCAAGGTCAGGGCATATATTTGGTATGCAACAACATTAATTCATGCACATAACTGGAGTTTTAGCTCAGTAATTTATCTTTTGGATTTACAACAGGAATTTGTTTCACTCCTGTGAATAATCAGTGGGTATTCTGTAAGGTTCTATTTTGGATCCACTGCTTTGTTTTTCCTTCATTCTGATGCTTTACGTATCATTTATATATGAACTGTAACTTTATTCATTTATATATGAACTGTAACTTTATTTTGTTTTAGGACAGCAACAGGCTGCTTTTATTTCTTATTATGAACAAAATATAAGTGTTAACAATACTTTTTTTTGCTTCCAAGCAGTATTCTTTTGTTTTCTGCATTACGGATCCAGCACCTACAGAAGTCAATGGAAATACTCCAGGGCTACGTCTAGAGTGGCATGATTTTCCACAAATGCTTTTAACGGAAAGTTTTCCATTAAAAGCATTTTTGGAACAGAGCGTCTAGATTGGCACAGATGCTTTTCCACAAAAGCGTCCGTGCCAATCTAGACGCACTTTTCTGCAAAAAAGCCCCGATCGCCATTTTTGCGATCGGGGCTTTTTTGCGGAAAACAAATCTGAGCTGTCTACACTGGCCCTTTTGCGCAAAAGGACTTTTGCCCGAATGGGAGCAGCATAGTATTTCTGCAAAAACACTGACAATCTTACATGAGATAGTCAGTGCTTTTGCGGAAATTCAAGTGGCCAGTGTAGACAGCTGGCAAGTTTTTCCAGAAAAGCGGCTGATTTTCTGGAAAAACTGGCCAGTTTAGACAGAGCCCAGTTGATTTCACTAGTTTTGGATTAAGTCCTAATTCCCAGTTTTATAAATTGTGGTTTAATTTATGTTTTATATGTTAGTCAATAATTAAAATGTGTGGATTTTAATATTTGTAATATTTTGTGTTTGTTACTAAATTGATGTAGTTGTATGACTCCGTTATTTCTTAGCTTGACTATTGTAATGGCTTTCTTGTCCAACTTTCCACTTTTTCCTTTTGGTATTCAGGCTGTTCAGAAGTTTGAAACTAGTTTCCAATATATTCTTTTATTACTGCTTTATTCAGGTTATACCTAAATCTACATGTTTTGTTAGTCTATAAAGTGTTACCACACCATTTGTTTTTTAAGTTTATCCTATACAGACTAACTTGGCTATCCCCTGAAGCAACTGGTAGAATTAGGTTAAATGTAAGGATTTTTGTTTTTGTCTTTTGTTTGTGGTTTTTTTTTGTATATTTACACACAGTCATTTATAGAATCCTGTTTACTCTCAGCTTCAGATTTGAGTCTTATTGTTTCCCAAGTGAAAATATTAGGCCTTTGTAGTGTGAGGCCCTTATGATATACATTTTCTCTTGAAATGTTTTTTATATTTGCTTTTATGTTTGCTATTTTGTTATCCTTGTAAAAGATGGTGGCTATTAATTGATGCCAAAGAAATGGAAAATCTGTATGCTTTAGAGTTAAATCACCCTCCCTAGTCAGTGGAGCTAGAGACTAGTGACAAAATCTAGGTTGCGTGCGTGGGGTTGTAGAACAATTCTACTACACGATCAGACTAAACTAAACCCTTTTGTTTGTTTTTAAAAATGAAATGGACAAAACTTTTAGCTTCTCTGGTGCATCCTCTTAGATCATGAACAATGTTAGTTCAGGAGTTCTTACAGTGTGTGGTGTTAAGTACCTTAAGGGGAAGTGATATGACATATCTACCAGGTAATGTCTTCTCCCATTTTCAAAGGTCACAGTTCATAATTGATGCCTAAATACCATTCCACAGATGGATTTTTTTATACTATTTTCCATTCCCCCCAAAAGGTAACAACAAGAGAAAATCATAGAAGGGATCCAGCATCTGACAGTGAGAAACCTTTTAAATTGGAGGAAAAGGCTAAGAACAAAGACAAAGTCATCCATAAACTGTATTTAAAGGTTGTTTTATTTTCTTCTTTTTGCTTTGGTGGCAGTTTGTAAGAAAAGGAATTCTGATAATTTTATATAATGGAATAACTCGGCACTAACATTAGTTATTTAAATCAGTGTCACAATCTGTAGAGCTGGCAAGATTTTTCTTACTGAAGAGAGTTACTGAATCAAATCAATCTAGTAAGCTTATCAGATAGTCAACTAGTGATGCAACTAGTTGCTTCCCCCTCTTGCTGCCCCTATCAGAGAGATAGGAAGCAAGGGAGGGGAGCAGGAGCCGGTGTTGGGGAGAACCAGCTTTAAAGCTGGTTCCCCCCAGCACTGTCTACGGGGAGGACAGGGACAGAAGGTAGAGGCACAGTAGGAAACGGTGCAGGGACTGAAGCAGTCTCTACTCACGCTGGTTCTGCTGTGATCCTGTCTGAAATATTTGAGAGCCCCACTAGGGCTCGTGTACATTTCAAAGGCTCAGGTGCTGCAGGGAATGCAGGGCCAGTCCCCTGCTGACCCCGTGCTCCCTGCTGGGCTTCTGCTTTTGAAGTGTAGAAAGAGCCAGGCAGGGCTATTGCTACAGTTCAAAGTCAGAGGTGCCCTTATCGCTTAATCAAATAGGTTAATCAAATGACCTGTATAGCATGCTTCTGGGCCTGTTTATTTAGCCAGGTTTTGGAGACAGAGAGGATGATATAGGTTGCGTGCGGGGGTAATGGAAATTTTTTTTACTGTGGTTGGTTAGTTCAAGTTTGAAGGTGTTGAGAAGCTGCTGGTTTCATCTTTGTTGTTTTTGTCATTTTTTATGTTGTTTATGCTATAACTATAAAGACATGTAAACAAATAATGTATTCCCTCCAACCAAGTGTGCAGATTTTGACCTCGCTGACATTACTTTGGTTTTGTCTGAAGACTCAGCAACTTCACCTTTATCCATTCTACTTCTTAACTGTGTTAGGTTAATCATTCCAGTGGACGAGCTGGATCAGTTGTGGGGGAAATGTGAAGCTGATTCTCTTCAGTTGCAACTCATATTTCCTTGCTAACTCTGTTAATATTGTATATGAGTTGAACAATAGGGGCGACAAAATTAGCCCTGGCAGTATCCCAAATGACAAGGATGTTGATATTTCTTAAAATAAGAACAGGACAGCCTGGAGCTCACCTGAACTGCCCTCCCTCTCCTACCTGTTGTACGAAGCTTGTAAGAGTTGCCCTCCCCATGCTGCCAAGGGCTAGCGTAGACCTAAGCTCTACACCACCCAGAGCTGGGGCTGACCTGCTGAGCTCTCCACTAGGACTGTGGCTAGCCTCCTGACCCTTGGAGGGTCAGCTCTGAAGGCACCAACAGCAAGTTTCTCCACACCCTTGCTGATGGGCACAGTTGCTTTCAGCTGTGTCCTAGGCAGAAGCCACCGCTCTCTGCTTTACTGCTGGCAGACAGTGCTGCCTTCAGCTCATCTCCTGCAGCAGCTGCTGATCTTCACTCTGCCTTACAGTAAGAATGTAATAGTATAGTTGTTTAGCCAATAAGCAAAAATGTATTGGTTAATGCTGTAGAATACATACATTTTCACTCCCCGCCCATTGCCAGAAAATATTTTAGCAGGCTGGCCAGCAGCCCATTTTAGTTCCAGCTCATGCTGGGTCCAGGAGTTCAGACCCGCCCCCTGGACAGGGTCTGCTGCCACCCCTCACTACTACCTCTGATACAGAGGTAGCAGCATGGGGCGACAGGCAGTCAGTCCGCGAGGAGAGGTGGTTTCTAAACTGGCTCCCCTCATGGACCAGCTCCTGTCTGGCACCCCATGCTACTGCCTCTGATACATCTGGCCCCACCCCCAGGGACTAAGGAATAATCGAGTAACTGAGAAGAATACGTGAGGTTAATTGACTATTCAATTAATCAATATTTAATATCCTTACCTTACAGACGGCACAAATGCATAGTTTTGGTGATAAAGTAGGGATGGCTGAGACAGTGAAAAAAGGAACTGTTCCTGCCAAAATGGAACATACGGTCTCCCTACAATAGATAGAATCCTCTAAAAGAAACATTTCACCCACACCATTTGAGGCCTCGCAGATAAGAATGATTCTGTTGACTGCTATTCATGTCTGCAGATACCCCAATAAATTGTTGTGGTTATTGATGTTGATTGCAGCTGACTGATCCAATAATAACATTAGGAACACTTAAACCTTACCAATTACTATGAGATTCTTCACCAGTGCAGTTTTTATTCCATGCTAGGTCTAACACCTGACTGACTGAGATCTCTAAAATTTAAGGATTCAAGCGATTGCCTGAGTGTCTGCCACAACTTTCTCAGTGACCTTCCCCAAAAGTGAGAGGGTCAGAGTAAACTGAAAGGTGGCAAGGTCACAGGCATATGATTGTTTCTGAAGCAGTTTCCTAAATGTAAGCGGGGGAATGGTCCCGCCCTTGTGGGGAACTTTCCTGGCTTCTATACACCCCGGTGAAATGAACCAGCGAAAGGATCTGAGTCCCCGCTCCCACTTCCTTTACCCCACGGCTCCCTGATCCTGAGGGCTCCCCCTCCACTCTCCTGAGTAGCAGAGCCCTTGAAACCCCAATAAGGCTGGGCCCAGGTTTCCTGGGGCTTAATCCCTGACCTTGTAGTCACTAGGGGCAGGAGTTAGGGTGTCCCCACTCCGAGGTGCTCTCTTTACACTGCAGGCCTTCTTGGCCCAGTGATCACTTCATAAGGTTCAAAGCAAATACAATTTATTAAACATCAACTGATTAAAGAGAATAGAATAAGAAACAATGAGAATGGTTAAATGAGAACACACAGCCCTGCTCTGTAGCACAGGGACATCAACACAGCAGTCTGCAGAGTGTAAGGACAGTTCACAGTCTCTTCCTTAGAAGCCCTGGATGTGCTGCAAGGGGCTGCAGGCTGGACACGCTTGCACTGGCAGCGACCACACAGCCTCAGTCTCTAAGTGGCCAGACCCCTCTCCCAGTCCAGAGCCTTTCCCCACACTTTGCAGGTCCCAGTAGCTCACCACATCCAGCTGCAGGCTGTGCTGCTTGGCCAGTTCCAGCTCCTTGTGTTGCTTCTCTGTTCCTTTTGGCTTTCTGAGCACTGCCAGTCTGCTGCTCAACACAGGGTCTGCACTGCTTGGCCTGTCTGTGTCTGGTTCTGTCGCTGCAGGACTTCTTCTTGTACTCCTCTTTCAGCTCTCTGTCTTTGCAGGACCTCTTCTGCACACAGCTTGTTTGTTCAGAGACAGAGCCAGAACAATCCCCACTTACAACCTGTCAGTCAGGCTGAGCTGGAGTGTTGACTGCTTTCCATTGTCTCTGGGGTCTGTCAGTCTCATGAACCCTTCCCCTTCTGAAGCTGGTAAACCAAAAAACTCCCACAGAGTTTTAGTAAGGGGTAACAGTCCCCTTACATAAAGAACATTACATATCCTGCCCTGCCTTTTAGGGAGATAGTAACAGTCTTCACCAATAACGGACCTAGTGTATTCCTCTAGCTTTTACCAGATGAAGGACATAGATCCCACAAGCAGATAGTGGAAAAGACACCTGCAAACACCTCTGTGAGCAAGACTAGTTGATATTCAGGCAGAGCTAAAGAGCCTTTCCTCTCCCAGAAGTATTAGAGGAATACTGCTGTAGCAGCTCAGTTTGTGAGGGTGACAAAGGGTGTCCCCAATGCCAGGGGTTACATGTCACACTGGGAGTCCAACAAATGGTGTACACATTGTGATGGGTTCGGTTACAGAGATTTCCTTGAGACTGACACTTGAGATGCTGAAATATCACTCAGCTCATCTTCCTAGGTTTTATTAAGCCAGGCCCTCCTGCCTCCTTCAACACTGACACAATGGTGGGATTACAACCCATAGCAGTGTAATACAGATGTTAATAATAGCTCAGCTGGCTTAGTTAAAGGGTCTTGCCACAGTACCTAAATTTACAGCCCCAGTAGGACCAGAATCTTAGATAAATGCATCCAAGTTTTATACTGAGCAAGTTAATATTGCCCACCCTCTTTCTTGCATAAGGAGAGATATGCACAGCTGCTTGCCCCTCCAAAGAATCAGTTATTTACACTGAGTTTATTAATACACAAAAGTGATTTTATTAAAAAAGTAGGATTTAAATGGTTGCAAGTAATAGCACTCAGAACAAAGTAAGCTACTAAGCAAAATAAAACATACCAAGTAAGCCTAATACGCTAAGAAACTTGTTCCATGCAATACCTTACCCTAATAGTAGTCATCTCTTTCACAGGCTGGAAAGCCTCCCAACCTGTGTCTGATCCTTCCCTCTATTTAGTCTTAGATATTTCCATTAGTCATCTTGGGTGGTAAGCAGGGGTGTCCTGACATCTGGCAGCTGCCTCTATTGTTTGGTTTCCCACCTTTATGTAGATTTTTGCCCAAGGCAGAAAACCCTTTGTGTTCAGTTTAAATTTTTTTTCACCTTCAGTGGAGAAGTACAAGGACCAAGATGGGTCCCAGCATCAGGTGATCTAAACACATGTCCTTGTGGCTTCTCTCAACCACTCCTTTGGACAGGTCCAAAGGAAAAAACAAACCCTTATGTAGATTGTTGTCCTTATCCATGAGACATCAAGTTTCCAAACTTTCCTTAATTGCCCTCACTTAGGATGCCTATATGAGTAAAACAGGTTTATACTTCATATTTTCTAATTTCAAATACAGGAATGTTACATGTACACAAATAAAATATACACATTCAGCAGATTACAACTTTTCAAATGACAAAAGAAATGTCATTCATGAAGCATATTCCAATTACGCATATTCAGAAGCACATGTCCATAAAGCAAATGGATAGATAGCCCTGTGAGACACATCACATAGAGAAGACAAGCAAAGAAGCTGTGGAGCTGCTATCAAAAGTTAACAGTTAGGATGAATGAGACACAGAAGCAGATTTCTAATTTCAACCCTGAATTTAGCAGTCTGCTTTCCCACTGCCATTACCTTTGTATACTCATTTACATCTGTACAAAATGTTTCTGGTGTAAATTAATGAAAAGCTTGGGCTTGTCATTGTCTTGCTATGCATTCAGTTTAGTGTAGATAAATATTTCTGCTGGGAAATGCCTCCTGTGTATGTCTTCTAATATTAAGAAAAGTAAATGTCTTTGTTCTTCTTGGTCCTAGTAGATTGATGAACTAAAGAAGAAAAACCATGAGTTAGAGCAACATGTTATGCAACTGCTTGATAAAAAGCAGGTGGTGGAGAGTCAGGTGGACAGTCTGACTAATAAGAATGAGTATCTGTGCAAAGAACTTGCTGTAGTTGATGAACTAGCTGAACAGCTGGAAAAAGAAAAAGAATTAGTATTGGATACTGCTGACCAGGAGCTTGAGGAAGCAAAGGTATTTAATTCAAAATAAAATACACATATTATAGTGGGAGCCAGTAAGTTTACAAAATTCAACCTTTTGGGCTGAAACTTTATAGCCATGGTCTTTGCCTGATGGTAAATTATTTTTGTTTGTCTTAATTTAAAATATTAATTTTAAAACTCACAAATGAATAAAGGAGAGAAGGAGTATTGGGGAGTGAAAATTGGAACATTCCAACCTGGTAAGTGTTGAATAGAGTTCCCAATAATGGGTTAGACTGAATGTCCAAGGGCAAGGAATTATGTTTAAACTAGCTAGAGTTACCCAGCGTTGCTCGGGACAGTTGATATAACTGAGGTGAAGAGCCTGAGAGGAGGGAGGGGGAAGGGAGCCGTGTGCCTGCTGCTGGCACCCGAGCCCACCCTCCACTTCCTTGTCCCTCCACCAGCCTTAGTGAGTGACTGTCCCTGCTGCTTCCCCCGGGAAGCTGCTTCTCCCCGCACTGCCAAGCTCTGTGCAGCCCCGGGGAGAGGCGTTGGTCTCTCATCTCTTCTCTCCCACAGTCCCTTAAAACCTCCTGGATGACAGGTTATCCCTCTGCCGGCCTTAGTGAGTGACTGTCCCCACCGCTTCCCCCAGGAAGCCGCTTCTCTCCTCACTGCCAAGCTCCGTGCAGCCCTGGGGAGAGGCATCCATCTCTCATCTCTTCCCTCCCACAGTACCTTAATACCTTTTTCTGGACAAAAGGTTATCCCATGTAAAGTTTGGTTGCAGTAGCTCCTATAGTGTCCAAGTTATTAGACCACAAACAGACAAACATTCTCCTTTATATATTAGATTAGGAATGTTAAAATGTATTTATTCTGGTAAACACGTATCCACTGAAAATTTCAGTAGTTGCATGTTACATGCAGAGGGAAGGTGGTTTTAAGCAGATGCAAAGCCAGCAGTACCGAGGGAGCCCTGCATGTAAACATGAAGTTTAACCGATGAGCCCAGGCTTATCGGGTAACTGTTTACACTTCCATATCTCTAGTTTAAATTAGGGAAGAGAGGTACCATTATTGGGCCTAACCAAGTGAGTTATACGATCAAGAATACATATTCCTGCGC
The DNA here is from genome assembly GCF_049634645.1 of Pelodiscus sinensis. Taxonomy (NCBI): domain Eukaryota; kingdom Metazoa; phylum Chordata; order Testudines; family Trionychidae; genus Pelodiscus; species Pelodiscus sinensis. Next base: position 229,159,204 of record NC_134711.1, on the reverse strand, counting down.
ATTCCGAAATATAATTTATGCTATCATGTGCCGAAAGTGTCCGTCTGCTATGTACATTGGACAAGCGTCTCAGACACTTCGCCAAAGGATCAATGCCCACAAAACAGATATCAGACAGGATCACAAAGAAAAAACAGTTTCTTGCCATTTCAACCAGAAAGGACACTGTCTTAACGACTTAATTACCTGCATCCTACTCCAGAAGCCTTTCAAATCTGCACTTGACAGGGAATCCTCTGAACTGTCATTCATGCTAAGATTCGACACTCTAATTGTCGGGCTCAACAAAGACACCAACTACCTTACCCATTACAAAGATAGCTTCCCCAATTATCACCTCTAATACCATTAGCTCACAGACATCCCACTCTCCCCACCTCTAATATCATTAGCTCACAGACTCTTACCTTCCTCCCCCCCACCCCCTGCATTCCCCTTTTGTTCTGAAATGTGATTTGTCCTTTTCATATGTGTTCACTTTTTTTTTAATTGTATCCTTTGGTATATATGGTTGTGACTATTTTCTTCCACTATTTGATCTGAGGAAGTGGGTCTGGCCCACGAAAGCTCATCACCTAATAAACCATCTTGTTAGTCTTTAAAGTGCTACATAGTCCTGTATTTTATTTCAGTTAACTGTATGTGTGAATGTGTGAGAGAAAACATTAGTGTTTTGTGGCTTGTTGAATTTATTAAAAAGAGGTCCAGATCCTCAGATGATGAAGTAAATTATCAGAGTTCAACTGAAGTAAGAGGCAATATGAAACTTACACCAGCTGAAGATCTGTCCTAGGGTGAATATTTAGAAAATGAATTTTTATAGTAAATTATATCATTCCCATATATTGAATTAAATTTTGTGCCCATCTACATAAAATGGGAGAAGAGTAACTCACATGAAAGACAACAGCCAGAGCTTCAGATTTTTGTAACTTATTTTAGAACTAGAAAATCCATGAAGGTCCCAGTTGTGCATCATATCCATCTGAACAGACCCCTGTGCTTGTAAGAAGTCCTGTTGGGCTCAGTGAGACTTTGGGTGCACTCAGGGTTGTCCTTTGTGGGATGCAGGGCCTAAGGCAACCCCTACCATAGGTCCTGCCCCCAATCCACCCCTTCCTTAAGCTCCATTCCTGGTCCACCCCCATTGTACCCCTTGCCTGAAGCCCCCTGCCCTGAGCAACATGAGCCAGGAGGATTACTGTGGGTGCCAGATGCGGTGTGGCAGCAGGGGTTGGGCTTCCTGAACTTACTATGGTGGCAGGAGCTGGAGTGACTTGGCAGCCTGCTCCGCTCCACCCTACCCACTGTCCATTTCTCAGCCTGCTATGTTCTGCTTCACCGTGGTGGCGGGAAGTGGAGTGCCCTGAGGCTGCAGCCAGGTTGCCCTGCTTGCCACTGCCACAGATGAAGCAAAGCACAGTAGGCTGGGAGATGGGTGGCAGAATGAAACGGGCTGACTGGTCGCTCTGGCGCTTGCTGCTGCTGTGAGTGCAGGGAGGCCTGCCTCTGGCTGCTGCCCATGCCAGACTCCCCAGGTAATTCTCTGGGCTGCTCTGGGCCCCGTGGGTACCATTCATAGGACAGTTGAAGCGGACAATGCAGGAGCACCCAAAGTGCAGGGCCTGGGGCAGCTACTTCAAATCATCCTATGGACAGGGTGGCTCTGGGTGCACTTAGAAGTCTCCCTGGGTATGTCTACACTTGCACTCTAGTTTGAACTAGGGATTCAAATGTAGGCATACGAAATAATCAGTGAAGCGGGGATTTAAATATCCTGTGCTTCATTAGCATGATCTCGCCGGCGCGTTACTCCGAATGCCAGCTGTTTCGAAAGTGAAAGTGCACGCCGGGACCAGTTAGTTCGAACCAAACCCCTTGATTTGAACTAACGTTACTCCTAATTTTTTGTATTAAAAAAGGGGTTTCGTTCGAACTAACGCGTCCCGGCGTGCACTTTCACTTTCGAAACAGCTGGCATTCGGAGTAACACGCCGGCGAGATCATGCTAATGAAGTGCGGGATATTTAAATCCCTGCTTCACTGACTATTTTGAATGCCTACATTTGCATCCCTAGTTTGAACTAGGGTGCAAGTGTAGACATACCCCCTGTCTGGAACTGATTGCAAGATTGAGGCTGTAATGACTGGAATATAGTAATTTAAAATGGCTGTAATTAACATTTTATTGTGGGTTCTGGAAGGAAGAAAGTAGCATACATTCTTGCCATTTTTTTAAATGTCCACTTCTGTGACAAAATGGTTGAGGGATGAAAGTTTTAATAGTTGTTGTTAAGAAATGCTTTTGAGCATTCTGCTAAAAATCCTTTTGATTTCACAAAGTGGTAAAAAAATATATTAACACTGTTCAGAAGAAAGGTAGGCTGTGCTATGCCTGTGTTGTTAATGTAACTACATGCTTATTCATCTTAGTCCCTTGGAATACTCAAACTGATACCATTTCCAAAAATTTATTGAAAATGCAGATCTGGTAAAAGGGGATCTTGAACCTTGTTCTTACTCAACCAGATAGACACTGCTTCTTCTTTGTCCTGATCCTGTACAATTTATGTAGGGTAGGGATGTAAAATCTTGTATAATTAGTTAACCAGTTAAATGCTACTGGCTGGGGCTACTCCAGCACAGCTGCTTCCAGCCCCACAGGGGGTGCTGGCTCCGAGCCTGCTTAGGCTGGGAGTTGGCAGCCTTGTGTGGGGATGGAAGTGGCAGTCTGTACCCATCTCCTGCCCTTTGGCTTCTGCTTCTGCCTTGCGTGAGGTTGCCGACTCCCAGCCCGTGTGGGCTAGAAGCCAGGAGCCCCTTGGGGCTGGAGTAGCCCTCTATCCACAGTAGGCGGTGGGTGGGCATTAAGGGTGATGCTTGCTAGGTAATCGGTTAGTGGGTTACCCGTTCACATCCCTAATGCAGGCAACTTTCTAATTGACTGCATTGTTTTGTTTTAATTAATCCTTTAAAGTTTCATCATCTTAAATGGTGTCTCCTGTCCAACAAACCTGGAAGAGTTACAACTAGATGCTTCAAAAAATCAGAAAATTAGACAAAAATGCTGTAATTTCATCTTACTATCTGTAAATAATACACTTCATCTTTATTATTTTTTATTCTAGACCCAAATTAGATGCCAGCAAAATAATATTAGAAAGCTGGAGCACACAATCAAAATACTTAAATCTGTAAGTTAAATCCGTATTCTTAGTATTTTTGCAGCTATTCATTTATATAGGTTATTACTTTCAAAGAGCAATTAATACCAATATAAGTACACATGTCTTTTTGTTTTCACTGGTAAACTAAAAAATAAAGATTATGGAGAGAATTTCCATTTTGGTGTATATTTGTAAATCTCATTTTTAAATTGTGCTATAATTAATCTTTTATATTGGATATTTTTGAGAGTTTCATTACGTTTTCTACAAAATCCAAATTTTAATTGCTCTGAATACTCCTAAACAGAATTCTGTGTATATGTGAAATGCAGTCAGTATTTTAGCCTTTAAACAATTATTTTAATATTCTGTCTTATCCAAATATTAATAACTACAAAGTTGCACAATGACATTTGGAAATATATGCAAATATATAAACGTCTAATAAATAGTTTATCAGCAAGAAAAACTTCTAAAAATGGATGTATATACTGATAATTTGCTTCCAGATTAAATTGGTATAACTAATAGAACTCTTTCATTTAATTACAAAGTAATTTTTTGAAGTTATCAAGATCACATAGACCTCTTACCATATATGTAGTAAACTTTTTCACAAATGTCCATGTTTACAGTATAAGGCTTTTGGTATTTACACTTGCTCCTTAGACCCCAATACTTTAATGAACTCCCCGTCAAAGGATTCCTTTTCAGTCCTCACTGCCAGATTAGGACCTTAATGGCTTTGATCCTATGAGTAGGAATTGTGGGAATTAAGAGCCCAGAAGAGCTGGACTCCAGGAAAATTTTTCTGTGATCTTGTCATTAAACACTGGCAAGCAAAATAGCCTTTTTGTGTTGTTAGTTGTGCTAAATTGAGACAGGTATTTATAGCACATCTTAATTTAGCACATTTATAATGACACAAAAAGGCTATCTAGCTTCCTGTGTGATTAAAATGACCTGATATTGAAATGGGATTTTGTCAGCCAAAACACAGGAATGGTGTACAAATCTTATTTCATGAGTATTCAACACTTTTTAAAGGTGACTCGTAAAACTAAACATTTGGTTTATCGTCCAACAGTAATGAGTGCATATTTAAAACACCCTTTCAGGCTCTCTTCCCTGCTATTTCTTTTCCATTAGAAAATCAGGTTCTCTCGATCTTGTGTTTCCTGAAAGAATCTGTTGATGACTGGAGAACTAATAGGTTTATAACATAAATGGCTTTATGTTATAAAGGTCAAACTGGAGTAAAAGAGAAAGTGATTCATATTCAGTTTAACATGTATTTAACTTAAATTAATTAAAAGCACTTAGGAGAAAAGATATCATTGTTAAAGACTCTGCACTTCTTCCTGCTCATATAAAGGCTTAACTTCCGCCCTCCCTCCAAGTCCACATCTGAGACCTCCAAATAGTTGTCACTCAAAACTAAGGAAGATGTCACTCAAAACTAAACTTGACATTCCTAGCCCTTTTAAAGTTATAAAAAACAAGCAGAAAAATGTGTAAATCTTTACACATCATTTAAAAAATAATCAAATAAACCACACCAATTTTTCTTTGCAGTTTCCTTTAATTAACATAATTACCTACTTTTCAGTTGACTGTCACCCTCAAAACTCACCATCTGCTACCCACACCAGACAAGATAGCACCATGTTTTGCCTTGTTGCAGTAGTAGTTATATTACTGTCTAGTTATGACAAGTCAGTAGTTTAATGGTGTTTCCTGTTAACTTGATGGTACTGTATCAAGGGTTAATCATCACTTCCCCATTTTGTCTTAGAGTTTATTAGCTCAAGACATATTACCTTTTAAGCAAAAAGCATTCTCAAGTGGCCATCTAAGTATACACAATCTTTGTTATAACTGGGATGTTGAAAGTTTCAAAGAGAACTCTTGTAAAAGGAAAAGTAGTTCAGAGATAAGATGGAGGAAACTAAATAACTTAACATCCTGTTAGATCAGCAATAGAGAGACATATTTGAACTTGGGGAAATGTTTCGGAATATGAATGTGCAAATATTCAGGCAGGGCTTCAAAATAATGAAGCCACATTTATTTTAAAATAAATAGTTACCTCACTTTAGTATTCTGAAGAGTATGTTTATCAACCTTGTGTTGAAAAATAAGTGTATTACATTTTTCAAACCTATTTCAATGAACGCATTTTTCATTTTGGCACTTAAAGGTTATTTTAGAAACAGAAACTGAAAAAGTACTAGGGAAATCTCCTTCAAGACTTGATACCTTTATCAAGGCATTGGAGGAGGACAGAGATTATTATAAAAGTGAAGCTGAGAATTTGAGGAAGATGTTTCAAAACACATCTTCAAGTCCTAAGCGCAGCCCTACTCGGAGCACCATTTCAAAACATTCTTCACTTATCCAGGTAAGTCTGGAATATATTATATTATAGCAACAATGCATTTATCTTGTACTGAAATCTGGCTGCTGGGCTCCGCTGATGGTACCAGCTGCTGGGCCTCCTGCCCCTGGCTGGTTTCCACAGCTCAGGCTGCCAGGCTCTCTGGCTGGACTCCTGCTCCACTGACCAGGACTCCCTGCCTTCAGGTGGCCTCCGCCGCCAGCCCCAGCCACCAAGCTTCCTGCACTTGGGCCGCTGATCTCTGCCACTAGCCCAGCTCTGCTCGTGGCCCTACGTCTGGACTCTGGACTCCAGGGCCAGCCCACAACATTTTGGCACCTGAGGCAGGAAGCTCAAATGATGCCCCCATGTTGCCTTGCTTGGGCCAAAATTTGAAAGGTCTCAGTTCTGCCTTCTTCCTGTTCTACTCTTCTCATGGCACTCCACCATCTCTGTGCATCTAGAGCAGAGAGAATACATATGCACCAGCAGCAGACAAAATTTTCTACACTCTGGGTCCTAGTGGTGTCCCCTCCCCTCTCCCGCCCCGCCACAGTCTGGCACCTGAGGCGGCTGCCTCAGTTCGCCTCATGGTAAGGCCAGTCCTGCCGGACTCCCAGCTGGCTGGGCTCTCTGTTCTAGGGGTTCTCTGGTCCAAAAATATACGTGAGTCTGCTGGACCAGAATGTACCAGATCAGAGAGGTTCAATTTGTATAAAATGAATAGAGAATACTGAGTCAGATTGATCCGAGACTGTTTTTGCATATGAAAGAGATTTCCAATCTCCATTTAATTTTTTTATTTAATATATAATATTGATAGAAATGACTATGCATTTAGGTTTGATTGTGTTGAATCTGTTTGATGCTAAGCTTTCTACTTTGTGTGTGTGTTGTTCAGAAGTAGTTTCAAACCCTAAAATACTGGAAATGTGTAAAAAAAATTTGTTTCTCATTATTAAACTTTTTTGACATTTTTAAGGGAATGAGTTTGGATCCAGAAATTATGAAAATATTCAGAGAACGTGAAGAACTTAAGACAATGCTGGAAAAATATGAGCGCCATATGGCAGAAATTCAGGGTAACATCAAGGTTCTAACAGCTGAGAGAGACAAAATCATCATTCTTTATGATCGGGTAATTTTATTCATAGGAGAGTGAGACATTGGAAAAATAATATTTGCAATACTTTAAAGGAAAAAATATTTTAGTCTCTTGCATTAGAAATTTGGGCCTCATCTACTCTGGAAAATTTTATGGTTAAAGTTTATCCCTTTTTTGGGTTGGCCCTTAAGTGGGTGTTTTAGTCCCCTTGACTTCAATTTAAGTTTGTTCATGAATGCTGTCCTAAATAAGGATGGTTTTCTGAACTGAAGAATACATTCATGAGTCAATACTTTCAGATTATGATCTGATTACTCACAACATTGTTGAGATACACTTGTATCTCTACTCACATGTCTTGTGATTTAAATCTGGTCAGAATTTTTTTTAAACAGTGATTTTTTTTTTGAAAAATCAAAAACTCAATTATTTATGCCAAAAATGATTTGTGCATGCTACTGCAACATCTTATGGGAGTTGTAGTACGAGTACTTCATGCTTTTATTTTCTTCTATAGGCCAAGCTTCCTTTTCAGACTATATCTCCCATGAAGTACCATAGTCTTTCTTGAAGAGAGCCGTAATGCATCATTGGAATGTTCAGGTGCTTAGTTTTTTTCATGAAAAATCTAAATTTTCTGCTTAAAGCAGACTTTTTAGCAAAACACTGAGTGAACAATCCAATTTTCTGTTAAGTTTTAATGGACATTTTTTATCCGGCCTTACTTATAAAATAGGTTGTCTGTAATACAGTACATTATCTGTTGCACATTTCCAATATAATATGTTTAACAGGCACAGGAAGAAATATCCCGACTTCGCCGAGATGTTATCAAGTCCCCCAAGACTTCTAAAAATACTATAACAGCCCAGGCTATCTTGAGGCGTGTGGAGGCAGAAAGGGATACAGCTCTTTCTGACTTCCGAAGGATGACCACAGAACGAGATAGCCTCAGGGAGAGGTTGAAGGTCTGATTTTTGTCCAACCTTTTTATAAGCATAATAGTATAGTTAAGTTTGCAATGTAGTGTTCATTTGATTAAATATACAGATTGAACCTCTTTAGTCCAGCACTATGTGGTCCAGCATGCTTTTAGTAAACTGGATGTCCACTTATTGAGGGTGTGACCACGTTTCTCATGGTCCATAAGGTTTGTTTACAGCCACCAGTTCTGGCTTCTCAGTGTTCTGTGCTAATATTTAGCTCTAATTTACACCTAATTGTCTTCTAAAAGCCCAGTAAGCAACGGGAGTGGTAGTAAGGTTGCTAGACAATATTGACCTTCCATGGTTCAGTAATTGTCTGGTTTGGCAGTAGTCAAGTCCCAAGGGTACTGGACTAGAGTGGTTCAGCCTGTACTAAATATATGCAGTGAATTTTAAAAGTAATGTTTTGTGTGCACTTTTTGCTTCTGTTTTAAACAGATTGCCCAGGAGACTGCATTTAATGAGAAGGCTCATCTGGAACAGAGAATTGAAGAGCTGGAATCGACTGTTCAAAATGTAAGGAAACTGTATCTTATTTAAATATAGATTTGTTTTAATGTCATAAAAATGACATTTATTGTTAAAGGTCTTCAGGTATAGGTTTAGTGCCTGCTTTTTACAGGCATATATACAGGCATACGTGCCCTCATAGTCCCATTTAAATCAATTTGACTGTTCAAGTGAGTCAAGTATTCACAGGATTGAGCCCTTAATTTATAAAAGAAAACTTTAATAAAGGAAATGTAAATATTAAGTATATAATTTCAAAGATTATACTGTTTTTTGAGGAGTAACATTAGTCCGAACCAAGGGGTTTGATTTGAACTAACGTGTCCTGGAGTGCACTTCCTGGTTCAAATCAGCCGTTGAATGGAATAATGTACGGGCGAGATTATGCTAATGAAGCACGGGATATTTAAATGCCCGCTTCATTAGCAATTTCGGTCGGCTACATTTGCATCCCTAGCTCAAACTAGGGAGCAAGTGTAGATGTACCCAAAGTGAGATTCTAATATACCAATAACTGAATATTACTTATAAGCAGCACTTATATTAAGCTAAAACCCACTAGAGTGGAACTCTAATAAATATTCTTAAACTTGTGTGATCCCTGAGCTGCAGGGCTTCATTTCTGCGAGAGACCTGGGGGTGAAGAAAGGGTCTTTGAAAAATAAACACTGAGAATTTAAGTTGTGATTACAAGTTTAAATAATTGATCTGTACCCCACATCCTCTTGGAAATCCCCTTGTTTAAGGGACACCCTTCTCTTTCTGAAATTTTCTTGATAAACATGGAGATTGGTTCACTGATATTCTGATCTTGTAATTTTAATGTTGAGAGATCTGATGAATATACATGAGTCCTATTGATTTGCTCTCAAATGGTTTGACTATTGATCAAAATAACTTAGTGAATCAATAAACTAAGAGAGAAGAAGGTGCAGAATTGGTAGGGTATTTTTTTCTGCAAACCCTTATACTAGGTGGAGTCAGTAGCGGCCAGGGCCAGGCTCAATATTTAGAGGTTCCTTTCCATTGATACAACATAGAACTGGCTCTAGCCCCCACATAGTAATTTGAGAAAATTACATACCAGCTCTGGGCACTTCTGAGAGACAATACTTCTTAACCTGCAAGTACAGAGGCTGAGTGTAGAAAAACTTGTTATGAAAGGAGGAAAGTCCCCCAACATTAATTAGGGTAAATTCCACAAGAGGATTGTTAATAACAGAATTGTGAGCAGGACAATTCTGCCTCATGTTCTGCTTCATATTCTTTAGTTCTGCAACCAAAAGTTCCTTTTCTGTGCCCCTTTACTCCTTCACCGGGCTGGGGGCCGACTGGCTAAGCAGCAGTTTGGCAGAAAAGGACCTGGGGATTATAGTGGATGAGAAGCTGGATATGTTACACCAGTGTGCCCTTGTAGTCAAGAAGACTAATGGCATATTAGGGTGCATTAGGAGGAGCATTGCCAGCAGATCTAGAGAAGTGATTATTCTACTTTATTCAGCACTGGTGAGGCCACATCTGGGCTGTGTCTAGACTGGCAAGTTTTTCTGTAAAATCATCTGATTTTGCGGAAAAGCTTGCCAGCTGTCTACACTGGCCGCTTGAATTTCCGCAAGAACACTGACGATCTCATGTAAGATTGTCACTGTTCTTGCGGAAATACTGTGCTGCTCCCGTTCAGACAAAAGCCCTATTGCACAAATCATTTGCGCAAGATGGCCATTGTAAACAGCACAGTACTGTTTTCCGCAAAAAAGCCCCGATCGCGAAAATGGCAATCGGGGCTTTTTTGCGGAAAACTGCATCTAGATTGGCCATGGACTCTTTTCTGCAAAAAGTGCTTTTGCGGAAAAGCGTCCTGCCAATCTAGACGCGATTTTTCTGAAAATGCTTTTAACGGAAAGCTTTTCCATTAAAAGCATTTCCAGAAAATCATGCCAGTGTAGACGTAGTCCTGGAGTATTGTGTCTAGTTCTGGGGGCCCCACTACAGAAAGGATGTGAACACCTTTGAGAGGGTCCAGCAGTGGGCAACCAAAATGATTAGGGGGCTGGAGCACATGACCTATGAGGAGAGGCTGAGGAATTTGGGCTTATTTAGTCTGCAGAAGAGAAGAGAGAGGGGGGATTTGATAGCAGCCTTCAACTTCCTGAAGGGAGGTTCCAAAGAGGATGGAGAGAGGCTGTTCTCAGTAGTAACAGATGGCAGAACAAGGAGCAATGGTCTCAAGTTACAGAGGGGGAGGTCTAGGTTGAATATAACAAAAAACTATTTCATTAGGAGAGTGGTGAAGCACTGGAATGGGTTACCTAGGGAGGTGGTACAATCTCCATCCCAAGAGGTTTTAAGTTCTAGCTGGGATGATTTAGTTAGCGTTGGTCCTGCTTTGGGCAAGGTGCCAGACTTGATGACCTCCTGAGGTCTCTTTCAGTGGGGGATTCACTATACCCCACTCACAATGGTTGTTCTTGGTCAGTGAGGACCCAGGGTTCTGAAGCACATCTATGTGAGTTCACCCCCATCCAAAAGAGAAGGCACCTTGCTTGCTCCATAATCTGAGCATTTGGTTTGGCTGGCTGCCATGTCAGCCACTGCTCCTCACTACCTGGCCGCCCTGCCAACTTCAGTCCTTGTAGACTAGCTGTCCTGCCATCTGCAGTTTCTTACTGCCTAACCAGCCACTTGTCGACCAGTCACCTTCTACTGCCACCTGCCTTCTGCTGTGACCTCTGCCCATTAATCTTTTCGTATTTTTCAGATCTTTGCAGGCTGAGCAGAAACTCTCTCCCATTTCAAGTTATTTCAATTCTCAGTGATTTTTTACACTTTGCAATCAGAAACTCAGTCCCACCACAACTGATTTCATTTTGATTGAGCATTTAAAATAATAGAGGCTCCTAATGAAGTCTGTTTAGCAATTTCTTTGAAAAGTGGTGAGAAACAAGATAAACTAGTCTAAGGATCTCTATAGAGAGCCCACACCTCCTGGCTGGGACACCTGTCTCAACCTCTTTTACTTTGGCAGGCTCTGGCATTCCAGTTCCTGGTTTAACAAGGTTCTTTCTGCTGAGGGTGACTCCCTCATTCAGGACAAGTCATCTGCTTCCCTGTATTTACACAATAAATATAACAATATTGATAACATTTTACTAGCACTGCATTCAGTATTAAAGTGATTTGTAACCCAAAAGACATAGTGATCACTTAAAACAGCTGCATTGTTCAACCTGCTGGATATATTGACATAATAGGTGGGTTCATGTAAATACACTTTGCTCCTAAAGCTTCTTCCACTTCCAGCTAGCTGTCAGAGGAATTAATTCAGACCCTGATTACATTTAGAGTGTTAAAACTTTCAGTAGATTGGAGCAGATGATTTCTTTAAATATTAAGCAGGAATTGTTTACTAAACAAGCTATCATCTTTTTGAAATAAACTGATTTTAATGATGGTTTACAAGGAATCATAATTGAAATTCTGGAATTAGTCTTTGTTTCTGGATTACAGAATTGAGAGACTACAAGGATAGCTTAATAAAAATTAAATTGGAGCCGTATGCTCTACCTCTCTGTTGTGTATTTGCTCAAGAGAGAGTGATGTCTAACATTTTTGATTCAGTGATTTTACTGTGTTGTGATTCTTTCACTCATTATCATGTTACATTATCCCACTCTGTGATTTTTAACTCTTTTAGGCATGATATGGCTTTTTTGGATAGGTATAATAATCAAACCAAGACTTTCATTAACATGGCAAACTACTACTAGAGATGAAAGATCTGACACTTCCTTTCTATGATTTGTCTCAGTCAAATAATATTGTTTTGCCAGTGCTGTTCTGTGCTAAGTACATTGATATAGAATCATAGAATACTAGGACTGGAAGGGACCTCGAGTCCAGTCCCCTGCCCTCATGTCAGGACTGAATACTGTCTAGACCATCCCTGATAGACATTTATCTAACTTACTCTTAAATATCTCCACAGATGGAGATTCCACAACCTCCCTGGGCAATTTATTCCAGTGTTTGACTACCCTGACAGTTAGGAACTTTTTCCTAATGTCCAACCTAAACCTCCCTTGCTGCAGTTTAAGCCCATTGCTTCTTGTTCTATCCAGAGGCCAAGATGAATAAGTTTTCTCCCTCCTCCTTATAACACCCTTTTAGATATCTGAAAACTGCTATCATGTCCCCCTTCAATCTTCTCTTTTCTAAACTAAACAAACCCAATTCCTTCAGCCTTCCCTCATAGGTTATATTCTCTAGACCTTTAATCATTCTTGTTGCTCTTCTCTGGACCCTCTCCAATTTCTCCACATCTTTCTTGAAATGCGGTGCCCAGAACTGGACACAATACTCCAACTGAGGCCTAACCAGCGCAGAGTAGAGTGGAAGAATGACTTCTCGTGTCTTGCTCACAACACACCTGTTAATGCATCCCAGAATCATGTTTGCTTTTTATGCAACAGCATCACACTGCAGACTCATATTCAGCTTGTGGTCCACTATAACCCCTAGATCCCTTTCTTCCATACTTCGAATCAGCCCCTGAGCACAGAGTAGAATTTGAACACTAAGAAGAAATACTCTGTACAAGACATATTTCTGCAGTTCTTAATGTCTAGTCATTTTACTCCTATAGCTTGACAGTGACCGTTTGGAACAAATATCAAAAATAGCATTGATGAAAGAGACCATAGATTCTGTGGAAATGGAGATGAAAATATTGGCTAGAAGGGCACTGGATTCAGAAAGTGAGCTCAGCAGACAAAAAGCAGAATGTGCTTCACTAAGGTACATTAAAGCATACACATAAAAATGATTGCAATTATAAAATAATCATGTATCCGCTGTGTTTCAAAGCTATTCTGTTAATTTAAAGGAGCTCATAACAGTGTTCTTATGAGAGGCCCTCATCTTGGTAATCAACTCTCTTCCTTTCCCCTGCCTTCACTTTGGTCTGATATAGCCTAGATTTGTTGACTTTCACAGGATGCTGCAAGGTATATTTATTTTCTCTGGCTTTTGTGAAAGGTAACATTTGATAAGAGTTTTGGTTTATATGGGGTATGGGATTTTTCTAGGAATGGATAAGGATTAAGTTTTGTTGGATATTGTTGAATCAGCTGCTAATTTTTATTTGTTTTGTAATTCCTTTAAGACCTTTCTTTTCTTCTATAAATCAAAGTAAATATAAAAACAAACATACATTTCATGTAATAGCTAGGTTTTCAGCCTCCTCTAGCTGCCCTCTGTTATTGAGAGAGGCAGCAAGAGGGGTAAATTATATTGGAGCTTCTTATAAGACTAGAACTACCAATCTTACTGGAGCTTCTGGCCAATACTAAAAGCTGCTAGTGGGACAAGAGGCATGAGCTACACTCAGGAGAGAAATAGTGAAGAAGGCAAATTTGGCAGCATGTGCAGGAGGAAAGAAAGATCAATAAAGGGGAAGCAAGATCAACAAAAGGGGGAAGCATGTACAGAGATGTGGAAAAGAAGAGGAGAAGGTGGTGCAGAATCATGTACAGAAGAGAGACAAATTTGTTGGTGAAGAGTCAATATGGTTTCTGCAAAGAGAAATCATGCCTTACTAATCTATTAAGAGTTCTTGGAGGCAGCCAACAAGCATGTGGACAAGGGGGATCCAGTGGATATAGTTACTTAGATTTCCAGATTGATAACTGGTTAAAAGATAGGAAACAAAGAGCAGGAATAAATGGTTAGTTTTCAGAATGGAGAGCGATAACTAGTGATGTCCCCCCAGGATTCATACTGGGATAAATCCTATTCAATATGTTCACATAAGTGATCTTGAGAAAGAGATAAACAGTGAAGTGCCAAAATTTGTAGATGATACTCAGTAAATCAGTGGTATCCAACCTTTTTACATCCAAGATCACTTTTTAAATGTCAGAACAAAGCCAAGATCTACCACCCCATCCTTCCCCCAAAACCCCACCCTCTCCTTGAAGCCCCGCCCTCTGTTCTCCTCCTCTCCATCACTTGCTATCCCCAGCCCTTATACACTCTCATGATACGGCTACACTGCCGCTTTTTTTTATACTGTCTTGACTGGGCCAAATGTCAGAAAAAACCCTTCTTTCGGAAGCCCCCTTATTCCTCATGGAATGAGGAATACAGGGGTTACCAAATGAGCATGTTCGCTGTTCTGCTAAAAAAAGTGGAAGAACAAATGCATCCCTGGACACAGAACAGTTTTTCCGGGATACCGCTGGAAACCCGGAAAAACTCCTGAAGTCTAGCCATACCATCACTAGGTTGAGACAGGATGTGTGGGCTCTGGGGTGGGAATGAGGGATTTGGGTGTGGGAAGGGGTGAGAGGTACAAGGTCTGGAAGGGAATTTGGATGGAGGAGGAGGTGGAGAAGGGGATGCTGGCTCGGGGAGAGGCCTCCAGGATGGGGAGTACAGGCAGTCCCCGGGTTACGTACAAGATAGGGACTGTAGGTTTGTTCTTAAGTTGAATCTGTATGTAAGTCGGAACTGGCATCCAGATTCAGCCGCTGCTGAAACTGATCAGTTTCAACAGCGGCTGAATCTGGACACCAGTTCCGACTTACATACAGATTCAACTTAAGAACCCCAGCCGTCCCCAAGTCAGCTGCTGCTGAAACTGATCAGCAGCTGATTCCAAGAAGCCCGGGGCAGAGCAACTCTGCCTCAGGCTTCCTGTAGTCAGCCGCTGGTCAGTTTCAGCAGCGGCTGACTTGGGGATGCCTGGGGCAGAGCAGCTCGGGTGCTGCTGGGTTGGTCCAGTAGCGCGGCCGCTCCTCGGCGCTACTAGACCAACCCAGCAGCACCCCAGCTGCTCTGCCCCAGGCATCCTGATTCAGCCGCTGCTGAAACTGATCAGCAGTGGCTGAATCAGGACTCCTGGGGCAGAGCAGCTGGGGTGCTGCCGGGTTGGTCCAGTAGCGCCAAGGAGCGGTGCTGCGGGACCAACCGGCAGCGCCCCACCTGCTCTACCACAGGCCCCAGGCTTTGCTCCACGTCTCCCTGGTCTGCTGAGGGGGGCACTAGCTGCGTCCCCCCCACCAGCAGACCAGGGAGACGCGGAGCAAAGCAGCGGAGGACCCGGGGCCGGACCCGCGGCGCTTCCAGATCAGCGCCGCGGGTCCGGCCTGGGTCCTCCGCCGCTTTGCTCCCCGTCTCCCTGGTCTGCTGGCTCCCCCAGCAGACCAGGGAGACCGGGAGCAGCTTTTCTTGCCCCTGAGGAGGCGGGCGGCGGGACCAGGCGTCCCGCCGCTCCAGTCCTCTGGGGCGAGAAAATCCCCGTTCGTAACTGCAGATCCGACGTAAGTCGGATCCGCATAACTCGGGGACTGCCTGAATTGGGTTTGGGTTACTGAGCAAGCCACATGCTTGTGGATGTGAGGGTGCAGGAATTTGGGTTGGAGTATGTGAGGGGCTCAGGGCAGGGAGGTTTGGAGTGAGATGGGCAGTGTGTGGATGGTGCAGATTTGCAGGTATGTGGATGGTGCAGGAGTGTTGTGGCAGAAGACTGAGGATGTGGGGCTGCAGGAGTTTGGGAATGTGAGGGGCTCAGGACAGGGGTTTCCAGTGTATGATAGGCTCAGATCTAGGGTCCAGGGCGTGGTGTACAGGAATGTTATAATGCTGCGGCCAGATGGGGGCTTGGCCCCAATTGGGGGTTTGTAGGCCAGGCTTCATTTTTAAATAAAATATTATGTCAAACACAAAAAGTTTCTGCATTGTCTTTATTTATGAGAAGGGCGGAGAACCTGTTCTGAGTCAGGGGTCACTGACCCACAGAAGTCAGTTGGAGCCACACAAGTAAGATGCAAAAAAATAACTCCTCCAGCACTCCCCCACACCTCTCTAATGTGGCCCCAACTGTGGTGATGGGAGCAGAGGACATGGTACTGGGGAAGGGTGCTAGTGGGGTCTGCGGCAGGAGATGGGATGCCAGTGGAAACAGGGTGCCAGTGGGTTCTGCGGCAAGGGACAGGGATCAGGGAACAGGGTGCCATTGGGTTCTGCAGCAGGGGACGGGGGCAGGGTGCCAGTATGCCACAGACCTGTGCCACAGGTCCCAGTGTGCCACAGACCTGCTTTGTGGTACAGCGCTGGCTGTTTAGGGGAGGGGGAGCAGCCTGTGCACTTCCTCAAACCCCAGAAGTGGCACGCAGCTGCTGGACTTTCGTCCACCCTGCAGAAAGCCGGCACTACTTCCTTCGTTGTTGGAGGTAGGTAGTGAGGCTTCTTCAAGGTGGGGAGAAATGGGAGGGGTCCTCACCATCAACTCGTCGGGGCTTCACGATCGATCGACGGGTTGCTGACCATGGCTGTAAGTGCACTTCTGTCATGATTTAATACAGTGTAACTTTCCTGTCCCAGTCTTGGGCAATTTCTAAGGAGAGCTTGTAGCTGATTAAAAGCTTTGAAATCTTACTCATTATTTAGTGTATGTTCTCTTGAAACCCCTCTAATTCTATGGGATTTTTGACCGGTATGGACTAGCCTTCCTACTAAAGACAAAGATACATGTTGATGCAATATCCAAGATGATCTGAAATATCTTGAATTTCTGATTCGCTTAACTTCAGCGATTGTGGTGACATTACAAAATGTGAGAAAAGCCATATTAATATACAGTGTTTGTATTAAAGCTGTCACTCTTAATACTTCTACAGCTTATTAAATGAAAAGACAGAACAGAGTCTTTCAGAGACACAACGACATCTTGCTAAAAAAAAATATGAATTACAACTTACCCAGGAGAAAATTATGGTTTTGGATGAAAAAATTGGTGAGTTAGATATTAGTTAAAATTAATAGTAGTATTGTTTTCTCTCACTTCTTCCACGTTATATAAAAAATGTTTGCTCCACAACTTTATTTTACACTATTAAGTGTTCCAGTAATACAAAGGCAAAGAAATTAATTCATCATCAGAAATTCAGCATTAAAATAGTCATTTATTTTATGGCTAAAAGGTATATGGGTACATCAAAATGCGATTTTATTCTTATGTTCATCAATAAACAGAAAATAATTTTCAGTTCTTAGGAGTTTTCTCCTTATCTGAGATGAGCTTAATTAAGATAAACTGCTCATTAGTTGAACAATAAGTTTTGTTACCCATCTACTTTGTCTGGGCTTATCAGTAATATTTGTTTACACAAACCATGACTCCCAATCCTGCAGGATACTGAGACAGCACTTCTAAAGACTGTTCCTTTAACTAAGGATGAAAGTTACCAGAATAAATTTTCAACTGACGTTCAGAGCAATATGCTCAAGTCAGGAAAAAGAGAAGGGTGCAAGAATGGTGGGGCAATCTGAGGATAATTGACCAAACTAGAACCCAATTAAAGAGTACTGTATAACCACTTTCTAGATCAGTCAACATAATCTATACTCGCCAAAGTAAAATGCAGCAGTTTACAAAAAAAATATTTTTTTACAGGTGGCAAAACCTACAGTTAAGATTGTTCAACACTTTCTGTTGTGTCATATTTTGTTTTCAGTTGCTTATGTGTACCTGTTGTGATTGTTGGGAGATAAGGGACCTCCTTCCTTCCCTCCAAACTAAAAATCCCTTAAACCAAGAGGAACCCATGCCACAAATAAATTCTGGGGGCAAATAGGAAAAAAAACCAGGTACTGGAGTGAAAGTCAAAGTCTAACAATTAGGAAACTGGGAGGGGATACAGTGCAGAGAACTCCTGATAGTACTCATGTTCCTCTGAGGCATCAGAGGAGTCGGTGTACACTGCCCAGAGGAATTCTGTTCAGATGTGTAATTTAACAAGAAATCTGAATTAGGTTGCTGAAGGTGCATCTACACAGCAGAGGTAACTCGAAATAAGCTACGCAAATTGAGCTACATCCATTGTGTAGCTTATTTCAAAATAGTTTATTTTGAAATTGGGAGCATCTACACAGCACTTATTTTGAAATAGGAGGACTCTTCCTCCGACTTCCCTTACTCCTTGCACAATGAGGGTTACAGGAGTCAGAGTAAGAAGTCCTCCAGCTTGACAGTATTTCGACATTATTTCAAAATAACTGCCTGCTGTGTAGACACAGGTTATTTCAAAATAATGTTGCTGTGTAGATGTGCCAGGAGTTGCAGAGTATACCTTTTGATGGTATGTGCTATTTGTACCACTGGGGCAGGCAAGTTGAAACCCACCCATATCTAAAGGCTCACCCCTCAATTGAGAGCGAGGAACCATTAAGCTGAAGTTACAAGAAAATAGCTGGGGCAACAAAAGAAAAAACAGGAGCAAGAGTGAGGTGAAAAATAAAGAATTCTGAGGGAGACAGTAAGCAGAGAACTCCTGATAGTGCTCATTGCTACTCTAGGGATAAATTGAGAGTCCCAAGCAGCCGTAACAGCCTAATAACAGATATTGAGTATGAAAGTAAACTGATGAACTACAGGTGAGAGCCTGAATTACATATTACCATGCCCCCGCCCCCAACCACCAAATCATTTGGTTATATTCTGGTGGAAGGTGTGCAATGAATGGAAAGAGTGGTCTCATGGTTGAGGCAGCTGAATGCTGCCCTGGGGAATTTGATTCTATCCTTACTCTGCCATTCAGTTCCTGTGTGATGCTAGGAAAGTCAATTAAACCAAACTTTTTACAAGTGATCACTAATTGTTCCTCATTTTCTGGGTGCCAAACCTGAGAGCCTGAGGCCTCATTTGCAAATTTGAGAAGCATTCACAGCTGCAATGGAATTCAATGTAACTTTTCTTTGCACATATAAAGTGCTATATTATACTATATACAAGTTCTTGGTGTCTTACATTAGTCACCTTGGATACTTTTGACTTCAATATATTTTTATATCTTAGTTCCTTGTAGTTAAATAGGGACAATAATGCCCTTTTATCTTACAAGGATGCTGTAAAAATAAAGTAATGTTACAAGCATTCAGATAAGTACCAAAGAAAAACTTAGGATGAAATTAGTAACACTGTCTTCAAAGCAGAATGTGAATGGTATGCAATAATTTAGTCTTGGAGCCACACATATAGAAGGAGAAAACAGTGAAACGCTATTCAGTATTTAAGTGAGCACCACTTATTCTATATACTGAATGAGGCAGAGAAAAACGATGATGATATAACTAAAGAATGTATGATAATATGTATGCACAATGGGACTGAACTAGAGTAGCACAAGCAACCTTAATTCTGGTTATAACTTTTTTGAATGCTTGATATTACAGTCTTAATAATTTTCTTTTAGTGTAGTTGCCTTGTATGTAAAATGCATAGGCATGTCACCATTTATTGTGTGTCATAGGCGTGTGCATGGGGTGTGCCGAGTATGCCCAGGCACACCCTAATGTCTGGGGCTAGCCAGAAGCTGCTGGAGGAAGAGGGGGATTTGGGATGGAGTGCCACAGCCCCTCACTTTAAATTCCTCGCAGCCATCTACTGGGCACTGTGGGGCAGAGAGAGCGCGTGAGTGGCATCCTCAAACGCCGTGCAACTGGTGAGAGGGGAAACGCTGGGAACTTTAAAACCCAGGAGCCCAGCTCCAAAAGCAGCTGGGGCCCGACTACAGACGGCAGCTCGAGCCATTTTTGCAGCCCGCGCCCAGCCCTACAGCACTGCACAGCGCCCCGGGGGCACCCCCGCCTGTCCCAGCAACACCACATGGCGCCCTGGGGGCACCCCCACGCGTCCCGGAAGCACCTGGCCCTGCAGCGCCCCAGGGGCACCCCTGCCCGTCCCAGCAGCACCGTGCAGCGCCCCGGGGGTGCCCCTCCCCAGCCGTTCAGCTTGGGCTGGGTCTGACTCCAGCCCTGCAAGCTGTAAGGCAGAAGTTAAAGGTAAGGAAAGTGGGGGGGAAATAAGAGGAAGGGGTGGGAGAGGAAGGGTTTTTTGCAGTGGGGGAGGGTAGAGGAAGAAGAAAGGGGAAGAGGTGGAAGAAAGGGAAGGCACCAAAGCAACAGGGTAGAGGAGACACAAATGCTAGGGGCGAAGTGGAGACAATGAGGAAAAGAGCAGGAGGGGAGGTGTCGGTGGGAGGTGGGATAGGGTGATGCTGGAAGAGGAGAGGGTAAGGGCATTGGTAATTGGAGAGGGAGGTGCTGGGAGAAGGCTTGACAGAAGGTGTAGGCATGAGGAAGGTGGGTTGGAGCAAGTCATGTGTGAGGGCACAGGGACATGAGAGGAATGGGGGCAGAGGCTGGTGTGGGGATGGGCATCAGGGGAAAAAAGGTAAAGGGAGCAGGGGCAGTGAGGGAAGGGGGAGGCACCAGGAGGGTGCAGGGGTAAGGGAAGGTGCAGGTGCCAGGAGATTCTGGGGGTGAAGCAGAAGGGCAGACACCTGCAGGGGAGGGACCGGCACCAGAGGAGAGAGGCAGGGCAGGTGTGTAGAGGGAGGTGTTAGGAGAGGGGATAAGAAGGGGTAGCTCACATGATCAGAGTGGGGCTACTGCAGGAGTGGGCACAGAGGGGAGAGAAGGGCTGGTGGAGGGGGGAAGGTCTCAGGAAGGCTGAGGGCAGTGAGAAGGGCAGGAGTCAGGACAGCAAAGGAGGGTGAGGGGCAGCAGGCATCAGGGGAGCTGATGGAGCAAGTGGAGGAGACATGGCAGCAGAGTGGAAAGGTAGATATTTATTAATAACTTGGGTGCCACAGTGGCACATCCAAACAAGCCACATGAATTCAGTACTGGTGCACAACACAAAATTCATTCAGCTCATGGGAGGAAACTTTCAGAGGGAACACTCCTTTCCCAGCCTCTCCACTCCCACATTAATGTCACACACATTGGGTTAATGCAATTGCAGGATAGTTGCATGGGGGGGCAAACTAATCCCTATTTGTAGGAGGATGGTGGGAAAAGTCCTTGGGGGGGGGGTCACATAACACTTTTTACTTTTGGTCATGTGCCCATCTTGCCCAGAGAGGGTTACCTCCAGAGGTGTGGCTAATGGGGGCCAGGGGCGTGGTTAACAGGGGCCAGGGGTGTGGCTAATGGGGGGGTCAAAGTACATTAAAAAAATTCTTTGGGTGCACACCCTAATGAAATGTGCTGCGCATGCCTATGTTGTGTGTCAAAACATTTCATTAGTTATTTCTTGACTACTAGAACTTACGATAATTTCTTACAAGTTATAGGTAGAGCATGGTCTATGTTTGCTTGACTGTCCCTCTAATTCATGGAGGACAATCTTCAGAAGTTTGAGAACTAGAACTCATCTTCTGGCAAGCAAGGACTGGGGCTTCAGCCCCACTCTTGCTGAAGCCCCAAGCCCTGGCAAGTGTATCCTGCAGGGCTTCAGCTCCAAGACTCCCCTCCCTTCTCAGAAAAAGACCTCAGCCTTGACTCCCTATTGGGCAGAAATCCCTACTATACCACCACTGTTGTAAGACAAAGCTCTCGATTTTTTTCTCTCCCCTCCCCCAAAGTCTGGTAGGTTGAGGATGGAGAGATTTGGGGAGGAGGGGCTCTGAGTCATACTCAATTTGCATGTGGTTGGTGAGCTATAGTTTGGCCACTCCTGAGAGAGTATGTATATGTAATCCTTCTGCCAGGTGGAGCCGGCAGCAACCAGAGTCGGGTATCTAGTGTTTCTTTTCAACAATACAACATATAACAGGCTTGCTCCATCCCCTTAGTGACGTAGGCACCTCTGAGATGCACTACATTCCCACTTGCAAGCACAGTCTGAGTGTAAAAAAGAAACTTTTAAGAAATGAGAGAAGTCACCTGACATTAATTAGAGACTATGCCAAAATCAGGATTCATAACATAAAACTATGAGCAGGACACTCACCCCAGAGTGCATGGTGCAAAGTCTTCTGCCTCATGCTTTTATGTTACGCAACCAGAAGCTCCTTTTTTGTGACCCCGCTCTGCTGCCTGATCATTCTCCACTCACAGTGGTTGTCCTTGGTCAGTGAGGACACAGAGTTCAATGGTGTTAACTGTGTGAGTTCACTTCCCACCTGAGAAAATAGGCAGCTTGCTTGCTCTACCATTTGAGCACTTGCCCTAGCTAGCCTCTCTGCCAGCTGCTGTTTCTCATCACCTGGCCACCCCACCTGCTGTTGTACCTTGCTGTCTGGCTCCCCTGCCAGATGTTCCTGTTTGACTCTTTTTTGCCAGCTGTCAGTCACTTACCTTCTGCAGGAACCTCTGTAGGTCAGTGTCTTAGTGACTTTTAGCTCTCAGCAGGCTGGGCATAAACACTGCCTCATAACAAGTGATTTCAACTCTTTTAGAATACAAGAAATAACAAAATAATGAAGCCTATTTAGCTCTATCTTTGAACTGTGGGGAGGAATCAATTAAAACAGACAGGGGAAGGGACCCTTAGGGAGAGTTCACATCTCCTGGCAGGCAGCCTGTCACACCTCTCTGATTTTCATGGGGCGCTGGCATTTGAGCCCCTGGTGTTAATGAGATCCTTTCAGCTAAAAGTGATCCCCTCATTTGGACCAGGATCAACACAATTCTGCTCTTCTTTATTCATACAATAAAGATAACAACACTGATAACATCATTTCACTATCCTGGCATTCAGCACTAAAGTGATTTGTAAACCAGAAGCCAAAGTTCATCACTTTGAACAACATAGCTCTTCTTCTGGATTTCTTGGTAGAGTAGGTGTGCTCATGTAAATACAGTTTGCTCCAGAAGTCTCTGCCCTTCCCCAGCTAGCTATCAGAGGCAAATTCATTCAGACCCTGCTTACATCTGTATGTGTGTAGCTGCAGTGCACCTGGGAGCCCTGCTTGTCAGCACTGATGCTAGCTCTGCTCTAATTAGCACTCTGCTAATTAGGACATGCTAGTTCTGCTCTAATTAGCACTCTTAAAATGTTAGTGTGGATGCAGTAGCACAGGGTGTGGTTTGGGCTAGCCACCGAAGTATATACCCAAAGGCTGTGTCTAGAGTGCATCCCTTTTCCGTAAAAGGGATGCAAATTAGACACATCGCAATTGCAAATGAAGTGGGGATTTAAATCCCCCCCGCTTCATTTGCATAAGCATGGCTGCCGCTTTTTTCCGGCTCGGAGCTTTGCTGGAAAAAAGCGCCAGTCTAGACGAGGGATCTTATTTTAAGAGGAATAAGGGATCTTTTGGTAAAAGCTATATTTTCCAAAAGATCCCCGTCTAGACTGGCGCTTTTTTCCGGCAAAGCTCCGAGCCGGAAAAAAGCGGCAGCCATGTTTATGCAAATGAAGCGGGGGGGATTTAAATCCCCACTTCATTTGCAATTGCGATGTGTCTAATTTGCATCCCTTTTACGGAAAAGGGATGCAGACTAGACACAGCCAAGGGGTCTGGCATGACTGTATTTAGACATCTAGCCCATGGTGCCATGTCCACACAGTTATTTTTAGAGCATTAACTTGTGTAGAGCTAGCATTTGTCTGCTGGGATGCATGCTCCTAACTGCAGTGTAGATTTAACCTTACTGTCATATAGCTCAGTTACAGCCTACTTAAAGTGTCTTGCATTATTTATATGACATTTTATTGTGAATTTGTTAGTTTTCTTTAGTTACTCATTCTGAATACTCTTGTGTGGAATACTCACTGCCCTTTTTGGGTTTTAATTAGCACTCAGGCATGGGCATTGAGTATGTTAGTAGTCTCATTGACATTAGTGTGTCTATTTCTGTATCTATCATTATGCTTAATTGATTTGCTGGTTCTGGGCCTTAGTTGTGTTTTCTTGTTGTTTAGAAGTATATCAAGCTATGTGAAATGGAAAATTAGTATTTTAAACAGAGTTAATGGGGCTTTTATATGTGCAGATAACTTTTCGAAACAAAATCTTACACAACAAGAAGAGATCCATATTCTCAAAGAAACTATTGCTGAACTGGATACAGAAAAGGATTCCTTACAAGAATGTATGGATGAAAAAACTGAAAAAATTGCTTCCTTTCAAGAAACCCTGGCAATTAAAGTATGTTCTTGCATGTACATTTCTATATATTTATTAGTATTAAAATATTTATCATAATAGTTATATATGCTAATGACCCATTAGGTCACCTCTTCATTGGGATCTCAAAAGTGCTATCTGTTAGCCAAACTCTGCTTCCATTAAAGTCTATTAAAAAAACTGTTGACTTCAATTGCAGCTGAGTTAGCCAGTGTTGAGTGCCCTGTCCTTCAGTGTTTTATACAGTCTAATTTTAACACTGTCAAGATGAGGAGGGATAGTTCAGTGGTTTAAGCATTGGCCGTCTAAATCCAGTGTTGCAAGTTCAATCCTTGTGGAGGCTGTTTAAGGATTTGGTGCAAAAAATTGTCAGGGAGGGTAGTTGGTCCTGTTATGGAAGGCAGGGGACTGGACTTGATTACTTTAGTCCCTTCTAGGAAATAGGTAATCTCCATTAATTTAATTTACTACTTTTCTTGGGTGAACCAGATTAAACTACAGGTTTGAACCTCTCTGATCCAGCACCATAGGGACAGGAGTGGTCCCAAACTAGGGAATTTGCTGGACCAGGGGAGGTCAGACATCTGGGCTCTCCTAGGACTTCCCTCCTGGCTGCTGCCCTGGGAAAACCCAGAGGCCTGACCTTGTGTGGCCTATTTGCCTGGCACTGCTGCCCCCAGCCTGCATACCTGCCCTCCAACCCCAGGCAGAGTGTCAGCTGCTTCTGGGGTTCCCCGGTTCTGCCTTGCGCATGGTGGCAGCTGCTTCCAAGGCTCCCTGCCCCCAGTCATAGCTAGGTCCCCTGTTGTAGTTCCAAGTTAGTTTCCCTTGTTTTCTTTAAAAAAAAAAAAGAAGAAAGCTAATTAAAATCTCTCCTCAGGGGGTTTGAACCTGCTCCCCCGCAAAGCCTCTGTGAACTGGGGCTCTTACAGCTGCTTTAAAAAAAAGAGAGAAGAGAAGAAGACAACAGCGACAAAAGAAGAGACAGAAATAAATAAAGACAGATAAACAAACAGCAAAATAAGAGAGGAGGAGGAGACAACTAGATATGTCTGGCTCCTCAGGATTTAAAAGATGTGAACAGTGCCGCAAGCCAATGCCGGCTTCAGACGGCCATGCAAAATGTATCCGGTGTCTGGAGGGAAACCCACTCACCCCAGACCTGTACACATTGTGCTTCCCTCATGGCGAGAGCCAGAAAAGACAGAGAGCTCCACCTGAGAATGATTTTATTTGAAAAGGTTTTACAACCTACTGAAGAGCAGGGGGCAACCTGACAAGAACTCCCCCCATTTGCGAAAAGTATTTCAAGACAGAGAGTCTCACTCTCTTCCACCTTCCTCCTCCCCAAAACACAGTGGAGGAGAGGCACGGGGCAGTATGAGGACCCCCGCTAGTAAAGCAGTTGGAAGATCCTCTCACTGAGCACTGGAACCAGTGCGTGCTTCCTTGGAGCTGGCAGAAGCCCAAGAGCACTCTAAACAGCCAGCACGGCAGGAAAAGCCAGTGCTGCTTAAAGCCATGGTGCCGCTTAAAGCTGCGGTGCCATAAAAGAAAGCAGCACACGCTGTAAAGCTGGCACTGACTCTACACCGACCGCCTGCACAGATAGGCAGCCAGACGAGGCTGCTATAGAACAGCCTCAAGCCTCTGCTGAAAGTCACAGCAGGCAGCAACATCCATGCCTGCCTCCTGCAGACCATTCACCTGAGAGATCTCTACCCAGATATTTTCCACATAGATCTAGGTCACCAATATCACTTCAAGAAGGTCCTTTATCTGATGATGACTGACACACAATATTCTCCTCGCGTCACACATTCTCTAGGAGATCGTGTTCATATCACTACAGGGGCTGTACCGCAGCAAAACACCTGGCACCATCCTGGGCTTACCCACCCCCACCTTATCCACCACACTGGGAGCCCTGGGACCATTGGGACCCATATAGATGCTGGTCCTCAACCCACTCCACACCATTGAGGAAAAGGTTGCCCCAGCCACAGTCCCTACCTCCTACAAAGCATTCAGAGGAGGAGAATGAACAAATTTCAGATAATGAATCAGACATTCACACAATGGATGTGATGTGCTCTGATAACCTGGCGTCACAAGCAGATGAGGCGGTTATACTGTCTGACTCTGTAGCAATTGATGACCTCAAACAATTTCAAGAATTATTTAAGAGTAGTGACAAGTCAACAAGTTTCCCTGCAAGAAGTACAGGAAAAACAGCACCAATTGCTAAAAAACCTATACCCCACCTTACATGGCAAAATTGCCTTACCAATAGAAGAGGCAATCATGGAAACTTTGGAAGAACTGTGGAAAGCACCTACATCCATTCAACCAACTAATAAAAGGGTTGACAGAAAGTACTTTGTTCCCCCAAAGGACAATGAATTTTCGTCTGCACATCCACAAGCAAACTCATTAGTTGTGGAATCAGCACAACAAAGAGCTAAGCTACTGCAATACAGAACCAGCAACCAGGACAAGGACCACAAGAAGTTAGATTTATTCAGCAAGAAAATCTACTCCTCTTTCACCTTACAACTAAGAAGCTCAAATTATTCTGCTCTGCTAGCAAATCATGATTTTGACAATTATTCTAAATTAGGAGAACTGATGCCACATCTCCCAGAATCCGAAAGATCAATTCTTAAAGCAATAGTCCATGAAGGGCATACAATCGCTTGCACCGCTCTGCAGACTGCAAAGGATATAGCAGACATCACAGCCAGAGTGACAGCTACAGCGGTGGTAATGCAGAGGGCCTCCTGGCTACAGTCCTGTGGGGTTCCCCATGAACTCCAACCCAAAGTAGAAGACTTGCTATTCGACATGTTAAAGTTATTTGCGGCTACGACGGATGAAATTCTCCGCAATAGCAAAAATTCAAGAACCACACTTCGCACTTTGGGCATGTGCACACCACCTTATAAATGGAAATGTTACAACCCATATAACCCATACAACCGAAAAAGATACGGGCAATAGAATCGACCACAGAGGTCCTATGCAGATACCAGACCAAGGCAACGGGGTCAGAGAAGGCACTCCAACCAAGGCAGCCCTCCAACTACTCAACCCTCAAAGCAGCAAATTTGAAGATGTGGTTGAGGGTCTGCACGACCTCCCTCACGATCTGACACCAGGACAACATGGCCATCTTTTTACCCACATCCGTTCCTTCCACAATGGGAATTTATAACATTGGACTGCTGGGTTCTAGAAATAATTCGAGTAAGCTATACCATCCCATTTACTACTATCCCACCAACCTTAACCTCTACACCACCCCTCTTCAAGGACCACTCTCACGAGACCCTACTAAAACAAGAGAGCAATCGCCTCTTGTACCCAAGAGAGGGTACCCGAGGAATTCCATGGAAAGGGGTTCTACTCGAACTATTTCTTGACAGAGAAAAAAACGGGGTTGGAGACCTATATTAGACCTCCACAAATTGAACAAGTTTCTCAAGAAACAACGTTTCAAGATGATTACACTCACAACGATCATTCCTGCGCTAGATCAAGGGGACTGGTTCACAGCCCTCGACCTGCAAGACGCGTACTTTTACATAGTCATCCATCCAGCACACAGACGCTACCAATGCTTTACCATTGGATTAGAACATTTCCAGTACAAAGTTCTCCCTTTCAGCCTTTCATCAGCTCCGAGAGTATTTTCGAAGGTACTAGCTGTTGTTGCTGCATACCTCAGATAAAAGAACATCATCATTTTTCCCTACCTAGACGACTGCCTTATAAAGGGATCATCACGGGACGAAACTGCCTCAATGATAAACACAACCAGAGCCCTCCTCAGTCGTCTAGGCCTTCTAGTCAATGAACACAATCAACATTGCATCCAGTCCAAGACAAAAAGCTTATTGGCGCACGCCTGAACTCAATCACAGCTTGAGCATACCTACCTCGACAACATTTTAAAACTATACAAGAAATTATAAACATTATATTTGCAACCCCTACCACCACAATACTTACCTATCTCCAGCTAATGGGCAACATGGCTGCCACTACTTACGTAGTTCATCACACTCACCTACACTTTCACTGCTTTCAACTTTGGGTAGAAACCATTTACATCCCATCACAACCTCGGAACAAAAGGTTTACCAGTCCACCAAATGTCCTCGCATCCCTATGATGGTGGACAGTACTGGACAATCTTCTGACAGGGGTTCCATTCCAACAAACCAAATACACTATCCAAATTACCACAGACGCATCCCTCCTCGGCTGGGGAGCGCATATAGACAACCAAGGGGTTCAGGGCAGGTGGTCTCTGAGCGAGACATCACTACATAACAACCTCCTTGAATTGAGGGCAGTAAGGGCCTGTGCACATTTTGCTCCTGAAATTGCCAATCGAATAGTCCGCATCCTAATGGAGAATATCTGCATGGAAGCTATCCGCCTGTGCAACTGGTGCATCCGCAACCAAGTCACTCTCATAGCATCCTCCCTACCTGGGGTGAACAACACCAAAGCGGATTCTATCAGCCGCAACTTTACCTTAGACCACGAGTGGGAGTTACACATGGAGGTCACCAATTCAATATTCCACCAATGGGGATGGTCATCTATAGACCTTTTTGCTTTTACCTGGAATACCAAGTGTCCCCAGTTCTGCTCATGGGCGGGACTTGGCAAGCATTCTCTGGAGGATGCCTTTCTCATCAAATGGACAGCCCCCCTACACTACTCCTTCCCCCCCATACTGCTCATCTCAAGAGTACTACGCAAAATCTGCAGAGACGAAGTCATAGTCATCCTGATAGCTTTGTCATGGTCCCGTCAAACTTAGTATCCATACCTCTACAGGCTAGTGGTTCAGCCTTCCTATCCATTACCACACTGGGCAGATCTTCTATCTCAGGACAATGGGAGGATACTGCACCCACATCTCCATACCCTACATCTTCAGGCATGGCTTCTCTCTGCTTCACAGAGATAGAAGACCAGTGTTCTCAGCAAGTGAAGGAGATCCTCCTCCATAGTAGGAGACCATCCACATGCAAAACTTACCTTTTTTTTTGGACAGCAGGCCAAAGTAGAACCCTGTATCTCTCCATTAAATATCATCCTCGACTACATTCTAGACCTTATAGCATTGGGACTGTCAATTTCTTCTCTAAGAGTCCACCTCTCTGCAATAACAGCATTCCACACCTCAGTGGATGGCTTCTCCATATTTGCCTATCCTATCATGAAGAGATTCCTTAAGGGACTTCACAATATATACCCACCCCATAGGTACCCACCTCCCTTATGGGACCTAAATCTTGTCCTGGATCCCCTCACCAGGCCTCCCTTCAAATGACTAGCTACCATGCCACTTCCTTTCCTTGTTATGGAAGTGTGCTTCCTGATAGCTGTTACCTCAGTTAGGAGAGTAAGTGAACTTGGGGCATTAATGGCAGAACCCCCATACACAGTTTTCACAAAAGATAGGGTCACATTGAGGCCTCATCCGGAATTCCTACCAAAGGTCTGTATGGTATTCCATCTGAATGAACCCATCATACTACCTACCTTTTCCCCAAAATCTCATGTCATCACAAAGGATGCTAGCTTACATACTTTAGACATTCAATGGGCTTTGGCCTTCTTCTTGGAAAGAACGAAATCATTCCGCAAATCCCAAAGACTCTTTATTTCTATCACTGAATGATCCAAGGGCACACCCATCTCATCACAATGAATTTCAAAGTGGATATTGACATGCATAGTCAGATGTCACATCCCGGCCAACAAACCACTACGATGCCAACCACAAGCACATTCCACTTGAGCTACAGCTGCTTCCACAGCCTTTTTGAACAATATCCCCTTAAGAGACATTTACCGGGCAGCGACATGGTCATCAGACCATACCTTTGCCAAACATTATGCCATCTTGCCACACAGTCCCAATTCAGTGGTTGCTACAACGGTGCTCTCCATCACCGCTAAAAACTGACTCCGGCTCCCTCCAGCCACCCATATTGAATACCGCTTTGTAGTCACCTGGGGAGGGTTGTGGAGCACCCACGGAGACGCCACTTGAAGAAGAAAAGAGAGTTACTCACCTCGTGCAGTAACGAGTGTTCTTCGAGATGTGTGTCCCTGTGGGTGCTCCATGACCCTCTCTTCCTTCCCTCTGCTCAGAGTTATAGTTACTTGGACGGAGACGAGGAACTGAAAGGGAGGGGATTGAGCCGTGCACTAGCAATGAGGCGGGAGCATCTCGAGACACCCCCTGCGCATGCATGGCCCAACCCGGGAAACTGCTTTGCAAAGCTTCGATCTGCGGCTCAGGCCAACCCTTCACATGGAGTGGAGCACCCACGGGGACACACATCTCGAAGAGCACTCGTTACTGCACGAGGTGAGTAACTCCCTTTTCCGCATTCTTTTTTTGAAATGTACAAGAGCCCCACTTCTTCAGAATCAACACTCCATGTCAATGTAATGGAACTACACACAGTTTGCAGTTCCTGTGCACACTATATGCCTCAAATCAAAGACAAAAACATATAGATGATGACAGATAATGTAGCCTGAATGATCCACATAAACAAACAGGGAAGAGTGAGATCCCACTCCAAGGCCATAAAACTCTGGACATGGTATCCACAACTCAATGTCATCATATCAGCCACCTACCTACCAGGATCTCAGAATATCATGGCTGATGCATTAAGTTGAAGTTCTTCTTTAAGTGGTCCCTGTCGGTGCTCCACTAACGGTGTCGGGCTCGTCTCGGCACCACAGCTCGGAGACTTTCAATAGCTGTGTTAAACCGGGTTGTGCATGCACGATCCACGGCTCATGCCATTCGCACCCTTTGATCATCGCATGCACCCGGCTCCTGCTCAGTTCCTCTCAACTGTCCTCGGCAACAGAGGGAGCTCCTTTCCCTTCAGCATTCTTTCAAACCCCTCAGGAGATCTATAAATAATTAGCTTTGACGTCCAAGTGGTCTTTCTCAGCGCCAAAATTGGCTTCAGTGCCGACAAGCGGCACCCACGCTTCAAAGGTGCCAGCACTGCTCTGCTCAATCCTGAAGATGGCGCTGGAGCAACAGCCACCCTCTCGGGCAGGGTCGGCTTGGAAAGAAACTCCACCAGCACTGGCAAGCAGGACGGTGCCGATGTCAGTACCGCAGAGCAGTCCCAGGGTGCAGACAACTCTGGCATTGGCAGAGGAACTGTAGCCTCTAGTAAGTCAAGTGCCGGCACAGGAGGAGGAGCCGGCACCGGTGAAAACAGCTGCAGAAACACAGAGGCAGCAGAGTCCTTGTTCCCTGTCTCCAATGTTCTTACCGGGACCCTCCCCTTCGCCTCTGCTATACTGGTAGCCACTCCAAAATGTCTACCGTCAGGACAGTCCCAGACATCACTACCACCACAGGCACTATTCGCTGTATAGATCCCGCACTCATTATAATGACCATTATAGACATCGATCCTACTCCCCGCCACAGAGACGGTCAACACACTATTCTCATTCTCCGCATCCAAGTTACAATAGACGATATACAAGCTGCAGATTGTCCAGGTACTGGTCACCTCACCCATCTGATCGATACTACGACCACCATTATGATTCCTCGTATTCTTTGTGTTATTGTTATTGCCAGCGTGCACATCAACAATCTCCACGCTCTGATCCACCATCAGTGTGATACATGCCACCACAGTCACAACATAATCGCCAAGTGACCCCTCCTGTACGCAGTCCGGGTGCACCCTCACAGCAGTCTGAGCTAGAAGAGGGCCAACTGTCGGAAGTGGAGGACTAACACATAGAGAACCCAATTCCTGACCGTTCATCTTCCTCTCCTGATGAGGCGGTGTTCCCAGTGGATATGTCTCTGCCGGATGATTTCAAACAGTTCCAGGAACTTTTTAAATGGGTGGCCCAGTCCCAGGAGGTCCAATTAACAGAAATACAAACAAAACAGTATTGGCTACTGAAGAATCTTCACCCAAAACAGAGTGCGAAAGTTGCCATCCCTATCGACGAAGCCATCATGGAGGCTGTGGAGGTCATTTGGCAGACACCAGCGTCGGTACCACCAACCTGCAGGAGAGCAGACAAGAAATATTTTGTTCCTTCCAAAAATCTAGAGTCCCTGTTTAATCACCCACAGCCGAACTCCTTGGTGGTAGACGTGGCACAACAGCGTGCCAAAACACCTCAGTACAAGACAACACCAGATGTCAAAAAGTTAGACATATTTGGTAAAAAAGTATATTCTTCCACAACCCTGCTCTTATGCATAGCAAATTATGTTGCCTTGTTACCTAACCACAACTTTGATAGCTATGAGAAGATAGCACAGCTCCTTTAGTATCTGCCAGAAACCAAGTGCCCCCTCTTAAAGTCCTATGTGCAATAAGGTTTTGCAGGAGTGTGAGTGGGCTTACAAATTTCATTAGATGTGGCAGACACAGCGGCCTGCACCACTGCGACAGCAATAGCTATGAGGCGCTCATCCTGGCGGTCCCCAAGGAGCTTGAGACAAAAGTGGAAGCCCTCCCGTTTGATAGAAACAAACTATTTGCTGAAAAAACAGACGAGGTCCTCCATTCGGGAAAGGATTCCTGCTCAATGCTCCATACTTTGGGGATGTATACACCTCCCTTTAGGTGCAGGAGGTACTATCCCTATCAAAGGAGGTACGACTACCCCTTTCAGAGGCAACAACATCAACAACGACCTATAGACCAATCTCACCCAAGACAATGCCCACAGCGCAGATGACCCCAACCATCCTGTACAGCCAACAAGCAAAATTCAAAGCAGCAAGTTTGATGGTTCTGTCGAGGGCATGTAGCAAGTCCTTCCAGTAAAGATCATAGAGCAGGTCACCTACCTCTTTCACCATCGACTTTGATCTTTTCAAGCTCAATGGGCAGCTATTACATCAGACCGCTGGGTATTACAACTCGTGGTATCTGGGCTCACCACCCCCTTTACCAACATACCACCGACAAATCCACCAACCCTGTCCATCTTCAACGACCCATCTCACGAGACCCTGTTGAAAGAAGAGGCCCAGAGTCTGCTGTCCATAGGAGCTATAGAGGCCGTTCCTCCCAAGTTCAGAGGAAGAGGGTTCTAGTCACGGTATTTTCCTCACAGAGAAAAAAAACAGAGGGTGGAGGCCTATCCTTGACCTCAGTAAGCTGAACAAGTACCTCCGCCATCAAAGGTTCAAAATGGTGTCCCTTTCCACAATAATACCATCATTGGACAAGGACAATTGGTTTGCAGCCCTCAACTTGCAAGACGCGTATTTTCATATAGCTATCCATCCAGCTCACAGACGTTTCCTCAGCTTCACCATTGGCGACAATCATTTTCAATACCGCATGCTACCGTTTGCCCTTGCATCAGCCCCCAGAGTTTTTTCAAAGACTCTGGTGGTTGTAGGGGCTCACCTGCGGCGCAGAAGCATAATCATATTCCTGTATCTTGACAACTGCAAAGGCACGTAGAGGCTAGAGACACTACACATGATCACGGTAGCCAAACAAACCTTCCAGTTGCTTGGACTCATCAATGAGCAAAAATCGACCACAGATCCCACGCAGATTATGAATTTTATAGGTGCATGACTGGATTCCACCACCTCTCGTGCATAATTACCTCAAGAGCGTTCACAATTTCATGTTAATGAACCTATCGTTTTGCCAGGCTTTTATCCAAAATCGCATGCCTCTGCTCAAGAATTGCTACTCCATATCCTCCATGTAGGTCAAGCTATAGAGTTTTATATCGACAGAATATGAACCTGGTGCAAAACTGACCGCCTAATGGTATCCATAGCGGATCGCTCCAAGAGCAACCCATTAACTTCCCAGCGTCTTTCAAGGATCATAGTTTCTTGCATCACTACCTGTTACTTGATCCGCAACAAGCCCCTTCAGACCTTACCTAGGGCACACTCCACCAGGGCAATAGCAACATCCACTGCCTTTGTCCATGGAGTCTCACTGCCAAACATCTGCAGGGCAGCCACATAGTCCTCAAACTTGACCTTTATGAACCAATACGCAATAGTTCAGCAGTGGGCAGCTGATTCCTCGGTGGCTTCAGCAGTACTTTCTGTCATTGAGAAACCTTAACTCTGGGAATGCAACAGGAGGTACTGCTACATAGTCACCATCAGTGGAGCACCCACAGGGACCACTCGAAGAAGAAGTTACTCACCTTAGCGCAGTAATGATGGTTCTTCGAGATGGGTTCCTGAGGGTGCTCCATGTCCCGCCCTTTCTCCCCGTTCCGGAGTTGTTGTTTTTTGTATCTTTGCAGATACCGAACGGTGAAAGGAACTGAGCGGGATCTGGGTACACGCGATGATCAAAGGGTGTGAATGGCACGAGCCGTGGATTGTGCATGCGCGACCTGGCTGAACACAGCTATTGAAAGTCTCCGAGCTGCGGCGCCCGACACCATCAGTGGAACACCCACGGGGACCCATCTTGAAGAACCATTGTTACTGCACGAAGGTGAGTAACTTCTTCATTCTTGACTATGAATGAGAAATCAATGCCTGAATAATCCAGAGCATATTTCATCTATGGAGATTTCCCCACAATAGACTTCATCAGCACAAAACAAAACAGCAAATGTCCAGCTTTTTCCTCCAGAGTGGGTCTGGAATCAGGATCCAGCAGTGACGCATTTTTCATTCCATGGCAAGCATCTCTTCCACATGTTTTTCTTCCCATCTCATTGTTGTCCAGGGTCTTGCACAAGATCAGAATCGATAGCATCAGCATGGTCCAGACAAAGCTGGTATGCATACTTGAAACAGGGGTCATCATGTATACTGCATTTCTTCCCATTTTTTCCAAATCTCTTTCAGGATGCAGGTCAGACTTCACACTGAGATTTAGAGTTGCTCCATCTCAGAGCCTGGCTCTTCAGTGGTTCCGGGGTAAGCCGATAACTTGTTCTGAGTACATTAAAGATGTCCTCTTATGCTACAGAAGACTTATATTCCACATATGCTTCCTAGGCAAAACAAATAACTCCACTGCTGCTTCCATACCAGTGGTCCTAGACTACATGCTCTACCTTAGGAAATCCAGACTTTCAGTGCATTCACTGTGGGTGCAACTCACAGCCATTACACCCTTTCAAGACAAAGTGGACAGTCTCAAAGTTTTAGTCTTTTCTCCCCCAGTTATCAAAGATTTCTCCAGGGAGTGTGCATCCTCTACCCAGAGCCCTAGTACCCTATGGAACCTGACTTCAGTACTTCAGTCTCTCACAACTACCCCATTTGATTCTTTGGCCAAATGTTTTCTTCTACATCTTGGCTTGAAGGTGGCTTTCCTAGATGCAATCATGTCTGTGAGACATTTAGGAGAAATTTGTGCTCTTATGACTGGACCACCCTATGTGTTTTTTCTCAAAAACAAGGTAACTCTCAAAGCTCACCCCAAAATTTTCTCTAATATTTCTTCTTCCTTTCACATCAGTCAGCCTATCCACCTTCTCAAAGTCATCCCTAAGCCTCATAAGGACAGGAAGGAAGTGATTTTGCACACCCTGGACATCAGAAAGACAGCAGCCTTTTATCTAGAACAGGCCAAATTGTTTAGGAAAACTACTAAATGGCTGTTCTTCACCATGGACTACTTCAAAGGCAAAACTATTTCTAAGGAGAGTCTTTCCAAATGGATTTCAGATTACATTCAGCTCTGCTACCAATAGTATGACCTACAGGCCCCCTCACAGGCTACAGTACACTCCATAAGATCTGTAGTGACATCAGTTGTCTTTTCAGTTCTGCACAGTTGTCAGCCGACGGTCAGGGCAGTGAGTCCCTTATGACCGGCTGAAGTTCTTTTAAATTGTGCTTGGTTCTGTTACAGCAACTGAAGGAGTCAGGTTAAAGCTTAAACAGTTACTATTTTATTGTTACAGGGTAAATTTAGCTGTTAAATGCTACTACTGTGTTACAGATAACACAGACACTACAAAGGACAGGACAGAAATTACACTAATAAGTTACTTACAGGTACCATGAAACCCTTTGGTTCTCTGAGCTCTTATTAAATGCATGCAAAATAGACACATAGCAGGTATATATTCTCACCCCTGCGTTCCAGACGTGGCGTGGCCAGCGTCTTTCTCTCAATCCCTCGGGAAGAAGTAGGGCGAGGTTGGGCGTCCCACAGACCTCGGGAGACAATCAATACCTGCCAGCAGGTATAGATGATTGGAGCTCAAATAGGGTGGGCTGCTGAACCTCTTTTATACCCCTTGGGTCATGTAGGCTTCTTCCTGGGCTCAAGTGGCCATTAAGGAAAAATGGCTTTGAATGCCAAGTTTCCCACGAAGGGTGCAAAGCATAATTTACACCTGGGAAAATGCAGACAATGGGCACCTCTAGTATGTGTTGGGCGAAGATTCCTCTCTGGGACAGTGCAGGCGTGTCAATTACTGGTACTAGCCATCAGGGCGACGGGAGGCCCCGGGTCATCAGCTAGCCCATTTACTGTCTGGTTTCTGTTTATGGTAGAGTCAGGGACAGGCAGCAAACCTGTGTTCCCAGGGCATCAAAGGCTGACTGCCTTTCTCTTGCTCTCTGGGGGGGGGGAACAAGATGGGGTTCGTGGAAAAACAAGATGGGGTTTTGTGTCTGGCTACATTCCACCCCCTTGACACGCCTCACTATGTCCCAGAACGC
Organism: Pelodiscus sinensis; assembly: GCF_049634645.1. Lineage (NCBI taxonomy): Eukaryota > Metazoa > Chordata > Testudines > Trionychidae > Pelodiscus > Pelodiscus sinensis. The sequence goes on along the minus strand of NC_134711.1, from coordinate 229,122,421 downwards.
AAGATGGCGGTGATGCCAGCACCCTTTGCCCTCCTTGGAGGAAGCTAAAATCGCCCTATCAGCAGGGTCTGATCAGATAATTTGGATCAAGGGATTGATTAGGATCACTTCCCAACGCCATATACCAGATTTGTGCAAAGGAGGTAGCAGTGTACACAAAATACCTAACAATACATAGAAACATGCAGCAAGCAATTACAACAAGTAAAATGGTTAATATAGTATTTACAATAGAGTGAAGGAAGGGAGTTAACGAAAGTCCTAGGTGTTGGGCTAGACAATCTAGCCATGAGGCTTTACATTTTTAGTTACAGCATGTGTTATCCCATACCATTTGTTGCCACTTCCCTTGCCTCCCCCCTTGACCTCCCCCCAGAGTTATTTAGAGGATTGTGGTAGTCGCTGTCATTGAACCATACCGGTCCCCATCGAAAGATGTCACTTTGTTTCACCAGTCATTTGGGCTGAGAGGGACAAACTCGATTCCCAGTCCAGTAGAGGAGTCAAGTAAGGTGTTCTGGTACAGCAGTAGCAGTTGGGATGAGGAAGAAGACCATGGCGAGTTGGAGTACCATGTCTTATTTCAATAGTCTGTAACTAACAACAGTGGTTGCAAGCGCTACAACAGCAAGCGGTATATATATATACAAAAAGTTCATGGTGGTTTCCCGGATCCACACCAGCATTGGGAGGGATCCATCCCACTGGAGCACTGTTCAGGGCTATTGCCTCAGTTTCCTGTAAGAAAACATAAGGTTTGCTGGTCTTGGATACAATCCAAGCCTCAGTGATGGTTATTGGTGTTAGCCCAGCATCTGCAGTTGTCCAGACTCCTTTTCCCTTATAGGAGTGCAGTACATGGGTTTGTGTCCCCAAATTGGGGTGTTGGGACAAGGGCTATTAAGTGGTTTAGTCCCATGACTGTAAACAACCCTGTTGCCACTGGGGTTGAGTAAGCAAAAACCAATTCCTGAAACAATTTCCATTCCAGTTAAAACATACTTCCACCCTTGCTTACTGGTGGGTAGTGTACCAATATAATTTACTTGCCAGGTTGCCCATAGTATTTTTCCATCTCTTAGCCTGGCAAATCATTGCCTTTCTGTTACATGTTTTCTGAGTTCAGCACATAGGGTGCAAGCTTGTACCAGATTTCTGGCTTGTTTGTGGGTGATAGGCCACCCCCTGGCATGTGCCTGCCACACCAGCTTATCGCTCTCTGTGTGTCCCAAGGTTTCATGTAGCCAAATGTACAGGCGTTCCCAATCCACCTGGGCAGCAAAAATTTGTACTGCTGCATCTGCTAGGTTATTTAGCTATGCAGTCAGGGTGTTATTCTTTTGGACACATGACTTATGCTTAAGGCATTTTGGGTTGCATACTGGTATATCCATTTCCAATATTCCAATCTCCAAACAGGCTTTCCTATTTCCCAGTTATTATTCTTCCAATTAGTTATCCACTGGATGGCTCCAGCCCATACAGCATAGGAGTTAGTGTAGATGGTACTGGCCCCTGCCTCACAAGCTAATTGATTGCTGCCAGCTCTGCAAGCTGAGCTGTTTCTTCTATGTTTGTGGTCAGGGGTGCAGTGGATGTGTCTGCTGAAACAGCAACAGCCTTCCCTGTCCACTTTCCTTTGAAATAGCCAGGCAGCCTGTATTTACATATAATGTTGAATTTAAAAGCAAGCCAAAAGTGTTATCAACTCAGCCTTGAAAAGAGACAGTGAAGTTTCAAAGCTTGAATTTCTAAACTAATAATTTGGTTTCTAGAAAGTTAAATGTCCTTACAAGTTGAATGCCCAACAGAAGCACTAACCAATTTGTGCCTTGTCTATTTGCAATTTTAAGCAAGAGGACATTATCCAAAACAAAATAAAACTAGTTAATTTGAAATCCACAAAATAGAGTTACAATATATAGAGCTCATTCCTTATGCAGTTAACCAATTAAGTTTCAGTAGAATTCTTAATTTTCCTTTGCAGATTTAACAAAGGTGTCCATAGACAAAATGTTTACATTTGATTGTTTCTTTGCATAGATCGTTTGCACAGTGCTTAAGGAAGAGGCTGCAAAGAAACAAGGTGTCATTTTTAAAACAAGATTTCCCTTCACATATTATTACCATTGCTTAATTTTTTCCACACTCCCACGGAGTCCACCTTTTATCTTCACATTCCCTCAAATCACTTGCCTTGTCCTTTCAAAGAAAATGTCTCATTCCTAGTAACTTTCCAATGTCTGCCTTATTCCTTCAACTATGCCTATAGGGCTCCAAACTTTTTGCCTTCCCCTTCTTATGGTCCATCCTAATTCCTGCTAAATGACCTTTTTACAATGACACATGTTTGTCTACTATTAATTTGGTAAGGAGGGTGAGCTTGTTTACTAAGCCTCATACCTCCTGGTCCTTTTCTTAAGCATATTCCTGAGGGAAGAAAAATAAATACATCTGAGAGTTGCTTTAACTCTCAGCACCCATCCTTAAGGGAATCTAGCTCTGTCTAGGTACTGAGGGACATGCATGTCTACCTCTCCACTTCTGCAGCAGAGGCTTTTACATTTTTCCAGTTTTATATCTGGATTCTTATATTCAGACAATTTTGAAGAACACCTCATTACAGGTTTTCCATAGAAGACAAAAGCTGCAGCTGTTTCCCTCTCCTTTGAAGTTGAGGGTTTACATATCCACAAAGTTAGTCAATTTGTCTTCTAGGTCTGAAATTGTTTGGACAGCAATTAACACTTGATCAGACCAAGGGCTATGCCCGAACCTTTGCAAGATTTTGTTCAAAAGGGGTAACATCTTTTACAAATGCCAATTTCTCAGTCTTCTCTCTGCCTTCTTAAAAGACTGCTTACATTTAAACTTTTCCTAGTATACCCAACCTCCTATTGGGACTAAAACAGCAATACCAATATCTCCTTTTTCTTTCTTTTTTTTTTTTTTTTTTTTTTTAGGAGGGCTACAATTTGAACTTTCTGGTCTCAGGTAGTTTGCTGATAATACTATTACCTGCAAAGCTTCTTTGTGCTGTCAGCTAGGGCATTTGCACCACAAAGGAAATCACAACCTGTTGTGGCTCCTGGAGCTTTCACAGCATTTTAGTCTGTTTGCAGTTTTTACTCATTCTATAGTGTATATGGCATGTTACAGGAAAATGTGCAATCTTTGTTTACAACACTACTTAGCCACATTAAACTTTGCATATAGTGTAACTCTTTCTTTATGCTTACAGTTTTCCTGTTCCTTCATTAAACAACTTGGACTACAATGGTCTTACCAAACCACTTTGTTTTAAACCTACAAACAAGATTACTGGACCTTGAAAACTTCATATTATTTACACTATATATATATATATATCTACACACAGATACACATACATTCTCTCTGAACCTTTCTTACACTATTTCTACATAGCTATACAACAATTACATTCCCTTTTTATTCATTGGGGTAGTTCAGTTCCAATAGAACCCCTTCCCTTTAGAGTTCTTTTAGCAGTCTCTCTAATCAAATGTACGAATTTGAATCAAATTTGCCTGGGTTATTTACAGACATTCCTTTGGAAAAAAAGGGCCCATTTTTCCTTCAGAATGACTGTAAAGAAACCACAGTTTTCTATCTACACCATTTTAGCATTTGTACAACTGCTCAATTCTCTCCATTCTCTGCAGAGTTTAAATTCTCTGTGTTTTCCTTTTCTTAAAACACTTTCTTATCTCTAAAATAAAAAACTGGCCTTGTTTCAGATATTACTCTTGTAAGTATGTTTAAGGATTTAGATTTCCAGTACTTACTGCCTTTTTCTCAGTTCTACCACAAGGCTTTCAATCTTATCTGTTACCTGCCTGCTTGTCTGGGCCTGATCCTGTTTTCCATTTCTGCCTGCTTGTCTGGGCCTGATCCTGTTTTCCTTGCTAAATGGAAAGTGGCTCCTTTCCACAGACTCAGGCTTTGTCCCATTCTTTAGCTTGCAGGCAGTTCTATACTTACAGAACTGCACCCACAACTCCTCAGGATTTCCCCAATCCTTTCCTAACATTTCTCTATCCCATTTTGGGTTGCCCCAACCTTCCTGGGCAAACCCTTTCTCTATACCACTAAAATCCATGTCTATCATGACAGGCTTCTTGTTGCTGTATGTGAACCAGTAGCACAATCCTGCCGACTACGCCAATTCTGTCAGCCGACGGTCAGGGCAGTGAGTCCCTTATGACCGGCTGAAGTTCTTTTAAATTGTGCTTGGTTCTGTTACAGCAACTGAAGGAGTCAGGTTAAAGCTTAAACAGTTACTATTTTATTGTTACAGGGTAAATTTAGCTGTTAAATGCTACTACTGTGTTACAGATAACACAGACACTACAAAGGACAGGACAGAAATTACACTAATAAGTTACTTACAGGTACCATGAAACCCTTTGGTTCTCTGAGCTCTTATTAAATGCATGCAAAATAGACACATAGCAGGTATATATTCTCACCCCTGCGTTCCAGACGTGGCGTGGCCAGCGTCTTTCTCTCAATCCCTCGGGAAGAAGTAGGGCGAGGTTGGGCGTCCCACAGACCTCGGGAGACAATCAATACCTGCCAGCAGGTATAGATGATTGGAGCTCAAATAGGGTGGGCTGCTGAACCTCTTTTATACCCCTTGGGTCATGTAGGCTTCTTCCTGGGCTCAAGTGGCCATTAAGGAAAAATGGCTTTGAATGCCAAGTTTCCCACGAAGGGTGCAAAGCATAATTTACACCTGGGAAAATGCAGACAATGGGCACCTCTAGTATGTGTTGGGCGAAGATTCCTCTCTGGGACAGTGCAGGCGTGTCAATTACTGGTACTAGCCATCAGGGCGACGGGAGGCCCCGGGTCATCAGCTAGCCCATTTACTGTCTGGTTTCTGTTTATGGTAGAGTCAGGGACAGGCAGCAAACCTGTGTTCCCAGGGCATCAAAGGCTGACTGCCTTTCTCTTGCTCTCTGGGGGGGGGGGGAACAAGATGGGGTTCGTGGAAAAACAAGATGGGGTTTTGTGTCTGGCTACAACAGTTCATTAACAAAAAGATGACTAATGAGATGAATACAGGCAGTCCCCAGGTTACGTACAAGATAGGGACTGTAGGTTTGTTCTTAAGTTGAATTTGTATGTAAGTCGGAACTGGTACATATTGTAGGGGAAACTCTAGCCAAACATTTCTCCAGAGCTCAGTTTTATTCTCCCACACCTCACTTCCCTCAGTCCTTTATTCTCAAGCTGAGGTGTCTGCTGAGAAAATCCGCTCCACATCTCCCTGGTCTGCTGGGGGGGGGGGGGCGCTAGCTTCGTGTCTCCCTGGTCTGCTGGGGGGAAGCAGCTAGTGCGGGGTTGCCTCACCCCGTTTGTAAGTAGGGATCCGATGTAAGTCGGATCCATGTAACCCGGGGACTGCCTGTACTTTATTCCCATCTCAGAGGGATAGCTGCATAGACTGTAACTTTAAAAACAATGAGTAGTCATGTGGCACCTTAGGCTAAGTCTACATACAAAAAAAAGTCAGATTTGCGTATCTTTTCCCACTTTTTTTCCAAAAGAGGCTTTTCTGAACTTTGGCCCGTCTACACAGGGCCAAATTTTGGGAAAAACTCCTCTTTCGGAACATCCCTTATTCCTCTCAACTGAGAGGAATACAAGGATGCCGAAAGAATATGTCCATTTTTTCAGAAACTGTTCCAAAAAAGTAGATGTGTTCCTTGGACGTGGTAGAGCTTTTCCAGGATACCTCTGGTATACCAGAAAAGCCCTGCAGTCTAGACATAGCCTTAGAAACTAACAAAAATATATAATATTGTGCGCTTTTGTAAGACCCACTTTATTAGATGAGTTGTTCGTACCATAGCTATACAGTAATGGTCTATATCCTCCCTTTCCCGTGAATTACAGTTTTGTTTATTCAGCCCAAAATTGTATTGCCCTTTTTTATTGCAGTTGGGTCTGAATAATAACATCCTTTGCATACTAATGAGATGAATACTTTATTCCCATCTCAGAGGGATAGGGTTTGTCTACATAAGAAAGTTGCACTGATTTATTTAATTTAAACTGAACTCCGTATGGACATTATTATTTCAATTCAAGAGTGTTCAGTTGAGTTTAAACTTGATTGTTCGTTAAATCTAAAGTGAAAGAAATCACTCTTGAAACATAAATAAACTTGTCTACACCAGTTTTAACTAAATCGTTTTAAGGATGCTCAGTACCTTGGAGGATGGCCCATAAGCTAGCAGCATAGCAGCAACAACTTTCCTGTTACACTGGTCTACAATTTTTTAGAAGTCGTCTGCTTCAGAGATAAAATGTGCTATGTATTTTGATGTGCTGAATTCAAATATGACAGTTAAAACAACTGATTGGCTACTGTTTCCAAGATATTTAAGTTTTTATTTTATGTCTATGTATATTGTGTAGATAGTAGAGATTTAATCATAAATTGTAAACCTAGGTCTTTTCATGTGTTTATGGTTGCTTTACATGATAATATTTCACCTGTCCAGTTTATGTAACACTTTAAAAATCAGCAAAAGGGTTATATAAATAAAATGTATTATGAAACAAAAGGCAAAAAACTATTATGTACATAGTTTAGTCCTATTCAGTGTCTACTCGGTGCTTCTTGGCTTGTCTCTTGTATTCATTAAATGGAGCATCTCTTGTCACTGTCCAGCAATAGTCTGCAAGCATTGATGGGCTCCATTTGCCCTGATAGCGTTTCTCCATTGTTGCAATGTCCTGGTGAAATCACTCGCCGTGCTCGTCACCACTGCTCCGCAGTTTGGTGGAAAAAAATCTAGAGAGTGCAAAAAATGTATCTTTAGTGACATGTTGCAACCAAGGCTTTTGTATGCCTTGAGGAGGTTTTCCACCAACAACCTGTAGTTGTCTGCCTTGTTGTTTCCAAGAAAATTTATTGCCACTAACTGGAAGGCTTTCCATGCTGTCTTTTCCTTGCCATGCAGTGCATGGTTAAATGCATCATCTCGAAGAAGTTCACGAATCTGAGGACCAACAAAGACACCTTCCTTTATCTTAGCTTTACTTAACCTTGGAAATTTTCCATGGAGGTGTTTGAAAGCTGCTTGTGTTTTGTCCATGGCCTTAACAAAGTTCTTCATCAGACCCAGCTTGATGTGTAAGGGTGGTAACAAAATCTTCCTTGATTCAACAAGTGGTGGATGCTGAACACTTTTCCTCCCAGGCTCCAATGACTGTCGGAGTGGCCAATCTATCTTGATGTAGTGGGAATCTCTTGCATGACTATCCCATTCGCAGAGAAAACAGCAGTACTTTGTGTGTCCAGTCTGCAGACCAAGCAAGAGAGCAACAACCTTCAAATCGCCACAAAGCTACCACTGATGTTGGTCATCGTTTATGCACCTCAAAAGTTGTTTCATGTTGTCATAGGTTTCCTTCATATGGACTGTATGACCAACTGGAATTGATGGCAAAACATTGCCATTATGCAGCAAAACATCCATGACTTCTAGGAATAACATGATGCAATTCATATAATGTATGACACAATACCAGCTTCAGATTGCATCATTCATTATTTTGCCAAAAAAGCAAGTACTGTCCAAACCCAGTCATAGATTTATTCATAGATCCAGTCAAAGATGTATTTTAGTCATTTCTGGTTTAAATTGAGATCTCTTCCCTTAATAACTCACGGTATGTCTACACTACCACCCTAGTTCAAACTAGGGTGGTAATGTAGGCAACCGGAGTTGCAAATGAAGCCCGGGATTTGAATTTCCCGGGCTTCATTTGCATAAAGCCGGGCGCCGCCATTTTTAAATGTCCGCTAGTGCGGACTCCGTGCCGCGCGTCTACACGCGGCATGGACTAGGTAGTTCATGAAACGAGGAGTAACGGAGTAGGAAACGAGGAGTAACGGTAGGTAGGAAGCCTAGTCCGCACTAGCAGACATTTAAAAATGGCAGCTCCCGGCTTTATGCAAATGAAGCTCGGGAAATTCAAATCCCAGGCTTCATTTGCAACTCCGGTTGCCTACATTACCACCCTAGTTCGAACTAGGGTGGTAGTGTAGACATACCCTCACTTATCCTCTGCCATTTGCAAGTCAAGGGTCGTATATACTGACCCAATAGCATATCTTGAAAACTAGAGCCAATCAACAATTTTAAGCATCATTTTCATTCTCAGTGACCCAGAATTAGTAAATGTTGACTACATTTATTTCAGAAGCATTTTGGCTGTAGAGCAGTGTTATTGAAGCATTAGGAAAAATAAATGTTCTTTCAAAAATTGTTTCTCTTTATAGGGAATGGGGCCCCGAATCATAAATAAATTTGTGCCAGTTAATCAGTGGACAAGATCATCTTATTTGCTCCGGTAGGGGGGAAATGTGTCCATCCAGTTTTGGGTCCTCTCCCGCTGGACCTGTCTCTGCTGCTTTTGTTTGTTGTTCCTCCCCAAAAGCAGCAGAATGAAATTGATTTGATTCTTATTGGTATCCCTGCTGTCAGCACAATTAAATGGTAGCAGCAAAAGCTGACACTCATTAGTTTTCATTCAGCTGCATTATAAGTAAGTTTTGAGAAGACAGAGCTAATTGTTAGTAGTCTTCCAAAGACAGCACTGTGTTAACATTTGGTTCATATTCAGGAAATTATCTTTGTAACCATAGAGGTTGAAGAAAGGAAAGTTTAAAAAAAATTAGATTCTGCAGAAGTTAATATTATTGATTTCTCCATTTACCAGTGACAAGTAAGTAATTAGACTTTTACATGTGCTGGCCGTAGTAATGTACTGCCTTTATGCCAAAGTATATAATATTGACACAGTGATTCTCTATAAAATATATAGTGAAGTTCTGCAAAATCAGAAGGAGCTTGTAAGTTTCAATATAAACAATTAATCAAGCATTGAAATATTGACAGCCAAGAAGAAAAACAGTATTTCTGATTTTGCTCAATCTTTTTCATTCATTAACTAGGAGCAATAAGTTTTACTAAACATTTTATTTCTTTTCAAGGAAGAGACCATTTCAGGTTTGAAGGATTTCATTTCTGAGATGGAGCAATCATCAAAGTAAGTCTCAGATTTCAAGTACAGCATCATAGAGGTTTTAGTTTGACTACTATAAAATATGTGAAAATCTTACATTGTGAGCATACACACTGAAATCAAAATGTATTAACAAATAAATTATTTCTAATCTATCTTCTTACTGGAAGATTTGCCTGGTGTTACTTGGTTCCTTCAGGGATGAGGGTGTGTGGGGTGCAGGAGTCAGGACAGGAGCTTGGGGATTTGGTAGGCTCAGGGCAGAGGGCTGGGCACATGAGGGGTGCAAGAGTCAAGGTTGGGGGGTAAAGAGGGACTCAGGGCAGGGGACTCAGGGTGTGGGGGGGTCAGAAGTCAGGGTTGGAGATGAGGAGGGGCTCAGGGCAAGAGAAGGGGGTTCCAGAATGTATGGAGTTGGAAGGTATGTGGGGGTTCAGGGCAGGAGTGGAGGCGGCAAACACAGATGGCCCACCATCTGTCCCCTAAAGCTGGCCTGGGGCAGCAGCAGCCACACTACCTGGCTGCTGGTTTTTCCCCAGCACCAGCTTGGCGTGGCAGTGGCCATGCAGCCCAGCTGCTCCCTGGGGCTGGCCTAGGGTGGAAGGAGCTGTGTAACGTCCTGCCAGCTGCTCCTTGGGGCTGAGGTGCTTGCAGCTTCCTCTGGTCATTTGAGAGAGTATAACTGTCCTTGCTATCACATCCTTCCCTTTCTGTTTGATGAGAAACCATCACATCCACACACATCCCATTGTCCTTGCACAACCAAACCCTTACCTTGCTTTAAGTTAGGATAAGAGGAAGCAGTATGCCAAATTTAGTTGTCCTCGCTTTTACCCATTAGGAGAAGTTTTTGAACAATGGACTCACAGACAGACAGATGCACATTTCTAAAATATATAGTAAGAAGATTAAATGTCACTTTTCATTTTAGACCTGTTTTGCTTAATATTTATTTGTAAACTCTTTCACTCTTTGAAAACATATCAGTCTTGGTGGATTAATTATTATTATTTTATTAATTTAAATGCTTATTACATCCCTGTCTTATTTGCTGCATAGACAGTCTGCTGAAGCTCTTTGCATCTGTGAGGAAGATATAACCAGATTGCGCCAACAACTGGATGAAACCAATAATGAACTTGCTCAGACTGGAAGGGACAGAGAATCATTAGTTCAAGAGAACGATAGGTTACAGGAGCAACTTCATAGAGTTAAGAAGGAAAATCAGGTATGTCTATGTACAAAAAACTATGCTGAAAGGTAAAATTGCATATTTCCCAAAGTGTTGCATGTAATTTATATGCTATTTATATGCAAAAGAACTAAATTCAGATCTGCTGACTGGTTTATAATCTCAGCTCTGATATTATCATGCTCAGTTTCCTCCTACACCTCAATTACCTTCTGCAAGGGGTGAGAAATAAGCTTTTAGGTCAGAGATTCTCAATTTTTTTTTTCTTAGAGTAGATTATAGAGAGTATCTTCAGGGGCTACTACACTAATTTCTTACATAGAAAAGTAATATTAAGAAAGTATTTAGTACTTTAGTTGTCTTTTGGGTGACACATTCTTCTCCGTGTGCTTGTTCACATCGATTTCAGTGAGGTGTGTGCATTCTGGATACATGATCATTGGAAAGTTTTCTCCTTAACTGACCATTGGGTCAGATGTGGAGCTCCTTAGAGTGGTGCCTCCATGGTGCTTAATATAAAGCCCTGCTGACCTTTCCCCCCTTTGGTTGGTTCCTTCTTACCTCCATGATGATCACTGGAACAGTGTTTGTCTTTCCTGGCAAGTGCTCCTTTATCTCGTTAGTTAGTTCCCTTGGGTATGTCTACACTACCACCCTAGTTCGAACTAGGGTGGTTAATGTAGGAAACCGAAGTTGCAAAGGAAGCCCAGGATTTAAATATCCCGGGCTTCATTTGCATCTTGCCGGGCGCCGCCATTTTTAAAGCCCCGGTAGTTCGGACTCCGTGCCCGCGGCTACACGCGGCACGGAGAAGGTAGTTCGGATTAGGTTCCACCTGGATGGAAAGAGGTGTACCGGTAGTTCGGATTAGAGAGCCTAATCCGAACTACCTAATCCGTGCCACGTGTAGCCACGGGCACGGAGTCCGAACTACCGGGGCTTTAAAAATGGCGGCGCCCGGCAAGATACAAATGAAGCCCGGGATATTTAAATCCTGGGCTTCATTTGCAACTTCGGTTGCCTATGTTAACCACCCTAGTTCTAACTAGGGTAGTAGTGTAGACATACCCATAGTTATTTAAAGTTTCTCCTAGTTAAGAGTATTCTGTTTTGATTATGGACGAGGGTTCTATCCTTTCTCTTTCCGCCACTTCGCTCAAGAGCATAACTCAGACCAGGGGTTTAAGCTATGTGGCAAGTCTATGCCAACAAGTGACCCACCTGATGAGTGTTTGAAAAGCCTCACAGAAGTGCACCAAACATAAAGCTGTAAAAATTGTCATTTCGACAAGGACCAAGAAAAAGAGGTATTTTAGATTAAAACAAATCTTAATGGAGTCTGCTTTCTGACTGCAAATTGTGGATCCAAGTGAATCAGTGTGGAGCAGCCTAAAAAGCAGCCCAGTGATCCTCAGCACCATAGTGTTCCTCGCACTGTTCTCATTCACCGATGCCACGTAAGCAAAAGGAAAAGGCTGAGCAGAGCCATTCACCAATGAGGGCATCTCAGCCTTCAAGGCTAAAAGTAGTTTATCCCCAGTAGGAACACTAAACATCCAAGACTCAGGGGCCAGGGCTATTGACTTTGGTTCCCATTGTGCTTCTGTCAAGTCAGCATCTAATCTGTATCCTCCAATCTCAGGTGGAGGAATTGGATTTCCCATCCACCCTGACACTTTTGAAGCTACCTCATTGAGATGGCGGTGCTGTTAAGGACAAGCGTTCAATGCTGCCATTAAGGGGGAATACAGCTATGTTATGCCATTTTTCCTCAATGGCCAGAGCTGTTCTCCTAGGTGCCAGTCCCACTTGCTATCAATCCCAGTCACAGTTGGTACCCCCCGCATGAATGAAGTAGCACCATTTCTGGCACTGACAGAATGGCAGTGATTCCTGATCCTGGCCAAGTATCGACAATCCTCATTGGCACACCATTCAGCAATGGCACATTCAGCAGAGGTTGGTGCCTCCATAGTTTTCCAGCTCCAGATAGGAGCTATCAGGATTAGAAGTAGAATATGTTTACTCTTTTCTCACAGGTATGACAGCCAATACCTGCCTGTAACCTAAACCTGGTATTAGCTAGACTTATAGGACCGCCTTTTGAGCCATTAGTTACTTTTTCTTTACTCTCTCCTGGAAAGTGGCTTTCCTGTTTGCGGTCACATCAGCCAGGAGGATGTCTGAGCTGAAAGCACTAACTTTGGACCCTTCTCCTCCCTTATAGAAGGCCTTCTATAAGGACAAGGTGAAACCCAGCTTCACCCACAGAGCCTCCTGTGAATATAAAGGTCTGCCTGTGAAAGCAGCTACTCACTGGAAACGCCTCCTGACTATGAGACTGCACCACCCCCAACTCCATCCCCAGCTACATCTCCTGTTTGGGGCACTGCAGCCCCACTAGTAGCAAAGTTGGTGACAGTACAGATGCATGGCTGGGAAGAGCTGCCAGTACGGGACACTGGCTCCTGGGAGTGGTGACACCATGCTTGTCTCCTTTAGCCGCAGCATTTTCTGGGAATAGAGCCCTGCGAATTAGTGGATACCAATGTCTATCCACAAATAACTGCATCTGTGGGTAGACATTTGTATCCATGAAGGGCTCCACTCATCCAGCCTTCCTCCTCTAGGTGGTGACCTGGTTCCATATAACACCAGGCAATTGTCTGCCCATTTTTTACCCCAAGCAACACAGCAATGCTAGAGAATGACAGCTCTAAGCACTAGATGTTAGAAGGGCACTATCATTCTAAATCGAGTGCACCAAGCCATTCAGAAAATCGAACTGTTTGTGGCAGCAGTGGATAGCATGAAAGGGCTCTCAGTCTCAGTGTTTCTCTCACAACACGATGCTTACTTTTGACAGAAGGGTTTTCCAATGATTCCTTAACTCTGACCCTATCTCTGGAGAAAAACTTGGAGGTCACCTGCTTGGAATTGATATTAAGAAGCACTTGAAGAAAAAACACTCACCTTCTCGTAACTGTTCTTCAAGATGTGTTGTAGCCAGGAGTAGCTAGTGAGAAGGAACTGAAAGGGGAAGACTCATCAGGCTTAGCACAGCCAACCCAGTGTGTTCTGCTAAAAGAAAAACTTTCTGATGATCATACACACAGTGCATGCATACCTGATTAAAAGGGATATGAACAACACATCTTGAAGAGATTTCTTTCCTTTTAAAAATAAGTATTACACTATTATTTTTCATTCTTCCTTTTAACTCTCCCTCCCATGAGTTTTGTTCCTTTTTCTCCTCTTCTTTCTTGCACATGTTTCTCTCATGCATGCATGTCTTCTCCCCTGTGTATGTTTCCCTGTCATCTGGTTGCCCTCTTCGCTCTGAAGATGTTTTCCTGCAATTTGGTTCACTGTTCTTCTGGGTGTGCTGCCTAGTCACCTAGTGGTCTTCTCTGATGTCTTGAATGTTTTATTCTTTTCTTTTATTGCCATTCTTCCTTGCTTGTGCTAGATCATTTTGCTAAATAGAAGCTTGAAGGAAACTCACATTTGCTCTTCTCTTCTTAAATAGCAGTGGTATAACATATGCTTTATTTTCTCACAGAAATTGCATTGATTAAATATATTTCTGAATTGATTTTATTAAAATTAGTGCAACCTCTCCTTGTGTGGACATTCTTAAAAGGCTGTTATACGTATTGGTATTTGGTTTAATTTTTGTGTGTAGACCAGCTGGGAGAGAGAGCAAAACTTAGTTGCGGCTTCTTGTTTCAAGTTACTTTTACAGGGTTCCAGATTTTTCTTTGCAGTGATGAGTCTAGATTCCTGTGGCAGCAGTTGGAAGGAAGAAAACCAGCCTCCTGTAATCAGTCAATCTTCATTAGACCAATAGGAAGTGCTTTGTAGATTTAATCATTTTGCTCTTGCCCTATGGAACAGTTTTATCTTGGACTCTGTCTCACAAATAAATCAGAACTTTTTAAAATCCTATCTAAGAGGTTACCTCTTCTCCCCTAACCTTTTGTTATTTTGTTGAAGAGCTTTAGCACCAACTATCTTTGCTCCTTTTTATAAATCATTGTTCTTCATTGAGTAGTGTCCCCGAGGGTGCTCCACTCGAGGTGCTGGGCTCATCCTGGCGCTGCAAACTGGAGGAATTTTTCATAGCAGTAGCCCCCTACCGGACTGCACATGCGTGACTGCTTCCTCGTGCCTCTCAGCTGAGCGCGGTCCGGTCCTGTCAGTTTCTCTCCAACCGTCCGCAGCCGCAGACGGAGTTACATTAGACTCCCTTTGCCTCTCTGAGGGGAAAGGGAGATCTCTTAGTTAGACTTTGTTTCTTGTTATATGTAGATTAGTTGTTTCAGTTATAGTTGTAGATTAGTTGTAGTCCCGTTTTTTTTTGTTGTTTTTTTTTTAAAAGAAAACACAACAACAACAACAACCGTTTTTCTCTTCTGACGGTCAGTCCATGCCTAACCAGCATTGACCTGACTGAAATTGACTTAAAAAAAAATAGAAAGGAGGGAGAGCAGAACGACAGGATGCCAGGATCACCTGGATTCAAAAGGTGTATTCAGTGCCTGGAGGCTATGCCGGTCTCCGATGGGCATTCCTGCTGTGTGAAGTGCCTCGGGAACTCTCATGTCCTGGCAAAGTGCAGCCATTGCGCAAATCTGACAGCTTGCGCTAGAAGGGATCGCAAGCTGAGGCGGAGAGTCCTTTTATTCAACAAGACTCTCCAGCCTCCACAGATCTCTGAGTTGCGTTCTGCAGACGAACATCACACTGGATGAGAGATCCCCCATGGGATCCAGAAGACACTTGGTGGCAGAGCGGCAAAACCGGGGACCTCTGGCTCTTCGCCAAGGTTCCCCGCAGACAAGTCGGGCAAGGGTCGCAGCTCCTCGGCCCCTTCTGTAGCCCACCATAAGGACTCCGCTCCGGCACCCAAAAAGGGCTTGCGAGCGGAGTTGGTGCCAGCAACGGCTCCAATGGCCGCTGTGGAGCCGGCAGGGGAAGCCCCAGCACTGAGGGTATGTCTACACTACCACCCTAGTTTGAACTAGGGTGGTTAATGTAGGCAACCAGAGTTGCAAATGAAGCCCGGGATTTGAATTTCCCGGGCTTCATTTGCATATTTCCGGGCGCCGCCATTTTTAAATGTCCGCTAGTTCGGACTCCGTGCCCGCGGCTACACGCAGCACGAACTAGGTAGTTCGGATTAGGCTTCCTTTTCTGAACTACCGGTACACCTCGTTCCATGAGGAGTAACGGTAGTTCGGAATAGGAAGCCTAATCCGAACTACCTAGTTCGTGCCGCGTGTAGCTGCGGGCACGGAGTCCGAACTAGCGGACATTTAAAAATGGCGGCGCCCAGCAATATGCAAATGAAGCCCGGGAAATTCAAATCCCGGGCTTCATTTGCAACTCCGGTTGCCTACATTAACCACCCTAGTTCGAACTAGGGTGATAGTGTAGACATACCCTGAGACGTTTTGCACATGCGCAAGTGTAGCCAGCTGTACCAGCACCCGCAGGGCTTTCCCTTGGTGCCATCCCATGCTCCCCGGTGCCAGAGGCACCAGCACCGAAAACAGCACCACAGCAGAAGACTCTGCCGGTGCAGCCTGAGGCTGTGACGTCATCACCTGATCCAGTGACACCGAGCCTGAGCTCTGCAGAGGATCAATTTACAGAGCCTCCCTTGCTGCCTGCCTTGCTGCCACAAGCGGCTTCCCAGCCTTCCTTCACTTCCTCAGTGCCATCCAAAAGGCAACACAGTTCTGCACGGGTCCGGACACCATCGCTGACACCGGACCGTATGACCTTCTCTCCTGGAACTGACTCACCTCCCTCGTTCCGTTCTGATACCCATCGTCGTCGTCATCGTTACACGCCTCCCAGAGAGCACTACTATAGGTCACCTCGTCGCTCACCGCCATGTCGACACTACTGGGACCACTGTTCGCGGTCTCCTTCTCGCTACTCCAGGAGATCCTTATCGCCACGGTCTCCAAGACATCCAGCATATTCTTGTCGCTACGACACGCTCAGAAGACACAGCTGGTCTCTGTGCTACGACAGGCGGTATGACCGATGTTACCACGAGTGCTCTTCCTTTTCGTCTCATCGCAGAAGGCATTTGCAGTCACGCTCACCGCTGTTGTCTCGACCTGAGTTTCCACATGCTCCAGGCGAGTCTGCACATTATGTCACTCCACCGTCGTCTGCTGGAGATGTGGATTCAAGCTATCAGGAAGACAAGCAGGACCACACTCCTCATCAGGGGCAGCAGTGCCCTGATTCTCCAGCACGCCACTCCTCTTTGTCGCCTGATGATGCAGTGGTCCCTGGTGACTTGTCTCCTACGGAGGCCCACAAACAATTCCAGGAGCTCTTCAAAAGGGTTGCTCAATCCCAGGACATCCAGACCATGGATGTGCAGCAAAAACAGCATCGGTTGCTAAAGAATTTACAACCCCCCCAAAAGTCGAAGCTCACCTTTCCCTTTGATGACACTATCTTAGAGGTTGCCAATGACATCTGGCAGACTCCAGCTACATCCCTACCAACTAATAAGAGGTCAGTCAAGAAGTATTCATAAGCCAGAAGGGTATGGAGTTCCTGTTTACACATCCTCAGCCCAACTCCCTTGTGGATGCTGCACAACAAAGAGTAAAAATGTCCCAGGTCAAGAATGCTTCTAATGACAAGGAGGCTAAACGCCTGGATGTCTTGGGCAGGAAAATATATTCCTCTGCTACGTCAGCTCTGAGGATGTGTAACTTTGCAGCACAACTGGCAAATCATGATTTCGACAACTATTCAAAGCTGGTCCCTCTATTTGAACACTTGCCTGATTCCAAGCACCAGATTCTTAAGGCAGTAATCCAGGAGGGCTAATCAATCGCCCGAACAGCCTTGCAGATTGCGCTCGACACAGCTGATGCAGCCGCTAGATCCACAGCTTCGGCTATAGTCATGCATCGAGCGTCTTGGCTACACCAGGCCGCTGTTCCAAAGGAGTTGCAGGCCAAGGTGGAAGATTTGCCTTTCGATCGCCAGTCACTCTTCGCCCAGTCAACCGATCAGGTCTTCCACTCGGTCAAGGATACACGTACAACTTTAAAAGCACTTGGAATGTACACACCTCCCTTCAAGCGTAAAAGATACGTTCCTTACAATAGGCAAAGGCCTTTTACTTATGTGACACCTCGAAACAAGCCATATGAATAACAGAGGCCGAGACAGCGCCCCCAATAGCGTCATCAACAGCCTAACAAAGCATCCTCCCAGCAGCAGGGCCGGCAGAAGGTTTGATATGTTGATCGAGGGACTGTGGACCACCCCTTTGACAGACTCCAAACATCACACAAGGAGTGTTCCATCATCGTCTCAGGCCCTATCAACATCGTTGGACTCTCATATCCACCGACCGGTGGGTTCATGATGTAATCATCTCAGGATATGCCATTCCCTTCACTTCTCTTCCCCCTTCCTTCTCCCCTTCCCCGTCCCTTTTCAGGGACCCCTCTCAGAAGACTCTTCTTCACCAGGAAGTCTCTCGCTTGCTCACGTTAGGAGCGGTGGAAAGGGTACCAACTCGCTTTGTGGGAAGAGGATTCTATTTTCGTTACTTCCTCACCCAGAAGAAGTCAGGGGGTTGGAGGCCACGTTATCTTCGATCATTCCTGCTCTTGACAAAGGGGATTGGTTCACGTCCCTCGATCTTCAGGACGCTAACCTTCACGTAACAATACATCCTGCTCACAGAAGATTCTTTCGTTTCGTAGTGGGGTCTGACCACTATCAGTACCGTGTACTACCCTTCAGTCTCTTGGCGGCCCCATGAGTTTTCTCCAAAACCCTGGCGGTAGTGGCGGTTTACCTACAGCACCTCGACATTATAATATTTCCATACCTAGACGATTGCCTCCTGAAGGCTTCCACTGTCGATGAGGCCACGAGGGCGGTGTCCACCACTACCAGTCTATTTACAGCCCTTGGACTCATAATCAATCTAGAGAAGTCCTTCCTGACACCAACTCACGACCTGGAGTTTATCGGAGCAAGACTCGAGTCCCTGATCGCGAGGGCATACTTGCTCTAAAGAGGTTTCATCTCATACAGGACTTGGTGCAGTCAGTATCAATTTCTCCCAAGTCCGAATACTCACCTGTTTACAGTTGTTGGGGCATATGGCAGCCACCACATATATGGTTCCGCATGCCAGGCTTCATCTTCGCAGTCTTCAACATTGGTTGTTCACCATGTACACACCTTGGATGCACAGTACAAACAGGGTGGTTTAGGTGCCAACGCAGGTCCAGACTTTCTTGGCATGGTGGGACAGCTCCAACAATATACTGGTAGGGGTCCCCTTTCATGCCTGCAAGCCAGCACTACAGATCACGACAGATGCCTTCCTGCTCGGTTGGGGCGCTCACCTTCAGGAGCATCGGGCAAAGGGTCTCTGGATGCCCCAGGAATCACTACAACATGTAAACTTTCTCGAACTAAGGGCAGTCTTCAATGCTTGCAAGCATTTCCTCCACATAATTGGAGGTCACTCAATACAGATTCTCACCGACAACATATGCACGGTGTATTACGTCAATAGGCAAGGAGAGGCATGCTCCCGCTCTCTTTGCGCAGAGGCGGTATGCCTGTGGAATTGGACAATTCACATTTTCCAACTCTGGGGCTTCCCCAGTGTAGACTTGTTCGCCACCCAACACAACAGAAAATGTCATCAGTATTGCTCACGAGCTGGCATCGGCAAAGGCTCCTTGGGGGATGCCTTCCTGCTGGACTGGAGTCATCATCAATAGCTGTACGCCTTTCCTCCTCTTCCACTCATCCCGAGAGTTTTGGAGAAAATAGCAGCAGACGGCGCAACAGTAATTCTGATAGCGCCTTTCTGGCCCCGACAGGTCTGGCTAACACAGCTGTTGAGAATGTCAGTTGCCGAATCACGACGGCTACCGAAACTGTTCAACTTACTGTCTCAGCAGCACGGCACAATGCTTCACCCAGCCATCGACCGCATGTACCTGACAGCGTGGAACCTAGCTGGCTCCAAGCATCCGAGCTCTCCTGCTCTCAGGACGTGAGGCATGTGTTGATTAACAGTAGGCGGCATATGACACGTAAATCCTACCTCCATAAGTGGCATTGTTTTTAGTCATGGTGCTTGGCGAAGGATCTTGACCCTCTGTTGCTGCCTATACAACAGATCCCTGACGATGTGATATATCTAAAGGCAATGGGAATGGCGATTTCTTCCCTAAGGGTATGTCTACACTACCCCGCTAGTTCGAACTAGCGGGGGTAATGTAGTCATCCGCAGTTGCAAATGAAGCCCGGGATTTGAATTTCCCGGGCTTCATTTGCATGAAGCCGGTCGGCGCCATTTTTAAATGCCGGCTAGTTCGGACCCCGTGCCGCGTGTAGCCGCGCGGCACAGGATCCGAACTAGCCGGCATTTAAAAATGGCACTGGCCGGCTTCATGCAAATGAAGCCCAGGAAATTCAAATCCCGGGCTTCATTTGCAACTGCGGATGACTACATTACCCCCGCTAGTTCGAACTAGTGGGGTAGTGTAGACATACCCTAAGAGTGCATCTAGTGGCAATTTCGGCCTTCTGTCTTCCGGTGGACGGTCATTTGGTGTTCACTCATCCTATCACCAAAAGATTTCTGAAGGGACTCGGCAATTTATATCTGGCCCACAGGACCCCGCCAGACCCGTGGGACTTGCCGTTGGTATTGGACACTCTGATTCGTCCGCCCTTTGAGCTGCTGGCAACTTGTGATCTACAAACACTCACGATGAAGACGGTGTTCCTCCTTGCCATCACGTTGGCCCGTCGAGTGAGCGAATTGGCGGCTCTTTCAGCTGATCCACCGTACACGCAGTTCTTCAACCATGCAACAATACTGCGTATCCAACCAGCGTTTTTGCCAAAGATCAACTCTGTTTTCCTTATAAATGAGCCCATAACCCTTCAGACTTTCTACCCAAAGCCTCATTCCTCATTGGAGGACACACGCCTGCACACTTTGGATGTCAGGCAAGCACTGGCCTTTTACGTTGACAGAACTCGGATCTTTAGGAAGTCTCAATGGCTTTTCCTTTCTACAGCCAAACGTTCCAAGGGCAAGCAACTCTCTGCTCAGTGTATTTCCCACCTGGTCGTCGCTTGCATCACACGATATTATGCCTTGTGCAACAAATCTCTTCCAAGCGGACTTTGTGCTCATTCCACCTGGGGCATAGCAATATCTATTGCCTAT
Source organism: Pelodiscus sinensis (assembly GCF_049634645.1). Classification (NCBI taxonomy): domain Eukaryota; kingdom Metazoa; phylum Chordata; order Testudines; family Trionychidae; genus Pelodiscus; species Pelodiscus sinensis. The sequence continues at coordinate 229,101,905 of NC_134711.1, read as the reverse complement.
CTTTGCGGAGTTCCATTGCAGGACATATGACATGTGGCAACCTGGTTGTCTACCCTCACATTCGCTAGACACTATGCCCTCGTGAACGTACTTACCTCTGATTCAAGTATGGCCCAGGCTGTCTTGTCTACAGCACAGGACCGATAGTTCCGAAGCACTCATAGGACAATTGAGCACTGCTGTGTATTCACCTCGAGTGGAGCATCCTCGGGGACACTACTCGATGAAGAAAAGAAAGTTACTCACCCTGTGCAGTAACATCTGTTCTTCAAGATGTGTGTCCCCGTGGGTGCTCCACGTCCCATCCTCCTCCCTGCTTCGGAGCTCCTATTTATATCTTTCAGATGCTTCTGGTTGGGAGGAAACTGACAGGACTGGACCGCGCTCAACTGAGAGGTGCGAGGAGGCAGTCGCGCATGTACGGTCTGGTAGGGGGCTACTGCTATGAAAAATTCCTCAGGTATGCGGCGCTGGGACGAGCCCAGCACCTCGAGTGGAGCACCCACGGGGACACATATCTCGAAGAACAGACGTTACTGCACAGGGTAAGTAACTTTCTTTTTTTGTCTTACATTAGCCAACTATGTATTTTTTTGCAGAATGTTGTTTTGTAACAGATTTAAATGTCCTTTTATGACTTTGATAAAAAATGAATCTGAAAATTAACTAGAAGTATAATCGTGTTAATATTTTCTGATATCTGTTTGAACAGCTGAAAAGTTTGAGTTTATAATTTTTTGCCTCTTTTAACCATAAAAAACTATGCATCAAAGTAATATTCAATAGTTCTTCGAGTGGTTGCTCATGTCCATTCGAAGTAGCTGTGCGCGCCGCGTGCACCACATCTTCCGGAGCGTTTTCCCTAGCGGTACCCGTAGCGCCGGCGGGGCGCCCCCTGGAGTGGCGCTGCCATGGCGGGGCATAAGTACCCCTGCCGGCGCTGCCCCACCTCAGTTCCTTCTTACCTCCGTGTCGGTCGTTGGAGCGTGTCTCTCTCTATAGCGGTTAGGCTTAGATAGTTAATGGTTCCCGTTTCTCACACTGTAAATAGTTGTGTAGTTAGATAGTTAGGTTTTTTGTTTTTTGTTCCTTCCCCCCTTGTGGGTAAGGAATGCCAGGGCCGCAAAGCTTCAAGGCGTGCGCTGACTGCGGGAAGTTTATGCCCAGGGGCGACCCACACGACATCTGTCTTAAGTGTCTGGGTGAGGCTCATTTGGCAATTGCCTGCAAAATCTGCAAGTCTTTCAAGCCTCGTACGAGGAAAGAAAGAGTTGCCCACTTGAAGCTTCTCCTCATGGAGACGACGCTTCAACCGGCATCGCCGGACCAGCCTGCGGTGCACAGTGCACCGGCCTCCACGCGCGAGGCCGCACACCGGCACCGGGCATCGACGTCAAGATCCTGGCACCGGTCTCACTCTCCACCATCTAAGAAGGTGAAGTCCCGGGGCAGGTCTCCGTCTAAGAAGCCGATGTCGGCTGGACACCGCACCAGCAGTTCACCGGTGCGTGTTTCCCCTCCGGTGCACCGTCGGCACCAAGGGGGTCTAGTGAGCCCTGGTCACCTGCCCTCTCATCGCCCATCTACGCCGGACACCTTTGAGGCGGCGCAGGACCTAATAAGTCTTACAACCTCCCCGCCATCATCGGTTGACTCGGACGGGTCGAGGTCGCCCCCGGTGCATGCTCGGAGGGCACCGCCGTCGCCCATGCATGGCCAGGGTCGGCATGCTACAGTGGCTTATGTGTCAGGACCAACCCCGGTGAGGTCGGCTCCCGCTACTACTATGGCACCCTTCACGACGCCGAATCATTACTCTCAGGGAGCGTCAAGCCATGGCAGGTCGTTGCTCTCCAAGTTGCCAGAGCCCCGCATGGGTGTACCGATACCATACCCCCATGGCCATGTGGCCTCCCAGGAATCGACGTCCGTCTCCGTGCCGTCATCAGCACCGGCATCGATCCAATGGTCTACCCCGGTACCGGGCCTGGGCACCCCGGTACTGCTTCAGTCGGGCACGACTCAGTTGGCATCGAGCCTGAGCACCTCGGTGCCATACCTGCTGGCCACGCAATCGGCACCAGGCCTAAGCACCCCGGTGCCGCAGCTGCTGGCCACACTATCGACACCGGGCCTGAGCACCCCGGTGCCGCAGCTTCTGTCGGCGCAACCGGCACCGGGCCTGGGCACCCCGGTGCCGCAGCTTCAGTCGGCGCAACCGGCACCGGGCCTGGGCACTCTGGTGCCGCAGCTGCACACGGCGCACCCGGCACCGGGCCTAGGCACCCCGGTGCCGCAACTCCAGGCATCGCAACCGACACCGAGCCTGAGCACCTCGGTGCTCCAGTTACTGGCGACGCAGCCGGCACCGGGCCTAGGCACCCTGGTGCCACAAACGGTGCAGCTGGCACCGAGCCTGAGCACCTCGGTGCCGCAAATGACATCGCAAACGACACCGGGCTTGGGTACCCCAGTGCCACAGCTTCTGACGGGGCAGCCGGCACCGGGCCTGGGCACCCCGGTGCCACAGTTGACTGCTTCAGCGGAGTTCGCTGCACCAGGTCTGGGTCCCCCGGTGCCGCACTTATCAGCGGCTTTTACGGCACCGGACATGGGTCCCCCGGTACCTCAAACGGCACGTCCTCGCCGCGCCCACGCAGGCAAGCCAGAGTCGATGGCCAAGTTTGCACCACATTCCTCGTCGGTTCCCCCTCGGCCTGAATCTGATTACTCTTCTATTCGGACGCAGTGTCAGTGCGGTCAGGGTCTTCGGGAGCTTCCTCAACCCACAGGTCCAGATCCAGGCACCAGAGGGACCACAACCAGCAGATGTGGCCCCCTCATGCGCAGTGGCCTTTTTGGACTCCCTGGGCCTATCATCAGTGGCAGGGACAACCACTACCATCTATGGGGTCGGAGGCTTCAGGGCACCGTTCCCGCCCCTCTGCGTCCCTGTCTAGGGCGCCTCCTCCCCCCTTCGAGTGCCGCAACAGGACCCTGTGGCACCGCAGCCACCGGTACCGGAGACAGGCTCTCCAGAAGCTCAGAACGTCCAACCGGCTCCGCAGTTGGTCACAACCGCTCCCCTGTTGATCCAGGAGTCGTCGTCATCATCCTCCCCCGATGAGGCACTGGCAGACCCAGCGCCCGGGCTACCATCAATGGATTCCAGAGCACATCAGGACCTCCTGCGGCGCATGGCTTCCAACCTGGCTGTCCCGGTTGAGCCCATAATTGAGGATACCGATCTGATGGTAGATTTCCTCACTGAGGACACCCCTGCACGCTTCGCTCTACCGCTCAATAAAACTGTTTCAAAAATTACTAATGCCCTGTGGCAAACGCCAGCAACTCTGACTCCTACCCAAAAAGGGGTAGAAAGGCATTATTTCGTCCCGCAGTCGGGTCACAAATTTCTCTACTCCCAGCCCATCCCTGGATCATTGGTCGTTCAGGCTGCGACCCAAAAAGAAAGGCTTCCCCAGCCCGGGCCTTCTCCGAAGGCAAGGGAGCCTAAGAAGCTGGACCTGTTGGGCCGCAAGGTCTACGCTACGGGTGCTCTGCAGCTCCGTATCGCTAACCAACAGGCGATGCTGAGCAGGTATGCTTTCAACACCTGGCAGGCGGTCGAAAAATTTAGAGACCGACTCCCGATGGAGGACTGCCAGGAGTTTGCAGCTATGACTTCCGAGGATAAGTCATTACTTGAACTGCCCTCTAAGCAGCTTTGGACACCGTGGACTCGGCAGCCCGCACCATGGCGACGGATGTCGTTATGTGCCGTGGAGCGTGGCTCCACGTCTCGGGGATTCCCTCGGACGTGCAGCACACCATACAGGACTTGCCCTTTGAAGGGAAGGCCTTGTTCTCGGAGCACACAGACTCCAGGCTCCATACCCTAAAGGACACTAGGTCAACTTTGAAGTCCTTAGACATACATATGCCAGCCACGCAGCGGCGACAATTGCCGTATAGGCAGCAGGGTAGAGCGCAGCCACAGGTCCCCTGTGGGGATTTCTACTGCTCCCAGGCCTCCGGTGGAGGTTCCGGGGCGGCTGCGCACCCTCAAGGGCCTAGGGGTTGACGTTGTCGCCCCAGGTCAGATTCCCAGCGGGCAGGCCCCCACGGCCCTTCCAATCAGGGCAAGCCTCAATTTTGACGTGGTGTTCGAGAGTCCCGTACCAGTCTGCCACCCTGGCCCCCCGTTTGGGGCCCAGCTTTCCCGTTTTGCCCAGGCATGGGCCCAAATAACATCAGATGCCTGGGTCCTGAACATTGTACATACGGGCTATTCTATCCCGTTCCTGGGCCCACCGCCTTCAAAACCCCCTACCCTGTCCCTAATAAGGGACAACCCTCACGAACACATCCTATTTCAGGAAGTGGGGGCAGTCCTCGGAAAAGGAGCAATAGCAAGGGTTCCCCCGCATCTGCGGGGCAAGGGGTTCTACTCCCGTTATTTTGTCATCCCAAAACCAAAAGGGGGGGTTCGTCCTATCCTGGACCTTCGATACTTAAACAAGGCGGTGGTAAAACACAAGTTCAGAATGGTGACTTTAGCCTCAGTCATCCCAGTGCTACAAATGGGCAACTGGTACGCGACTCTCGATCTAAAGGATGCCTACTTCCATGTGGCTATCAGGCCCAGTCACAGGAGGTTCCTCCGGTACTCCCCTTTGGGTTCACGGTACTCCCCTTTGGGTTATGTACTGCACCAAGGGTATTCACAAAATGTATGGCTGTGGTTGCCGCCTTTCTGCGCAATCGAGGGGTACACGTGTTCCCGTACCTCGACGATTGGTTAATCCGAGGTCGCTCATACGAGCAGGTAGAAGCTCACGTGTCACTCATAAGAGCTCTCTTCCTAAGGTTAGGGCTCATGATAAATGTCGAAAAGTCATCCCTGACCCCCTCCCAGAGCATAGAGTTTGTGGGAGCCCTCCTCGATGCGAAGGTGGCAAGAGCGTTCCTGCCCCACAGCAGGTTCCTCTCCATAGTGGAGCTGATTTCAGAACTAACCCGGTCCCCCATCACGACTCCTCGGGTCTGCTCCAGGCTCCTGGGACATATGGCGGCATTCACTTACACGGTGCGACATGCCAGGATGAGGATGAGATCTCTGCAGGCGTGGTTGGCGAAGGCCTTCTGCCAGTCCAAGGGTCTATGGGACTCCATAGTATCAGTGCCCCCCGGACATTCTGGACTCCCTACTCTGGTGGACCCAGGAATCCGTGGTGCGCAGCGGGGTTCCCTTCAACAGTCCTCCCCCCTCACTGACGCTGGTCACCGATGCAAATGACCTGGGATGGGGTGCACACCTTGGGTGCCACAGAACTCAGGGCCTCTGGTCCCCTTCTGAACGGTCCCTACACATCAACATCCAGGAACTGCGGGCGGTGAGGAGGGCCTGAGAAGCATTCCTGCCGAGGCTCTCCCACAGCTCCATCCTGGTATGTATGGACAACACTGCAGCAATTTTCTACCTCAACAAGCAGGGTGGGGCGCATTCGCCACCCCTATGCAAGGAGGCCCTGCGTATATGGCACCTGTGTGTCAAGCACAATATCACGCCTCAGGTGGAGTACCTCCCCGGGTGCAAAAACCTACTTGCAAACACACTGAGCAGATCCTTTGGAGCCCACGAGTGGTCGCTCAAGGACTCTGTCCTCAGCCAAGTTTTCCGCAGGTGGGGCTATCCCCACCTAGACCTGTTTGCCTCGGCATGCAATGCGAAATGCAGGAACTACTGTTCCCTGCTGGGGCTGGGGGAATATTCCCTGGGGGATGCCCTGACGACCGTGTGGCCAAAGGGCATTCTCTATGCTTTTCCCCCATTTCCGCTAGTTTCCAGGGTTTTGACCAGAGCGAGAACTTTCAGGTCCTCGATCATCCTCATAGCCCCCAGGTGGCCCAGGCAGTTCTGGTTCCCCATCCTGGTGGACATGCTGACCCAAGACCCTATAGCACTCCTTCCAGTTCGGGATCTGCTAACCCAACCTTGGGATGGGGGAGTAATGGTTCACACGGATCTCCGGTCTCTTCACCTAACGGCCTGGTTTATCCGTGGTTGAACCAAACAGAAAGGGAATGTTCCCGACAGGTACAGATGGTGCTCCTTAGCAGCAGGAAGCCCTCTACTAGACGGTCGTACGCTGCCAAGTGGCGGCGCTTCTCGTCTTGGGCGTCCCAGAGAGGAGTACAACCGTCCTCGGCCCCTATTCCAACTATTCTCGACTATCTCTTTCAACTCCGTTCTTCTGGCCTGTCCTTTTCTTCTATTAAAGTCCATGTGGCAGCTCTCTCCGCCTTCCATGTTGGTACGGCAGGAGCCTCTCTTTTTTCTAACCAGGTGGTTAAAAGGTTTCTTACTGGTTTGGAGAAATTGTACCCCTTGGTGAAGGCTCCATACCCTGAATGGAACCTCAACCTGGTTCTTCACAGGCTTATGTCCCCTCCTTTCGAGCCTTTGGCTACCTGCTCACTGAAGCACCTTTCATTGAAGGTTGCTTTCATAGTAGCCATTACGTCTGCTAGAAGGATATCAGAGTTAAGGGCGCTGACTATAGAGCCGCCCTACCTTGTTTTTTCACGTGATAATGTAAGGCTACGGCCTCATCCAACCAACCTTCCGAAGGTGGTGTCTCCTTTTCACCTATCTCAGGAGATTTATCTACCGATGTTCTTCCCTAAACCTCACGCATCCCCTAAGGAGCGTGTTCTACACTCCCTGGATGCCAAGCGAGCGCTTGCTTTTTATATTGACCGAACCAAATCCTTCCGTAAATCCCAACAATTGTTTGTTGCATTTGGGGATAAGGGGAAAGGTTCACCTATTTCCACGCAAAGGTTATCAAGATGGGTGGTGCAATGTATAGCAGAGTGTTATCAACTGGCTGGTAAAACCCCACCCAGGGTGAAGGCACACTCTACCAGGGCGCAGGCAACCTCGGTAGCCTTTGGTGCCCAAGTACCTATCACAGAAATTTGCAGGGCAGCCACCTGGTCTTCCCTCCACACGTTTGCAACACATTATGCGCTACCTCAACAGGCCAGGGAGGATGCAAGGGTGGGCTCTGCAGTCCTCGAATCTGTGATGTAAATATGTAAATATATAGATCTGGTTGTCTTGTTCTGGGTTGGTGAATTGTCACTGTTTAATTGTTCAAATAAATCTGTTTATTGTTCACCTTCCTTTTTGACTCTGGTGCTAAGACTGTTCCGACCCCTCCTCCTTGGGGTTAGCTTGGTAGTCACCTACTTCGAATGGACATGAGCAACCACTCGAAGAAGAAAAGAACGGTTACTTACCTGTAACTGTTGTTCTTTGAGATGTGTTGCTCATGTCCATTTGATTCCCACCCTACCTCCCCTTCGTCGGAGTATCTGGCAAGAAAGAACTGAGGTGGGGCAGCGCCGGCAGGGGTACTTATGCCCTGCCATGGTGGCACCACTCCAGGGGGCGCCCCACCGGCGCTACGGGTACCGCTAGGGAAAACGCTCCAGAAGACGTGGTGCACGCAGCGCGCACACCTACTTCGAATGGACATGAGCAACACATCTCGAAGAACAACAGTTACAGGTAAGTAACCGTTCTTTTACCTGATAATAAAATGGAATAAGAGTCTAAAGGCATATGAAGAGTATGTTCTATTTCTTCACAGAGTGTATACCAAAAATTTGCAAAGTGTCAGAATGAGTTTGATGATATGAAGTTGAAAGTGCAGGATTCAAGCACAGATATTGCCAGATTGAAGAGCACTTTGAATTCTATGGTAAGAATGAGTATGTAGGTGAGAAAATTAGAAAAAACTACATAGGTAACAAAAGCTGAGTTGTAGTTTTAATTCTTTTGCATTAGGCAAGCAAGGAAGAAGAGTACTTTACTGATTATTGTTGTTTGTTCGGGTTTTTTTTTTAAGCCCATAAAATGGGGTACTGGATGATGCAGGAACTGGGTGTCTTGCATCTCCAGGTCATTAATTTAATACCAGACTGGATCAGTAGTGACTGAAATGTAGCATCTAATTCAGGGCTACTCAACTTTGGAAGCTCCAGGGGCCATAATGATACAGCACATGCTGAGGGCCTCAACTTAAGTGTAGTTGCATCTATAAGCAAATATATGCAAATAGCTTCTTTCACACCAACGGGCATGAATACATAGATAAGGCAAGACTACACAACACGCTGGCCCTATTTAAGTCAGTTCTGCTATTAGTAAAATGCAATATTTACCTGATTTCTACCCATATAACAGCACTTTTAATGAACAATGCTAGTCTAGGAATTTAACTACTAAAACGCATATCAACAGAAGACCATTATATTGACTACTTTTTTTGTTTTGGATCCCACCTGCGGGCCGCGTGTATCCAAACTGCACCACGGGCCGCAAACAAATGGGCCGTGGGCTGCATGCGGCCCGTGGGCCACATGTTGAGTAGCCCTGATCTAATCAATATCCAGGGACTTTGAGTTCAGTCACAAATCTCCTGTTTGCTCCCATGGTATTCTTTGGCTCTATTGGTTTGGGGAGTGACTGTACACAACACAATGGGAACACAATTCCCATTAATAATAATGCTGACACTATTCCATGAAATGGTTGTAATTCACCAGATTTTTTTCAATATGAACCACTCCAAGTATATTTCAATAATCTCTCTCTTTATAAATATAAAAACATTTCCTGGGGGACAGAGTGATGTCATCTGTGTCCACATGCCACCACCATCACCTGCCTCCATCCTCAGCCGCTTGCTGTGGCCAGTCTCAGTGCCATTCCCTGCTGGGCATAGGCTGCTCTGGCTCCTGCTTTAATCCCCAGGGGGTTGCACTGCTGGGGAGGAGCTGCTGGGGATGGGTTCCCTCCACTATCTGTGCCCTCAGGCTGTGCAGGGTCCCCTCCATCATCTGAGCCCACCCCCCACTCCTTTGGGCCACCTGGTCCCCTCTACCATCTGAGACCCCCACCCTCCGGATTGCCCCACATCCCCTCCACCATCCAAGCCTGACTCCCTCCTCAGACCTCTCACTCATTCCACTGAGACCTTGCACTCCCAGGTTGCTCCTTCTCCCTCCCCCCGTTAGGGGGTGGGAAGCATAGAGAGCAGGGGGTGCAGCCCCCGACTGTCTATAAATGTTGGAACTTGTAACTTGGTATTTCTAGGATTTAGTGCACAGAGTTGAAAATCACTTATCTGCAGAACTATGACATTATTCCAATCATTTATGTGTCTGTTCAGGAATTTTTAATTTTAAAATATGAATGAGGCATATCGTTATACTGAAGAAATTCATTTTTATCATTTAACTTAAAAATGTGGTTATAGATAAGCCCATGTAAAAAGATACAAAACATTCTGACTCTTGAGAAACCTTTTATTGGATGTCCTGGCTAAAAGGGCAGACACTTTTTTTTCTTCCCTATAGATATTATGCTTCCTGTTTATTTGATATTACTCAGTACAGAAATCAGGGTTTTTTTTAATCAAATTCTGTATTTTAGGAGAGAGAGAACCGTGAACTTTCAGAGAGCTACCGCAGGGCCAATGAACAGGCAGAAAACTGGGAAACAAAATTTCACCAAGCAGAAGGAGATTGCAGCTCTGTCAGACTGATGCTCCTCAATACTGAGTCTGAGAGCCGTAGGCTGAAAGAAAGAATGGAGTCCCTTGAAACAGAGATTGAGCAAGTAAGCTGGCATAGTATCTTCATAGATGACCCTGATCCAAACAGTGCCTGGCAATATCTTAACTCTACAGTTGTTTAAATATTTCTTGTAATACCGTCTTCTACTGTATATTGCACAGAAGGAGGGGACAGAAGACAAATTTGTATGAGGAATCCTAGAACATGTTGTCACATAGGTTGGAATTCTGTTAATCACTGATTTAGGAGGCTCTTGATAGAATTTACACTTCTAAATGCCTAATTCCCATTTGAAAATGAAATTTAAACTCCTGAATCAGTTAGGCGTTACAATACTGAGCATAGCAACAAATACCTTTAACCTGGGACCAGATGTTTGGGGGATTCAGTAAAACTGGGACAAAACCCCAGTTCTATTAAAACTAACTCCTGTTCAATTAGAACTGTGGGTTGTAACCTACCCTTTAAATCAGCTTCCGTCCTAAAGACTGGAAGATAACTAATGTGATGCCAATATTTAAAAAGGGCTCTAGAGGTGATCCTGGCAATTACAAATGGGTAAGTCTAACGTCAGTACTGGGCAAGTTTGTTGAAATAGTAGTAAAGAATAAAATTGTCAGATACATACATGAACATAATTTATTGGGGAAAAGTCAACATGGTTTCTGTAAAGAGAGATTGTGCCTTACTAATCGACTAGAATATTTTGAGGGGGTCAATAAACATGTGGACAAGAGGGATCCAGTGGATATAACATACTTAGATTTCTAGAAAACCTTTGATAAGGTCCCTCACCAAAGGCACTAAGTAAAGTAAGTTGTCATGGTACAAAAGGGAAGGTCCTCTCATGGACTGATAACTGGTTAAAAGACAGGAAACAAAGGATAGGAATAAATGGTAAGTTTTCAGAGAGGAGCGAAGTAACTAGTGGGATCCCCCAAGGATCTGTCCTGGGACCAATCCTATTCAACTTATTTATAAATGATCTAGAGAAAGGGGTAAAGAATGAGGTAGCAAAATTTGCAGATGATACCAAACTGCTCAAGATAGTTAAGACCAAAGCAGACTGTAAAGAGCTTCAAAAAGATCTCACCAAGCTAAGAGATTGGGAGACAAAATGGCAAATGAAATTAAATGTTGATAAATGTAAAGTAAGGCACATTGGAAAAAAATAATCCCAACTATACATACAATATGATGGGTACTAATGTAGCTACAACTACTCAAGAGAGAAATCTTTGAGTCATTGTGGATAGTTCTCTGAAAACATCCACTCAGTGTGCAGTGGCAGTCAAAAAAGCAAATAGAAGGTTAGGAATCATTTAAAAAGTGATAGAGAGTAAAACAGAGAATATCTTAATGCCTCTATATAAATCCATGGTACTCCCACATCTTGAATATTGCATACAAATGTAGTTACCTCATCTCAAAAAATATATATTAGCATTGGAAAAGGTTCAGAAAAGGGCAACAAAAAAGACTGGGGATTTGAAATGGGTCCCATATAAAGAGAAATTAAAAAGACTGGGACTTTTCAGCTTAGAAAAGAGGAGACCAAGGGGGAGGGGGGGGGATATGATAGAGGTCTATAAAATCATGACTGGCATGGAAAAAGTGAATAAGGAAAAGTTATTTACTTGTTCCCACAATATAAGAACTAAGGGTCACCAAATGAAATTATTAGGCAACAGGTTTAAACCAAACAAAAGGAAGATTTTCTTCACTCAGCACACAGCCAACCTGTGCAATTCCTTGCCAGAGAATGTGGTGAAGACTAGGACTTTAACAGCTCTTTAAAAGAGCTAGATAGATTCATGGAGGTTAGGTCCATCAATGGCTGTTAGCCAGGATGGGTAGGAATGGTGTCTCTAGCCTCTGTTTCTCCAGAGGTGGGTGACAGGGGAGGGATCACGTGAAGATTACCTGTTGTGTTCCCTCCCTCTGGGGCATTTGGTATTGGCCATGAGAGCAGACAGTCAGGATACTGGGCTAGACAGACCTTTGGTCTGACCCAATATAGCCGTTCTTAAGGCCTCAAATTGGAACATACTTGGTAAACCACGATGTGCTCTGCCTAAACAAGGATGTTAATGAGAAGACCTGTGGCTGTGATCTTGTGAATGCTTCTTTGCTGTGATTTATTTTTGGTCACTTCCATAGGAACATCTCATTTTACAAGTAACAGCAATGTAAGTATTATTCACAATATCTAAATATTCATTTTTTCTTTTTCAGTCTGTTTTCTGTACATACAAAGTATTTATTTATTGTTCAGATAAGTAGTTCTGCTATGAAACTAAAGATCAAGCTGAAAGCAGAATTCTGAAGATTATCCACTCCACAGCACTGCAAAATCCCAAATGGATTCCAAAGTGTCAGTGACAACTTTATGATCATAAACAAGGTTTTCTGTAGTTATTCAATACAAGACGTGTGAAAAGTTTTATTTTAAAATTTACTCTAAAATCTTTCAGAAGTTCTAAGTTTTACAAAAGAATGCACAAGGATTTTTTTATTTTCCATGAAAGGTTTCTCAAAATCAATATGGATTGTTTTCTGGCAATATCAGGTTTGTGCATAGTATTAAATAGTTGTTAGTACAAGTTGTTACTTAACTTAGACCATTTGGTTTTGGCAGCACTTATCAACAGAAAAAGCCTACAAGTCACAGATTTCTACCATAAACAAGTCTCTCATGAAAATGGAAGAGGAACTTCAGAATGTGCAGCTGGAGAAAGTCTCTGTACTTGCGGATCTCACATCTACACGAGAGCTATGTATTAAATTAGACTCTAGCAAAGAACTACTAAATCGGCAGCTAAACTCTACAGCTCAAGAAGTAGAAAGGGTATGTAAAATAATATAAAATGAAATTTAATTTTTCTTCCAAATATATAAGAATTTTTTTGGTGCCTTGGGTCTAAATTTTCAAAAGGACTGGTGATGACTTGAAATGTATCAAAAGGGCATGGTCTTCAGAGGGCCGATGCACAGTACTTTCTGAAAATCGGGCCCCTTGAGGTGTCTTAAGTTGAACATCTCAGAAATGGAGTAAGCTAAAATTATTAGTCACTTCTGACAATGTGAACCTAAGATTTTAAATCCATATACCTGGTGCATCTTTCTTTGGAGCAGCTGGTTGCTAGCACAGACTTTTCCCAGAATTAATGTTGAGATGCCCAAACTCTGAAGAACCTGGCTGCTTTTCATACTGCTCAAATATTTTCAGTATAATGCTTCCCCTGTCGTTCCCTGTCTTTTTTATTTTCCTTTTGTCCCTCCTCCCAACATAACTCGATCATTCCTCTTTTCTGTCCCTGACTTTCAGCATTTTCCTTTATTTTTCCTCTCCTTTATTACAGACCCACTACCTTTAAAGATAATTCTGTGAGGTCTGGTAGTCTCTTTGCTGGGTTGTAGGTCAATTGTTTTAGTCGAATCTTGCATATTCTGCAGCTTTTCATGTCAAAGTAGTTCTGATAGGGGAAGCCACCTTCTTCTTTCATATGGCTGGGATAGGTAGCAATAATTACAAATTTATATCTAAGCTTGATAGCCAGAACATTGCTTCAAGAGTGAACTGATAAATGTTCTTCAGATCTCCTGCAAAAGAATGTAGGGGACACTCAGAGTATGTCTAGACTACGTGTTTCTGTCGCCAGAGCCATGTAGATTAGATTACTAGATGTACCCAAATGAAGCGTCGATTTAAATAATCGCTGCTTCATTTAAATTTAAATGGCTGCCGCCCTGAGCCAATCAGCTGTTTGTCGGCTCAGTGCGTTAGTCTGGACGCTTCGCGGTCGACATCAAAGGCATTTGTTGACAGCCTCGTTATGCCTCATGGGATGAGGTTTACCGGGGCAGTCGACAAATGCCTTTGATGTCGACTGCGGAGCATCTAGACTAGCACGCTGAGCCGACAAACAGCTGATCGACTCAGCGCGGCAGCCATTTAAATTTAAATGAAGCGGCGATTATTTAAATCACCGCTTCATTTGGGTATGTCTAGTAAACTAATCTACATGGCTCTGGTGACAGAGCCATGTAGTCTAGACATACCCTCAGATACAATTTGCAGGGGAAGCCCTATACTGTATAACTGGGTAGTTAGTTATTTTTTGTCAAGGTATAAATTTCTTCCATTTGATGTGAAGGCTGTACCTCAGGAATCTATTTATGAATGTGTGTAGCTTATGATTTGAAGACTTTTTAGTATGCCAGGTCTTGCATCCATATGTGAGCACACTCTTCACATTTGTGTTGAAGATTCGCAGTTTCGTCTTTGCAGATATTATTTGTGAACTCCATATAGGACGAAGAGTCTTGAATGCAGCTGTTGCTTTCCCTATCCTAGCACTGATATCCTTGTCTGTTCCTCCGTCTCTGCCCATAATACTCCCCAAGTAGATGAACTACTCCACATCTTCCAGGTCATCCCCTCCCAGTGTGATGGTGTTGTGGTTGGACTGGTTGATCTTCATTGTCTTGGCCTTTCCCTTGTTAATGCTCAGTCCAATCATTGAGGCAGTTTTTTCTAGTGTTGCAACCTTTTCTTCCATGCTTTCGTGGACATTGTCAGCAAAATCAATGTCCTCTAGCTATTTGAAAAGTGTCCACTCAGTGCCCCGTTGATGGCCATCTGTTGTCCTGCTCATAATCCAGTCCATTGTGATCAAGAACAGGAAAGACTTTGTCACAAATGAGGAGCTTTGGAACAGAGCAGGACAAGAATCACTTGTCATTCAAATCAAGAGTAGAAAGTGGAGATGGCTAAGTCACACTCAGAAAACCATCATCCAGCATAGTCCGTCAAGCTCTCATGTGGAACCCGCAAGGAAAATGCGAAAGAGGAAGACCTCGGACAACCTGGAGAAGATCTGCTGAGATTGAAGGACAACAACTGGGGTACGCCTGGAGTCAGCTAGAAGTTTTGTCTCTAGACAGAGTGAAGTGGAGGAGACTTGTAGATGACCTATGCTCCACTCCGAGAACAAGGGTTTAAGAAGAAAAAAATTTCCTCCGGAGAAAATAATACAAAAAACCCACCATGATGATAATATGTAAATAAAAGATTTCTGGGGTCCTTTCAAAAGCATCTGGCATTCTATATTAGTAGAACCCTATGTTTATACAAAAGTTTGTATCCTGTCCATGATCTACAAAAATGGTCCATGGATATAATGTGGATTTCTACAGATTTGCAGGATTCTATAGATTAAGCCTGCAATCTGCCTATTAACTACCCTCTGTATGAGGGCTGAGTGAGATTACCAGATTTGCTGGATCCTTTCATGAGCTCATCAAATAGGAGGGCTATTAGTGATTGTGGAGAGGAAGGAATGTTGCAGAATCTGTGTCTCGCTTTTCACATCGTTTATGTACATTTTACCCAAAGCTATGTATTCTCTGCCACATAGGTCCCTATTTTCTACAGCATTCCATTACAGAAATTAGCAACAAACTAAAAAGTCTATGGCAGCACGAAGTATATGCAAAATTGGAAATGTTTATGAATTAAAGTGGTCATGAATAATACTGTTATTACAGTATTCTACATATTCTAGTGTGCCTTATACCATGTATTTCATAATTACATTTATGCTGATTCCAAACTTTTAACATTTTCCATGTGCTGCAGATTTTTGTATTGATCTATATAGAACTACACTGTGAAAATTGAGAGGACAGGTAACTGAATTTTTTGACTGTGGGGTAGTAGAAAGCTGGACATCTGAGACCTGGAAAGATGATTTACATTTCAGCAGCCATCCTGCAATTTTAAATTAAAAGTTGAAACAGTACATTAAAGAATGGTTAATAGGCTAAATAGATATTAATGAAAGGCCTGTAAATCTTGTCTTTCAGCTGCAGAGTGAATGGGAGTCTTCTCGTTCTGAAGTAGAACTTCTCAGGAAACAACTAGCTAATGAAAGGATCTCTATGAAAAATCTGGAATCTTTGCTGGTGTCTAACAGAGAGAAAGAATTCCAGTCTCAAATAGCCAAACAAGAAAAGGAATCTGAAATTCAGCTTCTTAAAGAGCAGCTTTTGCTGTCCGAAAATAAACTGTGAGTAAACGACCAAGAGATAAAAGCTACATTATTATATGAACAGAACTAATTTTTGTCTGTCTTCTGATGTACATACATATATTGCTTATTTTCATTTATATTTTTGAGCAGTTAGATCTGAATTTTTTTTTAGATGGAAAAAGTTGAAGATTTACTCCCTGGTTTGGTTTAGCAATTGTACCATACACTATGTTTCCCCCTTTAGATTTTTATTTAACTCCTTTTTTGAATTGTTAATTTGACCTGCACTCCAGTACAGCCCTTAATGACTAAATTGTGTATATTGATGTATTTGGAAGGTTATAATAGCCCATTTTTTCTTAAGCACATGCAATTTTATATCCTTTACAGTGCTATTCAGAGTAGAGATTTTGCCCAGCTCAGAAATACAACAACTCAGCTAGAGTCGGAGCTAGATATCACCAAAAGGCAGCTGGGAACAGAGCGCTTTGAAAGGCAAGTGTACGTTTTTATACTACTCTTAATCACCCATGTTATTTTAGATGAAGTGTATAGTACAATTAGACTAATTGAAGGAAGATGGCCAAATATTTAAGGTACTGGGGGTATGTCTACACTACCCCGCTAGTTCGAACTAGCGGGGTAGTGTAGACATACCCTGGGTGATGTGGGTTCAATGCCATTGTGCTGCCACCGTATTAGTTTTATTATTTATAAGCAGTCAAATCAGGGTCCATGTTTATTTTAATTCCAGGGCTATGGCAAAAACATGCAAACAAAATTTTAAAATTGAAAAATGTTAATTGAAAAACTGTTACCCATAATGCTCCTATAGCCAGTTGATCATATTGTAATACTTGAATCCTAATAGAGCAATACAACTGCTTTTCAAACAAAACAACCTCTTGACAGTTTTCATATGCATTCTTTCCACACCATCCACACCTTAACTTTGGAAGTGCTAGCTAATCTGAACAAACCTAGAAAGGGAGGAGAAGAAAGAGAGAAAGTAGAGGAAAAAGGAGCATGGAGAAGAGGAGATCTATAGAAAGAAGAGTAGGAAAGCCAAAAGAAGGAAAGACGTTAAAGGAAATAGGGTATAGAGGGATGGAGAAGGACTACAGGCAGTCCCCGACTTATGCGGATCCGACTTATGTTGGATCCGCAGTTACGAACGGGACTTTTCTCACCCTGGAGGATGCGGGCGGCGGGACCGCTCAGACGTGCCGCGGTCCCACCGCCCGCGTCCTCCGGGGCAAGAAAAGCTGCTCTGCGTCTCCCTGGTCTGCTGGGGACGGTCCCCAGCAGACCAGGGAGACGCGGAGCAAAGCCGTGGAGGATGCGGGCGGGACCGCGGCGCATCTCGGCGGTCCGCCGCCCGCGTCTCCCTGGTCTGCTGGGAGGGCCTCCCCCAGCAGACCAGGGAGAGGCGGAGCAAAGCCTCGGAGGACACGGGCAGCGGGACAGCCCAGACGCGCCGCGGGCAGCGAGACCGTGGCCGTCTGGGCTGTCCCACTGCCCGGGTACTCCGTGGCTTTGCTCCGCATCTCTCTGGTCTGCTGGGAGGGGCGCACAGCTAGTGTGCCCCCCCCCCCCCCAGCAGACCAGGCTTTTCTCGCCAACGCCTGGGGTAGAGCAGCTGGGGTGCTCCTCGGCACTACTGGACCAACCCGGCAGCACCCCAGCTGCTCTGCCCCAGGTGTCCCCAAGTCAGCCGCTGTTGAAACTTACCAGCGGCTGACTACAGGAAGCCCGAGGTAGAGTTGCTCTGCCCCGGGCTTCCTGGAATCAGCCGCTGATCAGTTTCAGCAGCGGCTGACTTGGGGACACCTGGGGTAGAGCTGCTGGGGTGCTGCTGGGTTGGTCCCCGCAGCGCTGAGGTGCGGCGTTGCGGGGACCTACCTGGCAGCGCCCCAGCTGCTCTGTCCCAGGCGTCCAGATTCAGCCGCTGTTGAAACTGATCAGCGGCTGATTCCAGGATCAGCTTCCTGTAGTCAGCTTCCTGTAGTCAGCCTCTGGTCAGTTTCAGCAGCAGCTGAATCTGGACGCCAGTTCCGACTTACATACAAATTCAACTTAAGAACAAACCTACAGTCCCTGTCTTGTACATAACCCGGGGACTGCCTGTACAGGAAACTCTGAAGTATTTTGAAAAAAAAAAAATTCACTGGCTTCGCCTATAGAAAAATGCGAGGCAAATAGTTCTCAACCTTTTGATTTGATTTGAACTCTTTGTAATTAAAATAGAATTATAACTGATCATGGGCTATACATTTTCAAAACACAATCATGGACATCATCAGCCTCATTTTTATACTGAAAATAAAGGAACAGGATTGAGTAATTTAACCATTTGCTGATGCTACATGAGTAAAATCTCTTTAAAGAGCAGTTGCCTTTTGATCTGGAGACATGCTTGCCACACATAGAAATATCTCAGAAATCCATGGTCCCTGGTTATGATAAATATCAGTAATATAAGCCTTCTGGTAAAATGCACATCTTATATTTCAATTCATTTATGTAAACAATGACAACATACCAAGCTATGGAGTTGTATCATATGCATCAGATTTATGAAACAAAATTGGTATTCCTCCATAATTTCACTTTCTCAAGTCAATTTTTATTGTTCTACAATGGTGGAGCACATACTTTTCCTTTCACCCTTCCGCCCCCAGTAATGGAATCTGTCTGCACCTATCCTCCAGTCATAGTGTGGACTCTTTGGATAAAAAATTAGCAGTTGCTTAGCACCCACCAAAACCCAAGTGCCTCACACCAGCTAAACAATGAGAAGTCCTCTGGTACCTTACAGACTAACAGATTTATTGGAGCATAAGCTTTCGTGAGCAAAGACCCACTTCGTCAGATGCATGTAGTGGAAATTCCAGAGGCAGGTGTAAATATACAGACAAATGAAAAGAGTACCAATCAAGAGTAAGGCTAGAGATAACGAGGTCAATTCAGTAAGGGAGGATGAGGTCCACTTCTAGCGCTGATGTGGAGGTCTGAACACCAAGAGAGGAGAAACTGCTTTTGTTGTTGGCCTTTAAAATGCGATTGTACCTTAGTGCTTAAGCATTTGCTCCAACCCCTCAGACAGAGACAAACACCTACAAGATCTTCCCCAAGCATTTTTAAAACTACAGTACCCTCCAGAGGAAGTGAGGAAACAGATTGACAGAGCCAGATGTATATCCAGAAGCCTACAAGACAGGACCAACAAAGAAAATAACAGAACACCGCTAGCCATCACCTACAGTCCTCAGCTAAAACCTCTCCAACGCCTCATCAGTGATCTATAACCCATCCTGGACAATGATCCCTCATTTTCACAGACCTTAGGAGGCAGGCCAGTCCACACCCACAGATAGCCCATCAATCTGAAGCAAACTCTCACCAGCAACTATACACCACACCACAGTAACTCTAATTCAGGAACCAATCCCTGCAACAAACCTCAGTGCCAACTCTGCCCACATATTTACACCAGTGACACCATCACAGGACCTAACCACATCAGCCACACCATCATGGGCTCATTCACCTGCACATATACCAATGTAATATATGCCATCATGTGCCAACAATGCCCCTCTGCCATATACATCGGCCAAACTGGACAGTCCCTACGTAAAAGAATAAATGGACACAAATCAAATATCAGGAATGGTAACACACAAAAATCTGTAGGAGAACACTTCAGTCTTCCTGGTAACACACAGTAGCAGATTTAAAAAAACTTCAAAAACAGACTTCAAAGAAACTGCAGAGCTACAATTCATTTGCAAATTGTCTACACTACAGTGTTATTTCGAAATAGCTTATTTTGAAATAACGCGTCTACACACAAAATGCATTTCAAAATAGCATTTTACTATTTTGAAATACTGCATCCACACTGAGTGGACTCTGCATCACATTTAAGGCTGGCCGGAACCAGTTCCGGCAGGGCACCAGGTCAGGACTTACTGTGTGGGGCTGCTGCCTGAGGCTATGTGAGGTCTGTGCTTAAAGGGACCCGCCTGGAGAGCCAGTTCTCAGGTTTCCCTGCTTGCTTGTCTACCTTGATGAGGGACAGCAAAGCATTTTGTCTCTGCATGCTCTGGTTGCCCTCACTCAGGACATCACAGCACTCTGCAGCATGGAGCCAGAGTTGCCCCTGGGCACTCTGGTGCTTCTCTTGGATGTGTTGCTGCAAGCCTGGCTGCACTTTCTGCAGGCTGCCATCCAGGAGGTCCATCAGGGGGCTGTCAGTATCTAAGAGGCCCTGAGGGAGAGCTTCCACCCTGAGAAGCACTAAGAGCCTCCCTGGTGTGCCCCACTGGGGGCTTGTGCCTCATTCCTCCCTCATGTCTTTCCACTTACCCCTCCCTAACCCCCTTCCTGATGTAAAATAAAATACACATATTTTCATGAACACAAACTCTCTTTATTTAACAAAACTGGGGGGGAGGGAATGAAACTCTGGTGAGACTGGGGAAAGGAGGTGAGAGAGGGGAAGAGAGAGGGTGGGAGAGGGGAGGAGGAAACCTGGGAGGAGGGAGCTGGAAGGGGGAAGCAAGGGAAAGAAAGGGGAGGGGAAGCTCAGGGTTGGGGGTCTCGCCGGACCAACTTGATTTTCATGCAAACCTGCTCCTGGGTTCGCATATGGCCTTTGGTGGCCAGGCTGGCAGCTATCCTGCCATAGACGGCCATGTTCTTCCGTCTAGTGCGGAGATCATGGATGTTGGGGGCACCCCCCCAAACCTGAATAAAGTCCATGATCTACGCCCTGGACCAGGAAGGCGCCCGCCTTCTCCGGGCCCTGGCAGGCTCCTGGGAGCTGGCAAACTGCTCCTGGGGAGCAGTGGAGGGCTGGCTGCCAGTGGCTTGCTGGCTCATGTTTTGGGGCCACTGGGTCGGGGCAGTGACTGCTGCATCTGGGCTGGCAGGCTCGGAGATGGCATAGGCACTGTGGCCAGAGACTACCCCTTTAATGGCTCCGGGGAGCAGGGGAGGGAGTGGAGTGTTCTTGGTTGAGGCTGGAGTGGCCACCAGGGCTCCCTGGAAAGGCTGAAGGCCCCCTATTTCGAAATAGGTGTCTACACAGCATTTATTTCGAAATAGCTATTTCAAATTTGGCATTATTCCTCATAGAATGAGGTTTACCAAATTCGAAATAAGCCCTCCGCTATTTCAAATGTATTTTGAAATAGCGGTTTGGCAGAGGCAGGAAGAGGTGGTGAGACGAGGGATGAGCACTGGGGGAAGGAGTGGAATGTTGTTGGGGTCTAGAATAGAGTGGAGAAGGGAAGAGGCAGGGTGGGGGAAAGGATGCAGTGAAGACAGGACCTAAGATGAGGGGGAGCAGTGCCTATGCCTCCATTACTGCACATTTGACTCAGCAGAAGAGCTTGGGCTGAAGGCGGAGCGAGGGGCAGAACTGGTGCTAGGAAAGGAGCTGGGATGAGAGGCAGAGCTGGCCTGGGAGCAGAGAGGAAATGAGAACAGAGCTGAACTAGGAATGTACAGGGGATGGAATGGGGCTAGTGATGGAAGAGAGGGTGGTATGAAGCTACAGCTCAGGGCAGAATAAGGTGCTGAGACTGAATTTAGCTGGGCTGGATTTGGAATGAAGCTGCAGCAGAAGCCAGAGCTAGGTGGAGGCAGAGAGGAGCGGGATAGTGCTGCTTTTCTGTATCAATCAGAATATTTGCTTTAACAGATCATTTTGTGAACATACCTCCAAAATCTATTTAATACTGTTTTATCTTGGATTAATATACTGATGTCTTCTCTTCTTTTTGTAGCACAGATAGCAATATATTTTGTATCAGAAAATTCTGATTTTGGGCACCAGTAGAATGAATACAATAAACATTTGGGCTTGATAATATTTTTCATAATCCAGACAATTAAGTAGTCTTAAAAAGTAATGTGCTAGAAACACCTATGGCATTGCCCATAGGGAAATGGAGCAGTTATTACATGCTCTTGCAGAACCCCGAAGAGTGCAAGAAAGAAAACACTGGCTAAGAGATTGGGATTAACATCACTGTAAGGAATTTTTAGCTTTAATCTGGGCAACCACCAGAGAAGTGCAAAAGAATGTTCTGCTTAGTATTTCTTCTAGTGGATAAATATTGCTAAAAGTGCAGAACAGTTTATCTTTAGTGCATTGAATATGTGTCCAAGCCTTGTGCAGTACAGTAAAACCCTGTTTACCCACTCTAACTGGGGGACAGGTACCAAATCAGATAATCCAGACGATGGGAAAGTGAGAAGCCACAGCACTGTCTAATGGCCACAGAAGATATCAGTCACATCTGGATGTGTATCCGCTGGCTGTTCAAATAATATGGAGGGTCAGATAAACAGCGTTCAACTGTATTTCTGCCTACCACTTTGTGATTTATATGTTGACTGCTCTCTATTGAGCTGTGCTAACAAAACATTTATGCACCCTCTTTTTTATTGCACTCCATATTATAACATAAGACTATTTTGGATCTAAAGTAGAGTCTTATAGAAAGGCTTTGCTCCCCTGTTGGTAATGTGTCCTTTAAAATAAATTACCATTTTGATGTAGGGAACGTGCTGTACAAGAACTTCGTCGCCAGAGTCTTACTACTTCATACCAATTAAGCTCTACTTTAAGGACATCATCACCTGAACGTACTCTCCATCGATCTCCTGATTGGACTCTGGACAGGTCTTTAGATGGGTAAGTCATTCAAGAAACAAATAATACCCAGCATAATCTTCAGGAATTAGCCAAGGGGAAGGTATAGTTCTTTCTTAGGTGTTGTCTACATATAAACGTTCCACTGGTTTAAGTTACTGAATTAATTTAAATTGATATGAAACAATTGAAGTTTGTCCACTCAAGAATTTCTACTGGTTTAATAAAATTATTTGTTTTAGCTAGACAAAGGGTTGTGTATTACAAAGCCTTCAATTTTCAAAGGAAAATACTTGGAGTTGTTTTTCTTTGTTCCTTTTGTTTGGGTTTTGGGACTTGAATGGTTAAAGTAGCAATAACTCCTTCAGTTCTTTGACAGATTATACAAACTGGACAGACTGCAGCCACAGTCATTAAGAGTCTGAATTGAAAGAAGAAAACAATGTAAAATAAGTATCTTGATCAAATGAATATTAGTATATGTAGAAAGCTTAAGGATAGTAAAATCAGCAAAATAGAAAAATTGCTTATGGTCATTCAAACAGGTACAATTAGGACTTAATAAAACTATTTTCCA
The DNA here is from genome assembly GCF_049634645.1 of Pelodiscus sinensis. Lineage (NCBI taxonomy): Eukaryota > Metazoa > Chordata > Testudines > Trionychidae > Pelodiscus > Pelodiscus sinensis. Next base: position 229,078,975 of record NC_134711.1, on the reverse strand, counting down.
CCTGTAAATTATACCATGAAATAGTCCTTCTACAGAAGTGATGGTATTTCGTTTATCATTTGAATCATTAATAACTAGACAAATCATTGGACAAAATAGACACAATTTGCCATTGGAAGGAGAGGCCTTTTTTCATAGCTCAAATCTGTTTCTATAGTATCTAAAATATATTGGGAGACCACACCAATGCTTACATTACCAGCACTGCTCTTTCGCTACTCCTACCTTCCTGCTTCTCAAATAAAGATCGAGTAACTAACTAATTTGATTGGTGACTGTCAACCAATTAACATATTTTTGCTTCAGTATGATTGCGATATCAGATGTATATCGGACAATGACTGACTTCTCCCTGTTATTTTTTCATTTTCTTCTCTTCTTTCCTTCTATCTTGTTTCATAATATTCAGTGCACTTTTCTCATGAGTTTCTGCTGCCCATAAAATGGTACTTTGGGTGCTCATTATCTCTGAAAATTAAGCTATTACTGTTTAATCCTGCAAATCCTCTGCACATGGATTCCCTGTTGGAGTGAATGGGAGTTACACACAAAGCAGGCTTGAGAAATTAAGCCAGTAAAGTTCACACACACACAAACCACTGAATTGATTTGTATATTAAGTGACTATACACACAATTAAACTTCATACTTTTTCTTCTCTTGTAGGAATTCTACATTCAGGGATTTCTAGCATTATTTAGGATGATCTGGAAAGAATCAGCATGTCCTCTAAAAAGCTGCAGGTTTAAAATTGAACTCAGAGCTTTCTGACAATTGTTTTGCCCAGCTGACTGCTAGATTTTGTTAAATATACTTACTGAATGTAAGAAAATGTACTTTGACGTTATTTTATTTTGGTCAATTTAAATAAATCAGCCTAGATGTTTTGTATTTTTTTATACAGCTAACCTTTATTATTTAGTGCCATATCACAATGATCCTTTTCGGAAGAAAAAAGGAGACATGCACACTGCTGCATCTGTATGCTAATAAAGCACAAAAGAAATATTTTATATTTATATTTCACTGTTAAAAACGTATACTGCAGCAGGGGAAATGAAGAAGACTATAACAATACAAAACTTTTAAAAAAATCTGCATGTATTTCTAATTCCAAATATATTTTGTAAATTGGGTTGTATTTTTGCTAATTTGTGTTTATAATTGAAAGCATGTATGAAGCCTTGTCTTCAAGATGAGGCATATTCTTCTCTTAATTCCTTAGTTTTGCATTTTGATATATCTAGTTTTGCATTTTGATATATCTCGGTAATATCAGGTTTTATTCATTTTTATTTCAAAGACAGTAAACCTATTACTCATTTAAGAAAATTAATATGTCTGTTACAAATATATGCATACTATGGGAGGACTATTTAATGAGTGAGCATATTATTATAACTTTGCTAAGCTCTTAAAATGCATTATTTTAGATATGTATTTATTTTTATACATAATTTGCTTACAATTTCAAAGAAAACTAATACCAGTTTTAGGAGGTAGGTGACATTTGATTCTTGTGTTCTTCAGGTGCAAGGTAAAGGCTTGACAGGTTTTATTAAACTCATCCAAGTAATTTTATAACTTTGATATTATATATGGATTTTAATAAGAATTTTAAAGTCTGGGTAAAACTTTCTTCATAGCCTGTAAGTGTTTACCATTTTCATATATGGAAACCATGAAAATAATTTATTTTATTTCCAGTAAGTTTCCATTTGGCTCTTTCCCATAATTTTTAAGGAGATTTCTTCACCCTTGTGGCCATAGTAACATAGGGAAACATTTTGAAAATGTTTTATGTGGTCTTTTTTTTTTCTTTGGGGGCAAGAAGGGTCAGTCATTCTAATGGTTTACTCTCATGTGTTTACTATAAATGCATGCATCCTTCCTCTGATATGTACATATATATCATTTGTGGGGGCTTTCAAATTCAGCTTTTAAATGCCACTCACTCCTCTGAAACCTACTGGTATGCACAGCACATATCAAAGCTTTTTATAGTGAAAGTGTTCTTAAAATTTTTTAAACTATTTTGAGGAATAATGTGCAAAAACAATTGTTTGTAACATATATATATATATATATAATAACAAAAATGCTCAAGTTTAGCCTTGCCGTCTTGCAACAATGCTCTAATCTTCTTTTTGGCAGACCTGGTTTAATGTTTGAGGCTTGAATCTGCTATCTTTATTTCAGTGACTAGTACTAAGCCCCACTAACATTAATGGCACTATTGGTATGAATAAGGGCTTTTGTTCATTGGGCTGGTGATAGGCTAGGTATTCTTCAATCAACTCCAGAATAAGAGAGAGAAGGAATAATCTGTGCCATTCAGCAGTGAGGCTGCAGTCTGATAGTTGAGGGAGCCTGAAGGTAACTTGATTATCCTTGTCCATAAAATTTATGTCTGTAACTTAAGGACATGAAGAGAGAGAGGTTAAGTAAGAAAAAAATGAGGTATCCTCAGGACTGTACGTGGTATACAAGGTCCACCCCAGGAAACATAATTTTTCAATTATTCGTGTTAATGAAAACAGTGCTATGTGGGTACATAGAAAAATCAGTTAATTGTTGATGATGTACTATCCAACAAAAAGTACAAGCTAAATATTTTAAGAAACTTGTTGGTATTAACTTTTGAAAATAAGAACTGATTAGAGCCAGATTAAGGGAATATTGCTTCAAAATAACAGTATTAGATATGATAATTCCATAATAATGTTCATGGCTGGCTTTTGTTTAGAAAACGTTAAGTGAACCAGAATTTTACTCTCCTATACATGGAGCTCTCCTATATATGCAGTATAGGCTGTACATAGAAACTAAGATCTTGGAGGTGAAATGGACTGGGGAAGAGAAACATAAACAGAAGATTGCTTTTTGTCATTGATTTGGGAATGGTTTCAGTTTGGTTTCAAGGAGTATTTAGTTCTATATTTATGCATGATAAAAAACGAATAAAGTATTAAGTGAAAAATTTGACAGGATCTACGGGCTGGTACAGACACAATCAGCCCATTTAACTGAAACTGAGATCAGAGAATGAAAGGATGGGAAAGGCAAAAAATATATCTGAGAAATAAACTGAATTTGCTTTAGTTTGTGAATCACCAGTGTAACTTAAACAAGAAACTAAAACCTTGCTGACATTCTTGTTCAGCTATAGGCTGATGAGGAGCTTTGGACAGTATTAGTTCACTGAGCATTATATGCTATAACAGTATATTCTAAAAGTCTTCAGACTGTTACTTTATTCAAGTATATTAAACTTTCTGCTTCATTTCCTAAATGAAAACTGTGTAATGAACTGTACTATTTATAGTTTTCTACTACTTCTGACAGCAGCCTTTTAATGGGTGAAAAGAGCAATTATTAAAAAGATTACAACAGGAAAGTATGGTGAATGTGTCCAGATTGAATTGTTTATATAACATTTTGCAGTGGTTTATCTTTCCTCATACTGTGGGATCTTGGTGGTCGGGCAGTTTTCTTGTCATCTTATTATAGGATTATTGTTTGGAAATATAAAAATAATCCATTTATGTATCAGTTGTTGTTGGTATATTGTATTTGACATTTAGGCACACTAACTACAGGTACTGTAATGTTTTTATGCTTTCATATTTCATGTAATCACTTTATTATTTGCAAATAATCTGAACAGTAATTTTTACATTTCTGACTTTGAAAACTTAATTTTATTTTCTAGAATGAATAAAGTCATACTAAATCTGTTAAATTTTATTTAACTTATTCTCAACTATTTATGCAATGCTATAAAATTTGAGTTTGTGTAATAAAACTTGCTGAAGTATTTCAAATAGAATTAAAATATTATGTGATTAGCAGCCATTCTTGGTTCATTTGTGATGAATTCATCCAGTGATTTGTATTTTCCTGGGTTTTGCTTATTCAAGGCTGTGAACACAGTTTCAGGGAAAGTGAACAGAAAAGGTTTTTTTATCGAAACATCACTTACTATTAACTAGAATCACAGTTAACAGTAGAGTGTGTCAGTAATCTCATGTCATGTGCTTCATCCAATTTTCTTTTTCAGAGGAAAGTGGCTTATACAAAACACTACTCCCATTACCTTTTATAGTTCCAGCAACCCAGCAGGAGAAATCCATAACACTTGCTAGCCAACAACCATTTCAGCATCTCTTTGAACTATTCCTGCAAGCAGCCTTTTATTAAACTCGGGAAACTACAGACAAGTCAGCTTAACTTCCATACTTGGAAATATAATGAAGCAAATAATTAAGCAATCAATTTGCAAACAACTAGAAGATAATAAGGTGGAAAGTAACAATCAGCATGGATTTGTCAAGAACAAATCATGTCTAATCAACCCGATATCTTATTTAAGGTAACAAGACTGGTGGATAAGGGGGAAGTAGTATTTGTGATTTATCTTGACTTCACTAAATCTTTTGATTCTATATCATGACCTTCTCAAAAACAAACTAGGGAAATGCAACCTAAATGGAGCTACTATAAGATGGGTGCAAAACTGGTTTGAAAATTGTTCCCAGAGAGTAATTATCAATGGTTCAAACATGCAGGAAGGGCATCATGAGTGGACTCCACAGGGATCAGTTCTGAGTTGGGTTCTGTTCAATATCTTCATCAATTATTTAGATAATAGCATGAAGTGTACACTTATAAATTTTGCAGGTAATACCAAGCTGGAAAGGGTTGCAAGTGCTTTGTAGGATAGGATTAAAATTCAAAATGATATGGAGAAATGGATTTAAGTAAATAAGATGAAATTCAATATGGCAACTTCAAAGTAATCTACTTAGAAAGGAACAATCAATTGCAAACATACAAAATGGGAAACAATTGCTTAAGAAGTACTGAAGAAAGGGATCTGGGATCACAGTGTATCACAAGATTAAATATGAGTCAACAGTGTACCACTTGCCAAAAAAAAAAGGCAAACATTATTCTGGAATTTACTAACAGGCACTATAGGCATGACCCAAGAAGTAATTAACATAGAATCATAGAACCACAGAGCTGGAAGAGACCTCAGAAGGTCATCAAGTCCAGCCCTCTGCCCTAGGCAGGACCAATCCCAACTAAATCAACCCGGCCAGGGCTTTGTCAAGCCGAGACTTAAAAATCTCTAGGGATGGAGACTCCACTACTTGCCTAGGTAACCCATTCCAGTGCTTCACCACCCTCCTAGTGAAATAGTTTTTCCTAATATCCAACCTGGACCTCTCCCACTGCAACTTGAGACCATTGTTCCTTGTTCTGGCATCCATCACTACTGAGAACAACCTTTCTCCAGCCTCTTTGGAACCTCCCTTCAGGAAGTTGAGGGCTACTATCAAATCCCCCCTCGCTCTTCGCTTCTGCAGACTAAACAGACCCAACTCCCTCAGCCTCTCCTCGTAGGCCATATGCTCCAGCCCCCTAATCATTTTGGTTGCCCTCTGCTGGACCCTCTCCAATGCATCCACATCCTTTTTGTAGTGGGGGGCCCAGAACTGGACACAATGCTCCAGATGTGGCCTCACAAGAGCTGAATAAAGGGGAATAATCACATCTCTGGATCTGCTTGCAGTGCTCCTCTTAATGCAACCTAATATGTCATTAGCCTTCTTGGCTACAAGGGCACACTGTTGACTCATATCCAGTTTCTCATCCACTGTAATCTCCAGGTCCTTTTCTGCAGAACTACTACTTAACTGGTTGGTCCCCAGCCTGTAACAATGCTTGGGATTCTTCCATCCCAAGTGCAGGACTGCACTTGTCCTTGTTGAACCTCATCAGATTTCTTGTGGCCCAATCCTCCAATTTGTCTAAGTCACTCTGGACCCTATCTACCTCTTCTCTTAGCTTAGTGTCATCTGCAAACTTGCTGAGGCTGCAGTCCATCCCCTCATCCAGGTCATTAATAAAGATATTGAATAAAACCGGTCCTAGAACCGAACCTTGGGGCACTCCGCTAGAAACTGATTTCCATCCTGACATCGAGCCATTGATCACTACCCGCTGGGCCCGATCTTCTAGCCAGCTTTCTATCCATCTGACCGTCCATTTATCCAATCCACATTCCCTTAACTTGCTGGCAAGAATATTGTGGGAGTCCATATCAAAAGCCTTGCTAAAGTCAAGGTATATCACATCCACTGACTTTCCCATGTCTACAGAGCCAGTTACCTCATCATAGAAGCTAATCAGATTGGTCAGGCACTTAGACTTGCCGTCGTGAATCCATGGTGACGACTCTACTCTGTGGAGTACTGTTTAGGCCTCAACTGGAGCATTGTCTCCAGTTATGAGTGCCACATTTCAATAAAGATATGGACAAATTGGAGAAATTCCAGAGAAGAACAACAAAAATTATTCAAGGTCTGGAAAACATAACCTATGAGGCAAGATTGAAAACACTGGGGCTACGTCTACACTGCAGGCTTTTTGTGCAAGAATGGCTGTTCTTGCGCAAAAATTTGCAGAGCATCTATTGTGCACGCGTGTTCTTACACAAGTAAATTTACAGTAAAGCATCAGAAGAGAGGGCTTCTTGTGCAAGAGTTATTCCTCTCCCCACAAGGAATAAGCCCTCTTACGCAAGTGCTCTTGCGCAAGAAGGCAGGGTGGATGGGCACCAAGAGTTTCTTGCGCAAGAAACCCCTATGGCTAAAATGTCCATCAGAGTTTTCTTGCACAAGAGAGCATCACACTGCCATGGATGCTCTTGCACAAAAGCACATCTCTTGCACAAAAAGCCTGCAGTGTAGCTGTAGCCTGGGTTTGTTTAGTCTGGAAAAGAGAAGACTGAGAGGGGACATGATAACAATTTTTAAGTATCTAAGGGTATGTCTACACTGCCACCCTAGTTCGAACTAGGGTGGCTAATGTAGGCATTCGAACTTGCAAATGAAGCCTGGGATTTAAATATCCCGGGCTTCATTTGTATCTTGCCGGGCACTGCCATTTTTAAATCCCCGTTAGTGCGGACTCTGTGCCTGCGGCTACACGCGGCACAGAGTAGGTAGTTCGAATTAGGCTCTAATTAGAGAGCCTAATTCGAACTACCATTACTCCTCGTGGAACTAGATAATGCTAGATAATGCTTAGTAGTGTCATTAGTGCAGGGGGCTGGACTAGATGACCTCTCCAGGTCTCTTCCAATCCTATGTTTCTATTGATTTATCATATGGACAGTCTAAACCAGGGCTACTCAACTTTGGAAGCCCCGGATGCCACAATGATATCTACAGCACATGCCGAGGGCCACAACTTAAGCAAGTAAATATATGCAAGTATTTATGCAAATATATGCAAATAGCTTATTTCATACTGACAGGCATGAATACAAAGATTAAGACAAGACTACACAACACAAAGGCCCCATTTAAGTCAGTTCTGATATTAATAAAAAGCAATATTTACCAGATTTCCACCCATATGACAGCACTTTTAATGCCTCTTGCCGCCCCCAGCAGCTCCTGCGAATGCGCCAACATGGCCTGGCTCAGGGAGGCACTGCCACTGTGGCAGGCGTGCTTTGCTGCTACCTTTTGACACACGCACTGCCTCCCACCGGCCGGCAGCTCCCGCACATGTGCAGCCATGGCTTGTGTCAATGCCACGCCATGCCACTCTGCTCGTGGGGAGGCACTGCCACTGTGGTAGTCATGGCAGGTGTGCTCTGCTGCCGCCTCTTGCCACCCCTTTGTCAACTGGCAGCTTCTGCGCATGTGGCCTGTCTCAAAGCCGCTTGGCTCGGTGCTGCTGCTGGAGCCCTAGCAATGATCCCTAGCAATGGCCTAGGAAGTGGCTCAAGGCACCTCAGGCCACATGAAAGGGGCCACGGGACACATGCAGCCCACGAGCCGCGTGCTGAGTAGCCCTGGTCTAAACCAATGGGATTTATTGTGCTGTCTCAAAGCAAATTGGTCAATCAGATTAATTTTTTCTACCCCTCACCTCCCCCAAATAGCTGCTGGTGGCTGCTTCTAGAGAGAGTTCAAATTCTCCAATCTGTGCTCAGTCAGCTTCTTTTAATGTCAAATTTTCACTAGTTAAAAATGCCCCCAGTGTGGAGATTACTTTGGTAGCAGAATCCTGGCACTAGAACTACAGGTCTATATCTCATCAACTAATCCAGCTCAATGCTTAGACACACTACAAGCTGTTTACAGAAGGAAGAGTGTTACATAGCAGCAAGGCCTGCAGCAGAAAATAGGGCCATTCCAGGTGCCTCTTAAGCCTACATAAAAAGAAGTATACTTAGTTCAGAAATAAGATTTTTCAAGCCTTAAAAGAGGTTTTCAAGTACACATTCATGAATGCATGGGAAATGCTTTTAAATAACCTATTCAGGGTTAATATCATGATATAGAAGGGGAAACTATCTCATTATGAATAAAAATGATTTAACAAAAATATATACTTGGTGTCCAGTGCCCCAAGGGCTTAAACAGGTATATTACTCTTTCTTATTGATCTGTAAAGAAGTAAAATATTTAATTCACAACTACTTTAACAGGTATAGGTATTTGAGGAGAGTATATTCTTATATATTAAACAAATATTTTATATGAACCTCTACAACTACTAGCTGATTCCCAGCAGAGGCAATGTATAAACGGAAAATGAATGAATTAGTAACTCTAGCAGCAGCAAAAATTGTAATTGCCTGAGCATGTTACCGCCTGAAAACAATTTCTGTAGCAGAAAGTTCAAGATGGGTTTTGAGTTTGGGACATATTTCAAACAGAAAAGTATTACTATTTGAATGAGCCGAGGAAAATATTTTAATTTCTTTATGTCCACAGAACATGTAATTTGGGATTAAAAACATTTATCATCAGCTGAAACATTGTCAGCGTCCGTAAAGCTTTCTTAATACAGTTGTGTCTTTCAGAAGGTAAAACACACTCTTGAGGGTGTGTCTAGACTACATGGCTCCGTCGACGGAGCCATGTAGATGAGTGTACTCGGCAAAGGGAAATGAAGCGGCGATTTAAATAATCACTGCTTCATTTACATAAAAATGGCCACCGCACTGTGCCGATCAGCTGATTGTTGGCACAGCGTGGTAGTCTAGATGGGGATCAGCCAACCCCAGAACCCTTTGTCGCTCCCGGGGGGGGTGGAGGACTGAAGCCCGCCAGGGAAACGGGACAGCCACCCAGGGAAGCCCTGCCAACCGCAGTTCATCCAAGGCAGGGGCCAGCCCAGCGGAGCTGCGGCAGCTGGAGATCCAGCTGCGGATGAAGGAATTAGAAGTACAGGACAGAGAGAAGCAGCGACAACATAAGCTGGCCATGGCAGAACGGAGAAACGCTAAGTATGGACGATCTAATTTACTTACACTGCTGTGATATTTTAAAATGTGGCCATTCCAATGGGCAGCTGCCCTTAAAGAAAATTGTAGCTATCTCCTATGCACTGTAACACTTTTCATTTTTAAAATGTATGATTAGAAAAATGACTATGTAAACCACCACCCTTTCCTTATTCAGCAGGACTGCTTTCTGTGTAATTTGACTCATCTTTTGACATGGCAATTGGTACTCCACAAAAATAATGAGAGCTAGATTTGTTATGACTGATTTTTAAATGCTCCCTAATTTCCCAGAAAGAAAACAATATCCTGGAAGGCAAAGCAAGGGCTGGAATTTGGAATGGGAAAGGAGCTGTGGCTGGAGGCAGAGCTGGCCTGGGAGTGGCACGGGGTGGAGTGGAGCTGCAGATGGTGGTGGAACTGGTCAGGGGCAGAGAGGGAATGAGGGAAGAGCCCATTATGGGGATGGCATTGAGCTGTGGCTTGGGTTCGTGCTGGCCTGAGGGAGGAGAGGGAATGAGGGCATCATGGAACAGGTTCCTCTACAACAGGGGTCTCCAAACTACGGCCCGCGGGCCGCATCCGGCCCGCGAGGCCCTCTCATCCGGCCCGTGGAGACCTTTTTGTCTGGCCCCGCCTTCTTCCGCGTGCCGGCGAGATTATCCCTGAGCTTGAGTCCGAGCATTGGTGTCAGCGGGAGAAACGGATTCGCAGGCGGCTGCGCGAGGCCCCAGCGCGCGCACGGGACAGCAGGTAGCCCAGGTCAGGGACGGCTCCGCGTGCCGCTTGGCCGGGCGGGCAAAAAAGGGGGGTCTCGATGGCGGGCTCCGGATCAGACCCGGCGGCAGAGGATCGCGGGAGGCTGGACGGAGGGGAGGAAACCCGACGGTGGTTTCTCAGGGGCTAGGAGCGAGGGGCTACTTCTCCGGGGGCGGTGCTGAGGAGCTGGTGCCCATTGCAGGAGGCGGTCTGGTTGCTGTGGCACAGCCTCTGGGTGATGCTGTGCCGTGCCTAGCGCGCTGCCCTGGTCCCTGCAGTGCGCCCTGAAGAAACATCCCTCTCCCTTCCACGTCTGGTCTCTCTCATCCACAACCCAGAGCAGCACCGCCCTGCCGGGTATCAGTCTGTGGGAGCGTTGGGCACTGCTTTCCAACTTCCTTTACCAAGTGATAACGTGTCTGCTTTCAAACCAGCTTTTCCCATTAAAATGCATGCCCCTTGTTCCATGGGGCTATGTTACAAATTGTCACCTCATTCCCTGCATGATAGGAGAGCGATCACATCTCTTCAAGTGTGAGTGTCTTAGGATGAACATATTGCCAGGATTATGTTGCTTACAATTTTCATCACATTGCGCAGGTGGAAATGAGTTCCTCAGCAGTTTCCCCGTTCTGGAGCCCCTCCTGCAGGACTAGGACAAGCACCACCCCCAATTTCAAACAGTGATTTCTAAAGCCAGAAATGTCTGCTATTTTGGCATCCAGGAAACAATTTCACCATTCACACTAATACAGGTGTTCATGTGTAGTGTATCAATGTGTTATTAAATAATAACTGAATAAAATAATATTAAATAAATAATTAAAAACAACATCCATGTTTTGATTGTTTTTTATTTGGACCTCAAGTGTGTAGTCGGCCCCCGAACTGCTGTTTGATAGTTAATGCGGCCCTTGGGCAGAAAAGTTTGGAGACCCCTGCTCTACAACAAAGAGGAAGATTTTTACTCTCACTATTTAAACAAGAAAAAGAATGGTGAATGCAGGCATATTTTAGACTTCAGAGAACTCAAAGTTGTAAAGGTCCAAAGGTTTAGGATGTTCACATTAGCAACAATAATACCAGCACTGGAACATGGAGACTGGTTTTCAGTCCTCAGTATGGATGTAAAATCCCATTTAATTAGTTAACTAGTATATTTGTAACCAGTTAACAGATTAAACAGGGAGAGGGTCTGGGCTGGAGCGGCCTCACCATGACCAGGCTAGAGCAGCCCCCATTTGTGGCAGACCCAGTGCAGGTGAGCTGCAGACAGGGGCTGCTCCCAGCCGGGCTGGAACGATCCCTGCCAGTTAGCCATAACTGGTAAGCATCACCCTTACCAGGTGATGCTTATCAGTTAACCATTCACATTCCTATTCCTCAGCCTCCAAGATACCTCAATGAACAAAATTCAACATTGACACCCATACAGTAATTGCAGTTCATCGGGGCGCATCTTGACACTCTAGATAAAGGCTAAAGCATTACTAGAACTGACCAGATTGAATGGTACATAAATACCAAAACAGACCTGTGTTATACCAAATAAAAGCAAGCAGGATCTTATGAGGGGGATAAGGCAAAAAGCCACATTTATTGTAAAGATAAAAAATAAAGAAAAGATAGAAGCAAACAACATTGTTTAACTACTTATTCCTATCACTACTTAACCCTTATACACTTATATATAACCATTCATTCATACATCCATTCATTCAAGTTCTGTGTATAGTTACCAGCCTGGAAGTTGCTTGTGACAGAATACTGGCCAGGTATTCTGTACACAAGTGATGGTAGTGGGGAGCGAAGTCCTGATCAGATGCGCATCTGAAACTCCTGGTAGGCTGGCAGCAGAACCTTGGACTCTAATTCCATAGTCTTTTAGTCCAGTTCTTATAGGAATTTCTTCCTATGCCAGTCTATGGAAATTGCAGCATCATGCTGATGTCTCCAGGGTGGCTGCCAGGTGCTCGTCAGTGATCTCATCGGGTGGACCTCCAGTACTTGGTTTTCTCCACTTGACACCTTTTGGTTGCACTGGTACCTGACGCCTTCTTCAGCCCTTTGTTGCTGTATTCTCAGGCTGGCACCTCTCAGAACCATTCACTCATCATCCAAGCACTCTCTCTCTTACATACATTCCTTAATGTTTCCCATACAATATTTTTGTATAATAATAACTTTACATATATCAGAGTTGTAGTTACAAAAAGTTTCTGGGTGGTATTGCTTAAAACATTCTCTGAGTGCTGAGTAAAGTTACAATGTTTTAAAGAGAACACGTGTCAATTATGTAACAATGCCCTTAGTCAATTACAGGGCTTGGCTCCCATAGCAGAGTTAGTGGCTTGACAATGCATTGTTACAATGTATCTCTGCAATGTCAATTTCAAGCAGCCCCTTGCACAAGCTTGAGCATGCCCTGGGGCACAGAGGGGGGGCTGTTTCTGGCTACATAGGATTATATTCTTAACAGTTCTAAGTTACATGACCTAATACATTATATTCTAACGGGGCAATAATAATAATAAATCTAAACATTTAACAATCTTAACAAATAATAATAATAAGAAGAAGAATTAATAAATCTAAACACTTTTAAGTTGTGGGGAACAAATTATGGGGAGTCACTTCCATTTGGGGGAATAATTTTCAATACATTAATATGTTATCCCTACACCTGCCTCCACTGATTGGGCCATGTGGAAACAACCACATTTGTAGTACGACATGCAGTATCTTTACACTTGGGTTTGGTAAAGAATTGTCTACATACCACACACTGACTAAACAGGTGCCTTGTAACGCTGCTCTAAGTCAGACTTGCTCTTCTGGTGGACACAACCTAACAATGGATGCACCAGAGCCCCTTTCACACAGTGGACCCAAGTGCACTCCACTTCCCTGTAGTTCCCACAACCATTGTTGTTGCCCCACACCAGGCCCCCTAGCCCTAAATCTGTGTCTCTCAGGGACGGGGTGACATGGGAAGAGAGGGAAGAGCAGGGATTGGTCATTGGGATTGGACAAGCGCCGGGGTACTCTTGGGCAGGATTGTGAATCTGCTCCAGCTGCATGGTCTGCAGGTCAGGAGTTTGAGACCCCTGACCTAGAGGAGCTCTGCCTGGATGTCTATTTGCATTCACTTATGCTACCTATTGGCTGACGTTACACTTCTAAGTAAAGTGATGGCTCACTTGATCCCAAAAGGGATGTAAGCGAGTAGTCGAATATTTGACTACCTGATAAGTTGAAGTTTATTGAGTAGTGAGTCAAATACTCAACTACTTGCTTCCCTTGCTGCCTCTGTATGAAAGGCAGCAAGTAGGGGCAGGGCAAGGAACAGGAGCAAGTTAAAAGCTGGCTCCCCAGCACCATCTCTGCAGTGGTGCCTGCCAATATCAACTACAAAAAATCCCTCTAACTCAGCAGATTAACCACAAAAAAACTTTCAAACATGACTGAAGGCAAGAAATTGTGGCCTTAATCTGCTGCAAGAAACCTGTAGGCTGGATATTAGGAAACGCTTTCTAAATTACAAACTGGTCAGGCATCAGGGGCAGTCTGTCCATATAGGCGAACTAGGCGGTCGCCTATGGCGCCAAGTTAAATGGGGCACCAAATGGTGGCACAATATCATTGAGGGGTTTGGAGATGGGTGCCAATTGCATGGTTCACCTAGGGTGCAAGTTGCTGACAGCTAGTCTAGGGCAGCCCCTGGTCAGGCTTCCAAGTGAGATTTGGGGAGGCCCGTCACCTTATTCTTAACGTTTCTACACCTTGTTAGTTCATCCTAAAGACAAGTTAAACCTGCCAGAAATCTGAGAGCAAAGGCACGAGGCTTCCAGAAACAGCCCTTGCAAAGAGGGAGGCTTTAAAACACTCGCGCTGCTTCCATTCCCTGGCTTGGACTCTCCGTTGCTAGGATTAGCGGAGAGGGCAACATCCCGCGCTCTTAGCCCCGCCGACAGGCCCATGGGACATTGGGCCGAGGCCAGCTGGGTACGCGGCGCCAGGGGCTGCCAGACACTGGCGCTTCCAGCCGCTTTCCAAAGTAAACCTGCCCGCTGGGGCGGTGCGCGGCGCGCTCCCACACAGGGAAGCAGCTTCCCAAGGGCTCCTTCCAGAGGAGGCTGGAGCCCAATGCCCCGGCGACTGCCGCCTTCCTGCCCACTGCTTCCCCGGGCGCCTCTTCTCCGGCAGCTCCCTTCCTCCTCGGCCCCCGCTGCTCCGGAGCGCCCGGGCTGGGCGCGGCGCTGCAGGTGCTCTGGCTCCGGCGCGACCCCCTCCCCGGGCGGTGCAAGCCCCGAGCAGCGCTTTCCTGCCTCCGGGAGAGTGCGGGGCCCGCGGGAGCCGCTGCTGGGAAGGCTGCAGCCTTGGTCTGACAGGCAGGCGGCAGGTGAGTGCGGGCGCCTTCCCTGGCACTTCACGGGGTGACCCAGCGGCGCCTCCTCTCAGAAGTGCGCTGGCCCGGGCTGAGCGGGAGGCCTGGCTTTGCCGCGCCACCACCCTGTCGAGATGACCTGAGTGTGTGGGTCAGAGCCCCAGTGAGAGCCTCCCCTGTCCCCCCCCCCCTCCTCTTTCCCTCCCCAGATCAGGTCTCCCCTGCCCAGGGAGAGGAAGCTGCTTGTTCTGAATCACAGCGTGGCACAAGCCTCCAGTGAGGCATGAGCCTGAGCATAGTCAGCAAGTTACAGCCCCAGCCTGCTTCTCTGGGACATTGGGAACAACTGTTTCACTGGGAGGGTGGTGAAGCACTGGGATGGGTTACCCTCCCTACCAGGGCCAGAGTCTGCCCGGCAACCCTTAGGGAGTGAGATGCCCCTCCCAGGGAGTTCAGGAGGGGAAGGAGGGGCCATTGTTGAGGAAGTCTGGAGCCAGCCAGGGCAAGGGGAAGGCTGCCTGTGTGGGAGCTAGTAAGCCCCAGGCCTGCATGCAAGGTCCCCCCTGAGAACTAGCCTCTAGGGACCTGAAGGGCAGGATCCCTCAGCTGGGTTTTATGTCTCCACTGCTGATTCCCAGTTTGTGGAGTTTGCTGGGAGGCTTCCCCAGCCAGGCTGAGTTGGTTCCAGCTCCCTGGGTGAGACCAGTCACGGCATGGTCAGCTCTGCTCTGTGCTGGTTTGGGGCTGCTGCCTGCTGTGTGTGTGTCTGAATGCTGGGGTAGGAGGTTACAGTTTGAATTTTGGTGCCGCTGTGTGGCCTGCACCTTGAGCCTTGCACCCCTTTGTGGTAAAGGGAAATTCTGGGACCAAAGCAGCCTGATTCCTTCCTGAAGAGGATCCCTGCCAGAAGAGAGCAGCCCCTCTGCAGTGACTCAGTCATCTCTGAACCTGAGGCTCATTCATGGAATATGTGAGTGCACCATTTTTTAGTTAGTAAGTCAGGGAATTTGTTTGGGGATTTTATTACCTGCTGCATATTAAACCTGTGGAGGGATTTACTGCCTTCTCCCATGTGAGTCCTTTGGGCCGTACTGGACCTAGTCAGCCCCACTGCTAAACCACAGCAGAGAAGAATTTTATGGTCAAAAGTCATCAAGTGCCCCAACAAAGTATGCGTACCAACGGGACACTAACCTTACAGTTGCTGGGCACCAGTGAATCTAAAAATAGTGTTTTACCCTGTTCTGTTATGTTTGTCTCCTGTTTAATATACTTGTGTTTATTATAGTGTATGTGTTTGTGC
The DNA here is from genome assembly GCF_049634645.1 of Pelodiscus sinensis. Lineage (NCBI taxonomy): Eukaryota > Metazoa > Chordata > Testudines > Trionychidae > Pelodiscus > Pelodiscus sinensis. Next base: position 229,063,213 of record NC_134711.1, on the reverse strand, counting down.
TATTTTCTGGGAATCTCCAACTATCTGGCAAATACCTGGGGATTATCCTGCGTTAGAATTTTCCTCCCAAGCTGCCCTGGTGACCCTGCCAGGAAGGAGTGAGGGGGGTGGAGGCACCGCCAAATAAATCCATCAGAAAAAATAAAGTTGAGTGCGTGGCGGGATCCAGAAGAACCCAGACCTATCCATCAAAACCTGTAAGCAGATTGGCTTTAAAGAAGGTAACCAGGTGGAGAGGGGGCGCTACATTTGTGTAACGTGAACTTGATTTCAAACATTAGCTTTAATAAACATTCTTCTGTGTAAACAATAATTGTATAATGTATGTCTCTAATTTTGGAAGGGTAATGAAAGAGAGCCATTTACATTTATGATGCTGATTCTGTGTGTCTTACAACCTGGCACTTCCAGTGACTTCAGTGCAGGAAATGCAGGCTCATTTCCAAAGTTTCCAGAAGGCCAGAAAGATTTTGTATTTCCTATTTTTATGTAGCCAGTAGTTCCAGGGTAATTTATAAGAGCTTTTTTATGCAAAGCATATATTGAATGAAATATTTAAAACATTCTGAGTTATAGCAGACTTTTCAGTGTAAAGTGTAGAACAGACCTCTTTTTGCAAGGCAGTCGCAGATTTATTTTCCCATGTAAATAGGAGATATTTGAATGGTGTATTATTTCATTATTAAACACTGACAGTAAATTTGTATGAGTCTATACTTTCACAAAGTGTTCATTTTCATTGAATGTCTTCCATTGGCTTTAGACTGTGCAAGATGGGTATAGCTCTGAGGTTTGTTTTTTAATGCTGAAAAGCTGTGGCTTTCTCTCTCAGGAGTCTATAACTATTTATAGCAAGAATAAATGGTGAAAAAAAAATAAAGAAAAATCTGCATAAGTCCTTAAGCTGTCCTATAAGATCTCAGAGGTAGTTGCGTGCATGTATTGTGAAATATTGCTTATCAAGTCACTAATTCACATTCTTAAATTATTTTGGCAGGTCATTTGCTAAAACTGCTCAGATTTTTATAATAAAATATAAATATGGTGTAATTTAATTGCTATACTTAAATATTGACTGTGGTAAATGTAAAATATATGTGGCCAAGTCTTTCTTAAAACTTAATAACTTTTAAAAAATGCAGTGACAGAGAGAGAGAGGTTTGTTGCTCTTAAATTGAAAAAAATAATTATTTAAATTATTCAGATTTTTAATCTTATTAACACTGTTAATAAATATGCATCTCCACTTATGGATTTTAAATCATATTCATAATTTCCATCAATCTCGCCTTATAATTCTTCCTTTTTCAATCTGCAGAATATGAGGGTCTTGGATCTCTAGCTAGCAACAGTATGAATACCAATTTAGAAGTCCTGGTCTGTAGTCTTCTGCATACTTCATCTAAATGTAAATAGTTACCCTAACGTACATGCATGAGATCTTCCACAAATTTTCTCCCTTGACTTCTTTTTTGCCTCTGTAAATTGTCATAATCTGTGTATGTATGTCCATTGGCTGGGGATCTTATATTGTGCTTCATGTCTGTTTATCCCTAGCATTTGCCACCTTTAAAACACCCATTTATGTGTGGTCAGCCTCATATTATTGTTGATGTAATTTGTTCATAGTCCAAAAATGGTAACCGTAGACTGTAAATTCTATTTGATCCTAATAAGGTTGTTTATCATTATTTTTATTGTTTCCTTGTTTTTTCACTCCCACTAATCTCAGGAGGTCAATTATTTTCCAGAAACAGGGCATAGTTTGTATTTATGCAAATTTCAGAGTAGATGCAGATTCTCATCAGCAGTTTCCGAAGGGCAAATATTAGATTAGTGAAGGGGAAATTGCATTATTATTACATGCACTTTCCTTTTAACTTTGTAAACATTGAAATGAAGCAATTTCATATCTCTGTGGCCTTATCGTAGAGAAGGAAGCATATGCATTCATGTTGATGGCAATAAAACAAGAATTCTGTTGATTGTATTGCTAGGTGATTAATTTGTTTGACTGTTTATATAAAATGACAATAGAAAAATTACATTTGTTTCTTTGTTATTGTCGTTTTGCAACCTCTCCGTTTTACGTTTTAAAATTGATTTTTTTATATCTGTATCTATTCCTCCAAGTTTACTGGGCCTGGTATTTCTCTCACTATAATGCAGGCCCATTGGCTATGGTAGTGATGCACCTGACTTACATATTTAGAATGGTGGGAGTGGAAGCAGAATCAATGCCTCCAGTCCATGAGCAAGCTCCATACAGAGGAGTGTGCTCACTTGATGCTCATTGCAGGATCAGAATACTAGTGACATTCCAAGACATTCCCACTAGCAAAAGGGACAACCAACAGTATATTAAACATTACATTATTTCAGTCCCAATGATGGGTAGGTGGGGAGACAGTTGCCCTGGGCCCCAGTGATTCCAAAGGACCTGGGGTTCTCAGCCGCTGCCGTTGTTACTGCAGGAATGGCAGCAGCCAGAACCCGGGTGAGGGATTGCGGCATGATGTGCATGATTATGCAATTGAATTGGTTTCATTTTTTTTTTTTAATATATGATATAAGTGGAAAATTAACAAGGCACATTTAGATATATAATGTGCCTGTCTGGGGTCAGAAATTAATACATATCTCTTTGTTGTAGATCAGGTACTATTGTTTGAGACAATTCACATTAATGCAGAATGGGGGAAAAATAAAACTAGAGAGATGTGGCAGTATAAAACTTCATTCTTTACTTATAATTTGCATTTATAGTTTAATTAATTAGGGCTCAGCTGAACATTTTAATGCTTTCAGAAATTAAAAGGTTCACTGTGCAGAGTTTCTGGCTCATTTTCTCTTTGTAGCTATCAGTTTGAAGGGCAATAGTAAGGTTGTAGTCATCAACTGTTTTATAGGGTTGCCAGATGGTTTCAACAAAAATACTGGACACACTTGACATTACATCTTATTTAGAAAATACCGGACATTTATATTTTCTCATTTATATTTTCTCAATTTGTTTCCTGAACAGAAAGCTCAAATACTGGAGTGTCTGGTTCAAAACTGGACACCTGGCAACCTTATTTACCTAGATCTGGTCTACATTCCAGTCCTCTTAAGTTACGCTGACCTACTGGCACCACTGTAATTAAACCGCTGTTGCATGCCCATACTACACTTCTTGTGTATACACTGACACTGAATCATCATGACTACACCAAGGTGGTTTCATTAGGTTGCTGCAGTGGGTGAGTAACAGCAGTGGGAGGAGTATTGTAGCATGTACACCTCCATAGGTAGATTGATGTAAGATGCTTTACATCAACTTAACTGTAGTGTAGACAAGGCCTATATAGATATAGCAGTTTACCTGTAATTCACTCTCCTCACAGCCCTTTCCTTAACCACTATGTTGGGTAACGTAACTTTAAAAGTTCAGCTTAAAACAGCAAAAGGAGAATTAGAGAAGGCAATTTGAAGGCTATATAAAATCCTTCAACAGTCTGAAAAGGTAGTGTGGAGCAGTTCCGTATATTAAAGAAAACATGCTACAAAGATATTTGCCATCTAAGTGTGTATAGCCCTAAATCTTAAATATTTAGTGTTTATTTTCAAGAATCATTAATTTTCTGTGGTGTACAACAATACAGGAAAAGCTTTGGATATCTTGCATTTTGAGGGAATGGGGAAGGTGCCTGTTAGTCATTGCTTAGAGTTTGGAATATGGGAGGAGGTTCTGGTCTGAGGCATGGGGTTGGGTACAGGAGGGGGTAAAGGTTCTGACTGGGGATGAAGGGTCTGGAGTAAATGGGTCTGAGGAGTTCACAGTGCAGGAGTTTGGCCTTGGGAAGGGAGTGTGGGTGTCTAAGGGAGTTGGGGCTCAGGAGGGTTTTCAGGTTGCCGAATGTAGATGGCATTCACCTCGGGCAGCTCCCTGCAAGTGGCAACATGTTCCTGCCATTCCTAGACAGAAGCGCAGGTAGGCGGCTCTGTATGCTGCCTCTTCCCACAGGCACTGCACCTGCAGGTCCTGTTGGCTGCAGTTGGTGGCCAGTGAAAACTTTGGAGCCATCAGTTGGGGTGGGTATGGGGCAAGGCATGGAACTCCATTGGCTATTTCTCCACCAAGGAGCAAGACATGTTGCCATTTCCAGGGAACCATGTAGTGAGCCTGAGGCCTTCCCCCGCCAACCAGACTGTGAACCAGACTTCAATAAAGATCAGAAATGCCAATTTATAGAGCTTTCCAGTTGGCACAGGGCTGGATAACATAACTTATACTGTATTTTTGTCAGTACATCTACATGGGTCTGAAAAGCTTCTAGATTGCATTTGTAGTTCCTTAACTTTCTTGCTCCATTTTTAAAGTAATTTCCTCTAAAAATAAAGTACTCTTAAACACAGAATTAAGTTTAAAATCAAATGCAAAATACATGATTCTAAGTCATGAATTGCTGATGCTATTGTATGAAATGATTTTGGAGGTGAAAGAGATTGTTCTCACCTCATTTCTTTTTCTGTCAACAGCAAGAATAGACTGTAGGGCTGCTGTGACAAAAGGGGAATTCGATTGTGATGGGAGAACAACCCTCCATTTTACTCCAGCATTTTTAGGCATTGGCGATTTCTACAGCTTTTTCTCTACCTAGTATTTTCTTGAGTTCCAAATTATAAGCAAAGTGAGTTACTAGTTTTTTCACAGAAACTGTGCTTTTCAAAACCTGTTTATTTTCAGAGTAAGCGCTTTACTGTTTAAAAAAGCAGATATTGTATAATGTTATCTGTAGAATATACAAAACACTGTAAGAAACTGTTGTAGCTTAGCTTTGCATATCTGGTACTATTCTTGATAACTTTCTGTACTCTCAGCAGTGTGCTGTTCTTTTTAAAATGCTTCCTTTCACATCTTAGCCAAAAATACAAAGAGAGCGTCAATAGAAAAAGCTGTCTTTCAATGCAGCCAAGAGCATTTTCCTTAGATGCTTCCTTTTTTTTAAAGCTACTCAAGTAATCAAAATTCTTTAACGTCTGACTGGGATTTGATGTTGTGTCAGACTTTCAGGATAAGAAGATGTGAAAGTCCCTTCTTACCCAGCAGTTCTCCCTCAAGCAATCCCTGCTTTTAGGAGAAAAGTACACAGTTCACGTCATTAGATTAAGGCAGAATCTGTGGATGCATGATTCCAAGCTGCAGGCTAAAAAGGGGACTGATGAATCTGCTTCTTGCCTCCTTCCCTCCTCCAACTTTCTTTCCCTTATTTGCCTCTGGCCTCACTTGCTCTCAGGACTGAGAAGCTGAGTGACTAGACAAAGATAAAATTATAGGATGAAACTGAAAGGCAGTTGATGGCCTGTCCCCTTTCATGCTCTCTGCTCTGAGTGCGACAGGGTAGACTGCAAGCATGGCTCAAATAGATACCATCTAATAGAATCTTTCAAGCTCACTCCCACTTCTGCCACTAGCATGGTTGCATATGGACAACCAATTAAAAATACTGTTTTTAGGAGTTATAACCATTCTAGCCTCATGTTGCATATATTGAACACTGTGGGGCCAGTTCTGCCACCCTCATTCATGATGTGCAGCATTATTACTCGGTGAATAGATAGAATCCTGATCTTAAGAGACACAATGAAAATGCCAGTACTTGTACATGTTCTTTGTTCCTCTCCATTTATACAATAGCCATTAAGTAGTAGAAGGGCAGAGGCTGTCGACAGAATTACAATACAATAAGTAGTTGTGTTTGGGGTTTGGAACACTCAAAATTCTGATGTTATGGGAGCGATTTGTTTAAAACGTTCACTTGCTGCCAATGGCTCTCTCAGGCCCTGCCTAAAGAGCATGATTATTAACTGCAGTGTACCCTGTTATTAAGCAGGACACGTGCCAAATTGGTTGTGAGTTCTATACTTAGATTTCACCAGCCAGCTATCAAGTGTAAACTCCTCATGCACTATAGCAGGGGTCCCCAACCTGGGGTACGCGTACCCTCAGGGGGTACGAGAAGCTTGTCAAGGAGGTATGGGGAATATTTGGTAAATAACTAGATTATCCTAATTGAAATATTCCAAAAGTAATAGTGTTAGTGAAAAAAGTTGTGGATTCTAGAGTCTGGAATTTATTTCCTTTCATATTGCGTAGGGGGTACAGGAAGGTTTACTAAAAGCCAAGGGGGTACAGGGACCGAAAAAGGTTGGGAACCCCTGCACTGTAGGAATAGCAAGGACATGTCGCCTTTCCCAAGGAGCGTTGTGGAGCCAGGAAGGGAGCCTGATGGCACTATGCCAACTGGACTATAAACTTAATTCATAATCACAGACAGTCCCGTGGCGGACTCCAGTCTGTCTGCCTTTCTTATCGGGCAGCACATAACACCTTCTGCTGGAGACCAGCGTTTTGTACTAATTAACGTCACTCTCCTTACACAGTTACAGAGGTTTCAAAAGCAAAAGTTTAAATATTACCTTACAATATGGAATACCAATGTTATATGTGATATTAGGTTTTATTGAATGATTGTTAGTTGGGGTATGCATTAAACTCTTCCATACACTTTTAATACCAACTTTAACAGTACTAACACACAGGTGAGCCAGACTGGTTTCATCTATGCATCTGTCAGGATTCAGTTGAGATGTGGGGAATTGGCATGAGCCGGTTCCATCACAGGTTCAAAGCCACAATATTCTGATCTGGACTTCAAATATCCCCATATTTATTGTCTGTTTGGATTTAAAGTTTAGATTTAGGCTAATCTCAAATTGTTTCTAAGACTTTCACATACTTTTCATTGAAACCTACAAATGTATGTGGTATTACAAATTGAGTTAAAGATCACACAATTATCAAACAAGGTCGGGTTTCTATTGAATGGTCACTGGGCCTCCTAAAGTGTTGTGCAGAAGAACTTTGTGGGAGGGCAAGGAGAGGCAGGAAGGAAATTTCCAGCGCATACTTTCCTGCTAGCAACCAAAGTTGAACTACCAAAGACTTGGTGGTACTGAACTGTATTAAATAGAGAAAGCTGGGGCCAGCCCACTGACTAGTGATAGTTTTCTGTGCCGCAGAAAACATAGGTTTAATTTTTATTGAGTCTTTAGCATTAGAGGCTGGGGGCTCCTATAGAGGCCATGTATTCAAGCATTGGAGCACCTTCTCTTGTTCAAAAATAACACTCGTGGCACTTTGCTAGGCTTAAAAGACTGACCCAAAAGCAACCTGCATGGGTTCATGATCTGGAGCTTTGAAGTGGGGGAAACTTGGGATATCCTTAGAGGTTTAACTGAGAGTCACACCGGGACAGGGTGAAGAAAGGGTCAGCCAAAGGTGTACCTGGCCACTCTTTTGGGGTGAGAAAGGGTTTACTAGAGAGTCATTTTCAAAATAAAAACAAGGAGGAAGATATACATGGAGTGGTGTTACGAGCAGAGAAACTAAGGAAGATAGCACCAACATATAATGTAGTTCCCTTGGTTTCTTTAACCAAGCAAAATGATCTAGAGACTGATTAAAAATGGGTTCAACAGAAAGTATCCTGAACAAACACATAAAATGGAGACGATCAAAAGGGCAGGTGAGAAACATGTTGGAGTTAATCAGTTGACACTGACTAAGCAAACTACTGAAATCAGTCAATCACTCTCCAGGTTATCTAGGTATCCTCATTCTGCACAGATGAACATTCATATACCTTACAGAGATAGGCATGGCACAGAGGGAAAGAAATGGAAGACAAATCCCCTTCCTTAGTCTTTATTCTGTTTTGCTGCCTTTAAAGCAAATCAGGCTTTTCAGTTTGACAGCTTTCAGTTATTTGCATGTAAACCCTGGTGTTTGTATTCTCTCTCTCTCTAGCTGTTTTTCTGGTGAGGGTGGAAAATGTTTACATTGCTTTCCCTCTCTTTGTGTGGCTGAACCAAAAACATACAGCTAGCCAATCAGCAAGGGTGGGAAAATCAAAATGAAGTTAGAATCATAGGGTTGGAAGAGACCTCTGGAGGTAAATTGGTGACCACCCTCCTAATCCACCCATAGAACTGGCCCTACTTATTTCTTGTCTGGTTCATTCATACTAGGTGTGGTAGCTAGATATTGCCAGTTCGTTCTGCTGTGTACAGAGGTAAAATTAAACAGCATAATCAGTACAATTACGCCTGCAAATGCTTGAAAGTAGACATTGTAACACAGTCAGGAAAGTTGGAGTTAAAAGCACAGAAGTAAAGTGGGCTGATTTTCAAAAATAATTAATGATGTTTTGGGGGTTCCCTGATTTTTTGAATTCCCATTCAGGAATTGGAGGCCTGATTTTCAGGTAGCAGGTGCTCGGCACTTTTAGAAAAACAGGCCCCTTTCAGGTGTCTCAAGTCTCTAAAAAACTGAAGGATCAAAATTGCTTTTGAAAATTTAGACTTGTGACATGCAAAAGAAGTTTAATTTAGGGAAAGGTTTGTTTTCTTCACTCATCATGAACAATCTGTAAGTGGACACAGGTAGCACCATCAGCAGGTATATTTATTTGTGTGCTGTCATTCACTCCAAGTAGTTGGTTTGTAGGAAGATGGAATAGTAACTCAAAGAAAATATTATCCAATTCAGTATTCTCTAATTGTGTAACAGGCTAATTTTTTCAAGACATTCTAAAACAAAATGACGAACAAAAATAATGTTAACAGGATCTCCTTGCTGGCACAACTCAGGTGTTCTCTTGTTTGCATCTTTATCAGTCACAATCTTCACAAATGTCAGCCTTCAGTACCACATGAGACCATAAACATGTCTTTTTGTCTTAGCTTATGCCTTTTTCACTGATTTCCCCAAATGAGGGGAAAATAGGTATAAAATACCCTTCCTAACAGTATATTCTACTTAATTATACAGTAAAATTCCGATAATCTGGCACCTTTGAGACCCAGGGGGTGCCAGATTATTGGATATGCCGGAGTACAGGAAGGGGGGCTATGAGGGATCTCGGGGGGGGGGGGGGGGTTGGGCGAGGAACTGTGCAGTGTGGGCAGCACTCCAGCTGCTCTGCCCCCAGCTTCCCCAAGTCTGCCGCTGCTGAAATAACCAGCAGTGGACTTGGGGAAGCTCTGCCCCTGACTTCCCCAAGTCCGCTGCTGGTCAGTTTCAGCAGCAGCGGACTTGGGGAAGCCAAGGCCAGAGCAGCTAGGGTGCTGCTGGGTTGGTCCTGCAGCGCCGCCTCTCACCTGAACAGCGCTGCGGGACCAACCCAGCAGCACCCTAGCTGCTCTGCCCCGGGCTTCCCCATGGCCGCTGCTGCTGAAACTGACCAGCTTCGGACTTGGGGAAGCCAGGGGCAGAGCAGCTCCAATTGTCCGGCTGGCCACAGCACTTCTGGGTTCCAGCTAGTGCTGGACTATCAGGAGTGCCAGTCCACTAGATGCCAAACAACTGGAGTTTCACTGTATATTGCTCTATAATATCATTGAATGCTGAGGTAAATTTATGAGAAAATGATTCTTTAAAATGCTTGGATTTTTTTCTCTAGTGAAGTAGTCAATGTACATGGGCTGTGTCTAGACTGCATCCCTTTTCCGTAAAAGGGATGCAAATTAGACACATCACAATTGCAAATGAAGCGGGGATTTAAATCCCCCCTGCTTCAGTTGCATAAACATGGCTGCCGCTTTTTTCCGGCTCCGAGTTTTGCCAGAAAAAAGCGCCAGTCTAGACGGGGATCTTTCGGAAAATAAAGCCTTTTCTGAAAGATCCCTTATTCCTTTTTTTAAGAGGAATAAGGGATCTTTTGGAAAAGGCTTTATTTTCCGAAAGATCTGCGTGTAGACTGGCGCTTTTTTCCGGCAAAACTCTGAGCTGGAAAAAAGCGGGGGGGATTTAAATCCCCGCTTCATTTGCAATTGTGATGTGTCTAATTTGCATCCCTTTTACGGAAAAGGGATGCAGTCTAGACACAGCCATGATGTTTTACCATCTGTGAATGTTGAGAGTATAGAGTTCTGAATACAGGTTGAACCGCCTAAATCTGGGACTCCCTGGTGCAGCAACATCCGTGGTCTGGCATGATCACGGATGTTGCTGGACCAGAGAGCCCCAGCGCCTGGGAATGGAGTCTGGTCGGGAGTCCAGTAGTGGGGAGTCCCACTATCAGGACTGGTGAGCCCTGTCCCAAGGAACCCCAGCTGGACGCAGCAGCAGCGGGGCTGCTGCAGAATCTTGTCTCTGGAAAGCTCCATCCAGGTGGCCAGAGCCAAGCCCAAGCCCCGTAGTAGCAGGGCTGGAGTGGAGCCAGCCAGAGGGAGGGGCAGCATCCTAGGAGGCTGGTGGCAGGGGACCTTCTCTGATCCAGCAAATTCCCTCATTCAGGATGAGTCAGGTCCCAAGGGTGCTGGACCAGGGAGGTCCAACCTGTATATGGATCAATGAGCCTTTTCTCATTCATGACTGGTTGGTTGTTTTTCAGTTGCTTTCTGAAAAGCACTTTTACTGTATGCCATATTGATGCAAGTTAAACTACTTTGCTACTTTTAACTGTCTTCTGACCAGTTTGTGCTGTCATTTAAAATGCTGCAGAATTTAGTTTATAGGTTTCCAAGGGAGTCGTATTTATTTGCTCCAGTCTGAATTTGAATGAAGATTTTCAAGTGGAAATATGTGAAAATTAGGGATGTTAGATATTGAGTAATAGAATAGAAGAGTAACTGTTGTTACATGTAGGAGCCTAGCAAATTACAGCTATGAAAAATGTTCCTCAAATCATGAAATCTGGTCTTTTGTGTGCCTTTAATCTATACTATACAGAGTTCACAGGGGAGACCAGCATTTCTTAAATTGGGAATCTTGACCCAAAAAGCAGTTGCGGGGGGGGGGGGGGGGGGGGTCAGTCATAAGGTTAATTTAGGTGGGTCACAGCATTGCCACCCTTACTTATGCACTGCCTTCAGAGCTGGGCGACTCAGAGCAGCACCTCATGGCCAGGCACCCAGCTCCGAGGGTGGTTCCCTGCCAGCAGTAGGAGAGATGGTAATACTAGGCTATGCCATCCTTGCTTCTGTGCTGCTGCTGCTGGTGGTGACCTCACCCCCTTTTTATATCAGGACCCCTGTGATTAAAACACAGGGTTTTTTTCAGATTTAAATAGTTGAAATAATGAAATTTACAATTTGAAATCATTTGTGAAATTGACCAAAATGGATTGTGAATTTTGGTAGGACCCTAATTATGAGAGACCTGTATGTGATTTCTCATCCATTAGCAGGGAGTGTTTCAAGTCTTTAGGGCAGGAAAGACCACTGATTACTGTGAAAAGATGTAAGAAAAATCCTATGCTTCTCCAGGGGAATTCCAGCTAATATTAATTAGGCAAGCAGCAGGACACAGTGATGTGGGATTATAAAGGGTACGGAATAAAAAGTAAGTTCCCTGGGACATATGCACATTCAAAAGAGAGCAGACATACCAGTGTTTCCATCTTATTTTTTCAGTATTAGATCATAACGCTAATCATAACTCTGAGATGATCAAACCCAATTTAGTTCCCAGAACTGTTGTGAGCAGATGATATACTGGGTGTTGCTAATGACTGCTCATACAAATCTGATAAACTATAGTGACAGTTTGGTGGCTTTAAGGTTAATTATATAAGCAAGTTTGGCACTGTAGTCAAAGTTAAACCTAACAGAATTACCCATTGATTTTTCTGTAGCTATGTGCCCCAGGGGATTTATTCATTCAGGGATAAAAATTGTTCCATGCTTGTCTGATTTGTTTAAAGATCATGTATGTATTGCCCTGAATCAGAGACAGTCTGAGATACCTTAGAAGTAAACATAACTTTCCATTATTCCTGCCTAGAGGAACAAGCCTTACAGTTACTATTCTATCTGTGTGGGCTTTTATTCCTCTAGTACTTCAAACAGTTCCTACTTCTTTCTTGTCCTCAATCAAAAATGAGTTGAAATATCTGCACTGTGAGATGGCTTAAAGTGGCAGAAAACTCAGAGTCAATTTAACAATATTTTAGCTAGATGCTGAACATGGAGGCTTAATTTGCCCCACTAGAAAATGAAAAGTCCAGGCAATTGTTAGGTAAGGTTTGTTCAGGGAGTAGGTCATCATCTCCAGTGCCAGATCTGATCAGCATTATGTATTTCCAGGAAGGAATATGTTTTGCCTTTCCCAATCATATAGCTTTCTCAGACGTTTCATGTTCTTCCTATTACACTGAGTGAATCTCAAAAACCTAATGAGTCAGACAGATATTGCAGTCAGCTGGGAAATCGGATGTGAACACGCAGCATCCTATCTTTAACTTTTTTTACCATTGTAAAACAAACCAACAAGGATATTCAAAGTGGAATCTATAGGTCCATCTTCTATTTGTACATAGGCATTTGTGAAAATGTTTTTAGTAACTGATCAAACACTAATCTAGGGCTCAGGCTACCCTTAAGCAACACAGAACAAGGCTCTGATACAAAGTCAGAATCTGGGCTATGACGTTGAATTTCCTTTTATCTGTGTTGTCACAGCCTTAAAATAATTAATATTTTGTTTGTACATTTCTCTTTTCATTTGAAATTATAGTGCAATCATATTTTAAAGAGAGAAAGAAAGGCAAGCAATGAAAAACTACTGAAGATGAGATTATGGAGACATTATAGTCTACTGGGTAACTATGAGGAGCTTGATCTGACAGCTGTCAATCTGGTAATGTTTCCATGGGATTAAAGTGTTGGGTGCCTTACAAAATTAAAGATCAAGAGAGTTTAATGGCATGTGTACTAGAATGATGGGGTATGGAAAGAAAATGCTTATTGACAAACTGTTTTGAGACGATTATAGTCTTTGAACATCTCCTGTGTAACTCAATATAATCAACAAAAATGTATAAAGCTCTCTGATGGGATATACAAACCCACAATGATATTTCAGATTTTGCTTTGGGGGTGTGTGTAAATTTAACATTGATTCCAGGGGTTACATAGGCACTTTTTGAGAGATAACTTAGCAATTTTCTGACATGAGCCCTGAATCTAATTCCTGTATATAAAAAAGAAAATTAAATAAATATTAGCCCCACTCTGCTCTAATAATCCATTCTGACATCTTGTGACAAGTCACTTAAGGGACACTGGTTAGGTTTAAAATTTTAACTCATCTTATTTTGTTGTTAACTCTGGGGAGAGAGATATCCCATCAGGACTCATGGACTCTAGCTCTTGGAGAGGAGTGGGGTCTAGTGGGTTACAGCAGGGGACAGATACATCTGAACTATATTTAAGAATATCAGAATGGCCAAAGGTCAGTCTAGCCCACTATCCTGTTTTTCCACATTGGTCAATGCTAAGTGTCCCAGAGGGAATGAACAGAACAGGTAATCACCAACTGAGCCACTCCTGTTGCCCACTCCTAGCTTCTGGCAAACAGGGGCAAGGGCCAAGCAGAACAAGGTGTTGGATACCTGCTGTCAAGGCTGATTCCCCACTCTGGCATGATGTATGCAGAAGTGGGGGTCCACAGAAGTACCCCAAAACCTTATATTTCCAGGCTTTGGTATAAAATTTCCCCCCAAAAATCCTAAAAACCTAGATTTTGGGGATAGAATCCACTGCCAACATCAAGTGTTTTTGAACTCACAAACAGGACACTTGAAACCAACCCCAGGGGTACCCCAAGCTCTTTTCTCCAAGAAGCTTGAAAAAGAAAGAGAAAATATAAACTGCAATCTGTGGCTGCTATTGCCTAGTCAGAGGCATGCAGATCCCACAGGCAGATTTTCTAGGACACACAACTGAACCAATACCAGGTTAATAAAAAAGAAAGAACTTTTATTATCAAAACAATACTCCTGTTGCAAGCATAAAGACAAGATGGAAAAGTCATCAATTAATATACTCATGGGGGACTCCCATGGGCCAAAACTTAGTTACAAAGGAGAGGAAACCCTATTTCTAACAGCACAGACATCAGATTCCCCTTTCCCAAACCATAAAACAATAAAACCTAACAGATTTATCTAAACTTTACCCTACTTACAGATGGTGAAGAGTCTTTTCTTGGAAAGAGACATGTTGTCTCTCTCCCTCAATATCTAGAGAGCAAACTGACTCAGAGATAAAGAAGGGAAAACCCAAAAATTCCTCTGTCTCAGTTTGAAATCCCTATCTGCATTTCTATTGGCTGAGCAGAGATGTGGCTCAGTACAGGGACATAGTTAACCCCTTTGTCCCCAGGCTGCTGCCCAACCCTCAGGGTTATGACACCTGCCCATCCTGGTTAATTAACCATTGATGGGCCTAACCTTCATGAACTTACCTAGTTCTTATTAGACCCCTGTCATAGTTTTGGCCTTCACAACATCTCTCAGCAAAGAGTTCCACAGGCTGACAAAAGGAAGTATTTAGTTAGTTTTAAGTCTGCTGTCTATTCATCTTGTATATTGTATATCAAACAACATATACAGTTGGGACTAAGGTTGAGATGCAAATAGAAAACAGACTTGCTGAAAGTCTGGGAAAGAATAAAAGGGTAAAACAAGGATGATGTCATGGTAGAGGTCTGTTACAGACAACCTAACCAGGAAGAGGAGTCAGAGTGCTTTTCTTTTTGCTTTTTTTAAAGCCTGATCTAACAAAATCATCCAGAGCACAGGACTTCATGGTTGTGGGGACTTCAACTACTCAGACACCTGTTGGGAAAATATCACAGTAGAGCACCGATTACCCAACAAAGAATGTAATGCAGACAATTTTTTATTCCAGACGGTGAAGAAACCTACTGGGGGGATTTTGATTTTGACAGATAGGGACGAACTGATTGAGAATTTGAAAACAGAAAGTAGCTTGGGTGAAAGTGATCATGAAACCACATAGTTCATAATTCTAAGGAATGGCAGGAGGCAGAACAGCAAAAGAAAGACAAAGGATTTCAGAAAGGCAGACTTTAGCAAACTCAGGGAGTTGGTAGGTCCCATGGGAAGCAAGACTAAGAGGAAAAACAACTGAAGAGAGTTGGCAGTTTTTCAAAGGGACATTATTAAGGGCACAAGAGCAAACTATTCTGCTGCATAGGAAATATAGGGAATATGGCAAGAGACCACTGTGGCTTAACCAGGAGATCTTAAATGATCTAAAAATCGAACAGAAGTCCTACAAAAAGTGGGCTCTAGGTCAAATTACAAAGGATGAATATAAACAAATAACACAAGTATGTAGGGACATCCCTCCCAGTTCTGGTGTCCTCTGACGTCCTCTGGGCCCTGCAGTTCGTGGGTTGTGGGGGCAGTAGCTTTGTGGGGGGCAACCCCAGAGGCAGGAGCAGGGCAGAGAGACAGCAGGGTTCAGGCCCACCCCCACACTCGCTGGCAGTAGTTGGAAGTGGAGCGATCCAGTCTTAACCCAGTCTGCTCACCCAGCTCTCAGCCGTATTGGGGAAGGTGGCTTAGGGGAAGGGATGCAACTACCCCCACACTCAGTTGCACTGGGAATCAGAGCAGTGCGGCTGGGAGCCAGTGGAGAAGGCTGGGCGGCTTCACTTCCTGCCACTGCCAGTGAGTGTGGAAGTGGATCTGACCCCTGCTGTCAGTACTGGGCCCCCTGGCTAATCCACAGGCAGCATTGCTCAGGGGCAGGAACTTGGGAAAAGGGGTGGAATGGGTTCAAAGAGGGGCAGGAAGAGATGGGGCAGGAGCTGAGGGAAAGGCATAGAGTGGGGGAAGTGAGAAGGTTGTTCTACTCTTCCTCCTATAACAACATAAATATAATCAGAGGCGTAAGCTTGAGGATTATATTGAATGTGACCTTATTTTTTTTTACAATGAAAACCTGAATGGAAATTAATGTGGACATTTAAAAGGCATTTTGGACCATGACATATGGAATAATACTAATTTTGCATAGTTTTAAAAACCCAGATGTGTACTAGTTCACAAAGAACTGGTCAAACTTTTAGGCTTTTCAAACCAGCTAAATATGGGCAACTGTGCCAGTTGTTCTGAATCTAGTATTAAGGAGAACAGAAAAGACTTGGAAAACCAATGTTCTAAAAAGATAAAGTTATAGATCAGTACATTTAAAGTATTACAGTAATACTCCAATTGTCTGGCATCCAGTGGTCCAGCACTCCCGATAGTCCGGCACCAACTGGAACCCAGAAGTGCTCCGGCCAGCCGGACAATTGGAGCTGCTCTCTGCCACTTCCCTGACTTTGCTGCTGCCGCTGCTGAAACTGACGAGCGGCGGACTTGGGGAAGCTGCGGAGCAGAGCAGCTTGGGTGCTGCTGGGGGCCAAGCAGAAGGGTGAGAGGTGGGCTGTGGGACCAACCGGGCAGCACCCCAGCTGCTCTGCTCCACACCACTTCCCCACGTCTGCCACTCGTCAGTTTCAGCAGAGGTAGCAGTGGACTTGGGGAAGCGGCACAGAGCAGAGCATCTGGGGTGCTGCCGGGTTGGTCCTGCAGCGCTGCTCCTCACCCCCCTGCTCGGCACCCGGCAGCACCCCAGCTGCTCTGCTCCGCAGCTTCCCCAAGTCTGCTGCTCATCAGTTTCAGCAGCAGCAGCGGTTGGTCCCGCACCACTGCCCCTCATCCCCTTGCTCAGGGATAACTACTGCAGTCTGGGGGGTGGGGCGCCCGCTCCCATCTCATCCCGGAAACTCTTGGTGGCGGTGCGGGGCTTCCCCTGCCTTCCTGCAAAACGGTGGAGGGTTCGCCCCTCGCCACACCGTTCTCGCCCACCCCCCGGACGAGGTGCGGGTCCAGAAGACCTGTCACAGCCCCCCTGCCGGAGTACCTCCCGATACTCCGGCATATCCCATAATCCGGCACCACCTAGGTTCCAAAGGTGCCGGATTATCAGAAGACTACTGTACATACATGCGAAGGAAACTTTAACATCAACAATAAAGCCCATTCTTTTCCTTATCCTAGTGGTGGGCAACCTGCGGTCCAAGGGCCACATGCAGTCCCCTGGGGTTCTGTATGTTGCCCATAAGACAGTTTGTTGTTGGTTGCCACATTTCTCTCTGTGTCTTTTTTTCTCTGCCAGTATTACTAAAGCAACACACATGTAAAGCAAGGACATGCAAAGTGAGGTATGTGCTGATTGCACGTGTAACTGCCACCAGGCAGATTTGAACCTTGGACCTCTGGAGCTTAGTATAAGAGTCTCTGCTGCTTGAGGTAAAAGAGCTCCCTTGTTGTCATCTCTTGCTGTAAGTGGTCTAAGTGCCTCCGCATGGGACAGTGAACCACACTAAGGATACGTCTAGATTACATCTCTTTTTTCTCTCGAAACAGGGATGTAAATTAGACACTTTGAAACTGCAAATGAAGTCAGGATTTAAATTTCCCACACTTCATTTGCATAATGGCGGCCGCAGTTTTTTCTGAAAAGGGGCTTTTTGGAAAAAATGACTGTTTAGATGGGGATTGTTCGAAAATAAAACCCTTTTTCGAAAGATCCTGTACTCCTGAAAAAATGAGGCGTACAGGATCTTTCGAAAAAGGGTTTTATTTTTGAACGATCCCTGACTAAACAGCCGTTTTTCTTACAAAAAGCCCCTTTTTGAAAAAAAAAAAGTGCTGCCATTATGCAAATGAAGCGCAGGAAATTTAAATCCCGGCTCCATTTGTAATTTCAAAGTGTCTGATTTACATCCCTTTTTCGAGAAAGGGATGTAGTTTAGACACAGCCTAGGTGTGTGGGTTACACATGCAACATTGACTGTGAGAGCTGCGTGATCCCTTTGCAGCCAATCATAATGCTGCTGTGGTTCAGTCAGCATACAACACAAATTCTAGGTACTCAAGAGCTATTAGCAAAATTACCCTATCCCAGGCAACCATCGTGGTTACAACAGTCTTGTGGCCCACTAAGATGGAGAGCTGCTCCTGCAGCCTGCTTACTAGCCTATGTTGTCTATCACTGTCTTATATTGGGCTCAAGTGTTTACAGAAGGATGGTAAATAAACTCAAGAACCTTTGCTATATCAAAGAATTTCATAAAATCATCGTACAAGTACTTTGTTAAAGGATCATTGTCAAATTGAATGTCTCGCTACTGACTAATTTAACAAAAAATCAGTTTTGTGATCCAGTAACCAGTAGACAATATGTCCTAGTCTTTAAAAAACCAAAAGACTTTTACCTATTAAAAGTTAAATCTGTTTTCTTGTTGATATTCAGAAGGTTCCCTTGAACAAGCCTAAGAATGGCAATCCCTCTTCTTTTTCAATCCCCGTCGTGGCATGCTGCCCTGCTGCCTCTTCAGATCCAGCTTTTCTATGTCGCTTCCTGTTAAATACTTTGCAGTACTTAAGGCAAAGCCTGCACCAGCAACAAAATGGTGAGACTAATGACTCTTAAAATGCTGTCAAATGCACAGTTAACCAACTGAAAAAAAAGAGTAAAACCCCCCAAGATTTCTTCCCATTTTCCATTGTAATAATTTTATGGGTTACTTCCAACAACAGTACATCCAATATCATCAATTGGAAATGTGATTTTTGTGTTGACAGTACCCCTCTAAGGGTTTTTCTACATATAAAAGTTTTACCACTTTAATCATCTCAGAATACTTAAAGTCCTTCCCTTGCCCCTCCAACTCTCTGGGACGCAGTTATACAGTATAAAAGTACATATATGACTATAGCATATCCACATATGTGATAGCTGAATATAATTCATCTTTGTATTGTACAACTGCATTCATAGTAGGGCTTGTACTGGTAAATTAGTGTAAAAAAATCACTCCACTATCCAACATACCGTATATGCCGGCGTACAAGACAACCTCTGAAGTTAAAAAACATCCCCCAAAAATCGGGGGTCGTCTTGTACGCCGGATGCCCCGCCGCCGGAGTCCCTCAGCGGCTTTGAAAGCCTCGGGGGAAGCCGGCGGCGGGGCATCCTAGGCGCGCATGGGCTGCCCCCCCGCCGGAGCCCCTCCGCGGCTTTGAAAGCCTCGGGGGAAGCTGGCGGGGGGGCATCCCAGGCGCGCCTGGGCTGCTCCCCCGCCGGAGCCCCTCCGCGGCTTTCAAAGCCTCGGGGGAAGCCGGCGGGGGGGCATCCCAGGCGCGCATGGGCTGCCCCCCTGCCGGAGCCCCTCCGTGGCTTTGAAAGCCTCGGGGGAAGCCGGCGGCGGGGCATCCCAGGCGCGCATGGGCTGCCCCCCCGCCGGAGCCCCTCCGCGCCGCCGCGGAGGGGCTCCGGAGGGGGGGCAGCCCATGCGCGCCTGGGATGCCCCGCCGCCGGCTTCCCCCGAGGCTTTCAAAGCCACGGAGGGGCTCCGGCAGGGGGGCAGCCCATGCGCGCCTGGGATGCCCCCCCGCCGGCTTCCCCCGAGGCTTTGAAAGCCGCGGAGGGGCTCCGGCGGGGGAGCAGCCCATGCGCGCCTGGGATGCCCCGCCGCCGGCTTCCCCCGAGGCTTTCAAAGCCGCGGAGGGGCTCCGGCGGGGGGGGGGGGGGGGCAGCCCAGGCGCTCCTGGCGGCTTTGCTCCCGGTGCCTCTGGTCTGCTCGGGACCATCTCCAGCAGACCAGGGACACCGGGAGCAAAGGAGGCGGGGGGCGCTGGGGTATAAGATGAAACCCTATCTTTTAATTAAAAAGATAGGGGGTCGTCTTATACACCCAGTCGCCCTATACGCCGGAAAATACGGTAAATGTACTACTACAGCTTTCAATTATAGACCATACTTACGATTCAGAGTGTTATCTTACACCTCTACAGTACATACATTTAAAATATTGTTTTAGCTTCTCAGATCATCAGTAACATTTCATAATTTGCCTATGAATTTCATTAACTATGATTGACAGACAAAACTCAGGTTGTCTTTTGCATGCAAACCATTAATGCAAAATGGACAAGACAGCTTGGGAATTTCAGAAAATTTATTTCCCCCTTTGGCACTTCCTAGATCACACAGATGTATCAGATTACAATAAGGGTAGGATCAGGAGTCTAGTTCAATAGAGAAGGAAATTTGTGCTGCAAATTGTGTCTTTTTTGTAGATTGCACTATAATTTAATTAAGCCTGATTTTACACCCATTGAAGTAATTCAGAATTTATTAATTGACTTTAGTGGTCATTGGATCAAAGCGATTGTGACCAAGGACATCAGACAATTGAGTGAGGTTGGTTAATAAATGTTGCAAGCTGAGTTAAACGCTGTAGGTTCAGTAAAAGCCTCATTGAAACTGATGTTCTTCATCTGAAATTGAGACATTTAAAGGGGTACACATCCCAAACAACGCCTAATAGAGCATGCCCAGAAATTAGCACCGTGTGGGCAGAGGATCTAATAGAGTATTGTTCTGACAGGTATGTATGTGTGAAAAGAAATAGTGCGGGGTTGTGGGGAGAGGTATGTAGTCAAGAATCAGAGTTCTAGACCTGGTCTACAATTAAATATTAGATTGACTTATTGGTGATGCTCAGGGCTGTGAAAATTTGGCATCCTGAGCACTATAGTTAGGTCAATCCGATCACCAGCATAGATGCAGCTAGGTTGACAGAAGAATTTCTCCATCAACTAAGTTGCCATCTCTTGGAGAGGTGGATTAATTACATAGATGGAAATACCCATTCTGTGAGCGTCGGAAGAGTCTGTGCTACAGTGCCAGTGTCACAGCTGCTGTACTGTAGCTGTGTAGATATTGTGGCTGCAATATAGTCATATCCTCAGAAGGAAGAGAGAAAGCAAAGCAGCAGCATGTAAGCACAGTATGACCCTGTATTGCTGGTGTAGGTCTTCTCCAGGTATAGTGAGGAGTTTTGGAATATCATACAACATCCCAAATGTTGTGCTCCTTGAGCTGCATGAAACATTCTTCAACTGACTGTATAGCACAATTTAGCACCTGGTTAAAGAATTCAACTTTGAATTGTTGTTTGGGGTCTCTTATGGGATTATCCCGTGCCTCGTAATCAAAATGTCTTCTTCTTCGGTGACTCTTGCATTCTTGAATGGGTGGGAAAATAGCTTCAATGTGAAGTTCCTCTGCCAACTTCTGTGCACTCTTCAGAATGTTTTGAAATCCCTCATCTGACTGGTAAGACTGTAGGTATGACTTTGCTTTGTCCGGTTGTTCCATTGCTCCAGATATATCAAGGTCAACACCTTGGAGTCTCTTGCTTACAACATTTATTTCAAACGGTATGTCATGCCACAACACTAAGCCACACAGAAAGTTTCTGGTGATTCCATTTCACTGTTCTCCCATGAACAGTTCCTGTCATAGCATTATCCTATATAATGGCAACTATGGCATCATCTATATTCCCAATTTGGTGTTTGGAGGCGATAAAGCCTATCACTCGACTTTTTTATCGTGTGGCACTCAGTGGTTTCAGTGTCAGAGAGGATGTTCCCAGATGTTGCTTCAAAATTTGCTGTCAATGAGTTGATGCAGAGAAAAATACATAGATGCTTTGAATTACATTAAAAAATTCAGCAGCCTCACTAGAAGCTGATGCTGCATCACTGACCACCACGTTCAATGAATGAGAATTGCATGGAACAAAAAAAGCTCAAGGGTTTAACTCTCGGATCCGGGTCTGCACTCCTCTGTTCTTTCCTCTCATGTTGGCACCATTATTGTAGCCCTGACCTCTCATGTCAGCTATTGCAATTCCCATATCTTCTAGCTTTTTAAGAAGCACATTTGTCATAGCAGCTCCTGTAGTATCATCAATGTCAATAAATTCTAGAAAATGCTCTCTGAGAGTCACCATTGCAGGGACATTTTCACTAGGTTCTGTTGTTGTTACAAAATGCACCATTAAAGTCATTTGTTCCATATGGCTGATGTCAGGTATTCAGTTCAGAATAACAGAGTAATATCTTGCTGACTTCAGATCTGTCACACACAATCTTCTGTTTGACTTTTGTTGCTAGTAACAGTATGATCTCATTTTGAATTGTTTTTCCAAGGTAGTGGTGTGTGTACATTTCTTAGGTCGTGACTCTTCTTAGATGCTCCTAGAGTACAGCGTCGAACTCAGCCATCAGCTTCACAATTTTAAGGAAGTTTCCATTGTTTGGCACATACAACTGATCTGACGTGCCATGCAGTGCTAGCTTTTGGGTATCAAGCATTCTCACAATGGCAATGAGCCTTTTCAGAACATTTTGCCAGTAAAGAGACTGTGATGCAATCTTCTCTTGATGCTGATCATCTATGGTGGTCTTTAACTGTAGTCTCATCTCAAGCTCTTTCCTCCTATGGAATGCTCTCTGATGATTTGATGCCTTCTCATGGCATGCCAGATTTTTCCAGTCCTTTGTTCCTGTAGAACCCAATGTGGCTGGGACATTAGACTGGAAGAGTTTGCAACAAAAACAGTATGCAGCATTCTGAGTTTTTGAGTACATAAGCCATGACCTCTCCACTTTGTCACCATTGGAGATTTCACACCAGTAATGTGTTGGATGGAAATTTCTATTTTCATTGTCTTTGGGGAACATGAAGTTTTTCTCTTGCTGTGGCCCATGCAGTACAAGGGAGTCCCTTAGGCTACTGCTCAAGTGGGTCCAAAGCCCTGGATCCTCTAGACTTAAGGAATTAAACTCAGCAGCAGCTGTGTCTTGCGCCTCCACCACACTCTTCTCTGATTTACACTTTTCTTCAGGAATGTACATCCATGTGAGATGGAGATATGGATGCTGCAGTAGCTGCCAGGTCACCTGTACTCTGACTAACTGGAAGATCAGGCATCTCCTCACCACTCACATCCTCACTGGGTCTGGAAGGCTCACCGTGAACATTTGTGTCTATGTATCTTAGGAGAGCTCCTTCCTGCTTAGATAGAAAAGCTTCCTTTGCTTGCTTGCTTTTTCTGAACGCTGCCCCAGAGGGGCGTTTTCTTCTTTCACTCATGACTGCTGTTCTGTGCCAGCTATAGTGGCTCTCAACACTCCCCCCGCCCCACAGACTGGCACCTGAGGCAGCTGCCTCAGTTCTCCTCATGGTAAGACCAGCCCTGGGGGTGAGGGGAAAAGCAGGTGGGAGCTGGCTTAAAAGCTGGCTATCTGTGTGCACTGGCTCCTAGGGAGCCAACTGCCATCTGTGTGTAACCACTGAAATTTTCAGCCATTGCACTGATATTTAAACACATTTTAACATCCCTAATAACTGAGAATGTGAAAATGAACTGAATATCACATTTTTATTATTTATTTATATTACAGTTGCCCCAAGAAGATTGAACCAAAATAAGGGCTCCATTGTACTGGAACTATATGACCACAAGAGACAAAATCCCTGCACTAAAAGTTTACCATCTGAATTAACAAGATAGACAACACGTGCTCAGTAACAACTTGGTTTCAAATCCTCTATGCTGGCAGGCACGAAAAGAGTTAGCATGTTGGTCTCCCTAGACTAGACTCAGAAAAATGACCAAGTGCAGCATCAAGTCTGGGTTTTCACTAACAGAGCACCAATCTGTCTTGGACCCACATGTGCATTTTTGTGCTCCTTGCTCTGATATGCAGCATATCATGGCATCCTTTACTATAAAAGGAAGTGCACTACTAATGGTTGTGCTTCCTCTTGACTGCCACTGGGACCATATTGTTTATTTAATCTAGATCAGTGGTTTTCAAACTATGGGTCACAACCTACTACTGAGTCGTGGAATATCAGGCACTGGGTCTCATTGCTGCAGAGTGATCAAGGGGGTCCTAAGGCAGGATTCCTGCCTGCCTTTGCACCATAGACTGCGCTGCATCTCAGAAGCAGGCCTAGCTCCCAGATAGGTGTGGAGGGAGAAGAGCGTGCAGGGCTCCACACATTGCACCTGCCCTGCGCACTAGCTTTACACTCCTATTGGCTGGGAACCTGCTGCTTCTGGCATGGAGCACTGTCTGTGGCTCAAGGAGAAGCAGGAAGCCTGCCTTACCACCCCTGCTGCACCACTGATCGGGAGCCACTCGAGGTAAGCACCTGCTGCCCTAGTGCTGACCCATCCCCAAAAGCTGGAGCCCCCTCCTATAGCCCAAAGCTTTCCCCCTCATCCCCACCCTGGAGTAGGGATGTAAGAGACTAGTCGACTACCCGATAAGCCTAGGCTTATTGAGTAGTTGAGTCACTACTCAACTAGTCGCTTCTCCCCCCCCCCTTGCTGCCTCTGTATCAGAGGCAGCAGTGGGGGAAGCAGGAGCTGGTGCTGGGAGGAGCCACCGTAAAGCCGATTTCCCCCAGCTCTGTCTCCACAGAGGCCAGGGGAGACAGAGGCGCAGCAGGGGAAATGGTACAAGTGCGAACTGGTTGAGTTCCCGCTCATGCCAGGTTCCCCACTGCACCTCTGCCTTTTAAATGTAGTAAGAGCCATGAGCTCTTTACATTTAAAAGGCAGATGCACAGCCCGGATAGTGAGCATCCCTCACATACACTGACTAATTGAAGTTTAACATCCCTAACCCAGAGCCCAAACTTTAGTCAAATTATGTTGGGTCATGGGCATCAACAATTTTTTTCAACTGAGTCATGAGGGTAAAAAGTTTGAAAGCCGCTGGTCTAGATTTCTGTTCTTCACTCTGGCTTCACTTTTCATTCCCTCTCATCCTTTCCTTCTGCTCTCCTGGACAGCCACTATCAAATTAGTGCAGAGAAAAGAATTCCCACTGTTGTTGCATTACCTTGCACATATCTGCTGTCTGCCTATCACACCACTCAGAGGCAAAACAGATGACAAGAATGAATTGGTCTTGTTAGATTCAAAAATATGTGGATCATTTAGGTGATTGGACCAGCAGATGGCAAATGTAAAAGAACGAGTCTGAGGGCAAAGAGCCAATCTAGGGAATAAGTGCTAAATTAAATGATTTGGCATATAAAAGAACATAAGGCCAAATTTTGCCCCAGGTATACACAAAAAACCATGTTGAAGTCACTAGGAATTCATTACCTCATACCAGGCAGAATTTGACCCTTAGGAAGTTTTATGGAGGTTGAAACCATCAGCAGACTTAAGAAACTATAAGTAAGGCATTTGGTAGCTGTACTGGAGAATACAAAACAAGAAACAAAATTTGACCTTTTAGGGTGCTTGTTGTATCCTATATAGAGTGTGATATACAGGCAGTCCCCGGGTTATGTACAAGATAGGGACTTTAGGTTTGTTCTTAAGTTAAATTTGTACGTAAGTCGGAACTGGCATCCAGATTCAGCCGCTGCTGAAACTGACCAGCGGCTGACTACAGGAAGCCCAAGGCAGAGTTTCTCTGTTCCAGGCTTCCTGGAATCAGCCACTGATCAGTTTCAACAGCAGCTGAATCTGGACTCCTGGGACAGAGCAGCTGGGGCGCTGCCTGGTAGGTCCCCGCAGTGCCGCACCTCGGTGCTGCGGGGACCAACCCGGCAGCACCCCAGCTGCTCTACCCCAGGTGTCCCCAAGTCAGCTGCTGCTGAAACTGATCAGCGGCTGATTCCAGGAAGCCCGGAGCAGAGCAACTCTGCCTCGGGCTTCCTGTAGTCAGCCGCTGGTCAGTTTCAGCAGCGGCTGACTTAGGGACGTCTGGGGCAGAGCAGCTGGGGTGCTGCCGGGTTGGTCCAGTAGCGCAGAGGAGCAGCACTGCGGGACCAACCTGGCAGTGCCCCAGCTGCTCTACCACAGGCGTCGGTGAGAAAAGCCTGGTCTGCTGGGGGGGGGGGGAGAAGCGCACTAGCTGCGCCCCCCCCTCCCCAGCAGACCAGGAAGACGCGGGCGGCGGGACCGCCGAGACGCACCGCGGTCCCGCCGCCCGCATCCTCTGCGGCTTTGCTCCGTGTCTCCCTGGTCTGCTGGGCCCCCCCCCCCCCAGCAGACCAGGGAGACGCGGAGCAGCTTTTCTCGCCCCAGAGGACGCGGGTGGCGGGACTGCGGCGTGTCAGGGCGGTCCCGCTGGCCGCATCCTCCGGGGCGAGAAAAGCCCCGTTCATAAGTACGAATCCGACTTAAGTCGGATCCGCATAACCCGGGGACTGCCTATACAATATTGTTCACCCTAGCACAAGAGTGAGGTATAAGATGTATAAATAATACCCCATCTGAAGAATCTAAATTATGAAGAAAAGATAGGGCTGTTAGTCATCTTATTGGGGGGATGAAGAAAAAGAAAGGATTAGATGTTACCAAATTATTTTCAAAATGATGAGAGATCGGTAAAGGTGATACACATTTTTACATTCCTAACTTGTAGAAGTATTTTTTATTATTTAATGTATGTCTGTTATTCTTAACACACAAAAATAAAAGGGACAAGTTAGTAAATAAAAGGAATAAATTGCTTATCATTCTTTGCTCATAAAATAATACTGTCATAGTTTTGTAACTTTTCATTATGGTATTTTTATTCACAGGAAAGGGACAAGGTGCTATTTTGTGTTTGAACGTTTAAACAAAACAATTTAATAAGAGAGGAAATTGAGTTTTGTATGAGTGTAACACTTTCTATTCTTGTTGGAAGTTTGATTTCAGGTAGTTTGATTTTGGTTTCAAGCTGTTTGATTTAGGAGCACAGAGATTATGGGGAGCGTGTTTGCATTTCTGTCATTCCACATTTACAAAATAGACAAAAAATACACCTATCTGCTAGTATGTCTTTTAAGTTGTCAAAACAAGAGACAGGTTTCTCTTGAACTTTTATTTCATGCATGACCATTATATTTATTTGACATGATGACAACATACCTTTAGTAGTACTGGAGAACCTGAATAGATAGTTTTATTGATAGGGAATATCTTCTTCACAAATTATTCCTATAATGGACAACTGGCAAACATTTTACAATGTGAACTTTGTTTCCTGTTATCTGTACTTGTAGCATTAAGCAGTATAAAGGACAACAGATCTGACTGCTATAAAAATCCACTGGCAAAAGGAGCAAAAATGTACACTGGGTCCCTGCTTTGTTGCTAGTAAGGTTAATAAATTTGTCATAATAATGAGGGTGATTAACAGCATGGATTTTTTTTTCATTACACTAAATTCAGACATTCACATTTAACAATTATAGCAAGGTTTAAAATCAGTCAAAAACAAACCCTTCAAGAATTTTTTTCAAGTACTCAGTTCATTTCAGAGTCCCATCTGTTATATTACTGGTTAGTAATTGTCAACAAACTTTGAGAAACTCTAAGTTGTCTTTATTTTCCCCTCACATATGATAACTGAGCTAACACAAAGACAGTATTTCTGACCATTGCTCTGGTGATTAATTCATCACCCTGCTGTTCTTGTGGTAAGTAAATTTGAAGCTGTAAAATTATTTATGAGACACTCAGGGACCACAGGAATGTATTTGCTGCTGTCAAGCATGTCACAACAGTCCATTTCTGTTACATTTTGGTTAAAGATTTTCCATATCTAGCATTAGAATGGTGGAATTCTTTAATTAGGGAACTCCAGAGTTTGGCAGTTTTTCAGTGCTATTCTTCTGATGACCAAGAGTGGCTATTTTTTCCAAGTCAGATTAACAACAGACTAGAGTGAAAATGTCAGTGTTGCTTGGTTACAATTCGTCAGTGTGAATCAATGCTCCACACGGCTCATTCTGGATTTGAGCAGCCTGGAGATTTCTCAGTACTGTATTAGTGATGTATGCTGGGATGTGACTGGCCTAAGTAATATCTCAATTACTGTAAAGCTACCCATTTCATAGATATTTGGATGACAGATTTTGATCTTGCAGGATAAAAGGAAGCCATCCCCCTTCTGTTCTGAAATGTGATTTGTCCTTTTCATATGTGTTCATTTTTTTTAATTGTATCCTTTGGTATATATGGTTGTGACTATTTTCTTCCACTATTTAATCTGAGGAAGTGGGTCTGGCCCATGAAAGCTCATCACCTAATAAACCATCTTGTTAGTCTTTAAAGTGCCACATAGTCCTGTTTTTGGTTTTAGTTTTACAAAGCATTTCTGTTTTAGTGAAGTACGCATATTTTTTGAAAATCTATGTTTCATTTTGTCTTTAACCCTTACCTTGCTTATCTACAAGTTTTGTTCTTCAGAAATATCTTCCTTTCGAAAGGACTCAGATCTCATTCAAATCTGCCAACTATTGTTTTAATGGTTGACACAGGCAGAGCTCCTAGGAAAGAACAGTTTAACTGGAATGCCTTCCTCCTCAACCTCGGAGTGGTGCCTCTATTGCTACTTTGCACCCTCCACCTCCAATTGGAAAATTTAAGTAGCAGCATTTGTTCAGACCACACGTGCACCCTCCCTTCCTTTCTCCATCGTGGTCTGCCTCAAGGCTGTGTAACCCACAATTCCTTCTCAGCCACCTTTGGCCTCAAATAAAACATGTAGCAGTCCCATTGACTACTTGACTTTTTTTGGTAGCCTATAGATAATAATTCTTAGTTTCCTTTTTTAGTATCTGTAGAGCTTCTATTTTTCATTTTTTTTCTTTTACCATTCCCTTCCCCTCACGTCTTTTGCCTCTGGTAGGGGTATACCAGGTTTATCCAGCATCAAGAGGAGCCTGTCCTGCAGGAGGCAATTCCAGTGACAGACTGACAGACTTGTTGTGGCCAGTGCCTTAGAGGGGTGCACATTCCACAGCAGTGCACCTTCTGCGAACGCTAAAGGCTAGATCCCAAAAGGATGAGGAGCTGAAGTTGAAATATCCTCTGGAGGGTGCTCTGAGGCTGGCATCTGACCCTGGCCCTAAATCCTCTCCAGGACAAAGGTTGTCCCTGGAGCCTTCAGCCTCTATAGAGCTGGAATTGATGGAGAAAGTTGACTCACTTCCCCCACAAAACCTCCAGAAAACAGCCCGTTAGCCAAGTCTTTGACCAGCCAGAGGGGATCCCTGGCATGTTCAGTCTCCTCGCCACCAATGCCTCTGAAGCACATTCCTAGAAATCTCAGGGGCCCGGTATTATGAACTCTGTTGTATTGCCTAATGATCCAAAGGACAAAGGCACTGAAGCAACATTGCCACCTGTAATATAACAGGTTTTCTAGAGGATCAAATCAGGATGAATTGCTTAAAGACTGGGCTGCTTACAGCCCAAGACTGGGCTCCTCCACTATAAGGCACACCTAACCAGTCACAAAGAGCACTTCTGTTGCCACTTTGGCCAGCAAGAAGTCACACAAGCAATCTCCTAGACATACCAGCTTCTCCTGTGCCACAAGCAGTTCCAGTCTTTACACTGATATGCAACTAGCGCCCTAGGCGAACCATGCAATCTGTGCCCCCACCTCCAAATCCATCAATGGAGTGATATGAGTTTATGAAAACCAATCTCACCAAATCCAAACAGGTTCTACCGATCCCAAAGGACCAGCCACATTCCCAGGTCAATACCTCAGCTCTTACCCAAAAGACCTTGCATTTAGAATAATTTAGAATCTAAAATCTAATGGCTTCTTAATAAAAGAAAGAAAGAAAAGGTTGAGAGCAAAATTGTTAAAGGAAACAAATTACATACACCAATTATAAAATTCCTGGTGCAGACTTGTAGCAGAGAGGGAATAATCGTCTATCTTATAAGCCTCTGGAATACATCCTTTGTTAGGATGGGTCATCAGTCCTTCCAGGCTCAGTTCATAGCAAAGAAGCTTCTGAAGTGATGAGCTGGAGTGAAGACCAAGAAGGAAGAACCCCCAGAGCCTTCTTTATACCCTTGCCCATGTGGAGGAAATTCCATTGTTCTCTTTGTGTGAAAGAAAGCCCAAGATGGAGTTTGTCACATAAGTTACCTTTCCATGCATGACTCAGTCCTTGGCAGCCATTGCTTACATGCTGGTCTGAACATTCATAACAAAGTTCCTCATATGAATTGGCACTGTTTAAGGTTCATTGTCAGCAAATTATTGCTATTCACTTGACTAGTCAGCCTTTTGCAATAGGTGAGCGAAGTCTGTTGATACACTCCCAGAAGTAAACATTTGAAATACAAGTATAAAGCCAACACTCATAACTTCAAATACAAAGATGATACAGGCATATGAGCAGTATAAACAGAATCAACAAAGCATAAACTTTCAATAGATACCTCTCTTGGCCCACTTTTTACAAGATTTCATGAAACATACAACAGTGGTTGCAGCAAATCATTGTTGCATGACCATGTCAGAAATCCAGTAACGTCACTTACCTGAGATAAGGACAGAGACTTTACCGCCTCTTAAAAAATCAGCAATAACAAAAAAAACCTTGACACCAAGTTCTTCAAAACAGCCCTCTTCAGAGTGCACCACCGATAACGGGCCACAGGAGTTCTGTTTCTTGAGAGAACTTGTGGTTGTGGAGGACCCAGAGTCCCCACTAATTCGTCCTTGGGACCTCCCCAACTGCACCTACACTCTGACCCTCAGTCTTCCTGGTACCTCTAGGTACTACCACCCATGTGCCTCCACCCCCCGCAAGTGCCTGTCCTAGGATCCATGGGCAGTCTACAAGCCCCATGTTTCTTGGGCATTGAGTGTCTCCCAGAGAGGGTCCACTAGACATTCCAATATGGCTTCTGTGTCCAGAGCCCCACAGTGGAGCTCTGTACACAAACTGTCCCACCAGCAAATATCAGAGGGGAGGCAATTAAAGCCCTGCATGGATACAAAATTTATATTAACGGATGCAGCAGTGAAAGCAGCAACCTGTTGGACCACCACTCGCATGAGCCAGCGCCCAGTCTGGGCAGCTCCTCTGACATGACTGTGCTGCCCATTGGGGCAGGCAGCAGATTCATCAACAGTTATCCCTGGTTACACTTGTGTGTGAAAACACTTTAAACGCTCCTAGACAGGCATCTCTTCCACACAGCAGTGTGTTTTCTGATTCCCAAGACAAAGGAAGGTGAAGATGCATGCTAGATGTTAGAGTACCACATAGATATGTGAAGGCACAAAAGTTCAAAATGGTGACACTAGCAGCCATTATTCTGTCTCTGGAGCAAGGAGACAGGCTTTTTGTAAGTTTAGGACCAAAAACCAACTTATGTTTCAGCCCAACAACCTCACAGGAAATTCCTCTGATTTAATCTTTGGGCAGGACCATTAGAGAGTGACCTTATTTGGCTTCTCATCCACACCCTTTTTCAAGGTCCTCTCCATCATATCAGTGTTCCTTCATGCATTAGGTGTTCCCATCTACCCGTTCCTGGACAACTGTCTTCTGCGGGCTCGTTCCTTCCAAGACGCCCTGCAGGCCACCAAGGTGCCTGTGCACAGCTCAACACTCAGAAATCAATTCTGAACCCAGAACAATGTCAAGTTCATAGGTGATGAATTCAGAATGGTGCGAGTGAGAGCGTTCCTCCTGCTGCGTCCATCCAACATCCTAATGAATCTCCATGGATATAGTCCAGGCCAGCCCACAAATACTTGCCAGGAGTTGCCTCCAGTTTCTTAGGCGCGTGGCAGCATGCACAGTTGTGACTCCACATGCCCAGTTGCTCATGAGACATTTGCCAATCTGTCTACTCTCCAAACAGCAACAGGCTAAACCAGTTTCTATGCCCTCCAGGGCCTAACCCTCCCTGGACTTGTGGAAAGAACCGTCCAACACCGTTGCAGCCATTGCTTTCAACACGATAACTTACAGTACTATTGTGTGTAACAGACTTCAGTCTGCTCCACAACTTGCTGGGTCCAACAGTCCCTGTCCATGGGGGTCCCAGTGGGGAGCTAGGACCCTGCCCCCTGCAGACGGAGCAGCTGCCGTAAAGCAGCCTCTGTCCATGGTGGTCTGGGCTGGCCATAAACAGATGCTGCTGCCAGAGCAGCCTTTCTTCTCAGCCTGCGCGGACTGCTGTAGTCAGGGGCTGCTTCATGGCAGCAGCCCCTGTCTGTGGGAGGTTCCAGCGGGGAGCTAGGACCCCCCGCAGCCAGGGGCTGCTCTGCAGGGAGCCTGGGCCTGTCGAAGGCAGAGGCTGCATTGTGGCAGCCTCCCCTGTTCTCCCTTCCCCTGCGCTGCTGCCTCTGGAGGCAGCAGGGTGGTGGGTGGCACCAGATGGCACCACAGAGGCCTGTATCAGAGGCAGCAAGGAAGGGGAGGAAATGTGAGTAGTCGATTCGACTACTCGCTTAAAGCTAGGGATGTAACACAAGAGTGCAGGGCATTTCATTGCATCTTGCTATGAAGGATTGCAACTGCGAAATACACTTGTTCTACATTGCTGGTCTCATGACTGATGGCATTTATTCACCACATGCCTTTTCACCTCTGTCTTGTGTAACTTCTGCCAGTTACTGTTTGATTGTTTTGCTACTTATTTATGTAGCACATTTTGGGATAAAATGAGTAGGAAAAATATATTGGAATCAGGTCCATTCTTAATCTCACTTGCAAAGAATACAGACTTAGTTTCTCTATAACTTCAAAAACTAGGACCCTTGAATCCGTATATCATTTTCATAAATCTGTGTGGTACTATTTCCGTGTTTAAAATATACTTTTTATTTTAAAAAGGTCATGATAATATTCATATTAGTAAAATTGTAACTGTGACCTCAATATTTCTATTCATGCATATCAAGTTTTCTTTGACAGTAGGTAAGGGTTATAGTTTGACTTTTGTACTCTTACTACAGTTAATATACAGTTAACTATAATTGCTTTCTCTTGTTGCTTTTTAAAAATCCATCTTAATTTGAATCTCACTGCTGCGTGTGCCATGATTATTTTATTTAGCGCTTTTAAGCAGCCTCAGCATAGCATTAATATATCCACTAAGTTCTTCAATTTCTGAAGAAAGGTAAGACAGAGTAAATGAGTGAAAGAACCATTACTCTTCTACAAACATTCCAGTCTTTGGGTAATACTCAGAAACATAGTAAAGCATGTGCCTAACTTTAAGTAATAGGTTGTCCTGTTCATTGAGGCCTATACTTAAATATCTTGCTGGATCAGGACTTTAATACTCAGTCACCTCTTCTAAGCCATTGCCTGCTAAGCAGTGGCCTGTAAGGACCTAATTCTGTTTCTATGGACTGATTGTAATGGAAGAGGCTCAGGCTCAAAATTATTGTGCTGAAATAGTGTAAAAAGTTTTATACAGTTTCTGTACTGCATTAAAATACTGCATGTCAGCATATGCCATCTACTAGATTTAACTCGCTTTTAAATATTTAATTCAACTGAGTAATGAATAATTTTTTTTAAAAGTTTGCATTTCTAAAACAATATACAATTATAATTTCAGTTCTTTTATAGTGGGCACAAATAAGCCTCTTTTCTGTTTTCTAAATAATTTTTCAAATTTCCAAAATAAGGCAAGAACAAAATTTTTTTTTACTTCAGCTAATGATCATTTATTCAGATGTGCTACTTTGACCAGCTTGCAGGTACTTTGTTAGTGAAACAAAAATATTGTGAGCAATACTGTGACCACCTGCTGGAGGTATAAACTATAGTCCCTCTCCCCCCCAAAGTCAGATATCTTAAAAGCTGAAGTTTGCAACTGGATCTTGTCCATGTAAGCAGGGAAGCATATGTTTACTAATCTTGAAAAGGAAAATTGTTTTAAATTAACAAAGTTACCAGTGTCTGAAAACAACACAGTCTTTCCCCTTGCACTTCCAGATACAAAAGCATGTAAAATAAGATGAACACATTTTGAAAAAAAGTTGAGCACATAGTTGGACTTTTTCAGCTGTAACCTGCACATTTCTGCCCTCCACCCAACTAATGCTCTCATACCCTTCTTGATTATTAGCCCACACATCTATATACATATCTTCCATGCTACAGAACATGTTTGTGCATCTAGAAGGATGTTTGGATCTCTTGCACTAACTGAGGAATGGATTCCCACACTTGCCCTTTTCCTGCCAGGGTTTGTTTTCAAGCCAAGCCAGGGATGGGGCCCCCACTCTGTTCTTTGGCAGAGCCCTCTGTGTGGGTCTTATAAATACCACACCATTCCTCCAAGACACACTCGTTATGGGAGTATATGCACTTCCACGGGTGCTGATACTTGGACCTACTCTATAGAACTAGTGCAGATCTCCTGTGAAATGAAGGAAATAGCTGGGCGTGGGAATATGACTCTGGGATGGGAAAGTGTCCAGATAGGGCTGAAGAAACTGCTGTTGCACCAACTTCAATCCTTCTCACTGTTGACTTCCTGTGTAAAGGCCTGTGAGGCTACTCTAGCCTTTGGGAAGGAATATCGTTCACTGGGGAGACACCTTTTTCCTTTTTATATATTTTTGCAGTGCACAGCTAGGTGGCTGGTTTAGGATTGGGGCACAATTGTGAACTTCAAGGCATATGAGCTTCATAGAAGCCCTTTTGTAACCCTTACAAGAAAAATGCTGGTGCATCTAGGAAGAAGGTAAATGAGAGTCCTTTTCCTCTCGTCTTCATCTTCCTCTCCTCTTTGCCGGCCCTTTTTTTTGTTTTCAACACACACAGGAAATTAAATGCAAAATATAGTAATTAATAGAGTGGTGAGGTGTGGCTTTTAATATTTAAATGCATAAAATGCAAAAGTAAAGGGTTTGTGGCAACATTAATTTGCTGCATTGCACATATGCAATATTCGGAGCACAATTTTTAGAGCTTTAAGGTGTCTTTTAATATATTTTACAGTGAGGGCTATTTGGGCCAATTTATTTAGCAATCAGAACCTTTACTTTTGCATTTCCTGATTTTTGTGTGTTTAATTTCACTAACACAACACTGCACTAATGTTACATTCATTTGGAGGGATGTATTTATTTATTTATTGTTTCTGTAACTACGTAATTTGACCATCATTTGGATTAGTGAAGCACAACAAACTGATGATAAGGACAACATTTCCCCAGCATTTTTTGGTAAAACAGCTAATTCACCATAGGTTTTTGTAAATAAGCTTAATGCTTTCATGAGTGGTGCCTTACTGTTACAGAAATGATTTTATTGTTGTTTGCACCTGATGGTTCTTTGCTGCTATCTTTTAAAAGTTAAGTGATAACTTTTGCTCTGGACGATCTCTGTGTGCATATTAAACTCTGGTATTTCAAGGAAGTCATCAGAACCTAAGCTTCCTGGGCAACATCAAACTAATCTAGGAATTCAAGTCAGGAACTCCCTCCCTGTTTCCTAGCAACTCTGGGATAGTGGTGCTTTCTCCTTTGACTGAATTGTTCCGCGTCAGATAGAGGATCAGGGCAGTATTAATGACTCATACTTTGGGAGTATCTCATTGGCATAGCTTGGTGTCTGGTTGTTCCTGAAGTATATGATGTGTCGCTCAAGTCAAATGGAATCAAAACATCTTCAGAATCCTTTTGTGTGAACTTAAAAGTGCCCATGTTTTTGTTTAGTGCTTAGGTATTTGACAAAGCGAGGGATTTTGCTATACCCACCAGCAACATTTTGTTTTAGATCGAATCTGGCAAAACAAGAACATATACAGGTAAGCAGTTAAATTTCATGTTTGATCTGCTTGGAGGTTAACTTCCTTGTGTTGTAATATGTTTCTTAGCTACTCAGCTGAACAACAGTATATTGTACAAATGTTGTGCTGTCTTTTTACTTATTAAAGTTTCGTCAGGTGGTAAGGAAGAATAGTTAGGTGGAAACATGAACTGGCTCCCTACATTGTTTGCTGATCTGTTTTATGAAGTGCAAGAAACAACCTTTAAACTTCTCTAGTTAATTTATTGTCATATTTAGTAATGAAAAATCCTTAAGTGATTAGGAGTTATTGTTGCCGTATCCTCTCTGAACTTGGCTGTTATATATAGTAGCATGTTTACCAAAAGAGAAATAATTAAGTTTTTTTATGTAAGCATTGTTTGCAGTCACTGACATGCATTGCCTGTTGTATTTAAAAGCTGTATGTTGCTGCTTTTTATTTCTACCTCACTAGTGTACAAGTGGAAACTTGTTCGTAAAGGAGAACAGACTTTGCACTGTTCTTAAAATAACTAGAAGCTAGATTATTTTCCCCTTCTTCTGCTAGCTCCCTTTCTTTTACATTATAAATCTACACTACAGTTCATGTAATATATATTGAAACTCTTATCCGTTATTGATTGTGTGGCTAGTCAGTTTTCTAAAGGACAGATTTTTACAGAAATTCTTGTTTTCATACTTTGAAAAATCTTGAAATGTACACTTCTAACTTTGTGTATGTTAATTTTCTTTAGCAGCCTATACAGTTTGATCCCCAGCTGTTGAAAATTGGCATAGCTTCATTGATTACAGGGGACGTGGGCTGAGTTACACCAGCTGAGGGCCTGACTCTCTATCTTTGCATATGTAGCCTAAAGTTGTACAGTAAAAGCTTTTTGTATCCAGAATATTGAGAGATTGGCAGCAAAAAGTTCCAGTTAACTGAGGGAGGGAGTTTGGATGTGGGATGGGGTGCTGGGTGCAGGCTCTGGAAGGGAGTTTGGGGAAGGGAATTGATATACTGGAGGGGTTTCGGGGTGCCAGATCTGGGGGTTGCTCACCTCTGGTGGCTCCCAGCAAGTAGTGACATATCACTGCTCCTGGCAGAAGCACAGCTAGGTGGCTCTGTGTGCTGCCTCTGCCTACAGATACCATCCCCACTTCTCCTTTTGGTGGTGGTTCCTGGCCAGTGGGAGCTACAGAGCCAGTGCTTGGGGCGGGGGCAGTGCTCAGAATTACCTAACTGTGCCTTTGCCAGAAGCAGCAGGGACATGTCCCTAAAACTACTCCCACATCCAAACAGCTTTTCAGAGCCCATGCCCTACACCCCATCCCACACTCTGAACCCCTCGTGGCTGTTCCTGCACCTAAGAGCAGCCAGGACATTTTGCTTCTCCTAGGCAGCCATGTGGTGCCAGGTTAGGGAACCTGACAACCGTGTGCCAACCGGACCACAAACTGAATGTTCTATGAAGATTAGAAATGCTGGTTTATAGAGCTTTCTGGTTGGTACAGAGCCAGAAAATACAGCTTTTATTGTATTTGCAGTTAGTTCATTTGCAGGTGAGTTTATAATGATTTCCTTACAATCTGAGTAATAGATATTAAAGACTGGAAATCTTTAACTTGCAACCATTTTTTTAAGTGTTGGTCTCTAGCTTGGAATTCCTTAATTTGAGATGTGCAACATCTAATTTTCATATCTGCTGAGTTACTTACAGTTGCTCTTGCTGAGACTTTCAGTGCTCAGCAGTTCTGAAAACAAGCCCAATAGGTCTCAAATGAGGCATCCAAAATAGTGGCCACATAAGAAAATTTTGACCTGGATATCTTGATTCTGATACTGAGGTCCCAAATATATACAGGCAGTCCCCGGGTTACGTACAAGATAGGGACTGTAGGTTTGTTCTTAAGTTGAATCTGTATGTAAGTCGGAACTGGCGTCAGCCGCTGCTGAAACTGATCAGTTTCAACCGCAGCCAGTTCTGACTTACACACAGATTCAACTTAAGAAACCCAGGCGTCCCCAAGTCAGCTGCTGCTGAAACTGATCAGCGGCTGATTCCAGGAAGCCTGGGGCAGAGCAACTCTGCCTCGGGCTTCCTGTAGTCAGCCGCTGGTCAGTTTCAGCAGCGGCTGACTTGGGGACGCCAGGGGCAGAGCAGCTGGGGTGCTGGGTTGCTTCTTTCAAGTAGGAATAAGAAATCCTACGGAAAAGGCTTTATTTTCCGGAGAATAACGTCTAGACTGGCGCTTTTCTCCGGCTTTTCCCCAAGCCAGAAAAAAGCGACAGCCATGTTAATGCAAATGCCGCGGGGGATATTTAAATCCCCCGCGGATTTGCCTATTCCAACGTGCTACATTAGCATCCCTTTTCCGGAAGGGATGCCAGTGTAGACGTAGCCCCCATGTTTAAACATCTGTCTAACATGACATCATCCTTCCGGAGCAGCCGCTCCCGCAGGTAGCGATCCCAAGTGCCACAGACTGTCCAGTCCCAAAACGGGGGGGTCTTTCAGATCCCCAAAACTACATGCAGCAGCCAGTGTGTTTAAGACTAGTAATATAGAAGTCTGTTCCCTCCCCTTCAGATTAGTCTCTTTTGAGAATTCTCTGTTGCTTCACAGTTTCAGGCCTGTGAACAGCTTGAGCGCTTCGTTCTGTTGGCTCCATTTCTAGGCTAGGTTTGTGTCTGCAAAATCCATGGGGATTCATACTGAATTCCATGGCTCATACTGCCAGCTGCTGCACTATACAGAAATCACAGCTCTGGCATTAGCACCCTGTTCCATTAGCAAAGAGTGAAGCTTGAGTGCAGGTTCAGTTGAACAAGTGGAAGTGTATTAAACTCTGTGCACTAGTCTGTCTGGGTATGTCTACACTACAATGTTAGTTCGAACTAACGGACGTTAGCTCGAACTAACATTCATAGGCGCTACACTAGCGCTCTGCTAGTTCGAATTTAAATCAAACTAGCGGAGCGCTTAGCTCGAACTAGGAAAACCTCATTTTACGAGGATTAAGCCTAGTTCGAACTTACTAGTTCGAATTAAGGGCTGTGTAGACCCTTAATTCGAACTAGTGGGAGGCTAGCCCTCCCCAGGTTTCCCTGGTGGCCACTCTGGCCAACACCAGGGAAACTCTATGCCCCCCTCCCGGCCCCGGACCCCTTAAAGGGGCACAGGCTGGCTACGGTGCCTGTGCCAGGTGCAAGCCTGCCAGCACCCACACAGCAGACCCTGCACCTGACACGGCACAGAGCCACCCACCCGATGTCCCCCAGCCTACCCCCTCTTCCCGGGACCAGGCTGGCGGCTCCCGGGAGCTTGCCCGGGACCGCAAGAGGCGGGCACCTTCCTGGGCTAGTGCAGACATCGTGGACCTCGTCCACGATCTCCGCACTAGGCACAGGAAAGTGGCCATCTAGGGCAGGAGAGCTGCCAGCCTGGCCACCCAGGAGCAGGTGTGCATGAAAATCAAGGGGGTCCACTGAGACGCCCGACCCTGAGCCCTGAGCTTACAATGACCGTACTGGGTCAGACCAAAGGTCCATCTAGCCCAGTAGCC
This sequence comes from Pelodiscus sinensis, assembly GCF_049634645.1. Lineage (NCBI taxonomy): Eukaryota > Metazoa > Chordata > Testudines > Trionychidae > Pelodiscus > Pelodiscus sinensis. The sequence continues at coordinate 229,024,339 of NC_134711.1, read as the reverse complement.
TGTCTGCTGACAGCGGCCAACCCTAGGGACCCTGGAGGGGATGGACTGAAGACAGTGACCAAGCCATTTGTCTCGTGCCATCCCTCTCCAGCCTTCCACAAACTTTGGGCAGGGACACCACTCCTACCCCCTGGCTAAGACCACTCCATGGACCCAATCTCCATGACTTGATCTCACTTCCCTTTAAACTCTGTTCTAGTTGTAGCCTTCACAGCCTCCTGCAGCAAGGAGTTCCACAGGTTAACTATTTGCTTTCTGAAGAAGAACTTTCTCTTACTAGTTTGAAGCCTGCTACCCATTCCTTTCCTTTGGTGTCCTCTAGTCCTTCTTTATGGGAACTCATGAAGAACTTTTCTGAATGCACCCTCTCCACCCAACCCCTGCTTTTAGAGACCTCTATCCTGTCCCCGCTCCATCTCCTCTTTTCTAAGCTGAACAGTCCCAGTCTCTGTAGCCTCTCTTCATCTGGGACCTGTTCCCAACCCCTGATCATGTTAGTTGCCCTCCCCTCTCCCAGCCTTTCTCTTCCCCTCTCCCACCTCCTTTTCCCAGTCTCCCCCAGTTTTGTTCAATAAAGACAGAGTCAATGTTGGAAGAAACGTTATCTTTATTTTGTACATCAGGAAGGGGGGCTAGGGAAGGGTAAGTGGAAGGAGGTGAGGGAGGAATGGGGCACGAGCCCCCGATGGGGAGGACTGGGCTGGCTCTGCGGGCTTCTGGGGGTGGAAGCTCTCCCGCAGCCCCCCAATTGCCCCCTCTCCCCAGATGGCAGCCTGCGGCAAGTGCAGCCGGGCTGATGGCCGAGTGCTGTGATGTGCCCAGTGTGGGTACTCTGGGCACTCCAAGCCAGGACTGGTTTTCAAGCGGGGCACCCCTTAGAACTGTCTGTCCGGGGTGGGGTCGGGTTCCTTTAAGCGCAGCCCGCGGCTAGCCTGAGACAGCATCTCCACGCTCTAAGTCCTCCTCTGATGCCCTGCCGGCACTGCTTCCGGCCATCCTTAACCCCGGTTCAGGGTCCACTCAATGTGGACATGCTAGTTCGAATTAGCAAAACGCTAGTTCGAACTAGTTTTTAGTTCTAGACGCGTTAGTTCGAATTAGCTTAGTTCGAATTAACTAATTCGAACTAAGTTAGTTCGAACTAACTCTGTAGTGTAGACGTACGCTCTTTGTGGCTGAGTTGTTTTCCTCATATGTCCTGCTTTCCCTGCTGTTGTGGTGGTGCCCCCGGAATAACATTCCCTCTGGGAACTTGGCCCTTTTGACTCTAGTTCCACTGTTTGAGATACCATTCCCATGTCAATTCTGAGTTCATATCCTTAATCTGGAGCAGAGATAGTATTTATTTTTCTAAATTCCAAGATAGGAAAAAAATTGGTTGCCTGAAAAAATTGTCTATTTCAAACATTAAAATACAAAGATAGTTAATTGCATAATCCGGTATTAAGAAGAAAAGGTTTGTATGTAGAAAGTGAGGAGTCTACCAGACTAACAGAATCTGTTAATTTGTAAAAAACTCATGGTGCTTTTTGATTAAATTTAGAAGAAAGATTAACACAGGAGGAGGAACATAACAATGTAGCTTGATAGGAAGTGGACAGAAAGTAGCCCTTCCTGCTGACCACAAAATTAATCGTCTACTTTCATTGTGAAAAGGTTCTTCAATTTAGATCTTGTTTTGGAGAGATGCTGAAATCAATTTGGAGGCAACTCTGTGGATATGGCTTGCATTCACAATCTCTTGCCATTTTCCCTGAGCTAATGTTATCAGGTTGACATGCATTCATGATGGAGAAAGCAGGAACACCGCTAGAATGTAATCTATCCACCTCCAACCTATGCTCAGCACAAGAGAGTCACATTCAGCAGCAGGGAGGAGAGAGGAATTAAATAAAGTGGCAGTAATTATCATTAAAAAGCTACAGCGTGTACTCCTTTAGAGTGAGTCTAGTGCAAAGTGTTCAGCAGCCTGTTCTGCTTTGCTTTAGGCCCCTGGGTTTAGTGAAATGAGAGCATGTGGAATGTGTTTACCGGGTAATAGTTATTGTTAAGTAAGTGAATTCTGTTGCCTGGGGAGATTTCAGCAGTTGAGATTGTGGTGGCAGTGGCAGCACTTCCTGGATATTGTTTGTGTATGCTGGGGAAAATGCTGGACTCTGAATTAGCAGGTGAAGATCTTGAGAGTGAATGTGAGGAGGAGTGAAGAATGGTGAAGAAGGTGCCCATGCTCCTCGTGAAAATGCCTTTTCTTCAGACCGGTGTTGCAGCATCCATATCCCACTTGCTTTTCCTGGCTATCTGTTGCTACGATGATTAAGGAGGAGGACTGGTCCAGGGACTGGAAACATGGCTTCTTTTTACAAGTGCCTCCGAGGTGACTTCAGGTCAGAGCATAATAGCAGCAGATTGTGCAGAGTGATGTGGTCTAGAATGAAGTAAAAACTATAGGCTGCAGGTAGGGGGGCAGTATTGGCATCGTGGATGAGTAGATAATTGAAATCAGCCTTCTCAAACTCTGTCTCATATTAGATGCCATGCTGTTGTTTCTTTCTACAGAAACACAAAGGATCATCTAATCATGAAACTGTTTAACTCTGTGTCCACTAATGGCTTTCTTTGTTTATAATAAGCAATGTTAGGCCTATTTCTATTTTCTGTATAGACATTTACTTAGACTGTTCTTACCTTTGTACTTTAGGAAGTCTAGACTAAGAAGTGTCCACTTCTCTACTATGGCATGGACTTTGTCTCTTACTTTTCAGTCTTCACTTTTCAAAACAACAGCTATTGGCCTTGGGATATAACTGTGTAATGCAGAAAGGTATTGCATATAGAGATTACAGTGAAACGTGAAAAGATTTTGTTACTGTTAGTTCCTAATGGAGCTTAAGAAAATTCACTGATTGGATCACATATTATAAAGTTGGAAGCAAATAGTCAATGCATCATGGAAGGGCTCAGAAATGATTAAAATGTGCAGGATGTATGAACAATGGGCTGGGTTCAAACCTTCTGTATGCAGGTGCAATTCCTGTGACTAATTTGGTCCACTGAGCTTTGTTAAAAGCAGCTAAAGCTCACGTAAGGGCCTGATCCTCTGAAGTACAAAACACTTCCTGCAAAGTGCCAAGCATTCATAAACTCCCATTGAGCTCAACATTTCAGAAGATCAAGCCTTAAAAGGGTCTAATTGATGTACCTACTTGCATTATGTACAATGCTGTTCAGTTCTTCAGAGCTTACTTTCAGGAGTGTTTCTTTCACCTAGAAAGTGAGTGTGTGTGTGTATAGTTTTATATTCCTGGCTTCAAAGTGAAAGGAAAGAACATTAAATTGCACAAATGATAGCATATAATTTATGAAGCCATTTAGACTCAATAACAATTTGACTTTCTACTAAATCTGAATACTAATAGGCCTTTAAACAATTGCTTTAGTAAAATAGTTTCAGGAATGTGCCTATAATGAAATTCAAGTATAATTGTGATTGCTGACTGTGGAGTTTAGATGTAATTCTGTAGTTAAACTAAGACATTCTACTTTTTTTTATTGGTTTCAAAGGGTATGTGCAGTAAGTTTACAATATTTGTACTGAAACTCAGCTCTCAGTCACTGTAGTATGCTTATGTGTGAAATGCTGCACTGTCCATTGAACAAGGTTCTTTTTTACGCTATAGGAGGGTTTTTTTAGGAGGTATATTGGATACTATTTTAATCCCATTTTAAGAGCAAAATCTTTAGTTCATTTCTATCTGCGAAGCACACTTGAAACGTGTAGCTATTTAGCTGTTCGTGCTGCTAACTATGCCGTAACAACATTCTGACTTTCTGGGGTCTTGAAACTTCATACAGCATAGCCATCATTCCAGTGTTTGCTCCAAGAAAGGAAAAGAGACGCTATCCTGTTACCATATCAGACAGTCATTACAATGCTTTCTACTGTATAGAATAAAAATGAAAAACTTTGTTTTAGATCAGGAACTTTGTAAAAAAAGAAAAAAATTAATGTGTGGAGGGATTATGTAATGAGTTTAGTGTATTCTCTGTTGATTAAACTTTCTCTTTTTCCCCATATGATTTTTTAGGTGGAATTTTGCTTTTATTTGCATCCTGTCTGGAAGGGGTGGAAGCTAAAGCTATCTCTTGCACAAGGCATGACTTTTTACAAGACATGCTCTATTCTAACTGTATGTTATTGAGCTCAGTAGCTTTCAGTTACATGGTAGGGAAGAATAATTTCCACCATTGCAGGAATCACTGGGTGCAATTCTGTGGGCTGTGTTATGTGTCAGATTACACGCTTAGGCTGTGTCTACACTGCACCCCTTTTCCGGAAAAGGGATGCAGATGAGACAAGTCGGAATTGCAAATGAAGCGGGGGATTTAAATATCCCCCGCTTCATTTGTATAAACATGGCTGCCGCTTTTTTCCGGCTCGGGGCTTTGCCGGAGAAAAGCACTAGTCTAGACGGGATCTTTCGGAAAATAAAGCCTTTTCTGAAAGGTCCCTTTTTCCTGATTTTAAGAGGAATAAGGGACCTTTCGGAAAAGGCTTTATTTTCCAAAAGATCCCGTCTAGACTGGCGCTTTTCTCCAGCAAAGCCCCGAGCCGGAAAAAAGCGGCAGCCATGTTTATACAAATGAAGCGGGGGATATTTAAATCCCCCGCTTCATTTGCAATTCCGACTTGTCTCATCTGCATCCCTTTTCCGGAAAAGGGGTGCAGTGTAGACACAGCCTTACAGTGGTCCCTTCTGACTTTAGATATATCACTCTGTACATTAATTGTTACAAATGTGCAGTCTCCTTTCCCCAATTTATTTTCTAACACAGGGCTACTCAACAGGTGGCCCGTTTGTTTGCGGCCCGCGGTGTGGTTTGGGTTTACGCGGGGCTCAACACGCAGCCTGAGGGTTGGATCCTTTGAATATGGCCTCCACTGGGAACATGCTCCACAATGGTGAAGCATCTCCCAGGCGGGGTGAGCACTGAAAGACACAAGTGGACGGGCTGGCTGGAACAGATGGGTACAGGGTGTCAGCATTTCTAGCCCCCAGGGAGGAGGTGCCAGGAGCGCCGGGGCATTGGGGGAAGTGCTCTCTGCTTAGCCTTGTGGGCAGAGCCTCAGAGGTGCTGACTGGCTCACGCTGGCCACATTTGGGTCCAGTAGCACAGCTTAAGGCTTAATCTTTGTATTCAGGCCCATCAGTGTGAAAAAAATCTATTTCCATATATTTGCATATATTTTGCATGTATATGCAACCACACTTAAGTTGCAGCCCTTGGCATGTGCTGTAAGTATCATTGTGGCCCCTGGGGCTTCCAAAGTTGAGTAGCCCTGTTCTAACAGGTGGTTCTGGAGGAATGTTTGTAAAGCGTTTCTCTCCTTTCCTTTTGACTCAGAGAATAAAGAATGGTCTTTGGTTTGGTTTGGAAGCATGAAGGAGAAAAGTCGCAGATTTCCCCCTCCCCCACCCTCTGTGGAAATCTGTTGTGTTTGTAATAGAGAATGGAATGTGCTGCTGCAGCATTAGGTGTTCTGAGGATTCTTCACAGAGGGTCTGCACATTCTTTAGAAATCTAGAATTACAAATGCACCAGGGATGAGAGTTCAGGTTGCCTGGTGACTGAAGTAAAATGCCAAATCAAAGTTAAAGAATTAAACGAAGAAGCTATGTCTCGCATATCTGACCAAGCACTCTCATAAGAAAACAGAAGAGGCAGTAGGTGCAGTAGGTGTAACTATTTTTCTGTCCTGCTCTGTGATGACTGAAACACAGGTCATGGCAAATGTTATGCACAAGTCTTTGTTAAGGGTGTGTGTGAAAGCACATGTATTCCAACTCCCTCCTCTGTTTTTCTGCTCTTCTCATATTATATTTGAGGTCCTTAGGTAGTACGACAATACCAGCAGGGATCATGGGCCATGTTCAATTTGGCTTCGTACAAACTAGTCCCCTATGCCTGAGAGGTCATTACTAATATGACAATATGAAAGGGGGAAATTAATTGGCAGGGGGGAGGAAAACAGGTGCCTTCATACAGATCTGTAGCCGCGATGGTTTCAGTAGTCAGAGCTAGTGCTGCCTCTATCAGGGTTTCCTGCATCTACATCTTTGGTATTGTAATAGAAACATGTTGGTGCCCCTTGGCTCTGCTCCTTTGTGAAGGAAAGAGCAAACCACCAAAAGGTACTTCTGTTTGCCTGAATTCCATGAACAGGAGGCCCAGGTTTCAGACTGGGGGATGAGAAGAAGATAGGGAACTTCTGGCTCACTTCACAGGAGCCTAAAAAAAAGCATTTTTCTTAATACAGGTTGGACCTTTCTGGTTCAGCACCCTCAGGACCTGAGTGGTCCTAGATGAGGGATTTTGCCAGACTGGGAAGATCATTTCTGACCCCCCTGCTGCTGGCCCCACCCCATAACCTGCTGCTCCACTGGCTTTTCCGGGCAGCCCTGATGGGTCATGCTCCGACCTTCCAGGCTCCCAGACTGCCCCCAGCAATACAGCGAGTTCCTGGTTTCCAGTGCCCGCCCCCTGGGCAGCCTAGCTGGCCTGCTCACTGGGCACCCCTACATCATGATGGGCTCCCAGCCACCCCCCCACCCACCGCAGTGTGCAGGGACTCTCTGATCCTGGAACATCCATGGTCCTTCTGGACCATTGATGTTGCCACACTAAAGAGTCCTGGTTTATAAAGGTGCAACCTGTATTATAATGTGCAGTCAGGGATGTGCAAAAGAGGTTCATAGCTGGAGATGTGTGGGTTTGGCGGGGTTTTAATGTTAGTAGGTACAGGAGGATTTATCAACAGAAGGACGGAGGTAGTGGTTGGCTTGGAAGTGCTTGTCACTGAGGAAGTTGAAGAAGGGTTTGGAAGCCAGGAAGAGAGGGCTGGGTAGAAGGCACTCATCACTAGAGGTTTCGGCTGGACTGGATATTGAGTCGGGTTATGCTTTTCACTAGTGGATATTCACTTGATATATTTCCATTCTTCTGATTTTTTCCCCCTTCCCCTCCAGTGATCTTGCAGGTTCCTCCTTCTGCCTACCATGGTATCTTCATGATCCTCCCTATTACCAGAGATAAACTTGGGGTTTAGCTGGCTATTATGAAGGTAAAAAATTGTTTTGTTTTTGAACCTGATCACTCCAAATTCTGATCTCCTGGGATTTGATTCATCTGACACCACAGTAAGTCTGGCGTTTCAGAAGTTCAGGGCAGTGGAGAATCACAACTGTGCTGAGGCCCATGAAGGTCTGTTCCTTCCTCTTCTGTTGCTAGAGAAGCTTTGTTCATTTTCTGGGCTTGCTCCCTCCTAAAGGTTCTCACTTTTATCTTCCTACCCATCTATGACTGCAGGGAAAGTACTGGGTGGGGCTTAACCTCACATTAGATCTGTGGAAACAGTTAGGGAAACCTTCAGTTGTACCCTAAATTGCCTGCTCTGGGGGCTGCTTCTTCTGTTCTGCTGTAGGACAAGTGCCATGGTGTCCAACATGCTAGCCACTAGTCACTTGTGGCTATTTGGCAGGTTGGATGTGGCTAGTTCACTATAGCAGCAGCCACTGCTTCAGAACTGGTTGGACACCATGGGACAAGTGTTTTATGGATTTGTGACCTTGTTTCATTCCTAAAGGTCCTGATTTTACCTTCTCTGATCCATATGATTGGGGAGGGGATTGTGAGGAACCTGACCTATGGAAGATGCCCCTTATGTCAAGACTAGATCTGTGGAGAAGAATAGAGAGACCCCCAGTTGGGTGCTTATTCCCTGGATCTGGTGTGGCTTCTGTTGCTTCAGCTTCTGCAGCTAAAGATTTTGTCTGGCTTTTGGGCTTCCTTGATGGCTCAAGAATGTATGCATTTGCCTACCTGAGCCCACATTAGCACAATGCTGTAATCTAAAGGTACACATTTTAGTACATTTCACAATATTTTGAAGATTAAGGGCCAGATCCTCCACCCACTGAAGTTATGTTTATCTATGCTTTTAAAATACTCTTTATATTGAAGTTTTTCTCTAGCAGTAGAATGTCAAAGCAGAAACAAAAACAGCGGGTCTGTGTTACTGACACTCAGCTCAGTTGTCATTTTGTCCAGTTGCTGATATTTCCCCCTCTCCTCAGGTTGGTACACTCAAAAAATTTACAGTTAGCACATGACCACATTATCTATTGCATTCTCTTCTTTTATCTTTTTCTCTCAACTCTAAAGCCTTACGTCTGAAATGAGTTAATTTTTGAAAAGTGGTCAGGAAGGAAGAAGGGCAAAGAGATGAAGAAATTATCTTGTCTAGGAAAAGTTTGGTACTGAAAAAGTCAGCATTGTAATATTTTGCAATTTATGTGACAGTGTTTTGTAATAAATTGATTAACTGACTATCTGGAGCATATCATTGTGGAAAAAATGCAAAAATGCTATTAGTGGTGTGATCAGTCTTTCTCTAGCTAAGACAGGATCATATAAGAGGGCAGTTTAAGCAGTATGTAGTCTTACTGATGCGGTGCAACAACTCAGAATTGGTGCCTAACTGGACACATGAAACAATAGACACATAAGTGTTACATGAATCTTTGCTTTGGGGAAGCTGTGGAGCACCAGAAGCTGCCTAGAAGTGCGGAACGGGTGGTAGTGTTCCCTATAAGCTGAATGCTTTGGTGGCCACCGAGGAGAGATTTGTTACCTGTCCTTGGACCAGCCAAGGGAAAAACCCAAACAAAGGGTGGGCTAGAACAGCGCTAAAGCTTTTTTATTAACACCGATTCTAAAGGGTACGGTAATGCTCACACACACATCACATTCATGCTGGTAATTTGGAGGCAGGCTGCAGGTGTGGCATAGGTTACTTCCAATTTCACAGGTGGCTGGAGTTGGCCAGGTGTAAGCTTCCTGGAGATGGATTGTGAGGCCATGACAATCCCTAGAGTCCCTCTGGATCCACGGGAAGGCCTTATTGCCTCTAGTTCAATCCTGAGTTTCATGTGCTATTACATCGCTGCTGAAAAGAGATTCCTACCTGGCCACTCATTATATTAATTTACATACTTTGCAGGGGTTGAACTGCTGTTTGATTGGGTGTTTCATATTCACACTTCTTCACTCATTCCATAGATTAAATACATATTCATAACCACAGATATAATTAAGCAGTGTGGTTTCTCAGCAAAGTCTGGCATTAACAGCTTTAATATAACAGGAAGCCTAACATAAATTGTATTGAGAGAGCCAGAACCAATTGGGGGTGGGGATGGCCGTGTCCAGCTGGCTACAAGATTCAGATGCTGCCCAGCTGATTAGCAGAGCGAACCACAGCTGGCAGCATGTGTTTCTGCTGGTTGTGCACATCTTCATCTGCTTCAGTGCATATAACAAAATTTATTCTGCACATGGATGGAAAAAATTAGAGGGAACATTGGTTAGCAATGTCTGGACCAAGGTTCCCTGTAAGCTGCGCGCTTGCGCAGCAGTTCAGAAGTCCCACGCAGGCAGGGAGCTCAGCTGATTTTCAGGTGGAGGGGCATCTCACTGAGCAAGCAGCTAAATGGAGCTAGCTGCCTGCTTGAATCGAGGTGGTCCAAGAGCCAGTAAAAAGGAAGATAAGGAGATAATTAGTGGCTGGGGAGATGGAGCAGGAGGAAGGGAGTAATTAATTAATTGGCTGAAGAGGCGTCAGAGGGGAGTTTAGACCAGTGTTTCCTGAAGTGTTCCATGAAATCACTTTCAGAAACACATTAACTGACCTCCCTGGTTTATTTATATACCGGTGCCATGGCCACAGAGCCTCACGGCTCCCATTGGCTCCGTTTCGTCCTTTGCAGCCAAGAGGAGCCGTGGGAAGCAGTGGCCCAGCGCCAGTACGTAAACACCCGGGGCAGCCAGTTAATGTGTCTCTGAAAGTGACTTCGCAGAACACTTTCAGAAACACTGGTTTAGAGCATCCCTCTGCAGAAGGAGAGAGAGGCAGAAACTCAGCACTCAAGCCTCCTGGGAAGGGGGAGATAAGGGGCTGACTGCATAGGCTGAGGTTGAGGAAAGAGGGGGAGTGGGTGCTGGCATTGGTGCAGTGAGATGGAGGTAGGGGGCAGTTTGTTTGGGATGTCTGACTACCTGCAGTCCTCTCTGTCTGACTGGGTTGCTGGGGGAGCAGGCTGCAAGGGAAGTGCGTGAGCCAAAACATTTGCATGATTGTGTTTCAAACTAAGTTTGCATAAGGTGTTAATGGCTTAAGATAAAAAAGAAAAAGATTCTTTTAAAAGAATGTTTTTGGAGTGTTGCAGGTATCTAAAACTCTGAATTTAATATTTTAAAAATCTGTGTTACTAATTAATCCATAGTATATTGTATTGCATTAAGGCCAGATCTTTGCTATTTGGTAGAGTTCTGGCTCTTATGAGTCAGAAGTAGCAAGTACTAGCTTGAGCTGTTAGAAAGGTTGATACATGTACTCCAAGGGTAGTGTTCATTTTCTTTTTTATTTAATTTCATATTAAATGTTGCATGCATTGCTCCATGTTAAATATCCCTTGTTTTAAGATTTTTTCCTGCTTAAAATTATGTGTTTTGTTTGGATTGGTGGTGTGTGCGCGCACACACACACACACACACACACACACACACACACACACACACACACACACACACACACACACACACACACACACACACACACACACACACACTCTCTCTCTCTCTCTCTCTCTCTCTCTCTCTCTCTCTCTCTCTCTCTCTCTCTCTACCTCAGTATTGGTGTTGCACATAAGAAAATTCAACCCGCCCAAGGATAGGAAATGTTAGAGGAAACACTGCTCTGGACCATGGCCCTCTCCCCACTTAGCTTCTTCCTGATGCCTTGTTCCATGCTTCCTCTTTTCCCCAATGGCCCTGCCTTCTCTTCACTGCCCAACCCCAGCCTGGTTCTCTGCTATTCCTTATTGCCTCTTCCCATCCATCCTGAGCTCCTTACTACCCTAACGTCCCCTGGGGCTTCTTACTGTCCCCTCTTCAGGTTTCTTACTGCCCCATTATGCTTCCCCCCCGTCCTCCCACCCCCAGGGTTCAGCCTTAGGCCACCCTTCGTGACTGCCCTGTAATACCATATAGCAGCACAGAGGTGCACAGTGCCAGTGTGGTCAGAAACTGATCCCAGCTGGCAGGGAATTGCCATTAGAGGGCACCCAGACTTCTCGCTACTTCTTCCTGGCAGAGGTGCATGGGGGAAGAGGTGAATAGTGACAAACAGATACTGCCTTCCTCCCTCCTCCCCCCCAGATGTTCCTCTGCCTTTCCTTAAGGGGCTGTGAGGGGGGAGCAAGGCACAACCCTAAGCACTCTGTGCATGCAAGTCACTTTCCTCACCTTAGGAAGCAGTGAGGCAAGCATCAGGAGCTGCCTTTCCCTTATGGGGAACGCAAACTGGATGAAAATGGAGGTGCAAAGGAACAGGGACAGTGAGCAGTAGCACCAGCTGCTCTGTGCAGCTGGCTCAGTTTCCCCACATGGGCACAGGGATTAGGGGCAATGTGAGTGAGGAACCCTCAGAGGCAATAGAGAGCAATGCACCCCTAAGGGCCAGAGGCACCAAAAAACAAGTTCACCCAGGTTGCTATTTTCAATAAGGTCGGCTCCTGATCACACCACAGGGGGCACTGAGAGAAGAAGGGGGAGAGGCAGCTTGCGGGGGCGGCTCCCTGGAGAGCTCAGGTTAAGCCAGAGCTAGGCCACAGGAGGCAGGAGCTCCATGGCTGCTGCTGTTTCCCCTGGCAGTGCAGAGGGCGGTGTGGCTCATGTGGTTCACATTGCCAGTGGGTGCTGGCCTCCCGGGGTTAGCGCTGAGGGGAGCCAGGCACGGGCACCTGCGCTGTGTAATCAGCTGCACTGACACCCATCCCATCAGCATCCTGCCCCAGGCTCTCTACCTGGCCAAGTGCAGCACCACGGGTAGTCCAGAGACATGCCTGCGGGCAGGAAGAGCCATAGTGCCACACTGGAGGCAGGCAGGGGGAAGAGGTGAAGTGATGCTGGGCAGGGCCATGGTCTGGACACCACTACCTCCCCCAGGCAGCTTCCTGTGCTCCTGGCCAATGCGCCACCAAAAGGAGGTGACCCGTGCCACATCCAGCAATTGTCCCTTGCCTGGCCAGCTTTTGTAATTTGAGGGAGTTTTAGCTCCTCCCCGCAAACCTCTTATACACAGATGTAAACTGCCCTGGATGATATTGCCTGACCCTTTTTAAGGTTCGGGGGTAGCCAAGTTAGTCTGTATGGGTATGTCTACACATCAAAGTTAATTCGAAATAGCTGTTATTTCGAATTAACTTTACTAACGTCTTCACAGCCAAACCGCTATTTCGAAATACATTTGAAATAGTGGCACGCTTATTTTGAATTTGGTAAACCTCATTCTATGAGGAATAACGACTCCAGCCTCAAACAAGAACACTCCTCTCCCTCCCTCCGCCCCAGAGCCCTTAAAGGGGTTGACTCTGGCCACAGTGCCTGTGCCAGCTCCAATCCTGCCAGCCCAGAGCCAGCAGTCACTGCTCCTGACCCAGTGGCCCCAAAACATGAGCCAGCAAGCCACTGGCAGCCAGCCCTCCCCAGTTTTGAAAATCTGATTCTATATAACTCATCCAAAGTTCCATAGAGAATCAGCGGCTGAATGAGAATAGACTCCAGGAATCCTGACTCTGTTGTACCATACTCTCTAGACAAAATTAAATACCACATAACATGTTTTCATTTGCATTTCATCCATTTGTGATTCCTCTTTTGCAATTCAGCAGGAAAATGCAAATGCTCATTTATTTAAATAAGCAATTAAATCCTGATTTGCCAATGCCAGCCTAAGACTCCTTCCCCTGCAGGAGTGTGACTGGTAATCATCAAGATACAGACACACCCTTGTTGTCATAGTGACACAGTATGTTTTCATAACATAATGACTTTAATGAGAAACTACTGACCTTCTGATCCACTGAGCATTGTGTTCTTTCATGCAAATTAATGTTTATGGTTGTGATAAGTCTTTAACTGTTAAATCAAATACCAGTTCTGAATCCATCCACAAATGTTTATCAACTGAACATTCCCACACCTTGGTGATTTGACATCCTAATCAAAGTCTGGCTAGATTTTAGGGTGCTGGCATACAGGCATTGTAGATACTTTGTAGTTTAAAATAATAGCGAGATTTATTATCTCACAGGGTTAGGAACTTTGATAAGTGTAAATAATATAGTACATCTGCCCCAAATTTGCAATACTCACTTACTGACTACAGAATGATTTTTTTTCTAAAAATGGACAAGTAATATTGTTAATTTCCTTATGAGTTTTTATAACGTTTCAGTGTGACCCTTTCTGACATTTTTTGTAAGTCTAATATTTTTTTCTGATCCCTCAAGAAACTTCTCTGTTTATGTACTTGTCATCAAATTGTTTTATCATCCAAAAATTTACTTGATAAAGTGACTTCCAAATATGCACAGAACAAGTGGTCTGTGCATATTTGGAAGTCAAATATGTGTGTAGGATGTTTAGGATCTATAATATGCCTGATCTTCAGCTCATGTAAATCAAAGTGAATGGAGCTATGCCAGTTTGCACTAGCTAAGCCTTGTCTGTAGTTTATACAGGGACTGCAAGGTCCAAAGAGCTCACACTGTCTATAGATAATACCAAAAAAGACAATTGCAAATAGGAGGGGAGCTAAACCAAAAAAAAAAATTCTCTCTGAAGAGGTGATTCACACACTATGGAAGAAGTTAAAGACTTTATTTTCTGTCCGCTGAAGCCAGTGACAGAGTGCTCTTAGAATGAAATAGGAGTAGGATTAGGGGTAACCATAATATCCTATAGAATTCATTCCAATATTACCTAAAGCATTTTGCCTCATGAATGATGTTTATCAGTCTGGGTGTATACACTTACTTACACGTATCATTTTATAGTAATCAAATGACCCATTTAAACTAACTTTTCTTTAAAACAAATAAATACATTTTTTTCTTACATCAGTGACTGTCACATGAGTTCCACGAGAATAATGGATGCTAAATTGCGAGAAGCTGAAGGATGTGCTGAGGACAATTCAGGTAGAGTGTCTACTTTCCCTGTGTATATGAAAGTATTCATTCACTGTTAGAATTCTTGAGTTTCAGTACTGGGCTCCTCAAGGTAGTGATTCTATTTATGTAGGAAATGAGTTTTCTTGCACTCAGAATGATAATTTTGGGACATTTTCAGATGGTTAAATTAAGACACTTTCTCTGTATGAAATTCAGGTGTGGTGTAAATTAGCATAATTCTTTTCACGTCAGTGGACTTGCAGCATGTCTGACTTTTCACCCTTTGCCTCTAGTGACTGTTATAATCTCTGATGTTTGAAATGTGTGCATGATGTCCCTGCAAAATACTTGTGCAGATGTTTGGGTTTTGTTGTTGGATTGCTTTGGGTAAGAAGCGAATTTTTATCCCAAGAAGGTTGGAATTATCCATATTTAAGATCTCTCCCCTCTGAGCAGCATAGCATCACATTTCAAGATTATTGCTTAATTCCTGTTTTAATATTCCGAGAACCACTGAGTTACATAATTACCATTTAAAATATATTGGATTTGTTATAAAACTGATGCTATTAAAGCATTAGCCTCCTGACACTGCATTTTCCACCCAATGTGACATTTTTGCATTTAAATTAGTTTTGCCATTTGGAAACAATTTTGTCCTTATCTTAGAATCATAGAATCATAGAACTGGAAGAGACCTCAGAAGGTCATCAAGTCCAGCCCCCTGCTCTAGGCAGGACCAATTCTTAACTGTTTAGTTTGCTAAACAAAGTATTATAATTCCATCTCTGTAGCCCAGCTAGTTAACAAACAGTGTTTTTTTCTTCATGGTCTATTTATATCAAATCTTATCTGAAAAGGCAGGTAGAAACGGTATTTTAAAAGATCCCATTTCCTGAATTGTAGGTTATTGGCAGCATAGCACATTTTGCCAGCTAATAATAATAATAAGTATCTAAATTCAAGTATCTAAAAGAGTGTTACAAGGAGAAGGGAGAAAAATTGTTCTCGTTGGCCTTTGATGATAGGACAAGAAGCAATGAGTGTAAATTGCAGCAAGGGAGGTTTAGGCTGGACATTAGGAAAAACTTCCTGTCAGGGTGGTTAAACACTGGAATAAATTGCCTAGGGGGTTTGTGGAATCTCCATCATAGAGATTTAAGAGCAGGCTGGACAGACATCTGTCAGGGATGGTCTAGACAGTGCGTGGTCCTGCCGTGAGGGAAGGGGACTGGACTCGATGACCTCTTGAGGTCCCTTCCAGTTCTATTATGATAATGATAATAATAATAATAATAATAATTAATACATTTAGACTTAAAACCTGTTAATACAAAAGCCACTGTGGGCCAGGTTGTCTCTCCTAAGAACTTCTTATAAAGAAATGTTATGGAATATTATAGAGAATTGTGACTTTTTTCTTAGAATTTTAAAACTGTTATATAGACTCTCCTTAACATTTCTTTATTTAGGAAAGAAAAAGTCAAAGTTCAAATCTTTCAAAAAGTTCTTCGGGAAAAGGAAAAGGAAAGAGACCGTAGTATCTTCAGGGAACACCACTCTGAAACCATGCCAGTCAGCTAGTGATGTTACAACCCCAGAGCCCTTGCACCTTGGCTATGATTCTGAAGATGAACTTGAGTAAGTCTTTTAACTGTTATTCACTAACAAATAAGCAATTGCTTGTCCAAGAGACAGAATGATGTTTATGGATTAAATATCCAAGTGCTCACCTCCAATTCGTATTCCCAAAGCCACATTCTCAGGCACCTCATTTTCTTTAGGGAAAATACTGATTGTAATAATGCAAGTAAATATGAGTTAGTGCAACATTACTAATATTTTTAAACAGTCATCTGAGGAAAAATAAGCTTTATGATGAATTTTTTTAAATTACCCAAGCAGGCCAACACAGTTCCCTCTCTGAAAGGGATGTTTATGAATGTTTAATCCATAAACATTATATTTGTGTTCTTCAATACAGAGCTAGTCACTTAGTGGAATCTTCCTAACCTGTTTTGACACTTTTGTAGCTAAATCCCATTGAAGCGAATGAAAAGTAGGTGCCTACTATGCATAGGCACTTCTGAAAATCTCCCTAGGGGTTCTTTCTGCATTTCCAGGGATGTAAATGTTGTTGAAAATCTGACCCAAAGTTCATTTTGAAAATGGAACAAGGGTTCCTTAATCACTTAAGTGTTTTTGAACAATTTTCTCCATTTTTAATCTATAACATGTAAACCATATGACACATATGGCATAACATTAAAACATTGAATTTAATATACATACAAAGGGAAAGGCTCATTATTTGTTGCAATGCACTACTTTGAATAGGGGTAGCTGCTGAGAAAGAAAGTTCTTATTTTAATGGACAGTGAGTACTCATGAACAAGATTCTGGTTATGTCAGAATCCTTGGTTACACAGCCAAGAAAAAAAGATGCTATTTTTGGAGGTGTGTGTAGGTACTGGATATTAAATATTGCAAAATGCACTGTCTATCTAAACAAAACAAGCAATGAGGAGTGCTATGGCACCTTTAAGACTAACAAGTCAAGAAGTGGGTTTTTACCCATGAAAGCGGATGCCCAAATCTGTTAATCTTTACAGTGCCACAGGACTCCTTATTGTTTTTGCAGATACAAACTAGCACCCGTCTGATACTTGTCCATTTAAAGTGTCTTTAGAAAGTGTTACCACTAGATAGCGCCACACAACCAAATAATCTTTTTATAAGAAACCTTACATTTTTGTAGTATTGGCAGTAGTAAGATTCCTCCTGCTTGGTCTTCAGTGTGAAAGCCTGGGGGTTACGCAAGAGTATCTAAAGTGGCAGCCATAGATACAGCAGAGTTGTTGTATTCTTGCTCAACAAAAACCCTTAAGAACACTAATGGTCAGATCTTCTCTGCATGCTCTGTAACTCAGCCTTATCATATTGGAATGTGTGGAATAGCTCTCTGACTTTTTGTTCTCATGCTCTGTTTTTGTTAAGTTGTTGGGGTTTTTTGTTGTTTGTTTGTTTGTTTTTTAATTTTGATATTAGAAACAAAGGCAATTAAATATTCTGACAGAAGAAAAAATTGAATTCTGTCTCTCAAGATTTGTTGGGACATTTTATAAACCTCCAGTGCCCATTTAGAAAGCTCACTTGTCCTGAAAAAAGCTGGAGCAATTAAAAAACACGGATATATGTGCTCATACAACATTGCTTCTCCAGCTATTATTTCAGTCTTGGATAATATAGATGCATAAAGGAACGGTAACAGCCTTGGCTGGCACTTAGCAAACTACTATAGGTTTCTCTCTGACCTTGACTGTGTTATCGAGATCACATTTTCACTTAGCTACAGTTCTTGTAATGTCTCTAATGTTCTGGGCACAAGCAGCAGGCTTTCCTTCCTTCTGCAACTGGAGTACAGATCATCTCTTTCCGCCTATTGTTTTATCAAATATATTTATAATTTTCACTGAAAGGAAATTTCATCCACGTTTATGTTCCCTTATGTCCCTCTAGCTGTTTCTCAGTTTCAGATTACACAATGTTCTGATTTTTTTAAATTTACTGGTAGCAGTGATTTTTTTTTTTTATAATCTGCTGAAGATTTGAATGCTATAAACTAACAGTTGTGAGTCCCAACATTTTACATTCAGTTTTGCAAATGTTTTGGCTTCATTTATTTATTTATTAAAAAAAGGAGGGAAAGAAGAAAATCTAGGTGCGGTAGTAATACAAATAAATAATAACACCACCATCTGTTAAACAGAGTCAGATTCGCAATTGCAAGTATTTTGACTGTGATTGGAAAGGTTAGCAGCCACCCAGTCCTACTACTCTGCCATGCAATTAAAATGATTAGGACAGAGCCTTTAACAACTACCTGAGTGACCCAGGGCAGCACCTTACCGTTCTCAGGAGGAAACAAGACATAGGAGTGATCATGTAAAACATTTGTAGAGGCAGTTACCTGCTACTTCCCTCAGAAACCAGAAGTAAAATGCTAATATCAGAGGTAAATTGAGAGGATTCCCACATCTCTGCAAGCCCACAAGCAAGTGTCCCTGAAAAATTTAGTTTGCAGGTTGCAGGGAGACTAACAGCACTGCATGCATAGGTTCCATATAGCAATTGGTTCTGTGTGTGCAGGTCAGTCTATCAGCCTGGAGTCTTGTTGAAGTCAGTGGGACTCCCTATGAGTAGAAATGTCCAAGCTCTTAGATCCACTTGCAGTATGCAGGCCCATCACCAGGTGGACTCACCGACATGGCACCTCCTTCTGGTAGCACTGGGAATTAGCTCACATACTCACAGGGGGCCTTCCTTTGTCAGTGTCTCCCCTTGTCCTCACTTCTCTCTCCCTTCCAGACCCGTGGCGTCCTCTTCAGGACACTGCCCTCCTGCAGTGCCCACTCTAGTGTCTCTCGACCCCCTTCCAGGGGGTGGGGTGTTTATGAGTCTCTGCACTCCAGGGTCCTCCCTTCCCAGGGAACACCCAGTTCCCCTCTACCCTCCTTGCCTCAGTGACCCACTGCCAGTCTTCATCTAGCCCCTGCCACAGGGGCAAACTGCAGTCTGAAATGGCCACTCATCATTGATAAGGGTGTATGGACCTGCTGCCTTTGCCTACCCTGGCTGCCTCTCTGCAGCCCTAATAGCCTCAGGCCCTGCAGCCTGGGAGCTTGCCTGGCAAGAGCTTCCCCAGGTCTGCCTTCCTTCCCCAGCACTGCTCTACCTCCAGGAAGTCTCCTGCTTCCCAGGGACCCCTGCTGTCCAGCCAGAGCAAGAGCAAGTCCTCCCCTCTCCCGTCAGGAGCCCTTCTTTATATAGCCTCAGCTGGGCCCTCAGTAACAGTACCCGCCTCAGCTGGGACTTCGCTCTCAGCCCTTGCTCAGGGCTGGGTTTTTGCCCTTAAAGGGCCAGTGCAGAGGCAGATGTCCTATCACAAGGCCATAATGCCAAGGCCTCAGCTTGTTCTCTCCCACAATATAAATTGCCCCACCATCTCCACACAGATTACCATCTTTAACCTAGCCGATCCCAGGGGATCCATGTCTAGAAACAAGTCCCATATAGCCAGTGGAGTTAGGGATGGAAGACTGCCACATCAGAGTTGTGCTGCTAGGATTCCCCTCTTTTCTCTCCCACGGCTCCCCATGTCATGGCTTTCCTCAGAAAGAAACAAATCGGTGAAGATGTTAGTACAGTCTAGTAGAGGGGAAATCTGTATATGGAGAACCTTATCAGGACTCGAGAGTGTAAAAGGGAACAAATAGTGCACACAGATGTGTAAAATTATTCATGGATAAACCTTATAGCTTTAATAGAGAAGAAACTAACAGCGTTCCATATAAACTATTTTTAAAAACACTTAGAATTGAATTAGAAAACAAAATCCTTTCTATAGTTCCCCCCCCCCTTTTCATTCAAAATCTATGTAATTCTATAGGAGGGATGAAGCAAAATACAGGACTATGTAGCACTTTAAAGACTAACAAGATGGTTTATTAGATGATGAGCTTTCGTGGGCCAGACCCACTTCCTCAGATCAAGTAGTGGAAGAAAACAGTCACAACCATATATACCAAAGGATACAATTAAAAAAAATGAACACATATGAAAAGGACAAATCACATTTCAGAATAGGAAGAGGATGCGGGGGGGGGGGGGAGAGGAAGGAAGGTAAGTGTCTGTGAATTAATTATATTAGAGGTGGGGAGAGTTAGATGTCTGTGAGCTAATGGTATTAGAGGTGATAATTGGGGAAGCTATCTTTGTAATGGGTAAGATAGTTAGAGTCTTTGTTCATTCCTTCTCGGAGAGTGTCGAATTTTAACATGAATGACAGTTCAGAGGATTCCATTTCAAGTGCAGATGTAAAAGGTCTTTGTAGCAGAATGCAGGCGGTTAAGTCATTGAGAGAGTGTTCTTTCTGGTTGAAATGGCAAGAAACTGTTTTTTCTTTGTGATCTTGTCTGATATCTGTTTTGTGGGCATTAATCCTTTGGCGAAGTGTCTGAGATGTTTGTCCAATGTACATAGCAGACGGACACTTTCGGCACATGATAGCATAAATTATATTTCTGTGTGCTCAGGAATATGTGTTCTTGATCTTATAACTCACTTGGTTAGGTCCAATAATGGTATCAGCAGAATGAATATGTGGACAAAGCTGGCAACGGGGTTTGTTGCAAGGGAAGGTACCAGGGTTGGTATTAGTGTGGTATGTCCTGTGGTTGTTGGTAAGAATCATCTTGAGGTTAGGTGGTTGTCTATAGGAAACTTACCCATTACCAAGATAGCTTCCCCAATTATCACCTCTAATACTATTAGCTCACAGACATCTAACTCTCCCCACCTCTAATATAATTAATTCACAGACACTTACCTACCTTCCTTCCTCCCCCCCCCCCCCCCGCATACCCCTCTTGTTCTGAAATGTGATTTGTCCTTTTCATACGTGTTCATTTTTTTTAATTGTATCCTTTGGTATATATGGTTGTGACTATTTTCTTCCACTACTTGATCTGAGGAAGTGGGTCTGGCCCACTAAAGCTCATCATCTAATAAACCATCTTGTTAGTCTTTAAAGTGCTACATAGTCCTGTATTTTGCTTCAGCTACACCAGACTAACATGGCTACATTTCTATTACTATAGGAGGGATGTAATTCTTTATATAATGTAGTAGGATTTGTAAAGAAAAGCCCACTATAGTAACTATAATTATTCTGTTAAATTCTTCAGGGTTTTACTGTCAGGATTTTAGTAGTCTGTTTTATAAGCATTACAGATGTCAGTGCTTTCAAGTTGTTTTCTTTTTAAGGTACAGTACAAGTTTATCTGAATGTTGTGACCATTGTTTTTTCAATAAGCAATTTAGAATTTCAGTCATAACACATGATATGCACACTTTATCTGACATCACCATTTACAAGATCCTTTTTAGTTAACCTAAGAATTAAGTTCCAGTAAAAGGATTAAAAAAGCAAGCATATACATTTTCACTAACTTATTATATTATCCTAGAACCCACAAAGGTATTATGGGAAGCAGAGCTTTTTCGCATGATAGCATTTTCATTCCCGAGCCTGCGCAAGAGCCTACTCGGCCAGTACGAGTGTTTTCTCAGGATAACGTTTCTGATCGGATTAGAGCTTTACAGGTAACACAAGACATTTTTTTAAAATAATAGAAATAGAGTCTCTTTCAAGCTTAACTTTTTTAGAATTATTTATAACTGAACTTTTGGTTTCTGCTAAGTAACCAGAATTACATTTGTGTATAATTTGTTAATCTGACACCATTACCATATCTTGATTCAACCTGAATTATAGTGGTCAAGTATATGAGTTGTTTTGTACCCAGGGTGAACTTGAAATGGAGGTGCTCTACGCTCTGGCTCTTTCAGTTGTATCTTGTTGTGTAGAGTTAAAATCAAAGTAAATAATGGAGTGGACAGAGTCAGATAATGCAGAAAAAAAACATTCAAAATGTATTTCCATGTCATATGGTAGTTGAAACTCCAACAAAGCATGAAACTGGGACCACCACCTCCTTTTGGAATTCATGCAAAGCGGCTGGATGATGCTGGGACTAGTTCTGAGGACGATGGGTTACCCAGGAGTCCTCCAGAAATGTCTTTGCTCCATGACATTTTAAGTTCCAGCACAGCAACAAAGGTGAGTAGATTATGATATTGACAACTGTCAACACTTGTGGACTGGACTTTGCTAATTGAGCATTCTTTATTGAGTGAAAGGGTAGGATAAATGATTTCTTTTTGCTGTCCTTCATCAAGTTTGCTTTTTCCTTCGGAACTGGTTGGACAATTTAGAAAGCCTTACCTTCACAAAACACTGTATTTTCATAAAGCTGTTTAAGTTCTGTGTCCCTCAGTCTAGAATGTAAATGACAGGCCTATCAAAACCAGGAAATTAAGCACTAAAAAAAGAAGTGGAGAGTCTACACACCAAGCACATGTCACTTTGGAGACCAATGGTGAGACTTCTACAGAGCGGAAGTGGCTTCTACAAATGGCTGTGCATAAAACCATATAGGAATCAGGTTGTCAGCTGCAGTAGATCCTGGAAGTTTATGTCCCTCTTCTCTTTAGATTGTGATTATGTGTATTGGGTTATTGTAGCCAGCCACTGTAGCAACCCAGAGAGAGAAAGAGTGTGTGTTCAGGAATTGTAGAACAGCCAGGAAATAATAAATGGATGGAAAAATCCGTAGTTTTTCCTGAATCAGTCAGTAAAAGCAGAGTCTCTCACTCTGAACTCCGTGTCCCCCAACATGGGAAGAAGAAGAAACTTTCAAGAATTTGTAATTATTTTTAAAAGGTAATTTTGTGATGTAGTATTTAATGAATCCTTCATTCTTTTCCTGCGTCTTTTATGTTTGTAAACTCCTCACTAATTCTTAGAAAACTGTATACTGGACAGTAGCTTAGATCATCAGTATCTCTGTTAGTATTATGTGTAGAAGTTTTCTGTTAGAAACCCATCTCATTTGTCGTCTTTTACTGAATCTCTTCCTCATTCCATCCCACAGTTCTCTGACTCTCACAAGCATCCTAGCTCTTTGAGTTTAGCTGGAACAGGCAGTGAAGAAGAAGAACAGGTAACTTCCACCAAATGTATCAAGGAGCAAGCAACATATATATTAGTCTTTTAAGGAATGTAAGGCATAAATATGTTACTTTGTTTTCTGTTTGTTGCAAGAACAAGTTTTTGTATATATTATAGCTGTTTGCTTTTCTTAATCCTTGTCGTGCTAGCATAAACAGTTAAAACTCCTTATCAACAGAATGAAATGCTTTTTTTAACTGAGCAAAGTGGAATTTTAACTCTTTTTATAAAAAAATTAGATAACGCTGATGGTTCAGGGGGGCTGAAAACAGGTGTACATACTTTGTAAATGTATTTGGGCCAATTCCCGGTACACCCAGGAAGCACAACAATGTGAATGCATTCCTGCCAGATTGCTGGGCAACAGGACCTGCTACACTTTGAAAAAGATGTAGCCTGAATCATCCTCTCTCCATTCACAGCAAGAGAGCTTTGTTTGTTTGAAGTGGGAAGGTGGTGACTTGATTTTACTGCTACCAGATACTCCCCCTCTGAGGTTGGCTCCTCTCAAGGGCTACGTCTTTTCTGTGCAGCCAGTGGAATGATGGCTGTCCCCTAGCAGTGTGCTCTGCTTGGAAAGGGCTCTCTCAAACTTCTCCCCCTTTCTATACGTGCACACAAGGCAGCCATAACCTGGCATACCGTGTCTGCAGCAAACATATGCGTGGCACTCAACTCAAATGCTGAATTGTAAATGAAATGACAGAAACTGTTCTATAGTGTTCTGATCTAAAGCTCAGTGTTAGTAGTATGTCAGGTCTGACCTCAAGTGATCAAGAAGGGGCAGGGAGAAGGGGCACCAGGCAGTCTTGTTAGTCCTTCAGGTGAACAGGTGCTGTGCCTTTATCAAAGAGCTGAAATGTCAATGTTATTCGCTGTAAGTTACTATTGTGTAATGTACCCATATATCACTGTTATACATTAGTCATGTATGCATAGTAAATTGCAGATATTGTAGAGAGAACTTCAGTTCAAATTAGTTAAAACTAAGTCTGTGGAAGTTTTTCCATTGATTTCAAGAGGAGCTGGAACAGATCCTTTATATATAAAAGAATGCCATTTGGCTGCAGGGCATAACACAGGAATCTTTTGCACAAATGTTGATATTTCTCTATAAGCAAAATAAATATTTCACTACCCTTATCTGAGAGAAAAAAATATATATCAGGCAGTAGCCAAGCATACTCGGGTAAAATCACAAAGCACAAAGAAGGTAAAAACTGCAGTAAGGGAATATATTTCAGTTTCAAGCTGCCACGTGGCTCTTATGAATGGTGATAGATAAGACTGATACCTTGGCAATATCCTTTTTTCTTATTTTGAAGAATTTAATTATTGAAAGAGAAAAACTACTTTAAAAATTCATTTTGTAAGATGATCCTAATTTCGTATCTGAGTGGACATTGAGAAGTATGCATAAACCGTGGAACTTGCACATTACATATATGGAAGGTTGAAAAGTTGAACTCCTCTGGCAGGAAAGTACCAAGTCCTAAATATGGCAGCAAATTATTTATGAATAGATTGTTGTATTGGTTAGAAATTCCAGGCTGCAAGCAGGCCATGATATTTTATTTTAGGGAGTGGGGTGTGTGTGTGTGAAATATTCTGTTTGGAGAAAAAACTCACTGATTTACCAAATGCAAATAAACTGAAAAAATACACATTGATTAAATACTGGGGACACTAACCTTTGACATTGTTTTCTTAGCGAGGGATGTAGGATTGGAAGGGGACTTGTAAGTCTTCTAGCATTGTAGGCAGGAGTCAGAAAGGGAGCTAACACAGGAGGATTGGCCTTTGAAGTTCTTCATAATTTCTTTTCTCAAATGTGTTGACACTTTTTTTCATTTGTTGTAGGTTTGCAATTCAACAGTTTGACTATTGAAATAAAGTGTGTCTATTGGAAAAGATTCTAAGTAACTGTTAACATAGAAAACTGCTATCACAGTTTAGCAAAAACTAATAATTGCAGTGCAATTGAAATAGAAGTAAAAAAAAACCCAAACAGACCCAAGTAAACAAGTCTTGTCTCTGATAAATACCTGTTTTCGTAGTTCGGTTTCTATGTTTAATGTTCTCTTTTGGGATTTTTTTTTTTTAGGTCATATCAGTTCCTTCTTCTAGGCCCTGCTCTACAGAAGGCCAACTATTCCATAGGCATTCAAGTGCTAAAGCTCTGTCTCCCCAAACATCTGATAGCAGCAGCTCACCTGCAGCTGATTTTGATTCTCCGCCTGATTTCGCTACTTGCTTGGATAATTCTGCTGCTAGACACAAGCTTTCAATCAAACCGCGGAACCAGAGATCTAGTAAAATGAGAAGACTTCCTTCGGTAACTATAAAAACAAATGGAAAACTAGGCACTGACTTTAAACGACAGGTTGGATCTCCCTTATCCGGGATCCTGGGGACCTGACCCATCCTGAATGAGAAAATTTGCCAGATGTAGTGTGGACCCCTGCCACCAGCCTCCCAGGATGCTCTCCCCTCCTGCAGTTGGTTTTGCTACGGCACCACTGCCACTGGGCTCCAGCCTGCAGGTCTTGGACTTGGACTCCGGCCTGCTGGAGCTCCCTGGGGATGCTCCCACTTCTCTCCCCTCCCCGCCCGTGAATCCTCGGGGATGAGGCTTGCAGGCTGCCCCGCTTCTACCGTACCCGTGGACAGTGCTTACTGGCTGTGCTCCACCGGGATCCCCAAGGACAGAGCTGGCCAGCTGCCCTGCTTTTGCTGCTAGCTGCCTCACTGCTGGGGCTTCCATCCCGTTCATGCTCACAGGCTCTGAGGCTCTCTGATCCAGCAACATCTGCGGTCCTGCTGGACTATGGATGTTGCCAGACCAGAGGGTCCCGGATTTCAGAGGTTCAACTTTTACACATTCTTACTTGACTTGCCATTCTTATTTCAGCCTCTATAAGCACTTAAGTAGTGCCAGAGCTGTGAGTGGATATTTCATTGCTTTCTAATCACTAACGTTTAATGAGTGTTGTGTATGAATCTGGAAAAGAGCCCCTAAGAGCAATGTCCAAGCTGCACATTGTGAGAAGGGATTATTTGTTAATTCTCTTGCTATAGGGATTTATGGCCATATTTCTTTTTAAACTTCCCATGAGGTGTTATGCAGTGTTTAACAGTGAGGCGGTGATAAAGTTGAGGATCTACTAGCATGTGTTACTCATTTTAAAAAAAACAGAACATAGCTTGGGTGTAACCTATTTTTCTGGAGGGAAATTGGGTCTGTCAAATCTGACCCTTAGAAAAAAATTGTTATGGGGCTTAAAAAAAACAAACCAAGCCAATTGGACTATTTTATCTTTAGAAAGCACACAAATAAGAGATCAGGTGGGCTATCTGTTGGAGCCAAGTTCTGGTTCTTGGGGACATCAATTATTTTAATCTGCCTTGTACAACAATCTGGTCATATAACCCTTGTGTGACTTCACCAGTAAAGGTGGAAAACTGAGCAAAATATATGCCCTCACAAAAAAATTCTGTCAGTGCAGTTTTGCTGAGCAAAATGACAGCCATTTTAGTACACCCTTTTCTGATTCTTTCTCAAATCATGATGCTTTTAATTAAAATTGTACAAGCTCTTTAATACATGATTTGCATTAGTGTATTTGGATATTTTGAACCTCTTTTGTAAAAAAAAAAGTCAAATTGTCTTGTTTAAAGACATAAATATCACTTTCCCCAACTATGATATCAAAAGAATGTTATTTTTTCAAAAACAGTTAGCAACTTTTGTGCTTGAAAAAGCAGTCTCGAACTATGCGTAATGACAATGGAGACTGTATCAGAGAAGTATGAAAAGTACCAGTGCAAAGGTCTACCTAATCTATTCTTTTCTGCTGGTGCAGGAGTGTCGCCAAAGTATATTCACTATTATTTTGTCCAGTCCTGTCTTAAATGACAAAAGAGATGGAGCCTCCATGATTTCCTTTAGAAAGCTCTTATACTGTTCAGTAGATCTTACCACTAGTAATTTTTTCTCATACAGCTTTGCCTGAGTACTTCTGTACTGATCTACACATAGTTTTTATATTACTGGACCCTTATTTGGCATAGACAAACTTTTATACCAGATAGCATGGCTACTTTGTAGTTTGCAAAACTGGGAGCAGGGTAAGACATAATTCACTTTAGAATGCAGGCTTTGTATTCCTCGAATTAGTACCTACATCTGTAATATGGATTTACACAAGAGAGGACAATGGTTCAGTAAGCAATCAAAGACACTGAACAAAAATACATATTCTACATGTTAATAAAAAAGCTTTTGAAATAATCCTAAATATTCAGCCAGTCCTAAGTACGTATTTGCAAAAACTTATCTGATGCACTATCAAAAAGCCCTCCCCCAAATAAATAGATGCTTTATAAGCTGCCATGAAATATTTGTACTTGAAAGAACACAGAAATTCAAACACAACCTACAAAAGAGTGCAAGGGTGTGCCACAATTTGACCAAAAATAATACCATCTGCTGTGCATTATCTTACAATTGTTGCCCTGTGATCTTACTTAATACTTTTATTTTGCTCTTCCCTTTGCATAGACTTGCCACTCAAAGGTCAGGTCTTACAAAGAAGGGTGTGTTTGATTGATTTGTAATGGCAGGATGTAGTTGCTTCTTTTGCCTTTAGAGCACCACAATGTAGACAAATTGCATTGGTGAATCCAATCCCAAAAACTTGTCCCCAGAGTCCTACAGTGCCTGCTTTGCTGAATATTGGCTACGGATATAAAGGCATCAAAGAGGTTAATTATGTAGGGGTAAGAAATGACATCTTAATTTGATTGCTTGATGGTTTGATTAGAAATGTATTACTCATATAATACAGCTTGCCAATTATAATACAAGGAAGTGAGCATATAGTGCTTAAATATAAACTAACTAGCAGACTTACCTAGCATTGCCCAGTAGTGCCAAACAGAGCACTACTGCAAATTTCTCTGTGCTTTTTCTCTTTTCTGTAAGGTTTATTGAGAAACAATTGGTTCATCCTATTTTTCTGGCTTGATTCAGTCTCTTTCAACATTCACTCAGTTATGTCAGTTTTGAGGACTGTACTTTCTTTAGTGACTCTGTTTTCTGTTTGGTTTTATGAAAAGCAATCCCATTCTAGGCACATCCCATTGTTCTGGCACAAACCAAACCCTTATGTTGCTTTAAGTTATGATGAGAGGAAACTGTATACTATATTTGGTGGTCATAGCTCTTACCATTTAGGAGACAGACAGACAAACTCTCTCTAAAATGTATAGTAGATTAGCTATGAATTCAAGACAGGGACTGTCTTCCCCTCTGTTTGGAAAGCAGTTGCCAGACTGTGGAATCTGCCACACACTAAACAATAAATAGATTAAAATATATGATATTATAAAGAAATAATAAAATTGTAATAATTGTTTGTTCTTTGTAGCGGACACAATCAGAGTCTCTGACTGACTTGAGCTGCACCCCAGAAGAAGAGGAGAATGATGGGGAAGAGATGTTGACAGACTTGACACACGAAATCTTCACCACCAGCTATCAGAAATTGACACACAGCACAGCTGTGACAAGTGATGTGGCCTCTTGGCAGAGATCTGAAATGCCTGAAGATTTTCCCCATAGTTCCAGACACGGAGACGAAAGGCCTCCCACACGGCAGTTTGCTTCTGAGTCTGCTGTTGTACAGGAAGCCTTGTTACTTGAGAATGATCCTGCGGGCTGCCAAACTATGCTGGCATTAACACAGTCTGAGTCAGATTATCCTTCTCCTTTAGAACCTAAAGAAAATGGAATAACCCTGATTCTGTCTCCAGATGGAGAGACACGAAGGGGAAAAGAGCCCTCAGGATCTCTGAGTGTGTCCACTGAAAACATATGTGAGGTGTCAGTTAATACTTTAAATAAAGAAAATAAACAGTTTCTTCCTGGGTCGTCCCTGAATAACTTGCTGTCTAAAGAGGACACTTCAACCAGTACTGGCAGTTTTTCTTGTTTGGGAGGGCCAGAAAAATATATACAGGAGGGTAGTAAAATACCCATGGAAACATCCTGTTACAAGGAAACAATGAAGGAGTCTGCTGCATTGCCAGTTTCTGGCAAGCAATTACCTGAAGGATCTTCTCAGCTCACAGACTCACCCTGTGTTTCCTCTGATATTCCACTGCCTGCTTTATCACAGCTGGGGTCACCTGCTTCCTGGGCTCTGGAGCAAACTAAGCCCAGTCAAGAACCAGCCACCTCTGACAAGGAAAACAGTCAGTCTCTGGCACCCGGGGAGGCAATATTGGAGAAAAAAATGGAGAAAGCTGCCAATGAACTCAGTGTCTTGAGAAAATTTTCAGTGTCATCAGCCTGGGAGAGACCCAGGGCTGGCAGCCTTAACCTGAAAGAAAACTCAGAATCTGAAAGTTCATTAAATACCAAATTACCCCTCCCAAAAACAAAGCTCTTCTCAAGAAATGAGAAGCTGGAAGACAATGTGCAGGTGGGCGCGGAGCTAAAAGAGGAAAACAATCATGTCAAAAAGCAGGTGTCACTGGCAGATTCTGACTCCGAGGTCATGGGCAAAGCAGCAGACAATATGGTGGCTAGCTGTGTCTCTCAGGCCATTGGTGAAATTCCAGTGCAAAGTGGCTCTGTTGTGGTATCCCCATGCCAACCAGACTGTGAAGATAAAAGTCCTTTTCGAGTAAAACTTAGATCTACTTCACTATCCTTGAAATACAGAGACAGCTCTTCACCAGAATCAACGGGGTTTAAAAGATACAGTGCAGAGATTAATTTAGAAAAAGAGGGATTGGCGTCACTTCTAAAAGCTGAAAAGGCATCAGTCAAAAAAACAGCTGATGTAAATATCAGTGGCTCCGGGAATGACAGCATAAAATCTAAAACAAAGTCCTCTGAACTGCTTAGCACAAAACCTCCATTGCCTAGGAAGCCTGTTTTGCAAAATGCAACTATTGCAAACAGTAATGTGAACGTGGAAAAGCAAGAAAAAGTTACTAAATCTCCTGAATCCAAAAGTAAAGACAGAAACTTGGAGAAAAAATCATATCCTTCAAAAGTGCCTGGTAAGACTCCTGATATTTTATATAGTTATCAGAGTTCATTTGAATTCAGAAAGGGATTTTCATGGTCTTGAAAGTTATACTTCTCTTTGGAACAGGGATATAAAATCCCACTTAATCTGATGTTTGACTGGTTAACTGATTAACTGGTTAATCACTTAAACGGGGATAGGCAGGGGGCCCGGCTGGGCTGAAGCTCCTCTCACCCATGGTGTGATGGGCCCAGCCAAGATGGAGCACCCCCTCCACACCCCATATTATAGGCTGCTCCAGCTGGGCCAGTCCCAATGCATCACACTATAGGTAGGTGAAGAGCTGCTCCAGCCTGGCTGGGCCACCAGTTAACCACTGACATCCCTGCTTTAAAACAATGAAGATTTCTTCTCGCAGTAACGCATTCCTTACATTTGTTGCTTTGCTTAATTTACCAATCTGTTTGCCAAAGCAGAAGCATTTGTGCAGTTGCAGCCTAGCAGAAATGAAATGTTGCAACAAAAAATGAGAAATGAAATCTCTACTATTTCTCAAAGGGAAACAGAGACTGATGTCAGCAAAGTAATATTTCATAATCACTTGAGCTGATTACCGTAATTGAGCTAATATACCCTGCATCCAAATATAACCCGCACCCGAATATGCCCCGCGTTTTTTTTCTATTTCAGTAAAAAAAATCTTGTATACCCCATGGGTTATACTTATGCAAGAGGCATACAAGACTTTTCTGTGCCGGGGGTATATTTACTAATTTACGGGGGGGGGGGGGGGGAATTAGCCAGCCACTCACCGCCCCGGTTCCTGCGCAGCCTCTGGACGGGGGAGCACTTATTCCCCTGGTTCCTCCGCAGCCGCAGGAAGGGGCGGGGGAGCAGGAACCACCATCCACTGGGCGGGGGAGCACTCACCCCCTCCACCCCATTTCTGTGCAGCCGCAGGAACCACCAGCCTCCAGTGAGTAAAAACCACTGGTGAGTTAAAAAAAAACCCTATATACCCCGCGGGGGGGGGGGGGGGGGGGGAGGAGGTGAGCGCTCCCCTGCCCGGTGGATGGTGGTGGTTATATTCGTTAAATTATGGTATATCTCTGGCTTTGTGGAAGCCAGGCAAGATATTCTGCAGCAGGTTGAAGCAGTGTCCCTGCTGTGCTAATGGAAAGTTACATAGCAAAGTGGTATTTCTCTTCTAGTTCCAAAGGCTCACTTTTCTGGTGGTCGGTGATGATGACTTAGGCCGAGGTCCTTAAATGTATTTAGGTGCCTAACTTCAGTGAAATGCTTTAGAGGACCTGACCGTTAGGCTCTGATCTTGCAATTGGCTCTGCTCAAGCCCAATAGTCCACCCATACAGAGGCAACTGCAGGGTTGGAGCCTTAATAAGAAATATTAAAGCTTTTGGTAATGGCCAGGGTACTGGAAGAGCCAAGCCATGATTCACAAACATGTTTGAAAGAAAGTGCAAGGGAAATAGGACTCTACAATATGTAAGAATTTTCCAAAAACATCCCTTATAGTATACCAAAGCAAGATGAAAATATGACCTCGAATATCCTTTTGGCCACAGTCCGGTTTCTCACTGAGATTTCTCTAGTAAGGTAGTAGGAAGTTTAATGGAATTTTTGCCATGATTTGAACGTGCGTGTTTTAAAGTTTAGCAATATTTTTAAATACTGACTCAAAAAGTAGCTAGAGATTTTCATGACCAGATCTGCTGCAGTGCAGAAGTAGGTCCAAGTCTATAATCAGAATGTGAACTTCCCCAGTTCAGTGCTATTTGAACTTTGTGGTGGTGTTATATTGTGGTGGCACTGAGCTCTGAGACCCAAATCAGCAATTAGCCAAAGTTTAGGTGTATGTGGCCGCATCAGATGATGTACTGTGGTCCAAATCTACTGAGGAGCTGATTTCTCCTGGGTTTAGAATGAATAAGGATTCTGTATTAAAGCAAAACAACCTCTCCACACACAACCAACAGATGTTTAACATTCTTTTGTAAGCATATTTTAGAATACTTGAAAGATTGTTGACTGACATGACATACAGCCACATTCAGTCTGGTTAGATTTAACAGCCTCTTTTATCTGAAACTCAGGGCTTGCCGGTGACAATTTTGTAAGATTTTATTGCTGTTGCAGTGAAATGATAAATAATCTTACTGGAAAACATGCAGAAAACTTTACTGGCTGTTCTTTAGTTATAGGGACTCTGTCACTTTGAAAATCATACCTCTCTCTGAAGATATCCTGCTTACTATTATAGGTGGTGTTTGAACTGTCAGTGAAAGAAGTTACAGGGAAATAATTATTTCCATTGGTTCAGATCCTCAGCTGCCTAAATCCAATGTAGTTCTGTTGACTTCCATATTTATACCAGCTGAGGATTTGGCCCAGAGTGTTTCCTTTGTGAATTTGACAACCTTTTGTCTACACCCAGCTTCATGGCTTTGTTGAGTTGTTGGACTTCCTGTGTCATATGCAGGCCTGCTGACAGGGAGCAACTGACTCCGGGCCCAGCGATTGGGCTCCTGGCCACTGTGGCAACTAAAACCTCACACCCTTTAAATTGCTGCCGGAGGCTCACGCTGCACATTCCTGGCAGCATAGGATAGGTG
Organism: Pelodiscus sinensis; assembly: GCF_049634645.1. Taxonomy (NCBI): domain Eukaryota; kingdom Metazoa; phylum Chordata; order Testudines; family Trionychidae; genus Pelodiscus; species Pelodiscus sinensis. The sequence goes on along the minus strand of NC_134711.1, from coordinate 228,991,963 downwards.
TGGTGCACTCTGAGTGGCTCTAAGGGCTGTCTGGGGGAGCCTAGCCCTAGCTCCACTCCTTCCACCTCAGGCTATGCCCCTTCTGGGGGCACAGGGATCTGGCGAGTGTCGACCCCATTAGTCATATGCTACTGTAGTAAGAACATTCTCGTGTAGCACACATGGCAAGGAGCTCAAGGACATGCTTTCCCCACCAAAACTCAGTGACACAACTGCTGCTGCTATTTCTCCATTTGGTGCCAGGATGGTGTTTCCTTTTCCCAGGGCCTCTACATTGAGCCAGGAAGCAAGAACAGCTGGGAGGATGGCCATAGTAGTTCCTATCTTCCCTCTCCAGACTCCTGCACAGAGCTGGGGAGTGGTAAAAGTAGGGGAGGGAGGTAGTACCCTCAAGATTTCTCACGCCCCAGCCCCCAGTGGTGTGCCAGGAAGCAGTGGGAACCCGGTGGGGGTGGTGAAATTGGGAGACCATAACTCATTGCTGTTTAGGAGGCAGGCAAGCAAGCGGTGTTTGATGGTGGTAGGGAGAAACAGATTTAGCAATGCTACTCTCATACCTGTCCTCTCTCCCTTGTTGAGAAGGCCTTTGTGGATATCAAAGGCATGTAGAAAGTCCCTTATTGAACATTTTTACTGTCTCTTTTTTTTTTTAAATGAAAATCATTCTATAGTTCAAAACCTTTTGTCCAAGCACCCATTAAGAATCAGCCAGTGCAAAAAAAAAAAATCAAGTTGACTAGATTGATTTAACAGTAAAAGAGCTATTGTTGGAGCTGCTGGAGGGCAGTTCCACAAGAAACATTCTGCAGGTGCAAACAAGCCTTTCAGGGTACAGATGACTCAGATCTCTGGAAGGCACAGTCCTTCTTTTCAACAGGGACATTGAAGGTGGTTTGCTAATTGTTTGGCCTGCTTGGCACATTATTTATGGGCTTCCATAAATGCCTTTGAAAGGCTTTCTTGTTGCCTGCTCATTGTAAGCAAGGCTAAGATCGCTGGCCTAGGGTTACAAATATATTTAGTATGAGATAGGAAATGTTGATATAAGAACCCTGGACCATTTCATAACCATATGAAACCTGTTAAGCATATAAAAGAAGCCATCATACTATTTCATGTGTATTCACTGAATAGCTGTGGGGCAAGGGAATAAATAGAATAGAAATGTATTCTGGCATGTCAGCAGGAGCTAACTGGGGGCATTGTTAGTTTCAGTATGGAACAGACTGCTCTATGTTGCTCACCTGTGGTCCATAGTGCTTAGAAATCTGGTCATGGCTCTGTTTGTCCTGGCATTGCTTATCGTGTGACTGTGGGTTGGCATGTGGATAAGTCCTCTTCAGTTAAGTATGCATGCTGGGCCCATCCATAGTAAATACCCAGAGCTAGCTGGGTTTCGAAGGGACATTATGCAACACCCACTGATGGGGGTATAGCAGCAGATGTGCTCCCCCAACGCCCTGAGAAACCGGCTCTGGGGCAGTGCAGTACTGCGGGGTTCTCAGCCTTCTCCCTTCTGAGGCGCCCCACAACATGTTATAAAAACTGCAGGGCCCAGAGGGAACTCGAGGCTGAGGGCGGGGCTCAGACACTATGGCTGCTGTTTTGGGTGTGCTTTTGTGGGCACAACCCATTTTTTCAGATGATGTGGGTTGTGCCCATGAAAGCTCATGATAGTATCTATATTTTTTGGTTCATCTCTAAGGTGCTATAGGACCATTTGTTGTTTTTAAAGTTTTTTTAGCTTCATTTCAGTGATTTTTTTAAAAAAACATTATCTATAGGAAACCAAATATTGCAGATACATCACACAAAGAACTCCCATTAATGGAATTCCATGCACTTAAACCTTTTTAGTGAACTATCACCTCACACCAGCTGGCAAAAACACTTAAACATGTGTATTTCTTTACTTGTGTGACTAGTAACCTAGTAGGTCTTTAAAATCTAAATTCTCATGAAGGAAGTTATACATACCCCTCAATATTTGTAAGATCAGGGCCATCATTTGTAAAGCAATTTGGTATTCTTCTGAGTGGACAGCATGCTATATTGTTTCTTAGGATAAATGAATGCACAAATCATTAAAAAAAACTATCACTGCAGAAAAACACTGTGGCTATGTCTACACTCGCAGCTTCTTGCGCGAGTAATATGCAAATGAGGCTAAGCATGGAATATTGCCGAGCCTCATTTGCATACCTAATGAGCCATCATTTTTTTCAGAAGAGGCTCTTGCGCAAGAAGGAGCGTCTACACTGCCCCTTCTTGCTCAAGAAAAACCCTCTTGCGCAATGCCTTTCTTCCTGAAAAGTAATAGGTGTAACGGCAGTAATAGGTGTAACTTTGAAGTAGGAATAAGACCCTCCGGAAAAGGGCACTTTTTCCGGAGGATCGGGGCCAGTGTAGACGCTCTTTTCCGGCTTTTTTAAAAGCCGGAAAAAAGCGGCGGACATTTTTATTTAAATGCCGCGGGGGATATTTAAATCCCCCGCGGATTTCCCTATGACGACTAGTGAAATTTACATGCCCCTTCCGGAAAAGGGGCCAGTGTAGACGTAGCCATGGTATGTTAAAAAACAAACGAAAATATGTAAGCTGAGATATCCTTAATGTCATATACATTATGAAGCCTTTCTTAAAATAACTTGATTATTTATGAATGAACAAAGGTAAACTAAAGTGGAATGAAGTGTTTTTCCACAAACACTATAATAAAACTATGGCACAGTTATGTATATGTGTTTCCCCACCCCTACAAAAATATTTGCATTGCTTTTAAAATTTGCTTGGAATATATGGTGTGGCTTTGCTTGCATATTAAGATCATGACTTTCAAAAAGACCTCAAATTCAGTCTGACTGCACCAGCATGATGTTCCAGCAGTGAGGAAATATAGACATATTTTACAAACCTTAGATATGTAAGCTCCTTGTTTTCAGATACTTAGACATCCTAGTGTGACAAAGCTCCTATGAAAACTCAGTGGGTCCTGCGCCTCCTGGCAGATTGCCTCAGAGGCTCACAACATCCCACAGTTTTAGGCACCACATCTAGGGACTTAGTTTGCTGCTTGTTGAGCTCTTTTCATCATTGGCCAGCAAATAGTAAAACAGGGTATGTCTACACTACCACCCTAGTTCGAACTAGGGTGGTAATGTAGGCATACCGCACTTGCAAATGAAGCCCGGGATTTGAATTTCCTGGGCTTCATTTGCATAAGCCGGCCGGCGCCATTTTTAAATGCCGGCTTGTTCGAACCCCGTGCCGCGCGGCTACACGCAGCACGGGCTAGATAGTTCCACGAGGCGTACAGATAGTTCGGAATGGCTTGCTAGTTCGAACTATCTAGCCCGTGCCGCGTGTAGCCGCGCGGCACGGGGTTCGAACAAGCCGGCATTTAAAAATGGCGCCGGCCGGCTTATGCAAATGAAGCCCGGGAAATTCAAATCCCGGGCTTCATTTGCAAGTGCGGTATGCCTACATTACCCCGCTAGTTCGAACTAGCGGGGTAGTGTAGACATACCCACACAGAATAAACGCCACAGTCCTTTTCCCCAAGTGGAAATGGGAAGATGGGTGTTGGGGCAGGGGACCCAGGCCACCCTTTACTCCAGGTTCCAGCCCAGGGCCCTGTAATAGTAGCTGCCGGTGTGAATTCTCAACACCTGCTATGAGACATCTCCAAGACCCCAAGACCCCACACCTTCCCCAGCACCTTCCTTCTCTCTGGTTTGTCCTCCTAGTGTTCAGTTGTTGTCTCCTTTCCTCCTACTCCCAGTGGCTTCTTCCTCCCTCCTCTCAGCTACTCACACATCCCAACTGTAGGGAAAACTTCTTTTATAGCCAGTCTGAACTGGCTTTCTTAATTACCCCCAGCTGCCCTAATTAGCCTAGGCTGGTCTGACTCTGCAGGCCTGGTCAATTAGCCCCGATTGCCTCTGCTGATTCTAAACCAGCCCCTCCCTGTTACTCTGGGAACAGAGATCTCCTCAGTCTGAGGCTTATAAATCTCCTCTCTACTCTTTTTCTATAGCCTTCTGTTCTGACCCTGTCACACTAGTGCTACAACATTTTTGTGCTTGCAAATACTTGACACAAATATATAGGAGTACGACTTGAGGTTACCTCTGAAAAATTAAACCTTGAAGCATCAGTTACTTTAACTTAGAGTTGGAAAAAATAATTTTCAAATATATTGTTAAGTAATATAGGACTGCATATGGATAACAGTGACCAATTATTAAATAATCATTTTACTTTTTCACCTCTCACATGTGTGCAAAATCATTCACACTCACCTAGTAAATATGTCAACAACAAAATTCCTTTTATATCTAAAGATTAAGATTAAACCTGTAGAATTATTGTTCAAATAACTAGAGATAAATATATTAAAGAATAACCTTCACACAAGGATGAAGATAAGGGTATACAGGCTATATTGACACGTTTCCAAAATGAAGGAAAACTTCATTCAAAAGGAAGAAGGATTTCAATTGTTCTTTCAAATCCCCTTATGTCAAATTAGTTTTAAAGAATCAAAAAGCTCAACCATGAGGGTTGACATATTCTGAATGATTGAATGTGATTCTGAGTCACCACCCTTTATTACTTGACAAAGTCACTCAATAACTATTTTTAAATATCTTAAATGATTTTTTTCTACACAGTGAAGTAAAAACCACAGGAATATTATTCAACATTAATGCAGTGTTTTTAATCCATAGATCCCAAAGTGTAATCCAAAGGGGGAATCTATGTAGTTCTATTGTACAAATGGGGAAACCAAGGCAGAGGTTACGTGGTATGCCCAGTGTCACACTCCATGGAAGAGCTAGGAAAAATCGAAGTCTTCTGACTTCCAAGCCTGTGTCCTCCCCTCCCTCTACAGGACTCCCTATCTCCATAAGAAACAGAATATACAAGTCTTGGAACTCTTGGCTGTTCTTCTTGTGAGTAATAAGCAGAAATAATTGATTTATGCTAAAGCTTGCTACCAAGTTTTACTGTACCTTGGCCTTAATTAAAAAAAAAACAACTTCAGAGCTATTGAAACTGAGCACTTGGGCAGCCACCCAGGAGAGATTCAAATTCCACCCAGTTGATTAGCAGACCGCCCATAGCTGGCAGCATGTGTTTCTACTGGTGTGCACATCTGCACATGCCTTGGTGCATATAACCAAATTTATTCCAGGTGTAACCCTTCTGCCAGGTAGCACGAGCATCAGCCAGGGCCGGGTTCAATATCTAGGGGTTCCTCTCCATCCATCCAACACAGAACTGGCTCAAGCCCCCACCCAGTAACCTGGGAAGTTCACACAACACCCCAGGCACCTCTGGGAGGCAGTGCTTCCCCACTCGCAGGCACAGAGTCCGAGTGTAGAAAAGAAACCTTTAATGAAAGGGGAGGGAAATAACATGGCATTAATTTGGGAAAACACCACAGACAGAATTCATAACCAAACACCATGGCTACGTCTAGACTGGCATGATTTTCCGGAAATGCTTTTAATGGAAAACTTTTCTGTTAAAAGCATTTTCGGAAAAGCGTATCTAGATTGGCATGGATGCTTTTCCGCAAAAGCACTTTTTGTGGAAAAGCATCCATGCCAATCTAGACACGCTTTTCCGCAAAAAAGCCCCGATCGCCATTTTCGTGATCGGGGCTTTTTTGCGGAAAACAAATCTCAGCTGTCTACACTGGCCCTTTTGTGCAAAAGTTTTGCGCAAAAGAGACTTTTGCTCAAACGGGAGCAGCATAGTATTTCAGCAAAAAGCACTGTTCTCTTACAATAGGAAGTCAGTGCTTTTGTGGAAATTCAAGCGGCCAGTGCAGACAGCTGGCAAGTTTTTCCAGAAAAGCGGCTGATTTTCTGGAAAAACTGTCCAGTCTAGACATAGCCCATGAGTAACAGCCCCACCCCAAGTAGGTTGGGCGATGTCCTTTTCCACTTAGGTTCTTAGGTCCAGCAACCTAAATGTCCCCTTCTCATGCCCAGCCCTTCTCTGCACCCCACTCAGAATTACTGCACTTAGTCATGGCGAACCCAGAGTTCAGAGGTGCATCCACAGAGTTCACCTTCCACCCTGAGTGGGAGGGAGATAAGGAGGCATCTTACTCCACCCTGTCACTCACAATACACCTGCTTTCTGCTCTTTGGTGCTGCTCTGCTGGATATTCATTGCACCTCGCTGGCAGCTGCTCTGCTGGCCAATCATTACATTTCTCCATCACCGCTCTGCTGGCTGCTCATTGTGCTGTCTCTGCTCATTGCATCTTCCACTGGCTTGTGGATTTGGCTCTGGGCCAAACCTAGTGATTTCAGCTCTGTGATTTCAGCTCTTGACCCAAAGCACAGGAGACTCCAGCCACAGGAGACTCCAGCATCCACTGAACTAAATTTAAATAATAAAAGAGACTCTTTATGAAGCCTTTCTTTAGCTCTATCATTGAAACAGTGGGGAGAAACGGGTTGAACTAGTCTTACAGCTCACACCTGGAGGTCATGTAGCCTGCTGACTCAGAGTCCTGCCAGTCCCAGTTTAATCTCACAGGGCTCTGAGATGGGAGCCTCTGTCTATCCAAGTTTATTTACACTGACAATGTCTCTCTTTTGTGCCAGGTGAAGCACAGACTTTGTACTTTTGTATTCCCACAACAATTACAGACATTTCACATTGTGTTAACACAGTTTGTGACCCAACACCAGCCAAGCCTATTACAATGAGCAAAACACCATTGTAACAGCTGACTATCTAACACACCTAAGCAAAGCAGGGGCAAACTGTATTTACACAGACACACCCAGGGTTTCTCTCCCATTCCTGCTGGCTGTAATGGAAACATTCATTCAGTCCCTTATTTCCATATGAATGGAAATAAATGAGGGGGAACATTGCTACCAAGGACTCTTGGTTCCACCCTGACTATCTCTATTTCCCGATCCTTTGACTTGCCACATCACAAGTCAAAAAAGTATATTGACAGTCTCATGCTTGAAAGAGATAAGAACAGGGTTATTCAAGGTGTAAGACAGCGTAGGTCAAGGCCATAAAGGAGGAGAATATAGTAAAGAGTGAGATGAAGGTCTAAATTAGTGTTTTAGGTGTGTGGGCAGAGAGGCAAGGCACTGATCTTAGATATACTCCACAGAAAAGAGCAAGAGGATTTGAAGTATGGTTTAGTAATATATATTTAGTAAGACAGCTGCCCAGTTTATGCACCTGAATAAGGAGGAGGATGTTGGCCATGTCCATGATTACTGAAGTAGGGGAAGGGCAAGTGCTTCGGTGGAAAGACTGCGAGCTCAGTTTTGAGCATAAGCTGATTGTGACAGAGTGTCGGGCACCCACAGCGAGGGTCCTGCACCCTGCATTAAAGCGGCGTCTGGTCCCGGCGCCGCAGGCAGCCAGCTGACTGGCGGGAGTGTGCCTGTGCTGGCATCCCAGCTGGAGGGCGCCGGCTTTGAAAAGCGGGACGCTTGCCTGCTGGAAGGGGGGGGTCTAGGGGAGACGGACTGGCGGGAGGACGGGAGTGGAGGTGGAATAGATCCCGGACTCCGGGGGGAAGATAGCCCAAGAGGGCTCACCAGGAGGGGAGGAAGTAGCCCAGGACGGGGCGAAGGACAGCCTGTGGGCCAGTGAGTTGGGGGGAGCGACCCCACCAGCCGAACAGGCAGCGACTGTGCTTGTTCTTAGGGTCCTGGGCTGAGGTCTGGAGCAAGGGCAGGCCCAGACCTCCCTCCCCTCCCTGCGTGAAGGAGATTCAGGACAAGGTTAAGGGACTTGACCAAGGCCGTTCCACGTCAGGCAGGGACTATTGACTATTAGTAAGGGTAGAGACACTGAATGGGGTGGTTCTCTCCGCTAGGGGCAGGGAGACCTTGTAACACTGATGAACAGACATCCATTAGGAAATGCTGAAGGAACAGGTGGCGATGTTAGTTTTGGATGGAAGTGATTTATGACTAAGTGATTTAGGATTAATCATGCCACTTTGCCTATTACCAGAGAGGTGCCCACAACTTATTACCTGGGGGAAGACATGCATGGTTCCCCTCCATGTGCTGATAAATGTTTTAAATCTGGGCAACTTCAGATGTTGTTATGTTTCTTATGGAAGTGCCTACAAGCCAGCCACGAATAGGCTGACTCGTGCTAGGCAGCATACCAACAGAGAAGCAGGCAATCCAAATAGACAAGACAGACATGGGGTGAGGAGAAACAAATAAACACACAAGCAGTAAAGAGCATGTGTTAGTACCCTGATTTTTTAGTTTAATTCAGAGATGGTGAGTTAAATGGAGAGTGGATAATGAAGGGAATGAGGGAGCCATGGCAGTAGAAAAGAGGGTACAGGGTGAAGTGAAGCTGAGATGAAGAGACTGTGATGGTGGAGAGAGTTGGAGCCGATCAGCAAAGGACAGAGAGTGTCCATACAGAACTGTAGAAAGGTCTCTGGATGCCCAAATGCCCCTGCTTTGGTTGCTTCAATGATTATAAAAAATGAGCAGTACTGTAGCACCTTAGGGTACATCTACACAGCAGGGCTAAAATCAAATTAAGATACACAACTTCAGCAACGTCAGTTGCATAGCTGAAGTCGAAATAGCTTAACTTGGCTTTTGGCGCTGTTTGCACACAGGAAGTCGAAGGAAGAACACTCTTTCTTTGACTTCCCTTACTCCTTATGAAATGAGGGTTACCATGAGTCGGTCGGAGTAAGAAGTCTTCCAGCTCGACATTATTTCAGAATAAGGGTTTACTGTGTGACGCGTCTGGGCTGTCCACTGCCTGCGTGTTCCGCGGCTTTGCTCCCTGTCCCCCTGGTCTGCAGACCAGCGAGAGGGGGAGCAAAGCAGAGCAAAGCCGCGGAGCCCGAGGGCAGCAGGACAGCCACGGCGCGTCTGGGGCACTGCCGGTTGGTCCCGTAGCGCCGCTCTGGGCGCTACTGGACCAACCCGGCAGCGCCCCAGCTGCTCTGCCCCAGGCGTCCTGATTCAGCCACTGCTGGTCAGTTTCAGCAGCGGCTGAATCAGGACACCTGGGGCAGAGCAGCTTGGGTGTTGCTGGGTTGGTCCAGTAGCGCCGAGGAGCGGCGGCGCTACTGGACCAACCCAGCAGTTCCCCAGCTGCTCTGCCCCAGGTGTCCCCAAGTCAGCCGCTGCTGAAACTGATCAGCGGCTGACTACAGGAAGCCCCTGCCTCGGACTTCCTGGAATCAGCCGCTGATCAGTTTCAGCAGCAGCTGATTGGGGATGCCTGGGGTTCTTAAGTTGAATCTGTATGTAAGTCAGAACTGGCGTCCAGATTCAGCCGCTGTTGAAACTGATCAGTTTCAGCAGCGGCTGAATCTGGACGCCAGTTCTGACTTACATACAGATTCAACTTAAGAACAAACCTACAGTCCCTATCTTGTACGTAACCTGGGGACAGCCTGTATTTCCAAACATCACCAGTAATTATTTATATAGATTAACATAAGGCAATTGCTTTCTACCATTCACAGATTATTTGCTATACACTTCAAATAGACATGAATACATTAGAGACTGGAACTGCTTGATTAAATCGGGGGTGGGGGACCCAAGGTCTGGGGGCTGGATGCAGCTCCCAGCTTGCCTGGAACCAGCTCCTGAGGCTTGTGGCTCTCCCCTCCAGCATTGGGGAGCCGTCCATTCTAGTGCACCTGGACCCCACCATCTCCCCTTGGGGCTGGAGCACACAAAATCTACTAGCTTGGTCCCCTCTATGCTCTGGTGTGCAAAGGGAATTTGGGGAATGTCTGTCTCCTTCTCAGTCAGGGGCCATGTCTGTGAGAGTTTGTTTTTTGTTGTTGTTTTTTGCTTCTCACATTTTCTTGCAGCCCCCGACCCAGAAAAGGTTCCCACCACTGGGCTACATTATTAACCTTTAACAATATATCTGTAAATACACAAAAACACAAACCTTATCTACCAGCACGTCCCTAAAGATTGGGTCATTTGGCCTGTAAGCTACTTACCCCCTCCTTCTGGCCATGTTTCACAGCCGGATGCATTAATTTTTGTGGTTTTCCATTTTAACATTTCACTCTTTTTAGTGCTGTTGAAGCTGTGCCTTGGTATTTAGGAGAGAGAGAGGGCAAGATCAAAAGTAGACAGCTGTTGACAGGTTGCAACTGACAGTTGCAGTGTTGTTCCTGCTCCTGTATGTCACTCATATGAGTGGAGCAACATGGTGTGACACTCTGGACAAAGCTAAAGAAAGCATCTCTTACAAGTCAAATTGCAATTTAACAAAGTGAATAATGAACAGTGATATCAAACCACCTAAAAGGATCAAAATAGAATAATTATTTAATTTACTGTAATAACAAATCAGTGGACTGAGAAAGTGGAGGAGCTAAAATGAATTAAAGTTTTCTTTCAAATAACCTTGTTTCCAAATGAATCTGTCAACAGAGAAGACTGTGCCTTCCCCAGTGTTTACAGCAGACTCTGCAGGAGGAACTGATAGCCAGTCAACACCAGCCTGGATTACTATAGCAAGACAGAAGCAGAGAGGCATGCAACAGGAGCAAGAACTCAATAAAGAAGAGAAACTTGTGGCTGAAGATGTTAAGCCAGACACAGAAAAACAAAATAAGGAGAAGGAAAGACTGGAGGTGCTTATAAGCAAGCTTGCTTAATGCTTTTGTGTAAAATTGCTGTAGCATTCTTGATTTGGATCAGTTGCTATTAAATAATTCTTCAAATTCTAATTATTGTTAATGCTTATTTATGAAGATTCTGATCCTGGAAATAATTGTACACATGCATAGTCCCTGTAGTGGTCATGGTATTGCTTCTTGAATGTAAATTATTTATCTGCTTAAATGCTGGCAGGATCAGGCCTAGCTTTGTGTATACGTACACTGAAGTAAATAGATGGATATGCTAAAATCTGGTCTATCCCTACTGAGGGAATCTGTTCTTTTTTGTTTGTCTATAAACCCCGCTCCTGCCCCATCCCTCATATTTTATAGTAATCCTAAATCTTCACAGTGATTTTAAGGCTGACTGAACAGCTTGGTTTCAAAACCTCCTACTCAACCATTTTCAGTGTCTGGAGAAATGAAATAAGGTAAAAATAACTTTTCTGTGTGCGACTCAATGACAAACCCGAGATCTAGATTTTGGCTCTTTTACAATGATAAATGAGATTTATGAGAGAAGTTGTGTCTGTCTATTAGCTAGCATTGCCTCATAGAAAACTCATGCTAAATAATTCCTTCCAGTAAGCTCTCCTGATGGTAGCTATGGGTAGTGTATTGTATTCTAAAGTTTTAAAAGAAGCCTTTCTAAAAGACGACAAATGATAAATAATGACAATGTGATTGACAAGAAATTTCCCTAATGATGTGTCCAGATGAGATTATAAACTGTAATAAGTTTGTACCCATTCATGACTCCTAAAACATAGAGGCTACATCTAGATTGCATCCCTTTTTCATAAAAGGGATGCAAATTAGACGTATTGCAATTGCTAATGAAGCGGGAATTTAAATCTCCCCCGCTTCATTAGCATAAAAATGGCTGCCGCTTTTTTTCGACATGGAGCTTTGCCGGAAAAAAGCGCCAGTCTAGACGCGGATCTTTCGGAAAATAAAGCCTTTTCCAAACGATCCCTTATCCCTCTTGAAATAAGGGATCTTTCGGAAAAGGCTTTATTTTCCGAAAGATCCGCGTCTAGACTGGCGCTTTTTTCCGGCAAAGCTCCGTGCCGAAAAAAAGCGGCAGCATTTTTATGCTAATGAAGCGGGGGAGATTTAAATCCCCGCTTCATTAGCAATTGCGATACGTCTAATTTGCATCCCTTTTACGAAAAAGGGATGCAATCTAGACATAGCCAAAGGGTTTAATCATTCCCTGTGTGAGAAATTCCCATGTAAGGTTTAGGAATCTCTTGATTTCAAAAAACTTAAGAAACAACAAGTCGTTCTGCATCATCTTAGAGACTAACAAAAATATAGATGGTATCAGGAGCTTTGATGGGCACAGCCCATTTCTTCAGCTCTGATGCTGTGAAAAAGTGGGTTGTGAGCAGGAAAGTTCATGATACCATCTACATGTTATTTTAGTCTCTAATGTGCTGCAGAACTATTTGTTGTTTTTTAAAAGTTTTTTCAGTTACAGACTAACGCGGCTACCCCTCTGAGACTCTTGATTTTGAGTTGCCTTGTATCCTGGAGATTGTGCCATGTAGATTGGCCCCCACAGAACAGCTAAAGGGATGTGACCCTCCTAGCCTGTTGGTTTCCCCGGGATCCTGCTGACAATATGGCATGAGGCCTAATGCCACTACACTGCTTCCATTATCTCTGCCCACTGGGCTCCTTCCAAAAACACTACTATGGATTTCTGCCACGGTGGAGTTTCACAGGACAGTATGGGAACCCATGGGAGAATATATTGATGTAGTTAGCATGGCCTTCCTTCAGGAAATTCCTGAAGATCTAAAGGAAATGCTGCCTCAAAGAACCTCTAACCACAACCCTAAGCCCCTTCACTACCTGCACACTAAACTTAAGAGTTGGAGAGAAGAAAGAGAAGCATACTGTGAAGCCACTACTCCCCCATGTGTACCTCAAACCATTTTCTGCCAGGTGTGACTCCTGTCTCTTCATGTTAGCAGAAAGTTGCATATGTCTCAGAATAAATTTTCAGTAAAAATAACAAAATATAGAGGTTTTTTTTAAAAAAATTGCAAAATAAGAGTCCTGGAAACAAATCCCAAAATCTTAAGAGCTTTATGAACTGGTAATTTGAATGAAATAAATGGAACAAGTGTGTGACCAGACTTTTCTATGGTTATGCAAGAGTATCTTGTTCACTGTTGTGTTGCTCATGTTTTGTTTTGTTTTTTTTAATTCCTACTGTTTTCTGCTGAATTATTTAAATCTTTTCTACTTGCTTTTTTCCCCCCATTGTAATTAGTGGCCAGTGAAGCAACAAGCAGACTTCATCAGGAGCAAACCTTCACATTTTACAACTAAGGCTTCTTCAGAAGAACAGAGGAATGAGACAAAGTCTGAAGTGAAAGAGCCACTGCCAAGAACCAACTCACTGTCACGTACTATTCCTGGTATGAAAACAAATGCTCAAAATACTGATGTAGGATCCAGCCCTGCAAACTATGAAGCACGTGAATGACTTTGCTCATATGAGCCAAAACTATCCATGTGCTTAAGTGTTTGGAGGATCTGCTCCCCAGTGTCTAGTCTTGTCTCTCACTTGCCACTAGTTGCAGTGAGGACAAGAATTAACTTTATTTATTTAACACAGTTTTATTTAAAAGAATGCTGCTTATAATGGGCCAATTCTGTAGCTACTTCAATTCTCATTGAAGTCAATGTGAGTTGAGGGTATTGGATGCATCATGGATTGGGACCTAAATTGCCCCCTTGAAAAGAAGGCAAGTGCATGTGCATGTTGCCTTAGATCTATAGTACAATTTTAATTCTTTGCTATGGCACTGCAGAATAAGTTTCCACGTGAAATATAAAGATTTTATTTTATAAGAAACGGATGAGGTCTTTTGGTAAGCATCAAGCTAACATATATATATTTTTTCACAATAGCTCAATCCTCAGTGCTGATAGAAAAAGAAGAAATGAACCAGTTTAAGAAAGTCAATCACTCTGTTCCTGATCAGCCATCGTGGATGGAACTTGCCAAAAAGAAATCCCAAGCTTGGAGTGATATGCCACAGATTATAAAATAGGACAGTACATCTCAGATCAATAGTATATGCAATTTTGATATGTCAGTAGTTCATGTAATTTAACTTCTATAGATTAATTAATCACAAAGAAGAATCTATGGTACATCAGAAGGGTTTTGTTATAAAGCTTTTGAAAAGAGTGCAATAAATGCAGTCAAAAAGTTTACCTTAAACATCCTGTAGCAGTCAGGATGCTACTAGAAATTATTTAAGAATAAGATACTTTAAGGACACACACCAACTTAGAGAAACATTCTGCCTATATACATTGGGTATTTCCCTCTCATTAAATTTGCCCAAAACCAGTGTCTTGGTTAAATCTTGCTGAACTCTTCGTTGCAATCATTAACAACACTGTAACGGGAGATTGTTAACACTGCTCATTAGCTGTTTGTGTATTGGCCACTATCAGGTCATGATAATATAAATGTTTAACTGGAATTACCTGACAAACACAACTCTAATGTGGGCCTGAACTTGCCACTTTCTGGATGGAACCCTACCCCATTGAAGTCAGTGTGAATTTTGCCACTGACGTCAGTGTGGCAAGGATAATACATCCTTTATGTTCAGTATTTTCTCTAACTTGACTTTGCCAAGAACAGTGACAGTTGGCTGCTAGGAGCCTGCTTGTAGATCCATTGAGATCAAATTAAGACTTCCAGTGATTTTGATGGGAACTAGCTTTGGTTTTACAAGGTGGTCAATACTACTATATGGTACTTGCTCAAATGCTGGTTTCTCTTCAGATCATATAAATCGTTTGCCTTTTATTAAAGTGCTAACCCATCGAAACAGAATGAATTTAAATATCTCAAATGTAGGGTCTGATTTCGCTTCAGATAGGTTATAGTGTCAATATTATCCTGTGCTGGGGTTTCTTTTAGATCAAAAAGTCATGTGACTCTGCTATAGACAATTGCTATTCTGTCACCAACAGCAACGTGGGAAATATCTTAAATAGTTTTGCACTCGTACATATCTTCTTTCAGCCAAATGTATTGTAGCTGACAATCCCAAGATGTAATACAAATGCATTTAGGCAAACTGATTTATGGTTTATATTCTTCAATGTGTAGAAAGAATGGTGATCAACTTTACTGTAGATGTCACTGTATTTTTCCAGCCCAGAAGCAATATGACTGACTGAACACAGTCCATTTTGCTCAACTGCAAGTACTGTACAGCATAAAGTAGCAAATCTACTGAAATAATACAGGCAGTCCCCGGGTTACGTACAAGATAGGGACCGTAGGTTTGTTCTTAAGTTGAATATGTATGTAAGTTGGAACTGGCGTCCAGATTCAGCCGCTGTTGAAACTGACCAGCAGCGGCTGTATCGGACACGCCTGGGGCAGAGCAGCTGGGTTGATCCCGCAGCGCCGCTCCTCGGCGCTACTGGACCAACCCGGCAGCACCCCAGCTGCTCTGCCCCAGGTGCTCCCAAGTCAGCCGCTGCTGAAACTGACCAGCAGCTGATTCCAGGAAGCCCGGGGCAGAGCAGCTCTGCCTCGGGCTTCCTGTAGTCAGCCGCTGGTAAGTTTCAGCAGCGGCTGACTTGGGGATGCCTGCAGCAGAGCAGCTGGTGTGCTGCTGGGTTGGTCCAGTAGCGCCACACCTCGGCGCTGTGGGACCAACCTGGCAGCCCCCCAGCTGCTCTACCCCAGGCCTTGGCAAGAAAAGCACTAGCTGCGCCCCCCTCCCCCCAGCAGACCAGGGAGACGCGGAGCGGCTTTTCTTGCCGCAGAGCACGCGGGCGGCAGGACCGCTGAGACGCGCCGCGGTCCCGCCGCCCACGTCCTCTGCAGCGAGAAAAGCCTGGTCTGCTGGGGGGGGGGGCGGTGCACTAGCTGCGCCCCACTCCCCCCCAGCAGACCAGGGAGATGCGGAGCGGCTTTTCTTGCCGCGTCTTCCTGGTCTGCTGGGGGGAAGTGCCCCCCGCGCCGCCAGAGGCGGCGACAGTGGGGGAGGCACCCCGCACTAGCGGGGCCCCCCTCCCGTTTGTAACTAGGGGTCCGACTTAAGTCGGACTGACGTAACCTGGAGACTGCCTGTATATAAAAAACCAAAGGTTAATTCATGACCTTTTCTCAGAAAGTAATTTAGTTTTAATGAAATTAAAACACAAAGAAAAAAGGAAGTAAAGAACAGAAATCCTTAGGAGCTTTTTTCCCCCTTCCTCCCAAAGTGATGGACCATGTGTTGTTTAAAACCAACTCTTCTTACTGTTTAATGATCAAGTTCAAGTTCTCGAGGTGGCTATCACCCCAGTGCTAAAGTACTGCATATAGTGTAAATGAAATTGTGTGTTGTATGTTTCTGAATGCAGAAAACTGTAGATATTGTGACTTAACAGTGTTTACTCTTTTTCTTATTGTAATATAGCTACCTCTTAACATTTAGCTCAGTAATTTTAAGTAAAAGAAAATCACAAATAAACAATTTTAATGTTATATAACAAAATGTAATAAATACATTTTTAAGGCTAAAACGTCACTCTGGACTTTACTTCAAAATGGGACTATGCTATCTGTAGTGTTAACAGAGAAAACATTTACTAAAACTGTTCTACTTTTCAGAGACAAATAGATATTTAAAATCTTATCAGCAAAAATGTTCAACAATACTTTAGCAAACAGCATGTTATTTTGTGATACCATTAATAGCCTGTTTGTCTCAAAGAGTATAATAAAATTGCCAGAATGTTTGCTTTGTATCCATGATGAACACTCTACCGTGGGACACAAGGGTTAATTACAGAACTCTGTTTATGGTTAACTTCACAGGTTTGTATTGTGTGAAAAACAAGCAACTCTGAGAAGATTTGGCAGTGCTGCATCTTCCATAACATCCTAAGGTGAAATTCACCCATTTAGAGAGCAGGCATAGGCTATGTCTAAACTACATCCCTCTTTCGAAAGAGGGATGTAAATTAGGCAGATTGAAAGTGCAAATGAAGCAGGGATTTAAATATCCCGTGCTTCATTTGCATAATCGTGTCACAGCGTTCTTTCGAAAAAGGATATTTAGAAAGTGAAACCACCATCTAGACAGGTTCTTTTGAAAAAAACAAACTCTTTTTCGAAAGATCCAGTACTCAAAAAATGAGTACGGGATCTTTTGAAAAGGGTTTTTTTTTTTTTTGAAAGAACAGCGTCTAGATGGTGGTTTCACTTTCGAAATACCCTTTTTCGAAAGAACGCTGTGATACGATTATGAAAATAAAGGGCGGGATATTTAAATCCCGGCTTCATTTGCACTTTCGATCTGCCTAATTTACATCCCTCTTTCGAAAGAAGGATGTAGTTTAGACATGCCCATAAGGTCTGTGGACTATTTAAGACTCCAGAATGGGCTTTATGTGGGTCTTACTGGTGCATAGGCTTTATGCTGGCTCTCTTCACATGGATGAATTTCACCCTCACTTTCACATTCCCAGCATTCACTGATGTCTCAGTAATTAGTGTAATATGTGAGGTTCTACTGTATGATGTTTTATTGTCTGACAAAAAATCTGAAATATTATCAGAAGATCTTTTTTATTAATTCTTATACCTGGGTAATTCTCCAGTACAGAGGTATTAAGGTGATCTGTATGTCTGTAATCCCTTCCACATGTTCTTGCTTTGCAATATCTTTCAATGGCCATATTTTATCTAAACCTTCCAGTTCTTTATGTACATTGGCTTTATTTTCAGAACCTCCCCTACCTAGTTTAAATGGAAGTTGTCCAGGAAAATGTTTAACAGTTTCCTCTCACCAGGATCCAAAATATACCCAAGAACTGTGAGTGAATTCAGTAAGGTCTGTGGAAAATTTTGTTAAAACAAAGTAGGTTTTGAAAACATTCTATCCTTTACCTTTGCTTTCTATACCTTTCATTGAGTTCATTCTGTTTGTGTCAAAAAAATTAGGATGGATTCAAATGTTTAATCCTTTGTAGGGTGGATTCTTTGCAAATAAAATTACACATGCTGTATGTCAGTAAGTCTAATGAATGGCATTCTGTTCTATTCAAGTTCTATAACACACACATGGCATAGTGTAATGGGGTGCTGCCCTAGGGAATAATGTGAGAGGCCAGTTACCAGGATCTTTGTGTCCAGGGAGGCAGATGAAGGCTGGAAAACAGTTGAATTAGTAATTGTAAGAGAGGAAGATGGTTCCATGAAGTCATCAGTGCCTGGGAGAAGGACAGTATGTGTGTGGAGGGGGAGGGAGAAGGCATCCCAAATGATTTTTTCTTTAATTGTAGAATGGGTGAGGAAGATTCTTCTATCTCAGCCAGTGCAGACAGGATGATGGGGTTGGATCAAGAGGCTGATTAGGGACTGAGCAAGGAAATCAACAGGATGCCCCAAGCACAGTCAGAGGAAGCTGCTGGAAGAGCTGTTTAGGAGGAGGGACTCAACCAGTTCCCAGCCCCAGGAAGGAGGGCTGTGTAATTCCTGAGTGTAAGGGAGAAGAGTTTGGAGGCCAGGGAAGCCAGGATTTGAAATACATGCCCTAGAAGGAGGGCTGTTAAATGCTGAACTGGGGGGAGGACACCCAAACCAGCCCTTTTGGAAGCTGTATTGAGTTCAATTAATTAGACTCCATGGGAAGGGGGCAAATACTATTTTAAAGACTCTGGATGCAAGTGTAATCTTTGGAGGTTTTTTTGAATTGTGATGGAATGTGGCCCAAGTTGCTGATTAGGCTGCAAGCCAGGGAGCAAATTGTTGAGGAACAGGATCACCGGGACACGAACAGGCGGGGCTGTAAAAAGGCAGGTAACTGGCTAGAAAGCAAGAGAGGTGGCTACTAGGGGAGGACAGCTATTCCCTGGAAAGAGAGAGGAGCGTTTGTGGGTGCAGAAAGGCAGGCTGCATACACCCCATAAGAGGAGGTTGTGGAAGAGCAGGTGAACCCAGAGAAGTGGGGAATCAGGTAGCAAAAATGGCAATAAGGTCATAGGCAGTACATGGCTAGGCTGCATGTAGTAGGGTCCTGGGCCTGGAGTCTAGTTTAGAGGGCAGGCCTGGGTTCCCCTACCAGCTACTGGGTAGTGGTTCAGGGCAGGGGAGAACTTGCTGGACAGCTGGTCTGGAAAGATGTGATTTTTCCCAGAAGGGGAGGGACTTAGTGAAGGGCCAAGTCACAGACTGAAAGCAGCAGCAGTGAGAGCAAGAGAGGCTGCATACAGAGAGAAGACAGCTGGAGAGACTACCTGAGAGATGGAGCTAATCCCAAGAGCAAAAAGCAGGAGGTGCCATGAGCAGAGAGGGAACCTCACAGAGAAACTGAAGCTCGGCATCTGCAGGATCATCTCAGGCCATTGGTGGGGGATCCCCTGGAATGGCAGTACCTGTCTAGAGTTGGTATCCAAATGCCTATTAATTCATACTGATGCCTGG
Organism: Pelodiscus sinensis; assembly: GCF_049634645.1. Taxonomy (NCBI): domain Eukaryota; kingdom Metazoa; phylum Chordata; order Testudines; family Trionychidae; genus Pelodiscus; species Pelodiscus sinensis. The sequence continues at coordinate 228,972,821 of NC_134711.1, read as the reverse complement.
TGTACCCACTGAATTCTAGACTCTTTATGGTCTGTTGATTTCCAGGAGTTTGTCATTAATCTGTAACTAATTCCATAAAGCTGCCCCTGAAAACAAAATCTATGGGAGAAATATTCTGATGAGGAAAAGACAGTGTAAGAAAATATAGGGGCCATCATGTGCCATGAGAAGGATCAGAAAATAAATCCTTGGTGACTTACTACTAGAAAATTAAATTCTACTCAAAGGATTGGGCAGGTTATTGGACTTGGGAATTGCTCCTTGTTGTCCATAGGGGCAGGTGCTGGGAGCACACATGAAATAGCTACTCACCTGTGGAAAGAGACCGGGACAACTTTCATGCTCTTATGTTGGCACGTGGAGCAGCATGAACAAGGCTAAGGCTGAGAGAGGAAATCAGAAAGGGAATCCTGGAAGGCTTCCTAACCACAATTCAGAATTCTGTTGTCCTGTATGATTGATACCTGCATAAAGTAACATTGATTACTCATGTGATGGTCCCTTTTAAACCAATTGACTGCATGAGTAAGTGCCCAACATCACTAAGGATTGCAGAATCATCAAGTAAACTTTCATTTCTTCACACTTTTCAAGTGAACCAATTAGAAACCCACATTCACCCCAGCCCTTACCCTGGCAAGTTTGTCTCCTGGACTAATGTCATCTCCAACCAAAAGGAGCAATGGAAAGTATCCACAATTATAGCAGAAGAATTTCAGCTAATTGCATCCCAGAAGAAAACTTTTTTTTCTCTGCCAAAATAACTTTGAGGTCCTTATTAACTCATTGGACCTTATTCTATACTCCCCAGGCAGGAGTGAACTTCTATGGGCATGTTATCTACACAGAGAGGGGAGTACAGAATAAGGTCCTGAGCATGTCTAATTTAGCCCCTCCATTGAACAGTTATTCACTTTTTTTATTCACCTGTAGCATTTGCATTTTAGAATAACACTGGAAGGACACACTTCAGCCCCAGTCCTGCAAATACACATGGGTAACGGTGTACAAGCAAATAGTCTTACTGAGCCTGTAAAATAACTCACATGTAATAAGTGTTTACTGAATTAGGCCCTGTCTTTGGAACATGCCTTTATTTACAGTGTTTCATTCTGACTTTAAGTAAGAATGACTAGCACAAAGAAAGCAGGAGGTAGCTGTAATAGTTCAGGAAGGCAGGGTGTGAATAAGCAATGAGATCAATGCATAGGAGAATACACAACCCTCCTGCAGTTTATTCCTCTTATCCAACATAATACCAGTGGAAAATCAAAAGCAACATCATCATCCTCTTTCCAAAACCCAAAAGGAAGAGAAAGGAAACACAACACTATCTGGTTAAAAAATAAAGAAGAAAATAATATTAGATGACATGGCCAACTACTTCTGGCTTAACAGAGCAACGGCTCTGCACAGAGAAGCTTCTTTTCCTATGTTATTATTTATTTCTATTACTGTAACCAGACATGAACCAAGACCCCACTGTGATAGGCACTGTGCAAACACTGAACAAAAAGAAAATCCCCCAAGCAGCTTACAGAATGAGTAGACAAGAGACCACATCTGGCTACAGATAGACTAAGAGGGGTACCCTACGACATAATCAGACAATATTGGACAACATGATAAGCAGTGGCCTGAGCACACCAACAGTCTAACCAATGTCAAGACATTTGTGGGCATTATCGCAAAAGGAGAATTTTAAGGAGGGATGCGAAGTGGGTTTGCTGATGTTTACAAAGCGCTCCTCCCTAAATTGTCCTTTGTTGCTTTCTCAATTTATTGTGATGCCACAGTCCAGCAGTAGGCTGCCTGTTGCTGAATAGTGATAGAAATGTAGCTGTGTTAGTCTGGTGTAGCTGAATCAAAAAACAGGACTATGTAGCACTTTAAAGACTAACAAGATGGTTTATTAGGTGATGAGCTTTCGTGGGCCAGACCCACTTCCTCAGATCAAATAGTGGAAGAAAATTGTCCCAACCATATATACCAAAGGATACAATTTAAAAAATTGAACACATATGAAAAGGACAAGTCAAATTTCAGAACAGAAGGGGAATGGGGGGCGGGGGGGAAGGTAAATGTCTGTGAGCTAATGATATTAGAGGTGATAATTGGAGAAGCTATCTTTGTAATGGGTAAGGTAATTAGATTCTTTATTCAAACTCAGGCGTAAAGTGTCGAAGTTAAGCATGAATGACAGTTCAGAGGATTCTCTTTCAAGTGCAGTCTTAAAAGGCCTTTGAAGCAGGATGCAGGTAATCAAGTTGTTGAGACAATGTCCTTTCTGGTTGAAATGACAAGAAACTGTTTTTTCTTTGTTATCCTGTCTGATATCTGTTTGTGAGCATTGATCCTTTGGCAAAGTGTCTGAGACGTTTGTCCAGTGTACACAGCAGACGGACACTTTCGGCACGATAGCATAAATTATATTTCTGGATGCGCAGGAATATGTGTTCTTGATCTTATAACTCACTTGGTTAGGTCCAATAATGGTATCAGCAGAGTGAATATGTGGACAAAACTGGCAACAGGTTTGTTGCAAGGGAAGGTACCAGGGTTGGTATTAGTGTGGTATGTTCTGTGGTTGTTGGTAAGAATCATCTTGAGGTTAGGTGGTTGTCTATAGGGGTATGTCTACACTACCCCGCTAGTTCGAATTAGCGGGGGTAATGTAGTCATCCGCAATTGCAAATGAAGCCCGGGATTTGAATTTCCCGGGCTTCATTTGCATGAAGCCGGCCGGCGCCATTTTTAAATGCCGGCTAGTTCGAACCCCGTGCCGCGCGGCTACACGCGGCATGGAGTAGCTAGTTCGGATTAGGCTTCCTAATCTGAACTAGCTGTACTCCTCATTCCACGAGGAGTACAGCTAGTTCGGATTAGAAGCCTAATCCGAACTAGCTACTCCATGCCGCGTGTAGCCGCGCGGCACGGGGTTCGAACTAGCCGGCATTTAAAAATGGCGCCGGCCGGCTTCATGCAAATGAAGCCCGGGAAATTCAAATCCCGGGCTTCATTTGCAATTGCGGATGACTACATTACCCCCGCTAATTCGAACTAGCGGGGTAGTGTAGACATACTCTAGGAGACTATGGGTCTGTCTCCCAGACACTCTTGGAGTTTAGTATCCTGTTCCAGTATAGGCTGTAGTTTATTGATAATGTGTTGGACAGGTTTAAGTTGGGGGCTGTAGGTGATGACAAGTGGTGTTCTATTGTTGGTTTTTTTTGGGTCTGTCTTGAAGTAGATGGTTTCTAGGTATTCGTCTGGCTCTTTCAATTTGCTTTTTTATTTCTCTGGGTCGGTAGTTGAGGTTTATAAATGCTTGGTAGAGATCCTGAAGTTTCTGGTCTCTGTCAGTGGGATTAGAGAAGATGCGATTGTATGAAAGGGCTTGGCTATAGATGATGGATCATATGGTGGACTTAAATGTTGATTTGATATGAGAAAATGGTGGTCAGGAAGTCAGCAGTGGGGTCAACGGCCACTGTGGGCCTAGAGTAGCTGAGCATTTGCAGTGCCTGGGAGCTCTGGGGCCCCTTTGAATCTCCAGGTCCTGGAGCAATTGCCCCTTTTGTCCTCCATGATGGAGGTCAGTTATATGAAAAAGCAAATTTGTGCTAGTTTTTCTAGGTGTTTCTCCCAATTATAGTTTGATCAAAGGAAATTAGCTTTCTAGATAAGTCTTTCACCTAGTTCCTGTTTGATAGGACTGCTACTGGGCTGTGTCTAGACTGGCATGATTTTCCGGAAATGCTTTTAACGGAAAAGTTTTCTGTTAAAAGCATTTGCAGAAAAGAGCATCTAGATTGGCACGGACGCTTTTCCGCAAAAGCACTTTTTGCGGAAAAGCGTCCGTGCCAATCTAGACGCGCTTTTGCACAAAAAAGCCCCGATAGCCATTTTCGCGATCAGGGCTTTTTTGCGGAAAACAAATCTGAGCTGTCTACACTGGCCCTTTTGTGCAAAAGCTTTGCGCAAAAGGGACTTTTGCCTGAATGGGAGCAGAATAGTATTTCCACAAGAAGCACCGATTTCTTACAGTAGGAAGTCAGTGCGTTTGCGGAAATTCAAACGGCCAGTGTAGAAAGCTGGCAAGTTTTTCCAGAAAAGCGGCTGATTTTCTGGAAAAACTGGCCAGTTTAGAGACAGCCCTGGAGTGCTCTGGAATAGATTTACCTCATAGATATAGGCAGGGAAGCGAAGATTTCTTTGCTTGCTTTATGCATCCTGATGGGAAAAGTGGTGACTCTAAAAAAGATCCCTCAGTTGAAGGTAATAAGTGAATTCAGGAAAAAGTGGAAGGACATGAGAGTAATTATTTGCAAAAGGTTACTGAAATGCTGCTAAAGTATAACTTAGAAGAGAAAATAAAAATCTTCCTTGCTGCTAAATAAGATAACCTTTGAGTTTTATGCTTCCACTTAGATGTTTATGATTGATTTCAATACAATTAGTCAGTATGTCTGCAGGTATAATCAGAATCTGATTATCTGTATCAATGACAAATTATGTAAATAGCTTTGTGGAATAAACCTGTCTTGGATCATCACAGTAGCTTTTGTACTTGGTGTCCTTGGCTAACTCTTTAATTTTTTTTTGGCCTTGTTCAGAAATCAGATTCTAATCCAGTGACATTCACCGGTTTCTTTCTGTAGGGGCTGGTCTATACAGAGATTTATGAGTTTTCAGATGTTAAGCTGATAGGATTGGTTCTTTTAGTTCAAGCAGTTGAGGCTCTTTGTTTTAGAGCCAATTCCCCAGGCCATCTATCCCACACAGGCCTTGGGAGAGAGTGGGTGAAGCCAGGTTTGCATTCACAGCTAGGTCCCTGCATTCTGCTTTTAGGCCCTACAAAGACTCCTTTGTAGTGCTTATAATCAAGCATGAAGTGTGCTGGCACACACCTTCCTCTGAGGGCTTCAATATGATCAGCAGTAATTTTATCAACACCTGGGCTGCTAGTTAATCAGGATTTCCTCAAGACCTGGAATCTGTTTTCAGCTATCAGGTCTGTGGTGGCCACTGAGGTGGAAGACTGCCTTGCTGAACTAACAATACACAACACACACTTTCGTGTGCAGGTGGTTGATTCTGCCTTGTAGTGCTAGAGTTTGGTGCTGGCTGGGGTCACCAGCATCAGGGACCTCTTGAACTACATCCGAAATGTCACGGTGCGTGGCCAGTGCATGGGGTTGCTCTCCCCACATACAACCCCACTGCATGCTTCAAGAGAGAGGACAGCCTTGCCCTTCACGCTTATTTTAAGCAAATTCTTTGGGGGGCCTCTCTGCTCACGCTTGGCCTCCCAGATGCTGCCATCAGGTCCCCACTCCATGGGCTCCCCCTCAGCCTCTAATGCATACCCCTAAGCTGGCTGAAGGCATCTCGCAACCATGCCTCACTAATCTCTAGATGCACTCATGCTCCATACTCTTCACTTCCTGGCCCTCAGGTTCTGCTCTGACACAAAGTTGAAGGACTTCCTGTTGTCTGCAGAAAGTAGGGAGCCCTAGGGGTTCACCCTGTATTACACCTTAGTTCCATGGTCCACAGGGAATCTCATTTGGTGGCTCCTCCATGCAGCACCAATTACATTTGTGCAGTTGGTATGGTTCGTGGAATCTCCCATAACATGCTCCTCTTGCGAGGAAAAGGATACTATGGAGCAATTATGCAGAATGTGTCAGGCTGCAGTCTCTTGTTGGGCTCATCCAGAATCTCCTGCTGAACATGTATCACCACACTCCTGGGCTATGTCTACACTGGCACGTTCTCACACAAACTCTTTTGCAGAAGCGTTCTTGTGCAAAAACTCTTCCAGAAGAGAGCGTCTACACTGGCATGTGCTTTTGCGCAAGAGCATCCATGCCAGTGTAGATGCTCTCTTGCGCAAGAAAGCTCTGATGGCCATTTTAACCATAGGGCTTTCTTGCGCAAGAAATTCATGTTGCCTGTCTACACTGGCCTCTTCTGGAAGAGTTCTTGCGCAAGAGGGCTTATTTCTGAGCGGGAACATCAGAGTTCTTGCACAGGACGCCCTTATTTTATACATTAGAACAACAATTTACTTGCGCAAGAACACGTGGCCAGTGTAGACAGGCAGCAAGTTTTTGCGCAAGAGTGGCCATTTTTGCGCGAGATCGCGCCAGTGTAGACACAGCCCTGGTATTTGTGCTCTCCATTCATGGCCCCACAAATTTTCAAGATCTCCTTGTCAACCTCCCACTTGGCACTGGCCAAGATGGCTATTCACCAAACTAGAAGGACAAGGCTCAGTGGCTTGTCAGGAGAGTGTGTGTCTGCAATTGTGGGGCTTGTTTCTGACACATCGTTGCCTCATGTCTTTGGGCAGCATTCACTTTCACCGTGGACTTCCAGAGTATGCAATGAGCCTTCTGCTAGTCCTAATTTAACCTCAGTCAATATTAATGAACTTCTCAGCAAGATCTATATTATTGATTTGGTCTTTCAAGGAACAGATACACAGATTAATGAGCAAATTAAACCTCTGAATTCTGTCTACTTGAAATTGCCAGATTCAGTAGCTAAATTGCTGTATTGGGGGTTGTTTTTTGCTCACTCACATGCCATAGTTTGTATTGATTTCTGTGTTGTCCCACTTGGAGATTCCTTGGAAAGCAGTACATTTTGATGATGTAGTTATTGATTTTTCTTTGACAAATATTTTTTGAAAGATTTTCATACTGCAGATAAGTGTGGCATTTAATTATTGAGACATTTTATAAACATGTTTTTAAAAGACACACATTTTATGTTCTAAGTAATTAAACATTAGGCAAATGCCAGGAAATCCAGTCGTCCAGTTATAGGCAAAAATGCTTAGATGACATCCCAGTGTGTAGACTGAATTTGTTTATGATGGGTCAGTAATTAGCAGCAGATATTAGTTTTATCCTCAACCAGAAGTGGGGAGCCTTTTTTGGGAGAGGGGGCTCCCTGACCCACAGAAAACTCAGTCAGGGGCCATACAGAGGTGAAGCAAAAAAGAAAAAAACACACCCAAACTCTCACTGACATGGCCCCCAAGGAGAAAGACACTCACCACATTCTCCTCACACACCATAGCCTAAGAGGGCCCAGGTAAGTAGATTTTGTGTGCTTCAGCCTCATGAGGGACAGTGTGGGGATTGGAGCATCAGTACAGGCTCCCCAATGCTGGGGTGGGGGAGGAAGCACCAAGCCTTGGGGATCAGATCCAGGCAAGCCAGGGGCCACATCTGGCCCTCAGGCCTTAGGTTCCCTGCCCCTTCCTAAACATTGGCTTAGGTGAAATGGAAGGAGTTATGTTATAGGTTTAAGGCCAGATTATAGGTAGCCTCAATGTAAGAGGGATGGAAAGTGAAACTTCCCCCACTCTTTTCACTTGTGCCTCCTGTTTAACAGCTGACCACATCACAGTTCAAATAATCCCGTGAGTGCTGGGCAACTCAGAAATGTTCCTAGAGGCACTGCTTCCCTAAAAAGAATGGGGAAGACTCTGGGGTCATGCCTAGCTACGGAAGTGTGTGTGCACATGACAGCCTCTCAGAGAGATGCAGTGACCATTTGCAACAAGCGCTTGCCCTGAAGTAGTGTGACTCTGCAGTCCCCTGTTCAGTGCTGTGTTTTAGGGGCATAATCTGGCCCTACATAGCTTTAAGATTTAATTATGTGTGTATATATACTTAAATTATGGTGTAGTATGAGGCACCTTGAAGTTTGATGCTTGGTTAACACATTAATGAATACACTCTATGCGTCTGTATACTGCAGCAAGAGTGCTGTTGTATTATTAAAAACATGTCAAATGTTATAATTTGTTGTAGATTTGTTTCTTTCAAAATAGGAATACTAGAAAAACAGAAATACTATTCATGACATGCATATGCTAGCAATATAATGTTTGAAGTTATCAAACTTGTCATCTCAGGCATTTTATCAACCTCAGAAGCAGTTTATTAATTGTTTGGAGTAGTCTGGCTGCCAGAAATTCTTTTGAATTTCATTTGTGTTTATTCTTGCTTTTAGGGCCAGTCACAATTCATTCTAATATATGTATAGCTACCACTGTGTAGGTGGGAGCAGCATTCATCTCCATGGTCGCACAGTATTTAGGCCCAGATCCTTCAAGTTATTAAGCACCTAACTCTTGATGACTTCGGCGAGAGTTAGGTGCCTAAATATCCTTGAGGATTTGTGTTTTGATGTCACTGAGGGACTTTAATATTGAACAGTATTTCTTTTATAGGATGTAATATTGATAGCTCACTTAAATTGCTGTACAGGCAGTCCCCGGGTTACGCGGATCCGACTTATGTCGGATCCGTACTTACGAACCGGGCTTTTCTCGCCCCGGAGGACGCGGGCGGTGGGACTGCCCAGACGCGCCACGCTCCCGCCGCCCGCGTCCTCCACGGCAAGAAAAGCTGCTCCGCGTCTCCCTGGTCTGCTGGGGGCTCCAGGGAGACGCGGAGCAAAGCCGTGGAGGACCCGGGCGGCAGGACCGCCCAGATGTGCCGCGGTCCCGCGGGGTCCTCCGCGTCTTTGCTCCGCATCTCCCTGGTCTGCTGGGGGGGGGGAGCCCAGCTAGTGCGCCCCTCCCCCCCAGCAGACCAGGCTTTTCTCAGGATGCCTGTGGTAGAGCAGCTGGGGCACTGCCGGTTGGTCCCGTAGCGCTGCTCTCGGTGCTACTGGACCAACCCGGCAGCACCCCAGCTGCTCTGCCCCAGGCGTCCTGATTCAGCCGCTGCTGAAACTGACCAATGGCTGACTACAGGAAGCCCGAGGCAGAGTTGCTCTGCCCCAGGCTTCCTGGAATCAGCCGCTGATCAGTTTCAGCAGCAGCTGACTTGGGGACGCCTGGGGTGCTGCTGGGTTGGTCCCCGCAGCACTGAGGTGCGGCGCTGCGGGGACCTACCTGGCAGCACCTCAGCTGCTCTGTCCCAGGCGTCCAGATTCAACCGCTGTTGAAACTGATCAGCGGCTGATTCCAGGAAGCTGGGGGCAGAGCAACTCTGCCTCGGGCTTCCTGTAGTCAGCCGCTGGTCAGTTTCAGCAGCGGCTGAATCTGGACGCCAGTTCCGACTTACATACAGATTCAACTTAAGAACAAACCTACAGTCCCTATCTTGTACGTAACCCGGGGACTGCCTGTACTTCCATTGACTAAAATGGCAGTTACCTGTATACCATAGGGCTAGATTTGGGCCTTGGGCTGGCATCTAATGTTCCTACTGGATCTGTGGAAAAGGAAATAGCCTACTTAATTTATATATAATTTCAGTACTGACTTGGGGTTGTTGGCTTTTGTTAACACTAATATTTTTGTCTGTCTAATAGGTTCATGATTTTTGATGCATGTTTGTTGGTGCTTGACAGTAAATCTAGACAGGTTTATAGCTAATAATTAGTCTGTAGGTTCCCTGTTTGGGATTTGTCATTTGGCTAAAATGGTCTAAAATCTCCTAAAATGTAGGAATCTGCACCTATACCCCTACTCCCCAAGACTGCTCTTTGATCAGGGGAAGGAACCTGGCCTTGCCTACCTTCTCCATGGTGCCTTTAGCAGTAGGGAAGGAACACTGGCTGACCCTTCACCTGCTGCTAACTAAAAAGAGAAAGTGTTAACAGAGCATGGAGAGGAAAGAAGGGGCACCAGACTATGAAGTGATGTAGGTAGGGATTCCACTCTGTCACTGAGGAAGGGGGATAAGAATGCCTCAGGCTTGGGAAAAGTGTGTGTGAGATGAAGGGGGGGGGGACTGAAGAACCCAGGAGCTGCAGGAGGAGAAGAAACTATGTGAGGGGATTGAATTGGATGCTGGAGAGCAGAAATAATTACTGGACGGTCAGATGTGGGGCGGGGGGGGAGAAAGCACTGGGTTAATCTAAACTACTACATACACACCCTCCCCCCACTGCATCTATCTTGGAGGCAGCAAGGCAGGAGCTAGTTTCCACAGAGGCAGCAGCACAGAGGGCAGGCAGGAACCACTGCACTGGATCCTTCAGAGCCACCTGTCCTCCTCATGCCCATGCTGCTGCCTCTGATAGAGGGGCTCCAGGTGGCACTAGCCTCACTTTGCATGTAGGCTCCCTAGAGCCACCTGCCTCTCCTTGTTGCTTTCCAGAGGCATGGCATGTGTGGATGTGTGTTTGGGACAGAAGGGGGGGGGGGGGGAGAAACACACATGGGAGCTTATGCCCAGGGGGAGCCATCTTAAAAGACAGCTCCCTATGAGCGCCAGCTCCGTGGGTAGGCCGAGCATCTATAATGGTCCTGTATCAGAGGCAGCAACACAGGAAATCGGGGGCTCCACAGGAGTGAGGCCAGGAGCATACTGGCCGCCAGCTCACCCATGGGAAAGTATTTTAGTAAACATGTAACTTCAAAAAATTTTCAGTCACACAGTGACTACAATATGTAATGTGCTTAGTAGGGATGTAAAATAATTAAAAAAAACCAGTAACCAATTGAAACACACCCAGTTACACTGTTAAATGCTCTGCAGGCTGGCAGGAGCTTAATCAGTAAACAAACATAGCTGATCAGCTGCCTGCTCAGCTCTTACCCCTACTGGCTAGGGATGTATCACTTGGGGCAGCTTGCAGAGCCGTGGCTGCCCGGGTTGCTAGATGGTTTTAACAAAAATAGCAGACACCCTTGACATACCATCACAATCTACATCACACTTTTAGAAAATACTGGACATTTATATTTTCTCAATTTGTTGCTGGAACAGAAAGCTCAAATACTCAAATACTGGACTGGCTGGTTCAAAACTGAACATCTGGCATCCCTACTGGGGGGGGGAGGGGAAGATATGCCAGCTGTTTCGGAGGGAGCTGCATTGCACAGCAAGGCACCTGCTAGCAGCCCCATCAGCACACATCCCTGCCGCCACACACAATGCACCGCTCCGTCGCGCGACATTCTATTTATAGCCCGAGAATCGAGAGTGACAGACGTTCAAGCCAATGGCAGGGCCCCTCTCTGCCAAGTTGGCGGTTGGCCGGCCGCGGCCAATGGGCAGCCCGGCGAGCTGGCGGAGGCGGGCTCTGGGCGTCGCGGGCGGAACGAGCGGCTGCCGCTCTATGGGGTGGGCGGAAGCGGCGCGGGCTGCGCAGCTCGTGGCCCGGCGGGAGCCGCCTCAGCCCCTACCGGTGAGGACGCGCGAGCAGCGGCTGCTCCGTCCTCACCCGCCCCCCACACTCCGCGCGGTAGCCGGGACGCAGGTGAGCGCGGCGCCCGGGACACGCCCCCTCAGTCGCGAGTCCCCGGGGCGGGCAGGTGGGGGCTCCGGGCTGAGCCGCCGGCGGACCCTGCTCGCCCCGTGCTGTTACCTGGGGGGAGGGGCTGCCGCGCGCGCGCCGGGTTCCTAACGGGGTCTCCCCGCCCTGGCGCGGTGCGCGAGATGGGCTGGGATCGGGGTCGCATCTCCGGAAGCTCCTCCCCGCGGCGACAGTTATTTAGCGCCGCTGCCGAAGCTGCCTGGCGGGGGGGGCGCGTGGCGGCGATTGGCAGGTGCGCGCGCTGCGTTTCCCCTTCCCCCCCCTACCCCGGCGGCGTGGTGGGGTAGCGAGCTACGAGCATGCGGGTAAGAGAGAAACTTCCTCCGCGCACGGATGCGAGCAAGACCGGTCAAGGGAGCGAGGGGAACGGGGTCCAGCCCTCACGTCTCTTGTGATCTAGGGGCTGCCCGAGGGGTTTGTTCTTGCTGCAGTGCTTGTGGTGCTGGCCTTGCCTCCCGGGTTAGCTCTGCGTTGCTTTTCGTTTTGCTAAAGTTGTCATGGTGGTTACGTTGTTTATCAGTCTTGAGCTGCTCTGCTAATGCTCCGTGATGATACTGTTTTTATGATTTGAACGTGATGCACATGAGGCTTTCTACAAAGTGACTTACAAATGTTAGCTCTAATTCTCAAACCCATCCTGTGAAGTAGGCGCTGGCGCCTTCATTTTTACAGAGGGGGAGAACTGTACTAGAGAGGTTTCCTGCTTGGAGGCAACAGAGAGACAGGCAGTATCGACTCGGATGAGGATGCATTCAGTTTTCATTCCCAGTCTTGTGCTTACACCCCTTCTTCCAACCATAAAAACATTAAAAAATGCTTTAATAAAAGGAAAGCTTTAAAAAAGCTGTAATGAATGTAAAGCTCTTGTTTTCTTTTTAAATAATATATAACACAGGTTTTAAATGCTCTTTTGCTATTGTGAATTATGTTTTCTAAGGGTAAATGTGCTTCAAAATGTGTTTAAGGTTTTCTCAGAATCACAAGGTTGTTTTGGTCCTGATACCACAGACTTATGCACAGGGCTGGACCAAGCCATTCCAGTGCCTCGGGCAGACAGTTTAATTGCGCCCTGGGTTGGGGAGGGTGTATGCATGGCCCCACCTCTCTGCCAGCGTGTGGGGGAGAGCACATGTGCGGCCCCGAACCTGCGTGTGGGGAGAGGGTGTATGCGTGGCCCCGCCTCCACCCAGCGCGTGGGGGAGGGCACGCAGAGCTGGCAGTGGCAGGATGCATGTGTCTGGCCCGGCTCAGCCCAGCTACCGCCGCTGGCACACAGCCCAGGGCAGGCCGAGCCTGGCCATGCGGGGCCCCGCGGGAGGAAAGGCGCTGCTGGCCGACGCTGCGGGGGTTAATGTGGCCCCCGTTCCGGGCGGCCGCTGCAGGGTGGCCGCTGGGAGCTGCTGTAGCCCGGGAGCCGGGTGCGCAGCGCCTGATGGCAGCTATAAGGGGTGCTCTGCGCCCCTTACAGCTGCCATCAGGCGCCCCCCCATAGGTTGGCCCCTGGCGCCCAGCTAGTCCATGCCTTAATCCAGCCCTGCTTATGCACACTTGGACTGTTCAGAATTGGTGCATTAACACAACAGGTTTTGACAAACAGAAACTTACTTATGTTTATTGACTAGAGATGTCTGGAATTATCTAGCCACTAGCCAATTTAAGTTTGATGGCTTCTTGAGAGATTGAGGGCTCTCAACTGCCATTGCCTTAAGAGCCTCACAATGTCAGGCATTTATTCACATTGTCCATAGTTGGGATCCCTGAGACATCTCTCTAGAGGAGAAGTTTCACTGATTTAAATACAAGTAGATAAATTGGTAGAAATCACATAGTATAAACATATATAAACTGGTTGACCCTTCTTTTAAATGAACTTTGCTAAATTAATTTGCCTTAAAAGAAAATGTTTAAAAAGTGGAAGTTAAATCCTAGTGAGGAAAACAGAAAGGAACAAACTGTCAAATTAATAAAATAAAAAAAGCCAAAAAGGAGTTTGAAGAACAGCTAGCCAGAAACTCAAAAAGCAATAGCAAAATGTTTAAGTACCTCAGAAGCAGGAAGCCTGCTAAACAGCCAGTGGGGCCCCTGGACGATCAAGATGCTGAAGGAGCTCTCAAAGACGATAAATAAATTCTTTGCTGCTTCAGTCTTCACAGCTAAGGATGTTAGGGAGATTCCCAAACCTGAGCCATTCTTTTCAGGTGACAAATCTCTGGAATTGTACCAGATTGAGGTGTCATTAGAGGAGGTTTTGGAACAAATTGATAAACTTAACAGTAACAAGTCACCAGGACCAGATGGCATTCACCCAAGACTTCTGAAAGAAATCAAATGGGAAATTGCGAAACTATTACCTATGGATTGTAACCTGTCCTTTAAATCAGCTTCTGTACCCGATGAGTAGAAAATTGCTGATATGACACCAACATTTAAAAAGGGCTCTAGAGGTGATCATGGCAGTTAGACTGGTAAGTCTAATATCAATAGTGTACAAATTAGTTAGAACTATAGTAAAGAATAAAATTGTCAGACACATAGATTGATATAATTTGTTGGGGGAAGTCAGCATGATTTCTGTAAAGGGAAATCATGCCTTAATAATTTACTAGAGCTCTTTGAGGCTGTGTCTAGACCTACATGCCTCTGCCGACAGAGGCATGTAGATTAGACACATAGGCAAAGGGAAATGAAGCCGTGATTTAAATGATCGCGGCTTCATTTACATTTACATGGCTGCCGCGCTGAGCCGACAAACAGCTGATCAGCTGTTTGTCGGCTCGCGTGCTAGTCTGGACGTTCCCCCTGTCGACATCAAAGCCCTTTGTCGGCAGCCCCGTTATTCCTCGTGGAATGAGGTTTACCGGGGCTGCCGACAAAGGGCTTTGATGTCGACAGGGGGAACGTCCAGACTAGCGCGCGAGCCGACATACAGCTGATCAGCTGTTTGTCGGCTCAGCGCGGCAGCCATGTAAATGTAAATGAAGCCGCGATCATTTAAATCGCGGCTTCATTTCCCTTTTCCAGAACAACAAATCTACATGGCTCCATCGACGGAGCCATGTAGTCTAGACGTACCCTGAGAGGGTCAAGCAAACATGTGGACAAGGGAGATCCAATGGGTATAGTATACTTAGATTTCCAGAAAGCCTTTGACAAGGTCCCTCACCAAAGGCTTGTTAGTAAAGTAAGTTGTCATGGGATAAGAGGGAAGGTCCTCTCATGGATTGATAAAAGGTTAAAAAGACAGGAAACAAAGGATAGGAATAAATGGCAAGTTTTCATAATGGTGAGAGGTAACTAGTGGTACACCCACATCTTGAATACTGCATACAGATGTGGTTACCTCATCTCAAAAAAGATATATTGGCATTGGAAAAGGTTCAGAAAAGGACACAAAAATGATTAGGGGGTTGGAACAGGTACCCTAGAAAGAGAGATTAGAAAGACGTGGACTTTTCATCTTAGAAAAGAGGAGACTAAAGGGGGATATGATAGATGTCTATGAAATCATGACTAGTATGGTAAATGTGAATAAGGAAAGCTTATTTACTTGTTACCATAATATAAGAACTAGGGGTCATCAAATGAAATTAATAGGTAGCAGGTTTAAAACAAAAGGAAGTTTTTCTTCATACAGCACATGATTGACCTGTGGAACTCCTTGCCAGAGGAGGTTGTGAAGACCAGGACTTTAACAGGATTCAAGAAAGAACTAGATAAATTAGGTCCATCAATAGCTATAAGCCAGGATGGGTAGGAATGGTGTCCGCAGCCTCTGTCAGAAGCTGGTAATGGATGACAGGAGAGAAATTACGTGGTGATTCCCTGTTTTGTTCTCTCCCTCTGGGGCATCTGGCATTGGCCACTGTTGAAAGACTGGATACTGGGATAGATAGACCTTAAGAATGGCCATACTGGGTCAGACTAATGTAATTTACTAATTATTGTAAACTAAATCAATGTCTGAGGGATAAGTGGTACTGAACTACATATATATTGGGGAATGCATTGGGTTAACTAGATCATTTAAGATTTTAGTTAAATTGGTGCAACCTTTCTAGTATTGATAAGGTCTTAGGATGTGCAGTCTCTAAAGTAGGGGTGAGCAATACGTTTTTTTTACCAGGGGCCACTTCAGAAATTTTTGAAGTGGTCCTGGGCTGCACTGAAGGGGCGGGGCCAGGATACTTCCCTGCTTCCCCACCCATAGGCCATAATTTGTCTGGGGGTAGGAAAGCATTTGAAGTCTTTGCTCTTCCTCCCCTCCCAAGGGTTCCCCCTAGATGCCCATTTCTCAGGTGCTGGGAGGAAACTTCATGCGCTCCCCTCCATCCCCACGCCAATCAGGGCTTGGGGACAGAGGAGTGCGCGAAGTCTTTTCCCACCCTGCCAGAAGCATGTGATCCTCCTAAGTACTGCGTGCTCCTGGCAGGACTGAAGAATCTTCATGCACTTCCCCCTCCCATGGGCCCTAATTGGCTTGGGGGCGGGGGCATGTCAGGCCCTCCATGAACTGTATCAACTCACTTGGCGGGTCGGATCTGGCTCGCAGAGACCCTGTTGCCCACCCCTGCTCTGAATAATGTTAACTAGGTTATGGGTGGAAAAAGCGGCCGGGGGGGGGGGGGGGGAAGGGAGGGAGAGAAGAACAGCATAAGAACAAAGCCAACCAACCGAAACCCACAATATTTATGTGATCTAGGGCCTGTACTACTTACTTACTTTCTTCCTTCCTTCCTCTTTCCACTGCTGCTGTTTGAAATGTTTATATATGTGTCTTGCCTCCTAAAAACTCTTAAGGCAATGACAGTGTCTTCTATGAGTTTGTACAGAACAGTGGGAACCCAGTCCTAATTGGGACCACTAGATATTATTTCAGATTTATAATCACAGTAAAATCAACCTAACACTGTTACTGTCAGCATTGTTGACATTATTAACCTCCCTGTCAGTTAGGCCTGTCATCTAGTAGTCATTTTTTATTCCTCCTCCTTTCTAATCTTACACATCCAAGCCATATACAAATCTCACTGCTTTTTTCCCCTTAACCCTTCCAAGATCAGTCTTTTCTCTCTGTCCATGCTACTTTAACTCTCATTTAGGCCTTCATCTTCTGACTTGACTCCTGCAACCTACTCTCTGACCTTCCTTATGTTCATCTTGTCTCCTTCAGAATGTTTAAAATGGAGATGGTAAAATAATTTTTCCTGATCTATAATTCAAACCATGTCAGTCCTTTTTTTGACTCTGTTCTCGTTCTTTCTCTCTTCCTTCACATGAAATTCAGTCTTCTTGTCTCTGTTACAGTGCCCTTCACAACTCTGCCCTTTTTATTTATCTAGTCTTATATCTTACTGCATTATGCCAGGTGCTCTCTGTGTCAATCTTTATCACATTTATTCATTTCTTCCACAATTACCTTCATGATGCTCCTTACACATGGAATGCTCTCTCTGAACTAACATGTAAAGCAACTGCCCGAGTCTGTTCTTAAATTTCCTCAGGATCACTACAACCATTATACTAATTGTAAATTACCAAGTGAAAAAGATTGTGAGGGTGTTTTGATATTAATATTTTTATACTATTAAGAAAAGTTCTGTAAACTGAAAATTGTTTGGTTCTAGTCTCCATAATGATGCTTATAAATGTTACTTTCTTCCCTCCATTGTGACATATTTTTGGTCACAAGCCCGGCCACTGACTGCTTCCTGCAGCTCCCACGGGCTGGGAATGGTGAAATGTGGCCAGTGGGAGCTGCTAGCCGGTGTACCTGCAGACTCACAGGTAAATAAAGCAGCTGGTGGCCTGCAAGGGGCTAACCCTGGTGGCCTGCATCTGGCCCAGGGGGCACTTATTTTCCACCCCTTCTCTTGGTACATCTTGCTCAGTGGTAAGCTCTCTGCTTAAGGATCTTTCTCTTACTATGTGTTTTTACAGCCATTGACACAATAGGACCCCACTTAATTGGGGTCTTTAGGTGTAGGTGTAATAAGATTTTTCCTTTGGGTCAATGATAAATGACCTGTTAGAATGAGAAATAAATTATCAATTCTTAATTTCTGTCGACTTACATTTTTCAGTTATCGACAGCTGAGTAGCAAATGTCTGTAAGGATGGAATTTGAAATAGAAATATGGGCAATACCTTAAAAAAACAGTATCCGGTATGTAGGCTTCCTGTTTATGCCATTTCATAATTATGTAATGTGGTATGAGGAAAGTCCTCCAGCTTTCTCTGCTACTACAAAAAATCAGACATTGGCATGTTTTGGGTCCTTTGATTTGCTCAGTGCTTAGAATTTCCCAGTAAATGGAGTTATTGTCTGCGGCAATACTGGCAAAGCTAGTACCTTCACTATACTCTGGTGTGAAAGGTTGTGGTGGGGTGACAGGTAGGTTATGGCTAGAGTGTAGTATTCTCAGCTGATTCCTGCTGTTAGCTGGTGTAGACTGAAGAGCACTTCCCTGCACTGGACTGAATGGTATAGAATTGATTCTGGTATAGTGTAAGTGAGATGCACAGATGACAATATTTTGGGTTTCTATGCAGCTGATAATGACTCAGGAAAGTTAATTAAAATGCTACATTGCTAACTTAGAGCTCTAATCCTTCAATTCACTGTTCACAGGTGCACCACTGTACTTGCACAGTTTTGTTGATTTCAGTGGCACCCTGTGCAACTCACTAGTTATCTATATGCAGTGCATTACAGGATTGAGGCCTTTTTCTGTAATCCTTCAATTCATTGTTCACAGGTGCACTACTGTTCTTGCACAGTCTTGTTGATTTCAGTGGCACCCTGTGCAGCTCACTAGTTATCTATATGCAGTGCATTACAGGATTGAGGCCTTTTTCTCTAAGAGCTTATTTCTGTTGTACTATTCACCTGTGCAGCTCCTTGAATTATGAGGATTAGTCCTGTTTGGGCCATTTGATACTGCCATAACAAATACTAATGTTATAGACATTTATGGCATGCAAACAATGTGTTAACTGCAACTTTTCAAAAACCAAGCTTTTTAATGGAAAGGACAAATTAGTATGTGAACTAGAAGTCAGGTTTGAAGTAAGCACCCAAAAATGGGGGACAGAAAAGGAGATTGAGTTTGTTCCATATTACATTTTATCCCCCTTTTAAAAAGCATTGTAGTATTTATGGTGTTTCTATTATGTGTTTTGATATAGAGGTGCAACTGCTTATGAATGTATTTTTGTGTCTCTACCTGATCGATTTTGTTCTCTTTGTAAACAGGAGTAGAAGCATAAAGAAGCTTATTTTATGAAGGCTTTTGAGTGAGTCGAGTAGAAGTTTGAAGTGATGTAACTTCTGGACTGGTTTTACAGAGCTTTTCAAATGAGATAATAAGAAAGTGATGCTGGTGGTGGAATAAACTGTCTTCAGCACAACAACTTCAAGTGATAAATCCGAATTGCAAGTACCATATAAACAAGTGTGATGTTGAAATGAGATGAGGCTCCGAAATGGAACTGTGGCCACCGTATTAGTTTTCATCACTTCTTTTCTCAGTTTGTCGTGGTACACTGCATGGCAAAATGGTAAAGGTAAGACATGTTTTGTGAAGCAAAAGGAACTGAACTCTAGATATGAGTGAAGGAGTAGTGAATGATGCAACATATGCTGTTTTTCCCCCAGATGCTTTAATACTAGTAAGCTGTAAACTGAATGTTGACTACTTTTGCTCAAGAGTACTATTTTGATGAGAAATATACATCTGTTCTTGCAGTCAGAAAATCAACCTGGAGGAATGCCTGTTATTTTTGTTTGAAAACACATTTCTGTGGAGAGAAACAAAATACTTTTTTTTTTTTCTTAGGGGAAGGGCTATTTTAGGGAGGTGAATAGCTTATCTCCATTGCACATTTGCAGGAGTAACAGATGCTCTCTCTAATTTTTCCTGTGACAGTTGCCTAGTGGGCCAAGCTTGAGAATATAAACATTACTTTTTGGTGCCACATTCTATTTTTTTCCTAATGATTTGATGATCGAAATGGCAAACTGCCATTCAACATCTTTTGAGAGATTTTTTTTTCTCCTTCTGTCTTGCTTTTTAAGGGAAATGTAAAATATTTCCAGTTTGACCTCTTCACATGACACATACATTTTTGAGTAATATAAAGATGAAATTAGTGACGTGTGTGTGTATATTAGATTTTACAAAACTTACACTTTCAGGATTATATTACTGTTCTCAGTCACTTTAAAATGTGTAAACCATTTTTTAAAAGATCAGATTAATTTTGTTCTGATTGAACCTGCTAAAACAGACTTTTTCTCAATGAAGGGCATTGGTGTGTAAAGGATCCACATCAGCGGGAGGCCATGCCGACTCCCTATACTGCCCTGTTGCAATGTCACAGTCAGTAAACAGTTTGCCTGGCCCGTCTCGGGCTTAGCTGTAGGCCAAGCAACAATTTATAATGGCCGCACCGTTGGTCAGGGCGGGCACTAAATAAGCACTTTAAACAGTCAGGGACTTAAGCCTCTCAGTAGGCTGAGAGACAGTTTATAAGACCTGGCCTTCAATTCAGGCAGAGCCACAGATCAACAGTTAAGGGACCAGCCTGGGGCGCAGCCTGAACAAGCAGTTTATAAGGCCAGATAAGCAAGGGTTAGGGTGGGGCAGACAGACAAAAGCTTACCACAGGCAGTTCAACAACAGTTTAAAGCTCCATCTGGTCCCAGCAGGGCAAGGGTCCGGGTCTCCTTGCTGGTGGAGAGCCAACAGGAGCACGGGTTTTGCCCCACCAGGGGGAAACCTGCCACCTGAGGAGAGGAGTGTCAGGGGGACGCAGGCCCAGCACCCTGACAGTGGCAGCATGGCGGCCACTGGGTCATTGGGGATATGGAATGCAATCTACCTGAAAGTTCTGATACCTGTATTTCTGCACCTGCTCTGCCAATAGTTGACTTTCATTTGTACTATCAAGGTGGCTTGTGTATAGCTTATGGCAAGGGGTATGTTGGGTCCTGAAGGATCACTACTGGCATTTCAGTATTGCCAGTGGTAATTCATTGGTTGAGAGAGAATGTGATTGCAATCTTCTGAACAGTTTTGGGTTCTTAAAGATGTTATACACCTTTTCTGAGAAACCCACACTGATGCAAGTAGAGAAGCCATGGCCAACCCGCACCTCTTGAGCCACGTGCGGCTCTTGCCCCCCCAAAAGTGCGGCTCATGTGGCCCTCCGCCCCAACTGCCCTCGTCGACTCTTCCCTCTCTCCCCTCGGCTTCCCTGTGCTTACTGGGTCGGAGCTGCAGGGTTTTCAAGATGGCGGCGGTCTTAAAGGGGCAGCCTTCTCTTTTAAAAAAACCTTTTTTAAAAGTTTTTGGTTTTGCTCAACAATTCTGTTGTGGGGCCTTTTTTCTTGACAGTTCTGGTGTGTCTCTTCGCATTTTTTCCGCTGCTGTTTTGGCTCTCTTTGTTAAATGGGTTGGCCACCCTTGAAGTAGAGTATCCCTGGTGAACCACCTAGTGCTTAACCATAGAAAAGTAGCTCATTCTATTGATGTACTCTGTGGCAAGGACAGGTGCCGAAATAGGAATGTGCATGTTGTGTGTTTCTTCCAAGTGATTTGGGAACCCCGTTGCTGCAGATCCATTCAGTATGTGCTGTATGTTGCAGATAGTTAGTCCCAAAGTTTATAGATACTGCCTAAAAAGATTGATTTATTAGTTTTTGTCAGAGAATTGTACTTGCTCACACATACTGGCAGGTAACACCATTGTCTATGATAAAGAATTTCCATTTCTTTGATACTATTTCTTTTGTTGTCCACATATAGAGCCAAATTGAGAGTGAGATTTTCTGACTTGCACACTATTACCAAAATTAGGTTCTAACTTTATAACCCACATTCTTTCAAACAAATCTGTGTAGTCCCTGAAGGCAATCATACTGCACAAGTCTAACTAAGGACAGTCAGTATCTTAACATAAGAAAGGTGCTCAAATGTAACTGAGGGCAGAGTTTGATTTGCAGACTTTTTATTGTTGGTAGGGTAACCTGAGCCAGAGTTTAGATCTTAGGTTGAGTTTATAAGGATGCTTTTTACTTGTAAAATGGGTGATTTGATTTGAATGTCAGGAATGCACAATAACCATGAAATGTCATTAAAATACCCTTACAGCTTAAATAATTTAAATACCTCAAAATGCAGTGCTTGTATTTTGTTTGGATACCAAATAGTGAGTTACATGCTGATTGATTCTTGAACTTGTAATGTAGTTTGAAGTGGGGGCATATGTGTTAATCTGTGCTATGTCTCATTAGCTGAGCTTTCTCATATTGTTTCAGACTGTTACACAAGACAGAGTTTCTTCTCACACCTAATTTAATCTTAAATTGACATGACATTTTTTTGTAGTAGTTCTTTATATAACCTTAGTGGGTGCATAGCATTTTGTTGTTGTGGTTTTTTTTGTAATTTAAGAAATGGTTTGATTCTTATATAATGAGAATTTCAAAACATGGACGTTTTGACAGCTTTTTATACTGGTGCCACATCCAACTACTCTAGTTTTAAGATGCTGACGTTGTCACTGAGTTACTGCGTTTTCTGCTTAAGAAAGGCCTTTTCATTTCACTAAATGCTTTCCTCCAGTCTATTGATCCATCATTCAGTTAGTCCATTAGAATACCTATGCATCTAAATACACAAATCTAAATTATGTATGCATGTAATGGTTATCCCCAATTGATGTTGTGTGTAGTCATAGTAATATAGCCAGTATGCTATTTGTAAAATATATAAATGGAAAAACACTATGCAAAAAATTACTTTTTTTGCTGAGACTCCTTCTTACTTGTGGTTTTTGTGGTGCCTTACCAAGAGTGCTAGTCATTTGTCCCAAAACTCTTAAATATACATTTTTGCAGTATTATTGAGATTTATTGGAAAACTGGGCAGGTGCTATATTCTAGGAGTAATTTGATTTAATTTAGTAAGGATCACCTTAGGGACCACTTTTCCCTCCACTGAAGGAGTTGAGCCCGGGCAGGGTATGAAGGATGGATGAGAAGGGTATATCTTTCTTTGTTTTATTAATAACATTAGCTTTTTAAGACTGTTTCCTGTGTCCTAGGAGAAAACAGGAGGGTCTGTGTCCATGTGCCTAAACTGAAGGTCAGCTATTAAGAGATTACGGTTTGCTTCCAAGCTCTCTCCAAAGAGAGAGTTAAGAGCTTGGGGTTACTTACAGGGAGATGTTCCCAAGTGCTTCTTCTTGGCTTAAAGGGGTTTTTGCATTTGGGTGACAGCAGCGAGGGAGTCTATAATGTTGGGGAGTTCTTAAACAGAAGCCTTTAGTGGCAAGGTATTTTAAGGCCTCTTGTGGGCCCACATCTTCTGCAGTTGCAGTGCCAGTGTGTGAAACAGCCTTGACTCAGGGTGGCAAGAGTCTTGTCCATAAGCCTTAGGGATCCTCCTAACATAATGCGATCGCTCATATTGGCCTTAATTTGGGCTATCAGACGCATATGCATAGTTTCCAAATTCTTTATGGTATACACCCGCAAAGGGGTAGATACCATAAGTAGAGATGTGAATGGGTAACTGGTTACTCAGTAAGCATCACCCTTACTGGGTGATATTTACCAAGTACTAGTTAACGGGTACTTACTTGGACAACCACCTGCCTGTGGCCTGCTGGGAGCAGAAGCCGGGGATAGGAACAGGATCCCACTTAATCGGTTAACCAGGATTTTATATCCCTGACCATAAGTAGCCTTACAAGCAGAGACCTTTACTGTAGTAGTTCTACCATCAGAGCTCTTATGAGCCACCATATTAAATGTCAGAAGGTACAAAAATTAAGATGTGCAGCCCCATCCACCCTGATGATCAAAGATGCTTTTAACTAGATGCTCAGGAGCTTTGAACCAAAGCTGGTGCCATTTCCATCTAATTCCAAGAGCTGTTTTGGCAGATACTTTCCAAAGTTTTCTTGGAATCATAGAATACTAGAACCTGAAGGCACTTCGAGAGGTCACAACAGGACCAAGCACTATCTAGATCGTTCCTGGTGGATGTTTATCTAACCTGTTCTTCAGTGTCTCTAATTATGGAGATTCCACAACTTTCTTTGGCAATTTATTCCAGTGCTTAACTACCCTGATAGTTAGGAAGCTTTTCCTAATATCCAATGTAAACCTCCAATGCTGCAATTTAAGTCAATTGCTTCTTGTCATATCATCAGATAATAAGGAGAATAATTTTTGTGTCTCCTCCTTGTAACACCCCTTTAGGTCTTTGAAAGCCGCTATTGTGTCCCCCCTCAATCCTCTCTTTTCCAAATGAAAGAAGCCCAATTCTGCTGAAAATTTTAGCAGTAACGGAGGGGGAGAGGCAAACGGCTTCTGCCTGCCACCCTACGCTGCTGCCTCTGTATCAGAGGCAACAGTGAGGGGAAGGAGTGTGTGTGTGTGTGTGTGTGTGTGTGTGTGTGTGTGTGTGTGTGTGTGTGTGTGTGTGTGTGTGTGTGTGTGTGGTGAATGGTGAAAACAGTTCAACAGGAACTGGTGCATGTGAGAAACCAGCTTAAAAACTGGCTCCCCACACATACCGGCTTTCCCCCACCAGCAGTGTGGAAGGATTGAGGGGGCTGCATGTAAACTACATGTTAGCCAATGTGCCCAGGCTCAGTTAACTGTGTAGAAGGTTACACTGTTACATCTCTAATGGCTACCACTCACATGAGGAAATCTGCTTTCAGGAGATGGAGAAATTCTAATAGGGAGAAATAGAGTCCACCTCTTCAGCATCAAAGGGATTTATTTTGAATAAGCAGACTGGTAATCTGTTTTCGACTTGTCAACTCAGTTTCTTTATTCACAAGCTAAAATTTTGCATGGCTACATTGGCATTGATTATAGCCTCCCTAAAAAGGCATATGATTTGCAGTTCTTGAGATGGAAGATGAATACTTTCATATTGATATTCACCCTTCCCACAAAAGATTCCTAAGATTTGTGGTAGGTTCTGATCCCTACCAATATATCTGTAGTCCCATTTGATCTAACAACTATACCAAGGGCCTTCACAAAAATATTTTCTATAATAGTAGCATAATTCAGATGGAGTTTCTACAAACACACTTCCTCTTTTCCTTCCCCTTCCTTTCCGGGGAAAACCTTTTAAAGCAACTGCCCCAGGGTTTAATTGGCTGCAGGGGTCTGATTAGCCTGCTCCTTCATGCCAGCTACTAACAAACCTCAAGTGTCTGCCAGCTTTAGTTATGTGGCAGTAGACTCTGAGGGTTTATTCAGGGAATATAAACTGTTTATCCAGTGTCCTGTATATCTGCCCTTCATTAGAGTGTGACAGCCAGCTAGTCTGGATCAGTCACAAATGGTAAATATTTGTTGAGTGCTAGAAAGATGGTATTATGTTTCTGATGTGCAAAATGTTGTATTTATTAGAAGAAATTTAAAATGCTGATTGATCTTGTTATATGTTTGAAAGTGATGAGGTGGAAGGGAGCATGCGTGATATTACATTGATTGATTTGTGTATGTATACACACTGGCTACATCTACACTGCAAGGTTTTTGCTCAAAAACAGCTGTTTTTGCGCAAAAACCCACGGAGTGTCCGCACCTCAAATGTGCTTTTGCGCAAAGAAATCAAGAGTAAAACGGCAGAACAGAGGGCTTTTTCTGCAATAGGTAAACCTTCTTTTACGAGGCATAACTCCCTTTTGTGCAAGAGTTCTTGTGCAAAAAGGCAAGTATGGATGCTCCAGAGGGGTTTCTGTGGGGGGGAAAAAGCACAGGTGCTCTTATGGCCATTCTGTGAATAGCCATCTGAGCTTTCTTGTGCAAGAGCATCCATGCAGTGTGGACACTCTCTTGCACAAAAGCACATCACTTTTGCGATGTGCTTTGAGGTGTGGACGTGCTCTTGGGCAAGAAGCATGTAGTGCAGACGTGACCACTGGTTTTCCTATAAGAAAAATAGTGTTTTTACTATTCAGCCTCAGTCCTACCCAACCCCTAACTGGAGGGAGAGAGCTGGGCTAGCTGCAGCCTCTATAGCCTAGGTCTGCCCCCCCTTACTCTCCTCCCTCTCCCCCCCCCCCCCCCCTGCAGCCACCTGAGGGAGGGAGCCATACCAGCCTAGATTTGCCCCCACCGGTGGCTGGAGGGGGGAAAGCTGGTGCTACCTACCCCTGGAAATGGGGGTTGGCAAGTGTAGTGAGAAGGGGGCACCATCCCCTAGTAATATCCTAGTCAGATAATTAATTAAAACCTGCATATTAATGAACAATAAGAATACTTTAATTCTTTATGATACTGTAAAATAACTTGCTAAGTTTGCCTTGCTCAGAAAATTAATTGGGGGGAATTTCATTTTGTGCATCATGATGAATGAAATCATTGTGTATTTTCCATGTAGTCCTGTGTGTGTGTTGGTTTTTAAATTAAAGATATTTTTTCAATTTTGAAATTTTAAAATTGTGATAATGATCTGAATACACACATGGGTATGATATGGTAATAGTGATCAAAAGAAAGACCATGATTTGCAGTGAGACTTAAAATAGTGTAATATATTGGGGAAAAAAACAGTTTCTGCTACAGATTATATCACCTTTTCTTTTGTACTAGTTTTTTTTTTAAGGGAGAATATTAAATTAACTGAAACCTTAATTCTTGCTAATCTCTGAGGATCAAAGGTATTGGGTATTTATGCTGGAACTCATTCAACATGTGGTTTTGGAATATGAAAATTTTTTTGTTTCACTATCTCTTCTGTGAAGAGAAAATCTAATATAATCAATATTATTTCTTGACATTGAGAATATGGTACAAACCAAATAACCAGGGTTTAGACCAAAAAAATTGAAAGATATTAGAGTACAGGTTAGCACAGTCCACTGAGTAACAAGTACAAACACTGGTTATGTTAGTAGTCAGAAGGAAAAAATCAAATATTAGAATTATTTTTAAAAATAATAATAAAAAATCAACCTACAATGCAATAAAGAACTAAATTGGCAACATTTAAGCTGCAAGAATTCTTTCCACATAAAGCATGTACTTAATTTTCATTATTGGTTGTAGCCAAGGCACAGAGAGAGAACCATATTCTTCTCTTGACGTGAGCTCCTTAGTAGGAGTCCGGATTTTCTTATGTTTTGTTACAATGGTAGTATCTCCTACAAATGGTTGGCCCACCATGTTTTTCATTAATGAGATAGAGCTGAGGTGTTATAAAATTCATGTCCTTTCTGTTTTGTACTGTGAATATATAGAAGTGCGTAGAAAATAAGTCACATCAGGAGAGAGTAAAACCTGTTCCGAGTAATTCTATCAACTGTAAAAATTAAACACTCCTTGATAGAGTTGGCACCTGTGCCATTACTAGCATTAGGCTATTTTAAACGCTGTGTCTGTTTCAACACTGTCAGATTTCTGGTATAATCTACTATATGTTTTAAAGAGCTTCAGGGGGTAGCCGAGTTAGTCTGTTACAGAAAAAAACAACAAATGGTCTGGTAGCTTTTTATAGACTGACTCCGGTCATCTGAAGAAGTGGTTTGTGCCCACGAAAGCTCATGATACCATCTACATGTTTTGTTAGTCTTTACAGTGCTACCAGACCATTTGTTGTTTTTTAAGTTTATCCTGTACAGACTAACTCGGCTATTCCCTGAAGCTGTATGAGCTAGTACCACCATATTTGGTATACAGCTTCCTTTCACCATAACTTAAAACAACATAAGAGTTTGGTTGTGCCAGGAAAAGGAGATGTGCCTGCAATGGGATTGCTCCTCATAAAACTAATCTGTGGTGAAGATTTGGCATTTTCCGGAGTGGTGCTGACCAAGGATTTATCTCATCTACACTCCAAGTAAACTGTTTTTATCTTTGGTTCAGGAGGATTGTTGCTCACAGTTATCAGGTGTTTAGGGTGCTGTGTAGACATGCCCAAATTTGAAATAGGATAGGCAATTTGCACCACACAAATTGCCTATCTTATTTTTATATTTGGCATGTCTATACAGCATCAAATTTTGAAATAATGTGCTATTTTGAGACATTCCTTAACACTTGTGGAACAAGTTATTATTTCAGAAAATATTTTAAAATAATGGGCGGCTTGTGTAGATGCGGGATAGCTATTTCAGGATACCTCTGGTATCCCAAAATAGCCTTGCAGTGTAGATGTACTCCTAGTGTGTCTGTGTTACTTCCTGTATTCATCCTCAATAGATAAGGTTCATAAGCTTTTTTAAAAAAATTCTCCATTGATTGTATCCTGGTGTAAATAACTAGTACAATACTTGAAGAATTATCAGAATTTTGGAAGTAAAATAAAAAGTATGGGTGGGACCACCTTGATCCGGTACCAGAGTGGTCCCAAAGGAGGGATTTTGTTAGACCGGGGAGGTCATTTCTGGCCCTCCTGCCACCAGCTTCCCCTAGCACAGCTCCATTCCTGGCCTGCTGGCCGACTCCCAACCTGCCACTAGCGCCACTGCCCTGCCACTGCAGCCCATGGTCCCACCACTGGAGCTCTCAGCTCTGCTGCCGCAACCCACTGCATCGCAGCCTGTGTTCGCAGCCCCACCAACCCTGCTGTAGCAACACTGGCCCTGCCAGCCCAGAGTCCTGCTGCCAGGACTCCAGCCCCCACGTGGCAGATCTCTGGTCACCCTTTGGGGTTCAGAATTCAGCCAGCCCTATTGGGGCAGCACTAGCCCTGGTGTTGGGGCTCCTAGCCCCGCCAGTTCTTCTGCGGCAAGCCATGGTCCCACTGCTGGGGCTCCTGGCCCCACTTGTGCCCCACCACCAGGGTTCCCGGTCCCACCACAGCAGACTGCTGCCCCACTGGAGTCTTCTGGTGTTCCTGCTACCTTGCCACCAGCTCAGCTGGATGCCCATGATAGGACTTCCAAGTGATGACTTCCCTGCAGCCTATCTGGCGGGGTTCCTGGACCCCCCAGGGGTCCTGCATCTGGCCCTCCACTGAGTCTTTCTGGTTCAACGACATCCATTGTTTGAGAGTCCCAGTTTAGAGAGGTTCAACCCTGTAGCTCGTTGAAACAAAAGACAGGACTATGCAACACTTTAAATACTAACAAAATGGTTGATTAGGTGATGAGCTTTCGTGGGCCAGACCCACTTCCTCAGATTAATATGTGGAAGAAAATTGGCATGACCATATATACCAAAGTGATACAATATATGGTCATGCCAGTTTTCTTCCACATATTGATCTGAGGAAGTGGGTTTGGCCCACGAAAGCTCATCACCTAATAAACCATCTTGTTAGTCTTTAAAGTGCTACATAGTCCTGCCTTTTGTCTCAGCTAGACCAGACTAACACAGCTGCATCTCTGTCACTGTAGCTTGTTGTTACTTTACTTATTTAGAAGGTAACTAGGGTCTCCTTATTTCATAGGATCTTTCTTTTTTGAGAACATATTTAAAAATGCTTTTAGTGTAATCTTCATTTCAGTCATGAGCAGAATATAAATGCAGCTCATTATCTGAAGAACAGTTACCACTTGTTAAGGAAAGAAGGGTTGAACTGGCAGCTTCCTCTGCACAAAAAACTTCAAAAACAATTAGAAATTGTGTAAGTGATAACATGCATCATGATTTTAAATTTTGATTTCACTTGCCCGTTCTATGTGTAATTATAGTGGAGAAACTACTCTTAGAATTGATTGTAACTGAAAATTCTTGTATGTGTCTTGCAGTTCTATGAGGCTTCCATTTTATTTGAAATTAGTGGGCAGAACCTAATCTGCACCACGTGTGGGAGCTGTGCCTCCAGCTGAAAATGAGGATAATGATTATTGTCACTTTTCTTTAAGTGATTTGGGTATGGATGCAAAGTGCAATTTAAAAGTCTTATTATTATTATAAAGGAAAGCTACATGCCTGTTGTTTTTTAAAAATGCTGCTTGACTAGTGTCAGGAAATCCTTTGTGAAATGTATATATTTTGAAGTCCATGCAGAAGGATTTTGAGCCAAGGACATGTTCCTAAATTTGGATTTGAATACTAGAATTTTTCCCATCTTACTTGAGTGCTTACTTTGTTTTCTTTATGTGAATTGAAAAACTGACTGCTATATTTTTACATCTGTTCTTGAAAGCAAAACTTATGAACTTGTTTCATTTAGGTCCTTTTAATCTCTCTCTCTCTCTCTCCCTAAAATGGTTTTCCCTGCTTGGCAACAGAATTACATCATCATGCTCTCTGACCGTGAAAGCCGCCGGGGGGGGGGGGGAGGGGAACTTGGCGAGTGTAGTGAGCAGCGGGCGCAGCCCCCTAAGTTATTGTTAAAGAATGATTAGTATGTGAAGTTACTTACTGTATATCTAGACCCCTGCATGAATACAGAATTTGTATCTGCAGCCACAAAAATGAGACACAGATATCTGCAAATTTGCAAGGCTCTGTGTATATCCTTTAAAGTGGAGACACAACAGCTCCACTTAGACAACAAGAAAATCAAGTCATCCTTGCAATTTGAACAAGGAATAACTGCTAATCATCTCGAAAAACTTCTTTATGTGATATTTAAAAACAACGCCATTTTTTTTGGACTGCCAGTCATAATATTTTTAGTATGTTGAATTATCAAGTGAAATAATTTATAACCTCAAGTTTCTATGTTGTGCTTTTACAAATAAAGTATGAAAAGTGTGCCAAATCAGTATGGACATTCACGGTGACAACTAGTTCAGCATATATGATAAATCAAGCCATTTCACCTCTTTCCCTTCATTTCCTTTTCTTCTAGGTCAATGAAATTGTGACTGTTTTAGAATTCTCTGAGAAAATTGTACATTTTGTAAGGACATATCCTATTTTTATACTCTATGGTTATTCCTTTGTTTCATGATGCGGTAGAAGGACAGTTTTTGCTAGGATTTTTTTAAGATATTCCAGTCTAAAATTTTAGATTTTGTATTAGAGATGTGTAACCACCTCTTATTAGAAATGATTTTATTAAAGCAATTTTAAAAGATTCCGTGAAATTAATTTTGTTGCTTTAATTTATTTCCTTAAAATGAGAGTTGAAGGTATTTAGAACCTTGTAAATTCAAACTCCAAAGTTTTCGGCTAGGACGTTTCAGTACTGTGCTGATGCATTCAAACCACAAAGTTGGGTAGAGGTAGAAAACAAAAAACAAGAGTTATTGGACTATACTCATTGACCAAGATCATTTTAAAGTGTAAAAAAGGGGGGAAATAGTGTAAAAAAAAAAAAAGTTAGATGTTAAAATTGTTTCCTTTTAAAGTCTAGGTTTGAAAAATCTTGTAACTTAAGATGTATAGGAATCTATCCCCAAATCTGAAGCTTTGTGAATGGAAGAGTAAAAGTATTTACTGCCATCCTTCCACCAGTGTTCCCTGTAAGCTGTGCGCTTGAGCAACTGCTCAGGACAAATTAAAATGCCACCCAGCTGATTAACAGAGCACTCATAGCTAGATTTTGTATTTCTGTCAGTGGTGGACATTAGGGATGTAAGCAACTAGTCAACTACCTAATAAGCAAATGCTTATTGGGGAGTCTAGTAGGAATTTGACTAGTCGCTTCCTCACACTCCTTGCTGCCTCTATCAGAGAGAGGCAGAGCCAAAAAGATTGACCTGCTGGCAACTTCATGCCATTTGGCTTCGCCTTCAATAGCAGCGGCACCGGCGGTCTCTGTTCTGAAGCCATCGGCACCGTCTGTTTGCAGCGGAGCCGCGTGCCCAGTCGGCATCAATACATGCCGCTTCGACATCCTCGGAGTCATGCTTGGCACCAGAGAGATCACCACCTGAACAAGCAGCGCTGGCTTTGGCACCGCCCCAATTCTCCACCTTTAATGTTTTCACTGGTGCCGTCGCCTTCTCCACTGCCACCATCCAGCAGAAGATAGCTCTGGTTGTCTGAGAGGTACACATCTCCGGATAGGCTCCCATTTCCCTTCCTTACTCCACCAAGGGATACTCGCAAATACTACCGTCAATTCTTGGCTTCTCCATCACCACCTCCGAGAAGATCCTATTCTCCTTCCCCATCGTTACACTCACCGAGATCATTTTCTTGACATGACTACAGAAGGTATCACCCCTACAGGCGTTCACCTTCATGATCCTCGTACTATCATTGTGATTATTATGAGCGCCATGATTACCATAGGGATTATTCACCTCACCATCGCCATCACTATTATTCGCCCAGATCTCCACCAAGATCTACTGTGGGCTATTCTTTATCGAGACACTCTCCTTTTTTGGCGCCCCCGTTTCTGGATCATGAGCCACTGCCGCCCCAACCTCCCCCTCCTGATCAAGAAGAGGAATGACTCATGACAACAGAGGCACAGTCACCCGAGGTGTCTCCCATAGACCAGTCCTTGCCAGATGAGGCAGTTGTCCCCAGGGACATTTTCCACCCCCTCTCGGGATGACCTAAGGCTGTTCCACACTTCAAGAGAGTGGCGGTTTCCCAGGAGGTACAGCTAACAGAAATAAAGAAGAAGCACCATTGTCTCCTTAAGACCACCCAGAGTGCTACGCCTTTAGATGAGGCCATACTTGAGGTTGCCAATGACCTCTGGCAAACTCCAGCATCTGCCCTCCCTACTAATAAACAGGTAGACAAAAAGTACTTTGTACCCCCTAAAGGGTCTTAATTTTTTTCCCACTCACCCTCAGCCTAACTCCCTTGTAGTTGATGCAGCACACTAAAGAGAAAAGGCACCTCAATACAAGGACAACGCAGCAACCAGAGAGTCCAAGAGACTTGATTTATTTGGGAGAAAAGTTTATACTTCTTCAACCCTGCTCCTCAGAATAGCCAATTATATAGAGCATTTATCGAACCATAACTTCGATAATTACTCCAAACTGATGGCTCACATGGGGGCACTCCCGGAATCCAAAAGACCACTGCTGAAGTCCATCGTACAAGAGGGCTATGCATCCATGCGGGCCAGCTTGCAAATTGCCATGGATGTGGCAGACACTGCAGTTCGGCTGTAGTTATGAGGAGGGCTTCCTTTCTTCAATCTGCAGGAGTCCCCAGGGATCTGCAAATGAAAGTAGAAAACTTACCATATGAGACAGACAAACTATTCGGAGAAAAGACAGATACTCCATTCCAGTAAAGATTCTAGGACAGCCCTTCGATCTTTGGGAATGTAAACCCCCCCCCCCCACCATATAGGAGGAAGCGCTATATACCTTTTCAAAGATGCTGTGACTACTCGCACGTGAGACAGCAATGGCAACACCAACACCACCCTTTTGACCAACCATGCCAACTCCAGAGACTTCTGAGATGTCGTAACCTCAATAATCATTCGCAGACACAGCCTGGCAACAAGCAGCAGGTTTGATGCCTTGGTCAAGAGTAAGCAGACAGTCCCGTCCATATAACCAGATGACTCTACCCACATCTTTCATCATCATCTGTGGCCCTTTTTATCATCAGTGGGCCGACATTACCACCGCAAGTGGGTTTTGGAGATAATTCAATCCAAATACACCATTCCATTCTGCTCTATTCCTCCTACAACCCCACCATCCCTGTCCCTCTTCAGGAACCCCTCTCATGAAGACCTACTAAGTACTGAAATTGCACACCTGCTGCATATACGGGCAGTAGAAAGAGTACCACATCGGTTGTAAGGGGGGGGGGTTCTACTCCTGCCAATTTCTCATACAAAAGAACACTGGCGAATGGAGACCTATACTGGACCGCCGTCAATTGAAAAAATATATCTGCACACAGTGCTTCAAGATGGTAACACTGGCCTCCATACTACCAGCCTTCGAACAGGGTGACTGGTTTGCTGCTTTTGACCTGAAAGACGCTTATTTTCACAGTACAAATCATCCTGCATAAAGGAGATTTCTCCACTTCACAATTGGTACAGACCACTTTCAATATCGAGTTCTACTGTTTGGCCTCTCCACAGCACCCAGAGTTTTCATGAAAACACTTTCGGTAGTAGCTGCACACCTTCGACGCAGAAGAGTAGTAATATATCCCTGCCTAGACAACTGCCTTATAAAAGGATGTTCGTCAGTGGAAGTTTCTGAAATGCTGCAGATTACTGGCCAGACTTTCCGTCTCTTAGGTCTCCTCATCAACAAAGACAAATTGACATTTCAACCTACTCAAAATCTAGAGTTTATAGGAGCTCGCCTTGACTCCATGGCTGCAAGAGCATACTTACCCATCAGCAGATTTCGGGCAATACAGGAACTATAGGACGAGCTCCTCTACAAGCGTTCAGTACAGGTTCTCACAGTACTCAAACTTATGGGTCACGTGGCCTCCAGTACATAAGTCGTCCTTTATGCCAGACTGCACTTTTGTCTGTTGCAATACTGGCTGATTACAATCTACAATCCTGTGAAGCACAATATACACGGGTCAGTGCTCGTTCCTTCCACAGTCAAATCTTCTCTCCACTGGTGGATCCAAGATGGGAACTTATTGTCAGGGACTCACTTTCAGCGACTGCAACCTCATTGCCATATTACCACAGATGCCCCCCTCTTCGGATGGGGTGCTCACATGAGCAAACTCTCCATACAAGGCCGATGGCCACCCCAAGAGACTTTACTTCACATAAACCTCTTGGAGCTGAGATCAGTTGCCAATGCTTGCAGACATTTCCACACCCACATCTGCAGCTGCACAGTGAGCATTCTCACGGACAACATAGCAACTATGTACTATATAAATCATCAGGGAGGTGCACGCTCCCGATCTCTGTGTGCAGTGGCGGTCCGACTATGGAACTGGTGCATTGCCAATGGCACAACCCTTGTGGAATCTTATTTACCTGGCATCAGCAACACGATTCCCCCAGCAGGAATTTCGCGCTAGATCACAAATGGGAGATCCACCCCGGAGTCCTCCATTCCCTCTTTCGCCGGTGTGGTACTCCTCTGATAGACCTAGTCGCCACCGATAACAACATGAAACGTCACCTTTATTGTTCAAGAGTGGGCCTCGGTCGCAATTCTTTAGGAGACGCCTTTCTCCTTGACTAGAGCGGACCCCTCATGTAAGTTTTTTCACCACACCTCTTATCTTGAGGATCCTCCAAAAATCAAACTCAACAGGACCACAGTAATATTACTAGCACCTGCATGGACATGACAGCGCTGGTATCCATTCCTCCTACGCTTAGCAGTGTATCCCCCGCATCCGTTCCCACTGATCCCGAACTTGCTAATGCAGATCCAAGGCTCTCTCCTGCATCTGCAATTGTGTACCCTTCACCTCCCAGCGTGGTACCTAGCTGGCTAAATTCGTCCGAAACTCTGTGCTATGATCAGGTCAAGGACATCCTAATCCACAGTAGGAGACAAAATACATGATCTACTTATCTTGCTAAATGGCACAGGTTCACTTCTTGGTGCTCCAAGTATCATATGGATCCTCAGACAGCCCCGATCCACACCATCCGGACTATATGATGCACCTGAAATAAACAGGATTATCCTTAGCATCCCTAAGAGCCCATCTCGCAGCAATGACAGCCTTTCAGCATCCAATTGATGACGTTTCTTTATTTGCTCACCCTCTCACAAAGAGATTTCTCAAGGTGCTAATAAACTTGAACCCTCCTCTATGTACTCCCTCTCCATTGCAGAGCTTGGACTTAATACTTGGAACTCTTATGGCACCACTTTTTGAGCCATTAGCCACAATACCTCTCCAGACGTTGACGACAAAATCGGTCTTTCTTCTCACCCTCACCTCAGCACGTAGAACGAGTTAGTTTTCAGCGCTTACGGTGGTTCCTTCGTACACCGTTTTCAACAATGACAGTCTGATCCTCAGACACCATCCAGCCTTTATCCCTAAGGTTTGTTCTGATTTCCACCTTAACGAACCAGTGGCTCTACCTGCATTTTACCCAAAACCACATGCCTTACCACGTGAGGCAACTCTCCACGCGCTAGACGTCCGTAGAGCCCTAGCCTTCTATATAGAACACACTGAGTCTTTTAGGAAGACAGACCGATTACTACACTCCCTAGCTGAACGCTTTAGAGGTAAGCCTATATCATCCCAGAAAATAGCAAACATTATTGTTTACTGCATAACCCAGTGCTATGCTATAAGTAATGTACCACTGCCACAATGTCCTAGAGCCCACTCTGAGAGCCATGGCATCTTTCACTGCTTTCCTTAGAGGTGTTCCCCTTTCCAATATCCGTAGGGCAGCCAGCTGGGCCTTTTACCACACATTTGCCAAACACTACGCTATTCAGCGTAGATGGCTTCTGGATACTTCCGTAACATCTGCAGTGCTTTCATCCATAAACAGATAAGGGCCTCCGAATTCCACCTTCTTTTTCATGGGTGGGTACTGCTCCTCAGTCAACTACAGTGGAGCACCCACGGGGACATCACTCAAAGAAGAAAGCAAAGTTACTCACCTTGGTGCAGTAACTGTTGTTCTTTGAGATGTGTGTCCCTGTGGGTGCTCCACTACCCACTCACCTCCCCACTTTGGAGTCTGTTTTCTGTGTCTCAGATTCTGTGGCGGGTTCAAGGAACTGGTTGGAACCGGATCATGCAAATGCCGTGAGACACCCCCGCACATGTGCGGTCCGACCAACTACAGCTTGAAAGATCTCCATCCTGCGGCGCCGGGACAAACCCAGCACCTACAATAGAGCACCCACGGGGACACGCATCTCAAAGAACGATAGTTACTGCACCAAGGTGAGTAACTTCACTTTTTAATGGAGACAGAATTCTAGTTTAAAATACTTAGTGGATAGTTAAATGTAAATACCGTGGTCTCTACTGGTAACAAATGCACCTCTACCAGCTCTTTCTCTAGAACCATAGGACACATCAGTTTGGACCAATCATTATTTTAATAAGGAACTTATCTACTAAATAAAGCTGAACTAAACACTCATATCCAAAGGACACTGCCCTCATAGCCAGCACATTGCTTGGTCTTGTGTTTATTCTAGTGAATCCATAGGGCTATGTTTGACTTCTATATTTGTAACTTCCCTAGCTTCTGTGCTGTTCTCAGAGAGTGACAAGGTGTGACCTGGGCAAATGGTTTGCCCACAATGAAAACTTGCTATGAAGCTTCAGAATCAGCTATAGAGTATAAATAGTAACTGCTACATTTACATTACTGGATGTGGGGGCATTCTAGCTCAGCTGCCTTGCACTGCTTTCTGTAGATATGCAAGATTCAGAATACTCCGTTCTTTCAAAAGTTTTTGCTACCAGAAAATAATTGTATTTGGTTGATGGAGAAACAGTTTTGTGATCGGGAATGTGTTAGTAAATAGAGATGTATAACAGCCATTTTCCATAACTACTTGTGACTATTTCACTTCTTGAAGGATAATAGAGAGATTTGATAGCTTTGACGTATCTAAAAATGTGGCAGGAAAATTATCCTGAGTTGCATAGATGAATAGAATAAAATATTTTAAAACAGATGTCAATTTGAAAGAAGTAAACTGAAAACCTTTTTTTAAAGTAATAAAAATATGCAGATCAACATTTATGGATAGCTATAGCTCTTGAGGCCCAGAGGATAAAACTGGCAAGTCAGAATGCCTAATGAAATTTGATCCCAGGCAGTTTCTTTAAGAACATCTATTTTTAGCATCTATATTGTTAACACTTACTATATATTGCTTTGTTTATTTCAATAGCTGATTAATCTTCTGCTTCAGATTTAATAATTCTCTGGAACTTACTTCAAAAGGCTTTGTTCTAAAAGTAGCTCATTTCAGTCAGTAGTGAGGTAGCTAATTAGCCCATGGGAAGTAGTCATCCATGTCAGTTCATTTCCGACATTTCAAGCATGCCATACATCAACTTAAAGCAGTTTCAAGGCACAAACATGGATGATACATGTTTGCATTATGTCAACAATTTTTTAACATAACTCTGTGTGTTGTAACTGTTAGATGAGTGTCACAAAAGCCCTTTCTATGCTAGGAAGGTGAACCATAGTGGAAAATTATTTTCAGCAGAGTTCCCCTGAGACAGTATTGAAAATGAGTTAGTGCTAATGTACAGAAGAAAAAAACTATTTTCTCTATTATATTTTATTTAACTGCTCTCAAAAATAAAACACAGTCCATTCAATACTACTTGTTCAACTTGTTTCTATCTGTTTACTGCTTACATTTCTAGCTCTGTATTATTAGCTGGACTGTGTTTGAAATGGCTAACAAATTTTCCATATTTTGCCAGCAGTTTTTCAAAACTATTGTGTATAGCTGAAGACTGAGTGATGCACATTGTCTTTAAAAGGCAAATAACTGTCTGTTGTCATTACGTGCACTGTCAGTACTAATTATTGTTACCTTTTTTGAATATTTCATTCTTCAGAATATTTCTTGGATGTTGCAAAAGTGTCAGCATAATGCCTCTTCATTTACTGTTAAAGGAAATGACTATAGTGTCTATATAGCACCAGTTAGGTGTACCGTGATGGCAAGATATCTGTGATTGCTCCAGGATGTCCAATGATCAACAGTCAAAGCAACAACTACTGTAGTTCATTTTTCAGAAGTTCTAACTTTGTAAATCTTCCTGTTGTGATCAGCAGGGCTCGACAAATAATGTAATCTACTCACCACGGGCGAGTAGATTACAACCCGGAAGAGCTGGCGCAGAGTGATCTGCGCATGCGCAGAACCGCGCGGCTGGCGAGCGTTGCTCGCCATTGCTTTGTGAGCCCTGGTGATCAGTGTTCCCGCTAAGATTTTCCAACCATGATCAGAGTGAGTTTTGGCTTGTGCACCAATAATGCAGTCATGTATGCTGGTTAGTATGTGTGTCACCATGGCCCCCAATTTATTAACATGCACATGTTCCCAGCTGCGGGAGTTGGGTCGTCTGTCCTCTGCCGCTGCCCCCCCTCCCCAATGCCATGTGGCAGCCTCGGCCACCAGAGCAGGCCCTCCCTCTGCCATGTGGCCGTGACAGGTCCCACCCCTCCTTCACTGCGGCTCCCTGACCATGTCTCTTACCTGGCTTCACCCGCCAAAGCAGCTGTTGCATGGCTCTCCAGATGAGGTGGGAGGGGGGAAAAATTTTTTTGTGCCCGGCCATATAGGTGCACATCTTAGCAGGAACTGCAGTTGTGATATAGGTCATATATTTGTGATACAAATGGTTCCTAGGGACGGCAAGGTGCGTGACTGATTGGAAGATGCAATTTGAATAATATCTCTTAGCTCTCTCATGTTTACAGTGTTGAGTGGTCTGCAGTCCATAGCTATCCAGTTTACAAGAGCATTGGTTAAGCTATGTACTTCGTTTGATCATGGGTTTGTGGTGTTCCTGAAACTCTAAGTGTGCTCTGTCATGGCTGGTGGGACATCAGTAGGCTACCTATAGTACAGGAACTGGAGAAGAAAGCATGTTTAGGGCATTAGTGGTATGCAGACTTGAAGTACTTTGATGGTATTGGAATTCAACTTTGCAATTACTACAGATAACCAGAGAGCCATCTGTATGTTTTTTTAAAAAAATCCCCATTCAGAAGTCCATACTTTTTGCTGCTTTGAGCTGTTTTTTTCCTATTAATCACTGCAGAACATAGTAGAACTGTGCCAAACTCTGCCATGTGATGAAGTGAGTGACGTGGGTCAAAATAGAGGTTTGCAATCAACATTGTTTACAAAAAATCATTAATTTATTTTGTGTTAATCAATTGTGTTAACTGCAATTGCCAGCCCTTGGTTTTTTAAACAGACTGTTAACCCTCAGCTTTATCCCAGGGCTGCATTTGATTTTAGGGCAGATCTTCTCCACTTCACATCTGCTGAGGTGTTTGTATCAACAGATGTCTCTGTGGACTCCAAGAGCGAGCTGACCCTAGAAAAGCCAGAGACAAAAGGAAGGCCCAGTTTGTTCATCCCATTACTAAGCATTGCATTGAGGATCTTGGCTGGCTCTGTGCAGAGTGAAGTTTATCCCTCAGAGCCTAGTCCAGGTGGAATTATCTGATACCCTCCCTAAGGCAGAAAAGAAGACCAGCAGGATGTGCAACTGTCTTGGGTGGGCAGGGTGCAGACACTGTCTCAGCAGGCCAGTCTAAGGAGCCCAGCAGGTAAGGAGCCTGACCAGGTAAGGAGCCCAGCAGGATTGGGAAAGAAGAGGCTCCAGGCATAAACTCCTTTCTTTTCCCCATCTCCCTGAGGGGGAAGCTGTCAGAAGAGCAACATATTAGATGGAAGATCAGATCCCTAATGTGCACACCTTGATTGTAGAGTGTGTCCTCAGAATTGTAGGCTGAAGTGTTTGCACAAAACATAGAAGCTACGTTGTACTGCTTAACAATTCTACTTTGGGTAGATTAGCAAGAATGAAAGTTTGGGCTTTTTTAGTGTTTGAGTACATTGTGGAGCAGGGGTCTCCAATCTATGTCTCTTGAGGCAAATATGGCTCA
Source organism: Pelodiscus sinensis (assembly GCF_049634645.1). Lineage (NCBI taxonomy): Eukaryota > Metazoa > Chordata > Testudines > Trionychidae > Pelodiscus > Pelodiscus sinensis. The sequence goes on along the minus strand of NC_134711.1, from coordinate 228,933,075 downwards.
GTGTGGAACCAAAGATGTGTCTCTTGTCATTCCCAAAATGTATGCAACTTTTTAAATTAAAATGAAAAATTAATTCAGAATTTTAAAAACGCATTATTACGATGTAGCTTAAATGCATGCATGAATCTGCATTTGACCAGTTATGATGTAAACTTCAAAGAAATACATGAAAAGATGCAGCAGCAGAAGTCCCATTAAATAAAGTCTGTGAGTACAATGTTTCTTTTATGCTATTATTCATCATGTCAGTTATCAATAATATTAAGTTGTATATTTTTAGTCATGTAAATGGGCATTCTTAATACGGCTCTTAGTTGACCACTTGTTCTGAATTTTGATGTTTGGCTCTTCCGTTTGAAAAGGTTGCCAACCCCTGTTGTGGAGTATGATACACCCGATATCCAGTATCATCATTGGAGTTAGTTGTGTCACTAGAAAAAAAAAAGATGCACAGTTCACAAACATGTACATGAGCTTTCTCTCATTAAATGAAAGAAAAGAAAATACCAGACCATTTTGAGGCTTTTTATAGTTGTGTGGATGGGTAGGATGAGAGAGGCTGAGCCTGGCGATGTTACACCCCCACTAATAAAAACAACAAACAGAATGCAGCCTCTTACGCGTGTCCTACTAAAGCTTGTATCTGTACAGCTCACTTGCATCATTTGGCAAATGTATACAAAGCAATTCCAAACACAGCAAATGTTAGATTTTCAAGTGTACAGCTGTTCTTTGTGTTCTTCCATGGAAACTGATAGAGCCTTATTAAATAGCTTCTCTTGTAACATGTTAGGTGGGCTATAACAGTAGAAGACTTTGAACAGAGTCAGCAATAAAGTAGAACCTGCTAAGTAGTACTAAATGATTCAATATGCATTGCAAACTAATTTGTGAATTGGGTAGTAAGGACCCTGTTCCTTCTTTTATTTAAATTGATGGACAAGTTACCATTGACTTCAAATGGAGTAGCATCTAAATTAATAAATATATTTAAAAAAGTAATGTTGACTCACAGAATTCGCTCATTGGATGCATTTCACTTTTTATATTTACGATGTCATATGCTTATAAATCCAATATCCTAATATTTTAGTAAAATTCAAGACCTCACTACAGAAATGTCAGTTCTTTAATCTTTTCTCAGAAATGGGGAGAGACTCGAGCATTTGGGTTGTAACAATTTTGGGAATACTCAAGTGCTAAGGCTTTTCCTTAGAGATTTTTTTTTTTTTTTAAGAATTTGAAGAAAAAATACTTGATTAAAATAACAAAATTATACTTGGAAAAAAGCTAATCTATCTTTAAAAATCTTTCAGCTAATGGAGGCTACACACACTAAACAACCTAATCATAAGTGTATTGTTACATCATATTTTAACTAAGACTGTCGATTGATTGAAGTTCATTCAAGTGATTAACTTAAAACAAATTAACTTGGTTAAAAATTAATTGTGATTAATCAATGTTAATAATAGAATATCAAATGAAATGTTTGCACTTTAAAAAAGATAACATTTTTCAATTCCCCTCATACAGTACTGTAGTGCAGTCTATTTATTATAAAAGTGCAATTTACAAGTGTAGATTTTTTTGTTGTTATATAACTGCACTCTAAAACAAAATAAGAATTTACAAGTTAATTTAGTCCTACTTCCCTCAGTTGCTAGCACAAATAAGTTTATTTACATTAATGGGAGATAATGCTGCCTCCTTTTTATTTACAAGCAAGAGCAAGTATTTGCATGGCATGTTTGTACCCATTGTTGCAAAGTACTGACGTGCCAGATATGCTAAACATTTATGCGCACCTTCATGCTTCAGTGATGACTGCACTTGCTGAAATGCTGAACAGAAAGAGCTCCCAGCCATGCTTGTAGCAGTTTGCATGATACAGAGGTAGCGGTGCAAGGTGGCAGCAGTCCCTGTCTGCAGGGCTCGAGCTCCCCACGGACAGAGTTTACTCTGCAGCAGCAGCAGCCCCTGTCTGCGGGGAGCTCAGGCCCATCACAGACAGAGGCTGCTTTGCGGCAGCCTCCCCTGGCCCCCAACCTCCCGTGCTGCTGCCTCTGATGGAGGCAGCAGCACAGTAGGGGGGGCAGGTGGCACCGCAAAGCTAGTACTGGGGGGAATCTTCGGTAGGAGGCAGCTGGAGGGTTGGGGGCAGGTGGGTCCGCAGAGCTGGCATGTGAGTGGAGCCTGTTTGAAAATTGGCTCCAGCCTACCCCACTCGCCCTCTGTGCTGCTGCCTCTCTACCAGTGCTCTGGGGGAATTGGCTTACAGTCAGCTCCTCACTGACACCCACTCTCCCCCCTTGCTGCCTCTGATGAGAGGCTGCAAGGGGGAGGGAGGCAGAAATGTGTGTAGTCAACAAGATTAATCGATAAAACCAGGCTTCTTGGTTAATCTTGTAGTTGTCTATTTGATGACATCCCTAAATTAGAGCTAAATAACAGTATAGAACAGTGAGTGCCAGGACTTGTGGGTGTAAACAAACTTCATGAGAGTACAGGGAACTTGGCCACACTCATGATAAGTAGACATCTGACTAACTGAAGTTATGCCAGACAACGGACATTGCCAGACTAGAAAGATTTGACCTATATTAAGGCTTGGTATACAGGGAAAATTGACCAGAATATCTACTTTGAATTATGCTATTCTGAAATAGTTCTCAGTGTGGGCACTCTTTTTGTGGCATTTTACCAATCATATCACCCATGGTGACAATTATAAGCCATATTCTTTAATCTTTTTAAAATTGGGATACATTTCTGTGTATTTTGTTTTGTGAGGGATTTTGTATATCCCAATGCTTCCATGTACTTATGTGACTTTTTTAAACTGGAGCATTTTTAATACACTGTGTAGACCATATTTCTGTGTAATTTCTTAACACTGGGTAAAAAGACTTAATGACAGATGGTTCATAGGTATAATAGTTCATGCGAGAGTTACCAATTGATTCATCAAGGTAATTGAAGACTCTAGCCTGTATGCATAATAACAGAATGAGATTTTGTAAAAATGATCTTTTATGAAACCTAAGACAAGTATAGATATTTCCAAGAGTTAAAATAGACACTCTAGAAATAAATTTGTAAAAATACACTTCTGCATTGTTTAAAGCATTGTGAAGTGTGTGGGAACTTGAAAGTATAGTTTATTAAAAACTAACTTATAAGCAACTAGTCTGTCTTCAAACTAGTTTTTTAATTGCTCAGACTCTTGGGGAAAAAGTAGACAATGAAAATATTTTAACTGAATATTAAAAATATATCTTCTATCTGTTACTAGTGTGGGTGATAATCCCCATACAAATACTTGCAAAGAAACAAAGTAAGAGTAGCATCGGTTGTGATGAGATTTATTCTTAAAATATGTATTTAACTTTTTAATTACAGATTGGTAAATTTCACGCTAGCATTTCAGGCTAGATGTCACAGTGAACCTGTCTGGTCTTACTCTGTGAATCTATGAAATTTTCAGATTTTGTTAAGTATTGTGTGGTTCCATGATTATATTAGACTGGGAACATAGAATACTAGAACTGGACGGGACCTTGAGAGATCATCAAGTCCAACCCGCTGCCCTTGCAGAAGGATTAAGCACTGTCTAAAGCATTCCTGATAGATGTCTATTAGGGATGGTCTAGGTTGTACTGGGTCCTGCCGTGAAGGCAGGGGACTGGACTCGATGACCTCTCGAAGTCTCTTCCAGTTCTATGATTCAATCAACCTGCTTTCTTAAATATCTCCAGATTCCACAACCTCCCTGGGCAATTTATTCCAATGTTTAACCACTTTGATAGTTAGGAAGTTTTTCCTAATGTCCAACCTAAACCTCCCTTGCTGCAATTTTAAGCCCATTGCTGCTTATCCTATCATCGGCAGCCACGGAGAACAATTTTTCTCCCCCCTCCTTTTGTAACACCCTGTAGATATAGTAGTTTGCCAGATAAGAACCTGGGGATTACAGTGGATGGGAAGCTGGATATGAGTCAACAGTGTATCCTTGTAGCTAAGAAGGCGAATGGAATATTGGGGTGCATTAGGAGGAGCATTACCAGCAGATCTAGAGAAATGATTATTCCCCTTTATTCAGCTCTGGTGAGGCCACATCTGGAGTATTGTATCCAGTTCTGGCCCCCACCCCGTCCCACTATAGAAAGGATGTGGATGTATTGGAGAGGGTCCAGAGGAGGGCAACCAAAACAATTAGGGGGCTGGAGCACATGACCTATGAGGAGAAGCTGAGAGATTTGTGCTTATTTGGTCTGCAGAAGAGTGAGGGGGGATTTGATAGCAGCCTTCAATTTACTGAAGGGAGGTTCCAAAGAGGATGGAGAGAGGCTGTTCTCAGTAGTGACGGATGGCAGAACAAGGAGCAATGGTCTCAAGTTACAGTGGGGGAAGTCTAGTTTGGATATTAGGAAAAACTGTTTCACTAGGAGAGTGGTGGAAGCACTGGAATGGGTTACCTAGGGAGGTGGTGGAATCTCGATCCCTAGAGGTTTTTAAGTCTCAGCTTGACAAAGCCCTGGCTGGGTTGATTTAGTTGGGATTGGTTCTACTTTGGGTAAGGAGCTGGACTTGATGACCTCCTGAGGTCTCTCCCAGCTCTATGATTCTATGAACCTCTTAAATCTGTTACTCTCTGGTTCAACAACATCTGTGGTCCAACAGGATCACAGATGTTGCTGGACCAGAGAGCCCCTGCACCGGGAATGTGAGCCAGTTAGGAAGTCCAGAGGAGGTGAGCCCATCATCAGACTGGTGAGCCCCCGTCCTCGGAGAGTTCTAGCCAGGCAGGGCAGCAGCAGGACCAGCAAGCCCCATCCCAGCGCGGCAGCTGCAGAGCCCCATCCCTGGGAAGCCCCAGCTGGGTGCAGCAGCAGCAAGGCAGCTGCGGAGTCCCATCACCGAAAAGCCTCAGCTGGCCGGGGCAGAAGCAGGTCTGCGGCAGCTGAGGAGCTCCATCCCCAGAGTGCCAGCCAGCTGGTGGTAATGTGTTGAGCCCACGCTCTGTAGCAGCAGGGCTGGAACCAGTGGTGGTGGGGCTAGAGCGGAGCCAGCCAGAGGGGAGGGGAAGTTTCATGGGAGACCAGTGGCAGGGGACCTCCCCGATATGGCAAGTTCCTTCATTTGGGACCAATCAGGTCCCAAGGGCGCCGAATCAGGGAGGTCCATCATGTACTTGAAAACTGATATCATGTCCTCTCTCTCTTTTCTTTTCTAAACTAAACAAGCCCAATTCTTTGTGTTCCCTCATAGGTCATGATTTCTAGACATAGGTAGGTAGGAATTGTTTCAAATACATTTTTACTTTTGATTTTGATGTGTATGACTACAGTTTTGTTTTGAAGATAACCCAAAACCTGCTCCACATTAGCACACACCCAAATAGCAGTGTTGCTCCAAATTCCAACCAGCCAGCACACATAGGGAAGCTGCGCGCACAGACACAATTTTTCAATCCCCACCAAAATCAGCTGCCCACTCTGAGCCTCTTCTAGCACAGCCTGGCTTCTACAGGGGACTTTCTGTCCCAGGGAGAATGGGGAGCTCCTGCCCTTGGCACCCACCCTGCTGCTGCAGCTCTCACCAGAACAGAGGATTTACCTGACCCAAGTAAGTGCCTCTGTCCTTCCTGATCTTGGCTGAGGTGGCTGCTGGATTTCCATCCTATTTAGCTGGTTGGGCCAGGTAAGGTTACATGAGACTGTTCAAAGCCCACAGTTAAATGGAGAACATGGAGACCTGGGAGATGGATCGGAAATGGGAGGGAGCGTGGGCTATAATGGCAGAGAGAAAGGAGGATCAGGGCAAAGCTGGGAGGCATGGTCAGATCAGTATCTTAGATGCCTATATACAAATACAAGAAGTAAGGGTAATAAGCAGGAAGAACTTGAAGTGCGAATAAATAACTACAATTATGACACTGTTGGCATCACAGAAACTTGGTGGGATAATACACATGATTGGCATGTTCGTATAGAAGGGTACAGCTTGCTCAGGAAGGATAGAGAGGGGAAAAAAGGGAGGAGCTGTTGCCTTATATATTAAAAATGTACACACTTGGAGTGAGGTGGAGATGGACATAGGAGACGGAAGTGTTGAGATTCTCTGGGTTAGGCTAAAAGGGATTAAAAACAAGGGTGATGTCATGCTAGGAGTCTACTACAGGCCACCTACCCAGGTGGAAGAAGTGGATGAGGCTTTTTTTAAACAACTAACAGTATCATCCAAAGTCCAAGATTTGGTGGTGATGGGGGACTTCAACTATCCAGATATATGTTGGGAAAATAACACAGTGGGGCACAGACTATCCAATAAGTTCTTGTACTGCATTGGAGACAACTTTTTATTTCAGAAGGTTGAAAAAGCTACCGGGGGGAAGCTGTTCTAGATTTGATCCTAACAAATAGGGAGGAACTGGTTGAGAATTTGAAAGTGGAAGGCAGCTTGGGTGAAAGTGATCATGAAATCATAGAGTTCACAATCCTAAGGAAGGGTGGAAGGGAAAATAGCAAAATAGAGACAATGGATTTCAGGAAGGCGGATTTTGGTAAGCTCAGAGAGCTGATAGGTAAGGTCCCATGGGAATCAAGACTGAGGAGAAAAACAGCTGAGGAGAGTTGGCAGTTTTTCAAAGGGACATGATTAAAGGCCCAAAAGCAAGCTATTCCGCTGTGTCGGAAAGATAGAAAATATGGCAGAAGACCGCCTTGGCTTTACCACAAGATCTTGCATGATCTAAAAATAAAAAAGGAGTCATGTAAAAAATGGAAAGTAGGATAAATTACATAGGATGAATATAGGCAAACAACACAGGAATGTAGAGGCAAGATTAGAAAGGCAAAGGCACAAAATGAACTCAAACTAGCTACAGGAATAAAGGGAAACAAGAAGACTTTTTATGAATACATTAGAAGCAAGAGGAAGACCAAGGACAGGGTAGGCCCACTAGTCAGTGAGGAGGGAGAAACGATAACAGTGAACTTGGAAATGGCAGAGATGCTTAATGACTTTTGTTTTGGCCTTCACCGAGAAGTCTGAAGGAATGCCTAACCCAGTGAATGCTAGTGGGAAAGGGGTAGGTTTAGAAGATAAAATAAGAAAAGAACAAGTTAGATGCCTGCAAGTCACCAGGGCCTGATGAAATGCATCCTAGAATACTCAAGGAGGTGATAGAGGAGGTATCTGAGCATCTAGCTATCATCTTTGGAAAATCATAGGAGACAGGAGAGATTCCAGAAGACTAAATATAGTGCCCATTTATAAAAAGGGAAATAAGAACAATCCAGGAAACTACAGACCAGTTAGTTTAACTTCTGTGTCAGAAAAGATAATGGAGCAAATAATTAAGGAAATCATCTATAAACACTTGGAAGGTGGCAAGGTGATAGGGAACAGCCAGCATGGATTTGTAAAGAACAAATCATGTCAAACCAATCTGATAGCTTTCTTTAATAGGATAACAAGTCTTGTGGATAAGGGAGAAGCGGTGGATATGGTATACCTAGACTTTAGTAAGGCGTTTGATACGGTCTCGCATGATATTCTTATTGATAAACTAGGCAAATATAACTTAGATAGGGCCACGATAAGGTGGGTGCATAATTGGCTGGATAACCGTAGTCAGAGAGTTGTTGTTTACGGTGCTAAATCCTGCTGGAAAGGGATAACAAATGGAGTTCCGCAAGGGTCTGTTTTGGGACCAGCTCTATTTAATATCTTCATCAATAATTTAGATATTGGCATAGAAAGTATGCTTATTAAGTTTGCAGATGATACCAAGCTGGGAGGGATTGCGACTAATCTGAAGGATAGGGTCATAATTCAAAATGATCTGGACAAATTGGAGAAATGGTCTGAGGTAAACAGAATGAAGTTTAATAAAGACAAATGGAAAGTGCTACACTTAGGAAGGATCAGTCAGTTTCACACATACAGAATGGGAAGTGACCGTCTAGGAAGAAGTATGACAGAAAGGGATCTAGGGGTTATAGTGGACCACAAGCTGAATATGAGTCAGCAGTGTGATGCTGTTGCAAAAAAAAGCAAACATGATTCTGGGATGCATTAACAGGTGTGTTGTGAGCAAGACATGAAAAGTCATTCTTCCGCTCTACCCTGCTCTAGTTAGGCCTCAGCTAGAGTACTGTGTCCAGTTCTGGGCGCCACATTTCAAGAAAGATGTGGAGAAATTGGAAAGGGTACAGAGAAGAGCGACAAGAATGATTAAAGGTCTAGAGAACATGACCTATGAAGCGAGGCTTCATGAACTGGGCTTGTTTAGTTTGGAAAAAAGAAGATTATGGGGGGGACATGATAGCGGTTTTCAAATATCTAAAAGGGTGTCACAAGGAGGAAGGAGAAAATTTGTTCCTCTTGGTTTCTGAGGACAGGACAAGGAGTAATGGGCTTAAAGTGCAGCAAGGGAGGTTTAGATCGGACATTAGGAAAAAATTCCTAACTGTCAGGGTGGTCAAATATTGGAATAAATTGCCAAGGGAGGTGGTGGAATCTCCCTGTCTGGAGATATTTAAGAACAGGTTAGATAGACATCTGTCAGGGATGGTGTAGACAGAGCTTGGTCCTGCCTTGAGGGCGGCGGGCTGGACTCGATGACCTCTCGAGGTCCCTTCCAGTCCTATGATTCTAATACCCCACCCCTTTGAGGCCCCGTCCTCTCTGTGCCCCACCGTTCCCTTCCTCTCCATCACTTGCTATCCCCAGCCCTTATACACTCTCACTGGGTTGAGTTAGGAGGTACGGGCTCTGGGGTGGGAATGAGGGATTTGGGTGTGGGAAAGGGTGAGAAGTGCAAGCTCTGGGAGGGAATTTGGATGCAGGAGAAGGGGATGCTGGCTCAGGGAGGGGGCTCCAGGCTAGGGAGTGCTGGGCTCAAGTGGAAGGTTGGGTTGCCGAGCATGTCACAGGCTTGTGGATGTGAGGGTGCAGGAGTTTGGGTTGAATATGTGAGGGGCTCAGGGCAAGGAAGTTGTGAGAATGATGGGCTCCGGACACAGATTTGTGATGTGTGGATGGTGCAGGAGTGTTGTGGCAGAAGACGAGGATGTGGGGATGCAGGAGTTTGGGGATGTAAGAGGCTCAGGACAGGTGGTTCCAGTGTATGACAGGCTCAGATTTGGGGTCAGGTGGAGCAGGAGTTTTAAGATGCTGCAGTGAGATGGGGATTTGGCCTCAACTGGGGGCATGTTGGCCAGGCTTCATTTTTAAATAAAATATTATGTCAAACTCAAAAGATTTTAGTATTGTCTTTATTTATGAGAGGGGCAGGGAACCTGTTTTGAGTCAAGGGTCACTGACCCACAGAAAAGTCAGTTGGGGCCACACAAGTGAGATGCAAAAACCCCCCTCCAAAAACCCCATGCCTCACTAATGTGGCCCCAGCTGTGCTGGTGGGGGCAGGGGACAGGGTGCTAGTGGGTGCTGGGGCCAGGGAAAGGGTGCTCCTGGGTGGCAGGATGCTGGCACAGGTGGCGGGGTACTGGGGCAGGATGCTGGGGTCAGGGACATGGTCCTGCTGGGCACTGGAGTGGGTGGCAGGGTGCTGAGGCCAGGGACAGGGTGCTGCTGGGTGCATGGCAGGGTGCTGGGCTGGGGACAGGGTGCTGCTGGGTGCTGGGGTGGGTGACGGGTGCTGGGGACAGTGCTGGTGGGGACAGGGGACAGGGTACTCATGGGGGGGTCTGGACAGGGGTAGCTGGGACCAGTACCTAGCAATCTGAAGCACCTCTGGGTTCCAGGAAGTGTGCGACTGCACTTCTCTTCCCAAAACAGCTGGCGCACACGCTGCCTGAACAGCAGGGGCCGTTGCACCCCAGCAACTTACTTCCTTGATGCTGTCCTGCAGAGGGGGGGGGGAGCGTGAGGGTGTGGGGAGTCCCAGGGCAGAGAGCATTGCCTGCACAGTCAGAGCTGCGCAGACCTGGGTCTCCTGACCTTCCCCCACCGCGCAGAAAGGCCGTGGAACTAAGTTACCGGGTGCCACAGCCCCAGCTGTTCAGGCAGCGCACGCTGGCTCCTTTGGGGAGGGGAAGTACTTCCCTCCCCACTGTGGGTCACGTGGGGTCACCACTGTCCGGCCCAGAGCAACTGTTTCCCTCTGCCCCCACCTCACTGTGCCTCTGCATCACCAGGGAGGAAGGGGAAACAAGTGTGCTGCTTTTTTAAGAAGCTGGCTAGCTGGCTCTCTCTCTTTCAGAGGAGGCAGAGGCGTGCCGGCTCCTCGCGGAACTCCTACTTTCGCTTCGCGGAACACCAATTGGGAAACACTGCAGTAGATTGTTCATTTAATCCTAGGGCTATTGACAGTTTTTAAAGCTCTAAAGCTTTAATCTTCAACACTGTAACATTACAGCAGCAAAGTTTTGAGAGAGTTTTAGACATTTTGATGTTCAGAGTATTTTTCATTTAAAATGTTGATATTCAGCGCTTTCTGGTTTATTGGCCTACTATTTAGGCTGCTTCTGCTGCGGTATTTAGATAGTCTGCCAGACATACACACACAATAAAACTACAGTATGGTTTTTCTCTGCTTTTCTTATTTCTTTGCTTTCCCCCTTTTCTTGCTAAGGGAACACTTACCTGTTAAAATCATCAAGAGTTTGAAATGCATTCATTTTAACACACTGGAATAGTAACGAAGAAAATATAACTTAAAAACCAGTGGAAAAACTCACTAATTTTCAGATTCTTGCTCATTTTGAAAAATTGGCATCTATTGTAATACATTACTTGTTAGCTGACCAGAACTGAAATTAAAATCTAACCATATAATAACAAATGTATGTGGGCTGAGGCTTCAAGGAGAAGGACAACATTTGTAGCTTATGGAGCGTGTTCTTCTCTTGAGGTCTAGTGGAATTCCTGTTGCATTTTGATGAGAAGGCACACAAGAATCAAGCTACCGAAAGAGCATGTCTGAGTTCTTGACTCTGCATGTTCATGAGAACTGCTTTGATCCAGGGAAAATAGATGGAAAAAACAAACTTTTAAACAAGCAAGCAGACTATTAATTTTCCAGGAAATGCAGAATATATATTAAGCCAGATAAAATATTTATTTTTAATTACTGGCGGTGTGCTGGCTGAATGAAAATTTGCAAAGAATTAAAACGTTCAGTTCTTAGAAATTATTTTCTTGTTGAGAAATTACATTAGCAGTTATTGAGTATTGATATTTTTATTTGATCCATTTGACTTCCAAAAGCAAAGTGTATGGCATAGCATCAACTTTCCATTTTTATTGAAAAGCAGTATATGTTTCTTAAATAAAATATCAAGGACCAAGATGTAAAACCTACTGGGTTTTTAAACACCAAATAATCTGTTACATTTCTACTTGTCTCAAGAAATCAGTTTAGTTCCTTAATTTCAAAAAATGAACCAGGAAACGTTTGAGCAATAAAACATTGAACTATCAAAATGAGTTAAAAAAATTGACTATATCATTGACTCTATTTTTATAATGTTTACAGGACAAATGGATGGACATCAACATCTTATAAAGCCTAATTTGAGTTGCAAAAGAGGCTTGTGTAATTAGTTCTATTTTTTTGCTTCACCCCTTGTGAATGGGGGAGAGTGGTACAGGTGAAGTAGTGACTTGAAATGTTTATGCAAGTACTATTTAACTGAAACTTTTTTGTTCTGTTTTCCCTTTATTTAAAAATAATTCACTGATGGGGCTTGGACAGAAGTTGAAAAACATGTCACCTAGCCATGTGGTCTGCAAAATTTATTTAATATTTTGGTTGACAAAAAAGAACAGAAAATGTGTCACACATAACTAAAGATAACTGTTGAGGGGCGACCAACCCTTGGAAACTCCGCGAGCCTAATTTTCTTTGATGGGGCGCTTTGACTGTCACCAGGTCACTTTACAGGGCAGCTAGGCAGCCTCAGTCTATACCCTTGGCCCTTTTCTCAGGGTATTATGGCCCAATAACCCCAGTCCACATGCAAGTCACTGTTACTCAGGGTAATACAGCCCAACGGCCCAAGTCCATATGTTGGGAAAACTCCCACACACAGGGGGATGTATGGCAGGGGTAGGGAGACCGTGGGCTCTCCCACTCCACCGGTCCCAGCCCAGGGCCCTGTTGGCAGTGGTTCCATCCATTGCTTGCTCAGTGGGGAATCCTGCTGCAATTCCCCGCCCTGGGCTATTGCCTTCCGGAACCTGGCAGATGTCTTCCCCACCGTCTCACTCCAGTTCGGTAGCTCCTCAAGTAGCACCTCTTAGCCTGGCTGCCGTTGTTCGGTCTGTCTGCACTTCCTCCCCAGGAGCTTCTTCAGCAGTCAGCCCTGGGGTTGGGGCCTTCTCCACCATCTGGGCCTAGGTCACTCTGTCAGCTACAGTGCAGGGTTGATACACTCTGTCACAGTAACAAACAAGATTTTTGAAAAAATACCCGCGTGGTGATAGTCACATAAATCATAGTTAAGCAGCTAAATAAGTGACTTTAATTTTTCAAAAGGGTGGAGCACTCAAAGGTTCTAAATGAGGTTCTTCAATTACATCCATTTTTGAAAATCTTAGGGTACAATTTTTGTGTAGTGATAAATAAATGAGGTGGTTTGAGAATTCAAGGACTATTTCTTCCTTTAGAAGGCTTTTGATAGAGGTTTATTGTTGCAATTGCAAAAACATCCTGACTGTTTTCTTTACATTGTGTAAAAGGGTCCCAGAAATGAATAAGAAATAATGGATTAATGTTTTGAAATACTACAAGAAGACATAGACATGACTTTTTTAAACCATTTTCTTTAACTTCTTTACTTTTTGGAGGGGCATGGTCAGTGTGAGACAGAACTGTGAATAAATCTCCCTGCCTCCGAGCTATGTAAGTTCATCAACATAACCACTCACGTGCGCAGTGCTGTATTGGTGGGTGAGTTTCTCCCACCAGCATAGCTATTGGCTCTGGCAGACATTATGCTGATGGAAGAACTCTCTCCTGTCATTATAGAGCATCTTCATCAGACATGCTGCAGTGGTGCAGCTGTTTTGGTAAAACTGCAGCACTGTGTGTAAGCATTCCCTTTATTTTGTGGTTCAACTTTATTTTGAAGTGTGGTTAATCAAACTATAAAATGGCAGTGTCTCACTGAGCCTTATCTACTCCCCCAGTCTCTCTAAGTTCTAGTTTATTACTCCCTTCTAGCCCTCTGCAGACCTGATGCTTGTGTGATCGCCATGAATTGGAGGTCTGCCTCCTTGCTGCAGGAGAAAGCAGAGGTGAACACAGTGGATTTTTTTGCTTTCTCTACTCAAAGAACTTCCTGAGGAACTTCCCACAGATGATCCACAAGGAGTCCTGTTGCTATCAGCTGGAAAAACTGAGGGCTTGTTTACGTGACGCAGCAGTGTAAATGATGGAAGTGTGATTTCTAAAGTGCACTAATGTTTCACATTAATTGGTTCGCACAGATTGTGCTGGTGCACAGTAAAAAGTACCTAACACACCTTAACGTAATATTGTTTGAAGCAATGGCCAGCCCTTCTGGAGATTGGGGGGGAAGAGAGGGGCAGGGAGGGAGTATCACTCTGCCCTGCCCTGCCTCCTACTCTGCACTGGCTCAGTTCCCTTGCCCCCAGCATGGCTCCATTTTAGGCCCCACTTATGGCTCTGCCTCTTGCTATTCATGGCCCAATGTGGGGGTGAATTCCATTATTGGTAGGGGAGAATGGGAGGAAATATTTGGGCACCACTTGAGGCCATCTCTGTACTTCAAGATGAGGTCGACTCTGCAAAATAGAGTGACCAGAAATCAACCTTAGCAAAGTCAAATCTCCGGGTCCCCACTGTGGGGAAGAATTCAAGTAGAACATCCCCATTAGGGAGACTGCTGTTGACTTGGAGAGTGATGCATTGTGGGTAGCTATCCCACAGTCCCTGTGCCATTTTGCATTCTGGGTTATGCTCCCAGTGCACACTGGTACCAAAACTATGCAGCGGGTAGTTCTGAGTTCATGTTGTCAGTGTCCCATAATGCGCTCATATACTCCCTCCCCCTTTTTGCTTGAGATCAATGGGAAACAGTCTTTGTGTCTTTTTTGGTCCTCGTTACCCACACAGACACCATAGCAGCACGAGCATGGATTCCATTTTGCATCAAACCATTGTGATGATGGTGTCTATCTTAGTGTGCCTAATGGTTCAGTATATCAAGAGCATATGCACATCACTCCACCAGGAAGAGGATGAATCTCAGGATCCCATGAACTCACTGTACAGGCAAGCCCTTGCGTTGATGGAAACGCAACCACCAGTTGATCCTCTGGACACAGTGGAATGCCAGTTCTGGTGCTGAGAGACAAGCACAGACAGGTGGGGTTGAATAGTGCTGCAGATATGGGATTATCAGCAGTGGCTACAAAATTTCTGAATGTTCAAAGCCGTTTTCTTGGAACTTTGTGAATGGTTTTCCCCTGCCCTGCAGCTCAGGGACACCCGAATGAGACCCCTTCTGACCATGGAAGTGCATGGCAGTTGTTCTATGGAAGCTTGTAATGCCAGACAGCTACTGATCAGTTAGGAATCAATTCAGAATGGGGAAATCTACAGTGGAGGCTGTTATATAAGTAGCCATGGCAATCAATTCCTTTCTGCTATGGAGAATTGTGACTTCGTGAAATGTAGCTACCATAATGGAAGGCTTTGCTGCCATGGGGTTCCCTAACTGCGGTGGGCTGATAGATGGAACCCACATCCCCATCTTGTCCCGTGAGCCCTTTTGCCAAAAAGTACATAAACAGCAAGAGGTACTTCTTGATGGTGCTGGTAGATCACAAGGGGCATTTCATCAACATCAACATGAGATGGTCAGGAGAGGTGCATGACATGCACATCTTTTGAAACTCCTGTGTCTTCAGAAAGGTGCACTCGTGAACTCTTCCCAGACTGTAAAATCAGAATTGGAGAAGTGGAAATGTCAATAGTGATCCTTGGCACCCTAGCCTATCCCCTCCTCCCGTGGCTCATAAAGCCGTACCTAGGCAGCTTTGACTGCAGTAAGAAGAAGTTTGCCTACAGGCTGAGCAAGTGCACAATAATGGTTGACTGTGCTTTTGGCCATTTAAAGGGAAGTTTTAAGAGTCTGCTGAGTAGGTTGCCCTTTGTGGTGGCAGCCTTTTGTGTGCTCCATAATCTTTGTGAGAGCAAGGGGAAAAGCTGTCTGGCAGAGTGGCGGGGCTGAGGTAGAGCGCTTCTAGCCAGAGATTTTGAGTGGCCAGACACAAGGGCGATAAGGAGAGACCAGCACAGAGAAGTGCAAATCAGAGATGCTTTGAAAGAAAATTTTATGAATGGCCAGTTTTGAGAGTCATGCACATTTCTCTGTGAGGTGCCTCTGCATTCGCTGTGTTTCTCTGTAATTCTCCACCCCACCCCTGCAGTACAAGTAACAGAGATTGTTGTTCAGGGATCATGCATTTTGGGAAGACAGCAGGGAAAGAAAAGAAGTCTATAGTGGGAGCCTGAAGGAGTCAGGGAGGAGCTCAGAAATGCGAAAAGAACAGTCTTTTGCTTCCTGAAGCCCTGTAGATTGTGTATGAGGCTGCCCTTGAGTTCCCTGCCCTCCAGGTCCTGGGTTCCCTAACCCCAAACTGTTAACATACAGTGAAGGTCTCTGTAAAGGTAATGGAGGCAGCAAGGGGGGGGCGAGCGGGCAGGTGGCTATGCAGAGCTGGCAGGTGCGGAGAGCTGGCTTAAAAGCGAGTGAGCTCCCCGCATGTATCTGCTTCCTCCTGTCCCCTGCCCCCACTGGTGCCTCTGAAAGAGAGGCAGTAGTATGGGAGAGCAAGCGGCTCCACATGAGCCAATTTCTGTCAGGAGCTGGCTTGAAAGCTGGCTTCCCGCATGTACCGGCTTACGCCTGCCCCCCTCATCCGCCTCACTGGTGCCTCTCCCCTCCCTTCCACAGGCAGCAGCACGGGGAGACTGAAGTAGATCAGCCTCTATCCATGGTGGGCCTGGGATCACTGCAGGCTGAGGCTGCTCCTTGGAATGCCAGCACAGCCTCTGTCTGTGGGGAGCTTAGATCCCCTGTGGATAGAGGCTGATGCAGCCCTACACTGTTGCCTCTGTATGAGAGGCAGCTGCCTGGGTGGCAGGGGGCTCCCAGGGAGAGGGACCAGAGCACTCTGGCTGCCAGACCCAGCCGTGGGGGCTATCGAATAATCATGTAATTACTAAGATTTGGTGCAGTTACATGATTATTCAGTTACACAATATCTAACATCCCTAGTGGTCACATGGTTTAGAAAATTGACCTTATGCAGCTAGGTTCAGCCTAAACTCCTAGGCTGTGTCTAGACTGGCAAGTTTTTCCGCAAAATCGTCTGATTTTGCGGAAAAACTTGCCAGCTGTCTACACTGGCCGCTTGAATTTCCGGAAAAGCACTGACGATCTCCTGTAAAATCATCAGTGCTTTTCCGGAAATACTATGCTGCTCCCGTTCGGGCAAAAGTCTTTTTCTGAAAGACTTTTGCATGAAAGGGCCAGTGTAGACAGCATAGTACTGTTTTCCGAAAAAAAGCCCCGATCGCGAAAATGGCGATCGGGACTTTTTTGCGGAAAACCGCGTCTAGATTGGCCACGAACGCTTTTCCGCAAAAAGTGCTTTTGTGGAAAAGCATCCTGCCAATCTAGACGTGCTTTTCCGAAAATGCTTTTAACAGAAAACTTTTCCGTTAAAAGCATTTTCGGAAATTCTCACCAGTGTCGACGTAACCCCAGTGTAGACTAGGTCTGAGTTATGGAGCATATGAGCACTATTTTTGGGCATCTTGTGAAGTATCCAGAGATGAGCTATTTTCTTTAAGTTGTTAGAAGATGTGCATTAACAAGCCTTGCAGTGACAGATTTTATAAATTGTGGAAGATGGGGGAATTCGCTTGCTCCTCAGCTTCTTTCTCTCCCTAGTTCCATAACTAATTAACAGATTTTAAAACTTCACAGATAACACTATTGAAAATAAGGTTGCAAACAAATCAGTGATAGGAATATATATATATATATATATATATATATATATATATATATATATATATATATATATATATATATTGCTGTTCAAGAAAATGCCACAATGTGTGTATATCTAATGTAGTAGCTGCACAAAACTATGTTCAAATAACATTTTTAAGCTTAGAAAGTCAAATACTCAAAAGTTAGGAAATGCCAGAATCAAGGTTGCCTGTGCAATCTTATTTTAGTCCTATTTTGATTATGCAGTATGATACCGTTTTTAATTACATGTTCTGCTACTGTGTTTTTGTTTTGTTTTTTGTTTTAAACAGGGCCTCTTCCTCATTCAGTGCACAGAATGGGTTGTATACCCTTACTGAGCAGTTGGCTATTCAATAGTTTTTTTCAACATTTGGAAAGAGGCTCCAGGGCGCTCTTACTAGATACAATTCAAATCCTGCTCTAAAAGTATTTCCTTATGGAGAATCTTGATACAGCTAACTAAGCAATAATTCTTTTTTCAATTAGCTGCCTGGGTTTTCTGGCAGGAAGCAATAGACCATTTTGTGTATTATTCTGTCAAAACAAACTGAGGCGTATCAAAGAGGCTTGAGAATTATGTTCTGTTCTTTTCTAAATAGAGGATATTTCTAACTAATTAGGTTTTCAAAATATTAAATGGATAATCCATCCTAAGTACAGAGAGAAAAGATATGTAAAATATAAGTAAACTAGAAAGACAAAAAATAAACTCAATCTTTGATGAACCAGGGAAGATGAGCAATATGCGGATAAAAAAGAACTTGTACTGTATTACTCTTTTTTAACAGCAAGATTTTTACCTGCAAAACTTAATTAAGTAGATTTTAGGGTTAGGGTTATGACCTTCTTCGGAAATTGGCATATGAGATCACCCCTGAATTACAGATAAATAGTTGGAGCAGCAGTTGACTAGAGAAGAAGGAAGAAATGGATTGAGGTGAGAGGTGGAGCTGTTATGTGATCAGTTATGGATCTTCAAAACAGGGAGCTGATAGACTGGCAAAGTGAAGAGGGCAACAGTGAAGGGAAGATTGGGAGAGAAAGGGTCATTGAACCTGGAGATGCTTCTTGGGTGGTTAGGTCCTAGAGGACATAAGGCCTTGGCTGTGTCTACATTGGCAAGGTTTTGCGCAAAAGCAGCTGCTTTTGCACAAAATCTTGCCACCTGTCTACACTGACCGCGAGTATTTGCGCAAGAACACTGACGTTCTAATCTATGAAATCAATGCTTCTTGCGCAAACACTCTGATGCTCCTGCTCAGGGATAAGCCCTCTTGTGCAAGTATTCTTGCGCAAGAGGCCAGTGTAGGCAGGCAACGTTAATTTCTTGCGCAAGAAAGCCCGATGGCTAAAATGGCCATTGGAGCTTTCTTGCGCAAGAGAGCTTCTACACTGGCATGGATGCTTTTGCGCAAAAGCACATCTTTTGTGCAAAAGCACATGCCAGTGTAGACGCTCTCTTGCGCAAATACTTTTAACGGAAAAATTTTTCCGTTAAAAGTATTTGCGCAAAATCATGCCACTGTAGACGCAGCCCTTGTGTGCGTTAAAAGGAAGATAGTCACTGCCGCAATCAATCTTTCAGCCATGGATTTAGTGAGTCTAGTTGAAACTTGCTAAATCAAACTCAGAGGGCACCCCTGCTGGTGTCTGGTGGTACTCCTGTTGCAGGGAGCAAGGAGAATCAACGGGAGCATTTCCTTCTATCGACTTCCCATTGTGGGGATGCTGCCAAGCTCCGTTTAAAGTAAGCTGACTCCAGCTCTATATTCTAGATATCTTAAGCTGAGCTGCTGAGTTTAGTGTAGACTTGACTTAAGATATCACCGAAAGGGTTTTGTTTTGACTGTAGCTCTTTTCTTTCTACCTTAAAAAAAGAAAAGATGAAGGTGTATTTGCCTAGAAACACATTTGATTACAGGTTGGACCTTCCTGGTCTGGCACCTTTGGGACCTGAGTCATCCTGAACCAGAGAGTCCCGGGTTTGGGGGGTTCAATCTGTACTAATATTTTTAGTAGGAATCCACAGCTTTAGTCATGAGGGATTGTTGCTGGCAAGGTAGTTCTAAAGTTTTAAATAAAGTCAAACTATATTGCCAAACTCCATTTATTCATTCATACAGATTATTCAAAAAAATATATCTTTTGCAAACTTTCCAAATGCATGTCTGTCTTCAATCTTTTTTTTTATATAAATCAGTAGTGCTGCCAATCTGAGACTGCTACAGCTGTACTAACTCCTCTAACTGATGCAAATAATGAATAGGGTCTGTGTTATTTCACTCTGAAAATTAAGCTTATATGATAGTTTGGTCCCAAACATTTGGGGTATTAGACTGTACTACAACAAGTATCTTCTTAATTACCATGTCATCTAAATCAATGGTTTTCAACCTTTCCAGACTACTATATCCTTTTCAGGAGTCTCATTTGTCTTGTGTACTGCTGTTTTTATTTCACTTAAAAACTACAGGTTGAACTTCCCAAACCCAGGACTCTCTGGTCTAGCAACATCCGTGGTCCGGCAAAGTCATGGATGTTGCTGGACCAAAGAGCCCCAGGAGCGGGAGCCAGCCTGGAGAGCTTAGGGTCTGTGGAATCCCAGCTGGGCTAGCAGTGGCTAGGTAGGGGAACCCTGGGGTCAGTGGGGCCAGGTGGCATCGGGGAGCCTCTGTCCTGTCTGGGAAACCCCTGGTGCCAGCAGGGTCGCGTGGGTGGAGAGCCCTGGCAGCAGTCGGAGAACCCTGGAGACCTCCCTGTGGCGGGGCTGGGATGGTTGGGCAGCCCTGACTGTGAAATCCCAAGCAGCAGTGGGGTCAGGCAGCAGCCTGGGAGTCCGGCTCCAGTAGGGGAATCTCTGATGGCAGCATGAACCCCAGAGAGATGAGCTGGGAAATCTCCAGTGGCAGCGGGTGCAGGATGCCACAACAGAGTCGCCAGCAGCCAGGCGGCCTGGGGTTGGGGAACCCTGAGGAACCCCCAGAGGTAGGTAGGTTGGTGGTGGCTGGGCAGCTTTGGCTGGGGAATCCCTGGGAACTGCCTGGTACAGTGGTGCAGCAAGGTGGGGAGCCTCAGCTGGGCCAGGTTTAGCGGGGCAGCAGCAAGATGGGGATCCCCAGCTTTGGGAACCCCAGAGAGATGAGCTGGCAGTGGGGCAGCCAGCAAGGAAGCACTTACCTCCCTTGGTCCGGCAAACTCTGTGATCCGGGATGACTCTGTTCTCAAGGGTGCTCAACCAGGGAGGTCCAACCTGTACTTGTTTTCAAAATGGGACATGAAAATACAAAAGTGTCACAGTACACTATTGGGGAAAAATTGCTTATCTTCTCATTTTACCATATAATTAGAAAATAAATCAATATAAATACTATAGTTACATTTCAGTATATAAAGTGATACAAACAGATGATTGCATGAAATTTTACTTTGTACTGACTTCGCTTGTGCCTTTGTCACATGTTGTAAAAATAGGTAGATATCAAGATGAGTTTATATACTCCTTGGTCCCCCCCCTCCTTCTGAAGGCCTCAGCATTGAGAAACACTGGGGTTAACAGGAGTATGTTGCATGTAACTTAGTAATTTGATGGAGGTTGTTCAGCCTTCCATAAAATAACTATTATTTTTCTACCTGTTCAGAAACTGTAGGCCCAAAGTTTGCAACAAAATTGTTTTATGTAAGTACAGTATTTGAGGAGTGGAAAGCAGATGAAATGTCTTCAAAAGTAAATAACCAGACTTTTTTTTTCTTCCTACTAGAGAAGCTGATTGCTTATCAACGAGAATTTCATGCTTTGAAGGAACGTCTTCGTATTGCTGAGCATAGAACTCTGCAGCGTTCCTCTGAGCTAAATGCCATTTTGGAGCAATTCAGACGTGCAGTAGCAGAAACAAATGGAAGCAAAGATGCATTAAACAGTTTTTCAGGTATAAGCCATGATATTTTTTTAAAACTTAATGATTTACATCTCTAGATTACTGATTTTTATTGTACATAATTACGAAAAAAGCACAATATCCTAAAAACAAATGCTTGGAAGCAGTGCATAAAGGCAGTTTATGTAACATAGTGATAGAAATGTAGCCGTGTTAGTCTGGGGTAGCTGAAGCAAAATGCAGGACAATGTAGCACTTTAAAGACTAACAAGATGGTTTATTAGATGATGAGCTTTCGTGGGCCAGACCCACTTCCTCAGATCAAATAGTGGAAGAAAATAGTCACAACCATATATACCAAAGGATACAATTTTAAAAAAATGAACACATATGAAAAGGACAAATCACATTTCAGAACAGAAGGGGGATACAGGAGGAGGGGGAAGGAAGGAAAGTAAGTGTCTGTGAATTGATGATATTAGAGGTGGGGAGAGTGGGATGTCTGTGAGCTAATGGTATTAGAGGTGATAATTGGGGAAGCTATCTTGGTAATGGGTAAGATAGTTTGAGTGTTTGTTCATTCCTTCCCGGAGAGTGTCGAATTTTAACATGAATGACAGTTCAGAGGATTCCCTTTCAAGTGCAGATGTAAAAAGTCTTTGTAGCAGAATGCAGGTGGTTAAGTCATTGAGAGAGTGTCCTTTCTGGTTAAAATGGCAAGAAACTGTTTTTTCTTTGTGATCTTGTCTGATATCTGTTTTGTGGGCATTAATCCTTTGGCGAAGTGTCTGAGATGTTTGTCCAAACCCCATAGGGGGTTGTAGGTGATGACAAGTGGTGTTCTATTGTTGGTTTTCTTGGGTCTGTCTTGAAGTAGATGGTTTCTAGGTATTCGTCTGGCTCTTTCAATTTGCTTTTTTATTTCTCCGGGTGGGTAGTTGAGGTTTATAAATGCTTGGTAGAGATCCTGAAGCTTCTGGTCTCTGTCAGTGGGATTAGAGCAGATGCGGTTGTATCGAAGGGCTTGGCTATAGACGATGGATCGTGTGGTGTGTTCTGGATGGGAGCTGGAAGCATGTAGATAACTGTATGAGTCGGTGGGTTTTCTGTAGAGAGTGGTGTCTAATTTTCCATTGTTGATTTGTACTGTGGTGTCCCTAACCCTAACCCCCTCCTGTTCTGAAATGTGATTTGTCCTTTTCATATGTGTTCATTTTTTTTAATTGTATCCTTTGGTATATATGGTTGTGATTATTTTCTTCCACTATTTGATCTGAGGAAGTGGGTCTGGCCCACGAAAGCTCATCATCTAATAAACCATCTTGTTAGTCTTTAAAGTGCTACATTGTCCTGCATTTTGCTTTATGTAACAGTGTTTTTTATCTCTTATCTCCCTCCCTCTTCCTCCATGCCTTCCCTCAATTGTATACTAGTTTAAGTGCCTAGCAAGATGGGTGTGGAATTTCTGGGTGCTTTTGAATACGGGTAATCTGGCAGCAGTTTGTGTTACATCAGTTTTGGCTTAAAATGTATAAAAAGTAACTTAAAAAAGGAAACTAGTAATCCATGCACATGAAGCAATTTATATAAACATTTAAAGATGAACTAAATTGCTTTTAAATAAATACACACCATACAAAACACTGGTTAAGATTTTAAATTGTTAGCATAATGCATGAGAATAATTAAAAATTAGAGCTTGGTACATTTAAAAGTAGGATGAAATCATCACCTATCAAGATCTGATTTGGGGATTCTGTATTTCTAAAGTTTGCCTTTTAAGCAATGCAAAGCATTAGTAAGTAGCAGCAAACATTCGTTAAACGTTTTTGCAAAACTGGTAATCCAATATTTAAGAGTAATTACAACATATTCCTTTTCATCAAATTATGAGGCAAATCCTCAAAATTAACAAGAACTGTATTTGGGGAAGTTATTAGCTTATAGCCTAGCACAGTTTTGCCACTGATTCTGTTTCAAAGCTGGCATGCTGCGTGGAGCCCGGGGTCAGTTCCCAGCTGATCCCAGACTCCACCTGGCATTTCAAAGTGGCAGTGCCACATGGAGACCCTGAGTTCCCCGCTAGCTTCCAGGCTCTATGCGGTGCTTCCGCTTTGAAATGCACAAGAGTCCCCTGCAAAAGAGTCTCAATTTTTGCCTGCTGGAGCTTTTGTACATTTCAAAGGCGGAACATGGAAGTGCTTGTCGAGTAGTCGATGGAAATTCCATCGACTACTCGACTAGCAAATTAATCACTACTTAACATCCCTACTTAGTGGTAGCTTGGCATGGGAAGGTGTCCTACCACAGAAGACAAAGTAAGGCAGGCCTTTCCAGGTTCTTGTGTGAGAGCTTCATGGAGCTGAGTGCTACAGACTGATGCTTTACGTGCACTCACATGAACAAGTCCTTGTGCAGCCCCCAGGCTGAGGAGAACAGCACCTCGCAGCCTGTTGTCTGACCCCCTTGTAAATAGGGGAAGTTAGAGAACTCACCAAAAGTGCCTTCCACGTGTTCGTCAGAAGCTTGGGAAATATCCTGGGAGGGGAGACCATCTCCAAGATGAGGAGCAGGTCCTGGCTCTTAAGCATTGTTGCCTGACCCGCTGCCACCACCACCTCCACATCATTGCTATCTTCCTCCACCCCCCCCCCCCCGCCCTCCTTCAGGCTGACACTGGGTATGTCTTGGCCAGATTCAATGACAGTGGGGTGGGGGACAGTGACTAGCCCCCCCTCCCAAGATGGCATCGAGCTGCTCATAGCAGCAGTAGGTGTGCGGTGCTGCCCCAGAGCATCCATGATGCTCCCTGGCCTTGCGGTAGACCTGGCACAGCTCTTTTATTTTGAGCCAACAGTGCTCAAGTCTCCTACTGTACCCTTTCTTGGCCAGGCTGGCAGCGATCCTGCCATAGATGTTAGCATTGTGCTTCGTGGAGTGGGGATCCTGGAGGTTGGGCTCCTCCCCCCCACACCTCAGTGAGGTCCAAGATCTCCACACCAGTCCAGGATGGAGCTCTTCTGTGTCCCTGGGCAGTGGAGGTTGTGTGAGCAGCAGAAGTGCTGGCAGTTGTCAGAGGGAGCATTGGGGTTGCTCGTGTCTCTCTCTGTGTCCTGGTTGCTTGCACAGGGCTCTCACAGCTGGCCACATGGGACAAGCCCTTCTCCTGCTCCCTGGAGTTTTAGAGCTTCCCAAGAGAGGAGAGCTGTGGAGATGCCAGCTGTGGTCAGAGCTGACAGCTGTGGGAGGTCTCCAGAGGCCATTTAGTTTGAATTAGCAGCACCAAAATATCTGTACTATAGTTATTTCAGAATTAGCAATACTCCTGATGAAAAGCACGAGTACATAACAGTGTTTGAATTCTGCAGCCTGTTTTGAAATAATAGGCTTGGTAGAGTGGACGCACCTCTTATAAATGTTGACCTTGAGAAGGTGGGATTATTCTGAGATAAGGTCCTAGTGTAGAGCAGGGCTGTGAGAATAGTTACACATTATTTTGAATTTGTGGGTTATACTAAACCCAATATAATGTATAATATAAAGACGTACTCAAGATAAAAATTTATAGTGGATTCTATTCAAGGTGAGTTCTTTCCTTTGTCATTGGTCATAGCACATTGTAACTCACATGTGATGATGTAAGAATGATGTTCCTATTTCCAGAAAATTATTAAAAATCAATCTTGTTCATAAGTATTTAAAAAAAAATTAAATTGAAAAGCCTTTACTTCCTAGTACACACACATGAAAAAAGGTTGCCAACTCAAACAAAGCAAGAATGAATGATTAGTCTTGAAGTTGCATATGGTTTATCACTCCATGGATGTATATCCTCTCTGATTAATTTTTTGCATTACTGTTTTTGTATGTTTGCGCAGATGAAACACTGAAATTGTTAAAAGAGCTAACAAGCAGAAAATCTCTTCAAGTGCCAAATATCTATTACCATTTGCCTCATTTGCTGAAGAATGAAGGAAGCCTTCAACCTTCTGTGCAGATTGGCCTGGGACGAACAGGCGGTATGCTGACATAATTTAAATTATTATGTTTGATAAAAGTATGTTTGAAGGACTTCCTAATTTTGTTTTGGCAATATAGTTTGTGGTTTTTGGTAGCTGTAATTTTATTTGTATGATCTCTTAGAACTTGCACTGAATCCAAGATGAAAGAAGTTGGCTTCAGTTTTGCTCTTTACTGCATTATCACAGATCTCACACTACCCCAGGTGCTAAGGTATACAACCAAAAGCATTTAATCTGGATCAATTTGTGTTATCTTTTAATGAGATTTATGAAACTTAACAAGGCATGGAAATACTATAGGCTCCAAAACTAGTTTTCTAACAGTTCTGTTTGGTTATTCAGAAATATAGATAAACAAGCATGAATCTAACACTTTCAAAGCTGGTTGTCTGGTATACCCAAAATAAATTGCAGTGTATAACTCAGTGGACTTGGAATTATGGGTACTGAATGATAATTAGCTTGGTCTTTTCCTTAAAAGTTATACCTTGATTAGAGGAGAAGAATACTTCTAATATTAATTTACATGTTTTTAGTTTTACTGATTCCTTATGCTTTATAAATAACATATTCACCAAAACAAGTTGATTAATCTTTAAAAGTTCTGCTCCTTCTTAATCAATAGGATTTCACAAAATTCCATTCCTACAGCTGCAGCCCTTAAAACAGATAATGCCCAACAAGGGTCATGTACTTGAAAGCATGTCTGCATGTCTATAAGGCATGAAGGCCCCACACATGTCTGCTGGTTTGATCTGAAGCTGCTGATTCTCTCATAATAGAAGCTTCCTTCTTTTGATCGTAATACTTACAGATATGGTCTTTTTTGTGTCCTGTGGGTTAGATTCTGTGCTTTTAAAAAGATGAATGCATGTATATCAAATGTGCAGAATCAAGTCTTTTATTCTCAATCACACACTAACAAAATTGAATTAAATGTATTATATGTTACATGGCCTAAATTCAGGGATGTGAAAAACACACCATGAACCATGAAATCTGGTCTTTATGTAATTTTACCCTATGCGATATCATAGGGGAAAAGCACACAAAAGTACATGGTGTTTTTCAGACTAGGCGTCCTGTAGAGCTATTGTAAGGAGGTCGTGGTATTGACACCCTTACTTCTGCACTACCTGCAGAGCTGGGCATCTGGAGTGTGACAGGAGCTGGTCAGATGTACAGCTCTGAGACAACACTGTCATCAGCAGCTGTGCAGAAGTAATGGTGGAATGGCATGGTGTATTTCCACCCCTACTTCTGCGCTGCTGCCAGAGGAGGTGCTGCCTTCAGAGCTGGGAATTTAGATATCTGCTCTCTGACTACCAGCACTAAAGGCAGTGTAGAAGCAAGGGTGGTGACACTGACTCCATTCCAATAGCCTTGTGATCCTCCCTCTTGGGTCAGGACAGCCAGTGTGAGAGATGCTGATATAAGGACTTTGTGTTTATATTCTTCTGTTGTAAGAAAACACAAAGGCTATGTCTACACTTGGGGCTTCTTGCACAAGAACATCTTGCACAAGTGTTCTTGTGCAAGAACTCGTGTGCAAGAAAACGTCCACACTGCCATGTGCGAGCTGTGCTTTTGCGCAAGAGCGCCCATGGCAGTGTGGACGCTTTCTTGCGCAAGAAAGCTCTGATGGCCATTTTAGCCATAGGGTTTTCTTGCACGAGAAATCCCTGCGGAGCGTCCACACTGCCCTCTTGTGCAAGAGCTCCTGCGCAAGAGGGCTTACGCCTGTCAAAAAAGAGCGTAACTCTTGCACAAGCAGCCCCCTTACCACACCGTACTGTAAATTTACTTGCGCAAGAGCAGGCGGGCAGTGTGGATGCTCTGCAGATTCTTGCGCAAGAACGGCCGCACTTGCGCAAGAAGCCGCAAGTGTAGACATAGCCAAATATGTATTTTAAAACACAATGAAATTTAAGATTGAAATTCACTTGAACTTCTTATATCTGGCAGTCTTGGGAAATTGACTATGCTGGATTATGGAATTTTCTGGACCATAGGTGTTTGCAATAATGAATGGTGATGTGGGGTTGGAATGCAAGGTCCGGGCATAAGAGGGAAAGGGTAAGCACCCTGCTTCTGGGCGCATATGTGGCTTTGCACCCCTTGTCGCTATCAGACACGCCATCTGCTGCTGTGGGAGCATCAGGGGAAAAGCCTCCAGACCAGCACTTTGTTGTGTTGTCTTCCCCCTACTGGGGGGTGGTGGGAAGGGGCAGAGTAGCAGTATACAGAGCTGCTTCTTTTCCCCTTGCCATGGTTTGAACCATGAGTGTTCTTGGATCACAAGCACCTGAATCACAGAGGTTCAATTGTATAAAAAACTATGAATTTCACGATTTTGAAAATGCTATCTCCATGAAATTTAGAAGAAGTGTCATTAATTTGGTAGTGCCCTATTTATATTTATTAACTGGAAAAGTGGAGGACTCAGACTTCTTCCACTGGGTAATGCAAACTGTATATTTCAAATGTAAATTGTAAAAAAAAAAAATCCAGGGTCCCAGTACTAGTAGAAAAATTAAGATATGCTTCACCACCCTTCTGTCTTTCTGTTGTGCCTGCTTTGTAGGCATTTCTACTCAATCCAGAATTTAACGTCAGATGCCTTTCAGAGGGAGTTTGTAGGCACAAGAGGATGAGTTGTTAATGCCAATTAGTATTTTCAGCTCTAACCTGATTTTTTTTGTATTTTAAAGTGAGAGCCACTTGTATTTAAGTGCAGCTTTTTTCAGCATAGAGCCACTGGGCTTCCTCACTAATGCATATAGTTCTACTCATCCCTTTTGTTCCCTCTACCTATTTTGCTCCCAGTGGGAGGGCAGCCCTGTGTATTGGGGGTAGGCTAAGGAGCATGAAGATTGAACAGCCAGGCAGAGGCACAGTGGTGGCGGGGAGAGGGTGCCAGGGAAGGTCCCTGCACTATAAGCAGGGAATGGATGCTGGCCCTGCCTGGCACCTTCCTCCCTCCCCTAGCCTGGAGAGCACTGGCCTGAGGGGGCCCCAGGTCTAGCTTGGGGACACATACTGCCTTCCCCATGCGCTGTTCTGTTCTGCCAGCTGGTGCAGCTGGGAGCATGTGTAGGAGAGGCAACCCATATCTGGAAGAGGAGGAGGGCTCCCAAAAAAGCACTGCCCTGTTTCAGGGTACAGAAAGCCCTGTGGGCAGGGCCCAAAGACAGTACCCCTCTGTCCTGCTGTGATCTGACAGAATCTGCTGCTGCCAGGTGCCATTGCTCATGAGCCTCTGGCAGTAGCAGCATGAGATGCAAGTCTGTTCTTCCTTCCATTCCCTACTCCCCCTCAAGTCCCTTACCCTGCCCTTGTGCTGCCCCTTACCCCCAGTCTCTGCTCTCATGCTGCCTGCCTCTTCCCTGCAAGATGCCACCCCTCAACTCATCTGTGCTCCCTCCCGGCCAATTAGCTTGCTGTGCAAATGCAAGTGCAAATGAAAGAAAAATCTGGATTGTGGATTGGATGATGAGTTGAGCCTGGCCGATGTGGATCTATTTATAAGTTTCTTCTGCAAAAGTTATTTAATATTTTACTTTAAACTTCTAGTTGTTTTTTTATTTGTGAAAAATGGCTGTAACAAATTGGGAGGCTAAACTCTGGAAAAAGATTCTAGTTTACTTTGTGTTAGTCTCCGTGAAGACTATTTGAAATCCTGGGAGATGGGTGAGCACAAGTCTGCTCACTGCTAAAGGCCCCTCCCCAGCTCTGTGGGAGGGACCACTAGACCAGAGTTCCAGCTGATTACTTGGGACAACTAATGAAAAACAGGGTCAGGGTGCAGGTTCAGTCTCCATGCATTTTTAACTAACAGATACCATGGTTGTACCCATTTTAACAATAAATTAATACTGTGACACTTTTAGCATCTGGGTATTTTTCTTTTTTTTTTTGGCTGTCTGCATTTCCTCTGTGAATTGATTTTGTTTTTGTTTTTATTAATAGTATTAACAATAATGCTGGTATGCTCTGGAATCGTTTTTGGGTACCACCATGTTATCTCTTAATAGTTCGAGTGTATTTCTGAATAAATGCTTTGTTAGATAAGACAGATATGAATTGTGCATTTGATTGTTTATTTCATTTCAGTTTCAATTGTAATGGGAATTCCCACTGTGAAGAGAAAAGTAAAGTCTTACCTGACAGAAACTCTTCACTCTCTCATTGATAAATTGTCTCCAGAAGAGAAATTGGATTGTGTTATGGTTGTCTTCATAGGAGAGGTAATCACATATATTTTTCAATCATTTTATTGTTCTATTTCTAAAAATTGGTTTGAATGTTCCACAAGGACATACAAGGTTATAGAAGAATGTTTTTTATTCTTTAAGTGATTGCTTATGTGCACTTCAGTAGGGGTGTGCATGTTGCATGCATGATTATTTGAAAACTTTTCCTTTAGTGGTACCCATTGGGTTGGCTATGGAGCTCCCTAGTACGTGGTGCCTTAAGGGAGCAGTATTTAGGACACTACTGGACCTTCCCCCTTCCTCATCCCCCATCCTTCCAGTGACAGTCTCTGGAGCCTCATATTGCTTTTGCTCTGCAAGCACGTTTTGGTATCCATTGTCATTAGTTCTTCAGTTTTCAGTTCTGTAGTTAGGTAGCATTAGTTAGCCTGGGGGAAGGGGAGGTACAGTTCCCCTAACTGGGACATGCTGCAATTTCAGGGGTTCAAATCTTGAGAACTGTGGAAAGTCTAAGCTCAAGGGTGATCCACACTCCTCCTGACTTCGCTGTTTAATGGCCATCTCCAAAGCACTTAAGTGCCCCATTTGCCAAAGCTTTAAGACTCAAACTAAAAAAAGAATATGACTATCACCTGGAGTTCATACTCATGGAGATAGCTCTCCGTCTTCCACCTACGCTGGAGTTGGCACCAGCTCCAGTGTGAGCAGTGCAGTGGTCTTGGGGCAGCACCTTCAGCACCACATAAAATTGCCTTGAGGGTCCACTGCCACCTCCCCTCACCACAGCTGGGTTTAAGCATGCTGTGCTGTTCCCGCTCCTCAGTGCCATTGCTGCCATGGTCAGTCTCTGAATATTTGTTGGACTTGGGTGAGAAGTCCTCCATGTCCAGGCGAAGCCAGTACTGCTTACATTCCTGGCACTGTAGCCTTTGGGTTGCACTGGCGGCAGCAACAGTGGCAAGTACTTTTCCAGTGGCCCTTGTGGACTTCATGGGCCTACCACTATTCACAAGAGCTGGGTGTCTGGCTGATGAGTCTTGCCCCCATGCTCAGGGTTTAGCTGATCGCCATATTTGGGGTCGGGAAGGAATTTTCCTCCAGGGTAGATTGGCAGAGGCCCTGGAGGTTTTTTGCCTTGCTCTGTAGCATGGGGTACAGATCACAGCTGGAGGATCTCTGCATCTTGGGGTCTTCAAAGTATTTGAAGGCTTCAATATCTGAGAGATAGGTGAGAGGATTATTCTAGGAGGGGTGGGTGAGATTTTGTGGCCTGCACTGTGCAGGGGGTCAGACTAG
This sequence comes from Pelodiscus sinensis, assembly GCF_049634645.1. NCBI lineage: Eukaryota > Metazoa > Chordata > Testudines > Trionychidae > Pelodiscus > Pelodiscus sinensis. The sequence goes on along the minus strand of NC_134711.1, from coordinate 228,902,623 downwards.
ATGATCATAATGGTCCCTTCTGACCTTAAAGTCTATGAGCTGCCCGCTGTGGCCATGTCTGATGTCCATGCCCCACTGTTTGCTACCTCAGATTAACAGCATTCTCCAAAAGAGCATGTGTACACACCTGAACCTGTGCCACCAAGCATGGCATCAAGCCCTCTCTTCTGGCACGGTGTACGACACTGATACTGGAGGCAGCTACACAAAAGCTGGCAGTCCCTGACTCTCTCCCTGGGGAGCAAGACGGTCAGCAAGCTCCTTTTCCACAGGCCTTGTTGTCCTCATTGCCAGAAGAGGCAGTGGCTGCTATCTCCACCACCACACTTCCTCCCATGGATAGCAGGGAGGATTTCTGATGGCAAGTGGAACAAATTCTGCAGTTGCAGGTGGAGGAGATCATCAAGGATGCTGACACGATGGTTTACATCCTCTCCTCAGAGGGCCCTTCAATGGTGGCCCTTCCATTTGTTAAGACAGTCCAGAATACTACAAAGGTGTTATGGCAACCGTGGCATCCATACCTCCTGGATCCAAGGGCATTCATGCTTCACAAGGGTATGGGCACCTCTTTGTGCACCCATAGCCGGGCGGGGCTCCCTTCTGGTGGAAGCAGTGAACCACAAGGAGCGGCAGGGGCAGCCAGGGCCTGCACTCAAGTTAAAGGAAGTTAAAAAGCTAGACCTCTTTGAGTGTCAGGTTTATTCCACCTGGTTTGTTGGCCAGTAGGTGGTGCTGAACTGCTATTCCTTTAACTCCTGGAGTGCCCTTGCTAAAATTCAGGAGCTTCTTTCCACTGACTCCCACCAGGAATTTTCAGCCAATGTAGAGGAGGGCAAACAAGTTGCCAGAATCTCCCTGCAGGCAATCCTGGAATCTGCTGACTTAGTGGCCTGTACAATGCTCACAGCTATAACCATGAGAGAAGGCTCATGTTGCAGGTCTTTGGTATCTCTCTGGACATCTAGACTACTTTCCAAGACCTGCCTTTTGACTGTCCTGCTATTCACAGAGAACACTGACTCCTGTCTGCACAGTCTGAAAGATTCTAGGGTTACCCTTAAATCCTGGGGGATCTACACCCCTGCACTCCAGAGAAAGCACTTCAAGACCCAGACCCCTGCCTGCATCTACTCTGGCCAACCAAGACACAATTCTTTCTGGCATAGGGACCAGAATCGCAAGAGGCACCAGTCCCACTCTGTCTCAGGCCAGGATCAAGGGGACACTAAGCAACCCCTGGGACAAAACTCAGCTTTTGGGAGTGTGCCCAAGAATGGAGCACTAGTTTCCATATCGTGTCCTTTTTGGTTTGGCAACCGATTATCCCATTTCTACCATGCCTTGGCCCAGATCACCTCACTTTGCTGGGTCTTGACCAGGAGTAGGGGCAGAATACTCTATCCAGTTCTATTCCTTCCCACCCACGCAGCTTTACCCAACCCTCTTCAGGGACCCCTCTCATGAGCATCTCCTTATGCAGGAGGTGCAAGCACTCCTCACACTGGGCGCCACAAAGGAGGTGTCTCAGATTTTATTGATCCCAAGGCCCAAGCACAAGTTCAGACCCTGTCTGGACCCGCAGAACCTCAATATCTTTATCAAGAAGTTCAAGTTTTGGATCTCCTTAGCCACAACCATATCTTCCCTGGATCCAGAGAATTGGTATACCACCTTCACATTTCTATAATCCCAGCCCACAGAAGATTTCTCAAGTTTGTGGTCAGTGACCACTATTATTAGTTTATGATGCTCCCTTTCTGTTTTTCTGTGATCCCTCAGGTGTTCACAAAATGCTTGGTGGTCATGGTGACTTTCCTCTGGAAGCATCAAGTGCATTTCTACCCATACCTAGACAACTGGCTCATCAAAGGCAAGTCCAAAGAGTGGATTCTGGCTCACGTTGCCCTAGTGAGGACAGTTTTCACTGACCTAGGTCTTCTCCTAAAAAGAGTCCAAGTCACCCCTAATTATGACTCAAAGGATAGAGTTTATAGGCAACAGTCTCCCCGTGCCCAAAGGCTGTTTTCACACAATGTCTGACCTCCGTCAGCAGTTCTGCACTTCCATAGTAAGGATCTGTATACGACCTGGTCAAGGTCCTGGTGCTGATCCTGATAGCTCATTTAATGAAGGCACAATCTTCCTTGGTAGCCTTCCTTGTATAGGTCTTTATCCAGAGTATCTGCTGGGAAGCCGCGTGGTAATCCTGTCACATCTTGACATTGCACCAGGCAGAAATGAGATGATGCGGCCTTTTCAGGGCAGTCCTGCAGGCAGCAACCAGGTGATTTCTGACCCCTTTTCCATGGAAACTGCTGGTGAGTCACCTATTGGAATGCACATGAGCAATCACCTGAAGAAGAAAAAATGGTTACCTACCTTTTGTAAATATTCTTCAAGATGTGTTGCTCATGTCCATTTTAGACTCCATGCACCTGTCCTCTGATTAATTTGGCAAGAAGAAACAGAGAGTGGGAGGGGTCAGCAGTGTTCTATATATTGTTCCTTGAAGGCGCCATGCCAGGGGGCACTACTGCCAATGCAGTGGGTAGCACTAAGGGAAAAATTCTCCAATGACTGTGCACGCAGGACATGCACGTCTTTTGGAATGGAGATGAGCAACACTTGAAGAACAATAGCTACAAAAGGTAGGTAACTTTTTTTTTCTGTGGTTGTGCATGAGGTGGCAGAGTGCATGGTTCACATGTTATACTGAGATACATCACCTTGAAATTGTGTGTATGAAGGACTTTCTGTTCAAAAGAAAGAAAGTGGAGGAAGATCCAGAGGCTCCATTTCCCACTGATGACAGTGGCATGTGATGATGCTGGAGAACACTATGGCAGCTGTTGGGCTTCAGTAGCCTCTGCAGGGTGCTAGCTTGGTGGGGAGGATTCCTCTTTTATACATGTGCTTAATCCTCCTACTCTGGGTACTGTGCTGAGGATTTTGTCCATAATGCATAATAGTGCTGACAGCTGTGTTTGTTTTTCTGGACAATATGTTTATCCTGCTAAAAGATTAATATTTCGTGACCCTAGTCTTTTGGTGGACACCATTCAAACAAAATTTCATTGGACAGTTTGGAAAGCTGATTTAATGTTGTTGAGTACACCAGATGTTCTAGCTCGCATCAAAAGGACAACGAAGAACAAGTGTCTCTTAGGAAGAATTTTATCAGTTGCTGCAAAGGCCGCAAATCTCTTTTTAGAACTGTGTGCTCTCCTTGATAAATTGTGATCTGAGTTACACAACGTGGCAGGGTTTATAAAGGACTGATTCTCACACATCTAATTGTATAATTTACTCATGAAGCAGAGTGATTTTTCATTACAGGGGCTCATTACTATCTGTTTTAGGGGCAATGTGAAAACTATCTGTTGAATGAGCCTATAGTTGTACAGTGGCCTATATTTACTTCAGCTTATGTAAGCCAGAACCTTTCTGTGAGTGAGAGTTGAGTGAAACGAACACTCAAGTGGCTATAGTTCTGTTATCAGAACACACTGAGAAATCAGCAAATTCTAATGCCTCCTTTTTAATGTTTTAGACACTCCACTTGACATGTTAAATTTGAACAACCTGGGAGTCATTCTAGGTCATATTGCTCTCCCTTTTTCCTACCTGTCAACCATGACTATGGGTCTGAATATTACATTTGGGTAGCTGTCAATCTTCATAAACTGCAGAAAAAGTTCTTGGGACATGCTGATTGGTAACAGCATGAATGGAATTAATATGAAAATTCATAGTGATTTTATTGCTACATGCAATTTTGTCCTGAATTACATTAAAGATGCTAAAATTCCTACTAGTTAATATTTTTCTCATTTCAACCTGTAAAAATGTAGATGGATTTTCTATTTTGTTTTTCTGGTGTGATGAAGAAGAGGGATTGTTGTTTGCTCTGAGAATTACAGTTATCTGATAACCACTCTGCCAAAAGTAAAGAACAGGAGTCGAGATCTGGATTGAACTCTATCATTTTTATATGACTTTAAATAAATCACATTTCTTTGCCTCTGTTTTCCATGGGGTTATGAATTTGTCCTTTTGTATCACCGACAAGCAGAGCCAAACCTTGGAGCTTAGTGCATGAGCCTCTACTGCAGTGGTCCCCAATGTTTTGGGGCTGCCGGGCGCATGGGGGCGGGGTTGCTCACAGGCCACGTGACTGGGGGCGAGGTCAAGCATGCGCCGTGCGCCTGGGGCCGGCACCAGCACGCGTGGCGCGCCCGGGGCCGGGGCCGCCCATGCTCCCGGGGCTGGCACCTGCCGCATGCCCGGGGGCGGGGCCAGCCCAGATTGTTCCACGGGCGCACATAAATGGCCCGGCGGGCGCCATGGCACCCGCAGGCACCGCATTGGGGACCACTGCTCTACTGCATGAACTGAAAGCTAGCTGGCTATCAGCTAAGGCAGTAGAGCAGATTCATTATTCTCTCTAAGTGGTTTCAGTGCCTCTAGAGGGACAGTATACCACATCCGGAAATACACATTAAGGGATGAGGATATGAAAATAAATCACATTTTGTGAGGTGTCCCAAGATTCTGATTAATAAAAGCCACATGCCTGCATGTAAATAAATGAACTTCAAAGTTTTAAACAGCCTCTATAATTGTGGTGTCCAATCAGTTCTGAAGCAGAAGCCACTATAGTGGCTATTGCTATAGCAAACTAGCCTCACTCAAATGGCCAAATAGCCACATTGTTCAAGCCAGCTGTCCACACTCAACTGGCCAAATAGCCACTAATGGCTAGTGTTGACCCCATGGTTCTGTAATTTCTGGAAGAGGAGGGCTGGACTTCATCTGGAGTCAGTCACTGGTACCACATTTGTCACCTGTCCTCAAGGTGTTGCCTTAAGAACACCACAGTGTACTTTTCAAATACATCCTTGTGGGTTGTTGGCCCAGGTGTGAAAGACTAGACTGAGAACCTTGATTTGAATCCCTGGCATGTCTAGGCAGTATACATGTCACTAACTTTTGCCTGGCCTAGCTTTTCTTTCCTTCCCCTCCCCCCGTCTTTACTATTCCGTTTGCTGTATTTTATATTTTTCTGAAGATCCAACTTCTTGTGAGCATAGTGTACAATTTGCCTCTGTAAACTCTCCTTTAATGATGAAGAATCATTTCTCACTGAGCAAGCCAACTGTACACAACATTTTGCCAGCTTCTCCAGCCTGGAATTAGTGGCTCTATTAAGAGTTATCTTTGGTTATTTGAAGGACAGACCACTACTTTTTAATTAAAAGCATGAACTTGTACCACTAATGTCAGAGGATTTTGCCATTGATTTAATAGAAACATGATCAGGCTTCTAATGAACTGTTGGAAACCTGCAACAGAAAACTTGTATGACCACATGAAAATGTATAACCACTTCTAACAGAGAGGATGATGGTGCCAAATATAACAGTTTGCCATCTGAGAATTACGTCTGTAGCTCTGGGTCTTTCACTGCTTATGGATTTTTATTTCATCCAGTATCTGTATATGGCAAAGCTAATTTTCCCAGTAACTACAGAATGCCTGTGCTGCTTCCACATCTCATTTGTCTGAGGTTTACGTCAGTAGCTAGAAGATCTTTTTCTGCTCTGCCCTGACCCCTTCATTGTTTCTCATTTTGACCTATGTTTTATTCCCAAATCTTTTCTAGATTAATATTTTATATTCATAAACGTTAAGGAATGTCAAGAGTTAGAATCACCAGATTTTTTTAATATATTTCTGTAAGCTAGTTACAGAGCAGGCAGATTCTTTGCCTCTTTCCTGTCTTGGGTTGTAGTTATACTCCTAGTATAGCCCATAGCGGTTTTGCCACTCACTTCAGGAAGAGTAGGAGGGCACACTTAAAAACAATGAAGTAATTCAGCTTTTAGGCCAGGGTCTGTCTCCTCTGTATATTTAAAAAAAAAAATCACTAATAAGTTGAAGTGTGAGACATTTATTAGCTCTTTAAAGGGACGTAGGCATCTTGAAAAACATTTCTGCCTACATTTCTTTACCAAGTTACTTGATGGCCTCTTGAAGGTCACAATCACAGAATCGGAATGAACGTCAAGTCTTTTTTTTTGTTTAAGTCACTGCTTTCCAAGATAGTCCTTTTTCTGTAAGCATGGCTTACATTCTTCAATCCTCGATGTATATACTGTATTTACAATTAGCCATATTAAAATGTATATTGTTTTCTTGCACTCAGGTTTACCAAGAACTCCATGTTGCTCTTCTTTTGTTATTACTCCTCCAAGTTTTGATCAAATTCTAATTTTATCAGTGATGATTTTGTTTTATTTGACGTCATTTATAAAGATATTAACTCATGTAGGGCCAAGAACTAATCCTGCTAGAAACACACCTGTTCTTTGATGATTGCCTGTTTTCAACTGTTGTGAGATTTATCAGATAGTCAGCTTTTAATTCATTTTACATATAGTATATTCATTTTATATCCTAGTTTTTAATCAAAATGTTATGCAGTACCAGATCTTATCCCTTATAGAAATCTACATGTATTATGTCATCACTATTGCCTCTATCAACCAAACTTGAAATCTGATTTTAAAAATTAAGGCAGTTTGATGGGATCTATTTTCCATAAATCCATGTTAATTGGCATTAATTATATTACTGACCTTTAATTCTTTATGGAGGCCCATATGAGCAGTTCCATTGTCTTACCCATGATTTCCAGATTGTCAGAAATCTCTAGTTACTTCAATCATCATGTTAACCTTTTAAAAATATTAGCCTAATAATATCTTTCTTTTGGTCTTCTGGAACCTCCCCAGCATTCCAAGATTTATTGAAAATCAACATTTATGGTCCATTGAGTCTTTGGTTATCTCTTTTGAAAGTCTTAGATGCAAGCTATCCAGGCCTGCTAATTTTAAAAGTGTCTAACTTTAGTAGCTGCTTTAGTCTCCTTGGGTAGCCATGTTAGTCTGTAACTGAAAATCCTTAAACAATGAATGGTCCTACAGCGCCTTAAAGACTAACAAAAAATGTAGATGGTATAATGAGCTTTTGTGGGCACAACTCACTTCAGATGAATGGAGCAAAGGGTCCAGAGGTACAAATAAATAGCAGAAAAAGAGGGGATGAGGAGGGAAAGAAAAGGGGAAAAAATATTGTCAATTAGTGTACATGCTAAATGAAAAACTTAAACAACAAATAGATTAGTAGCACCTTAAAGACTAACAAAACATGTAGATGGAATTATTAGCTTTTGTGGGCACAGCCCACTTCTAAAGAAGTGGGTTACATCCACAAAAGCTCATGATACCATCTACATGTTTTGTTAGTCTTTAAGGTGCTACTAGGTTATTTGTTTAAGTTTTTCCTGTTACAGACTAATTTGGCTATCCCTCGGAAGCTTTTGAACATGCAAATAGAGAGGGCTGTAAGTGCCTGATGCTTAGTTTTTGATGTCATTAAGGTGTTGAATGTAGCAGCCCATCCAGTTAGGTCTTTAATCAAACCTTGATTAAAGGTGTCAGATATGCAAATGAAGGCAAGTTCCACAGCTTCCCGCTCCAGCTTGTTTTTGAAATTGCCTTGTAATAGTATAGTCACTTTTAGATCCATTAATGAGTACCCAGGCAAGTTAAAATGTCCCTAACAGGTTTCTGTGTGTTATCATTTCGAAAATCTGATTTGTATCCATTGATCCTTTGTCATAGATACTTTCCAGTTTGGCCAATATATATGGCAGAGCGGCATTGCTGACACTTGATGGCATAGATCATATTAGGGGATTTGCAGTTGTATGAGCCTCTGATGCGGTGCCAACATCCTGCTGGCAAATGCATGTTTTTTGGATACAGATGATATAGTGTACTTTGAAGTTCGGTTATACAAGGAACATTCAAAAATCCCTTCTAATATATTCACTTTTCAGAAATTTAGGAACCAGTGTACCATAACACACTGTATTGTTAAAAAATGCATTTACAGGCATTTTGAACACTGCTATCCCTTTTTACAAAACAGAACATAGACACAAAGTGACTTGAGACTTGTCTAGACAGTGCAGCATAGTGCACTATGGGGAACGGATGTTAAAATGTGTGTAATTGATTAACCATATAACCGCTGAAATTTTCAGCGGTTACACCGTTTCACTCAGAATTGCCACCAGCTCCCAGGAGCCGGCATGCACCAGCTCCTGCCTGCCACCTTGCTTGTGGGGAGCCGGTTGCTGCCCTATGCTGCTGATTAGATAGAGGCAGCAGCATGGGGCAGCAGGCAATTCTCCTGGAGTCAGTGCACGCAGAGAGACAGCTTTTTAGCTGCTTTCCAGCTCGTACCAGCTCCCACCTTCCGCCTTGTGCTGCTGCCTCTGATATTGGACCGGGAGCTGCATGTAGCCATTTGGGTAACTGAGAATTTCATGCTTATTGGATACCCATTGAAACGGCTACACTCCTATATCCCTACTACAGGAGTGTGATTCTGTAGTGCACAAGCAGCTCCATGTAGTCCCTGCTGGTGAGCACTATATATTTTATACGGTGCTTTAATGTAGATATTATATGAAAGCACAATAGGTGACTCTGTACGCTAGCAGGATTTGGGTGGACCAGTTAGTAGTGGACAACATGTTGGTATGTTTTAGAAATCTCACCAATATAGGGTACTTTGCTGCACAATCAATCACTTAGGATTATGCAGTCTGTGAAAGAGCCAGCAGCTGATTCTGTAACTTCTAACTCAGTTTTCCATGCCTGTGTATTAATTGCAAAAACAAGCTATGTTATGAGTTAATAGCTTGAAAATTTTTACTTTTAGCACTAATCTTAAAATACAAATAAATATAGTGTTCCAGATCATAGCAGTTTTTAAGCAAAAGCTTTAGCATTTATACTAATCATGAGAACAGTTTTCTCCAGGGCTGACAGTGTGTGCCAAATGTCAACACAGAATAACTATTATGGCTGAGTTGTAGTATAAACTAATAAATGTAAGGCTTGTAAGAAATTCCTAAAACAGCCTTAACTGTAACAGCATAAATGTACTCCTTCATATGGTATCTTGCTCTCCACAAAAGCAGTACTGAGATTCTCAACACTTTTCAAACACATTTTGTTCACTAACCGTATATGCCAGGTCTACTAATACAAGTCTGGTTTTGTTCCTGCAACCCTATATTATTTTAGTAAGAAAAGCAGTTCCCGGAATGCAGTATGGTGAGAGACCAGAACTAGTTTGCAAAGTTATGCCTGTCTTATTGGAAGCCATCTACATTCAGTTAGTATGTAAAGTGGGACACTGTTTACTGAGTGGGTTAAAGCAATCCATTTTTAATATACTATATGCTCAAAAGACTGTTAAAATAATCAATGATCTTTAATTCAGACATATGGGTAAAATATAATAAGGTACACCTCTGTTTTTGTTCCTCCGTTCCCATTACACATGTCTCTCACTTCTTGCACTTTGCATGTTAAATGATCCATTTTTAAAATTTCTCATTTGAATTTCCCCAAGCTCACTAGCCATGTTCCTCTTCCTTTCCCTATAAACTTAACTTCATACTGGTTTAACTTTTTACATAGTATGTTGAAAAAATGACATGAAAAGAATATTAAGGTTGGAAACTCAAAAGTTAGGAAATGATAGAATAAAGGTTGTCTGTTTAATTTATTCTTATATCATTCCTATAAGGTAATATGGTATTATTACCCCATTTTTACATCTGAAGACATGAAGCTCAACAATATTAAGGCCATAACTAAATCCATTACATCTGAGTACATAACTAGAATTTAATTTTTCAGAGTATGTTAGCATTTTATAAGTTCAGAGCACAGATGGCATTGATTTAAGTTGGGATTCTGAGTACTTAGCACTTGTGTAAATCAGGCCCTAATTGCCTGAAGTTGGGCACCTAGAAAATTAATACGTAATCAGTGGCTACCTGTGGAAAAATGTGGTTTAAAAAATATGCCTAGCATCATATGGTAACTTTGTAGGTGAGGCAAGGATAGAATCCTGTTCTCCAGCAGGGCAATCAACTGCCTTAACATAAGACCATCCTTTCTTTTCCTCCCTCTCTCACAATAGTTTCCAAATTCCAGTAAAGCAGCAGTTCTACAGACAGTAGGCTTATGCATTGCACAGTCTTGATTCATTCTCTGAGCAGTGTCCATTCAATTTGTTGAATGAGGCAGAAGTCTGGTGGAAAAAAATAGTATGCAATCATATAGTTAAAGCATCAGAGAAGTCCTGTGACACCTTATAGACTAACAGATTTATTGGAGCATAAGCTTTCATGGGCAAAGACCCACTTCGTCAAATGAATGTAGTAGAAATTCCAGAGGCAAGTATAAATATACAGGCATAAAAAAAGAGTACCAATCAAGAGAAAGGTTAGAGATAAGGTCAGTTCAGTCAGGGAGGATGAGGCCCCCTTCTAGAAGCTGATGTGGAGGTGTGAACACCAAGGGAGGAGAAACTGCTTTTGTAGTTGGCTAGCCATTCACCCTATACCGAAAAACTACTGACCACTATGCCTACCTACATGCTTCCATCCTGGACACACCACACGATCCGTTGTCTACAGCCAAGCACTAAGATTCAACCACATTTGCTCCAGCCCCTCAGACAGAGACAAACACCTACAAGATCTTCACCAAGCATTCCTGAAACTGCAATACCCACCTGAGGAAGTGAGGAAACAGATTGACAGAGCCAGCCATGTACCCAGAAGCCGCCTGCTGCAAGACAGACCCAACAAAGAAAATAACAGAACACCACTGGCCATCACCTACAGTCTCCAGTTAAAACCTCTCCAACGCATCATCAGTTATCTACAAACCATCCTGGACAATGACCCCCCACTCTCACACACCTTGGGAGGTAGGCCAGTCCTCTCCTACAGACAACCTGCCAACCTGAAGCAAATTCTCATCAGCAATTATATACCACACCACAGTAACTCTAACTCAGGACCCAATCCCTGCCACAAACCTTGGTGCCAACTCTGCCCACATGTCTACACCAGTGACACCATCACAGGACCTAACCACATCAGCCACACCATCATGGGCTCATTCACCTACACATCTATCAATGTAATATATGCCATCATATGCCAGCAATGCCTCTCTGCCATATACATCAGCCAAACTGGACAGTTCCTACGTTAAAGCATAAATGGACACAAATCAGATATCAGGAATGGTAATATACAAAAACTTGTTAGAGAACACGTCAATCTTCCTGGACACACAGTAGCAGATTTTAAAGTAGCCACCCTGCAACAAAAAAAACTTCAAAAACAGACTTCAAAGAGAAACTGCAGAGATACAATTCATCTGCAAATTTGACACTATCGTTTTAGGATTAAACAAAGACTGAATGGCTAGCCAGCTACAAAAGCAGTTTCTCCTCTCCTGTTCACACCTCCACATCTGATGCTAGAAGTGGGCCTCACACTCCCTGTCTGAATTGACCTCTTTATCTCTGACCTTACTCTTGATTGGAACTCTTTTCTTATGCCTATATATTTATACCTGTCTCTGGAATTTCCACTACATGCATCTGACAAAGTGGGTCTTTGTCCACGAAAGCTTATGCTCCAATAAATCTGCTAGTCTGTAAGGTGCCACAGGGCTTCTTGTTGTTCATATAGTTTAAAGATTCACAGATTCCATGATCAGAATGAACCATTCTGGTTATAAGGTATGTCCTGTATAACATAGTCCATACAATTTATCCCAGATATTTCCTGAAGTACATCTAACCTTGATTTTAAAATTGTCAGTGAGGGAGAATCCATCAGGATCCTTATTTCCAGTGCGAATTTGTCTTCAGCTTATGCCATTGGACCATGTTATACCTTTCTCTTTAGCAGAAAAAAAGTGCATTATTAAAAACTGGTTTCCTATATGGGCGACTATAAACTCTAATCTAGTCATCACTTAACTTTTTCCTTAAGACACATGGATTGAGCTTTTTGAGTCCATCATAAAGCATGTTTTCTAATCCTTTAATAATTTTTGTGGGTCTTCTCTGAACCATCTCCAATTTATCAACATCCTCTTCATTGAAGGCACCAAAACTGGAGACATTATTCCAGTAGTAGTAGTGTTATGTCCATACGAAGCACACAAGCTCTTTTAAAGGGGAGAAGGCAGTACGCCACATTTATTGAGACTACAACAGTTAGCATATGCTTTTCACTCTCTCACTCTCACACACACGCTCTCTCTCTTTATCTTTCGCTCCCATTCTCCCACCAGTCGATGTTCTAGTTACCAATCCAGAGTCTGGATCAATCGAGTGGCCAGCCAGATTGATCGCAGAGCGGAGCCGGGCTTTGTCGGTCGCAATCTGATACTCCTGGAATTGGTGGCAAAATGAACCCAAAGTCCCATAGCAAAGCACCCTGTTCTTATATAATCCTCTTTCCTCTGTTGAAGTCTATGGATTTCGCTGTCAGCTTGTGACTGGTTACTCCTTAATTGATGTTATCTTTTGACGTTAACATTCCAAAACACCGCCGAGAGGCTCAGCCTGTCCTGGATTACTTAATCAGTTGTTTTTAGGGGTGCCAGCTCCACCTTAGTCGTCAGTCTGCCAATCCCTGATCATGGATACGCACTGATGGTTCTTTGGTGTCGGTAAGTCTCTTCGCCCCCTCTTCTCTTGACCATCTGGTTTTAACAATGGCCTTCACACCTCATCTTTCTGATTATACATTCTTCATTCACATAAACAGTCTTTCACATATACAAACAGCAGTGTTTTTTATTGAGCAAAAGCAAAAAGCATTGTAAATTAAACCTTACTAAATCTTGTAATCAATACAGTTCACATTGAAGGCCCGGGCCTTCAATATTTCTAATCTCATTAACATAGAGACAATACAAAATCCTGTGTCTCAATTACTAAACCTTAAAACAAAGAAATGTATATTTAACTAAAGGGCCTAGTGGTCTGTCAGATGCATTTCTACCAATGAGGGTGGCTGGCAGGATAAAATTAAGTCATACATTACTACATTATTGAACCTGAAATACAAATATAAAATCCCACTGCTACAGTAGCACCAGTGCCAACTAGATGTAAAACGAATTTATTCTTACTGGCCTTTTGGCTATCGGGTCAGATTGGGAGTCTTTCCCAAGTTTCTTTCTTTGGTGACTCTCCAACACACATTGATATATCCCATCTTTTTAGAGACTCACTTTGGATTTTCTGGTTTGGCTCATCACAACATTAAATTTGCCCATTTAAAGGGAAAATTTGTGTTTTTCTTCATTTTCTCCCCTACACATCTGTCTCTGGAGATATCGTGGATTCATCCTTAAAGTTTTTAGAAAATAAGATCTTCCTCAATTAATAGACAAAAGTTTTTATCTTTTCTAGGATGAGCCAAGTGATGCATATCTGAAAGGAAGTCACTAATCAGATATAAGTAGGGTCCTACCAAATTCATTTTGTCTCTGTCAATTTCACAGTCACAGGAATTTCAAAGTCATAAATAAAACTGAAATGTCAGGATGTTGTAATTGTAGGGGTCCTTTACCAAAAAAGGAGTGGTATTGATGTGAAGGTATTGTAGGGAGTGTTGCAGTATTGCTATCTTTATATAGCTAGTGCTGCCTTCAGAACTGGGGAGCTGGAGAATAGTTGCTTCTGACCAGGAGCCCAGCTCTAATGCAGAGGTGCCACCAGAAACAATTCAAAAGTAAGGATGATATGTTATGGTATCAGGGTCCCTGTAAGCTGCACAGCTACCTAATAAGCCCTGTGCAAGGGCTCACGGGTGTCTGTGCATAGAGCTGCCATGACTGGAGAAGAGGCGCGCACTACTCTGGCCTCATCAGCAGGGTCAGAATAAAAAAGGGGCTTTGGGGCTGTAGCCTTAAGGCTAGTAACCTTAAACAGGATTAATATTGCTATAGAAATTCTTGGTTCCTATTCACCTTTCAATACACATAGCTCATTAATGCTAATCTGAGTTATGAGCACATAAAAAGAAGAGTATAAATTATCCTTTTGTTTTCCATCATTTGTAAGAATAACCAGCAAGAGGCAGTAAATAAAACATTTTGATGAACTTCCAGAATCAGCTTTGATTTGTAAAAGTCTAGAAAATTTCCTTTGAAAATTAATAATTAGTTTATCAAAGTATTAAATTAATAGCTGTAACAAAGACTGATTTTCAACTTTGATTTATAAAATCAAAGGCTCACTTTTCCCATGTCCATGGTTACATATTACAGAAGAATAGGTTGTATAATATGGCAGGTTTAGAATGTTGGTGACCCACATCTTATAAAAGGTCAGGATTTAATTTAACTTAAAGTTGCAAGATATTTATGCAAAATTTAAACTAGACTTAAGAAATTGCTAGTAGAAATTTGTCTCTTGCAAAATTTAGAACCTGATTCATGAAAGAGTGCTTTCCTGAATAGAGGCTTAAGCATGTGAGTTGAGACCTTAATTGGTACTATAAATTACAGTTTTTATGTCTATTTTCAAGACAAATAATCTGACTTCTAGTCATCTAGTTGTAGAAAAATTGTTTATCTGTTAAAGTATTTTTCCTAAGAACTGGTAGTTCTTCATGTATGCATAGATCCCATTGTAGGTGTGTATGCGCTACGTAGGTGTAAGCTTGGAATCTTTTGACTATCAGTGTCTGGGGGGGCTCTGTGTGTGCCCTATTCCTTTTCGTGCACCCATACAAGGAATAAAGGGCAGAGTGGCCATGCCCGTCCCTCAAATATTTCTGTGCCTGTGGTGTGAAACAGAATCTGGCCTGTGGCTCAACCCACTTCTGATATATGTAACTCTTCTCAGGTGAAGAAATATCTTCTTCAGGTCTCCCATTAGTTAATTTCTTCATTTAACTTTTTTTGATCTTACTCTTCCATCCTGACAGAAAAAAATAAATTAATACAGATGGAGGAAATCCTCCTGGACATCCCACTGTATAGCAGGGCAAGGTGCTTTGCGGCAACCAGTAGCTATAGTGTACTTCAGGAGTGCTCAGATGTCATTGCACTGCAATCCCTTTCTGACAACAAAAATTACTACATGACCCCAGGAAGGGAGACCGAAGCCGAAGCCTGAAACCCTGCTACCCTGGGTAGGGGGACCAAAGCATATGGGTTTTAGCACCAGGTAGAGACCTTAACCTGAGCCCCACTGCCCAAATTTTGGCTTTATCCCTGGGCCCCAGTGCTCTGGCTACAGCATCTGGCTCCAGCAAGTCTAACACCAGCCCTGGTGACTCTGTTGAAATGGGGTCATGACCCATTTTGTGTCCTAAATCACAGGCTGAGAAACACTGGTATATTCAAAACTCACTGGGTTCAAACCCTGTCTTTCTTCATTGTATTAAAGGCCATCGTAGATTAACAAAGCAGATGCCTATTTTATTTTGGAAAACCATCCTTGTATCCCCAATTAAGTATACTATCTGCTGCTCTTTTTGTCCTGCACTCAGAAATCCTGGGATGTGAAGGTCAAACTATACCTCTTAGAGCAATCCATGGGGGTAGCTTTGAAGGATGTCTGCATTCCTCAATCCAGACAGTAACTGAGAAGTTTATCTTAGGCACGTGTTCTGACGATCTGGTTCTAGAGGAAAAGGACAGTGAAGAAGGAACCAAAACCATCTGTGCAGGCACTAGCATCACTGACCTTTGCTTGATGCCAAAGTCCTCCATGCCAATTGGGGAAGAGAGACGCAACTCCATCTTCCAGAGCAGAAAGGCATGCCTGCACCAAGTGAAAACACAGCTTGGAGAGGCAATATGTGTATCCTGCAGAAAGAATTCTGGACTGAGAAAGAAACCCTCAACATCAACAAAGGATAGTACTAAGATAGCAGCACCACCGTCTGTGGCAAGGAAGACAGGCCCAATAATATCAATGCTGAAACCCATGCCAGCACTAGAGCCAAAATGCTTCCCAGTACCAAGATATACCTTCAAGCCTCACTCACTGCTCCTCTCAGTGCAGATATTGGCACTATTCCATTCCCAAAACACCCGCCTCTCCGAAATTATGAAGGAGTCTTGGGTTCTAGTTACTTCATTACAAATTCACCTGAAAACAACACAAATACCTTAATTTTTTCTTATGATTTTTAATTAGCCATTTTACTAAATAGTACGCTTCACAGATGTATCTTTTTGTAGGTTTAGTAAAAATTACTTTTAACTCTTTTTGGCATGAATCTCATTACATGTCAGACCCCACTAAAAATTTTTGCAGCAAACATTTAAGAAATATAACTTTTTAATTGCATGTCTCCAGTTTAAAAAAAAATCCCAGTATTGTTAGCACCTTGTGTTCTAAAAATGGTTGTGAAATGTTACTATTTAAAATCTTTTTTTTTAAAGGGGAAAAGTGTAGTTACAAAATGGCTGTTTTCTTTTTCCAGACAGATCTTGACTACGTACACAGTGTTGTAGCAAGCCTGGAGAAAGAGTAAGTTTGGGGATTTGTTTTATTTTCTTAACAAAGCTATGCTTTGAGGGAAATATTTTGGTTACTTCCTTATTTTCCTCAAGGTGGTTTTGGTTTTAGAAAAAATGAGCACATGAAGACAAATCAAGGAAAAGTAATTCAGAAGATTAAACTGTAAAACAGTAAATGGGATTAAATGGATTTGGCATGACAAAAATGGATTGGTTTGGCATCTGCATTCATTTTCTCCTATGCAGTAGTATGCTCAAATTGAAGTGTAGAAGGGAAAGCCCAGGTATTTAATAAATTGATATTATATTCTGGTTAATGTAATAGAATTAGATAACAGGGACTGTTTGGGAAGACTCACTTAAAAATAACTTTTATGCTAGTTTTGTTTTATGTTGCTTATTTAAAAAATTAATCTGCTATATTATGCTGTCAAATTAAGAATGTAATTTTACTAGACATAAATCCTGCAAATCATAAAAATTAAAAGATGAGGTTTCGTTCTGATGTTCTTTGAAGGTATAATTATGCATTTGTTCCAGATGATTACAAATATATTTTATGTGGACACAGTAACTGCACCAATAATAAATAGTCCCATTGCACTTATTCACTTGATGTTTCTGATGATAGATTTTCTACAGAAATCAGTTCTGGCTTGGTGGAAATAATATCCCCGCCTGCATCTTACTATCCTGATTTAACAAATTTAAAAGAGACATTTGGAGACTCAAAAGAGAGAGTCAGGTAAGATTTTTTTTCCCTTAGACTTTTCTTGTTTATGTAATGCCAGACTGAGTTCTGGAAATATTTTTGTATAATCTTGAAGTACAGGCAGTCCCTGACTTACGCGGATCCGACTTATGTCGGATTCGCACTTACGAACGGGGCTTTCTCACCCCGGAGCTCGCAGGCAGCGGTCCCGCCACCTCGACTTCCGGGGCGAGAAAAGCTGCTCCCGGTGCCCCTGGTCTGCTGGGGACCGTCTCCAGCAGACCAGGGGCACCGGGAGCAAAGCCGCAGCAGCGGCGGGTTCCCACGCTTCTGAAGCTTTGCTCTGGCCTGGGGCAGAGCAGCTGGGGTGCTGCCGGGTTGGTCCAGTAGTGCCCAGAGCAGCCAGAGCAAAGCCTCAGAAGCGCGGGACCCTGCCGCGGCTGCGGCTTTGCTCCCGGTGCCCCTGGTCTGCTGGGGACCGTCTCCAGCAGACCAGGGACACCGGGAGCAAAGCCGCAGCCGCGGCACGGTCCCGTGCCTCTGAGGCTTTGCCAGAGCAAAGCCTCAGAGGCGCGGCACCCCGCTGCCGCTGCGGCTTTGCTCCCTGTGTCCCTGGTCTGCTGGGGGAGAGGGCCGCAGCTAGTGTGGCCCCCCCCCCAGCAGACCAGGCTTTTGTTGTGGACCCTGGGGCAGAGCAGCTGGGGCGCTGCCGGTTGGTCCCGCAGCGCCGCTCTGGTCACTACTGGACCAACCCGGCAGCACCCCAGCTGCTCTGCCCCAGGCATCCTGATTCAGCTGCTGCTGGTCAGTTTCAGCAGCGGCTGAATCATGATGTCTGGGGCAGAGCAGCTGGGGTGCTGCTGGGTTGGTCCAGTAGTGCCGAGGAGCGGCGCTACTGGAGCAACCCAGCAACACCCCAGCTGCTCTGCCCCAGGCGTCCCCACGTCAGCCGCTGCTGAAACTGACCAGCGCTGACTACAGGAAGCCCGAGGCAGAGTTGCTCTGCCCCGGGCTTCCTGGAATCAGCCGCTGATCAGTTTCAGCAGCGGCTGAATCTGGACGCCAGTTCCGACTTACATACAGATTCAACTTAAGAACAAACCTACAGTCCCTATCTTGTACGTAACCCGGGGACTTCCTGTAATGTAGAAACTAAGGCTCTAATTCTTGAAAGAAAAACACACAAGTGAATCCCAATGAAGCACTGCCTGCGTGTGTTTTTTTTTTTTCCTTGGGTGTAGAAGCCTATTGTTAAGTTTTGTGGTTTTTGTTTAATGAGGTGGGAGTCCAGAATATAACAGCGCAGAAGATTCTTGTTATTTAACGTCATGTTGGTTGTCTGTTCTTGTTTTCTGTTTTCCTTCGTGCTGTCAGGAATAAAACTATATTCAGTAATATTTGAAGGGTAGCTGTGTTAGTCTGGATCTGCAAAAGCAACAAGGAGTCCTGTAGCACTTTATAGACTAACACATGTATTGGAGCGCAAGCTATCATGGGCAAAGACCCACTTCATTAGATGCATGTAGTGGGTCTTTGCCCACGGAAGCTTATGCTCCAATACATCTGTTAGTCTATAAGGTGCTACAGGACTCCTTGTCGTTTATTCAGTAATATTGTTTAGTTACCAATATATTTTTAGAGAAAGCTCAAATAGCTGCAAAGGATCCAGTTTAGTTGGGCCATTCCTCTTGCTGTGTTGCAGCATACATGGGGTGAATTGACCTGGTTGAGGTTGTTGTTTTTTTCCTGCCAGATGGAAGCTTTTCTGAGGGAATAATGCTGGATCTAATTGTTCTTACATTCAAATAATATGTAATAACTTGTCATCTTTTATAATACAATTCATGGTATTGTGAAATAATTTTTAGTTTATAATTCCTTGGCCTTTTTAACATTTAATTTCAGATGGCGAACAAAGCAAAACTTGGATTATTGTTTTCTTATGATGTATGCCCAAAAAAAGGGCATTTATTATATTCAGGTAAATCTCTTTTCTTTGATGCTATTCAAAAAAGCCTGAAATACCATGGTGATGGGAACATCATAAAAAGCAAAGTAGATATAAATAGAATGACTATATATTTGGAAGGTTATTGCAATTATGGTTATTATAGTATAGTGAATGTGTGTAAATTGAATTACTTGCACTGGCTAAACCAGAAACCTACTGTATAAACTCAAACATAAGTCCGTTCATAAAATGACCCCCACCAAAAATGTCACAGGAAAAAAATGTTAAGTCAATGACCTATTTATAAGCTGACTCCAGTGTACAGACTTCCAGTCCCACCTCATCACTGTCTGCATGGACTGAGGGACATGCTGGCTGCAGGAACATAGTCTTTCAGCTCCCAGTGGCTGCTGTTCGCTGTTTCTAGCTGATGGAAACTGAGAGGTTCCACGCATGCAGCCAGACATTCCTCAGCCCACGCTGCTTCCTGCAACTTCCATTAGCTAATGGGCTCCTGTCCACTGATCTTCTACGTTGGCTTTATGTAGCTCAGCCATACGGTCTGCCCTGCCTGCTTGCCACTGCAATCCTAGTGCTGGCTGCAGGCACTGGACCTTTCATCTCCCATAGGCAGGAGGTAGGGAGGAAAGGACAGGTGCTGCTTCCTGTCCCAGTATAGGAGGAGTTGGGAGAGGGATGACCTGGCCCATGTCTTTGCTAAGCTCATCTCTTCTTCTCTTCCACATAGGTAGAAGTAGCTTTGACACCTTCCTGCCAGTGCAGTGTCAAAAGGCAGCTAATTTATTCAGGCTGCTGCTGGCCACTGACATAACTGCATCCTTCTCTTCTTCTCCTCCCCTGCTACAGCCTGGGCAGGAAAGAGTTAAGCCTAAAGGATGCATTGCGTGCTAGGGCCCGTGGATCTGGTGGGTGAAGAGGATACTAAGGCACTGCCCTGGGGTAGTTGAGGAGCCCGCAGATTTGGGGTGTGAACAGGTTGGAAATTACTCCCCCTCCACCCACCCAGTACTCCAATGCTTAGCTGACAGGTGGAGAGACTTTCCCGTGCCAGTGCTGTGCAGGGCTTTGGCACGTGCAGGTCCTGGCCAGTGCCCTGAGCTAGAGAGTCTTTAGTTTTCCTGGGATGCCTGCGCAGCCAGAGGCAGTAGGGCAAGGAAGGAGCCTGCTTGCCAGGCTGCTGGTGAGTGACCAGGTCTGGTTCTCAGCATAAAGTTGTAAGTGGGACCAGCCCTACTAGTGGGAATATGGAGAAGCAGTGGGGCTCGGGAGGCAACGAGGCAAAGCAGGGAGAAGATAGTGAGAGGGAGAACATGTAAAGGGCTGATGGGTGTGCAACAGAGGTGACACGTAACTAGCTCCTGCCTGGTGTGGGTCCACCTTCACCAGCCACAGTAGTACACAGACAATGCCACTTGGAAACTGGATGGGGACAGGACCCTGCTGGAGGAGAGCTGGTATGCAGCTGGGCTGCGTGGATGGAGCAACAGGGGGAAGCAGCCAGCCTTGTGCGCTGGATCTTTGCCCTATCACCAGCTTTGCACATCCACTTCCATAGTCAGTCACTAGACTCCCACACTTGCTGCTGGTGGGAAGGCAGCTGGTGAGCAGATATCTGGCCACCAGCTGGATCCACCAGTACTAATCTGAGGGAGTGGGGCTGGAGGACAGAAAATATGGGATAATTTGCCTGTTTTTAAGAAAAGGCAGCACATTTGCAGAACTGTCCCTTTAAAAATGGGACATTTGGTCACCCTACATCTTCACTTCTTTATCAAATACATTTAAGGCTAGAGCTGCTATTAGTAAAAGAGCAGCATGTTTTCTTCAAGCAACATTTTGTGCCATGATTGCCCCCTACTGACACACAAAACCACCTGATCACAGTATGGGACTTCTATTTTTACACAGAGAAAAAGAAGAAAATTATGGGTCCCAAAATGAAAGTGAATTAAAATGAGATTTAAAAAAAAATTGACACATTTTTTTAAATGGGTGAAACTTTGTTATGGTTTGATCTACAGCTGTATTCAAACTGTGTGAATGCACCCTCCCTTTATGATAATTGTAAGATACAGCTAAGGAGTTACAACTAAAACAAGGTTTATTAGATTTTGCCCAGAAACTAGCACCAAAGTTCCCCTGGGTATTTTGACCAGGTGTCTGAAAGAACACACACAAACTAAAAACAGAAAGAAAGGCAGAGTTAAAAAGAAAGTCAAGTGATAATTCCTGTGAGCACTTGATTGTGGAAAAAAGCTAGGGAAAGAGTTTTGATCTGGTGTTGGCTTATAGATGCTTGGGGTTGTAAACTTAAAAAACGTTCCCTTTTGCTTTTTGTACCTCCTGCATTCAGACCAGCAGGATTCTGTACAAGCCTTGCAAATAAACAAGATTGCATTAAGGAGATTACCAGACTCCATCAGTTTTACTTGCAATTGGAACATCACCAGAGCCCCAAAGTTTGAATAGCTGCTCATATCAAAGTGGGGCAGCAATACCAACATTGCACCCTACATTTACTGTTTAACAATGGCATTAGAGAATGATGATCTGATTGGCCTTTCAGTTACATTTATTTATACATCTTTATGGTATAATCTATTAAAAGCTAACAAAATAACAAAAGTGTAAAATTCCTTTTCTTTATTCAGATTTTACACAATATACTTAGTCCCTTCAGTGTTGTCTTGTAGTATGTGTTTTTAGGATGGTTAAGGCACATAAACTTCGTCTTTCTATCTCACAATACACTAATGGATGCAGTTATAAGACAGTAGTTAAGCTGTTAGTAAGATGTGGTCCTGTCCTTGGATTTTTACAGCACCTACCACAATGGGGTTCTTATCTGGACTGGAACCTTTGAATGCTACCATGATACATATAGTAAATAACAAGTAATGCACTTTATGGACTATTTTATTCTCACACTGTGGCAAATCACTCAAACATATTCTTACCATTTATATTTGTGACAATAAATCCATGAAGAATTAAAAAATCAATGAGATTAATCCATTTTTATATTTGTTTTTTTTAATTTAACTTTACTAGTCCTCACAGTTGACATGCCATTTTATATATACAGCTTTGTTGCTGTCAAGTTTGTCTTAGAATATTAGAGACACAGAGTAAATGAGGTAATATCTTTTATTGGACCAGCTTCAATTAGATTTGAAATAAGAGCTCTTTATAAACTTAAAAGCTTGTTTCTCTCACCAGCAGAAGGTGTTCCAGTAAAAGATCACCTCATTCACCTAGTGTGTGTTATGCCATTTTGTAAACTATCGTGTAGTCATCTGCTATGATGTCAGTTTTGTTACAAATAATACATATATTCACATGAAGTAAAGCAGGAATACAGCCAATTTGTCTATATCCGGAAACTCACAATAAGTCATTTATGTGCCTGCAAACAAAATACGCTATAGGAAGAGATGTATGTATGGGTACTAGTATTCAGCATATCCACTACAGGCAACAGCTGTAAACGGAAGTGGGCAATTTTGGGGATAGAGTCCAAAACTCTCACTATGGAACATTTTACTTTTTTTAAAAAATGGTTTAATCATGCCAGTATTTGCTTCATAAGCATAATTCTAAAATGGAAATTATGCTGCTTTGAGTTATATAAACATTTTTATGCTTATTTTCTGTGGTGATCATTTTCTAAATTTGCTGAGATAATTGCTTTTGAGGGAATGGGATTATAACTTCTGTTTTCAAGCTGTTATTTTTATTGGCCCTTATAAAATGAATGAAATAGATGCTTAGTTTTCCATCTAAGAAATGTGCTAGGGCAAATAACAAATAAAACATTCTAGAAGTGAAAAAATGGTGCTTTCTCTTTTGCTGGAGTTTTGTTTTGTGCCAAAAAGTAGTAACTTCAAGCAAATTCACAACAGTAGTGTACTAAAGTATTCAATATTGATACAGATTTATGAGCAAGGATTAGAGAGCACTGTTGATATTTTGTAATTTAGCAGCAGTTAAATACACCCTCAATGGAATCTTTATCTGGGTATTATATACTTTTAAAGAGAATTTAAAAAAAAAAGTCTAGTTAACTCTTATCTTGTCCCAAATAGTTGGTGTATACATACCTGGATTTTTATTAAAAAGAGTTTCCAAGTAAATTATCCTCAAATAGGTGGCCTGTGGTCAGTCATGCTTTTACAGCAATAATTCTTGTATATGATACCTGGATACAAGCGTGGTGATTGCACTAAAAATCTATGGATAAATACACATAAGAAGTATATTTTATGACTACTTTTTCTTTGCTATGCTACCTTTTGCTTTGCTTTTTCTGCTTTGTGTTAATACAAATGTTTGATTCCTCTAGCTTGAAGATGACATTGTTGTCAAGCAGAATTACTTCAGCACGATAAAAAATTTTGCACTTCAGCTCTCGTCTGAAGATTGGATGATTTTAGAATTTTCTCAGCTCGGTTTCATTGGTAAGAAAAATATCCTGTTCAGTAGTTTGAAAAGAAAAAATTCAACCAGTGGTTACTTAAAACTACCTTCTTTATTACTGAAAATGGCACAAGGAATAAAAGCAGATTGACTTGTATTGCTATATGCTGTAACTATACATTACAATAATTGTGGCTACCTATAGATCAGGCTGGGCAAAAGGGCCTCTGTAGGCCGGATCCGACCCGCCAAGCGGGTTGATCAGGCCCCTGGAGGCCCTGCTGCTTCCCCCTTCCCCCAAGTCCTGATTGGTCTGGGGGCGGGAGGAGTGTGCGAGGTTTCCTCTGCCCTACTTTTACCCTGACAGGAGCACATGACAAGGCGTGAGAAGGCTTCGCATGCTCCACCTCCCCAGGCCAATCAAGGTCATAAAAATTATTCTCTTTTGCAAAAAGTTTCTATCCTTGTCCTCCTGCTGCCACTTTGAGCAACCATGTGACTTCCAGAGCATGCCCCCAAATACCACTTATTGTTTATAATGTTTATAATGTTTAGATAAAGACAAAGTCGAGAGAGAAAATACACACTCCAGTATCTTAGATTCTGTCATGAAAATAAATTTGTTGCCTACTGTATATAATAATGAGATTTTACTGACACACACAAAATTTACATAAATGCAACTGAAAAAAATTTCAAAGGGATTTAATGGTTTGAAATCTGATACTACAGTCACAGTCTGGTTTGATCTAATTTAACCATAATGAACTAGGCCCCCACAATGATAAATTGGAAACTAATTCGGAGAAGCTATGACAGTTTTCCATTAGTTAGTCAGCATCACTGATTCCAATTCAAGTATCATTAGCTGAACACACAACAGGAAGAGGAATCTGAAATGTGGCTAGTTAAATATAATCCTGAATGTTTTTCCTTCACTCCCAACAATTCAAATTTGAAGACCTAGTTCTCTACTTGCATACTCGTCTCAGTTCATTGTATTAAGGTAGTGGGAAACAGTGAGGCTACGTCTACACTGGCATGAATTTCCAAAAATGCTTTTAACAGAAAAGTTTTCCGTTAAAAGCATTTTCAGAAAAGCACGTCTAGATTGGCAGGATGCTTTTCCGCAAAAGCACTTTTTGTGGAATAGCGTCTGTGGCCAGTCTAGACGCAGTTTTCCGCAAAAAAGCCCCGATCACCATTTTTGCGATCTGGGCTTTTTTCCAGAAAACAGTACTATGCTGTCTACACTGGCCCTTTTGCGCAAAAGTCTTTTGGGAAAAGACTTTTGCCCGAACGGGAGCAGCATAGGATTTCCGGAAAAGCACTGATAATTTTACAGGAGATTGTCAGTGCTTTTCCGGAAATTCAAGCAGCCAGTGTAGACAGCTGGCAAGTTTTTTCCGCAAAATCGAATGATTTTGCGGAAAAACTTGCCAGTCTAGACACAGCCTGAATGTAAAATTAGACTCTTGATTTCAGAATTTTGTCATTATTTAAAGAGCCTGCTTTCCCTTGAAGTTAGCTTAGTATCAAACATGTTTTTAATATGTTCTTCTCATGCATGTCTTTGATTATGCTCCCTCATAGGAACTGGGGGGAAATATAACCTTTTACTGGGCTGTATAGCAAGCAAACTGGGTGTTAACTGGGTTGAAAACATCAGCCAGCAACCTTTCCCCAAACCAAAATAGCAGAGGTGGTGATCTGTACATTTTATAATGAGCTGGAAGGCTCGAACAACAAACGCACTGGGGAGACAGGAACCTCAACAAATGAGAGGAGGAAATTTTCCAGTTCTTCTTCAGGTGATGTCCCGTGGATGCTCCACGTATAGTTATGGGCTTGTCCTGGCTCCGCAGATCGGAGTTTTTTCTAAGCAGTTGCTAGTCGGGCTGCACATGTGCAACAGGTGTCTCATGTTGCTGGCAGTTTGACTGTTGAGCGTGGTCCGACTCCCTCCCCTCAGTTCCTCTTCTACTGCCCTTGGCCATAGATGGAGTCCTGCCACTTCAGGCACTTTTCTCCTCATAGATAAAACCTTCACAAAAAAACCTACACCTTCACAGCCTGACACCCTCACATAGTCAGCAGCTTCACTAACCTCCCCCGCCTCCAGCCCAACCACCAACACCTGGAATATGCCTGCCTCGCAAGGCTTTAAAAAGTGTGGTGGCTGAAGCAATCCTATCCCAGCCCCAGACAGACACAGCTGCTGTGTCAAATGCTTGGGGGAGGCACACAGTCCTCAGGAATGTGACCATTGTAAAACCCTGCCTGCAAGAGCGAGAGAGGACAGAGAGCTTAGGCTCCTTGTGTCCCGTATGGAGAGGGCTTTACAGCCCCAAGCAGAGGTTGCTCAGGATCAAAGGACACAGATCCCCAAGTGCAAATCAGCCTCCTTGATGCTGAAGGCACATCAAAGGAGCAGGAATTCCCCTCCAGATGCCTGCTGCAGGCTCCATTCCCCAGAATGAATGGGAGGGACCTGGCAGCCTCAGAGTCATCTTCCTCTGCACCGGCCAGGCACAGACAAGCTGCGAGATCTCTCCCCGCACTGGGAGAAACTCACAGACAGCCTCCGGCACGGAAACAGGCACAGGCGGCACCGGATGAAGCAGCGGAGCTGGCTTCAAAGTGGCCCTGCAAACCCTCGGTGCCCATTACAGCAGGACTTTAGCCCACAGGCTAAGCAGATGGGCTTTGAAACAGATGCAGATTGCATGGAGCTAAGGGGGAACTATACCAAGCACAGATGACTCCCCTCCCCCACCTACATCAAGGGAACAGTCCCTGGCACTGTACCCACCCTATTCAGCACCAAAGCAGGGATGGGGATACTCAACAGAGATCTATGATGAGAAGAATGTGTTCTCCTCCCAGCAGGCATCCTTCACTTCATCTCTACAAGGGCACCACTACACCCCATGACTGTATCACCCACAGTGGCACCCAAGCTGGTATTACCCACAGCCACATTGCCAGCGACAGTGGGCACCTTTGGATTGCTGGGCACCACCCAAATACCACTCTATTGCCCCATCCTCAGGAAAAAGGCAACCACCAGTTTCGCCGTCCCACTCTATGGTAGCCATACCTGACTTGGAGGAGGAGGAAGGCCAATTAGCTGATGATCAGGATGACACTCGGCTGGCACAGTCACAAGACAGTCCCACTTTCCCTCCATGGGATGCCATGGTCCTGGATGATGATCACATGATAGTGGACCTGAAACAATTCCAGAACCTTTTTAAGAGGGTTGCTACATCACAAGAAATAAAACGTCAGGAGATTAAGCAGAAACAGCATGATCTTCTGAAGAATATCCACCCATCATCACAGGGCAGAATCTCATTGCCCATGGATGAAGCAATTATGGAGGTCTCTGGAGACATCTGGCAAACACTAGCATTGACTCAGCCGACCTGAAAAAGGCGGACAAGAAATATCTCGTCCCACCTAAAGATCTAGATTTCCCTTTTTCCCATCCTCAGCTAAACTCACTGGCCATCACTGCGGCAAGCCAACGGCCCCTCACCTTAGATCAAATAATGGCAACAAGAAGTACAAGAGGCTAGACCAATTCAGAAAGAAGGTCTCCCCATCTACCACCCTGCAGCTTAGAATAACCAATTACTAAGCACGTCTGGCAAATCACAACTTTGACAGCTACTCCAGACTAGCAGACCTGATAGAGCATCTGCCTGATACCAAAAAGCCCATACTCAGGGCAGTCATATGTGAGGACCACACAACTGCCCATACAGCACCGCTGTCTGATTGATGTGGTGGACACAGCAGCGAGAACAATGGCTACAGCAGTCATGATGAGAAGAACATCATGGCTTCAGGCCATGAGGGTACCAAAAGAACTGCAGTCAAAGATAGAAGATCTCCCCTTTGACGAGCACAAGCTTTTTGCCAGCAACACTGATGAGAATAAGCACAACAGCAAAAACACGCTCACCACCTTGTATACTCTAAGAATGTACACACCACTGTACAGGTGCAGGTGCAATACCCCGTACAATAAAAGCAGGGACTCGTATTACAACCGTACTCAATACAAACCAAATGAGTACAATCGCACCAGGCAACATACCCAGAGGAACCACAAACAACAACCATGTCCCTCTGGTGGCCAGACCTTGAAGCAGCAAATTTGAAACATTGATTGAGGGCATGCCCAACCTCCCCAACCATCCAGTGCAACGAGACCAAAACCATCTATTCAACCATAGATTACGCTCATTCCTTCATCATGGGCCTCCATAACATCTGAACAGCGAGTCACAGAAATGATCCGCATGGGATATTCGATTCCATTCAACTCCCTCCATCATACCCCATCCCTCTTCAGTGACTCATCTCATGAGATACCCCTCAAACAAGAAACCAACCTGCTTCTTCATCTAGGAGGTACCCAAACCATACTGGGGAAGGGGGCTCTACTCCACCTATTTCCTGACCCAGAAGTGTACAGGAGGCTGGAGACCAATCCTAGACCTCTGCAAATTAAAGTTCCTCCGAGAGCAGAGATTCAAAATGGTCACTCTGGCTACAATCATACCACCGCTGTACAGAGGGGACAGGTTCGCAGTCTTTGTCTTACAAGATGCATATTTTCACATTGCAATACAGATGGTTCTTTCATTTTACAGCAGGCGGGGATCATTTTCAATACAAGGTCCTTCTCTTCGGCCTGTCATCTGCCCTGCGAGTATTCCCCAAAGTCCTAGCACTTGTGGCTGTATACCTTACCCAACAGGGGGTAATGATTTCTCCCTACCTCGATGACTGCTTACTGAGAGGTCGTTCACAAGGGGAAGTGATCAACATAACAAAGACCAAGCGACCATTCAACCTGCTGGAGCTCTTAATCCACAAACAGAAATCAACACTCAATCCAGTTCAGGACTTAGGGCATCTAGTCTTGCTGCTATGAATTCTATCAGCCAGGGCATACCTTCCACAACATGGGTTCCAGACTATTTGAGATTTAGTTCTTGCCCTCACCGCAAACCCATCCGCCACAGTCTGTACTTGTCTTAAACTCGTGGAGTACGTGGCGGCCACCACATATGTGATACAGTATGCGTGCCTCCATTCCCATGCCTTACAGCATTGACTAGCATTGGTTTACATGCCCTCATGTCATTCGTTGCAAAAACTGGTGCTTGTGCCAAAGCAAGTACTGCAGTCGCTCAACTGGTAGACATGTCCACACAACCTCTTAACTGGAATCCCATTTTTACAGGAGGAGCCTGCCATTCAAATTACCACAGACGCTTCACTACTGTGTTGGGGTGCACACTTCCAAAGCAAAACTGCTCAGGGCAAATGGCTGCCAAACGAGGCTCTGTTACACATCAACATTCTGGAGCTCGGGGCTGTAAGAAATGCCTACAGGCACTTTGACCCTTCCATAACCAATTGCGCAGTTCGTGTTCTCACAGATAGCACCACCACTGCCTATTACATAAACAGGCAGGGGGGGAGCGTGTCCCAGAGCTCTGCGCACAGAGGCAATTTGCCTCTGAAAGTGGTGCATGAGGCACAGTGTTACCCTGAAAGCCATGTACTTACCAGGGGTCAACAACACCATGGCGGACTCCCTAAGCCACAACTTTACAATTTACCATGAGTGGGAACTCCACCAAGCAGTCACAGATATTGTCTTCCACAAATGGGGCTATCCCAGCATGGATCTCTTCACTACACCACCAAATGTCCCCAGTTGTGCTCTTGAACAGGACTGGGTGGGGGATCTAAGGGAGATGTTTCTCCTTACATGGGATGAACCATTATATTATGTCTTTCCCCCAATTCCATTGATTCCTAGGGTGTTGTGCAAAAATTCAGCTTAATGGCGCTCGGGTTATTTTGATAGCTCCGCTTGGTCCAGACAGATTTGGTATCCAGCCCTTCAGGACTTGTCTCTCCAACAAGCTCACTCACTATCACTTTGCTACAACCTCCTATTCCAGAATGGAGGCAAGCTGTGTCACCCAAAACCGCAGTCGCTATATCTCTGTACATGGCTCCTCGAGGGTTCCATGACCATAAGGCTCAGTGTTCTGAGCAGGTGAAGGATATTCTACTACACAGCAAGAGACAGTCCACCAAGGCAACTTACCTGCAAAAATGGAGGTATGTCACCTCCTGGTGTCAGCAGACACAAGTCCATCCCAATGAAGCTCTAGTGCAAACCATTCTGGACTACTTACATATCCTGAAGATGGATGGGTTATCCATCTCTTCGATCAGGGTCCATCTTGCTGCCATCTAGGCTTTCCATGAACAGATTGAGGGGGTTTTCATGTTCACAGACCGACTATCACGGAGGTTCCTCAAAAGTCTTCACAATCTGTACCCACCTCATAGTGCTAACCCTTACCTGGGACCTTAAGCTGGTGTTGACTGCTCTCATTAAGCCCTCCTTTGAGACAATGGCTTCGTATACTCTTTCACTATTCACCATGAAAGTTCTCTTCTCATAGCCATTACTTACGCGAGATGAGTCAGTGAAATAGGCACACTAATAGAGGGCCTGCATTATACAGTGTTTAGTAAGGACAAACTGACTTTGAGGCCACACCCAGAGTTCCTTCCAAAGGTCGGCACAAACTTCCACATCAATGAACCCATTGTCTTGCCCGCATTCTTCCCCAAACTTCATGCTTTGATCGGAGAGGCAATGCTGTATTCAAGGGATGTACAAAGAGATTTGGCTTTTTAAAGTGACAGAACCCAAGGCTTTTGCAAGACCCCATGACTCTTTATTGTTTTGACTCGCCTTTCAGCGAATTTCAAAATTGATAGTGACTTGCATTCTCCAATGCCATTTACTCTCTGGTAAACAGCTGCCAACTCTACCGAGAGCCCATTTTACTCGGGCTATTACAGCATCCATGGCATTCTTTAAAAATGTGCCTCTGAGACATTTACTGAGCAGCCATGTGGTCCTCTAACCACACACTCTCTAAATGTTATTCAATAATGTCCCAATTAGAAAAATGATACAGCGGTGGCTACAACACTTCTGTCTGCATTCATTAAACAGTAACTCCAGTCCCACCAACCGCACGGGACACTGCTTGGTGGTATCATATGTTGAGCACCTATGGGGACGTCACTCGAAGAAGAAAAGGGAGTTATTCACCTTGTGCAATAACATCCGTTCTTCGAGGTGTGTCCCCCCGTGGGTGCTCCACAATCCTCCCTTCTTCCCCGCTACTCGGAGTACATCTTCTCTGCGATAGACAAGGAACTGAGGGGAGAGGGTCGGGCTGCGTTCAACTGTCAAACTGCCGGCAGCGTGAGACACCTGCTGCACATGTATGGCCCGACTAGCAACTGCTTAGAAAAAGCTCCAATTTGCGGTGCCGGGATGAGCCCGACACCATATGTGGAGCATCCACGGGGACACACACCTTGAAGAACAGACGTTACTGCACAAGATGAGTAACGCCCTTTTCTTAAGCCAGGCAAAAACTAGTGTGTCTTCATCTTGAGTCACACAGGGTAAAATACCTCCTATTAGTTTCATAGCTCCAAAATGGGCAGGAGTGAAAACAGGAAAATGACCAGACTAAAGTGGAGAGCTAAAAGTTTATTTATTTGAGATCTTCTGTTCTCTGATTCAGCTCTCCTGCTAAAGAATTTTCTGTACACCTTGTAACTCTCTGTGACTGCCCAACCTTTGTCTGAAGATACTGGACTGCAACCTAGAATGCTATGGATCTCAGTTTCTGGATTGAGGAGATAAACCCAAGTAAAATCCATAATTAAGGTTTTTGAATTTCCTTTACAGACTAACTAGTCTCATAGCAGCGTTATTTTGGAATAACTGATGTTATTTCGAAATAACAAAGTGCACATCTACACAGCAAGCCATTATTTCAAAATAATGTTGAGATGGAGGACTTTTTTCTCCAACTTCTATAACTCTCGTTTCATGAGGAGTAAAGGAAGTTGAAGGAAGTGTGTTCTTCCTTGACTTCCTGCTGTGTAGATTGCACCAAAAGCCAAATTACGCTATTTCTATTTCAGCTACACAATTGACATAGCTGAAGTTCCGCATCTTAATTCAAGTTTTAGCCCTGCTGTGTAGACGTGCCCTTAATGTAGATTTTGTATCAGATTCTGTGGTTTTTACAACTAATGTAAAATTAGTTATAGATTTGCTTCATTAGCATAGTACAAGCTGGAATGTCTTGTGGTATGCCAGAGCTTGCCATTTGCAATTTTTTGTGAGACCGAAAAGGCAAAATATTTAAAATTTACCATGTGTTGAATCCTTGTTTATGCTTAAAATGTGGGACATGCAATGTATAACCCTATGAGTAGAGCCTTACGCGAATACAAAATTTGTATCTGCATCAGATCCCAAACATGGTCCACAGATATGAAGTGGATGTCCACAGATTTACAGTGGCCTAGATATAAAATTTGGATCTACATCCATCCACTCTCCACAAACATGGTCTAGCTTCTGCCAAACATAGGCAATAGCAAATATGAAGAGAAAAATCATGGAAGTCAGGAGAAATTCCAGAAAACTAGAAAAGGGCAAATATAGTGCCCATCTATACAAAGGGAAATAAGAACTACCCAGGAAACTACAAACCAGTCAGTTTGACTTCTGTGCCAGGAAAAGAAAATGGAGCAGGTAATTAAGGAATTCATCTGCAAATATCTGGAAGAAAACAAGGTGATAGGTGACAGCCAGCATGGATTTGTAAAGAATAAATCATGTGAAACCAATATGATACCTTTCTTTGATAGGATAACAAATGTTGTGGATTAGGGAGAAGTGGTGGACATGGTATACCTAGACTTCAGTAAGGCATTTGATATGGTCTTGCATGACTTTATCAGTAAACTAGGCAAATACAATTTAAATGGGGCTACTATAAAGTGGGTGCATAAGTGGCTGGATAATCATTCTCAGAGAGTAGTTATTAATGGTGCACCATCATGCTGGAAGGACATAAGTGGAGTTCTGCAGGGGTCTGTTTGGGGACCAGTTCTGTTCAATATATTCATTAACGATTTAGATATTGGCATAGAGCAGGGCTACTCAACACGTGGCCCGTGGGCCACATGCCGCCTGTGGCCCATTTGTTTGTGGCCCACAGTGCAATTTGGGTTTATGCGTGGCTCAACATGCAGCCCACAGGTGGGATCCTTTGAACATGGCTTCCACTGGGAACACGCTCCACAATGGCAAGGTGTTTCCCAGGCAGGGTGAGCACTGAAAGACACAAGTGGACAGGCTGGCTGGAACAGATGGGTACAGGGTGTTAGCGTTTCTAGCCCCCAGGGAGGAGGTGCCAGGAGTGCAGGGGCATTGTGGGAAGTGCTTTGTATTGATGCCTGTCGGTGTGAAAGAAGCTATTTGCATATATTTGCATGTATATGCAACCACACTTAAGTTGCGGCCCTCATCATGTACTGTGAGTATCATTGTGGCCTCCGGGGCATCCAAAGTTGAGTAGCTCTGGCATAGAGAGTACTCTTATTAAGTTTGCAGATGATACCAAGCTGGGAGGAGCTGCAACTGCTTTGGAGGATAGGGTCATAATTCAAAAAGATCTGGACAAGCTGAAGAAATGGTCTGAGGTAAATAGGATGAAGTTTAATAAGGACAAATGCAAAGTTCTCCACTTAGGAAGGAACAGTCAGTTTCACGCATACAGAATGAGAAGCGACTCTCTAGGAAGAAATACTACAGAAAGGGATCTAGGGGTCATAGTGGACCACAAGCTAAATGTGAGTCAACGGTGTGATACTGTTGCAAAAAAAGCAAACATGATTCTGGGATGCATTAACAGAATTGTTATGAGCAAGACACGAGAAGTCATCCTTCCGTTCTACTCTGCGCTGATTAGGTCTCAATTGGAGTATTGCGTCCAGTCCTGGGCACCACATTTCAGGAAATATGTGGAGAAATTTGAGACAGTCCAGAGAAGAGCAACGGAAATGATTAAAGATCTAGAGAACATGAGCTATGAGGGAACACTGAAAGAATTGGGCTTGTTTAGTTTAGAAAGGAGAAGACTGAGAGGGGAGATAATAGCGGTTTTCAAGTATCTAAAAGGGCATTATAAGGAAGAGGGAGAAAAATTGTTCTCCTTGGCCTCTGATGATAGAACGAGAAGCAATGGGCTTAAACTGCAGCAAGGGAGGTTTAGGTTGGACATTAGGACAATTGGAGAAAACTTCCTAACTGCCAGGTTGGTTAAAAGCTGAAATAAATTGCCTAGGGAGGTTGTGGAATCCACATCTCTGGAGATGTTTAAGAGCAGTTTAGATAGATGTCTATCAGGGATGGTCTATACAGTACTTGGTCCTGCCATGAGGATAGGGGACTGGACTCGATGACCTCTCAAGGTCCCTTCCAATTCTAGTATTCTATCATTCTGTAGAAGGTGATAATATGCAGGAGAGCCCAGCTCGCCAGCCGCACGGTTTCACACGGTTCTGCGCTCTCCACGTGCGCAGATCGCTCTGCGCTGGCTCTTCCGGGTTGTAATCTACTCGCCACAGGCGAGTAGATTACATTATTTGTCGAGCCCTGATAATAGTTACTAGCAAATTTTCCACTTAATTTTTTTTTTAATCCCACCCTCTCAATTGCCCACTTCTCTATAGAAACAGAAAATAAATATTTTGAATACGGAGAAATAATCTTCAGTATAGTATTGCAAATAGTTTACAGAAATCTGGTCCCCTTTAAGTTTGACTTTTGTATTCTAAAGCTCTCTGTTCTTGGAATTGTTGAAAATTTCTGTATTTATATGGAGGTTTTTTTATTATGTAAATTGAGTGTTTTAAAGATGTTGTGATTTGTAATTCCATAAAGAGTTGTTTTATGAAGTCGTCTTGTTTTATAGAGTTTTATAAAACTTGTTGACATGCCCTTTTATGATATTAGCTGTGATTTCTGAGTGAGAGACAGTAATACAACTTGCCTTGGCACAAACAAGGTAGACTCTACGCCCGTGGTCACCAACAGGTCGATCGCGATCGACTGGTCGATCGTGAGGCTTTGACCGGTCGATCGCGAGGCATCCTGTCCGCCCCGCCCCCATTTCCCTTTCACCCCCGAGAAGCCCCACTACTTACCTCAAGTGAAAATGGAGGTAGTGTCGGCTTCCCGGGGATGGACAGAATTCCCGGAGCTTAGTGCCACTTCCGGCGATTCCGGAAGTGCTCTAGCTGCTCTGCTGAGTGTACTGCGGGAGGGAGCATTGGCTACCTGCACCGCACAGGAGGGGTGAGTCAGCACTGGGGGAGGCACGCACTGGTTTCCCTCTGGGGAGGGGGGGAATCCTGGGAGGAAGCAGATGCACGGGACTCTCTGCCTCCACTGGCACCCCACTCCCCAGCCATAGAACTCTGTCCCCACTCCCCTGTCCCCAGCTACAGAATTCTGTCCCCACTCCTCTGTTCCCAGCTACAGAACTCTGTCCCTATTCCCATCCCCATTCCCTGAACTCTGTCCCCACTGGCACCCAGTCCCCTGCTGCAGAACCCTGTCCTCTGCCCTCCCAACACCATGTTCCCTCTCCCCTGCCCCCAGCCGCAGAACTCTGCCTCCACAAAATGTATAATTATAAAACCTTCATTTTAGATTTAAATATCATGAATAAAAAACAGACCATTTATTTCATAACTATAAACACGTGATTTTAATTTTATATATCGCATAATTTAAAAATAAACCATTTATCAGAGTGTGTAAGTAAGGGTTGGGGATGGCAAGTGATGGACAGGAGGACAATAGAGAGGGCGGGGCTTCAAGGAAGGGGCAGGGCGGTAGATCTTCGCCTGTTCTGAGATTTAAAAAGTGATCTTGGGTGTAAAAAGGTTGGAGACCACTGCTCTACGCTCATGATCACCAAAGAATTGTTTCAGAATAACTATTATTAATTTAGAATAATATCTTTACAGGTAAAATGTTCCAATCTCCAGATATCACTCTTATTGTAGAGTTCATATTTATGTTTTATAAGGAGAAACCTATTGATTGGCTCTTAGATCATATACTCTGGGTGAAAGTCTGCAACCCTGAAAAAGATGCAGTAAGTTCTGTTTTTGTTATATAGCTTTCAATGTTTCTTCTTGATAAAGAGCTTTGTTTTCTGTGAATCTGAGTAGTAGTATGTGATGTACTGATTCTTTTCATGGTTCCTTCATATCCCAGCACAAATCTCATTCTATGATTAAATCTGAATCTGTAAGAGTTTTGGAGATCTCAGAACAAAGAAATGGTTTTCTTCGATTTCTTAATATTTCAGATTTGAGGTGCCTAGAAATGCAGTTTTGGGAAAAAACACTTTTGTGCCTATAGTCCTAAAACATTAATATTCTGCAGCTAAAACATTTAAGACCACTTTAATTTTTAAATTTCTGGTACTTTTGAAGTCAGGAAAGTTTTTCCATTGACTTCAGTAGGTGAGGATTTCACCTAAGTTTTCTTCATCTTTAGGCTACCACATACCTCTGGAGGTAGATCTTGTAGCCAAATAGAGTGTATTTCATGTTGCCACATCAAAAGTTCTCTGTCCAGTGAAGAAGCATTACTGACTAGTCCCATTAAGAGTCTCCTCCAGGTCTCAATAACCAAAAGAATGATGGCTATACTGTGTGAGACTTTGAAAGGGAATGTGGGGGAAATCTTTGAAGTCCCCTGAAAAAATATTTAAAATTACTTACTAAAATAAAGTATTTACATATATTATAGAATAGCTGCAGGTCTTTTAAATACTGGAGACTCCTTTTGTAAGAGGGGCAGTTTTTTAAACAATCACAACTTTATGGTTCAAGGTTCTAGATTCCTCATTATCTTTATCAGAGGGGTAGCCGTGTTAGTCTGAATCTGCAAAAGCGGCGAGGAGTCCTGTGGCACCTGATAGACTAACTGAAGTGTTGGAGCATAAGCTTTCATGAGCAAAGACCCACTTCGTCAGATGCATTCGTCAGATGCAGTGCCACAGGACTCCTTGCCTCTTTTGCTTGTTATCTTTGGCACTTAAGAGAGCCATTTTGCAATTATTAGTACAGGCAGTCCCCGACTTACGCGGATCCGACTTACATCGGATCCGCACTTACGAACGGAGCTTTGTCGCCCCAGAGGTCGAGGTAGCGGATTGCTACCTGCGAGCTCCGGGGCGAGAAAGCCCCGTTCGTAAGCTGCTCCGGTGCCCCTGGTCTGCTGGAGACCGTCTCCAGCAGACCAGGGGCACCGGGCGGGTTCCCGCGCTTCTGAGGCTTTGCCGGAGCAAAGCCTCAGAAGCGCGGGAACCCGCCGCTGCTGCCGCTTCAGTCGCGGTGCCTGTGGTCTGCTGGGGACGGTCCCCAGCAGACCACAGGCAGGGGACTGAAGCGGCAGCAGCGGCGGTTCCCCGCGCTTCTGAGACTTTGCTTTGGCAAAGCCTCAGAAGCGGGGGAAACCGCCGCTGCTGCCGCTTCAGTCGCGGTGCCTGTGGTCTGCTGAGGACCGTCCCCAGCAGACCACAGGCACCGGGACTGAAGCCGCAGCCGCGGGGGTCCCGCGCCTCTGAGGCTTTGCCAGAGCAAAGCCTCAGAGGCGCGGCACCCCACTGCCGCTGCGGCTCTGCTCCCGTATCCCTGGTCTGCTGGGGGGGGGGGGCGCGGCTAGTGTGCCCCCTCCCCCCCAGCAGACCAGGCTTTTGTTTTGGACCCTGGAGCAGAGCAGCTGGGGCGCTGCCAATTGGTCCTGCAGCGCCTTCTGGGCACTACTGGACCAACCCGGCAGCACCCCAGCTGCTCTGCCCCAGGTCCTGATTCAGCCGCTGCTGGTCAGTTTCAGCAGTGGCTGAATCAGGAAGCCTGGGGCAGAGCAGCTGGGGTGCTCCTGGGTTGGTCCAGTAGCGCCGAGGAGCAGTGCTACTGGAGCAACCCAGCAGCACCCCAGCTGCTCTGCCCCAGGCGTCCCCAAGTCAGCCGCTGCTGAAACTGACCAGCGCTGACTACAGGAAGCCCCAGGCAGAGTTGCTCTGCCCCAGGCTTCCTGGAATCAGCTGCTGATCAGTTTCAGCAGCAGCTGACTTGGGGAAGCTTGGGGTTCTTAAATTGAATCTGTATGTAAGTCAGAACTGGCGGTCAGTTTCAGCAGCGGCTGAATCTGGACGCCAGTTCCGACTTACATACAGATTCAATTTAAGAACAAACCTACAGTCCCTATCTTGTACGTAACCCGGGGACTGCCTGTATGCTTTGCACTAGTGCCTTGGATCCTCTAAAGAGAACTCTTATTACAACAAAAATGTTTTATATTCAGGGTACTATTTTGCATGTGTATTTGCCAGCAGAATGTTTCTAGGTTACAACTGCTTATTTTTTGTTTAGGTTTTTGTGTATTAAAAACTCTAGGGGTAAAATTCATCCATCAGTTAACAGGTACGGTGCAGCTGAACCACTTTAGTTCTGCTGCATGTGCATAACAGCTGTTGAGAGAATACATATAAAGTGTCTCTGTGTATAGCACGGTTGTCATACAGACCTGTATAAATAGAGAATATGGGAGTACATGAGCAGATTGCTCTAAACGGAACACTGTAGTCAGAGTATAATCCAGTTTTATCCCATACATAAGAATTAGATTAACCGGCACTAGAAACAAGAATTAAACATGAATCTTTCTCTGAGTTTTCTGCCCAAGTTTGATGTTTCAGTGTTTTCCTGCAAGTGCCATTAATTCCACTTTCTATCCCTCTGTGGTTAACAATCTCCACTTATCACTATGAAGCTATGGCTACACTGGTTTTTCCAGGGTACTGGAGGTATCCGGGGAAAAACTCCGCCGCATCCAGGGAACGCATCTGCTTTTCCGCTTTTTTTGTGAAAGAGCAGACGTGCTCTTTCAGAAGCCCTGTCTTTCTCCTTCTATGAGGAAGAAGGGCTTTTCTGAAATTAGGCCCAGTATAGGCGGGCCAGATTTTGGAAAAGCTTCTCCTGAAAAAAAAAAAACAATTGGAAAATTGCTTCGCAATTTGCATACCTTTTTCTGATAGATCAGTGTAATCTAGACTTAGCCTGAGTGAACAGAATTACTGAGCAATTTTGACGGGTCCAGTCGCTGGTAGATAGTGTGGATCAAAAGGAAAATCCCAATAGTCTTGTCACAGAGTGGAAAAGGGAGAGAAGAGAGCATACTGCCTGAGATTATACAGACTTATTGGTAATGTATCATCATGTGAAGGCAGGGCTATCCTTACCCATAGGCAAGATACACAGTTGTATAGGGCACCTGAAAATTTGGGACACCACTGGGTCTAATTGTCCATCCACCCACCTCTGTCATTGGGCATAGGGCCACCAGTTTAATAGTACTGCATAGGACCCTGTAAATCCCAAGGATGGTTCTGTGTGAAAGCTGTACAGAAATTACTTATTTGATTGGGAAAGCAGTTGTGGAGGGTTTACAGGCTGCCCTGCACTCTACCTACAGATTGGTAGATAATTTCTCATGTAGCTCCTCTGTACAGAGTCCATTTACTGAGCCTTTTTGCAAGAGGAGAAGAGGAATAAATTTTAACCAGAATGAATAACCCAATGATGTTCTCAGGGAATGAAAAGAGATAACATTAGGAACAAAATATATAGTTCTTGTTTCTTATCATTTGTTTTGGTTCATGAATTATAGATCATACAATTTCAATAAAAACTCATTGATTTTTTTTAAATTTTATTTTAAGAAACATTGTGATCGACAGAAATCTAATCTACGTATTCGCTTCAGGCCTTCCCTTTTCCAACATGTTGGTCTGCATTCCTCCTTAGCAGGAAAGATCCAGAAACTCACGGTTAGTAGCTAAAACTTCCCTTCCCTTCCAGATAAGGGATTTTTCATCAGATGAGGAAAATTAAGTTTTTACTATAGTTTAACATTTTTTAATGTAATATATTATATACTCTTACTGGAAGTAAGCCTGATAAAACCTGGCTACCACAGAGTAGAATGCTTAATTCAACTCATTTTTTTTATAAACTCCTTCATGTGTTCTCTCATTTTTGATCTCTAACCTTTTATCTGAAATACTATTACCTTTTAATTCATAAATACAAGGTCTGAAATATACAATGGAGAAAATGGATAATACATTAGTTGCCCTTTGTTTTCAATTTGTCTTTAAGTACTGTACTAGCAAAACTTAGCCACTTGGGAAAAGAGACTGCCCAGCCAGCTTAATAGCATGCTTGTCTTTCTTTCAATTAGGATAAAGACTTCCTGAAACCATTACTACATAAAATTCATGTGAACCCACCTGCAGAAGTTTCTACATCTTTAAAAGTCTACCAAGGACATACTCTTGAAAAAACGTATATGGGGGAGGATTTTTTCTGGGCTGTTACACCAATTGCTGGGGATTATATCCTATTTAAATTTGACAAACCAGTCAATATAGAAAGGTTAGTAATCACTTTGTCTTTTGGTCTCACAGCTAAAGACGCTTGCTGAATGAATATGCTTCAGGATAGAATTAAGGAACTATAACAAAAATGTAATTTTATATAAGGTATCAGGTTAAATGGATACTTTGAAGTTCAGTTAAAATTTGCTTCAGTCAACTTTGTTCTTTGTAATTGATTCTGTATTTTATTGAGTATATTCTGCTGTAAAACCTATTTCTGCAACCTTCTCTAGAAGTATAACATCTCTTACTCCTGCCAGTAGTTAAAAAGACTGCAAATGGAGTCTGTTCCAATCAGTTGAAGGTGACTTGTTTTCAAGCACAGTATTTTACTCCAACTTGATGTGTTTTTTGTATTTGTATCAGTGCTTGAATTTATGATTTAATATATTGATGCAGAGGAGTGCCCTTTTTTATTTTTTTTTAAACTTTTTGGCCAGCTAAGGCAAGAAAATAATACTCTTTAAAAAAAATTGTTAATGAAGTAATTTTATTTGTTACTACTGTCCTCTCTTTAGTTAAGTTGGCATCTCTTCTGTTTGCTTATTTTCTTTTCACCCAATCTTTCTTGTACACTCACTCAAGACCTATGAAAGAAAATTTGTATATGGGGTATCTTTATATTCCCCTTATATTCTCCTTTCATGCATGTTATGACTTTCTGATACCCAGTTTTACAGACTCACAGTTTTGCAGTGGTAGTAACTATTACTGGAGTAATCTGACTAGATGCTTTCCTTGTGGAGGATATCATAGGCTGTCAAGCTGCTCTTCAAAGCTTTTCCAATTGGTTAGCTTCTTCCATGGGTTGGCAAACTTCGCTGAAGACTCAACATCCCCTTAACAGATCTTAAAGATCTCAGATTCCTTTGAGTTTGATATTTTCCTCACATTGTAATTTTTGCTCTAATAGGTCTGACCTATGAAATGCAGGTAATTTGAGAGGTGAAAACATTAAAAATTACTCTTTTGTTGCTTAGAAAAGTATTTTCTTCAGGTGTACTTGTTAGCCATGAATGGAATGTACCTTACAGGGGTACATACATGACACTTTATCAAATCAAAGTCAATAACTTTTACCTGTGGCAATAATATGAAATGGGAAAATTTCAGCTAGTGCAGTGTTTCTCAAAGTGGTTCGCGAAACCACTTTGAGAAACCTGTTAACTGACTGTGCCGGTTTGTTTATTTGCTGGGGCCAGAGAGCCTCGCGACTCCTATAGGCTCTGTTTTGTTGTTTGTAGCCAAGGGGAGCCGCAGGAAGTGGCAGCCTGGCCCACGCCGCTTCCCACTGCTCCCATTGGCTGCAAACAGTAAAATGAAGCCAGTGCAAGCTATGACGCTCCCTGGCCACAGTGCCAGTGAATAAACAAACCAGCATGGCCAGTTAACAGGTTTTGCAACGTGGTTTCGCAGACCACTTTGAGAATCACTGAGCTAGTGTGTAGGAATTCAGTGGTAGGCTTTTAATCAACTTCAAAATGTGTTTCCAAGTTCCATGGACATGAACAATATTTTTTAAGCTTTTTTATCCATTTTTGAAAAAATGCACACTTTTGGAAGCTATGAATTTTGGGGAAGGGGATTGGAAGTAGTTGATCTTTATTTTGCTTAGATACTAGTTTTATTAGGATGTGTCATAGGCAACTGGGCGGTTTTGACAAATGCTCCAAACTTGCTAGAAAATGTCAAAAATAAACTTTGTGCTTCAAAAATGAACATGACTTAGACCAGGGCTACTCAACATGTGGCCCACGGTGCCTTGAGATGCTTCCCAGGCCACCTGCCTGCCTCATTGCAGTGGGTTCCAGTGGCAGTGCCTCCCTGCAAGCCAAGCCACACGGCACCACACTGAGACAGGCCGCATGTGCGAGAGCTGCCATCTGACGGGGGGATAGCAAGAGGTGGAGGCAGAGCACACCTGTCACAATGGCAGCACCTCCCCATGAGTGGAGCTGCACGGCGCAGCACTGAGCCAGGCCACGTCGGCGTGTGCACGGGAACTGCCGGCTGGCGGGGGAGGGGCGGCAGAGCAGACCTGCCATGTCGGCTGCAGCAGCAGCGCCTCCCCACGAGCGGAGCTGTGCGGTGCTGCGCTGAGCCAGGCTGCATTGGCGAATGCACAGGAGCTGCAGGGGGTGGCAAGAGGCAGTGGGAGAGCCAGGCAGTGAGGCACGTGGCAAGGCAGTGGCAGAGCTGGGCAGCAAGAGACGTGGCAAGGCGGCGGCAGAGTCAGGCAGTGAGGCTGGGATCTGAGAGGGCTGAGCTGGAGCTTGGGTAGGGTTACCATATGTCTGGTTTTTCCCAGACATGTCCTTGTTTTCACATGTGAAATCACCATCTGGATGGATTTTTTAAAAGGCAAAAAATGCCCAGGATTTTTTGCCCTGCAAAAGGGATCACGGAGAGGGTGGCGGCACATGCCTTCAATGGCCATGCCTTCAGAGCTACACATCCAGACCATTCACAACCGCTCTGTGCACGTGCCCCAGCACTTGGAGGGAAAAGCGCATGGTTCCAGTGAGACCCAGAGCATTACCCTGTGCTCCACTAGATTTATTTCCCTGTCTCTGTGGGAGGGAAAGGGCATTGAGTTAGAGCGGAGAGGCTGGTGGTGTCTGCTTCTGGGGGAGAGGAGGGACATTGGATTGGAGCAGGTGGCTGGCGGGTACCTGGCTCTAGTGGAGGGGAAGAGCATTGGGTTGGAGCAGGGGGATTGGGGTGCGTGGCTTTGGGGTAGAGCAGGGGCAAGGGGTTAGAGCACGGAACTTGGCATTAAAACTTCTGATTTTCCTTTCCTTTCCTGTAGGTATGCAGTGGGTCTGGTTAAATTTGGGGGTTCCATCTCAGATCTGTGAGGACTGTGGGAGCTGGTACTTGGGGAGGCGGGCAGGGGAAAAGAAGGGATTCTGGGAAGCAGGATTCCTGGGTTCCTTTTTTAACCATGCCACTTCTCCCCTCGGTGCCTTTAACTTCACATTGATTGTACTTATATTTCAGTAAATATTCTATTGACAGTTTGTTTGATTTGTTAAAATTGTGAAGCCAAAACAAAAAAGTAGTCAATATAATAGTCTTTTCTTGATGGGACTCAGAGAAAATAAGGTCCTTGTAAAGAAGCTAAATTAAATTTTTGCACTAGTCTTCAGTTCAGAGGATATGGGGGAGATATGAATATCAGAGCTGTTCTTTTGGGCAACACATCCATCCCAAATTGGTCTCTGTCAGTAGAAAAGATTTTTAGAACAGATTGATTAAACTGAACAATAAGAAGTCAAAAAGCAATGGGCTTAAACTGCATCAAGGGAGATTTAGGTTGGACATCAGGAAAAACTTCCTAACTGTCAGGGTGGTTAAACACTGGAATAAGTTGCCTAGGGAGGTTGTGGAATCTCCATCTCTGGAGATATTTAAGAACAGATTAGATAGACATCCATCTGGGATGATCTAGATAGTACTGGGTCCTGTCATGAGGGCAGAGGACTAGACTCAATGACTTCTCAAGGTCCCTTTCAGTTCTAGTGATCTATGATTCTAAGTCACCAGGACCATATGATATTGACCTTAGAGTTCTGAAAAAACTGCGGTACTGATAACTACAGTATGTATCGCTGAAATCAACCTCTGTACCAGATAACAGAAAGATATTTAATGTAACATTAAAAAAAGGGGAGGGGGGCGGAAGGAGATCCTCACCAAAATTTCTTAAGCAAAATAAGCCGTCATGAGAAGAGGCAGGCTGTTCTCATGGATCAGTAACTGGTTAAAAATGTACAAATATGTGGGTCAGCTTTCACAATGTAGAAAGCAAGATTCCCTAAGGATTTGTACATGGTCCAGTGCAGTTGAGCATATTTATCAATGATCTGGAAATAAAAAAGGATGAACAGTACGACTACTGTCAATCATAATACGCTTATTCCAACACCTTGGCTTTCAATGAAATAAAGCCAAATCAACGCTGTCTCCTGCACAAAATATCCAATTTATAGGAGCATGCCTTGACTCAACGAGGGCCACCGCATCCCTCCCTTCGGACCATTTTTCAACAAATTGTGGCTTTGGTAAACACCTTATGATCCAGCCCCCACAAAACAGCAATAGAATGTCTTCGGCTGTTGGAA
Organism: Pelodiscus sinensis; assembly: GCF_049634645.1. Taxonomy (NCBI): domain Eukaryota; kingdom Metazoa; phylum Chordata; order Testudines; family Trionychidae; genus Pelodiscus; species Pelodiscus sinensis. Next base: position 228,858,503 of record NC_134711.1, on the reverse strand, counting down.
CACATGGCAGTGTGCAATTTTGTTATCAGCAATGCTTGCCTTCACATGAGATGTTTACAAGGATGGCTGGTGCAGGTTTATATGCCCAATATCCACCCATTATCCAAATCTCTAGTCCTCCCAATACTGGTAAAGAAACCCCTGCAGTGGTGGCTGAGTCTACACAACCTTTATTCCGGAGTCCCCTTCCATCCATCCATCAGAACCATCCATCTCCATGATGACAGATGCATCTCTTACATGATGGGGTGCCCACCTACGGCATCAGACACCCCAGGGTCAGTGGTCCAGTAGTGACAAGAACCTACATACAAATGTCCTGGAACTCTGTGCAGTCAGAAATGCATGTGTGAAATTCCTTCCATTCATCGTCAACAGTCATGTCAGACTATATATAGACAATGTTGCAGCAATGTTTTATATAAATCGTTGGGGCGGGGCCCAATTTCGAGCACTTTGCAGAGAGGCCACAGCACTTTGGAACTGGTACCTGAAATACAACATAAATATTACTGCAGTGTACCTGTTGAACACCCTGAACACAACAGCAGGTGCATCAATCCACCAACACAACTGTAGGACCTGCATTTAGTACTGAACGCTTTAACTCACCTATCGAACCAATGGCCACCACCTCACTATTACACTTATCCATGAAAACCATTTTCTTCATAGCCATTACCTCGGTGAGACAAGTGGGAGAGATCGCAGCCCTAATGGCTGATCCTCCATACACCACGTTTTTAAAAGGCAAGGTCATTTTATGTACCTACCCCAAATTCCTCCCCAAAGTATGCTCATCCTTCCACCTCAATCAGACAATACATCTTCCTACCTTTTCCCCCAAACCGCCACTTCCTTCGAGATAAAGATGCACACCCTTGATCTGCGCTGAGCCCTCTCTTTCTACCTGCAACAAACTAGACCTTTTTGAGCGTCTCTGAAACTGTTTGTGTCAATAGCGAACCACAATGAGGTCCAGTCCTTCTCGTCACAGAGACTCTCCCACTGGATTTTGGACTGTATCACGCTCTGTTACTCCCAAGTAGAGGTGCCCAATACAGACAGCATAAAGACATGCTCAACTAGAGCCATCACTACCTCAACAGCATTCCTCCACATAGTATCCATAAGTGACATTTGTGCAGCTGCTACATGGTCGTCAGACCACATGTTTGCAAGCACTACACACTTATGCAGGGACCTTTCTCCAACCTGAAACGTGCTAAGGCGGTCCTTTCTACTGCATTTCTGCTAGATCCAAAGGCCCTATGTCCCTAATCAGGAATAGCTTTGTAATCACCTAATGTGGCGCACCACTGGAACATCTCTTGAAGAAGAGAAGGTTACTCATCTCAATAGTAACTGATGTTCTTCAAGCTGTGTCCCCGTGGGTGCTCAACAACCCTCCCTTCCTCTCCTCTACTTCAGAATTCTAGCCTCCTCACAGGCATCGTTCTGGGGTAGAGATGGAGCCGGGGAGGAGAGAGGGGGGCTCGCACATTGCGCAATGCCTGTCACTTAGGAGCGTATGGTTGCAGATGCATGCATGTGCAGCCCCAGGGACTGCTCAGAAATCTTCAATCTAAGGCTCGGTGGTAGCACACCGACCAAATGTGAAGCACCCACAGGGACGCTCATCTCAAAGAACATCAGTTACTATTGAGGTGAGTAACCTTCTATTATTAACTCTGACCTACACTTCTCACAAAGAAAGTGATGGGATAAAGCAGCTTTTTACAGTTCCGTTTTTATGGAGTAGCTTCATGTTACATTTACAAAATAAAAAATTAATAGTACTTTTCATAGACAAACTTTTATTTTAGAATATCTGAACTTTTACATGTTTAAGTTTATAGCTAAAATGTTTTTATAGTTTTCATTTTTAAGAGGAGAATAATGTAGCAATTTTCACTTCAATTAGGAATAATATATATGAGCACAGGTGAGCTTTCTAGAATTTTAATGTTAAATAATGATTCTGAGGAAATTAAGTTGAAATAGGAGACAGATGAGACACTATTCCTAATGATTTTAGTAACAAGAAAAATGTCACTCAAGAAGGAAAAAAAATACATATTTTCAATGTTCTCATAGATTGTCACCAGTTAAATCCCTGGCTAGGTGTCTTAATAATTCATTAACCAAAAGCACATCTCTCTACACATCAGTCAGCTCTTGCAACGAGGAAAATGTTTTGTAGCTCAACTCCTCTTGGGCCTTGTGATTATTATCCACTGAGAGGAAGGCAAGCTTACTGCAACATAGCTAGTTAAATGGCACACAGTATAAGACCAACCACATTTTGATCTACTGTCAAATCATTTTATCTTTAAGAGAAATATAATTCTTATAAATCTGAGGTACAAGAATATACTATCATGCATAACTTTATATTTTGTATGCATTCTTTGACAGATCAAGTCTACTACCATAATCAAAGAAATTACACGTATGTATTTTTATTGAGGAAGAGAGATACATGAAAAGGATAATTTTGGAGGGAAGGAAGCCTAGTAATTCATTCAAGTCAATCATTTGTGAAAATCATACCAGCATCATGTTAACTTTCTGCGTGTTGTGGTATTGATACAGTGAAGCTTGATAATTGCTGTAAATGAACAAAATCACCCCCTACTGTTTAAATGTTAATAAAACAACAGGAAAAGAACTGCTACCATGGAATATTTTCAGCATTAATTTACACGGCTTGATGACTGTGGAGTAATTTCTTTGGTGATTGTTCCTAGCTCTGTGCTGCTGTCAGAAGTAATATTTGAGAGTTGAAATGTGATGAAAAATACTATGTTGGCTTCTCTGCAAGAGCATTTTATGCATTTGAATGTTTGAAGAGTTTCCCTTATGAAAAAATATTGGCAAGTGAGAGTGGTAAGAGAAAGGTTGCCTCAGTAAACTCCCACTGATGACTATGATGTTAGAATGTGTATGGATATCAGAATACATCTAAATGTGCTTTTTAAACAGAAATATCTTTCTGGGCTTCTTTGATTCTTTGGATGATTTTGGAGTTGGTCATGTTTTAAGCAGGCGGTTGGACTAAATGACCTCCTGAGGTCTCTTCCAGCCTTTATAGTCTGATTCTGTGCTGTAATTTTGTTATACATATCACTGAGACCTAGAGTAGAAGCTGAAATATGTACTCCTTGTATGTTTTTGAGATTTCATAGATATTTAATAAAAGGATTACAAGTTTGATTTTGCAGTCCTTAATCCAGGAAAAGCTCTCCATTAATTCCAAGAAGATTTTTTTATGTGATTAAAATCTGCAGATTAAGGGCCTATGTATGATACATTCTGTGTCTGTTAGCATTGTGTAAACCCCTATAATGAGCATTTAATAGTTAAAAAGAACACATTTTTTTCTTGAAGAGTTTACAGAGCCAATGTCTCTGGAGTAAATTCCGTTCTGATACTCCTGTGCCATTCCTGTTGTACTCTATGTATGCCATTGAAGTCAATGGAATTTGCATGTATTTGATAACAGAATTTGGTTCTGTCTCTTTCAGGGCCCTAATCCTGTTTTAGGAATTTTTGTTTCTTATCACTGTATCACTTGATGGAATTTCCATCAACTACTCGATTAGTCTATAGGGGGAGAAATTGTAGAACTGAACTGGGTTAGCTAATTCTGCTGTGGCTCCGCCTTTTAAATGTAGTAAGAGCCACTTGGCTCTTGCTACATTTAAAAGGCAGAGGCACAGGACTGAATTGCGGAATGTATTAAAAAAAAGAAGCACAGCGTCTGGGATCAGGCAAGAGCGGGGGCAGCTGAATCCCGGCTTTGCCTGATCCCCCACCGTGCCTCTGCCTCTCATGCCCCACTACAGAGACTGTGCTTGAGGGGGGAGACTGGCTTTTAAGACAACTCCCCCCAGCACCGGCTCCTGCTCCCCTAAGTGAGGGGGAGGAAGAAGTGACTAGTCAAGTAGTGATTCAGCTACCTGATAAACTTATGCTTATCAGGTAATTGATTATTAAACTAGTCGCTTACATCCCTAATCAGGACTAGAGAGAACACATTTCCTCTTTCTGTTAGTGAAGATTTTTTGTAAGGATCATTGATCAGCAAAAAAAAATTAAAAAAAAAAAAAACCCTTCCAGATTATGTGGATTAATGACAACTACTTATCCAGCTCTAGGCACAGTAAATAATAATAAATTAGACATTTAATGTCTGATTATATTAAAATAAATTGAGTGGGGTTTTTTCATAATTTTAGTTGATAATTCTTGAATTAGTTTTAACTGGGTCATGTGAATGTAGTGTGTTAGGTACTTACTTTACATTTCAGTTGAAATGAGGGCTTCAGTGTTCAAAGATTTTTCATCATATTTATTTAGATTCATTAAGAATAACAAAAGCCTGTTAAATTAGGTGTATTGAGATGTCATTTTTATAAGCAGCTGCCCAGACAATAATCTTAGGAAAGTAGTCTATTTTCTGTTAATATAAATGAATGGCTTTAATAAATTCCCAAGCTATTAATAGATACCATCTAGTGGTAAAAAATGCTGTTGTTTCTCATTCACATAGTGTGTGTTTTAAACTCAGTGTTAAAAGGAATGCTTGCAGTATTGCATGCTGTTGTACTTCGGTGTTCTGTACCTCAGTACCTTTGGCGGTCTGAACTGTCAGTGTTAGTCGTCTTGTCCAGATCGTCCTGGAACGCTTCTGACAGGACCTTTACGCCATCGGTGGTGATAAACTTTCGGCTGCGTGCTTAACAATCGGTACTCCCTTTATCTAGAGTGTTAGACCCCCGTGCACTTGGGTCAACACAGGAGATCTCTGAGAGGCCCCGGAAACGATAGATGCAGGCAAGGTTTGAAATCAGTCGAGCAGGTTTATTATCAAATACGAAGCTCTAACAGTTGGTAACAGTGATCAGTACAATGTTACACCACTGTGCGTTATGGCCTGTGTTGACAAGGTACCAACACCGAGCAGGCCTATTGCCATATAACAGATATTAACAGCAGTCAATCAGAGTTAAGCTATTGTGCATTCTGTAAGTTTAAGCAATGACACCTGCCGTTCAGGCGCCTAGTGCACCCGCCCTCCCCCCCTTCCCCCCCGGTCGGCCGGAGAGCACCCTTCGCAATGTCCTTTTATAGACAGGTACAAACAACTTACATAATTTCTTTACGTACCAGGTTATCACCTTCTGCTGCCTAGTTACCACCCCTCACCTTATGCAAAAGGGGCTTACTTTCTATTCGTCATCTTGTCAGGTCTGACCTGGTCCTGAACCTAGGTCTGTATGTGCATTAGTTTTTGGGGAGTCTGTACCAAGACATTTCTTCTTAAGATGTTCCGTTACTCCCTTTGGCTTACAGTCTGTACTTGGTGCTTCCCTGTGTCCTTCCATGCTTCACCTAACTTACACAATCACACAGTTATCGGTAGGGCCTCTTTCTTGGCTCCTGTGTTCCTGAACCAGAGTCTTGCTTACTAGATTCTAGGCCTGTTGCTGCTTTCATGTTATAGGCCTCTATTCAGCCTGCTGACTCCATGTTACTGATCCTCAACTTACTACACATGCAGCTGTGTCATAGGTGCTGACTTCCAAAGATTTCCTGGGGGGTGCTTGTTGCTCCGCTCCACATCTTCCCCCATGTCTACTCCACCCTGCTTTTTCCTGCCCTTGTTCTGCCCCCTCCTCCAAGGGGGCTCCATATTCAGCTGGTGCTTCCCTTTAGTGGGGGTGGGGGCACATTTGAAATGACCGGTCACATGTACAGACCTGGGGCCACCATGTGCTCTCACTGTTTCAAGGTACCTGGGGAGGTGCTTTGTCCTCCCACTATACCTATTCCCTCCCCCCACTCCCCAGTATGTTCTCCCACTCTCGCTGACAGGCAGGACTCTTAAGTGTGGGGCAGGTGGGGAGCCATTTTTAATGCCAGCCCCCCTCAGTCATTTCTCTGAAGCTGTGCCCAGCAGCTACCTGAGGCTTCTGCTCCCTACCCAGCTCTGCTTCCACAGACTTTCAGTGGGTGATCCCACTGCTTCCACTCCTGGCATGTGGGCCGAGCATAGCTCAAGTGTGCCTTCTGCTCTCCTCTCCCCCAGTGTTTCCAGCCTGCTGCCAGAGGCAATGTCGGGAGGAGGACAGGGACAAGCTGATAAGTGGGGCCAGCTGCTAGGAGGAAGTGCCGAAGAGTGGAGAGGCCCCACCAGTGGGTGCTCAGTATTAGTGTTCCCTCTAATTTTTTCCATCCAGGAGCAGAATAAATGTTATGTGCACCTAGGCTTGTGTGGATGTGCTGCCAGCCATGGGTGCTATGGTGCTCTGCTAACCTGTGACTTCAGGGGATATTAATTGGCCAGTTCATGTTGAATGATCTCTTATAATACATGCTAACTACTTATGCTAAACAATCCATTTTGCACTTAGCTATGATACTCAAAGTTCCTTACCTAGATCTGGTAGGAAATTAGGACATGTCTATACTATGAGAAAAGGTAAAATCTATCTTGGTCGATTTCTGGGCACCCAATTTTGAGAAGGCATGTCTTCACTATGGGCAAGAATCGAATGTTTTCCGAAGTAGCATGTCCTCATTCTGGAGCCTGCTGTTGACTCAGAGAGTGATGCTCATGGGTAGCTTAGCAGTCTGGGCTATGCTTTCAGTGTCCACTGGGTCTAAAACTCTGCTGCAGGTGGTTAGAGGGGTTCATGTCATCTGTGTCCCATAAGGCACTTCTCTAGTCCTTCCCCTCTTGCACGAGATAAAGGGGACACAGTATACTCGTGCCTTTTGGTGCCCTGATTGCCAGTGTGGATGCAAGAGTACAGCAAGCATGGAGCAGTGTGTGCTGGGAAGCATTGTGTGTCAATCATGTGTGTCATGAAGTGACTTGTGTATGCTTTTGAAGTAAAGCACCGTGTTGCTCCACCCACAGGAGAACGAGCACAAAGCTTGACATGACACAGAGACCCTGCTCAGGCAAGGCCTGTCACTCATGCTAGCACAGTTACCAGTCAGTGTTATGGACACAGTGCAACACTGGTTCTGGCATCCATAGATGAGCTCAGACTACTGGAACTGCATCGTCATGCAGAGATGCGACAATCAGCAATGGCTGCAAAAGTTCCATATGCGGAAGGCCTGTCAGCCGACGGTCAGGGCAGTGTGTGTGTGTATGTTTCCGAGAAAAGGTTTAACGTCCGTGCCTTTACTGCTAGGACCGGGGTCCCATCGCAGAGGGTGGCCAGCAGGCCAACAGACGCCCCGTTATATAGGAAGAGCTTATTACATCTTAGATTTCAGCTGCTAGAATTTCATAATTCCTTCGCAGCGGGCAGCCTTGAGGAAAGACTGAAAGATGCCCCAGTGGGTCCTGTCACCTGGGAGTGACACAGATCCAAACGCCCAAGCTCTTCCTATAACTGTCCCTTTAGACCGGCTGAAGTTCTTTTAAATTGTGCTTGGTTCTGTTACAGCAACTGAAGGAGTCAGGTTAAAGCTTAAACAGTTACAGGTTTATTGAGGAAGCTTATAAATCATATAGTTGCAATGGCTATTGTTCTATTTCTTAACTATTAGCAAAATATAGGTCTTAAAATGGTTACAAAGAAGATAAAGATAGAAAAATAGAAATAATGGTACCAAGTAACAGCTTACTCTTGCTATGTGTACACTTAAGACAGAGGACCACATCCAGGTACCATTTTTACCCCCTTCTGTGCCTCTCGACTCCAGCATGTCAGGCCAGGGCCGGTCCCTCAATTCCTAGGAAAGACGAAAATACGAGGTGGGCGTCCCCATAGAACCTCGGGAGGTCAAACACCTAACCCGACCAGCAGGTAGAGGGTAGAATGACACTCAAAGTGAGTGTGTGCTGGGCCCATCTTTTATAATCATGGGGTCACGTATTTCTCTTTCTTATCTTAATTGCCAATTGATGCTGGTCTGTCTGCTGTGAGACCAGTTCTTACAAGGGAGTTGTGAACTTAATTTACACTTGTAAGAGAGATTTGAGATGATTAAATTTTGAAGTACAGGACATTGTTTTCTCAGTGGGAAATTCCTCTTCCTGGGACTGTGTGTGTTCGAATCAACATAGATGCCAGCCGCAGCCTCGAGGCCAGCTTATTGACTTAGCTACTCTCTATCCACATATCTGTGTTTCAGCTTCTCAGGATCAGATGAGCCAGCATAGACTATGCTGATATTATTGCTCCTTTTCTGTCCTGTATGCTTCAGAGAGGCAAATAAGATGGATAATATAGGGGTTAGTCTGTCTGGTCACATTGCCATGTTCCTGAAACTCTATAAATGGCTTGCCCCTACCCTGAGGTGCCAGGATACCCGCATGAGATGCACTCTGACCAGGCAGAAGTGTGTGGCAATTGCCCTATGGAAGCTTGCCATGCCAGGCAGCTACTGGTCAGTCGGGAATCAGTTTGTTGTGGGGAAATGTACAGTTGGGGCTCTTGTCATACAAGCAGCCACCGTCATCAAATAACATTCTGCTATGGAGGGTTATGACTCTGGAGAATGTGGACACCATGGTGCAGGGGTGGGCAATAATTTTTTGCTGGGAGCCACACAGGAAGGGGCAGGACATCAAGTAAAAGGGGTGGGCACTGAGCGGAAGGGGTAGAGCCAAGATATTTCCGGGTTCCCCACCCCCAGACAATGATTGGTCTAGGGGTGAGGGGAGTGCCTTTGCCCACCCCACGTTCCCCCAAAGTGCCCATGCCCCTGATGTGGGAGACTTCCCTCACTCCACTCCCTGGGCCAGTTAAGGCCTGGGGGCGGGGGAGCATGCAAAGCTTCCTCCCGCCCTGCTAGGAGCAGGCAGTGCTTTCAGGTGCCACATGCTGCTCACAGTGTGGGGGCAACGCGGATAAGGCTTTGCATGTCCCCCAGGCCCTAATTGGCCTGGGGGCAGGGGAGCAGCAGGGCCTCCGCGGGCCGGATCCACCCATTTGGCAGGCCGGATCCGGCCTGTGGAGGCCCTTTTGCCAACCCCTACCATAGTGGATGATTTTGCTACAATGGACTTCCTAACTGCGGTGGGACCATAGATGGAACATTCCGCATCCTGGCCCCTGACTACTCTGCCTTGGAGTACATCAACCAGAAGGGGCACTTCTCCATGGTTCTGCAAGCACTGGTGGATCACAAGGGCCATTTCACTGACATACACATGGAATGGTTGGGAAAGGTTCATGATGCACGCATCTTTCAGAATGCCTGCCTCTTCTGAAAGATGCACATGATGAAGAGCAGGAATACAGGAATAAACTTCACTGGCCCCATAGGCCGGTGCAACAGTCTTGGTAGCGTGGACACATCATTTAGAAAATCGATCATAGGCGGCTCAATTTGGTGTAAAGTCCTACTGTACATTATAGTTATGAACACAGATGTGTAAATACAATTATGCTAATAAACTATGTAGCCTTGTTGTTGGAATTTGTGATTTTGGTTAGTGCTTATTCAGTAGCTTTTGCTATGATCAGCAAATTTCCATATGACGACAACAGCATTTACCATATAGCATTTTTCATCTGTAGATGTCAGTCTGTTATGGAAGGAGTTTAGTATTAATTTTGCAATTGGGAAAGATGGGTTGCAGTGGGCTATGTGAATTGCCAATAGTTACAGAACTGGTCAGCAGCAGAGCTAATAAATTGAATTTTCCTGACTCCCAATCCTATGTTCTATTAAATGGACCATGTTCCCTCCCAGACCCCTTTGTCGTACAGGATAACTCTAAGGTGTCAAGACCAGCTTTATATGACTCTTTTCCTAGGTATAAGTTCTAGTAATACTTAAATCTGTTTTAAAAAAAAAAAACCTTTGGTCACTTTTTAAAAACTCAGTACCTTCCATTAAAGCAGAACTTTCCTGTACATTAGTGTGTGAAACTAATTTTCAGTTGATTTTCATAGTTGCACTGGGATCATCTTCCAGTGGCACTTCCATAATATTGTTTAATGTTTCTTATTAAGCCAATAGTGACTGAGATGTGCAGACCATTTATGTTTAATTTTGTATTTACAGATACTTATTTCATAGTGGCAACCCAGAGCATCCAGGAGATATACTGCTAAATACTACAGTAGATGTTCTGCCTTTTAAGGTATGACTATATTAATATCTCTCCTTTTTACATTAGAGTGAAAGCAAAACTCCTAATTTCTAATGACATCATTGGGTTGGGAAAATATAGGTGTCTGTCTTATTGGAATAGAAATAATGTGATAAGTTTTCACTTTACTTTAAACAGACCTTATTAACAAAGAGCAGACTTTCATTCAGAGTAAAGTTTGGTAAAAGGGAAATAGGTAATCTGGAGGAGGAGAGCAGCATTTACTTATCTACTTTTGCTTAGTAGCTGGTACTTTATATTTTAAGAGTTGGATTTTGGAGGAATTGACTTCACTCTGCTTCCCCATTTTTCATCCACATGCTGTCCAGTCTTAAAGATCTTGGCAATAAATCAAGCTAAGCAGATATTGTGGGATCCAAATTGTCAAGTTAATAGAACAGAGTCTAAAACTTTATATTCCTTTTACACAAACAGCCTGGATTTTACCTCAAAATGGCAATTCGGTAAATGAAGTCAATTCCAGACTGAAGTCAGACTCTAATCACTGTACCTAAAGGAGAATCTGTAGTCTTTCACCATAAACATTTCTATTCCAACAACAAAGACATTATTTCACAAAGGGTATGTCTACACTACCACCCTAGTTTGAACTAGGGTGGTTAATGTAGGCAACCGAAGTTGCAAATGAAGCCCGGGATTTAAGTATCCCGGGCTTCATTTGCATCTTACCGGACGCCGCCATTTTTAAAGCCCCGGTAGTTCGGACTCCATGCCCGCGGCTACACGCGGCACGGAGTAGGTAGTTCGGATTAGGCTCTCTAATCCGAACTACCGGTACACCTCGTTCCACGAGGAGTACCGTGTCTGAAGATTAACATGATTATTCAAAATTATATCAGATCAGTGATCTTCTTAGTATTGTTCTCTACCCTACCTGTCTCTCTCATAAATCCTACCTTCAACACTCGTGAGAAAATACTTCACAATTTTAATCAAAACAAGATATTCTTTTTTCCCATTTTCTTGTATTGGAAGAGGCCAAATGTATAAACATATTTTTAAAAGTGAAACTTAAAAAAGTAACTTATCAAAATGCAAATGTTATTTTAAGAGCTGCATTATTTCATACTGGAAATATCTTTAGCCATATTCAGAACCAGCAAAAAGAGATACAAAACAGAGTTGAACTTGCTAATATTAGAATTCAATTTAGCTCCTTATCTTTATATTCTACTGGGTAAAGCTAATTTGATTTAAGTTTGCAAGCTTTATCTTGGAAGTCATGTGGAAGAGAGAAAACATTTCAGACAGGAGCAGGTAAAGGGTGTTGTAAATCAGATTGTATCTTGATCTCCCTTTCCCCTTTATCATGTTTACAGTTCTAAACATTATTAAAATTAATTTTAATAGTTTGCATTTAATCATACTTTTTACATATCTAAGTAAAGCTCCGAGATGTACAGAAAGACAACTAGAAGTCCATAAAAGGGGCTAAAATGCAACGCCAACTCTTGTGATTTTATCGTTTGTCTTGCCATAGTGTTTTTCTTAAATCCCTAGTATCTTGAGTCAAGTGATTAATAAGGATATTCGCTTTTTTTAAAGGAAAACAAAAAATAATATTCTAGCCCTTGTGATTAGAGAAAAGTTTGAAAAAGTGACCTGAGGACTCGTCTACATGTGGATATCCAGAAAAATTAATCCGAATTAACTAAAGGTGTGAATTTGAAGTGGATTAGCTGAATCACATTTACTTCCAAAGTGAATTAAACTACATTGCATTAAGGCTGCTTTAATTCTGAATAATTAATCCATATAGGGATTTAATGTGCTATGTAACTAAACTACTTCAGAATCATGTTTTAGTAATTTTGATTAATTTTCCTGGATGTCCCCATATAAGTTAGCTACTGGTGTATTGCTCAAGAGTTACAAACCTTTTGAAACATGTTGTTTGTAGAACAAGCAGTCAGCCCCATCATGGTGGGTGAATGGTATCTGATCCTGCTTCCTGAAACTGCAGATGAGAACAAAAACCATCTATAGAAGTACAATGAACATATCTGATTTATTTGTGTATATATCAGGAAGATTGGCTAGACCTTTTTTAAGATTAACATATGACATGTGTCATGAATTAGGGCCCTACCAAATTTATGATAATGAAAAACTCTTAAAAGGGAGTTGCAGGAGAGGTGGTATCATAGGGCTGTTGTAGGGAAGGTTGCAGTATTGCCACCCTTAATCCTGTCTTGCATTCGGAACTGGGCAGCTGCTGACTGAGGACCCAGCTCTGTAGGAAACATTGCAGAAGTAACAGTGGCAATAACATACCACGCAATTTTTACGTTTGTGCTGCTACTGGTGATGGCAGCAGCTCTTCCCTCAGAGTTGGGTTCATGGCCAGCAGCTATTGCTCTCTAGCTGCTCACTTCTGAAAGCAGTGCTGCCAGCAGCAGCAGCAAACAAATAAGGGCACCAGTACCACAATCTCCCTACAATAATCTTGCAACCTCCCATAACTCCTCTCTGGGACCACTATAATTACAACACTGTAAAACAGGTTGGCAACCTATGGCTCGCAAGGCAAATATGACTCACACGGGAACCAGATATGGCTGTCTTGAAGCTCAGGCTCAGACCTCCCTTATTCCCTTCCCCCCCTCACTCCGCAGGGAGCCCGTGTGCTGGTGCTACAGCAGGCCTGGACAAAACAATTAAGCCTGCAGACAGATTCCCCTGTTTGACTCGCCTCCACACACTGCTCAGAGGAACATTTGTGGGGCCAAACTGTGAGTGGGAGAGAGGAGGGGAGTGGTGCTTCATTACTCCTTCCACCCCTAACACAATCCCATTGGATGGCTTCTGGCCAATGGAAGCTGCCTGTTTCAAGAACAGGCAGCACATGAAGCACCAATCCTCCCTCCCCTCAAGCTCTTATTAACAGAGCACATGGCCATGCAGCGTAGGCAGGGGCAGGACAGGCTCCTGAGAAATGTTCTGCGTTGCTGCTCTGGTGTCTCATTGCTAAGTTTCCCGGGTAGATCCTGCCTCTGTCACCCCAGCCCACCCCTTCCTCCCTTTCCTCAGCCCTCTGCCTCCCTCCCACATGAGCCAAACCCTCCCCCCCTCCTGAGCCAATACCTCCCCTCAGACTCTGCATCCCAATCCCCTACCCCACATCCCAATCCCCTGCCCCAGATCATAGTCCCCTCCTGCCCTAGGTCATAATCCAAACCCCTGCATCCCACTTCCTTGTCCTAAGTCACATCCCCATCCTGTCCTAGGTCACAGTCTAAATCTCTGCACCTCAATCCCGTGCCACAGATCACAACTGCCTCCTTCACCCAAACTCAGTGGCCACCAACCCCAAAAAGGTTCCCCACCTCTGTCATAAATAAAGACAATGTTGAAACCTTTTGTGTTGGACATAATATTTTACTCTATTTTAAAATGAAGCCTGGCTGACACACCCCCAGTTGGGGCCCAACCCCCATCTGGCTGCAGCATCATAACACTCCTGCAGTCCCCCCCACACACACCAACCCCGAGCCCATCATACATCTGAACCCCCTGTCCTGAGCCCTTCATACCCCCACATCCTCAGACTCCTGCACCCCCACATCCCTAGTCCCGTCATAAAACTCCAGCACCCCACCCATACACCAACCCTGTCCTGAGCCCATCATATATCCCTGCCCTAAGCCCCTCATACCACAGCCCCCTGCCATAACGCTCCTGCACCCCCCCACACCAACCTTCTGCCCTGAGCCAATCCTACATCCAAACCCCCTGCCCTGATCCCCTCATGAATCCCAACCCAGATTCCTACACCCCCACATCCCTAACGCACTGCCATAAGATTGACAGAAGGCTGCTGATCCCTGTTGTAAAAATTCACATTTGAATAGCTGAAATGAAACATTTTGCTCTAACTTATAAACGGTTAGGTATATGCTGAATAAGTGTTCTAATTTTGTTTCGTGACTGTTTTATTTTAGAATGAAGACTTGGTATTAAGCAAAGAAACCAAAGACAAACGTTTAGAGGATGGTTATTTCAGGATAGGTAAAACTCTTTACCATAGAATAGTGGTGTTGATTCTTTTACAAATGAAATAGAAGTGTTTTATTACTACGTCAATTAGTAAAAAATTGTTTTAAAAGCCTTCATATGTTTTCAGTCATTCACTTTGGGTAACTCACCTTGTAAATGTTACTTGCCCTTTTCAGTTAGATTTACTGAACAAGGTAGGGATGTCACTGAGTAGTGACTAGACAATTAACCAGTAAGCCTAGGCTTATCAGTTAATCTTGTCAACTACTCGCATTCCCCCCCCTTGCTGCCTCTGAGTCAGTGCTAGGAGGAGCTGTCTTCAAAGGAGGCTGGGGGGCAGAGGAGGCTGTCGCAGGCCTGGGCCTGCCATGGGCAGAGGCTGCGTCACGGTAGTACCCCGTCTGCAGGGGTCCAAGCTTCCCATGGACAGAGGCTGCTCCGCATGCTGCCTCTGTCCACCTGCGGACAGAGTCTGCCTTCCACCCCATGCTGCGGCCCCTGATATAGGGCAGCAGGCAGCCAGTCCGTATGGGGAGCTTTTTTAAAAATTAATATAGAGGCAGCAGCGCAGGGTGGCAGGGAGCTCCCCGGGTGTGGGGCCAGAGTGCACTGGTTGCCAGCCCTGCCCCTGGAGACTATAGAATAGTTGTGTAACCAATAAGATTTTATGTGATTACATGGCTATTCAAATACCTGATATCTAATATTCCTAGGACAAAGTGAAAAGGATTTTATTAATCACTTTTAGAAGTATAGCTAAAGTTTTCATTTTAGTCTATTAGTACCCTTTACATCATCATATTTATTCATCATGATATACTCAAAAGTTTCTACCAGTAGGGAATACCAATATCCAAGGCTCGACAATTACTGTAATCTACTTGCCCGTGGCGAGTAGATTTTAGCCCGGGGTGGCCGCACAACACGGTCTGCACATGCGCAGCGTGCGATTCCGCGTGGCTGGTGAGCAGGGCTTGCCGCCACTTGGCGAGTCCTGCTAATATCTATAAATGTTGAATGTAGTTTGAATATACTAAATATGTCAAAATTTAAAAGTTGGTTGCCTAAAACTAGACCTCTGAATCAACATTTAGTTTCCTACCCAAAAATGGCTTGATTTTTCAGAAGTATTGAGCCCCCCACCCAATGGCACTGAATAAGATTTTTAATTCCTTATTAGTGCCTCTGCTGCATAATCAGTTTTCTGAGGATATATGTACTGCAGCATTTGCCAATGAAAAGCTGAAGCTGGAAGCAAAGAGCTCAGACATTATGGCAGATTTTTGGGTGGTGGTATAAGGTTCTATCCTCCTACTATTAGGTTTAAGCCAAGCCAAAACAAAACCCTCAACCTTATTTATGGTGAATTACTGCAGCAAATTCATGACTATAGCATTGAAAATCCATTTATTGAATTCACTATTGAATTCACTATTTAGAAGTCTTTCTACAAACTAGATCTCATATTTGTCTGGAGATTGTTTATTCAGGATATGCTTTTGCTCATTTTAAAGGTAAATTCGAAAGTGGTATAGCAGAAGGGACAGTTGATCCAAGTCTAAACCCTATTTCATCACTTCGGCTTTCAGTAATACAAAACTCACCAGTCTGGGCAATTCTGAATGAGGTGAGATTTTGTATCCTTTATCCCTGTGGTCACCAACCCGTCAATCACGAGGCGTTCCGGGCCCCCCATTTCCCCTCACCCCCAAGAAGCCCCACTACCTACCTCCAGCGACAATGGAGGTAGTGGCAGCTTCCTGCTGGGTGGACGGAAGTCCTGAGCTGTGTGTCACTTCCGGGGGTTCCGGAAATGTGCTGGCTGCTTCCTTGCCCCAGGTCTGTGGCGTGCCGGGAGCTTACTGGCGGGAGTCCCTAAAGGCGCACGCTGGGACTTCCCTTCTCTACAGAGGAGTGGGGGGAGTCAGCCCGAGAGGGGATGCATGTGCGGAGGCTTCCAGCCCCACAGGGGGCATGAGACAGGGCTTCCCTCCTCTGCGGGGGGGACGGGGGACCCGCAGGAGGAAGTCCTGGGAGGAGGCAGGTGCAGGGGACTCTGTCCCCCCCCTGGCACCCTGTCCTTCCCCTCTTTCCCCCCCGGCACCCTGTCCCGTTTTCCCCACTGGCACCCTGTCCTCTGCCCTCAACTGTAGAACTCTGTCCCCAATGGCACTCTGCATCCTGCTGCAGAACCCTGTTCCCTCTCTCCTCACCCCAGCCAAAGAACCCTGCCCCCACTGGCACCCTGTCCCCTGCCCTAGCACCCTTCCCTAGTACCATGTTCCCTGCTCCCACCAGCACAGTTGGGGCCACATTAGTGAGGCTTGGGGTTTTTTTGGAGGAGTTATTTTTTTGCATCTCACTTGTGTGGCCCCAACTGAATTTTTTGTGGGTTAGTGACCCCTGACTCAAAACAGGTTCCCTGCCCTTCTCATAAATAAAGACAATGCAGAAAATTTTTGTGTTTGACATAGTATTTTATTTAAAAACGAAGCGTGGCCAACAAACTCCCAATTGGGGCCAAGCTCCCATCTGGCCACAGCATCATAACAATCCTGGAACCCTCTTTTCTCCAGACCCTAGATCTGAGCCTATCATACACTGGAACACCTTGCCCTGAGCCCCTCACATACCCCAACTCAAATTCCTGCACCCTCACATCCACAAGCCTATGGCTTGCTTAGTATCTCAACACTGCCCAGCATGGACCCCCCTCCTCGAGCCATAGTCCCCTTCTCTACCTCTTCCTGCATCCAGATTTCCTCCCAGAGCTTGCACCTTTCACTCCTTCCCACACCCAAATCCCTCATTCCCACCCCAGAGCTTACACATTCTGTCTCAACCCAGTGAGGGTATGGCTAGACTGCAGAAGTTTTTCAGGATTCCAGAGATATTCCAGAAAAACTCCTCTGCATCCAGGGATGCGTTTATTCTTCCGCTTTTTTAGTGGAAGAGCAAACATGATCTTTCGGTAACCCCTGTATTCCTCTTTCCACGAGGAATAAGGGGGCTTCCAAAAGAAGGGGTTTTTCTGACATTTGGTCCAGTCTAGACAGACCAAATGTTGGATAAACCTCTTCCTACAGAAGAATTGAAAAAAAAAAAAAAAGCAGCAGTATAAGGGTTGGGGATAGCAAGTGATGGAGAGGAGGAGAATAGAGAGGGCGGGGCTTCAAGGAAGGGGAAAGGTCTTGGGGGAAGGATGGGGTGGTAGACCTTGGCTTGTTCTATCATTTAAAAAATGATACTGGGTGTAAAAAGGTTGGAGACCATTGCTTTATCCCATTTAAAATCAAAACATCAAATATGAGATGTCTGTTAATTGCATCAGTATATTTGAAGCTAAGAATTTTGAATTAATTACAACGTTTTTTCCCTTTTATAAAACTTTAAGAATTAGTGTAATGCACTGAAAATTGTGGATTTTTTAACGTGATTTTTTTTTCAATTCAATTTAGATTCACATTAAGAAAGTCACAACCTGATCAGACTCTGCTTGGAAGAAAAGAGAAAATCTTTTCAAACTTTTCCACATCTTTAATAAGTCACAAATTGGAAATATTGAGCATGCACCTTATTCCAGTTTTCTTTTATTTTTCACTTGAACTCTACCTCTTGTGAAATCTACTGTAGATGAGAGAAGATTGTAAGTAGCCTTTCTTTATCCAACGAGAAGCTGATGCTCCACATTGATAATTCATCTGAGATCTAAGTTGTCCTCCGTTTTTACATGACTGTGCCATCTTATGTTTGCAGAAGCCTGCTACTCTTAATCCATATGTTTTGGTAGTATAGTAATACAGAGAAGTTGTACATATTCTTACATTTCTTGAAGATGAAAAAATATAATTAAATGCATTTTATGAAGGGGGGACTTTTGGAATTCCATTTATTTTGTTACAATAAAACCCTCTTATAGATTATCAGGATATATCTATATATAAAGATATATATATAGAGAGAGATTAAAACATTAAGGATATTTAATTTATTAAAATAATTTGAAAACTACATATTTTTATGCAGTAAAATTTTAAATTGATATAGTGTTTCTAACGGATTGTCTAGCTTAAAGTATCTTTCTACATTTTTCTTTGCCACTGCAAAAATAAAAAAAACCTTGTTTCGATTAAACTGCCATGGTTAAGAAAACTAAATCAAGTTTCTAAATTATCTTTGTACCACAAAACCTATATTGCTCAAAGGCATAAGAATGCCTTAATTACCACAATTCTGAAGAACATTATCCTTGTGAGCTACCATATTCCATTGATTATAAGGCAAAGCCACATAAAAAGCATGTTGAAGAATCTTAATATTTCAGTTTAACATAAATTCTAAATCTGCAAAGATTAAGTCTAATCTGTCACATTTTAAAAAGATTTCGATACCAAACTACCCCATTTTAAAAGCCTTGTAGAAAGTTCCTAAACTTAAATGAATTCATTCTCTGAAAAGAGAAGCATTCCTTATTTTTGTGCTGCATATTTTAAATTTTGTCTTATACCCATTCATTCTGTTCAGTATTTTAAATGAATACATGAAGTTTTTATCAGGAAAAAATAATAGCAATTAGACACCTGTAATTAACTTCATTATAGGTCTCTTGTAAAAAGTTTTTATTTCAGTATTTACCTTATGTGAATGTTGTAGTGACTTGATTTTTTTAAAGGGTGAGTCTTATATAAGTTCCATGGGAATCAATGAAAAGATTTTCTTTGATTTTAGTAAGATCCCGCCCAAAATCAGTTTTCTGCCTTTTGCGCTTCAACGAAAAGAACAATGCTTGTTTAACTGGTGAGCAGCCCAGACACCTGTGTTAGCTGTTTGTGCTGCTACAGCGCTGTTCATAACTGTAATGCCATTTAACAGTTAATTAAAATCGAATAGATTTTTCATCACATCTCAGCAGAGATATGGATAATTATTTTTCCCCAATTGTACAAGGGAATGGTGCCAATAATTTAAACTATAGCTATTTATTAAATTTTGTATCATTACTTAATTTTTAGTTAAATACATGTTTCTGAACATAACATGCACTTTTTTGTAGCCAACTATTGTCTTATCTGTCCATGAAATTAAAGTGATTTATAATAAATTTGCCTGTACCATTATTAGGTGCCTTTCCTCTGAGCAGTGTCTTCTTATGAGCTTATTCCATCAGCCCTGCTGTTCCTAAAGCAATGTTCATATAAGAAACTTTCTATCTGTATAGAAACTTACTCCAAACTCATCACATTTTTGTGGTGCAAGTAGTGTTTTTGTTAGCGCTGTCCCATATTTTTATGAATAACTTTTTTTTCTAGTGGTCAAATTACTGAGTTGAAACTCCTCAGTTGACATCCATTTCCTCCTATTTGATAAACTGATTATTTTAAAAGTATTAATCAATATTCTATTTTGTTGGATCTTTGCTAGCTGGAGCAAGAAATACCCTAGGATACTATGACGGATTTGCATTTTTATTAAATGAATGTGCCACAACGATAAAAGTGAATTTATTATAAATCATTTAGGGAGCAGATAGGTTTTATAGATGAAATTCAGACCTGATGTAATCAAGTAAAAGAATGTTGATTTCCAGAGAGTTTGTCCCTTAAATTAGGAGAAGGTAGAGGAAAAATTAGCTTTACTTTTTGTAGAGAAATATCTCTACATACTAATGCTTTAGACTCTAAAATCTCAAAAATTCTGATTCACAAACCACTCTAAAGTGGTATGCTTTCCTTTTTGGAGATCTACCTATTTATGGTAGAATAAGAGCATTTCCAATATTGCTGGACATTAAGCCAGTTTGTGTTTTGCATTCCCCCATGATTTATGATTAATAGATACACCATATATACTTATATGCAGTCTATCAATCAGAAACAATAGTATCTAACAGAAGAGCTCATCTCAATGTCTTGGATTTACTATAGATTTTAATATCCTTAGGATTTTTTCCACATTTTCATTTTCAGTGACCTTTAAGTTCAGCCTTAAGCACTTCTGTACAGTATTGGAGAATAAAACCTATTGTAGCTTTCCAGTAGATTGAGTGGTATTAGCTTCTTCTGAAGTTATGTAGCTTAAGGAAATGTAAAGCTTTTTTGAAAGAGTTGACATATTTTTGCATTTCCAGACAGCTTAATTTTCTGATCAAGTTAAGTTTTAAATCACCAGATTTGATGCCAGTTAGAGCTCTTTCTTAAAATACTGGCTTTTTTGAACAGATGACCTTTAGCAGGGCCCACAGCAGTTGTGAAGAGTTGGTCTATTCATAGCTAAATTCTGTTTGTCTTGCTAAGCGCTGGTCTACACTAGGGAGTTATTTCAAAATAAGCTGGGTGTCCACACTACACCAAGCCCATTATTTCGAAATAATTATTCTTGTTTTCCATGAGGAATAACTTATTTCAAAATAGCGGGAGTGTGGATGCTTCACTGCTTGTATTTCAAAATAACTACTCCCCAGAGTCATTCAAAGTAATTACTTCCTAGTGCTTCGTGGGGCTCTAAATTGAGGTAGTATGTCCACATTAAGGGAGCCTGCCTTGGACTAATTTTAAGGCTGTAGTGTGGACATGCTATTTTGAAATAGTTATTGTGGGAGTTATTTCAAAATAAGTTATTTTGAAGTAATTTCCTAGTGCAGACATGCCCTAATAGTCTTGTTGAAGATCTTTGTGTGAGTAAGTAATGTAAGCAGGATTTGGCTCCATGTCAAAACATCTTAGATTACAAGTGTGCTTTTGAAAAAACAACTTAGGCTTTCTGCTCTATTAGAGACATAAACCTTTTATTTGCATTAATTGAAAACTATTATTAATAGTCATAGGGATAAATGTTTTTTCTTCTCTACCCATGGTGATTTGGCAAAGTTCAAGGTAGGTAGTAGTAGTAATGGACCAGATTAGAATTCTCATCCCATCATTCCTTTTATTTAGCCTTTTGAAAATTTAGTCTAGAATATCATGAGGGTCTCTTGTAAGATACTGGCTAGGCTTTGACTATGTTGAGAGATTGTTTAGTCTTTTACTAAGACTAGACAGTTTTGTACATTTTTCCTTCACTTTTTTCCCAGCAAGGATAAAATCTCTTCAGTAATTCCTTGATATTTGTGTTGGAAATATCTGCTCCAAAAGGAGTATAGTATTAATCTATATCTTGTGCTTCTAATCTGTGCTTTCCTTTGAAAACAAGAATACAAATTCTTTCTAATACCATTGTTCATGAAATCAAGCGTGTCCTTAAGTTTTAGGTTTCTTATTAACAAGGATCCTTTACAAATTGGACTAAAATTTTTTTTAAAGTATTGTTATGCTCATTCATATTTGCAAGTGTTATAGTTTAATACCAAAACGCTATCCTACTGCTATGCTGCTGCTTTTAGAAATGGAATTTGATTGGTGTGAATACACCAAGAATGTCATTATGTATCATGTTTCTTAATTTGTGTTCTTGAATGGGTTTTTTGTGATTTCTACTGTAAGCATTGAGCTAGAGTTAGCTTAATGTTGAGAACTATGAAACTTTGTTTCAAGGGGACAGATTTTGGTATCTTTACATGACAGGCAGTTATCCTACTTCCATTAATTTTATTGGTGCAGAATCAAGTCCTAATTGAAAAACACCATTACTATTAACTTTAATGGTAGTTAGCATAATCATCACTGGTGCTAAACATTCCTATGATGTAAGGAAGGGTTGTTTTTTTAACAAGTGTTAATTGGTGGCTGCCTGCAGGTCAGGAGCTCTCATTGTGCCAGTTTGCAGCTGATCACAACAGGAATTCCCAGCCCCCCTAGGATCAAAGGTATATTTAGTGCTTTACTTGTTGAAATGGTACATTTTTTCCCTGTTGAGCAGTGTTTGCTGAGATTTCAATAGATAACTTGGAATACATTCTCTTCAAATCTTAACAGTGGTTGATACAGTACTGTAAAATGAACTGCCACCAGATTTAGGTATTTTAAATTAAATGTAGTTTTTTCTTAGTTCAAATTCTGGTAATCAGCTATTGAAGTCTTATTGTAACTAGTTTACTGTTTAATATCTTTTGAAATGAAAATCTGGTGCTTGAGTTTGATACTGAGCGCTACTTTTAGAAAATTGCCATCTTCATTTTCAGGTTCTTTTTGGGGGAAGAGAGGGAGGATGTCTGTGTGTACTCCTGCATTGTGGAATCTAGTACAGTCCTAAAACATTTTCTGGCTAAACTTAATCTGTACACTTCCCCCCCATGTTTTCATTAACCAAACCCACATTAGCCGCTATAATAGATTTTTATAAATTGGCTAGTTTTGTTTAAAACTTGCTGCTATATTTGATACCCTGATATGGGTCATGTCAACTGTGCCTTTCATCAATGTTTCTATGTGCCACAGCTGTCCATGTATATTTGAAATAAAGGCTTTAAAATAAACTGTTTTGTAGTTCTTGTATAAACTGATAAGACTTCTGTCCCTAAGAGACCCAATATGTTACTTTAATAGTGTAGCAATATTTTAAAGTGAGTCCAAATTTCAAACATGAAAAGGCTGTGAAAAAGTTAATCTTTATTACAATACTTCCATTGTGCTAGGCCCTGTCTGAAAATAACACAGTCCCTGTTCCTAAGCTTACATAGACAAGACACATGGTGAAGGGGTGGAATACAAGCAGAATGAACAATTGTCAATTCCACACTTTGGAAGGGTGAGTTTGCTTAGCACTAGATAATGGAAATGTGTGAGGTGGAGAGGGGGAAGGACTTGGAGCAGCCACTCAGAAAAGGGGGAAAATAGTTTATGCTGAATGTGTAGAGGTGCTTGCTATGGGAGTACTTTCTCTCACTCACCATCTCTGCCTTTTTGCACTTGTCAGTAGTTTTCAAACTTTTTTTCTCACAATCTAGTTGATGCCTGTGACCCAGCATAATTGTATCTTTTGACTAGAGTGCAGGCTGAGAAGGGGGGCAGAGGGATTTAAGATGGTGTATGGAGTAAGAATATACGTGATTAGTCACTTCCCCCCTCCCTGGGCTGCCTCTATCAGGAAGAGGGGGAGCTGGCTTAAAAGCCTGTTCCCTCCAGCTCCCTGGGAGGGGGCAGGGCTGCAGCAGCAGCATTCCACCTTTGAAATGTACAAGAATCCATGCTGGGGCTCTTGTACATTTCAAAGCAAAAGCACAGCCTGGAGCCAGTGGGGGACTCTCTACTGGCCCCAGGGATCCATGCAGAGTTTCAATCTTTGAAATGCATTTAAAAGGAAGAACACCAGGGCACTTCTGCCTTTGAAATGTAGCAACAGCCAGGCAGCTTTTGCTACATTTCAAAGCAGGAACACCCTTATGGACTAATTGAATAGTCAATGGAAATTCCATCCACTATTTGATTAGTTGGTTCATATAATTTTAATATCCCTAGTAGGGAAGTGTGGTACAGGGAGCACAGGATGAGTGATGAGGATGAGGTGTTGAGGGTACAGGAAGGGTTTCTACCTTGAGAGGGGTTCAGGTGTGGGACAGAAGATTGTTGGGGCACAGGCTTCCCTCCACTAGCTCCCAGTCAGTGAATCAGTGGGATGGTAAGGCAGGCTTCCTATCTGTCCTGAAATAGTGGACAAGCAGCAGGTCCAGCTCCACAGGCTGCCCAAGTTCTGGCTCCACACACCCATTGGCTGGTTCCTGTTCTGGTTCTAGGCACTGCCAAGCAACAGTGGATGGACTTCAAGAGCCTGCCCTGCTGCTGACTGTTTCTAGGGTACAGTATGGTCTGCAGTGCCAGGACAAGGAGAAAGCTGACCTTAGCACCCCCACTCATCACCCTACAGCAAAGTAGCCCATTCCCTTACTTGCTGCAACCCATACTTTGAAAATCACTGACTTCTGTCTGTATTTTAAGGATACTGACTTGGGTCTTGGTTGAACCTTTCTAGATCCATAATGGTGGGCTCAATTTCACCTCTTATGCAGATGCAGGAACCCTTGCTGTGGCTGACTCCAGCAGCTAGGAGGGGAAGACATGGCTCATGCACTGTACGAACTAAGACCATAGAATATGTGAATAGCTAGAGAATGTGCCTCAGCAGCAGGCATTAAATGTAACTGAACCAAAGAAGCATTCAACATCAGTATACACAATAATACACCAACCACTTTTTCTTCAAAGTGACTTATAATTACCATAATCTGACTACCTCATCCACTAACTTACTTAACAATTCTCACTGATGTTTTTTTATGGGATATTACAAAAAAGTACAGACAGTTTGTCTAGGAATGTACTGCAAAAGTATTCATACACAATTAACATTTTTACTGTTTGTAAATATTTTAATTAAAAATTGCAGTAGACACAAAGCTCTTTACACTTATCTACAAAGACAAAATTTACAACCATTTACAAGATCTCAGCTGTTCAGGCTGCCAGCAGCTAAGAAACTAGACAGATATATGAAGTCCTGTTTTTATTTCACTCTGAACTCATAGAAAGTACAAAGTGTCTTGGTGAAGTTCCATCCCAGTGCTAATGAGAGCACATACAGCAGAATTAAGAGTGCGAATGGATACAAAAGGATAACAGTGTTCTTCAAAAATGGCAATGCTAGAAAAGAAATAAAATTATGATCAGACTGCAAAATTTAAAACCAGCAGTTAGGCGAATTAGTGGACCAAAGCCATAAACTGTTGCATCTAGGACAACCCTGGAGAGAGGCTGCGATGCCAGCATTCTATCAATTTAACAGCTTGGTTAAAAGTGCGTTCGTCAGCCAGCCCTGCCATGCTGATTCTGTAGCCCTTTGCCTAGATATAGAATAGCTTCTACCGGAGTAAAAGAGTAACTGAGATAGATCTGTGTATATTAATAAAGCCAACCTGCTAATGATTTCAGTACATTACTAACTTCTTTAGTCAGAGTCCAAAACTAATATGGGTCTTGAGGTTTGCTAGTATAATACAATGGCCAGCATCAATTAGTAATCTCTTGTGCAGTGTTTTAACACCACATAAATCTTTCAAGCATAAACATTAATCCAGTTTGGACACTTAGTTAAGGGAATACCTAGCATGCTTGGCAAAGGATTACAAATTAACTCCAAGGACAGAGGCAATATTAGGTTTAGAAAGAAACAGGGGAAAAAGCTATGTTCAGAAAAACGTTAATGGAATATGGATGAATCTGCCCAGGGAGCATGTGGAACTGCTTCATTATACAGTGAATACTAGAAGACATCTGTCTAGAAGGGATAGTTTAAAAGTAAATCCACACTGAATTTTTCTACTTCTGTTAAGAGTAGGAATATAAAATTTTGATTAACTGACTAATCAAATATTCAATGCCATTTGCATCAACTATTCAATTAGTTAAGGGCACCTCTGCCTTTGAAGTGCAGCAAAGCTCAGGGCTGTTGCTACACTTCAAAGGCAAAAGCGCTGCAGGGGGCATGAGGTCAGAGGGGGACTCAAGCAGTCCCCTACACTCCCTGCAGCACTGCATGGAGCCCAGGGTCAGCTGGGTAGTCCCCACCTCACCCAAGCGCCACACGGTGCTGCCAGTGTCAGACTCCACATGGTGTTTCAAAGCAGCAGCGCCGTATGGGCTGACCCCGGGCTCCATGCAACACTACCACTTTGAAGTGTCATATGCAGCCCCAGGCCAGCTGGGGATGGCCCGGACTGCTTGTGGTATTTCAAAGCCACAGCGCCGTCACTTTGGAGCACTCCCACCTCTTCCACACCCCCTGTTCTTTCTAGTAGAGGCAGCAAGGCAGGGAAGCAACTAGTCGACTAGTTATCATACCTAGTTAAGAGATGATCATTACATACTTATGAGTTCACAAATTAGAGTAGTTGTTTTAGAAATTACTTACCACTGTACCCTAGAAATGTTACATAGATATAATAACCAATTGCAATCAGCCATACTGTATTCCCAATAAAATAGCCCACAAATGAGGTTGATGAGATAACATCTGTAAGAGAGAAGACAGTTGCTCTCAGTTACCTGCCTGATGCCCTACACCATAGCAAAAAGCATGGAAAAAGATGCTTTACTCACAATTGATGAAAAACAGTTGGATAAAATGCAAAATGACTAGAAGTGGATAGAAAGCATTCAGATGAACATCGAAAGCATATCCCCATTCCACCTCATAGTCTCTGCTCTGTTGCTTTACCAAGTACTTATTAGAAATAAACCTATTTGGAAAAAAATAAAGTTGTGAAAAATTTTGCACCTTCATATTTTCTAAAGTTATAACGTTGATTTGACATCACCACTGGTAATTAAAGTAATTGGAAAAAAACAAATCTTTTCCATTTAATTCATAACTACAGTGCTTTCAAACATGTCTGGAGAATTGTTTCCCTAAGATGTAAAGAAAGCATAGTAGCCTACAAAAAAAGACAATGCTGACGAGCCTTTTGTTAGCCCATCTCTCTCTCAGAAGTAGTTATACTCTTTGGTGCTTAGTAGAAAGTGCAAACATTGTGCACAGGAGGGCAGCAGCTTCCTTTTGCAAAGATTGCTGGTGTAATTACAAGATACTGAAGAACTATCAGTTGTCCAAGCACTGACTTCCCAAAAAAGGCTAGGCCTAGCCTACATATTCCAGTTTCTTTTAAAAAGATATCTTGATTGCATTCAATTTTACAGACAGAAGGCACCCAAGTTACCTCATTTAATATAAATGTCTCACCACCAAAAAGTCTACAAAATACTTAATATGGATTTTTGATATGAGCATGAAATTATTTGCTGCATCCAAATATAAAGGAGGGCAGACGTGGTTTCTGGTTGTAAAATTACCCACCAACTCCATAGCTTAACCTAATTTTCCTAGGCAAATTTCCACTGCATGATGGAGTGGGGAGCAAGTAAAGGGGCCTGTTTCCCCTCACACCATAGAGAAATGTAGTGGGAAAGAACCTATCTGCTTGCTGTATGTCATCTACCTCATCCATTTTATTGTGGCTCAAGGGAGAGAATTAAGTTCCCCTCCCAATACCATACAGGGCACCATGGATAACGAAGAAAAGTGACTACCACTCAGTGCAGGTGTCCCAAAGGGAAGGGTTTGGGTAAAAAGGAAGTTTCTCAACTACTTTCCCAGGCTCCTGCAATGGTCTGAAGAACAAGGGAACCCACCCACTTCTCTGAAAGACATACTCTTCCCAGGCCTGGAAAAGAGCCTGCATATGAACTCTTTCCAGAACAGGGCATAATACTGATGTCATGATCTGGCAGGAGACAAAAAGTGATAGTGACCGCAGGAGCAGAGAAGCCGACAAATGCATAAACAGTTATCGTCACCTCAGGAATTACTTGTGACAATAGCTAAAACGGTTCAGTAGAAGAGTGGGTTGATTTTACAGTGTCCCATTATACAATGAGAATACCAAACAAGTAACCACATGTTTACAAGAATGTGATTTATTAAAGCCCAACAAAGTAATTAAAAAAAAAATGTCTTGATCCCTCTAGCATTGTTGAAGACCAACTCTGCAAGAAAATATAGGGCAGCGTACAAATGACAAATTTCCTTTAAGTTAACCGGTTTTTGCAGGAGGAGGTCAAGCGAAGTACACATTTACTAGTGTTCTTTCCCAATAATGGCACTCTATTCACAACCAATGAAAACTCTTAATCCTCTCGTCTGAGCAAAGTCATATAGTTTAAAGTACAATGCCTCAGCAGCAGGGAAATTTCAACTGCCCTATAGCAATGTACAACTTCGTTTTAGATGGAATTATTTACTTACCACATTAAAGTTGATATTAGAAGGCCAACACCCACACAGTCAATAAACACAACCCAAAGAAGAAGCTTTATCATTTCAAAAAATCCCATATCCAGCACAAATCCAAATCCTATTGTGGACACTGGAGAGGGGAGGAGGAAAAGGAGAGAGATTAATCCTTCCAATCTGGAAAAATGCTGCCTTACTATACAATGCCAATCCTTCACAACTTTGAATAAGAGCAATATGCAGACCAGAAGACACATTGCTTTCAGTTACACAAAACCACATGATAGTGTATTGTCCTTAACAAGAGCATTCAGATTTCCAGTCCATTTTAGTTGAATGAAAGTGCAGTATACAAAAGACAGTTTATGGACTTCCTTTAGCAGTTTCAGGAAAATGTCCATGAAACACAAAAGGATCTAGAAAATATTTCCCATGCAACCACAAGAACATTAGAATTTCAGAAGTAACAGCTCTGATATGACTGCAGATATTGTGCTGTGTCAAAAATGGACTGAGTGTGATGTTTCCCCTCTTGCTTTTTAAAAGAGCAACAGAACAGAAATTTGCCTGAAGTACACAATGTCTTATTATGGTTTTGGTCATTAGTGTTATTTATTATTTGTATTATAAAAGTACCTAGGATCCCTAGTTGTAAACCACAACCCCAGTGTGCTAGGTGCCATACAGTGAGTCTCTGCCCCAAGGGGCTTACAAGCTAAGTATCAGATAAGAGACAGCAAATAGATAAAAACAGGCGGAGTCTACAATGAGACAATAGTGAAGGTATAGGGAGGTTGAACGAGAGATGATTGGTAGATTAGGGACTCACCATGAAGAGCCTCAAAAGTGATCACAAGCAGCTTATGTTTGATGTGATAGCAAAGAGACAGCCAGTGGAGGGATTTGAAGAGAGAAGTGGGTGACATGGTCAAATTGCAGGCTTTGAAAATGATCTTTTCAGCAGCATTATGAATGGATAGGCATGAGACAAGACTGTATTTGTCAAGGACAGAGACGATGTTACAGTAATTGAAACATGAGATGATGACATCTTTGACAAGTTTTAGCTGTGTGGATGGATAAGAAAGGCCTATCCTTAGACCTAGTGAAAGATCTGAGTCAAGATGATATCTGGGTTATATTTCTGAATGACAGTCATGATAGTGAGGTTTTCCCCAGTCAGGAGGTAGTAGGAGGGAATAGGCAGATTGAAAATTAGGAGCTCTGTTTTAATCATGCTTAGCTTGAGCTGGCAGATAGATATCTATGAGGGATGTCAGACACACAATTCAAGATTTTAGTTTGAACAGAAAGACTGCTTGGGGGTAGAAAGGTAGATCTGTGAGCTGTCAGCATATTTGTGTTTGTGGATAAGATGACCCACAGATAAGGTGTAGAGGGAGACAGAATGGGACTAAGGACAGAGTTCTTGTAAGGGGTACTTTGCATGTAATGGGTTCAACATTAGTGACTGTCTTTTTGTTCTATGCTTGCACATCCCATTTTCTAATCATACAAATATTAAATTATTTTTAAAATAAAAGAATACTCATTCATTCATGAGGTTGTCTTCCTTTGACAATTACTGAAACCCATACAAGTATCAGAGGGGTAGCTGTGTTAGTCTGAATCCGCATAAACTGAATCTGCATAAACAATGAGAAGTCCTGTGTCACCTTATAGACTAACAGATTTATTGGCGCATAAGCTTTCATGGGCAAAGACCCACTTCATCAGAGACATGTCATGCATCTGACAAAGTGGATCCTTGCCCCAGAAAGCTTACGCTCCAATAAATCTGTTAGTCTATAAGGTGACACAGGACTTCTCATTGTTTATGTTGAAACCCATGCAGTTTCAAAACACATAACAGAGGCAAGACTCGATTATAATAAATATAAATAATCTTAGAGGATTCTAGATACAGCCAGCCGATTTACCCTGGTTCTCTAATTCCTAATGATTACTGTATCCTTTGATTTAAAGAGCTCTTCAGCTTTTCCATTCTGATTAAGGGCCTCTACAATAAAAGACCCAGAGTGCTAAAAAAATCCTGCAAAGGTACATTCCAGCAATTGTATTGAGAAGAGAAAAAACTCTTCTATATTAGGTACATAAATAGCCATTTTCACTGTAATATTTTCGCGCACAAACTTTTTAATGTGTTTATTCTCACAACGCTCATGTAAGCTTGAGAACTACTAATAACCACATTTTACAGATGGAGAAGTAATGCACAGGGAGATGAAATGAGTTGCCCACGGTTACACAAAGTCTATGGCAGAGCAAGAACCTGAACCCAGGCTTCATTAATCTTAGGCTAGTGCCCAATTCTTCCTCTTTGCCCACCTCATTTTTGCTGATCACGGAAACTGACACTCACCACACAGCCAGATACTCAGTAACACCAAGAAAGCAGGATCATCTCTTGCCCACTGGTCCTTTGTTTGTTTCCGGTAGTGAAAGTTTCTATAAACTTTCTGTGGTGAAGTGAACAGGTAAAGCATCTGCCAAACAGCAAACTCAAAGTCCATCTGTCGGAAGTGAAAGAGCCTCCTCAGGTATTTATATCGTTTTGCACCAGCCGTATGTCTTGCTGCATCCCTGGAGTTTAAGGCACCATTACCCTGGTTTTGGGAGGTGGTCGGCAACATTTTTCTGAAAGATTTTAAAAAATAAAATTAATGTATTTTTCATAATCTGAAATGATAGCAGAGGTAAATTACAACCATTTTAAATTATGTAGTGTTAATTATGGCATTTAGATACACCGTACAACTGATTTGGAAGGATAATCAGGAAAGTACCAGCAAAAGTGAACATGCAGAACTGTAGGCTAGCTCCTTTCAAAATGTGTCTATGTGCGTTATTTTTAGGCAGCAGAAAGTTGAATTATTTAATGTATTTATACAGCACGATTTAGAGATCGGCATCAATCCTGGTGTGTAAATACTACATAAATTAAAATGCCAATCTACCATTAATTCACTGTGTGGACTTTTGACTCTATGCAACCTCTCTGTCTCTTCCCTTTCCATGTGTAACACAAATACTTACTTACCTACTACATTGGGGTGCTAAGACAATCTTTGTACAACACCATGGTAACAGAGCACTCTACGAGTACCAAATATAAAGACACGTTTTTACAATTCCCCTTAAAAGTTTTAATGTTCAAGATATTAAAATTTACACTCCATTAATTATTTCAGATAAAAATTCATGGTGCCCCACTCCTCAAAGAAACATAGGCATGTACTTTTGGTCTGGAAGCAGACACCTGTCTGCTTAGGCTTCAAAGCCATGAACCTTCTCCCCATCTAAGCCCTTTTATGCAATAAACAAAACATAAGGAAGACAAGATAACAGGGTGTCCCCTTATAAACTTCAGCCCAGTGGATAGGGCACTTACCCAGGCTGTGAGGGAATTCTGAATCAAGGGTTTCATTTGCCTGAGGTGAGAACTCAAGTCTCTCATGTTTCAGGAGAGTGCCCATAACACTTATTATTGGGTACTCTGGAGTGGATCTCTTAATCTGTCCTGTTGAAACTTCAACTTTGTTTGAATAATTTATCATTGGAAAAGGGTCTTGAACTCACACCTGTAAATCATAGTTTAAGGGCCTGAAAGGACCACCAAATAGTTTAGTTCAACCTTCTGTATTCCACAGGCCACCAACACATCCAGAACCACAGGCTAAACCCAACAACCAAAATATGGCTGCCTCTTCTGAGAATACTAGACTATGACATGTCCCAGGCAGAGAACAGGAGGGACTAAAGCTAGGTCCACACTGGCACTGCCGTTGGCAAAACTTTGTCAATCAAACTTTTGTTGGACAAGACAGTGAAAAATGTGTAACCCCAACCGACTTATGTTTGGCAGGCAGAAGTGCCAGTGTGGTCAGGGCCAGGTCAGTGGGGGGAGAAGGGGCGCTCACCTGCTCACACAGCGACTGCCACTTGCTGGGGGTGGCAGCTGCACCGCCCGAGACAGCCTGAGGCCGCTGCCACGGCAGGCAAGTGCACCGCCCTAGCAAGGGATCCCCGCGGTCGCTGCCAATCCGACCTGGGGGCGCGTCCTGCCCAGCCCCCAACAGCGGAGACAGACCCGGAGCAGGAAGGAGAGGAAATGCTCCACTGACGCGGGTTCGAGTCCCTGCCCCCCCCCCACCCCCACCTGAGCCGCTGCCCCCGGAGTAGGGGCGGGGCCGCCCTCAGCTCCCGTCTCCCGGGCAACAACCCTTTGAGGCCCGCGCGTGGGGCGGAGGGCCCCCGCCCCCCACATGGCTCCCGCGGGGTGCAGTGATCCCTGCGCGTGCCTCGAGCCGCGGCGCGCGCGTGGGGCGTCAGCGGTTGGTGGCGCAGGCGGGACCCCCGGGCCGCCCTCGCCAGGCCCCGCGCGCGCGCGCGTTCTGCAGCTCCGCGTGCCCTGGCGGCGCGGACTCTCCCCTCCCTCCCCGCTGCCGCTCACCTGCCGCTCCGGCCCCGCCCCTCCCAGCCACACCGCGCGAGGGTCTCCCGGGCCCGCCCGCGCGCACCCTCCGCAAACTCCAGCTGCTTCCGGCAACGTAGCGGGGCACGTGGCCTCCTGACACGGGTCGTGACCCTGCGGCGCGGTGCATGCTGGGTACGGCAGTTCCTGTCCGGGCGGGACCGGCCCGGGTGAAAGGGCAACAAGATGGCGGCGGCCCGCCGGGCGAGGAAGTAGGCGCGGGCGCGTTGCTAGGATGCCCAAGTACTACGAGGAGAAGGAGGAGGACGGGCGGGCCTGTGCGGGGTTGCGGGAGGACCTGCGCCAGTGCCTGCTCGAGTCCCCCTGCCTCGTCCAGGTAGGGCGGCCGGGGCAGGGCCGGCGCCCCGCGGTGCAGCAGGGGGAGGGCGCCTCGCGTTACCGTCTGGTTTTACCAGCAGCAGCAGCTCGCGCGGCTCGTTCGAAAGGGGCGCGTGGGCAGCGTCACAACCAGGCGTTCTGACCAGCCCCCGGGGCGCGTGGGCAGCGTCACAACCAGGCGTTCTGACCAGCCCCCGGGGCGCGTGGGCGGCGTCATAATCAGGCGTTCTGAGCAGCCCCCGGGGACTAAGGGGTTAACCCAGGTACCCAGCAAAGGTGTCTGCTGCTCGGGCAATCGGCCAGTAACAAGGCAGGTAGAAGAGTGATAGAAATGGAGCCGTGTTAGTCTGGTGCAGCTGAAACAAAAGACAGGACTGTGTAGCACTTTAAGATGGTTGATTAGGTGATGAGCTTTCATGGGCCAGACCCACTTCCTCCGATCAAATAGTGGAAGAAAATTGTCAGAACCAGATATACCAAAGAATACAATTTAAAAAATGAACATACATGAAAAGGACAAATTTCAGAACAGAAGGGAGATGGGGGGGGGGGGAGGTAAAGGCAGGTAGGAATTTCAAACTGGGACGGGGGGTGGGGAGGTGTTCTCTCTCTCTCTCTCCTTTGTTTGAGAGCAGAGCAGTTTCTCCCAGGTATTGAGATGGGAAACCCCTCTCTCTCTCTCTCTCTCTCTCCAAGAAGGGACTTCTTAACATGTAAGTAGAGAAAAGTTCACCAGGGTTTGGAAATCATGTCTGAGCTGGTTAATTGTTCTCTTTTGTAACTAAAGATTACAGCCCAGGGGCTTTCCCTGAGTATCTATATCAAATGGTGGCTCTTTCCATCTAGTCCATTTAACATGCTTGCAACTGTTGTTTTGCTTTGACAATAAAAGATTGGGGTTTTTTTATTCTAATTAACTGGTATTGGTTGATTCTTGTTTCCTGGAAGGTCTGTCTGTGTGTATCATTGAATCATAGAGCTGGAAGAGACCTTAGAAGGTCATCAAGTCTAGCCCCCAGCCCTAGGTAGGACAAATCCCAACTAAATCAACCCAGCCAGGGCTTTGTCAAGTCAAGACTAAAAAATTTCTAGGGATGGAGACTCCACTACTTCCCTAGGTAACCCATTCCAGTGCTTCACAACCCTCCTAGTGAAATAGTTTTTCCTAATATCCAACCTGGATCTCTCCCGCCACAACTTGAGACCATTGTTCCTTGTTCTGCCATCCGTCACTACTGAGAACAGCCTTTCTCCAGCCTCTTTGAAACATCCCTTCAGGAAGTTGAAGGCTGCTATCAAATCCCCCCTCACTCTTCTCTTCTGCAGACTAATCAGACCCAACTCTCTCAGTCTAACATTGTAGGATTAGCTCCAGCCCCCTAATCATTTTGGTTGCCCTCCACTGGACCCTCTCCAATGCATCCACATCCTCTTTGTAGTGGGGGGGGAGCCCAGAACTGAACACAGTACTCCAGATGTGGCCTCACCAGAGCCCAATAAAGGGGAATAATCACATCTCTGGATCTGCTGGCAATGCTCCTCTTAATGCAACCTAGTATGCCATTAGCATTGACTCATATCCAGCTTCTCATCCACTGTAATCCCCAGGTAATCCACTGTAAATCCCAGTTTTCTGTAACAATGCTTGGGATTCTTCCATCCCAAGTGCAGGACTCTACACTTGTCCTTGTTGAACCTCATCGTATTTCTTATGGCCCAATCCTCCAATTTGTCTAAGTCACTCTGGACCCTGTCTCTGCCCTCGAGTTTATCTACCTCTCCTCCTATCTTAGTGTCATCTGCAAACTTGCTGAGGGTGCAGTCCATCCCCTCATCCAGGTCATTAATAAAGGTATTGAACAAAACCGGTCCTAAAACCGAACCTTGGGGCACTCTGCTAGAAACTGACTGCCATCCTGACATCGAGCCGTTGATCACTACCTGCTGGGTCCGACCTTATAGCCAGCGTTCTATCCATCTTACCATCCATTTATCCAATCCACATTCCCTTAACTTGCTGGCAAGAATATTGTGGGAGACCGTATCAAAAGCCTTGCTCTAAAGTCAAGGTATATCGCATCCCCTGACTTTCCCATGTCTACAGAGCCAGTTACCTCATCTTAGAAGCTAATCAGATTGGTCAGGCATGATTTGCCCTTGCCAGCTCTCCTGGACTCCTTTCCCCTTCATCCCAGGAAATCCTGCCCATCAGGTCTCTGAGGGAGTAAAAAAATCTGCTTTTCTGAAGTCCAAGGTGTGTATTTTACTACTCTCTTTTCTTCCTTTGGTCATGATCCTGAAATCTATCATCTCATGATCACTGCTTTCAAGGTTGTCACCTACCTCTGCTTCCCCTATTAGTTCCTCCCTGTTTGTGAGCAGAAGGTCAAGCTGCGCACAGCCCCTGGTCGAATCCTTCAGCACATGTACCGAGAAGTTGTCCCAAACATTCTCCAAAAACTTCCTGGATTGCCTGTGCAATGCCATATTCGTCTCCCAACAGATGTCAGGTTGATTAAAGCCCCCATGAGAACCAGGGCCTGCAATCTGGAAGCTTCTCTCAGTTGTCTGAAGAAAGCCTTATCTACCTCATCCACCTGATTCGGTGGCCTGTAGCAAACACCAACCACAACATCACGGCTGTTGTTTGTACCTCTAAACTTAACCCATGGACTCTCAACAGGCTTTTCTCCCTCTATATACTGGAGTTCTGAGCAATCATAGTGCTCTCTTACATACAGTGCAACTCCTCCCCCTTTCCCCCCTGTCTGTTCTTCCTG
This sequence comes from Pelodiscus sinensis, assembly GCF_049634645.1. NCBI lineage: Eukaryota > Metazoa > Chordata > Testudines > Trionychidae > Pelodiscus > Pelodiscus sinensis. Next base: position 228,823,027 of record NC_134711.1, on the reverse strand, counting down.
AACAGTTTATATCATTCCATGACAGTGCTCCAGTCATGCGAGTCATCCCAGCAAGTCTGTTATCCCAATTAAATCATATTTCTTGGACTGGGTCAGGGCCTCCAATTCTTCCTGTTTGTTACGCAGGCTTCTCGCATTGGTGTACAAACACCTGAGAGAACCAGTTGATCACCCTACCTTCTCCATTCGAATCGGGTCCTCCTTTGTTGCTTGTTCCTCTTTGCATTTCTTACCAGTATCCGACTTTCCCACTCCACTCAGGGTTTTGGTCACCGTCCCCCAACGAACCTGGTTTAAAGCCCTCCTCACTAAGTTTGCAAGCCTGCCAGCAAAGATGCTCCTTCCTCTCTTGGTTAGGTGGATCCCATATCTTCCTAACAATCCTTGTGCCTGGAACAGAGTCCCATGGTCGAAGAAACCAAAGCCCTCTCTCTGACACCACCTGTGCAACCACACATTTACTTCCTCAATTCGACGATCCCTGCCCAGTCCTTTCCGTTCAACAGGGAGGATGGACGAGAACACCACTTGCACGCCGAATTCTTTGATCCTTCTTCCCAGTGCTACATAACCTGCAGTAACCCGCTCAAGGTCATTCTTGGTTGTATCGTTAGTTCCCACATGGAGAAGCAGGAAGGGGTAGCGATCCAAAGGTTTGATCAGTTTTGTAAGCTTTTCAGTCACATCCTGAATTCCAGCTCTTGGTAAGCAGCACACCTCTCGAGATTCCAGGTCCGGATGGCAGATGGATAGCTCAGTCCCTCTTAGAAGGGAGTCCCTGACCACCGCCACCTGTCATCTTCTTTTGGGAGTGATGGTCATGGAACCCCCATTCCTAGGACTATGAATCCCATGCCTTCCAGTAGATGGTGTTCCCTTCCAATTTCTTCCTGGTGAGGTCCCTTCCAAAGCATTCACCACCGCAGAGCTAAGGGGTCAGCTACCAGAGACTGCAGCTTGTTTTTCTATTTTCTTTTTCAAGCTCTTTTGGGGGGAAGAGCTTGGGGTACTCCTGGGATTGGTTTCAAGTGTCCACCCCTATTTTGTGTGTGTGTGTGTGTGTGTGTGTGTGTGTGTGTGTGTGTGTGTGTGTGTGTGTGAATTTTGGGGATCAAAATTTGATGGTGGCAGCAGGTTCCCCAAAATCTGGGTATTAGGATTTGGGGGGGAAGTTTTTGTAACCAGTGCCTGTAGAGGCAGGGGTTGGAGCACTCTTTAAGGCCCCAACTCCTGCATTCATAGTGCCAGAGTGAGGAATAGGCTTGACAGCGACTTGCCTGTTGTGCCCTGGCTGCAGCGCAAGTGTGGCATTTCTCTTCGCTCCAGCCTGCGTGTAACGATGCGCTGCAAATGAGATGGGAAGCAGGTTCCCACTAAGATCAGCCTGTGGCGCGTTTACATTTTTATGCCTGATTTCATAAGCAAGTTGTTGAGGTAAAATTTGGGGGTACACAAGACAAATCAGACTCCTGAAAGGGGTGTGGAAAAGTGGCAAGCCACAGGCTTTGCTGATCAGGGGGTTCTCTCTGTGGTTGGACCAAGTAAACACCACCATCCTCTATCCCATACCACCCAGACCCTCCACACCTCTACCCCACTGCTGCATCCTTCCTCTTGTCCAGGCCCTACACTCCCACCCCACTCCTGTACTCTATCTGCCATCCAAATCCTGCACCCTCCCTTCTGGCCAGACCACACACTTTCACCCGCAGCCTGCTACTGCATCCTGCTTCCCACCCAGTCACCACACCTGCACTCTGCCTCTTGCCCACAACCCCCACTTCCAGCCCACTTCTGCATCCTGTGTCCCAACCAAATTTCACACCTTCCCACCCAGAACCTCCCACCTGCTTCTTGGCAGCTCTCCACTCCAGCCCTGAACATCAGTGCCTCTCCCCACCCCCTTCCTTCTGGGGCTGGGGTTTAAGAGGAGTGTCTTTTTTTTTTTTCTTTCTCAGTTGGAGATGAGGGGTTTTGAGGGCCAGGTCTGTGAGGGTGTTACAGGTCCTGGGGCGCGAGCACCGCCCTGGCCTGGGCGGAGCCCAGCGAGCCCCCTCCACCTGTCTCTGTTTTTCTCTGGGGCGTCCCTATGGGCGTGAGCTCCCGGGACCTAGGCCGAGGACAGGGCCCAGCGAGCCCTCTTCCTGTCCAGCTTATGAGACCGCAGGGTCTCCGGGGTCCTTAGCCCCTCTTCGGAAGTCCTGAGCGGGTCCTACACCGCTACTAACGCTGAGGGAGGTGGGAGTTTAGGGGGACCCGGGCCCTCCCTCACCACCAGGTCCCAACCCGGGGCCCTAAGGGTGGGGTTTCCTCGCCCCAACCCGGCTGACGGGGATCCAACCCGAAGCTTGCCAGCCCACGGGCGCCAAAAGCGCTCTGCCCTGAGTTGCTTCCTCATCTGCCTGCCTGACCCTGTTCGTGGGGAAGTCCCCCGGGTCCTACCATCGTTTTGGCTTCTGGTTCCGGCCGGGTGGGATTGCTGCCTCCCAGGCTCCTTGGAAGCCCCTCTGGCCAGGGCGTCAGGGAGGCTCCTTGACCGCTACGGTGAGGGTCCGCTCCCCCACGCTCTCCTGGGCCTGGTTTAAATGGCCCACCATCGGACGTCACGGGGCGTCGCTTCACCCCTCTCACATCCTCCAATCCGGCGCACGCCGGTCATGCACCAAGCAGCTGTCCCTGCAGGCCATGGCCACCTGACGGAAGTGCGGTCCTAAAATCTGCCGTCCCGCTGCCTTGCCGGCGGCCGCTTCTCAGCCAGCTGGTCATCCTGGTGGTTCCCGACCTCGGTGTGGGCTTTGGCAAGCCCGTCACAGACGGTTATGTGCTTTTTGGGGGTTGTTTTTGTTTCTGACTTGTTTGTAGCCCCTGGCTGACTTTTCTGTGGGTTAGTGCAGAGATATAAGCAACTAGTTGACTTTCTGATAAGGCAAGGGTGGGCAATAATTTTAGATGGGGGGGGGGCACTTCACTAATTTTTGAAAAGATCTCAGGCCACCCCAGAAGGGGTGGGGTCAAGACATTTCCATGCTGTCCCTCCCACTGACCCTGATTGGCCTGAGGTAGGGGAGCACTTGAAGTCTTTGCCCCCCATCCTTCCCTGCCTAGCGAGAACTGCCAGATGTACTGAAAAGCTAGCAGTTCCTCCAGGCACCTGCCCTCTTGCAGGGCAGGAGGAGACTTCGCTAGCTGTGTCCAACCCAGGCCATCAGGGTCTGGGGTCAGGAGGAGCATGCAAAGTCTCTCACTCCCTGCTTCCACCCTGCAAGGGGTGTGTGGCGCTTGCAGGGCGGGGGCAGGGAGCAAGAAACTTGCACGCTCCTCCCGATATCAGATAGTGGCAGCAAGGTGGGAGGCAGCGGGGCGGGAGGGGAAAGAGCAGGGTACTTAAGAGGCAGCACTGCATGCAGCCTGGAGTCAGCTGAGGACTCCCCAGCTGACTCCGGGCTTCACATGGCTGCCAGCTTAGAAATGTACAAGAGTCCCCAGTGGGGGCTCTTGTGCATTTCAGAGAAGAAGCACAGCATTGAGTCTGGGGCTAGCACGGGACTCTGAGTCCCCCGCTGACCCTAAGCTCCACGCGGTGTCCCAACTGTGAAGTGCACATGAACCCCCCCCACTGGGGCTCTTGTATATTTCAGAGATGGAACGCAGAAGTGCTTATTGACTAGTCGAGTAGTCAATGGAAATTCCATCTAGTACTAGACTAGCAAATTAATCGCTACTTAACATCCTTAATGGAGACTGAAAAAACTTTCATCCCCTAAATATGGCCCTATCAGTTAGGATTCAAGCATATTAGCAGGATATTATATGGAAGCATGGTCTGCTGTTGCCTGTTATGTATTGTGTAGATAAGCAGAAAACTTTTGTCTCCAAGGTTATGTCTAGACTGCAAGCCTCTTTCGAAAAAGAGCGTCTAGACTGCAAGCGGAACTTTCGAAAAAGCAAGCCGCTTTTTCGAAAGAGCACCCACGCAGTCTGGATGCTCTCTTTCGAAAAACCTGTGTGCATTCAAGAACGCCTTTTTTCGAAAGAGCACTTTCGAAAAAAGGCGTTCTTCCTCGTGAAATTAGGTTTACCGCCGTCGAAAGAAAAGCCGCGTTCTTTTGATTTAATTTCAAAAGAACGCGGCTGCAGTCTAGACGCTGGTGAAGTTTTTTTCGAAAAAAGGCTCTTTTTTTCGAAAAAAAACCCTGAGTCTGGACACAGCCCAAGACTGTCTAATTGACACCTTTCACCAGCACAATTAACACTGTTCTGGGTTTTTTGGTCTTTTGGTGGTGATAACTTGCTTTTAGTTTTATATTAAGTACACCTTGAATAAATCTAAATACCCCCAAAAGATGTGTATCCAGTTAGACAATTATTCATTTTACTGGTAGAAGCATGTGTCTTGGGAGGAGGGAGAAGAGAAAATTATCATCTGGACTTTCACAACTCTCATCACCATTTACGTGGATCTTACTACAGCAAACAACCCAAGTTAAAAGATCTTGGACAGAGTTTCAACTGTGTGCATAGAACTTTTTAAAGGTATTTTGTCTGTAGTATCCTTTCCACTGAAAAATACACTGGATTCTTATGTTGTTATATTTCATGTGACAGGAAGGAAAAAGCCCCAGACAATGCTTGAAGGAAGGACACTGCAGAAATTTGCAGGTTTCATTTTTTGAGTGCAAAAGGTCAATGGTAAGTGGTTTGATTGTTTTTCTAGCCTTTTTTTACTTTTTTCTTTTCTAAAAAAATCTGACATGCAAGAAGACACCATCAAAATTATTCAAATTGGCATTACTAAGTAGAATAGCTCCTTCTCTGTCATAATTGTAATTGGAAACTCATTAAAGGATAATTTTACTATGGCAATAGACTTCTGCTTTCCACTTGAAGTTTTGTAGTTTTAATGTAATGTACTTAGGTAATAATTAATATCTCATGTAGGGATATTAAATTTAGATAAATGAATGAATTGAACCTACAAGGCTACCTCTGCTTTTGAACTGTAGCAAGAGCCCTGCCCAGCTCTTGCTACACTTGAAAAGCAGAAGCGCTGCAGGGAGTGCAGGGCCAGCGGAGGACTGGCCCCACACTTTCTGTAGTGCCTGAACCTTAATGTAGAGGAGGCCGCTGGGGCTCTTGTATATTTCAAAAGATGGCCCTACGCTTCCTGCAAGGCTCTTGTACATTTTAAAAGCAGAATCAGAGCAGAACTGGTGCGAGCAGAGATTGTTTCAGTCCCTGCTTGCACCATTTCCTGCTGTGTCTCTACTTTCCCTGTCCCCTGCGGAGACGGTGCTGTGGGAACTGGCTTTTAAGCCAGCTCCCCCGTAGGACTGGTTCCTGCTTTCCCCCCTCTCTCCCTTGTGCCTCTGATAGAGGCAGCAAGGGGGGAAGCTACTAGTCGCGTCACTCGTCAACTAGCCAATAAGCTTATGCTTATCAGATAGTCGACTAGTCGCTTATGTCCCATATCTCATGAAAGCGTATACCCTAATACATTTGTTAGTCCTTAAAATGCCATCAACCTCCTTGTTGTTTTTGCTGAAACAGATTAATATAGCTGTCCCGTTAAAACTAAATGATTGTTACTTTAAGGAGATGTAAATCAGGTTTATGATTATCAGATTCTCCTTTGGGAAGCTAGTGCTGAAGTACCACAGTGAGATGCCTATTATAAACGTGTTTAGTGTTTAGAATTTATTTATAATTCTAATGCCTATTTTAACAATAGTAATACATTGATGAGCCAGACTGATTTCAACTACGTCAATGTTCAACTGAGATATGAAATTGGTCCTATCTGAGTTTCTCTTCCTAAACATGGCAACGATATGGTTATTGGTGTAGTATGGTCCATCTTTTAGGTTTATCTAACTTTTTCTACTGAGGTAGCAGTGAATTCTAGTTAATGAGATTAGGGAGGCGAACAAGTACACAATTAACTGATGCGCCAGGACTCATTGGTTAATCCTAATGTTTATATCTTCCCCCACATCCTTCGCCCCGACTGCCTTTGTATCAGAAGCGGGGGAGGGAGTGGTGAATGTGGGGAGCCAGCTTTTAAACCGGCTTCCCGTGCATACCAGGTCCTGTGGAACCGCCTGCTGCATCTGATATAGAGGCAGCGGGGGTGGAGAGGGCAGGCAAGAGCCAGTACGCACAGAAATCCAGCTTTTAAACTGGCTCCCTGCTCATGTCTGCTCCCATGGAGCCACACGCACCCACCTCTGCACTACTGCTTCCCACAGATACAGCAGCAGGGGGGCAGGTAGGTGGAAGCAGGTGCTTAAAAGCTGGCTCCCCATGAGCACCAGCTCCTGCCTCCTTCTTTCCCCTCCCCTGTGTGTAAATGTGTAACCACTGTAAATTTAATCAGTTATATGTTTACAAAAATAAACACATTTTAATATCCCTATATTGGTTTGCATTTTTTTTACCCATATTTTACTCTGTAGGTTCCTTTTTATATTGTCCCAGTCTCACTGGGGATTGCTATGTCTACGCTACACAGCTTTTAGTGACATGGCCATGTTACTCAAAGTCTGAAATTATAAACACTGTTAGTTGGCACTTTTGCGGACAAAATACTTCCAACTCTTATTACCAGTATTTGTGTTCACAGGAGAGCACTCCTGCGGACAATGAGCCATTGACACTGCCATTTGCCACAGCAAACCTTTTGTCTTTAGTATTAATTGAGTAAGATTTCTGAAGACAGCATTACCATGTGCTATCACACTTGTCTTGTGTCTTTTTTATGGACGAACCTTTTATTCTCTTCAAAAACAGATACAGTAAAGAAAGTCACTGAAGTGCCAGAAATAGAAATGCAGGTGCTGCAAAGCAGTTCTAATAGTAGTATTTTATTTTTTGCAATATGTTGACTTAATTATTCTTCAATCTTTAGTTGGATACCAGAGCAAGATTCAGAGGAAGGAAGGGATACTGAAGCCTTTATGAAGAGAGCGAAGCATGGGCAATTATGGGTGCCTTATGCTAAATACAGAGACTAAAATAAGAAGAGTACATTTGCTGCATCTTCCCAGTCATGAAGTATTTCATGGAAAATACCTGCTTTCAAGAACTCTGATAGATTGAGGCTGACATGCATCTAAAATATTCAAAAGAAATCCAACATTTGGTGGGCAGTTTGGAGTGCTATGAATACCCTAATGCGTTTTAAATAAGCTGTGCAAAATCTAAAATAAGCCTTAGCAATCTTTAGCTGAGTCATCTTGTTTTGAAACTGAGATTTCTTTTTATTTTGGGGTTTATAGTTGTATTTATCTAAAATCATAAGACATAGTCAGAATGAAATATTATAAAATGATTGAAATTGGTAGGCTGCTTGACTAATGTTCAGCAGCACCATTCAGGAAACCTAAGATAATTCCCTTGTTTCCCAGGTTAGCAGAGCTGGCATACACAGTGAAATGTACATGTTAGCCCCTGGGGAAGAGTGGCTTATTTTGCTTACTAGTATGGTGTAACAATTGATTAGAGTGAAGTTGGTACCTGTCTAGTTCCCAAGAAGTATGACACCATCTCTTCACCCCCCCCTCCCCATAACATTCCTTATGTAATATGATGTTTGCTGTAAGTTTTCTAATACACTGTAGAATTTCACTTCTGAAGAACTAAATTAAAGTTGAGATTACTCTTAAAAATTAACATGTCTCTGATCTTTTGGAAAAACAGTCCCAGCTTTTAAAAGAATTATAGTTCATCTGCCTCATATTAACTCACGAATACAGATGAAGACTTGCATGTGAGGAGTAAGTAAATAAATACCATGTTTTTCTCTCCAACCCGCAGCTAAGAAGATACTGGTTGACATTCTTATAATGTGCCTGCAACAGCCTCTAGGGGTTCCTTTGAGGTTATGCTGGATCTCCCTCTTACTACTCAAAAAAACCCAAAAAACTTTACACACTGAACCACAACTTAAAATATTTGTTCTTAATTATGCATTGCATATTAATGTTGTATCTCAAACTTTATACCTTTATACTTTTTAATATGTGTTTTATTCCTGCATTCTTACTCTTTTCTGTACTCTAAAATGTTTTCTGTATTCTAAAATGTATGTATGGGTGTATAATTTTCAAATTGTCATCTACATTCATTTAAATTGTGACTGCTTTTTCATGGTAAAATTGTTTTATTTAAACTCCCAGGATTTCCACATGTTGTTTTTATACTATTTAATTCACAAGATTGTATAACTGCAAAAGTTTTAATGTAATTCAACTGGAAGACCAAAGTTTAAATGGGGGCTCTTGCGCATTTCAAGGATTGAAACTTAGTCCTCTGCTGGCCCCAGGCTCCATGTGGTGCTTCTGCTTTGAAATGTACCAGAGTCCCAGTAGAGACTTTGGTATATTGTTGCACCCCTGCCCCCACCCACAGAGCTGAAGCTTGGGAGAACTGGCTTTTAAGCCGGCTTCCTCAGCACGCCTCCTCTTCTCTCTCTCTCTTTCCCTCCTCCCTCCCCCCCGCTGCCTCTTTCTGATAGAGGCAGTGGGGTTGGGGGGAGGACTAGACTAGTGTGTCGAATATTCAACAAATGTTGCATATCTTTGCTTTGCTGTCTTTAGCTAGTTCCTTCACTAGCTAGAGTTTGGAGGTGCAGAACCTGAAAGTAATGGTGGTGATGATGATGATGAATTAACCAGGTATTTTATAATCTTATTCTTTAAAAAAAGTGTAAAAAGTTGAATAGGTCCAGAGGGGAATTTTGTTTTTAAAATCAGTACAGTTGTCTCCACTATTTCTGATATTAAATAATGACATTATTACTAAGAATTAGTTTAGGATGCAGATTTCTAAAGCATTCATTATTGGCCTAACTCCTGTAGACTTCAACAGAAGGAGAATCAGGTGCTTTTGAAAATCCAAATATATTATGAATTTTAAATAAATGTTTAGGGTACTACCACATCTAGTTTTCCTATGGTGTTTTGTCTATGGCCCCAGTCCTGCAAACAGCTATGCACCTTCATAATTGCAAGCATGAAACTAAATTAATTGTGTGTTAAGTATTTGCAGGATTGGGACCCAACTTTCTAAGGGTATGTCTACACTAGCCCCCTAGTTCGAACTAGGGAGGCTAATGTAGGCATTCGAAGTTGCAAATTAAGCCTGGGATTTAAATATCCCGCTCTTGATTTGCATCTTCCCGGCCGGTCACCATTTCTGAAATTTACAAGTCCGGACTAACTGCCCATGTCTACACGCAGCAGGGACCTGGTAGTTCGAACTAGGGCTTTATTTCGAACTACCGGGTCCCTGCCATGTGTAGACGCGGGCAGTTAGTCCGGACTTGTACATTTCAAAAAATGGCGACCGGCCAGGAAGATGCAAATCAAGCGTGGGATATTTAAATTCCGGGCTTGATTTGCAACTTCGAATGCCTACATTAGCCTCCCTAGTTTGAACTAGGGGGCTAGTGTAGACATACCCTAACTCTTAAATTGTAAACTCTTCAGGGTAGGGTCTCCTGTTACTCAGTTTAGCTCTGTGCCCACACCAACATACAAATGGATAATAGACACTCCCATTGTTCAGCTAATGAAAGTAAGAAGTAAGATGTTTCTTTCTTAGTTGTCTTCTGACTCTTCATTTTTAGGTCTATGTAAACTCTGGTTGGATGAGCAAAAATCTAGGCTTCTAAAATACATTTTTGGGGTGGGGAGGGGGGACCAGTCAGACTGCCAAGTAATCTGAGAAGTAAAACCATTCAGTGGTTTCACTGGTTGGTTTCCTTCTGAGCATTGAAAATGTCTATTTCTAAAAATTCAGCTTCAGTAGATATTGAAAAGCTTCTAAAGTCTCCAGTATTTTAAAATTTGGGGTGTGAAAATTAAGTTTAAAAGAATTATAACAAATATTTTATTTATGATATAATTGCAGCCCAGATAGTGCAGCTATAGCAAATATCCTCCTGCATGTGTCTGGAATCTGAAAGGTGTGGACAGACAATATAAGTATACCTATTATCCTTACATAATAACATGAGGCTTGCCTTACATTATTCTCCACAATTGAAGCTTGAGTAACTAGACACTTCAGATTGATACTGTAACCTTGTTTATATTTTAATATATAATCACAATTTGTAAAACTTTTATATTTTCCCTTTCCCTCCCTGCATTTCCATATTCTTCATGTCTCTCAAAGAGTTTTTGTTTTAGCTGGTGCTGGGCATGGTTTTCATGCAAACATCAGAACAATGTCAAAAAATTCTGAAGTTCCTGAAAATCTTCTAATTCTGCCCTATCATGAATCTTCTGATTTTGTTCATGACACCACGTACCTGATATTTCTTGCTGTATGTGGATTTTTCAGAAAAATATTAGATATATGAAAAGTTGTTTCTTGCACTGCGCTGTATTTTATTTTTAGAACTTAAAATAACATTTCTCATGGATATGAAGGGAGAAGAAACTACTGCTTAGAGACAGGAACACCATTATGAGTGACTAGCATTAGCAGGTGACGTATTTAAGACATTTTTCTAACCCAGTATTTTAATAAATATGGGGGGAGAGGGGTTGAGATTAATCAAACAAATTTCAAACGATTTAGGAAGACTACAGCCAGCCCCAAATTCAAATGTTTTATAATTTACTGTTGATCTCCTTTTTAATAGAGCTTTAATAAGAATTGGGAAATAAACTGTAAATAAATAAGGCAAACTGAATGCTGAAACTGGGAAGTTGGCCTTTTTGGTAGCATTGAAAGTTAGTTACTTCTCCCCACTTGCTTACAGGCTGAAGATGGTTACTTATTTCATAGATCCTAATTTTAAATTGTGTTCTTGTAAAATGTTTTTTACTCCATTGTTTAATGTCTTTTAAATTTATACCTGGGGTTTTAAGTCTTATGAAAGGGTTATTCTCTTGGGGCAGGGAAACTGTTTTTCCCTCAAGCCTTTTTTGGGGGCTAAGGGTTAGGCAAATATTATTCAGTTAATGTGTGTTGCAACCTGCTTTGACAGTTTTTACTCTCATATCCAGCTGCACTCCTTCAGTGACCATTCCAAGGTGATCAAGAGGGTTGACTAATACTATTGCAAATTGTAAATATAGAGGTCTAGGTCAGAGGAGATAATTTGGTCCTTGGCATGGTGGGCACAGTGAGGATAAATAGGAAGTGTGTGTGCTTCAGGCATGGAATACAGAACATCTATGATCCTCTCTTTAGAGTCATGTTGTGCAGTACTAGGAGATAATCTGTAAAAAGCTGTTGGTCCTGGGTATCAGATGAAGTTCCTCTTTCTCTCAAAACCTGGCAGTTGAGATCATCCGGAACCCTAAAGCTGAAATTCCTAAATGTATACATGAGGATGTTGGTGGCAGTGCATACTTTGTGGAGGGCTCCCTATTTTGAAACTCATTTCCCATCTTGATCTGACAGAGCATATTTGACCTTCTGGCTATGCACTCAGGTGTTTTATGAGCAGATAACCCCTCCTGAACAGGCTCTTTCGTTTTTTTTATGGTAGACATGAAAGATTGTTTAATTTGAATGATGGTTTACGCATTTTTAAATATATATTGTTCTTTAGTTAAGATCAGTGGTGCCCCATCTGTGGCCCTCAAGACTTTAACCTGTGGCTACAGGCAAATGTTAAAAACATTTGTTTTGATTATTAATGGAAAATAGGCTCTCTGAGCTACCTTCTTGATTTTGTTTGTGTTTGAATCAGCCAAGTCAATGCAGGGAGATAGTAATAGTAGACAAAGCCTCCTACTTTCCGTGTTACCCTATGGCTCTCTGATTCTCTGCTTCAGCCTGGGGGCTGCTCTAGGATGAGCCAGTAGCTAACAACAGTACTCTACAGACCATGCATGTTTATAATTCTGAACAAAGCACTGTTCTGGCCCCAGATCCAGCAGATCATGTTCCAGGCTAGGATCAGCAGCAGCATGAGTTTGCAAGCTTGTCCCCTTGCAGTCAGGGATGGATATGTGTGGGAAACAGTGTCTCCCTTCTGATGGTGGGAGGCTGCAGTGGAGAGACAGGTAAAAGCTGTGTAGACAGTGCTGCTCCTGCTCTGCTGGCTCCAGTGTCTTGCTGTTAGTGGCTGTTCCACAAGTGGGGGTAAGGTTGAAGTGGGGGCAAGCAGCCCAGAAATGCCTATCTTTAAGATGCAATATAGGCACAGTAGTACAGTAGTTGCTTTTTTCCTCTCAGTAGCTGGCTGATTGGTAGCTTCTAGTTTCACATAGTGTCCATAGTGCTGGTGTTTGTATTTGTGAGGTTTTATTGTAGTAGTATGTTCCAGCCATTCTTCATCTCAACATGTTCCCTACTCACAGGACCTAGCTGTCAACTGTTAAGGGGAATCCAGAACAGGTGAGTTGGGGGTAGCACCCGTTCCAATTATATTCCCTAAACTATACACAGGAAATGGAATGAAGCAGAGAGCTTGTCTTAAAAATGCCAATTGTGGTCCTCAGAACTTTTCAAAATACAGTACAACCCCTGTTATCTGAACCTCAATTATCTGCCTGTCCATATGAACTGAATCAGGTGGTGGGACTGACAGCCAGAGCCCAGCCGTCTCCTAAAGCTGACAGCCAAAGCCCTGCTCATTCTTCTGATTATCTGCATTTTTTATTACTGGATCTGGCCCTGGTCCCACGTAGATTGTATAAATGGGGTTCTGCTGTAATATGTTTGGCCTTTAGCTGAACAAGTTGGACACTTGTTGGACACTTAAGAGAGAGATCTTGGAGTCATTGTGGAGAGTTCTCTGAAAACATCCACTCTGTGAGCAGTGGCAGTCAAAAAAGCAAACAATGTTAGGAATAATTAAAAAAGGGATAGAGAATAAGACAGAGAATATCTTGTTGCCTCTATATAAAACCATCATACAGCCACATCTTGAATACTGCGTACAAATGGGATTGCATCATCTCAAAAAATATATTGGCATTGGAAAAGGTTCAGAGAATGGCAACAACAATGATTAGGAATTTGGAGCAGGTCCCATATGAAGAGAGATTAAAAAGACTTGGACTTTTCAGTTTAGAAAAGAGAACACAAATGGGGGATAAGATAAAGGTTTATACAATCATGACTGGTGTGGAAAAAGTGAATAAGGAAAAGTTATTTACTTGTTCCCAAAATATAAGAAGTAGGAGTCACCAAATGAAATTAATAGCTAGTAGGTTTAAAACAAAAGGAAGTTTTTCTTCACACAGCACAGTCAATCTGTGGAACTCTTTGCCAGAGGATGTTGTGAAGACCAAGACTTTAACAGGGTTCCAAAAAAAGCTAGATACATTCATTGAGTGTAGGTCCATCAATGGTTATTAGCAGGGCTTGCCGAACCCTGCATGCGCAGGTCGTCCAAACACGGCTCTTCTGGGTTACAATCTACTCGCCACGGGTGAGTACATTGTATTATTTGTCGAGCCCTGGTTATTAGCCAGGATGAGTAAGAATGATGTACTTAGCTGGTAAAATCACGTGATGATTACCTGTTGTGTTCACTCACTCTGGGGTATCTGGCATTGGCTACTGTTAAAAGACAGGATAACTGGTCTAGATAGACCTTTGGTCTGACCCAGTAGGGCAGCTCTTACGTTCTTATTTGTTAGTTGAACACCTCTGACCTATAGTCACTGCCATCCATATGGTATACATTGATTGACAAATGGAATTTAAACCCCTGATTTAGCATTTTCAATGGATGTGGTGAGTAAATTGCACTAGTTATCAAGGCAGCACTGTTGAGCATGGCCACATAAGAGGGGAGATAAGAAATATGCTGTACTTCTATACTCTGAATTGTATCCTCTTAAAAATCAGTGAACATTGTTGTCCACACACATCATCAGTTACTTCAGTGGGGCTTTTTGCATGGTCAATGTGTGGAGAATTAGACTACCAGCAGGCAAAGAAGTCCGTCTGCATATGACTTCTTGCAGGGTTGGGACTAATTGTCTTTTATTTTATAGAGAAGCTGGTGCTATAGCTCATCTTAAATCTTTGTCTGTTTTTGTTAAAAGCACAACTTTAATATAAATCGGCAATAGTCAAAACATAATTTTTTTTCCCTACATGTACTGTTAGTTTACTTTTGCACTTTAAATTGGACATGGAGAAGGAACTGGTTAGTTTTCCTGCAGTTTTTGAAACATGAACATCTGAAATGTTTAAATCAAACAAAATAATAATTGGAGAGGAAATAAGTAAGGCAATGCTTCATACAAAATTTAAGTATGTCTCTTTGGATGCCTTTTATTTTGCCCTTTTTAAAGTAAATGACACACCTGGATGTTTATGGGTCAGACTTCCTGCAGTGTTGTCAACAGGTGTGATTTCATAGCTTTGCAAGGGCAGGGCCCTGCTACCTTGTGCAAGCCAAAATGCACCTCTGAGCACAGTGAGCAAGTAGGGTGCTCCCTGGTGTGTAAGGTACAAAAAGAGCCACTCCCTAACCCAGCTGCTTCTGCCACTTCAGTGAACTCACTGACCTAACCAGTTCTCAATGGCTTAAATGACTGCTTCTTGGAGCAGCTGGTGCAGGAACCCACAAGGGGAGAGGCAATTCTCGATTTAGTCCTGAGTGGAGTGCAGGATCAGGTCCAGGAAATAACGGTTACAGGACCGCTTGGGAATAGTGACCATAATATATAACAACATTCAACATTCCTGTGGTGGGAAGAACACTTCAGCAGTCCAGCACCCTGGCATTTAATTTCAAAAAGGGGAATTACACAAAAATGAGGAGGTTAGTTAAACAGAAATTAAAAGGCACAGTGACTAGAGCCGATTCCCTGAAAGCTGCATGGAAACTTTTTAAAGACACCATAATAGAGGCCCAACTTAAATGTATACCCCAAATTAAAAAACATAGCAAGAGACCTAAAAAAAGAGTCACCGTGGCTTAACCACCATGTAAAAGAAGCAGTGAGGGACAAAAAGGTATCTTTTAAGAAGTGGAAGTCCAATCCTAGTGAGATAAATAGAAAGGAACAATAAACACTGTCAAATCAAGTGTAAAGGACAAATCTCCGGGACCAGATGGCATTCATCCAAGGGTTCTAAAAGAACTCAAATGGGAAATTGCTGAGCTATTATCTGTAGTTTGTAACCTATCCTTTAAATCGGCTTCCGTACCTAATGACTGGAAGGTAGCCAACGTGACACCAATATTTAAAAAGGGCTCTGGAGGCGATCCTGGCAATTACAGACCGGTAAGTCTAACTTCAGTACCGGGCAAATTAGTCGAAACAATAGTGAAGAATAAAATTGTGAAGCATATAGAAGAACATAATTTGTTGGACAAAAGTCAACATGGTTTCTGTAAAGGGAAATCCTGTCTTACTAATCTATTAGAGTTCTTTGAAGGGGTTAACAAACATGCGGACAAGGGGGATCCAGTAGATATAGTATACTTGGATTTTCAGAAAGCCTTTGACAAGGTCCCTCACCAAAGGCTCTTGTGTAAATTACATGGCCATGGGATAAGAGGGAAGGTCCTTTCTTGGATTGAGAACTGGTTAAAAGACAGGAAACAAAGGGTAGGAATAAATGGTAAATTTTCAGATTGGAGAGGGGTAACTAGTGGTGTCCCCCAAGGGTCAGTCCTGGGACCAATCCTTTTCAACTTATTCATAAATGATCTGGAGAAAGGGGTAAGTAGTGAGGTAGTAAAGTTTGCAGATGATACAAAACTGCTTAGGATAGTCAAGACAGAAGCTGACTGTGAGGGACTCCAAGAAGATCTCACCAAACTGAGTGATAGGGCAACAAAATGGCAAATGAAATTTAATGTGGATAAGTGTAAAGTAATACACATCGGGGGGAAAAAAAAACCCAACTATACGTACAGTATGATGGGGGCTAATTTGGCTACGACAAATCAGGAAAGAGATCTTGGAGTTATCATGGATAGTTCTCTGAAAACTTCCACGCTGTGTGCAGCGGCGGTCAAAAAGGCAAATAGGATGCTAGGAATTATTAGGAAAGGGATAGAAAATAAGACCCAGAATATCTTATTGCCCCTGTATAAAACTATGGTACGCCCACATCTTGAATACTGTGTACAGATGTGGTCTCCTCACCTCAAAAAAGATATTTTGGCCTTGAAAAGGGTTCAGAAAAGGGCAAAAAAATTATTAGGGGTTTGGAACGGGTCGCATATGAGGAGAGGTTAAGGTGACTGGGACTTTTCAGTTTAGAAAAGAAGAGACTGAGGGGGGATATGATAGAGGTCTATAAAATCATGAGTGGTGTGGAGAGGGTGGACAAAGAAAAGTTATTTATTAGTTCTCTAAGTAGAAGAACTAGAGGAAACCAAATGAAATTAATGGGTAGCAAGTTTAAAACTAATAAAAGGAAGTTCTTCTTCCCACAGCGTGTAGTCAACCTGTGGAATTCCTTGCCAGAGGAGGCTGTGAAGTCTAGGACTATAATAGAGTTTAAAGAGAAGCTAGATAATTTCATGGAGATTAGGTCCATAAAAGGCTATTAGCCAGGGGATAAAATGGTGCCCTTGGCCTCCGTCTGTCAGAGGTTGGAGAGGGATGGCAGGAGACAAATTGCTTGATCATTGTCTTCGGTCCACCCTCTTTGGGGCACCTGGTGCTGGCCACTGCTGGCAGACAGAATACTGGGCTAGATGGACCTTTGGTCTGACCCAGTACTGCCATTCTTATGTTCTCATGCTATCAGCAACTGCATCCATAAGCTGCAGCTGCTGTTTGCTATCAATAAGTGTCAGCTTGATGATAGTTGATGTTTACTTATAGTCCAGCTTCCTGGGCACTGAGGTGAAACCTTCAGCTTCATTGTGTGGGAGATGGGGATAGTAAAATAACTTTCTAACCTTCATGGTTTCAAAGCAAAGCTTGAACGTGTGATTGGATTCACCAAGAAAGCTAAAAAAAAGAAAGAACACCCCTGTACAAAGTCTGTATTTTTAGAGCGTTCATGATTTTCCAGTTAATTTTTTAGGGTGGGGACCAGGCTCCCTCAGCTCTGAAAGTTTGAGGTTGGCAGCAGCACTGTTCACAGGGATGGGTGGCCACAGCTTGTGGGTGTGGTTGCTGCTAGCATGCCTTCATTGCAGTGTCGAGAAAGCTGGGCTGGGAGCAGCTCTGTGTACCAGCATGGAGCACCTGCCTGGTTGTGCTCAAGGTACGTTTTGACTTGCACAAGGCAAGCAGGGCCCCTTCTTGTGAAGCCTGGCTCTTTGCCTGCAACAGGTGAAAACACAAGCACAGGGGCGGTCAGGGCGCTGCAGAAGGGGTTCCCATGATGGGCCTACAGCTTGGCTCAGTGGCTGCCAGCCCCCCTGCTATGCCCGCTGTCCCAGCAGCCCGGCGCCAGGCGGCTCGTGGCCAGGCCGGAGAAGGGAGGGGATTTCAGCAGCGGGCTGCCTGCCCCTGTGACACGCCTCTGGCGGCGACGCGCGGGGCTCCCGGCGGTGCCGCAGAGGCTGCCCTGGCAGGAGTCGCCCGGTAGGGGGCCGAGGCGCTGCGGCGGGAGGAGGGGCCGGGCTGCTTGTGCCGTCACAACCGGGGAGCTGCTGCGCCTGGTGTCTGCGCCTCCGGCCGCTGGCGCCGCGGCTGCGGGGTGGGAGCGGGGCGCTGCTGCGGGGACGAGCCATGCTGGGCGGGAGCGGCTGAGGCGCGGGGCGGAGGTAAGCGGGCTTGGGTCCCGGGCTCTGGCTGCCCCCCGGCGGCGGATGCACGGGAGGGGGAGCGGGCGCGGCCACCGGGGGTGCAGCGGATCCTGCGCTGGACCGCGCCCCGCCTGCTGTGGCTCTGGCAAGGGGCCGCTCAGCCCGTGCAGCCTGGCAGGTGTCCCCGGGGAGGGGGGGGCTTTTGTGACAGTCACCGGGCTGCGGGCGCTTTGCATCCGAGCGGGGCTGCGGCGCTCCCGCTGCCCCAGCGACCGCCCGGGCGGCTGCCTGCCTCGCGGCGCTGCCCCCGGGCCGGGCGGGGGAGACAGCAGCGCGGCTCGTGCCTGGTGATTGGCGGGTGCAGAGATCGAGGGAGCATCAGTTCGCAGGGAGGGACCGAAACCAGCCCTGCCCGCGCGACAGCTGTGTGGGCCGGCTACCCTGCAGGCGGGGCATGCGGATACCCGGGCCTCTGCTCCTCCTGAGCCTAGCAGTCAGGGCTGGGCTGTGTTTTCTACCCAGACAAGGGGGGATGTAGAGTTTCCCTGCTTAAGCCCGTGGATTAAGGTGTTCATATGCAGTGTCCATTTTGATCAGGTTTCTGATGCTTAATGTTTATTTAACAGGGCATTGTCAAGGTCTCTCTCAGATTAAAATAAAAAAACATTTCTATCTTGCTGCTTACTAGTTCAGCTGCTTGTGAGCTGTATTGATCCCCCCCCTGCCACTGTCTTTTGTTTTCTGTATTTTTGATCTTGAGAAGTGGGCTTGTGTGAGCACTTTAAAATAGCTGTCTGATGGGTGTAGTGTTTTGGAGGAAAAAATAGATGCATATAAATCACTATCTTGCAAACAGATGCAGAATGTCAAAACTGATTTTTGTAAATAGCCCTGCCAACAGTTGATTTTAATGTTTTATGATGTGACTGTTTCATTGTCATGTTTTCATCCATGTTTCAAGATATTTTATCACAGAACCTGACCTTTAATGTTAGCATGGACACTGTCACCTCTTTTTTTATTAGTATAGTGCTGTTAGAGTTCATGATACGTTAAAAATTCTTGATGATATGGTCTTTGCACTAGAGTGATATACAATTTAGATTGTGAATCAGTCTAGTGCGTCTGTTTTTGCAGAAGTACTTTGATTCTAACACTGATAGTTTAAAAATGCTACAATATGTTGCATCTGCCTCCGCCTCCTTCCTCCTTTGCAAGTGATACTTCTGGGTTGGAAACTCCACCTGATGTTACTTTAGGGCTGAAGTTGGTGGAGTTTCCTGCGATCACTCACATTAAAAAAAAAAAAGTTAGAACCTCACCTGCTCCAAATCCTCACCTATAAACCAATTGCTTGTTTGTACATGGGGTGCATGATGGTTTTGTGATCTTTGCCTTTCAAGTGACATTATCTGGCAAGGTGCAGAAAAAGCCACAATATCAGGATTACAGACATATGGACAAAGAACTGGACAAATAATGGTAGGCCCATGACTGGAGTAGGTGATGGAGAAGGAGGACAAAATTTGAGAGTGCATCCACTTTGAAAATGGATTAATCTAAAATGGAAAAAGGCATTCTTCTGGAATATGAGTGTCCACACAGCGAGCTATTTTGGAATAGTTTATTCTCCAACAACCATTCTGGTCATGATAAATTTCCACATGCAGACAAACTCTAAAAGGAAGCAGACTGCCTATTTGTTTTCTACTTATCTTGGATTTTTTTTTTAATCCACGTGCAAGACCAGAGCATATCAATAGCAGAGAGCTATATTTTGAAGAACAGCTATATTGGATCAGACCAGAGGTCCATCTAGCCCCAATACTCTGTCTTCTGACAGCGGCCTATGCCAGATGCCCAATGGGAATGAACCGAACATGTAATCAAATGATCCATCCCCTATTGCCCCTTCCCAGCTTCTGACAGACGCAGGCTAGGGCAGGGGTGGGTAAAATCTGGCCCTCCAAGCCTTTGAATCTGGCCTGCCCTGCCGGGACCCTCAGGCAGGGAGCAGCCCCAGCTCAAAGCATCTGGCTTCTCAAAGCATCTGGCCACACGCCAGTGGAGAAGGCTTCCAGTCCCAGCCAGTGGGAGCTGAGAGATTGATCTAGGAGTGGAGGCAGTGAACAAAGCCTCCCTCCCCCAGCACAGTAGCACAGATAGGCATATGAAGCAGCTGGCCGCTTCGAATGGCCTCAGGCAGTGACAGACAGGGAGCCTGGCTGAAAGCGCCTAGGGCCATGGTCACCAACCCATCGATCGCGATTGACTGGTCGATCGCGAGGCGTTCCAGGCCCCCCCTTTCCATCCACCCCCAAGAAGCCGCACTACCTACCTCCAGTGACAATGGAGGTAGTGCACTGGCTGCTTCCTTCCCCCAGGTCTGTGGTGTGCTGGGAACTTGCAGGAGGTGGGGGTAAGTCCCCAAAGGAGGTGTGCACCTGTGCTTCCCTGCTCTGCAGGAGGTGGGAATTGTCCCTGGAGGACACGTGTGCCGGGGCTGGAGGAGGGAGGAGTCATGGGAGGAGGTGAGTGCAGGGGACTCCCTGTCCCCTGCCCCCACTGGCACCCTGTCTCCTACCCCAGCACCCCCTAGCACCTTTGCCTAGTACCGTGTCCCCTGCTCCCACCAGCACAGTTGGGGCCACATTAGGCTTAGGTTTTTTTTGTAGGAGTTATTTTTTTTGCATCTCACTTGTGTGGTCCCCAACTGACTTTTCTGTGGGTCAGTGACCCCTGACTCAAAACAGGTTCCCCCCCTTCTCAGAAATAAAGACAATGCAGAAACTTTTTGTGTTTGACACAGTATTTTATTTAAAAATGAAGCCTGGCCAACAAACTCCCAATTGGGGCCAAACCCCCATCTGGCCACAGCATCATAACAATTCTGCGTGCGCACACCCAGACCCTAGATCTGAGCCTATCATACACTGGACCCCCCTGCCCTGAGCCCCTCACATACCCCAACCCAAATTCCTGCATCCTCACATCCACAAGCCTATGGCTTTCTTAGTACCCCAACCATCCATCTGACCCCAACACTCCCCAGCCTGGAGCCCCCTCTCCGAGCCAGTGCCCCCTTCTCCACCTCTTCCTGCATCCAAATTTCCTCCCATAGCTTGCACCTCTCACCCTTTCGCTCACCCAAATCCCTCATTCCCACCCCAGAGCCCACACATCCTGTCTCAACCCAGTGAGGGTAGGGCTAGACTGCAGGAGTTTTTCCAGGATTCCAGAGATATCCTGGAAAAACTCTTCCGCATCCAGGGTTGCATTTGTTCTTCTGCTTTTTTTAGTGGAAGAGCAACATGCTCTTTCAGTAACCCCTGTATTCCTCGTTCCATGAGGAATAAGGGGGCTTCCGAAATAAGGGTTTTTTCTGACATTTGGTCCAGTCTAGACAGACCAAATGTTGGAAAAACCTCTTCTTACACAAGAATCGGAAAAAAAGCGGCAGTGTAGAGTGTATAAGGGTTGGGGATAGCAAGTGATGATGGAGAGGAGGAGAATAGAGAGTGCGGGGCTTCAAGGAAGGGGTGGAGTCTTGGGGGAAGGATGGGGCAGTAGATCTTGGCTTGTTCTGATATTTAAAAAGTGATCTTGGGTGTAAAAAGGTTGGAGACCACTGGCCTCAGGTAAGTGCCTCCCAGCCAGAGGCTGCCTGTGGCATCCCACCCCCTCCTGCATCCCAACTGCCTGCCCCAGGTCACCCCCCGCCTCCTGCCACACATCACCCAAACCCTCTCTACCGCCCCTTCTCCCCCATCCCAGTTCACAACTCCCTTCCAGACCCTGCTCCCTCTCCTACACCCCTTCCCCAGGCCAGAATTCTCTCCTGACCCCATACCTGCTCCCAGACCCTGCACCTCAAGCCCCAGATCAACCTCCCGCTCCTTCACCCAAACTCCCTCTCAGACTCCACACCCTCTCCTGCACCCCAAGCTCCTACCCCAAGTTTCCTTTAGCACGCCACACCCCCTCCATAAAATAGCATGGCCCTTGGCCATTTACCAAAATCTTGACACTAATAGCCATTGATGGACCTATCCTCCATGAATGTATCTAGTTCTTTTTTATAAAAATTCGGATAGATTGTGGTTGCCTAAACCACAGGGAATGATAGCGGTGGTTGTGTGTGTATATTTGATTCAAACTCTTAACTCTGTCATGTCAGTTGAGGTGAGCTTAAAAGTGCAGGTTGTCCTGGAAACAAGACTCTCTTTCCCCCTGTGAAAACAGCTTTTCTGCTTGTGTTTGTCTCAAAGGCTCCTGTTTTTAAAAGCGCACTGTTGAGCTCTATTTTTCTTCTGAAGATTCAGTTCAACAGGTTGCTTGGCCCCTGGGAACTCCTGATGCAGTAGTGGGCAAATACTGGCTCATGGGCTGGATCTGGTTCTCCAAGGTTAGCCCCTGGGGGGCTGCTGCTGCTGTGCTGTAGTTACCTGCGCTTCTGCAGGATGGGTGATTGCAGCTCCCATTGGCCACAGATCGCCATTCCCAGCCAACAAAAACCACAGGAAATGGTGTCCTGGTCCATGCATGGGATGTAAGCGACTAGTTGACTCAACTAAGTTGCTTCCCCCCCCTTGATGCCTCTATCAGAGAGGGGCAGCGGGGGGGGGGGGGCAGAAGCCAGTGTTGGGGGGAACTGGCTTAAAAGCCTGTTCCACCCAGCACCGTCTCTGGGGTGCCACCTGCCCCCTTTCTCCACTGCCTCTATCAGAGGAAGTAGGGGGGGAATAAGGGGCCCTGTCTGCGGCCAGCCCTGGCTCCTTGAACAGGGGTTAGTGCTGGAGCAGCCCCTGTTTGCGGCAACCAGGGCTGTCTGCCTCAAATGGGCTGCTGGACTCAGCACGAGCTGGGACTGAGCAGTCCCGGCTCATGCTGATCGCTGCGCCTCTGCACTGTCAATGTAGTCAGATCCCAATGGCTCTGACTACAGTTACAATGCCGAGCCACAGTGCGGGTGGCTCTGGGGCTGGAAGGAGCCAGGACTGCTCATTCCTGACTTGAGTCGGCTCCTGGAGCTACCTCCAGTGCGGCTCTGCAGAGGCGCTTGTCTAATCTTATGGTTAATACAAATTATATCGACTATACAATTAGCCAGATAATCGCATTTTAACATTCTTTGTCCATGCCAGTTCCCGCAGCTTCCGCTGGCTGGGAACAGCAATCCGCAGCCAACGGGAGCTGCAACCGCCTATACCTGTGGAGGCGCAAGTAACTATAGCAGTGGTAGCCTGCCAGGGCTTGTTAAACCACCACTGTTTTATTGGCCAGTCCTGTCCTAAGGGAATATAAGACCGTTATTTCCCTCCTAGTCTCACTAAACTCAACACTAGTGCTAAATGTTGCAGGGGAGCTGAGACTGGTTTGGAAGTGCAGTAGATCTTTCCATGGGTATAAACTACAATATTTTAACCCCAAGAACTGTGCATTAGCTAGTCCAAATTTAGAAGTGCAGTTTGCTGCCTCTCCCCTCCCAGCCAAATAGTACCAGGTTCAACAAGTTTCTATTGTAGCACTCTATTTTCAGCTCTCTGCACCTGTGCCATATATGTTTCCTAAAGACTGACATACGACAGCTTTACTCTGGAGTGAATTTGTATTAAAATTGGATTATTCAAAACAATCCATAATGTGCACTAGTATCTTTTGGGCATGCCAATGAAAAAAAATTATTATCAGGAGTCCTTTGAACTGTAGAAGGAAGACGGCTGCCTACTTCTGAACTCTGTGACTAAGACCCCTATAAATTATATGTTTACCTAATTCACCCTTACCCAAAAAAATGTCGAACATTTTTAAGAAGCACTTGAACTTACAGGGATGACAGCAAGATCTTCCAAATCTCTGATGGAGCAAAGAATGGTGAAAGAGTTGAGACAAAAATCTGTGACACATCTACCCGTCCAAACACAGCAGGCTCACTAGTGCAGAACTACTTCTGATGCCATCACTAGCGTGTAGTCCATTCTGGTAACAGTTCAGATGATGCGGTAGGATCTGACTGTGTGGCTAGCAGAGGCTGCAGAACAGATTTGGGCTTTGGAAGGTCAATGCTGGGCTGCATAAGAAGTGAAGGCAAAACCTGCCTAAGCTGATAAAAGCTCAGCAGGAGAAAGTGGATAGAGCTCAGCACTGCAATAGAATCCTAGGATATAGATAGCAAGCATACTAATTCCTTCATTGCACATTCTTGAAGCTTCCTCAAGACATGGACTTTGATCAGATGCACAGATTTCTTGCATCTGAGACTCATTTAGATATCAGGGGATGATGACTAAGAGCTGTGGGAGCATTCCAGAGAAGGCAGCCTGCCAAACCCCTGAGAGTGATAGCTTCTCAGCACAGAAACACTTGTCTTCCACTCCTTCCCCTAATTTGCATAGAATCATAGAAGTTCAGGACTGTTTGGGACCTCAGCAGGTCATCTAGTCCAGTCCCCTGCACTCAGGGTAGAACTACTAATAGTTCGACCATTCCTGACGTGTTTTTGGAGGAGAGTTGAGACTGAAGTGGAAATGCAGCAGACCTTTACATGTGTATAAATTTAAATAGTTTAAACCCTAAAACTGTGTAGGCTAGTCCAGATTTAGAAATGGAGTTTGCTGCTGATCCCTCCCAGCCAAATTGTACGAGGTTCAATTAGTTTCTATTCTATTTTCAGTTCTCTACACCTGTGCCATATATATTTCTTAACTACAGAAACGTATACGGAGCATGTGTTGAGACTTTAAAGAAGGTGTCTTACCTCCTGTCTCATGAACTGCCCTTATCTCAGTACTGCAAAAGCCCAGATAAATATGCTAGCTATTCTCCAATAACCTGGATCAACACTTATTGTAAGAGATTAGGAAAATCCCCCGTCTCAGAAAAATCCTTTTGTCAAATACTGTCCACACTCTGGCTTGCTTTGGTAAACATAGATTTGGGGGAAGTAATCTATATCAGAGGCAGCAAGGGGGTGGGAAGGTGGGAGTTGGTGCCCGCTTTCTATGCATGCTGGTTCCCACAGTGCCACCTGCCCTCCCTTTGCTGCCTTCTACAGAGGCAGCCAACGTGGCAGGAACCAGCGATTGGGGGAGCCAGCTTAAAAGCCGAGCACTGGCTTCCATGGAGCCACCTGCCCCTGTGCTGCTACCTCTGATAGGCTATGTCTACACTGGCGGCTTCTTGAGCAAGGGTTCTTGTGCAAGAACTCTTGTGCAAGAACACATCCACACTGCCATATGCGAGATGTGCTTTTGTGCAAGGGCATTCATGGCAGTGTGGACACTCTCTTGCACAAGAAAGCTCTGATGGCCATTTTAGCCATAGGGCTTTCTTGCACAAGAAACCCCTGTTGCGCGTCCACACTGCCCTCTTGCGCAAGAGGACTTACATCTGTTAGAAAAGAGCATAGCTCTTGTGCAAAAAGCCCTTTCTTACCACGCTTTACTGTAAAACTTCTTGCGCAAAAGCGAGTGGGCAGTGTGGACGTTCTGCAGAAGAACGGCCCTTCTTGCGCAATAACCCGCCAGTGTAGACATAGTCATAGAGAGGCAGCAACACAGAGGGGGGTGTCGGGTGGTACAAGCGGGAAGCTGGCTTTCAAGCCAGCACCCTGCACCTACTGGTTCCACAGAGCCTCCTGCCCTCCTCCCACTGCTGCCTCTATATCAGAAGCAGCAAGGCGGGGGCAGTAAGGGCTCTTAAAAGCCAGCCTTCTGTGAGCTCTGACTCCCACCTGCCCTCCTGTGTGTAAACGTGTAACTACTGAAAAATTCAGTGGTTTAGACGTTTACAGAAATAAACATTTGCTAACATCCCTTCTTTAGACCAGTCTGCTGCAGCCACAGCTGCCTCTCCATCACTTCCATAGCTAGTTCTCTTATTTGTGTTGCTTCACCTATTTGGAAATCCTTCCTCACAGTCACCAAATCACATGAGACAGAGGAATAAATGGAGAGAGACAAAGAAGAAATCATGTTGAAAGTGAAGGGTAGGCCAAATAAAATGGGAAAGACAGAGATAAGCATTGTAAATAAGAAGAGCTGCTAAGATAAAAATGCTCACTTTGTAGAGGGATAATACTGCTACAATTGACTCTTGTGGTTTGCATTGCAGTAATTAGGTTACCCTAAAAAAGACACTATAAAAAAACTCTCATCAGGCAGCTCCCTAGCTCTTGTCTCTGAGCTGCCCCCATTCTTTTTCAAAAATTAAGGTTTAATCATTTTGGAACAATCAGTATGGAGCAGTTGAGCATTCTGGGCTCCTATTTACACTTATTTCCATTAACACAGTTGCTTTTCTGTCTGTTATAGAGGAAAGGAAGTTACCAACAGTCTTATTAGCACTTTCAAAATTCTTTTGAAGCTGGAGATAAAGGCATGCTCTAACCAGGAAGAGGGTTTTTTTTTTTGGCCCACTGAATACCCATCACTAAGTGTCTGCCCATTTGGATTGCTCAACACCCATGCTGTTTAGCAGATTCACAATACATAACAAGGAAGGAGCAGTAATGCTTACCTTAGGTGGAAGAACTATTTGTTTAAATGTGTAAATCTGACCTATCACACACATTTTGGTTGCTCAGAATGCATTAATAAATATGTTTGTGTAGCTGAGTTTTCCTTAGATAGCAGGGTCCATGCATCTTAATGTCCAAATAATCAGTATTAGTCTCATAAATAGTAAAATCTCATTGACAGACTACTAAAAATGGGCTCAGGGTTTAGCTGTGTTTTGGTTAGTCTTTAAGGTGCTACAGGATCATTCGTTGTTTAAGGGTTTTATTGTTTGGTTTTTTTTTAACTAAAAATGGGATACATTTATTTAAAAGGGGACCATTGATATGCTGGTGATGTCTTGCATATTGATAAAAATATGTTCCTCTCCGTTGTGTTGCATTTATTATGACGGCTGCTGCTTTCTTGGCTGTGCCTTCCATTTCTGTCATGTTGACAGTGAGGTCTGAAGTGTGAGAGCTGACACTGTCTCAGTTGTAAGTTCTGCTCACTTGTTGCAGACAAATATAGTGGAGCAGGCTCAGCAGAGTGCAAAGGAACAGCCCTCCCATAGTGAGGATAGAACAGGGGTGGGAAGGAACAGAATATAGAGAAAGAGGAGAAAAGAAGAATTAGGGAGGCAGGAGTAAGGGGGCCGTAGGGTTGCCAGGTGTCCAGTATTGACCCAGACAGTCTGGTATTTTCGCCTCCTGCCTGGTAAAAAAATTCAAAGTATACCGGACACATAATATGTCCAATATTTTCTGGTTTTTGTTTTCTCCCGACCAGGAGGCGAAAATACCGGGCACCTGGCAACCCTACAAACACTCAGCACCTGGCCTCTGGTCCCCAACACCCCCAGCTCCCATGCTTACCTGGTTCCGCAAGGCTGCTGGCACAAAATGGCAGCTGAACAAGGGGACCTGGGTCTTAGTGCTCAACTGCTCCCCTGTTCCTATCCCTGCACTCACTCTTAAAGGGCACATGCTGTTTTAATGGTGTTTTTTTTTCTTCTTAAGTCTTGGAGTCCTCTTCCTCCTCCCTTCCTCCCCCCCCCCTCAACAACTTTGGTCTCCCCCCCCCCCTTTTTTTTCCTTCAGAATTTTTTCCTGTTTTTTTGGGGGTGGGGTGGGAGGGGGTATTCGGTATTTTTGTTTCAACCATCTGACAACCCTAGGCAAATGGGAAACAGAAAATAAACTGTGCGAAGAGAATTATGGTGCTCAATACTGGAGTTTTTGAAGACTAATTTGTAATGGGGAGGACTGCGTAAGAAGGGATGTTAGTCCTGCAGATAGGCTGTATTTGGCCTAGATCCACAACTTCTGCCAGGAATATCAAGCCCAAAGGGAATAAAAAGGGAGGAAGCAGATGTCTAACCTGGTCTTTCCTGACAGAGGGATCTGGGGTCTGGTCATAGAACAATTGAGGTGGGCTGATCCTCCACCCTAATCTAGAGTCCCTAGAAGGAGTTTTAGACTAGACTTTTTCATTGTTTTGATTGTTAATAAAAGTAAAAAAGCAGGAAGAGGGTGAACTTTGACTCTGGGGAGGATAGGGTAGTGGCTAGTGTCTTGGAGCAGCTGGAGAAAACTTTGTTTGGAAAATATATATGGATAAATGTATAATGCAACTATGCATATTATTTTAAGAATAAGTATACATTATACTTTGCACTCTAATGGTTCTGATCCTGGACAGTGTTTGTGTAAAGACTCAACAAGATTTTTTTTAAAAATTGTTTTATTTTTTATAGTTGATCCTAAATTTGCTTGGCAGCATAATTAGAATACGTTAGGGTAGTTTGTAGATGTACGGTTGCAAATACGGTGAAGTAAACTACAGTAAAACTCCAATAGTCTGGCATTGAATTGTACCGCATTCCCGATAGTCCAGCATCAAAATGGCAAGAGCCTAGTGGGTTTTTTAGTGTTTAAGTGAATAATTTACAGACTGTATTAGTGTTGAAGTATATAATTTTTATGTTTAAGTTAATAAAGTACTGTATTAAGTGTTTTAAGTTACTGTATTAATAGTTTAAGTGATTAGCCAGTGCTGCACACTACTGTACATAGTATCCTCTGCTTTCTGTATTCAAAGGTTTCACAACAATGATGGTGAGTACTATACTGTATGTTTATTCTTTCATTCTATGACTATATTTATTACAGTATGTACAATAAAAAGGGTTAAAATACACATGGTATGTATAACAATTTTATAGTACTTCCTGATAGTCTGGCATATTTGATAATCCAGCACCACCTAGGTTCCGGATTATCGGAAGTCTACTGTACATTGTATTCCAGTTTTATGAAGGATTTCTCTACTTGTTTGCAAACACTTCTGCCATGTATCATTTACTTGTTTTATTTCTCAGTGCCAAGAAACAAATACTACTCTTTTATATTTGAATAAACTGTTTGCAGGGTAATTCTGCTCCAGATAAGTGAAATTTCCTGTAATATGTACTGCTCCATAGCTAAGGTGTAGCATATGCCAGTTGAATTTGGTGACTGGCATTTCTGGAGGGAAGTTTTTCTATCTAATGCATAACCTATAAATCATGGAGAGTAATAGCATCAGAAAACTATTAGATTTATCAAGAATGAGTTCTGCATCTTTGCCTTCACAGTTAGAATCTTTGCCCTCGGGAAACATATAGTAGTGTAGGTACTTCATCACTGCTAATGATGAGGTATTGTCTCTTTGTGGTCCTGTGGCTTACAGGTGTTTCTGTAAGTAACAACTATTGCTGGTATGTGTGGTGGATCTAGGCTTTGTAAGTGTGTTCACAAATAACTTTCAAGAAGGAGAGCCATAGTGAGATTTTTAAAATTGGCAAACTGTGTCAAGTGAACAGCTTTCATAAGGTTTTACTAGGTTTTATAATATGTGCCTTCCTTGGTACCCCATTTGTACCCCCTCACTCCCACACACACACTTTCCTTGCATTTGTCCACTAGGCATGGAATGGTCTTTATCTGGTTCTTCATTCACATCAAACTTTTAAAAACAGTAACAAAAACCACTTCTCTGATTCCAAAAACTGAATTAATAATGAGGGAAGGGAAAAACAAAATGGTCCCATATTCCTGGATTTCTCAGTGAATCCCATCTATGTATGTAATCTTTCAGTGTAAACTCCTTTAGGCAGGAACAGTCATTTTATGCACATTGTAGTGCTCAGCTCACTATTGGTCTCAAACTGTGGATTATAGACCATATTTTATAGAATTCTAAGGGTACAATGGATCATTGTGATAATCTAGTCTGACCTCCTGCAGAATATGGACCATAGAACTTCACCCAATAATTCTTGCATCAAGTCCATAACTTCTTGTTGAGCTAGGGTATCTCTTTCAGGAAAAACACCCAGTCTTGCTTTAATTTGCATGTAAATATATAGCCTCCCATTGATAAACAAAATTCTCTCTCCCTAACAATGAGTACAACGATCAACCATCAGTTGAAGAATAACAAATTTTGATAATTAATCTGAATATTGTGGATTTTTACTGGAGAAAATGTAGGGAAAACATTTTAAAAATTCTAATTTGTCCATATCTAGAAGGCAATTTCTGTGCAGAAAGTGTTGAAAGGAAGGATAGCAATGCAGTGCTTTGGCTTTGAAATTATATGTTGGAGGCAGTTAGAATTGATACAATGCAGATACTTTTTTGTTGGCATTTTGAAATGCTCATGATAAGGTCTCTTCACATTTACATGAAAATTATTCAGTATGAATTCTGTCGTTGAAAAACTTTTTTTTTCTATAGTTTGAGGCTGATAAGAAGTAGTATGTTGTCAGTTCTGCTGACAGTTTGCTTTGTGTCCATATTATTTAAAAAAATCTCTACAGCATTTGCTTAAAAAATGTATCATATAAAATCCTGTGGAAATGTTATATGTAGCACTCTGTAAAATCTGGCCTTCCATTGGAAAACTACTTACAAACAGCAACTGCTACAGGATTTCTTGAACGTTTCCTAGTATTGTTTATATCTTTAAAGGAAGGATTATTTTGTGGATGCTTTACCCTTCCAGTCCTTTTTATTCTAAATCATGCCATAGCAAATAGATAGTGACATGTGTTTAGCTGCATTTAAAACCAGTTTAACAGCTGGAAACCAGGAGCAGGGAACCAATAATATGGGACCACACTGCTCTCTGTGGATTATGTTCCTGAATACAGTTGTGCCTACGTGGGGTTTTGTGCTTCTCATTATGCTGCACTTTGTCGGCTTGGAACTTCAAGAGGGCAATACGGGTAAAATGTTGTTCCTGCCCCCAAATCATAGGCCCCTGCCAGTTGAGCTCAAGGATTCTGGCAATGTTACAGTGTTGAGGGCAGAGTAGAAGGCAGTGCTGTACATGTAAGTAAGCCAGTTCACTATGGTAGTAGCCAGACACTGTATTTTTAATCCTATATGATAATTTACATCTTTATCACATACCAAACCCCCCTACCTATGATAACAATATTATTAAGCTTGCAAAGTCAAACATTCAAAAGCTGCAGGGTTGCCTGTGTCTCTCTAGGTTGTTTAACTCATCTCCACTAACCCATTTGACCTCATCCATGTTGCCTTTTGTTGCTTACTTTATCACTCAGTGTGTTGCTAATGCTAAGAGGATTGGTGGTAGCATATACTCTTATCTAATTCCAGACATAATATCGAACTACCAGATTCAGGCCTGCATCCAATTTAATTGCACATCTATTTCCATCATAGAAACTTATGTTGATCAGCTTGTCTGGGATCTCGTAGCTAGCAATAATCCACAGGGTATCATATGCTTTCTTAAAATCAGTACATTTCAAAAGCAGAATCGCAGCAGAATCAGCGCGAGTGGAGACTGCCTTAGTTCCTGCTGTGCCGTTTCCCGCTGTGCCTCTACCTCCTCTGCCCTCCGCAGAGACAGTGCTAGGGAGAACCAGCTTTTAAGCCAGCTCCTGCCCCCTCCCCTTGCTGCCTTTCTCTGCTTATCGGATAGTCGACTAGTCGCTTACACCCCTAATTGGAACCAAGGCCAGGTTGGATAACCAAAAATGCAGATAAACCAGAGAATGGGTGATAGGGCTCAGGTTGTCAGCCCTGGGCAGTACGGCACCTTCTGTCATGGTGAGATCTGGAGCTCCTCCAGTTGCTAACAGCCCCAGGTGGCTGGTGGCTGAGTTAATAGAGAGATCTGGATAATGGAGGCATGGTTAAACAGTTCTACTGTACTTGGGATGCAGAATGGACAAAAGAGATAGAATAATGTTGGATAATATCACAACAAAGCCCCTGCAGGCTTGGGAGCCAGTGAACAACAGAATAACAAGTCAGGTTGCAAGCAAGACATGACAAGCATCCAGTAATCAGAGTATATGCACCAACATATTGCCATAGGAAATGTGAAGAGTGAAAAGTGTACATTCCATGCACAGGTGCAGCAAGTATTTGATGATGTACTGAACCATGATATCAACTTGGTAGGCAACTCCAGTGCCCAGACTGGCAACAGCTGTATTGGCTGTCAACAGCTGTATTAGGCACTACAGCAGAAGATATCTAAACTGATATGGCAAACAAGCTCTTACATCTCTGTGGCAAAAACAATCTAAAGATAGAAGATTCACAGGGTCACACTGAGATCACCAGCTGTGATTGTCAACCAGATAGATCATGTGTGTGTACGTGAGGTATGGATGCTTTTCTGGAGGGATATTAGCAAAGGAGCAGATGTTGGCTCAGGTCATTATCTTTTAGTGACCACATTACAACTTCAAGTAAAAAGATCATAAAGGCAGACAGCAAGAGTGTTTATTGACATGGTGTCCCACCAGTTATATATTGGTGTTCCATGGTGTCCCACTACTATAGCGAACTAGCCACACTCAACCAGCCAAATAGTCACAGTGTTCAAGCCAACTAGCCACATTCAACTGGCCAAATAGCCACATGTGTCTAGTGGCTAGCGTGTTGGACACCACGGATTATAGCAACGAGAGGTTCAAAGACAAAGAAACTAGGTATGACATATAAGCATGTAAATGGCTAACTGATAAGCCTGGGATAAGCAGCGTGCACTGGGTGCATGTAACAGTGTAACTGCTGAATTTTTCAGCGGTTATATGTTTACACAATTACTCACATTTTAACATTCCTAAAAGAAATGCAGATCAGATTGGATTTAGCAACTGTTCCCATGTTTTACTAGACCAATCCGATGAAAATGTGAAGGACACAGATGGTCAAATTGGAAAAAGATGGTAGTCTGAGGTAGCAGAGGAAGCAGTGAGCCACTGAAAATTCATGAATTGTATCTGGACTGTGGGCAGTGATTGACCAGTGGCCTGATCCTGCTTAGCTTAGAAGATCTGAAAAAACTGTAGCTGAAGGGAATATACCTTTGTTTCATGGTGTTACTAAAATTAAAACTCATGTATATTTCAAATATTTGCAAGAAGATAATTCACAAAGAGTAGTTTATTTTTTCTATATTAATAGAGGCCTGATTTAGCCACTTGTATTTTAGTAAAGTTAATTGTTTCATTTTCCAAGAGGAGTTCGTAAGAACTGTGTTTCCATTAAGATTACTTAACATGTAGGAGTCCCTTTTACATTAGAATAAGAAGGCCTTCAGCACAAGTTTTAAACTGAAGTTTCTTGCTTCCTTTTGTGAGAAGTTCTATTTTAAGCCTCAGTCTAGTTTTCATGTTGTTTTTTCCGTGACTGTGTGTTTCTCTGTCTAAAGTGTTCTGTTGTAAATACATTTCAGACTACAAATCTGTGTTTCCAGGAGGTTTTCGTGCCAGGAGAGAACAATCTTATTATGCCCAAAAGGATGTTGCATTCTTGGTCGTATAGTATATAAAAAGCTAGCTCAGGGAAATGTAATTAACAATACATATAAAAGTGGTTTCCCATACTAAATAAATCTTGTGCTGAAATTGTTGGTGCATTCATATTAGGATTGCCAGCCCTCCAGGGTTGTCCTGGAGTGTCCTGGACTTAAAGATTAATCTTTATCTGAAGATTGTATCATGATGAAATCTCCAGGAATATGTCCAACCAAAAATGGCAGCCCTAATTCATAATGCTATCTGATTAAGCTTTGAGAAAATTTTAGTCAGAAAACACCATATATATATATATATAACTTATGAATTAGATGGTTTTGATTGCATAAAATGTTCAATAATTCTTTTGTCTCAGCTGGTCATAATGCAGTAGCCCAGGAATGGTAGAGGGCCCTCTGTGTCTCGGTACAGGGGAACCTATTGATTTCAGCGTGAAATGAGGTGTTCAACATCCTGCAGTATTGGGCCCCAAATGAGTATTGGCATCAGCATTCATTAGATAGCATGACTAGACATATAACAGTGATTTGGTGGAGCATAAATAAAGCCGTTATAGAACCATCATAGGCTCAGCTAGAGCTTTAAATTTGCTGTGTGTACTTGCAGGGAATTGCATTGCTTTTCAATGGCTGCTACAATGCCAGTTACCTCCAAGCAGGGTAATCTTGCCTGGGGAGAATAGGCTCCCTGCTGAGCAAGGGTCTCTGCTCCCCCTTGAGCAGCTGCTCAGCCAATCCTCCTGCAGACGGAGCTTTTACAGAAGAGCTGTTGTAAAGATGCAGTGTGAGGCAGATACCATAGGAGACTATAAGTCGGAGGCGAATAAACGGATATACAATAGAAGACACAAGTATTTTAATCGACCTGCATTGTTGGAAGATACCTGTGGCTTGGAGTTGATCTTTCTTCCTCTCTCACACATGCGCTAAAGCCCTTTCTG
Source organism: Pelodiscus sinensis (assembly GCF_049634645.1). Lineage (NCBI taxonomy): Eukaryota > Metazoa > Chordata > Testudines > Trionychidae > Pelodiscus > Pelodiscus sinensis. The sequence continues at coordinate 228,789,101 of NC_134711.1, read as the reverse complement.
GTGATTAGAAACAACTTTGCTTCCTCACTTTTGCAGCAGCAGCTGACACCCTGTCCCAACATTTTGCTCATCAATCTGATTTCTTACTTAACCAAGAAAGTTATCTCTTTCAGGTTGCTAAACAAGACACCAGAGCACAGAAATGCTCCAGTGTCATGCTTTACTTCCACTACTGTGCTGCAAGGCAATTTACAAATTTCCCTCGGGGTGAATCACATCTTTGCTGTCTATGCACGTAGCACTTCCCTGGCGGATATAACTTGCCTGGAGTGAAAGTTCCTCCTTTGCTTGCATTAGTCAGTTAATCAGTCAACTCACTCTTATAGTAGTAAATTTGGGTGTTCTCATTATTCATGTGACTGTCCAAGGAGAGACAAAAGGAGATGGAGCTGACCCTACTGGCCTTAGTAGCAGTGTGTTGGGGTTAAGTGGTTAGGCAGCTGGAAAAAAAACTCTCAGGAATAACACTGGTGGCTGCAAATCCATTCCTCCCCTTTTTTGGTCCTTAAATTTCTGTTGCCATGTGGCAATATGTGTGGGGAATTTTGCCTCTTTCTCTCTAGACAGATAATAAAATGAGCCATTGCAGGCTGTTGTAAATGAGATTGAGCCTGTGGCAGCTCTGTTTTATGCTAGGGCTCAAACTGACTGTTGGCAGTCCCAGGTGTTGGGGGGTAGCCAGAGGTGAATAAAGCTTTGTTTGCCTTTGCCCTACTTTTTCCCTGGTGCCTGGGTAGGAGTGCTATGAAGGCAAAGTGCCCAGACATGAAGGAGATGAAACACCTCATTTTTCCTTGTGACAGTCCCTTCCCTTGTAACATTAAAAGGGTCTGGAGGGTGAGTATCTTCACCCTCTCGTAATTAGTGTGCCAGGCAATTTCAAGATGGAAGGGAAGAAATAAATACCAATCCCTGAAGGGAAAGGAAGTGAAGCCATCTCTGTAATTTTCTGAGAAATTCAGGTCTGCCTGTGGAATCCAAAGGGTCAAGGATTGGGCGTTATGATTCCAATCTGAAAGAGTAAGTTACCATTGTGCGGGTAGGATGGACTGCAGCTGAACAGGATGCTGGTTGAGAGGAGACCTCTGTGTGGGACAGTTTAATGGATTGGGAGAAAAAGGAAAATAGGCAAAATGTACACAAAGGCCAGGAAAGATATTAAAATCATTTGAAACAAGATGAATCGGTCATCAGGGATTGAATTATTTATTTCTGTTAGTAATAGAGTGGGGTGTTGGAGGAAATATTAAAAGATCCACCAGAATGAAGGGAGTAAAATCACTAAGGAGTTTGCTAAGGTATTCATACAATTTCAAGAAGCAAGGCAATAAAAAACAGGGGAATTGGAACTGTGAATGCAGAGAGAATTTCAATATTATTGTATTAATAGAAACAGTGTGAAAGTGACTGGGCAGCTCATTGTTGAGGGATTCACACTGTTCAGAAACAAAATGAAAGAGGGAAGGAACTGACTTTCTGTGAAATAAGTTTGGAGGTAACTGAAGTAATAATGCTTAGCAATGCATACTGATAATGCGCTGTGCAAATATTAATTAATATAAAATTAGGAGATATATGTAGACTATCATAATGAATCAGAGTTACAGATAGGAATTTGCTATAGCTTTAGAAGCAGCAACATAAAGGAATAACAGAAATTAACATGAGCTCCTACATTGGTTTCTGTGGGGACACCTGTAGAATCAGATATTGGTTGTGGGTATGATGTGCAGATAATATATATAGCACTGCAGAACTGGTGTACAGATATACTGTCCTAGACACTAAATCTGTTGTTTACTAAGAAAATTGATCATGGAAAAATGGATGTTGTTTTTCTCATTCATTTTTTATTTAAAAAATGTTAGTATGGGCAAAAAAAATTGCAAAACTGATTATTTCTCACTGTGGCGTGGCGCGGCGCGGCGTCGGCACGGCCCTACTCGAGGGCCACGCAGGGTCCTCCGCCCTCCCCTCCGTTCCCCTCACCCGAGGTCTCGTCCTCTTCGTGCTCCCTGAACACCCAAGAGCCCTGCCCCGAGTCTGGCAGGGTCGGTCCACGCTCAGTCAACAGTGAGTGGCGTCTGCGACGGCGTGGGGGGGGGGGGTAGGAGGACTCGGGCCCACCCTCACTCCGAGCCCCGACCCAGGGCCCTAAGGTCCGGGGGGATACACCGATCCCCTCAGTCCTGGTTGGTGGGGGATGGAACCCCCTAAACACACCAACCCCCCGGGTTCCAACACCCTGCCCTGGGTCGCTTTCTACCTCCCTCGCCGGGCCGCCGTGGCGACTGGGTCCCGAGGGTCTGCGCAGACGGGGTCCGAGGTGCCTCTTTCTCCGCGTCCTCCTTCCGGCTGCGCGTCTTCCCTCCCCTTGCTCTGGTGGCGGCGCTTCTTTTAAGCGTCCTGCCGCCCTGACGTCCGCCGTGGCGGGGCAGGAACGCCCCCTCCGCGGGGGATGGTTTTCCTGCCGGTGCGCCTGTGCGGGTTGGCGCCGTGGGGCAGTGTCAGGGCCCCGGCGTTCCTGACCGGCCATAGAAGCGGCGCCGCGGCCGGGCGCAGCTGGTCGGGTCCTCCGCTCGGCCCCGCCCGCGGCAGAACAAGCCGCGCAGGGCAGGAGTCGGCGCGGAGCTGCCGCTTCTCCCCAGCATGCCGGACGGCGCCCGGTTAGCGCGGGGCGCGGGGGCTGCCCCGTCACACTCACAAATGAAATAAGTAGTTAAAAACAGTTATGGATTGCCCAAGTGACTGTTGTGCAAGCAAAACCACTACAAATCCAGAAAGACCCTAGTTAAGCCATCCCTTGAAACCCACAACCATGATTTTATCTCTACATTACCTTGACCACATTCACCACCTACTCCATGTGCCTCTTTTCTCTGTGTCCATATAACCGAGCCATCTTTATTTCTGACCTTGTGGCTTGATCAGACAAGAATGTTTTCTAATGATGGCAAATGTTTTGAAGTTGAAGACACGTAAGGGATATTTAGTTCACCTGTTTAAATGTATTGTTCTGGATGACTGTTAATGGAGCAATTTTTTATAGAGTGGTGTGAGGGGGGCGCACTCACCACCGTAACCCCCTGCCGTCTGTCCTCCGGAATTGGCTCCCTTGGCAGGTAGGGTGCCTTCTCTGGGGTGGTGTCTCCCCTCTTTACTCCCGGCTGCGGCGTCCTCTTTGCCATACTGCCCTCCGGCAGTGCCCAAGTCTGTCTCTGAGCCCCCCTTCCGGGGGTAGATGTTCCTTCATCGGGCCTTCTTTCAAGCCCTGCAGTCTGAGGATTTGCTGGCCAGAGCTCCCCTAGCCCTGCCTGGCCTCCTCCAGCCCTGCCCTAGCTCCAGGGAGCCTCCTCCTCCCTCAGCAGCCAGGTTCTCACTGCTTCCCCCTCACAGCAGCAGCCCATCCTCTATTATAGCGCCCAGCTGGGCCCTAATGGACTAGTACAGCCTCAGCTGGGCTAATCTCCCCGGCCCTGGTTCCGGCCGGGGTCTGCCCTTAAAGGGCCAGTGCAGGGCGAGCGCCCTGTCACAATTGGAAATACTTTTCAATAGAGTTTCTTTCTGGGAAGTTACTAGCTGTAATATAGGTATCTGTGATGTAATGAGGGAAGATTCAGTCCTATCTTCCAGACTTGGTACTTGTGATTGAGGTTAAAGGACTGCATATTTTGCATGGAGGAGGGGGCGGCAGGAGATGTGGGCGAGGTAATGTGAAAAGGAAATAGTGGCTGTAGGTTTCAGAGAAGAATGCAACTATATATTTCCTGTCATTATGGTGATTTTTTTTTAATGATTGTGGAACATTAAATTGGGTCAACCTCAACTAGTATTTAATGGAAATTTTCATTCGGGGGCGGGGGGACATAGCAAATGTTTAAGGAAGTGTTAGTTAGTGCTAAAAGTCATCACTGTTGGTAGCTGTTCAGGTTAATGTGTATTTTCCACCCTTTTTTGACTCAGTTTCCCTCCCCACTCAGACACATTATTCCTGGGTCCCCCATTGAAGACCCATTTCCCATCACTTCTATAGCTGCCTCTATACTAAAAGCCCTACTCACTTGTATTCAGTCTTCTTTCTGCTCCCCAAGTTTCTCCTACCCACAAATTCAGGCACCCACAAAGCCCCTGTTCAGCTTTTAAATGTTGATATGTATTAATATTTATCTGTCTCCTATTTATACACATTCGCATTGACACATACCTCTGTTTAAAACTGGAGTGTACACGGAAGTAAGGCATGTTGATGGGGGTGCAGGCTTGGAGGACAATGAACGCTCTAGGTGGGAACCTGAGGAAAGGAACATTGTTGTAAGAGTGGGCATGGAGAAATGTGTTGAGTTAACGTGAGAGGTGAATAGGTGTGGATCATGGAAAAGAGGATAATTTGTAGAAAAGATGTTAAAGAAGTGGGATCTGCGCTTCAGTGGGAGAAGCAGTGTTGTGTGATCCTTACGCCTGGAGTCAGAGGATAGAGTGGAGAAAATTTTTCTTGGTAAGAATGTGGAAGGAGAGAGAGACACAGAACATGCTGAAATGTGTAATCACATTGGTCACTGCTGAATAGCCATCACACCTATCCTAGTGAAAAGGTTCACTAGGATAGCTATGCTGGCAAATCCTCTTTGTGTAGACACAACATATCCTGGCTCCCCAAATAAAATAAACTGTACAGGCAAAACCACTTTTTTCCTAGTATAATTGCATCTATATGGAGGCTTTTACTGGTTTAGAAATATTGTAAAAAAAAAAAAAAAAATCGGTCCCCTAATGAACATTGGTATTCCCTTTGAAGTTTTGAGTGCAGATACGGCCTTAGAGTGAAGGTGACTGTACCTATTAGTCTGGATTGGTGAACCTGCAGTCTACTACAGGTTGAACCTCTTAAAATCCAGGACTTTCTGGTTCAGCAACATCCGTGGTCTGGCAGGACCATGAATATTGTTGGATCAAGAGCTGTCCAGATTCAAAAACGCAGTGTGGGCTGGGCAGCGCAG